>NC_088317.1:10977038-13817038 GCF_910592395.1 Lineus longissimus | reverse complement strand
GTCGGCACCAGCTGGTGAACTGTGGAGTTCGTGCACTATGTCAACCATCCCACCGACTTATAACATTAGGCCCCGCGTAGTGGCGCTGAGGAGGCCACTGTCATCAAAAGAAAGGTTGAGTCACTCCATGTTATGACGGACCTAAACCAAAATTGCTTACATTTTCGCATTGCTACAATTAAAGACCTAATACTGAAACCACATGTCTGTTGACTGTGCTTTAAGAGAGACTGGCATCTCTTAAAGCACAGTCAACAGACACCACTATACCCCCTCACACTCAGAAACCTCAAACGCCCACCCGTTCCTGCTATCTTAAAGGCCATATATCAAGGTTTGAAAACATGCTTGATACTCATGAAATATGTTGAGGGTTAAAAAAACAAGATCCAAGACATTAAAAAAATTCTAATAATAAAGTCATTATTTACTTATTTCAATTTTCAATTTTAAACTATTTGAATTTCCCACCACACACAATTTTAGATTAGTTCCACATGTGGCCGCTAGGGATTTTCTGATGACGTAGATCAGGTCAGTCAGAACAAAGCAAGATGGCTTCCGCATACAGTTCAGAGAGTGAGAGCAGTGAATTTGAGGATGTTTTGGTCGATACAGAAGGATATTTAAACGTTGAGCCGTACATGTTCGAGCCATTAATATCACTAGATCATAATGAGAGTGATCATTCGGATGAAAGTGATTAGAATTTGTGGTTAATCAATTTGCATGGCAGACTTGCCGATATAGCAAAGAAGACATTGATTGATAGACGGTTGCAGATGCATAACATGTATGATTTTTGAACAGACTAATGTTGCACAATATTGTTTCGCCTCGTCAGTGTTGTATCGCCAGTTATGTCATGACGCTGAACTACTATTGAAAAGTGACGGTATTATGCACAATCATCTTGACGTGACGATATAATGCCGTGCAACGTTAGATAGGCCTAGATGTCAGATGACAATAATCTGTCATTGACAGTGGCTGTCACTGACACTGCCCTGTGTCGCTGTCACCTTGCTATGGCTGGAACACAAGAAGACACTATGCGGTATCACAGGCCCCACTAGGGCCTACACATTATGTATAACAACCGACCTCAGCAGCCTCGGGCATTAAATGCAATTGACATGGTTGGAACAGCTGTTTTTAACAAGTGGCATTTAATATTCAGTTAGATGCAGATATCCGGCTTCATGTGATAATCCGTATCGATAAAGTGATCACTGCAAAGTTTGGCCGAAGGCCCAGGCTTCCAACACTCCAAACGTTTGCACTTCCGAATCCACAGCTTCCTCCTCTCTCGTTCAACTGGCTTTGGAAATTCATGAAAATGGGTCCCATCCGTCATTCGATTGTTCTTTGTGCTATCCTTGACACAATTCGGAGCCACACAATACACCATAGTGAATGAAACACATTACTTCCAGGTGTGCATAATTAATTAAGGCCCTCCTGCTTTTATGATTGCATGACGTGTACAGATAACCTGATCTACATCACAACTTTTGCTGAACCCGCCGCCTGGCTCTAACAAGCCAGTTGCTAGCCTGATTAGGTAATCAAGTTGTCAAACACATAATTGGCTATATCTTCCAAATGGATGGAGCTAATTGCATTTGGTTTTCTGTATTGTATAAAGTGTTAGGTACACTTTTGAAATCGTCTTACAGCAGAAAATGGCAAAAAACCTTGATATATGGCCTTTAATAGTTCTGGACGCAAGGGCCCAAAGCGCCGCGTAGCGGCAAAAAAGCGAAGCTGGCGAAACATTTATAACGGGTCACCGTCACTTATTATTGGACTTATAGCGCATTTACGGTGTTGCAACTATTTTGCTTTATAGTGTCACCAGGAAAGAAAAGCATGCGACCTAACGCCGATCTATTTGTATCAAGTGATAATTGGAAGGTATATAGTAGGAAATATCAATAAAATAATCATTCTATGTCGTCTTTTGAGGGCATTTTTGATTGTAAAAAATATATGTGTACGTCATCGGAGTCTCTGCAATGATAATTATATCACAGCAGTCTCGCGCAAGTAGAAGTTCTTTACCTATTAGTTCTTCACTTATTAGTCTCAATGTCTGGCGCAAAGCCAGACGTTTTCCATTACGATTTCACTACGATGTTTGACAAGAAGGAGCAGTGCGCGAGATATGCTAATGAGACTTCCCTCGCTTGAGTTTCGGAAGAATGTTCCATATCGCGCTAAGCTGACCACTGCTGACCATGATGCCATGACAGGATTGCATTGGACTGGTACAGGTTGGAACTGAACATTGAATATGCTGGTGGTGACGCTTTCTGATGAGAAGTTGGTCGTGACTGATGCAGTATCCTTGGACTTGTCCACAGCATCGTTCAATCATTGCTCTCTGAGCTGCCTTGATTCTGTACTTACCCAAATACTGAGACCAAATGCCTGGTGACTGTGCTTTAATTAAGAGAGTATGGCGCCATGCCTAGTCTCTCTTAAAGCACAGTCAACAGACACCAACCCCCTCAGACTCAGAAACCACAAACGCCCAACCCTTTATGCTACCTTAATAGTTCTGGATGGCTTGTGTGGATGTATCATGTCCCTGACATACAGTGGCGCCATGTCGTGGATTGCTCGGAATGTGTGCAGCAGGATCTTGTATCGGATTCATGAAAACTGGTGTAATGTGGTCACGTCGCTTCGTCCTGGGAATTATGCGTGCTGCAGTGTTTTGAATGCGTCGCACCAAGAATCCCTATAAAACTGCGTGCATCTCTATCATCGGGTACATCCAGGTGAAAGTTCAGATCAACAGTTAATATTGTCTCCAGTGGATTCTCACCATGCAAAACAAAACAATCGAAACAATTATTTGGCGATTACAAGATTACCTCGTCAATGTCTTTTTTAAACTTTGCATCAGATGTCTTCAACTTTTCCCTCAGCTCTACATAGTAAGACTTAGGGGCCTTCATGAATGGAAGCCCTCTTGCCCGCAGTGCTGTCACCTGGAGTGAAAAAAATGAAATGATCAATCGGGATTTTTTGCAAATCTGGTATGAATAGGTCTCACAAGCCAGTGCGGAGAATACCTCCAACTGAACCGATGAGTAGGCCCAGGTCTGGGAGGCGAAGCATGTTCTGGATTCCTTCTGAGGTCGATCCATTATTTCATTTGATAGTTGCCACTAGGTGGCGCCACTTTTTGTATCACACGGGTCCTAGAAATGGTGTGAAATTGGTCGAAAATAAGCCTGATGTGTGTCAAGTTCGCCTAGTCATACATGTAGATTAGTGAAATAATATTTATTTCTTCGTAAAGCAACAACCGTGCGATAGCCAGGGGAATACTATTCTTAAATCAAATTAAAAAAGTATGGGTCGTGCGGCTTTTCAGTACATCAAATTTGACTTGAATTGAAATGACAGGAATTGACTATCGCGCAACTATCGCCAGACTCGCCCGGTAGATTGAAGGTGTTTTGCACATCGTGTGGGAGAGGTTGTTATAACTGCCACCTCCTACACATTTTGAGGTTCGTAGAGACCCAGCGACGCATTTTAGAGCAATTTAGACGGATTTAATGTGATACGAAACCAATAGGTGGCGCCACCTTTGATACCCCCCAAGTCCTGCAAACGGTCAAAAATTGGCAAAAAAGTTTCCGATGTTTGTCTGGTCAAAGACATAATTAAAAAGTATGATGGCCTCATCAAATCGCCAAAGCTAAACTAAGATCATGGCGTTAAAGTAAATAGTATTTGGAACACGATAGACCCACCCGTATCCATGGAAACGGCCGGCGTCTGAAGAATTAGTATTTGGGGGGGGGGGGAGGGGCACAAAGTGGCGACCTTGTATCCACTGGCTAGTGAGGGATCGAAATCAAGAAATTGACGACGTAAAGCCTGGGGACAAGATTCGAAAATCCAGGTGGTTTAACTCAAAGACTAAAAGTGAAGAGACCATCGAGTGAGGATCAAGTTCATTTGCACAATATTTTATACCTACCGTTGAAATTATATCGTCTGTTAATAAGGCAAAGTGGGAAAATGCAGGAACTCCGCCGTTATAATGCATAAGTTCCTGAAGAAAAAAATAAAACGAATTACACTTCTTATTCTGTGCAAAAATGTCTTGTGATGTTGGTGTCTCGACAGAACAATTTACTGACTGGTGTAAAAGTTTGGCTGTATACAAAAATAGACACACAGAGAAGATTGATGCCAAATTAGAATTACCACTGGCTCGAAAAATCATTGATACAATAGCAACGGCCTAGGAGAATGTGCACAGCTCGCAAAGCAGCATTGATTTCTGACAGAACCACCATACTATGACTAACGTTTGCGGTACCTCAAATTCATCACATCTTCCCAAATTTCCTAACAAATACCAAGTCAATTATTTTCTTTATATTTATGCTGAATATACTTCTCTGTGCCATGTATACCATGAAGAAATAGTGATAAAGTGGCGAAGATATGTAAGATACGGTTGAATGGAATAATATCAATTTCCTGACTCATCGGTTTTTCAGCTAAATCGGCAGTGGAGTATAGCATTATTATGATATTGGGGGTATACATAACATGTTGTTTACCATCAATGGACCCCCCTTGTCGTTTACGTTGACTGGTTCTGCTAGGTTTACGTAGATGCTCCTCTCTTTGTTGGCTACCGCGGTTGCTTTCATGGATGAACGTTTGGTCTGCATCATCTTGGCATCGATAGTATATGACTCGTCGAACAGAAGGATTTTCTCGTACCTGATGTAGAAGAGATTTGATTAGTACCCGATCTTCTCACAGGTGGCGGCGCAGAGGAAAATAACAATCTCGTACCCATCGGCCTTAAAGCCCTTTCTATGCTGACAGCATTTTAGCAACATTTTTACACATTCTTGGTTGCAAGAATTGTTGGCAAGATGTTGCATAGTGTGTACACAGGAAAATCCATGTCACAACACTTTTACAACATGTTGTAAAAATGTTGTAAATATGACAGCTACAATGAGGAACCTGCAGAACTAAAAATCCAGATGGCAGCACCAGTACTAAAAGATACAATTCAAGTGCATTTTCCATTAAAGTTAAGTTTTGTTGATTTTCTCCCTAAAACCCATCAAAATTAGAATTAAGGACCAATAAGACAACATTTTCGGTGCTATTTCCCAATGTAGAGTAATTAAGGGTTAAAATATTCAATAATCATTGATCCGGGAATTGTTTTCTCATTACAACCATGGTCCACTTGCCTGCAGGGCCCCCTATTGGCAGGTTTTGTTGTGCAGGTTCCTCATTGCTGCAGTGGAACTGTAAATACAACTTCTTTCCTTGGAATCATCCATTTTCCCTCCCAAATCCCTCTTTTCACAAACTTTGTTGCTATATGTGTGTACAGAGCAATGTCGTAAAAATGTGTTAAAATATAGCAAAAATTTTATAAGTGTACACCCTGCTCTGGAATTGGCCCTAGACCGAAGTAGTGGTCTCACAAAAAGTATCTTCAAATTCAAATTCAAATTTTATTAAAAACCGAACGTATTACAGAGTAAGACGTAGGCAAGATAAGAACTGCATATCATGTACAAACAGGGGAAGTGCAACAAATTACTAAATTTTTAATGAAAACTACTGACATAGGATATTTTCCATTCTAAAATTAAACATATCATTCACAAAGTTAAGAACATTAATCAAAAACCGAGTTATCGTTATTTCCAAGTATTTTAGTATTAAAAAAAACATCAACAGATGTACAGTGGTGAACTCCCGCAGAGGAAGAGCACTCAATGTTCAGAAAAGCATTCCGCAATGCTTTAAATTCAGGACATATAAAAAGAAATGATGTTCATCTTCAACTAAGTTACAATTAAATGGACATTGTCCTTTAACTAGTGCAAGACGCATATGCCTACCTTTTTCTATAATCAGATGATGATTACTCAATCTGTGTTTAGCAAAGGATGATCTAATGCTTTTACACAAATATTTGCTTTCTGCAGCTTTCCACCCGTGGTTTGGCCGTCTTCTTTGTTAAAGAACCTTGCCACAACTTCTTGAAATGGTACAAACAACATGGCTGCTAACACCCCTAACTTTAAACTCCCACCGGTGTTAACCCCTAAGGGGTTACTTTTAGCGCTTATAGAAAATGCATTGCAAATTAAGGAAAATAAACACCAAGTATTGTTTAAGCTAACAACTGGTGTTCCAGTCGGTGTAAAATTGATACTAACACCCAACTTTAAACTCTGCTCACACCAACACCGAATGTTAACACCAACACCTCGGACAGATTATAAAGATGGAGTTCAGATGACTCTTAGTGTCAGTGTTAGTGTTAACATCAGTGTTAACTTGAAACTTTAAAGTCACCCAATGAGTCAGTGGATGACCACATGAGGCTGAATGAGGACCAAATTGATGAGGTGGCAGAAGAATGTTCATGTTACATCACATCGTCTTTTCATATATTCCCTACCTTTGAGATAACTCCCCCTGAGCTGTCAAGACATAAAGTGAAGTGAAAAACTACAAATTGAAAATGGGGATACCCAACACCCACACCCAGTGGAACGCGGTGTTAACATCGAGTATTGACATCGGTGTTAATTCAGACTTGGTGTTAGGGGGTACAGATTAACACTGACAACAACACCCATCCACGCAAAATGCATCAAGTTTTTGGCGAATGCTCTTCCCCTCAACATCAAGCAGGAGAGACTGCCTGATATCGCGTGGAAGCGCATTCTAGATTTTTCCAACCCTGACGAAGAAGCTTGTTACGGACTCACCCGTGTGAAAATAAATGAAGGGGTATACTTTTTTTGGAGACACCCTGTAGTACACAATTATCTGATACGTCAGAAATCGAACATTCACCGACACCAAACGATCAATTTCAGAACAAATATTGGCTCATATAAGTGTCCATTAAAATCGGTCAGAAAATCTGTGACCTTGTTCCTTTCGTCAACGATAAGTCGTTTTAAATAGAATCACATTATTGGTTTAATTGATGAATGGTTATATCTTATGTTTATGCGTTACTGTATAGTCTATGGGGTGTGTCTGATAAATGTAAATGTGGTTTTAAGAGGAGAAATCCGTTGTTCTTCTACAAATTCCAGGACGGTATGTTGTTTTCATCTTTTTGTGGAGAGAAAATGCATGTTTGCTGATAAAAATAATCATCTGCTTCAAAATACTAGCTGCCCGGCCGCAAGTACTAGTGTGGTGTACACCGGTATTGTAAAGGCTGTAACCATGGGCGGTAGATAATAGTTTCATCATTTCGGTCTTGCTATGCTGGTTATAACCAAAGTCTTTCAAATAAAGAGTCGGGTCACGGCAAGTTTTCGTTGATCCAACAGCTCTCTCGGGCAATTATCTGGAAGTCATGATGAAGCAAAAGCCTCTGTTTTAAAACATGGACATGGGAGGACAAGATCATCACCCCTACGCGTAGTAAAAGTCACGTCTGGGGCATGAGTTTGAGATAAAACAGTATTTCCAAGCGTACGATGGCACAAAAATACAACATCGGCTGTCTCTCGTCGAAAGGAAAGTGGTAGTAAACCAAGCAGTCCAAGCCTAACCTGATAGGAGTGATCACCACCTGATATCTGTTTTGTTACTCTTCGTTGTACACCCTCAATAGAAAGTAAATTATCACAGAGTCTTTCAAAATAAAGAGTCAGGCAACAAGGGAACGTAGGGCTACAGCATCAAAGCCACCGCCCGTTTCGGAAGATGCGCGTTGGGATATAGCTCTCTCGGGTCACGTGGTACACCCAAGCCAGTTCCGCACAATCGGCCTTTGAACAATTCTTCGATCAGCTGAACATGGCCGTTACAAACATTCCGTTTTTCAAAGCAAACGCCTCCTTCTAAGTCACTGATCTCTAAAAAAATTATTTTTATATAATGTCAAAGACAACATTTATATGAAAAGCGATATGTTTCGCATTTTGCTTCTCGACAGTTCAGATTGTTTAAGGTAACGGGTGGGCTAACCACTGTTGTTGGTGGTTTAACCACTGTTGTTGGTGGGCTTATTACTGTTGTTGGTGGTTTAACCACTGTTGTTTGTGGTTTAACCATTGTTGTTGGTGGTTTTACCACTGTTTTGGTGGACTGATTACTGTTGTTGGTGGTTCAACCACTGTTGTTGGTGGTTTAACCATTGTTGTTGGTGGTTCAACCACTGTTGTTAGTGGTTAACCACTGTTGTTGGTGGTTTAACCACTGTTGTTGTTAGAATAAAATCCTGTGCAGGAGCCCACTGTTTCCTATCAGGTCAATGCTCTGGTAGTGTTTCCATTTCTATTTTTTGTGTTTAACCCCATGTTTTGTTTAGTAAAACCATTACTAGTAACACATCCTTTACCCAGGGAAAAGTGGGAATTCTGGAAACTGCATTTTTACTAAAATCGGGCTCAAAACCATGTTTTTTTAGGCCGTTTATAAAAAAGTCGTTAATTGCCGTACATCCTCTTTCCTATTACTTAAACCATCTACACTACCTTCACGAAGAAGTGTTCATTAAAAATCGAGAAGATTTGGCCGTCCCTGGTATCGTTATTGTTTTAGATGGGAATGAGAGTGGAAGATATGTTAGAAAGAAATTTATGAACTTCATGCAAACTCTTAAATACAAAATTCTGTGTAAAATGTGAAACCAGAAAACATTATGATTGTTATTTTGAGAATAGTCAGTCCGATGATGGGTTACAAAATTATTGTAAAGAGTGCTGTACAAATTATAGTAGGAATCACATGAGAGTAAAATATCAAGACCCAAACTTTCATGCGATTCACAAAATGCATGTTTCTATGAGTCATTGTGGTACAATGGAAAGACTGGAAGAATACATAGGTTGCACTATAAACCAGTCCAGTTTTTTTATGATTGGTTGGATTGGCAAAGAAGTGTGAAAGTTATTATTGATGAAGAGCGTGACCATGTTTTACCAGTAGCTCATTTCAAAGACATCCCCGAAGTATGTTGGCATTGGTCAAATATCAATCAAATTAGTCGAGAAGAAAATCGTAAGAAAGGTGCAAAATTAATTCCCAATCAGTACGACGAACTTCAACTTCAAAAAGCTAATAATTTTATAAAACATAACACGTTTTCAAAGAGAGAAGAAATGATACCAACCGTTGTGGGTTTAAAAACTGTGCCCAAACACCCTAAAGTGATTAACGTCTTAAAGTGATTTTATGTTCGATACCGGTAACCACTCATTGAATTTTTCTGAGTAACCTTTCTATTTAACTAAACCATATTTTTCCCCCTCAACGGTTTTGTAACGTAAAACCTTTTCAATTTTGAACTCGATCTGTTCTGGTTTGGAACGTAACTTAATTCTCTGTGTAAAAGTAACCGTCTATAATTTCTGACTGATAATCCTCAAGTTGGTAGACATAGGTTTTGTGAATATTATTTGTTTTATTTTAAAAACTTCTCCTGTAAAATTAGGAAGGTAACCTTCAGAAAATATTGTTTCGTATTTGGTTATTCTCACACTGCCACCAATCTTGTATTTTGGTTGACCATAATCTTTAAGTAGAAATGCACCGTAGAGATTTAACCAGACTGTTCCGGCGTTTTCTTCTTTTCTAGCTTCGATTGGTTTCATTCCAATGGACGAGTGAAATGTGTTGTTGTAACCATTCACCAGCAGGCTGTAAAGAATCCCCAACCATTTGTAAGTCTCTTTTGCAGTGAAATATTTCCACATTCTCGTTTTTAAAGTACGATTAAATCTTTCGACAGCAGCTGCTTTCTTGCTTGAGAAAGATGAGAACCATTCGATGTTATTTTTTTCCAGTAATTCTTTCAGAAACTTGTTGTAGAATTCTTTACCATCATCAAATTGTAGTTTCTCGGGCTTGTTTTCTTTAAAAATAGTGACAAATAAATCTGTAACTTCTTCTCCCTTCTTACTCTTGAGAGGTGAAGCCTAAGCGTAACGACTAAATAAATCAATGGCAGTTAAAATGTACCTGCAGTTTTTATTGTCTTTTTGGTACTTCTGTAAATCCACTAAATCGGCTTGCCATTCTTGATCCACGTAAAAGACCATTGTTTTTTCGGAAAGTTAATTTTTCGGTGATTGATTTATGCAGTTGATAGGTTGGTAAATTGGCTAGGAAATCTTTTAGTGCTCTAGATCTAGTACTTGATAAGTTTTCTGTCAGATTTTATTTTTCTCCAAAGTTGACTTGCGTTTGTATAGGCCACAGTACAGTGCTTTTGGGATCACAGTACAAGTCTCTCAGATATTGCTCTTTTGAAATTTCTTTCTCCGAAACTTCTTTCATCGGGGATTCGCCCTGGGATTCACCGTGTGATTCTCCGAAGGTTTCACCATTTATTTAACTCTCACTTTTCTCACAGTTTGTAAATGGCTGGAATGATAATTGGTGCCGTAGTAAACGCCGTTGCCTTTTCGAGGGCAGGATATCCTTTCAAAGCCAAAGAGAAAAATGGTCATCAAGACGAAATGAGAAGACGTAATTTAGCTGTTAAAAAATTACAAAGAGAATCCAAGGCTTGGGATGAACACTCGAAAACAAACCATTATATATATACTGTTTATTCGTTCTATAAGTACAGAAAGATTGTGAACGTGCATGAACATTTTGTGCGGGTGCCAACAAAAGAACAACCAATTTCTCGTCATAACTTTCTACACAATGACATCCTCTCCTAGTATAACAAGCCTTATAGAAAAATCAATCAAAGTATTCATACTTACATTGTACACAAAAAAATCTAAAGTACTTTTATTTCAGTAGATGACAAAAAGTTGCTCCCCTGATCCCTTATTTCTAAAAGTTCCCTTATTTGAAACCCCACCCTCGTTTGACCTGACAATTTTTAAACCTCATCTAACATATATCCTAAAAGTGGCAAATGGTACCTATTCCATACTTGAAGTATTTACTTTAGTTTTATTCATACAGACAGCAGTAAATACTTCGAAAAGTGAAGTAAAAGTAAATAGTTTGTTTTATTCATATGGCCAATTGTTCATTTGAACCATTTTCTTATTGTTTGTAAATAGCTGGAATGTTAATTCGTAGTAGTAAACGTCGTAGTAAACGTCGTTGCCTTTTCTGGAGCGGGATATCTTTTCAAAGCCATAGATAAAATGGTAATCAAGACGAAATAAAGAGACACAATTTAGCGATCGAAAAATTAAAAGGGGAATCTAAGGCTTGGGATGAACATCGAAAAGAAACCATTGATTTCGTTAACTTCATTTGAAAAGAGAAAATGAAAGTGCGATTGATTTTCGGAATGTTGATGAGTCTTTTGTTCTCTACAACAAACTTCATCCAGAGAATAAAGTACAACTTAGGAAAAGACCAGAATTAAAAGATTTTCACCAACCAAGTGGGGAAATGAAAAACTACGAATATCTCTTTATTGTTGGAGGTGTGATAGGTGTGTGGGATTTTTTTGTGAAATATCTGACTGTTGGTGACCCAATTTTATTTTCTAAACCTCACTATTTATTTCTGTGCTGCCATCTAGCCATAAACTTTCAAACTTTAAAAGGTGTGTGTCATGCTGAGCATGCTCAGGCAGTTGCAATCCGGCCACCATCTTTGAAAGTTCCTTATTTTACAATCTCCACAAAAACATCAAATTTATATGGTTTCAACCATACTTTCCCCACTATTAAATACCAACAACTTGTAATATAAGTATATATTTCTAAACCAACAAAGGTCAAAATAGTCAAAAAAGACAAATCCAAAAGAGGTTAAAACCACCAACATTGTCACTTATCCCACTTCATCATGCACTAACTCCATCTTTAGTGCATTCCACATGTAAATTTTCTATTTTTCCATCCAAGTATTGTCAATACAATATTATCCAAACAATTTCTTCTCCTTCTTGTATCAGTTGTGTCTGTCACGCACAAAGTATTTAATAGGAAAGTTTTCTACCATTTTCATATATTTTTATAAAATGTTTTGAGCACAGTGCATACATTAGTGTGCATTTGTGTACACGCATGTACATTGCTGTGTGCATTCTTGTACATTGTTGTGTACATCCATGTACATTTGCGTACAGCCTTGTGTTTATGTACAGGGTCAACTAAATTTATCTAAATTACTGAAGTGTGGCAAGTGACATTCTTTTGCATTGGGCACCCCATAATTATAAAACCAAATTACCATTTAATTATTTCCCCGGTACCGAATTGCAACTCATTCGTGACGTCACTGTCGTCAATCAACAACCATGGCGGACCAAGAGATGATGTCACGAATTAAAAAGCTTCGATCTACGAATGCGGCAAATCTGACAAAACGGTGCAACAAAGCAATACGTGCTATTGAGGAGCAACGTTCCAAGGCCACTTTGAGGGACTGTGCCGAAATTGTTCAAGCCGATTTAGACACCCTGAAGGGAACACAAGAACTTTATTTGTCGCTACTGACAACACCGTCTGACGTCCAAAAAGCGGAAGACTGGATGAAGGACAGATTTGAACATGCTTGTCAAATTATGCGTGATATCTCAACCCAATTGTTATCTGATGACCTTCAATCTCACACCACCGCTGGTACCAGTGACCTGTCTGAATCTGTCTCGTCGCATCACACCCTTGGTAAGCCTTACGAGACAACTCGGGACCAACTTCAGAGGGACATTCGAATCGTCCACAAACAAGCGTCCATAAAGGCAGAGATGAATGCCTCCAGACTACGAGAAGAGGTAGAGCTGGGAAAGGTGAAACAAAAGGAGATTGAAGATTGGTTGAAGGAACACAAACCACCACCAGACGTCCGACCGAAGACAGCCGTGCAAGCTACAGAAGTTACCGCAGCAGCGATGATTGCAGAACGGCAACTTGATGACAACACAACTACGCGAAAACCAAACCATGTTTCCAAAGTCAAGTGTCCACCAGCAGCTACCGCTACACGTGATCTTGAATCCGCGCATGTAATGTTTAAAGACAAACCTGACATTCCGTACAAAGCATCCGCCATTAGAAATCAAACTGCGCCAGTCTCTAGGTATTTCACACCCAGTGCAGCACATTATGTTAAGCCAGGCTTTGAATATCGTGCCATGTCTGATGGAGTCAACCGACCTGATGTGAAGACACCTGAGCTAGATCCGGAATCACCCGCATGGGAGCCGCGACCGCCAATCGATGAGTGGATTGACAAATTGGTAGCTGGACAGGAGACGGTGCTGCCAAAGCAGAAGACAACTCAACATGAGGATCCTATTTTGGCAGCATTGGTAAAACTAGAGAGTGACCGAGGTCTACCCGCTACCTAGATTCCTGTCTTCGATGGTACTGCCCTCTTATGGCCAAAGTTCGTTGAGCAGTTTTATACTCAAGTGCACTGTAAGCCTGGGATCGATGATGCGCGCCGCATGGATCTGTTACAGTCACATGTTTCCAAGGACGCACTAACGATGATCAGAGGGATAGGATACAGCGGTCGATGCTATGCTGATGCGCTGAAAGAACTTAAGAGAGCCTTTGGTCACCGGAACCAAGTCGCGCGCGCATATCTTGATTTAATTACCACTGGAAACACCATACCATCAAGGAATTCTATTGCGCTGCGCCAGTTCTTCGTCGATATCAGAGACTGCATAATAACATTGACTCAGTTGAACGATACCATTGATATGCAAGGGACTGATCTACTTCTGAGAGTATCAAGACGCATCCCAGTTGATCGTATCCGATTTTGGAACCGCCACGTATCCGGGATCTCCAAGACCAGGGAACCATCCATACTTGACCTGCGCAACTGGTTGAAGGAATGTGTGGATACGGAATTCAACCCATACTCCGTCAAGTTAGAAACCTCCAAAGGAAAGACTCCAGCCACAGCTTGCTCATACAACACTGCCTTTCAGAAAACAAAGGAAAAGTCTGAGAAGTCAGGAAAAGGAGCCGGGACAAAGGAAAAGCCTAAAAAGTCCAGTGGTGTAGCCAAGCAGCCAGAGAAGTCCTATAACGGAACCAGAGATGCAGATAATCCAAAGAAAGCTGTACCAAAAGAAGGCGACAAGAAACCAATCTCATGTCCAATCTGTAAAGAACCGCACATACTCTATCGTTGTTTCCTGTTTGTAAACAAAAGGCCGCATGAGAGAAGCAAGATTGCTGAGGACAGCAAAATCTGTCTGAACTGTCTGCATTCAAACCATGAACTTAGTCAATGTTTATCAAACCTGCGTTGCCGCGAACCAGGATGTCAGGAAAAACATCATACTCTCCTCCATCCCGATGACAAGGATCCTAAGAACAACTACGCCAACATTGCTGAAAAAGGTAGCCGAAAGAGTCTGTCGCACGCATATTTTCAACTCGTCCGAGTCAATGTGAGCGGTAGAAACGGAAGATGCATCCCCACCGTGGCTATGTTGGACTCTGCCAGTGAAATCACCGTCATACATCAACAATTAGCACAAGATCTTGGGTTGAAAGGCAAGACGAAGGAACTCACCATCAAAACTCTGAATGCGGAATCATCATCCAAGTCGCAGACCGTGTCATTTACTATGAGGGCCGCCGGTGAGGAATCAGCACAAGTATTGAATGTCAGCGATGCATGGACGGTTGATATTGATGCCTTCAAATGTCCTCCTCAGCAAATATCTACATCTTGGGATCATATCCAGGAACTTGGGCTGACCGACATTGAAGCGTCAGAGGTGCAGTTATTGATTGGAGTAGACGTCCCTTTGGCACACGTCCAGACCGATACCAGGATGGGAGACGAAACCGAGCCAATAGCAGTGAAAACTCCACTTGGATGGATGCTGATGGGGATGTCAAAGACTCAAGATTCACACAAAGCCGTGGCAAACATCAATTTCATCACCAGTAGAGACCAACAGCTACATCAAGACATCGAGAAGTTTTGGCAGACAGAATCCTTTGGCGTCGCCTTCACAACTGAAACTCCACTTTCTGCAGAAGACAAGAGAGCTATTAAAATCCTTGAAGAGACTACTCATCTCGTAGATGGCCATTACGAAGTCGGAATGTTATGGAAGGATCCTGATGCTGTTCTACCAAACAACAAACATATCGCTGTTCGCCGATACCATCTGTTAGAAAAGCGCATGAAGAAAGACTCTGAATTTAAATCTCTGTACGCTGATACGTTGAATGGTTACATTGAAAAGGGATTTGCCAGGAAGCTGTCCGTCATCGAGGCCGAGAAGATTTCACCAAAGACTTGGTACATTCCACATCACGGCGTCATGAATCCGAACAAACCAGGCAAAATACGAGTGGTACTTGACGCAGCTGCAACCTGCCAAGGCACCTCTCTCAACCTCAACTTGATGACTGGACCGGACCTGCTCAACAGCCTATTTGGAATCCTTCAACGCTTCAGACTGTACCGCATAGCCATGTGTGCCGACGTCGAAGGGATGTTCCACATGGTAAGAGTGCCAGAGACTACAGATGCAGACGCCTTGCGATTTATTTGGAAAAGCGACATCGATGCTCCAGGGCCTCCAGAATCCTACAAGATGTTAGTCCATATATTCGGCGCCACCGATTCTCCAACCTGTGCCAACTATGCTCTACAGAGAAGTGCCAAGGACAGCCGAGACCAGTACAGCCAACAAGCCGTTGACACAGTCCTTCGCTCCTTCTATGTTGATGACGTCGCAAAATCCGTTGATTCCGTACCAATAGCCGTTCCACTCGCCAAAGAGGTAGTCAATACACTAAAAGGGGGAGGCTTCAGGCTGCATAAATGGATCTCCAATAGCATGGAATTTCTACAGCACATCGAAGAGTCCGAGCGATCGATTCAAGACCTTGAATTTGCGGCAAAAGAGTCGAGCAACATACAGCGAACATTAGGCCTGAAATGGGACATCAAGAAGGATATCTTCATCTTCAAGTGCCAACCCAAAGACAACCCACTTACCAAGAGAGGCGTCGTGAGCACCGTCAGCTCGATCTTTGATCCGTGCGGATATCTGGCTCCATTTATAATACGCGCAAAGATCTTTGTACAAGAATTATGGAGGAGCGGATTGTCCTGGGACGAGCCACTGACAGAAGAGTTGTCTACCAAATGGAGCAGCTGGTTACAAGATTTGCAGCAGTTATCATCTTTCAAGTTGCCGAGACATCACTTGAACTTCTCACCGCGGGTTGAAGATATCCAGATACACGTTTTCTCTGATGCATCTGAAGCTGGATTCGGAGCAGTCGCCTACCTGAGGTACACGGCCGAAAATGAACAACCAACCTCGTCGCTGTTAGCTGCAAAAACCAGAGTCGCGCCGATAAAACCTGTTCTGTCGATCCCAAGACTTGAGCTTCAAGGGGCACTACTCGCTGCGAGACTGGTAAAATCACTAAAGAAAGAGCTGGATCTAGCAATCACAACCTCAACCTACTGGACAGATTCAACTACCGTCCTGAGATACTTGAAAAACGAAACCAAACGCTTCAAGTCATTCGTCGCGAATAGGATCTCCGAGATTTTGGAAACAACTCAACCAGAACAATGGCGATATGTTCCAACCAACTTGAATCCTGCAGATTGCTGTTCGCGTGGCGTCAAGGCATCAACCCTCTGTAATGATCAACAATGGCAGGAGGGACCCGTATTTCTACAACGCAAAGTTGAAGACAACAACGATAGCCTGCAGGGAGTTACAGCAGATGATCCAGAAGTGAAAAAGATCGAAAACAAGTCCGTGAATGCCGTCACTGCCAAGGGAGATGATAACAAGGCTACACTAACGACGCTAGATCTTACTTGCTTACTGGATCCGTCGCATTTCTCCTCATGGAACAGACTCATCAGAAAAACTGCCTGGCTGAACCGAGCGATATGCAATTTCACCTCCGTCGTTCCGCGTCTTGCATCAAGAGTCGTCAGATCTCCAAGTATAAAGGCTGCTGAATACCAAGAAGCTGTAGAGTTCTGGATCCGTACTGCGCAACAAGACCGGTTCCGAGATGAGATAGCCAGCCTCAGAAATCACGAAGCATTGCCGCCGAAAAGTAAACTCGCCCAGCTGATGCCTATCTTTGATGAAACCAACAACTGTCTCCGCGTCGGGGGTCGTCTCAGAAAGGCTGACATTCCAACCGAAGCCAAGTATCAGTTGATCTTACCTGCCGATCATGCTGTGACGTTGCTGCTCTTCAACGATACCCACAGAACCAACTCTCACTGTGGTCGAGAACATCTCTTGGCCATGATGAGGCAACGGTACTGGCCTGTTAACGCTAGAGTTTTGGCGAAGAAAACAATCCGATCCTGCTTGCTGTGTTGGAGACGCTACGTACAACCAATCGTTCCGAGAATGGCTGATCTCCCTAAATGCCGCCTATCCGTCACAGCCGGGCCATTCTACCATACTGGTTTGGATTACTTCGGACCCATGATGATAAAAGTTCGGAGATCGACGTCAGTCAAGAGATGGGGTTGTCTCTTCACCTGGCTGGGAACCCGAGCCGTCCACATTGAACTTGCCGAGTCCCTTGAAACCGACGACTTCATCCTCTGTCTCCGTCGATTCATTGGTAGGAGAGGACATCCACAGACAATCCATAGCGATAACGGTACCAACTTCCGTGGGGCTGACAATGAGCTGAAGAACTGCCTACTCAAGCTGCGCCAGTCTGAGGTCCAAGAGTTCCTCTCTCCCCTCGGTGTGGAATGGATATTCAACCCTCCAGCCAGTCCACACATGGGCGGGAGTTGGGAAAGTCTTGTGAAGTCCGTCAAAGCCGCCTTGAAAGCCGTCCTGCCGAAACATCGACTAGCTGAATCCGTCCTAAGAACAGCTCTCGTCGAAGTTGAAGCCGTAGTCAACAGCCGCCCATTGACCCACAATAGCAGCGAACCAGATGATCTGACAGCATTGACTCCGAATCACTTCATCATTGGTCGGGCCGTCAACGTCGCCGCTCCAGATGTCGTGGTGGATCGTGAAATTGATAGCAGAAAAAGATGGCGTCAAGCTCAAGTGATTGCCGACCACGTTTGACGAAGATGGGTCAAGGGATATCTACCTACCCTGACTGTCCGACGTAAATGGTTGAAGGAGGAACGCAGCCTAGCTCCAAATGATCTCGTTATCGTCCAAAACGATCATCTACCTCGTGGCAGTTGGGAAATGGCTAGAGTGCTCGACATTTACCCAGGGGATGATGGGAGAGTCCGATCGGTGTTGCTGAAATCTGCGAAGTCTACCTATGTGAGGCCGGTGTCCAGGATCTGCTTACTCGAGGAAAACGTCAATGATGAACATTAGCGAACCAGGAAAGCCGCTACGATATGAACACTGAACACTGACAGTTCATGTTTTTCAAGGATTCGTGCAAATCAGGTTTTAGGAGACATGTGGCATTGAGTTTCAATTTTCCTTATGTCCAATCACCAAATTTTGTGGACTAACAGAGTTGATTAGCACTCTTGTTTTAAAAAATTTACTCAATGACATATTTCTCTTGAAAGCTGATTTTATGTTCTCACTGTTATGTGTTGCATTTGATGTGCTGGTAACCTCTCAATGCAATGCATCTCATTAGTAAATTTATAGGATAGTTCCAAAGAAACGCTTTGGATTGTAAATTCTGGATAGCTCCATTCTGGATGAATCCAAAGAAACGCTTTGGATCGGAGCTTGTGCAATGTTGTGGTGTTTAAGTTATACGGACGTCAGACATGATACATTGAATCACAGGGTTGAAGTTTATTTACTCTCTTTTAAATTTGGGAAGTTTCAATCCATTTGGAGATGAGTCCTAAATTTAAAATTTCTGCTCAAATTGAGTAAAACTATCTTCTCCATTTAACCCTGTGCTGTCGCTGTCAATCATGGCCGTATTCTGTGTGTTCATCCATGTTCGCTTGCGATCGAAATGAAGTTAACTTGAATCAGACTCCTTTGCTTGATTATTGTAGCAGTCTGCGGGTGGACACATTATTACCGGTTACAATCAATTTATTTTTCATTCTTTTCTTTTTGGCCAAATTCTCAAAATTCTTTCATAACGTATTTACAACAACTTTATATTCCTCTGTGTCTTTCCTGGGATTTGCTGCCAAAATCTGGTTCTGGAGTCCTGTATTCTTGTGTACTTCTGAACTGCCAACACTGGTAGAAAAGATTATATGCCAATATTGTTCGAAGGACTGACAATGTTAGGCAGAACTGACTTCAAGATTGGACATTGAATATATTTCCGGTTGATTCTGTCACTTCCCTGCTGAATAGTAATGACGATTAATGGTTCCTTCTAATTTCAAGGCTTTACTTTTCATCTCAGGCTGGTCCTCTTTGGAGTGCTATCAGTCCTATTTTGTTATTATAATCATGATTTTCATTGTTCAGCAGGAATGTAAACAGACAGTTTATCAACACTAGCATGTTTGCTATTAAGCTTCACTGCCTATGGCTCAAGCTTCAATGCCATTTTCATGGCTTCAATTTGCTTTACTGCCATACGGCTCAAGCATACTTAAATTGGCTCTATACTGCCACACGGCTCAAGCATACTTAAATTTGCTTTTACTGCCATACGGCTCAAGCATACTTAAATTGGCTCTATACTGCCACACGGCTCGAGCATATTTATCAAACTCTTACTGCCCATCGGCTTTGAGTTTGGTTTTTTGGTGCACTCGTATTATTAACGTAAAATTTACACCTTCTAGCTAAGGTTTTTGGACGCTAATTCTCGCACGCCTTTTCGAGGTTAACGCACCGTTTGTTTGGATGTGACCAATTTGACTCTGTCAGGGGGGCGGCAATGTTGGTGACCCAATTTTATTTTCTAAACCTCACTATTTATTTCTGTGCTGCCATCTAGCCATAAACTTTCAAACTTTAAAAGGTGTGTGTCATGCTGAGCATGCTCAGGCAGTTGCAATCCGGCCACCATCTTTGAAAGTTCCTTATTTTACAATCTCCACAAAAACATCAAATTTATATGGTTTCAACCATACTTTCCCCACTATTAAATACCAACAACTTGTAAGTATATATTTCTAAACCAACAAAGGTCAAAATAGTCAAAAAAGACAAATCCAAAAGAGGTTAAAACCACCAACATTGTCACTTATCCCACTTCATCATGCACTAACTCCATCTTCAGTGCATTCCACATGTAAATTTTCTATTTTTCCATCCAAGTATTGTCAATACAATATTATCCAAACTATTTCTTCTTTTTCTTGTATCAGTTGTGTCTGTCACGCACACTGACCTAGGTGTGTTTACGTGATATTCGTTTTCGGAGCTATAACTCCCTTCGGGCGTGGAAAAGTCAGGAACATTTTAGATTTGGATGAGTCGGATTTTGAGATTAACGCTTTTAGTGAAGAAAATGGTTTTGATGATTGGTTTAGACGTTTTTTTAGGAAATTAAGGAATGAGGTATCTTAGTGTTTTTCGACTTAAGTTGTAGTATATAGAATTAGCGTTGCCCAAAGCAGCTGTTGGATCGTTTAAAGTAAGATCGACGACAAGAAAAAGGGGTAAATCATAATTTTTTGCAATCAATCAACGGGGGGGGCTCAATGCTAATCCCCTATGCTCTAGACGTAAATGGTAACACGCAAGATGTAAATTTAAATCCCGCATAAAATCTGTGAATGTGAGTGATTTTGAAATCAAGTGGAATTTGAACTTTCAGAGTATATTATAATTGAGACTCTGAACCAATGTTACTTGTACAGAATAACAATAATACGATATTAATGTGATAAAATGTCATATGTTGTGGTCGATCTATAGATTCAATTTCCGCGAGCAGCCGTGTCTGCCTCGTAGGTCTCATACAACGCCTTGTAGTTCCCGTTCCCAAAGCCCTAAAATTGAAAGAGAAACTATTAGAAATTCTGCTGTTAGGTGTCTGAGATGGTGAGCGTTGTGTAAGGAAGCGGGTTCGTGAGCGCGAGTGTTTGCGTGACGAACACGTTGGGAACGCAATATGGCTCTTATCGCGAATTTTCAGTGCCACTAAAACCATTTCCGTATGCAGCGACCTCTGCCACAAGAGGGCTGTATAATCGCTGTTTATTTATTATGGACAGCACACAAATTGGTTCTCTCCACCACTGTCGTAATGCGGTGCATGGTACATGTACCTACCAATTTGAACAGCACGACGCTGTAGCTTCGAAGCAAATCAACGCGTGTGTTGAGCCATCATCGTCTGTAGAGAACGCCTCTCTTCCGAAAAACAACGAGTGATGGACGCCAGAACTCTGTGATGGAGATTGAGTTTGTGGTAGGACACTCACCTTGTTGTTATGTCTCTGTATGATCTCCATTAAAAGGGAAGGCCTGTCCTGCATCAACTTTGTAAATGTCTGCAGTAGGAAACCCCCTGATTCGAAGTCAGCCAGTAGTTGGAGCCTCTCGAGCTGTGAGGATGTAAAGCCCGGCAATGTAAATAACAAGCCTAAGAAACCAAAGAGCGTCAAACTTGTGAAGGGAAGTTCATTGATTCGAGACTCAGCCATTGCTATTCCGCAAGTGTTCTAAAATGGATAGGTGCAGCGCAGTACGTGTACGCACCTTGGTTTCTGCAGAATGATTTCTAGTTTCGGCTAGGGGAATGAATTTAATGAGATTCGAGACAGATTTGTACATTATATGATAACTTGCATTTAATATACAGGACTTTGTCTAGATCATTTTCATTATCAACTAAACACATTCATTCATGCACAGTCTAGCTCATAATAATATCAACGCCTACAACTTATGATATCTTCTTAACTATTCAACCGTTTTCAAAAAACTTTTTTATTTCCTGCAAAAACCCACGAAAAAAGCAATGGTGTTGTAGTACAGCAAAAAATAAGACAGCCTGGTGTGTTTCCATGTTAATATCTTACACCGTTTCTGAAATGACATACTTTTTCTGGTTGGATAATTCCTATTTGTGGTGACTTCTGACACTGTCCCACAGCACTGTAAGCTCAAAACACGGCTATTCTCCCACTCAGGAACTGGTCACACACAATTATTTCCACAGAATTATACACTACCATCTATTCAACATCCGTAGGAGTGTAATAAGTGACATGTCCAGTTACATCACGGTGACAATAACCCTGATAAACTTATGCCCATGAATGGTATAATTATGTCCCTTCTTCATTGAATGAGGTTTGAATAATTGTTGTGCAATTATTAGAATACTATAAAAGAAATAGCCTATTAAAACTGATCTTTTCTTGTTAACACAGGGCCCTAAACATGGCATATACTGCATGTTATGGGGCAGATTTCAAAGTCAATAGAAATAGTATCTATTGCATGTTGATATTTTTGCAGAAAAAGTATGATAGTTCATAACCAAGATAAGATATCAACATGAAAACACCCCAGAACGTCTTAGGGAAAGAGTTTACAATCCCCGATCACACCCCCAAAAAAGGTCATCGGTTGACTAACGAAGCACCACTGTTCAATGGATTTATAGTTGAATGCGATCAAACTACGTCATTTCCGATCGGGGATTGTAAATTTTAACACGTCTGAGTTCTTGTTGCACTACCACATTAGTGATTTTTTGGTGGAATTTTTCCTGAAATAAAAAAGTTTTTTTGGACCTTTTTTAAAAAATGGTCGATTTCATAGTGAAGACAATAATGCATTTCACTGAAATCAGAATGTTCATATCGACAACAAGATTTGTGACAACCCTGTACAAACCACATTGAAATCGGTCTGGCACTTTGAGAGACATCACAAGTCATAGGTGTTGATATCAATATGAACAAGACTGTACATCATACACTATCTCCAAAACTACTGATGTTTTCAATGCGGTCTACAGCAGAGAGTCAGACCGCCTGGGCATCATGGTAACGACGAAGTGTTATGGTTTTATCATGTAGTCGATCGTTTATTTACTCACAAGATCAAGAAAAAAACTTAAGAAATATAGCACTTATAAGATGTAATATTACGGTGGTATAGAAACCCAGTCAGTACCGTACGCATGGTAAGTGAACCGCTCCGCCAGAATGCTTGTTTATCAAATTAATCACTTATCGTGTTAATGGGCGGTCACAAGATTACCTCGTCAATGTCTTCGTTAAACTTTATATCAGTTGTCTTCATCTTCTCCCTCAACTCTACATAATAGTTTTTTGGGACGCTCATGAATGAAATCCCCCTTGCCTTCAATGCTGCCACCTGCAGTGAAAATGGCTATAATTAGGTCAGGTGAATTTTGCTCCTTCATGTCCTTGGTCCTCTTTAAATCTTCTCAATATTTTCGGGTGTCCATCAAAGTAGTGCCAGGATATGTCATACATAATACATCATCAGGGCAAGAATAAGTACACGATAAATGGCAGGACAAAACAATTTGTAAAAAATTATCCTAGTCCAGCCTGGCGCTGGGTGTAGTGAGGCCTGTACATACATGTATGTTGGGAACGAATCATTTTTTTAATGAATATTTCAGCTTGTTATGACCTTTAATCAGTAGAAATGCAATATTTTAAACGAAAAATAATATTTTTTGGCATCTTTTAGTTGTTCACTGAGTTGACCTAAAAATGTTTACATGGAGGAAACAAACCCTTCAATGAATTATTGAGCAATTAAGCTGTTACCAGTAATTAGACAATTAGACAATGACCGCGACAAATCAATTTACGGGTGTGGCTCGGAATCAGAAGTCTCTGGTACTACTATGACTTAGAAAAGGACATCACGTGATCATTTATTTTTAACAAGAAAATCACTTTCCTGAAATGATCTCAATCGCGATCGACCGAGACCTCAATATTCAAGTTGATCGACCGAGTTAACAAATAGGTCAGTCGATCGAGATAATGGGTGATATGAATAAAGACTAGCAAATGCTTTTACTCCGGTTTTGTACAGGAAGGCCTGGTGTAAATGTACATGGAGATTTAGATAAAAGCATTTGCTAGTCTTTATTCATATCACCCAATATCTCGAGATAATATCTCGATCGATCGAGATAATACATGGAAGTTTCTTGATCGAGATATCAGGACACAGTTTTTTTCATTAAAAAAGCATGTGTTACCACTTCCCAGTCACCGTACAGTACAGTCTGGCGAGTAACTGCTGAAATTTCGAGTGGTTGTTGACCACGGAAATTTTGAGACCTTTTTCAACCATTTTGCCGCAAAATATTAAAAGATTCAATCCCATTGTCAAAGTAGAAAATTATTATTTTTCTCGAAAATTTAGTTTGCAAACATGTATGGGTTTTCCGATTGCCGGAAATAGAGTAGGCATTTTTTACCTACCGTTGAAAATATATCGTCTGTTAATACGGCTATATGGGCAACTCCAGGACCTCCGTGATAGTCAATAAATTCCTGAAAAAAACAACAACAAAAAACGTAACACGTGCTATACCAGTACTCTGCAAAAAACGGCGTGATGTAACAATTCACAGGTGTACTATATGAAATGGTCCAGGACAGAGTGTCTGGGAGACAAAGGATCCTATCATGCGCTGTTGCCTCTTAATTATTGATGATCATGCTCTGTGCAGAATCATGCCTTAATCCGTCACCATACAAAAGGGATTGACAGTTTTCAAGGGGGACATTTTGAACTGCTTCACTGGCACGCTTGTTCGAGAACATTCTCATCAACAAGACCTTCTTATTATTAGGTGAAACATGACCAATGTATTTTATTGCGCATTGCCCACTTGAGAAATCCATCAGACCACTAAAATACAAGCTGTGGATAGGAACTTAATATTTTCTTCGTCCAAATCTGTGCAATATTTCAACTGCCGTACACGGGCGCTTCGGTTGCCCATAGTTATGATCATGATTGTTGTGTTATGATTATTTGTGGAGATGGTCGCGATTTGCATCAAGCACAAATGCCCCGTGGAGACTATGTACATTTTTCGCAAAAAGGAGGTGTACATTTCTCTTAACCGGAATGCAAGCAACCGCATCGCCGTTAGATAATATGTTTCGCTAAATGGTATCGGGATTATACATACTGCGTCGTAAAAAACGATATTTACCTGCAGTGGCCCCTTGCCGTATTCGCTGACTGGTTCCGATAAATTCAAATTAATAGTCCTCTCTTTGTTAGCTACTACGGTGGAAGTCATGGATGAACCTTTGGTCTGCATCGTCTTGGCATCGACAGAATATGCCTTCTCGAACAGAAGGACCTGCTCGTACCTTGGGATAGACAACTCTCATATTGAAATCGGCCCTGGCTCGTCCCACTACAAGAGGGACGAGAAATGACCTCGATGGTAGCGTTTCTTTCGATAGGCCGAAAGTTAACAACCTCCACGTGGTCACCATACAAACGGTTGGCCGATTCGAAACTAACATCGGACATGCACCTGGTGAACGTCTGGTCATTCCTAAAATTAGCGCTAGGATCCAAACAGGTATTCTCATGATTCTGAAAACAGCTCCGCGCACGGGCGTTACATAGTAAATACATTACAGAGCCGGTGCTTCCGTCTGCGCAGCAGACCAAATTGTAGTATGGCTGGAATGTCTGCCGTGTTCCGAGGGCATAAGAGGTCCGTCGCGTGCCAAATCGTCGGACGGTAATTGCATGATATACACTAATATATGTCTAACCCTAACCCTAACCCTAACCCAGCAATCTGATTGGCTCCGACGAATTGGCACTGGACACTAGTGTAAGCGACGACGTGAATATATCAGTTCATTTCGTCAACCTCGGCTGACAAGTCTCATATTCGTTTCAGGTGCGCAATTCGTTGCAACGAAGTTGACATGTGTCTAGTACGCTGGGCTGGTACCAGATCGTCACACAGATGGCAGCACCGGCAGAAAATGAGAGAATCACAACCTCGTTTACCCAGGGGTCATTGCGCGCTCCTATGGTCACTTGCACTGCCCCTGGTATCATGCTGAGCTTAAAAATATCTAATTGGTCAACGAATAACGTTTGACATGCAAATAAGATGTAAATAATGTTTTGACAATTGGCATAGTCATGGCATATTGAATCGGCAAAAGTCTACATATCCATTTACCCTAATGCGATCACAAATCAATTGACGGCATAATAGAACTTCATGGACATGGATGATATATGAAACTAATGCTGATATAACAAAGTAATTGCCTCTACAAGAAAATTGCGTCATTTAGTCGGGCCATGCGGGCACTCCGAGCAAAATAGAACCGAAGAAGCACGTGTTGCAAATGCCAATCGCGCGAGCACTGTGAAAATGTTATTTCAAAACCCCTTTTGATAATTTATTTTTATATTCAAGTATACGGCTTCTTTATCTGTATACTCCCTGAGATAATTGGTCAATTTTACAATTATTTGGTCGGCTACAAACGATTTTGGTCATGATGACACAGTGCTGACACGTAGTGCCCGAATATACGGGTCATAGGTCAAACATGCTACGTCATTCCCTGATTCTGGCGGTGACGAGTGATATGACGTACACGAGTATCCAAGGTCTAGTGGTTCAGCCATTTTGAATGCTAATCAGGTCGACCCCGGATGTAGAGGTTGAGAGGATCATACCGCCATTTTAGGATGACATCACATGCAGGTGCTTGACCATCACATGACATCAGAGTGTAAGAATAGATTTTGATATGACTTTGATCGGACCATCCGAGACATGAACAAAGGGATTAAGCTTATAGACATTATTTGATTGGTGACCATAAACTCTCTTGCCCAATCTAATCTTAGGCATGTTAGTGGGACTAATGGGGGCGAGATTTGGGGAGGAATTCCCTCTAAAGCCATTCGATGTTGCCATATTGAAAAAAATCAGTCCGCGTCGCCACCAGTCGGCGATAAGCTCATAGCCAACACAGCAAGACCAAAACGATGACGTGATTATGTGACCATGGTTGATACCATCAGTTTAACGTTTTCAAGTGTTTCCCCTCATCGATCATTCTTTAAGAACGCTGAAAGATAGATTGACACCATCTTCTGTGTTTCCCCTATTGGCAAATCATGATTTCTCACAGCAAAATACGGAACAACCGCGGTTGTAACACCAGTGCGCAAAAGAAACATATTCTCATCTGGATCGTCCGATCATATTCCCTGGACAAACATTTCCTTTTAAACAAGTACCGTATTTTCCGGATTATCCCCCGCACTGCCCTATGACCCGCACCCCCTTTGACCATTACCTAAAGCCACGCAAGACCCGCACCTGATTATGACCCGCACTGCTCCAAGACCCGCATTCTCCAAAAATAGTAAGCCATTCATTGATGTTGACATCCTAGAACCGCCATGTTTTTTTTAATTGTTAACCAAAGTGGATCAATTCCAGCATGGCCGTAACTATTTTCCCTAGCGGAGACATCACAAACTATGCGATCATGGCGGAAATATTGGTTGAAAACAATGCGAAAACGATGGACATAAATCCTTATCAAGTAACCAGTTTGGTCCCCTTTTTTTTCTTTGGGGTTGGGGCTTATCCCTCTCAGAATCCACGCAAGACCCGCACCTTTGTATTACCCGCACCCCCACTTTTTGGGCCTGTTTGAGGGCAAAAAGCCGCGGGTCATACGCCGGAAAATACGGTACTCACCATTTCGCCGATTTCTCCATTTCACATGCTATCGCCATGTGATCAACCACTTTTAGCCCAACTGCGGGGCTGAAAAAATTACACATATCGGAAATCAGTCAGTATTCTCAAT
This sequence comes from Lineus longissimus, assembly GCF_910592395.1. Classification (NCBI taxonomy): domain Eukaryota; kingdom Metazoa; phylum Nemertea; class Pilidiophora; order Heteronemertea; family Lineidae; genus Lineus; species Lineus longissimus. The sequence goes on along the minus strand of NC_088317.1, from coordinate 13,789,330 downwards.
GGTCATCACGAGTATCATGGGTGAACTTATATGTAATAATTTCGTTCGGAGTCCGACAAGAAAAGAATCATCATGAGAGAGAATGCATTATAAGACACCCAAAAACCATTTCGATATAAGTGTTGTCTTTGTTTTGTTTAAAATATCAAACGTATAAAAAATCAAACGTGTGCCCGATTTTGGACAGCTTAGCTGCAAAACCTCCATCGAAACCAGCTTTAAGTGCCAGCGGACGAGGAGAACACGTATGGAGAAGGATGAAGCGACTGTTAGGGTGTCATGTAAACATTTCAAATAAAAAGTACATCACAGAGTTTATGTGATATTGGAAACTTACAGTACATCTGCAAGGGGATCGGCATCCCTCGGCTTCGTGTAGCCCGGCATGAAAAGTCCTCTGTAGGCGCTGCGGTTCACAAATGTATGTGTTATGTCGCCGAATGTGCGGGCCACAGCATAGCGCACGGTACCATTCTCATCTGATTCATTGACTGGTTCCTGGACTATTTCAGCTCCGTGTTGTTGCGCTCGCTCGGGAAAAAAAGCCGAAATGATTTCAATAGAAACAATGGCTTGCTGTCCAGAGTGACTTTTTTATGAATAATCAACAAAAAGCGTATTGCGAAATTCTGACTGCGCCACTTTGGGTTAAAGCTAGGAAGAAATTGTTTTCTACAAATTGGCAAAAAAGTGTCAGGATATCTCCATATGTGTCAGTTTTGAAACATGATGATCGAGGTTAAGCAGTTGGGCACCAATGCATTGATACTGACTGACATTGTCTTCCCTCCTCCAAGACAATAGCCTACAACTGTACCTTAAAGATCGCATCCACGTCGTCCACCTCAAAAGCTATATCTTTCGGGCTATCACCATGCGTTGATAGGAATTTCGTCATCTCTGGCGGAGTGTCGGGCTCCAGCGGTGATTGGAATACAAACACAACCTAAAGAAGAGCACATGAATGACTCCAAGAAGATGCTATCCCGAGGAAGTGGCCGAATGAAAGTTTTTGCTCAAATGATTAAAGTAAAACGTATCCGTCAATTCCCTAGCCTTCGCCAGGGCGGTTGTGAATGCAATACATGTAAGATTTACTCCGTCAGGAAGGCCGTGGGACACTTTGGGCTTGACTTTCACAAAGCATTTGCCATTGGCTTCGTTTTTTTCCTGTCTCTCGAAACTGGAGTTAATTGCATTTGACAACCCTCTTGCACTTGCATATTCCATTATATCGGGTTATTTAGAAAACCGCCCGCCTAGTTCTATACATTCAAGAGGTGGACCGAGAAAAGGTGTCCAAAATGTGTACACATCTCTGATGACGTGTCATACATATATCTCAGGTAATTGTCAGCCTAGTGACTATTGGAACGATTGACGACGTTTGTAGGACGCCTCAAAAATCAAAGTATCACCAGCTGTGGATTTTGGTGTCACTGATTTACCATTTTTTTGAAAATGTGCCACGAATAATTATTTGATTAAATACCTTGGGGCGACAAAACGAAAACAATCAACAATAAAACATTCCCCTTAAGCCTAGACAACATCCGCCTACATCTTTTTTATTGTTTTTTTAAAGCAAATTTGGCTCTGAGTATTGTGATCAGATACATTTGGAAAATTGCCCATATTACATGTACATGTACCTGTTATTCACTTGATTTATAAAAAAAGGTAAAAGCAGACAACACATCCTAGAATGCAGGGCATATATAGAAGATTGTCCATACATTTCGTAAAATCTACTTTTGCACTGCAAGAACCATTTTTGAACAGACAATACCGTATATTCATGTAGGCCTATCTTTTAGAATGATGACGTCATCTTTAGAGCGATAACCAATGGTTTCGGGTCACAAACACCTTGTATATCACCAATAGCGTCTTATTCAATAATTATTAACATAAAAAAATAGACGAAGTAAACACAGTGGGATGTTTGAAAAAGTGAATTTCGATTAGATTCATGGTCGTAGTGTGTAACATACAATAGCCACCGTCAGATATGCAGCCTTTAAATACAGGCGTTTTTTTAATTCTCAATAACCCGATTTATACCCTTTAGAACACTGGATGTGAATTGAAACCGAATTCCGTAGAGCGCTCTCCGGAATACGAATTGGATAATTCAGAACGGTCGCTTCACACTGGCCCGAATACGCATTCAAATCGGTTTAAAACGCGCCACACTCAATGCGTACTAACGACGCGCCTTCTATTATTATTATTATTATTTATTAAAGAGGTTGAATAGCGCCTCCAGAAGCAAGCAACAGCGCCACCCGTAGCAGAAATAAGAACTGCTTAGTGACGTCATGGTTTCCATATACGGCATCTCATTTGCATATTTTTACAACCTTATTTATTACGAGTTATAAATATGCCAGTAGCACGTGGATCATGCCGGGCGGCGCTGTCAAGTGTTTCCACTATGGGTTACATAATCAGTTACAAAGAGGCCAGTGTTCTAGTAAATGAAGTTAGCAATGATAGCGAAAGAATGTTAGTGTATGTTACGCAGTCAATAGCGATAGTAGTGAGTTGGAGAGAGGAGAAAATGGAAAATGGAGAGAATAGTAGTATGGATTTCGAGTCCCAAGAAGAAACTTTGCAAAGTTTTCATCAAACTGATAATCATATTCCTTCCTTCTCTGTCTCCAACAATTAAAAGTTGCTGCAGTCAATCTGATGCGTTTATCCGCGAGCGAATCGACGAGACGAAGCATTTTTCAAGCATCCGAATGGTTCCTTACAGATCCGCAAGGGGCGCGTTACCGAAAATGTTGCAAAAATCAATAACGTGATCGTAAATATTGTCATATTTTTCAAAATGAGAGTAAGTAAATGATACGCAGACGGTAAACCAATGAAAGGCCAGTATCTATTGAACCTTACAAGTGATTTGGGGGCCTTGAAACTCCTTATATTTATCAATGAAACCTTATTCCCGCCTAAGGTTTTGACCGGGCCGTCCAAAACTCCCCATTTTTTGACGGGCCATTCCCTTTAACCTCCCATATGGGAGAATAAAATGTACAAGTACAAAACATATAAGTATATAATATCACAGTATCACAGAGTCATTATTAACAAGTTAAAATCGCGTAAGGTGCTTGACCATTTCCATCTCCCGGCCATGCCTATTGCCAAAGTTCGGGTCAAAGAGGAGTGTCCTCAGCGAGTCAACAACACCGTCGCTAAATGCGGAGAATCCCGGCCTCGCCCTCGAAAACGAGGCCAAAACCGGGGAAAACCCCGCCGCGACGATGTTGCTGACCAGCGTACCTTTGACCAACGAACCGGCGGCAACACTACCTTGCCAGGAAATGGAAATGCAAGTCACGTGCAGGGGAGTTGATTCTCCCTATTCTATGGCATAACGAAAAACGATTTGAGTTGATGAGATCATTTAAATACATGTACATCAGTTAACTAGTTCGGAGCACTAGTTCCCGCGGTCAAAGGTCACTTTCCATGCGCCGGGCGCATGCGCAGTGCGATCGAAAACCTTAATTCGTATCAAGCGCGTCTCAATACGGTTTCGTTGATTCGGATTAGCTGATTCGCATTCAATGCGGTTTAAGAACCGTGTTGGTTAAAGCGGATTGAGATCGGTATGAACCGAGTGTGACGCCCCAATACGTATCAACGTTTTAATTCGAATTCAATTTGTGTTAAAACCCCAGAATCATGGGTATTGGAGACAGGCATCCAACAGACCGAGCTGCCGGTCCTGGGAAAAATCTTGGAAAAAGAATTGCGATCGAAAGTTATTCATTGTGTTTTAGCAAAAATTGCTATAATATCACTAACATTACCTCATTCTGCTTGACCACATGAGCAACAACCTTTCGACTTCCAGTTTCTAAACCTTTGTATGCCAGGGGCTTAAAGCCCAGCCTAGCACAGTAGTGGGCTGCTGCCTGCAAGAAATGAATATAAATATTGAGGGTGTAATGCAAAGAGGATACCGCGGTGACGTCACATCACGTGATCACGACCCATATTAGTGATCGCTATGGCCAATCAGATTCAGTCTACTGACAGCACCAGCACTGAACATATCTCCATGTCTCACTGTCTGGTGTGCTCCTGTACACAAAAACACCAATAGACATGAAATATTGCAATACCTAGAATGGATTCTTTCTGTGTAAAATAAAATTTACAGAGCAGATTAACTTCCACGAATAAAAAAGACGTTTGGTGTGACCAAAGTGCGGAAATAATGTCTCCGCTAAAATACACTACGAAATACACTAGGCAATGCACTACGCGATACACGGTAGAGATGCAGTTGAGTTTGTTATTGTTTTGACTTAGAAGCCCGGCCATATCATAATATATTCATGTATTCATGAAGTATGAACTCATTTCTGTCCCATACAACTCTAAGAACAGTCAATTTCTCCTTAAATCATTACCGAAACCGCGATATCCGCAGGAAGATTTCGTTCTAGTGTCCAAAAATGCATGATTTTACAGGGACGCTAACTCGACAAATAGAGGGGATCTATGGGGATCTATGCGAGTTTTAGGTCCTACAGGCCTCGAACTTGTAAAATCTGTAAACATGCCTCCAAATCCCATTATGATAATTAAGAGATTGCCCCATATCTGGGAGACTGTTTTGAAACCATCGCTAATTTTGGAAGATCGGTGCCCGGCTATTTGGTTTTAAAAACCCTATTTTTCCCCATCAAAACAGCACTTTTCATTATTCAAAAGATAACTTATTGTCTGAAGACTTATTTCATAGCAGAAAAGTACTAATAACTCTGATTTGATGCGAAAAATCAAACTTAATTTGATGACTTGATTTTCCCTTGGCCGTGGATCGGAGACAAGACCACAATTGATTTTTTAAGCCTTTTAGCAGTTAAATTGTCAATGTTTGGCCGCGACGCATCAAAGAATGCGTCAAGTAGTGAAACTGAAATTCGGATATGATATACGGGTTAGTCTTGCGAGTAACTGGTGCGACTTAAATTGGTGATTTTTTTTTAATCGACAAATTAGACAGACTTTGATGTTTCCACTGTTTTCAGCCAACTGGCAGAAAAAACTCAAAACACGCCCCCTATTACCCAATTAGCAAAATTCGAAATTAATTTTTTCATCAAATAATTTCTTTATATCTGTAGACTTGCCACAGCAAATATTTTTTCAATACCTCTCCAAATATGTACTTGAGAGTAAAAAACATGCACTCGTCTAATTGATAGGCCTCGACCCTCCAACCTATGAATATTTATTAGTGGTCTTGTCTCATCGAGAGACAAGACCACAATTGATTTTTTAAGCCTTTTAGCAGTTAAATTGTCAATGTTTGACCGCGACGCATCAAAGAACGCGTGGTGTTGTGAATCTGAAATTTAGATTATGTTATTCCGGACAGTCGGGCAAGTAAATGGTGAAAAATAAAATGGTGATTGACCACGGAAATTTTTTTTTAATCGACAAATTAGACAGACTTTGATATTTCCACTCTTTTCAGCCAACTGGCAGAAAAAACTCAAAACACGCCCCCTATTACCCAATTAGCAAAATTCGAAATTAATTTTTTCATCAAATAATTTCTTTATATCTGTAGACTTGCCACAACAAATATTTTTTCAATACCTCTCCAAATATGTACTTGAGAGTAAAAAACATGCACTCGTCTAATAGATAGGCCTCGACCCTCCAACCTATGAATATTCATTAGTGGTCTTGTCTCAATGAAGGTACATTTCAGGGGTTAACATTTTGCGATTTTTTTCAAACTAATGTACATGACATCCCACAACTCTCCAACAAAGGAAAGTCATATCTGGACATTTTTGGAGAAATGAGAGACATTTCAAAGAGTGGTACAACTGTGCCAAAGCGACGAAAGAGGACAAAATCGACAAAAAGTCATGATTTTGCACCCAACAGCACCAAATTCAAAGACCTGCCCTGGCCAGAATAAGCAAGCTATGGAGCTGAAACTTTAGGATGTGATTTAGGAATATCTTTGCTGCTTAGGGAACAACTTTCAGAATCAAGGCCTAAGTAGTTTCAAAGAAATTACAAAATGAATGGCAACACAACAAGACTTGTAAAAATGAAACCGAACTTAGACCGGGGTTAGGTTGACTCTTATTTGGGTCAAATTAAGTTTTTTTCTCATTATTTTAGCTTGTTTTGACCTTAAATCATCAGCAATACAATATTCTAAATGAATTAGAGTGATTTGAGCACATTCAAATTTTTCACTATATTGACCCAAAATGTAGTGTAAATAGAGACAAGACCACAATTGATTTTTTAAGCCTTTTAGCAGTTAAATTGTCAATGTTTGACCGCGACGCATCAAAGAACGCGTGGTGTTGTGAATCTGAAATTTAGATTATGTTATTCCGGACAGTCGGGCAAGTAAATGGTGAAAAATAAAATGGTGATTGACCACGGAAATTTTTTTTTAATCGACAAATTAGACAGACTTTGATATTTCCACTCTTTTCAGCCAACTGGCAGAAAAAACTCAAAACACGCCCCCTATTACCCAATTAGCAAAATTCGAAATTAATTTTTTCATCAAATAATTTCTTTATATCTGTAGACTTGCCACAACAAATATTTTTTCAATACCTCTCCAAATATGTACTTGAGAGTAAAAAACATGCACTCGTCTAATAGATAGGCCTCGACCCTCCAACCTATGAATATTCATTAGTGGTCTTGTCTCTCGAGTTTGTTTACAATATGCAGCGCCATCTTGGAAAAGCCGTGACATCACCGTGGTATCCTCCTTGGGTGCAATGCGGGTGGTGGGAAGCAGATCAGGTTACGCATGCGAATTGACCAAAGCGTCAAGATTCGCAGGATCTGATTGGCTAGTAATTAGGGTTCCACCACGTCAGAATTCAATATTTAATTTTGAAGTGGCACTTTACTTGAATTTTGAATGAGCATTTCGGGCTTTCGTAGAAAAGGTTTAACTTGGCTTTGGAAAAGCGGTTCATCTTCCCTCGTGATGGCTTGGCAATATCGGATTTGATGCTGCAATCTGCTAGGTAAGGATTATATCGTGTTACGATCGGAGATGCTATAGAGTGACCAAAGATCTTGGCAAGGTTCGGTTGTTAGTACATGTACAGTCCTGATCATATTGATATCAACACCTACTTACACATTATGGCAAGAATGTGAACGCACGAGTAGTCGTAGTTCCACCTATCATAAAACCCCATGTTTTTTCAAGACCCGTGTCTTCGCCGTGTGTCAAAAAACCCGAGGCGCACTTACACCTATCAGTGGTGTTAGATAATGGTTAATGGCCCCGGCGACAGGTGCGCTGTAGGTAGGGAGCTCTCCTGTGTTTCTTTCCCGTTGGAGGGGAATTTTGCATGCCCAATACCGAGGCAACTACACCGCGCCATCTGTCGCCGGATCTTAGAACTTGCAATTGCCGTGTCTACTCAGATTCCACCTATCAAAAAACCCGTGTTGAACACGGGTCTAAATTAGCCCCCGATTAGCCCCATCGAGCTCGATGGGGCTAATAGACACTGGGATTTGACACACGGGTCTATTTAGACACGGCAATTCATAGGTGTAAGCGCAAAAGACACGGGGATTTGATAGGTGGAAGTACGACTTATGTAATCGGCCATTTAAAAACCCTTATAAAAGAATTTTTTTAGTTCTAACTTTTTTGAAATATTTTTTCGCTGCAATGATAAAACACAAAATTCTAAGAATACTGACAAAAAATCGAACGAGTAATAATGAAGATAGAGCTATTTTTCAACAGCGCATTCACTGCCAAGTGGCATACTTTTACGAGAAAAACATGCTTTTGGCAGTGGAACCCTAAATTCAACAAAAAGTTGTATGGATCTATCTTCATTGTAACTTGTTTGATTTAGATTTTTTGGTCAGTATGCTTAGAATTTTGTGTACAATCGTTCTAGCGAAAAATACTTCAAAAAAAGTCTGAAATAGAAAAGTTTTTTTGTAAGGGTTTTTTAATTGGCTGATTACATAATGAAAGACTCATGCATTTGCATTCCTGCCATAATGTATAAATAATGTATATATATGTTTATTTCGTACACAATCTGTACATAGTAGTCGTCCCTAGATTTGGTAAGAGGGTCCTGTTCCAATTATACATATTTAGGAGCCATGTAACACTTTTCCCAATAGGCGAGCTGCTACCCTGAATAATCAATTTTGAGCTAAGGTTTAAGAAAACATTTGCTGACATCAGGATACTACAAAAGTACTTAAGGTAACGTTTTTGAACTTGTGTTTGAATATACAGGTCCTGGATTATATATGGAAGTAAGACATTATGCGTACGGTATGAAAGGCAGAGATTTTTCGGACACTTTCGCCACGCTACATACAAATCTGTCATATATGGCTTAGACAAGCCAAGAAGCTGGGAATCATATAATGACATAAAATACGTCTTAAATAAGTGGTATCGAGTTTCAAAGTTAGCAAATCTAAATTGTGCCAATACCATATTTCTTCTTTTGTAGAGGTCATTGACCATTTCATGTACCCTTCTCCGACGGACATCATGCCCAAGAAGAATGCCAAGGTGAATTTCTTCAGTGGAAGGCCTTATTAAATTGCCATCAAAAAAACACCTCGGGTTGATCATCCTGAGGGCCAAATACCAATAACTTGCTCTTTGAAGCATTAAATGATATTTTAAAAACATTTGAAAATTTCTTTGCAATCTTCAGCAATTTCTTCAACCCGAACAGTGCAGCCCTGCAATGGTAGAAGGCAGTAACTCCATATTTTGGTCAAATCCACCTTTTGGGCATTTCTGGAACTACTGCTAGTGCTTTATCTTCTGAAATGGTTGTTATCCCTGTAGAAGCAATATTTTCTGAGATTTCAGCATGGGGGTGAGAAGTAACTCCGACCTCCAGACACTATTAAATACAATGGTAAAAGGCAGTAACTCCAATTGCAATGGTAAAAGGCAGTAACTCCATGTCCAATGTGGAGTTACTGCCTTCTACCATTGTTTTTTTTAAACCCCTGTGGAGTTACTGCCTTCTACCAAAAAAAGAAGTTCGAATCCATTGCCTGGAAAGCTGTGCACTGACCCCCAAAACCTGAATTTCTTAGACCCGTTATTAATTCATCAAGGTATATACTAAATAGTACAGGTGAAAGCACCCCTCCTTGTTTTACCCCATTCTTTACAGAGAATTCTGCTGACAAAAATCACCCCACTGAACCCGTATTTGCTGGCTAGTATACAAATTTGCTAGTAACCGTGCAATCAACGGACGCAAACCCTTTTTTAATAATATTCGGAACAATCTAACGAAATGAACGCAGTCAAACGCTTTACTTGCGTCTAACATTATACAATAAACAGCAGTGTTACAGTTATTGTAATAATCGACCACCTCATTTACCACAGTAGCACAACTTGCCTTTGACAGGCCCTTTTTAAAACCGAATTGTGCATCTCAAGTAAACAATACATTTTTATACTTTCGAAGGAGTCTATAATCTAATACTTTGCCCATGATACTGCTTAGAGATATTCCTCGATAATTCTCGGATGAGTTTAATGACTTGCGGTTGATCTTGGGAATAGGTATAATAGTAGACTTGGCAAAGTCAGTCAGACAATACCCACGGGCAGTCATAGAACTTAGCAGTAATAATATATATAGATATAAAATTTTTGGCCAGCATTAATGAAGTGATCTGATCTGACTTCCGGTAAACTATCTTTCCTCGCTTCAACCGCTTTACACCAATGATCACGTCACGTACACTCACATGGTGGGTTTCATGACAGAGACCAGCACAGCATTTATGAGTTATACCATCGTTGATATCAATTTTTAACGAATTCATTTCATCCTTGTCATAGGTAACAGAATTATATCGCTTCTTGAATTTGTCAGCAAATAATTTGCATGTTGGTTCTTTCCCCTCGACATTGTCCATCGTATTTGGTAATACATTGGCAGTACCTTTAATATTTTTAATATCCCTCCAAAATTCATTGTTATTTTTACCCTGTAGTGAATCAGCTAGTTTACCAGCTGCCATCCTACCCTGGTTCTTTTTAACCTTTCCGATAGCACAATGGTATTGCGCTCTTGTATGGAGACGTATGTTCGCCTAGACACCATTATGTGGTCTGCCGTTTTCATTCCAAATCCCATGCCAAAAAATTGCCCTTCTTTTAAGATCATTAACTTCCTGGTCCCAACCTGCTCTGCCCCGCACAGTACTGGGATTATTAAAAGGGATGGTTTCCTCACTGGCAATTACACAGGCTGATATAATATCATCATGAAAAAGTTCAATCTCCTCTTTGTGGAAAGTACATGAGTAATCTCGACAATTGATAGCTGCCACGGGTATGACAATATCGCTGAGTTTCTCGCTTAGAGCATTCTCCAGCAGAGAAAACAAGATTTCTAATAATATCCTGAAAACCGCATTGGAATTGGTAACTAGTTTGATATTGAATGAAGAAGGTGTTAATATTAATATGATCAGGACTGCACATACATGGTCGCGTCCCACCGCCACTGTTATTGGTCAGATATACATGTAATTATCGACGGTGTTTAATCTGAAAAACATCTTTCAGATTAGTCACAAAACCAACCAGCCATAAAGACACCATCCATATGAGAGAGTTTCTGTCCGCATTGGCGTATATCCGGATGGACGTGGTACATTCGCAAATTGGAAAGGAGCCGGCGCCGAGAAAGATCAGCGTTGATTGAGACAACATACAAAAAGTTACTATGACGAATAAGACAGTTCATTAATATGTAATCATTTGGACGACATTTGCATGGAGATGTCCCCAATGACGAGGTTATTTATTAGATTTCCAATCATGCAGAAAATCAAATAGCTTCCGTCGTATTCCAATCAAGTTTACATACGTTTAACGGAAACATAACGGGAGTCAGTAGATCATTCGCATTACTTTCCAACTCCTTCACTTCCGATCAACTTACCTGCTTTGCATTCCCAACCCAAAACGTCACGTGACCAAAATGTTTGCAAAAACCCGAATCTGCCTGAAAATATTGAGATTTCACAAAGTTATTACTAGGGTTATAAGCAAATAGATTTTTTCGTATTCTGTTTTACATTTGCGGATAATGTATCTGCAGCTCCGAATATAGCTCAACGGGAAATTAAACATAGCAGGAGCTAGAACTACCAAGTCAAGAAACGGGAAGGTGTAGAAAAAATGTCTCGAAATGGCGCGAGTTTGGAATAATAAAACATCGGAATCAGCTTAAAACTGTAAGAAACTTCACGGTTTTTCTACGTTTTACCATCTTCTTCGAACAATGATCAATTATTGTAAGCTGACACACTTCATCAAAGGGATCACGGTTGTTGTAACTTTTTAACACTTGGGGATATCAGGGCAGTATAGAGTTCTTATGCACAGCGCAGTAATTAATTAGTTAATTTCATTTTACTATGTACACCATTTGATTAAGTGTCAGTCAACAGATAGACCATGCACAAAGTGATAAGGTGGGGGGTCAGCGGACTTAACTGAAACCTATACTATTTGGAGTATTTTTCAAAAAAATATATAAATAGGACAGGAATGGGACGCAAAATAGTTTTTTCAGTGATTTTCAGGAAAAAAAGTGTTCTATTTCCCTGACTAAAAATACCAAACTTCATTGGGGTGTTTCTCCTTTCAATGTCATTTCATCAAATAACTTTTATGCTGGAATAAAGGTACAGGTGTCAGAAAATATTACTTGACAGGGGAAAGAGGTACTATGGCTTTTAAAGATAGCTTACCTAAAACACCCCGCGAAGTATGTCTTACGTTATATTATTGCTTATAACTAAATTGCCACAGGGACCTGGGTGTTCACACTTCATAATACAGAATAAAGAGGACCCTAGGATTTGGAATCAAAAATAAAATCCTTTGACGGACTTATCAGAATTGTGTACAGTACAACTTCTCTATTGCGGACACCCATGGGACTGGGCGTTGGTATCCGTATGTAGACGTGTAGGGAGATTATGCCATTATTCTCCAAAAAGTGGATTCATTTGTATGAACATGTGGATCGTGAAGCCTACACATTACATGTTCCATTTAGTTTGTCTAAAAAGGGGATTTACGTGTATGAACATGTGGGTCATGAAACCTATGTGTAGAGCCCAGTCTTTAATTTAGTTTCAAAATCTTAGGATAGGAGGCAGCTCTCGTTTGGACCTTTTAAATTTGCCTCCCTTTTGACATTTTTGATTGGTTATGGTTCTGTGGGCCTCTAGGTAGCCCCTTACATTCTATGTGGGTTTCTCTTTTGGACTTGAAGATGGTGGAGGAGGTTTAGAAAGGATGTTGTTCCCTTTCTTTTCCAATTTCTTCTTGGAAGTTTTGGATTTTAAGGATTTGTAATCTGTGGGATTAATAGTGAACCAATGGAGCAAAGTTTGGTGAGTTTTTTATTTTAATTATCTTAATAATTTTTCTGTAATTTGGAAGTTAAGATATAGGGTCTATGGTTGGTAATTTTGTAGCACATGTTTTAGGCCCTTGCCTCGGGTCATTTTTCAGGTGTTGACAACAGGTGGCTCTGCCTGTTCTTTAGTTTTCTAAACTTTTGCATATTTGACCATTGGGGTCATAGTTGATGTTAATGGTGTTCACATGGTTTTAGGCCAGGGTTTTTTGCAGGTTAGCTTATCACTTTATGTAAATATATTGTTGTTTTTTATGGAAAAAGGTTGATTAATGTTTTTGTACATTGTAACTTTTATTTTATTTCAGTAAAATCGTCGTCATCACAGTACACGCATTTCTTCGCTTTATTCTATTCGTTGGTTGTTATGGTTCGGTTGGTTGGATCCCACACTATGTATAACATATTCCATTGAATTTTGAATATCAACTATTTCAAATAATTTGATGTCATTTATATGCGAACTTGAAATTTCTCTATTGTTATACCTTATGGCATTTCTGGTGGCTGTCACCAAAATATAATGAGGTATGATGTTTTCAAATGATAATTCATTCACTCATTTATTCATTTATTCATGGTTTCCTTTCACTCTTTCGAACCTGAACACAGGATCGGCCTCTATTCATGTGACATAACATACAATCTATATCATAATACTATAAGGCGGCTCGATAAAGTGCCATTTGGGGGTAGTGTTTCGTCTCAAAATTTTGCACGTTTGCAGGTGATATGTTATCCTGATGCAACGTTATGTTTATTTTCGGAAATTTACTTCAGCGGAGCAGTAATGAGGGATTTTTAATCGGACACTCTCAATTCTCCTTACCACTCACAGAAGCCAAGCCATTGCTGTTTGGTTATGCAGGGGATTAATCAATCACCTGCACTCCCTGTGACTAACACTACCTGTTGAACAGCTGGCTGTAGGGGGGTGATTGGAACAGCCTGTACCTGTTGACCTGCTGAACCAAGGTTAATGTTATTTTCAATCCACGATTGCAGGTCACCTGATCTTCGAGATTTCGCGGGGAAAGAAATTGTAAACAAACGCATGTGTGCAGTTCAAATGTAAACAAAAATGTATTTTTGGTACTTTTGGTTGCTGGACTTGGGTTTTCCCGCAGTAAGGAGCTGGGGTCAAATTGGTGGGCTATCGTTTATGGGTGCTGTGTTAGCCAATGCAAGCCCTTGATTATAAAGGGATTTTCAAATGAAGGTTAGTATGATCTGTTTATGTGCTCACCACAGCTTTCAATACTTGATGTATCTGAAGAGGCACTCTGAACTTGGCATGGACTTATCAAGGAGCTACTCACGGTGCTGAACTTCTAGCTTGCCTGTCGACTAAGTGCCTTGCCCGAGATCATGCTACATGTAGGAGGAGCACGCATTTTAAAGTTATAGTAGTGATAGTGAATAATTGGTTCGAGCCATTTGGAAGCCGACACGTGAAGGCCTATCTGGGTTCTCCTTCTTCTCCATATAAAAAGGGGCATTTCTGACTAAGGAACGAGGCATATTCACATTGCCTCATCTTCTCTATCGGACCAATTGATTTACTTTTATATGCACGCATACAGCACGCCACAGGGTCCGAGTCTGTGGACAAATGGTTGGTTTAATTTGTCTCTTCGATATTGCTCCTTTGATATTAGATTTTCATTGCAATTCAATCTATTCAAGGTATAGCCCATTTGAACCTGCCTGCGCCACGGGTACAATGCTAGTCGTATATATGGCATATAGATTAACTAATTAATAACAAGGTCACAAATGTACCGGCATTAAAATGACTAGCACTTTCCTGTATACTCTACTGTATTTTCTTTTCCGTAGTGTATCCTGTATTTTGTGCTGTATTCTGTATTCTGTATTTTGCCATAGTATCCTTGTATACATTAAGCGCAATAAAATATTATTATATTATTATAATATACATTAGTTAAATGGGCCCAATTTTGAAACAAAAATTACCTCCTAAATAGCGGCCACAACGCGCATTATAGTATAGATTTTGGTTTTAAACGGATCATGTGATAACCGCGCCTGGCATGTCGGCCTGGCTATGCCGTTTTCGTAGTCTTAAAAATAAAATTTATCTGGTTTTATGGGCACTTATGCACTTTAAAAGCGGTCGAATTCCATCTTCAAATTTAATGTAACAGTACTACGTATAAAGTAAAACAATCTGCGCGATCAGAATAGCCATATTTTGCAAGTTTTTGCTTCTTACAGAAAATGCAATACACTAATATCTATACTATAATGCGCGTTGTGGCCGCTATTTAGGAGGTATTTTTTGTTTCAAAATTGGGCCTTGGAAATGCGTCGAATTCTTGCAACCTTTGGCTTCGTAGGTCTGGATCATACGTAAGAGTGTCACTGAGGGTGTCATACGTCGAATATCTTCGTGGTTTTAGAATAAATAACAACTTTTCAGAGAGCACGTCGACTGGAGAGCTCCGCTCATTCTCAAAAGCATACACAAACTTCACGCATATTCTCCCTGCCACATCAGTATTAGCTTCCAGCACGTATGTAGTGCTATACAACCTGGTCCATGGTGCAGGGTATTAGCAGGGAGATTAATGATTAGCCTGTGTTCTATTTTAGTTCTATTCGAGAAACACTGACCTGAGTGATAAGAGACAAGACCACTAATGAATATTCATAGGTTGGAGGGTCGAGGCCTATCAATTAGACGAGTGCATGTTTTTAACTCTCAAGTACATATTTGGAGAGGTATTGAAAAAATATTTGCTGTGGCAAGTCTACAGATATAAAGAAATTATTTGATGAAAAAATTAATTTCGAATTTTGCTAATTGGGTAATAGGGGGCGTGTTTTGAGTTTTTTCTGCCAGTTGGCTGAAAAGAGTGGAAATATCAAAGTCTGTCTAATTTGTCGATTATCAAAAAATTTCCGTGGTCAATCACCATTTTATTTTTCACCATTTACTTGCCCGACTGTCCGGAATAACATAATCTAAACTTCAGATTCACAACACCACGCGTTCTTTGATGCGTCGCGGTCAAACATTGACAATTTAACTGCTAAAAGGCTTAAAAAATCAATTGTGGTCTTGTCTCATAAGGCAAATTCTGCAGAGTGGCCTACCGGAACATGCAGTCAGGGTATCAATAAACAGTTATGCCAGGATGGACAAAATATGTACAGTGGCCAGCGCTTGCTCTTTGATTTATTCTTTACTGACTGATGTTGTCAGTTTGAATTGCGTTCTGCATCTCTCCATGCGCCTGGCTTTGGTCCGACAGTGGCATTGGGTACGGAAGTGGGTAGGTGATATGCCTAATATGTGAGGGCCTTATTTGGAACAGGACCTGCTGTCACTGGTCTCAATGCATTGTGCAAAATAGCGTACTCCAATCAATCTATTGGGGGTTGCATGTAGATAGCAGCAATAAGTCCCTAAATGCAGTTAATTTCGTGTTTAACCTTTAATAAAACTTCAGTAACGTTAGAAATTTAATGTAGCTCAATCATCGTGCCCATTTAACTAATGTATATTACATTTCAACTTTGCCCGCTCCATGGGTATATGCTAGTATGTATAATATATTCACTTTAAAATGATAAAAATTACGGAAAGAATAAGGAAAAATAAGCCCGTTGGCTTCGAGGGTCGCCGCTAGTGAGGCTGATGATGGTTGAGGAGTGGTTACCATGCTGTTGTATTCTTTCATAATCTACCTTTGGTCTGGGAAAGAGGGACCATCAAACTACCTGCTGTGCTGGCATTGCCATAATGATATCATCGCCAAAATGACACTTTAGATCGCCAACTTCCGAGCTTTCTAACTTCCTTCCCTCCACCCCTGAACCCTCATCATCAGGTAGTTCACTCAGATATCCCTCCCCTTTTTAGCTCACCTGTCAGGTGAGCTTATACGATACTGCGGCGTCTGGCGTCCGTCGTCGTCCGTCGTCGTCGTCGTCGTCCGTCGTTAACTTTTGACAAAATAGTGGCCCGTTTCTTAACCGTTTGACCCAGAAAGTTCATACTTGGTGTGTAGGTACCCCTAGGCAAGACCTTCCTTCAGAATGAAAATCAGCGCAATTTGACTGCTGGTCTGCCATATAGGGGGCGGTCTTTGAAAACCTATTTTTGTCATTTTGAAGCTTATGGTTAAAGCTAGAGCGATGAAGGTGTATCTAATAAAGGTACATCACATATCACACGGGTTTTTGATTTGACCTTCATTTCAAGGTCACAGAGGTCGAACTCTAAAATTTCTTTGATGGTGGCACGTTTCTTTACTATTGGTCATAGACTCTCTAAATTTAATATGTAGACACCTATTATGCATCTCTACATGCTGACACAGATTAAGGTCAGAGTGACCTACAGTTCAGTTATAAGTAGGTCAAGGTTAAAAAAGCCCATTTGCTTTATTCCAGCAGATTGAAGTTTGAAATGAAGTTTTAGAGGTCTGCATTATATAGAGGTTACGATATCGAATAGATTAGTTACGTTTCACATCACTAGTTGGCGGTATTGGGCAAAAATGTTAGTTGGCACATTGCCAACAGTTTTGAATTTCACGGTTCGAGGCAATCCGTCGGTATCCCAGATGCGCAGTGTTGTTCTGCGCCGCTAGAGCTGCATACTACAAGTATGGGCGACAGCCATTTTATAAGTTTGAAGCGAGACGAACAAGGAATTAAATCACCTTCAATCAATAGTATAAGTCGATCATCCGCTCTTCAGACCAGGTGGTATGTGTTGATTATGTTACAGTTAGCCAATTTGTATCAAATTGATAACTATATTTAGATCTTTTCAAAAATGTATCATGGCAGTTCAACATGTGGAAATATTTAGTTGTTTTATGGCCGTCCAAACATTTCGTATTCTCATGATGATTGTAGGGGTAGAATTAAGTCAGTCATAATTCTTTAGATTAGCAAACAAATTTTGGAGATACCGTGGGTACGTTGCCTGATTGAGGCTTGTCTTAGGTAATCCTTAACAAGATGGCTTTTGTTTGGCTGGCCCAAACGGAGGGAATTTCGTGGGACCGGAATCGAGATGTTTGGAATGTTACTATTTCGACTGGATTGAGGTTTGGATCATTGGACTTGTCTTATTTTGTTTTTGCAATTGTTATTTAGGGATGACTTTGGAAGTCTCAGTATGAAACCGTGAAGCAATATTTTGGCCCTCTAACCTTTCATAATCCTGTCCAGATCCAGGTTATGCACGCGCCAGTAATTAGCGTTGTAACACCTTATCAACCAGCTCGTTATCGGTAGCTGGACAGCCTATTGTGGTTGTGACACCTCATTAACAAGCCTATCATCGGAACAATGTCATTTCTTATTTCATTCCGTGATAGTGTATTTATATGATATCATAATCGTTTCTCAAAGAAAGTGTGAGATCCCCGCTCATTAGTATCTGCGTTAGGGGTCACATCTGACCATCACGTCCTATTAAGCTTGTTAGTAGGGGCATGATAACCTATTATAAAGGTTTCAATTGTTTTGTCGAGAAGTAATTAAGGTCGCTCGTAAACAAGTCAATTATATTTTAGTTTTATAAGCGCCGTAAACAACCACGTCATTCCCTGGACGATCAACGTCATGGTGATCACCCTCTCCGATTGACCGGAGTCAGGGCGAGTCAGGAGTGTCACGTTGGCGCCAAAGGGTTGATATAGGGGGTTTATTGGTCATATCGGGGAGACCACGCAACACTCGAAGCTGAAAGAGATCACTTCTCCCACTCTGCATATTTTCATCCTTAGAATATTCCCAACCTTAGTAAGGTAAGACAGATGATTGTGATTTGTATATTCTTGATGTTACTTGTGAAATTGATGGTTTTAAATATATTTGTGTGATGTTTATATAAGTCGTTGCGTTAATTGTGTGTTTGAAACGAGGGAGGTTGGTTTGCCACTTAGTGTATCGCCACGGCACTAAGCGGGCAAGATCTACATTAAGAACTCCTGGTTATTTTGAGGGCGCTTATCCCCTCGAGGTACCAGTGATTCGCAACAATTACATTCTTGTGATTGTTTTAACATTATTAGTTTGTTCTCATTGCCGATTGTTTCAGAAAATTTTGACTATGATTGGAGGGTAAAATGACAAACTTGTCGGATTGTCCTTCGGTTTGGAATGGGGAATATTGGTCAATGCAAAGCGCAGTTGTGTTCAAGCTGCCCTGCCAATACGGGTGGCGTAATAATACTACTAAAGAACAATAAAATGATGAATTGTAGCAGCGTGTGTCAGAAATTATGTGATGTCCATTCCATTTGACGATCCCGAAGTTTCGAGAATACGTCAAAATGGCGGATGCCGTCATCGGAGATTAGCGTCAAGCCGGAACCTTTCGTTACACTATGCGCTTTTAAACTCATGTTAACGGCTTATAATGACCCAGACGCTACTCATTGGGTAAACATCCACTAAAAATAGTTGCTTTAACTTTTGTAAACGTGTCACGAGTGCTCAAACAACCATTTTTGTGAGTGATGCTTTTTCCATGCTCCGTTCTGCGTTCACCGCTGTATAGATAAATGTAACAGGACTGTACGGCAAATGCATGCGGGAGACGCATGTACGAGGATAAATACTCCTTTCAAGATAGCGTAATCACACGCAATTCCACAGGTACATGTACATCCCATTCATTTGAAATTTCGGCCAATGACACCAGGTTTTACACAATGTAATGTAAATGCGCTGTTTATTTTCAATAGTCGCCGAATAGCTAAGACACATGTAAACCCGTTTTAAATGGCCAGAAAACATCTCTCAGCTTCTCCCACAAAAAACGATTCACTTATTCCAACGTATGTGCACGCGGAAGACAATATGACCAACTCCACCTTTTCAAGACAAACCACACCATCCCACAACTATTGCATGATTAACCCCTAACAATGACAAGTTCTTCCTCAAACTCTCCCTTTCATATCGACAGGTGAGCACAATGGCCCTGGCCATTTCATTCGGATATGCAACCGGTAGCTGTTTGGATACCTGAGCGCACCTCGCCTGGTCAGTGGTGTAATAGGACTGGCTGGAAGTTTACATAACTCTATAACAGTGCCCTCTTCTATCAAAAAAGAAACCATTCGAAAACCCCTCTCCTACAAAACAATGATCGAAGCCCACTAACGATCGAACACTAATCCTATCGGGGGCATAAAATATGTATGTTTTGTGAAGTTTTATGGGTTGTAGGAGATGGTAAAGTGTAGTTTAACGGAATCCAAAAGCAAGGACGTTTTGACTATGATCAACCGTGGACATTTAGGCAGAAGACGTTTCGAACCCCTAAAATGATCACTTTGTACTTGTACATACCGACATTGTCCTGTTGCAGCTGTGATGATCCTTCCGCAGCGTCCAATGGCATTCACTCGAATGAACGAGAATACTCTGCTCCTGTGGCAGCACTTCTGCACAAGCTGCATGACCGGCGATTGGCCTGGTCATTTAAAGACCCGCTCACACTTTGTGACTCGCTCTACCAAAACTAGGCGCTTGTCGCATCTGAACTTGACAGGTTGAGACGGACTTGTTGTTCATTTCCCTATTGTAGACCTTTTGTGAAATCTATTACAAACTGATTTAGTCACATTTCACAAAAGATCTACAATACGGAAATGAACAACAAGTCCGTATCAACCTGTCAAGTTCAGATGCGACAAGCGCCTAGTTTTGGCAGAGCGGGTCACCTTTTATCACTTGCTCTATTTCATCAATCAGGATCGCCTATCATTATCTTGGCCTCTGTCGTTTGTTATAACATCATAACATACACCACAAGCAGCCGGATGCATCCCTAGAATTAAAATGAACAGAAACGTCGCATAGGCCTACACACGTAACCGCAGATTCAAAGAACTGAAGCGAGAGTGCGTTCACTCGACCGACACGTCTAAATCGTGCGTGACCGAGCTGGAAAAGCTAAAAGGCGAGCTAAGCGTGACGAAGAAGGACAAAAACAACTCAGAAATGCGCCGGTCCGAGGGACTTAGCCGACTAAAAACTTTCAAAGAGGACACTGAATGTCAAATGTTAAACCTATCCAAGGAAAACGCCTTTCTGAGAGACGAATGTGATAAACTTGTTAGATCTCTAGAACGGGAAAAATGCAGAACCGATAAACCTGAAAAACAATTGAACGAAATGAAATGTGATTTCTCCTCCCGTCTGAACTCATTAAACAAAAAGTGTAACATGTTAGGTAAACTGCCCGGGGAATTCAATGAAATAAAGCTTGCTTGGGAGAGAATCAAAGACTCACGCGACTCAGGTGTGAGTAAACTGCGAAATGACTTGAAAGTATTCAAATCGGACCTAAAATCAACCACCGAAAGTGTTTCGAAACTTTTAGAAACAGACGACACTGAGCTCCCAGCTGTCAAGATAGAAGCAGCTGCCTTCGGTCAAGACTCAGCGCAGTTGAACGTGACATTACAAAGATGAAATTTTCGAGCGAGTCATATGCTGTTGCTGCGAGCCCGAAAGCACCCAAACCGCAGGAATCAGTTCATCGCGAAAACAAGGTGACTGTGGACACAAGCAGTTCATCCGATTTTGCAAGGAAGTCATCAGAAAAAACGAACCGACAAACCAACCCGCCACCAATCAAGATCGAGACAATCATCTCTTCGAATCAATGCACAACCGAGAGAGCTACGAGCTCTTCAGAACCAACAGAATTGCGAGAGGGTCATCACAATGACCATCACTTGACCGAAAACTGCGGATTTGTCGGTGGAGTACGGCGGCCACGTCAAAGGAGAGCACATCTTTTCGTTGGATTCATCTCGCCTCGCTCAACCTCCGAATCGATTGTTACGTTCCTCTCAAATCGCAATATTCAATCACCTACGGTTCGTCTGATTAAAAGCAAAATCAGGGGAACCCAGTCAGCAAAGAGTATTGTGGACATGGAGGATAAGAATACGCTACTCGAGGAGTATTTCTGGCCTGATGGTGTGCTCTGTTGTGAGTGGTTCGATTAGTTTCTTTGTACAATAATCATGGCCACGACAAGCATTTGTTACAACGGTGTCAAACTGGCATGTTGGAATGTCAGAGGAGTGATGTATGGGTCTAACTATGTGGATAGCCTTCTTACAAAACGCAACATCGATATTCTCGGCTTATGCGAGCACTGGCTTTATCCGGACGCCCTCAACTTTCTCCAAACAATCAACGGTATAAATGGTAGTATGTAAACACGGAAACGTTTCAAAAGAAACAGGTCAAACGAAACGAGTCAAATAAATGGTCAAAACGTGAAATTGAAAATGCACTATGTGGATATGTCGTTTTTCAAGGCTTTGTTTTGTATTTTTACCGCATAAAAGCCACAGAAATTCAAACAGAAAGCGATTAATTATAAATAAATTTACCACAGTCCGTTCAGCTCTTTCACAATTTAGATAAACCGGTATTTCCCCACGTAACCTCGTACCCTGCCCCAATATTTAGCGCTATCGTATACTTTAACGACAATAACGATGATTTATTGGAACACCTTGAATTGAACATGTCCAATTTTGCCTTGAACTCTTTCGAACGTAGCACTCAGACACGGAACATCAGCAGATCAGAGGTCATAGCATTATTCATGTTATTCCGCATTTCATCGGGCATTTCCCTGCCCTAATTGGCCGCCATTATTGCCGAATGTGCTGGATCCACTCATTTCATTATTACAAGATGATCAAAGCATATATTGATGCGAAACTTTAAGACATGATAAGGATGGTTCATTCAAACATTTCGATTGTAATTGTTTAATTTAAAACGCCATAACCTTTTGTTATTTCGTGCCCAAAGTGAGTACGAATCTGTGGCCGCGGCCATTTTCAGTTCAATTACACTGCACGATCGAATGCATAATGTACAGTGATTCGCCAACATGGAAGCCAATTCGGGCAGAGATAATATTTTGAATATTAACTCTGCTTTTGGAGATTGGCACGGGGACGAGGCCGATTTACTTATTGCGCTGAAAATGTGGAATGCCAAGGCGGGTCGCCTTGTTGCAAACAATTTACCAAATTAATCGCCTAAAAATCGATCCAGACTATCAAAGTGCGCAAACAGAATTATTGTAATCATTATAACAGTTCATGAGTATAATCATTCAGAAGTATTCATTTTTATGCCATATTTTTATTTTTGACTCGTTTCGTTTGACCTGTTTCTTTTGAAACGTTTCAGTGTTTACATACTACCCGGTATAAATTACACGTTCCACGGAGTAAGCGATGCAGGACTTCTGCCATCGGACAAATCCCGTCGTGGGAAGGGTGGTGTTGCATTCATGTGGAACAAACGGCTCTCACCGTTCGTACGAGGCCTTGATATTGACTCTGATCGCGTCGTGGGAATTTGCGTCAGTGTCATCGGCATGAGACCTCTATTCATTCTGATGGCATATCTCCCAAGGACGAACTACAGCACGGATTTCTTTCTTGAGTATCTTGACTATCTTGCTCAGTTGTTCGAAGTGTACAGTGCTGAAGGTGACATTGTTATTATGGGCGACTTCAATGCTCAGGTTCCGGGACCACGCACAGCCAACATTCGATCTTGCCCGAGGACCCACGCTCTCGAAGCTTTCTTGAACGAGACCAAGCTAATATCAATTCCGGTTAGTGATACATGTGAGGGGCCTTGCTTTACCTTCGACCCATATGAAGGCTCCAACAAATCCTTAATTGACCATATATGTGTCAGCTCTGTGCTTTATCAAAATTCGCGCAAAAACGAGGTAATTGACGACGAGCTGCTGAACACTTCTGATCATCTTCCAGTAACTACGACTCTGTTTTCATTCTCTATGCGCCAAATGTCGCCCGGTCGGTCTACGCAACCTCCTTCGGCCAACTTTCACGCCAGAGAAAAGTTTCAATGGAAGCGATGTGTCGCAAACGACTTCCCGAGGATCGTAGCGTACCGCGATCATCTCTCCAGTCTTCTCCAGGATGTATCCATTGACCAGAACCCCACTCACTCTGAAATTGATGTCTATTACAAAACGTTGATAGACGCAATGTCTGCAGCCGCGAAAATAGCAATACCTGTGTGTAACTCTACAAGGAAGTTAAGGCCAAATTGGAATGACTCGCTAAAGTCTTTACACGCAACTATGTTAAGCGCGCGCCAATCTTGGATCACTGCCGACAGACCACGCAACCCGGAGTCCGAGGAACGCCGGTGTAATGTTTTTGAGTGTTTCTGTTTTCGAGTGTTTCCCCTCATTGTTTGGGAACGCTCAAAAATAGATTGACAAGTTTTTCTGTGTATCCCCCCTATTGAAAAGTCGTGGTCTCTCTAGCTGCCTATTGTTTGGAAACACTGACACATGGGAAACAACCACAGATGTTACACCGGTCTTACAAAGACCATAAACGACTTTTTCGCACCGAGCTTAGAAAGGCAGACTCTGCGCGTGAAGAGCAGTTCTACTCTAACTTGGGCAAAGCTGCCGAGATTGACAATAGCCTCTTGTGGAAACTGCTCAAAGGTCAAAAAAGAGCGCCCACCCGAACGAATCCGCCAATGCGTTTCAATGGCAAGGTATTCTACAACACGTCCGAAATCTGTTCAAAATGGGCGGAGTACTTTGAAAGCATCTATACACCTAACACAAGCGGAAAGTATGACGAGAAATTTCGAAGAGAGGTCGAACACCGCATACAAGAGGTGATAGGCGAATCGGGGAACTTCCACGAACCAACCGTGGATGACCCGTTCGCCACGGAAGAACTGTTATTGTGTGTCCGGGGGCTAAAAAACGGCAAGCGAGCGGTCTAGATGGTATTACTAACGAGCATGTGAAGTATGCGTGCCGCGATCTACACGAAGCGCTCACTAAGCTATTTAACTGCTGCTTAAAGTCCGCATATGTTCCAATAGCTGCAAAGAAAGGCGTCATCCATACCCTGCACAAGAGTAAAGGTAAAGACAAAAGCAACCCGAATAGCTACCGCCCAATAACTCTGCTCTCAATAGTCTACAAACTGCTCAAACGACTCATCCTTGGACGCCTCCATGCGTGGACTGCAGAGAAGGACATAACATTTCCGAATCCTCAACAGAGCGCCTACCAGAAAGGTAGAAGTTGTACCTCAACTTCGTCTCACCTCGTCGAACGTCACTCTAAAGTGTACGTCTGCTTTCTGGACGCTGCCAAAGCATTCGACACTGTCTGGCACGACGGTCTTATGCACAAACTGTTCGAATTTGGAATCAGAGGGAATCTGTGGCGCCTCATTAAGAACTGTTACGCAAACGTTGAAAGTTGTGTGATTGAGAATGAAACGTGCTCACCTTGGTTCGCAATACGTCAAGGTGTACGACAAGGTGGGGTCCTATCCACTTGGCTGTATCTTCTCTTTATCGATGAGCTCTTGAACAATCTTGATGATCTTACTGTCGGCGCAAATCTCGAAGATGTTAAATGCGGCTCCCCATGCATGCCGATGATCTAACGCTCGTGTCCCTGTCCAAAATCGGTATGGACTCAATGCTAACGTGTAGCTTCTCGTACTCATTTAAATTGCGATACGATTACAACAGTGAAAAATGCGTGATGATAGTAATCGGTGAATCTGCCAACTCATGGACTGCCCTCAAACAGGCGAGGAAGTGGATGCTTGGACCGAATCCAATTCGTGAGAGTGCATCAACCGTTCATCTTGGTGTACTCCAAGATAAGTATCGTAAATCTACATCAGCAGCAATAGCGGCAGCCCAGAAACTCAAAAACTCGCTCATGTCTATCCTGAGCCCAGGCATGCAACCGCAACATTTCAATCTGATAACTAGTCTTAAACTCTACCACCTAATATGTGTGCCGCGCGCGCTCTATGGTACCGAACTCTGGTCGGACCTTTCAAACCAAGATATCATGATCATGGAAAGAGCCCATCGCTTTCGTCTCAAGAGAATGCAAGGTTTTCCCAGACTAACAAGAACAGTGATTGCGCAATTAATGCTGGGATGTACCAGTCTCAGAGGAATTCTCGATGAACGATGCCTCCTGTTCTTCGATCAGATCTCTCGCATGGATGAACAGCCACTACCGCGCAAAGTTTTCAACATAAGATACAAGTCATTTGTGCAAAGAAGGGAATCCAGAAGGATTCCAAATGGATTCGAGCCCACGATGTATTTGGCAAAATACAGGTTCGCTTTTCGTCACACTTGAATACCCTCGATAAAAATGTCTGAGGCTGACAATACTATTGAAATTCCCGATTTTTGGGATATACGTAACATAATTGGCATTATCATATAGCTCAATAAGAAATGCTTTGCTTGATGGAGCAAGTTTTGCGAATAACGTTCTCTAAGACGAGTAAGAAGGACAGATGCAACCAAAAAATCTGATCAAAATGATTTTCGTCCGCCATTGCTTGGATGTTTGGTCCAATTCCGGGATATTTTGTCACATTCCGGGATGTGCGGTCCCATTCCTGGAGCTCTTTGCTGTTCGAAGGGGATAAAACTTCAAATTCTTTTGATTCCGTTGGCAGACGACAGAAAATGCCTCGCTTTCGTGGGATGTTCGGTCCCATAACCCCCAAACCCCTGGGGTTCATTGAAAATATCTAACAAGTTCTCAAAAACTAGTAACCCAAGGCCACATTCTATATACTCTAAAACCTCGAATGCAAGGAATGAGGCTCCACCCCAATCATTAGTACAATCATTACATGGTTTTGAATGGGGATGGGCCAATAAGTAAGGTACTATTCTTTTATCAATGGCATGGGTGCTATAAACGAAATCAACATCACTGGTTATATAGTAGATCTTTTGATAAAAGAGACCAATTGTGTCGTTTCTTTAGAATTGATATTGAGGTTTTAGAATCTCTCCTCCATCGTAATGTTTATGGGGGGGGAGGGGGAGGGGAGCCTCATTCCCTCCAATATTTTTCGCATATCTGTGGGAAAATATTATTGAAACTTACCCAATTTTCAACCCCCTTACAGCAACAAGATTTCTTTTCCAATAAAGCTGAAACCTTGGAAATATAATGTCAAGGGTACTATCAACCAGGTCTGAAGTCGGGAGTCTAATTAAATGAGTTGATTCAGGGCTAGCGCAGCTAGAAAAGCCCCCAAATCACGATTTCTCAAGAATTTACACGACAGGCTATGAGCTAAGCATTACAAATCTTCATCGAATTTCCATCCAAATCGCTCCATTTTTTGTCTGCAAAAACTTTGCACAGGCGCCGCCGGTTACAATGACGAGTTACCCGGCCTGTTGGGTAGGACCTTATGTTAACCCTAAAGCTGCGATATACTGCCACTTTTAGTAAATTTAATTCGACAAACTTTCCAGCTCGGTGTAAATTCCTTAAATCATATTCTTGCAATAACGCATGTGATAACTATTTTGCCTTCTCCGAAATACTTCTGTTGCTCGCCTTCCTCCGTCGTTTATGCAGCAATTACGAGCTGCAAATGGTGCCTTCTATTCCTCTTCCCTTTGTGCCTTTACAGCAATTGAGAGAAAGCTGGTGTTGACAGTGCCCACCTTGACACTGGACAAATGTTTCAGTTGGCTGATGAAATCGTAATAGTGTGGACACTCCCGGGAGACACTCTCATCAGACCACTTATTCATCGCAAGACTGCCCGGACGACGAGAGACTTTTAGGTCGCAACCTGCACAATCGTACAATGTGGCCAGGGCTATATACACTTGAACAATATTAAAGCCTGACCTAGATTAATGGTGGCCGATATACAATATCGATAATTAATCTGGCCCAATCCATTTAAATATCATGATAATATCATACACTCGTCAGGCCTATATAATACAATGTACATGATATGCCAAAGTATATAAAGGCTCGATCCGGGGTTGAAATATCTTGAAGCCACAGACTTACGATCTACCATGGCGGACTTGGCTCTCTACGAGGAATATCTTGACCTGCCGATTGATGCTCCGGCCAACCTTCATGGATTTGCCTTGGATATAGGTAAGACTTGTTATCACTAAAAGAGCCATCAAATAAAGTCCATCACTTGCATTTGACCTTAGCTGAGGTTGCGACGCCCTTATTCTATACTCAGAGTCTTTCAAATAAGTTATTCGAAAGACTCTGTTCTGCTGGGGTGTATTCGACTCCCCGTTCTCGAACGAGTCGAACAAGCGAGAACACGTTCGGGAACCGTTCCTGTTCCACACCACCTCGTCTGCTGGTGCAGCGGATATGAACCAAGAATAAAGTGGGCGGACAAGGACAGTTCGTTTGCTTTTTACGTGTATTTTTTGTACGATTTCAACAAGAAAACAATATCTTGAACAGCTTTAACCCGCTCTACAACTAAAAAAATGTAAATGTGCACTTGTACTAATTAAATTTGTTACATAGTCGACGAGACGTTAGGCGAAAAATCGATTTTATCGCGCCTTGTTCGCTGACGAAAATAACTTGCCGGCCGGTGGGTTTTCCCGTGGTTTCGGTGGGGTAGCTATGACAACAGTACTAATGTAACAGAAGGCTTGAAATTCTATTTATACTTGCGAGATTCTATTTAAACTATTGAGAATAGTTAGCATTGGTTTTATTTATTTATTTGTCAAAAACTTGGATTGGAATATTTTGTTGGTAGATTTTACAATATAGTTAGTAATTTTCCCTTTTGAAGGATCCATATAATTTGCACAACCCGTCACACACTTGCTCTGAGGTAACATATTGGTTTCGGCAGTATTTGCTGTTTTAAATTTATGTAAAATTGTAGGGGCCGTTACTAAATGAAATGGTCCAGGGACCATGTGCTCACCTCGGGTAATGTAATGCATGTCATTTGCAGTGGATATGGGAAGAACAGTTTCAAGCTAGTTTCACCAGATTTGATTCCATTGAATAATATTATTCTTCTTGGCTCAAAGGCACCAAAGAAAATTACCGGAACCATCTAAGTATAGCATTTTGGTTATAAAGTTGTCTGAATTTCCGGGTTATTGAAGAGTGTACATGTCACATGGAAATTGGTAGGACTTTGTCGGATTTTCAAGATGGTAGCCTGGTGGCCATATTTGTCATGGGATTTGACTGAAAATTAGGGATATTGATAAGAGTACATAGATACATAATCACATGAAGTTTGGTTGCAATCCAAAAATTAGTTTCGGTGTAATAATACTTTGTTTAATTTTCAAGATGGCCACCTGGCGGCCATATTGGTAGATGGATTTGACTGAAAATCAGGGATGTTGTAGAGAGCACATAGATATACAATCACATGAAATTTGGTTGCAATCCAACTTTGTTTAATTTTTAAGATGGCCACCTGGCGGCCATATTTGAAGTCAGGGTTTTCCTGTTCAGCGACGCATGCGCATCAGTTGAGGCTTTAAAAAAGGGGATACGCCCTGACCAGACAATCGCTTACAGACTTCGGTCTTAACTACGTTAAATTTACGCTCCCTGTATTCGGCATAGATCTTTTCCCAAATTACTTAAATCTGATCCTCACAAAAATGCATTTAAAGTAAGTCAACATTTTGAAAACGTACACGGCTCATTATCTTAAGTTGTACCGACGTGAAATTTCTTACAAAAATACTCGTGTAATCTACCAAATATTGACTTCTCAATTTCTCGATTCCGATTTCAATTTCTACCTGGACATGGCCCTGTGTGACCTGCCATCGGCACACTGCAGGCCAAGATCTGCGGCCTCGTGGGAAGGTCCCCTCACCACCAAAGGTTGGTGTCTGTGGATGATCCGAATCAACGGATTCTCATTCGGATCATGACAGATATCAGTGCTTGGTGATCCCATTCGAAACTCGGGAACGTGTTCGCTTGTTCTCGGTCCGTTCCCGACTGCTGGAGAACGGGGAGTCTAATACACACCTACAGTCCATTTCTCGAGAAAATGTCGCTCAGATTTTTGGTGATTCATTGTACATGTAGGCCTACGTGTCATGGGCGTAGAAGCGTTTTACCAGAACAGACCATATGTGGGGCTGACCGACTTGCCGGTGGGGGTCTGGTGGACCTGCATCAAATATAGATTTTTTGACGATTTATATTATTCCAGTCATGCAGCTGTAGAACAATTTAGAATTTAAATTTTGAACATTGGAAAAAAAGTGTAAAAGATTTTTTTTCCAATTAGATTAGTAGCCGTTATAAAGGAGTTGTAGTTGTTGATCAGGAATTGTTAATAAAATGTCAATAATACGCCATTGTTCTACTCAGGGTACAAATTACTGGTCTGCTGACGAAATACCAGTGTTAGAATATTACATTCATGCATTAACTTTTGTATAAATGTTGTTAGAATTTGTATATACAACGTACAAGTATAGGTCACGCTCAACAGTTTTCCCGAAAGTGCGTGACGTCAGGATGGGCTCTCAATTGCAAATGTCACCCATTTCAAAATGTGCTTTGAAGGCACTTTTCAAATAATGACCAATTGGCACTGGAGACCATTGGAAAGATCGTGATCTCCGCATTCTTCACGAACTCATCTCATTCATTTAACGAATACAGGTCAGTAATTAGCGCAGGATTGGCTCAGAGCACTTGAGGCCACCACCAACTCGTACAGGCGCTGGTTTAGTGCTATATACTCTAGTTTCGCACGCCTAACTCCACTGTAGTAAGCCAGTGTATGTGTACATTTTGGTAGGCCCACGACGGGAGTGAGTTTCTTCAGGCCTATACTTGATTGACCAGCAGCCTCAATGGCAATATAGAAGGCCTAAAAATTACCCCATTACGGGCCTAGAAATGTGCACTATGTAAAGATCTGGCTGGACGTTAGGGGTGAGAAACTAGAGTATAATAGGCAGCAGGAAATCAAACATTTTTTAGGAACTACTTTACGGATAGGGGTTGCAAGGCGGATGAATCCACGGAATCTCTTTAAAGGCACCAAAAGCTGTAGTACTATCCCGTCACGTCATCTGTCGTATTTGCCAAGCGCTCATTTCCTAAAATCAAATCGCACCTCACTCGGTCAGACCGATCGGAGTTTTGCGGTTACCAGTAATCAGGCTATGGCTGCAGTTACTACACAACATGATGTAGTAACTGTGCTCTCTGCGAGTCCGTTCTTCATCGTCAGTTGCCTTTTGTCGCGGAAACAAATTGGTAGGCAGGGAAACACGGCGCGCTAATATCAGCGTGACTTAACTTTTACCGGACACTATATTTTGCAGATACTGTACTCGAGGCTCCAGAAGTGGTGTATCATTTCCTTAAACTTTGGATGGAGCTATAGAAATAAAGGTGTTTTTTTTTAAATATTTTCAAATGTACGTTTTTGGCCAAGACAAATAAGATGCACCCCTAAAGGTTTTTCAGAAAAATGTATTTATGGTGTTGCAAGAGCTTAGAACCTTTGTTCGTAAAGCTACCCGCAAATGAGCGTTTGAAATCGTTGCTACTTCGGATTCTATGCGCGCGGCGATAATCGGTCATTGCAGCGACCTGTGCTCAATCCCAACCCAGCGATTTGTGGTTTTACCAGCATGAGGGAGATTTGAGATTTGTCACACATAGCAGCAATTACAAACGCAGGTCTCAGCGATTTAAATCACTCGTTTGCGGAGCTCTTCAATGCCGAATTCAAGACGTGCGACCATTGGCGTCAGTGTTTGTAGAATCGTTAATTTCCGCGTATACGGCAGTGGCGCGAAAACTGTAAAAGTTAAAGACTCTGCATGATTCTATGCAGCGTTAGAACCAGGGTGGTCATAATTTTTTTTAAATGGTTGACCAAATGCCATGTTATCTTGCTTTCTTTCCCCGACATAAGGGATTCTTCAGACACTATCTTGTGTATCATGAGACGTGGTGCCAACTACAATTAAGCCTTGTATATTTCGGACACGCATAAAGTGCGGAATCCGCTGGTCCGTCGAGTCCCGACATTTGCAGGATTAACTGCAGTTCGCCTTTCCACAGACAAGGGGGCCATATTCTTCACGATGCAGACTAAACGATTTATACTGGCGAAACCATCAAAACTACCGCTGACACTAGACCGCGACTTTAGAGTCCCTTTAACAATGTTTAATATAAATCTCAGATCGCGGTGCTATATTGGATATAAAACTCATTGCTCTGGCGCTATCGGCTATATTTGAAGACAGGAATCTCGTCCCAAGCTCATACTAAAAAAAGTCTTATCAAGTTTCAACCCCCGTTCCCTTTCCTTCATCTAGCCTAGTTGAAGTTTGTCACGCAAAAGCTAACGATGACGATAACATTAAAAGGAGATAAGAAAACTTAAAAGTTGGTGAGAGTCCCTAAAGTAGCCTACTGTATGTAGTGCTATCGTTGGCATCAACTCGCTGACTCCGTCATTGACGATCATTTTCACTGACATTTCACGTCACGACGATATGATTTTGACAATGTAGAGATGAAATTTCGAAGCTAAGAAAGTGTCTTTTTGGTTCGAGGGGGTATTGCACCATCAAGTGCTATGTACTGTCTCTACACACGCACCAGCATTAAACAATTGACGATCTTGCGGTCTTACCCGGCAGTGCCCTGGTTATTTCTCGCCGATTATAGGTGCCAGCCTGACCAAGCTTGTGTACGTTGAGGATGCACCCGAAAAGCAGCACAGCTCTGACGTAAGTACACATATTTATCTTTTACAACACCCACGTTATATGTGCACGTAGAATTGTTGGCAAAAACAATTTATAAGTCCATAACTATACAGTATAAGTTTCAAGTTGAATATAACAAAAAAACAAAATTCCACTATTTTGGGAATTTCTCACCCGTACCATACATGCATCCACAAAATAGTTTGCAGCCTGTCCTTTTTGAACCATTCACTATGTTGTTTTTCCGTCTGAAAGTGTAAAGCGTAAATTGCCGCGACTATTGTTTTTTGCGATAAGCGATGATTTCTCACAAATAGTGAAAATTTCCCAAAAAATAGCGAGAATTTCTTTAAAAATAGAAATAATTCGCGATTTTTTTTGGCGAATTACAGAACTTCTCACAGTTGTTCCAATCAAAAACAGAATTTGTCAAAGTCATTTTAACAAATGGTGGTTATTTGAAAATCCGCGAAGAAAAATGCACGCGAATATTCAGCGGTTTACAGTATCATCCTTGTCCAATGTCCAGAGGTCCCGTCAGTATGATGACACGTGCAAACATTTTGTGTTTAATTCGTAATATGATTTCAATGGTGATTGCATGCATCAGAGCAAATCCTGCCCTTGAGATTTTGCTCTTTAAATTACATTATAATACACCAACTTGCGATCTCCAAAGAGAGGATAGCTAGCATTTGGTCCGTAGCAAAAGTACGCCTGTGCGGTGCTAGTATCACCAAGCAACATTGACCAATAGCGAGGCTTGGAGATTGGTTGCAAGTATGTCATTTCAGGGACGTAACAACAGCGTCCGGCTGCGACTAATGACATTCACAAACGACAAACTAAAAGTGGTCTTGGAGATCATCAAGCAGAAAGTCCTCCCAGAGGATCGAGGAAGCTCACCAATGGTTGTCATTGGCTATGGTCATGGCGTTCAAAGAGCCCGTGATCTCATCAACACTACTCTGGGATTAACGTAAGTAAAGTAAATGTACTAAATTTCTAATCAGAGACAGTACATGTTTATCAAGGTTCCGTTATGACACTGTACAGGGTGAACCTTAAAAATCGAAACTGGCCAAAATGATAGTGCTCAGTCACCCGTGACCGTAGGCCGGCAATGTAGGTGTTTAAAAAAAAGCTTGTAGCTCTTTTTTTGTGATATTTGCTTTAGTTCTTCCATGAAATGTATACTTTGGGAGTTGTCGCCTTTTTGGCCGCTTTCGTTTTTTATTAAAGTTCGCCCAGCACAGGTGGGACAGTGCTTTCCGCCAAAACCTCGGCCAAGGCACCTCGGGCTTACAGTTAGCTTAAGCTTTTATCAATTCCAATTCAATCCTTGAGTGAAGGTTGCGTAAGGCATGCGATTGTATTTACTGTAATGTTCATCACAACTATAGAATGAACGAATAGCCGCAAAAGATTGCTTGCTTCTTCTCCTTCGCCTTACAACATATGCCTCCCGCACTTCCCCTCGGAGTCAAGGGAGATATCAAGTATGTCTTTGTGGAGTTGAACTTATCTGAATTTCGGAGAGATCATGGAGAAATTGATTCTTGTTAGGTTTGCATTTTGAGGGAATTCGCTTGAGATAGGGCTACATTTCAAGAGTCAGACGTGAGAAAGTTTTGCCAAAAACAACAAGAAAAATAGGGTATATACAGTGGAACCTCCCTTAGCGGACACCTCTCTATTAAGGACAACCTCTCTGTTAATGACACTATGCTTGGTCCCAAATTGGTTGTTTGCATTCAATTTGACCTCTCTAATCAGGACACCTCTCTATTAAGGACAGCACTTGTCAGTCCCGAGGGTGTTCATAAAAGAAAGGTTCTACTGTACATGTATGTGTATGCGTATGTGCGTACATATTATGTGCATGCCTATCTCAGGAACAGGACTTATTACAAACAGCCATAGATTATTATCTGTGGACGCATGATATACAGCTATTATTTAAAATTGTGTACTTGATATTGCATTTTATTTTCTTTGAAATTCAAACCCATCAGCCGATTGGTTATATTTGTATGACCCATTTTACTGAATTTACCAACACAACGGTCAGAACGAGTACAATCGATTGTGGATCAGTTTTAACAGGTATCACTGGTGTCAGTGCATCGTGCAAAAAAACAGGTGTAACATTTCTAGAAGTCCTAGGACAGAGTGTTCCGGGGACAAATTATTCTATTATGTACTTATAAGTGTCATCTACGGCAGCATCTTTACGGCAGCATTTTAGTGCCACTAAAGAAGAAAAAAAAAGGAAACATTTCTCGTAATAACGACTTTTAATCTCGTAATAACGACTTTTAATCTCGTAATAACGACTTTCTTTCTCGTTATAACGACTTTCTTTCTCGTAATAACGACTTTAAACACGTAATAACGACTTTCTTTCTCATAATAACGACTTTCATTAAAAGTCGTTATAACGAGACTTAAAGTCGTTATAACGAGATTTAAAGTCGTTATAACGAGAAATAAAGTCGTTATTACGAGATTAAAAGTCGTTATTACGAGAAATAAAGTCGTTATTACGAGATTAAAAGTCGTTATAATGAGAAATAAAGTCTTTACTACGAGATTAAAAGTCGTTATAACGAGAAAGAAAGTCGTTATTACGAGATTAAAAGTCGTTATAATTAGAAATAAAGTCGTTATTATGAGATCAAAAGTCGTTATAACGAGAAATAAAGTCGTTATTACGAGATTAAAAGTCGTTATAACGAGAAAGAAAGTCGTTATTACGAGATTAAAAGTCGTTATTATGAGAAAGAAAGTCGTTATTATGAGATTAAAAGTCATTATTATGAGAAAGAAAGTCGTTATTACGAGATTAAAAGTCGTTATTACGAGAAATTTTTTCTTTTTTTTCTTCTTTAGTGGCACTAAAATGCTGCCGTAGGATTCTTGGTCTCATGTGGCGAAGTCAAAAATCGGGCGCCAATTACTGTATTGGCCCTTTGGCTTTACATCCCAACGAACTTTGTCATGTGCTGGACCTCAGGACACCAACACGCTGGGCCCGTGCTGTTGCTTGCTATAATTCTGATGAGGTTATCCCCGGCCCTGTTAACTTATCTTGGGTTTGAATGGAGCAACAGCTACACCCTATTTACCTAGGATATGCATCACATTCTAGCGTTATTTTTCATTACTGATTTTCAGTATCGACTACACTGATGAATTCACCTCATTTGGTGTTGGTTTCCATCACCTGTTCAAGCATATACCTCTGGAGGAGTTGTTGCATCCTGAGGAGGGGGCCATCCCGAAAGACCACATTGCTGAAGAGGACAGGTACCCGCTCGTTCTCAACTTCCTCGGATCAGCTATTATATACCTTTCGGTTAGTAAATTTATGCATCAAAACAACTTCGCGCTTTCATCAGTTTTTTCCAAAATTTCTCATGCCCCTGAATAATCAAAGAATACAATAATGTTTTTGCTGACCCAGGTAACTTAGAACCCATGCCAGGGAATATAGTACCCGAGGAACATAGAACCCAGGAAATAGCACCCGGGGAACATAGAATCCAAGGAATATAGGACCCGAGGACCCGAGGAACCTAGAACCCTGGAAATAGCACCCGGGGAATATAGAATGGAACCAGGAGAATATGGACCAGAGGAACATAGCATCAAGGGAATAGGACCTGGGGAACATAGACCTAGGGACCCGGGGAAGACAGATACGCATACACCCTGTTATTTATTGTTTCTTTCGCTTAACAGATCGTGGAAAGCCCTGATGGGAAGCCGAAGATATCAATAGCCGGTACTTTGTCGAGAGGAGGGCTCTACTTCCTATGCATGAGTAAGATGTTACTAGGAACACAGGTAAGATTGTTGTTGATAAATAATTAAGCAATGGGTCAGACAGAACTTTTGGCCTTGGAGCGTTGGACCACCAGACATAGACCAACACTGTCAATTAATTGCAATATAGCCTATACAATGTAGTTCATTGTAGGCCTATGCCTATATTAATCGTTAAATACAAATGCAGTTCAGTTCTTTATAAAATAAGAAATCTGCACGAGTGGCTGATCTGAGTGTCCAGATTGCATGAGATGATTTTTAACAGCCTGAAAGCTCGAGACCGCAGAGAATTCCTCGCTTTCGATTCATGCACTGCATGGGGGTAATGGATATATTCAGTAGAAGATCCAAATGCAGATCACGAACATTCCCATGAGATCGGCTTCGGTCTTACTTGGGAATGTATATTTAACCCGCCAGCTTAAATCATGCACATGTGTGATGTATATTCTTGTATGTGTACAGTAATATAAGACACTGAGCTATTAAAATCAGATGCCGTAATTTCCATGCGCGACAGAAAATCGTATTTTCTCAAAACAAATTTCTGAAAAATATACAATATGGGCGGCTTACATGTATTCATTCTGTTCGAAACCTATGATACCATGTGTGTCTTATAAATAGGCCTAGTTTAAATATCCCCCTTGGGAAGAAGTGATTTTCCGTATCGTATGTCAACGGACCAAATATCGTTCTATAAACCCAAGAACAGCAATGAATCACTAAAAAAAGCATGCTGGAATTTGTTAGTTCCGGGGACATTCGATATTTCCCAGGAGACATCTTTCCTGCGTAAATAATAGGCATTGCAATTTAAAGGGACAACATGGGCATGAGATATGTTGGTTTATCATATAAAATTGCTTCCAGTAGGACCGTGACTTTTCCAAACAAGAAACTGAAAAATCATTGAACTGCAATGAACAATGCACTGGAATGCGTGTAAACATAGGTATGTCTGAAATTCACAAGCCATATCAAAACTGCCCCTAAAACACAGGCAAAAATCATTATTAGAGATCAGCATTAGTGTGATACAATGAGTGGCGGCGCGGGGTTAAAGCAGGGGTATCATCCTCTTGACCAGATAAATCCCACGCCCATATACTTTACCAAGGATTCGGGGGAATCCAATACCGAACTTATAGCGGTATCGCCTCCGTTACCTCCGCCCATACATGCATACCAATGAAGAAATACATGTACTGTACGTGTCATTTTTCTGTTTATCACGCGTATGGCAAGCCAAAGCGGAATTTATTCAAGACTTTAGAATTACCATTCAAGAAGTTAAATATAAGTTCAAGAAGGAAATATATGTTCAAGACTAAAATATGTTCAACCTTGAATCAAATGTTTTCAACCTTGAATAAAATATGTCCAACCTTGAACAAAATATATTCAACCTTGAACAAAATATATTCAAGACTCACGTGACCATATTCAAGACGCACGTGACCACAAAATTGATGACGTAGAGCGTAGAATCTGTGGTACTTCCGATGCGTTCTGTTTCACGACAGGCATTGCGCATTTTGAACCTATAATTCGCCTGATATGTCTGTGAAACATGTATCGACTCTGACATTCACTCGGCATCCATGTCATGATGTGTAGGATTACAGTACATGTCAGGTATAGGCGGCTAGGTACGTGTACAACCATGTGTCAAAACCTCGTGCGAACAATTCGAGCTCCGAAACGCAACACAAGTACCATGGGTTCGGGAAAGTCCGGACGCGGGTTCGGGAAAGTCCGTAAAGCATCAAAACATGAGCAACTACGTCATCAATTTTTGTGGTCACGTGCGTCTTGAATATGGTCACGTGAGTCTTGAATATATTTTGTTCAAGGTTGAATATATTTTGTTCAAGGTTGACAATATTTGATTCAAGGTTGACAATATTTGATTCAAGGTTGACAATATTTGATTCAGGATTGAACATATTTTGGTCTTGAACATATATTTAACTTCTTGAATAGTAATTCCACGGTCTTGAATAAATTCCGCTTTGGCTTGCCATACACGCGCTTCAATTTACGGTGCACCTCACACAAATTTGAGCGGATTCTGCCGTATGCAATGTACACTACCTCTATGCGGTAAATAAAGTAGCATATGATAATATGATCTGGATTTCAAAATAACTTCACAGGGTCTGCCCTTTTACTCTTCTCTAGACATTGCGTACGTTTCAACGGAAAGCAAATTGGTGCTTTTGAATGAGGCTCAAAAAGGTCGACTTACCGAGATATCAGATCGCTGATCGACCAATAGTGATGCTCAGTGTGTGTACAGCTTCACAATGTCAATATATTGAGGATCAAGATGGGAGAATCCTTGACTTTACACAATTTTTTCTCTGCAGAATTTTAAGGAGATCATGTCCCTCGTGGAGCGAGGAGACCCCACCAATGTCAACCTGACCATAAAAGACAGAAATGGGACCGAAATAACTGAACACCCGTTCGGAAAGATATGGAACGAAGGTTAGAAGCGCGCCGTAGACAAGCGATTTTTATGACAGCGACGTGTGATAATTATCGGCTCTCAGTACACAGTACCATCCAAACATTTGGTACACGTCTATGTTTCTGTGTTATAACCCAAAAGTTTCCTATACATGAGTTTCACGATGCAATCTCTAGGAACGTTGTCAAGCAACTCTGGGCGTGCGCTGGTTGGCTGGTTGGGAGAATGCGTTTTTTAAACTTACATAATTATATTCGCTTTAGATTTTAGTCGCTGCGATATGCAACAGAGTCGATGATGACAACTTGAAAAGTGACTTCAATAAAAAAAATTCGAAGGCACATTCAGACCATGGTGATTTTGTCATGGTTCCGTTTTACTTGCATCGACAAAAATAGCTGCTACCTTAAATTTTCAATCGCATGCGACGCTAATCGCTCGTTAGTGGTGGTCATCGCGGGTACGGTCTCTGCGACAAGAAACAGTAATCGCGGCAACCTGCGATAAAAATCAAACCCGGCGATGACCGATTTACCTGCAGACGATAGCTCTTCTTGTCGCAGCGATTTTCATCACTCGTTTGCGCGGCGCTTTGGGGCATTCATAAACGTCCCAAATAGTCCTTGGTCTACACCAGTGTTACTGCTGTGAACACGACATCTCGACTTGCCGGGTAGATGCTAAGACTTCAATGTATTTTAAACAACGACGCCCACTTTAAAATCAACTGTTGGAACTCATATGGATCATTTCGTTTTTTCCAGGCATCGAATCGCCAAAGCGAGAAGACGTAGCCGCCGCCTTGTTTGAGAACACTTGCGATGACATCCGCCTCGTGGCCAGTACCGCCCTAAACGGAGCCAAAGCAAAGAGCATTTACTTCGTGGGCTCGTTCGCTAAGGATAACAAGAAGTTTAGGGAGATCATGAAGACTTTGCCCGAGTTGGAAGTTCAGGTAAATCAGGCGTAAACCAGATCAGCTATGCAAGGCAGTTCACAGGCAACGGTTGCCGTCGTGTCATACACTCTCAAAAATAAAGGTTTTCAAGCTTTTGAAAAACCTTTTAGGGTTTTGCAGCCAACACAAATATGCACTCGGAGTGACTCCGTATAGGTTTTTCGAGAAATGAAAAGTCCCAAAAAGGTTTTGAGCCTGAAAAACCTCCTTTTTTCTGAAATACCTCTATGGGATGCATATTTGTGTTTCAAAACTCCCAGAACTCGTCAACAGTGCAGATACGACCATATCATTTCAATTATAGATTCTAGTATGGAAATTCTCCGTTATATAATCTATGATGTACTATCATAGAATCTATGATGATATCCTTCATCAAAGAAGTCTGTTGGCATAGATTCTAAGACGGAAACATTTGTCTCATGCTGTGTACATTGAAACTCAACATTTTGGTGAAATCTACCAATGACAAAATCTCAGTGGGGTACTGGTTTTATTTTTTCAGCATGGTCGCGCACCTGTCAAGGTTGGCTTCCCGAGATATGAAGGTTACATTGGAGCTATTGGCGCATTCATCATAGGCGTGGAGAAGCTGTCCGACCCCGACGCCAAATTGATGAGGTTGAATATCGACAGGTCGCAGATCGGACGTGTGATGGCCGAGGCTGGACTCTCCCCCCAGGAGATGGCCCAGATGGCCCAGATGATGGGCGGAGGAGGTCCCCCAGACGGTGGACATCCTCCAGGATCTACAGGAAGTTCGCAACCCGAGGAGGTTTCACATGTCTCCCATTCGTGATGATGTTCCTCCTGAGGTCCCCAGAGATAGGTGACGCTTGAAGTGGACAGCCTCTAATTAGAACTACCACTCGGCTCATTTGGTCAGAAGTTGACCACCTATGCTCTTAAAATGCAAATAAAACAGAACTTGGCAATCAACCAAGATAGATCAAAATAGCACGCTGTAAAGTTCCGAGAACAAATAACTTTTGTATCGTTTTATACATATATATTCCACAATCCAAAAACAATTAAAATAGATTTGTGTGACGTCACAGAGTGTTGATGTCGTCACAGACGGCATCCTCTATGACGTAACACATAAAAGTACAACTCACTTTCTGATTTCTGAGTGACTTCATTTGTACTGTTTTTAATTTATGATAATTGTAATTGTTATTCATGTACACGTTCGTACATTTTATTCGCTGTTTTTAAGTGTAATTTCGAAACGATATCGCCAATCACTTCCTATATATTGAAGTATTTTATTTGAGAGGACGAAGTATATCACAGCAATGCAATCAGTATGCAATTATGTAGAATATCAGATAAATAGTTGATAGTAATTACATGTACATCGGTCTGCAGATAGTGAGGTTTTGCAAATCTTACTGATTAATGACTGTTAGTTCCAAAGAAACCTATGTTTTATTTTGCGGAAGGTTGTATCCAGTGTCATACCTGAAGGATGGACAGTGTATGCATGTAAGCAAATTCGTAACGGTTCGGAGATTTCGTGGAATTGAATTCAAAATTCGGTGCATCCTCAAGCGCCCCTCAAACAAACGATTTAAATCGTCGTGACCTGCGCTTTAAATCGCGTGCGATATTAATCGCTCGTTTTTGCGGTGCTCATGATCATCGTAGTTCGCAATACCAGAGGTACAATCAAGCTCATATCAATATCAATTCCTACTTATCTCGCAAACAAATGAACCGAATAAATTAGTTTTTTTAGCATATTCTCAGAGATTTTGTTGAAATTACAACAATCTGTTTAATTAACTTTAATGCATTTTCACTACATCGGTTGAATATACATTGAAAGTCTCAATGAATTTGTTGATAAGATGATTTGAGTTTTTTCTTTTAGTAAAATACGTTACATGTGATATACATGTACAGTACAATAAATCATAAGCGCATTTCACTTCAAATCACTATAATATTACGGCATGAGCGAATATATTCTTCGAAATCCTTTCCAAGATGTCAGTTATAAGGGCTTATCTGCATGCGCGTATGCACCCTTGAGAATCAATTCCCCAGGTTGCCGAGAATATGCACAAAAGTATCAAATTTAAAACTCCCTATGTAGTGCTCAATGTGGGATTTAAAAAAAATAAAGTTGTTAACGCCCGAGTTAAAAAATAAACTGCTAACTTTCATCCACAGATCGAGCGACGTTTCAATTGAATAGATGCAGGTCAGTCAGCAGCGCATTTTTGACTTGGCATTCTTTTTGTTACCAATCATGATTTTGGGCTAAAATTTATGGACTTGAAGAAAAACCTTGTGAAGAGTCATTATGCACATCTTCATGCATTTGGGTTGGGCACCAGAGCCACTAAAATTTTAGCACAAAAATGGTAGAAAGGATTACCACACGGTCTAAAGACTTACTTGCTTGTTGATGTTGTTCTTACTCAGTGACAGTTGAAACCCAGTGTGTGGATAAATGCGTCGTCAAGTAATACATGTACATGTAGTACTTGAGGGAAATCAATGGTCCTGAGACAGACTGGAGAAGTCTCCCATCTCAAATGTGCAGTACTCGAGGGGAAATCAATTCTTCAGTTGTTTGAATGTTGGGGGAGAGGAGCTGTCCGCTACACCGCCATTAGAAGATTTAATAGGTGGGACAGGAGAGGTAGTGTATAATGAATACAAATTGGTTGTAGCGGGCTCGGCCGGTGCGGAGAGCGACTCATCGGCGATGAGAAATGTCCTTTGAGATGTGATCATGTCTGACAAATGGATATTTTCTAGGTTGTGTCTTAGCCAAAATCGCCATCCTGCAGGGCAGAGGGCCGAAGCGGACCAAACTCTGCCTGAGGACGTATCCAGTGGCCCATCTCGATCAGTTACTGCTGTACGCCAAGACCCGCCTACCATCTACGGGACCTACCTCTCAGAATATCGCTGTGGCTCTATCAGCGGAGGAGCCTGACTTGGTCGTGGAGAAGATAAAGCAAGTTATTGGGGAGAGGTAAGGAGCATAATTATAAGAATTGTCTCAACAAATCTAAAACTACTCGTGTACACATAATATACGTGAAAATTGCGGTGTTGTAGTAAGATTATAGGGTGGTTCTTTTGCGTAATACTGAGAAAATTGCAACAAACCATAGGGTCCATTGGCTTAACTGCAACATCTTCACGAACACTTTGAACTAGGTGCTCAACACAATGGCATATTTTGGGTCAAAGTTACCTCAGTATAGACGGTTTGGCTAATTACGTTCCACCAGATTAAGTGTGTTTTTCAGCAAGTGCGTGAAAATGGCTTCAAAACTGCCATACCCACCAGCGAGATGAGATCGCAAAATTCCGTCCAGTGGAAACTTGCGTCATATATATGACTGTTTCTTGAAATGTGACATCTCTCCCTCCGTCTATATGAACTTCATAAGTTTGAAAATGCATCTATAAACCTGCTATCAGTAATATTAACAAGAAGAATTTGTAAACGTTCTGTAAACCCTTATAATGCACATTGTCGGATTTTGTATTATCATCTGCCGACACTTAGTGCAACATGATGGTTCAAGCCATTAAAAGTGCGAGGGAAATATTAGTGCCATCGTCCTCTGTCACTGGCAGCTTCCATCTTCACAAAGACCATCTGTCACACCATCTCGCCTCACTGCGTCAAGTCATCTGACACCTGTTCTACCCCTCTTCCTCTTGTCACCAACTTGTCCCGAGTGCCAGTACAACAGCTAATTGGGGAGGCTGTCTTCTTCCATACGGTCGTACCAGCAGAGATGCCACACTTTCACCAAGAGGGCTGCTGGTTGGCTAGTTGTTCTTCTAATGGCAGTGCAGTATATGCAGAGCCACCTATTAAATGCCTACCCTGCACGCGGCATTATTTCGAGATGGTCATTCTTTAACATGCTAAAATATTCTCCTACTTACCTGGTGACCTTTTTTTCAGCACTAAGGTGGAGACCTTTGTCAGGAATGACTGCCTTGTCAAGGG
The DNA here is from genome assembly GCF_910592395.1 of Lineus longissimus. NCBI lineage: Eukaryota > Metazoa > Nemertea > Pilidiophora > Heteronemertea > Lineidae > Lineus > Lineus longissimus. The sequence continues at coordinate 13,745,963 of NC_088317.1, read as the reverse complement.
ATTTTATACACTGGCGTCACTTCCAGAAAGTCAGGTTACATATGCGCCGTCAGGCAAAAAGATCGTGATGAAAAACATGCAACCAGTGGCCGAAACTGTGAATCATGAATTGTCGGAAAAGCCAAATGTGAAGTTTCCATGCTTATATGCGAATCTTGGCTCTTCTTTTACTTGGTTCAGGGTAAGCTTGCTCATGTGAAAAATTAACTTGAAGATATACACTAATAATATCCACGTATAAGTTTCAGCGGTACAGCATATGTTACTTTTGATTTATCTGAGCCACAAGAAAATACGATGAGCCGGGTTGATATACAAGGATTCACGTTGTCACTTGTCATGCTTGTCACTGTTCAACGAGTCACTTGTCACTTGTCACGAGCAAAGTTTGTTTACCGAGTACTTACTTGAAAACCGGGGATGACTCGACCTGACGGTGAAAGTGTGAACCGTAGGTAGCCCGCTCTTGGAAAGTAATCAATAATTTCTTTAATTGGCCAAAGTGTGGCAAAGATTCCCATTTCTGGTTGGGAGAAATGTGAAGCGCTATCAGTTGTGCAGTATGAAGCGACATGCAAGAACTCACATTTTGTTTTGTTTTTTAAACTTTTAATAAGTATTTCTCTTCGATCCGTTATAATCCCTTTCTCAGGGGATGAATTTCTGCGACGCCCTTTATCAAACGGGTATAAGGCCTACTCTCTCTAACGTGAAGCTGCGAATTCATTTATTTATTCATTCATTAATTTTTATTTTCTTTAGGTTGAGGCAGATGGTTCCCACAAGGTGATTCAAAGAAATCCCCGGGGAGGCCTCTTCTACCTGTCGCTGGCTAAGCTACTCTTTAACTGCGAGTCCTACCAGCAGCTCACCACCCTGGCTGAGATGGGTTCGGGAGAGCGCCTCTCATTCTGCTTCAACGATTTCCCAGCCGAGAAATTCGGTCCGTTTGAACCAAAGCTGATGCAGAATATGATGCCTGACCACCCCGTGACGGCGTTCCCTTTCTGGAAGATCATCCACAACAGTAAGTTAAACGCGAATACGTTAGAATACTTCTGTTGAACTTATTAGATTGCTTCTGCCTCTGCTTCTGCAACTCCGTACTGATGAATATTCTTCGCAAAAAACAATCAAGCCAAATAAAAATTTAATTTGTTGAAAAATCAAAGAAAGGTTACGTGCCCAACTACGCGATCAGTTAAGAAAATAGATAATTATATAAATTTGCAAATTTACCCTCTCACAAAAATCGAGAAAAAAAGAAACGTGCTGTGATGACCTTTCCCGGCCACCATATTTAAAATATACTACATGTACGTTGTTGTCTTTTTCTAGACGTGACTGACCCTCAGCCCGAAGAAATTGCGCGCATTCTGGTCGAGATGGGCTCCATGGACGTATTAGGTTGTGCTGGCCAATTCTATGCGATATCAGACTATCAGGTCGAACAGATATATGTCTCTGGCAACTACATGAGGGGGCAGACAATCACTAAAATGGCGCTCGGTGAACTTGCCCCTGCTCAAAACTTTTTGGTAGGTTTTTCTTTTGGGTTCACTCGAACTTTTATTCAATTTTATTTTACATGGTGGTGTATCGATAAAAACGCAATACTTGCGGTTTTGGATACTGGCGAACTGCATCGAAAATATCATCTGGACCACCAAGGTTTTTGCATCTACATGTCTCAATACATGTATTTAAAACCTTGGCATGTATGGCCCCTTTAAGCTGCTCCCGTGATCTTCACCTTCTCAGTTGATTTCTTTCAGGTTATGAAGCCCGCGTTCATCACCTTCTTATTTGATTCTTTTCTGGTTATTAAGCCCGTGTTCATCACCTTCTTACTTAATTCCTTACAGGTTATGAAACCCGCGTTCATCACCTTCTTACTTGATTTCTTTCAGGTTATGAAACCCGCGTTCATCACCTTCTTACTTAATTCCTTTCAGGTTATGAAATCCGCGTTCATCACCTTCTTACTTAATTCCTTACAGGTTATGAAGCCCGCGTTCATCACCTTCTTACTTAATTCCTTTCAGGTTATGAAACCCGCGTTCATCACCTTCTTACTTGATTTCTTTCAGGTTATGGAGCCCGCGTTCATCACCTTCTTACTTAATTCCTTTCAGGTTATGAAACCCGCGTTCATCACCTTCTTACTTGATTCCTTTCAGGTTATGAAACCCGCGTTCATCACCTTCTTACTTGATTCCTTTCAGGTTATGAAACCCGCGTTCATCACCTTCTTACTTAATTCCTTTCAGGTTATGAAACCCGCGTTCATCACCTTCTCACTTGATTTCTTTCAGGTTATGAAGCCCGCGTTCATCACCTTCTTACTTAATTCCTTTCATGTTATGAAGCCCGCGTTCATCACCTTCTTACTTGATTCCTTTCAGGTTATGAAGCCCGCGTTCATCACCTTCTTACTTGATTTCTTTCAGGTTATGAAGCCCGCGTTCATCACCTTCTTACTTAATTCCTTTCATGTTATGAAGCCCGCGTTCATCACCTTCTCACTTGATTTCTTTCAGGTTATGGAGCCCGCGTTCATCACCTTCTTACTTAATTCCTTTCAGGTTATGAAGCCCGCGTTCATCACCTTCTTACTTGATTTCTTTCAGGTTATGAAGCCCGCGTTCATCACCTTCTTATTTAATTTCTTTAAGGTTATGAAGCCCGCGTTCATCACCTTCTTACTTGATTCCTTTCTGGTTGTTAAGCCCGCGTTCATCACCTCCTTACTTGATTTCTTTCAGGTTGGGAAGCCCGCGTTCATCACCTCCTTACTTGATTTCTTTCAGGTTGGGAAGCCTGCGTTCATCACCTCCTTACTTGATTTCTTTCAGGTTGGGAAGCCCGCGTTCATCACCTTCTTACTTGATTTCTTTCAGGTTGGGAAGCCCGCGTTCATCACCTCCTTACTTGATTTCTTTCAGGTTGGGAAGCCCGCGTTCATCACCTCCTTACTTGATTTCTTTCAGGTTGGGAAGCCCGCGTTCATCACCTCCTTACTTGATTTCTTTCAGGTTGGGAAGCCCGCGTTCATCACCTCCTTACTTGATTTCTTTCAGGTTGGGAAGCCTGCGTTCATCACCTTCTTACTTGATTTCTTTCAGGTTGGGAAGCCCGCGACCATCACCTTCTTACTTGATTTCTTTCAGGTTATGAAGCCCGTATTCTAACTTTCCAACGTGATATTTACGCTTTTTCATTTTATAAAGCCCACGTTCTTCAAACCCTTACTTTTTGCTCTCTCAGTTAATTATGAAGCATGTGCTGCTCATTTTCTGACTTACTTCCTTTCAGTTTATGAAGCCCATGTACCAACCCAAGTTTCTCAAGCATGAAGGCTATCTCGGAGCGATTGGAGCCATGGTTTATTTGTTGAAGTCGTCCGTGGTCGGTGTTTGATTGGGAGAGGGAGTTGGACTATAAGAGCGTGAAGAGTCATAATCGACTGTGTGGTGCACTTACCAACCTGCGGAGACATTTGGAAATATGTGGTGCCTCCATATTGACCGCCAAGATTTCATTTTTGACCCGGTTACGTTTAAAGAGAGTATAGACCATGAGATTCTGCACGATGTAGATCACTGATTTAACAGACAACAATGAATTCGGGACCGGGAGAAAAGATAACTACTACTACAATTAAAATTAATCATTTCCCCAGAAACGTTTTTTGTTGTTGTTCAAACAAGAAGGGCAATATACCATGATAAACGTATTCACACTACGCACCTAGGTTTGAGGAAAAACAATGGAATTTCCAGTTCCCATAATTACATCATACACAACCAGCTGAAGAGAAGAAAATACGCACCGCACACCATGATCAGATCCTAGACATGATCATTCACCAAGATCACGTCCATCACAGCCGGTTGAAGAAAAGACAAGGAAGTTACCGATGCCCCACCACCTCATCCTTTATAATACAATCAGTTGAAAAGATAAGAAAGTCTCATTCCAACCCTATGAACACATCCTGTAAACCAATTGGATGGAAGCTCACCATCGCAAATAACGCATTCGGTCGTATTGACAACCAGTTGCAGAGAAGTCATGAAAATTGCGTTTCCCATCACCACATTTGATAAACCAGTCGGAAAAAAGACAAGAAAGTTGCCCATCTCATCCATCACATCACATCCCATTCCAACCCTGTGATCGCTTCCTATTCAACCAGTTCGAGAGAAGACATAGACGCTCCTCATACCCAATTACACCACTTTTTCACAACCAGTTGAGGAGAAGACTAGAAGATTGCCATTCGTCCATCATCCATGATCCGGAGGTCGTGGGTTCGATTCCCGGCTTAATCGTCACTTTGTTTCTCCTACTGGTCGAGTTCAAGAATGAGCGCTTTGTAGCTGCTCCTTGAAACCCCAGATTGACTTCTGTGGAGACCGGGATGATGATAGTCCCAAAGCGCTTGAGAATACCCAGCTATTGAGTAATTCGAGCGCTATATAAGCGCCGACTATTATTATAATATTATATTTATCACAATCAATATAATCAGGTGAAAAGAAGTCAAGTCGTTTGGCCCTCATTATCACGTCCTATACAATCAGTTGTCGTACAGTTGAGTACAAGGAAGTTGTCAATTCAATCTGATCACATCTTATACAAGCAGTTGAAGAGAAGACAAGAAAACTGCCCATCCCCATTCATAATTAGGTCATGTACAACAAACTGGTGAAAAGACTAAGACGAAAGAGGTTGCTATGTCCAATCATTTATCCCATACAACCAATTGGAACAAAGTAGTTGTCTATCTACATTATTACAATGCAAAAGCAATTAATGAGAGGACAAGTGCGATTCTATACAACCACCCCCCCCCCCCCCCCGGCAATGATCACATTCAATGCAAACAGCTGTAAAGAAGACATGCAAGTTCCCCATTCCCAATGATCAAATCCAACACAACTAATGTTCCCCATCCCCATGATCACATCCAGTACAACCAATTGAGAGATGACAACAAGAAACTTACTTATCCCCTATGATCGCATCCTATGCAACCGGTTTAAGAGAAGATAAGAAAGTTGTCCATCCCCATGACACATTCAATACAACCAATTGAGCGATGACAACAAGAAACTTACTAATCCCCCATGTTCAGATCCTATGCAACCAATTGAAGGAAAGACAATAAAGTTGCCTACCTCAATCATCGCATCATACAACAAGGTGATGAGAAGACTTGGAAATTGCTCAACCCCATAATTACTCTAATACAACCAGCTGACGCCAAAAACGCGTTTCCAATCTCCATCGTCACATCCTACAAACCTAGGTCAGGGGCGGATCCAGGATATTTCGAAGGGGGGGCGCACTTTGAGGGCGAAGCCCGAATTGCGAGCGCCGCAGGCACGAAGCGACGGCGGGGGTCTGGGGGGCCTCCCCCCAAAAAAAAATTAAGATAAGACTCCATATATGCGATTTCCTGGCATCTGATCTTCAAATATTAAGCACCATTCCCACCCAATTTTCAGTGTTTTTTTTACACCGTTCCGGAATTAGGGGGGGGGCGTGCGCCGGGTGCGCCCCCCCCCCCTTGGATTCGCGCCTGCAGGTATTGAGACGACAAGGAATTGAAGATGACCAGCCCCAAAGATCATGCCAAACACCAGGTGGTGAGAGGGAAATTGCCGAGCTCCCATTATCAGTAATATGGAAAGGCGATAGTAGGAAGGTAGGTCATAATATTTCCGCAATATATTTGGCAATATTTGGAACGAAAATAATATGAATGGCTCAATGATAAACCCTAAAACCATCCATCGCCTTTCCATATTACTAGCACTGATCACAAAATAGAGACCATTCTGGACTTACACAGAGGTTTGAATTTGGCGGGGATTTCTAAGTCTGATAATTTCCCATTATTTCCTTCGCCTTGACAACGGTTATGCGTACTTGATGTAAGTTAGCTTTCGATAGCAACGATGGTTTTAAGAACGATGGTCGTCAAAGTCAACAGGAAGTATTCATCCTTACCAACCAATTTCCAGTGACATCTTTCAGTATCTCATACAACTACAAGATAAGGTCTCATTAGGGAGTATTTGTTGTATTGCACGGCCAACCCGGAACCGTAGTTCCTAAAAAATCATTGATTTCTTGGTCCTCACAGTATGCCAGTTTAGCAGTTGTTTTGGCAAAGACATGTTACAGAACGAATCGGCTAAAAGCACCCGTGATGCAAAACTGGAACCTCTCTATCTCTCTGGGAAGGTTAAGAGCTATGACGATGATGACGTTATCGATCTGCTTTTTTTCAAAGACCATTTCATGTACATAAGAGACATCAATCTTTTCTTCAGGTCAGTCTCTCATAAAGTGTATCTTTGCATGAGATGTATGAATTACTTTTACCGGAAGTCAACATTAGACAATCATAAAAAGAAATGTGGCGAACATGACTACTGCAAGATCAGTCTACCTACACCGAATAGTAAATGGTCTCAACTTAAGTTTGAAAAACACTCATTCAAGAACAGAGTTCCTTTGGTGATCTATGCTGATTTTGAATCAATAAGTACTCCTGTTGTTAACCCAGTAAATAATGTTAATGAAGCAACCAAATAGCTATTCAAACAGATCGCATCAGCAGTTGGAGTTTTTGTTCACTCTGACTATCCAAAACTCTACAATAGTAAATACAAATGTCACAGGGGCGTTGATGTTGTAGACGTGTTCTGTAATTGGCTTATCAAAATGGAAGAACAATTCTCTAATTTATTGAACTTAAACACTCCTTTAATGATGACAGATGAAGAGTGGAATAGATATCACTCAGAAACACACTGTTACTACTGCAGTCAGTTGCTAAGGTATGATACGGTCAAGGACCGTGATCACTACAATGGTAGTTTTAGAGTTGCCGCTCACAGCTCTTGCAATCTGAATGAAAAGAAAGCCATGTTCGTTCCAGTGTTTTTTCAAAATCTAAATGACTATGATTCTCACCTATTCATTAAAGATTTAATGACTAAAATACCCCAACATAAGAAACTTTAATTACTTACCAAAACAGCAGAACAATACATTTCATCTCAGTTCGGGTGTTTTAGGTTCTTAGACTTGTACATATTTCTATAGTCCAGTTTAGATAACATAACCAGATCAATGGTAGGCGATGACTTCAAAATTACAAGACAGATGTTCCCTGATACTACAGACTTCAAACTATTAAGGAAGAAGGGATCAGTACCTTATTCATTTGAAAGTTACAATGTAAACTACAAAGATAAGTAATGTTCTTTGATGAATTAAATACGGAAATGGCACCTGATTCTTCCTACGAGGAGGCCAAGACCCTATGGGATCATTTCAAGACCAGGAATCATGGTGAGTTTATTGACCTCTACCTCAAAACTGATGAGTTACTTTTAGCTGATTTATTGGAGAAGTTCTGGGATGTCAATTTAAATTACTTTCAGATTGATCCTTGTCATTGTTACTCGGCTCCAGGACTTACCTGGCGAGCTGGCTTGAAACACACTGGAGTAAACCTAGCACTTCTAATAGATAGAACATTTTACTTACTTTTGAAAAGGCAATAAGAGGTGGAATTTCGGGTATGATTGGAACAAGACACGTCAAGGCCGATGCTCACCACAAACTCCTGTACATTGACTCTGACAACCAGTACGGCTGGGCCATGATGGAACCTCAACCCTATGGTAGTTTTGAAATGATTGAAAACAGTGACAAAAAAATCACTGGAAACCATCACTAAAGGGCAGGTTATGGCGATACCCAGTGACAGTGAAGTAGGTTATTTCTTAGAGGTAGATTTGGCTTATCCACCAAACATCAAATTCAAGTCAAGGAACTTTCCATTCTGCCCCGAGTCTCCATTCAGAGATGATGATGAATTAAGTCCTTACCAGAAAGAGTTACTGGGTGACGAGAAAAGAACCAATGTAGAGAAAGTAATCCTCACACAAAAAGATAAGAACAACTACATAGTGCATTACAGGATGCTACAGCTTTACCTCAAGCATGGAATGGTACTTAAGAGGGTTCATTCTGTGATCAACTTTAAACAGTCTAAGTGGTTGGCGTCCCAGATTGACTTTAACACTGAAAGGAGGATGTATTCTAAGACTGATTTGGAGAAAGATTATTTCAGGTTAATGAATAATGCCTTCTATGGCAAGACCTGTGAGAACATAAGGAACAGTATGGAAATTGAATTGGTAACAGAAGGTGAAAGAGCCAGGAGTGTAATGGCCAATCCCAGGTTCTCATCAATATGCATATTTGACGAACAGAATGCTGCCATTAGCATAAGGAAAACATCAATCAAATTTAACAAAGAAATTTACATAGGTGCTACAGTCTTGGAACTGGCCAAATTATTGATGTATGAATTCTACTATGAGGTGCTTTGACCAATTGTTGGTGAGAAGAACTTGGAACTACTGTATCTTGATACAGATTCCTTTCTACTGAAAATTAATACTAATGATTTAACTGAAGACCTCAAAGGGTTAGAGGACCACTTTGACTTCAGTAATTTTTCCAAAAGATCATCCTCTCTACGACACTAACAAGAAGAAGGTGGCAGGTTATTTTAAGGATGAGCTAGGAGGAGTGTATTCCACTTAGAAGTAAGTTGTATGCTTACAGAACCAAGACTATGACTTTGTCCAGAGAACATGACAAAGTTTCAGGAGCGAAGCTCGAAGGCTCGACCAAAGAAACAGAATCAAAGAAATTAAAGGGTATTGGAAAGAATGTAATGAAGAAAGATATTGCATTCGATGATTTTGTTGACTGTCTAGAGATTAGTAATTCATTTAATCATAAGATGAGACACTTTTAAATATCAGATAAACACCCGATTTATTCAGAAGAAGTAGATAAGAAAAGTCTTAGTCCTTTTGATGACAACAGATTCATATAAGAGGATGGGATAACTACGTTACCTTTTGGTATGTAATGTACCTATGAATACATCTAAAAATTTAAGTGTTAATTAAACAAATGGATTATGACTTCGTCAAGAGAGCAAAGCTCGATTACACTATTAGTGAGAAGGAATCAGAAAGCATCTTTTGAGTACTACTTATCAAGGGAATTACAAAAAATCCATTACTTTAAAGACGATAACATTTTACAACTCGTGGTGGATAAAAGACTTACTACCAGATGGGCACAAATCTTTATTATTTTTCATTCTGGATTTTGATGATTTTAAACATATTTTAAACAAAGGACATTTTAGTTAAAGTAAGATTTGTACAACATGGGAAAACTGGTTAAGTAAACATAGTTCAGGCCCAAAATATGAGCATGTTAAATTACATTGTGATAAAAATAATTACCTAATACTTGAATTTGCAGAGGATGAAGAATTTGATTTATTGAAAACCTGAAATAATACTATTAATATTGGAGTTGACTATCTTAAAAAACTTTTGAGTGGACGGGCTTTAAACAATCAAAGTTTACAAAGAAGGGAAAATACTAATTTACCAAACAAATCATATCAAATTTGAAAGAACTACTAATGATGGTAAAATCGACAATTTCAGAGGAACACCAATTGTTCCATGATCACATCCTATACAAACAGTTGATAAGAAGACAAGGAAGTTGTCCATCCCCATGATCACATCCTATACAAACAGTTGATGAGAAGACAAGGAAGTTGTCCATCCCCATGATCACATCCTATACAAACAGTTGATGAGAGGACAAGGAAGTTGTCCATCCCCATGATCACTTCCTATACAAACAGTTGATAAGAAGTCAAGGAAGTTGTCCATCCCCATGATCACATCCTATACAAACAGTTGATGAGAAGACAAGGAAGTTGTCCATCCCCATGATCACATCCTATACAAACAGTTGATAAGAAGACAAGGAAGTTGTCCATCCCCATGATCACATCCTATACAAACAGTTGATGAGAAGACAAGGAAGTTGTCCATCCCCATGATCACTTCCTATACAAACAGTTGATAAGAAGACAAGGAAGTTGTCCATCCCCATGATCACTTCCTATACAAACAGTTGATAAGAAGACAAGGAAGTTGTCCATCCCCATGATCACTTCCTATACAAACAGTTGACGAGAAGTCAAGGAAGTTGTCCATCTCCATGACCACATCCTATACAAACAGTTGATATGAAGTCAAGGAAGTTGTCCATCCCCATGATCGCATCCTATATGAACAGTTGATGAGAAGACAAGGAAGTTGTCCATCCCCATGATCACATCCTATACAAACAGTTGATGAGAAGACAAGGAAGTTGTCCATCCCCATGATCACTTCCTATACAAACAGTTGATAAGAAGACAAGGAAGTTGTCCATCCCCATGATCACATCCTATACAAACAGTTGATGAGAAGACAAGGAAGTTGTCCATCCCCATGATCACTTCCTATACAAACAGTTGATAAGAAGACAAGGAAGTTGTCCATCCCCATGATCACATCCTATACAAACAGTTGATGAGAAGACAAGGAAGTTGTCCATCCCCATGATCACATCCTATACAAACAGTTGATGAGAAGACAATGAAGTTGTCCATCCCATGATCGCATCCTATACAAACAGTTGATGAGAAGACAAGGAAGCTGTCCATCCCCATGATCGCATCCTATACAAACAGTTGATGAGAAGACAAGGAAGTTGTCCATCCCCATGATCGCATCCTATACAAACAGTTGATGAGAAGACAAGGAAGTTGTCCATCTCCATGACCACTTCCTATACAAACAGTTGATGAGCAGAAAAGGAAGTTGTCCATCTCCATGACCACTTCCTATACAAACAGTTGATGAGAAGACAAGGAAGTTGTCCATCTCCATGACCACTTCCTATACAAACAGTTGATGAGCAGACAAGGAAGTTGTCCATCTCCATGACCACTTCCTGTACTAACAGTTGATGAGAAGTCAAGGAAGTTGTCCATCTCCATGACCACATCCTATACAAACAGTTGATATGAAGTCAAGGAAGTTGTCCATCCCCATGATCGCATCCTATATGAACAGTTGATGAGAAGACAAGGAAGTTGTCCATCCCCATGATCACATCCTATACAAACGGTCGATGAGAAGACAAGGAAGTTGTCCATCTCCATGACCACATCCTATACAAACAGTTGATATGAAGTCAAGGAAGTTGTCCATCCCCATGATCACTTCCTATACAAACAGTTGATGAGAAGTCAAGGAAGTTGTCCATCTCCATGACCACATCCTATACAAACAGTTGATATGAAGTCAAGGAAGTTATCCATCCCCATGATCGCATCCTATATGAACAGTTGATGAGAAGACAAGGAAGTTGTCCATCCCCATGATCACATCCTATACAAACAGTTGATGAGAAGACAAGGAAGTTGTCCATCCCCATGATCACTTCCTATACAAACAGTTGATAAGAAGATAAGGATGTTGTCCATCCCCATGATCACATCCTATACAAACAGTTGATGAGAAGACAAGGAAGTTGTCCATCCCCATGATCACTTCCTATACAAACAGTTGATAAGAAGACAAGGAAGTTGTCCATCCCCATGATCACATCCTATACAAACAGTTGATGAGAAGACAAGGAAGTTGTCCATCCCCATGATCACATCCTATACAAACAGTTGATGAGAAGACAATGAAGTTGTCCATCCCATGATTGCATCCTATACAAACAGTTGATGAGAAGACAAGGAAGCTGTCCATCCCCATGATCGCATCCTATACAAACAGTTGATGAGAAGACAAGGAAGTTGTCCATCCCCATGATCGCATCCTATACAAACAGTTGATGAGAAGACAAGGAAGTTGTCCATCTCCATGACCACTTCCTATACAAACAGTTGATGAGCAGACAAGGAAGTTGTCCATCTCCATGACCACTTCCTATACAAACAGTTGATGAGAAGACAAGGAAGTTGTCCATCTCCATGACCACTTCCTATACAAACAGTTGATGAGCAGACAAGGAAGTTGTCCATCTCCATGACCACTTCCTGTACTAACAGTTGATGAGAAGTCAAGGAAGTTGTCCATCTCCATGACCACATCCTATACAAACAGTTGATATGAAGTCAAGGAAGTTGTCCATCCCCATGATCGCATCCGATATGAACAGTTGATGAGAAGACAAGGAAGTTGTCCATCCCCATGATCACATCCTATACAAACGGTCGATGAGAAGACAAGGAAGTTGTCCATCTCCATGACCACATCCTATACAAACAGTTGATATGAAGTCAAGGAAGTTGTCCATCCCCATGATCACATCCTATACAAACAGTTGATGAGAAGACAAGGAAGTTGTCCATCCCCATGATCGCATCCTATACAAACAGTTGATGAGAGGACAAGGAAGTTGTCCATCCCCATGATCACTTCCTATACAAACAGTTGATGAGAAGGCAAGGAAGTTGTCCATCCCCATGATCGCATCCTATACAAACAGTTGATGAGAAGACAAGGAAGTTGTCCATCCCGATGATCACATCCTATACAAACAGTTGATGAGAAGACAAGGAAGTTGTCCATCCCCATGATCACATCCTATACAAACAGTTGATGAGAAGACAAGGAAGTTGTCCATCCCCATGATCACATCCTATACAAACAGTTGATGAGAAGACAAGGAAGTTGTCCATCCCCATAATCACATCCTATACAAACAGTTGATGAGAAGACAAGGAAGTTGTCCATCCTCATGATCACATCCTATACAAACAGTTGATGAGAAGACAAGGAAGTTGTCCATCCCCATGATCACATCCTATACAAACAGTTGATGAGAAGACAAGGAAGTTGTCCATCCCCATGATCACATCCTATACAGTTGATGAGAAGACAAAAAAGTTGTCCATCCCCATAATCACATCCTTGAAACTCTGCGCAATATCTACAAGTACCCAGGCAGCCTTGTATATGTTCCGCATGACAGTAAAATTACTGAATAAATGACACCAAAGACAAGGAATTTTGGCAAATAAAAGTAACTTTTATTCATCTATTTAGGTGCCAAGTTGTGATCGATGAATTTGATATCAAAAATATGTAAATTACAAAGCAATAAAACGTTTTGAAGAGTTGGTAGTTGGTAGTTCAGGGTTGATCGGTCTTCCATTTTTATACTGAACTGTTTATATATTTAAACAATTTTGTCTTCATTTTTCAAAGATAAAAACCTAACAATGGTAAAAAAACTCATGTTATATGATACATGGAGAGTGAGATCGCGATACTTGAAATAAACTTTGACAAATTATTACTGGTTAAACTGTGTAAAAGTAATGATACATGTACATGTAAAATGAGGGTGTTAGAAGGAACATACTGTTTTCATTTTGAAGATTCAACTCAAAGAATCTCAAGGAATATGTATGATAACTTCCATGTTCAAGGGGGTCTGGACTCTTTATCATTGACTCGAAGCTCTCCGATTTGATAATAGCAACACGCACTTCCTCAATGGACGGAATTTAGATTGGCCTATCACAGTTTAGTCACCAAAGGTGGATGCTTTCTTTGTAAACAGTACTGACAATCAACAAACGTCATGGTTCATTTGAGCTACAAAGTTTTAGACACACATGTATCGTCAACACAATAAACATACATGTACAGTGGAACCTCCCTTAGCAGACACCTCTCTATTAAGGACAACCTCTCTTTAAAGGACACTAGTTGTGTTCCCAAATTGGCTGTTTCCATACAATTTGACCTCTGTAATGTGGACACCTATCTATTAAGGACAGAACTTGTCAGTCCCTTGGGTGTCCTTAATCGAGAGGTTCTACTGTACATGTACTTTCAACCCACTCGACCTGACGGCACAAATATCACGGTTTAAATTTTGCCGTAAACCAACTGTCTCAGGGGTTCAATGCCAAAGACCATCACTTGGATGTAGTCCATCTGATAGGAATGATCTCATTTTAGCTCCCAACATTTGTGTTTAATATGTGAAACATTTTTCATTTTAACTACGTTGTATTGAAGAACCTAGGTGTATCTAGCACATTGTTTGACGCCGTTCGTTGAAAATTTTGAATTTGAAACTGAATTTTAAAATGTCCAATTTCGGAAACACGTACTAAATATAAATGTCAACATTACCGTTGTGTAGACTGATATACAAATACTATGAATACCAAGTTTAAACAAATTTGTATTCACAATAACTACACTACGGCATTGTGTATTGGTGGATTTCTATTTAACTCGACCACAAGTAATTACGAACAGCGTATCCCCTTTAAGCAGTGATTATTGGGTCTAGGGCTATGATATACAACAGGGATCTTTCACACTTGAACAGCTTTTGGGACAGTAGACTGATACGCACAAACACTTGTGTTCCCAGCCTGTTGTAATTGTGACCTGTCTCAGCAAGACCAGGCACCGTGGCACAGAAGATGAGCCTTTATGCAGGGGCCTATCTGGCATTTTAGTTTTGGGGGGCAAAAGATTCTCGGGGGAGGGGGGGGCAAAATGACACTATTTTAGGTGACCACCGGGAAGGCATTTGCCCCCTGGCCTCCCCCCTCCCCGTTAGCAATACCCATAAAATGACACCAGGATAATGAAAGACACCTAGATAATGAAAGAAATTGATGTACTCAAGATTTCACAGAAACCAGACAACAGTGTGATGAAGAAAAGCCAGTCCATCTCAACCAGCCAAGCTTAGAGCTACATTTGGCTGGTTTTGTAGTGATGGGTCATAAGTGAAGATTCAACCAATAGAATATGGAATAAGGAATTTAGGCACAGCTGCACTTTTCTCCCACGGCATGTTAGAATACAAGTATCTGAGTTGTAAGTTATTTGGTTCTAAAGGAAGTTATTCGGTTTTAAAATGTCATTCTCAAGTCACGACACTCGTACTATCGCCATTTAGGTCACAAGGTTATTTTCCAATGAAATTTTGGTGACGATACGCACTTGGTGATGTGCCTCACTTGAATTGAATTAATTAGCAATATTAGTTATTTTATGGAAGATAAAAAAAACATTTTCCAACCGCTGTACAACTTCACTTAGAAACCAAACAAAGACCTTAGCAGGGATCGAATTTATTTGAGGCAGCAAAGGCCATTGCCTCTGATGCATATTTCTTCCATCACGAAGGCAATTTTGTTTTTATCAATTCTCATTTAAAGTTTGCCCTTTTTCGCCAATCTAGCAAAAGTGCCTTCTTTTTGAAAAAAATCTGCTGTGCCCTTTCAAAAGTGAATTTCGAGGCATGCTGTCGCATTTAATACAAACAAATATCACAAGTCGACTGGGAGTTGAGATTTTACTGATGTGGATTAACGTGCAGATTATTGATCAGGATTTGTTCGCATTGTAATTCAGAAACCTTGAAGACTAGTCCAAGGGTTACAGTGGTAAATAAACTGGGCCTATAAGCAGATGAAAGTAATCATAATAAACACATCACGTTTTGCAGATGGATACCGTTAATAGACCAATTTTCACAGATTTCGCGAATAACCCTGATTCAAAAATAAAACTCGCGAAAAAAATTGACAGGACTTTCGTAATCCGCCAAAATAAGATAATGACAATTTAAATTTTTTAAACCAATTTCTTTTATCACTATTGTAATAAAAAGGCGTGAAGATTTGCAGTTTATAAAGCTATTCCTTGAACACTAGTCCAAGGGTTAAAGTGAAAAGTCAACTGGGCCTATAAAGCAGATCAAAATAAACTTTAAAATTATGGAACAACATGTTTTACAGACAGATAATAATATCAAAATTAATAAAGACCATGTCATTATTAATTCTTGATAAGATTGATCAACAATAACAAAGATGAACATATGCCTATATAAAAGCTATATCACACAGTGCTTTGATGCGGTTAACATTTCTCTCGCAATGGAAGCTCACAATGTTGGGTAATCCTTATATTAGTTATAACCACGGAAACTAGTTTCAGCATCTCGATTGTACACCCTACAAATCAACATCATCAACTGCCTGATTTTGCAAATTATCTGTCGACTTCTTTGATATATCAACAGATATAACCGGAGCGAAAGTTTCCCGGGTTGTTTCTTGCCCGGATTCTCGACTTGCTTCAGATCCCACAAGAGAAACTTTGTCTTCCTCTTCGAGCACATCAGTCTTCTGTTCTCCAGCCCCCTCAGTGTCACCTTCCCCCTGGCCATCCCCTAGCCCGTTCACAAGCTTTTCACCACCTTCCTCGGTTAAGAAAAATTCCACGTTATCATCGGGGATTTCCTCGCCTTGGCCACATGACTCCACCTCTAGCTTCTCATTGGTTGTTGCATCTACAACCTCACCCTCAACCTCACCCTCAACCTCACCCCCAACCTCACCCTCATTGGGCAAACTGTGATCACCTCCCTCCGGAATGGCCGTTCCATTCGCATCTTCCGATTTTTTGGCCGATTCCTCCCCAGCCTCCGCCCCACTGGTCAGATTATCAGCCTCACTGTGCTCATCTGGATTGTCTGGTTCCGTCTCTTCTCTGATGACTTCCTCCTGGACCGGTAACCTCCCCTCCCCCAGCACCGCATCCAACCTTTCCTCACTTTTCTCGGCTTCAACATTCAAAATATCCACATTCAGTTGCCCCTCAACATCACGTGCCGTTACGACAGGACTTGACCTTGGTTGATTGACAAGCGACATGTTGCGTATCAGTTCCGGTGTAAATGGAATCTGGTATATTGACCTGCCAACACACATCGGTAAACCACGGGATGCTGGCGTTTCCCTGGGAGTGACGATGCTATAATCTAAGGACGATGTATGGGGAGACTTCGGGGTCAACCTACCAGTACTGCAGGCGCTTCTTAAACGAGGGGTATTAGTAGGAACACTAAGGCCCCCAAGGCGGTGTCCTGAAAAGAGAGGTGGATTATGGACTCACTCATTCACAATAATTATCAGACACATAATCAAAAAGAGCTGGGCTTGACTTTAAGGTTTAAACTTTAGCTACAAGTTCATCCTGAGCAGAATCTTGGGGGCTATGTCTGACCCCCCACTGATGAACCTGGGACCTTGGCCGTCCATTTTACCACTTAACATTGAAAACATATCCAATTCAATGAAATTCACAAAGGAATCCCCCTTTCTATTAAAGTAGATGCAGGGGAAACATGCAGCATTTCCTCCATTCAACGTGAACCCTGGAAATAACTATTGGATATAGATCGTCGCTACAGTGACAATTTCCGGCAAACTGGTTAGTCCAAAAAACATACCCACCTGATATAGAGAGACTTTGTTGTTCCCCGCTGAATGACTCACACGCCTTGTTAAGATCATGATGGCTACTCCGGCTGCTCATCTTAATGCCATCATTTTGAATGGGCACAGCGCTGGTCTCCGTCCATGCCTGGCGCCCCTTGGCGGCTGGGGTCATGGGGAGCTGGGGTGGTATCTCTGGAGAGGATGGATCGACTAGAAAATGCAGGAGAGTAGAGTATTAGTCAAGACAGCAGGTCTTCAATTCATATTTTAATTCCTTAATACAGTAGATCCTCTCTATTAAGGACACCCAAAGGACTGACAACTGCTGTCCTTGTTAGAGAGGTGTCCTGATTAGAGAGGTTGAATTGAATGACAACAACCTATTTGGGACCAAAACCAGTGTCCTTTAGTTAGGTTGTTCTTAATAGAGAGGTGTCCACTATAAAGGGAGGTTCCACTGTATAGTCTACCTTTAAATGAAAGCGTCTGTTACATATGTCACCTATGACATCTTTGAATCCATCACTTTAAAGGGGTACATCGTTTGTAATTACTTGTGGTCCAGTTAAATAGAAATCCACTAATACACAATGCCGTAGTGCAGTTATTGTGAATACAAATTTGTTTAAACTTGGTATTCATAGTACTTGTATATCAGTCTACACAACGGCGATGTTGACAATTATATTTAGTATGTGTTTCTGCAATTGGACAATTTTAAATTCAATTACAAATTCAAAATTTTTAACGAACGGCGTAGGCCTTTAAGTCTTAAAATATTTCATGACATGACCTTCGGTGTTTTTCAAAATTTGTTAACATACTTTTCACTTACCGATTTCATTTTCCCTTCATGAAACTCACATAGTTATTATACCAAGGGGTACTAGTTTTTCAACCTATTTCTTCATTCACATACAGCACAGTTGCACCAATCTAAGAGGGTTCTAAATATTGAATTCAAGCTAGACATTTATTTATGTGCCTGGTTGCTCAGTGCCATTTTGAATTTATGTACATTCAAATGACAGACATTGTTATTGTGATTTCATTACATAAATGTACATGTAGGCCCTGAGGCCAGCTATCTGTCTCTAAATAGATTACAAACTGCACCAAGCACAATTTTTTTGATGCACTAGTTAATTTCTGTACTTGAAACGAAAAAAATTACATTTGTGACCCGTCACAGCAAAACCAGGCACATGTCGCACAGAAGATGAGCTTAAATGACACCAGGTGATAATGGAAGGAATTGATGTGCTCATATTTCACAAAAGGCAAACAATAGAGAAATGCACTAACAGTCCGTCTCAACCTGCCAAGCTCAGAGCGACATGCGCCTGGTTTTGCTGTGACGGGTCACATTTGCCGAAGTTGTAACATAAAACTAAATTGCTTGAAAGTGGATCATCTATTGAGATGTCTGTTAGAGAGTTGTCATTTGAATGATTTGTGACAGACAAGTAAAGATCTTGTCAGTACAGTCATGACTCACCTGGAGTAGGAGAGGCTGCTGAAGGTGTCTCCTCCTGAGCCTCGGCCGTCTTCATTTTCTGGTTGATGAATGCCCCCATAGGGTTATCCCTGGGCATGTACACACCATACTTGGTCAGACTCTTGGAGTCCAGGTAATGAGCGCTACATGTAGAAGAGAACAAATTGGAATTGATCATAACTATACAGTAGAACCTCTCTATTAAGGACACCCATGGGACTGACAACTGCTGTCCTTAATAGAGAGGTGTCCTGATTAGAGAGGTTGAATTGAATGGAAACAACCTATTTGGGACCAAAACTAGTGTCCTTAATAGAGAGGTTGTCCTTAAAGAGAGGTGTCCACTAAGGGAAGTTGAAGTTAAGGTTAAAGAGGTTAAGTTAAATATTCAAAGGTTGGGTTAAGGAATTGATACCTCACTGGAGGTATTGGTTGAAAATGTGTATTTTTAAAAGGTTGGCCTGAATTTTCCGAAACACAGGTACATGTAGCAAGTTTTATTGTCATTATTTGACATTGTTGGCAGTTGAGGGTTAAGTTGACTCTCACCCCAGACTACCAGACTGTCCTGCTGTGCACCTTCACAGAAGAATGCTTGGTACTCTTCTGCTGGCCTAAATATCATATTCATGGGAGCAGGGCATGCACACTCAATATATCAATCAGATTTTGATGCATTATTAACCATTTATATCATCACATGCAATCATATTGATTCAAATGAGTTCAGTAAATAACCTAGTACATGTATGTGTTGCAATTAAAGGGATGACGACAAAATATGGAGCGTGAAGCACCCGGTGAGCATACAGGAATGATGACCCAGTCAGATGTGTCATTAAAGGAATAGGTGGATAATCCTTTATCCATATACTCGTTCAATTCCTGTTTCAATTTTTTTTCCTGAAAGCGTTTGACATGATTCCATTACTTTTGTCTCAGCCCTCAGATACTTGAAAAATGTTTACCGGTACTTGTTACTCCTAGCATGCACAACTCCTGACAGACCGAACTTTTCGCACCACCAATGGTAAGACTTTATGTCACCCAGACGGCACAACGCCATAAAAGTCATTGCCAGGGTCATTATAGTAACAGAGTAATAAAGAATCGATGACATCATGATACCATTCCTCACCACTGCACTGCGCACTGCCAATGCACAGATTCACACAAAGATGATCTCTGCATGGAGGGCTCACCAGACAAAAAAAACATCTAGCAAACCCTATGATTATGACTTATGACTCATGTATGTTGGTTTTAAATTTTTCTATTACTAAAATTGTAGAATGGAAGGTGACTGGGCCGCCAACAGCTTGCTCAGAGTGCCTTTAATCATCCACCTCCTCCTTTAATTCACAACAGAATCAATGCTCCATAACAAAATAACATGTTCAGTGCCAATCAGGCAATGCTTACCGGTTGTACCTTGCACCAGTCAGAAATGCATGGGCAGTATCCCCCTTTTCCACAGACGGCATGAACAAAATTCTGAAATCAGAAAATACCCTGTCAGAAAAGTTATTTAAAGGGTGAAAATACACAGCCATTGGTGAATCAGTGGTAGATTTGGCGGGGGGGGGGGGGGGAGACGCCCTTTTCTTCAGGAGCAACGATTTTTCAGGGCGCCTCTGCCCAATATGCCAATGACTACTTCTATTTTTAGCCCAGGGGTGCCAGGAAAAGCACCTTCATCGTACATGTATAATTGTATTTGGCACTGAAGTTCCATTTTCTGTCAGGGGAAGGACTCCAAACCTCCCCTAGTTTCCAAGATCACTCACACCATCAGGGCTCTTTTTCTCCACCCGCCACTGGGTAAATCATAAATGTCCTCAACAAACACAACGTGTCACTATATGTCCATCTACCAAGTATCACATGCGATGAAAGGGTTAAAACAGACCCTTTAAGTGGATTATACATGTCATACAATATGTAGTTATTGAGCAAAAAATTCAGTTATATCTACATAAATTTTAACAGTTTCCCATAAAATATTGTTTAAGGTGTTATCTCTTTCTGGTAATCCCATTAAAAAATGTTTCATGTAAAGACTGATACCAAAGACTCTGTTGAATAGCAAACTAGTTACAATGTACCAGGTAGCACAACCCAGCCCAGGGCAGGATACAAAATTGGGTGCAGTAGGGTAGACCAACACAGAAAGAAAAACATGTTGCTTTTTATACTTTAGTTTATAGTTGTGCAGGGAAGAGAGATGTGTACATGAAGGAAGGGGCTCAAAAATCTGCAAGTTGGAAAATTTGCTCATAGTCATGTACTCTCTTTCCTCACGTATACCGTCTTTGGGCGCCAAATTCAAGAGGCCCGAAGGGATGAATACCTCGCATACCTAATACAATGGTTAGGCCTACTGGATTGGACTGATTGGCTCAGATTGTGACGCAGACCTATGACCAGAGACACCCAATACTTGCAGTCCACTACAATTGGTCGACTGGATTTTTAATGAATTGAATGGGTTTTATCACCAGACAATACTTTATTCATGGAGTGACCGAGGTGGAGCAAATGGACAATGCCCATTCATCAAGTGGGCAAAGAAAAACTGCCCCACACGTGGTGAACCCTATTGCATATCCCACCCAATGTATGGACACTGTTATTTTGTATTAGTGGTATGGGAAGACCGTAGACGCGTGGAAACAAAATAGTTACATCTACTGCATATTTTGTTTGGGGTCTCTGGGCAGCCTGGCTTTGCATGGCATTGTGTACATGATGCATGGCAGCCTGTACACAATGACATGTTGGAGTTGGGCTGGCATGGACAAATAATTTCTCTTGTGTCTTGTAAGCCTGTCAAAGCTGGCTGTTTTACAGATGACACTCAAATAAACAATAAATAAACAATATATTTCCCATAAAATACAGAAATTCAGGATTATCAAACAAGCCCGAAGAATTTATTCACTGACTTTAAAATTTTTTTTAGGAGAACCCACTCAGGGAGTGGGATAGTGCTTGGGATAATTCTCAGGTTACTGAAAACTTCAACAGCAGGAAAATGTTATGGAATTGGACATATGTAAATGGGCATCTTGTTCAGACTCGATTATCCTCAGAGCTGGCTGAAGATAGATTGTCCATGTACATTGCAGAAAGTGCTTATCGTAAACTGCCAAATTTTGGACCATATTTTGTGCAATTCACCGATATTTTTCTTTTGGCAGATACACGTTTTGTATGGACATTTCTTTCAATCTTTCAAGTAAAGGATCTTTTTGCAATTCCTATCATCAAGAATGAATAAAGACGAAGAATTCGGAACCAATATTACAGCATCTTAACTAGCACTAGGTTCCAAATTTTGACACTAGGGGGCTTTTGCAAGATAATTTGTCTTCTATTCAATGACTATCACTGCTATTGGCAGGTTATTGCTTGAATTTTGTCACAAAATACATGCCTTATTAACCCCAAATAGTTAAGTAGCAACTCGTTTAGTACCGATTATTAGGCTAATAAGGAAATGGTATTTTAACGAGTCTTTATGAATTCTTGCTATTATTCTGCAAATTGAGGTTATCATGAAATCCTCAAAAATAAAATGCTCGCAGAAATTTAGCAGCTAACAGAAGTACATGTCCCGAAAATTATCATCTTTTTTAATGATTGTTTTGAAGATTTAATACATGAGTATACAATTACGAATGTCCAAATACAGATTAAATTTTTGGAAGTGACTATTTGGCAAGCCCGGCTTACCAAACAGCGACTTTTTTTGTCCTGAATGGAGAGCCGAACTCATTAATATTCATAAATGCCCAAGGGTTCATTAATATTCATAAGTTAGTAATGCGCTGGGGAGGCTCAAGTAAGTGAGGCTGGAAAGGGAGAAGGGAAAAAATGGCGGAGCCCTCGCCACCTTTGCCGATTTCGTCAGCAGAAAAGTTGCGTGTGAGAGCTTCGTATGGCTCTTTTGAAGATTTGGAGAAAGCTCTTGATGAATATCAAGAGACAAGCTTCACTGTTTTCATTTCGCTTCAGAGGAATTTGGTTACTCTAAAGGAAAAACCGCAGTAACAGCCCATTTTCAGATCAATACGCCATTATGCATATTCATGAGTAGGCGTGGTTTATTCATCGGCTTGCCAAACAGGAAAGAAATTTTGCTCTGTTTGGCAAGCCCGGCTGGCCGAACAGGGTGGCTTCTTAGTGCTGTTGGCAAGCGGCTCCAAACAAGACAAAAAAAGATGCCTGTTCGGCGAGCGGCTTGCCAAATAGACCCGGGCCTAAATTTTTTTGTCTTACAATTTTCATTTAAAATATCCTCAAAAGATCTTGGCTCATATAAAGTTGTAGGCTGCAGGACATGGTATTCCTCTAAGAGACAAATCAGGTCAAGTGCATTCCATAACCGTCATACCAGAACTGTAAACTGTTAAATTTTCATAGGCAACAGTACTGACTACCGTAATTTTCGCCATCTGGCATCAAAAAGTAAGTCTACTGGTTTTATCATAATCATTTAATAAGGAAATCAAACCTTTCCAGAAATCAACTGATGTGGAAGAAATCTGACATTTTATTAGACCTTTCTCATTGGCCGCACAATTTCACACTTATACCATAATGATAATCCTACATTGTCCTAGGTCAATGATATCTGCAAATCATCGACGAATCAGATTTTATTGTGTCCTTTTTTTACTCAAATTTCCGCCGAAAATCGAGAACAAGGTCCACTCTTCTTTGAATAGATTTCTTCACGCTCTACCATGCCATCTATATTTCAAATCAGCAGTAACCACAAAGCCAACAATGTAGTCCCCTCTGGCAGCCATTTATTGTCCAAAATGGCCGGGGTCGCAGTCCGTACACCGTGATAAAAAGGTCTTTTCGACAACACAAGTGGCAGGAAAAGGGTTAAAAATGAGGAAATTATCTTTTGTCAACATGCCTATAGTAGCACACTGAAAATTTCACAGTTTACAGAATTTGCTGTACAAAACAATGATTGTTGTCCATTTCACGAGAAAATAACTATCAGACATTTACTATTTAGTGTTTTTGCACAGAAAATGCACCATTTGAAAAAATGTCATATTTGATAAAAGTCCAAAGTTCATTGTATTCAAAGTTCAAACATAATACTTTGCCATAATAGAACAAAGTATGACCAAAGAATGAGTCATTTGATGTGAAATACTGACTAATTTTCCCAGCCAATTTAATTTTTTTCGTTGTGCCACTTTTTCGTGAAATGGAGTACAGGGAACAGGGGGAACACATGTGCACAAACGACTACCTTGAGTAGAAAATAAACATTCTTCTTTGCCTGCGAAAAAATAGATGAAGAGTTGAAAATTCAGTATCTAATTCCACGCATAAATGCAACCCAGAATTTCATTACAGGCATGACAAGCTTTTTCACTCGGCACATGGTTAAAGAGCCCAGTCTGGCCATGGTTTTATACTGGAGTTTTTGTTCTCCTAAATGCTTCCGAGCCAAGGGTCGTCATAATACTCATATATAAATTCTGGGTTCACTGAAATCGTTTTCTAAGAGTTTACGTTTCTGGATTTTTTTAATTTAAGATAAGCAGTTTTTAAAAATACATGAACTCACTCTTTATGAGCAGCAGCAGTCATTGGCCGAGACCTTTGATCCAGGATTTCTTGAGCCTCTGAAAGATGACACATAAAAAGATTCAAAACCCTTTCACAACTCATTCAATCGTCATAAACGTCCTCTATGACAAGACGTTCCACTCAGCTCCGATAACAACCCACATTACATGTACGCAGTGCTCAACACCAAAAAGTGTAAACAGGCCTGACCATGTCTAAAATTTTACCCTGGAAACAGCTAAAGGGTTGGCAATCCTATAGAACCTGGATGCAAGGAAACCCAAGTTTGCAGGACTAGAGACAACCCCTGAAAATTGTTTTCTGATGCAATGTTACTTGGCCCAGGCCTAGGCATGCCAGGACCATCAATTTTGACATTCTGCTGTGACGTTTTAAGTTTAAAAACTATTACAACAGGACTCGCTGAGATTTTGAAAAAAGGTTTGAATTCACTCTCTACATGTACATTGCATAATCCAACTGACAAGAAAGTCTAGTTCAAGTCCTTGGCTTGCGAATTATTCAAAAAACACATAGCAAGTGCAGTAAAGTAACCTGTCCAAGGTCAGCAGTGATGTGCTATGTGTTTTATTCCAGAAGAAGACAACTTACTTTTCTTAGCTTCCTTCCTAATTTCATAGCTCGAGAGAGGAGCCGAGGCCACGCGCTGACGATTCCTAAGTAAACTAAAAGAGAAAAGAGTAATTTTATAACTAATGGTGTGTTCACACTGGATGCGAATTGAAACCGAATTCCGTAGAGCGCTCTCCGGAATACGAATTGGTTAATCCAGTTTCAGAACGGTCGCGTCACACTGGCCCGAATACGCATTCAAATCGGTTTAAAACGCGCCACACTCAATGCATACTAACGACGCGCCATCTATTATTATTATTATTATTATTATTATTTATTAACCTCCCATATGGGGGAATAAAATTTACAAGTACAAAACATATAAGTGTATAATATCACAGTATCACACAGTCATTATTAACAAGTTAAAATCGCGTAAGGTGCTTGACCATTTCCATCTCCCGGCCATGCCTATTGCCAAAGTTCGGGTCAAAGAGGAGTGTCCTCAGCGAGTCGACACCACCGTCGCTAAATGCGGAGAATCCCGGCCTCGCCCTCGAAAACGAGGCCAAAACCGGGGAAAACCCCGCCGCGACGATGTTGCTGACCAGTGTACCTTTGACCAACGAACCGGCGGCAACATACCTTGCCAGGAAATGGAAATGCAAGTCACGTGCAAGGGAGTTGATTTTCCCTATTCTATGGCATAACGAAAAACGATTTGAGTTAATGAGATAATTTAAATACATCAGTTAACTAGTTCGGAGCACTAGTTCCCGCGGTCAAAGGTCACTTTCCATGCGCCGGGCGCATGCGCAGTGCGATCGAAAACCTTAATTCGTATCAAGCGCGTCACACTTGAAATCTCAATACGGTTTCGTTGATTCGGATTAGCTGATTCGCATTCAATTCGGTTTAAGAACCGTGTTGGTTTAAGCGGATTGAGATCGGTATGAACCGAATTGAGTGTGACGCCCCAATACGTATCAACGTTTTAATTCGAATTCAATTCGTGTTAAAACCCCAGTGTGACCACGGCATAAGGTTTGTATCAAAATGATGACTTAGCATTCATAAAATTCTGAGATGTATGATAAGCTTATACTTACCGTACTACACATCACGTACACATACATGTACATGATGAGCAGATCAATTCATGGGATACCGCAAGCGGAAATATTATAGCGGAAAAATGTTCTTGTGCACAAGTCCATATAGTATGTTTTTTGTGAGGAACACTTTTCATGACCACGACCTCAGGAGAGATAAAATAAAATGACAATTTTTGAGAGAAATTCTTAGAAAAAGGCACATACCAGACAAACTCCTAATGGAAATTGGTAATTGATTTTTTCTTGTTATGTAAACTTTTCCGATTGCAACATTTAACTGATTTTTGTTTCGCGAAGCCTTATTTCGCTGTGTACAAACATGTTTTTCATGGCAATTTTTATTCGAGAATATATTCCTATGCTGGTATTCTTTTATTTATGTCAAGATGAGTTATGGATGCAACACCGAAAATTACAGTGTTCAGTGCTCGACACAATAACAGCGCGGGAAACTAACTTACGTTGTTCGAGTTGGCCTTCCAAGTTTCGCATCTAGATCAGAGACGAGCAGATCTGTTGCCTCCATAAACTGGTGAGCACTGTTTGCCCGATGGTAGGCAGGCATGGCAGTCGAGCTGCGCGATGACATCTTACTGCGGTTCTCCTCGAGAAGGGATTGGGCCAAGCGGATGTACTCCATTTGCTGCTCTTGCTGAACAAAGTGAAACAAGACCTGTACTAGTCATGAAGACAGATGTCCAAGATGACACAAGACTGAATGGGTTGGTATTATTACTAATATTAGTATTCAAAGACCTTGACAGAAGGACTCCCGATGAACCAGTTAAAATTACTCACAAGTCCCCACCTGCTTGACTCCATCAAATCAATGTATGTTGAAGGAAATTTCCCTTCAAAGGGACATCTGGCCCATGAGATTTGGTTTTTCGTGCAAAATTTGCTTTCAAGGCAAAAGGACCGAGACTTCGCCAAACAAAATAATTGAAAAAACGTTGCACTGCAAACAATGCATAGGATGGAACTATAGGCCTGCCTGAAATTCACACGTCATGTTTGTAACTGCCTTACAACACTGGCAAAATTCATTATTTTACACAAGCACGCTTGATACTACAAGTGGCGGTGCATGGTGGCGAGCAGGGGTACTATCCTCCTGGCCAAGTGAAGACCACACCCAAGTTGTCCTTTTAAGGACCTCCATCAGTGAGCAGGGTGGAAGTTAGAGGTGCACCATAACATGAACTTTTTTTAAAGCGTCAACATGGTCAACAACACTTTTTCACGATGTCATGTAATTCTAGACTGGAAATTACACTATTCCATTATTGTCGATGACAGTTGACATGAACATTACATTATACCTTATTTGGTGAGAGGTGTTTGAACAGTGGACTTTCTCCTGAATGGGACGTTTCCTTGGTGACATCATGGACCCAGCTAGGAGTCTGCTTCCGCTCCTTGGCTTCATCATCAAAGAGTTTATCGATGTCTTCCCTCAGCTTACGATGGTAGTCAGCATTTTTCTTGTATGAAAACTCATTGGTTGGATGCTTCTTTGAACCTGAAATAAGTCCATAATGCATGTAATGAGACGGAGTCACAACATGGCCAACGAATTAATGATTGCACATACATAGGCACAACCACCAGGCACGACCACCAGGCACGACCACCAGGCACGACCACCAGGCACGACCACCAGGCACGACCACCAGGCACGACCACCAGGCACGACCACCAGGCACGACCACCAGGCACGACCACCAGGCACGACCACCAGGCACAACCACCAGGCACGACCACCAGGCACGACCACCAGGCACGACCACCAGGCACAACCACCAGGCACGACCACCAGGCACGACCACCAGGAACAACCACCAGGCACGACCACCAGGCACGACCACCAGGCACGACCACCAGGCATGACCACCAGGCACGACCACCAGGCACGACCACCAGGCACGACCACCAGGCACGACCACTCATCCACCGATCCCAGTCATGCCAGTGGCCAAGTGGTCAAGGCTTCCGAGTCGTGAATGGAAGGTCGAAAGTTCGAGGCCCGCTAGCCAGTTGAATTACAAGACAGGGAACAAGTTCTGCCTTCTCGCCAGGCGCCTGGCATAAGAGATAGCCTTAAAGGATTGTCTCATAAGCTGAAGCTGGCTCAGGCCCTTTTATAAAGGGTGAAACTACAGTAGAGCCTCCCTCAGGGGACACCTCTCTATCAAGGACACCTCTGTATTAAGGACACTAGTTTTGGTTGCAAATTGGGTCTTTCCATTCAATTTGACCTCTCTAATCAGGACACCTCCCTATTAAGGACAGCACTTGTCGGTCCCCGAGTGTGTCGGTCCCGAGTCGTTCTACTGTATAAGCGAACTTTACATAGATGGACAATGTATACAATGTATGGGTTATTTTCTCAATAAGATCATTGGAATTGGATTGCGTCATTTACATCAAGAAATCATTGGATTGCATCATTTACGTCAAGAAATCCTGACGTCATTTCTGAACGTGACGTCCTCAGTCCTGTACGGAAGACGTCATGGCTCGTCATGGTGACAGACTGTGTCAGCTGATTCATATTTGCATTACTGCATTGAATTACTCAGTCAGGTCATTTGACAATCTGTCAGAAATTTCCCATAAAATCATAAATGTCAGATCGTTTTATCCTGTCTCCTAATAGAATGGATAGAAATTGTAAAGGTTTTCTTTAAAAAATATTCAATAGAATGTTCCTGTAATACTAATAGATTCTACCAAAGATATTATTATATTTATACAGGCATTTTCTTTATATATTTGTTAATGGAACCTCTTGCCGGTGTACAACAGGCGTGACGTGCACAATACATGTATGATGTATACATACTAAGATGTATACGTATCATAAAAAACCCAGTTCAACCACCATTTAAAATTTTTACCAAGCCCAGTCATTTTAGTAAGGGTTAGTCTGACATGCACACATAACACATCCTCACATAACATGCATTAAAAATCATAATACACAAAGTCATAATACTATACTATTACTAGCATTCATACATGATTGCGTATGTAACTGTTTACACACTTCAACACATAATTTTTTAACTTCAAAATCCATAAATAACAAGTGATTTGAATACAAACATTTTTCTAATCTAAAGTACACACAACCTGTGTTTGGAAAGCACCATGCAATTTTGCAGATTGTTCGAGCCACTTTTGTAGAGTGATAAGAGAAATAAAAGTGAAGACACAATCTGAAACTGAAATGCTTTAAATTTGTTGGTCATAATACATCTAATTCTAACGTATTTTAGTACTTTGAGAACATTGTTTATTAGATTGTAAGGTGCCTTTGAGCAATTCGTTGATAAAGGCACCTAAAAATATGTTTTAATAATAAATAATAATAACGTTACATGCATCATTCTCGCGGCGTCCATTTCAATTCATTATGAAATATTCGATCATAAATATTTCTCAATCATAACAGCCACGCAACACATCTTAGCACAACTGTGTTAACCTGTTTTATTACTTCTGAATTTACGACTTTGAAATTGGACCACGTCGCAAAGTCATGTTGTTACATCCATCACAATATGAAAAAAGTTGAAAGCAAATTAATCCACATTTTCACAACAGTTTCACAAAATGTACAATATAGTTTTAATAATAAGATTTAAAAACATGATGATGATAGAATCAGTGCTTTAATGCCCGATTACACCGACAATTCAGAGTTAATTGCAAAGCCAAACTGATGCGTGATACAAAGAAAATACGACACTCACACGGACATGTATCCTTAAAAACTTTGGTCCCGGCCAATTGACCAATCAGCTATAAACAGAGCCAGCAAGTGATGTTGCGCACCAGATTATGCATGATTTACGACATCAGTATATCCCAACCAAGTTATTTACAAGTGGTGTGTACGTCTGATCTATGACCTACCTCTGTTTCCTCCATGTGGTCGAAAACCATTATTCGGAACATCATTGATAGCATTCGAAGGCCTGGGCTTTCCTTCAGTTGACTGTGTTTGAAAAGTCAGATTTACACATCTCATTTTACTTTTACTCGGCTTCGACCTGTTCGTCATTGCTAAAGTTTTGTAAAACTGTCCTTCAATTCATTCATAAAGTCATCACAAGTAATCCAGCAGAATCATATCAATATCGCCTCTGATCACAGAATTGTGGGAGCCAGATTATTTTCTAGGAGAATAATTCGACCCAGGAGATGTCAGATGGCATGAAATGACAGTGGGATGTCTCGAACAGCTGATAACACTTGAAGTGTAGTGATTCGCCATGTTGTTTACACAACGGTTGTCAAGTCGATCTCATCTTCCAACGTCCTATCCAAAATCGATCGAATCAACGAATTTAAACAAATTGTGACGTCTATTTTTGCTCTACACGAAATTAAGGACTATGGATCACCAATTAATGACACTTCAGGCCAAATACAAGGTGATCAAAGGTTAAATAATTAGAAAAATAAACAGAACGGCCCGACTGTCAACTTTTGGGGCCAGTTCTAAATTATGATCATAGAGGGCGAGAGTGCGAAGTCGACAGGTGCCCGGTTGTCCAATAAATCAAAGAATTTCACTAGGTATATCACGCTCATCAATTATGAAAACTCGTTTAGTTTCCTATAAAAAAATAGGTAATGACACTGATGGGTGGCCATAAAGGAAAGTGTTATGATCATCTTGTGAAGAAATAATGAAGTTTGCAGTGACAAAATGGCAAAATATAAGTCTTCTGCTCGAACCGTCCATTTTGGATTTTGCGACATCTATCGTCAAGCAGGTAAACCTGTAATTCCTCTGAAAAAGTTCTTGAGGCGGAATTTATGAATTTTTCATTTCACTCACCACTTCATTTTCAAGATTATTGCAAGTTACAAGCCTCATATTGGCACAAATAGTATTGAAGAAACTGCAGAACTTTAAAGGACAAACAAAGGCAGCAGCTAGGTAGGCAAGATAAAGTTACACAAAGTCGCCAATAGGGGTCTCTCACAAGTCACTCGCAGTTAGCCAACGTCGAAATGATTCATGCTTATACCCGGTACGAGGAATATATTTAGTGCTGAGTCTGACATGACCAAGGGCCCTTACTGTTTATATGCCTACTAGTCCTCACTCTGAGAGTGAGATGGCCAAATTAGCCCCTCTGCCGCCTAGCCCCCCTGGCTTAAGTCAAGTGCCAGTCAGACCATGTTGGAACAACTGTCTGTGTGAGCACAGCCACTAGAGTATGTGCTCACACACGTACACACAGGCCACTGAATCAAGTGTCAGTAGGCCTAGTAGTAGTAGGCCTAGTCTAGGCTTTGCTTGGGCAGTTAGCAGTTCGGCGTCAAGTCATTGTAAAATTTGAAAGTGTTCAGGTAGAAGACAACTGACAAGTCTCACAAGTGGGAGTAAAAAATCCAAAGAGGTCTCAAAGATATCTTTTGGTCCCATTAACCTTACTTCGGCACATTCCTTCTCGTTCTACCTTTTACTCTTCATGGACATTTTACATCTTTTAACCCTTTATAGCCTACTGACCCTTGAGAAGTTGATTCAGTGGCGTGCCATCCAGCATGCAATTATATTGGTTTTTCTGTTGGCCAAACACAAACAGGAGTGATGGGGTAGGGTTAACTGGCGGGGCCCCCCCCTTGCCTTTTCAAGCAGAATCCCTGACAAATTCCCTGAAAAAGGTCATCACTGCCAAAAGGTTCTATGGCTAACCCTATTCAACCGGTTCCCCTCCTTGAAGAAGCATTTGTCATGGATTCTGCAATCAAGCCACTTTTTTAAGTGGTGTAAATTTTATTTTCTCCCTGCAGTTGCAGTTGAGTTAAAACCATGTCAAACGACTGTGATCTTTTCTGCAATCGACCAAAATGCCGTAAGCGATTAGAAAATTATGCTTGGGTAAGTTAACTGCTGATCATCCTGACATTATTTGTGATTTTCATTACACTCCCCCCTCGATATTTTTGTACACGTGGTAGGAGTATAGCAAAAACCTGATCTCAGGATGACTGCTGATTTGAATACCCCGGTACCGTGAAGTGGGGTGAAATTGTCCCATCTCTAAAAAAACTTATTTGGGTCAAACTATGTACGTTTAGCGCATTGACGATTGAGTTATTTACAGTGATTCAGTTGAAATAAAAGACTTATGGTTCAAGCTGCAGGGTGAAAAATGTTTGGACGATTTCATTCACCCCACTTTCAGCTTCTCTCACCCCATAGGTACTCAACTCCTGCTGTAAAGTCAGCACAACTCTTGCAATACAATACATCTGATTATACTACAGGAAGTGTTCCTGAACATGTATTTTCAAAAGTGGATTGCCAGAATGGAAAAACCATTTGAGAAAGGCTACCAAGTACAGTAGAACCTCCCTTAGCGGACACCTCCTTATTAAGGACAACCTCTCTATTAAGGACACTAGTTTTGGTCCCAAATTGGCAGTTTCTATTCAATTTGACTTCTCTAATCAGGACACCTCTCTATTTATTAAGGACAGCACTTGCCAGTCCCGGAGGTGTCCTTAATATAGAGAGGTTCTACTGACAGTACTGTAACTTTATGTCCGTAAAGTGCCTGACAATGTCAAACACCACTAATTTCGTTTCTGACAAATCTCAGTATTTTTCCTACATTTTCCTAAATCAATAATAAAGGAAAAGGGTTGTCGGGCAGAGTGTACTGGGAAAAGGAAATCAAACAAGGTTTTTTAGTTGAACAAGGATAAATATCAACCAACTGTCATCCTGACTCTCGTGTGTTTTCGTCACCACTATCGGGTGAGTGATTTGGCGATCTTAAAACATTGCGGGTCGAGATGGTCAACTGTTAGTGAGAGTCTCTGATATACTAAATTACTACACTTCTATAAGGTTAGAGGTGTTTAAATTATCAGACATGTTAGAGGGGCTTGTGGATTGAGATGGACTTATGTCAGAAATATCTTATAAAGACATAAAAATTGAAGGCTTGCTTAGATAATTTTTTCCTAGACGTTGTGTAGCCTTATTGGCAGTGTAATAGTCCATGTCATTTTATCTTTTCTTCATCAGGTGACCTCTTGTTCGCGTATCCTTTATAAGAGATGGAATGCCTCCATGTAGGTTCTGGGCATAAGAGACAAGACCACCATTGATTTTTTAAGCCTTTTAGCAGCTTAATGTCAATGTTTGACCGCGTCGCATCAAATACTGCGTGGGGTTGTGAATCTGAAATTTTGATATAATATTCCGGACAGTCGGGCAAGTAAATGGTGAAAAGTAAACTGGTAGTTGACCACGGAAATTTTTTGACAATCGACAAATTGGACAGACATTGATTGATATTTCCACTCTTTTCAGCCAACTGGCAGAAAAATCTCAAAACACGGAATACCCCTATTGCCAAATTAGCAAAATTCAAAATTAACTGTAGACTTGCCACACCAATTATCTTTTCAATACCTCTCCAAATATGCACTTGACAGTTAAAAACATACTCACGTCTAATTGATAGGTCTGGAACCTCTAACCTATGAATATTCAATGGTGGTCTTGTCTCATAAGGAGTTCGGCAGAGGGCCAAAGGCCTAGAAATGGTTGAGCTCGTAGGAATTCACATACTGCGCACCAATCTGGATTTTCCACACCAAAGGGACAGGTCGAATCCTATGAGCCAAGGACTTGGATTTTCAGTAATTGGCTGAATTTACTCAGACCTGTCAGATAAATTCCTTAACGAGTCTTCAGATATATTTTGTGACAAGGATGGAGCAAATGAATTCAACAGTAATCTGACCTGTCCTGCATGTGAGTCTCAATATTATCTTATCATGCACTAGTAGTGCCTTACAGTGGTGAAAAAGACAAAAGTTTTACAGTCCTACCAGCTCAAGATTCTTATCGCATTTTGCATCTAAATTACTACGTCAATGCTGTAGCTGAATTGGACATCAATGAAAATGCTCCTGCAACTGTTGTACCTTTGCACGAGCGGTCAGAGCTATTTATCAAAACTCGCACTACCTGGTGGAGGGACTAAGATGATGTTAAACATGAATTATGCCAAAAAAACTAATGGGCAAGAAAAACAAAGCCTCTAAAAGCCCTAATTTTACGTCCACGAAAACTCGAAAACGCCAACTTAAGGTAATGCCAACTTAAGTTAACGGCAAGTTAAGTTAACGCCAACTTAAGTTAACGCCAACTTAAGTTAACGCCAACTAAAGTTAACGCCAACTAAAGTTAACACCAAGTTCAGTTAACACCAAGTTCAGTTAACACCAAGTTCAGTTAACACCAAGTTCAGTTAACACCAAGTTCAGTTAACACCAAGTTCAGTTAACACCAAGTTCAGTTAACACCAAGTTCAGTTAACACCAAGTTCAGTTAACACCAAGTTCAGTTAACACCAAGTTCAGTTA
The DNA here is from genome assembly GCF_910592395.1 of Lineus longissimus. Taxonomy (NCBI): domain Eukaryota; kingdom Metazoa; phylum Nemertea; class Pilidiophora; order Heteronemertea; family Lineidae; genus Lineus; species Lineus longissimus. The sequence continues at coordinate 13,711,522 of NC_088317.1, read as the reverse complement.
ACACCAAGTTCAGTTAACACCAAGTTCAGTTAACACCAAGTTCAGTTAAAGGGTTACTCGTGTCAAATTTCACCATATAATGTTTTAGCTGTTTTTAAAAATATGACTACGTCACTTTCTCATAAATCGGTAAGGTTTTCGAATCGAAATGCACATTTTCTAGAAATTGATGGTTTAACTCCGCCCGGATGGCACGGTTCGATCCCGTTTTCGTTGATGACGTCACAACATGAACATTTTCGCGGTCGCAGTGGTTTACATTCAGCAATTTTATAATAAATCTAATTAAAAATGGAAAATTTGAGCTTTACATTTGTGATCAACAATTAAAAACGGACGTATTTCTGCAAAGTTGTAAATCATATCATAGTATCACTTTAAAGCCAAGTTAAGCTAACATCAGTGTTTGGGACAAATCTCATTTGGAAAAACTTAGCCCAGCTGATCACATAAAATAATAACTCGTTATTCATTTGAGCTCAATGTATTGCATTGTCGGTACCTGTCGATTTCATTCCAGGTAAGACAGACTTATCAGGGAAGTTTGACGTGGTCAGAATTGACCTGCATCCACCCGAGCAATATAAATCCATGATCCTCGCCGGTCAGAAGCCTGATGTCATCATGGAGGCGTGTTCAAGAGCACTGTCATTCTGGTCTTATCAGGTACGGTACCAGTGTAAAATGCCAAATTTTCGCATGTTCTATAAGAATTCTTGCTTACGAAAATTTGTGAAAAGAAATTATTGCGGTGGATGCCTTCTTGTTTTTTTGAGAGAAAAAAATTTCTTCACCTCATGCAAAAAATTGGTGGTTCAGAGTTAGGTCGAACTTTCTTGCCACACAAATCAACCTTGTCCCTTGTGCTTTTGAGGGTAGCGTTTGAAAAATCTCTTGCAATTTTCAGTTCTGTCACAGTACCGATCAAACGGCCAAATGGATCCACTGTCATTTATTAGCAGATCATGCTCATCTTACTTGTATCTCCTGTTTTTCTGCCATATTCCTGATAAGGCTTTGTTGTGTTTGACAGGCATGCCAAGAGAAGATGTACCATGAGTATAGAGCCAAGAGTGCCAAAGATAAGCTGGACCAGCTGGAGACTTACTGCGAACAGATGGTCTCAAAGTGCCAGGCAGAAATCAAGTGTATCCTTGGCTTTCAGTTTAACATTAGCTAATATGTAGCATCATATTGATAGTCTAACCATGGTCCCAATTTTGGGTATCATGGCCTCGAAACCACACACAGGCCCCTGAAGCCTAGTTAGCAGGATTATCGGGCTAAACAATGGAATAAGCCAGTTCACATACCTCCTTTCCTGGCTTATCCCATTGTTTAGCCCGATAATCCCGCTAACTAGTCTTCAGGGGCCTGTACTTGAACCTGTATCAGCCCTCGGGCTATGCCCTCTAGCTGATACAGGTTCTATGGCCATGATACTGGGACTGATACGGCTGCTCAATATGATAACGTCTAATAACCTACCCATTTTAATTACCAGCACAGTTAATTTTGTCACACCTTTTATTATTTGTATCTATCACCTTGCTGGAAGAAATAGTATATTCATTATTGTGAAAGCAATTGTGATACTCTGCCTATGAGCTCGATTTATTAGTACTAGCATGTGCACTTGACTTAGTATTGACTCGCCACTGACAACACTCACTGCAGAGGCACTCGGCATGATTGCTTTGGTTGCGTGCGGACGCTTTGGCACAGACCCCTCCCCCTGTACACACCTTGTTCACTCTGGCACCAACCCCCCTCCCCCTCGGTACGTACATGTACTTTATGGACGGCCCCCAGGTTCCAGTTCTTACCTGTAGAACCTCTCTAATAAAGGACACCATTGGGACTGACAAGTGCTGTCCTTAATAGAGAGGTGTCCTGATTAGAGAGGTCAGATTGAATGGAAACTGCCATTTTGGGACCAAAACTAGTGTCCTTTATTGAGAGGTTGTCCTTAATAGAGAGGTGTCCGCTAAGGGAGGTTCCACTGTATTTCTAACTTGCGATACCAATCTATTGTAATCCTTAACTTAGCCTAAGCATTGAATGACAACATCAAGTCAATGAAGAACCAGCATGTTTCCTTACTGCAAGATATTGAAGAGGAAAAGAAAATAACGCATGAATTTGCTGAGAAGTTGAGTGAAAAGAGTCGGCAGTACCAGAAGCTGCAGGTAAAATATGAAACATTGCCATCAGTCTGATCACAAGAGTTCAGTTCATAAATTGATCAGTTCTTCAGAAGGGGATTGGCCAACCTCCTTGCGTATGATCGAATATTAACGCTGCTTTGGAGAATGGGGATCTTCGCAGTTTTTCTTTCTACATACAGAAAAAGATACTCGACTTAGTGTAAACAATGAAATTACTAAAATAATTTGTGCTTGATAGAATGATTTTAGGTAAAATTTTCCCTGTAAAACCCTTCACTTAAAGGGGGACTATAAGCAAGAGCAGCGGGGTTAAATTGACCATCTTTGGGTGACTAATAGGCAGAGAGACGGCACCGGGTCATGTTTGATTCAGCACTATAAAACATATTCCTCGTATAAGCATGAATAGTTTTGTTGTACTGTGAGATGGGAGAGACCCCTATTGGTTACTTTGTGTAACCTTTACTTGCCTACCTAGCTGATGCCTATAGTGTCCCTTTAATCTATTAAGGTTACAGGTTTTAGCCTACTGTACCCAGCGTGGGCCAGTTGGTCTACTCTTGACCACTTCCATTCATCACTGACCCTTGGGGCTGACTGCTATAATGTGGTGACGCGACAGAATGTGACCATGTCTTTTTCAGACGATGTATGACAACTTGAGAAGAAAGAGCATGACACCGATCCTTCCAACGGGCGATGAACCGTTAAAAAGTCGTCAACCACAGGACGGTCAACCGAGGAAGGTTCATCAAAATCTCGATTATGGTCTTGATCATGGCAAGTCGATTTCAAATTCACTCGGCATGCATGATTTGATTTGTGAGCTACAGGGGTGGGAGGAGGGTGGTTCTTGAGGGCAAAATATTGTAGCCTCTGAATCAATTTACATGTACCTACTGGAATTTCAAAGCTGAGCCCAAGTTGCCAAATAGGCCCGATTTTAAGTCACATGAAGTCACTGTTGGTGTTACATGAGGTCAAGTGCTTGACCAAGTGATAATATTTGGCAGTGACTGTCCTCCATCTTGCCTGAATTAAAACACATTGGAGATATCGAGAACATTCTATTCTGCTCAGGCTAGACTGGCTCAGTGTTGTTGTCTCCAGTGAGCTCATTATGTCCCTCGTGCCTTTTCATTCCTGGCTCTTTGAGCGTGATATAGGAAGGTTCGAAGTCAAGCATGGCATCTACGGTTGCCAAAGATTGTTCTGATGGGGGGGGGGGACTTTGGCCATAGAAGCACTATCTCTAATTTTGCTCCACTCAGTTATTTACTACGACACACACTGTTCATCATACCCAGGTACACAATCATGTTGGGGGCATATACAGTGAAACCTCCCTTAGCGGACACCTCTTTATTAAGGACACTACTTTTGGTCCCAAATTTTTAATTCAATTTGACCTCTCTAATCAAGACACCTCACTATTAAGGACAGCACTTGTCAGTCCCGAGGGTGTCCTTTTGCAGTGTCCTCACTGTTTTTACAGTGCCCTCACTGTTCTCACACTGCCGGGTACACTTACTCAGGTTTCTTCCATGTTTCAGGTAGGATGGTCCCACGGCTAGGATATGGCGATGGTGAGGTACCTCATATGATGCAGGTCCGAGGGCGGGACAGGAGATACTCACCATCGAGAGACCCGCGCTTCTCACCACCAGAAAGTAAGGAGCACAATGCCTTTTTTTAAAGCTTAGGCTCTGTGTGTGTTTATTAGCAGGATTTGACCAGACAGTATTTGGCCTGCTAGTGCTGGGTACGGACCACAAGAGCACTGAAGATGCATTCGAGAGGCTGGGCCTGGATTTTTAAATATGTATGCTCTCTATTTTAATCAGAAGAATGATATACATACTGCCGAGTGCCCAGTGCTTATGTAGTATACATGTACATGTTGGTAAAAAAACGTGCTGTGCAGAATATAAGAGTATCATATACAGTAGAACCTCTCTATTAAGGACACCCTCGGGACTGACAAGTTCTGTCCTTAATAGAGAGGTGTCCTGATGAGTGAGGTCAAGTTGAATGGAAACAACCTATTTGGGACCAAAACTAGTGTCCTTAATGGAGAGGTTGTCCTTAAAAGAGAGGTGTCCGCTAAGGGAGGTTCCACTGTACATGTATGTACACTGGCAAATTCCATAACACAGTGGAACCTCCCTTAACAGACACCTCTCTATTATGGACAACCCCTCAATTAAGGACACACAGTTTGATCCCAAATTGGTTCTTTCCATTCAATTTGACGTCTCTAATCAGGTCACCTCTCTATTAAGGACACAACTTGTTAGTCCTGAGGGTGTCCTTTAATAATAGAGAGGCAGTACAGCAGTGGCATAAGTATAGTGACTCTCAGCTAGTGAGGGTCAAAAAGACACAGATTATGAGCAAGCTATGTGTTGGTAAGTTTCAGGGCAATACAGTGGAACCTCCCTTAGCGGACACCTCTCTATTAAGGACAACTCCTCTATTAAGGACACTAGTTTTGGTCCCAAATTGGTTGTTTCCATTCAATTTGACCTCTCTGAATCTGATCAGGACACCTCTCTATTAAGGACAGCACTTGTCAGTCCTGAGGGTGTCCTTAATAGAGAGGTTCTACTGTACTTTCATTGACCCCTTCAGTGAACTCCTTTACTGTATTAAACAGTGTGTGAAGTTTTTGAATGGCTCATCTTAGTATCTTGATAGTTTTTTTTCCACTCGCAGGGGACTTTGTCCTCAGGCCAATTCTCACGCCGGGAGGAAGCAGTCGTCAAGAACAAGAGAAAGTAGCGGCCCGATTCCAGATAGATCTCAGCCGAAGTTCTTCTAGTCTTGCTCAAGATCAAATGAAGCGGATGTCACAGCAAGGGCGACGACATTGACGCTGGGAATGAGCATGAACGGAAAGTGGCAGTTTGGAAAATGGCTCGACTGAGTCAATGCTGGACCAATATAAGTTGAAGAAAATATATATGCAAGCTGGCCGATTTTTTTGATAATCTTCTCTAGCTTAAAGGGGTACACCGTTTGTAATTACTTGTGGTCCAGTTAAATAGAAGTCCACTAATACACAATGCCGTAGTGCAGTTATTGTGAATACAAATTTGTTTAAACTTGGTATTCATAGTATTGTATCAGTCTACACAATGAAAATGTTGAAATTTATATTTAGTGCGTATTTCTACAATTGGACATTTTAAAATTCAATTACAAATTCAAAATTTGGAATGAACGATGTAGGCCTTTGAGCTGGGTTATTGTCTATCTTGTTGTGAAGTTGAACCTTTCTTATGAGACATCAATCGAAGGTTCTATCGGTTAGTTATCTGTTGAGATGATGGTGATGTATATATATCCTGCATTTTTGATTTAATATTTTTCTGATGCTGGACATTTTCATTTTTTGCTTGCCTCTTATATTTTTGACTGCAAGAAGAAGTTATTTTAGCACAGTTTTGGCAGGAAACAATTCATGTATGTCAGGGCAAAGCTGTGAATGGATGGACGCATATGAGGTACAGTGGAACCTCCCTCAGCGGACACCTCTCTATTAAGGACAACCTCTCTATTAATGACAACCTCTCTATTAAGGACAACCTCTCTATTAAGGACAACCTTTGCCACCATGCACCGCCACTGGTAGTATCAAACTAAGTCTGATCTCTGATAAGGATTTTCGCCAGTGTTGCAAAGCAGTTTTCGACATGGTATTGTTAATTTCAGGAACGCCAATGTTTATACCCCCTACTGGTGCATATCTCATGCCTATGTTGTCCCTTTATAACACAGCTTTTCATTTCCTAGCATTGCCAGTAGTGATGTTTGTTTGTAGTTTTAAGTTGTTGATTTGATCATTTCTATGATTGGCGGTACATGTATGAAAATAAGCTTGGAAAATAATTGTTTTTGATTTTATAATAAATTGTTTTTAATTTTATGATACAAGTTTTCATATTCGAATCTTCTTCTTCCTAGCGTTCAATTTACTATCTATGGCTATACTACACAACCAGGCCTATGTCTCTTATAAACCTGGCTGTCGTCTCTTGTTCCTCCCTTGATCCCCAGAGCTTGGTCTCCACTGAAGCACCGTATATGGCATTTCGTATTTACTGGTGGATCGGGAAAATAGAAATACAGTTTACACAATGCAGTAGTGCATCTATAATGCATGCAAATTTGCTGAAACTTGGTATTTGTAAATCTGTCTATGCAAGTTGAACTTTATATTCAGTCCTTACTTGTATTTATGCAACATTTGTAAAAAAAATCTAATTCAATTGAAAATCAAACGGCTACTTTGTTTAAACAGTTTCCAGTTCAACAACTAGAAATATTAAAGCACTGGTGGGGGCGCGAAAGTGGCACCTCTCTCTTTCTGCCAATCTCAAAATGGCGGACTTCGAAGAACGCATTTTGTTGTCCTTTGGGTCACAGTCCAGTGAGCAGTCATCCATAAAGTGTGTATGCCTTGAGGGGAAGGGATCCAAAATGAGCGTTCAGGGCCAGGGGGAGGGAGGACTGGAAATGCCCTCTTTGATGCGTACTGACTTTATGGATGGGTCGTCATATGAAGACCTTCCCTCTTTGTCCCAAAGGGCGATGGTTCCATCATGTAGATAACAGGGAAATCATTTAGACACGGACATCTAAACAGCATCCAGGAACTTCAAGAAAAAGCCCCACCTCGGTATTTGTTTTTGATTATTTATTCCTTTTAGAAGATATTTACAAAACCAAGCCTTCAGCACATTAAGCATTTGAACACAACCAAAGTTGCCACTTTCCCTGGGTAAATGAACGTTGTTATTTCTATGGACAAAACCCACAAACATGTTTTCATGAACTGAAATGATTGAGATTCCACGACAGCCATTTTATTACGCTCTTTGAAAGATCGGTTTGGATTAGGATATAATCTTTTGGTTGACAGTATCATCGAGTTGATGATATCATCAATTTGTGTGTGATAAGCCATGGCATCATGGCTCAGTAAGAACAGTGTCAATGACAATGCACAACAAAGTCAACTGAAATTGAAAACTTTCGTCAAAGACGATAGCTTTGAATGTTTTCAGAGAGGGACATTGTCTTTTCAGTTATTTCAATAACACTGTCCCAACATTCAACTTCGTAAACAACACGCAGTCGTATCAAGAATTGTGCGTCCACCTTTTTATACCAACATGCTGCATTTAGAAGAACAGTCCTCTCATCCTCCTTCCCATGCCTTGCCGGTCATATAACACGTTAAACTTGTTGACAAACTGAAAAGAGGATGATACCATTTTTACAAGGGTTGAAAGTTTCTTCATGAAGCCTAAGAATGCAACACCAGACCCAAAGTTCAAGGCAGGTGTTGCCATCTACACAGGCAAAAATATCCATCACAGAACATAACAAGAAAACAATTATTGGCTGTTTTATAATTTAAAAGAGTATACTAGTAGTTGAAGCATTTTTTAACCCTCTAGATCCTGGAACAATTTTGGTGATGCAACACTTTATATTCTGTACAACCAAAGAAAGCCAGATTTGGTTTATCATTACTGCAACTTTACCTGATTTATAGTATTGCATCCATTGGTCAACGTCCCAAGGTATGTCATCAAACTCACATCATTACATTGCTGCAAATATAAGAAATTATGTGAATCGTAAGGAAGCCAGGAAGTTCTGGACCGACGAGACATCACTCCAGACGAATCTGTGTGAAACTGATCATGACCTGACGCGAACTACCCATTTTGACGATGCATCCACATAGCAGATATGATATCTGCATGATCAACCAAACGCTGATGAAGAACATGTGAATCATGAGATTACATGAGTTGGAATTCGAAAATCTTGCCAACTTGAGACATTTTGGTACAAGGGCGTTTTGACTGGACACTTCTGTGTCAATATCACAGCATTAGACGTTCAAGGAATTGGCCAGCCAGAAGAGTTTTTATTAGCTCACCTCTTAGCAGAGGTGAGCTTATCCCATACCGTGGCGTCCGTCGTCCGTCGTCGTCGTCGTCGTCGTCGTCGTCGTCGTCGTCCGTCGTCCGTTAGCAGGGCACGTTTCGTAACTGTTAGAGCTATTGAGTTGAAACTTGGTACACATGTACCCTTATGTAATGACACCTTGGAGACCAAGTTTCGGTCCGATTTGTTTCATGGTTTGGCCACCAGGGGGCCAAACGTTAAAAGTGAAAATATGCAATATCTCCCTTAATAGTAGTCGGGAAATTTTGAAAAAAATATGGTAGGTACTTCTAGCAAAGGTGCATCATATGTCCTCCGGGTTTTTGATTTGACCTCCTTTTCAAGGTCACAGAGGTCAAATGGTGTAAATTGGCCGTTAGGATGTAACGATGGCACGTTTCTAAACTGCAATGACTATTGATACCAAATTTGGTACACATTTACCCCTTAGTCAGGTGATCTCAGGGACCGAAGTTTGGTCCAATATGATTCGCCACTTGACCACCAGGGGGCAAAATCCAAAAACCTTAAAAATGTGATTATTCCTTAACTTCTTGCCCGATTGCCACCAATTTGATATCATGGGTACATCTAACCACCATACAGTATATGTCACACAGGTTTTTAATTTGACCTTCTTGTCAAGGTCACAGAGGTCAAATGGCGTAAATTCGCTGTCAGGCCGTAACTATGGCACGTTTCTTAACTGCAATGACTATTGATCACAAATTAAGTACACATGTACCCCTTGGTCAGGTGATCTCAGGTACCGAAGTTTGGTGCGATCTGATTTGCCGTTTGGCCTCCAGGGAGGGGGCCAAATCGTAAATTCTTCAAAATGCCATTATTCCTAGTAATGACTTGCCCGATTGGCACCAATTTTATATCATAGGTACATCTAATTCTAACAACCATTCAATGTGTCACCCGGGTCTTCTTTGATTTGACCTACTTTTCAAGGTCACAGAGGTCGAATGTACTGTAAATTAGCCATTTTGGGGAAATTGTAATTGCTTGGACCTACATCAAACCTAACACTACATGACACAATACCATGCTTTTTATCCATCTTTCCTCCACATGAGGTGAGCACAATGGCCCTGGCCATTTCATGTTTGTTGAACAGCAGCTTCCATGCTTTTGAGGGAAATGTTGGCAGTATTATCCCTGGCTTTCGATTTGAACGCGTCAGGCCTTCTGGCATTTTGTCACATTATTTTTGCACATGACAATTTTGTTGTTACAATGTAGATACTTTTTGAAAATTCATATCTTTACAGCTTCAATGAGTTGAAAGGCACTTTAAAGGGCTTTTAGAGTCATCCGGGTGTACTGAATGACATGGTTTTAAAGACTTTTTTGAAAGTAATGACCCCTATCAGATACTGTTTTAGACCTGTCAGGCTGAAGTATTCAACAGTCAGGGAAGGCACTGATTGGTCAGCTTATTAATTTTTCATATCAAGGCATAACGACAACATAACGGCGATCGATGATCCAGGCTCTTAAAGTACCTAAAGTGTTGACTGTTCAAGGGACATTATCTGTGATAAATCAGCTGCAGTTCCTTAACATCAAATGGTACTGATGAGTGCTATACAAATGATTGATTTCTGTGGAGACCGGGGTAAAAGTAATAATATGATATCCCAAAAGCGCTTGGATCAGGCAAACATAGAAATGTGCTATATAAGAACTCAATGTTATCATTATTATATAAGCCACGCATACACTTACTGTATAAAAGTCTTCCTTAAATCTATCAGTATTAAGCACAGGTAAGCGATGACACAAGCTGTATGCCTCGCGGAGAATTTCATGATTTTTCGGCACTGTTCCAGCATCCACAGCCTTCAGGTAGTCGAGTATAAGCTTGACCCGGTTGTGTAACATTTTGATGGCGCTGTGCTGGGCAGAGAGGTGATCTGCCACGGTTGAGCTATCGTTATTGTCTGCGTTAGACACCCGTGCCACATGGTCAACTCCGATTCTCTCCGCTTCCTCTGCTGCCAGCGTGTACTGGAGTTCTACAAACAACATGGTCGCCTGGAAGAGAGAACACCATCATCATCATTACCACTATACCAGTGTCGTAACCCCATCAGATTTTTCCAGAGGTATGGAGTCTGCTGTAGAGGTTTCCTCGTGACGTCACGTCGTTCTGACGGCCACCTGCCAATGCATTTCCTTTACTTTGTGACCACGTGTGACGGCCAATATGGCAATGCAAACAATTGGCAAAGTCATAATATGACGTCAGTGAAGAACCTGTATAGGCTACTGTCCACATATGCAGGATATTTTACTTGCCCTGGCATAGACACTCACGAACAAGGGACCACGGCTTTTAGTCTCATCCGACAGACCCTCGAGTATTTCATACGTTAATGTACGAATTGTAAAGAGCCAGGAATTATAGTTCCTTGAAAGCCATGCCGGTTAATCCAGAAATACAATCCTGGGTTCTCCCTGGGATCGAACCTGGGCCCTATTGCGTGGTAGCCAGCAGTGTTAGTCTCCACAGAAAAATTTCTGTGTTTTGGATTATTTTAACATCCGTCAAGGAACAGGAACAATTCACTGTACATTCTAATTCCCACTGCTGACAGGATGTCCTCTATAGGGGGACGGAGGATAAATCCTCTCCCTCAAATAATACAAGCGGAACGTCCCGAAAAATAGAAAAAAAGTTTGTTTTACAATCTATTTTGACAAGAAAATTTTTTTTCCAATTTTTTTCCCCCTCAAAATAAATCCTAGCAGAAACCCAACTACACCATATTCTTTGCCCAACACAACACCTCTCAACAGTGCAAAGCCAATAGACAGTTGCCGACAGTGACTGAGAAAATACCGGTAGGAAAGAAACGGCATATATCATATGAATCTTACCTCTCCATTGACAAGGTCAATCACAGAATCAAATATGCTGATGGGAAGCTGGAAAAGAGACGATACTTCAGGTCAATCTCGGCTAAACGGCAAATATCCATCGTATGATACATCTCCTACGAGGGACATCCATACCCATTTAAATAGTTGGATTTCTCCCTTAACAACATTGTGCTCACAGGTTCCTCAAATCACCTGAGGGGCATAATACCGTCCAAAGAAAATTAAAATTATTCAGTGAAGGTTCAATTTTCGTTACTCTTGGTGATTATCCTTCCCAACATGCCCAATCAAATCACCTGAGGGGCAAAAAACCGTCCAAAGAAAATTAAAATTATTCAGTGAAGGTTCAATTTTCGTCATTCTTGGTGAGTATCCTTCCCAACATGCCCAAACAAATCACCTGAGGGGCATAAAACCGTCCAAAGAAAATTAAAATTATTCAGTGAAGGTTCAATTTTCGTTAATCTTGGTGAGTATCCTTCACAACATGCCCAATCAAATCACCTGAGGGGCAAAAAACCGTCCAAAGAAAATTAAAATTATTCACTGAAGGTTCAATTTTCGTTACTCTTGGTGAGTATCCTTCCCAACATGCCCAAACAAATCACCTGAGGGGAAAAAACCGTCCAAAGAAAATTAAAATTATTCAGTGAAGGTTCAATTTTCGTTAATCTTGGTGATTATCCTTCCCAACATGCCCAAACAAATCACCTGAGGGGAAAAAAACCGTCCAAAGAAAATTAAAATTATTCACTGAAGGTTCAATTTTCGTTACTCTTGGTGAGTATCCTTCCCAACATGCCCAAACAAATCACCTGAGGGGAAAAAAACCGTCCAAAGAAAATTAAAATTATTCACTGAAGGTTCAATTTTCGTTACTCTTGGTGATTATCCTTCACAACATGCCCAATCAAATCACCTGAGGGGCAAAAAACCGTCCAACGAAAATTAAAATTATTCAGTGAAGGTTCAATTTTCGTTAATCTTGGTGATTATCCTTCCCAACATGCTGAGGGGCAACAAACCGTCCAAAGAAAATTAAAATTATTCAGTGAAGGTTCAATTTTCGTTACTCTTGGTGATTATCCTTCCCATCATGCCCAATGCAGCGCTATATTTGTTCCTCTTCGTGACCTCACAGTTGAAAATCACCAGCGGACACTGGTATCAACCTCGAGTCCTTTTTCACTGCTTACAATTCTAATGTCATCAACAGACAGCTGATGTTCACACACACAAAGGGAGGTTGTTGCCAAAGGGGTGACTGATATGCTCAGCTCATGGGCATTCTGGTCACACTCAGCAATAAAGACATTCCTCGTAAGAGCTCAAATAGTGCTACTGTACTGAGAGATAACAGAGTCACCTATTGGTATCTCTGGGTATCTTTTACTCTTAATCTGGCCATCCTGGCCTGGTTCCTGCCTCTAGTCTCTCAGTAAAGAGTTACTTTACTTACGTCTGTACATCTAGCAATTGGATTCATTTTTAGGAAAATCGGACTCTCATTTATCTGGCTGATCTGAGAAGAAAAAATACAATTACAAGTCAAAATCAGTGTACATGCATTTACATTTTGTACTGGCACAATTCACACAACAAAAAGGACTTGTTATCTCTTCACATCAGTCTGAGAACACTCTAATGAGTCAAGACACAAGTGTGTCCGAGGAAAATCTGTCAGTGGTGCAGTGGAAACATTGGGGCTTGTCACCTCTGAGGTCCCGGTTCAATTCTTGGTTGGTCCAAGTACAGTGATAGAGAGGGTGACTTTCTTCGACAGCATATGTTTCCTTCATGGTCTCCGTTTTTCTCCTACTTGCATTACAATCGCCCAATATTGCCTAGAGCTCAAATTTCACAGTTGACAGCAAATGCTGTTACAAGGACCGAATGTATCACACAAGACTGGAATGCTTTCGCTGTAGTCGTTTTATCTCTTTTGTCTCGTTTTATCTCTTTTTTCTCTTCCTCCGTACGACCCCTGGTAAGGTACATCACTAACTGACCTCCGTGCAGATTCGATTGGTCACAACACCACTGAATTCAATCAACACATTCAGACAGTGTTATCATCAATAATTACATGTACAGTATAACCTCATTATACCCCCAACTCTTGAGCCCTCAGCTCGAGGTATGACTCATCCAGGTATCTTCTAGTGCATAGTTTTATAATGCACGGCATTATACACTATGAGAACCTATCACTGTTGTGCACAAGAAGAGCAAACGATAAAGTGACCTGTTTACCTCGAGCTTACCCCAGGTGGGGGTTTAAAGACACCCTTGGGACCAACAAATCTTGTCTCCTATGAAGTTGAGAGAGGTATCCCGATCAAATTCAATGTTAATGACCAATTTGGGACCAAACGCGGTGTCCTTCAAAGAGAAGGTGTCCTTACATGTAAAAGATTGTATGTACAGTGGAACCTCCCTTAGCGGACACCTCTCAAGGAAAACCTCTCCAAAAGGACACTAGTTTTGGTCCCAAATTGGTAGTGTTTCAATTCAATTTGACCTCTCTATTCAGGACACCTCTCTATTAAGGACAGCACTTGTCAGTCCTGAGGGTGTCCTTAATAGAGAGGTTCTACTGTTGTGAAAGAGAAGTGTTCGCAGAGGGACACGCCATACCTGCTTGTGAACTTTAATGTCTGCTTCATTTGGTGCCTCTCCCGTTGTATACCAACCAAGGAAATCCATCTCACTGAATACTTGTTTGACTGCAATTAGACAAATTAAAGCGAGTCAGACTTACCATGTACGGTAGCATTATTTTGAAAGTAAATTTAAAACTTATGAGCTGACTATTACATTTGTACGATGTACATCCTGAGGAAATCAGAGATTAATGTTCGCTTTTCCGGCCCTGTACACAAACCCCTGAGACATTCGCCCTCATTTGGTGAAGTGCCAGCGCAGAAGTAAGTGCGCCCAATCAGAGCGGCGCTTACATTTGTGTCTAGGAATTTCAAAAACGATATCCAAACTCGCATTCATTCTCCGGCGCAGTGGATAGTAGTGACAGTAGTCCTACACAATTCTTGAATGTTATCCAGACTTTTGACCTGGTGGACACTGTTTAGGATGACCGACATACTTACATTGTTCTTCCTTCATGTTGTAATATTCCCTGTCGATGACAAGGTCAGCCTCAACTTCTACGAAACTCAATTCAAAAGAATTCATGATCTCGATATTACGACCTTTTTGCTTGCCAATCAGGGCACCGATTACTGAAATGAACCACAAAGTACACTGAAATGGTGGAATGATATTGATATTGATGAGACCTACCTAAAGGTCTTTGAAAGCACATTTCGGATGATTTATTCAGAAAAGGTATATAGGAGGGATATATCCGAAATGTGCTTTCAAAGACCTATAGGCCTAAACGTGTTTTTTTCTGTTTATCTGTTCTTTTTATTTCGAGCACTGCTAATGCCACAAGTACCACGGCGCGAGATAAAACGAGATTGCAAGAAACGCCGTCCCTAAGATCTGTAAGCCAGGCAAAAAGAAGCTGGGTGCTGTTTGTCAAGTGTATGGCACCCAGGGTGCTTATTGTCCAGTCGATCTCGAACCTGGGTACCATTTGTCGGCACCCAGAAGTATTAAGGTAGCAGGAAGGGTTGGGCGTTTGTGGTTTCTGAGTCTGAGGGGGTTGGTGTCTGTTGACTGTGCTTTAAGAGAGACTAGGCATGGCGCCAGTCTCTCTTAAAGCACAGTCAACAGGCATTTGGTCTCAGTATTTGGGTTTTGATTGCCATGACTGTACCCCTGTAAAAGTCCGAGGAGGAGAAGTTTGGAATGATGAAAGCATTGAAGAAGAAGAAATGTTATTATTGAGGAAAGCAAAATTTATTATGAGACTAGAAGGCAGTGTCCTGACTTGATTGTTTTGAAAATGGCGGTCTGAACACATTAAAAGGTGGAACATGGCATTTTATCGACTTTGAAGTGTTCCGCAGTTAAAGGGAGACTATAGGCAGCAGCTAGGTAGGCAAGATAAAGTCATACAAATTTGCCAATAGGGGTCAGTCATATCTCTAGGCATGGCGCCAGTCTCTCTTAAAGCACAGTCAACAGGCGTTTGGTCTTAGTATTTGGGTAAGTACAGAATCAAGGCAGCTCAGAGAGCAATGATTGAACGATGCTGTGGACAAGTCCAAGGATACTGCATCAGTCACGACCAACTTCTCATCAGAAAGCGTCACCACCAGCATATTCAATGTTCAATTCCAACCTGTACCAGTCCAATGCACGCCTGTCATGGTCAGCAGTGGTCAGCTTAGCGCGATATGGAACATTCTTCCGAAACTCAAGCGAGGGAAGTCTGCTCATTAGCCTATCTCGCGCACTGCTCCTTCTTGTCAAACATCGTAGTGAAATCGTGGTACAGTGGGGCGTCCTCGAGGATTGCAGCTGGTCGGACAGACGTGAGGTGGAATGTGGGCGGCTGCACTTCTTCGTTGATGTGCGATGGCAGATAGCACAGTTGTTGCGTTGCATGACAGCTGAAAGTGAATGTGATATCATAGAACTGAGGCGTTTGCAATGAGACTATAGGTGAAGTAGAAGGAAGGAGTGAAATGGGCCATCTTCCAGTGACTAATATACAGAGTAAGGGCACTGGGTGTTGTTAGATTCAGCATTGAATGTATTCCTTGTACAAGCGTGAATAGTGTGGACATACAGTGAGAGGTGAGAGACCCCTATTGACTACTTCTTGTAACTTTATCTTGGATAGTGCCCCTTTATCAAGACTGAAACCCACTGTGCGGGGCTAAGAAATTACCTTTATAATCCTAGTTGGATAACCACTGTGTAGATGATTTGAAGAGTGCTCTGTGGATGTGTGCCTGTAATGTCAATGAAAGTATGATGAGGTGATGACGATAGTGGAATGACGAAATATTGGAAAGAGATCTATTCCTAGAAGAACATATGTCCTGTTTTGACTAGGTGGCGCATTTTAGAATCAGCAGTGAGCACTGTGTGTAACATGGTGGAGGCAGCGGAGATAATAACTCTGTCGAAAGTATTGTTATAGGGCCTTCCCTAGGCCCATGGGGTTAAATTTACAATCCACGATTGAAAAGACGTAGTTTGATCGCATTCAACTATAAATACATTGAACAGTTGTGTTCCTTTAGTCAACCGATGACCTTTTGTTGGGCCATGATCGGGGATTGTAAACTGTAAATGTATTATGGACTGGGAGACGGGGGAAACACAAGTGAAACTGAAATAGACCAAAACAAGTGATTTTGGGGCTTTGGTTTAGACGCATGCCCCACATGCGCCATGCGGGATTATACGGTTCATGTGAACTTGTTGACATCTACATGATCTAGTGCTGTTATTGGTCATGGTACATGGTAGGCCTAATCATCATGGCTATATGTTTCAGGAAAAGCTCGGAGTAAAATGAACTGCCGATGAATAATGATGTTGTTCATGTTTACCATGTTTGCTAGTACATAGCCATAGGGTATGCACTGGCCAGTGCACTTTCTGCACGTCGTCATGGTCATGTAGCCTACGTGATACCTTGCATATTTTGTTTTTTGAATGCGCATGCTTTTTGGGCAAAATCACTTGTACCAACACTAATGAATAATGTCTTCTTATCCCTATGACTCCATACACAGTGAGGGCATTGTCCCATTCCCATCAAATGGTAACTTATTGTACCGTATTAGGGTGGAAGTTGGGGAGCAGACACCTACCGTTGCACGCCTGTCATAATCAGTAGTGATGAGCTTAGCGCGATATGGAACATTCTTCAGAAACTCAAGCGAGGGAAGTCTGCTCATTAGCATATCTCGCGCACTGCTCCTTCTTGTCAAACATCGTAGTGAAATCGTAATGGAAAACGTCTGGCTTTGCGCCAGACGTTGAGACTAATAAGTGAAGAACTAACAGGTAAAGAACTTCTACTTGCGCGAGACTGCTCTGATAAAATTATCATTGCAGAGACTACGGTGACGTACACATATATTTTTTACAATCAAAAATGCCCTCAAAAGACGAAATGGAATGATTATTTTATTGATATTTCCTACTATATACCTTCCAATTATCACTTTATACAAATAGATCGGCGTTAGGTCGCATGCTTTTCTTTCCTGGTGACACTATAAAGCAAAATAGTTGCAACCCCGTAAATGCGCTATAAGTCCAATAATAAGTGACGGTGACCCGTTATAAATGTTTCGCCAGCTTCGCTTTTTTGCCGCTACGCGGCGTGTTGGGCCCTTGCGTCCAGGACGACATCCACCCTTTCAGCCCCAGTGCCAGTATGGAAAGCACTACATGTAGATACAGCTGTAATAGTACATAAAAGTGTCCGACAATAGGGACACATCCGGAAATAGGCATCACGTACCTTGCATTGGTTTTCCTTCCTGAGCCCTCACTCTTGTCCAGTGTTCTGAGACGTTCATGATCACCAAAGGATGCAGGGACACTGTCACGGTAGAACTTGTCCCTGCTACTGCCATTACATTTGACTGGCCCGCATCAACGTCCATATTTGAGGCCATATTTAACAAAAATATTAAGTGTCAAATAATTCGGACATCTACAACGGATATACTGAGTTAGCAATGAATTCTCATGTGCGGTAAGCTCATTATTAAATATGGTGCCTCGTCCCTCATTTACAATAAAAGTATATTTTCATTAATTTAAAAAAATTCAATTTATTTCATGTAGCTGTTATCAATATATTGATGACGAATAAAGACAGGTAAATGAAATAAGTATGACTCGAGCAAGCGGCTTAGATTTTAAAGTGAATAAAAATGGCAGCCTCCATGGGTGAGAAAATCCCCACGTTTTTTCGATAAATCTTTGTTTTTTGTACAAACCATATGTTTTATTGATGAATTATGGTTGTTAATCAATAGTCTTTGTTACTGTCGAACACGAAGTGTGGTTGTTTTAGATTGTGGTGTGAAAATAATAGCGTTATTTGGAGTAAAAAAAAAGCTCTATCTAATGTACACGAAGTTGTACACATGGCCATGTTCACAGGGTGACACAAAAAAATGTGTTTCGCTTTGATTGATCTTTACCTCTAAACCGAGCCTGGTTAGCAAACTTCTGGATTCTCGATTGGCTCACACTGTAGTTAGGAACGAGTTGACAAGTGCCATATGGATCAGTTCTGCATGGACATGGTCATCATGAGTCATGGTCGATGGATGAGTCTTTTAGCCAGAAACGTTTCTTTTCAAGTTCGAATTAAGACTGCCTCAGTGTATCGTGACATATATCATCCTAATTTCTGGTCTCCAGGCGGCCATCATGGAAATCAGTTTTTGCTATTTTGAAGACTTACTGTTGAAGCTAGAGCAACACATTTATTTAGTATAGTGGGTATAAATAGCTAATTCGGTTTATATCAGTTGATGCCCAAATAATTTAGGTAACACTAGAATCTGTTGACTTCAAGAAAGGAGTTTAGCTCCTACAAAATCGTAATCGGCATTCAACGTGTTTTGAAGAAATCACCATTCTCATGCAAATGCTTTCTTTACAGGTCTTTTCAGCTTTCTAAAAGACAAGTCTGCATCATGGGTGGATAAAGTCAAGATAGCCAGATATGCTTGGGTCACAGAGACGGTTTTTACTCCCAACAAGTATCAGAGCCTGATTGATTGGGTTGGCACTACTCTCATCAACAAGGAAAAGTAAGTTTATTGGACAGATGGCGCACTCTACCAACTCTGAGTCCCTCTCTAAATTGAATTCGGACTTGTTTTTGAACCTGTGACATTAAAAATCAGGTTATGTCCAATCACAATGGCTGGCCGGGTCTCAGATGAATGAATGATATAAAGACTTCAAACTAGAGAGGTCAAATTGAATGAAAACTACCAATTGGGGACCAAAACTAGTGTCCTTAATAGAGAGGTGTCCGCTAAGGGAGGTTCCACTGTACTTTATGTAGTGTCTGTCGTGTCTGTGCCACTCATGTGCGGTAAGTGTTTTATTGATGAATTATGGTTGTTAATCAATAGTCTTTGTTACTGTCGAACACGAAGTGTGGTTGTTTTAGATTGTGGTGTGAAAATAATAGCGTTATTTGGAGTTAAAAAAATGCTCTATCTAATGTACACGAAGTTGTACACATGGCCATGTTCACAGGGTGACACAAAAAAATGTGTTTCGCTTTGATTGATCTTTACCTCTAAACCGAGCCTGGTTAGCAAACTTCTGGATTCTCCATTGGCTCACACTGTAGTTAGGAACGAGTTGACAAGTGCCATATGGATCAGTTCTGCATGGACATGGTCATCATGAGTCATGGTCGATGGATGAGTCTTTTAGCCAGAAACGTTTCTTTTCAAGTTCGAATTAAGACTCCCTCAGTGTATCGTGACATATATCATCCTAATTTGGCGCACTCTACCAACTCTGAGTCCCTCTCTAAATTGAATTTGGACTTGTTTTTGAACCTGTGACATTAAAAATCAGGTTATGTCCAATCACAATGGCTGGCCGGGTCTCAGATGAATGATATAAAGACTTCAAACTAGAGAGGTCAAATTGAATGAAAACTACCAATTTGGGACCAAAACTAGTGTCCTAAATAGAGAGGTGTCCGCTAAGGGAGGTTCCACTGTACTTTATGTATTGTCTGTCGTGTCTGTGCCAGGACAAGCAAGCAAAATACCCCAACAAGGTTGAAAACTTGAGTTGCATGTGGTGGAGTAGAGTAGATGACTTCTTACTGATGCATTGTTCCCATATGATGCTAAACTGAGGTGGTGTGTAAAAATACTCATCTCAACTATGGGAGGGACACTGTCTGGAGAATTACTCCTAGTCCAAGTGCAGAGCGATTGCTGAAGAAAAAAATCGAAGAAAAATGATTTCTGAAACCTTCAATCAATGATTATTCATATAATTTCATGATTTCAGATCCAAGATTTCAGAATCTGATGAAGTGAAACTATGGCACTTTCTCAGCGATATTCTGCAGAGCAAAAGGCTTCGACAGCAAGAAAAACGAGGGCGGTTGATTTTAATGAAGGCCTCTTTCACCCAGCTTGTGATTGATACGCTCGTGTCTGGCAAAGAATCGCGTTGCCTTGCCCTTGAAGTGGTGCGCAGCATAATCACGTCACCATACCTGTGCCATGTTTTCACTGCTCGGTATGAAACCATGGTTCAGCTGGTATTGTGCGTCATTCAAGTGTGTCTCGCATCACGAGAGGACTATTCCGACACCGTCGCTGTCATACTGGCCAAGTACGCTTCTGTACAGAGACAGAATAACAATCAGAAGTTGGTAAGTATGATCATCCTACCCTTTGGAGCCCGAGTTTCCCCAGAAATACCTCCCAATAAAGCCTGAGTTCCCGGACCAAAATGTTTTTTTCATTGTACATCACCTTTGATGCCAAAATACTCACATAACCCAAATTTTTAGCCAGGAAAACCTTACGTAACCAAAGTTGTCATTAAGAATACCTCGGAATCACATTGCTGTAAAAAAGAGTTTTATGTGAAGGGGTGCCGAGTAGGTTTTGGCAACTCTAGATTGTGGAGACCAGGCAAACGGCAAGTTTTTCTGAGCTGAGTGACCACACAGCGCTTATTTTTAAAGGGGGACTATAGGCAGGGGCAGAGAGGCTAATTTTGCCATCTTCAGGTGACTAATATACACCGTAAGGGCCCTGGGTCATGTCAGATTCAGCACTAAATATATTCCTCGTATAAGCATGAATCATTTCAACGTACTGTGAGATGTGAGAGACCCCTATTAGCGACTTTGTGTAACTTTATCTTGCCTGCCCAGCTGCTGCCTATATTGGCCCTTTAAAACAATTGAAGACGTACATGTAATGTTTTTATTTCATTCTTAGGTTACCAATTTGTTGTCAGAAAAACTGCTCATCCCTGCCATACAACTTGTGGTGCTGAAAAAAGGACAGCCTCGATGGCAAAGAGTTGTGGCAAAACTAAATCAAATCATTTCGGCGGGTATATTTCAGAGGTGAGTTGTACACAGTGTCCTTTGCGTCCTTCATGCTATTATGAGAAAGTGTTTTGGTCTCAATACTTCATAATACAGTGCAGAAGTAACAATGATATGATCATGTTTGATCTTGAGGATTTCCTCAGCCACCCTCCGACACTCGCATATAGTCAATTCAAAAAGTGTGCGGGCCGATTCTATCTTTTAATTTTCTTCAGAGGTGATAATGTTCAATCCTTAAGGTTTCCTAAATTCCTAAGCACCTTTTTGACACTCGTGTCCAGGCTAGCCTAAAAGTAACATCAGCCTATTCTATCTGCAAGTTTGCTTTAGAGTTGACCTGCAAGTCAGAGCATTTCTCCAATATTTTTTATATTTCGGAGATGTTCATTTTTCGCTTGTCTTAGCGGTATAGGTTTTTGGTATTACTCTAAGAATTCTTCATGATTTTGATTTCAGCGAGCATGGCCAAACATTCGAGGCGTTCCTCAACCTCATGGCTTCCGGTTCGTCAGAAAAGACGCAGATTCCCAAGATACCAGAACGGGTCTTCCTCACCATCTCAAACGGTCTGACGGTCGATGTGGGGAAGGAGGAAACAGTCAATGCGGTGGCAACCTACCTGCCACAGCTCTACCTGGCATTTCAGAAAGCATATCCTCTCAGGTGTGTATAACTATCGACCCAAAGTATGCAATTTGGAAAAGTTACACCGATTTTTCCTATATTTTTAAAGAGGGACTATAGGCATTAGCTAGGGGGTCAAAGTGGTGGTCTTCAGGTGAATTATATGCATAGTTCGGGGACTTGTTTGTGCATGATTCATTTCTTCTTCGTACAAGCCTGAATAGTTTTGAAGTACGGTCAGATAGGAGAGACCCCTATTGGTGACATTGTGTAACTTTTACTTGCCTACTTGGCTATTGCCTCCCTTTAAACAGGGAATTTGGGATCTAATTAAAAATAGCTTTGTGGGATTATTTTTGGTAATATTAGCACATACAGAACTTGAAAAATGTCAAGACCAGCATATGTTATTTATGTTTCTTGGAATCATTGTAGGTCAGAGGATGGCATGTTACACTTCAAACTCCTCTGCCATTTATGCTCCATCCTGGGAATCACTGGTAAGGTGTCAACTCTTCTCCTCCCAGTCCTCGATACACTGCAGGTGTCACATCTCCTACTCAAGTCAACCGCTGATGGGGAGGTCTACAGTGTCAGTGCGGATAATTCTAAGGGTGCAGTGCAGCTGAAATGGTTCCGAAACTTGGTAGATAATCTGCTTGAAATGGACAGGAGGTAAGATAAGGCTCCAGATGGGGAGGCCCTCATGCACTTTCATTAGTTTCAAACTTTTCAACTTTTTGGGGGGGAAATCGTTTATTTACAAGCAACTCCTTAAGAAATAGTCGTTTTGTGGGTGTTCTTCAAGTGTTCTCAGATGACCTAAAATCAAGAGAAAATGTGGGGACGACTTTTTCAATTGGAATATTAAGAGAAATTCCTGTAATAACAAGGATGTGTTGGTCCTCGAGCTTTTGGTCTTCTATCAAACATGTCAAAACTAAGGAACAGATGGTTGGCCTTCCCTTACTTAACTTTTAGACCGTCTGAAGATATTAACTCTATCATCATGTACATTGTTTTATTTTGTGGTGAATTGTATTTTCTAAACTCTGTTTGCAATTTTGTGGCGAATTGTATTTTCTTAACGCGGTTTCCAAATTGTGTTTTCATTCCTGACTAGCTGAAAAAGTGTTTTTCTTCAAATTCCAAAAAGAGATAACTGACTACATCTCACCCCTAAGCATTTTCTACCCCTTAACTCTTTCACTGCCAGCCCTATTTTAAAGTTATTCCCCCATCTTGCCAGCATTTTTGCCATTTTTACCACTTTTTTGTAGAAGGAACTGAGGGCCCTCTTTTGCGCCCTCGGCCACGTGCAGCTTGATTCTCACCTGCAGCAGACTGCGCCCCCTGCCCACCATCACCTGAGTCATTGTCACTACTACTTATATCATTACCCCCAACTGACTCGTCATAAGTTGCACGTACACCACGAAATATTGGTGGTCCAATTGCACGTACACCACCACATTGCCATGACAAATTTGTTCAGCAATCCATTGCCGGTACAAATGGCTGGGCGAATTTGTCCCATCAAGCTTGATGGTCCAAATTCGCCAGGCTTGTTAAAAGCTCGGCTTTGTCGTGGTGTACGCGCTAATGGATCGGCAATTAGCTAGTTAAATGGTTCGGCGACAGGCGGCGCTTTCAAAATGGCGCTATTTGCGCATGCAATTTATTGTTTGCGCGCCATCTGTTGCCGGATTTTATAACTAGCTGCAGTGGTGGTGTATGCGCTTGGTGGATTTTCGATGGTGCGGCATTGGTTCGCGAACCAAGATTGGTGGTACATTTTAAGGTGGTGTACGCGTGGCTATTATCACCATCAGTATCAGGCTGATCACGCAAATTGATCTCAAATTGGTCTATCTTCACCAATTCACCTGACTCGAAATACCCACTTCCTGGGGACGAGATTGAGCCGAATGCTTCCGAGAACACTTCCGAAGACATGGCGGGAGGTTTAAATCAACGTAGAATCAATAGTTTGGTTTAATTTTTGATGAGTAGATGGAAACACTGAGGTAACGTTTTGAAATGTTATTGGCAATTTAGCGACATATTTTCAATAACGTTTTAAAACGTTATTGGCAGTGAAAGAGTTAAAGTGCTCATTTCTGCTCCTAAATCCAATAACGTGTTTTCTGGTGAAGTAATAGAGAAAAATGAGATATTTGATGTTTGGCTAAACTTTCACGATATGGTGCATTTTGTTTTTCCATACAGCCCCAGGGGTGCACATCAACCAGACACCTTTTATTTATTTCTGCTTCCAGCGACAGTCCTGCATGGTATGACTGTTTCACTACTCTCCTCTCCCTGAACCACGATATCCTGGTGCCAAAGATGTCTGAAGTTTGGAGCAAAGCGTGGCTGACTACCAAAGTTCTTCCTGGTGTTGCCCTGGAGGCTCAGAACAACCTGTTTGCTTGCTGGTTACAGGTGTATGTTGCACTCAGACAGGTGCCCAAGATCATAGGAAAAATGCTACAACTGGTGAGGGAAGGCGATCCGACTGCAGTCATGTGGCCAAGGAGATTCCTGGAAGTGTAAGTAGATCTCTGGCTGCGTCTTCACTGGGGTCTCCGTGCATGTATGGAGATTTTTCACGTGGCCATCAAAAGTTTAGCAATGTCACGCTCCCCAAAAAAATATTGAAAATCGTTATGTACAACACCCCTGGAGAAACATTGGTCAACCAGTGAAGATTCTGTGGAATTTTGATATACTTTCTAACACCATGGCTCTATCAAAAACGATCAAACTTTGGATGAAACTAATGTTTATGGCATGATGGAGTTTTGGAGATAGTGTGCCTGGTCTCCCCACGGGGCAGATGTTGAGTCTATGGCATGATGGAGTGTTGGAGATAGTGTGCCTGGTCTCCCCACGGGGCAGATGTTGAGTTTATGGCATGATGGAGTTTTGGAGATAGTGTGCCTGGTCTCCCCACGGGGCAGATGTTGAGTTTATGGCATGATGGAGTTTTGGAGATAGTGTGGCTGGTCTCCCCACGGGGCAGATGTTGAGTTTATGGCATGATGGAGTTTTGGAGATAGTGTGCCTGGTCTCCCCACGGGGCAGATGTTGAGTTTATGGCATGATGGAGTTTTGGAGATAGTGGAGATAGTGATGGAGTTTTGGAGATAGTGATGGAGTTTTGGAGATAGTGTGCCTGGTCTCCCCACGGGGCAGGTGTTGAGTTTATGGCATGATTTCTGGCAATTTCTTTCTTGTTGTAGATTTGGAGATAGTGTACCTAGTCTCCCCACGGGGCAGGTGTTGAGTTTATGGAACGATTTGATTGAAGAGATTGATGGTAATTACCTAGGTGCCAACAAGAATGGTACGTATCTCTTGAATGTTGCCACGTTTGCTGTACAGTGGCACCTCCCTTAACGGACGCCCTTTCTATAAAGGATACTAGTTTTGAACACAAATTGGTTTCCATTCAATTTGACCTCTCTAATCCGGACACCTCTCTGTTGAGGACAGCACTTGTCAGTTCCAAGTGTGTCCCTGATAGAGAGGTTCTACTGCATATCTTTTATTATCAATGTACATTTCTTTAGTCTGAAATTGTATTCTCTCAAAGACTTCCCTCTTTATTAATGTATTTATGGATGAATCTGACTTAAGAGCCTAATAGATAAATCAGCAGTTTATTAGAGGCCATATTCATCTCCCTTAGATAAATCAGCAGTTTATTAGAGGCAGTATTCATCTCCCCTAGATAAATCAGCAGTTTATTAGAGGCAGTATTCATCTCCCCTAGATAAATCAGCAGTTTATTAGAGGCAGTATTCATCTCCCTTAGATAAATAAGCGGTTTATTAGAGGCAGTATTCATTTCCCTATACCTGCAGATTTGCTTTGCATTGTACTGTCTACCTGACCAGATATTCTATTTGAATAACCCTCACTCATTTAGTCTCAGTACAACAAGCAGTGCGCACACTATCAAGCAGCTATCAAATGAAATAAGAAAGTTCAGCTGAAACATTTTGCACTTTTATGTTGTGAGGTTTGATTCCTTGGGTTAGTGTGTCAGCTACCAACGTGCTTCATGGAATCAGTTCTTTGCTGATAATATCCGCCTTTTTTTTCAGTTAAAAACCTTCATCTCGTGTCGATCATCTTCCATGCGTTCATCGTGAATATCAAGATGGCCGACTATAATATCGCCATGGTGACAGTGGAGAGAATCAGTGACCTCATGAAACGGACTAAAGCTTTGCTTATTTCAATGGCGTCCAGAATTAAGACGAAGGTCACAAATGATAGTGCTTTCATCATATCGTTCCTTCTTCTGGCAGTCTCTTTCCGTGACCTACAACTTTTGTTGAAAATGTATTCCAAGGACAATGAAAACCTAGCGACTTTTGACCAAGCCGAGATGAGACAGACAATTCAAGCTATTGATGTAGCTGTAAATACTCCAGTTTGCTTTTACTCGGTAAGTAATGCGCAGCAAATACTCCAGTTTGTCTTTACTCAGCAAAAGCTGTAAATACTTCAGCTTGCTATTCTCAGCGAGTGAGGAGTGGAAGATGGGCCTACTCAAATTTACTTTCACTCAGTAACTTACGAGCAGTGGATACTCCAATTAGTTTTGCTCAGTAATAAGCAGTAGATACTCCAGTTTGCATTTACTCAGAAGTAGTGAGCTGTTGATACACTAGCTTGCCTTGAATCAAGTAAGGAGTAGCAGATACTACAGCTTGCTTCCACACTGTAAGTAATGAGCGGTAGATACTCCAGTGTGCCATTACCCAGCAGTAGATACTCCAGTTTGCCATTGCCCCGCAGTATATACTCCAGTTTGCCATTACCCGACAGTAGATACTCCAGTTTGCCATTACCCGGCAGTAGATACTCAAGTTTGCTGTTACCCGGCAGTATATACTCCAATTTGTCATTACCCAGCAGTAGATACTCCAGTTTTCCATTACCCAGCAGTAGATACTCCAATTTGCCATTACCCAGCAGCAGATACTCCAGTTTGCCATTACCCAGCAGTAGATACTCCAGTTTGCCATTACCCGGCAGTAGATAATCCAGTTCGCCGTTACTCAGCAAGAAATGAGTTTTAAGTAGAAAGTGACTTGAACATATGACAAGTTTAATCATAAACTGTGATATGCACCATATCCAATATATTGGAGTTCACCATGCCACAGCAGTGCTCATATGCTTTCTGATCTTTAATAATAATAATGAGTCTTTTATATAGCGCAATTCCGTGACACTATAGTTCTCACTCAAAGCGCTTTGGGATATCATATTATTACCCCGGTCTCCACAGAAATCAATCGGGGGTTTCAAGGAGCAACCACAAGGCGCTCACTTGAACTCGACCTCTCAACTTCAGAGCATGCGGGCCAGCAGTAAGTTATTTATGATAAAATTGCCCCACATTTTCAATAAAAGTCAGTTAAACTTCTCGAAATGGCCAAAAATGGATATATCTCTTTTCTCTTTTTGTGATGACTCTTCAAATTTAAAAATTGAGGCCCCAGCTCACCAGTCTACTAGTTCCTCTCGTAGAATCTGGCAACATTTGTGTTGAAAGAACTGGTCGGGATCGGGAGGGAGGGGGGTTTAAATACACCCTCACAGTCATGCGCAGCTTGAAATTTAATGCCATTTCTTACAGGTGCTGCACTCTATCTGCGATATCAGAACCAATCAGACGTTCCCTTGCGTGGCCACCACGATGAAGACGATGGTCAGGAGCTGCATATCGGACGTCCTTTTGGCTGACATCTCACACAAGAACCCTCCAGCCACTTGGGATGGACAGGTACATTCTCACTCTCCAAGCAGACATGATATTGTAACGTATTCTCTCTGCCAGTATAGCTCCACTGTTTATTATTGGTGACGACTCTGAGCACATGGTGGCGCTGGCTGAAAAATGCTGCAGCGGCGAACGGGTTACGGTAACTCTAAAAGCTGCTCTCATTTTAAAGGGATAGGCAGCAGCTAGGCAGGCAAGATGAAGTTACATGAAGTCCCCTATAGGGGTCTCTCATGTCTCACAGTACGTTGAAATGATTCACGCTTGTACGAGGAATATATTTAGTGCTGAATCTGACATGACCCAGGGCCCTTACTGTGTATATTAGTCACCTGAAGATGGCCAAATAAGCCCCTCTGCTCCTGCCTATAGTCCCCCTTTAAGACATGTCGTATAAATTGTAGATTGAAATGTGTCATTATTTGTTTTCAGATGTACTCTGTTAATGCTGAAAATGTTCATGTGGCCACTTGGGGGTGTCTGTGTAAAAACCTGCCAATTCTTCTCAGTTATGCTGATGATGAGGACATTGATAGACTGACGAATGTCATAGTAAACAATGCATGTCGGAAGGCACACAATAAAACTGGGTAAGTTAATTGGGCAGCGAAAGAAATTGCAGGGATTTTAATTTTATGGTACAGTAGGACCTTTGTATTAAGGACACCCTCTGGACTGACAAGTGTTGTAGATTTCTTAATTAAAAGTGGAAATTGCCACAATGAAAAATACCTTTTTTGGCTGAAGATTGCTCCTGCTTTTTCTGAGTCCAAAGTTTTTGCCTTTTTTAAATCCTGTCTGAAACACTAAATCAAGTTAGACTATTAAGATAGTAACTTTGTCCTTACATTGAAGTTGACATGCATGCATAAAACCCCCAGCGACCAAGTTAGAAAACACAAACGCCCAAATAATAGACCAACAATTGTCAGATCTCGATAACACGACACACCAGGGTTGGAAGTCAGTCGTGATGTTGACTGACAGTGGGAATGACGTCGTCCACATTTGAACAATTCTAACATAAAAAGCAACCTGAGATTGGGTTATATTTCCCAGGAATCATTGCAAGAATACGATGGCCAGAGTTGATCTAACTGTGAAGAATCAGTCTTAAAGGGGTAGGCCGTTCGTCATTACTTGTGGTCAAGTTTGATAGAAATCCACTAATACACAATGCCGTAGTACAGTTATTGTGAATACAAATTTGTTTCTAAACTTGGTATTCATAGTATTTGTATATCAGTCTACACAACGACAATGTTGAAATTTATATTTAGTATGTATTTTCGCAATTGGACATTTATAAATTAAATTACAAATTCACAAAACGAACAGCGTAGGCCTTTAAAAACGCTATCCAAAAGCGGAAGATAACGAAGGCCTATGTGAGGGAGTTAGCGCATAACCGTCAGTGCAATTAATGCATTTTTAGCACAAATTCAACATGCAGCAGCCTTGATTTGAGTTCATATCGATTCCTTGTGGGGAAGTTATTAGCGATTTACTGAAAATTTCAGAATCATGTTGTAGGTTATACATATATCGATCGCCAAAGCCTAAAATTTCAGAATCATGTAGTAGGTTATACATATATCAATCGCCAAAGCCTCTGCGATGTTCCTTGACTCTTGGTGGTCGTCTCTTTGCAGTAGCTGCTCCAAAACTGTGGAACCAGCTGCCGCAAAAGCTCCGTAACATTGATTCCCTCCAGACTTTCAAGTCCCTCCTAAAGGCCTACCTTTTTGCAGTTGCCTTTGGGGAAAAAAAGCGCTCCAGAATACCCACTCGTTGAGTAACTGGAGCGCTTTACAAATGCCAACATCGATTGATTGATTGATCAGAATTGATCATTCTTCTATTTCACTTTCAGAGAATCAGTTGGGGACGTGTTTTGCCAACTGCTGCAGAGCAGCTCGTTCCACGAGTCTCAGCAGGGACAGTCGGCCCTTGTGCGCCACCTCCTCTCCACAATCAAGAGAATCTTCACCCCTGAGAAAAGGTAGGGACCAATTTGCGTATTACCTGGTTGTTTCGCCCCTTGGCGTGTCACTTTGCCTCCAAACTGTGAGATACCATGTGGGAATTCCATTATTCACCAAAATGATTTGTAATGATCTCAATGTTTCAAACCATAATGAACATATTTGACTTATTTCATCCAAAAATTTCCCCTTTGAAATAAGGGGTCTATTTCTAAGCTATAGCCTAGAAAACTCTACCATAAGGTTATTAACCTTTGGTAGTATATATTATGCTAATTCCTGCTAGCTCCGCTAGATGTCTGCAGTGTAGAAAAAGAGAGTCTGCGCATGCCATGGCGCATGCGCAGACCTCCCTTCCTCTGGAGTGACCACCTGAGATTGTCCTCGTTCCTGTAGACACCCACTTACACCGTGATGGGTAGCCCCCAAGAGGGGAGGACGGGTGGGATCCAGAAAACTTAGAGTTTTCTAGGCTATAGCTTAGAAATAGACCCCTTATTTCAAAGGGGAAATATTTCTTGCGCTAATGAGCCTAGAAAACTCTACCATAAGGTTATTAACCTTTGGTAGTATATATTATGCTGAATCAGCAGAGGAAGGTGGGAGTATAT
The DNA here is from genome assembly GCF_910592395.1 of Lineus longissimus. Lineage (NCBI taxonomy): Eukaryota > Metazoa > Nemertea > Pilidiophora > Heteronemertea > Lineidae > Lineus > Lineus longissimus. Next base: position 13,681,472 of record NC_088317.1, on the reverse strand, counting down.
GAGAATAAGGGGGATACCCACCGGAAAAAACAGAGAAAGACCTCCAAACCGTGATACCGGCGGAGAATCTAATTTGGTAAAGACCAACTTTATCCCCCCGAAAAAGAAAAGGAGAGGCGGTGGATACGAAACCTATGCAGTGTTGGAACATGCCACCACTGGGCAAAGCCTCCTACTACCATCTAGCTGCTGCTGGACATCGTGTAGATAGTGGGAGGTGAAAGTCGTCTCTCGTGCCCATGAGCCGGCTTGAAGAATGTCTCGCACTGGGATGCCCGCAGAGAAAGCCCAAGACGCCGAGAGCTTCCGGACATCGTGACCCCTCGGGTGAGCCCCTCCCCCACTAGGAGTATTGTCGTACGCATAGCAAATAACTTTCTTTAACCAAGACGAAATTGTTTTTGTAGACACTGTGCCTTCACCGCGGCACTTAACAAACAGGGACTGACCATCCCTATGACCCCCCGTACAATGCAAATAAAACTTCAACGACCTTACTGGGCACAAAAACCTGTCTGGCGTGTCTCTGCCCGAGAACGCGTCATGACGAGGAATAAAGAAAGGTTTTGGATCAACCTGCGCTGCCTGGGTCTTAGCTAGAAAACCAGGCACCGTTCTGAGAGAGACACCCTTATCAGAAAAAACTAAATCGCGCTTATCTCTAGAAATGGCATGTAGTTCACTGGCCCTCTTGGTGCTCGCCAGTGCTAGCAAAAAACAGGTTTTCCAGGTAAGAAACTGCTTATCCTGGACTGAGCCATATGTTGGAGGCTCAAAAGGGGCCGACATAAGACTCTTTAATACCAAAACTAAATCCCAATCTGGCACTCTTTGCCTAACGACAGGTCTGTCGTGACTAAAGTTCTTGATCAAACTTGATAACACTGGGTGACTTCCCACCGTGTAACCGTCAAAAATTGGCAAAACATCTGACAAAGCCGACCTATGGTTTGTCACTGTGCTCACCGATCTCTTGAGATCCTCAAAGAGGTACAAAAGATAATCTCCAACTAGTTGAATGGAGACAGACTCCAGAGACCTACCCCGCCTATCGAGCCAACTTTTGAATGCGGAGAAGTGGCTCTCATACACTGAACGTGAGGAGAGCCTCTGAGGTCTGGCTGCCCTTCGCGCAACCTCTTCAGAAAAACCTCTCTGAATGAGCGAACGCTCGATAACAACCAAACGTGCAGGTCCAACATCCCCGGGTTGGAGTGGTAAACATTGGATGTTGGTTGGTGTAGCATTTTCCTGGATAGAGGAAGGGCCAGAGGAAATTCCACCAGGAACCCCAGCAATGTTGGGAACCACGGCTGAGATGGCCATGCTGGAGCAACCAAGAGAATGAGACAATTGGCTGACGCAATTTTCTGCAGAACCTGTGAGACTAGCCTCACAGGAGGGAAAGCATATGCGACTAGGTCGTCCCACTGGAGGGTCATCGCATCTGTCACCCAAGACTGATCGTCTGGGAAAGGGCTGACATACAGTGGCAGCTGGTGGTTGAGATATGTTGCAAACAGGTCTATCTGTAACATGGGGAACAAGTTGTGAATCTGTCTGAACAGAGACACTGACAGAGTCCACTCGCCCGGCAATATCTGATTCTTGCGACTGAGACTGTCCGCCATGACATTCTTTTTGCCTGTGATATACGCCACTCTGAGGGATATCTGATGTAGTTGGCAGAACCTGAACAGGTCTCGAGTCAACATAAAAAGGGCGATGGAATGAGTGCCCCCCTGGCGCCGAATGTACGAAACTACCGTGGTGTTGTCTGACAAGACCCGGACACACTTCCCCTTTACTAGATGTAGGAAATGCGCCAGGGCGAGAATTACTGCCTTCATTTCCAGGAGGTTGATGTGCAAACTCTGGTCTTCCTGATTCCAGAGGCCTGACACCATGTCCCGTGCGAGATGCGCCCCCCAACCTGACTCGCTGGCATCGCATACCAGAGACATTTGGGGCTCGGGAGGATGCAAGGGATCTCCGGCAAGCAGATTGTCCCTGTAGCCCCACCATTCTAAAGCTTCGAAGAACAGGGCAGTCAGCGGGACCACTTTGTCTAGGGGGTCCTGGTGGACCCTGAAGAAACATTTGAGATAAAACTGCAGGGGTCTCAAATGGAGACGACCTAGGGGAATGAAGTCCGCGACGAAGTTTAGCAGGCCTAGAAAAGCGAGGAAGTCCCCGCCCGGACCTCCACCTGACTTCTGAGCTGCGATATCCATGACATGACCTTGTCGATCGACTGCAGAGAGGGAAAAACGAGGCCTCTTACCAGATCGAACAACACCCCTAGATACACGAACACCTGACGCGGCAGAAGGTTCGACTTTTCTAGATTGATGATGATGCCCAATTTCTCTGCCAGATGCAAGACAAATTGCAGCTGCTCTAGAAGGGTCTCTGGAGACTTGGCCCTCAGTAGCCAGTCGTCCAAATAGAGGTGGATCAGGATAGCCAGACGCCTCAGATACACGGCCATCTCCTTCAGAACTTTTGTGAAGATGAATGGAGCCGACGCTAGGCCGAAACAAAGGGCCCGGAAGCGATAGACTGTGTCGTTTATGGCAAACTGAAGGTAACGACGATGTGATTTGTGAAGCCGAATGTGAAAATATGCGTCCTTCATGTCTAGGGTGGCCACGTACTCCCCTTGATTTAGCTGCGCTCTTACTGAGTGCACAGACTCCATTTTGAACTTGGGGACTGCAAGGTGCCTGTTCAAGAGCTTTAGATCTATCACTGGACGGAAACCCCCAGTCTTCTTTGGTACGCAGAACATATGGGAATAGAAGCCTGGTACCAGCTCTGATCGAGGGACAACCTCGATTGCCTCCTTTAGAAGCATCGCTTGTATCTCGCCCAAAAGCGCCTGGCACTTTTGAGGATCTTTTGGGAGCTGAACATTCCGGTGTATTGGAGATAGAGGGGGAAGAGATTTGAATTTTAACTGAAGGCCCTCCCTGACTACACTTCGCACCCAGATGTTGCTTGTGATATTCTCCCACTCGGATGCGAAGTGCTGAAACCTTGCCCCTACTGGAGGTCCCTGACATGGGGGCAAGGCCTGAGGAAAAGAGGTTAGGAGAATTTCTTAGGACCAGCATGCGCTGCGCGTGCAGGCTGACCCCCAGAAACACCGGGAGAGTTGAACCTATAAGAACCCCCACGGCCACGACCCCTAGCATAGGGGCGAGAACCCCTCATCGCCCCATAAGAATTATACGCACCCCTTGGCTGGGCCTGGTACGAATTAGCCAAAACAGAAGGCCTAGTAAAGGGCTTTTTCTTTGGCGCCCCCGAATCCCCTGCTCTCTTGGCCACTCCATGCAACTTATTATGCTTGGCAGTGAATTTATTCAACTGGGGAACCACATTCCCGAACAAAGAATGTTGGTCCCCTGAGGGGGGAAGAAATGGTTGATTAAGGAGCCAATTCCTGGCCGCTTGCGGGAGCAGGGAATCCGGGATGGCCTCTAGAAAGGCCTTTCTCCGAGAATTCATCGACATGGCCACCGCGGTCGCAGAAAACTCTGCCGCATGCTTTACCGCCAGCACTAGACTAGACAGGAACCTTTTCCTGGCTTCTAGATCGATGTCTGTAGGATCCTGAATGTTATCAATCTTTCTGATACCACCCAGGAGAACATCCATGGCATTGATCGCCAGTAATGACCTTCTAGCCTGACGCTCAATGCCCTTGACCTCCTCCGCCTTGATCTTGACAGAGGACTCCTTGACAGTGGCGTAAGACTCCATACTAACCCCCACGTCCGCCGCAGAAGGCTGAAGGGAATCGGACTTAACTGAATAAAACTTTTCCCTATATTTGGGAATCCTTCTCTTACCCAACTTTTTCCCTGCAATAAGGGAAGGGGGCAGAGTTTGGGTCCTCAACCTTTAGCGTGGCGTCTCCCCACATTTGTTGGTGAAGACAAGCGAATGAGGAGGGGATGATAGAAGAATGAGGAAAGGTGGAGGGCTTTCTTACTTCGTCCCCATCCTCCAGCTGAGACAAGGCAGTCACCTTTGAGGATGACACCTTCCTCGAGGGGAGATCCTCCCCTAGCACGACCTGAAGGTTATCCATTAGCACAGCAAATTCTGATGATAACTTTGGGTCCTCGGGCTGAGCCAGGTCCTGACTAGAGATTACTGAACGAATATCCTCGTCCTCACTAAACCCCGTATGGGAGGGGGCGTGAAGATGTAAACTGACCTGGCGGTCAGGGGAATACTCCGAGCCCTCCGGTGACCGAGAACGAGAAGTTGGTATAAATGTAGGCGCCCGAGCCAAAGGATGCTGAGGCCGAGCAGCTACCGAAGCATGGGTTAAAGAAGGGGCCAAAGACTGCACCCCAGCCCCCCTAGCCCTAACGAAATTCTGATAATCCAGAAAATCTTGGTACATATCAGGGTCAAAACCTGAGCGACCCTGATAAGTACCCTGAGCGTCGTCATTAGGCTTACCCTCGTTCACATACCGATGCATAGCTCTAGATCTGGCCCTAGACCTAACAGACGGAGATAAAGTTAACCCAGGAGGGGAACCACCGACTGACGATTGAGGAGAGCGGGACCTGCCCCTCTGCTTATTTGGGGAAAATAGAGCAGAAATGGGATCCCGATGGTCAGAAGACACCTGGACCTCCATAGCTACCTCTCCAGCATTACCCGGAAAATCCCCAACCCCCAGCTGAACACGATCAGGGGAGGAGCCGGGAGACGAAGGTCTACTAGCTAAAGCACTACTGACAGGGCCAGGGCCGGGAAACAAGGCACGCTGATGCCCGGACCCGGTCCTATCCTTCTTAGTCCTCTAACTAGCCTTATCCTTGCCCATGCTGGTACCACGATAGGCAGGAACAAAAGCAACAGAGTACTGACGAAACAAAAGACGTTGGTTCTGCTCGTCAGTATAAAAGCAGCTACTAAGCGGGTATGCTGTTCGCCGTAAGCCAAAGCAATGCAAAAACAACAACAGTAAACAGAAGCTATGCGTACGACGAATACCGCGTGAGGCAGGGCGCAAACAATAGCAACTGCAATGTAAGCAAAAGCAACAGCGTTAGCGACAAACTAAAGCTGGAAAACAGGGAAGAAATCGAAAAAATTATCGATAAACATACCCTCATTTGCAAACTAGCAAAGCAAACAAGTGACACCGACACCGGTGTCTGCAGGAATGAGGACAATCTCAGGTGGTCACTCCAGAGGAAGGGAGGTCTGCGCATGCGCCATGGCATGCGCAGACTCTCTTTTTCTACACTGCAGACATCTAGCGGAGCTAGCAGGAATTAGCATAATATATACTACCAAAGGTTAATAACCTTATGGTAGAGTTTTCTAGGCTCATTAGCGCAAGAAATACGAAATTTTGGAAAACAAAATAGTTTTGCCGCCTAGTCTGTTCGACTTTACTATAGCGTCAAGCACCATGTGGGAATTTTTTTAGACTGATCGCCAGAAAATAGTCGGTATCAATTATTCGAATGCATCAGGCGTCGCCATCAATTCGGTGTCAATGACGTGTCGATGTCTTTGTACACAGGACCCCCCAGGTCAGGTGACCTCTGACAATGAATTTCGATTCGATCTGATTCTTGACTTGGCCACCAGGGGGCCAGAAGTGGAAACCTAAAAAGTGTGATATCTCTCTTATGAGTGACCCGTTTTTGATAACATTTTTATGGTAGGTTCTCCTAGCAAGGATACATCACTTATTCGACAGGTTGTTGATTTGACCTACTTTTCAAGGGGACAGAGGTCAAATGGAGTAAATTGGCCGTTTGAGTGTAACTATGGCACATTTCTTCACCGCTAAAGGTATGAGCTTGAAATTTGGAACACTTAACTCCCTATGTCATACCGCTGACACCGAATTCTGGTCTGATCTGATTCTTAACTTGGCCACCAGGGAGCCAAAACTAAAAATGGTAAAAAGTGCAATATCTTGCTAATTAGCGACTTGTTTTCGATGATATTTTGATGGTAGGTACTCTTAGCAAGGATACAACACATATACTGCGGATTTTTGATTTGACCTAATTTTCATGTTCAAAGAGGTCAAATGGCATAAATTGGCCGTTTGAGTGTAACTGTGGCACGTTTCTTAACCGCTAAAGCTATGAACTTGAAATTTGTAACCTCGGACTCCAAATTTCGGTCTGATCTGATTCTCGACTTCGCTACCAGGAGGCCAAATCTAAAAAATGTAAAAAGTGCAATATCTCGCTTAATATTTGTGACTTAGTTTCGATGATATTTTTATGGTAGGTACTCCAAGCAACGATACATCACATATCATACCGACTTTGGTTTGACCTATACTATTATAATGGGGGTAAGGGGAAGACTAGCTGTGAATCACTTGGAGTCAAGAAATGCGTTTCACTTCTTATAATTGATAAATCTTGAATAACAGAACACATTTACATACAGTTACACTAGATAGGAGAACCAGATCTCTGAGTGTGTGTTTCGTGTGTTTCCAGTCTGGAGTCCAAAACCTGAATACTTATACAGTGATATGAGATTCACCAAGAAAACAAGTTTCTAACAACATAAATGTGGCAAACTTGGGCGCAAGATGCGGCGTTCATTGATCAAGGGAAAACTTTGTCTTCATTTGAAACATATATTGAAACAAGTATATACAACAGTTAGGGTTAACAAATACAGTGCACAAGCTTTAACGGTTCTTCCACGAATAAGTTCCTATAATGTCTCGATTCCAGTACATATATCGTGTCCGTGAGTTTCAGAGTATTCCACGCGGACGTTGGTTTTGTGGTGGTGAACAAGGTGGTCCCAGGTCTTTTTTATCAGAAAATACAGCCAGATCCCTGTCTGGTCTAACACAGCCAAAGGTCTGCACGCTCGGCCTCTGTCAACATATCTCAAGCACTATAGGGCCTAGGCCTAGCAAGCCTCTAAACATGGTAAACAGCATTACCTAATCATATTGATCATATTGACTTAGGTATTAACCACGTATGCACAATAGGGGTTCTACTTTCTACTATTTTGTCACATTGCTCCCCTCAAAAATAATTACAGAGTAATTCTATCTTTACACAAAATATCAGTTAATCTCACAATCCAAAGTTCTGTCTTTTACGATCTACTAAGACATCATCAAATCTCACAAGTCCATGTTTCTTACACTCTACTCAGATAATCTGCCAGTAAGTTATCAACACCTTTGATAGACTTCACAGTGAAAGTCCAATCTTGCAGGAACATTGACCACCTCATGACCCTAGCATTCTTCATCCTTGCTTCCTTGATGAAGGTCAAGGGTTTGTGATCAGTTAACAACACAAACTCAACCCCATAAAGGTACACTGCCAACTTCTGAATTGACCAGACAATAGCAAGCCCCTCTTTTTCAATTGTGGAGTATGCTTTCTCAGCCCCTTGTAGTTTTCTACTCAGAAACTTCACCGGATGTAACAGGCCGCAATGTTCTTGCAGTAAACAAGCACCCAACCCAACAGACGAAGCATCTGTCTGTACGTACATTGTTTTGTTACAATCAGCAATCACAAGAACTGGAGCTGTAGACAACTTCACTTTGAGGTCACTGAACGCCCTCTGCTGGGACTCGCCTCACTCAACTACATTTGTTTTTTTTTTCTTAACCAAGTTTGTCAGTGGTTCTGCTATGTCTGCAAACTTTGGTATGAACCTTGCGTAGTACCCTATCATAGCCAAGAACGACTGCACTTGCTTCTTTGTTTGTGGTCTCTCAACTGCCAGAATCTCAGCACACTTTGCATCACGAGGTTTCAAGGTGACAAGTTCTACTCCATGGCCTACATAATCCATGTCAGTATACCCAATACAACACTTGGAAGGTTTTGCTGTTAGCCCAGCCTCTCTCAATCTAGTGAACAATGTTCTCAACACACCTAGATGCTTTTCCCAAGTGAAAGTTGATGCTTGCACATCATCTATGAAACTATCTATGTCATCAACGTCACCAAACACCTTCCTCATTAAACGGTTGAAGGTAGCCGCAGAATTTTGGAGCCCAAATAGCATCCTTAGAAATTCGAATGCTCCTTTTCCTGGAACACAGAAACATGTTTTTTCTATTGAATCCTCATCCATCAAAATTTGCCAATAGCCTTTGGAGAGATCTACCTTCGACCTGTACTTCTTGCCTTTCATGTGCATGTAGATCTCCTCCGGATCTGGCATCGGCTCAGTATCAAACACCGTATAGGAGTTCAATTTGATGTAATTGACACAGAAACGATTTGAGCCGTCTGGCTTCTTCACTATAACAGGTGGCGCAGCATATGGTGACTTTGATGACCTAACGATGCCCATTTTTCCCATCTCATCTATCTCATCACTGACTACCTCTCGTGTTGAATAAGGCAGTGGATAAGACTTTGCTCTCACAGGCTCATCATAGTTGTCAACTTAATCTCATGTTTAACCAGATTGGTACACCCCGGCTTTGTGGTAAAGATGTCAGAAAACTCTTCCAAGAGATTCTGAACATCTTGTTTCTGCTGGGGGGTTAAATCAGGATTAACCTTGACATCTGCTATTGTTTCATCACCACCTATTGGACAAGTATGAATCATTTCGTTTTTAGTACCTTCACCGCTGTCAAAATCCTTGACAACAACCGATGCTAACATTTCAGTTTTACCAGGATCTTCCAACATGGAAGTGACGTCACCTGACTTCATGTCATTCTGAACCCCGTACAATTGTACAATGGATGCCAACACATCATCTTGATCGTCTGGACCAGAGTCATTGAGGTTCTAATATGCCCATTTTCAGGCCGTTCAATGTACGGTTTTAACATGTTGACATGAAAGTTCTTCACCTTCCTTTCAACTTGGATGGTGTAATTTACAGGACTAAATTTCTCTACAACCGTGTAGGGACCACGCCATTGCAATAAGAGCTTATTTCTCTTCACTGGAAGCAACAACAAAACTTTTGACCCAAACTTGAGTGACTTTGGTCTAGCTTTGCGATAGTAATACATCTTTTGCCTCTGTTGGGCTTTACACAACGCCTCTTGGGCCAATTTACATGTTTCTTGCAATCTTTGCTTCAAGTCAACTACATATTTGTACACCGGTTTGCTTTCACTCTCAGAATCATCTTGGGTCCAATATTTCTTCAACAACTCCATCGGACCTCGGACCTTTCTACCAAACATCAACTCAAATGGGCTATACCCAGTACTCTCTTGCTCTGTTGAACGATAGGCAAACAGTACAGCTGACAAGTACCTGTCCCATTCCTTGGGGCACTCACTACACAGTTTTTTCAGAATCGTTTTCAAAACACCATTGAAATGTTCTACTAGCCCGTTACATTGTGGATGATACGGTGTTGTTGCTACATGCTTAATTGACAACAATCTTTCAACCTCTTGCATGACCTCAGATAAAAACTGGGTTCCCCTGTCCGACTGGCACTCCTATGGAAAACCTAGTCTTGTGTAAATCTCTAACAATGCCTCAGCTACAGTGATGGTGTCTATGTTTTTAAGCGCTACAGCTTCTGGGTACCGAGTTGCGTAATCAGTGACCGTTAGGATATATCTATGACCTCTCTCTGAACATGGTACAATTGGACCAACCAAATCAACTGATACACGCTTGAAGGGCTCTTGTATAACAGGCATACTGATCAATGGAGCCTTGCCTTGTTTACCCTTGGGTGCTGTCTTCTGGCATATATCACAAGACCTAACATGTCTGATCACATCTGTGTTCACACCGGGCCAATAAAAGTAAGACAAAACTCTTTCTGTTGTTCGCCTAATTCCACAATGACCACTCATCAAACCTTCATGAGACACAGTAAGAACTTTCAATCTTTGCTGCTCAGGCACCACCAATTGTTTCACCGGTTTTTTACCACCTTTAGGCGTCAACACCCTGTATAAAACACCTTTTCTTTGCTCAAACCTGACTACACCACTTTTGGTTTCACGTGCCTTTTCAATCAATACCAACTAACTTCCAATACTTCTCAAGTGAAAGATCGTCCTTTTGGTTTTCAACTACAACACTCTTTTCAACAGTTTCACCGCATGATACCAACAATGGTTTTACTGGCTGCTTGTTTGCCTTGGCCTGATGACGTGTCACTACAGCCGCACCGGTTTCAAGATCATCACTCAAACCACTCTCAACCAAAGGTTCGGTATTCTTTATTTCTACATCAAGATCTACACTTTTGGTTTGCTCAGTCTCATTGTTACACCCAACACTAGCGCCATCTTTTGAGTTACCCTCACTATGTTCACCAATGTTCACTAGTTTTGGCGTATTTCCGATAATCAAATCAAAGACTGGCGTATTCACCATTAAAGCTTCAACTTTTCCTTGAACATAATCACAATCGATGTTGACTACCGCTACTGGTAAACGTCGTACAGTGCCATCTATTAGCATACAATCTTTGAACTCTCCTGTATTTTGCTCTGGTTGGACTAATTTAGAGCTCACAACCACGCTGGTACAACCTGAATCCCTCATTAAAACAACCTCGGTGTTATTCACTCTCCCTTTTGACAATGGAAATTTCAAACATCCGCAGACGGTTACCCCCTGGTCACATTCACAGTCATGTACCAGATAACTTTGACCATCCCTTTCAAATACATTGGGCAAATCTTTCTCATGACCTACATCTCCAAGAACTTCACGTATACAAGCACTTGCCTTGTGAACAGTCAAACAGCTACAACCTGGGTTTTTTTCCAACTCAACAGCAACGGAACCGAACTCGGTTTTCTTGGGACAATTTTTCACTACATGATCTGGACTATCACACTTGAAACAACTCCGCACTGAGGATTTTTGTCCTTCTGAACTCGAACCCTTCGCCTTGTCAGCCCGAAACCAACAGTCTTCTTCTTTGTGATTCCCTTTCTTACAATACCCACAAAGCTTTTGGTTCTCAGTCTTAGCTACATTTGAATTTGATTTTTGAAATATTTTTTCTTTGCTCTCAAACATATTACCTCCATGTGCATCAAGATACCGCTGTGTGGCCTCTGCCAACTCGACCATACCACGTATTTTCTTTTCCCTAAGATAAGCCGCAAGCTCCGGATAACATCGCCTAAGAAACTGTTCCCTAACTATCAAACTTTGCAACTCGTCATATGTTTTTACAATCTTGGTTGATGCCACCCACTTGTCAAACAACCGTGAGATTCTTGTCATGTACTGGCAAGGTGTTTCACCAACCTCAACCTTGGTTGTGAAAAACTGTTTCCGGAACTCATCTTCTGTTAACAAGTACCGTCTCAACAAAGCCTCTTTGACTTTATCATAATCTTTTTGTTCTGCATCTGACAACCCATAGAAAGTATCAAGAGCTTTCCCCGCCAACAGTAAACTCAACTGCAACGTCCAATCAGCTCTCTTCCACTTTCTGAGCTCAGCATAGCTCTCAAACCGGTTGATATAGGAGTCAAATTTGTCTTTCTCCTCATTGAAAACAGGTAATTTTGATTTACCCACTGAAACACTGCCATTCAGTTTGTCTCTTTCTAATTCTAATTTCTGTTCTTCTAGCTTAAGTTTTTCAAACTCTAATTTCTCTCTCAATGTCCTTTCAGCCTCTGCATCATGCATCTTTGCCAAAGCAATTTCTCTTTCAGCCTGTGCCTCTTTTATTTTCTCTCTCTCCAAAGCACGTTTATCACGTTCTAAGTTCTGCTGTTCAACAGTATATTTCCTCAAAGTGTCCCCGTCAAGGCCTAAGGTCTTACCAGCGGCGACAATCTCTGCCACTTCTGACATCTTGTTTCTATTCTACCCTAAAACCACCAAGAACATGAATGTCACTAAGATTATATGTTTCAAATTCAAAGTCCCAATACGCCAATGATCAATGGTAAGTGTACTAAACTACACTCAACTCGCATCACTTTATTTACTCCCTATTTGCCTCCGAAACATCCCGGCTGAGCCCCCAAATGTGGCAAACTTGGGCGCAAGATGCGGCGTTCATTGATCAAGGGAAAACTTTGTCTTCATTTGAAACATATATTGAAACAAGTATATACAACAGTTAGGGTTAACAAATACAGTGCACGAGCTTTAACGGTTCTTCCACGAATAAGTTCCTATAATGTCTCGATTCCAGTACATATATCGTGTCCGTGAGTTTCAGAGTATTCCACGCGGACGTTGGTTTTGTGGTGGTGAACAAGGTGGTCCCAGGTCTTTTTTATCAGAAAATACAGCCAGATCCCTGTCTGGTCTAACACAGCCAAAGGTCTGCACGCTCGGCCTCTGTCAACATAACTCAAGCACTATAGGGCCTAGGCCTAGCAAGCCTCTAAACATGGTAAACAGCATTACCTAATCATATTGATCATATTGACTTAGGTATTAACCACCTATGCACAATAGGAGTTCTACTTTAACACATTTTGGAGTGGCTAATCCCTCATCAATAACATGCTAATTAATACCAATTATAAACTTTTCTTTTACTCTAAGCTGTGCTAGGCCAGGCCTAGGCAAAAAGTATGTGGTGGAAAGAGAATAGTGAATCACACACATGTAGCATGTTTCTTATACTATAATATCTATACAGTGAGCACAGTGGCTCCTGGCCGTTAATTTACCTGTAGCCCTTTTTACCGGCATTAAATTAGCCTTGGCCATGGCCATGCCAGACTACATGTATGGCTATTGCCAAACTGTTACATAAGAGTGGTATACCCAGTGAATGCTTCCAAGTTATTGGCTATTAACCTGCTAGTGTAGGAATGTATGGGAATGATAGGAGGCATGTCTTAGAGATCCAGGTGAGGTCCAAGGTGAGGTCCATTCAGCAGAGGATAACTGCCAGAATAGTTGAAGCTGAGAGAGTCTGGTTGTGTGCTTCTAAACTGGGGGTGCGATTCTGCTGTGAGATATTATAGAGACGGGTATCAAGAGGAACCTTCCACATCCGAATTTTCTGCTGCTGAAACTTGCTCCGCTCTTTAATTACATTAAATGGCTCTACGATGGGGGATCTGTGGCGCGGGGAAAGTTGCCAATGATTTTCTGATCGGGATCAACGTGTTACCAGAGGAGAAGCATCAAGTGATAAGCGTAGCTGCACGTGACTTGGCCCGCGCTCGGGATTTTGCTGATAGGCATAAGATCGCCAACGCTTATGGGTCTTACTTGGAATTAGCTGCGGATTGCCATGTGGATGTAGCGTATATTGGAGTGGTGATACCTTGTCACTATGAGGCAACCAAGTTGATGTTGCATGCGGGCAAGCATGTCCTCTGCGAGAAACCTTTGGCCTTGAATCGCAAACAGGCACAGGAAATGGTTGACTTAGCTCGGGCGAAAAATCTTTTCCTAATGGAGGGTGTGTGGTCTCGCTGCTTTCCAATTTATCAACGTCTGAGAGAGGAGTTGGCGAAAGAGACGATCGGGCGGCCACTTCAGATTACCACTCACGTGTGCCTGTCTGTTGAAAATGCCTGGAAATGGAAGAGGCGCGCAAACGGTGGGGGGGCTGCACTTGGTTTGGGTGTGTATCCAATTCAGCTGGCATTGTTGGTGTTCAAGGAGAAACCAGAGGAGGTTAAGGCCATTGGTCACCTCAGTGATGAAGATGTTGACGTTGGGACATCAGTCTGTATGCAATTCAGCGGAGGGCGGTTCTGTATGTTTAATGTTGACTTGCGATACAAGGGGGTCAACTCTGCTACTATCTATGGCACAGAGGGCAAACTCGAGTTGCCAGAACGAATGCTGACTCCTAGCGCTCTTGTGACTCCATCAGGAACTATTGAAATCCCGTTACCGAGGCCACGAGATGATCGACTGGCGAGCTACGAGTCTAGCACGGGATTCTCATACATCGCTGATACCGTCCGTGATTGTATCATCAGCGGGCAGACGGAGTGCCACCTCATGACGCTGGAGGAAACATTGACCATTTCGTCCATTACAGATGCAATCCGTCAGCAGATAGGAGTTAGCTACGAGGGAGACACAGAGATTTAACAACTATAAACTGAGTCCTGGCTACAAATGCTAACGGAACGTTGACTGAAAGCTGACTTAGGCTAATTATTCGGTTGACATCGGACTCAGGTGAGTCAGTGTCAGCTTTCACTGTAAACCTTAGAAATCGAACTGCTTTCTTGCTAATATATTGAACAGTTTCTGTGAATAGCGGAATGCTGTTTAAACCCAGAAATGATCACGGCCATTTTGTGCACAGCATGATGCACTTCAAAAGGTATGCAAAAATGTTTGTTGTTATCCTCTGGCCTACTTTCAAATATCCATTTCCTCCACATAAGACCCAGCTAAAAAAAACTAATCAAACATTACACTACCATACTTGTGTTACTTAACTGCAAACAGGTTATATTCCTGGGGATGTCAAATTTTCAACATATTATTTGACATTTTCCTCTTACTAAATGTTGAATCTGATAACTGGAATTGATACATGTAAATCTCCGTCTCAACTCTCCGTGATCTTTGAAATTTCGATTTTTGATGAAAAATAAACTTTTTAGAGGCACTTTTGTGCAAAAGTGTGCTGTTTCATCTGACAAGATTTTTACAAGAAATACATTTCACTTTCAGACTTTTTCCCTCACCTCATTGGCATCTCTGTATTCATCTTCTTAGTCCCTTAAGAAGTATCAACTGTTTATAATAATAATAATAATAATAATCACTAAATCACTTCTATAATCTTTTTAAGAGATAATTTTTACTTAATAACTCCTCCTGGATTTCAAAGCCAACCTGATGGTAGTGGAACTTTGTCAACGAGTTCAGGTCGATGCAGAGTACACGTATGTCCTTTTGACACGACTAAAAGATCAATGGACTTCAGCATTGTTGAAATTCTTATTCATGATTCCGCAAAAATACAACATGTGTACTCTTTGCTGCCTTTTGGCGTCACCTTAAAGGCTTACACCATTCTTTAAAATTTTGAATTTGTAATTGAATTTAAAAATGTCAAATTCCGAAAATACATACAAAATATAAATTTCAACATTGCCGTTGTGTAGACTGATAATACAAGTTTAAAAACAAATTTGTATTCACAATAACTGCATCACGGCATTGTGTATTAGTGGATTTCTATTTAACTGGACCACAAGTAATTACGAACGGTGTACCCCTTTAAACTATGTCTCATCTATGTAATGTCCCTCCTGATTGCTGTCAGACTCACTGTTTCATTTTTCAGTTAGTCTGCAGACTAATGCACACTGACAAGTTGGCTGCCATGTCAGACAAAACATTGATGCTGTCTTGTCTCGCTACTTTTCTTGGACCTCTCCATTCATCTTTGTTAAGCCTCGTGTAGAATACCCCATTATCCATCATTTTTGGCCTTTTGACCTTCTGTGACCTTGAAAAGTAGGTCACATACACTCCTAGACCAGTCATGCCCCGCCCTGCTCTACCCTTTCATTCGTTTTTTCAAAGATTTCCATTCATCTTCTTCACTCTTGTAGCATGCTATTGTAGTTTTTTGTTAACCATATTTGGAGCCCGAGTTTCCACAGAAATACCACCCCATAAAGCCCGAGTTTGCGGAGCAAAATGTTGTTTACATCACCTTTGACGCCAAAATACTCACAGAACTCAAATTTTCACCCTGGAAAAACCTTATATGAAAATGATGCTCAGCTACCGCAGTACGCGACAAAAAGTTGTCATTCGGAATACCTCAGTAGCACAAAGCTGTAGTGAGTGTTCTGTGTGAAGGGATACCGAGTGAGTTTTGGCGACTAAAATAGTTGAGATCGGGCCAACGGAGAGGTTTTTCTTTGGCGACTAAAGACCGAGATCGGACTTCAAAGGGTTAACTATAATTATCATTCATATTAAATGAGGTACCGTGCTAACGGAGAGGTTTTTCTTTGGCAACGAAAGAGATCGGGCTTCAAAGGGTTAATATTCATATTCAATGAAGTTTTTATCATTGAACCCCTCCTCCACCCCTCCCCCAACAGCTAAAATGGAAGATGCCTAGTGTCTGTTTCTCAATATATCCAAAGGAAGGAGGCAGGTATAAATCACTGAAACTCAAAAAAAGTTCTCCGATAAAATCTTCTGACTGTTGTAAATAAGTTACAGAATATTGCAAAAGATGGTGCCTGCAGCTGATCAGATTGACAATCATGTGACTGAAAGCATTGGCATAATTGCAGTTTGGCTTTAATAATTCTGCCCCAAATTTGCATAAAATAACAACAGTTGTTATTTACGTCAACCAGACCAATGTATTACAATGTAAAATATGAATTACTACAAAATAACACTGCACACCTGGTATCTCGCACTGATAACAAACATTACCGTATTGCCACACCTGTGTCACGGGACTTGAATCGGTTACTGGTAATGCCCGCCGTTCACGATCAAATTTAATTTGACCAAAAAAATATGACCAAAAAGTTTGATCGTGAACGACGGGAAATTGGATGAAATATGTTCCTAGGATAAAAATTGTTGTGGATAGAACCGGTCCTATTTATTTAGTATGATTCGGAAATATTGGATCGTGAGCGGCGGGATTGGATTTTTTCTGTACGATTAACCGTTTGAGTCGAAGTAGCCATTTCAATATTATCAGGCCATCAATCAATGAACACATCAATTGGATGGGGTTTTTTTCAGGTGTGACGCGCATTGGCGTTTTTAGTAACAATTAAAGCATGGTCTTTCACTATCCGAGCTGTCCAAATAGGTAGGCCTATTCATATACTGTACCGATCCTTTGTGAGCCGGGACAGCGACAAAGACAGTTAATAGTTATAATAATGAGTATTATGCGCCAAGAAATAATTCAGGTACACTTTATACAAGCAACTCGCACCATACCTGCACACTCGGTCGAAACGCAGGCTTGTACCAAGATGGTTTGGACACAAAATGCTGTAGATGTGTTGATCGAAGAGTATAGGGCTCGCAACAATTGCAGTTATGGCTGCACATGCAGCAGCTGCCGCAATCAGTCTTGACTGCACGGGAGCCATATTGGAAAAGATTTGATGAAATAAATCCATCGTGCACGACGGGCGGCTGAACTAGAAAATTTGACACAAAAGTTTGACCAACAGATTTGACCAAAAAATTTGATCGTGAACGGCGGGCATAAGACATGTTAATAGACCCCAGATCAAGTTCAAGGTTCAATTGCTTACAACACGGACAGTGTATGAAGATATGGGAACAGGCGGCACTGTGTACACCTCCTTAATAAAACATAGATACTTTTTAATTAGACCTCCAGACACGTTTCGCCTCATTTGTTTTGCATCACATAGGCTCATCAGTGAGGTTACGATGCGGCCGGCAGAAAATGCATGCTGCATACCGTCTACAGACTGGGGGTTTTCTCATGAGTCAATAGAATCTAAGGTCTGGAATTAGGGGACCATATCAGCAGTTGCTTTCAGCCAACTTCTGCATTAAAATTAAGATCTGGAATTAGGGGACCATCTCAACAGTTGCCATGTGATTTTCACACTAAAAAATAAGAGGCCATTTCAGGTATATGCCAAACGGTAGAACAAAGATTATCTAGGCCGTTGTGCAAACAGGCTTTGCGATACACCACGAGTTGGGGTGTAGGCCTAAATTCCTTTAACTGTGAACCAAGTGCATCCACTGGCACGCTACATGTATGTGTGACTCGCACGGATTTAGCACGTAGGGCCTACATGATGCTAATCAGCTAGGATGTATCTTGTGACCAGGACTGTAGTAATAAACATTTGCCTGAAAACATTTTTTATTTGGCCTAACAACACCTGTTTAGAATGTCAAAGAGGCCGGTATTTTCACTTAACATCAAGAGACAGAGGAGAACTGTCAAGGTGGGTGTTTGATATACAATGGTTTTCTGTTCCCTGGGTTTCTTTATTCTGTTATCTTTAATTATATTTACCCATGTCATTCAGCACTTTTTATCATGAAATGCTGCCTTTGAAACGAACCCAACCTTGCCGGCCAATCAACCAGGCGCACGAGGCACAACAGGCCGATACAATATACATGTTCTGTATTAAGTACGTCATCTGTCATGCACACCCAAAAAAAATCTTCCTGCAAGATGATTCACAGGTAATTCAAATATAAGAAAACAAACTTTGAAAAAAAGTTGGTGCAAAGCAACTACTGATATGGTCCCCTAATTCCAAACCTTAGATTCTATTGACTCATGAGAAAACCCCCAGTCTGCAGACGGTATGCAGCATGCACTTTCTGCCCGCCGGGTTACGATGTGAAATGTCTGATGGTTTTTGTTCAAGTGACAGGTCTGACGTCGCTGGCTACTGTGGCGACATTACGTTGGTTGTGACGCATCGCTACACTGTTGATAACTCCGGCGTCACGAAGCTGGCCTCGGGTGTCTTCTGAAGCATTCGTGATGTATTTTTACGGAGCAGGAAACATGCATGAATTTGGCTGATAGAAGAAGTGATATTAACCGGCTGTTATAAAACGCGGATTCCGCGGAAATCCGCGCGTACCTGGTTCCGCTGGCTACCGTCAGATGTAGTGGTAGTCTTTCACACGCTCTCTTAACTGCTAAAGCTATCAACTTAAAATTTGGTACACATGATCCCCTATGTCATGTTCTCTCTGACACCGAATTTCGGTCGATCCGATTCTTGATTTGGCCACCAGGAAGGGGGCCAGAAGTGAAAACCTAAAAATTGTAATATCTATCATAAGAGTGACTCATTTTCGATAGAAATTTTATGGTATGTTCTCCAAGCAAGGATACATCACATTTCATACCGACTTTGGTTTGACCTTGTACCAGACATGTAGCATATTTTTTACCAAGGATGAATCGTCGCCTGAAGATGGCTAAATTAGCCCCACTGCTGCTGCCTATAGTCCCCACCGCATTTTTGTATATTCATTAAATAAAAGACCACCATGTGAATGGTTAATTGACAAGGACATTTAAATAAGCCTGGTTATCATTTCATGTCGGATTAAACGTAAACTGAATCACACACTACGCTGGGCGATCTTCGGTCCGAGTAGCTAGAGTAATGAAAGTAGACCTACCATGTTCCAGAAGGGCTCCAATGGCTAATATTCATAAAATACGAGGAAAAGTTTTTACTTTAAACTTCATGTATACCGTGCATTTACACTAGCCATCTCTGTAGAACAATGTAGTAAAAAGCATATTAGCACATGATATAATTACAGTTGGCTGGCATTGATTATTGTATGTTGGAGCTCTCGGCCTAGCGATAGATCGAAACACAGTTATCACTACATCTGACTACCACTACATCTGACGGTGGCCAGCGGAACCAGGTACGCGCGGATTTCCGCGGAATCCGCGTTTTATAACAGCCGGATATTAACACACATGACAATGAATGTCTGTTCCTATTGAACAGCATAAAATCCCGACTTGGTTGTAGCATTAAAATCCATGAGACACATGGACAGTGGTCTACGTTCTAATGACGAAATCCATTTGCTGAAATGCTTTGCAGAAACTTGGACTTACAATACGTATCTATGCAATCGAAAATTGTGAAATTCAATTTAAAATTGAAAATTTTTAAGAAACGACAGCTGATCCGATACAGTTATTGTTATGTTCTGCTGCCCTGGATAATTTAGTGTAGACAAACTGAAATGATTGTAGCATTGTATTATGTGCAGTGCGGGGATTGACAGGAATACATGTACGTGTAGATTTTAATTGATTTTATTAAACTCTCTTTCAGCCAGATCAAGGTGTATAAATTTTATGGGTATGCTGCTGATAAGTTGGTTTTTAGCTCACCTCTTAGCAGAGGTGAGCTTATCCCATACCGTGGCGTCCGTCGTCCGTCGTCGTCGTCGTCGTCGTCGTCGTCGTCGTCGTCGTCGTCGTCGTCGTCGTCGTCGTCGTCGTCGTCCGTCGTCCGTTAGCAGGGCACGTTTCGTAACTGTTAGAGCTATTGAGTTGAAACTTGGTACACATGTACCCTTATGTAATGACACCTTGGAGACCAAGTTTCGGTCCGATTCGTTTCATGGTTTGGCCACCAGGGGGCCAAACGTTAAAAGTGAAAATATGCAATATCTCCCTTAATAGTAGTCGGGAAATTTTGAAAAAAATATGGTAGGTACTTCTAGCAAAGGTGCATCATATATCCTCCGGGTTTTTGATTTGACCTCCTTTTCAAGGTCACAGAGGTCAAATGGTGTAAAGTGGCCGTTAGGATGTAACGATGGCACGTTTCTAAATGCAATGACTATTGATACCAAATTTGATACACATTTACCCCTTAGTCAGGTGATCTCAGGGACCGAAGTTTGGTCCAATATGATTCACCACTTGACCACCAGGGGGCTAAATCCAAACACCTTAAAAATGTGATTATTCCTTAACTTCTTGCCCGATTGCCACCAATTTGATATCATGGGTACATCTAACCACCATACAGTATATGACACACAGGTTTTTAATTTGACCTTCTTGTCAAGGTCACAGAGGTCAAATGGCGTAAATTCGCCGTCGGGCCATAACTATGGCACGTTTCTTAACTGCAATGACTATTGATCACAAATTAGGTACACATGTACCCCTTGGTCAGGTGATCTCAGGTACCGAAGTTTGGTGTGATCTGATTTGCCGTTTGGCCTCCAGGGAGGGGGCCAAATCCTAAATTCTTCAAAATGCCATTATTCCTAGTAATGACTTGCCCGATTGGCACCAATTTTATATCATAGGTACATCTAATTCTAACAACCATTCAATGTGTCACCCGGGTCTTCTTTGATTTGACCTACTTTTTAAGGTCACAGAGGTCGAATGTACTGTAAATTGGCCATTTTGGGGAAATTGTAAGTGCTTGGACCTACATCAAACCTAACACTACATGACACAATACCATGCTCTTTATCCATCTTTCCTCCACATGAGGTGAGCACAATGGCCCTGGCCATTTCATTTCTGCAAATTTTGCAAGTTGGTGACGCAAAAATATTCTGCCGCGAAAATCTCTTGTTATTTTCAACACCAAGACAAATGGCTATTTCCCCACTTGAAAGAGACAGAAGACAAAATTTACGAAACTAGCCGCTGACAATGAGATCTTGATACAGTTTAGCCCATGTGACCTTGAAATATAGGTCAACCTAAAACATCACGGTAATATGTGATGGGGCCTTATTGTTTGATATGCCCACAACAAAGGTTTGGACCCTCTACCTTCAATCATCATGATTTAATACTTGATTCAAAATGGACATATCACATATCTATTAAGAGTTGTTAGAAGTGCCGTTATACACCCAACGGCCGGTGTTCACGTCCATAGCATGACATCAAATTATAGCAGCAATTACATTCAGTTGCCAGAAGGATTTTTATGACAACGGTGTCCTTTTTTTTACCTAAATATATCGTCATAAACAACTCAAAGAAGTAAAGCTATGCTATAAGCCGTGATCTGCTTCATCCTAGGCAATAGGTGGAAACAAAATGACTGTCAAGATGATTTCAGATTTCAAAATCATTTCAAAACAGTCCTTGGTATATTTTCATCCTCGGATATTTTAAATATTTACACCTGTTCTTGATAAATAAATCCTTGTAGATCATTCTTAAATGGTTTAAGGTCTGCCAGGTTTGATCCCTTTTTAGCTCAGCTGACAAAGTCAGCGGAGCTAGTAGAATAGCTGTTCAAATGGTGTCCGTCCTGCAATCCATCCATCTAGGGACCCATCTGTGGACAAAATTGGACATTTCTGATTGGGAAGGCCTAGCCACTTCGTTGACGGTGCTAAATTAGGAGTTGCCCAAGGTGAACTCAAAAAACGAAAAATCAGCGCGATCCGACCTGTATTAAGAGAATGAGGTCATTTCGCGTGTAGATTTCTTTCCCTTTTTACCTCGGTCCACAGAGCAAATATTGTTTTCAAATGTGGCTGAATATTTTTTAATATTTTTTCATTTTTTACTTTTAATGGAATTAATATGGTTTTCACCGCCAGTTGGCGCTGCAGGCACATTGACTGAATTTTGGCGATTTCAAATTTGGCGGTGGCTCAACTTTTTGCAAGCAGTGCCGCTGATTGGCCGATCGATAGAAGAGATGCCACCATTTAAAAATGGCGGTAGTCGCTGCTTCAATGAAGATGAGTGAACTTTCTCATGTTCAATCGGTTGATACTCTCTTAATCAACATGACCATGTACCTGAAATTTGTTTAGGTACTGAAAAGAGTCTATATAATTCAGATTTATCGATAGTTTTTTATAATATTGCGGAAATTTTGTGCACAAATTAGCGAAAGTTGGTGCTCGTCTCATGTCATTTTAGAGCGAGAAATTTGTTTCCGTCGATCTCTACCACTGAAAAATCGCTTGCATAGCTTCGAATTTTGGTGAAAATAAGTATCTGAACTTGGTTTCAAATAGTCTAGAGAGTTACCTTTGTGGTGATACATATGGTATGTGATAAATATTTGTGGAATTTGTGAAATTCGGTTTTCAAACGTGCCGATGATGCAAGCGATCTCGCGTGAATTTTGCAAGTCCTGATATGTCGACCGGGTGTCAAAAATCACTCGCCTAAATTCAATTCAAAGATCAAAAATAATATCTGAGCTTAGTTTCAAATAGCCTACGCAATTATCATTTCGGTGATATATATTGCATGCATGTAATAATTGATTAATCTGCCTAAAACGCGCTATTAAAACGGCGAAAGATCGTGATAAACACTCTGGTGGCGGTCGCACTAAATAACGACCGGTAGGGCCCGGCGTCTGGCGGAGAAAAAAAGGTAGCGGCCGGAGGTTGAAACGGGATTTTTATGCACTTTTAACTGTATATATATGTTGTTTGGATGTATTTCTAACAGTTCTGTAACTTTGATGACCAAGCTTGCGCCCAAAGTTGGTGAAATTGATGCTTGTTTATGGACTGCGCTAGCGACCGGAGAATTCTCCGTCGGCCATTTTGGCTACGGTCCCTGAGTTGTTGTGGTTGGCAATTTTGCAACAAATTTCGCCATTTAGGCTACGTTTGTTTACAATTATTTTGAAAGTCACATTATGACATCGTAGTATGAATTCCACTGCAGTTTCGTTACGCAGCAATGCTCATGTTTTTGGTTTGCAATCCTGTACTGTCTGTACACTGCGCTGTGCATGGCTGTACTGTAGCTGTAAAAAAGACAAAAACCATAGCCTAGCCCTATAGGACAGGCTTAGAGTATAACTCAACAAACAGGCCCTCATGATTCATTTGATGGACACCTTATTTGAGAGTACCTCATCATTAAGTCCACTAGATCCTGTTCTGTCACATGTCGTAGACGATAGACAATTTTCAAAATGTAGTACACCACTCGCTCATCTTTAAGCCCAGCTCTCGGCTCACATCATGTGGGCAAGGTTGGCTGTTGAGTGTTATGGTTCAGTCTGTGAGACTAATTTAAAGAGGTTACACTTTTATTTTGAATTGGAAAACAGCCCACAGGACTGAGTAATAAGTGTGCCCTTCGA
Organism: Lineus longissimus; assembly: GCF_910592395.1. Taxonomy (NCBI): domain Eukaryota; kingdom Metazoa; phylum Nemertea; class Pilidiophora; order Heteronemertea; family Lineidae; genus Lineus; species Lineus longissimus. The sequence continues at coordinate 13,657,930 of NC_088317.1, read as the reverse complement.
AGGTAAAGTCTCTTTCTGGATTTGCTTCCATAGATGCCTTGTTCAGGATATCATCTGACCGATGCCTGATCAAGCACAGACTGTATCCGGTGGTGTACATTTCCCCGTCTATGTCACCCTTTTTTATTCAGTCAGTGTTAATTTCTCTTCTCTTTTTTTACAGATTAACTGTTGTTGGTTATTACAAGAGGAGTCGTTGGCACATTTCAAGTCCAGGAAAGCACTTGCTGTTCCCACATTCAGAGTGAGGTGTGCTTACTCGTTTTACTGCTTTCCATTCCCGGAGAGCGTTATCAAATATCTGCTGCAAGGCAACAAATATCTGCCGCAAGGCGCTTCAAATATCTGCCGAAAGGCATCAAATATCTGCCGCACCAATAAAGTTCATTTTGTTAACCAACTCTTTATCTTCTTTTCTTCACATACAAAAAAGACCGTCCCAAACATTTGGCTGCATCCACTTCATCAATGTCCAGACAACAGTCGGTTCATTTGACCATTGTAAAGCACCAGGCCCCACCTCACAAAATACACTGTAATAATCATGTACCTTGTGTCCATGTGCATGTTATTAGTTCCACCTACGCTGCATGAAGACAAGGACTCCACTCTTTGACGTCACCACACAACTCCTTGACGTCATCACACACCCCACTACTGCAACGGCAATAGAAATGACTTTACGTCATAATACCAGGGTGACGTCAACTCAGTACTTCAGCATGCACTGATATAGCAAGAAGGTCTTTCGCATCAGCACTTCTGCGTGCTAGACATTATAGCTTCACGTTGCCTCATAATAACGTTACCGACACACACTTGGCCCTTGCCTTCACCTATCCATTTCAGCTGAGCGCCAGGCCCTTGGGCCTCTTGTTATCATTTCGTTGATACATCCAGTGGAATGGCTCTGTTGTCCTTCGGATCAGACAATAGGTCATGCTTGTGATTGATACATCAAGTCAGAGGAAAGACTGTGTTATTTCCCATTGACCACCTTCGTGACGGGAAATACTAAAAGGTATCATATCAACCAATTTTTTTAATGGAAGCCATTATAAATCAAAGGATGAATATGTTTTGTGGTTAAACTCTTTGAAATACAGTGGAACCTCTCTTAGCGGACACCTGTCTATGAAGGACAACCTCCCTATTAGGACACTAGCTTTGGTCCCAAATTGGTTGTTATCATTCAATTTGACCTCTCTAATCAGCACACCTCTCTATTAAGGACAGCAGTTGTCAGTCCCGACAGTGTCCTTAATAGAGAGGTTCGTTCTACTGTGACATTTTGACATTTTGAGGGTAGTGTACATTATTTGTGGGAAACCATTGTTTTTGCCTACTGTCCGTAATTGGGAGGGAATTGGACCAAAAATTGGCCATCGCCCTGTCCGCAATTCGGAGTAGAGAGGTGTCCGCCGTACAGAGGTTTTTGTTATTGGAAATGACTCAGAAAAAATCGGGACTGTCCGGACGTGTCTGTAATGTAGAGGTGTCCGCCTGGCAGAGGTGTCCGCTAAGGGAGGTTCTACTGTACTCTCAAATTAGCATTTACATGAATGATAAATACACCAAACAAACACTAGTTCCACACCTCTGGAATGACATTGCCTATAATAAATACAAACCCATCTTCATGTGCACTATAGACTTCTGAAATCACTGGACACGATGTGACCTGCTGATAGGGGATGCAGCAGCGATGCAGGTCCTCTTCACGGAGAGCTTTATGTCTAAAGCACACAATATAAATGTTATTGGAAAAACTATCATAATATGTTGCGAAATTTTTTTTACTGTTCTTAATCATATATTTACTCACCCAGCTGGTTTTCAACAAAAGGCCTGTCAGACTGGCACATTACACCTGCAGCTACCTGTATTGATTGTTGCATTATTCAGCCAGTCTAAACCAGAGTTGGTTAAATAAGTGAAATCACCTGCCAGTAATGGTAATAGTTTTGGCACCATGCAGCAGTAAAGGTACATGTAGCACTTGTCTCTTGCTCATCAGTATTGCTGCATTCCGATGAAATAGGTGTGCTTTTTACTTCCTTTGGCAAGTGGACTAAAAGGATTTCAAAATCTTTGCCTCTGCATTATATCTGTGACTTTCAAGGGGATTTTGCATGAGAAGCCATTTCAGCTCACTTCTGACAGGGGAGCTTATTCTATGGTTCAGTGTCTGTCGATCATCATTGTCGTCTTCCTCGTCCATTGACAAGGTACGTTTTGTAACTACTAGAGCTATCAACCTGAAACTTGAAACATTTCCCTCCAGGTTAATTCCTGATATTGGCACCAGGTGGCTAAAACTGAAAACAATAACCTAACTTGATCATTCTGCTATTGCTTTAATAGTGACTGGTGTACAGGAAGAGCTTGGTATTGCTCTTAGGAAATTTGCTTTTGTAGCTTCGTGAACAACTATTGGAATATAACTCCAAGGATATTTGACTCGGTCACTGATTCCGACTGTCCACTTGAGGTGGTGTACTTGTGTACCGGTGTATTTGTGAACCTGTGAACCATTTGCACTGTACCATTCGACGTTGTTTTGATTCCCAATGAAGCTGCGTTGGGGCATCTGTGGAGCAGGGAAAGTTTCCAATGATTTTGTGATTGGTGTGAGTGTCCTGCCTGCTGCAGAACATCAGGTTGTGAGTGTAGCCGCACGGAATCAACTTCGCGCCCAGGAATTTGCTGACAAGCACAAGATAGTGACGGCTTACGGGTCTTATCAAGAACTCGCAACCGATAATTGCATAGATGTGGTTTACATTGGTGTTATCATCCCTTATCATTACGAGGCAACCAAGATGATGTTGAATTTGGGGAAACATGTCTTGTGTGAGAAACCAATGGCGCTGAATCGCAAGCAAGTGCAGGAGCTGGTCGATTTAGCTCGGTCGAAGAATCTCTTCTTGATGGAGTGTGTTAGGGGTCGTTGCTTCCCAATCTACAAACTGTTGTGTGGTGAGCTAGACAGTGGCACGATTGGAGAACCTATGATGGTCAGTGCGCATCTCTGTATTTCTAAAAAAGATGAGTCCAAATGGAAGTACAGGGCAAATGGCGGAGGAGCTACTCTTGGCCTTGCTGTCTACTGCATTCAACTGGCACTGTTGGCGTTCAAGGAACGGCCTGAAGAGGTGAAAGCTGTTGGTCATCTCAGTGAGGAAGGTGTCGATGTTGGAACGTCTGTCTGTATGAAATTCAGCGCCGGACGCTTGTGTACCTTTACGCTAGACCTGCGCTATCGAGGAACTAACTCGGCGACCATTTATGGCACAGAGGGCAAACTTGAATTACCGGCTGTGTTTACTGGCCCGTCTGTTCTGGTGAGGCCCTCAGGTCGCGTAGAGGTCCCCATTCCTTCTCCAACCCACACTGACGGGCGGCCAACCACTTATTCCATGGTGTCTGGCTTGTGCTATGTTGCTGAAACGGCACGGGAATGTATCATGAATGGCCAGACGGAGTGTCACCTGATAACGCTGGAGGAGTCTCTCATGATCGCTTCAATCACTGATGAAATACGTCAGCAGATCGGCGTAACATACGAGGGAGACACAGAACTCTAGAATCCAAAATCCGGAGATTGTGTATTGACAAAACTCTTGATGTGACTTTGGAATAGGTGAGTGTTCATCACCATGACCAAGACAAGTCATCTTTTCCAGGAGCATTAAACGAAATTCATTCTTCTATTGCACTGTATAGATTAGCTATTTACATTGCATTACAATACATTTATACCATGACTCTTATTTTGACATTTTTATCCGATATATAATGAATGGTGTCAGTGCTTCCTCGCTCATGAACGGTGGAGATAACATTTAAGTCATGTATGTCAATAATCTAACTGATTGACCATCTCTGATGCTGGACTCCGCAGCCCGGGAAAGCCTAACGTTATGCGATATTTTATCACATACCAAGACGTCATCGAGGTTTTGCGAAAACCCGTCTCAAAATCAAATCTGATACAAATCACGGCAGAAAATCACACCAAACCTTAGATCTTTTGATGATCTTTCGGTTGAACATCATTAAAACCGACTTCAGACTTGGCTAAACAACTTTATTCGATTGTTTCTGTGGGTTGTCAAGCGTGCCACCCAGCCATGTGGTATTTTCCCAGATCACACGGGTGAACTCTGTGACGCGGTGGACAGTCTTTGTGACGACACGCGTCATTGTTGAGGGCTTGACAATGGGGGTCGGGGGTACATTGTTGTCGCTGTTTTGGTAACATCATCGCGTCATTGCGGCCGTGGATTTCATGTCATTGGGACGCAAGGTGCACTTTTGGTCTTGGATTTACGGGAGTGAAATTGGCAATGATTCGAGCTACAAATCCTTAAAAAAAAAACCAGTAGTGGCATGTCTAGTCATAAACAGAAAACGACACTCATGTGTTTCGTGAGTGGAAATATCTCGAGTGGTTGTCTTGGCCCAGAAACCCACGAGAGACCGCAGGTGGCTACTTTGTGCATTATATCGCCACAATTATGTCATGACGTTAATACGCACACCATCTTCTCACAACATTGCGACATAATGTAGCGCAATGTTAGTCATGTAATTGCTTGCTGGCTTATAGTCTGTTGTCCAAGTTGGTTTGATTGCTTCAAGTGTATTTTCAAACTTTATATTCCAATGCATGGAAAACCATAAATGCATTCATGGGAAAGAATGACAAATGATATGATGCAATATAAATGATGATTTATGTATAAAACAGATGTGTAAATCAATTGGTGACTTTGTACCCTGTGTTTTTTTATGATTGGTCGATATGTGCCATGGCGTGGGAAAAATGACTCTAATGACTGTCTAGACATTTGTATGAGTTGATAGTGTTTTAGCCAGGATTTCAAAAAGGCAAGGCAATTTCAGACTCTGAAAAGGCAGGAGCAATTTTCAGCCAAAAAAGGGCATTTTTCATCGCGGCAAATTCTGCTTTTATTTGAAAAGTCAACAATTTTTATAGTTCTAAGGTACAAAAGTGATTTTATGGAGCCAATCGTGCATTTTAAAACACATGTATGCCTTTTATTAGGTGTCAGACCACTTCTTCTAATCATGATAATCATAATAGGTGAAAATAGGGCGACAGGGCGGGATGCGGCACCCTGCCATTCTGCTCTAGCAGTTGAACAAACGTTAACGTTGAACAAAGATATGAAGTCAATAGGGCCGTTTGAAGACACGGAACCCAACCAATCTAGACCGATTCACATTGGTCAACATTGGTCGGCCGTGTGAACGCACATGAATGTGATATGGTATTGGTCTGGTCTGGTTTGATGTTCATACTATAACGTCATTACGAGACATACATCAAAACCGAGATCTAACAGGATTTTAAAATTTTAGTAACCATGATGACAACAATTTTTTTGTGTATTTGTGTACATTGGTGCAGTGCATTGAAATTAGGCACTTCGCTCTGTACAGTTTTTTTCTCAACCAACCTGGGTGAAATCTTGAACTATCATTTGTTCATGTCCATGTCCATCTACTCATTATCATTATTATTATTATACAAGTTATATAGGGCTATATGTAAAACAATTTCATGGCACTTTACATTGATAAAAATACAATGAATTAGACAAGTTTGCTATGACCAGTAAGACAATAGGGCCGTTTAGACGACGCGAAAAAATCCGGATGCGTCCCGAATCCGGATTAATTTTTCGTCGTGTAAACGCAAAAAGATCCGGATCAATGTGGTTGCATCCGGACTAAAAAGGTACCATCGCCTTGGGTGGTTTTAATCCGGATTCATCCAGATTCGATCCGAATGCGGTCTTTTCGCCTGTCGTCATAACGGCCCTATTAAGACAATGAGAAATCAAACTGAGACTATAAAACTTAAATTGTACTTTCCACCTATCATAAAACCCCGTGTTCCATCGAGCTCGATGGGGCTAATAGACACGGGGATTTGACACACGGGTCTATTTAGACATGGCAATTCATAGGTGTAAGCGCAAAAGACACAGGGATTTGATAGGTGGAAGTACGACTATTAGCTACATGTGAGACAATTAGGAATAAGAGGACTATAAAACATTCTCAAGTGCATTGTCACCGAAGAAGTGCTTCCTGTGCCAAGTATGAATGCAGAAGGCCAAGAAACAAACCACTGTGTAATACATGTATATTATATACATTGTATACAATAGAAACTTATATACAGCTCTGAAAATGCTTTGGTGTAAAGTTTTTGGGACACCCTGTATATCTGCAATTGGTTTGCTAATGTTTGCAGAGACGTGGCATCATTTCAACACTGGGATGAGTCTTCATCTGCATGGTTTTGAGTTTTCAGCGCCTCAGCAAGATGCAACTCAGGTCAATCGAATCCATTTCAGTAGTGGATGTCATCATTTGTCAATAACTCTGGCATGTGTAGAATGTTGTATGCTAGCATCTCGAGAATTAAAACAGCATTTTACCTGAAGGTCACTGCATCCAGCTAATACCTGAGGTGAAAAGTTCTCACAATATCAGTATATTGTTGGAATTTCAAAGTTAGTTATCAGGTAGAAATATTTTCATGCAGTTGGTCCTTGATGCTATTTCTACCTAAAGGAAACCTGTAGTGAAACGCTTATAAAAATGGGGAGTTTCGAACGGCCCGGTAAAAACCTAAGACGGGAAGAAGCTGACATTGGCAAAACTTAGCAGTTTCGAGTTCGCAGGGTAGCGGTTCTATTGTTGGGCCATAATGTGACAACTGGAATTCAAGTTGGGAGGTGTCGGCCAGGAGAGGTAAGCTTTGTCGCATTAAACCCTTTTGCTGCGACAACCATTTTTCAGCCAGTGCCACCATTTGCTGACAGTCGATACCAATGATAAACAGTGGAGCTAACTTTTAACTCAACAGTCGAAACTATTCGAAAGTGTCGCCATCTATACTGTCAGGATGAAACGAATTATTCCCGAGTGTGTTTGGCATATTTAGAGAGGTTGAGACCCAAAATCGCCCAAGTGCCGAAATTAAAAAATTTCAGACTCTGGAATTGATCAATTGGTCAGACACTGGAATTGATCAATTGCCGCCATCATGGATGTCAGCATCCTGAGATTCAGGGTTTGACAATCCTACGTCATAAACTCTGTCGCCAGTTCAGACTGTAAATCTTACTCAGGCCGAATTAGTGCCACTTTCTCTCATAAAAAGTTATATTTTATTAAAAAATAACAAAATATGATCTTTATAAATAAAATTTGACACTTGCTAGTGGGTTTTAAGATGAATGTATTGAGAACTACATACGCAGCGTAGTGCAGCAATCATTTTCGCGGGCTTTGTGGTGATGAGATAGCCTCACAGCAATAAGAAAGATTCTTTCCTGATCTACATCGGCGATACTACTTTTCAAGATGGTGGCAACTTACTAGTTCTAGAGGCGTTGTGATGAACGAAATCAGCGCCTCTAGTGTCAAGATTGGTTGAGACCAAGTGCTGGTGAATAAGTATTTTAAGTAGGGCATGACGTGCTTTGCACGTCACCAACATGACATGGGACCATGTACATGACGTGTTAGGCACGTCACCTGCATGACATGGGACCATGTACATGACGTGTTAGGCACGTCACTAACATGACATGGGACCATGTACATGACGTGTTAGGCACGTCACCAACATGACATGGGACCATGTACATGACGTGTTAGGCACGTCACCAACATGACATGGGACCATGTACATGACGTGTTAGGCACGTCACCAACATGACATGGGACCATGTACATGACGTGTTAGGCACGTCACCAACATGACATGGGACCATGTACATGACGTGTTAGGCACTTCACCTGCATGACATGGGACCATGTACAGTCCTTCAAAAAAGTAAATGGACACACAAAAATCAAATTTTCTTGAAAACGGCTGGTGATAAATCGATTCGGTTTGCTGCATTTGATAGGACATTTAGTTGTGCATCATGGTATCTACCACATAGAAATTAGCCATTTTATCTAATACCGACTTTTATTGATTTACAAAAGGCCCCAAAATCAACTTTTTCGTTTCCGATTTTTTTCGTACTTTTTCTTGATAGGATGAATCACCATGATGAAAAACCCACGTCCCCATCAAGGTGATGAAAATATCTTGTGTTAATTGGTGGGAAAACAGCATTTTATGTCAAAATTTTGCACCTTGTTTATTGACTTTGGAATTACTTTGGAGAAGTCGACCATAGCCAATTATGTCAGTTTCAACATGCAGCCTGAGTGTTAATTCCTTATTGGCTGAGGTTTTGAATGGGGGTGGAAATGTTGTTAACATTGATGTATTGTAAACGCGAGGGTAAAGTAATATTGGTGAACCCATTGTCCAGCTGCCAAATCCAGGCCTGGGAGAGCTATTCATAGGCATATTAAACAAGGCCATTGAAATGGTGACATGATTCCGGTTGTCTGGGCCAGGTGAATAATATCAAGGGGGCATCTCCGCAGTAGAAGACCGGGTAACAAAACCCTTTTGCACAAATGGGTTAATAAGTTGCAGATTCAAGTGAAAACTGTGGAATTTCTTAGATATTCACTCATAACTCAACAGAAGCTTCCAGTCAATATAAAATTTGCCCCCAAAAAATGCGTGATAAAAAAGTTGATTTTGGGACCTTTCATAAATCGAAAAAATTGACTTATAGGTAAAATAGCAAATTTCCAAGTGGTAGATATCATGATGCACAACTAAATGCCCTATCAAATGCAGCAAACCGCATCGATTTATCACCAGCCGTTTTCAAGAAAATTTGATTTTTGTGTGTCCATTTACTTTTTTGAAGGACTGTACATGACGTGTTAGGCACGTCACCAACATGACATGGGACCATGTACATGACGTGTTAGGCACGTCACCAACATGACATGGGACCATGTACATGACGTGTTAGGCACGTCACCAACATGACATGGGACCATGTACATGACGTGTTAGGCACGTCATCCGCAGCAAAAGGGTTATTTTTTTCTAGTAATCAAACTGATCACATGTATGTCATTGTGGTTGCCTTGATTTCTGTGTTGTAATGAAAAACGATTGTTATAATATTCTTGAACTTGCTTAACCATGGTGTATTCTACATAACAAGGGGTGTTAAAGCTGAAATAACCCTCCGTGGGACACTTCACAAATTCAGATATATATATAAATATTCAAATCTTGCTCTTGATAATGATACATAACTAATGATCATAGTCATTTAGTCACTTCATTGCAGAAATGTGGACAACCTGCTTCGAAAGCTGATGTCCGAAGCCTGCTGTCACCGTAGTAACAATGACAACAACAAACTGGACAGAGTCAAGTTGATAAATAACGTAGAGCGCTTCGTGAATAATAAATGAAGATTATCTTTTTTCAGTCATCTAGGTTGGGTCTTTCTGTAAGTCTTAAAGGGACAATATAGGCAGCAGCTAAGCTGGCAAGATAAAGTCACACAAAGTTGCCAATAGGGGTCTCTCACATCTCACAGTACGTTGAAATGATTCACACCTGTACGAGGAATATATTTCATGCGGAATCTGACATGACCCAGGGCCATTACTGTGTATAAAAGTCACCTAAAGATGGCCGAATAAGCCCCTCTGCTCCTGCCTATAGTCCCCCTTTAACATATTTCTCTTCAACCCTAAGTTTTTTTTATCGGTTTCGTATTACCATAATTTTGCTTATATTTTCTAGACCCAAGAAAAAGCGGAAAAGTGAAGCTTCCTCGTTCGAATTGATTCTTAATTTGTTACAAACAACACCAGCAGGTGGTCACGTAAAGACGGAAGATTGGGGGGAATTATTTGAGCGTTTTGTTGCTAATGCCATCTCACCCTACGTCTCTGTAAAGGCTCTGGTCTTGGATGAGTTACTACAATGTCTGAAGGTAATGTGGCGGTCTGTTTCATATGCGTACCAATATGTGAGTATTTGGGTAAGAAAGGTAGGCCATTTATTGACTACCAGTTGAGTACAAGTAAATTTTACTGCCAGAAAATTATGGCCATTTATGACCACAAGATGTAGGGTAAGAATGGGGTAATTGTAGCCCCGGTTTATTTGTAGCCCCTGCATTGTTTAATGCATGGGGATATCAATCAATATCATAGGCAGGGCTAAAATTAAACCAGGGCTGCAGTTACCCCATTCTACCTTACTCATTACAGGTTGAATGAATACAAAGTACAGGAAAATTCTTTTGTTTTGACTGGGATTTGAACCACATATTTTTGGATTGCCGGTCCACTGCTCTACCAACTGAGGTATAGATATTGAGTTGAGAGCTGAATGTCAACTGGGACATTATCAGTTCTATAAACAATTTAGGGCAATTGTAATGTAAGTAGGAGGAAACCAGAGACCCCGGAGGAGACCTACGCTGTTGGAGAGAGTCACCCTCTCTATCACATGAGTGCACCGGGACTGACCGGGAATCGAACCCGGGACCTCAGAGGTGACAGGCACCGATGTTTCCACTGTGCCACTCCGACAGCACCACTCCGACAGCACCACTCTGACAACCAACGTAGGTATTGAGGTTCCCTGATTTTCTCCACTGTGTGACACCATTATTAGCATCTTTTCACGGCCATATTTTTGCGATTGTTAGGCCACACATTTTGATTTGTTTTGTTGGATTTCGAAGCTTTAGAGTCAAAAGCCATGTGGGTGGGGCAGAAATTAAAAAACCAATGTGGGGCGGGAATACATTTTTTTCCATCAGACTCAAAATCTATGTGGAGCTGGGAAATAAAAAATAAAAACATGCTTACTTTTTATTAATTTTAGTCTCAGATCATATAAGGGGACCCAAAAAATAAAAATTGGTTGAAATTGGTCGTCGGGAATTTCTTTTCTTCATTTCTCTCGATTTTATGGTCGCAGGAGAAAAAAAGTGTTTCAAGAACGGCCGTCAGGAAAATGACCCCAGGCGGAGTCGTAATCCAACAAATGAAAAAAATGTGGCCTTAATGCGTAAAACCAAAAAATAAAAGTCATGTTAATGTATCCCGATTTACAGTTCTTGATTTTGCATATCTTTCAGGCATTGAGCTGGCAACCATTAGAATCTTACCGCACGAACGAGAGCCTGCAATGCATTGTTGGATTACTCGCTGTTCTCATGGGGATGAGACGCGACGATGGATCGGTCCCCATGGACTTGACCACACGATGCCTGGAGCTGTTACGTGCCCTCATGGCTGGGGGACCTCCCAGCCCCATGGCCTCCTCTCTCAAGATGCTCATTACGCAACTCTATGATTTGGGACAGCTATGTGATACAGATGTTAAAGAAGGGAGGGCATTTGTTGATGCCTTGAAGGAGTTGATGCAGATTCTGATTAAGAGTCACCTAAGGGAGGCTGGGGCCAACAGCTTGCTGCTCTTCATTGGGCGGGTGAGTTTATGCTGAAAGAATTCCAGTTGATCTGAACAACTCAAGGTGTGCTTCCTCATATAACAACCTCAGATGACAACGTTTCTGCCCAGATTCAATTTGTGGTTTCATTTTAAGTAAAAGAAAGATTGAAAATGTTTTACATTTTTCATTGAAATGGTAATCATATGCAAAACTATCGAAAAGAGCAAACAAGAAATAAGAACAAATAAAAGTACTCATGTCAGTTATATATTGCAGGTTGTTGATGATGTAAAGGTGAAGTCATCCCTTGTGAGTCTAGAAACTCTGGCCATCTCTCTGCAGGCAGTTCATAAGGTAAACCATTTATTGTACTGTTAAGTGGGAAAGTGATTGGGGTGTGGGCGAACAATGAGGAACCCGCACAACAAAACCTGCCAATAGGGGGCCCTGCAGGCAAGTGGACCATGGTTGCAATGAGAAAGTCATTTCCCAGGTCAATGATTATTGAATATTTCAACCCTTAATTACTTTAAATGGGGAAATAGCACCAAAAATGTTGTTTTATTGGTCATTAATTCTAATTTTGATGAGAATTTTGTGAGGGAGAAAATCAACAAAACTGAATTTAATTGAAAATGCACTGGAAGTGTACCTTTTAGTACTGGTGCTGCCATCGGGACTTTTAGTTCTGCAGGTTCCTCATTACTGTTGATCATTCTAAAGTTATGACGGTTAGCTTGAACCAAGTATAGATCTGAACTTATAATACTTGAACCAAAGAGCCTACAGTCGTCCATTTGCCACACCACAGCACCATACTCTCCCAGAGAACGAGTATAGCTAAAATCAAATGATGCAGTCTTGATAGTCCAATGAAGCACCAGGCACCAGGCAATGGCTGATATTTATAAAAGACAAGTAAATGCTTTTACTTTAAACTTCATGTACATTTACGCTAGCCATCTCTGTAGAAAACTGTGGTAAAAGCATTTACTAGTCTTTATAAATATTAGCCATTGTATTAAATTTTGTATGACCTGTTGCATCAAATTACATTTGATGCTCGATGCCATTTCGTTTTTTGGCACATTCCCATTTGATTGAACACAATGAGGAACCTGCAGAACTAAAAAAGGCAGATGGCAGCACCAGTACTAAAAGGTACACTTCCAGTGCATTTTCTATTGAAATTAAGTTTTGTTGATTTTCTCCCTAAAACTCATCAAAATTAGAATTAAGGACCAATTGGACAACATTTTCGGTGCTATTTCCCAATGTAGAGGAATTAAGGGTTAAAATATTCAATAATCATTGACCCGGGAAATGGCTTTCTCATTACAACCATGGTCCACTTGCCTGCAGGGCCCCCTATTGGCAGGTTTTGTTGTGCATGTTCCTCATTATACATACTGCTTCGGTAAGAAATGGCATTTATATGTCAATTCTGTGCCCATGTTGTGTATCAAGTATTGGAAGGGCCCATGTTGTGTATCAAGTATCGGAAGTGCCCATGTTGTGTATCAAATATCGGAAGTGCCCATGTTGTGTATCAAATATCGGAAGTGCCCATGTTGTGTATCAAGTAGCGGAAGTGCCCATGTTGTGTTTCAAGTATCGAAAGTGCCCATGTTGCGTATCAAGTATTTGAAGTGCCCATGTTGCGTATCAAGTATCGGAAGTGCCCATGTTGCGTATCAAGTATCGTAAGTGCCCATGTTGGGTATCAAGTATTGGAAGTGCCCATGTTGCGTATCAAGTATCGTAAGTGCCCATGTTGTGTATCAAGTATCGTAAGTGCCCATGTTGCGTATCAAGTATCGTAAGTGACCATGTTGCGTATCAAGTATCGTAAGTGCCCATGTTGCGTATCAAGTATCGGAAGTGCCCATGTTGCGTATCAAGTATCGGAAGTGCCCATGTTGCGTATCAAGTATCGGAAGTGCCCATGTTGCGTATCAAGTATGGTAAGTGCCCATGTTGTGTATCAAGTATCGGAAGTGCCCATGTTGTGTATCAAGTATCGGAAGTCCCCATGAATGATAAATTGGCATGACATCACGACATCACGCTGAAAATTGCTTTGTCATACAGGTTTGGATATTAGACCACGCAATTCTCACTCGTAAAGTGACGTCACCATCTTTTTATAGAATCTGAGAAATTTTGAAACGATACTGAAATTGAAAAAAACCGTGGTACATGTTAGGCCAGACTGTAATAAACCTCTCCCTTTGACAGGCTCTACAAAACGATCATGCTGATGAGGTGACCAGGATGGCATACCAACAATCATTCATCAAGTTGGAGCCATTGGCTACTCTTCTCTGCGCAAGAGATGTTTCCAACGCACGACCCCCTCGCCAGCTTTGGAACATCTGTAGCACCATGGTTGCGTATCACTGGAGGAGTGAGGAGTCATCGCAGCTCATCTACCAGCTTCCTTCCCTCGCGAACAGTGCTCTGGATGGAATAAATATTGATATGGTGAGATACAGTGACACTATTACCCATCCTATTTTGAACAAAATCATCCATCGTCCTTCAAATTAGATGTTCCTTTTACCTAGTGTCTTTGTCAGGGCAAGCAAATGACGACACCTGGTGAGAAACCAGAGAAGCTTGTGACGGATTCTTCTTCCGGCCTCTGGCCCATGCTGAAGTCCAAGTCACTTGGTCAGTCCCCCCAAATGGCATGTAACATTAGTAGCATGCAAGAAATTTCATCCTACCTTTGAGGAGGAACACTCTCTGAAGAAATATTCAGCACAGTGCGAACGCTGAAGTAGAAGATCCTAATGTCAAGTCCAAATCTAACGCTCAGAACCTGAATAGTTCTGAAAATATATTTTGGACAATTCCTGACCTTTTTGGACGCTTTAATTTTGTGCATCCCACACTGAGGAACAGGTGATGACATCTGCCCTTTATGACTTTATCACGGGTTGTGATGCTCATTAGGTAGGTTCAGATCAGAGATGTAGGCCTACTTGGAAGTCAGATGCGGTTAAAAAAATTTCAACGATTTCCTATGGCGTGCAGGGAGACGGCACATTATTAAAATCAGGCTACACATGTGACTTGAAGACAGGCTAATTATTTACCCATCCCATCTTGACGACTTGGCATCTGTATGATAATAAATCTGATATTGCTACGTGGCTTTCCATTCTGAAGGAGACTGAAGATGGAGTTGAATGGACTCTTAGTCAGCCCCCACGCCCAGAACAACAAACAAATTTTTCCTTCCCGTTCAATTCTGGTACTCAAACAACGTTTTTGCATATAATTTCAGGATGCTAACTATATTGAATCCTGCTTAACATTCATATCCACTGTGGCCATCTGTTTCAAAATTGGTGCTAAGTCCACTGCCAAAGAAATCAACCTTGAAACCGTTCTAGAGATGTCCATGGGAAAACTTGCCTCGTTCCTTAGGCAGGTTCACAAGGAGAAGTGTACCAAGGCGGTCCTGATGGGGGTGGGGATTGAAGCAAGTCACCTGGGAAAGCAACATGAGAATGGGTTGGAATCAAAGGCAAAGCTACCATTTGCCTCGCCATCTCCAAGTGGACAGACTGATCAACAATCTATCGAGTCAACACTGAGTCGTATTGAAGGCCTGGCTCTCGATGTTGTTGGCTTGTTGCTGAGTGTTTGTAGCGCGGGGCAGTTCACGAAGATGCTTCATGATGGCACCAAAGACATGGTGAGTTATAAAACCCAGTAGCCCATTGCGAACATTAAATGGCAAATGTGTGGGACATTTCCGTGGTAGAGGACCTTTTCTCACATTTCAATGACCAGATACAGTATGGGGTCATTAGATGAGTCTAGGCAGCATGATGAATGGGCTATACTACAGCCATGTAGAATTAGCGGAATAAGCGGAATGAGCGGAATAAGCGGAATGAGCGGAATAAGCGGAATGAGCGGATTCTGGGCTTCAATCACCTGGAAAAGCCAGTATTTGTCGCAATGATCATCGCCATGCCTGAACTCTGAAGACGAAAGGAGGTACGGTAATACAGCGCTGCACACAGCTACCGACTGAACTAAACTGTCCCTACAGACAAGTTTACATGCCCTCATTGCGAGTCATGGCTTAACGACCGCAAAAAGCAATTTTCAAATAGTCCCTGTGGCGTATCGAACAAATTAAAACTTAATGAGTTCATTAAGTTCCATTTTGTATTAAATTGTATCATATTTTGTACAGAATCCGCTCATTCCGCTAATTCTATATGGCCCTATACTATGCTAGTAAACAGTCAGTCTAGACGCTGAAATCGATAAAAAAAAACGTCAGTCACTGTTAAAATAGATCTTGGTCGGGAATGCGAAACTCATTTCTAGTAATCCAATAACAAGAAATGAGAACCAGAACCATTCTCGGTGAATCGATTCTCGGGAGCGGGATAGCAAAACTTCTCTATTACCAAATGATACATAACCTGTATCACCAACTCTCATGGTTCATTAAAACTTGTCGAAAGTGCAGTCATTATCTCCAGGCCAATATATCTCCAATTATCAGGTGCATGTCTGGCTCTCTCATCCAATTGATTTAAATACCGGGGGACGCTGTAATTTGATGATGAACACAATGCTGGTTACCATGACGACGCAATGAAATATTCAATCACAGACAATATATTATGTAATATTTTCTCCGCACCCTTATCCATGAATAAGATCTTCGTGACAAGGATTGGCTTGTTCTAATACCTCGCTTACTTATGTAATGTCGTTACTTCCAGTGTCCTGACCATATTTGGACAGATACCAGCAAGGTGTCCACTGGGATTAGGATTTGGCAGCGGGTGCTATCTGTCCAGGTTAATGAGGAGAAGAGGACCAATCTGAACTACGCCTCACAGAGCGTGAGTATTGAGTAATCACCAAACTCTGGGGAATTTTATCACTTCCTAAGTATTGTAAACTTTTACATTCATGGTCCTTTATAGGGGGACTATAGGCGGGAGCAGAGGGGCTAATTTGGCCATCTTCAGGTGACTAATATACACAGTAAGGGCCCTGGGTCATGTCAGATTCAGCACTAAATATATTTCTCGTAGAAGCGTGAATCATTTCGACGTAATGTGAGATGTGAGAGACCCCTATTGGCGACTTTGTGTAACTTTATCTTGCCTGCCTAGCTGCTGCCTTTATTGTCCCTTTAAAGGGAAGTCTATAGGCAGCAGCCAGGGCCCGGTTGTTCAAAAGCACAAAAAATACGTTATCCCTAACATATTATACATTGTCCCTTTCACTTTCATTTAAACTCATAAAAATGTTCACATTACGATGTAATGACTCATTAACGTTGTTTCGAAAAACCCAGCCCAGGTTGGCAAGATTACACATTACAAGTTACACAAAATCGCTAATAGGGGTCTCGCTTAATATTACGCAGCATGACCTACTGACTGGGTGTTGATTGGTTTTTGTCGTCACAAAATATATGCCTCAAATGGTTTGACTAATTTAGTGGCTTGATAAGCTAAAGGAAATGATATTTAAATGAGGTCATAGAACTCC
This sequence comes from Lineus longissimus, assembly GCF_910592395.1. Lineage (NCBI taxonomy): Eukaryota > Metazoa > Nemertea > Pilidiophora > Heteronemertea > Lineidae > Lineus > Lineus longissimus. The sequence goes on along the minus strand of NC_088317.1, from coordinate 13,640,996 downwards.
TCTAAGACATGCGATATTTTGAACAGCACAGTAACAACCTATGGCAAAAAAGGTTCTCATTCATAAATCTGAGCAGTTTCGAGGACACCAGACAGTGGCACAAGAAACTCAACATTCTTTTATCAAATGATTAGCGTCACCATGTCGATGTTTTGAAAGCAACAATGTAACAGACGATCGATCAAGATTCAATCTGGCGTCATAAAGTTACATAACATTTCATTCGTAGCATTGGTTATCTTCTATGTCTGCAACCTGGAAGGTCCTCTTTTATCAATCTGTTTGTCGCTTCAGGTGCTGATCTGTTTCCAAACCCTACTCCTCGAGTTGAAGGCAGTCGATGAAACTGACGATTACATCATGCAGAGTGTGGTGGAGCCACTGTTGACTGTTCAGACTGCTATGCTATCCCATTCGCAGGTAAACACAACATAAATGTCCACAACAACATATGTTTCAATGTACGGGCGGCCAGACTTTGGAACGAACTCAGGTTTGATATTTGAGGCTGAGACTGTTACCATTTTCAGGCGTGGGCTAAAATAAGAAAACCAACTGAGTGTGTTTTTTTTAGCAGAAGTATCACATGACTGCTTGTCTTGGCACGGAAACCCACAAGACTGCGTGGCGTCACAGATTCTCGACCTCGTCGCAGAGGTCACCCATGTGATAGAACCATGTGATCCGGGAAAATATCACATGGCTCGATGGCACGCTTGACAACGCACAGAAACAATCAAATAAAGTTGTTAAGCCAAGTCTGAAGTCGGTTTTAATGATGTTCAACCGAAAGATCATCAAAAGATCTAAGGTTTGGTGTGATTTTCTGCCACAATTTGTATCAGATTTGATTTTGAGACGGGTTTTTGCAAAACCTCGATAATGTCGTGGCATGTGATAAAAACCCATCTGTGTGGACAGTTTTTTGAGGCGCGGCATTTGAGAAAAATTTTGGATTTTGCATTATACAAGTGTAAATTTCATTCATTCATTCATTCAGTCAACTGTGGTACCTTATTTGAAGGAATTGATAGTGTACTGGAGGTATTGGTTGTCTCTCCAAACTTTGAAAGGGATTGGCAAAATGCAAACTAAAATCCTGGTTCCTCTCTACTAGCTACACTCATGTATTCACCATTGATTTTCAGCTGCGTCTCTCACCGAATGTCGTCAGGATGGTGCTGACCTCATGCGAGCTCACTCCCTTGCATAATCGCCTTCACCACGAAACCTTCATGCATATTTTCCCAGCGGTCTATCAGATTCTCAACGTCATCCTGACGAAGCATACCCAGATTGGCCTGAGTATGATTGCAGCATTCGTTAGTGCCGCCAAGCAGTTATTGGAGGCTGTGATGATGCGGAGTGACCAGGATGGGTTGTATATCAACAAGGTTGAGGAGCTGGTCCATTGCGCCGGTTTGATTGAAAGGTGAGACAAAGAAGGTGTTTGATTGCTGCTTTAGGGGCTGGACAGACGCGATCTTCAGTGACGTCTTTTTGGATGTAAAATTTACGCCATGGCATAGGACCATGTGGTGCGCTTCGTCGTCTGCACGACATGGCGGTAATGAACTGTGACCACATCAGCTGGGACGTCATCCACACTTACATGTAGCGCAAATATTGTTGGCGATGTCCGCACAGATTGACATCCAAAATGACAGTCCTAATGACGTCACTGCACATTTCTACATGCAAAAATGTTTGTCTGCAAACAGGCAATTTTTATCCCCAGCTCATGGTGTGCTGTGTATTGGCAAAGATCTGACCTAATCTATGCTTACCGATGCTGATTGTATTGGATAGTTTGACACTGATCAAAATCCAAAACAATCCTAGTCATTTTGATCATATCAGTCCCATGCTTTTGATTATTTCAAGATAAATATGCTACTACATTCTACTATGTTCTTGAGTTTCTTATATATTTTCCAACAAGACCTGGCCACACGAAAGTTGTGACTGATTTGTCACTAAACTGCCAAGTCCAGGGCAAATTTTGTCTTTGAACAGTTGGCACTAAAACTTGCACTTACTAATCTTGTTTTGTTAAGTAAGGAAGTTTTACAGTGCCAAGAACACCAAGTGATTGTTCGTATGTCGATTGGACATATTGGACACATTGTGGACACTTCATCCACACAATCCATCTGTACAATTGTGTCTGGAGTTAAGTTTGGCCACTTTTCTTTATGGACTTGTCTATCAATACATCAACTGGAAGAGTCCATGCAGGGAAATGGGGTGAAGAGGTTGATATAAACTTCTCAAAAGCAGCAAGGATGAGTCTCTATCAGGTAGGCACAATAATATACCAACATTTTTCTCATCTTCCACATGTCTTTCTTCAGATTGTTTTCCCTGGTGGCCACCCACAAGGAAGAATTCTCTAAAGTGGCTCTATATCTTGTTGCTGGTTATGTGACTACACTACAGAAGGTGACTCTCATCCCAGCCATTAAGGTGAGTTCTCTCAAGTGGCTCTATATCTTGTTGCTGGTTATGTGACTACACTACAGAAGGTGACTCTCATCTCAGCCGTTAAGGTGAGTTCTCTCAAGTGGCTCTATATCTTGTTGCTGGTTATGTGACATCACTACAGAAGGTGACTCTCATCCCAGCCGTTAAGGTGAGTTCTCTCAAGTGGCTCTATATCTTGTTGCTGGTTATGTGACATCACTACAGAAGGTGACTCTCATCCCAGCCGTTAAGGTGAGTTCTCTCAAGTGGCTCTATATCTTGTTGCTGGTTATGTGACATCACTACAGAAGGTGACTCTCATCCCAGCCGTTAAGGTGAGTTCTTTCAAGTGGCTCTATATCTTGTTGCTGGTTATGTGACGTCACTGCAGAAGGTGACTCTCATCCCAGCCGTTAAGGTGAGTTCTCTCAAGTGGCTCTATATCTTGTTGCTGGTTATGTGACATCACTACAGAAGGTGACTCTCATCCCAGCCGTTAAGGTGAGTTCTCTCAAGTGGCTCTATATCTTGTTGCTGGTTATGTGACATCACTACAGAAGGTGACTCTCATCCCAGCTGTTAAGGTGAGTTCTCTCAAGTGGCTCTATATCTTGTTGCTGGTTATGTGACTACACTACAGAAGGTGACTCTCATCCCAGCTGTTAAGGTGAGTTCTCTCAGTGGCTCTAAACCTCGTTGCTGGTTATGTGACTACACTACAGAAGGTGACTCTCATCCCAGCCGTTAAGGTGAGTTCTCTAAGTGGCTCTATATCTTGTTGCTGGTTATGTGACATCACTACAGAAGGTGACTCTCATCCCAGCCGTTAAGGTGAGTTCTCTAAAGTGGCTCTATATCTCGTTGCTGGTTCTGTGACATCACTGCAGAAGGTGACTCTCATCCCCGCCGTTAAGGTGAGTTCTCTCAAGTGGCTCTATATCTTGTTGCTGGTTATGTGACATCACTACAGAAGGTGACTCTCATCCCAGCCGTTAAGGTGAGTTCTCTCAAGTGGCTCTGTATCTTGTTGCTGGTTATGTGACTACACTACAGAAGGTGACTCTCATCCCAGCCGTTAAGGTGAGTTCTCTAAAGTGGCTCTATATCTCGTTGCTGGTTCTGTGACATCACTGCAGAAGGTGACTCTCATCCCCGCCGTTAAGGTGAGTTCTCTCAAGTGGCTCTATATCTTGTTGCTGGTTATGTGACATCACTACAGAAGGTGACTCTCATCCCAGCCGTTAAGGTGAGTTCTCTCAAGTGGCTCTATATCTTGTTGCTGGTTATGTGACTACACTACAGAAGGTGACTCTCATCCCAGCCGTTAAGGTGAGTTTTCTAAAGTGGCTCTATATCTTGTTGCTGGTTATGTGACTACATTACAGAAGGTGACTCTCATCTCAGCCGTTAAGGTGAGTTCTCTAAAGTGGCTCTATATCTTGTTGCTGGTTATGTGCCATCACTACAGAAGGTGACTCTCATCTCAGCCGTCAAGGCGAGTTCTCTAAAGTGGCTCTATATCTTGTTGCTGGTTATGTGACATCACTACAGAAGGTGACTCTCATTCCAGCCATTAACTATCAAGACGAGGTGCACATCATAGGAGAGAGCACTCTGTGTGTGTCAAATGTCATGCTTGTAGCCCAGTTGATAAGTAGACAATATCGGTGACAAAATACTTGGTAGATTCAAACATGAGTGATAACCCTTTAACTCCTCTGCTGTCAAACTTGTACCTGTACCACATGCAGGTAGCAGCTACCCAGATGCTTTCCAATGAACCTGGAAGCATAATCCCTTGATTTGGTACATGTATGGTCCTGTTTGTAAGAGCAGCCCCCCCCCCCCCTTTACAAGGTTAGAAATATGTCTGGTGTGTGTGAAAATGCATCGATATTGTTTTTTGTAAAATAGTGGTTAACGGTAGCTGAATGTTGAGGCTGACTGTTTCGAAAGTGCAAATTGGCTGTCTCTGGAAATGGCCATATTTGAATGAGACGTGCGGTTTTCACTATCGAAAAGAAGACAATAGATAGCAAAAATTCTATTTTAACGCTGAAGGATTCTTGAATCGAAAGTTCGGTTTTGCCTGTTGTGGTGAGGACTTATTGTGACCAATGCCAATGATAATTTTACTGTTTTTTTTTCAGAAATCATTGCTGCCCGGCATCCACTGCCTGCTCAACCTCTGTGATGAACACTCGATGGCCGTCCTGCATACCGTACTCAACCCGGGAGTGAAACATATCTTCACAGCACTTTATCAGGACTATACGAAACATTACAAATATACTGGCCGAATATAAACACTATTGGTGGGTGGGGAACTCTTCAGGCTCTGTACAGGGTGGCCCAGAATTATTTTCCCTCACACAATGGATACATAATAGAATTCTATTGTGCAAGGGAAAATAATTCTGGGCCACCCTGTAGTGGCCTCCAGTGCCCTGCTTTAATCAGGGACTTTATTGCCAAGAGGCAGCAGTTACAGTAAGGCAGTGATTTTTATAGAGTTCATGCTTTCACTCGTAAAATTTCATGTCACTGTTCACTTTTCATGCATGACGTGAAAAACGAAAAGGTCATTTCCAAAGAGTGGGCTACGTACGATTCACAATGTCACCTTTCACCCTCACGTCGTGTTTTCAAACCAAAGTCAGTTAACTCGTGACACGTGAAACATGACAAGTGACAACGTGAATCCCATATAACTCTGGCCTTAACGGTCATATAAACTCCAGAACCTTATGTAGATGAAATTGACATGGGCTGGAAATCTATTGTGTTCTGGACTGCCAACTACTGTTGCCTACCCGTAATACAGTGGAACCTCCCTTAGCGGACACCTCTCTATTAAGGACACTAGTTTAGAGTCCCAAATAGGTTGTTTCCTTTCAATTTGACCTCTCTATTCAGGACACCTCTCAATTAAGGACAGCAGTTGTCAGTTCCGTGGGTGTCCATAATAGAGAGGTTCCCCTATATAGTAATGTCTCTCTCCTGGAAAACACCCGCTAGAGATTGCTAATTGTAACATCTGCAGAGTGGCCTACCATGACGCATTTGACAGAAATTTACACATTACCAAACTTGTTTACATGTTCCTAAGGCATTGCACTTGCATTGCACTTTGACTGAGGAGAAGTTTTTATAAATCACACAAAAGTCATCACAAAACCCAGTTATTTCACTTTCTGTGACTGATTGTACACTGTTTTGCCAAGAAATATTGCCAGAATAGACGGTAGGCAGCTCTAAAGTGTCAAGGTGATAGATGTACACTTGAAGGCTTCAGGAATGGGAAGATTCTCTTGTGGTTTTTGAACCAAGGGTCTGCACCAACATTGAAGTGAGTTTGATGAGAAGTGTAGAAGGGATGGCGATAGCTCACTCATGATAACACAGTGGTCCACAATGTAATAGTTTGTAATTCAATAACAGAAGTGGTTGATTTTCAGAATAAACAACTATATTACATTACAGTAAGTCTTGTTGTGAATATATTTGGATGCTGCGCAGACTTGGTTGTTGTTTTGATGCCAGAGGAGTATTGGGACTGACTACATCCCACTTCATGAGTCTTGTTAGGAAAATCGCTCCTAAAAACGATAACAACATTATTAATGTATATGGCTATAATCTCAGATAAAATGGATAACATCTTTCTTGGTCTAAGACTCTATCGACACTAACTCATTACTACAAGAAGAAGTCAAAGACATCCCTTCACTGAATACAGGATGACGATATATATATGTACGTCCAATTCTTGGAAGCGTGATCCATGGGATGGACAGTGCCCCATCGGGCCTATTAAGAGCATGACAGCGATGGCCTCTATCTGCGTCCGTGTTAGTGGTACCATATGTGACACGCTCCAGCAAAAGGAAACGCATGTCGAGAAGATGTAAAGGGTTAATGGCCTTGCAACAGAATGGCTGAAATGAACATCTTCGTGGATTTACAATAGCAATTGTCCACAATGACAATAGCTGAAGAACTGATTGGCGGTGTTGACCATTTGCGACATGCGTCTCCTTTAGCTGGAGCGGGTCACATATGACGCTGAGCGAATTCAAACGGACAAATATACAGTGCTTGCAGAAGCTACTGGGTCTTTAGTTATGCATTCAAATCACCAGACTTTCCAGCTCATGACAAGCTGAGGAATTGATATTCCTCGGTTTGGTGGGAAATAACAGAAATACAGTGAAACCTCCGTTAGCGGACACCTCTCTATTAAGGACAACCTCCCTATTAAGGACACTAGTTTTGGTCCCAAATTGGTTGTTTCCATTCAATTTGACCTCTCTATTCAGGACACTTCTCTATTAAGGACAGCACTTGTCAGTCCCGAGGGTATCCTTAATAGAGAGGTTCTACTGTATAACAACTGCCTCTTTTCTGCTGGGCTAAACAAGAATAACTTCTGAGGACTTGTCCTGGCACAACGATTGTGATATCTTTCTCACGAGGAGCTGCTGTTGACTGCAGGCGGGGTGACCCAGAAAAGTTCCCTTGCAGAAAAGAATTATGTGTGAGGGAAGTGTTTTCTGGGCCACCCTGTAGTAGTCCGGGAGCCATGGGGTTGAACGTGGAAATGCCGGATGAAGTTTTTTTCTTTGCTGTTTTCAATAGTATAGGGGGTCCTCATCAAGATTCAAGAGGGTGCCCGATAATATCCCTTGAGCAATTTTCAAAATATGCAAATTAGGTCCGCCATTACTGAAATTCCATTTATTGGCTATAACTCAAACATTATTAATGATAACATCATAAAAATTGTGTCGGCACCCATGTTTTCAGGGTATACGAACAAGATAAGTCCATCACTACTCTATTTTAACATCTTACAGTCGACTAATGACGTTAATTATGCTAATTAGGTCCGCCATTACTGAAATTCCGTTAATTGGCTATAACTCAAACATTATTAATGATAACATCATAAAAATTGTGTCGGCACCCATGTTTTCAGGGTATTTGAACAAGATAAGTCCATCACTACTCTATTTTAACGCCTTACAGTCGACTAATGACGTTAATTATGCTAATTAGGCCCGCGCGCCATTACTGAAATTCCGTTAATTGGCTATAACTCAAACATTATTAATGATATCATCATAAAAATTGTGTCGGCACCCATGTTTTCAGGGTATACGAACAAGATAAGTCCATCACTACTCTATTTTAACGCCTTACAGTCGACGAATGACGTTAATTATGCTAATTAGGTCCGCCATTACTGATATTTTGATTTTCGGAATATCTCAGGAAATATGTAAGCAGATGTCAAAAACAAGTGTCCAATCATAGGTTATCTAGGCCTGTCTTTCAAGTAAGACTGTAACAGTATCGATTGCATGTGTTGCTGAACATTAAGGTACCGGTATGCATAAATAAGATGCCGTTGTGGCAAATGGTAAGACTACTTTACTCTAGCGCATACTATGGGGTAACATGCACAAAAGATAGTGCACTCCGAGCCATGACTGTTCACGCAACTACACCTTTTTGAACTACAAGGGTTCTTGCTCTTACAACCACAACGGATCATCTCCATTATGTAATCAGGGGCGAGTTTAACATCATCTGGAATGGCAATTGGTGTTAATGACTTGTTGCTGGCCTTGTGTTGCTGGTATCCTTCTTCCATCCGAAGTCCTCTGGGTTTAGTTCGGGTAAATCATTTGTATCAAGGGTTCGCCACAGGATTGCTTGATAGTGGGCTCTCTTCACATTCTCTTTAAATGCCTCTCTTGTAGGTGGAAGCGTTGACAGGTTTGGTGTGGATGTATGCCCCTTGCCATTCTTTTTCCCCCGTACATATAGCCTGGTTTGTGACATGTCCTTTGTGTCCTTCACACCATAACAGGCAGACATGAAAGCGCTAGCTTGGTCCATGACGTCAGTAAAGGATGCATCTACAATCCCAATGGTGTTCAGCTTATATCCAGCCCTCAGGGATTTGACAACAGAACCCTTTCCTACTCCAAAACAACATGCCACAGTGTCACAACCGGAAATAGCATGTGCAGGAAGGAGCTGCTTCACGATGTCGCGATGCTTTTCTACTGTCCGTTGTACTGCCCTGCCTTTACTAGGTGATTCCATCCTCATTGGTAGCTTCAGTTTTGCTTCCTCATAGTGGTGGACCAGAAGAACAAACACATCTGTGTCGTCTGCTACCACTGCAAGTCTCCTGGCTTCACTTGCGCACTTCAACGCTTGTTGCACAATAATGATATCGGCTTCTTCGTGATATGTCTCCAGATCATATCTAATGCTGATTTCATCCTTCTTGATTTCAGTGGGGCACGGGTCTTCTCCAGTGACAACTAACTTGTGTTTCTCAGTGCTCCGATTGTGAAACAATCTGTCTGCAGTAAGATCACTACAGATGATTTTAATCAACTGTTTTTTGTTTTCAACATTTGACAAGATAACCTTCTGGGCAGGTAGTCTTGTTGTCAACAACAAGCGATGTGTACGGCTGACACCAGTCTCCCTGCCATCCCTTGTGACAGATTTTATACTGTAGTCATCGTATCTATCAAAGATCAGATAGACATCACTGTTCACCAGGTATGAAGCAACTCGCTTTTTAACGTTGGTGACATAATCTTCCACAATACCATCTGCCGGCCAATGAATTGTCCATAAAAGCGCTGAGCCATCTATAACGGTTACATCTGCATCTCCGGCATTCCTGCTGGACACCTCCACTTGAAGGGAGTTCTTCAGTGCTGATTTGCCTTTTGCAATACGCATCCCGTCTTTCTTGAACATTGAGGTTGGCACTGGAGCAAGTTCATACGAAAGAACATCCTTTATGTGTAAGTCACGGTCACTTGCCAGCAAGGCAATAACCCTAGCATATATTGCATTGAGATCATATGCTTTTGTGTCGGCAACCTGTTTAGACTTGTCCACTACGGCCATAGTTGTAACCTTTTTTGATATGGTGTTATAAAAGCCACTGGGCAAGTCCTTCTCAAAGTTTGCAAGCATCGTTTCTCCAATGGACACTGCATCGTGCACATTCACTGCAGGTATAGCCACCCTTCCACTGGCAATGTTCACTATTCCATCGGGATGTTCTTTCGGGTCTAATGGATCGATGTACGCGTCCAACTTTTGACGGATTCCAGTCCTGTCTTTGCCATCAGATTGAATTCGAGCTTTTCCCTCTTCTTTGTGGTAGAGCTGACTGATGTGTGATGTCTCACCCTCCTCCATCTCGTCCAGGTTGGATAGACCCTGATAACCTAGGAATGGACACTTATTTGATGAGATTATACTGCATATTTCCCGCGATATTGCCAAAAAACTGAAATTTGGTAATGGCCGACCTCACTTGCACAATTTGCATGCGTTCAAAACGTTTGATTACTGCAATGATGGGCTTATTGTGTTCGTAGACCCTGATAACCTAGGTATAGACACCAATTTCGTTATGGTATGATGCATATCAATTGAGATATAGTCAATTAACGGAATTTCAGTAATGGCGGACCTAATTTGCATATTTTGAAAATTGCTCAAGAGATATCACCGGGCACCCTCTTGAATCATGATGAGCATCCCCTAGACTAGTGAAAACAGCAAAGAAAAAAACTTCATCCGGCATTTCCAGGTTCAGGTAAATATCAGCCTTTGGCTCCCGGACTATAGTGGCTGGAACTCTCAAGGAGCGGTAGCGATTGAACCTAAAATTTGCCAATCCCCTCGGTCTCCTCGGTGCGTACCGTGTGTACTAAATTAATCACCAAGCAGACAATCCAAGTTTCACAAATCCCATTAGCACTATGAGAGATTACTAAAGTCCACAACTTGGATGCCTGAAAAATCTGGCAGAGATCATCCCGTATACTGTTTGTGCAGATTGATATAAAGGTACAAATCCACAGCTGCCCAGCATCAACAACTAATGCATGCACAAGGTCAATACTCCACAACTGCGCCAGAAGTCCAGACATTGGACATCATGAGTGGCTCGTCTTGGGGGGGGGGGGGGGGGGGGTACTGCTGGATGAAGTTTAACTTCCGATTGCAGCGGACCGGCCTCGTCGCTCACCAGTATGAATAGGATGAGGAAATGGACTGAGTTGAAATTAACCCAAAACACTTTCCATTCGGCTGGAGTAGATATATGTAGATTGCCTGACCAGATCTCACTGATCTGCAAATCATGTTCGCCAACTGAACTATTTTAGTGTTGGGGGCAGATGGCCCCTCTGCACTTGACCTTCTGCAGGAAGGTTTGCAATTGTTTGGGCTGGTTGAGATTGGCCACAGAGGGCCAGAGATGCGATCGAGGTACATGCCTGTATAATTCCAGCAGCAGTGAATAACACAGTATTCATCTGGCCTATAGCCGAAAATCTGCTGTTGGCAGCACTGTCTACCGGATCAGAAATTCTAGAGATAAGCCCCCTCAGCTGATTGCAGTGCACCGACTGGTCCTTATATGTACATAACTAAGCAGCTTCCATTTTTAGATATAATTTAGGCAGAACCAGGTAGATATACTTGAACACTGTCATTAAGCTCAGTGCTCATAAGGATAGCCCAGATGGATACTCCCGCTAATAAACTGCTGATTCTAGCCATATATGATGATGTAGCTGCGAAATAATTCCTTTCTCAAGAACGTGGACCAGGCAAATCCAGGACAGTGCCATTGTTTCAACACCAAAAGCGGACATGACAAATTACGTGGCCCAAATCCTCCCTCATTGAGCTGGTTATCGGAGTGACATGGACTTTACCGAAGAACTACGCCATCGCCATCTTCAGGGCGAAGGAGGAACTGACAAGACCAAACCGTTCAACACATGTACTAGAATTAAATATCAAAATAAAACTGTCCCGACTCAGGGAATTTTTTGGGGGGTCGGGGTGTGTTGGAAAGGGGGTCATTTTTCAACCAAAAAATAAAATATAGTAAATTGATTCAAGAAGACCTTCACCTTGTCTTGGAGAAGTTACTGCAAAATACCTTATATGTATGCAGCCACTTCTTATATTTTTTTTTCTGGGGTCTGAAGGGGGGGGGGGGGGTGTTGGGTGTTGAAACACCAGCACTGATGGTGTTAAAGAGCATTGACAAAACAAATAAAGTCTGAATTAAGTATATATATACCTTCCTTTATTTATAAATAGAAAGTATTTTATAATACAATAAATCTAAAATTAGCATCTGGTCCTAAAAGATGTCATTAAGTAATATCAAGTGGAAAAGAGGAAGAAGTTATGTTATGGGAATCTATCCTACAGTCGTCATCATGTTTGATTTCTCTGCCCGTGGAGAGATCAAAATCAGTGGGTTAAGGTATTGGTTTACCATTGCAACACAATAGAAACAAGGCCCTCCCATTACAGTGTTGGAGGGGTACCATCGGATAAAGATAATAAATGCGAGTCTTTCGACCCTCGAAATGAACTAATCTTTTGTCCGTTTCTTTTGTGTTGTCATTTCCTCTCCAGTTGAGCATGTATTTTTCTCAGGTGAACCGATACCTTTAGCCACCGTGGAGATGATTGCCCATCAGTCACATTGCAGACTGAATCAGGCAGTAACCGTCGGTTACGTCAACAACCTCGGTTTTTTTCCGTCCCTAGGTGTGTCACCAGTGAGCTACAATGATTAAATGTACACAACGTATTTCTAAAAACTAATTTGAGGAAACCTAATGATTTTTTGCCGCAATCATACAGTTTATTCATCATTTCTCCACCTGAACATTTCATGGCAATATCTCCAGAAGCGTTCCACTGAGAAAGAAATTCTACCAGTAAAATTAACCAGGGATCTTTTCGACAGTGACGGAGCCCCATCATGATAAAAACCGGTGTGACGCAACCGATTGGTCACCAACTGAGTTTGAATGCGAGTTTTTTTCATCGCCATCCTTTCACACAATAACAAACTGTCCAACCACTGAATCACAGCTTTTGCACAACTTGGGGGCCATCACAAAACAACTTGTTGCTCACAGACATTACACCCATTTTGACCTCCATTGAAGTTTTATGATTTGATAACATTTTTTTTTGGTACTATCCTTTTATTCTGTTTGCAATATAAATCAAACACCATAATTTACAGGAGCAAATTAAACATCCTGATGGGATATGAAAACTCAGAAGCTGAGGAAGAAACCGCTGTAATCACTTGGACTGTCTTCAACTAGTGGTTTGTGGTTTACATGTAGACCTATACAGTCATCTAATAATCATGACCCCAATATTTCCATGAATTCTGTAAAACTCTTATAATCAGAATGTTAGAATGTATTTTCAGTTAAAGGCCTTTTTTCAAAATAGCAAAAACGGATATGACCTGATTTGCGATAAAACTCCCAAATATTTTGGTCAAGACTACATGATTGAATATAGCGGTACAAGCATCAAGATATTTTAGGATGGCCCTTTATGAATTATCAAATAACGACCAAGAAACCTATGTTGAATAACCATTTAAAAACAACAGGAAAAAGTGTCTTGTGAACCACTCTCATTTGTAGAGTTTGCATCTTTGAAATAAAACAGTACAAAACATTCAGTACATCAACATCAACAATCAAGATTTCGCCAACCCTGGTGTTGCCAACCAAGGGAAACAAATGGGACGACGAACCCGCCCCATCAAGATGACGAGATCATCCTTCTCAGAAAAGTCGTAACCGGCACCAGCACCTTTGCCAGTCTGACTTACTACGTGATCACTAGAAAACAGATTTACAGAAAACATATAAAGAATCTAGGCTCCTTGAAATACATGTACATGAAGGAAACAGGGCCTAGTTACTCATTTGGCATTGGCAGTAATACACGTAATTGGCGTTAAGTCATAGTGCTACCAGTGTTCTGCACAACCTTAAAAATAGGGGCCCCTGATTCCCAGGGGTCCGATTTCTGCCCCCCCCCCTGAAAATGAGCGTCCCTTAAAATAATATCTAAATGACCTCCTTATTGTTTTATCCACCTTAAAATGCTATATCATGACCCCAAACGCCTTTAAAATACTTCTGAAGTCTTTGAAATCTTCAAAATACATGTAGGAGCTATTAACAAGAAGTTAACAATAACTTCCCTGGTGCGTGTTAAAACATGACGAAAACAGAAAAAAACATTAGATTACCCCCCCCCCCTTAACTCAAAGGCAGTGGAGAACACTGGGCTACTAAACCTCTTGAATCCCAAAACTTGAAAATCCGGGATCCCAGGGTGGTCACGCGGTTGCGAAATTGGGTCCGGCTTTCATGATGTATAGCGCCCGCATATAACCCGAAGTCCGGTACCGAGGCACCATCTACCCAGGCATGCTCCAACTGACCCGACTGTACATCAAACATGCTAAAACAAGCAATAAACTAGCGTCCCAGCTGAAGTGAACAAAAATATCACTGAGACCGACCTGTCGGTCATTGGGGAAAAAACGTTATTTCAAAATGACTGACTGGTCGGTCACCGGGATTCAAGAGGTTGATAATACGCCAAGTAAATTTACTGAAGGAGACTACCTCTGTTGAGCCAGCACTGTAGTATGTCTCTTACCCTGATTGAGCAACTGGGTTACTGAAGTTACTGAAAGATGGTGGAATTGCAAATGGTTTCTTTAATAAAGGGGGACTGAGACAAGACCATCATTGATTTTTTAAGCCGTTTAGCAGTTAAATTGTCAATGTTTGACCGCGACGTATCAAATACTACGTGGGGTTGTGAATCTGAAATTTTCATATGATATTCCGGACAGTCGGGCAAGTAAATGGTGAAAAGTAAACTGGTAGTAGACCAGATAATCAGATTAGGTAGTTGACCAGATAATCGACAAATTGGACAGACGTTGATATTTCCACTCTTTTCAGCCAACTGGCAGAAATATCTCAAAACACGCCAATATAGCAAAATTCAAATTTTTTTTCATCAAAAAATTTCTTTATATACACTTGATAGTTAAAAACCTACTCGCGTCTAATTGATAGGTCTCGAAAACTGATTTTCGCAAGGGTAATGCGGCAATTATGGACATAGCTTGTGAAACCCAGACACACCTACGGATACACACAGTTCTAATACATTGTTTTCATTGCAAATCAATGGTTTTTTAATCATTCTGTTCAGAAATGTCACGGTCCTGGTGGATGCCGTTTTTGTATGTAAAACCAACATTTCTCATGCCCAAATGTTCCTTTTAAAATATCTACAGTGTCCCTTTAATGAGTGTGGCCCTAGGATACAGCGGAAAATGCATTCAAATATTTTGCCAACAGTGAAGGTATTTTAAGTACACAATGCATGTAACTGGATTAATAGATATCTGCTACATTTGAATATTTCTTAGACAAGTCAAAGCCTATGCTCTGCTGACCAGTACATTTATTTTAGCAAGAGGTATAAGCATCCTGGTAATGACCACACAGCGTGCCTTAACTACCCTCAACACCCACTCCAAACAAGGGCTTTCGCCAACGGATTCAAACAATCATGTATGACAGGTTATCCCAAGACATTATCCTTCATCAATGCAAAAGTTGGATAGTTCAATTTATTTCAAGAAATGAGTCTGAAACTGAGTTAGGTCGCCCACCGCACCACCCCTCCCCATTGGAGTCAAGTTTCCTATCAAAATAAGTCTAGAGTAAATCGATTTCAAGTGCATTTGAGTCAGACACATATAAATAAACTCTATGTGTTGAGAAAAGTAAAGATTTACATCATACAGTCTATAGTACTCGAATTATCAGTGTACAGTAGAACCTCCCTTAGCGGACACCTCTCTATTAAGGACACTAGTTTTGGTCCCAAATTGGGTGTTTCAATTCAAATTGACCTCTCTGATCAGGACACCTCTCTATTAAGGACAGCACTTGTCAGTCCCGAGGGTGACCTTAATAGAGAGGTTCTACTGTACATGTAGTTCCAACGCTTGCGAGAAACACCATTCACACGCTATGCAGAGAACACGCGCACATCAGCAAACATGCATCACAAGCTGGTTAGAATGCCGCCGTCTAATTCAGATTCAGAACATAATCGGCTCAAAACCCATCATCAAATGAATTACTCACAACCATGTCAATTACAAAATTTTCAATAACTTAAAGGAGAAGAACGGAGACTTAAGCGAGCCACAAAAAGAGATTTTTGTTGCAGCGACCTGCGATAATGATTGCATGCGACAAAAATCACTTGTGTGCGGAGGTCAACACAGGTGCCAGCGAGAAAAATCAGTCAGATCGCTACAACCTTCAATCAACTACAAAACCAGCTAGTTCTGTGAAGAGCTTTTTGATCAAGAGATAGTTTCAGAAATGGCTACTGTGAACAGTCAAATTTTCAACGGCCTTTTGAATTTAAAAATTTGATTTGCAAAAAAATCGAAATAATTTTTTTCATTTGAAAAGTAGATAGAAATTTTTTAAGGCCTTGACTAAGTGCAAAGATGAACATGTTGAAATAGAGCGTTATCGTATCGCATGTCGGCAACATCTGAACAATGCGGCATTCCTGATGATATCTCGGCAACAAGTTTCCCATTATCATGTTTATACACCTAACACAAAGTTTTATCAACAGAAAACAGAGAAGACACAATACAATGCCAGAATCAGCTTGCATGTACATGTTAATGTATTACATGTAAGAGCTGAAGCTACATGATTGAAGGACCTATCGAAATCATACTGAGCTTCCAGCGGTATTGCCCCAGTTACGTCCGCCCATACCACTGAAGAAATACGTGTCATTTTTCTGTATATCGCGCGCCTCAATTTACGGTGCACCTGACCCAAATTTGAGTTGACTCTGCCGTATGCAATGTACACTATCTCTATGCGGTAAATTAAGCAGCATATGGTGAACCCGTTTTTCGATCACACAGACTTCACTCTCCATGGCCACTGCACTGTTTATGAGCTGGATTTTAAAATAACTTCACAGGGCTTGCCCTTTCAATCTTCTCTAGACACTGCGTAAGTTTCAACGCAAAGCGTATGGTGGTTTTTGAATGAGACACAAAAATGCTACACTTGCCGAGATATCAGACGGCTCATCGAGCAATGGCGATGGTCAGTGGCCTCACGCTAACTTGTTACCATTGTGTGTACAGCGATGCCATTTATGAGTGAGTAATAGCCGATCAACTTCAGCTTGAGAGAGATTGCATGCATTTTCGTCAAGGTATTAGACGCCCGGTGTCTATAAAACTTAGCAATGTCTATACATTGAGGGTCAAGATGTACCGAAATACATGTATGCTCTTCCAAGTTTATCAGTTACATGCGACACTGTTCCTCATTTCAAAACACCCGTTAGGAGAGCCAAGTCTCTTTCAAATTCAGTCCACCATAACAATTAATGTTATTTTTTGATAGCATTAACCTATTTTGACTTTTACACTTTGTCAACAAGTTTTTGAAGTAACGTCTTCTTTTCTCAAGTTCTTAAAGCTGAGAAATGTAAGGTAAAGTGTTACAATTATAGCTCCAGAACAACGTATAGCCCCTACAGTGTGGAAATGAGCTGGTAGCACACATCAATGGACACCAAGGCGGTAATTGTACCATCTTACCTTAAATGTACATGTAGTATTAAAATCAGCCTACAAAGTTGCAGGTATATGCGAGCAAAGGCAACCATTGTGCCACTTTCACTCTTGCTGTGAACCCTGGGAGGCTTTTGTCTGGGGATGTTTTGACAGGACACAAGCATTTCAGTTTCATTTTCAAGTCAGCACCCGGGGGAATTCATTTCTCAAACATTCTCATTTTTAGGTACTACTTATAGTGAGACTTGCATATATCCGACTCAATAGTGTATATATTTCATTGTACAATGTACTTTGATCATGACAAAACAGAGTTTAGAACATCATCTCTAGCAATCTTTTTCTTTTGTCAGTCACCTAAAAGTTGTGATGGTCTTCTATTAGCAGATGAGCACAATAGTATCATGAAAACCAATGTTGTGAAGAAGAAAGGTGTTCTACTCTGGTACTGGCCCTACTTTGATACTGTCGGAGTGGCACAGTGGAATTATCTGTGCCTGTCACCTCTGATGTCCCGGGTTCGATTCCCAGTCGGCCGTGCTATACTCATGTGATAGAGAGGGCAACTATCTTCGACAGCGTAGGTTTCCTCCTACTTACATTACAATTGCCCAATAACTGGTTATAGAGCTAAACATTATTTCCTAGTTGACGCACAGCTCTCTAAACTCAATATTTTAAACTCCTTTGACGAAAAGACTCAATATATAATAGCACTGTTTATATTCGAGGCAAAAGCAAATAACAGCACAGAAATGATCACGCATCATATGAGATCCAGACAGAAACCAAGAATCCGAGTAAAAGTCGACCCTATTCGCCCAACTTGGATCAGGAGGTGCCGTTTTTTGTTTTGTACGCGACGTAAACAGCTTTTTTATTAATATACTGATGACAATGAGTCAATCAACTTCTCCACTGATTGATTAGATGGCGTTCTACAGCAGCTCTTTCAGTTAGCTAGACATCGAGTAAATCAATGACAGAATGAATGTTGCTTTCATAAAGCATTTGTACCTCGTTTTCAGTGCGAAACCAATATTTTGACGAAACCACCAACGAAAAGTAAATCTGGTGAAGAAAACTCATCACGACCACACGCACCAAAACACGCTGCCCCTTCTGGCTCTCGGTATTTCATAAAAAAGACATCATTAAAACACTTCATTTGTCTAACAAGTCTTCAACGTTGAGTTTTTAGGGCATTGTGCGGCATCCCGACATATCTTGCTCTTTACTAACATCATCAGAAACTTGCCTCTGAAAAACAAAACGGTCATACCTGATCAGAAGGGTAACATACTTGAACCGGATTCAAAGGTTTAAAACCGGCAACTTCAAAACTATTCTCAAACACTTTTAATACAGCTGTAGTAAAAACAAGCCGACGACCATGATGTTATTCCTACAGCTATCGCCAATGACATGTATGTATTGTCAGTGTGTCCTACAGTTCCCCCCCCACCAGTCCTTCACCATTGTGGTCTGGTCTTGTGATGAGCATGTTGCCTGTGGTTGGCGAGCTGCAGCACTATCTGTACATCCCAAGTCCAGTCAGACTCGAAAGGAGTATTAGTGAGCGCACTGTACACAACCTGGCGGACTTCATGGCGGACTGCCTTTTTTCATAGAGATGAATCATTTTTACAGCGCCTTTCGAACATTGGTCCCCAACTTACCAATCCTCTTGAGGCTGTATTGGTTGATAGGGATTGTAGATGGAAGCAGCTGCCTGGCCTGGGACCACACTACCATATAATGCCGGATTAGCACCCGCACCCATCATCGGGGCATACATGTACTGTGGAAGTGAACTTGCACCAATCCCTTGAGAACTTGCGTACGGACTTAAACCTGCAACCTGCTGTGTAAAGAAAGAGAGAAAGAAGAATAAAACGACAGGCGAGTTGAGGATTAGCTCAATTCATTGTTTCCATGTCAATACGCCCTTCTACATATGTACCCTACTGAGCCGGTGTGAATCACGGACCAGATTTTAACTATCAACAGTTATCCGCATGCACTTTTTAAAACGGAAAACAAAAAAACACCATTCAATGCTTTGCCCCTTTCACAAAGTTCCTGCGCTGTGCTCAACTTGATCCGTTTTGCACACGGCACGCCTCATGACTATTCCATTATTTGCAGAAATGCTCAGAAACTTCCGAAGACTATACAAAATGGCGCCATTTGGTCAGCGTATTACAGGATTGTTGCCCAGGAGACAAGGACTTGAACGGCTGCGTGTGGATTTTCACACTGCACACAGGTAAATATCAGTTCCGCGATTTACACCAGTTCCTGCCATGATAGAAGGGCGAATATACCAAATATAGGATATACAATGGAACCTCCCTTAGCGGACACCTCTCTATTAAGGACACTAGTTTTGGTCCCAAATTGGGTGTTTCCACTCTATTTGACCTCTCCGATCAGGACACCTCCCTATTAAGGACAGCACTTATCAGTCCCGAGGGTTCCCTTAAAAGAGAGGTTCTACTGTAGTAATTTGTCACCACTGCAGAAGTTCGCAATACAGGCATGATCAACTGTGGTACACTTCCGAGTCACATACCGTAAAAGTCCAGAAAACATCTTGCTGTCACCAAATCCCTCTTACCCTCCGAACTCACAGTTTTGGAGAATAGAAATGGTCAATTGTTAAAAAGTGACCAGAACGAGGGACACAGATTGTCTGTTGTATCTAAAGGTGCTGAGAGCACTCTCACTCACATGCGTTGGAAGGTAGAATGGGGTAATTGTAGCCCCGGTTTATTCGTAGTCCCTGCATTGTTTGATGCATGGAGATATCAATCGATATCACAGGCAGGGGCGGGCAACAATTAAACCGGGGTTACTATTACCCAATTCTACCTTGCGTGTTTCTCACTTTTAATATTTTCAGACGCAATCGTTTACCTGAGGCGCATACGCCATTCTGGCCGCATGTGCTTGTGCCTGCGCCTGATACCCAGGTGGCAGTTGGTACGCTGATGGTGCTGGTTGCAGTTGTTGCTGTTGTTGTTGTTGTTGCTGCTGCTGTAGCGCAGCTGTTTGATATGCCAGTGCAGCTGACGCTGGCAGGCTATAGGGAAGGTAACCAGGCATTCCTTGTTGTTGGGCCTGGGCCTGCGCGTGGGCCTGGGCCTGGGCGTAGGCTGCCGCATACTGGTAATATGGCACGGACTGCACGTATTGTTGATAACCCGGCGCCGCTTCCCGGCTTTCATATGGTGAGTAATCGACACCGGGCGATGGAGTCAGGCTCATATTTGACCCGGCACCTGGACTATAAGTTAAAGGTCTGTAGGCATCTGAAAGGCAACAAGAGGACATGTGAGACATTCAGTTACATTTGCAAGCATTACAACAATTTCATTGCAAGAGAATAGTCCAAACGTAATGCTAAACTATGCGATATTCTATTTCAAAACATAGCGAACCTAAACTCAACCAGATATCACCCACCTGAGTCTTCTATTGCCCCTCCGCACCTCATGTTTATCAAACTCCCAATTAGACTACAAAATGTGATATACATTTTTTTCAGTTTAAGCAGTCTCTACAGAATAACATGTGCCAGCATGAAGAATATCCCTCAACTGATTAACGTCCCAGCTAAATCTCACTTACCTCTCTCATACCATCATGACCATGCCCCCCTTCCCATCAAATCAATATCTTAGACTCCCCACCCTTGAAATTGGCATTCAATTTGTTAAAAAAAATTAATTTATGGCCAAAATGGTGGTACCTATATGTACAGTCAACCCTCAATCTTTGTAGGATCTTGAAAATGTCACAATGCCATACTCCACTTGAAAACCTACTGAAGCTTTGCATCATGCTATACGTTTCAAAAATAATTTTACACAGTGATTGATCTATTCTTGGACTCACATCACAGTATGGTATGCATCACATTAATTTGAAGGCTTTGGAAAACTGCATGCCTTGATGAGGGGCTCAGTCACATGCCTATTAAAAATCACAAATATCTTGAGGGGAAATCTTGACTTTTTCAAGAGACGATGTCTGCAAAAACAGCATTTTGCGCGGAGTCACTCCCATAAACTTGGTGAAGTTCGGCACGCATCACACTTTCATGTTTATGGAAAAATACAAAGTTCTGGTCTTCTAATTAATTTGACCAGCAAGCAAGCAGCATATGAGAGCCTACTCATAAATTTCAATGATATCATATTATTACCGGCGTCGTAACCATATTGGATTTTTGCCGGAGGTATGGAATCCACTACAGGCTACTGTCCACCTATGTGAGATCTTTTACTTGCCCTGGCATAGACACTCGGTACCAAGGGACCACGGCTTTTAGTCTCATCCGACAGATCCTTGAGTATTTCATACGTTAATGTACAAATTGTAAAGAGCCAGGAATTTTAGTTCCTTGAAAGCCATGCCTGTTAATCCAGAAATACAATCCTGGGTTCTCCCTGGGATCGAACCCACTAGGCAATGAGGCTCCTCAAGGGGTTCAACAGTGAAACCTTATCGAAAAGTGATGTTTTGCAGACACAGGCCCTTATAAAAAAATTACCCTGCCTCGGGTGAGGAGGAGCAAGAGGAGAAGACTCAACTTGAAATTGCAACATGGTCTTATGATTATTTACAACAATGGGGGACTATATCGCCAAAAGGTGGCAGTAGAGCATTTGGTTAGCGGTCCAACAAAATACAAGATCTTCTGTGGATGAAATTGACATGGGTTTGACATGGGCAGGAAATCTGTTGTGCATCGGACCGTTAACTACTGCCACCTATTGACAATAAAGTTACTCATTATTTCTAATTCTTTATATAAACTTATCAGAATCTCATGCCGGACAGTTAATTTGTGGTTTAACCCTCTCAAGTCTTTCAACGCAAAGCAGTACAGGGAACAAAGTTCATTTATTTAGCCTAGAGTGATGAGAAGTGTAAACCCATGGCTTCAAAACATGAATTTTGAGAATTTTTTAATGATGAAGTTACTTTTCATATATTATTCCTAAACACGAATTCAGTGTTCTCCACAGCCTTTGAGTTTAAAGGGGTACTCTGTTTGTAATTACTTGTGGTCCAGTTAAATAGAAGTCCACTAATACACAATGCCGTAGTGCAGTTATTGTGAATACAAATTTGTTTAAACTTGGTATTCATAGTATTTGTATATCAGTCTACACAACGGCAATGTTGACATTTATATTCAGTATGTATTTTAGCAATTGGACATTTTTAACTTCAATTACAAATTCAAAATTTTCAACGAACGGCGTAGGCCTTTAAGGTGGGGTTAATCTAACAGCTTTTTCTGTTTTTGCGCACACGTTCTTAAATTGTTCTTAAATTCTTAAGGTCCTATTTTGAAGATTTCAGGGACTTCAGACTTATTTCATTAAAGGTGTATGGGGTCATTATATAGCATTTGAAGGTGGTTAAAACAAATTAGGTCATTTTTAACAAAAAATTTTAAGAGGGGCCCGCTACCATTTTTAAGGGGTTGTGGAAAACGGGGCCCCTGGGGCCGGGGATAAGTGGGGGCAAGCCGCCCCTTTATTAAAGGGTGTGGAGAACACTGCAATTAGATACTGCGTAGATGCTCATTGCAGGTTGAAGGGCGCTTGAACAAAATGCCTATATTATGTTGTACTTGTAGCAAACACAACTTTGTCATGGGTTTACATCCTCATCCAGTGCTTCAAACATACTTGGTGTCAACAGAGAGATGAATGGAAAATTCAGTAAAAGTGAGAAGCAGTATGGTAGGGGTTGTCCATGACTACACAGCCAATAACACTAAATGACAAATAAAGACAGGCTCCTGACTTTTTAATCATAGCTCGACGACTTGGACTCCCTTAAAATGTTAACTAGGTGGCTTTTTATTTGCCTCCATCTACAGATTCTGTCATCGATTCAAAACTCGTCTTTGGCCAAGCTCCCCCGCATTGGCCTTATCTGTCGGAGTCAAGTGGTGTAGCGGTTCGGGGTTCCGACCAGCTCCATAAGGTACCGTGTTCGATCCCCACTGTCGGCGTGAGACTCCAGGCATATATATATATGTATCTTTGCCTCACTCCACACTGGTGTAGATGGATTCAGGGCAGATATGCTCAGATTGTAAATGCCGATTGAGCAGATTGACTTCTACTGAAAGGTTTTCAGTAAAGACCGTGGCAATTCAAGTTATTTCTTAAACTAAGGTTTAGGGCCCGGCTATGAAAAACAGGCACTTATTGTGATATCAACCTTGGCTGTGTGTTCTATGGACAAAACCTAAAATGCTAAAGGTTACTATAATATTACACAGATGGCCACACTTTTTTCACATTCTAAGTTTTCAATCACAAGCATTTACTGCACACAGCTGTGTCCCTTGATGCTGGAGCATGTACATTGTATTGTGACTCATCAAACATATTTTGAAAATGCAATTCTCATAGGATAGGCCGAGTCAGAATTTTGAGAGGGAAGGTCGTTTTACCTGAGCTAACTTTTTCTCTCCCAAAATTAAGGGATTTTGAGGTTAATCTCAAAGATAACTCAGCACCTGGGGCTTCTCTTGGCAAAATTCAAAGATTTTTCCCAAAAAGGGAGACCATTTGCACCCTGGACCCCCTCTTGCCTACGCCTATGACTCTCATTTTCTCACTTCAGGGAAAAACTGCTAAAAAAGACTTGTTGGACACGTATTCATTCTCTGGTGAAACAAAAGTGTGGCCATGACAAAAAAGTGGTTTCTATTGTATCAGTATACCCAGCCACAGAAAAAATATCATTGTCTACCTCCCTACGCAGATGTCCTCCTCGACTTCGAAACTGTAAAAAATCTGATAAAACAAAGTCAGTCGACTTGTAAAACAAGTTGAAAATGTCCCAAGATGAAATCGCTCTCAGACCACTGTGGAAGTGGAGAGAAGGGAAAGGTGTCAGCAAGTCAAGAGAAAGTAGTTCATTCAGGACTGAACCAATCCAGTTGTCGAAGTCAAGATGCAAGGTCAAAGGATATTTTAAGCTCAGAGCTGGTTGGAAGGCCAAGTAAAGAGATCAGAGACGGCAGGTTTTAGCCAAGGTTACACAGGTCAGACAAGTTATTAAAGGTCAGAGAGGTCAAGACAGGTTAGAAAACATTTCAGCGAGGTCAGGGACATTTGGATGATCAAGGTCAGAAGAGGTCAAACACGTTGGGAAGCCAAGGTCATAGATGTACGAGATGTTAGGTTTGTCAAGGTCATAGATGTTTGGATGGCCCAGGTCAGAATTATCTGCATGGCCAAGGTCACAGTGGTCTGACATATATGGAAAGGACAATAGTCAAAGACTGAAGAATCAACCTAAGACACTGCTGGACACCACTGAAAGAGAAGACATGGGCAATCACTCGTGCCAATCTTTAGTGATGATATCATGCCTTTGTCTTTTATCAACTGGAAAACAGTAATTTGTGCCAATTTTTCAAGAAATCAAAAAATAACGTTAGCAGAAGTTACCGATGAGCAAGTACTAGTACTAGTAAATTACTGCCTTTCTGTGTTAGGATTTTTCAGTCTCACATTTTGTCCTGGCAGCATATAAATTCTGTGACACCACAAGGAGATAAAAGACCATCACAATGACATCATCCTAATGACCTTGGCATTTGGACTAGCAAAAGGAGTTCTAAGAAAAAAGGACACACACCTAGTCATCAAAAAGGGTTAAACGTTTGCAAACACCATGTTATGGCGTCTCTATATCTCTGCCAGAGGAATAGCTCCTTTTTCAACTGCACTTATGAGCTTGTATTTTTATAAAACAACAGTAAGTAAATGATTTGAATGTTACACATGGCGCTTTACTGTTCTAGATTGGTCAGCTAACTGTATATCACATCACATTCCTTCACACGTGAATGGGGTTCTGGTCTAGTTTGATTAGCATTAGACACTGAACTATCTCCAAACTATCATTACAAACTATTGCTGGCTTCCCCGATAATACACAAGTTCAGGACGAACAATGGTTAACATGTTTTAGCTGCATCAGTTTGAATGTATTCGTGTGAATGGGATCCAGAAACCAGGGTCATAAGGAATCACACGGGGATCACCAATACCACTGGGTAAATAATATAGGTGCAATTGAAGAAGAATCTATTTCAAATGGCAGGGACTCTATTCATCAGAACATACATATATAATTAGCTGCTTTAGGCTGGGGGCTATATGACGGCAAAATGCCTTTGACGGGTCCGACCCGGACTCGTGGTCGAATCCCTGAGTGTCCGGCTCCTAGGAATCCTAAGTTGCCGCCATATATACTCTGCGCTTTTGTCTTTTCCAGTAATGTGGTGGAGATCGGTGAGGGCACGGTCACCACGGATGGCGGTGGGCTATCTGCTGATGAAACGACAGCTTCAGGCGATCCCTCCGGCTTACCTTGGCTTGGTGTTGGGCTCTGTGAGGCCTGTAATGCTTCGGGCGTCTCTGGAGGGCCACCAACAGGTTCTGAAACACGCAAGATACGCAATCACTTTGAAGAAAGTCTAGAATTTTTCAAAAATATAAGTCATAATAGAGCAGTTCCTGCAAGTGCAAGTAGAAACAACACAATCAAACTTGCAATACAGCGTCAATCAGCTGAGATTGACGGAAGAACATTTAGACATTTGAACGGAGCTATTTGGTAACCTTTGGCCAAGATCAGATTTTAAACTTTCGCACTTAAGAAACAATGCACCGTAACACGTTTATCTGTAAAAATATTGTGACCCGTGCCAATAACTCTTTGATTTTGCCTTGAACGGGAAAAGAGTACCTAGGTAAAAGCGAAAATAGGACAGACCCGTTTTGAATTATAACTAACTGATGGACACTGCTCACCTGCCATCACAACTGACCTCTAGCGAGAGACACAATGTAGCAAGATATCAACAATCCAAGTGCTAAGTCTTATTCACAATCCGGTGATGTGTTTACAACAAATCTTATAAATCCTTCGCGGCACAGTGTCAGACAAAATTAAGATTGATCGTGTCATTGCCAATCACGTGTTGACAGGCTAAATCCAGAATGAACCATCACCAACATATGTCTTTTCAGTTTTTTTGGAGAGAGTTTTATTTAAAGAGAGCCAAAGTCAATGCACTAATTTCATTGTCGGTAAAAAATGCAGACCATTCCAGTTCCTTGAATAGGCAGGGATGCCAATCAGTTGGGCAAAAAATCTGAAAACCTTCCCCTTTGACCAGCACTCGCTTGCACGAAAGTGTGACTAAAATGCTCATTTTTGGGCTGATTTTGAATATTCAAAGATCCACAGAAAGCTCAGAAAGAGGTCATCCCATACCATCAGATTTATCGTTGAGTGAGATTCCGCCAAAAATCGGAAATCTGACATGCTAAGAGAGATGCTAAGACGAGGGTCCTAAAAACTAATACTAGTAATAGCACATCTAACATTACTTGCATTTCTCAGGTGGTAAACATGCACCAATCACATAGACCGCATCAGCTCGCCTCAAGTGTGGTTCAACCACGGAATCTGTCCGCGAAACTGGATTAGCCTTCATTCCGTGATGGGCAGATTTTGAGTAAAAAGGTTGATTTGGATTATCATGACCATAAGGCTCCTGCATTGACATTCTGTAGAGACTGCCAACACCATCATCTGCGCTGTAACCAGGTCCATTTGGACTATTGTCATCATAAGGCACCTGAATTGACCTTCCGTAGAGAGAGCTAACACCATCATCTGTGCTGTAACCAGGTCCATTTGGACTATCGTTATCATAAGGGACCTGAATTGACCTTCTGTAGAGGGAGCTAACACCATCATCTGCGCTGTAACCAGGTCCATTTGGACTATCATTATCATAAGGCACCTGAATTGACCTTCCGTAGAGGGAGCCAACACCATCATCTGCGCTATAACCAGGTCCATTTGGCATGTTTGGACTATTGTCATCATAAGGCACCTGAATTGACCTTCTGTAGAGGGAGCTAACACCACCATCTGCGCTGTAACCAGGTCCATTTGGACTATTGTCATCATAAGGCACCTGAATTGACCTTCTGTAGAGGGAGCTAACACCATCATCTGCGCTGTAACCAGGTCCATTTGGCATGTTTGGACTATCGTTATCATAAGGCACCTGAATTGACATTCTGTAGAGGGAGCTAACACCATCATCTGCACTGTAACCAGGTCCATTTGGACTATCATTATCATAAGGCACCTGAATTGACCTTCCGTAGAGGGAACCAACACCAGCATCTGCGCTGTAACCAGGTCCATTTGGCATGTTTGGACTATTGTCATCATAAGGCACCTGAATTGACTTTCCGTAGAGGGAGCTAACACCAGCATCTGTGCTGCAACCAGGCCCATTTGGACTATTGTCATCATAAGGCACCTGAATTGACTTTCCGTAGAGGGAGCTAACACCATCATCTGTGCTGTAACCAGGCCCATTTGGACTATTGTCATCATAAGGCACCTGAATTGACCTTCCGTAGAGGGAGCCAACACCATCATCTGCGCTGTAACCAGGTCCATTTGGACTATTGTCATCATAAGGCACCTGAATTGACCTTCCGTAGAGGGAGCCAACACCATCATCTGCACTGTAACCAGGTCCATTTGGACTATTGTCATCATAAGGCACCTGAATTGACCTTCTGTAGAGGGAGCTAACACCATCATCTGCACTGTAACCAGGTCCATTTGGACTATCGTGACCACAAGGCTCCTGAATTGACCTTCTGTAGAGAGTGCTAACACCATTGTCTGCGTTGTAACCATGAAGATGTTGCTGCACATCAGTACAAATTTCAGGGGGGCTACTACTGTTATTAAACTGCCCCCGAGACTGACTGCTGTTAAGCACAGGTACACTTAACCCATGACACACGTCACCATCCACCTGTTCATTTGATGCACTGTTACTTGGGGTCTCGGGTTGGGATATTTCACGATTCAGGCCAAAGTCTCGATAAAAACCCTCTGCATCAAAATAAGACATCGCACCGTACATCCTTTCCTCCTGTTCTGGTCCACACTCATCTGCCAATGCATCCGGAGGTTGTGTTTCAAAACCATCAGGAATTTCGCCGCCATACTCAGAGCCTACATCCTCTACACTCAAAGAACAATCGTCAGCCTGGTCTGGGCCAGAGAACTCTGGCAGACCATTTTGACTATCAGACACAGAAAGAGCTGATGAAGATTCCTCTGGAGGCGATTCTTCTGGTACATGATGAATAACTCCCTGTTTAGTCTGTGGTCTCAGACGACTTGATATCAACACTTGCCCCATGGTGTCTGCAACATACATGTACACGTCTACATGTAGAGGACTGGTAATTTAGAGCAGGCTAAATACCACAGAATTTTGAGACATTTAAGGGATGTCTTTATGAACTTTAAAAAAAAGATGTTTCCCCTAGTGATATTATCCAAGCTGAAGCAGTTGAAAATAATGAATTTCACAACAACAATTTGACAATATGCAGCGGTCTGAACTTATCCATGATCCAAAATCCATAGCTCACTGAGTGATATCCAATCGTATACAAGTAAAAAACAATTCATCACATTCTCACTGCCTGATTATGTCATGCTCAAAGCAGAGTCACTGACAACCAGGGCCGAGTCTTGCTGTGGCTGTACATGTACATGACACACCAACACCACCGATTACTGCGGTCTATCAAGTATTCAACTATTCCTGCATCATCTCAGAAGATTAGCATAGCCACCTGTTATGCCTGTGATATTTCAATATCAAAAATGGCCAGGGCCACTGTCCTCACCCGTAAAAAGCTTTATCAAAGTCTCGACATGGACACAAACAGCTTGTCACTTGGTTCATTCATGAAATGTACAGTATTTCATCAAATTGTCGCCAATTTCTTTTGCAACACAGTATTTTAAATAGTTCAAAATGTCGAGTTATTGCCTTGGTGTCCTTCTGTCTGGTTGGTGCCAGAAGACAAAATTATCTGCCCTAAAAACAAGTTTTGTCTTGCCCTCAAAATCTCTTGTCAGACCCCGATATCACTGCTCAGTCAATTGTTCCTTGGTCAAAATTGTCTCTTTTTCAATACTGGTAGTAAAATGCTCCACAAGTCAGACTTCATTTTGCAGCAACCTGGGCTGGCATGATTATCACAACGAACGACAACAATAATTAGTCACCTTATCAACCGCAGCCTGGGACAAATTTATCGCAAACCTAGACTGTATTAGCGCCAATAGCGGTCCAAACGTGACAAGATATATCGTTTTATTGCTCATCACAAAATTTAGCGATTAACGAGTAAGAAAAAACCCTTCGCATTGCAGGGGGAGTTAGTGTTAGGCCAAATAAGATTTATGTCATTGGATAATTTAGGCAGTGATATTCAAGTAATATGCCAGAGACACTGAACAAACAGATGTGTACTGTTCGTGTAAACCAGGTCCACCTCGCAAATAATTACCGGCATGCTCATTTTCAATTTCTGGCAGACTTAATTTCAAGTTAGTTAATTGTTTTTTAATGAAATGGTGAGGGCTGTTTCATAACAATCATAGCGCTACATATGTACCAAGTTCCAAGTCAATAGCAGTGTTCTCCACAACAATTTTTTTGGCCCGGGTGCAAATATTTTGAAACAATTGAGAATTCACTTCAGTTCTGTCCAGGTGCGCAGCAAAACCTGTCCGTGTGCTCTAACAGTAAAACCATTACAAACTCCATGAATCTGCCTGGGTGCTAACTTTTTGTCCGGGTGCTAAAGTGGGAAAAATGATTCTGTCTGGGTGCTGTGCCTGGATAAAAAGCATCGTCATGATAGTGGAGAACTCTGAATAGCTCCAGTAAAATATGCAACATGCCACCATCGGACAATTTACACTATTTGACTTCTGTGACCTAGAAAAGAAGGTCAAATCAAAAACTTGTTTGATATTGTATGTCATTACATGTACCTAACCTCTGATAAAAATGTGGTGCTGATTGAGCCCTGTTAGGGAAATATAGAAATTTTTGTGTTTTCGGTTTCAGCCACCTGTTGGCAAACTCAGGAATCGAACCAGACCGAACTTCAGTCTCTGGGGTGTCATTTCATACGGGAACATGTGTACTAAGTTTCAAGTCTATAGCTCCAGTAGTTACAAAGCATGCCTTGAAAACGAACAACGACACCAAGAGAGGCTGCAACTTAAAGCGTATATCCTACGACAAATACAATGCCCTTCCCTCACCTCAGTAGGTATCAAAGCATCATCAAGTCATACGCAAGTTACTGAATGGAACCCTTTGGTGCACCGTATTGTCCACATGTTCAGCAGGTCTAATCTAGCAACTGATCTGCGCCAGACTTATGCACAGGAAATGACACTGTTCATTTTCACCACCCGAGAAAATGTGAAAAGTAGGCTGAATTTTTGGTGTGCGAAATCCCCTTTAAGATAAGCTCAGCTGCTCACCTCTCTGGAATGCATTAGACATGAAATGATTTTTTACTAATGCGTGAATGTTCGTGTTTGCATCCTAGATAAACACAAACTTTGCCTGGAGAACATTTTCACACTTAGCAAAAATGCCAATTAAGTGTTCTGTCCAAGGACACATGGCTTCACCAACTCCAGATTTTTTTATTTAGTGGTTACTGGCTCATCTGATACACTTACTTTCAGCTGCTGTCCCGTCTCGATGGAAAAGGTATGCCGGATAATTGTTCATTCTAACCCCAAATCTGAAAATATAAGAAAATGTTCAAAAAATCTTTTTAAAAACATAGTCAGGTCCGGATTCAGAATAGAAAGTAGTGGAACATCCCTTTTCGGACACCACAGTTGTTAGTCGATCATGCCTCTGAAACACTAGTCCACAGGACCTGTTACAATACAACACTTCGGTCCCATTTATGACGATAGTACGGTTTGTGCATAACTGAGACGATCACTACCGCATCCTTCAAAGAACACTGTGCAATTGCGCTCACTGAACGGCAACTGCAAATCATGCATAGTCGATAATCAGGCGCACAAGGCAGTACCGGTATTTTCTCTAAGGAGATTTGAGATGTGCTTTAGAGGTCATGTCAGTCAAGCACAAATTGTATCAACCTTATGTCCGGAACCACAGTGTCATATTTGACTACCGGGTACGCTGAAACTACGTACAGCGTCCGGTCATGCTAATTCCCGACCTACCCCGACTTGCGGAAAATGCTGCCAAAATATAGTGTATTAATCATCAGAATATTTATATTTGTACTGTTTACATACATATACAGCACGTCTGTTAATTTCAAGACTTTTGAACGATGCTAAGTTGAGCAAAGCAAGTTACATCTACCCAACCGACCGCAATTTTTCTGCAGGTCGGTAATCTAGGTTAGTTGTGGTTGTCGCTTCTTGTAAACCGGTTCATAAGAAAGCAGGAACGGACCGAAACGAACCAAAATGGGCAGGAACGGAGTTAAAATTTGCCGAAACGGAGCTTCTAGTGAAATGGCATCTATAGGCAAGATAGGGCCCCTGAATTATAAATTATGTTCATATAATGAAGATCAGACTTCTTTTCCATCGTGATATTGATGATATTGCCTGATTTGGTCGAGGCCGATTCCAGTAGCAGACAGCGCTTATACTGCACAAGAACTGATGACGTCACTTCAGCTCTGTGTGAAAGTAAATTTAGTCCTCATTAAATATTTAGGGGCTATCATGGAAAAGAAGTCTAATCTTCATTATATGAACATAATTTATAATTCAGGGGCCCTATCTTGCCTACAGATGCCATTTAAAACCACTAGATGCTCCGTTTCGGCAAATTTTAACTCCGTTCCGGTCCGTTCCTGCTTTCTTACGCACCCTTGTAAACTGTACATGCATATGGCCTTGTCTGAACCCAGCATAAATTAATTATTGGAGTTGATTTGCTCAACTTACTTAGCATCGTTCAAAAGTCCTGAAATTAACAGACGTGCTGTATTAGTGTATATGTATGTAAACAGTACAAATATAAATATTCTGATGATTAATACACTATATTTTGGCAGCATTTTCCACAAGTCGGGAAATGTCGGGGTAGGTCGGGAATTAGCATGACCCTACAGCGTCAATCGAGTATGGTGGATGACCCAAGATTGTATCAAGCCGTCATCTAGTTTTAAATAGTAGGCAGTTGAGCGCAGATGAATGCAGTCACGCAGTGTTTTCTTAAAAGGAGACACGCTTTAACGGTCATATCCGTAAAACACTAGACATCGCAAACCGTACCATATCGTTGTCATATCCGGAACCGAAGTTCTGAAGCGTCTTATTCAAAGACATCAACAATCTCGGTAAAGCGCAATGGTGCAGACTAGTTATTCATAGTGTGAAAAAAACCCGCCATAGCATGGCCATATCTGCACATGCCATGCATCTACTGCACAAAAACTATCTATGATAATTCCTTAGTATAGCAGGATCCATGATCAAATATCACGATTGATACACAATGCATTTACAATGCACATTCCACAGTGCAGTGAGTGATCCCGGAAAACACAGCGGCCCGAAAACAGGTCAGCGCCTCATCATTTCAAGGCACAATCAGACTGTACAAGCAAGGAAATTTATATCGGATTCAATCACTACAACATACTTTCACAAATCCCCAAATTACAGCTTCCCTTATGCGAAATAAAACGATTCCCATGCGTCTTTCTAAACAAGTGCTTTCTCACAAAACATGGACTGATGCTCGTCCAAACCAGTCATGTCTGATGTACACAGTGTACATGAATGTAATGCATTACAATGTAGGTCACTACATTAACATGAATGATACCACGTGACCAAAAGTAGACCGGATCAAGAACTTTTTTAACCTCGTGTCCAAGAGGCTTGTGGTAACCTGTTCTACACATTATTGCGCACTAATGCATCATAGGTACGACTGTTGATTGATTCGTACTGAGCGTGCCCAGTCCAATTAAGTGTTTCAAAACTTCCGGTCAAGGGATTCGCGAGTTTTTGTGATTTTGGCTTGATTTGTAAGCTTTTCTTGCCATTTATCACTGTTTATAACATTGGCGTATTAGAAAACATGTCAATTCGTGATTTATTGGATCACTTACCATGTTAAGTAACTTGGTCGAGAAGGTTATCTTATAATGACAAATGTATGATAAGCGGTCGGTGTGGAAGAAGAAAATGTCCCCCTGGAAATGTCACGTGCCATGAATGATGAAGTGTGGTGGCCCTGTCATCCACAGTCATGCTGTCATTTATATTGTATTTTGACTGATTAGTCAAGAGCTCAGATATAAAAGTGTATCACTATTATAAAGTCCTTCTTTTCAATACTGGAACAGTCTATAGAGACTTTTACGTCCAGGCGCATGCGTTTAAAATCTTTGCATACCGTTACCGTGGAGTTAGGCATCTGGCGTTAGACCCTTTAAAGGTCAAATGCTGAGCTATTTAACCTGTATTTGTGGTGAATTTTCATAATATGCTATCTTAAAAAAACATAATAAACCGGAAGGAATTCAAAAAATAGTGATTTTTTTGTGAAATAAGTGCTATTTGTTCAGTCCTCTGCGAGCTCGTTTTTGAAGGCGCTTTTGAAAAGACCGCCAGATGTGTAGTTACGCTATTCGCCGCTAGGTTCACATTGGTGACGTCACCAGTGCTGTCAAAGCCACGATCATTGACCACTACGCAAGTAAAAATGGCGGCTGCAAGCATGGCGAGCGAAGATTGTGCGGGAGATTTGTTTGATGACGATTTGGTTGTTGATGAAGGCAATGGTGTGATTCAACCCTACATGTACGAGCCAGTAGTGGAGAGTGCGAGAGACGATTCAGATTCTTGTTCTGATTCGGGCGAAGGTGATGATGGGGAGATGGAGGATGAGCGACTTGATCGCATCGGAAATATCAATTGGTGAGTTCCAAGTGCAGTGGCAGTGCACTGTGCATGCCATGTGTATAGGCGCGGCATCAGCTGGACATTATAGGGGGCCTATGCTGATATGAGCCATGTCATCATGTGCATGTATTCATGTACATCTCTACATAGGGCTCCATCGTTCACGGATCGAGTGTTGTCAGTAAACAATTGGCGTTTTTCACCTCGAATATGTCGAAACCACAACGTATCTTGAGTTGAGTGAGTTCATTCCACATCGTTATTTTATAGTAAGTAGGATCTCGGAATACTAAGCCTCAGGGTTTGGTAGTAGGCCTACTCGAATGTAGTGAACTCTAGGCCTAATAACTTGGATTATTACTATACTGAGACTCTTCCATTGCGGAGCATTACCAATACCACACCAAATAGTGAAATACTACACACGCGTAAAGACAACAGTTTATTCTCACCGTAACAACTTAAGGCGAAAGCCTTCGACAATACTACATTAATTGATTGATTGAAACAATGCTTAATCTTACTGAGCTGAGCTCCAGGGGCCTGCCTCTCACTCAAATTTGGCCTACCCTTGGCCTGGGCCCTGATTCATTGATGGCAATGGCTATCGAAATATCATCACTGCTGTATAACAATAACATTTATATCATACTTGTATTTGTAGGTGTCATTGTGGTGTCTGCACTCCACAAGAGAAGGGGAGGGAATCCTTGTGCTGCTCAGACTATTCACCAGTCCAGGCCAAGAAGGATGAGCTGAAAGTAGAGTGCATCACGCAACACCCAGGTTTTTCCAGCACCTGTCTTGATAGATGGGTGCTGGAAATGTCGATGTATCACTACATCGAAGAGCAGGGACAAATAGGCGATGACCAGCCCATTCACAAGTAAGTAATGATGACCACCTCCATCGCTGTATAATTGAAGACAAGAAAAGGCAATATCAATTCAGAAATGAGATTTTTTTCTCCCTTTGAAGACTAGAAATATAGAAAATAGATATAATAAAATGTATCTACATGTATTTAGTAATAATATTACAAGTTTTCAATAAATCTAAAAAAAACTGTCAATTAAATGTACAAACATTGTTTTCTTCCCGACAATTTCAGGTTATATCGATACGTGGCCTATAGGAACCTTGTCCGTTGGGTTTGGAAGAGGTTGGGGAGAAGGAACCGTTTGCCGCTCCCTGTTTGTGCTCGGGACAAGATACGTGCTGCTTGGCCTGCTCCGGACAATGACGGGTACACAGGATTCAAGTATCCTACGTTCAATTGATTTGGTGTGACCGTTCAATTGATCTGTGATAGTGAACTCTGATGGTGCTATGAATGAACTCTACAGTTTGTTAAACCTCGTTTTTGTTTCTTCTACAACTTTCATCTTGTCCTGCTTGTCGTACTTTGAGCACACTGGACCTGGAATAGGATGAGTCACTTGGTACTTGTCCTTTGCATCTCTTGCCAATTTGTAAGATGGCAGGTCATCTCTCCGCTTCAGCAGGTCCTCCAGAATTAGCTGTACATAGTCTGAAAACATAAAGGGAAGTATTAATACAAGTAATCTTGTTTCTTCTTGTTTCTTGCAGTGCTAGCACTAAAGTAACGATGCTGGCCGTTATACCTACCATATGTTGATTCAATTTTGACCTCTTTTGCTACTGCAGCTCCTCCTCTCCCCTTGGGGTATGAAATCGACCACTGCGGCTGTTCATCTTTTCCCATACGCTGTTTCCGATTTGAATTTTCATTAAAGTGGAGTGTGGCGAGCAGTAACCTGTAAAGAGAATTTGTAATACTGGCATGACTGGTCAATGCTTTCAATCAATGTTTTACTCGCCTCACGCCTTATAGTCCAAGTAGAGTGCAAGAACAAAGTTCAGTTGCATCATGAATAAGGAAAAGTGGGCTTTGATAGCACTCACTCAAAGCATTGCATGAAATTTTTTTCGTGATTTAGTAATGACCCCTGAGAATACATTGTAGTCTATCATACCTTGCTTTCATTGGCTCATAGAAGAAATGGCGGGATTTGGGAGCGAAATAACCAACAATTTTGTGATACGACTCAAGAGATGAAGTCTGTACTCCTGGTGAAACCTTTCTGATGTCCTTGAGCAATATCTTTTGAGTGAGAATCAGCGTAAGTTCCTTGTGGGCCTTGCTACCTGAAAGAGTAATACTGGTTTAAGTAATAAGGAACAAGGAATTAACAGGGCCAAATGACTAGCTGTTTTTCTTTTGATTGAGGGCACTCCTTACTTGTCAAGACAAATTGCATTCATAGCATGGGCTTTATGGCATTTGCAAGTTCCTTTTAAAACGTAACTTTAAACGAACCTTTCTTGATCCATTCTCTGTCTTCTAGAGGACCATGAAGACATTTTGGGTACAAATCCCCATGCCCATCGTGTACGTCGGCAACATGGTTTAGAATGGAGAGCCACTTTGCTTCAACCAAGTCACCATTCCCATTACTTGAGGCAGCACACCAGAAGATATGGTTGGACACTGATTGGGACCATTTTGCGAGTATCCTGCAAAGTTTGTACTTCTTGGCAATATTGTCCATTTTCTTTTTTACCCCTGAAAAACATGTACATGTACATGTATATATCATGTGTAATGAATTTAGAATGAAACATTATGTTCCAATTTATGAGAAACCCACTTGACTTTTGACCAGTGCCTACAATGTCTTTCATTGGCTAAATTCAAAAAGGCAAAGATACTTGACGGACGAGTTGTTTTTTTGCCTTGTTTATGTTAAAATGAGCAATAACACACCTTTCGCGATATGCCAGCAATCAAACCAGTGTTGTACTCCAGGCCATTTGTCTCTCAGATACTTTTTGATTTGTGAATGCCGATCTGTGACCATCTCTGCAATTGCCAATTTCTTCTCGGTAACAAGTAGTGCCATGCTACGTTTCAAACCCTCGAGTTCCATCCAGTAAGAATTTTTCACTTCATTTGACTGAAAAATAAGTAACCAATAAACCATGTTATTCATGTTTTTAAACCTATTGCTGGTAATAACTATTGGGATAAAGAGAAGGATCTGATCAATGTGGGGAAGCTATCTGCATGAGGATGAATGGCACTATAAAATTGTAAGTGAAGTGTAAAGTTAACACTGACAGTGAACAATCAATTTCATTAGGGAAGTCAGCAATCCATTTTGATGGAATATTGACTTCTGATTTGTTCCAGAACTTCGTTTAACTTGACACAAGGGCAAGGTTTGTCATGTTGACATTGCAATGCACTATTACTAACGTACCTGTACAAGGCTTACATCCAGCACCTTACCGGCTGACTCATCCATCAAACTGTAGCTCCCATATTTGGCAGTGTGGCCTGGCGAGCAACACCTCGC
Source organism: Lineus longissimus (assembly GCF_910592395.1). Lineage (NCBI taxonomy): Eukaryota > Metazoa > Nemertea > Pilidiophora > Heteronemertea > Lineidae > Lineus > Lineus longissimus. The sequence continues at coordinate 13,603,706 of NC_088317.1, read as the reverse complement.
ATCTCCAGACAAGGACAGTTGTTTCCTCTTTCGCTCCTTAAACATACTGTCTTGCTTCCTTTGCCAGACTGCGAACACTGATGGTATGAGGTAGAGGCCTTGTATAGTGTAGAATGTCCTTCGGCTTATCACTGCCACACCAATGTTTTTCAGGATATTGAGTCCTCTTACTGGACTTGAACCAGAATATAGAATTCCTGAAACAATTTAATGAGAAATCATAATACTGGTTTGGCTTTCTTTCAGGATTTATGAATTTACCCTTTTTTTTGGTATTTCCGGTGGTCCTATTTTTGATTTTTTATTCTCCATATCTCAATAGCATAGAAAACATCGAAAAAATCATTTGTTGCAATTTGTTCCATGTTTTTTCGTATATTGACCCGACTAATGTTTTAAGAATCATGCAGCATACGTATGTAGCCTACCTGCAGCCAAAAGCAAATTTCCAATGGGAAGCTGTCCTTTAAATGGTTGTGATGTCCATTCCTGTTGATGTTGATTTTCACAAATCGCCATCACCATCACAGCTGTGCCAAGTGTACGGAGTGCGACTCGACATGGTGCCCTGCAAACTTGACAAAACATGAACAGAAGCCTCAAGCTTGATTCAAAGACAATGAATTTTCTCTCATATTGAGGGGAGGGCTGGTCATACTCATTGTCGAAATCATAATGTTTGCCGGATCTGAAATAGTAAATAATTATGGTTAAAGATTTGACAATGATTGTTTTTTATCAGTTTATAAACTCACTGTAGAGCATCATTAGTGAGTCCTTCATGAAAAAAGTAAAGTTTTATTAGTGTTAACACTAATAACAGGTCCCAGAAACTGCCATACCGGTACTTTTATGACTATCATTCTATTCATTCACTCTGATACAATTCAATTGTTTTAAAGAATCAATTTCTCAAGAAAGCTACAACAAACACTTACACATTTTCATCATCAAGGAGCGAGTCATCAAATTCTTGACAATAATCATCTTCACATGGCTCCCAGTCTTCATCGTCACTGTCATCAGTCTTCATCGTTTCCTGACTTGGAAAGTGCACCTCTTCATCCTCCATGTCTTCATCACTTGGTTTCAAGCCTGAAAATATTGGGGTGGTCAAAGACATTGTCTGGCACCAAACTGTGACTTATCGGGTACCAGCCTGTTGGTACCTGTCGTATTGCCAGGCACTAACCAAAATTGTGTTAGATAGTAAAACCCAAACTGTCTGACACCTTGTCGGGTTGCTACTAGTATCAACATAATTTTCAGGTTTGGGGTTACCTTGGAAAACTGGCACATCAATGTCAAACAGATCTGTCTGAATGGCAATTTCTCGGACTTCTGGTTCTGCCTGACAGCCAATATCCCCGGTGCAGGAGGTTGTCTGTGAACCTTTGTTCCGAGACCCAGTGACAATATTGACCTGGACAGCCTTGGCAAACCGCATGGAGACTGAGGAGCCAACTTGTGTCCCAATGGCAAAGGTTTCAGGGTGTTCCTGCAAAGATAAGAAATAGAATTGAGGCTATTGTTCCGGGGATGTTGTTTACATTAACTTTCACTACATTAATAATGCAGCTAATTTTTATTACAAGATTGTGGGATTAATCCATCCTCTGATTTATTAGTCTACACTGCTCGGGACATTTATCTATGTAAATATGATCACCCAATATAACCAGTTTTTGTAGAGCCACACCCTGAAGTCAGTTAATAGTAAGCTTATGACACATGGGGCTGGGTTATGATTGAACATACTTGTGGCAAAACCTCCAAATCGTCTAAACTCTGTGGCAGTACTGCATCCTCTATCAGGTGATTGCCAACCTCCTCAAATCGGCCTTCATCAGCCATCAAAAAACCATCATCCTGCTCAGCTGCCTCCTCCGCCTCCTCTCCATACAACACGTTGTATCCCGCTACCGCCTCTGCTACAGCCTACGAAATGAGAAACAAATATTTTAAATAGAAGGCCTATCGTAATTGACTAATAGGAGTAGGACTTTTGTATTTGACTTGCTCCTACAGCTGAAGGTAGCCTAGTAGGTGCAGTCGTGCAGTATCAATTATGAAAATTATCAAGTTGTAGTCTTAAAAGGTCCTCAGGCCCCAGCAACACCACATCCTACACTTCACAATGCCTACCCCATGGTCATGCACTCGAGATGGAGGTATTCCTAGCCTAGGCCTATGGCCATGGGGTATAATTTCATACCTACTATACTGATTTCATAATAAATAATAATCACCTGCTGATGTGCCCTCTTCTGCACAGCTGACCGCGGCGCACTGGTCGTAGGCGTACCATCCATGGCATCGCCTTCACCATGACTGAAGAGTGTAGGGAAGGCACCTGGCTTCAGCAGGCGTTTTTTAGGGTCAAATCCTATCGCACGGCATATGGCTGGGTCCAGCAGGTAATCTCCGGCAACGAAGTGCTTCGAACATACCCTCGCACCGAGAGACGGGACCCAAGAAGACGGACGATGCATGCGTCTTACCCATACTTTTCGGGCCTTCTTGTCGCGAGGAAAATTGTAATAACCGACCCCATCTACTTTCAACACCTTCGTTGAATCACTGCTGCAGTTTGGTGCGACGCAGTAAACCATTTTTGCTTTAGAACATGTAAAATAATTGGTTTTACATGGTAGGAACGGCGTGAACGCAACCAGAAAGTAGAATCAGCTGTCAGATGAATGAAAACAAAACTGGTCTCCTGTCTTGCGCAGGCATCTACAGCATGGCGTTTGTGTATGCAGGCAGTGGGATCAGTCTAACAATGACAGCACTAGTGACGTCACTCCTCATTTGGAATTCCCCAAAACCGCGAGAGTTTCCGAACGAAATACGAACTTTGCCGAAGCAAATTCACGCTGAGACAGGGCGGTTTATTTGAATTTCTTTATTCCATGCGATATTTATGCAAATAAATTTACTACATTTGACATCTAAATGTAACAAAAGGTTATCCTGATGTACTTTGATTAAGATTAGGCCTAACTTTGGCATTTAACCTTTAAGTTTTACAGCATGCAGTGACCAGGTCAGGTGGAGGAAGTCTTTGCAGGCCCAAACATATAAACAAACCTAGGCACAACGAACAAAAGATCATGTGGTGTGCGACCATGCAGTCTTTTGTTTGCTGCTTGTCTGTTGTGGTCTTCAGTGGCTTCCTCCTCCGCCTGGTGTGAAGGACTCTATAGACAATCTAACCTGCGGAGGCCTAAATAAAGTTCGGCCATTTTGAACAGGCAACGTATGTTTACCATGGACTAAAAGTACAATATACAAGCTTATTCAAACAATTTACTTGAATGAAGCTGTCCATGTCTTCAGTTTTCATGATATTTTGAATGCTTTTGGTGATGATTCAATTTAAAACATGTCATGGTAAACTAAAGCTGCCTGTGAAAACTCCTTTTCAAAATGGTCGAAATTTATTTACGCAAACTGTCTATAGCTCGGCGTTGCAGTAAGCAGCTTCCACAAACCGGGTTGATGGGTATTGCCTGCTCCAGTTCAACCATAATGCTAAACATTTATTTTCATCTTGTAGGTAATTAACGCTCTGGTGGTTTCATTCACGAGTGCGAGCCATGGCAATGGATATTGCAAAAGCTGGCTGGCTCCACAGGCAGAGTAAGACATTATATTTGACAAACTTTCGTGAAATTTAAGCCTTTGTTGAAATTGACACTAATGACAGTGTCTTGAAACTGGCCCAAGAATGCTAAAAACCAGCTAGGAGTTGTATTTTTTTCCAAATTTGTGATTTTCATCAAATTTATGCAATGTCTGGTTATCACGTCGGTTGCTGATACTAGGAAGAAATCCTATAGAAAACGATACACCGTTCACATAGGCCTACAAATGAACGTGCATCGTCATCAAGTTTCCACCAGACTCTATGGAAAAGCAAGATGAAAGGAATCGATGAATAACATCGATATGTCACAAACTACACTGTAGGCTCTTTTTCCTGACGAAGTGTGGCACCAGTAATGACATACCCAGTAGTTCCTAAAGGCCTATGGCGTTCGTTGACAATTTGTAATTGAATTTGAAAATTTTCAGTTTCGTGAATACAAGTACGTTCTAAATATAACTTTCAGTATTGCCGTTGTGAAGACAGATATACCAATACTATGAATACCAAGTTTCAGCAAATTTGTATGCATAATGACTGCACTACATCACTAGAAATCACTGCCTTTCTAATTTCCGCGACCCCTAGTAGTAGTTATTACGAACAGTTTTAAAGACTCTGATATTCCCATCTGGTGAATCTTTTCTTGCACCTCCAGGTCCAATCTGCATATTTTGACCTGCTTATCTTGTCAATTCAGGTACCTTTCTCCTGCGTTGGAAAAAAGTTTGGTTTGTCTTGTACACGAATGGAGACCTGAAATACTTCAAGAGTCCTGACGTGTTTGAGGCCGAGGCTACATTGAGGATGAAGACTGAGTGTCTCACAATACAGACAGGCCGAGCAGTAAGTGCGTGATCATTTGGTAGGAATTGCATCTCGGACCCAATGACCGTGGGTCCCATAAATGGGCCATGTAGAATTAGCAGAATGAGCAGAATAAGTGGAATGAGCGGATTCTGGGCTTCAATCACCTGGAAAAGCCAGTTGTTGCGATGATCATCGCCATGCCTGAACTCTGAAGACGAAAGGAGGTACGGTAATACAGCGATGCACACGGCTACCGACTGAACTAAACTGTCCCTGCAGACCAGTTTTCATGCCCTCATTGCCAGTACTGGCTTAACGACTGAAAAAGCGATTTTCAAATAGTCTTTGTGGCGTATCGAAGAAATTAAAATTTAATGAGTTCATTAAGTTCCATTTTGTAATTATATCATATTTTGTACAGAGTCTGCTCATTCCACTAATTCTACATGGCCATATAAATGGACATAAGCAGCAAAGTGCAACCAATGTAGATCCACTGATGACTCACGGACGTTCCATCATAGGCCCAATGACTGTGGGGTCCCATGTAATGAAAAAAGCAGCAAAAGTACAAACCAATTTTAGTAACAGTCTTCAGAATTCTGGAAATAAGAATATTTTATTCCAATTGTCATATAAATTCTTTGATGGCCGGTCAAGGAATTTGTTCTATAATCAGAATTCCCTTCATTCCCTTCCTATCCCACACGTCCATTTCGTGACAACACTAATATTACACTCCCTCGTGGTTGTCGCACGAGACACGCACTGAAAGCCATCATAGTTGAAGACCAGGTGTTCAATGAGTAACGGTTCCAGGGATGCTGACCTGACCCAAAAGCACAGTGCATGTTGTATAGAAGGAGGGTAACCTGATCCTGAGGTTGGCACTATCAATTCAGGCCGTCATTTAATGACTGTGTCGAGCAATTTGATTGGCCACTCGTTTGTGATGATGCGTCGGACGGATTTCCTGGCCCCTCGATGTCGGCGGTGAATGGAGGAGACTTTAGGACTGTTATTCACCGCCGATAAGTTGCCATGACACAGGGGGTAAATATGTGACCTGATGTGGACCAATTCCTATCGCAAAGATGCAAAAATGGACCATGAAGCCTAAAAAGATGATGATAAAGATACTGATCAGATGCGAAAGGTTCATCTTTTAAAATCGTAACTTTTACTCTTTAAGCGCATTTGAGTAAATTTTTTGTCTGAAGAGGGTGCTTAAGTTAAATTTCCAAGTACAGTAGAACCTCCCTATAAAGGACACCATCGGGACTGACAAATGCTGTCTTTGATAGTGTGTCCTGATCAGAGAGGTCAAATTGAATGGACACCATCGGGACTGACAAATGCTGTCTTTGATAGTGTGTCCTGATCAGAGAGGTCAAATTGAATGGAAACAACCAATTTGGGACCAAAACTAGTGTCCTTGATAGAGAGGTTTTCCTGAATAGAGAGGTGTTCGCTAAGGGAGGTTCCACTGTATGGTCTATACATGTATAAATTGTCTCTATTTTAGTGTGGCGTTTCTCCCCCAGATGGCGCGAGTAGAGACGCGCTGCTTGCGGTGGTTGGGAGAAGTGAGACGTGGCAGCTATGTGGAGAAAACCCTGATGATGCGAAGTAAGCTTCACCCTACGCCACATACCTGGGCACAATATACAAACATGGATGTCAAATTTCTGATTTCTGGCGGATTTATACTTTTTCCTGTTTCTAAATGCTAAAGGTTGATATTTGAAATTGACAGATCTCTGTCTCATGTCACTTTGGATCTTTGATGTTTTAAATTCGGGCCCAAACTAAACATTTTCGAGGTATTTTTGTGCAAGTGAAAGCTGATCCAAGGGAAAGATTTGTGTAAGAAAGAAATTTCAGACTCGTGCCTTGGCTCATTGGCATCCCTGTGCAAATGTCCAGCAGTGTTCTCCACAAGGCTATTTGTCAGGTTGGCCCACCCTACCTTGGCAGCTTACCACCCTACCTTGGAAGAGCCACCCTACCTTGCTCTAGAACTTTGTAGAGGGTTCCTATAGGGCCACCCTACCTCAAATTGCTGGCCACCCTACCTTGTGTTGCACACTGGTAAAACATCATGCAAATCAAGGGTATCACCCTACCTGGAGAAAACCCTGTGGAGAACACTGGTCCAGGCAACATCAACTTGGGGTATCCAATATCTGAAGTACGCGAGCTGGAGTCTGGTGCCTTGTTCCACATTCACTTTAAGCAGTTTCTTGATAGCCTATCCTCAGAAGGTGACAGTGCCCAGTTACAATGTTTTTGCCAATTACTTCAGGCCATGATAATGAAATTTCCTGTTTTGTGTCCAAGGAATGTTAAAAATTAAAAGATTAGGTTTTTGAGGGCGGGCCATGCAATTTTTTGGTCAGGACAAATGCTGCAGCAAAAATCCTTGCATACAAATTTTGTTATCAAATCGGGGGTGAATGAGATTGTATTATGAAATACTATCTGGCTAACAAATCCATCCTCCCAGAAGCTGCAGATACCATTTCAAAATGAATTCTTTTGTCTCACAGAGCATGGCAGTTCTCCCTGGAGCAAGCGAGAGTCATCAATGTAAGACCAGCATTCAAGCCACCTACGGGCAACCCGAATCAGCCCCCAGCCTACCCCACAGGTCCTCCTCCACCGTACTCACAGGGTCAGCCGTACCCACAGGGGTCCTCACCACAGCAGGTGCAGGGAAGTGCATACCCAACACAGCGAGTTGTCTATGCCTACCCTGGGCAGAGGTACTATGGATCACATCCCCCGCCTTACGGTTAGTAGTACTATTCTTTCAATTCCAATTGATTTTAATTGGAATCGATAAACAATGTTTTTGTGAACATTTAGAAAGAACTTCAGGCTTTACTTGCAGTATGTTTGATAACTTGCACTGTTCTTACACATGAGGTGGTGTGATGAGATCCCGAGTCTAAAAAGTGACAATTTGTTTAAAAATGTTGCAACCTCAGACCTAAGTACTGTTTTCTGACAGAATAGTTGATGTAGCTTCCACTGTTCACTCATAGATGGCAGCACTCCACTTTTCCATGAACAATCAAGAGGCAAGACTACCATTGATTTTTAGCTCACCTCTTAGCAGAGGTGAGCTTATCCCATACCGTGGCGTCCGTCGTCCGTCGTCGTCGTCGTCGTCGTCGTCGTCCGTCGTCCGTTAGCAGGGCACGTTTTGTAACTGTTAGAGCTATTGAGTTGAAACTTGGTACACATGTACCCTTATGTAATGACACCTTGGAGACCAAGTTTTGGTCCGATTCGTTTCATGGTTTGGCCACCAGGGGGCCAAACGTTAAAAGTGAAAATATGCAATATCTCCCTTAATAGTAGTCGGGAAATTTTGAAAAAAATATGGTAGGTACTTCTAGCAAAGGTGCATCATACATCCTCCAGGTTTTTGATTTGACCTCCTTTTCAAGGTCACAGAGGTCAAATGGTGTAAATTGGCTGTTAGGATGTAATGATGGCACGTTTCTAAACTGCAATGACTATTGATACCAAATTTGGTACACATTTACCCCTTAGTCAGGTGATCTCAGGGACCGAAGTTTGGTCCAATATGATTCACCACTTGACCACCAGGGGGCAAAATCCAAAAACCTTAAAAATGTGATTATTCCTTAACTTCTTGCCCGATTGCCACCAATTTGATATCATGGGTACATCTAACCACCATACAGTATATGTCACACAGGTTTTTAATTTGACCTTCTTGTCAAGGTCACAGAGGTCAAATGGCGTAAATTCGCCGTCAGGCCGTAACTATGGCACGTTTCTTAACTGCAATGACTATTGATCACAAATTAAGTACACATGTACCCCTTGGTCAGGTGATCTCAGGTACTGAAGTTTGGTGCGATCTGATTTGCCGTTTGGCCTCCAGGGAGGGGGCCAAATCCTAAATTCTTCAAAATGCCATTATTCCTAGTAATGACTTGCCCGATTGGCACCAATTTTATATCATAGGTACATCTAATTCTAACAACCATTCAATGTGTCATCCGGGTCTTCTTGTATTTGACCTACTTTTCAAGGTCACAGAGGTCGAATGTACTGTAAATTGGCCATTTTGGGGAAATTGTAATTGCTTGGACCTACATCAAACCTAACACTACATGACACAATACCATGCTCTTTATCCATCTTTCCTCCATGTGAGGTGAGCACAATGGCCCTGGCCATTTTTTAAGCCTTTTAGCAGTTCAATTGTCAATGTTTGAATTGCGACGCATCAAATACTGCGTGGGGTTGTGAATCTGAAATTTCGATATGATATTCCGGACAGTCGGGCAAGTAAATGGTGAAAAGTAAACTGGTAGTTGACCAAGGAAATTTTTTGATAATCGACAAATTGGACAGACATTGATATTTCCACTCTTTTCAGCCAACTGGCAGAAAAATCTCAAAACACAGGGTCAGCCGTACCCACAGGGTTGCCAAATTATCAAAATTCAAAATTAATTATTTCATCAAACAATTTCTTTATATCTGTAGACTTGCCACAGCAAATATTTCAATGCCTCTCCAAATATGTACTTGAGAGTTAAAACCATACTCGCGTCTTATTGATAGGTCTCATCCCTCCAACCTATGAATATTCATTGGTGGTATTGTCTCTCAAAAGTTCCTGATCGAGAACCGACCCATTTTTCTCAAAACTTGAATGTCACTTTGTAAAGTCTGGTTCTCACTGCCCCGGATATAAGCCACACATCATTTTAAGACAATATTACCAACAATGGGATTTGCGATGTGAGAAAATCTGTTCTTCCTTGTCCTAAGTTTGGTGTTTCACAGATGAGAAATGAAAGTTTTCTTGTGACGAGTATGGCTAATGAATTCGGAGTGAAAGATCATGTTATGATGGCCAGTCTTTAATAGTTTTGCAACGCTTAACACTACCAACTGTCAAAATCCAATCTCTAAAATCATCACCTCAGCTACAGTCCAATTCATAATTGACCTTCATTCTGCTTCGCGTCATTGATGCGCTACAGTCCAATTCACAATTGACCTTCATTCTGCTTCGCGTCATTGATGCGCTACAGTCCAATTCACAATTGACCTTCATTCTGCTTCGCGTCATTGATGCGCTACATTCCAATTCACAATTGACCTTCGTCTGCTTCACGTCATTGATGGGCAACATACGCGCCCTAATGACGCGCTTATCTCTCTATGTTTTGCGTAAATCATGCTCAACTTGCGCACGACCTATTTGCTGGGTAGCACCAGTGTGTCAATGACGCAAATTTAGGGATGACGATTGTGACTTGGACTGTATTAAAGGGGACTGTACTAAACACTGACGTGGCCCGAAATAGCATTCCGCGAAGATGACGTCACTGCAGCTGCTGCCCTCTATTTCCCCATCACTGAATTACAGGCAATGTCGGACAAACATGCGGTTTCGTAATGGATTCAGGCTTTCTAACTAGGGCAGTTAGATTCAATCTGGCACATGTCCGATTGTTGGAAATACTACATAATTGTTCTGAATATTTCTCTCTCTGACTCTATGGTATCATTCATGCTTAAAACAATGCAGGGTCAAAGATAATTGACTTTGAAACAAGCTCAAATGCGTAGAAATAAGTGTCGATGTCCGACTGTCACGTGACTAAAACGTCATCAATATCTTATTCAAATGATCTTGTGAGCTATAAATAGTAACGTCACGGAATGCTATTGTATGTTAAGTTGCCTCCTTTGCCCATGCCTTAAAAATCTTGGGATGAGGGCCAGAGTAAGCGGGCGTGAGTGGGCCAACACGCTAAGAATAGGATACTGTGCCAGGGTGGTTTATGCCGATTGTGCAGATGATATTCGTACGTTATATAGATTCATTGTATTTTTTTGCAGTCGTTCAAGAGGCGGATGGATCACGGACGACCGTCATCTACCAGAATGCCCCCGAATATCATAACCGGTATGATGGTGGAGATGTCGCGATGGGCATGATGGCCGGAGCAGCGCTAGGAACTATGATGTGGTCACCGCTCCTTTTCTGGTGATCTCAACACTAATAGCGCCATCTATCTCATGCGACTCCATTGGCTTCCTGTTAAATACAGGATTGTTTTCAAAGTGCTTTTATTTACATACAAGGCAATACATGGAGTCGCACCTGCGTACCTGTGTGATATGGTCAGACTGAGGCACCATTCCACCTACCATCTCCGCTCTGTTATTGCTCTAACTTTGGTGGTCCCTCGCACTAAGTGCAAAACCTTTGGTGACCGTTCTTTTTACAAGTCATCACCGGTTCTATGGAACCAGCTACCTTCCAACATCAGGCTTGCTGGTTCCATAGACATTTTCAAAACTCTCCTGAAGCAACACCTTTTCAGGGAGTGTTTTGCTTTGTAAAGCGCCTGAGAATTTAAGTTTTTCTTTTAATTCAGGCGCTATAGAAATTCTTATATTCATTCATTCATTCATTCATTCATTCAATCATTGTAGTTACATTGGAGGGACGTCACGGATGACCAGGGAGACGTTGGCTACTTATTACCTGTAATGTAAAGGGGTGTGCCGTTTGCAATTACAGTAGAACATCTCTATTAAGGACACCCTCAGGAGTGACAAGTGCTGTCCTTAATAGAGAGGTGTCCTGATAAGAGAGGTCAAATTGAATAGAAACACGCAATTTGGGACCAAAACTAGTGTCCTTTATAGAGAGGTGTCCGCTTAGGGAGGTTCCACTGTACTGGTGTTCCAGGAAGATAGAAATGCAGTTATACATTAAGCCGTAGTGCAGTTATTATGAATACGAATTTACTGAAACTTAGTATTCAAAGTATGGTGATTTGGCATTTTGGCCAATGTATTATTGTGTATATAATGTACATCATTCTCTGTTCATAACTTTCGTTGTTTGCGTCAGCACATTTGACTCGCGATTTCCGGCATGACAGCTGTTGTCATTGCTTAAGGAGCCGCTGTGGTGTAGTGGCTTGGACTCTCGACCAGCGGTCAAGAGGTCCCGGGATCGATCCCCACTGTCGGCGTGAGACTGTAGGCTGGTCTCTCTGTCTTACTTGCCTCTCTGCACCCAGGTGTATAAATGGGTACCGGTCAGAAATGCTCAGATTGTAGCGCTGGTTGAGCAGCTCATCTGAGGTCTACTGAAAGGTTTCAGGACAGACTGGGGTTAAAGTGTAAAGTCGGATGACAACCTATATCGTAGTTGATATCAGACTATAAACCCTAAACTTTAACTTTAACTTTGCTTACCACGTTCTAATTTGGCTTCGCCATCTTTTCATTGTCAGTGTGCATCGGTTTCACCGCATCGCGTGTTTACTTCATATTCCCTTTTTGAAGCGCTTGTGATAAAGTCTTGTTGACATGGCACGGCAAGTCAGCTATTATCACGTGATCGTGTTGTGTCCCATTTACGCGGTTGCTAAGAATATCCATGCGCGTTGACTTAGATCGTCAATTTATAATAATTCGGTTAATAACCGTAGTTGTGCGTTTAACCGCGATTCCAGTCACTTTTATTTATTCCATGTGACTGATATTTAATCTGGTTAAGTTGTCCTTAATAGTTTTTGGGACCTCGTTAGCCTGTTCATCTGCAACCGTAGTTGCTAGGGGGCGTTTCTTCTTTTCTTGAGCACGTGGATTTTGTGGGCTTGACAAATTGCGACCCTGGATTGGGTTTGGCGTAGCGCTAATTCATGTGGCGCGAAATAAAACCTGAAACACACAACGCTTCGGGGCGACTCTCAAGAATAATCTGAAGCAAGAACATCTGCCGAATTCTATTTCTTTCATTTATCTTCGCCATTTTAATTCGAAAACGTAAGTAAAGGTATCTCCATCGAGCGGCAAGGTAAGCCGGAATCGCAGGATATAAGAAATTACCAGTTCTACCTTTAACCCTTTCGCTACTGGCACTATGTGCATGCTCTGTACTGAGCAAGATTTGACCAATTTTAGAGTTTTTTTTCAAAGGGCTGCTGCACTATGTCAGATCGAGAAAGAAAGAAACAACTACTTAGTTGTTATGGACAACTACCTAAACTTTATTTTTACCAAAAAATTAACTTATGCAAATATGCAAATTAGGTCATACAGCCTAATTAGCATATTCTGAAAACTGAAATCAGGTGGTTGTTTTCGGAATAAAGCTCACTGGGCCATTTATTTCAAGCTTTCTTGCAAAAAACCTAAACAAGAGTCATTGCCACTCTTCTCCTCCATGTTTTCTCAAAATAATTTTATAAAAATATTGAGAAATGAATTTTTGAGGATATTTCTCCCAAAAAGAGGGAAAATCGGCAAATTCCGCATTTTTTTGTGAAAAACCGTCAAAAAGTGTTTTTGTGTGGATTTCTTGCAATTTTGCATGTTACAGGTTGGAGCTTCACTATGAAATGTAACAGGCGTACATGTACTGTAGTTACAACTCAATTATGGTGAGAAATAATAATGATATTTCTCAAAAATCATTAGACTTTGCTTATTTCCCTACAAACCAACTCACAAAGTCATTATTGTATCTTTCAAATCCTGAATGACTGATTTCTCATGCCACTGGCACCTGAGTGTAGCATAGAACAGTGTGATATATTTCATCGCCAAGGAAATGAGCAATAACCTCATCCGCCGAAATTTTCGCGCCACGTTTTGCAGCCATGCTCGAATCCCAAAGCGCGCCCATTGAGAGGTCTTCAAAGAAGCATTTGATCGCTGAAAATAATCCAGAAAGGCGGGAAAACCAGTTGCCCGCATGCCTTGTAAACCTAATTAGTTCTAACGATCGTTAGAAGACGGCAGCACTCGTAGTTTCTATAGTGCACCAACCGCGGTGCGGTTGATGAGTACGGAGCGGCGGGGTACTGTTCAGCCGCCCGGCGGTTGACCAGTACTGAAAGGGTTAATGCATGTTTTAATCGTATTTTGTAAATATATTACCCGGATCCAATGCACCGGTCCCAGACCATAGCTGGGAGCCAACGCTTGGATTCCGACGCTGTATTGCATGTAAATATTTAACATAGACAGCTAGTATATATAAACTGATATCTGAACAATATGCGTTGTTTCTCTCTTGTTTCTCTTCAGTCGGCCGCATCGCAACGGAAATAGCGCAACATTTTTATTTCTATATCTGTCTTTACAACGGCAATGTTGAAATTTAAATATGTAGTGGATTTTTTATTGAAGGAAGAGGATATGTACACAGCATGCTGTGTATGGAACAGACAGTAGTTTTATATTCACAGCGTTTATATTAATATTCATTAAAGAGAAGTGATAAACCAACAATGTTATGAAATCAGCAAAACAGTTGAAAGACATACATTTCAACATATGACTGGTCATACACTGCTGATAACAGTAATCAAACAGACCATATTTTTACAGATCAATTCCCTTACAAAATCCGTTAGTGTCAAATCCAACTCAGCACAGCTTTTACCAACATAATTATAAAAACCTGACTCTGGCATCATTCCGTGGATAATCATGTTTATTACTTATGGTCTTGCAGGCTTCACAAATCGGCCAAAAACTTACACTAAGTACAGCACCATCTTCATTCAGGACCAGAAAGCAGAGAGAATCGGGAATGCGATCAATTCCTTGGGTGATGGTGGACATTCTACCTGGTGGGCTGGTCACTGTTCACTAAAAGTCGTCACAATTCAGTTGGCGTCATGTGCAATTTGAATTGCAGCGGGGTCACAGTTTAACATAAGTTGTGTAACTTGCGACGGAATATGCTGCATGACACAAGGGCCTTAACATCACAGTAGAAAAGAATCATATTGAATTTGGCTAAATCAGAGGGAAGAAAAGCCAAGAAAACCAAAGGAATTGAAGTATTCATTGAACTCATCAACACGTCATTAGTTTTCAGCGAAGTTCAACTGTATTCCTAGATAAATCACTTTGGTATGTAGAGAGTGAGATTACAATTAACTCACGTTAAAGTTTGAGTTCCGGGGAGGTAGAGTTGTCAGTTGGTTTAGTCACCTGGCTTATAGCAAGCAATTAGTACTCTAAAATTTCAGTGATGGACGTAGGCCTACAATATGCGTATATTACGGTAATAGTTGCAAGTATTTGTCATTTTAGAGTCATATTTCGTGTTATAATAACTGCGTTGTAAACATAATGCTCAAAAGTGATTCATGAAAAGGGCAGTAGGGCAATATTAAGCAAACAGTAATTGAAAAAAGTTTAATTCCATTAACTGAATATTGTTTTTAGACACTATATACATTTCGGGCCTACTTTTCCATAAACCACGAGAACAATGTATATGAAAAAAACAACACATATAAGTGAGTCGCGAAGTACAAAGTATTTGTAAGGTAAAGAAAAGCTCGGTCTCTAAGGCTCGGTGGTCTATAAACTGGGGTCCGTCAGCGTTGACAGTCTAGTGGCGCGGCCTACGGATAGATCGAGAGGGCAGATTGGGGTTCCGCCGACGGTGCTTTTATGCATTGGTCGTATCCCCAAAACCTTTACAAAGTCTCAAAATCTGGTGGCATCGATCCAATGACGGTAAAGGAATTGATGGTGAAGGATCTTGTGGCATATCGGATGCGCATCTGATGACGGTAAAGGAATTGACGGTGAAGGATCTTGTGGCATATCGGATGCGCTTCCGATGACGGTTATATATATATATATATATTATATTTATTTTAGTTTTATACTATTATGTAAGTGCAAGCTCTAGTGAGCTCACACAACTGTTTGACAGTCCTGGCTGCTCCACTGTGCTGACAACATGATAAGAGAGATGAGACAGTCACAGACAGGCCAAATCAGTCTTGGCAGTTCTGCCAAGTTGTCAACATGGTGAGAGAGATGAGGCAGTCACAGCCAGGGCGAATCAGTCCTGGCTACTGAACCGTGTTGACAACGTGATGAGTGAGATGAGACAGTCACAGCCAGGCCAAATCAGAATTGGCTGCTCTCTGCCAAGTTGTCTACATGGTGAGAGAGATGAGGCAGTCACAGCCAGGCCGAATCAGTTCCGGCTGCTCAACCGTGTTGACAATAATGATGGTGAGAGAGATGAGACAGTCACAGCCAGGCCAAATCAGTCTTGGCTGCTCTGCCAAGTTGACAACATGATGAAGGTGATAAGACAGTCATAGCCAGGCCGCATCAGTCTTCACCGCACTGCCTAGTTATTAATATGATGAGAGAGATGAGACAGTCAGAGCCAGGCCAAATCAGTCTTGGCTGCTCTGCCAAGTTGTCTACATGGTGAGAGAGATGAGACAGTCACAGCCAGGCCGAATCAGTCCTAGCTGCTCTGCCAAGTTGTCTCATGGTGAGAGATGATAGCACCCCACGTGACTCCATACAATCGTGTGCTCATGAGGAAGAGTATTGGGAGGAACTGAGCACGACATCTGCAAAAGCAGAAAAGCGAAAGGACGGAGAACTAGGGTGGGTGGGTGGGCAAAGCAAACGTCTCAAGAAAGCTAACGACGCTATTTCTAATGTATGAACTAGGTCTATCAATTAGACGAGTGCATGTTTTTAACTCTCAAGTACATATTTGGAGAGGTTTAGAAAAAATATTTGCTGTGGCAAGTCTACCGATATAAAGAAATTATTTGATGAAAAAATTAATTTCGAATTTTGCTAATTGGGTAATAGGGGGCGTGTTTTGAGTTTTTTCTGCCAGTTGGCTGAAAAGAGTGGAAATATCAAAGTCTGTCTAATTTGTCGATTATCAAAAAATTTCCGTGGTCAACTACCAGTTTATTTTTCACCATTTACTTGCCCGACTCTCCGGAATAACATAATCTTGAAATTTCAGATTCACAACCCCACGCAGTATTTGATGCGTCGCGGTCAAACATTGACAATTTAACTGCTTAAAGGCTTAAAAATCAATTGTGGTCTTGTCTCCTCGAACGGGACAGCTGGGGAGCAGCCATTCTCCTCCCCTCTCGGGGCAAAAGGCTGAATGAGGCCGAACAAAAGGATTTCGCACACTCGTCGATGAAGTCACGTGGGGTGTGATAGCACCCCACGTGACTCCATCCAATCGTGTGCTCATGAGGAAGAGTATTGGGAGGAACTGAGCACGACATTCCTTCAATTTCGAATGCGCCAGGCAAAATCTCGCTCATTCCTATTTCAACACTCCCACCACTCCCAAAACTCCTATAACTTCTCCAACGCGTGAAAGAAAATTATACAAGGCGGATATATCTTATACAGAGATACTTTTATTCCTTTGAACCAAGAGTACATGGATATACGTGACATACGGCTACAGAAACGGGAGTTAACATGATGCAAACGCAAAACGTATTATTACCGAAATCACTTTAGTGAGAATGATGATAGAAGCTAGAACTTGATGAAGAGTTTTGGTTCAGGGGCCTGCGATTACCGTGATATAGAAGTCCTCGTTGTGAACATGTATGCATGCATATCATTGAATTAATGAACTAATGTAATTGAATGAGCGCTTACAATCGTATTTTATGCTGAATCAGATTTGCGTGAAAATTATATAGCGCTGGCGGAAAGGCATTAAAGGATGCATACTGCTCGAACTCTCTTTCCAGCCTGAGTGGTGCACTTGAGGAGCTAGCCAAACTACGGGCAACGGCGATAGCTCGCTTCAACGAGCCTTCCCTAGTGTAATAAGCATAAGATTTTCTTGTCGACCAACCCACGTGCCTCATCGTGTCGGTGGCGATCTTGTCGGTGGCGTTGTACTTTCACGAGGGTGTAGAGGTTGCTGCGCATCATAAAAGTGCTAGGGTGATAGAGCAACCCGCTCTTATGCTGTGAGGGGTCTCACCCTGGTATATGCCGAGGGTACGTAGGTAATGGACCAGGCGATGATACATAGAAGTGTATGATACGGGTTTATTTAAGACGGTACCATTTTCCGATATCACTCTAAAGAGATAACCTAACGAGAGATCCACCGCCCATGAACGAGCCCAGCTTACATAACGGTCAAGACCCGCAATCGGGCATGTAGCAACATTGGCACAGCGTGTAACCGTGAAAGTGTTGCAAACGCCGGTAGCCCCCCTAATCGCTTTTGTGAAGGAGTGCGATATCGCCACACCCGAGTTGTCTAAGTTGGCTTGCGACTCTGCCTAAATCACTGGCACGATCTCCCGCAAAGAATTGAAGTTTGAAAAAAGCTTGATCTCTATGTAGAGCGAAACGTTGCCTTGGCGACAGGTTACTACGAGTTATTTGATCATCAATATAGGCGGCAATTTTGATAATTTTTGAGAGAAAACATGGGCTCGGCCTGAGTGGGAACAACCTGAGCTCTTGCTTGCTCCCCTGCTATATGTTTTATGTACGATTTAACGAGCGGAGATGCCGCCGGGTTTCCCGCGCCATGTCACAATAGGAAGTACCTCTACCGCATTCTCTAAAGATGGCTTTATTCTTTGTTCCAACTCTGATGCAATAAAGCTTGCAAATTTAGCACAGGAGGGCGAATTTTGGAACGACTCGGAAGGCGGGCGCTGAGAGTCAAATGCTTGCCCTTTAAAATTTCCCTTGAAATGCTTAAAAAATGGCTCTATATGTCCACTCCATTATGTAGCCAGTTAGCTGTACTGTTGCGACATAGGGTCGTCAGGGGGAAGAATTTCATCCAAAGAACTGGCATGCTCGTGCAACTGACCGGCAACGAAATTATCTGGGTCTCTTAGCGCAATACTATTTACATCAAAGCTTAGCCGCCGGGAAAAAACGTCCTCAAATTTTGGGTAAAATTGGGCGGGGAGTTGGGCTTTCTGTCCCATGAGATTTACCCAGCTTGGCGACAACCTTGCAGAGCGCGAAGCTGACACCGGATCAAATGGCGTTTTAGTTCCCATGTTGGCACGTTATACGCTCTAAAGCGTTGATTCTTCAAAACAAATAGAGATTACATTTAGGAAGGACAGAAAGCTCTCAACCCCCCACCCACGTGAAAAAGATCACTAGGGAAGTTACCCCGGGTGGAAGTAAAGAGCTAAACAAGGGCGCTATTCCTTTTTGTCTGACATGGGTTTAGGAACTCTAGGCTTTGTACTTACGAAACAAGGGACACAAATGCCGGCTTAGAAATTTTGCTCTTTCCCGCATGGCTAGGAATCGCCCGAAAATTCTAAAATTACGCAAGGGCGAACTGACAGCTCGTAGGGTGACTCTGACATAAGCTTGCCCAATATATATGTGTGCACTGTCTGACTTTGGCGATGTAAAATTGTAGAAAATTTTAGAGTTCGAATCAGACTAAAAAATAGTCGAGCGTGACTTCCCCTATATAGTCGCCTATCGGCGCGTTCAGAGAGGAACTGCAACGCCCGATTCATCTCTACTGCGCTCACTGGCGAGCCTACGCAAGACTCCCAAGGCGACAGTTATATATATATCTCATATCTCTGGCTCGAGCACGCCCCCCAATGGTCTGCTACGATGCCGTCCCCCCTAGCCGAGCGAAGAAGCTCCCTAGGGTGACCCGAAGAAAGATAGATAAAGAGCCGTGTGAGATTCAGGCAAGCCTGAGAGGAAAGACACAGAATACTGTGGACGAAAATCGGAGAAAAACAAAATGGACAGGAGGGGAAGCCAGTCGACCGACCAAGGAGGCGACAAAAGGCTGAATGAGGCCGAACAAAAGGATTTCGCACACTCGTCGATGAAGTCACGTGGGGTGGATGAGGAAGTCACAGCCAGGCCGAATCAGTCCTGGCTGCTCCACCGTGTTGACAACATGATGAGAGAGATGAGGAAGTCACAGCAAGACCGAATCAGTCCTGGCTGCTCCACCGTGTTGACAACATGATGAAGGTGATGAGACAGTCACAGCCAGGCCGCATCAGTCTTCGCCGCACTGCCTAGTTGTTAATATGGTGAGTGCGATGAGACAGTCACAGCCAAGTCAAATCAGTCTTGGCTGCTCTGCCAAGTTGTCTATATGGTGCGAGGGATGAGACAGTCACAGCCAGACCGCAGTCTTCGCCGCACTGCCTAGTTGTTAATATGGTGAGAGAGATGAGGAAGTCACAGCCAGGCCGAATCAGTCCTGGCTGCTCCAACGTGTTGCCAACATGATGAAGGTGATGTGACAGTCGCAGCCAGGCCGCACTGCCTAGTTGTTAATATGGCGAGAGAGATGAGACAGTCACAGCCAAGCCAAATCAGTCTTGGCTGCTCTGCCAAGTTGACTACATGGTGAGAGAGATGAGGAAGTCACAGCCAGGCCACATCAGTCTTCGCCACACTGCCTAGTTGTTAATATGGTGAGAGAGATGAGACAGTCAGAGCCAGGCCGAATCAGTCCTGGCTGCCCCACTGTGTTGACAGCATGATGAGAGAGATGAAACGGTCATAGCCAGGCCGAATTAGTCCTGGCTGCTCCACCGTGTTGACAACATGATGAGAGGGATGAGATAGTCACAGCCACAGTACTTCGATCGTTTCTCCTCCGCACGTGCCAGGACGTGTCTGTCGGAGCTGACAGCTATCTCGATGATTAGGACCTCCTTTTCCTTCTCATCGAAGACGAGCATGTCGGGGTGCCGGTGTTTGATAGCCGGGCCCGTGGGGACTAGCGAGTCCCAGAGCAATCCCAGCTTCGTTCCGGAGTTCGATTTGTCATTGGAACCGTTGTAAAAGTAAAAAGTGTCCCCCCTGGAAAAAGTGTCCGGCCTTATTGTATTCTGCAATATGGTCTATAGAGACCCTGACCGTCAATAGCTCAGAGGTTGAAGCGCATAATAGAATCCTTTGTTCCCGGACATTTTATCCTAGGACATTTTAAACTTCTACACCGGTGTAAAAGTAAAAAGTGTCCCCCCTGGAAAAAGTGTCCGGCCCTATTGTATTCTGCAATATGGTTCTATAGAGACCCTGACAGTCAATAGCTCAGAGATTGAAGCGCATAAGAGAATACTTTGTTCCCGGACATTTTATCCTAGGACATTTTAAACTTCTACACCGGCTTCTCGAGACCACATACCGATGGTATCCATCAATATGTGTCTCTTTGACTGATGTAAACAGTACCGGTGTGAAAGCGGATAAAGTCCCCCTGGTAGCAAGGTCAGGACCTTGCTCCCTAGCGAGTGGGGTCCTCCGGACCCCTTATCCCTGGGGATAATAGTCTTTACCGGTCATCTATCCCTGGTCCTATATAGGGACACGCGGACTTTAGCCACTAGGGACATTGATCGCTTTTACAGCAGTAACAGCGCATAAAGTCCCACGCATGGAATGTCCATTCCTTATATAAATAGTCGCGCAATGTGACATGGTCTTTGATTGTAGGAATAGGTAGGCTAAAAATCGGGTCATTTTCCGTCGGCTCTCATGGCGCAGTGGAACGGTGCCTGGTTCATGGTTGAGAGTCTTGTGGATCAAATACGCCGTGGCGATTTTCTTTTTTAGTTACTGTAATAATATAATACAATGGTTAGTATTGGCGCGATTGACTATCTTTTTTTCTTTATTTCATATGACAATTTCGTCATCTTAATAAAATATTTTGTTGCGTAAGTACTATCAAAAGTTGCTATAAAATGCTCCGCCTAGCCAATGCTCTGCCATTCGAAATGTAGAGGACACGTGCAACACGGCCGAGAAACATCAGTTCTCCAGCGGAGGTTTTTCGGTACATGTATTTGTCGTTTAGAAAATAACCCGCTAAAGCAAATGCAAACCAGAAGCGAGTTCTTCGGCGTGTTGCCGCTAAAAACTGCAAAGTAGGCGTTTTACTTAGTGCATGTGATTGAGTTATCCAGGTTCTCCCTTTTAATGAATTAGATTAGGAAAAAATTGGAATCTCAGCCAACAGAGTGGTTAAAATCTTCTGAGTTCAATCGTCCGGACCTTTAACTCTAGGAATAGGAGTCCTTTGGACCTTAATACCTAGGATTTAATGTCCCTGGATATTGAACGCGGGATTCAATGTCCATCCGACTCTCGCAGCTAGGAATAGAAGTTCATTGGACACTTATCTCTAGTTATGAATGTGTCCGGACTGTGAACACGGTTACTAATGTCCAATGGACTGTCCAACCTAGGAATAGGTGTCTCATGAGATATTAGTTGCTAGGTGTGGTAGTCTATGGGACAGTAATACCTAGGAATGGTGGTCTCTAAGACGTACACTTCACATTATTTCCAAAATATCACATTAAAATTGAGGGCCGTCAGGACTAAAGGAGTTTTGACTTCATGGAGTAAAACATGCTCAGTTACATGTGTCTGTTCATTGACGAATCGGATACCGTATATTATCTAGTCTTCCTATTTCAGCTTGACAAAGGGATACTCTGGTATCGAGTTGTTTCGAGGATCGGCGAACCAGTTGAAGAC
The DNA here is from genome assembly GCF_910592395.1 of Lineus longissimus. Taxonomy (NCBI): domain Eukaryota; kingdom Metazoa; phylum Nemertea; class Pilidiophora; order Heteronemertea; family Lineidae; genus Lineus; species Lineus longissimus. The sequence goes on along the minus strand of NC_088317.1, from coordinate 13,581,877 downwards.
AATGGCTCGGTGAGAGGTGATGCTGGGGATGCGGTGACTCGCGACGAACCAAAGGCTGGTTGTTCTAGGAACCAATGATGTAAATCATTATCGAAATAAATCACTCAGTCAAATTGAAGATATGTTATTTTGTTCACTTCTTCTTTCTATATCACCCACAGAAAAAAGGGACTTTAACTCCTAAGGAATCAGTGTCCACATTGGACTTTAGTCCCTGTTCAGTGGACAATAACAACCAGTGGTCAATGTCCGACTGACTTTCATACCTAGTACTTGGAGACCCCCGGACTTTCACCACTAGCTGTTAGTATCCGGGGACAATTTCAACTGGGGACATTTCCACTGGGACATCGGGACTATTATAGAGGATGTACCTGGGCCTGCAATGGTTGCATGGGAGGAAGCTGCATGGGGAGTCATGTCCCAGACATCAACAATCGGTGAACCTCAATTTGGTCACCATGGCATGCATGCATTTCTTAGAATTAATTAACTATGTAGCATATACATGGCTGTATAGCAAAATAGTCAAAATTAGCAAAGATATGCACATGTCACTGTGCTACGAGTATAAGGTCAGCAGGCGTTCGTCTATTACGCGATCGATTACGACTACTTCTAATTCGTTGAGCAGAGAAACGAAAGTTTGATAACTAACTGATTTCTGAAAGATCAATCTTTTGGTTTTGCTAATGTGCCTTCATTATTATGTTATTTCGTTTTCATCTCAAGAAATATCAACCTGAAAGTGATCTTGATTTTATCGATTAAAAAAACTCTTACATCCATATTTGTAATAACAATTTCACAATACTCAAAATATGGGTCATACCAGCAGACCACAGGCCTAGTCTATAGGCCCCTACTATAAATAAGATACTTGCATGGTCCTGGTCAATTGGACAGATTACCACTCGAATAGAGAGATTGTTATTCCCATGTTTATTAGAAATGTCTTTAGGACCGACTGACTGATGAGACTGTCCATATGATTATTGGAGATGTCTCTTGGACTAATTTCTCTTCGAGTAATTTCTCAGTAATTGAGGAGCCAGCACTAAAATACGCCATTGGCATGTTTTCACAATTCTGTATCCACAAAGTTTCATCTCGGTTGTGTTGGCATTTGTTTCAGGTCTCGCACATTCTCAGAAACCCAATGTTCTGTTGATTGTTGTGGATGATTTGAGACCAGCTACTGGCTGCTACGGCTAAAAATCAAACGAGGACTGACGAGGAATTGTAAATTTGCGGGCAGGAGACCTTGGCATCAATGAAGACTGAGATGGCCCCCTCACGATCTCGTCTATCGCCAATCGCTGGCGGCCTCTGGTGTTGAGACTATGGCAAGCCAAAGCGGAATTTATTCAAGACTTTAGAATTACCATTCAAGAAGTTAAATATAAGTTCAAGAAGGAAATATATGTTCAAGACTAAAATATGTTCAACCTTGAATCAAATGTTTTCAACCTTGAATAAAATATGTTCAACCTTGAATAAAATATGTTCAACCTTGAATAAAATATGTCCAACCTTGAACAAAATATATTCAACCTTGAACAAAATATATTCAAGACTCACGTGACCATATTCAAGACGCACGTGACCACAAAATTGATGACGTAGTTGCTCATGTTTTGATGCTTTACGGACTTTCCCGAACCCGCGTCCAGACTTTCCCGAACCCATGGTACTTGTGTTGCGTTTCGGAGCTCGAATTGTTCGCACGAAGGTTTTGACACATGGTTGTACACGTACCTAGCCGCCTACACCTGACATGTACTGTAATCCTACACATCATGACATGGATGCCGAGTGAATGTCAGAGTCGATACATGTTTCACAGACATATCAGGCAAATTATAGGTTCAAAATGCGCAATGCCTCTCACCTTTCATACCACTGTATCGGATTCTCGTTGTCTTTTGACATGTTTGAGTGTTAAGGCTATACAGGCAATCAATCACGTCGTGAAACAGAACGCATCAGAAGTACCACAGATTCTACGCTCTACGTCATCAATTTTGTGGTCACGTGCGTCTTGAATATGGTCACGTGAGTCTTGAATATGGTCACGTGAGTCTTGAATATATTTTGTTCAAGGTTGAATATATTTTGTTCAAGGTTGGACATATTTTATTCAAGGTTGAACATATTTTGTTCAAGGTTGAACATATTTTATTTAAGGTTGAAAACATTTGATTCAAGGTTGAACATATTTTAGTCTTGAACATATATTTCCTTCTTGAACTTATATTTAACTTCTTGAATGGTTATTCTAAAGTCTTGAATAAATTCCGCTTTGGCTTGCCATATGAGACATTGCAATTCTCGACGATATTGAGATTGCTGCTCGGGCCGTGACTCTCTCTCCAATTTACTGATTTAGTCGATATCTAGTATTTGAAGTGGTATGTATAGACATTATACCATGTGTTGTTGTCTGTATTTGTGGATCTCATTCAGTGTAGGCCTACTGGACCAAGCTCCCAAAATCGACGCAGTCGTCGCCCGGAAGCAAATGCCTGGTGATTCCCCTGAAAACTCGTCCGGCGACTTCTGTTTCAGTGTTTGATCAAAAAAGCCATTCGATTGAAACAAGCGCTTGACTGAGGATGCACTTTTTATAAGTATTGCACGAGATGAAGATGGTTTGGTTCTCCGTTCTGTTGGCTGCTTGTTATCTCGTGGATTGGGAAGCTGAACAATCAACGAAGACCGACTCCCTGGGACGCTGTTGTCCTTCCCTTATGGCGGCTGTTATGAAACGCGGATTCCGCGGAAATCCGCGGAAAAATCACAAAGCCGCCAGTAAATACGCGCATAATATTTAATGATAATTATACAAATAACAACATAAATCATAAATCGGAGGCAAGAACTACCAGTTATCTGCATATTTCATCGGTCATATTTTAATCCTCTGGAGCGCCATTCATGCCATTCCGATCGACTCTTCCCTCTTTTTTTCTTGGTGTTGATAAACTTTGCATGTTATCTTCGACACCACCGTGGTTCCTGATTCCCTAACGGAACATATTACGAGGCTGCTTTCAAGTGTGATTGATGCCCGGATTGATGTACGTTACGGTATGCCTCCTTCAAATATAGGGTCGATGACGAACTGAATTCTGCCTTCTGGTCTACGAAAATGTTTTAGGACAATCTCCTTGCAGCTCGAACCTAACCAACCATATATGCGACAGCACATTGGAGTCTATTTTTAGCAATCACAAAAACTTACTTCGCGGCCCGTCCTAGAGTATAAGTTTATTTCGAACTACTGTACAAGGTGCTTGTGATTTACGGCGCATACAGCGCACCATATAACGGGGATTCCCGAAGACCTTGTCACCAGGAGTACTTCTTGCGCACAACAATGCACACTATTAATATGAAAAACTCTCACCTGCGGTTCAGGTAGCCACCCTGTAGCCAAGTTAGATTTTTCCGCGGATTTCCGCGGAATCCGCGTTTTATAACAGCCGCCCTTATGGCTTATGGTTGTCCTTTTGTTTTTAGTTGTCTGGTTTTGGGATGGTGAATGAATGTTAAACTCTGCCCTCAGTGCTATATTTATTTACTATTTTGGCATCTACTGAAGAAAAGTCTTTTGCCAAGATAGGGAACGTGGCACTTTTTATTTTGAGTCGCTTGGTACCTCACACTCAGTTCCAGGTCCAGTTCTGTCACTCAGTTCCAGGTCCAGTTCTGTTACTGAGTTTCTAAACTACTAAACAAGCAGTATTGCTCAGCTTGGAGTAACCAGCATAAGAACTTAGTCACTTCCTAGTCATCTCTCTCTCACTAATGGACCGGAGGGGTCCAGGGAGGGGGTCACTCTGTATAAGTGCATCCTAAAGTGCATTCCATCCTATGAAGAGGCGCCCTTTTGCAAATCACCGGCTTGTGGTATTCGACTCGATGACTCGACGACGCGATGGCTCGATGACGCGATCGTTGCTATGGATTTTTGTTAAAATACGGAATCCCATGGTCCTGGTCTCCGGGCTACCGCTGCAACAGCAGAGGTTTTAGCTCGGCCTTCCCATACCCAGCTACGGTATGTAGAAGGATGTGCCCCCCCCCCCCCCCCCCCAGCCATGGCCACTGAAGATTGGTCCCCGCGATTGATTTTGATATTTAAAGGACTCGCGGAAGTTTCATAGCATGCAAAATGACCGGAGATTTAATTGACAAACAAGCTTCTAGTGGCCAATGTCAGATGTCATGTGGTAGTCTGTCAACAATCGGAATTTCGCATATGTGCAGTTTTTTAGACTCAGTCACTCAGTCCCTCTTCCGCCCCTTGACATCTGCCCCCCCCCCCCCCCCCCCCCAATACATCAGCCCCTATACATGCTTTCCGAAATTGGTGGCTTGCATTGGAACTAACTTTTTCCCCCTTGTCCGTCATTAAAGGCATCCAAGTGTGTTGGTCAACCATGACTATCTCCTTTGTCCCTCCACCACAGGCCTAGTTTCCCCTTATGACATCACTATTTCGGACACTCAGCGCCCCATTTCTGGAAAGGTGTATAGGACATTTAATATTGCCGTGCTGAACGGATATCCAGAGCCAACCTTGTCTCCAGGAACTCGCGTGTCATTTTAACATTGGAATTTCTGCTCGTAAAGAACCTGGGTAGGAGGTTGATCTGAACCAGCTATATTTAGGTGTATTCAGCTGTATTGACGGTAAGCTTGCATAGCAACATGGCGCATGGTTTTATCAAAAATGCGAACTTGTAGGAAACGAAAAATGGTCGGATTAGATACGGTGAAAACAGCTGGAAAGGGGTTGGTAATGATCAGTTCTTTTTTATTTTCCTCCACTTATGATTCTATGTATAAATTACAGTCCAGGCAGTGATATTCTTTAAAAAGATTCCAACTTGATCGCGTCATCGAGTCATCGCGTCGTCGAGTCATCGAGTCGAATACCACAAGCCAATGATGGTAACTTGATTAAATCCTCAACCTTTCATTTTCACTCTGCATAAATTTTAGATTCACCACTCAACTCTAGGCAAGTTGATGTATGACTCTATCAGGTACAGTGGCAGGTTAATATATATTTGAAAAGCTTTGTTTTTATTACCGGTATTACAGTTTACTAACACTAACTATGCTCTACTTATTATCCTTTCAGAGTGTGTGCCACATCATGAATTTTCATTTATTTCCTGCTGGATACTACACTCCTTATAAATAGTGATTTACTCAGAGCTGTTTATCGGTTACCGTGATGACACTTATGGACATCTATCACTGGGCACCCCATTGCTGGCTTGTCTGGATTTACATTGTGATATGATTTGAATGCAGTGAAATTTTACTGTGTGTTCACAACAGTATCATAAAGGCTGATGAGGTGACAGATGGGATACCGGTGATACACCTAACAGGATACATAGTGTATACTTACTGTCTCCTGTGGTAGATAAGGGATAGTTGATGTATCTTATCTAGACTTGCTTGTATTGAACATTGGTTCAAAGTGAATCATGTCGTGGACATGGGTGTTTGTGTGTGGCGTGTTGATGTTGGCGGTCATCATTCCTGGGGCTCAAGGATTTTTTGGCATGAGAAAAGGAGGTAAGTTTGCAGTTCAAGAGATGGACTAGGTACTGCTCCCATCAGCAATGTCAGATATGCTCCAGTGTCAATAAGACTGGAACAGGAGCACTTTCCATTGAATGACCTGAGGGCAAACTTGTTCATGTTGTTATGTTACCAGCCCAATATCGTGAAGTGTAAGGAAATCTGAAATTAGTTATATATGTGACCCGTTCCAGCAAAACCAGTCGCATGTCCCTCTGAGCTTGGCAGGTTGAGACGGACTGTTTGTTCATTTCACTATTGTCTGCCTTTTGTGAAGTCTGACAACATCAATTTCTTCTATTATCTCCAGGTGTCATCGTAGGCTCATCTTATTAGCGACATGCGACTGGTTTTGCTAGAATGGGTCACATATGTGACTCGCTCTACCAAAACTAGGCGCTTGTCGCATCTGAACTCGACAGGTTGATACCAGATACGGACTTGTTGTTCATTTCCCTATTGTAGACCGTTTGTGAAATCTATTACAAACTGATTTGGTCACATTTCACAAAAGGTCTACAATAGGGAAATGAACAACAAGCCCGTATCAACCTGTCAAGTTCAGATGCGACAAGCGCCTAGTTTTGGTAGAGCGGGTCACATAATATGGGGTCACTCTGAAGCACGGAACAAGTCAACCTAGATTATGCAACTTGTAAACAAAGCATAATGATCTTTAAGAAATCAACATGTAGAAAATAAAGTCCATTTCATGGCTGTTGAGGCTTGCTACATTTCTCCAGCTAATCATTATCAGATATTGTGGTGTTTTTATTTCTGGGGCACGCAATGTTGTATTCTCTGACTGTGTTTCAGGTTCTGCTAGGAATAAAAGGTCACTGGGAGAGAAAAGAGCTAAAATGAAACCACACTTGGACGAGCGTCTTAACAATAACATCCTCTGTATAAATCGTGACCCTTCTTCACTCTCGTCATACTCCATGAATGTACTCTGAACATATTCATTTCCATATTCTATAGATCTAAATCATGTGAAGGCACTCTTTAATAGTGAAAATATTTGATTTGAAATGGACATATATCATTATTAGAGTGGGGAGGGAAGGGGGGGGGGCTGTAGTATACTGACATTTACTTAGACTGGAGGTCATTGGAAATGATTTCGTTAGAGAGTAGGGGGGAGGCGGTGACTGTTGTGTAGTTGAGGAAACAGGCCAAGATTTAAGCTGGCTCCTGTCTGGCCATTGATACCACCTGTCACCTCATGTCCAATTATATCATATGTTACATATCAAATGCCCCTGTGCATGTAAAACCTATAACTCACCCTTCAGAAAATGTGACCCCTCACAGCAAAACCAGGCGCATGTCGCACAGAAGATGAGCTTAAATGACACCAGGAGATATTGGAAGAAATTGATGTACTCATATTTCACAAAAGGCAGACAACAGACAAATGAACAAACAGTCTGTCTCAACCTGCCAAGCTGAGAGCGACATGCGCCTGCTTTTGCTGTGACGGGTCACAAATGTGGCTGTTTTACAGTACACTCTTACTTGTTGTCTTGCACGTCCCATGCAAACATTACACGGCTTTTTTACAGTTCATCGTAGCTTTGCTGAAGATGTGATTTGACAAAATGGATTAGGCTTAGACTCGGTGAGAAATGTCTCTTTTTCCTCAACACCATACATGTGTACCAGTTAGACACCTTTATGATATCATTTTTCAGATGGTGATGACATCGTTGGTGGTATGAATCGGAAATCTACTTTTGATCATTACCCTGGGTGGCATTTTTCTCATAGTATTTGATGTTATAGTTTTCTGGGCATTTTAATATCCATAAAGATGATATTATCACCTTGTATTCAGCATACCTTTTCCTGGATACAGTCTTTTCTCCTGTTCTTTTTTAGTCCCACCTGAGTTCTGCATATCTTTGACGTGTAAAATGAAGACACATTTCTAAAAACCAAAACATAGGCTGCCACAGATAGCATGAGAGAGGTCCATGATTGTTAATAGACGTGTAGAATTATGACAGCTTGTGACAGCTTGAAATGAACTCGAACCCTCTGCTAGCCTATAGTAGGCCTGGAATGGAAGCTGTAGATGATTATGGCATTGGTAGACTGCTTCCAGCTTTTCTATGTCTCCAAGTGGCCTCTTTATCATTCCACTGATGTCCAGAATGGCATGATAGGCCTGTCCAGGTTTGGATGGGTGGTCAGCGGTATCAATAGCAAGAGTAGGGAACCTCATAGCCTAGTGGTTAAGACTGCTGACTACCACGCAAAAGGGCCCAGGTATGGCAGGTTCAACTCTGGGGAGAATCAAGGATTGTGTTTCACCAAGTGGGAAACGTCAGTAGCTTTCGTGGACTCAACCTCTCTCCAAGTCGTATTCACTAGGCCAATAAACCGTATATCATGCTTATCCCGCCTTGGAGGAGGAATACTCCCTGGAGAAAATCACCTCCAAGTGCAGAGCGTATGCTGAAGAAGAAGAATAGCAAGGTGATCCTACAAACTGAGCTAACAAACACCCCCTCTCTTACATTGCTTTTCAGAACTGTGGATGCTAGGTGATGATCCTTACAGCGCAATAGCTGGAAGCACAGCTGTAGGAGTGTGTAATGTGACCAGTCCATCAATAACATCACAAAGAGACTTCAATGCTAGTGATCTGGTCATCAAAGACTTTAATGGTACTGCTCTGCCAGCTGAGTCAATTGTACCTATTTCCAAAACGGCAGCACGCTTCACGATCAAAAACATTTCGAAAAGCCAGTATGGGAAATATAAATGCTTTTATAAAGACAAGTTTAAAATATGTGATAGATGGATTAATGTTGGTGGTAAGATCTTTGTGTTCATTTGTTTGTATGTTTTCTCCAAATTGATCTCTTCAACAATGAACGCCACCTATGTGTGTGTGATAGTTGGAAATCAATTTGGAGAAAGTCCAAGAAACTTTGTTGTTAGTTGTTTCTCAGACTTTCCTACCACTATTCCTCTAAAGAAATCATTTGCATGTTTTCTTTGGAGAATTCCCATCAGCACCAGACGGGATTTCAAGAAAGCTCATTATTTCTCTGAGAAGTAGCTAATAAAATGTTCTTCCCCCCTCCCCCCATGTGTTGGTTATGGTTACTCTTGATATCTATCATGCATGCGTTCTATCCTGTTTCTGAGCTCTACCTCCATGGCGGGAACCTTGTCGGCATAGGGACAACAGTGATAGGTGTCTGGGATGCCTCCAAATGTGATATTTGTAACAATAAGGCTACGTCTACATCAAAAACTGAGAATTCCATCAGTGCATGATTCTCTTTTTATAATTCATACCAATACAAATGCCACCGAAAGAATAAACAAACATACACAAAAAATGTCTTCAAACGCTATTGAATTTACAATACCTAAAGTGCATCGAAGTCAGTTTGGTTGGTATATCTGCTACTATCAGCCCGGTGGGAAGGCAGTCCTGATCAGCACCAGGACATTATATGTCGGTGGTAAGCCAGTAGAAACTGCTGCTGTTCCTAACTCGTCAATTGCGTGTTATTAGCAGTAACATCTCCTCACTGTACACCTTAACTGCGCTCACGGAAGCCATCTTTCCCGCCCTTGGCCTTAGGGTCACTCCTATCCCAACAGTGCTTCACTTACAACTTACAAACCGTGATGCCTCCTCCAAGGCCCAAACTGCACTTACATTGACCGAAGTTGAAAACAAAATTATATTCTTTGGGCAGATGAGTTTACCATGTCTAAATGGGATAAACAGCTGTGTGCCATTGATGTCCCTGTGGGCTCTTGGTTCTTTGTGGTTCATCTGAGCTGTCTATGGCATTTGTAATGCTACAGGCATTTCAACTAAATCTCTCAAATCCATGAATCATCACTTTCCTGCCATTTATCGTGTTATTTATTACAATTCAACTCGACAAGAACTAAAAATTCCTGAGGAACAGATAAAAATCAAGCCAATATCTGAAGACGTGATTGGGTTTGAAATGGCTCATGTGAAGAAGAGTCAATGTGGTGTCTATATATGTCGCTACGGCCCCCTCTACACCGGCGTCCTGATCAGTACAGTGTGGTTACAAGTTAGCGGTAAGACTGTTGCAACTTCCAGCATCTCCTGGTGAACATGCTTACTTTGGGAGCCATTCAAATAACTAAAGCAATGCTTTGATACGTTTGCACTGTATTAAATAAAAAGTGCCAAACTGAATGTGAGCTCAGGTTAACAAGGTCATAAATGTTTAGTGGTGTCAAGGATAACACAATTGTCATTTGCTTTGATGAGTTTAAAAACATATTTATGTTTGTATTAGTTTGTGAAGTGTAACCAGCTGATATATCTAGGGTTTATTTTAGTATACTCACCAGTAATTCATGTAAAACCTGAAGCTTAACTCTTAAGTTACTTGTGAGGTCGCTGTACCAGACGTGCCAGAGACTGTGGTCAAGTTCATTTGAGAAGCCAAAACAGCTGCTTGACCTACTTCCTGTACCACAGATGCCAGTTGACTGGTGGTATACATGGCATATGTGACACGTCACCCTTGTTGGGTAACCGGAAAAACGCCGACCGACCGACCGACCGACTGACCTGCCAACCTACTCACAAGTCAATGTGATATATCCAATCCACGATAGCAGGTCATATGAAATGAAATTGTAAACAAGCGCACGTAAGCTGGTCAAATGACAACAAATGCATGTTGCGCGTTGCAGTTCATGCATTGCATCGGTCGAGACACTCGAGTAGAAAAACTACAGTGCATATACTAGGCCCAAATCATGTTTTTATATCCACCGACCATGTAGACAAAGCATATCTTTAGAGTATCGTTATCAGTTCCTTACCGCGTGGGCTCGTTTTCCCGGTATAGTTGACTGGAGATGCTGCTGTCAGACACGTCGGACTCCATCACGTCCATTGCGCTGGGCACTACACAGATACATGTGCTATAGAGAAGCGAAAGGGATACTGCATATGACGGTAGGTTGGCAGGTCAGTCGGTCAGTCGGTCGGTCGGTCGGTCGGCATTTTTCCGGTTACCCCCTTGTTGGGCTTAATCCGTCTGGTTGTATGTGGCAAGGCTGAGAGGTTCCTTCCATCCCCCCCCCCCCATTGGGAAGCCTGTATTATTCCTGCCACCTCTCACAACTCATCACTGTTCTGGTTTTCTCAAGTGAATTTCCTGCTCCTTGAAATCTGGATGATTTACAGAAATGGGGCACTCTGTTGCGGATAGAACTGGTCTAGTTAGTGTAGTATTCCGTTGTTATCTGGCAGAAATTCTCACCATGATTTATCAGTCGTGACCTAAATTGTGAACTTCCAAGTAGTATAATCTCCAGAGTCAATCTTTGCCTTTTGTGCTGATGATATGGCCAGAAATGAAAGTCTGCCAGAAATCTGGGATAGCTTGTGGGCAGTGGAGAAGTGCCGGCAAAGAGGGCAGGACGCAGGGCAAATCTGGGATGACTTGTGGGCAGTTGAGAAGGCAGGGTGCAAATCAGCTGAGAGGAGAAGGGCAGTGTGCAGCTCCCTTCTAAAATGGCCGAGCAGAAACACTACTTTTTAATCAGTATCATGGTGTGAAGTCTTTAATCTGTTTATACATTGCTCAAACCACCATGGAATACATTGTTGTTAAAATGATTCAATGAAAAGACTTTCTCTTGCTCGGCGCGTTGTCATAATGTTTTCATGACTTCATGTATTCAGTCTTATTCCTCTCGTATTGATGGGATGTCTGTTACTTTCAGAGAAGCCGATGAAACCATTTCTAAACTTAACAAACCAGGATGCTGTTCTCGTCTACAACTGGGAGAATTTGACCATCATTATATCTCCCACGATTGACCAACAGAATGCATACACTCATGATCGGCGAGACACTGATGTGCGTCTGCTGACAAAATGCCAGATCTGGTTTAATTGGAGGTGAGTGACCACAGATCCCAGAAGGTTGATGTTAGAGCTCAGTATGTGCACTATCACTCGGGCTATGGCTAGTTAACATTGCTGGACCATGGGTTTTTCGCTTCCTGCCAATGTCAATGTTTAGATTTTGAAGATTAGTTCATGAGCAGACAAGGTTCTTGAGACACCTCTCCTTTGAATTACACCGAGGTACGTTTGAGGCACTGACAAATACAAGTGTGGGTCATGAGTATCATAACTGTTTGTTTTCTGATATCATTATGTTTTACATATGTTATTAGTCTCCGCCACGGCACGTAGTGGCCGTGAGAGGAGACTCTTGGGTTAGCTAGGAAACTTTCTCGGCAAAATCAACCTCGGCCTAGGGCGCCGATGTGCCTATGCGTGTGTACACGTTGTAGTGCTTGTGGGTGGATTTCAATTGTCGCAATTTTGTCAAGATTTGACACGAAGTTTCGAGAAAACCGCACATTGATAAAATATTCTGCTCTTACGTACGGCGAGTTCATTTATTATTCCAAGTCCACGTCGGCAGTACGTCGTTATTCGAGCACTTTGAGCACGGAATACATTGTAGTTTCGTAGATTGTTTTTGCGGCAATGAGCACTCGGAACGTTACTCGCACGTCTTGGTTCCCTCGGCTGTTCCTAGAGGGCAGGAATAGCACGCCTCCTAGGAACAGCCGAGGGAACCAAGACGATGTTCGCACTGACTGCACATGCGCATTCAGAACGCCGTGGCGGAGACTTCAGAGTATGCCTGCAGACTCAACTGACAATTCTAGTTCATATACTATCCTGTTATACGCTCCAGTGTTGCTGTGACTGGTAAAAGGTAAGTACATGATATCACTTGTTGACAGACAGTTTGGTTGATGGTTCTGGGTGCATGTTTGCTCACGTGCTCATATGTATGTGCTGACTATAGCTTATGTAAAGAGGTGGAATGTTCAGCTTTTATGTGACCCCATGCAGCTGCAGATATGCTAGTACTGCGAGTATTCAGGGACTCCCAATCGGGTGAGGTATATACAGCCAGATGCAGCTCTCGCTTGCTCAGTTCATGCTCCTACAACAGGAGGCTTGGATTGTAGTGCTTACCACTGCAAAACAGAGGCATCAAAACTAACACATGACATTTCTTCCTAACATCAACTGTAAATGTTTGATTCATGTATAAAGCTTCACATTGATACATAATGTGTTGTATCTAATGTCCTGCATGACCGCCAGGTGGCAGAGTGGTGATCTCCCGGGACAACCCTCCTTCACGTATACCGCCTCCAGAAACCTGCGCTGCAGGCTGTGACCATTTAGGGGGCTTACTACATCAGTTTCTACTGACGGTGGCCAATCAGGGTGCTAATTCTAACATCTTGTAATAGCATGACAATTACTTCTTCTATACCTTTAACCCTGGCTAATTCCCTCATAGATTCGGCAAGTTTGTCCCTCTGTCATTGGCTTGAAGAGCAAGTTTTCTTTCCAACATGGTGCCAGTGGACATGGCCTCTTGGTTCGATGAATGATCCAGTAGGAGCTGTCGGTTTTGTTCTCCTCAAATGAACTTCGCTCCTATTGTTGATGCAGAATTATTTTGATATTATGTGTATTCTGTAACATTTTGTGTGATTTGTCTGAAATTGGAGTGATGTTTTACTGTGACACCCTCTCTTGTCTGGTGCAAACAATGGTAACTGGTAAAGCAGAGGCCAAGTGGATGGGTTCGGGAGAATTCTGTGAATAAAGGCGTGACTATGTTAACGAATCTTGACTGTTAACAATCGAATGTGAGGTTGATTTTAATAATTTAGACTTTTCTCGTCGTAGCATTGGATAAGCAAACCTCTGTCTAACCAGGTGCTTTTTGCAGGTGCAGCAACAGTATGCCGTTTACAAAATGTGACATGAACACTTCAACAAATACGTGTAAGGTTCCTCGGAAGGTTTATCGAGATTTAAGTGGCAGAAAACCACCGAACTACACGTGCATCAAGGCTGAATGCTGGAATGACGCATTTGGGAACTCGTCAGCTGTGTACAGGGTTGACCTGGCTCAAAGAGGTGAGGTGATCGGCCTTCATGGAACAATCTTTTTGTAAGCCCGCTCCGGAGCGTATTATGGTATGGCGCTCGGGGTCCGTCTGTCCGTCCGTCGGGCCGTTAACTTTTCATTGTCCACGCGATTACTGAAATTCTACATCATGTATAGTCACCAAACCTGGTTTGCAGGGCACTAGTATAGGCTCCAAGAAGCCTATTAATTTGGAGGTCAAAAGGTCAAAGGTCAAGGTCACGAAGACCTGTTTCCATTTTCCGCTTACCTGCTACTTCACACACTTTTCATCCTGACCAACCACCCTTTACTCTTATGGCAGGCGTATAATGTGCTCACTCTGCGTAGCTCTTGTTTTAATAAATTGTCATTTTTTATCATTTTTACCTACTTCATTGCAGTGAGGCCTGTTCCAGTGCCATCAATCACAGCAGCTATTGTTAATAGTAGATCAGTTAAATCATCTTGGAAGCCTGATAAAAAATGGCGCATGTTTGGAGGAAAAGTTCTCTACGACATTGAATTTAATGCAAAGCAATTTCATCATCAGGTAAACTCACTATCTGTGAACAGGAAGAATGTTTCTTTTTCTTTGGACTCTGGAGTAGGGAAGCATCCAGGATGTTTCTGTAAAGACCCAGGCATGTCTAGTGTTTCCACTCCCTTTCTCAGTAACTGCTGACAGGGAGTGCTAGTTGAAGGCAGTCCCTCAGTATGGGAAACTCAACTGCTGGCTGGGAATGTACTCCAGAATTCAAGCCAAAAGGGACTGTCATTTCCTGAACAACCGTATCTTACGTTGTCAAATAATTGCTTTGCTCTTCTTTCATTTTCAGTGAAACCCTCCCCAGTCAAGTTATCTCGGCCAAATGTCACTGACCCAAGGTTGGTGGTATTGAGGTGGCAAAAGGCGCATGCCACCCATGAACTTCTGTACACCGTTACATTAAGTGCCACTAATTTCGATCATAAGGTATTTTGTAGTCTGCTGCTTGTTGATTGGCTTCGGTTTAACTTCCTTTAACCTTGTATTGTGCGTATCTATGAAACCATAACGTGGCAAAAGCCCCATGAGTACTCAATAACATGTTGGGAGACCCTCAACCCAATCTCATGCCGATTTTGGTTGGTGTGTAATTGTTGCATGGTTGTGGGGCACTTTCCAGATGGCACTGCTTTGGTAATGGTTTTGGCTGTTGAGTGATGGGGGGGGGGGGCAAACAAGAGAATCGGATTCTTGCAAGAACATCAAGAGCTGTCTGTGTTAAAGGCTTTTGCTGTGGCTTCCCATCATGCCCTCTTCCTTAACGTTTGTGGTACTTGCTGTCAAGTATCTCTAGGCTTTGACCTGATGTAGTCTATGATTATCGCCAAGCATGTATAGAGAGAGTACTGGTCCCTATACATGTATCCTATACCAGCACACATTTTGGATGAATTAAGGGATAGAATCTATACTTGATGTATTCGGCCATGTTCATTACTATTGCTAAAATCAAGAGAGGTTTCTGTCTTCTCCGCCACACTCTATAGAGTCTCGCCACACTCTAGTCTCGTTATGGTGGCATAGAACGTTTCAGGTCCAACTAACATTTCTTTTGAAGTAGAGGTAAAACTGCATCGTATGTACGTTGAAATACACGAGTGCAGTTTGCCTTTAACTTGACTCCCATCCACTGTTGAATCCAGTAACACCTAAACTGTAGGAAACCTTTCAAACCAAGATTAGTAACATATAAATACATTGTATTCAAACCCCTATCACAGCTTAAGAATGACCTGTAATGTTTATGATAAATGTGGAAAAGGCCTCTCACGTTGCACAGTTAACACAAGATGCGTTTCCCGCTGTAACCTGTTGGGAGAATTAGTTGCCTTATGTACACATTGAATATGCACAGTGAATATGCACAGTGAATATGCACAGTGAATGTACACAGGGTTGCCAGCCCAGAGCTAGTTAGTGTCACTGGTCAGTTGTGATCATTCCTCAGATCCAGTGCGGTATGTTTTAAGTAGCTTCATGATTAGGACTGTTGTTGCTATGGGCATGACTCAGCATGGCCGACCTATTGCCATGGGCAGCTGTTGCTATGGGCATGACTCAGCATGGCCGACCTATTGCCATGGGTAGCTGTTGCTATGGGCATGACTCAGCATGGCCGACCTATTGCCATGGGTAGCTGTTGCTATGGGCATGACTCAGCATGGCCGACCTATTGCCATGGGTAGCTGTTGCTATGGGCATGACTCAGCATGGCCGACCTATTGCCATGGGTAGCTGTTGCTATGGGCATGACTCAGCATCGCCGACCTATTGCCATGGGTAGCTGTTGCTATGAGCATGTGTTTTGGCATGGCCTGCCTGATTATGCCTATCAATCAAGCTGCCCACATCAATTATGATTGCATCAGAAAAAGTAGTTGTAAATGAAATGCACAGGTCTGGATTCAACACATGCTTCGGGAATAACATTGCTTGATTTACCTGATTGTCAATTAACTCATTCATTACCTTGTTTATTATGGATTATGTTTTTTATAACTTCCTTTATGCTTTTTACATGAAGTGTGTCAGTGAAAAAAACTTAACAGTTTGCCACCATTTCTTTACAATTTTATAACTCTTTTGCCTGGCTCTGATTTCATGTTTACCTTGCCAGGACAGTGAGGCCATATGAAAGTGCAGCGTCCGTCATTGTTAACTTTTGACAGAAACAGTGGCTCTAATGCAAGATGCATTGTCATTATTTCTAAACCAGAGGTTCATTTGATGACATTCTTGTAGTCAGAATGAATTCACATACCTTACTTCAAGATGTGTATCAGGTGAGCACAATGACCCTAGGTAATTTATTCCAGTTCTGTGGTGCTGAATGAGTTAATGCGTGTTAATAAGTTGTAAAATAAGTATTGTTTGCTTCCCTCATTCTCCATTAGGTGGAGCCGCTGTATGGCATGAAGATGTTGATATGTCCTGCTGGTTCTAACAGAAAACCCCTTGCCTGACTTGTATAAGGCCCGTAATGCGGATTGGCCTTTCTCATCAAATGAAACAATCTCTTTGCTAGAAACCAGAAAGAAGTGTTGCTTAAAAGGAATATCTCAGGACTTTTAAACATTTCAAGAGACCCTGAACTCGGAACAATGCGCACAGCATGAATTTGTTATCTAGTCAGTTTGGATGTCTCATGATGTGTCTGTATTTGAAGTTTGATTACTTTTTTCGAAATGGCTGTCAGTTTGCCTGCACCAAATTGATAAAACGAACACAAATAGTTGTCCTTGCACAACTTCTTTTCTATCTATCTATCTATCTATGTATCACATTTATATAGCGCCCTTATCAGTCCTATATTGGGCCGTTCAAAGGCGCTTAACAAAAACAGAGTCTCTATAAGAAGTATATAGTCTTTGACAACAATAAACAATTCTAATGTTCGTAATGTTGTTGAAAAAGGTGGGTCTTCAGGAGTGTCTTAAAAGTTGTGATGGAGTCCGCATTTCGAATATTACTAGGGAGGTCATTCCAGAGTGCTGCTGCGGCACACTGGACACTTTTCCGACCAGGTATTTCAAATCTCTTTGCGGGGACGCCTTACACCTTATCTGCCTTCAACATGTTTAAACCAACTCTCAACACCTCACGTCCCTGTTCAGGGATTTCATGCAGTTGGCAAATATTTGGCAATAGTGCACTTTTTTTTAGCAGAAGTTTACCCAAGCAATCCACTGGCTTTATTCATAATGCAAAGAATGATAAATGTGAATGTTGTGGGCGATGACATTACAATCATTTCTTTATCAGCACTGTCAAGCTGGAAGATAATGGTGGCCTGCAGTGACCTACTGATCGCATGACAACTTCCTTCTTGTGAAAATCTGCCAAAGCCAAAGTCCCCACAGTCATGTGGCTGTGTGGTATTCAGTAAGATTCAATTCACACACAATCTTTAATGAGTTGATATGTCCTGTATATTCTTCTTGCCGAGTGCTTTTACTGAGAGCCTGATTATTGGTGCGTAACCGAGTTAAATAATGCTGAATGACTTGTGTTTGTTCTGTCAAGCGTTGCAATGTTAACTGTTTTTTATCACCAGTTGATATACGATTTGCGTTTGCATGAATCCCAGATTGTATGCTTGCTCTTGTTTGTTCCTTCGTGCTTGCATGAAACCCATCCTCAATATGAGAATTAGTGCTTAGCCTGAGCAGGAAGGTCCGATCTGCCTGCCTGAGCAAATCGGAGCAGATTAGTCTTTTGTTACAATTTGGAAAGATGTGTTCCCACATTTCAGTTTGATATCCTGCAGTCTAGAGGACCTTGGTTCAAACCCCATCAAACATTACCAATGGAAAAAACCCATTCCAATGTCAATTCAGAAAAATATCTGTGCAATATATCTGGCAATTAGGCTAATGAATAGAACAGGTAGTTAGTACTTGTAAAGTTCTTGCCATTAGAAGTGCATTGTGCTCTCAATGTCTGACCTCCAGGAAAGCTCTGAGACGCACACGAACACTATTGTTTCTCATGCCAAGCTGAACCTACAAACAAACCTATACCATCATAAGATTACATGGAGTTCATATCAAACATGTCAAAGGTATTTTGTACTGAGGCCATGTTTTGGGGAGAATTCATGATGTTGGTCAATTGCATGCAGATCTGTACTATGAGCAGTTGACCAGATTATGCTATGCACATATTGTGTTCTGATGTAGATGAATGTGTACTATGAGCAGTTGACCAGAGTATGCACTGTTGATGCTATGCACATAGTGTGTTCTGGTGTAGATGAATGTTAAATAGAATTCATGATGATAACATACATGGCTTGGAAATTGGGTCAATTTTTTGATACCATTGTAGATTTGTTACATAAATGTCATAAATTTGGTATTTTCCACGTTATCTAGTGTTTGGTTTTCTGTGGGAGTCTCATGCCTAGCAATGTGACCTGGAAGGAATGCTTGCCCCCTCGTCTGATTAACTGCTAGCCAGCAAAATGTGGAATGTCTAAAACTATTGGCCCAATATACTTTTGGCAGAAATGGCTGAAAATGAAAGTGTTTTCATTCCACTCTGGCTGGTGATATTGTGTCCCATGTACAGTGTTGAATGTCATGTGAGAATCTAGACTAGGGGAGGACAACAGTTGGCATGTCATTTATGGTTCGTCATTGATCTCTAAAGACCACTATTGACATCAATAGAAAAGTAGCAACACATGGCCTGTTTGGCTGCTATATACAGTTGGGCACCGGATGTCCATATCATATAGTGCATGTATGTTGAGATATTTGAGAGCTGTTGGCCTTTTGTTAGCTGTCCATCATTTGCCAATGAATTAGTTCCATAACAAAAGGCTTAATAACATTGCGCAGTTATCTGTGTTATTTATGTTTGGTTCATTTGATTGGGGTCCTCCTGGTGTTGAATGATAGAACTGAAACATCAATACTTGAGACAATTATTGCTGAGTGCATGTTGGCCGGGTTGTAGTTTACAAATTGAATTGGCAACTTGGTGCACAACCGTTGACAGCATCAGACAGAAGAAATGACAGTTTTCGTATCTTAAAGTGGTCAAGTATTGCTCAGAAATGATGGTCATCGTATGTCACAGCAGAAGTCTGATTGGAGTTGAGAAATAAAGTACCTTTTCATAACACTTTACTCAATTTGTGCAAACAGTTTCTGCACATCGTGCATGTCACATTGATTTTCACCAACTCCTTTGGTTACAGCTTACCTTCACGAAGTTGAGCACAACCTCGCTGATGGTGTCAGACCTGATCCCTCATGGCGAGTATACTGCTCAAATCACCGCCAGCCCAAAATATGCCGGCTTTGAAAGTGATCCGACCGCTTCAACCGTGATCATGCCTCCTGATGGTGAGTTGGTGACTGAGTAGAAACAATGGACTGTTCACTTTCCTTAGCAATATCCTCTCCTCTAGAAAGATTCCCATGTCACTGATGTCTTGTATGCCCAGTAAGATACCTGTGTATTTACCAGCTCTTAGCAAATTGCCACATATAAGATTCAGATAAGGAGCCTCATGGCCTAGTGGTTTACACTGCTGGCCACCACGCAATAGGGCCCGGGTTCGATCCCGGGGAGAACCCAGGATTGTATGTCTGGATGAACCGGCGTGGCTTTCAAGGAACTAAAATTCCTGGCTCTTCACAGTCCTTCGAATGAGACTCAAAACCGAGGTTCCTTGTACCTGGTGTCTATGCCAGGGCAAGCTAAGTCCCACCAAGTGAGAAACATGAGTAGCTTGCGTGGACTCTATCTCTCTCGCCAAAGTCGGACCACTAGGCCAATAAACCCAATTGGCGCCTAACCGTAGTGGCACGCAGGATACGCTCATCCCGCCTTGGAGGAGGATTGCTCCTAGGAGAATGACCCCTCCAAGTGCAGAGCGAACGCTGAAGAAGAAGAAGAAGAAGAAGATTCAGATCACTTTTTGCACCTCTTTGGATCCCTCCTCGAAATCTGTTTTGGTTTATTCAAGGAGCGAAAGGCCTGCTATGGGGAGGATATCCACCTTGGATTTGTCGAGACAAACTGATGGTTTTCTATTTGGTTGTTTCAGTCCCAGCAGAGAATCCTCAGCTCATCGCGACTGATATTGAGCAGTATGGCGGTGGTGAAAAGAAGGTCACTCTCTTCTGGAAGGTACGTAAGATCACTTCGTTGCTTTCATAGTTGAAGTTTACTCTTTAACTTGCCAGGGGTTGATGTTGAACTGTACAAGGTACAAATGGTGTCCAAAGTTAGGCTCAAGGTACAAACATGGACAAACTCCTTGTTATTAATAAACAGTTGGGTTACCAGATGTGCTCCTGAACAGCAGCGCTGCCTGTTGGCGGCCATGGCATCCAGACAGGATTGCAATGCATCCAGTGCTTTTCAGAAGATGATATTGTTGGAGATTCTGTTGAATACAAGGGTAATCTAGGCATGGCCTTTATTTTTCAGAAAATCCCTGAAATAAAGCGCAATGGTAACATTACGATAAAAGTGAGCATTGTTATCGCCGACATGTCGGGTGTACAAAAGCGGTCATTACCCAAGACGCGCCAACTCCCAGCCGATCAGATCATGTACAGTTATGTGCTCAAGGATGACAAGTCCTACGTCATCAAACTAGAAACCATGTCCACGTCCCTGGGAAGGAATACTTCTCTTGAACCGACAACTGTACAAATGGAGAGAGACCACGAACGTAGGTCAAAGGTTATCTCATTAAGTGTGCAGTGTCTCAGAAGGATTCTCTCATATGATAACTGAATTTGGAACTCATTTGTATTAAAACATGTCTTGAAATATCGACTGCCACTGGCCTGCTAATTTGGTAAAGAAACGATGGCACCTGTTACACCACACCACACCACACCACAATACCACACCACACCACACCACACCACACCACACCACACCACACCACACCACACCACACCACACCACACTACACCACACCACACCATCATGCTATAATGTAACTCTCGCTAATTCCGTAGAGGGCGTCGCGACTGTCACTGGATGGCCTTTTAGAGTTTTTGCTGCCACCACCCGTATTAAGGGAATTAATAAAATCTCACCAGTTTCTATATAGAGGCGAAAGAGTTGGGGTTCGTTAAAAGAACACAAAACACTAAACTAAACCACGTGAATAAGAACAAGGGACTAAAATATCTTGGTAATTAATATTTCATATTTCATCTCAATTATTTAGACAAGATTCATCATTCATTATATACAAATTCATTTACAAAATGGTACAAATACTAAAGGCAATTCTATTCGATTTCTGCTAAAACGACTCGGTAAATCCAAAGAATCTTCTCAAAACCCCCTCAAACTCTGTTCCCGATTTAAATAAACCCAAACACCGCACAACGCGCTCTCACCGAAACGTACCGAGTCGGACCTCTGTTCCAGACTCTCCTTGCGCGACGTCATCAACCAGTTTAAATACCCCGCCGACGCTAAAACCGCACTACCTTGGTGACGTCACGTAAAAATGTACACTTACACACTGAATGTAACACAGAAAGAGAGCCTACCCTTTCACGCCCAAAATAATTGTATCATCTATCAAAAACCCTCGAAATTCTCACCCCAGGTCACAAACTGACATTACAATAAGTATCTAAACACTTCGTCAACCTAATGAAATATATTCAGATTACACCAAGAACTATTTTAAACTTCTCACACAGCGCGAGGATCAATGCGCTGAATTTACATCGACGAAATGTCAACATTGAAGATCGTGAACCAGAAACAAACCTCATATAAATTGGGAAACCGTATTCATTAAATTAAACCAGACCAGAAACAATATCTGAATATGATAAGAATTTAACCCCAAGGGTGAAAATAACTAAGAAGTACTCAAACCCCTACAATTTTGACCCGAATTTCAGTCAAAAGACAGAATGAGCACTCTACCTCATTTCCATAAACAGCGGTGCGAACTGTCAAATGTTAAACCCGTAAAAACACAATGAAATTTGTACGAAGGGACAAAAATCATACACACACATATTCTTACCGATGAAAAGACACAAACCTATAAGTTTCTATTAAAATACTTACGTTTTCTGTACGTAAAAATGCAAATATTGACACTGTTCGGAAGTTTCGCAAATCTATGACCATGGCAAAGTTCCAAAAGATGAGGTCACAGGTCACGTAAATATTCAAATGAGCCATGCGCGTGAAGCACGTGCACAACATAAATATCAACAGAGGAATTTCGCTACAATAATACTGCACTGTGCACTACACTACCATGCAGTGCCATAAGCAAGCAAATATGATCTATTATAGACGGACAATATTGACCAGTCAAAGTAGCGTGGTGTCAAGGTATTAATCATGCACAGCGTTTCTAGTTTCAGCTCCATTCGTCTTCGTGGAAGCCATCAGGGATCAGAATGATGATTACGTCAACGTTACCTGGGAGATTCCTAGTGAGATGGATGGCGAAGATGTCCTCATCATATATTGTGAGGAAGGACAGGATAAAGAATGTAGCAAAATGGTACGTACATGTTTTGACTCAGCTGGCATTTTCCCCTCAAAATTATCTGGGAGATTGTTTCGAGTTTTTTGAATGGGATCTAAAACCAAGGTTCCTCTTATCTTGTACTTATGCCTAGCAAGCAAAATAACCCATCGAAGTGGGCAGTACATAGGTTAAACTTGGGTCTCTCCCCCAAGCTCAAGCCTTGGTGAATATAGCCGATTGGTGCCCAGTCGGGGGGTCCGATATGGTGGTATGGTAGACTCCACAGTGACATGCCTAATCTCCTAAGGGTGAATGCCAAAGAAGAGGCATTGGAGCATTTTACCAATGTCGCATTTTATGAAAAAGCTCGCCTTGATGGTCCTACTGTGTGAACATGTTAGCAGAATTCCCCTGGCTTCAGTGATTTATAACATCTTTCCAGTCTCCACTGAAGACATTAACCGTACCTGCAGCCAAGCGCTTGGTGCGTGTTGATAATGGCAACATCTACAAGATAGGCCTGGTTCGACCAACACCTGGTAAACCGGGCCTCGTCAAGTGGAGTCGATGTATTTACAAACAAAATGAAGGTGGGTTTAACCTGTTCCGTGCGTGCAAATCTCCTAAGGTGGCACTGGCTTTTCGGTTATCAACCACATGATAGATTTAGTCTTCTGGTGCGCTAAAGACTAGAAAACTTTTTGGTTAGCATTCCAATTTCGTGCTTAGCGGTGAGATCAGGTGCAAGTGGTCATCACTTGACTCTTACAGTCAAATGTGGTGAACAAGATCTTGAAAGCTGATAGTCAGTTCCACAGTGATATCAAAGCTGAGCTGTATGAATCCTTGATAATTGAACGTTTTCAGTCTCTTGATCTGGTTGAAATCGGGTCAAATCAATTTCACCTTACCAGCACAATCACCACCATGATTGCAAGTGGTGAAGATGATGTTAATTCAAATGATGAGTCAACTTGCGTTGTATTTGATAACTTGCAGTGCCAACTGTACCACCAAATTTAAATCTGAGACCCGAACCCAAAAAGGTCCAGGTGCAAGTCGACGAGTATCCTTGTGAAGTAACCCTAGCAAAAGTCATCCGCGTTGAGGGCATGCTTTGTCGAACATCGAACAATGTCACTTGTTCAGGTGAGGACTCCTTGAATGCATTCACTTGTTTATTTTGAATGCGGTTACTTGGCAGATTGTCAACAAAGGGTGAACAACCCTATGGGAAACCTTATGCTAAGTGACGTAGCAAAGCTACACTTGCACATTGAAGATGACGACATACCTGGGAATATCTCCCCCGAAATGGTTGTGACTCCGCACATGAGATAGGGTTCTTCAACAGGGAGAGTCGGGACACTGTAGAAGAATGGCCAACAGAACACATTCATACAATCTTTCTCTATTTTATTATCAATATAACAACAAACTTTCTACATTGGAATGGAGCATCGACTGTCATGTAACAATAACTACTGATAATGGGTGATATGAATAAAGACTAGCAAATGCTTTTATCTGAAACTTCATGTACATTTACACCAGGCCTTTCTGTACAAAACTGAAGTAAAAGCATTTGCTAGACTTTATTCATATCAGCCATTGATTCTTCTGCCTTCTGCAAGTTTCTTCCAGTGTTGTTGTCTCCTTGATTCAGTTGGACTTAGCTTCGACCTGCAATAAGGAGAGGATGGAAGGATTCATTTCTCATGATTTTTTGTTATCTTGGTTTTATTCAGGTGAAAGTCGGTCGATCAACATCAGCGAAGGCGAGTTCAGCCAACCCCACTTCTACCCTGTTGATCATCCTGGCTCACGTTATATGGTCCAAGCCGAGGCTGTGAGCAGTTCAGGTGGCAGGAGCCCTGAATGGATGGATGTTTTCGTTGCTACTGCTGATCATCAAACAGGTAAGTTACATTCAACATTGTAGATAGAGGTGGCACAGTTTGATAGTTGAGTAGTGTCTGACTCATGATTGGAACAGCACTTCATACCCTATCCAAGAGGACATGTATCTTTAATAGGATCCTACTCTGTTGCCAAGGCCAGTTAACCTGACTGGTGCCTAACCATGAATCAATGCTCATGAGGATTGAGGAAGAAACACTGACAAAGCCTGGCTGTGTTGCTCGAGTCACCTATTACTATTAGGTTAGTGAATTTCTGAACAATTGTATGCTTTTGTAACATTGAGTTTCCTTCAGGTGTATTAACAGTTTGAAATCCCATTTTCCAGATGTCGGAGTTATTGTGGGTGTTGGCGTAGGCTGCCTTGCCTTCTTAGGGCTCATTGTGGTTGCTATGTAAGTAAACCTTTAATTCAGGAAGCAAGAGATGAAAAATACTCTCAAGTTGACAATGGGCAGATTTCTGTTTGATTTGTTTTATGGAAAAAAATCATGCACAGTAGCAAGATATAGCAGCTACAGGTCATGTGAGCATTCAGAATATGCCTCAAGATAAGGTGGGAGCCAAAAGGTGGCGTCAGTGTTTTTAAACCACAGTGAAATATGTGATACCACATACCTTTTTTCAACGGAACCAATAGTTAGAAAAAGAGGTGAGTATTAACTATTGGTTCCGTTTGAAAAAAGGTATGTGGTATCACATATTTCACTGTGGTTAACTCCAGATCTTTGAGCCTTTCTGAATGCTGACCATATTCTATCTTCTTTCTTTCAGCATTTTTGGCATTAGAAGACATAAAAAGACAAAGGAAGCAGTAAAAATTAAACGAACTCCAGCTGTAAAGGTATGTGTTACCATCGATCTATTGTACAAGTATATATGTCTTGAATTTTTTGAAAAGCCGTGCCGAAATAAACTTATATGCTGAAATACAGGTCTTGCTTATTGGTCTGAAACATTGATGGAATGTTCAATGATGTGCCCAACAGAGTACATCTTGTTCAGGCAGGATACGCCTGTAAAAAGGAGGAGAACTCTCTGTAAGGAGGCGAGACCTAAACAACTTGATTTGTTCTGTCTTTGTCCTTCAGGTTGACCTTCACGAAGATGAAAGTGATCCATGTGACCAATATGCTGGATTACCTCGAGAAAATTCCAATGAGAGTCTTCTGGATCAAGAACTGAGGACGGCGCAGAGGAATCCGGATTACAACGAGACACCTTCCCCATTGCAAGCCAGAGATATGAACCTGAGTAACTCTTCCAACACCAGTGGAGTCCACTCGGGAGCCATGGCCACTGGTGAGGAGTCTGGTGATGAGGAGACTGGGGGAATGAGTTCGGAGTCGGCCATGGATTCCAGCGGTTGTTACGCTCTTGGAGTTGTTCAGATCAAGATTTGTACGTAGCTTTTACACTTCAAATAAACACAGTTGAAATCATATGCAGTTTTGAAAGGCTATTGATACTTGGTGTATGAGGTCTGGCAGGTTGTAATGTGCACATGATGTCATTTGCTCTCAGTATAGCTTTTCACTTGACATACTTTCTGTTAATCCTTTAACAACCGAAATGATCTGAAAATCACTCTTAAATGGTGCAGCTTTGACCAATGATGTATCGTTTCTTTTCAGCGCCAAATGAGATGAAGAAACGGGAAATCCCGATGTCTGTTTTTAAGAACGATAGTGCGTGTAGTGAGCCATCAGGTTCGAGGGAGGATGATATCTCCGTTCCTGTCGATGTGAAAGATGACAGTAGCAGAGGTCATCCTCCATGCATAATACCAGACAGTAGCAGAGGTCATCCTCCATGCATAATACCAGACGAAGCAGAGACTGAAGTCAATTCAAGAGAGAGTTTTGATGCAAACACATCAGGAGACACGGATGAGCTGGGAAGTGCCACTGCTGTTGGTAGTTCAAGGGATTATGCACAGGTGGCACTAGCTGATCAGCCTCCCCCTTCTGTCTTGCCTGCAATCCAAGATGACTTTGCCATTGATTTTGCCCCCAATGCTCATGCTGGGCCTCCCCAGGGGGAGAAATCTACTCCCGA
The DNA here is from genome assembly GCF_910592395.1 of Lineus longissimus. Lineage (NCBI taxonomy): Eukaryota > Metazoa > Nemertea > Pilidiophora > Heteronemertea > Lineidae > Lineus > Lineus longissimus. The sequence goes on along the minus strand of NC_088317.1, from coordinate 13,555,281 downwards.
GAATGTGGTCGAAGAACAAGTGTACCGCCCATGTGGACCCCGTGGCCTCTTATCATAACTTGTGCAATATTCTTAGTGAAATAGTGTTTGTGTGATGTGATGCGCTGCCAGCTGAATGGCAAGCAGACATCGGCAGGGTCCCAGCAGTGAAATTCTGATCTCCTTACTCTTTATCTTTAGTTCATAGACATGATTGTGGTCAGGTGACAAGAGCCATGACATATGTTTTGTAAGTTCTGAGGCACCGAATCTCGGAGACACTCTCCAAGTTCTCGAAAACTGACTGATTGATCGACAATGTTTCAGTTTATTGGTGAAATTTGTATTTCATTATTTTTCTATTGATTTAGTATAACTGCAGTGTGCATTCCTGCCTTTTGTGGTCGGGTTAACTGTATTGCAAATAATCAACGATTGCGTCTACTTGGTCTGAGAAAAGTGAAATATGATTTGAAGCCGTGGGTGAAAGGGCCTTTGAATCTTAAGACAAGGTTATAAAAGTTGTTGTGATTTGTATATAAAGTTTCTGATGTATGTTAAACATGTCCCTACAGAAACAATGTAAGATTAAACTTGGCCTTTCACCAAGTCTATTTGAGCCAGTGATGAAATAGGATGGGCCTACATGTACCTCATCTTGGCGAGTTATTTGTTACTTGACATATATCATTAGCACACTTTTAAAGTCGGTGCAAATCTAATTCAATTCATATACCTTACGTTGGATATTTTCATAATATAACGATTCTGCTAGTAAGACTGTAAATTAGCCGTACATCAAAGACTTGTGTGAAGAAAGTGTGTTGAGGAATATGTGTGTTCTTGACTTGGTGACTGGCCTAAACTGTTCATTCTTTCCCTTACCAGGATTAAAAAAGGTATTAGTGAACACTTGGTGATATGGGTAAAGACAAGTAAAAGCTTTTTACTGTGGAAAATGTACGTAAACAGACTTGCTGGTCTTCATTCTACGGCAGCAGATTAGTGCCATAAAAAAATTAAATATTATCTCGTTATTACGAGATCTTTTCTCGTTATTACGCGATGTTATCGCGTTATTACGAGATCTTTTCTCGTTATTACGCGATCTTTTCTCGTTATTACGCGATGTTATCTCGTTATTACGAGATCTTTTCTCGTTATTATGAGATCTTTTCTCGTTATTACGCGATGTTATCTCGTTATTACGAGATCTTTTCTCGTTATTACGAGATGTTATCTCGTTATTACGAGATCTTTTCTCGTTATTATGAGATCTTTTCTCGTTATTACGAGATGTTATCTCGTTATTACGAGATCTTTTCTCGTTATTACGCGATCTTTTCTCGTTATTACGAGATGTTATCTTGTTATTACGAGATCTTTTCTCGTTATCACGAGATGCGAAAGTGCACGCAACATCGAGGATTAAGGTCTCATTAGGGAGTTGTTTTTTTATTCATGCGCGGCCAAGCCCTAACCGTAGTTCCTAAAATCATTGATTTCTCGGTCCTTACAGTATGTCAGCGTTGATTCAGCAGTTGTTTTGGCAAAGACATGTTTTTTTGGAGTTTCTGAAACCTAGAGCGCTACTCAATAGGCGACTAACAAGAAAATACGCATTTATACTGTTGTTGCCGACGTATGTGTACACTGAACTTGGGATGTGCGTCGGCCCCGTGTTGAAATGCCGTCCAGTACCAGTTGGTGCGTTTTTCGCTGATTTGTGCAGAATTCAACATATCTCAAAAGTTCAATGGTTGACCCTCGATTTTTTTTTTATTTTTGTGTAGCGTAAGCAACTGTCTTTCATGGGAGAATGGTCTCTGTAAGAATTATTCAGGAAGAAGTGTATAATATTTTGGGGGTTTTCGTGATTGTCCGGCCCAATTGGCAATATTGCCATTTGGGATGGTGAACAGAGCTAGGAGCAAATGCGACGCTTATGATTTATTTAAAGAAATAAAATGCCCGATTTAACATCCTGCAGAATCAGGGGAATCGGGCGTTTCCAGTGATATACGACACAAATGGGTTGTCCTCATGCATTAACTTTGGAAACGCATTTTAAAATAGATGTTACGTCCTGTTAATGGGGCACGTCATCATCGCGTACATTTGGGAAAAACTCCCTAACGAGACCTAAAGCTCAGGATCAAGCGCGGGAAAGGTCCGTACTTTATAGACCCATATACCATCATCGCGTAATAACGAGATAACATCTCGTAATAACGAGAAAAGATCGCGTAATAACGAGAAAAGATCTCGTAATAACGAGAAAAGATCGCGTAATAACGAGAAAGGATCTCGTAATAACGAGAAAAGATCGCGTAATAACGAGATAACATCGCGTAATAACGAGAAAAGATCACGTAATAACGAGATAATATTTTATTTTTTATATCTTTTATGGCACTAATCTGCTGCCGTATCATTCATAGCATCCATTTGGCATATTTGTCAGATGTGTTGTGACATCAATTCAGGATCACTACTTCTGCTTGTTGCAGTAGGTGTGATACATTGGGGGAAAGGGGAGGGGGTATAGTTAAAAAGAAACTAACACAATATGTCTGACAATTTCATTTGACAGAGGTTACAGGTATAATATCTCATATTTATGGGCTGACAAGTGAAAACCCTTTCCCATAGCACCCTGTATGATAGCAACAAAACCAAACTTGGAATGAAACTAATATGGGTATTATGGCCATGTCTCTTTGAAGAGTGGATAAGGTAGATAGCATCCAGTTGCAATACTGGTCGCCTTGATTTATATCGCTGTAAATGCTGCCATGTGTGATGTTTGTAACCTTTTTATGATTCCATCCTTCATGTATTAAGGCCTGTGTACACGAGACAAGACCACAATTGATTTTTTAAGCCTTTTAGCAGTTAAATTGTCAATGTTTGACCGCGACGCATCAAAGAACGCGTCAAGTAGTGAAACTGAAATTCGGATATGATATACGGGTTAGTCTTGCGAGTAACTGGTGCGATGGAAATTGGTGATTGACCACGGAAATTTTTTTATAATCGACAAATTAGACAGACTTTGATATTTCCACTGTTTTCAGCCAACTGGCAGAAAAAACTCAAAACACGCCCCCTATTACCCAATTAGCAAAATTCGAAATAAATTTTTTCATCAAATAATTTCTTTATATCTGTAGACTTGCCACAGCAAATATTTTTTCAATACCTCTCCAAATATGTACTTGAGAGTAAAAAACATGCACTCGTCTAATTGATAGGCCTCGACCCTCCAACCTATGAATATTCATTAGTGGTCTTGTCTCAATGAAGGTACATTTCAGGGGTTAACATTTTGAGATTTTTTTCAAACTAATGTAGATGACATCCCACAACTCTCCAACAAAGGAAAGTCATATCTGGACATTTTTGGAGAAATGAGAGACATTTCAAAGAGTGGTACAACTGTGCCAAAGCGACGAAAGAGGACAAAATCGACAAAAAGTCATGATTTTGCAGCCAACAGCACCAAATTCAAAGACCTGCCCTGGCCAGAATAAGCAAGCTATGGAGCTGAAAATTTAGTATGTGATTTAGGAATATCTTTGCTGCTTAGGGCACAACTTTCAGAATCAAGGCCTAAGTAGTTTCAAAGAAATTACAAAATGAATGGCAACACAACAAGACTTGTAAAAATGAAACCGAACTTAGACCTCGGTTAGGTTGACTAGCTCTTATTTGGGTCAAATTAAGTTTTTTTCTCATTATTTTAGCTTGTTTTGACCTTAAATCATCAGCAATACAATATTCTAAATGAATTAGAGTGATTTGAGCACATTCAAATTTTTCACTATATTGACCCAAAATGTAGTGTAAATAGAGACAAGACCACAATTGATTTTTTAAGCCTTTTAGCAGTTAAATTGTCAATGTTTGACCGCGACGCATCAAAGAACGCGTCAAGTAGTGAAACTGAAATTCGGATATGATATACGGGTTAGTCTTGCGAGAAACTGGTGCGATGGAAATTGGTGATTGACCACGGAAATTTTTTTATAATCGACAAATTAGACAGACTTTGATATTTCCACTGTTTTCAGCCAACTGGCAGAAAAAACTCAAAACACGCCCCCTATTACCCAATTAGCAAAATTCGAAATTAATTTTTTCATCAAATAATTTCTTTATATCTGTAGACTTGCCACAGGAAATATTTTTTCAATACCTCTCCGAATATGTACTTGAGAGTAAAAAACATGCACTCGTCTAATTGATAGGCCTCGACCCTCCAACCGGCTATGAATATTCATTAGTGGTCTTGTCTCACACTAGTAAAATATTAGCAACATTTTTACAACATTTCCAGTTGCAACAAATGTTGCAAAAATGTTGCGTAGTGTACATACAGAGCAAAACACGTCTTACAACATGTTGTAAAATTGTTGTAAAATTGTTGCAAATTAAATGCAATGCAATTCTTTGTTGCATGTTGTAAAAATATTGCAAACTCTTCAGCCAATCAGAAATAGGATTTGCGTCATGTGATCTACCTGTGGTCATGTGACTTGAACAAGCAGCTGGTATACAGTAGCAACTCTCAAGTGAGTGTCTTGCTTCGTAATGGGTGGTGAAACCTTTTCAAGAAGTTTCATCCATTCGCAGGAAGTTTTTGTATGATGGCTTGTCAGTCAGCCGCAACTCCTTTAACAGGCAGTGATATGCCCCATGATCCACCCTCATTTTGATCCAGGGCGTGGTCCATATTCTCTTTGTTTTATTTCGCCGCCTCTTCCGCCTCTCAACAATGACAGCTAAAATTGCTGCAGAAGCACTCCAAACACATCTTCTCTCCTTGAAATCATCCATTTTCCCTCCAAAATACTTATTTCCGTTTGTTTCCACTAAAAAGTTTGCAACAATTTACCAACATGTTGTAAAAATGTTGCTAATTTGTTGGTATTTCTTGCTAGTGTACACAGGGCCTTGAAGGGCTTGTTGCTAAATTGTTGTAAAAATGTTGGTAAAATGTTGCTGATATTTTACAAGTGTACACCCTGCTTAAGGAACACTTTATAAACGTACTGTGGTGAAGCAGTTGATCCAGTCTGGCGTTACACACATGCTTATGACAGGTGAAGTAGGCCTTTGTACAGCTGCCCCTTCACAGGCTTAATTGTGTCGACACGGTTTATGGTTTTGATGGTTATGAACTTTTACAGTATAAGCCTACTTCTACATCATTGCTAAGAGTTCATGCAGGTTTTTAGCAGCCCTCTCCCTTTTCCTTGAAGAGGGTGAAAGAGTTAAAAACCTGCAACAATCATGACTCAGCATCTCATCAAAGCACACAGGAGCGAGGGACAGGTGTTCATGTTACCTTGGGTCCATTTCTTGTAGAGTTTGTGATAGCATGATTATTAGTTCCGGTGTAATATTTCTACTTGTGCTAATTGATGTTTGATGCTGTTATCATGAAGAGTAATTATTGAGACGAAATTTGTTTTACCATGACTTGATAAAGTTTAATATAATCATGTGCAGCTCGAAAAAGTGGGCCATTTTCAAAAAAGTCCACATTACTTTTCATTATGAACATTTATTGATTTGCTGGATAATCCATTAGCTGCTGGAGGAAGTGTGTCAAAGACTGGGTCGAGTTACCCTTTAAATTCCATAAGTCACCGTAAGGTGCTGCCATCTTTCTTTCAATTAATGTAATTTCACGTTCTCCCAATAGATGGTGCTTTTTTATTATGTAATAAATCGTATGCTAATTTTTACCCGATTTCGTTGTTCGTTTGGCTTTGCTCGGCGTCTTTTTACGCCCTGAATGTTGAGACCACAGATCATCCTCGATATTTTGGTGCCGAAACCCGGGAATCTTCCGAACAAGTAGGGGCGTAAAAAACCAAAGATGCCTCAGGCGAACGAAGAATTGAAATCGCGAGCGTCGGCACGAAGTTGGCTGACCCGTGCAGCAAATGCATTGGACGATGCATGTAGCAATGTGCGTAAAGACACTGCAGACGCCGATGTTGATATTTCGGCTGTGATAGTGGTTGTAGAGGAGGCTATTGGGGCCATGGCAATTTAGCGGATTCTGCGGAATCTGGGCGGAATCAGCATAAAAACAGCACGAGAATATGCGTAGTTTGAGTCTTTGGGCATACGAGGACAGGAGTATGGGTTCTTCATGACGCCACTGGATTCTGTCACTACTTCCAACTGACATCCGATTTGAATGGGCTCCTGATGGTGATGGAAAGGAAGCTGACTTAGAGTTTCTTCTTGAATTTCTACGGAAGGAAATAATGTGCCGAGAACGATCAGAGACTTTCAAGGTGCTCGCCCTGGGTAGTGGTGGTTCTGGCAATGTCAGTACACCAGGACAAACTTTTCCTGAAGAAAGGTCTGTTGCTACTGCATCAGCATTGCAGACTAGTTCTAGTGATACCAAGAACTGTGGGTTCTGTAGCAAACCTCATGCTTCAGGGAAATGCTGGGAGGTTATGAAACTTTCTCCGGAAGGCCGCCATAAACGTGTACTGTCTGCAAGATTGTGTTTTCGGTGTCTTGATAGCAGCTCGCATGTAGCGAACAATTTGGTGCCAAGTGCTCCAAGTGTAATGGTCGCCATCACCTGATTTTGTGTGAGAACAAGCCTGGTAGTGGTACTGGTAGTGGTAGTGCCATAAGTGGCAAAAGTAGCGGTAAACCCAAAGTTGGTAACCATGGTAACGAAGGAGAAGTTTCTTCTTCTCAGGCGTTTTGCATATAGTAACTTCATCTAAGATGAATACAACTAGTAAACAGCAAGAGTTAGGGTTAAGGAATTGAACCCGAGGCGGAGGACCTTCAATTTCTATTATAAAATACCTCAAACTTAAAAAGACAGGCCACGAAAATAACTTGAATATGTGCTAATTTGGCGAATTCCATCCATCGCCGGCCCGGAGCGCCGGTATCGCCGTTGTTTACATTATGTTACGGCAACGTTACAGAAAATGAGACATGTACATTTTGTACAGCGCGCATAGGAAGTCCGCATTGGCTCGCTCAATTGATGCTAAAATCCGCGCAAATGGGCTATTTGGAGCGTTTTTCTCGGCAAATATGTGTAGTGCTCATTAAAAAACTTAGGGTGGTTGATGCTTCCTTGGCTGATTTGTGTTTGAAGCAGTGTTTTGAGAGCCTCAAACTTCTGAAGTGAGCTGAAATTCCATTGACGTGACGTGTGCATGGCTTCCACATTTTAGTGCAACCCGAGGGAACTTGGTTGCGTGTCCAAAACACTCCACTCTCAGAACGAGGCTTATGCATTTTCCATTTAAAAGTTGACTTTACGGTACCAAGGTATTTTAGAATTAAGGAATTAATACCGAGCTGGCGGTCATTGGTTGTATAATCAAGACCGCTCGGGTAGACCGAAAATGCAGTCCAAAACCCGAGGCGCTTCGCCGAGGGTTTTGGACGTAATTTGAGGTAGCAACCGTGCTTTTTGGCTCACCGTAGGGGAGTCTATACAACACCGCAGTGTCCGTCGTCGTCGTCCGTCGTCGTCGCCCGTTGTCGTCCGTCGTATCCTATTTCTAAAACAGTGGCACGTTTCTTAACCGCTAGGGCTATGGACTCAAAACTTTGCTTGCATGACCCCCTAGGTCAGATGACCTTTGACACTGAATTTCGGTCCGGTCTGATTCTTGACTTGGCCACTAGGGGGCCAAAACTGAAAACATAAATAGTGTGATATCTCACTTATTACTGATTAGTTTTTGGTAAAAATTTTATGGTAGATACTCTTAGCAAGGATACATCATATATGATACGGGTTTTTGATTTGACGTACTTGTCAAGGTCACAGAGGTCAAATGGCGTAAATTGGCCATTTGAGCGTAACTGTGGCACGTTTCTTTACCAATAAAGCTATGAACTTGAAATTTGGTACACGTGACTCCCTGCATCATATAACCTCTGACACCGAATTTCGGTCTGATCTGATTATCGACTTGGCCACCAGGGGGCCAAAACTAAAAAAAGTAAAAAGTGCAATGTCACACTTAATAGTGACTTGTTTTCAATTTTATTTTTATGGTAGGTACTCAGAGCAAGGATACATCCCATATTTTACGGGTTTTTGATTTGACCTTATTTTCAAGGTCACAGAGGTCAATTGGTGTGAATTGGTCGTTTGTGTGTAACTATGGCACGTTTCTTAACCGCTAAAGCTATGAACTTTAAACTTCGTACACATGACCCCCTAGGTCAGATGACCTGTGACACTGATTTTCGGTCCGGTCTGATACTTATCTTGGCCACCAGGGGACCAAAACCAAAAATTTGAATAGTGCCATATCTCGCTTATTACTGATTAGTTTTTGGTAAAAAATTTATGGTAGATACTCTTAGCATGGATACATCACATATAATACGGGTTTTGATTTGACGTACTTGTCAAGGTCACAGAGGTCAAATGGCGTAAATTGGCCATTTGAGCGTAACTGTGGCACGTTTCTTAACAATAAAGCTATGAACTTGAGACTTTGTACAAAGGACCCCCTAGGTCAGCTGGCCTCTGACCCTGAATTTCAGTCCGGTCTGATTCTCAACTTCGCCACCAGGGGGCCAAAAGTGAAAACCTAGAAAGTGTGATATCTCGCTTATTAGTGATTCGTTTTCAATAACATTTTTATGGTAGGTTTTCCTAGCAAGGATACATCACATATCATATGAGTTTTTGATTTGACCTGCTTTTCAAGGTCACAGAGGTCAAATGGCGTAAATTGGTCGTTTGAGTGTAACTATTGCAGGTTTCTTAACCACTAAAGCTATGGACTTGAAATTTGGTACACATGACTCCCTACGTCAATGACTCCCTACGTCATGTAACCTCGGACACCGAATTTCGATCTGATCTGGTTCTCAACTTGACGACCAGGAGGCCAAAACTAAAATAGGTAAAAAGTGCAATATATCGTTTATTAGTGACTTGTTTTTGATGATATTCTTATGGTACTTACTCCAAGCAACGATACATCACATGTCATACCGACTTTGGTTTGACCTATATACTATACATGTACAATTGGACTGAGTCGTCATGCCAGTCACCTAGTTTAGTAACAGTGTCCCCTCAGCTCTTGTGTTTAGAGAACGTGCCAGAGTCTGTGCTTCGAAACTTTTGGGATTTTGAGTCGATTGGTATCGCACCCTTCCCCCTGATTCTGAGGTTTCTAACCCAAAGTTTGACTCAGTCTTTCAGCAATTTTCAGAAAAGGTCGAGAGGTCCGAAGGTCGATATGAGGTGGCGTTGCAAAGGAAATCGGAGGTTGCGAAGAAGAAGCTGTTACATAATGCAAGTCTAGCAAGGAAGCGTTTGAGTAGCCTGATACGTCGTCTTGATAAGGATCCGGTCTTGCATGAGAGGTATGATAATGTCTTCAGGGAGTATGAGGCTAGTGGATTCATAGAGGAGATCCCAGACAATGTGTTGGCTGTTCCTTATCCCACATTCTATCTGCCTCACAGACCTGTTGTTCGAGAAAGTAGTCTCACCACAAAAGTGAGACCGGTTTTCGATGCCTCGGCGGCTGGTCATAACGGCATATCTCTCAATGATTGCCTTGAAACTAGCCCCTGTTTGATTCCCAGTCTTGTTGAAATCCTGATCCGATTCTGTAGATGACCAATTGCATTGACTGCAGATGTCACTAAGGCTTTCTTGAACATTGGTGTACAGAGAGAATGTCAGGACGCCCATCGTTTCCTTTGGGAATTGGAGGGAAAAACCAGAGTCATGAGATTTTTGAGAGTTCCCTTTGGGAATAGGTCCAGTCCCTCCTACCGAATGCTACAATCAAACATCATCTCGAGTCATACCCTCCCTCAGTAGTAGTGGATGAGTTGAAGGACAATCTATTCGTGGATGATTGGTTGTCAGGCGCAGACTCAGGGTTAGAAGGTTGTAGAATGGGGTCAGAGAAGGGAAGCGGGTAGTTCTTCCACCGCCACTGCCACCGCCATTTTTTATCCAGCTGACATCATTGATGACGGGGTTATGTTAACTCGCCTCTGCTGTGCATGCAACCAACTTGTTCCTGTGTACACAGCAGTCTGCTGTGTACATAGCCACTTCGTTTATTAAATTGAAAATTTTCAAGTTCAATTACAAATTTAATGAATGGCGTAGGCCTTTAATAGTGTATCTGGACAAAAGATGTTCCGATGAAACACCGTGATCAGTCAACACTTCAGTGTTCATGTTATCAAAACATAATAATTTAACATTGCTACGCATTTCCGTGAGATTCTACCTCAAAAGTGGAGTTGCTATTGCAATTCCTCAAAACCAGGGTGGGCGCTGTTGGGCGATGTGATGGAAGAGGGAGGGATGTAAGGAACTGCTAAAGAATGGAAGCCGGTGTGAGGTCAGTTGTGACATGTAAATTGCTCTGTTTTGGCTACAAATGATTTTATCCCAAGAAAGGTAATGGAGACTCTTCCACTGCTCTGAAGGTAGCACCGTCCTTGTTTGATGTCATATGCAGATGTGAAAAGCTTACTGTATTCACAATTCTAGTGGAGATTTTTCTAAGACACCAATGAATACTCTGCAGGGTCGGTTTTAGTTTGTGGTTGAAAGTAAGCTCTTAAATGTCAATTACTAATTACTGACTTAGGCCTCACCCATGAATTACTAACTTGGCATTAAAAAGGGATTAAGAAACTCGAAATAAGTAGCCATCTTCACTCTGTCTGATGGATTATGTAGGCCTATTGCCTGAGAGCTTCTTTGCATATTGACGACAAGGGATATCAGGTGTCTCACACAGTCTGAACGCTGTTTTTGTTTTTTTTAAAATGCCACGTGCAGAGGGCGGTCTCTATTGCCAAAAGTGCCTGTCATTCTTTCAAAATTGTTTGCCGGTGAGCCTACCTTTGTGAAAGAGGTAGTTTCCCACTGCCCTTGAACCCTAACTGTCATTGGGTAAAAACTCCAGTACAAATACGAAATAGCAATTGTGATACTTGTTTCTTGTATTGTATACCAGAGGATGTTCATTCTTCACTCTTCTTAGTACGTGTTAAGAGGTGTTGGTTTTTTGGCTCACCGTAGGGGTTTTTATACAACACCGCTGTGTCCATCGTCGTCATCTGTATCCTGTTTCAAAAACAGTGGCACGTTTCTTTACTGCTAGAGCTATGAACTTGAAACTTTTAACACAGGACTCCCCCCCCCCCCCCCCCAGGTCGGGTGACCTCTGACAGTGAATTTCAGTCGGATTTGATTCTTGACTTGGCCACCAGGGGGCCAAAAGTGAAACCTAAAAAGTGTGATTGAGCTCTCCTAAGATTGACTCGTTTTTGATAAAATGTTTATGGAGGTTGTCCTAACAAGGATACATCACATATCATAAAGGTTTTTGATTTGACCTAATTTTCAAGGTCACAGAGGTCAAAGGGTGTAAATTGGTCATTTGAGTGTAACTATGGCACGTTTCTTAACCGCTAAAGCTATGAACTTGAAATTTGGTACTAATGACTCCCTATCACATGCAATCTCTCACACAGAATTTTGATCAGTTCTGATTCTCAACTTGGCCACCAGGAGGCCAAAACTAAAAAAGGTAAAAAGTGCAATATCTTGCTTATTAGTTACTTGTTTTCGATCATTTTTTTGTGCGTGGTAGGTACTCCAAGCAAAGATACATCACATGTCACACCGACTTTGGTTTGGCCTATATACTATACATGTAGCATGTTTCTTAACCAAGGTGAATTCCTAACCACGAAATATCTATACGGTGGGCACAATGGCCCCTGGCCGTTTAATTTTTGGTATTTCACCGAAGGAAATTGTCTCCGATCTTGAGATAAGAACTCATTAGACTGTTAAAGGTGTAACTCCAGACATGCATGTGATGTTCATGCCATTAAATTCATTGTTTTAAACAGTTGTTGGACCTTTGTTTTTTGAGGGGACATAGCTTTTGGATGAAAACCTGTAGTCTGTCTAATGAGATATTGATTGCACCATTGCCTAATACACTACACTGTTACTTTGTATGCTCTAACACCATTTTAGAATATGCAAGCCAAGACCCCATAGATATAATGCCTTTTGTCGTTCGATGCCATTCAACATAGCCAATGGGAGGGGGGGGGGGGGCGACAATAAGTTGTCTAACATTTCTGATGGTCATGTCATCATGTCCTGCCCTTGGTGTTGTTTGTGTTGATTTCACAGTAAGGTTTCAAAATGACAGGCAGATAGGCCCTGAGCCAATCAGGTATGAGGGGGCCTTGACACCGGTTCATTACCTCGGGGCATGGCCGCCCCAAGCACAATGCACATTGAACAGACCGGGGGGGGGGGGGGCGACACTAAGTTGTCTAACATTTCTGATGGTCATGTCATCATGTCCTGCCCTTAGCGTTGTTTATGTCAATTTCACAGCCAGGGTTCAGAATGACAGGCAGATAGGCCCTGAGTCAATCAGGTATGAAGGGGCCTTGGCCTGTTCAATGTGCATTGTGCCTGAGGCGGTCACGCTCAGGATACTGAATCGGTGTTAGAACGATGAGTCTAGAGTATGCATGTATGTCATTCAAGGCATAACCGAGAAAGAGACGAACAGCATGTTATGCGCTCTTAAAGGGACAACAGTAAATCCATTTTCCAAAAGGGACTGCAGTATAAGAGTATACTTTTACAGTGGTCCGACCGAAAATCGGAGCCAGGACGTCCAAGATGAAGGGATAATGACGTGAATATAATGAAACACAAACAAAAACAGAATGGATTTTTGTATATATATTTGTTTAAGCTGGTAAATATAGATGTAGACTTGAACTGTTGTCTTGATTTCTCGTAAAGTTGACCTGCTGATTCTTTGTGGAATGGTGGGTTGGTCAGGATCTCTCACAGTATCATAAATTGTTACACTATGTCTCCGTCGCATTTCTATTTCATTTGGTTGTTTTTCATATTTTCTCTTTGTACTTTTCGCCTTTTATCGTCATTAAAAACAGTTTTTGGTGGACCCCTTGGTGGCTTCGGTCATAGGATGCAACACACAAGGACGGCCGTTCAAGGCACGGAACTACTTGGGCTAATGTCAGGTTACAACCACGCTGCAGCGTGCTTTCTTCGTCTCGACGTCATACATGTGAATGTGTGTGCGCACTAAGAGCTCTCGTAGCACCCTCAAGGGAACCTCCACGAGAGTTACCGTGGAGCGAGGACACTTGACTCCACACCAGGGATGCAACACCTTTTGCCGTGACCCCAAACAACTATAGCTTCAAGAAGATGCAGCACCATGACTGTGCAAGAGCACGAAACAAGCCATGGCGCCGAACCCCCAACTCTCCGCACTCTGACCCGGAAAATTACATGCACCACAACCAGTTTAGAGGTAGATACATATACTACCGGTCTTATAAATAAGCAAACAGGGGTAGAAGTCGGAGCCCCGGAACATTGTATGAAGCCTTAGTCCTCGCCAGTTTTCACTCTCCAATGGTCAACACCTCTTCGGGCACCAGCTCTTGACGTTCGAGCCAAGTACTTTCACAACCTTGGTCGGTGCCTTCTTTCCCCAATAGGGGCGCAGTGACCTCCAAGAAGGACACTGGTTCCCTATCTCTCAATCGGAGGGGCGGCAAGCATAGCATGGTAACCAAGGCAGCAGCGAAGGATATAGCCATGACACCCAAGAGGACCTTGTCTGAGGCCACCCCGGGCCACATCAGTCATCACTCGGCTAACCAAGGGACTCCGAGATGGGGCGGTGCTTTTGCCTCGCACCACCCCGAGAGAGAGGGGGGGGGGGGTAGTTAGCACAAATGGTACTTTCGTTGCGGGGCATAAAATGTTTTTTGTGTGTGTACATGTAATTTCTATTACATGTATATAAAGTTGGGGGCGAAATATTTGCAAAAAGGGTACGGGGGGGGGGGCATCACTGATCGAAACATTTGCTTCAAGATCTTGCTACGAAATATGTGAAGGTCGGTACTAGGTTTTCTGCGTCGCTACGGTCAGGCATCACTATTGGGTTTATGGACCTAGTGACTCCGACTGCAACCAGAAGAAAAGTTCAGAACAAACTATACTCTTGTTCCTTCGGTGGCTGGCAAAGGACATTACATGATTTATTTAAAAACTTGAATTTTCCCCGGAAATATCCGGATCGACGGACTTATAGATCGAGATCCTTAGTAATTATCTATGCAGGATATCAATACACCCTTTTACCTTATGCAGCGATGGGATTCATGGACCCGAGATCAAGCCAAAAATTCACTCCGATCTCACCACTGACTTCCAACAACCAATCAATTCTTTTAAATCATCATGATTTCCTGCCGCTGTGCATGCGTAACCTGATCAATTTTACACATGGTGCACCATTTTGCGCACAGTGCGCACCTACGAATGTTTCGGTGTTTTGCGGGTGTTTTCAAAGTTTGCTGACTATTGGCTCTTTAGACAATGTTTGGTGGGTTGTGCTGATGTAATTGGCATGTGTCACCAATCTCAGAACGTTTCCAGCGACATAGCTAGCTTTTTAGTCGTGGGAGGTTGGGGTGGCAACATGGCACTTTCGAAATATTTTGGCCTAATCATAATCAAAAACACATTTTTTGGTTACTTCTGGGAAAGGGGGGGGGGGGGCATTTACTAGCTACGCTCATGGTTTCTGAATTTTCAAGAAACGTGAGATACTATGTACCTAGTCAAACGTCATTCAAAATGTTAAAGCAGAGCGACCGACAACAAGTAGTCTGATCATCAAGACTTGTTCCAGTTTGGCCTTTTTGTCCATTTGGCAGTAACTTAATGCGGACTTATATCGCTGAAACTAGAGTACAGTAGAACCTTTCTGTTAAGAACACCCTTGGGACTGACACATGAAGTCCTTAATTGAGAGATGTCCTGATTACAGAGGTCAAAATTAATGGAAATGACCAATTTGGGCCCATATGCAGAGTCCTTGGTAGAGAAGATGTCCTTAGTAGAGAGGTGTCCGCTAGGAGAGGTTCCACTGTATATACTCATAGGATTATTAAATAAAGGCTAGGAGAGGCAGTGTGAAATTTGATAGGAAGAAATCGAAATTGAAACCTGAGTGAATCCCGCACAACTTATACAGTATGTATATCGCTTTTCCGACAAGGTGTACAGTTGCATTTGTTATTTAAAGGGTTTGCCGTTTAACTGTAACCATAACCCTTCCAACATGTTGTCATCTAATTTCAATCCAGCTGCAAAGAAGTGGCAATGGAGTATATGTCAAAGTCAAAGCTATTTTGTAGAACTTAACAGCAGGCTTTCACCGCAGTAGGGGATGTACATTTGAACGTCAAATTCTATTCAAAAGGTGTGCGTTTTGAAGATAAATCTTCCTTTTTACTGCAATGGTGTTATCATTAGGACCTAAATTATGGATGAATATTTAAAAAAGGCATTCCCAATGTGAAATTTTTCTTATGCTGTGTATTCTAATTATAAGGCCATACATATCTTGACTTAACGTTTTGACTTTGGTGGGGATGGGGTAATTTTACGTTTTGTCATTGATGGGGATAGGGTAATTTAGAGAAGAGTTTTGATAACCAAATCGTTAGCCGAAAGTTGCTTAACTTCGTAACAGCAGCGATTGTGGGGGAGGGCATACCTTCTGAACTATCCTGGTTTGAGGTTTACAAGTGTGTATTGGAGCAGATACCTGATATGGACTTCTGACTCTGCCCATTCGCGAGTAAACGATCGTCTTCAAAATACTCGCATAAGGAGGACGTTTACTCTTAAATACAGGGTAGAGACGGAAATTCAGACGGAAGCCAATGCTTTAAAGGCGAATTTAATGATAAATCAAATTGTTACAAGCTGTCTTTCTTAAAATTTCAAGCAGTCTTGCAATGCCTGCAAACGCGATGAGGGTAGTAAGAGTGGTAATATTCCTTGTGCTCGTGCCTGGAATCATGAGCACATCAAACCCAGATTATCCGAAAGAGGAAACTATAGATGGACCCTCTGCAGGTAAGCGCGACAGAGTTGACATTTTCTCATTTTATTAATTTCTTTAATTACGAGTTATCACGATCTACGAGATTTATCATGATTTATATTGATTTTGTCTGCTCAAAACATGTGTATCATTCTTTATTATCGAATCCTATTGATAAAAAAGGCATAATCTGAGAGCTAAAAAGAAAGATATTTTGTCTTGAAAATACTAATCCAGGAGAAATTAACATTTCTGTATAGCATTTTGGATATCTCAATAAAGAGATTACGTCCAGTACTTGGACTAAATGCTAGGAGAACAAAAAATTCGAATAATATATCACCCAGGATGTCCCATCACATCAACGTTCGTACATGTACATTACATACATTAAAACCCACGGACCACATTGGAACATGTTGCATGACTTACTTGCTGAAAGAGTGGTCCGGCCCCGCCCCTCCCCTAACGAATGCAGAAAGTTGGATCATCCAACGAGCGGACGGACGACCACAAAGGAATGAAGTTTACGAAGTTTACGAGTGGACTCGTGCTCCCCGAGTTAACATTTTATTCATTAACTTAATTCATTTACATTTTATTCGTTAACTCTTTATTCATAATGGCTTCCATGCAATATGCCATAGAACCCGGGTTCGATTCTGGGGAAACCCAGATTTGCGGGAGTTTTCGCAAAGCCCCCGAATCGTCTACTTGAACGCTTATCCAATCGTTACGAGGAGGTCAAACATGATTATAGGCTTTCACGTTGGCGTTTCGAGGGATTTGCGAAAACTCCCTGACGAACCAGCGTGGGTTAAAAAAATCAAATCCCTGGCTCTTCACGGTCCTTTGAATGAGACACTTTAAACCGAGGTTCTCTGCAGCTGGGTGCCTATACCCCGGCAGGCTAGGAGACAAATGTAGACATCCTATGGCAAAAGATCCGAAACTGGGCCAGGAAGCCTAAAAACATAATTATGATGAATAATAAACGAAATTTGTTTCTTGCCGATCCAGCGTGCCCGACCGGCAAGAGTGATGTTCTGTTTGTTGTTGATGCGTCTTCCAGTATCTCTGTCGAGAAGTTTGATTCCATGCGGAGTTTCATCGTTAAAATCATAGAGACAGAGAATGTGAAATTAGGCCGGGACAATACACAGGTGAGGCATAACCAGCTTTAGCATTAGCTGATTAGAGGCAGTATACAACTGTCCTACAACTGCAGATCTGCTTTTAGCAGTACTGTCTACCTGAGACGAATTTCTTTTTAGTAACTCCCTCTCATGCAGTGCACCAAGCAGTGTTTAATTAATCAAGCAGCCATGGATATCTAATGACGTCACGGCGAATATGTAAATACCTTGCGCGCGCACTCTCGTATCTCTTCAACATGGTTTTCATTAAGAAAAGTTGTGACAAACTGTCCTCCTGTTGATATTTCTCTCGATAACATAATGATGCTCAACCGATGATGCACGGCTGTTATTGTATCAAAATCCTATCAAAGTTTTATTTTGTAAACACAGATATCCATCATCCTTGAGCTTGGAGCTCATAAGGATGTATGAAGTAATAGACTCAACCTCGTTGACCCAGGGGTCACTGCGCGCTCCTATGGTCACTTGCACTACCCCTGGTATCATGTTGAGCTAAAACATTGGTCAAATAACGTTTGACATACAAATAAGATGTAAATAATTTTTTAACACTTGGCATATTCATGGCATATTGAATCGGCAAAAAGGGCGACTTATCAGTCTTCATAACCATTTACACTGATGCGATCACAAATCAATTGGCGGCATAATAGATCTTCATTGACACGAATAACATATGAGCTAAAGCTGATATAAAACATTTATTGCCTCTACAAGAAAATTGCGTCATTTATTCGGGCCATGCGGGCATTCCGAGCAAAAAAGAGCCGAAGAAGCACGTGTACAAGTGCCAATCGCGTGAGCACTGTGAAAATATTATTTCAAAATCCCTTTTGATAATTTATTTTTATATTTTAAGTATAATGCATCTTCATCTGTATACCTCCTGAGATAATTGGTCAATTTCACAATTATTAGATCGGCTACAAACGGTTTTTGGTCATGCTGAAACAGTGCTGACACATAGTGCCCGAATAAACGGGTCATATGTCAAACTTACTACGTCCCCCCAAGATTCTGGCTTTGACGAGCGATATGATTGGATATGACGTACATGAGTTTCCAGGGTCTAGTGGTGCAGCCATTTTGAATGCTAATCAAGGAGACCTCGGATGTCGAGGTTGTAATAGACCAGATGAAAACTTCCTCTGGTGAACTGCTGCCAGCCAATATGATCATTTTCGGTGTTCGATTTTTGTCGCCCCAAACATCTGACGCAAAAAACGAAGTCAATACCTATATACAGTGGGTACTCGGTTAACTGGTCTTTGCTAGAATTTACTAAGTCAAGGGACTAGGCCTAGGAAATAAGCCCAGTTTACAATAACAAGCGAAGCCAATGAGCACACCTGTTAGCCTTGTTGTTGCAGTGGTTCTTGTACAATGATCAGGCTCATGAAATGAGGGATGTCTTTTTCAACTTTTTCATGGTTCCAACTAGGACATCAACAATTTCCTGTATGCCTAGATCAGGGGCAATACTTTCCTTCTTTTATACCGCGCTGCGGTCCTAAAATGCAATATTATAATGAGGAAAACCTTGTGTCAGTCAATCATCCCACAAAACCAGTTTATCGAGTACCCACTGTATATGTTTCCCGGTACACACATGTTTCCCGGTCCCGGTGCTGCCATCTTGGATATCGGCATCCTGAGATTTAGGTGTTTGATAATCCTACCAGTCAGTTGGCCGCGCCCCCGTTCGCAGCGCCCAAAAAGCGTTTCTCTCTGCGTTGCGCTGCTACTGTCACCTATCGGTAAAAATTTGGTACTAACTCGCAGTATTTCTCTGAAGGAGAAAAGCTTGATGGGTTATATCCGGTACGCGCGAGACTACCGCAAAGATTTATGGGTACGTACCGCCAGCTCCCCCGGTCTGTACATCTTGATTGTAGTTTTGAAAGAAAAAATTGGTGTTTATTTCATCAAATTCCAAGCAAAATCAACCGAGTTTGATCAATTTTTCGAAAGATGATATATTCGCAATCTTCGCTGAACATACCTCACTCAAAGATATTTTCCCACTTTGCGGCGATATTTGGTAAATTGATTTTTTGCGAAGTGGTTGACCAATCCTAAATGAATTCGTATCTTTTAAAACATTTGAGCACCCGGTTTCCTAAATATTTCTTTTTTGGCACTTAATTTGGTGATTTTTCGAAGAAATCTCATTAATATTTATGACGTTTTGGATCACGTGATGTTAATCAAGCCGTTTTTCGCGGCAACGACGCGATATTGTAAAAATATTTTAATGCACAGCGTGTCTCAAAAAAATTGTGGTTAAAAGTGAGAATGGCATGATGGTAGCCTGTTTGAGTTCTGTTGATGAATATGCTTAGTCTGACTATAATTTCTACAACTTGTGGCCAAATGACCAGATGATTTTGAGCCTTTTGATAAAGCTACTGGTAGAATAGTCATCAGAAATGTCCGAGCGACAGTGACTGAGTAGGTGTTATGTTATGTTATGAGACTGGAGGTATGTCATGTGTTCCACCATATCGTCATTGACATTGACCAGAAATACTATCGATTTGTGTGGATGTGCTCAAACAGTAAAGCATGAGCCATGATGCTTCACTTCCGAAAAGATCCAGGTGACTGAGATGTCTACTACTACTGTTGGGCAATCCGGCTGATTCTTCAGAAATTTCTCTGTATATCCTCTGTGAAAATAAACTTTCTCATAATGATCTATCTTTTGTTTGTTTGGTAATTTTAGTTGCCTATGTTTAGGCACTTTTTTGCCAGATTTGCCTGTAAAAGGCTGCCATAGTTCAGGAAAAGAAATCATATACACATTACAATGTGGATCTTCACGGTCCAAAACACCAGGGCCTACTAGGTGACATGGCTCAATAATAGGCATTGTCTGGTAATTTTGGACGACCTTTGGATGGATAGTTTATTTTCCCTGACCCTGGCCTGGGTCTGAACTGGCTTCCAAGCCATCAATGATGCTTATAAAGCCGGGAATAGCCTCATCAGTACCCCCACAAGAGTTATTTTGTGCCAGACATCGCGCACAGAACTTGCTATCATCTCATTTTTAGAGTTGCTGTATCAGTAAAAGATAATACCAAAAAGCTGATAAAGTATGTAATTTGAGCAGCATGACCAATGCCAGTGTTAAAGGTGTAAACTTAACCTATTACAGGACATCTTCCTGCAAGATTGTGATTGGTTTAACTTGAAGTTTGTCATCAATTTGTCTGTTGTAATTGTACATCCAGGCTGTTGTCATTCAGGAAAAATCTGCTTTATCTTTCAGCTAATACTTTCACTTCTCCAGTCAATCGGGTTTGATGAACATGTCAAGCTGTTGAATGGTGTAAACAATCATTAGCAAATAACGTCACGAATGAAAATAAGTTTGATTCCTTCCACTTGAAAAGTTCAACAGCACCACTTGCAAGAATTTGAATTTGGCATTGTGTTTAACACCCTTCAACAATTGACTGTCTGTTTGTTATTGGTGTTCTTGTTTCAATGTTAGCGTTTCACTGTTAAGTTTCAAGATGCCGAAGAGAGGATTAGTTATCTTTAATGTTAAGTTTCTTCTTTGCATCATTTTGTCATTAAATTTGGGCAATGGTGGTCTCATGAAAGGAGGGATGGGACGGCAGGATGAGCTATTGGACAAGTTTTCATAATCAGTATTCTAGAACACGTTTTGTAGCGATGGTGGCGATCCTAGTGTTTGGGCCTCTTCGGCTCAACTTCGGGTGTGGTCGGAACCTAAATCCGGCTGCAACATTTTCTGACAAAAATCAGAGTCAACTTAAACGTATTTTCCAGCCGTGCGACAGAAATAATCATTTTTACTATCGTGTTATTCAGTCAAAGATACATATAACAATAAATATCAGTCATTACTTCTGAGCACGCGCGATGTTTTTGATGAGTTAGGTGCATTTATTCAACAAAATTACGTAAAAAAATTGCAAATTTTCGGGCGACGACCGCTGTTCAAAGTCACGTAAACAGCAAACCTCAGGACTTTTTACACTTTTTTCTTAATGAAACTACTAATTAATGTTTCATCTAGAATAATATGTTCCATTTGAATGTCATTCAGAAAGATTTTGACAAGTTTAGGATCGATTTCCGACTTCATATTTTTCACGCCTAAATGTACGCGATAATGAGCTCGTAATGATATGCAGTGACGTCATAGCGCAGAGAGAATTACGCGGAAATGGGGGCGCGGCCAACTGACTGCTAAGTCATATACTGCGTCATCAGTTCAGACTGTACGTCTTATTCAGGCTATTCAGACCGAATTAGTGCCACTTTCTCTCATTAAAACTTTTTATTTTATCAATAAATAACAAAATATTATCCTTGTAAATGAAACCTGACATTTTCTGGTGGGTTTCGAGGTGATTTTACGGAGAACTATAAATGCAGCGTAGGGCAGCAATCATTTTCGCGGGTTTAGTGGTGATGCGATAGCCTCTTTGCAAATAGAACAATTCTTTCCTTTATTAATATCCACGGTACCGCTTTTTAGGATGGTGGCAACTTACTACAGGGTGGCCCAGAATTATTTTCCCATGCACAATGGAATTATATTGTGTATCCCTTGTGTGAGGGAAAATAATTCTGGGCCACCCTATAGTTCTAGAGGCGTTGTAAGGAAAGAAATCAGCGCCTCTAGTGTCAAGATTGAAACTGTGCATGCATTTATGAATTTTAAATCTGCGATTATGTATCTATGGACATTGATTCTGAGATTATCGGTTTATGCTTGAATGTGCCGATATCCGGATACGGTGATAACTAACGCTGAAAGGGTGGATGTTGTCCTGGGTGCCGACAAATGGTACCCAGGTTCGAGATCGACTGGACAATAAGCACCCTGGGTGCCATTACACTAGACAAACAGCACCCAGCTTCTTTTTGCCTGGCTTACGGATCTTAGGGACGGCGTTTCTTGCAATCTCGTTTTATCTCGCGCCGTGGTACTTGCGGCATTAGCAGTGCTCGAAATAAAAAGAACAGATAAACAGAAAAAAACGCGTTTAGGCCTATAGGTCTTTGAAAGCACATTTCGGATATATCCCTCCTATATACATTTTCTGAATAAATCATCCGAAATGTGCTTTCAAAGACCTATAGGCCTAAACGCGTTTTTTTCTGTTTATCTGTTCTTTTTATTTCGAGCACTGATAATGCCGCAAGTACCACGGCGCGAGATAAAACGAGATTGCAAGAAACGTCCTCGTCCCTAAGATCCGTAAGCCAGGCAAAAAGAAGCTGGGTGCTATTTGTCTAGTGTAATGGCACCCAGGGTGATTATTGTCCAGTCGATCTCGAACCTGGGTACCATTTGTCGGCACCCAGGACGACATCCACTGTTTCAGCATAACTAACTCTTAACATTTTGTAGAAGTGGCATCCTTGTCGATGGGCACCCAAAGTTTAGCTTGAAGGGTGACTGAGCTCGTGATGTCTCCGTCATCATCTCTTTTAGGTTGGATTAGTGATGTTCTCTGATGACGTTGTGGCAAACATTCCTTTCAACAAGTACTACGACATCAAGGAGTTCAATGAGGCCCTAACCAACCTGACCTATGTGAGGGGCGAGACAAATCTTGGGATCGCCCTCCGGTAAGATTCTTCATCATACCTTATAAGTATGTGAGCCAATCACACCGCGCCATTCAGGGTCACGTATAAGGGTTAAATCATTTCAATATTCTATGGTATTTTATGGCCAGTCAACATTGGTTTTTTTCAAAAATATTTTTCTCATAAAATGGTCAGAATTGTACAAATTATCACTATTATGTTTTTTGAGAAGAACTTTTTGGGGCAAGGAACTATTTAAAAAAAAATGCATTTCTCCTTCGAAAACAGATGAAATTCTAAAATTTTTGCCAAAAAACAAGTTATAGAGATGACGTTTTAAGGATTTGTTTATACAGAAATCCCCACCATTGAGGGTCCATTCAAAATAGTTTCAATTTAGTTCGTATGCGGTTCAAACCATCTTTCAGGCAATTGTAGCCGCAGCTGTGGCTATATTTTCAAATTGTACAAAGAAGGAATTAGTGGAACCAGTGTTCTGTCCAGGATTTAGCGTGGTGGGGAAAATCGGCTCATTCACTCGATAACCTCAAGTATACACCAGGGCTGAGGGATAGTGGTTAAAGTACCGTGGCCATAATCAGAAGATCATTCGACGTTCGGATCGAAGGACGGCCACTGTTTCGTTCTTGTGTCAAAAGAAGAAAACTAAGCAATTAAATGTATCCTACTACAACTGCATAAGGAAATTATTGTGACATCTACTCCCGGGTTGGCCTGAGTCGAAAAGACACTGAATCGTTTCAAAACTAGCGAATATACAATAAACCAAGATGAAAAATAATCGAAACAGAAATACCCTTGCTGCAAGCGATCGATAGAACAGACCTTGTAGATCATATCCCAAATCTACCAACTTGCATTTGGTGATATAGATTTTTAAAAAAACAAACTTGCAAAATTACTGAAAATTATTGGTGTGTGCCATATTATGGCATAAACGAATTTTTAAATAAAGCAGTTTAGACTAATTTTCTCTCGTCTTTATGTTTATCGAAATTAGTCATTTTCATAATTTCGGTGCACTTTAAAGGGAAGGGCCCGCCAAAAAATGGGGAGTTTTGGACGGCCCGGTCAAAACCTTAGGCGGGAATA
Organism: Lineus longissimus; assembly: GCF_910592395.1. Taxonomy (NCBI): domain Eukaryota; kingdom Metazoa; phylum Nemertea; class Pilidiophora; order Heteronemertea; family Lineidae; genus Lineus; species Lineus longissimus. Next base: position 13,531,466 of record NC_088317.1, on the reverse strand, counting down.
AGGTTTCATTGATAAATATAAGGAGTTTCAAGGCCCCCAAATTACTTGTAAGGTTCAATAGATACTGGCCTTTCATTGGTTTACCGTTTGCGTATCATTTACATACTCTCATCTTGAAAAATATGACAATATTTACGATCACGTTATTGATTTTTGCAACATTTTCGGTAACGCGCCCCTTGCGGATCTGTAAGGTACCACTCGGATGCTTGAAAAATGTTAGTGGCGTGGCTCCATCTGCTACAGCTGTCACCGCGCCGGTGTTAGTCTCACGTCTTGGCGTCTGCACCACCCTTCGGGGACACCTCAATGCCGTTGGCGTACTGACGAGACCAGCGTCTCTAGAGGCTCCGACATTCGCCATGAGCAGTGACAGGTCACTTGGCTGGAATGGCCCCATCTCCTCTTCACTCATGTTCATTGCCGGCAATTCTGGCAAATATCTTGAGTCGTCACGGTTGTCAAACAAGTCTTGGATAATATGCTGCTCCATTTCTTCTGTACTGTTCGGATCAGGGGCCTCGCTCTTCACCGGCCCAGAATCCACCGGCGACTCGAAATCTCTCCATTTTCCATTTTCTCCTCTCTCCAACTCACTACTATCGCTATTGACTGCGTAACATACACTAACTTTCTTTCGCTATCATTGCTAACTTCATTTACTAGAACACTGGCCTATGTAACCCATAGTGGAAACACCTGACAGCGCCGCCCGGCATGATACACGTGCTACTGGCATATTTATAACTCGTAGTAAATAAGGTTGTAAAAATATGCAAATGAGATGCCGTATATGGAAACCATGACGTCACTAAGCAGTGCTTATTTCTGCTACGGGTGGCGCTGGTGCTTGCTTCTGGAGGCGCTATTCAACCTCTTTAAGTCAACGATTATCTTTCACTGTAGATTTTCAGATGTTTCACTCCATATCTCGGCGTGCAAATGTTAAAAATAACGTGGACTGCAAGAAGAAAGAAATTAAACGATTTTAATTCGAAAATTTTAAACAATTTTGCACTTGCTTTTTGCATTGCATGTAAAGGTACGTACATGTCAGCAGCTGTGCTATCCAAGTAGATGTGTATGATAATGAACGTACACGTCCCGGTATTACTCTTAGGCCTACTAATGCGAATGGTGTAATTTGTTGGCAGAAAATAAAGTTTTCTTGACTAGGGATTTTAACCAGTCCTTATAAAAATTAGTGTCACCAAACTCCTTTTGTTTTTTTTCTGATAAGATCGAAAGAAAGCTTTGTTCTGCTGCTTTCTAGGCCTGCACAGGCACAGTGTCCATGCATGTCTATGCATGTCCACGTTTTACACGGGGATCCCGTTATAAGACCCCCTTTAGGAGGGGCTCTTAAGATACACGTGTGTGCGGGAGTAGATAATGTAAATGAATGATGAGAAATAAAGAGAGTAACTATTGATTGTATATCCTACAAACAATTTTTTTGGGTATTTTTCTGAATTAACTCCGTTGAGTTTACCGATTTCTCCGCGATCTTCCGGTGGTGGTTGCTATCCCATTGCTTGAAATTAATTTAAATTAATTTAAATCTTCATGGGAATTCGCTACATCATATGCCTAAGAAATTGGCCAATTATATTAAAATTTTTATCAGAGAAATATCCGTCCTAAATAATGACAGAAAAGGGTGGTTTATTTCAATTTTGTGTCGACATGATCGAGGTCACGTGACATAAAAACAAAACAATCGCACACACCCGTCCAAAAAAGGCACTTTAAGAAAAACAAATACGTTTTTCCAGCTTAAAACCACACTGACGACTAAGTTATATTGGTCTACTGCCCAAATCTGAAGTGTCAAATTGAATCACAAACTAGAACTAGCTCTATTTAGCTATAGTTGCGTGAAAAATTCGGGTGAGCGACGTACATTCTGTACCCTAGCGGCCAATAATTAAACTACTTTCAGCCGTCTGCTCCGGTCTCGTTAGGGAGTTTTTCCCAAATGTACGCGATGATGACGTGCCCCATTAACAGGACGTAACATCTATTTTAAAATGCGTTTCGAAAGTGAATGCATGAGGACAACCCATTTGTGTCGTATATCACTGGAAACGCCCGATTCCCGTGAATAAGGTCAATCACAATGTATTACTTTACCAAAACAAAAATGTGTCGGAAGGAACTATATGGATGGTCCCATCGCACCCCCCCCCCCCCCTCCAGCAGTATGACACAGAAGGGCTAGTTGACTGTCCACCGGGGGGGGGGGGGGGGGTTTGGGGGGAGCTTCCCCCCAACGCACTGGTAAAAACCTATGTCGACGGAGGGGGGTTTGGGGGGTGTCCCCCCATTGTAACAGCTGTAGTTGTTAGAGCTTGCACTTAACATATGCTCGTAGGGGGGTTCGGGGGAGCTCCCCCGACCTAAAGGGGGGCTCACTAAGTTCTTGACTTTACATATTAGATTCTATGATGGCTCATGGTAGATCCACTGATGGCCCATTGACGTTCAATTGATGGGAGTTCCATCATAGGCCCAATGACGGTGGGTCCCATAAAAATGAACGTACATGTATGCAGGAAAGTGCAAACCCTCAGAATTCTGGAAAATAGGACTACAGTGCAGTTCAACAATTCTAGTATAAATTCTTTGATGGCGCGTCAAAACATGTATAGCGGATTCCATCCATGGATCAATGATGAGCCCATGGTAGATACGACCATGGGTGCCATCCACTGATCTCAATGATGGGGATTCTCCATCATTTGTCCATGGATGGGCCAATGGACGTTAGTAACGTCGTCATAGATCCATGCATGGATACTTTTGCCTGATGTGTACATAACACTCGAAATGGAAGCCGCCTCCTATTTCATCAAAACATGTTGTGTCTAGCCTGTGTATATCGAATGCCCTCTCGACTGAAAGCTGTTTGCAGCTTTTTTTGCCAGAACAGTGTGCATTTCAAGTGTGCCCAGTTGCTTATTGAGGAGAAAAGCAGGGTAAACCGATTACCCAGATTTCCGCTCAATCGACATTCACATTTCTGTACTGCGGAGGTAGTTAGTTCTAAAACTTTAAAAAGATTACTAAAATAAAATGTTCCTCCGTATGAACAAAATCTCCAAAACATTAGTAAAAGTGACACCGGAAAATTTATATTTCTCAGAGGGCACAAAACTTTACTAATAGATTAAATAAAGGGGTCAGAGCCAGAACGACCAATGTGCATTTTCGCTGTTTTGAAAAAAACTGCAAGAAAAATTAACTGTTAAAACAATTAACATAGGCCGTTTTGGCGCTTGGGTATCTAATGTCATTTTTCACAAAACCCGATTGAATTCTTGCAATGTCAACTGCCGTATCATTGAACAAGTCGTGTGCCCATCACCAATCCTTACTGATCTACAACCAAAGCACAATTTCATTGGGAACGTTTTTGCACATAGGTCGCTTTGCATCAAAGTTCAATGCATTATGGGTAAAATCAACCCCACAGAATGGTGTAAAATAAACAAGCTCCATCCATTGCAAGATTAAAGATTTTTGCTCTAGAGTTTGATGTACATGTATATATCACTTCCATAACGACCTATGTGGCATGTAGGTCGTTCTGGCTCTGACCCCATCAAATGACCCAGGGTGGTCTTTCAAACAAGTTTATTTCTTAGGTATGTTCGTACTAAGGCCCTTACGCCTGAAAATGGATTGCGGCCGACATTCCCTCATGTCGTGATCCTGATGACGGACGGATGGGCAACCGATGGTGTCCTCGCCCGAGCCGAGATGAAGCTTCTCAAGAAGACCGGGGTGACCACATTAATTGTGGCGATAGGCCAGTCAGTGGACAAGGCGGGCCTGAAGGCACTAGTGAACTCGCCTGATGACGTGGTGATGGTGGATACTTGGAAAGGCCTCCCGGACAAAGTTCCCAACCTGAGGAAGAAATCATGTCAGGAGATTCAGAAAATACAACGTAAGTTGCCTTTAAATCTCGAGGGGAGACATGGTAGTCAGAAATATGGCTCTGGCCTTACATGTACCTCCTTATTAAAAGTTGCGCTCTTTTGATTTCCCGCCGGCGCGACGGCTACTTCGTCTAATGTTTACACAATGCATGTACTTCCTGGTTCTTAAGGTAAGAAATAGTCGATCATACTTATATAAGTGTGTTATACATACGATCCAGAAGTATTAAGGTAGCAGGAAGGGGTGGGCGTTTGTGGTTTTTGAGTGTGAGGGGGTATAGTGGTGTATACTGGCATCATGCCTAGTCTCTCTTAAAGCACAGTCAACAGACTTGTGGTTTCAGTATTAGGTCTTTCATTGTAGCAATGCGAAAATGTAATCAATTTTGGTTAGGTCCGTCATAACATAGAGTGACTCAACCACTCTCTTGATTACAGCGGCCGCCTCAGCGCCTCTACGCGGGGCCTAATGGTATTAGGCTATGTAGCTTCGCGCGACATGCACCATTCTGGGAAAACTTAATGTGGAAGTATGCTCATTAGCATAATCTATTCTTATCTCCAGCTCGAGGCAATCTTGCGCAGTGTTTCTTCGGCCCAGATACATTGTGGTGGAAAACGTCTAGGTCTAGTACAATGAACGCCTGGCTTACGCCAGACTAATAAGTGAAGAAGGTCTGGCTGCGCGAGACTACTGTGATAAAAATGACCATTGCAGAGACTCAGTGACGTAGGCATATACGTTTTACAATTAAAAATGCTCTCAAAAGACGATAAGGAATGATTATTTATTAACATATCCTGCCCTATTCTAATTATCACTTTACATAAATAGGTGGGCGTTAGGTCGCGTGCTTCTCTTTCCTCGTGACAATACATAGCAAAATATTTACCCCATAATCGGGCTATAAGTCCATAATGAGATCACAGTGACCCGTTATAAATGTTTCGCCAGCTATTTTGCCGCTACGAGGCGCGTTGGGTCCTTGCGTCAAGATTGAGTGAAAACTTTGAATTTGGAATTTCAGAGAGATGCCAACAAACTTGTCTTGTGATTAAAATGGACAGAACAGGGCTGCCTAGACCAATATATTGTCTTTATCTTATCATTTCACTGTACATGTAAATGTAAAAACCAAGATAAACAAACGGATACCTTACTATCACGCTCCAAACACCCAGACAGGATAATGCAGGATCGTTTCTTTTTAGTGCCAATCCTCCATATACCGTAATCGGGAAATAAAACTACTTCAGTACGACGGAGCTGAATGGAAACACCCTCTTCGGGAGAAAAATCTCACCGAATTTCCATAATCCTAAAACAAGACATTTATGGTTTCAGCATTTTTATTAGCTTGTGCATGTAATTAATCATCTAGTTTTTCACGGTCAAAGACGCAAGAAAAAGCCTCAACATTTTACCATATTTCTGCCACTTGTAGGCCAATTGCTAGGGTTATACCTTTGGTTTCCAGTTGCATTAAAAATCATTTTACCTGTATTAGTGATTGCAGTACGGAGATCGAACAAGCCAGTATTTGTCTCAGCTATTAACGACGGAAATCTGGTAAAGATTTGATTAAGAAAATGTATAATACGGTTTCAGGTTGCAACACGACATACAAGGCGAATGTCATATTCATCGTCGACAGTTCCACAAGCATTGGGGAGGAAAATTTCAAAGTGCTGAAATCTTTCCTCGTGAATGTCACCCGATCATTCAAAGTCATCGGAAAGGACGGCATCCAGGTACATTCGCATTGTTCCCAAGAAAGTCCACACTTGACCAGCCTCCTTGCACAGGACCGGAAGTCTTTATTTAATGACGTGGTTCCGTCGTCGCTTAAATTGGCCGCCGAGGCAAGACCACCATTGATTTTAAAAGCCTTTTAGCAGTTCAATTGTCAATGTTTGACCGCGTCGCATCAAATACTGCGTGGGGTTGTGAATCTGAAATTTCGATATGATATTCCGGACAGTCGGGCAAGTAAATGGTGAAAATTAAACTGGTAGTTGACCACGGAAATTTTTTGATAATCGACAAATTGGACAGACATTGATATTTCCACTCTTTTCAGCCAACTGGCAGAAAAATCTCAAAACACGCCCCCTATTACCAAATTAGCAAAATTCAAAATCAATTATTTCATCAAATAATTTCTTTATATCTGTATACTTGCCACAGCAAATATATTTTCAATACCTCTCCAAATATGTACTTTAGAGTTAAAAACATACTCGCGTCTAATTGATAGGCCTTGACCCTCCAACCTATGTATATTCATTGGTGGTATTGTCTCCGCCATTGCCCCTAGGGTGGCCTCGGCCATTATGATTAGCGTGCATGATAACTCAAAACAATCGAACCACTTTCTTAGAAATGGCATGCTGCAAAGACTGTTGATCGACCCCTAATATAGGTTAGGAACTGAGCACATCAGCAATTGTCTACGCACAACTTCTACACCAAGTTTATAGCGTTGGGTTCAATTAAACCTCTTTGCAGCATGCATTCGTTCATTTTTAATTTATCAAAATCACTTTAATTTTATCAACATTTTCAAAAATATTAAACGGTCCGCACATGGTGCTGTGCAGTTTGCGAATGTTTAAGATATGAATCATTGGTGATATATCCATTTTTTTAAGGAAATGAAATATCACCAGTGCGTAATTTATTGGGATAAAAGGAACCTTATCACGTTCATCATGCCACGCTGTGTCGGCACGATTTTTTATATATCCTTATAATGCCTTGCACAACACCTGTTTTTGAAAAGTCCGTTGACGATTTCTGTCGAAAGTGTACATGGAAAATGTTCAGTATCGCTACCTGTACTCACATGTATTCAATTAAACATGAACAAAATCGGGCTCAAATTTGAGAAACGACATAAAGTGCACGCTACTAATAATCCGATTTTTCGTGTCTTACTAGAACTAGATTTCTCAAACAAATCTATAAAAACTCTTTCATCAGACTATTTTAGTAGTCTGATCAACGACTTTTAAAATTAAAAATCAAAATGCGCATATTTGTAGGTTGGAATGGTCCAGTATTCGTCTTACAGCAAGACGAAGGCGATATTCTACTTGGACACTCATAACGACCGAGAGAGCTTAGAGGCCGCCATCAACGGACTAGAGTGGACGAAAGGAAGCACCAAGACGGGCTATGCAATGGTTATGGCAGATAAGTGGATGTTTCAGGGCGCATACAGGAAAAACGTTAATAGTACCTTTATCGTGGTCACTGATGGGAAGGCTAATGATAGAGTAGAGGTTTGTATATCGTGCATATTTATAGAATCTACTGTCTCGCTGGTTGATCAATGCCTCGTAATTTAGTGTCATATTGTCCATGTAATCAGATGGACACAGGTTATTCATGGAAATGTACCAATGAGCGCACATGCTGGCTGTTTTTATTGTGATGCACCCATTCTCGCAAAACTCAAGCAGCAATATATCCAAGGAAGGCTGCTCTGTAAGTTAGACGGCCTAATAAAGACAAGATTCTTAAGTTTCTTAAGATATGATTGTTTAGGTCGTTATTCAAAAATAAACTGGCAATATTGGTAGTTAGGTCGTTGAATAGGCGTCAACACTGGGAAAACCCTCCCGTATTGACGGTGCCCACATGGATGGTTGATGTTTTGGCCCTGTAAAGTCGCTAAAACATTCGCACACTTTGTAATGATCCTCAGTATAAACATTTGGACAGAGCAGTTTTGAAAAATTTATACAAGACTGTTCCAAACCACCGCCCGTGTTGAGGGGTCAGGTCGGGGAGTTCGCCTTCATTCAATAGAATACGACTATCTAGGTAAAAAAGGCTACGGTAAAGAAGGCTGCGATAAAAAAGACCCGGTAAAAAATCTAAAGGTAAAAAAGGCGACAGGTAAAAAAGTTACAGGTGAAAAAAGCCACGGTGAAAAAGACAACAGGTAAAAAAGACTACGGTAAAAAGACAACAATCTAGCTTAAAAAAACACTGCAGCCTTTTTTACCTTTTACCTGTCCGAACATGCATGTTCGCGTCCCTCAGTCCGTTTCATTGGTCTCCTAATAGTTAGATATTAAACAGATTAATCAACAAAACAAAGAATAAAACAGATTAACGACAAAGATAACCACCCAAAACGTCACCATCGACATTTCCGTCCGTATTTTTATGGCGTTTATCGGGATAGGTGCGGTACTAAAATATGCTATGTTTCAGGTTGCTGCAGCGCGACTCCACAAGAATCATTACACAGTACTGGCAGTAGGCATAGGTAACGAGGAAACTGTGGATGGGAAAGAATTGAACACCATCGCCAGCGAGCCGAAAGAAGTCCATGTTTTCAACCCCAAAGACTTCAACGAACTGGCCCACTTCTTGAAATATGTCGTGACAAGTGTTTGCAGTAAGTATCCGTTATTAAGGTGGATGCCATCTCGGATTTTTGTCAGATTAATATTTTTACTACATTTCCGCCAATAATTTCTTTTTCCCGTATTGTTTTTGCACGGAAATTTCTTGACCAACTAGAGCAATGTGAACAGAATGCGCAGGTTTATAACTTTGGGTGAATATGATAATTGATTTCAAAAGACGTTGCAAAGCGTCCGGACGAAATGCAGCATGCTAAAAAATATGCAGTATGCTCCAAAAGCAAAGTTTTACCCCAAATAAAAATGTGTATTGCTTACCTCTCATGCTTTTTCTCTCTTTTTATCGGGGTATTGGAGTGCAAAAACAGTGCCAGAGAGAAATGACTGGCAATATTCCTCCTCCTATGACTCAGCAAAATTTGAACCAAAATGGCAACCAGTCACGAAACCCTTATATAAGCATTCACGGGCGTCAGTGGGATCGACAGAAGGTGGTATTTTGTGTATCAAGTCAGTCCTTTTACCAATCATTTTGTCACTTTGACTGCTGCCTTTACCTTACTTGTTCCTTTACAACGTAGGCCGACTTAAGCTACAGGGCTACAGCATCGAGCAGACGGGCAACCATTGATGGTCGGGGGTTTTCGCAAAGGTCCCTAAGCGCAAACGCGAATGCCTATCCCATCGTGATCATCGTGATCAGGAGAAGTTAAACAATGGGCGTTCGTGTAGTTAGCGTTTCGGGGGCTTATTCGGGATCAGTTGAGCCTCGAAACTTTTCTCCGGAGTGGTCCGATATCCTGGTGACCCCCCAGCGTCACCCAGGGGACTGCGCAGAGCCAAGGCTAGGACTAGATGTGCGAAACCCATGCGTGTACAGTATGAATCAAAATATATTGCAGGATGTACATGTATTACTGAAATATCTTTGTTGTTTTCAGACACCGACATCGTGAAAAGCAAGCAGCAGCTAGAGGAGAAGGCTGCTGAAAATAGCGCTGACTAATTTTCGAAAACTATTGGTGTAGCGGCAGGTTTGCAACAGTCTGTCTTACTACTGGTCACCACGGGTTGACCAGGGTAGTTGATAAAGTATGGAATTAGTGAAACCTTGGAAACACTGATAAACCTTGTAATATTCAATGTAAACCATGGAATCACTGTGCAAATAGCGCGGGAAATCGGGTGCGTTCCTTCCACGATTTATACCCTCCCAACTGACAGTCTCGTCCCAGCTGACTTTATTGATAGCAATTTGCCAGTTAGTTCAGAAGCCAACATTTTTAATGTGGAGGATGACGTCATCAATTGGCAATGCGCTGTGGTCGTTAAAATATTTTATTTCTCTTCAATGGAAGCAAAAATTAGTTTTTATGATTGTTTTGTATTCCATAGACGATAAAGTATTATGCTCGGTACTAGATGCACGAGATCATAGGACAAACACACACGTGAATAAAAAAACCGCTTAGAACTGGTGACGTCACAAAGATCTCTGCATCCCTCGATGCGTACTGGAAGATGTAAGAAATCGCTCACGGCGAAGGAAATTTTCATCCGCAAACTTCGGTAATAAACATACATGACTAGGCTTCTTTTATTCATCGTTTGTTATAAAATATCAGTCAATCATAGACAATTAGGCCTAGACATAGTCGTCAACCTTATCCATGCATAATGCATGACAGGCCCCCAATTTTCTCTGTATCACCCTGTATGAACAGACCGATCCGTAGTTCAAATAGGCCCCGCGTGGTGTTGGCGTATTTATAAGCGAAGCGCTATTGGTCCATATTATGGGTGTGTGGTGGGCGTGTCTTCCCATATTTGGGCGATCAGTACTGTACACTGGAGGCGAGGTACAACTGGGTTGTTCTAAAATATAGACTATTGAATCGGATATGCGACAGATTTCTAAATTACCATAAAATTCCGATCTGATCATGTAAGAATAAGCTCCAAATGTTGATTCGTAACCACGTTAGGTTCGAATGGCATTATTTCATGTTTTTATGCATTTTAAGGAGTGTTTCCAAGGTTTATCAGTGTTTCCAAGGTTTCACTAATTCCATACTTTATCACCTACCGTTGACCAGGGCCTACATTGTGATCGTTGTCATCGCGTCATCCACCCGTTTGAATTGCAGTCTATATACAAATACATGTAAGAGCAGGTTTCCAATGAGTGCGACTGCGTCGCGAAGGCGCACGTCACGGCTTTGTTATGCTCCACTGCTCCCGAACCAGGCAACAAGGCTTTATTTGCTTTGCGATGTCGCATGTGCTGTGCGATCCAAGCAAAATCGCATACGATTAGTGGAAAAAACATACTCTTCGTTGAACGCGATTTTCCTTGAATCTCACAGGACAGGACATGCCTAATAACAGAACCAAGTACTTTGTTTGAGTGTTTGGGTGTGCAATGGGGCGTAAAGTAATGAAACCGCACACTAGCGTTATCGCAATCGCTTACAGTGGAAATCTACCCTACATAAGAACGCTGCAGCAAGCACAAATCGCGACAGTTGATTCCACGATCAAAAGTCGTCGTCAGCTGTGGCGATTTTAGTGTCGGCGTTGTTGTAGCCGTATCCTTGCGTCTAGTCAAGGTACTGATTCTGTATTCATGGTGATTAGAACAAATGCAAGTTCTACGATCGCATTCCGTCTGGTTACAGATGGTGACCTCCTACCCACAAAATATTGCTGTACGAGTGCAACAGCGGACCCCATCTATCTCAAATTCTTTGTTGCATGTCGTCGATTCATCTTGAATTGTGGTTTTAAATTATCTGCCCGTTTGACTATACTCCCGGACGCGAAATTTTTTTTCCTACGAACTTTTTGTCCTCATTTGCATATGAGCATGCGCACTCTAGTCAAACATCCACTTTGCCGCATCGCATTGACAGTGACAATGGAAGAACTCGACCGTGATAGTTTTCTCGTTAAATGCGAGCATTGTTCGAACGCCATCCTCTATCAATAAAGTTCTTTTGGCGGTAGGTTTTGATGGCAGAGAAACCAACTGTTTGATGAATCTGTCAGTAGCCTACATCATTGTTATTTGATCCAAATCGCCGTAATTTACTCATCAGACTGAGCTACGTTTCCACAGAGATTTAGCCTATAGGCTACATACATCATGTACATGATACACATGTATTAAGATCCAAGTTCTTTTCACTGTCAATGCGGCTAAGTGGATGTTTGACTAGAGTGCGAATGCGCGTATGCAAATGAGGACAAAAAGTTCGTAGGAAAAAAAAATTCGCCTCCCGGACCATATTCGCAGTACGACTTTTCAAGCAAAGCAGGAAGTCATATCTTTCCGCGGGGTATAATCATGTGAAATGGTTTCATTATGAGAAAATGCTTTCGGTTTATGATACCCGGTGTAGAAGTAAAAATGTCCCCCGGAAAGAGTGTTCAGCCATATTGTGTTTTGACGGGTGGTTCCACAGAGCATGGAGGTATTATTAATACCTCCATGCACAGAGGCCATGACGTTCGATCAAAAGCAAAGAGATTACATCTTGACCCTCAAGCCTTGGATCCACTCCGCCGACCCGGACTCCGTTACACCAACTCTTGATTACGCAATACGCAGATCTGCCTGTATAAGTTGGTTCTGTTATTCCTCACAAGATCGCACGCAGTAGCCGATATTAACCAATCAGAAGGCCTGTAACCAGAGCGCACTTTGATCATGATCCAAGCAACCTCGCTTCTAGTCATCTACGTTCAAAAACGCTGTGGCGAAAGTGTATAATATATTGAGAGCACGCCAAGACTGGAGGCAAGAAATAAATGACTCATTCATGAAAAATCACAATTTTGAAAGCAGCGTTCTGATTGGCTCACCGCAACTCGAGGCGCACGAGATACAGAATTATGGCATGTATCAGGGGAAGTAATGGACAGATTAACTCTGATGGTTCAGAATGAGAGATTAAAGCGCATTATAGAACGTTTTGTTCCCTGAAATTCTATTCGAGGACAACTTCTACACTGGGAATCGCGGCTATTTCACAGAAAGTCTTTTTTTAGACGAAATGTTGTGTTGTTATTCACATAAAATGTACCAATACCTCGTTCAAATTTGAAATGATCATAATCATGATAAAGTCGATCATATTTTGAGTGTACTTTCCTTTCCTTTCAAAATAAAAGCCTTGCCGCTATAATGTCTTCTTTATGATTATTACTGTGGCTATTTTTACGGCAGTCTCCAATACATTTCTACGCTAGCCCAGAAGGATCATTCGAAATACGAAATACGAAATACGAAATACGAAATGCGAACTTCGAACTTCGAACTTCGAGATATACCAATGAAGATCACAGTTGGCGATGGTCAGGTTACATTCATTTTAATTTGAAAGAAAATCATTTATAGAGAGGAGTGCTCATTTTGGGAGACACCCTTCGTTTATGAAAGTAATTAGTCTCCGCTGAAGGCTGAAACTTATGTCTGTACTCGGCATTATTCTCGACAAGAAAATTATTCCAGCAAACTCTCGTCTCTCAGTCGAAGTTGCATATGTATGTACAGAGAGCAATTTATCATAAAACGTCGATGAATCGAGGGTTGTTCGTATATATAGGCTTCAGTGAGAAAGTGCTATGACAATGCATAGAGCAATACATTTGCAAATGAACATGCATCTCAAAGACATTGAAGGCAGTTACACATGCTTACGGCCTGTATGATGTATAAATAGTATAAATGCCCAAGGGCTCATTAGTATTCATAAGTTAGTAATGCGCTGGAGAGGCTCAAGTAAGTGAGGCTGGAAAGGGAGAAGGGAAAAAATGGCGGAGCCCTCGCCACCTTTGCCGATTTCGTCAGTAGAAAAGTTGCGCGTGGGGGCTTCGTATAGCTTTTTTGGAGATTTGGAGAAAGCTCTTGATGAATATCAAGAGACAAGCTTCACTGTTTTCGTAAGACAGGAGATGCGTGCTGTGGTGTAACTTGCCTTCCTTGCTGCTGCCTATAGTACCCCCTTTAAAATTTCGAAATTACACTGTAACCTCGTACCCAGTGTAACACATGAGCAGAAATCCCAATGTAAAATGACATGAGAATCCCTGGGGACGAGGTTGCTGACACCGGGGCCATTCGGTTATCTGAGACCGTGTGCATCTGTCAGTATTTTCAGATTATGCACAAAACTTCAATGATCGAACGTACGCACTCGGCAATCGAGTGCCATTGCCGTCATTTCGTTTCAGAGGAATTTGGTTACTCTAAAGGAAAAACCGCAGTAACAGACCATTTTCAGATCAATACGCCATTATGCATATTCATGAGTAGGCGTGGTTTATTCATCGGCTTGCCAAACAGGAAAGACATTTTGCTCTGTTTGGCAAGCCCAGCTGGCCGAACAGGGTGGCTTTTTAGTGCTGCTTGACAAGCGGCTCCAAACAAGACAAAAAAAGATGCCTGTTCGGCGAGCGGCTTGCCAAATAGACCCGGCCTTTCTCATTACCTAAATGATTCCTCAATATTGCAGTTGTGACAAATGCTTATATTCATATGACGCTAAAGTTTTGGAGAAATTAGAAGCGTGTTTTGTCTCGGGAAGTCGACAAACTTCGTAATTCATGGAGACTCCAATACAATGTATCTGCATAGTGTATGCGGTGTACATCAGTGTACATCAAGTGTTGCCGATCTCGATGTTCGTCTTTCGAAGTTCGTATTGCGTATTTCGAATGGTCCTTCTGGGCTTTCGTACATTTCACATACAAACAACTGGCTGTTCTAATGGCAGTCATTCCGGAAGGTCCTTAGTGAAAATATAGTCCGAGTGTGACCATGCATGTACTAGCAGGAGCATTTGAATGAAAACAAGATAGGGAATGTATTACGAAAAAAGAATTGACCGAAGAAGAGGGGCTGCTGTTGTTATTTCTTTTATGATGCACAGAGTGCATCATTATTGAGAAGGACCCCGCGGTAATGAGGGTCCTTTAAATGATCATCTGCCATGGACATTGGACATGCCCATCCTGAGATGCCCAGTTGTGTCGATGATGGGGACAATGAAGCACAGAAGGGTGACAACCGCGAAGATGAAACTTCCAATGACTCAGGCAGTTCAAAATGGGCCAAGTAGTGTGGCTCAGATCCAGAGTGTGAAATTATTTCATGTTGAAATTCATGGCCATGAGCAACAACAGTATCAATTGTGTTAGAGGTCCACATCAATGTGTGATGATCGAGGCCACCTTCAAACTGACTGACATACGACATATACAATATGATAGCCGGATTTTCGTTTGCGAACGTGCTTGGCGGGCATGATGTGGTAAACACCAAAGTCCGAATTTCCAAGGTCGATTAGTAAATACCTATCATTGTTGAGGACGGGCTTATGATTATTATGTATCTAAAAAGTGCCAAGGTTGAGTTGGGAGAGGTTTCGTTTTGGTAAAATTTGATGACTTTCTAAGTTGTGTTCGAATCTGATACCCAACATAGTACATAATGTATAAGCTCTGTAGACGTGCAGTAAAACAGTGCGCAAACCTTGTTGCTGAATGTCGGAGAACTGCGCAGTTCACATTGGGGACACCCGGTCATGACAATCTTCTAGCTGGTTATCTGATCTCAGAGACACCAATAGCAACGGAGGATCTGCTATTGGGCTGGCGGCATTTAGGTTCAGTTGTAGTCGTGTATGATAAACTCTCACCAACATCCGGATGAGCCATTATTCTCACTTTCCGACTAGTATTCGAGTAGTTCCGGACAGTTCCGAACGAGAAAGGTGGCGGCGGCAGTGACGTCATCATACTTGTATTTAGAGATAATTACCTCGTTGTAATTAAGGAATGATCCTAATTGACTGAAAATTTTAGGGTATTGATAGTTTCAAAGGGTCTTTCCAATGAAAGGGTCGCTGTAATATTTGATGGCAACATTTCTAAATTCCAATCGGAGGTTTTCAAGCAAAGCTGGCGGACTATACGTCCAAGAAACTTTAAAGACTCCCCGCGCTGAGGCGCGGGGGAAAAATCACCTAATACAAATAACATAACAGAAAGATATTTTTGATATCAAATAATTAATTGAAACTTATAGTCATAAGGTGCTTGAAATAAACACATGTTTGATTATTGACTTCAAAACTGACAAAAATTGGTGAAAACTTCGGATAGGCATAACACACTTGTTCTTAGGGGGCCACTCATTATTGCAGAGTTGCTTTCAATGGCGTCTAATGGTGCCCTACGTAGGTAGGTGACAGCAATAATGTTTATGAGCTAGCCACTCGCCTTATGTGATTTTTCACGGCACTCGCACGACACCTACCATATTAGGTATAACGTAACTCATTGAATTCAGGGCAAGAAAACAATACGCCATTTTCCAGATACGCCGGTACCACCTAGGGTTGGACCAACAAATCATCTTTACAATAGATCTTCACGGTCAATGATGCCTGACAATGCCTCTCGAGCAATTGTCTGGCGTCTTTTACCGTAAAGATCTATAAAGGTGGTACCAGCGTATCTGGCAAAGGGCCTATGGGGGATTGGCCCGCATAAAATATTTCTAAAACGTGTTGATCAATTGCAATATAGGGTTATAAATTATATGTATTTTAATAATAATTCACCATGATGCAAATGCCATAATTCAAAATCTTCATTACACACGGTATAAAATCAGCCATTTTACAAAATGTTCAGAACAAAATATTTTATTGGAAAATCATTTTTTATTCATTTTTTAATGTAACTGTGAAGAGTAAATGATTCCAAGTGGTTCATGGTGAACACTGTCGCCGAAAGGCTTGTATGAAGTTGTGATTTAAATGACCAATTATATTTAGGCTGTACCTGGTTCTGAAGTACGGACAATAGAGACCATCTCAATTGTCACACCAGTACTAGAATCGTGTCATCTTTCATTCTTGGTCTCCCATTCTATGTTTTGTCTCGTAATTACTGCTACGTGAAATACTAATAATTCCATGTCACATGATTCATTTAGTGCAAAAATTAGAAAATTGGACGTCAATTATATTCTTCATCAACTCAGCTGTGTCATTATTTCATGATTAATATTATATCACCGGAGTCTTTAATATATTGTTTATTGTCAGACGCTCATGGTCATCGGGCGGTTTTATCTACGTTTCCATGACAGATATTCAGAGGACCAACCAAATATGTCTTGTTTGTGATGGCTGCGAGCCAACCATAATGGCAGTAGAACTAGGTACTGTACCCGCGCCATGTAATTGTAATGTAAAACAGTGTCTGCTTGTTGTTATTCAATATTGTTGGCCTCTTGTGTCACTCCATCGGCCCGGCGCGAATTTCTGCACCTCCAGGCTCTATCATCAGGGTAGCTGGGATTGACTCGCATCTGCCTTGTTCGAAGTACAGTCCAAATCACAATTGTCAGCCCTAAATTCGCGTCATTGGCACGTCATTGCGTGCAAATTGAGCGTAGGTCGCGTGAAGCAGGTCGGATGTCATTTGTGATTTTGACTGTACACAGGAGAATGACATCATGACGCAGTTTGCAACAACTTTGCCATGAAGTGTATGTCAGTGTGTATCACGATTGTGCAGGGTTGATGTCTTTCTTTCGCGAATGGTCAACGGTTCTGTTAAAACGTATAGCAGGTAAAACTCACTTTGGTTGATAGACAGTAAAAGAATATTCCACAGCCGAAGGAAGTTGAGCAGAAATCTCTCCAAAAGCAAAGTGTTTGTATTATAAATTAGTCTTTCTGTGTCAGATTGTAGGAAACTAAATCAGAGAAGAATTCCACGGCTGAATAACATATCCTAGCCTATGACAAAGAGAGCTATTTTCTATAACGTGTTTAAGGGTTTGTGTCGCAAAATTGCAATGTCGCAAAAACACTGCGATTAGCCAGGATTTTAAACAGGTGATAAAGCATTGCGACTTAAGGCAGAAAGTCTGTCTAAATGCTAAGAAGCTCGGAGGGATAAAATGTTCAACTCGATCAGTTAAGGATTTCTGAAAAATGGTTGAGAGTTACACTGTGGCGTCTACATATTATCTGGGCATACATATTCTATCGACTGACCTGTATATTTGTATATCTTCAGCTATTCTTTATGAATCGTCGTCGCAACAGAACAGGTCATGTACATGATGTAGTATATAGTCAGAAGTTCTAGGCTAGAATCGTCTCATTAATGCCTTTTAGGAAACAATGCGAAAAGTATAAAGGGACGGGAATATGAAGAACATCACCAATATATCATCGAGTCAGACATGGCCACCTGGTACCCCCGCCATGCCCGCAGATATAATAGCAATCAACAAATCGTTCAACATCTCATCGGAATATGATGAACAGTATCCATACTTGGTGTTGGCAAAAACTATCTTCAGGAACTGGGCTCCCATCTTCGTTTCACTGGTCGGAATATTCGGAAATGTCATTTCGTTCTTCATCACCACGAAGAAGGAATATCGTCACATCAGTACATGCCTGTACATGTCGGCACTCGCTGCAGTGGACACAGTGTTTTTAGTCGAGTATTTGATCGACGTTCCGTTTTTCTTTGGTCTCAAATTTACAAACCACCTCATTGTAATTAGGTAAGCGCATGAATGACCTTACTTTAATATTGTGCTACAAATTATCCTTGCAGTCATCTTCACAAGTGCTTTTTTTGTTGTGCTTTTTTTCTCCAAGTGAAATACAGAAAATATATGAGGTAACATTTACCAGAACATACATTATTCTGAAATTAAAAATTAAAGGGAGTCTCATGTTGGAACATTTGGGCTGCTTGGGATTATGATTCGGCAGATTATGACAGGTGGCGCTGGCATCTTACACGGTATATACAAGTAATGTATTTTTGTCATTGTAATGCATAACAATGGTAAAATGTGTAATAGATAAACAGTATGATTAAATATATGAACCAAGTATTTTAGATTCTGGCACCTGCTTGTGGGGAGATGAACGATTCAAGCCACCTTTTGTCCTGACTACGAGCCCCGTCAACCCCAGTGTTAAACAAAAGGAAGCTTATAATTGAACTCTGGAGAAATATATACCATTGGTTTCAATAGCCATGTCATTCCGGGGATTGGGGCGGAGATCTGTTTACCGTTGCACAAAAGCGAATCTGAAATGAGGAAAAACTTGTAATTGGACAATGCAGCTGTCTCCACTGTTAGGTCTCGGAAAATATGGCACGACCAGGCAGTGGAGAATGCTCAGTCGTTTGAAACTTCGGGGCTCAGTACACAATTAATTCCGTGTACATTCTGTACACATACATTTTAGTGATTAAAAAAAATCATTGCTGGGATTTTCAAGAAAATACAAAATGACACATGAAATTTTCCGGTGTCATTCATTGCCCCGGCCCGTGCTCCCCAAATATGATTATGTTCCTGAAGCCTATCAGCCCTTCTCTCCAGGACGAGAGCAAAAGTGGTCTAACTGAACGGAATTCTTATATTCCATATTTATGGTCAAAATATAGGATTTTCGTGTTGTTAGACCGCTTTTAATATCTTTGTGCGAAGAAAACGAGAAGGAGAGCATTATCATTGAGAGTTGAACAGCAAGATGATAGCACTTGTAAGTTTCTGAAAACGGCACCTATTATTAAACCACTTGACTGAAGCGGCATCTTCAAAATATTGCGAGCAACTGCTCATATTCAAACCCTTTTTTTCTCGAGGTCGTTGCCATTGAACGGCCATGACTACAGTCAAACGTAACTCCTGAATTGCCGACAATCTTTTTCTGGTTCCCAAAGCATGTTTCCTTTGATCTATAGCTGGACGGGTCGGCAAATTGTTCGTACCAAAATTCCAACGGGACTGTGTCTTGGTCGATTAGGCCCCTGACTAGAAGACACATTACGTCTATGGCTGGTGCGAGTGGACAGAATTCAGAATTATGCCACGGCATAAATCGGAATTGTGGTGCACCATAAATCAACCGATCAAAAGATCGGATCTCGTGAATTATGCCGCGGCATAAAAAGGAATTGTGGACGGAAGTGCGATTTATGCCGCACCATAAATAAAACGATTGCCACCTTCTGATTTGTCTAATTATGCCACACCACAATTCCTATTTATGCCGTGGCATAATTCTGAATTCTGCCGCGGCATAATTCACGAGATCTGATGTTTTGATTGGTTGATTTATGGTGCACCACAATTCCTATTTTATGCCGTGGCATAATTCTGAATTTTGTCCACTCGCGCCAGCCATATACGTCATGATCACACGTCAACATGATACTGTCTTCTACCGAAAGTGTCGTACAATGAGGACAAACACTGATAATGGTAACACTCGGAAATATAAACAACCGGGCTTCTCACCGTTGCGAGACTAAGAGACTGCTATTGATATTGGTTAAATCGCATGATTTCATTAGTTGAAAGTTTGACTATTGCCCATGTATTTTTTTCTGGATGAACATAACCTCCGGAAGAAAATATTTACCGTGTCATTCAGTTGTCTGCTAAAGGCCAACGCCTTTCATTGTTATATTTGAAATTTGTAATTGAGTTTGAAAATTCCCAATTGCGTAGTTATTGCATATACGTACTAAATATAAATGTCAAAATTGCCGTTGTGTAAACAGATACACACAAAAGAGTTGCATGCATGATGACTGCATTACGGCATTGTGAATATCTTCATTTCTATTTTCCTGACCCACAAATAAATACGAAAGGAGTTCCCCTTTAAAGATCTAATAACACTTTAAATCGTTATTCTCTCCAATTCAGATTCCTCACCTATGCAATGTACTCTAGCGCTACGTCTTCAAGACTTATTTTGGCCGCCATGACAGCTGACCGCGCTTGCGCAGTATTCTTGCCGCTAAAAGCCAGGTCCCTTTGTACAGTGTCACATGCAAGGAAGGTGATTGTGATGTTCATATTGATACCAGCAGTCGTCAACATCAATATGATGTTCACGTATGCAGTGGTAGGAGAGGACTTCGATACGATTGTGTTGAGCGTCAGAGATTATCCATGGCTTGAAATAATCATCACAATTTACCAATCAGCTGTTCTAACTGTTATTCCATTCTCCGTAATCCTCATATCTAACATCCTAATTGTGTTCAGCGTCAGGCGGGCAGCAACCAACATGAATAAACTCGGCCAGGACAACAAACAGGGAAGCTCAGAAAACAAGCACCTGACTAGAATGCTTCTTTTAGTGTCTTTAGCTTTCGTGTTGTGCTGCGCGCCGTACACACTTTTTGAGATTTTTTATAAGATTCTTGCATTGGTCGGCGCCGTGGATTACAGTGCGTATTGGACCATACGTATGGGTGTCATCGGATGGGGTACGGCGGCCATCACTCAGGCGAACCATGCTGTCAACTTTTATCTTTACGTACTTGGAGGAGGAAAGAAGTTTAGAACGGATGCCATAAATGTCTTGCGATTGGCCTGAGCGAAATCGGCGTTTGCATTGCGTTTGCATTGCATCGCGCAACGTCTTAGGTCTCATAAGGGGTTTCAATGTATTCATGCGCAGCGCAATGTCCCCCAGCACGATAGTTCCTAAAAAAATCGTTGATTTCTTGGTCCTCAGTGTATGCCAGTGTTGATTTAGCAATTGTTTTGGCAAATACATGTTATTGGGAGTTTCTGAAACCTGGAGCACTGCTCAACACGGTGAATACAAGAAACTACGGACTTTACTGCTGTTGCCGACGTATGTGCACACTGAACTTGGGATGTGCGTCGGGCTTGTCTTTAAATGCCGTCCAGTGCCCGTTGGGGCGTTTTTGCTGATTTGTTCAAAATTCAATATATCTCAAAAGCTCAATGGTTGACCCTCATTTTTTTTTCTTTTTGTGTAGCGTACGCAACTTTCTTTCACGGGAGAATGGGCACTGTAAGAATTATCCAGGAAGAAATGTATAAATTTTGCGTTTTTCCATGATTGTTTGGCCCAATTGGAAATATTGCCATTTTGGATGGTGAACAGAGCCAGGAGCCAGTGCGGCGCTTATGATTTCTTTAAAGAAATAAAACGCCGGATTTAACATCCTGCAGAAAGAGTTGAATCAGGCGTTTCCAGTGATATAAGACACAAATTAGTTGTCCTCATGCAATCACATTGGAAACGCATTTTAAAATAAATGTCACGTCCTGTTAAAGGGTCACGTCATCATAGCGTACATTCGGGAAAAGCTCCCTAACGAGACCTTAAGCCTAGTTCATACTCCGACGCACGACCATCGCCGGCGACCGACGCACGACGCTGCGTTCGACGGCGACCCGGTCGCACGATTTTGTCGTCTAATCGCGAGACTGTGAATGCTCTCGCGATAATATGTTTCTGCCACGTCAAAATGGAAGAAAATGAGGCACTTTTGCTTTTAAATGTACAGGCCATTGCTGTGTTGTATATGATGAGAAGATGACGTCTTCACCTCGCATATGAGGAGCTCTTCCGCATCTGACATTTTAGTAACACGAGTCGTGATCACTTTGTAACAACGACATAATTTCTACTTCCGTCTTTCCTGTTTGAATTTGGCGCCTTTGAAAGTATGCATAAACATGAGTCGTTGATCCCATGACCACAAAACCCCTTATTCATTGGTAGGACGCCACGATCTGACGCCGACAGTTCGAATTTGTTGAACACTTAAAAATCGCATGCCGATCAGACGCGCGACCTGACGCCGATGACCGACGCTGTCGCACGCTGGAGTATGAATCAACACGCCATTGTTTACGTCCAGATTTTTATCGCGCGTCGGACGCCGATGGTCGTGCGTCAGAGTATGAATCCGCCTTTAGACGGAGGAAATAAAGCCGAACGGCATCCCTTTATTTCTGTGTCACTTGGTGTCCAAAGATCTTAATTGGCAAACTTATAAGCAACTCGATCAGAAATCTGACAGTGAACAGATCCAAAACAAAGGTAGTTGAGTTTAAAAGTCCACGTTTAAGGTGTGACACGGTAAACACGTATCTATTTAATAATTCAGTGATTGAGGAAGCAGACAGTTACACTTACCTCGGTATTAAATTTCATGCCTCTGGCAAATGTTCATTCTCTGCAACGGATATATGTCATAAAGCCAGGAACTAGGCAGTTTTCAAATTGAAGCATGATCTACCTGTATCATTCTCGCAAGATGTGCATTTATCCATGAAGCTATTTGATGCAATGGTTCTCCCAGTATTATCTTATGGATGCGAGATATGGGGTTTTAAGTCGTTAAAATCCAATAACAGTATTGATTCGCTGCAATTAAAATTTTGCAAAGAGGTTTTAGGTGTCTCTAAATACGCTCCCAATGCTGCTGTGCTTGGGGAACTTGGGAGATATCCTTTGAAGGTTGTTATTCTTACTAGAATTTTACGTTTTTGTGAACATGTAACTGACGTTAATAACAATAATCTTCTCCTAAAACTCGCCTTCAAATCTCAGTTAGATATTGTCAAACGGTATCCTAAATCTTCATGGATTGGCTCTCTGAAAAAGTCTTTAAATCGTTCTGGCCTTGGGAACATTTGGCAGTCACTCTTCCACTTCCAGGTGTCAAATGTTGATATTTCTCTGTTTAATATGAGGTTAAAGGATATGTAACATAAGGAATGGCATTCCATATTGTATAATGATGTACGTAGGAACCATGCACAGAAAAAACAAACTCCGTCTTTACAGACAATTCAAATCAACTTTCACATATGAAAGTTATCTATCAATGATGCTACCGACAATTGATCGAATTCATTTAACTAGATTTAGGATAAGTAATCACAAATCAAAAATTGAGTCTGGCAGATACACGGGCACCCCGGTTGCAAAAAGATTGTGCCCCCACTGCAATAAAGTTGAAACAGAGATTCATTTCCTGTTTGAATGTAATCTTTTCAACCATCAGCGGTCCCGACTCAACTTGCCTAACTGCAATCTTCCCAATGACTTAAAATTCATAAAAACAATGTCATCCACAGATTGTCATCATTGGGACATGTTATAACCAAAGCTTTCAAAATTAGGAACGTAAATGTTGAATACGTTCCTAAATATTTCTAGTCCTGTAAATAATCATAGCACTTACTACAATTTTTTGGTTTGTTTGAAATTACATGTACATGCAGTTGCCGCATTATTTGTGTGTTTACAGTCCCTGTGTCTTCATAACGCATATGTATCTGTTTTCTTCAGAAAACTAGAGCGCTTTTAGACCTCTGATTGGCTGTGCTGTAACGATAGCAACGTGGGATTGTAAAGTGTATTGTAAAGTTTTGACATTCTGATAGTAATGTACATTTGTATTTGTGTTTCGTGCCTTATATGCAAAGATTGTGTTTTGGCAAATAAATTTCATTTCATTTCATTTCATTTCATCATGTTCACCGGAGTGGATTTGGGAATCTGATTAACCCGCTGAGCCGTGAAACGTGTTGGACGCGTGAAATTAAGAGAAAAACGACCCCAAAAACTTCAGACCCCCAAACCCTGAAATTATCATGGTCATGACCTGTCAAAATTTCTATGGATTTATGCCCTGGGTGAGGTCTTTCTGCCCTGTAAATATAACATTCGAGTGAGATATTGGGTTAAAGTTGTGGGAGTTGATGTCTAAAGGAAAATGGCTTAAAATCTGTTAGTGGTGTTGTAGCCTTTATAGTACCTCAGTGGAAGTTCTTGTAGTTGTCGTAGCAAGGTAAACCCACCAAGTGACGATATGGCGGTGTGGGAATCAAAACGTTGGGGAAAGTATATTCCGCCTCCTCTGTCCCGGTCCATTTAATAATAGTCCACCCAACAAAAAGCTTTGAATACGACTCCATAACGGCAAATTTCTAGTAATACGCAGAATTATATGAATCTAATCTGAATCAAGTGTTCTTATAAAGTTATCAGTTATCTCTCTAATATCAGCGTCTATCTTATTTATAACACTGAAAGAAAACACTGATGCAGAATGGTAATGAACCGGATAATTATGACTCCAGCTCCTCCCTCTGGGAGCTGGAGTCAGTATTGTTTTCGCTCAGGTTTCTCGTACAATCACGTGACCTCTCCAACACTCGATAATGCACTCTTTTCGTCCACGTTTTAGGCCAATCTTCGGCATGAACATGAAATCTAATAACCGCAGTACTTAAATCAGATGTTTCTCTCGCCTTGAAAACATTCCTGGGTAAAATCCATTGAGATTAGCCGAGTTAAAGAGGTTGAATAGCGCCTCCAGAAGCAAGCAACAGCGCCACCCGTAGCAAAAATAAGAACTGCTTAGTGACGTCATGGTTTCCATATACGGCATCTCATTTGCATATTTTTACAACCTTATTTACTACGAGTTATAAATATGCCAGTAGCACGTGGATTATGCCGGGCGGCGCTGTCAGGTGTTTCCACTATGGGTTGGGTCTGTGAAGTTGGCTCCCAGTTCCCAGTTCCAGTTCCCAGTTCGTTATTCGTACCCATTTTGAAACATGGTGTGTTTGGGTACGAAATGGGCTAAGCATTTCCCAGTTCCCAATTCAAATTTCTTTCAAATATTAACCCTCCACAGTCCGATAACTCAACTTGGTGGTTTTAACCCTTTCCTACCAAGCTCTCGATTCAACTATCAGTCACGTGACTTTAACCCTTTCTGACCCATTTCCCGGTTCAAAATACCAGCTCCTTATTCGTCTTAACTCGTTTTAACCCTTTATAACTCCATTTCCCGATTCATTTACAGTCACTTTAACCCTTTCTGACTCCATTTCATTCATTTGCAAGTCACTTTAACCCTTTCTGACTCCATTTCCCAGTTCAAAATGCCGTGGATCGAGTTTGTTTACAATATGCAGTGCCATCTTGGAAAAGCCGTGACGTCACCGCGGTATCGTCCTTGATTTGCAAGTCACTTTAACCCTTTTTGACTTCATTTCCCGGTTCAAAATGCCAGCTCCTTATACGTCTTAACTCATTTTAACCCTCTATAACTCCATTTCCCGATTCAAATACTGGCTCCAAATTCAGCTGCAAGTCACGTTAACCCTTTCTGACTCAATTTCCCAGTTCAAAATGCCGTGGATCGAGTTTGTTTACAATATGCAGTGCCATCTTGGAAAAGCCGTGACGTCACCGCGGTATCGTCCTTGATTTGCAAGTCACTTTAACCCTTTTTGACTCCATTTCCTGGTTCAAAATGCCAGCTCCTTATTCGTCTTAACTCATTTTAACCCTCTATAACTCCATTTCCCGATTCAAATACTGGCTCCCAATTCAGCTACAAGTCTCTTTAACCCTTTCTGACTCCATTTCCCAGTTCAAAATGCCCAGTTCCTTATTCGTCTTAACTCATTTCAACCCTCTATAAGTCAATTTCCCTATTCAAATACTGGCTCCCGATTCAGCTACAAGTCACTTTAACCCCTTCTGACTCCATTTCATTCATTTGCAAGTCTCTTTAACCCTTTCTGACTCCATTTCCCAGTTCAAAATGCCCAGTTCCTTATTCGTCTTAACTCATTTCAACCCTCTAAAAGTCCATTTCCCTATTCAAATGCTGGCTCCCGATTCAGCTACAAGTCACTTTAACCATTTCTGACTCCATTTCATTCCTTTGCATTTCACTTTAACCATTTCTTAGCCCATTTCCCGGTTCAAAAGCCGCCCACCCATTGAAGCATGGTGAGGTTACAGGTTAGCGATGGTATTATCACCACAGCTGTTTCAGCTAGAATTGAAATACAAGTTTTACCAGATTACGCTCTGCAGGGAGGTGCGACACCAAAGTATTAATTGCTATCCCAATAAACAGCCCAGTTCCTCACCCCAGACAGCTTTCGGAACGTGCGAAGATTACATAATAGGCCTGAATTCACCCATGTATGCCCTCAGTTTTGCTGTAGTAATTAGGATTATATGTATTGATTAGAATCAACTTGGCGTGAACCAAGTTTTGTGTATTATATTTCGGCTGCCATCTTGAATAGTAGACCTGGGCCGTGACGTCACGGCTTTTCCAAGATGGCACTGCATATTGTAAACAAACTCGATCCACGGCATTTTGAACTGGGAAATGGAGTCAGAAAGGGTTAAAGTGACTTGCAAATGAATGAAATGGAGTCAGAAAGGGTTAACGTGACTTGCAGCTGAATCGGGAGCCAGCATTTGAATAGGGAAATGGACTTATAGAGGGTTAAAATGAGTTAAGACGAATAAGGAACTGGCATTTTGAACTGAGAAATGGAGTCAGAAAGGGTTAAGAGACTTGCAAATGAATGAAATGGAGTCAGAAAGGGTTAACGTGACTTGCAGCTGAATTGGGAGCCAGTATTTGAATCGGGAAATGGAGTTATAGAGGGTTAAAATGAGTTAAGACGAATAAGGAGCTGGCATTTTGAACCGGGAAATGGAGTCAGAAAGGGTTAAAGTGACTTGCAAATGAATGAAATGGAGTCAGAAAGGGTTTAAGTGACTGTAAATGAATCGGGAAATTCGAGTTATAAAGGGTTCAAACGAGTTAAGACGAATAAGGAGCTGGTATTTTGAATCGGGAAATGGGTCAGAAAGGGTTAAAGTCACTGATAGTTGAATCGAGAGCTTGGTAGGAAAGGGTTAAAACCACCAAGTTGAGTGATCGGACTGTGGAGGGTTAATATTTGAAAGAAATTTGAATTGGGAACTGGGAAATGCTTAGCCCATTTCGTACCCAAACACACCATGTTTCAAAATGGGTACGAATAACGAACTGGGAACTGGGAACTGGGAACTGGGAGCCAACTTCACAGACCCCTATGGGTTACATAATCGGCCAAGAGGCCAGTGTTCTAGTAAATGAAGTTAGCAATGATGGCGAAAGAATGTTAGTGTATGTTACGCAGTCAATAGCGATAGTAGTGAGTTGGAGAGAGGAGAAAATGGAAAATGGAGAGAATAGTAGTGTTGATTTCGAGTCCCAAGAAGAAACTTTGCAAAGTTTTCATCAAACTGATAATCATATTCCTTCCTTCTCTGTCTCGAACAATTAAAAGTTGCTGCAGTCAATCTGATGCGTTTATCCGCGATCGAATCGACGAGACGAGGCATTTTTCAAGCATCCGAATGGTACCTTACAGATCCGCAAGGGGCGCGTTACCGAAAGTGTTGCAAAAATCAATAACGTGATCGTAAATATTGTCATATTTTTCAAGATGAGAGTATGTAAATGATACGCAAACGGTAAACCAATGAAAGGCCAGTATCTATTGAACCTTACAAGTGATTTGGGGGCCTTGAAACTCCTTATATTTATCAATGAAACCTTATTCCCGCCTAGGGTTTTGACCGGGCAGTGCACAACTCCCCTTTTTTCCCGGGCAGTTCCCTTTAATCTACTTTTTCCGTGCTTAAAATCTCTGCCGCTGAATTCTATAAATAGAAACTATTAACATCGCGGCAGTGTGGTTCCCATTGTGCGCCCTCCCACTTCACACCATGTCAGGAAGTTTTACGGAGATGGAGGGCGTGCGGTAAGAGAATGGCCAAAATGACGTCACGTTTTCCTGGCAATGCCTCTTGCCAGACCAGTCAAGCATTGGGAAAGCATCTTTAATTCAGACAACGTTAGAACTAGAAAAACGAATATGTTGATTTGCAAAAGTAAAAGCAGATTTCACCACTAACCAGTCAAATCGGAATACGACGGCGCAAAATGTTCTCGCTTTCCCCCTGCTAAAAAAACCTTGTTCTCGCACTCCTATTTTAATTTATGCCCATCGTTCGACTGGTCTTCTCTCCCCAGGTGCCTCACGGACCTTCAGGTTCCCATACTCAAGACCAACTCCTACGATATTGCCCTCAAAACAACCCTGGAGTCATGAATTCACAGGTGCTGCCTGTGAAATCTCAGTTCTAGTTATCTTTTAGGTTCGAGTTCATAAAGGAGAGAAAAAGTGCCTCTGGACGATAATCACGGGATAAATCCTGGATGTCACCAGCCCATAATCGCTCCGTACGTCAGGTCCTTGATATGTTCGGCAGTCGGAGTGAGCGCGTCTCCACAAGTTACAGATAATGATCGATGTTTTCAATCTGGACTCTTGGTATGTCTCCGCTTCGGTTTTTTGAGTGTACTTGTGGGGGATGATCAAGAATGTTGGTAAAAATCCTAAAATGTTTAGGTAGGTAAAAATCCGAAAATTTATAAATTTATTATGTATTTTGGAATATATTTGTTTAACATATTTTTTTCTGAAATTTTCTTTGATAAAAAATTCATGAATGATTTGAAGGCCTAGTGGAGTTTTCATCTGTTGGTGTTAATTTTTAGAGGCAAATGACCACAAGAACTCCACCCCTTGTCAAAAAGGAATCAAAGATGGGAAACAAGTCGGCTGACATCCTTTGAAAAGAAAATGTTTGTGTCGGATATCTCCCCCCATGAAAAAGTCGAGAGAAAAAACAACTTGATGGGCTGATCTGATTTTTTCATCAACATTTTTTGAAAAAAAATGGAAGGAATTTTTGTTAAATCAGTTTAAAAATTAGTTGTTTTTTTAAATATTTTTTTTTCAAATTGGTAAAAATGCTCAAATTTAGGATTTTTACTGATAGGATTTTTACCTTTTGGAATTTTTAACATTCGAATTTTTACCGTTGGGATTTTTTCCGTTAGGATTTCAAAGTTAGGAATTTTCACCGAGTACCGATGATCAAGGCTCCCATTAATGACCAAGGTTGTCGGATATAGCAAGGCTAACAGCCTATTGCCGTTGTCATTTGCAGCTTCAGCTACTGCATCATGAATTTTTTCTTTGATAGAATATGATTGGTCGTCTGTATAAAACAACTTCTATTGAATTGTCCTCTATAAGGTAATTACAATGTATTTATTTCTAAAATCCTCATCTTATAACTGTGTCATTTAAGCCGCTCCTGTTGCTTTACAATATATCTAATCCACCATCCTGACTCCTAGTGTGTTGTATCCCGACTTCATCTTTCCCTACAATGTAGCAATGTCAAAACTTTGGGGTCAAGATGCCAATTCGCATCAACCCCAGATATTTCGTATGTATCCTCCCACGTCGCCTTTTCTCATTACTCTTTTTTCAATATCGCCTGACATTCGCCTTATTCCCGAATCGCCTTTTTTCATTCCGCTTTATTCCCGTTTCGCCTGATTCCCGTATCGCCTTTTTTCATTCCGCCTTATTGCCTTGTCTATCCCTTCGTCTCATACCGTACTTCTTCATCAGGTCCCATCCTTGCCCTCCTATCACTCGTTACCATAGGGGTCGTCTACTCGGGTTCCAACACCAGTTTGTTGCGACGCTTTGTCGGGGGAGTTCTCGCTCTCGGTCAATGATAAGATGTTTCCTTGTATTAACTTAATTACTTCCCTGTGTGCAGTCCGACACCGATGTAGAGGAAACATGCTCTACACCCGTGATTCCAATCATTGGTTATTCTGGCTACTCTCTCTGGGATTCCCTGAGGTTCCCTCTCAAGGGAAAGAAATCCCCCAGATTTATACATTGATTTGTTGTTTTTACGTGTGTCTGAAACGACAGTTATATCTCTCCATGGTACAAGTGACGCGGCGGGTCCCTCGAAACGGTCTAAGTTTGGTATTGGTCGCGTCACCTTGCATCATTGGATTTGTGAATCAATATCGCCTTCCTCTAGAAGGAAAACTCAAACTCAATAACCTCACGTACCATAAACAATTACTCTCAACTCAAAAGTACACATTATATTTAGCTTGTTTCCTTTTCCGTTTACCTTTCCTTGGTTGCTACAACACAAAAGTTACATTATTTCGCTTTAAACATGAATGGAAATCAATATGAATTACTTTGCTTGAGAGGCCATAAACTAAGTACATTTACAAGGACTTTTTAAATATAAAGGTCAATCGGAGTTGATACTTTCAAAGGAATTACCCAACATTCTCACAGTATAACATCACATGTTAACGTCTTTAATGGGGGTCAGGAAGTTGGTGGCGAAGAGTAAACTTTTTATTGTGTGTTGATCGAGAGAGGAAAGAAAAAGAAGGAAATGAAAAAAAAAAAACGGTTTAAGATCTAGTAGTGGTTTGTACCCTGATACCACGCACAGAGCGCGAGGTTTTATGACGTGTCGGTGATTGTTGGCATGAAGTCATGAACGTAGTCTATAGACATTATTATTACCTTTGCAAAAAAAAGTCATACCTGCACTCGCTCAAAAAGCACATTTTTGAGAATATTCTCTAAAAATAACTCTAACATTTGGAAGAATACATTCAAAGTCGTTTCTGACAAAGAATAAGACAGAACAAAGTCCCCAAACTTGGTTAATATTTACATGCCAAGGAGTTCCTTTGGCCCTTTCCCTCTTTAGCAAGTTCTTCCTTGTTGGAGACCCAGGTTGTGCTCTACGGTTCCTTGTATGATTCTTCTTTTCCGCTGCTCTTGTCACACGCCGATGTTTCCAACTGTCTTTTACTGATTTATCTGCAACAACTTGTTTGTTTAGGTGCTCATCAGTCACACATCTTCTGTATGTAGTGCGTTGCCACATGATATCTTCCAGTGCATCTGGGTCCAGTTTCTAGGTGGTAGTTGCTCTCTTTCTCCGAGCTTGTTCTAACCTCACACTGGCTATCACAAGCTCATGGCTTCCTATGTCAGCTCCTCGATATGTTTGGCATTCCAGTAGTGAGTGTCCCCACCGTTTACTGATATGGATGTGGTCAATCTGGCCTCTTCTCCGCGTTTAGCTTACCATTTTTTTATATGGATGTGATCAATTTGTACTCTTGTCCCCGATTGGTTTACCGTCTACTGAAGGATTTAATAATAATAATAATAATGATAATAATGACAATGACGATGACGATGACGATGACGACGACGACGACAATGACAATGATAATAACAATGATAATGATAATAATTTATGTAGCGCTGCTTTAAATTAAATTGTCACTGGCGCTTTACATACATATAAAACCAATTTATGGATGATGTGATCAATCTTGGCTCTTGTCAGCGCTTGACCTACCATTTACTGATATGGATGTGGTCAATCTGGGCTCTTGTCCCCGCTTGGCCTACCGTTTACTGGTGTAGATGTGACTAATCTGGGCTCGTGTCACGGCTTGACCTACCATTTACCGATATGGATGTGGTCAATCTGGGCTCGTGTCACCGCTTGACCTACCATTTACTGATAACGATCTTGTCAATCTGGGCTCTTTTCCCCGCTTGGTCTACCGCTTACTGATGTAGATGTGACCAATCTGGGCTCGTGTCACCACTTGACCTACCATTTACTGATATGGATGTGGTCAACCTGGGGTCTTGTCCCCGCTTGGCCTACCATTTACTGATATAGATGTGGTCAATCTGGGCTCTTGTCAGCGCTTGACCTACCATTTACCGATATGGATGTGGTCAATCTGGGCCCTTGTCCCGGCTTGGCCTACCATTTACTGATATAGATGTGACCAATCTGGGCTCGTGTCACCGCTTGACCTACCATTTACTGATAACGATCTGGTCAATCTGGGCTCTTGTCTCCGCTTGGCCTACCATTTACTGATATTGATGTGAGCAATTTGGGCTCTTGTCACCGCTTGACCTACCATTTACTGATATGATCTGGTCAATCTGGGCTCTTGTCCCCGCCTGGCCTACCATTTACTGATATAGATGTGACCAATCTGGGCTCGTATCACCGCTTGACCTACCATTTACTGATATGGATCTGGCCAATCTGGGCTCTTGTCCCCGCTTTGCCTACCATATACTGATATTGATGTGAGCAATCTTGGCGCTTTTCACCGCTTGGTTTACCATTTTTTTATACGGATGTGATCAATCTTGGCTATTTCCCCCGCTTGGTCTACCCTTTGCAGATGTAGATGTGACCAATCTAGCCTGGGATCTTGTCCTCGCTTGACCTACCATTTACTGATATGGATGTGGTCAAGTTTGAATCTTGCCCCCTTTTGGCCTACCATTTACTGATATGGATGTGATCAGCTTCGCTCTTGTCCCCGCTTGGCTTGCCGGTTACTGATATGGATGTGATCAATCTTGGCTCTTGTCCCTGCTTGGTTTACCATTTACTGCTATGAATTCCGTCAGTCTGGGCTCTTAGTCAAGTACCCGTTTGGCTTGTCATTGTGTCTATTGTTAGGGAAGAGGCTCCCACCAATGACAAGATTGTTGAATACAATCGTCGAATTGGCAGCTTATTGCCGTTGTCATTTCCAGGTTCAGCTATTAAATGAGGCCCTAAGACCGATTCAAACCCAAAAAGTCTGATGTCGTGTTTTTGTGGGTCTGTAGAAATTCATCCATATCAACATGTGGAACGCACGAGACACTCCTGACCACCGTAAAAAGACGGAAGCTGAAATTGTTTGGACATGTATGCCGACATGACCCGCTGTTTGCCTCCCTAGGCTATATAGGCCATGCACGAAATAAAAGTTGGATTTTCGATCGTCTGTGCTCGGTGTATTTATTTATAATCATAAAATATTGCCAAGTAATTGTTAATTGACGTTAATTCCCAATGAAAAATCTGTCCTCTCCCCCTCCCCTCCCCCCCCATGCCGACATGACCCGCTGTTGGCCTGCCCTAGGCTGTAGGCCATGAACGAAATAAAAGTTGGTTTTTCGATCGTCTCTGCTCGTTGTATTTATTTATGATTATAAAATATCGCCAAGTTATTGTTAATTGACGTTAATTCCCAATGAAAAAGCCCCTAACTGCACATAGTAAAATGAATACCTCACCAATTTCACCCCCAGCTCCTACCTATAGTCTCCCTTCAAGGAACCCTTTCCAAAACACCGGGAAAACCCACGTCCGCAATCACCGACGTGCATTTGTTGACAATTTGAACTGCGCAACTGCGTTTGTTTACAATTTCAATTCCCACGAAATCTCGAAGATCACATGACCTGCTATCGCGGATCGGATATAATTCTGATCCGATACTTGACCTGCGCACAAACCAAAAGGCACTCAGAATAAACTGGACAAATTATGAAATAACCTTTAGATTTCAAAAGGCTGCAGAGGAGACGGCAGTGCGATGTCGAGGCAAGAGGTACGTACAAGCATTTTCAGTCGAATTCGTCGAATATGTATATTTTAATTTCAGTCAAATGTTCTCAGCAAATGTCTATTTTAGCTACATGTACATTCATTGGTTGGTTGGCTTTCGGTTCGTGCACAATGTGTCCTCTATAACTTACTCTTTTTCAGTTTTTTTTTACCCCAAAACAAACAAATATGAGTTTTAATAATTTACAATTGCGATTTTGCGGACGAAAATTGGTTTTTGCCGACGGGAATTGGTTTTCTCACCAAAACCGCGAGGGTGCAGCTGAACATGTAGACCAACATTTTAGCTCAACCTGAACGAAAAAAACGAAAAAAAACATGAAAAAATGCAAAACGTCTCGTTTTTTGTGGTTAGATATTCACATGTTTAGAAATCCCATTTTATGTCTATTAACTTTTTTCTAACCTGATGTAACTGTTGTTTAATTGAATATTTGATCGTTTTGTGATTTTGAAGCCCAGTTTCTAGTTTATTTAGATTTGAAAACGGTTCATTTTCCCATCGATGAGCTTGTTTTTGCACACATATAAGCGCAAAGTGGTGTGAGGTATACCGTTCTTATACGTTGAACACGCAATTTGGCTTAAACCTTACAAACATTTATCATGTGTACATCAATTTTTCAGTCACCTCATGAGAAACAATTTACAGTATATGTTGCCATTGATTACAACCTGATCATGTTTTTTTTTACAACAAATTGCAAACAGATGAGAGTGCATGCAGCTTAATTGTGATTAATTTGATTATTGTTATGTTTGGCAATTAGCAGCTAATAAACACATCTGCCTAAATTCTTAGATCGTTCTCAACAATATAATTTTTATTGTATGTATTTGTAACCGGATAAATCATGTTTACCATGTGCAGAGGGAATATTATTCGTTGAATTTTGGTCGTTCCATCATTGTTTTGCACCTCAGCTCAGTTTGTAGCTGTATTAAAAAGGGCTTCATCATAGCTTCCAGTTAATTGTCCGAGAGAGCTGTGGGATCGAAGGAAACTTGCCGCGACCTGACTCTTTATTTGAAAGACTTTGGTTTAACCTCACGCCACTTTACGCTTATATGTGTGGCAAAACAAGCTCATCGATGGGAATATGAATAGTTTTATAATCTAAATAAACTAGAAACTGGGCTTCAAAATCACAAAGCTATCAAATATCCCATTAAATAACAGTTACATTAAATTAGAAAATTTTTAATTGACATAAAATGGGATTTTTTAACATGTGAACATCTAACCACAAAAAACAAGACGTTTTGCATTTTTTCATGTTTTTTTTCTCGTTTTTTACCGCGAACGCGGAATTAAACCTGCTATAAAACTAGTTGTAGTCGGTCAAATTTAATACGATATGACTATCCCATTAACTGAGAACAAATGGAACCATCTGATACCCTTAGATGGTATGTTAAGCACCGACAACATACTAAACTGCTAACCACAAAAATGTGTAATGATGTGGGGTAGAAAAACGCTTTTCGAAAATTATTTTCTAACCAATGCCATCACTCCTCCTCAAAACCGTCGAAAGGCAATATGTGAAAGATCACTTTTCATATAAATGTTCTCTCTGACATTAAGATAAAATGGGGTAACTGTAGCCCCTTTTTCAGCTATAACTTTGGTTACGCAAGATATTTCCAGGCAGATTCACTAAAACCGGCCTGCATCTTGTAGTGGCACATTTTCCAATTTTACAGTCTGCAATTTAGGGCACTTAATCTAAAACAATGCGTCTGCAGAGAGACAATAAAAGACTCGTATTCAGGGGCTACAAATACCCCGTGGCCTTGGAGTATTTGTAGCCCCTGACTAAAATTTAAAATTGCATGTTTTTTTATGAATAAGAACATTTTTTCACAGGTTTATGGTCTTTATTGGTAATAACACTTTCCATATTATTCAAATCGAGATTGACGACGAGATTTTGCTGGTATCAAAATGTATTTATTGAACACATTAAGTGATGTTCGATGCAATCACTTACCAACAATTTAAACAATATCGTCGCA
This sequence comes from Lineus longissimus, assembly GCF_910592395.1. Lineage (NCBI taxonomy): Eukaryota > Metazoa > Nemertea > Pilidiophora > Heteronemertea > Lineidae > Lineus > Lineus longissimus. Next base: position 13,496,044 of record NC_088317.1, on the reverse strand, counting down.
AATCAGGCTGATTTTAAACTGGTGTAAAAACACACAGTTCTATTTATCACCTCTGTTGTATTCTGAATTAACTGACGGTCTTGTCGTGCTCCATTAAACACTTTAGTTTCAGGTATGGGTCATGTATCAACTCCAACTATAGCTGGCATCACTAGTGGTTATGCAATGTACCATAAAAAAGCTGCTATCTAGTCAATGGCGTGGCTTTAACTAGAGACACCAGTAACTTCGAAAATATTATCATTATTTCGAAATAATGCTAGATAAACTAGTATGAAACCTCAAATGTATCATTGTTGGTACATAAAGGGTTAATATTGTATCTAAATCGGATAGATTTATGATCAAATAATGAACTTCAGGTATAAGAATAAAGAAACCTAGCATCTTCATGATTTATGACAGGATATATTGAGCTATATATAGGGGCTAAAAATACCCCGAACCAACCGGCTACCCCGAGGGTACCTTGGTCAGAAAAGTGTCTCTGAAAAATGTAATTTTGATACATTTTAATTACATCAAATGCTGCATACAACATTCTCTACACTCGGATACTGATCACCTGAACCAAGCTTCAAATACATCGATGCTCTGTAAGTGTGGAAAATTCACACATGCAAAAAGTTCGATCCCAACTTTTTTTGTGCATGTGTCTGATTTGTTTACTTCGTATAGACAAAGCTCTTACATAACATGTTGCATAATCCAAAACTTTTTATTTTGTGATACTCAAGAGTCACCTCTTTCATATCCATGCTTGCGTTGGGTGAATGATTCCATGGTTACCGGAATATGAATCAAAAACATTGCCGGGGGCTACAATTAGACCGGGGCTACAAATACCCCATTTTACCTTATATCTAAATAGTTTTATAGAGATCAGTCACTTTGGAACAGGCGTTTGCTTTAAAACGGTTGTTTGTAATGGCCATGTTCAGCTGATCGAAGAATTGTTCAAAGTCCAGTTGTGCGGAATTGGCTTTGGTGTACCAAGTGACCCGAGAGAGCTCTGTCCCAACGCTCGTCTTCCGAAACGGGCGTCGGCTTTGATGCTGAAGCCATGCGTTTCCTAGTTGCCTGCCTCTTTATTTGAAAGACTCTGGCTTGTCTGCGGAGTTGAGTTCTACATTTATTTGCTGTGTGTGTACAACCATATGTCCTCCCCAATCAGTCATAGCCCTATGTCAGCATGTCTTTTGTTCTTCTTATTTATGCTCTGGGTTTTGCAACATGAGGCTGAGTACAATCAGTAGCCCTGACCTTGGCGTGGATAAAGTTATGGGACTCTGGCATTGGTCTGATTGGGGAAAGAGAAGGCGAGTCAATACACGCCGAAATGAATAGAATTCGGAGAGTTAATTGTACCATTCCGAACAGACTGCAGTAGTATGTGTCAATCCTAAAAGAGCACCATGCAGACAACCACCCAGAAATAAGGGAGAAGGGGGCAGAGGTGTGCGGAAATAATCTGAATCAAAAGGAAGGGGCAGACGAGGTTGTAACGCTTAAGGAGAAGGACAATTTAGAATAGATGAGTAGCTTTACACTTAATTTTTCCGGCCACTATAACTAACATTTTAAAATTTTTATTGATCAGTTGTTTACCAGAGGTTTTTTCTTTGCCAAATTATAATAGACGATAAACGTATAGCAACATGCTGAAACACAAAGGTCGGCTGTTTACTGTGTTGTGAATATTGCATTTACGTTCATGTTGTGAATTTATACATCATCATTTTTAACTTTGCTGGTGATTTCAACTTCTTCAGACAGGGAAGATCAATTGCTTCAATATCTGTTTTTGAATGAAATGTAATTTTGCACATCCTGTGACATGAAATACTCATTTACAGTTTCTAAGAAATCGTGAATGAATTTTAGTCTTCCAGACATGAAGTCATCAGATTTCAATAATTCTAGATATGGCAGAGAGGGTTTAATCTAAATGTGTATAATGTCAGGATTACAAAGACCTATGATTTGCTTATAACATCCATAAGAAATGTCTCTGACTTTGAATACAACTTATTATACGCAGTTAGGTACCACTATTACTTTGACAAATGCCCCGGTTTTGTGAACAAATAGCCGCCACTTTATAAATTGAGAAACTTTCAACTGAAAAAGTTGATCAGGGAAGTAAATTCTGACATCAAACTTTTTACTGTTTCTGAAAGATGATTAATTTCTCTTGGTTATTGTATCTGAATTGTGTCCATATAAACCAGAGATCATTAATTAAAAGCTTAATCCAAACACACATATTTCACTAGCGGAAAATATCTTGCAGAACTTTGTAGCATAGAACGTCTTTTTCAAGACGAACACAGTCACACTGCAGTCACCCGATCCAGGAAGCAAGTATAATAAGTACTATGGATGAACCCAAGACATGCCAGGTCAGCGGTTGATTGCCGGAACTCTAAGTAGGGCAGCCTAGATGGTTAATTACTGTGGCCTAGAAACTAAATCCAATGTGGCAAAGAGCGATAATTCAGTCAGATTTTGAAAATTTGCTTTTTTTGTGTTATTTGTTAATGGAAACTACTTAAATAAGTAGAATAGGAGGTGACTGGGCAGCCGACAGCTGGGTAATATTGCCCTTAATAATGCCAATGGTCTATAGTGGTAATACAATGATAAATTGGTCAATGGTATCAATGGTTTGCTTTACCTAGAGACAGCAGCAGTTAGAAAAAGTTTGAAAGGGGGACACAGACTACCATCTATCTAAAGTGTTTTAATTGATACCATCCCTTCAGGTAACTTCCATGGCAGTGTGTCTGGTCAACAAACTTTTCTTTGCAACGTAATTTGATACCGAGGAGGTACTCTGCCAAATGCAGTATCATTGTTGGTACCAAGGTTTTACATTACGTCTATATCAAAAACATTTTTGATCACATGATATAATTCAGGAAAAAGAACGAAAAAACCTAGTATATCAATGATTTATGATTTACGACAGGTTATATCGAACCATTTGTGGGGGCTACAAATACCCCGAGTCAACGGGCTACAAATAGCCAACAAGCTACAAATACTCCAAGGGTACCTCGTGTTAATAAGTGTCTCTGACTAATTTACTGATAATAGTGACATCAAATACCGCATACAGCATTTTAATACTATCATCTGAACCTTGTTACAAATTTGTCAATGCACTATAGGTCTGGAAAATTCATAGCTGCATAAAGTTCAAACCAAACTTTATTTGTGCAGGTGTCTGACTCGCAGTTTCCTCTTTTATATCCATGTTTGAGTGGGCTGAACAACTCCATGGTTACCGAGCTATCAATCAAACACATAGCCAGGGCGGGAATTCAATTACACCGGGGCCACAATTACCCCATTTTACCTTACGGGATAGCATGAGTGCGGTCAGTACCCCAGTCGAGATGGAGTCGAATCGGCGGGCGTCAAGTCAAAAAAGATCGTTCGCCGACGACTCGCAGTTCGGATATCCTTGATTGACTGTTATTTGCCATGCCATATTTATTCCGTTACCATGCTACGAAATGCCGAGGCAGACCAGTTAGTGCTCTTACAAATTCTTTTTTTACATCTATTCAGGATGTTCGCATTGAAATGCACACACTGACAGAAGGTGAAGATGACGATAGCAGAGAACCATTGCAGTCAAGTCGAAGGTGAGTAAAAACAAGATCGCGGCAAAAAGATTTCCAGATTTTCAATCCACAAAAAGCGGATAGTTGAGGATAGTTTCGACGTGTTCTTAAAGAGTATTGCGTCATTGACTTCCATGAGTGCGGACCGCCTTCTAAGTTTTCAAGGCGGTAAAGTTTAATCGAAGGCCAGGATAATAAATATTGAAACGAACACGTACAGTTGCGTTTTGGTCCGTAAGATTGCTCCTATTTTAATGACAACTATACCTTTGTCATCCCCATGTTGTAAAGTATGTATCCAATCTTTTGAAAGAGAAGATCAAGTCCGTAGAGGTTTTTTTGTTGACAATTTTAATGTTGAACTTGGAAGAAATCTCTGTTAGCATTTTATAATTCGTCCACCATTTTGTAGGTCATGTGACCTCGCGCTTTTTCAGTGGTCAGATGTCGATGTGCAAACTTGCCAAATTCCTAGAAATCTTTCGCAGTAAACAATGTCTAAATAACACCATTTTGGCGGCGGAATATTGTATTCAAAACCAGTAACTTGGATAAGTATGAGTTTAAGAACATAACTCATAATTTAGCGATCTTTGTCTGTAGTATGACAACTTTGATCGAGAGTTTTGATCGGGTCCGTGACAACTTTAGTTCAATACCCTGTTACGAGAGGGCTCTCCTGTTGATTTTCGTCTCTTTCAAGCGGGTTGCCGCAGAAAGTTTTTTGCTATTTCACCAAAATAATCTATTCATGAAAATTCTGAATTCACGTCAAAGTGGCGTCCAGAAGGACAAAATAGTCGAGATGAAGTTGTTGCAATGACAAGTTCATTACATGACATTTGGGAAAAGGAAGTTGCTCTGTTGTGTTGTCCTTTAGACCTTACTTGGGCTGTGGCCCCCTTCTCGATATTACCTAAGTTTCAGTGGCCTGTGGTCTAACCAATCCCATTGTGAACCTGAGGCCGATAGGCTTGTTATTTGTCATCAAGAATATCGTTTTACTTTTATTTCTTATTACAGTATCAGTAATCATTTTGGTAGAATACGATCGAATCTCATGCCAGTAATTATACTGTAAATCGTAAAATATCTGCGCCTCTTTACCTATTTATACGATTCGCGAACATTTCTCGAAAGTTTTTTAACTTAATATATTTTATTTTCGCGAATTCGAAGAAATGTTCAGTAAGTTGCCGTTTAAAAATTAGAATGCATTTTGCGATTTTTATTTCGCTCTTTTTGTCTAAACCCGCGAAATCAAATCGCTCACGACAATTTGGCCGTTTCCAGTAAACCACAGTCAAGTGTTTAAACGTTAGAAGGATTATGCTAGACAGTGTTCAATGATAACATCATTGATATCTAATCATGAATTTTAACATCTAAACTATTGTAAAAAGTTCCGATTGCCAGTGGCTGTCACCAAAGATTCAACAATTCAAAACATTATCATCAAGCCCCTGTAAATGCATTTTAGGTCTTCGACGTGATGCATGCGCAGCGGTCAGACCCAGACAGCTGAACGGGGGGGGGGGGGCACAGACCTGATTATTCACTGTTGCATGAATATACATTTATATACATGTACATGTATGCGTTGACTACATAAAAATCTATTCTTAAAACGTCAAATGGCAGTGTCCTATAGAATCACAAGATAGAAAACGTCTGATTTTATAATAATGATATAATAAAAATATTAGAAAATTTATATAGGGCTCGAATTAACCAAGCATACTCTCAAGCGCTTCACAAAGAAAAACACTCCCTAAAAATGTAGCACTCGAGTAGTGACTGAAATTGGCCGATGTTTCCTGCGGCCGTTCCTACAGTACTTGGAAGACTACTCCACTGTTTTGGGGCAGCCAAGCAAAATGCACGGTCACCAAAAGTTACGCACCGCGTACGGGGCACCACAATTAGCAACTCAGAGTCGCAACATAACCGATGTGAAATGGGCTGCCTGACCTTGATCATATCAACCAGGTACTGTGGTGCGTTGCCCTGGAGTTCCTTAACACACAATAAGTAAGACATTTTTGACCGGAGAACGACTTGGTTGACGTCATTAAGCCAGGTGGAATATTTTGATTCATTGTCTCAGGGTATACCAGACATTATGATAACAACACTCCGCTCCACTATACATCGTCAAAATCCCCACTTTGTACTTTGTCTTGTTTTCGGGTTAAAATCAGAACCTCTTTAATGAGATCGTCATCACTTGAGATTAAATATTCAGTTTCCCTGTCCACTAGAGCTGCTAGATGAACTATCTTTATATACCATTACTGGAGCCAGCATTGCTGCTCCCGCTGTTTGAGCCCGCACCGGCGCTTCCAGAGGCACTACCACGACCGTGGCCGTTGGTAGAAGCCGAGGCACTGCCAGAGAAACCCCATCCTGAAGTGATGGCCGGATATAATGTGAGTGCTCTCCTCCTTTGAAATCCTTGCCCAGTAGGTTGGGAGGCCCTGGCAGAGTTCGGCGATCTGGTCCTCAACCTCAGCATCTACGTTCTCCATTTCTTCCTGGCTGACCAGCATGTCATTACGGTTGGAGGGGATGGGCTGTAAAAGTGAAAGATAATGTTCGTTTTTAGCTCACCCCTGGGGAGCTTATGCGATACCGTGGCGTCCGTCGTCCGTCGTCGTCCGTTAGCGGAGCACGTTTCGTTACCGCTAGGGCTAGATGGCTAAAACTTGGTGTGATAGTAGTTTTGGGCAATATGCCCAGGCATATGTTTCGTTTTCGCGATATGACCTTCTTTCTGGCCTCAAGGCGGCCATCTTGGAAATCGGTTTTTGCCTTTTTGAAGCTAATGGTTGTACATAGAGTGACGATATATTTATGGTGGGTGAAACTAATGATCGAATTGCAACCAAATTTCATGTGATTATGTATCTATGTACTCTTATCAATATCCCTAATTTTCATTAAATCCCAAGACAAATATGGCCGCCAGGCCGCCATCTTGAAAATCCAACGAAGTCCTATTACTCCTAAACTATTGAAAAGATGTCAACCAATTTCCATGTGACATGTATACTCTTCAATAACCCTGAAATTCAGTTAACTTTATAACCACAATGCTATACTTAGATGGTACCGGTAATTTTCTTTTGTGCCATTGAGCAGAGAAGAGTAATATTATTCAATGAAATCAAAACTGGTGAAACAAGCCAGAAACTGTTATCCACTGCAAATGACATGCATTACATTACCCGAGGTGAGCACATGATCCCTGGACCATTTCATTAGTTACGTAGCCACGAGCAAGCTAACAAATAACAACTTGTCTTTGATTATCTATTAGTTTGCTTTTCCAATATTATTGATCACATCAGAGTCTTTCAAATAAATTGTACCACTGTAGTTGGCGTTTTTTTGTCAGATCTAACGGGCCAGACTTGAATTACATGTAGTTGTAAACATAATTCCGTAGCTCTGACTCCCAACAATTATTGTCTGGTCACTGTCACTGTCACTGTCATTGACCTCATCGGCACTGTCAGAGAATTTGGATAATGCATCAGGAATTGCAGGTCCTTCAAACCATGTTGGCTGCAAAATGATTCGCTTTACACACCAACCGTTGTCAGTGGGGAGCAGCCCTTGTTCAGGGGATACCGTGTTGGCATGTTTCCACATTACCGCAACAAAGTGAGTTCTTCTGATCTTCATGTCCAGTGCTCTGCGTGAGGGTGGGAGTAAGGCGCAACCCGTTTCCTGCTGGCAAGTGGATTTTCCTGAAATACAAAAGTTGTATATGCAGAACAAAATAAATGCATCCAACAATAATTGCTTGCAGTGTACAGTTCTGTTTCCTTCCTAGCAGCTCGTCCGGTTGCAAGATTCACCAACGTGCTTGGAGCATCGTCTTTGAATAGATTGCAAAACTCACCTAATTTTGCACTGAGATCTGCCATTTGTTTGTTGTCTTTCTTTATCTTGGATGGACGGCACTGAGCTGTTGCAGTTTCTCCTTTTTCAAGCCAAGCAAATGCTTTTAGCGCTGTAACTGCCATTGCCCTCTGGGTCATTGACAAAGACTATCTTCTCATGGCGTTCTCAGATTTTATGAATGCAACAATCCCCTTCATGCTTGATGCTGCATCTCTGTCAATAGTCTGTTCCAAGGAAAGGTCAACTGCTGACCTGCTGAAATCCTTCTTGGTGCGTCTAACTGAAAAATGCACCGTTCTCAAGAAGTTCACGCAACTGTGGAACTGAAGATGACATCTTTTGCATGAAGAGTGTTCCCCACCTGGCATAAGTGGGTCGATTGAGGGAAAAGAAGACATCTAGCATTGCTGGTAATACATTGATGTAACCATTTACATCGTTTGTTTTGATGCATCTTTGGAGTTCTCGGTGAAGCTGATTGATGAGAAATACATAGATCACCAAGAAATGAGGTGTTGGCCCAAGGTTCCCGTTCATGACTGAGTGGAAGAATTCCTCATACTTTTGAAGATGCCCAGTGATGGCAGGATCTGACCAACATTCTTCAGCTTGGCAATGGTCTAAGGATACAGCTTCCATGACATCTTGTAATGCCTGATATTCCTCACGGGGAAGTTCCTCCTGGAAACGTCGATAAAGCTTCTGCTCCAAGACATTGGCCAGCAACTCCGAATGCAGCGATTGTAAAATTTACCCTTGAGGAATCCCATCATCGATCCTTCTGGTATGTGTCCCCGACTGTGAAGTGTTGATTTTCCGTCCAGAGTCTCAACATTTGTGTCCTTATTGTCCCATACACAAGACAGTGGCGCGATCTGGAAGGAGACAAATGCCATCTGGAGCATCGCGCCCATCAGATACAATAGAATAGGCAAACTCCGTCTCAAGACCTTTGGTCTCGCTGTAGCCGATGCTATGCCCTGCCCTATTTAGAATTTGTAGGGACAACTTTGATCCGGTGAGTGATGCCAAACCAAGTCCCATAGCGGTGTGTTTCCACGGTCTTACAGTCCCTCGAGTTGCATTGAAAGCGGCGTCTGAAGGCATTGCTGTAATCTTGCGATCTATTGCACCCTTCTGTACACTCTGAAAAGTTGGTGCAATACCCCCAAGAGTGTTCTGAAAAAGACATCCAACTGATTCGGTAATTCTGGTCCACTATCGTTAAGATTTTGAACTGTGGCTGGATCAGGAGTCTTTGATTTTGGCAATTTCATGATCTGCGAGCGTGGGTGGAGGGCAGTCCATCTCAACTTCTCATTCTCCTCATGCAACTTGACATCATCATAAAGATGTGCCCTTGCCTGCTCATCAGTGAGAGTTGCACGACAGAGATAGGTACCCCTTCGCATGTCAGCAAGTTTTACACAGAGCTCCTCACCAAATTTGTCAGATATCTTCCTCAACAAGTTTTGGGAATGAGATTACCACTGCGCATCAAACTCTTGAATCTATCGTTTGCAGACCGCTCAGCGCACTGCACAAGACTCTCACAACCAGATTCTGTTGCAATTTTCAGAAGGGCTTCTTCTTTTCCTTTCTTCTCCTTCTTTTTTTCCCGCAGAAAACGCAATTTCCTTTCTGGAGACCCTGTTGGTCAGATTAAGGCAAAGCACTAAAGTGTCTGCATGATCTCAATTCGTGGTTTCTTGCAGGATGGTTCTTCATCATTAGATGCCACTTTGGAACGCTTTACTGCAGCTGTGTACTGCCTGTAACATGAAGGGTGGTACCTTATATCATCAACGCAACCGTCCAAAATTCTTCTAATGATTTCATGATACTTGTCCTTCTTCAGATTTTCACGCTTGGCAGCTGCACTTTTCATTCACTCCTGTACAAGTATTGGCACCCAGGGTCTTAAGTTTGCCATCTTCTTGAGTTGATTTTTCACAGATGAAACATTTGGAAGAAGAATGATTTTACATTGGCATGAAAAGGAACAAATCTTTTTATATCATCCGATAACCAATACATTTAGTTAGAGACAGCGTCTTGCTCAAGCATTTACCCAATATTTTGAAAATGCATCTTGCTTCAAGAGTCAAAAGTTTGTAGAAAATGAGTTTAGCTCTGTAGCACTGCAGTAACAGGAGGTCAAATTATTATATGCATGTTTATAACAACATTTAAGATACCTAAATGATAAGTCAGCAGGGGTGTAGCTAGCGGGGGGGGGGGGGGTGGGGGTGGGGGCTGATGCCAGTGATATCAGTTCAATTTGCCTACCTCTTGGGTTACTGCATCAGCTGGTCAGCAACTGCGTCCTCCTGCAGATCAATAGACAGAGACGAGGCGTTATCTGGATCCATTTTCTTAGGCAGTTTAATCTGAAACAATGTTACCCAACACCAATGATACGCTGTAATATAAATGGCAAGGAAGCAGGAGTTTTGCTGAGTATGGTGGGGACGCAGCAAAGACATTCGCTAAATGACACCAAGACATGTCGGATAACCACTGTGAGTTGATTTCCAGTGCAGCGCTTTATGTCCACCTTTTCACGAAAAAAAGGTCTGCATCAAAGTTGAGGGTTAATTCGATTGGTATTGATAAAAAGATAATATCAACAAATCTGATGTTCAATGTGGTTTCATCATTAAAAGAATAGGTCGAAATTACGAACAAAGTTTTTCCTTATTCCCTTAAAAGACAATAATCCATTGGGAGACAGGATGTCTCTGGCTTACTCTTAACAAAAATTAGGGGAAATAATGCTTGGTCCTTGCTTGCAGACAGACTTAACAGTTAAGATAACAAGGAAACCACCATGCAAACATGTTTCTGATGCACCACTTTTTTGTGATGCGACTTAAGAGCATATTAGCTTTATTGGCTGCTCGTTTCCGAGCCAGTCCAGCTTATGGGAGGGGAACTAGCTATTTCAGAGCCTCTGGCGGGGGTAACCCACCACTGAAAATGTCTGGCATTTTCCATTCATGATACCTGGGGTGGTGCTGAACATATTGCATTGAGTTTGATTGGGTTCGCTACTGAGCTGATCTGGCTTACTTCTGGGGAGGGGGGGGGGGGGACGTTTTGGGGCATCTGGCGGGTGTACCCCACCACCGAAAATGTCTGGCAATTTCCATTCATGATACCTGGGGTGGTGCTGAACATTTTGCGATGGGTTTCATTGGGTTCGCTACTGAGCTGATCTGGCTTAATTTTGGGGGGTGACGTTTTGGGGGGCCGCATCTGGCGGGTGCAACCCACCACTGAAAATGTCTGGCATTGTCCATCCATGATACCTAGGGTGGTGCTGAACATTTTGCGATGGGTTTCATTAAGTTTGCTGCTGAGCTGATCTAGCTTACTTTTTTGCATCAATTACGTCTGTCTGGCGGGGGTACCCCACCACTAAAAATGTCTGGCAGTACCCATCCATAATATCTGTGAATAAAGGACATTTTGACCTTTGTCTGAAAAGGTTCATTTCTAAACTGATCTAGCTCATTTCAGCCAACATGTTTTCCTAGGCCTCACAGCCTAACCCACCAACAGTTGCATGCCAGACGTACATTTCCATGTTCTATGATGTACCCCAATCATCACGAGAAAAGAGAAAATTGGTTGCTTTTCAGCTAACCTGACCCCCTGGGACCCTGGTCTAAATGCGCGGTATTTATTTTTCTGAAATAAGTATCATTTTTCTGAAATTAGGAATGGAAAACCTAGCGCTGAACCGTCAGAAAAGTGTCTTGATCGAGGAATGCTGTGTTAAAGGGACAATATTGGCATTGGAAAACAATGACGTAATATGCCGTAGCACGGCAAGTTTAAGTTAGCATTTTAAAACGCCAGAATAATGTCGCCCCTTCCAGCAAACCCATTTAAAATCCCGCGACACTGGTTCGCAGGGCCTGCTCCAAAGCATTGCTAATGCTCCTTGGTACAGAATAAACATCATTTTCCGAGGTGACATCACTGGCGTTTGTATCAGCGATACATTGCAGGCTTTTTATTTGACCGTGTATTCGCCGAGATTCTGGGGGGGGGGGGGATAGCAATTAGCATGCATCCGTGTTGAGGGGTGGGATTGGTTAGCAAGGACATAAACAAGGTATGGGGGCAGCGCGCGGTAGCGCAGGGGAAGAGAATCGGCTTCATGATCAATAGCGTGGGTTCGACTCCCGACCGAGTAACTGCTGGGTTCCCCAACTGGTCGAGTTCAAGTGAGCGCCTTCTCGTTGCTCCTTGAAACCCCTCAGTGATTGATTTATTTGGAGACCGGGGAAATAATATGGCATTCCAAAAGCGCTTTGAGCAGGGAAACCTGGAAAAGCGCTATAAAAGAACTGAGCATTATTATTTTTATTATTATTTCGGCCATGAGAAAGTGATATGTATTTGGTGCAGTAGCGGCTCTCTTGGGACCTCACAAGCAATAATTCCCGCGATTTCCAGCGGGTGCGTCCTTAACCCTTACCTCGTCAGGTGACCGTCAGCCCTTGAAGATGAGACCACGGACCCTGGTCAACATGCTGTTCATGGGGATGACGATACAGCGGTCTGTGGTCAGATCCTTGAAAGCCGTCAGCCTCTGCAAAAATAGAAACGAATACTAGAATGTTGGAGTAGCTCTAAGTCTGTAGCTTGTTTCCTTTAAATAATAGTGGATGCATTATTACTGTGGTCTGGTTGCTCGGGTTTGATTGGTGGTCAATCCGACCAAATTTAAGCTGCTTAGGTGCTGAGCTGAAGTGTCGAACAAAGAAAGTGTGGATTGCGCAATAATTACTGCGGATATTGAGATCAAACCTAACTAGAGCAAAAAATATTGATCTCAACTGTACGTGCGGCCGTTATTTGGTAAATGTTTAATTGCTATGATTGTGGGAGTTATTCAAAATCAAAAGTGTATAATCCTTTTTTGTCTCGTAGTACTATAATGCGTTGGAGTTTTTCTGTCGTCGATGTCGAGTGCTGTAATTGATGTAAACAGCAAATACAGTGGAACCTTCCTTAGCGGACGCCTCTCTATTAAGGACACCCTCTTCAAGGACACTATTTTTGGTCCGAAATTGGTTGTTTCCATTCAAGTTGACTTATCTAATAAGGACACCACTTGTCAGTCCCACTTGTCAGTCCCAAGGGTGTCGTCGATATAGAGGTTCTTCTGTAGATTTGTTCGTTACTTACCATTTCAAAGTCGTGCATAATGACAGTATGGTCAGAGAGTCCCTGCCTGGGTACAGCAACCACTTGCTGGTCCTCGCCGTCTGCTACTGCCTCTGTGTACTTCTTGCCATCAAGGCTGAAGTCCAGCTCAGTGACGTCTTGGGCAAAGGCGCCAACAGCGGCCAAGGCCAGGAGGAGAAAAAGTTTCAAAGACTGAAATATAGACATGGTAAATTTATAGCTTGGCAAATTAATCGAGGAAAAAAAACGAAGCACGCCACTGCACGCTTCATCGCTGACCCTACAAGGGAAACAACTAGCGCCGGTTACAAACAAAAAAGGTATTTACTGACGCGGCCGTATCTTAACCGAACCTAACTTCACCCGAAAGTCTTTCAAAACATATTGCCCATCAAGGTCAATATGTTGTAATTATACCACTGTCATTTTTCTGCAAAGAATTTGTCGAGACGGATTGGAGGAAGAGGAGATGATGTGAAACCTCGGCGCCAAATTCATTTTTAGATATGTTCTGTTAAAACGCAAGCACAGTCCAACCATTTAAGTCAGTGATGCAAGCACCGTCCATATCCATTCGTCCCAAAATAAGGACGGGCCCAACTGAACTTATGGTACCCTATATGATCGTTTCGACATCTCATACCACTTCGATTCTACTTGACAACGTCTAATATGATGGGTCATTCAAGACTACAAAAGGAACCAACAAATGTATTAAGTATAAATTGAACAAGCCTATCGGCGTCTGATTCACAATGTGGTTTGTGAGGAGTGTCACAGTCGTCAACAGTGTAGCTTACGTATTTCGAAGACCAGTGGAATTGGCGGCGTCAAATTATTAGTGAAATTTATAATTTACAAATTACAAATTACAAATCGTTTATTGAAACCGTGTAAAAAGTTACATTTTACATAAGATGAAAGTACAATGACCATAAGCATGATGAACTAAATAACTGGTGTGACATTGTTGTGGATTTGGTGGTGTGCAGCTGGAGGAGTGGACAATGTCACAACCAGGGTTCCTACATTATGTACAGTGGAACCTCCGTTAGTAGACACCTCTCTATTTAAGACAACCTTTCCAATAAGGACACTGGTTTTGGTCCCAAATTGGTTGTTTCCATTCAATTTTGACTTCTCTAATCAGTCTTTGGGTGTTCCGAATGCTTGACACATTTCGAACATGTTTTGGTTGGAAACAACCCTACAGTCTTGCACATATGGCTGAATGAATGACAGTGCATTTTCGTGTAAGCTCGGTGACGAAATGCTGCGACACTATTCGTCACCAACATGCTTGATGGGTGGTGCCATCTGCACAAAGGACGATGAATTAAATAACTGATGTGACATTGTCGCTGCATTTGCAGGTGTCCACATCGAGGAGTAGATGATGTCACTACATGTACCAGGGTTTGTACTTTCATATACAGTGGACCTACTTTTTGTGGACACCTTTCTATTGAGGACAACCTCTTTAATAAGGACAGTAGTTTTTGGTTCCAAATTGGTTGTTTCCATTCAACTCGACTTCTCAGTTTAGGACACCTCTCTGTTAAAACAGCACTTTTCAGTCCCTGGGGCATTTCTGGAAATTTCATGCTATAGAGCAATTGGTTCAGCTAAGTGACAAGAACAGTACTATAAGACGGTTTTAAAAAGTTGAAAATTATTTATTTAAATGACATATGAATGGTTCAGCAGTAATTGGCAGTGTGCATTATGTAATGAAATATGATTTACATAATATAACATTTTTGTGACAAATAGTACAGATGATGGATAAATCGATACAGTGGATAGCTGTTAGAATATGCAATACATGCAATAGCATTTGTTTTTATTGAGATTTTGCGAGAACCAAGTGGTATTTTGACAAGATAATAGAAAGCCAATAACACTACAAGAACATGACTTCAATACATTGACATTGTAGTACTTGGTATACTAAAAATATTCAAAGATGGGTATCTTGAGTTAAAGTAAAAGATGTATGAATAATGAATGAAGGAGGCACTCGGGTAAGAAATGGTGTCGCTAATGAAAGATTAGAATTAAGACATATCTCTGTATTTCATGTGGTGTACTGACAAATGGTGCAGTTTGTTAGCAATTTTGTACATAGTTGGTGTGTCATGTTTATTCATACATCTTGCTATATAAAAGCGAGTGAGAGAGGCATTGTGACATTAGAGTGTTGTATATCTATAGAATATGTGACCCGTCACAGCAAAACCAGGTACATGTCGCACAGAAGATGAGCCTAAATGACACCAGGAGATAATGGAAGAAATTGATGTGCTCATATTTTACAAAAGGCAGACAATAGATAAATGAACAAACAGTCCGTCTCAACCTGCCAAGCTCAGAGCGACATGCGCCTGGTTTTGCTGTGACGGGTCACATATACAAAGTTTACATAAAACAAGATTTGTATGTTTATTTAGGAGGAGTACAAAAGTTGTATATAAAATGCCGACTTCATAATGATTTATAGGACACAAAATTTGACATGACAGCATTTTATAAAATATGAATAATCTATAATGAGAATAGTTTTGTAGCACCAATGATTTGAAAATACTGAATTTATTTATTGCATGAATAGAACACAAAAAACAGGACGATTACATGATTGTCACATGCGTGAAATATATTGTCATGGATGGGCATTGGGAACAAAAAGAATTGCTGTTATCAGCTGCATTGGTAGCGATTGCTTTAGCTGATTTTCAGAAACTGACAGGAATGAGAATGTTGATATAGTGTTGAAAAAATATTTTTATAACATACATTGCATTCAAATAACACTAAGAAGTAGACGAGTACTAATTTCGCACACTTGAAAATACATGGACATTGACTGTCACTGGAAGTGGTAGTAGTGTAATTACATGCCATCAGCAGCACTAATTCAGACAGTTTTCGCTGTGCTTCAGTAACTGACTGGAATGGGTAAGTTTGATTGTGCTGAAATGATACATAATAACGTACATTGCATAAACAAAATGATTACAAGATTTGTACTGTCTTGAAATATATGGACAGGGACAGTCACTGGAAGTTTGACATGCCATCAGTTGCACTGCTCCCGACAGTTTTCACTGTGCTTCAGTAACTGACTGGAATGACTAAGTTTGATTGTTCTGTATTTGCCTCCATTTGGATTTTGTGAACAAAAGTTACTAACCTTGTGTAATTGAAGTGTCGAATTCGCCTTGGTCGAAATGATAATACAGTAAATAAATCTATTGAATGTTGCTGAAAAGAAAACATTTACTACGTTAGAAGCCATGTACATGATAACACCACCACCACCATTATCAATATCATCACAAGTCAACTGGGGAATATGTGTGATATTTGTTCAAAACTTGCGTATATGGTATTTGCAGGTCTATTGTATTGTAACATATTTTTCACTTTCAAAATTAACTTTTTTACTAGAAATTATGAATCAATACTAACCGTAAGAAGCGTATGAAATTACAGAAGGCCTTCGTCGAAAAATGTAATGTACTTGTACTCATTCGTGTCATTAAACCTGAAAGCAGCACAGCATAACAGTGAAATTACCGTGACATCAATGGATGTCAAACTAACGTAGTGACGTAAATTTGAATTCGAAGTGCACAATTTCACAATTAAGGTTTTGAACACATTGAGAACTGAAAAACTTCATACAAATGCTTTCACACCTCCTGATGAGGTATCGCCCTCTGCTAAGCAGCTTTGGTCGTAACTAGGGTAAATGTTTTTTTCAAGTGATATGAGCGATGCAATACCTTAGTTACCACCAGCGCCACGTAGCAGTCAATGAAGTTGTGCTGGTACCCCATTAACGTCATGTTTCAAATTTGAAGAAATTAATATTACCTTCATCAAGTACGTAATTTACACCAGGCCTTTGTCGAAAATGTAGATCTCGAAGTCTAAAGCCTGCACCACACGGTGAAAATTTGCGTGATGCAAGTGACACGCGTGCATGTTGCGACAGGCAAATTCTCACTGTGTGGGGTCGTTTTTTGCTGCGTATCTTCCCTCGCGAGTCGAGACGCAGCCGATCTAGCATGTTTGATATTTTCTCGACACGCGAGGAAGTTAATCACCGTGTGGGGGCTACCTGCAGCAATGTTGCGCGAGTTCGACGAATCACAACAAGCAGATCGGTCACATGATTTATAAGTCAGTCACATGATACCAAAATGGCAGCGCCCGGGAACTGTCAAATCCTGAGACAAGACCACAATTGATTTTTTAAGCCTTTTAGCAGTTAAATTGTCAATGTTTGACCGCGACGCATCAAAGAACGCGTGGTGTTGTGAAACTGAAATTCGGATATGATATACGGGTTAGTCTTGCGAGTAACTGGTGCGATGGAAATTGGTGATTGACCACGGAAATTTTTTTATAATCGACAAATTAGACAGACTTTGATATTTCCACTGTTTTCAGCCAACTGGCAGAAAAAACTCAAAACACGCCCCCTATTACCCAATTAGCAAAATTCGAAATTAATTTTTTCATCAAATAATTTCTTTATATCTGTAGACTTGCCACAGCAAATATTTTTTCAATACCTCTCCAAATATGTACTTGAGACTAAAAAACATGCACTCGTCTAATTGATAGGCCTCGACCCTCCAACCTATGAATATTCATTAGTGGTCTTGTCTCAATGAAGGTACATTTCAGGGGTTAACATTTTGAGATTTTTTTCAAACTAATGTACATGACATCCCACAACTCTCCAACAAAGGAAAGTCATATCTGGACATTTTTGGAGAAATGAGAGACATTTCAAAGAGTGGTACAACTGTGCCAAAGCGACGAAAGAGGACAAAATCGACAAAAAGTCATGATTTTGCAGCCAACAGCACCAAATTCAAAGACCTGCCCTGGCCAGAATATGCAAGCTATGGAGCTGAAAATTTAGGATGTGATTTAGGAATATCTTTGCTGCTTAGGGCACAACTTTCAGAATCAAGGCCTAAGTAGTTTCAAAGAAATTACAAAATGAATGGCAACACAACAAGACTTGTAAAAATGAAACCGAACTTAGACCGGGGTTAGGTTGACTCTTATTTGGGTCAAATTAAGTTTTTTTCTCATTATTTTAGCTTGTTTTGACCTTAAATCATCAGCAATACAATATTCTAAATGAATTAGAGTGATTTGAGCACATTCAAATTTTTCACTATATTGACCCAAAATGTAGTGTAAATAGAGACAAGACCACAATTGATTTTTTAAGCCTTTTAGCAGTTAAATTGTCAATGTTTGACCGCGACGCATCAAAGAACGCGTGGTGTTGTGAAACTGAAATTCGGATATGATATACGGGTTAGTCTTGCGAGTAACTGGTGCGATGGAAATTGGTGATTGACCACGGAAATTTTTTTATAATCGACAAATTAGACAGACTTTGATATTTCCACTGTTTTCAGCCAACTGGCAGAAAAAACTCAAAACACGCCCCCTATTACCCAATTAGCAAAATTCGAAATTAATTTTTTCATCAAATAATTTCTTTATATCTGTAGACTTGCCACAGCAAATATTTTTTCAATACCTCTCCAAATATGTACTTGAGACTAAAAAACATGCACTCGTCTAATTGATAGGCCTCGACCCTCCAACCTATGAATATTCATTAGTGGTCTTGTCTCTCCTATGAGAAGAGACAAGACCACTAATGAATATTCATAGGTTGGAGGGTCCAGGCCTATCTATTAGACGAGTGCATGTTTTTTACTCTCAAGTACATATTTGGAGAGGTATTGAAAAAATATTTGTTGTGGCAAGTCTACAGATATAAAGAAATTATTTGATGAAAAAATTAATTTCGAATTTTGCTAATTTGGTAATAGGGGGCGTGTTTTGAGTTTTTTCTGCCAGTTGGCTGAAAAGAGTGGAAATATCAAAGTCTGTCTAATTTGTCGATTAAAAAAAAATTTCCGTGGTCAATCACCATTTTATTTTTCACCATTCACTTGCCCGACTGTCCGGAATAACATAATATAAATTTCAGATTCACAACACCACGCGTTCTTTGATGCGTCGCGGTCAAACATTGACAATTTAACTGCTAAAAGGCTTAAAAAATCAATTGTGGTCTTGTCTCAGAAGTATTATGGACCAAGAAGACCAAATTGCCCTTATTCTCCTGCTGTTACTCCATCTATTCCTCGACCCGCACTCTGTGGAACTGGCGATACTTCATGGGGTCCTCCTCCCGCAATTCAGCAATTAGATTTGCATAGGCCCCCTTATCCTCTCTTCTCTGAATCCATGGCCTTGTCCAAAGACTACGGTCCACGCGGCGCCGCCTCCGCCGCCGCCTCCGACGGAGTAACAGCAGGAGAATAAGGGCAATTTGGTCTTCTTGGTCCATAATACTGCTCATAGGATTTGACAGTTCCCGGGCGCTGCCATTTTGGTATCATGTGACTGACCTATAAATCATGTGACCGATCTGCTTGTTGTGATTCGTCGAACTCGCGCAACATTGCTGCAGGTAGCCCCCCCACGGTGATTAACTTCCTCGCGTGTCGAGAAAATATCAAACATGCTAGATCGGCTGCGTCTCGACACGCGAGGAAGATACGCAGCAAAAAACGACCCCACACAGTGAGAATTTGCCTGTCGCAACGTGCACGCGTGTCACTTGCATCACGCAAATTTCACCGTGTGGTGCGGGCTTAACTGTATTAATGAAAGAAAACATCAATGTGACAATATGGTCTACTATTTATGAGGGGGAGAACGGGTATTTTCGGGACACTGGGATGGGCCGAAAATAACTGTCGGGATTCGGGATAGACACCCTTATTTTAGCGGGATTCGAGACAAGCCGTGTTTTGCGTCACGATTCGGCTAAAATTGCATATTGGGAAACGGGATAAGCCTTTTTTCCTAACGGGACGTCGAGACAGTTACCCCCCCCCCCCTTCCCCGTTCCCACCCTCATGACATGTAGCATTGATTGTATTGTAGGCCTATTGTTACTCACAATCTATTTTTTTGTAATTGATACTGGTAGTATCAATGTGAAATATGCCACACGTTGGGAGCATGCAAGGCCTAGTACAATACACCATCATCACAATCAAATATTTCAATAATACACTGTCAACGAGAGTGAATGTTCAACCATCAATCACGTGCATTGTAGTGTAGCCTACATCCCCCATGACGGCTTGCGCCCGCCGACACGACGAGCACATGGCTGAGCCAATCCATCGCCTATACACTACTTTACAAAAATCGACACCTACAGAAACTTTCACTAATTATTCTCGGAAATGTACTTTATCGTTACATCAATAAATGCACATTCGAATTTCAAAACTACCACTTATTTTTGCCGTGAAACTGACCTGAGTTATCGAAACACCGTCACTACGAAAAGAGGAAGAAGCAGGTCCGCATTTATCGAAATATTGCTAAATATAATTGTCAAAATGTCGACCAAATTACCAATTAAATCACAATAAACTAATCAAATGTTCACTCATGCCTTTGGGTGAAAAAATACTGATTTTTCAATCATTCTCAATTTTACAAATCACCAATCACAAAAAGAAATAATGATGCAATTACCCAAAATAGATGAGATTTGACCACTGGTATAATTCCGCCATCTTGGATATCGGCATCGTCACCACCACTTCAAATTCTAAAGTCTTATTCAAGCCTAATGTGTCACCTGCTGTGGTAAAATGGCTTGTTTTATCAATAAATAACAAAATATGATCTTTGTAAATAAAATCGGAGATCTTCTGGTGTGTTTTTATGTGAATTTATTACGAACTATCAATGCAGCGCAGGGCAGCCATCGTGTTCTCATGCGTAGTGGCGATGCGATAGCCATCCGCGGCACTGCTTTTCAAGATGGTGGCAATTGCCCAGTGCTAGAGGCGTTGTAAGGAAAATTGAGAACAGGCCCCTAATGAATGAACTCTCAACGATATCGATATATTTTCGTAATTCCAGCACAACTGTTCAACAATGAACGTCCACCGACAATCCCACTTAACGAATATTAATATCAATTCATATCATGTATCTTAAAACGCTTTTATTTCATTTTAAAAAGAGTTATCGAGTGAACGATGACCTCCTACCGTACCCTCGAAATAAACAGCCAAAATGACAACAAAAACACCTTTTTAGAAAAAAACAGCGATTTTTACGAAATAAATGTCATCAGAGACGAAACTAGACACTAATTTAGCTAGGTATGCACAGTAATAGTACCTGAAGTGATCGATTTCAAGGAGAAAATACACTGAAAACAACTTTTCAGGAACAGAAATAAGATCACATTGTGAATAAAATATGAAAGGCGCTCACCATGATGATGTTTCATAGATGTCGCAAAATTCTTCAGCAAATCTGTCGTCTGAGTGGCTGTCTCTTGTTGCGAAAAGTTTGCAATGATTTGCGCCATCATACCGTGATCTGTACCTGCGCTTTATATGACTCGGATTTCCAGAAACAATTGTTTATCGATTGTATTGCCTCGAACTAATTCTCAGCCGAGGTCAAATTTCGAGGAATTATTTTGACGATGAAGCGGACAAGGCCTTGCTATTTATAATCTTTTTAAGAGGTCAACGAACAAATATCCAAATAACCTCATTTTAATATCGAATGTCTTAATTTGTCCGGGACTTACTAATTTTCCCGGATGCAGGAACCCTCATACTCAGACTCGACATTAACAGTGATAGGATATCAACATCGCCATCAAATTTGTTTATCGATAAAGAAGCCTACATTCCCGGTGTAAAAGAAATGCAAGTCCTCCGGAATCTAAGTCCGGTCCTTGTGTTAAAGTGAATAGAGTCGCCGAGTTCATTTGTTGAAGATTATGTAGCTAACCCTAACCAAACCATTAACCACATTCGTTGGCAATACACAGCTATCGTATGGGGTCCTGCATTCCTAGGACATCCATTCCTTTTAGTCCGGTGTGGAAGTTTAAAATCCCCCCCCCCCCCCCCATGACAGTCAATAGCTTAGGTATCAAACGCATTGTTTTAGAATCCTATGTTCCTCGAACATTCATTCAACCCTAGGACATTTCAAATTTTTGTACGGGTAGTCGCTACTGTGCTTTAACTGAACTATTTGTTAGTACATGTATGATTAGACGTTTACCCCAATACATGAGTGAATCTGACATGATTTCAGGTAGCCGATATATATAATGATTTAAGCCTTAGCTTTCGGCACAATACCTTCCTCAGGTCTTAATACGCGATAGCTTGTTCTAAACAATTCTATGATAATGAATTAGGGATCAAAAAAAAGATTGATCAGAATTCGCACCAGATCGAGTGGCCAGTAAGGTTTAAAAGCATGTGTATTTTTTTCACTTTTGGACAAACTTTGTTTGAAAAACCTCTCTGAACTAGTCTATGGAGGTATGGGCACACAAATAATCATGACGATCGCCCCATGTGACCCGAATTCAATAGGAACCCCTAATTTTCGTCTCACTGACTCAATTCATAGATTACTCGTATACATGATGATCGATCAAGGAAGGTCTTGAAATAAAAGGAAATAGAAAACTTCTTAGAAATGCTGTTTAGCCACCAACTGGTAAACACACTCTTATAAATAAAGATTTTTGAGTTTTTGAAAAGAATTTAAAGGCTTTTGGCCAATACAAGTTTTACTGTCCCTGATACTATGGCTAAGGCATTTATCACGCTAAACTCCTGGAAACTCCCCGCAGCGTGTCGCCAATAGAAAGGTTAAGATTTTGATCCGAGAACGAGAACGAAAACGTTTTGGTATTTTGACGATAGATACCGTATTGCCTGTTGTCAGAAATGAAATGTAACAGTATGTTGCAGTACAGTATAATGCCTGGTATGCCTAAAAACAATAATACAAAAAAATCAGTTTGACTTGATGATGTCAACAAGAGACAAAACCCCACCTCGTTCTCAGATCAAAATCTTAACCTCTCTAATGAATCGATTCACTCGATGTTGATCGCTGCACGGAGGCCTTACTTAGGTCCATAGAGGAGTAACATCAGAATAGCGTGATAAGTCAGTTCGTTCATTTACAATTGCCTTAATCGATCTTCGTTTTTTTCAGGGTAGAACATCAGATACCGATAAACTACAAGAGCCCAGAGGAACGGAAGAAAGAACTAAAAAATCTGGAAAGTTATCTCAGGCCTAAATCAGTATTCCCGGGTCAAATAGATTTTGGAAAATTAGGAATTTATTTTGGTAAATTCCTTAACCCTGAGCTCTTGGACCAGGAGCAGCGATGTCGTGTCCGACAGCTTGAAAAGTTGCCTGACCAGTTGCAACGAATGATTACAGCGATAAAAGGTGTTTTAAAGATTGAGGACCATAAAAGCGTTTTGTGCTACGAAAGTGGAAATTTTGAAATGTGTGGTAGCGTTTTCGAAGGCACGAAGATCGGGAAGGCCGATGAGTTTGATTTCACTTACCTGATTGATGTCGAGGATATCGAAATTAGGCAGGGAAAACTGAAAAGAACAAAACCTTTGGATGAGAGCAGACAAAGCCTATGCTATTTCAGCCTGGCCACCCCTGATGAAATGGGAACATACAGAGATATGAAGGCGTCTGCAATTCATGATGAATTTCTTGCAAAAGTAAAATCTGCAGTCCGACCACTTGAATATCGGGAGTTAGAGGTGAAGAAAGCTGGCCCAGCCGTAAAAATTTCATACAAAGATAGCAATGAACAGATAATGAAGGTGGACATAACCCTTGGGTTGAGGATTGCTCCTCGATCCATTCCTGGGGTTCAACTGACCGAATTTGCCCGATCTTTGATGGACAAAACATTTCCACTGCTAATTGAACTCAGGTGTCATTTTGTAGCTGCCCACGACTACTGGAAGCTGTGCTTTGTCGAGACGGAACAAGAACTGTTGAAGCGACTCATAGAAATGGATCCAGTGAAAGGAGCTGTTTATCGCTGCATTAAGGTGAGTAATAAATGCGTGCACACTCTTAGAAATTGAGGTTTTTGAACTTCTGAAAACGGTTTTTCGGCCGACCCGCATACAACCTATGCACCCCGTAGAATTTCTTTGGTTCTTTGTTTTTTTCTTATAACATGATCCTCTAACATTTCGAAGGGTTTTTGGCTACGAAAACCACTCAACAAGGTTTTTGCAAAAGCTCAAAAACCTTTACATCTAAGAGTGTCCGGCTTTCCAGTTGTTGGTTTTCGATGGGTATCGATTGGACGGTAAAAAAGGTACAGGAAATAAGATACTGGAAAAAAAGTGCAGAATAAAAGGTACAATGTAAAAAAGGTACAGGAATTTTTTTCTTCTCAATTATAGGAATTTAGTTTTCTGCATTGTACAGCATTGCCAAATTATTTTGATCAGGAAGCAAGCTTGTCTGGTTGTGGCTTTTAGGGTTTCTCAAGGAATGGGAAAAACTTGCTCGTTCATAAATTATTCTATCGTTGCCGCCAGTCTAATATCAGGTGAACGGATAGCCATTAATTATAAAGAAATAAAATTGTAATTGGAGTTTTAAAAAATGTTTTCAGATGCTGTTGTTTTGCTCTAGGCTTGGATAACTCTGAAGACAGTAACTGGCCAGTCAGATTGATTTTAATTATGCTTGTCCTTGATGTGGTATCTGGCTGAAGGAGACATACTGGATCCACTCACCAATAAGATCCCTAAGCCCGACAATACCCGATTTGTACCACCGCCACGATGGGTAGAGCCTGAACAGCCGAACAGTGGCAACGCTGCAAACTTTGCTCAGATTCACTAACTTTCTTTCAGTCTAACAAGTGCAAAGTTTGGCTCTGTTTGAATGCCAAGAGGAATGGCTACTACGCCTACCACAACTGAATACTCTGAATCAGAACTGAAATTGAAGGCTGCTGTTTATTTTATGGGTCAGCATGTTTAAATGATGTTTTTTCAAAGAAAAATTATTTCTAAAAGATGAATAATCCTGTGCGTTGTGTTCAGTATTTGGATGGAGCGGCATATAATCTTAACTCCTATTTTAACACAAACTAACTTTATTAAGAAAGCGTATAATATATAAGAGAATTACAATTATAACAAAACAAGCAAAAATATTTGTCAATATGATACAAAGGGTGTTGCTAGATGGGCGGTACTCAGTCCACACGTGGTGAAGTCAACTGTCCATGACAAACCAATTGAATCTTGAATAAATTAGTATTCATAGTTGATATTTGTGTTTATCAATTTACTCATTTCAGTCAGAGTTTATACCCGTAAAGCCCAATGTATCATATATGATACAGGTCCAAATTTTGGGAATATTATGTTATATGTGACATTTTTCCACTTGAGCCATTTAACTGCATCAAAGGTTCCCTTAATATAACAGTTTCATATTTTTTTCTCTCTCAATAAGTCTATGGGTTAAAACAGCCTCTTTTGCGCTTACAGATTTTGCGGGATGACGCCGATGTCAAGGATCGTTATGGTGATGGCATCTTGCCCTCCTACCCGATCAAGGTGACCTTTCTTGACCTCGCCAAAAGCGAATGGAACACAGAGTGGGTGCTTTCAGATGTCTACCTCCACATAATCCGTATTCTTCGAGAGGTAGAGTACCGAGGAGCAGAGCGCAGGTTATGCAATTTGTTTTTAGACCAAGACGACGAAATTGCAGAGGGAGACAGATCATATTTAGAGTCTCGACGGATACTT
Organism: Lineus longissimus; assembly: GCF_910592395.1. Taxonomy (NCBI): domain Eukaryota; kingdom Metazoa; phylum Nemertea; class Pilidiophora; order Heteronemertea; family Lineidae; genus Lineus; species Lineus longissimus. The sequence goes on along the minus strand of NC_088317.1, from coordinate 13,470,577 downwards.
AACGAGCTTCAGGCAAGACATGAATACCTAAGGAACTCTATCGTGCGTGTGTTGCTGCAGGAAATGATATGGTTACCCATGCTCTTGCTGCTCATTCATCAACTTGATTTAGATGAATCGCCAGCCACTCTTGCATTTGGTCAACTAATATATTCCATTTTATTGTTTTTTTCTATCGTTCTATCAGGCCCTGTTATAAGACACCTTATAGTGCGAGGACCAAGGGGATATTTCTTCAAGATATTTCCCAATATCCCCCTTGCTATGCTGACACTGATATTGGTCTGCTCTGTACCCTGGATCTCTTTCACACTATCATTAAGCTTAATCCGTGACTGTGTGCGAAATGATATCGTTATCTTTACTGTAACCTTTAGCATAGTTTTCCTATTTCGTTATGCTGCCCTTCAGAGTTTGGCTACTGTAAAATTTTTAATGCGGGAGATAAAAGGAAACCTCTTTTGGCATTTTATAACACTAGATTTGCAACCTTTAACTTCCTTCCTCGCATTTAAGTGGAAGCCTCCACATGGAGATGAAATTGTATATACTCAGGACGAAGCGGGCAATGCGGGACAACCCCGCTCCCTCTGCTTCCGCATGTGTACGTGGATCATTTATTCAATAATCATAATAGGATTCGTATATATCACTGTACTATATTTATTTTATTTGCACGAACTTAGCAATCAGCACATGTGCAAAATTTAGTACTTCCTGTGTTTATTCCAGTGATACATGTACAACATTTTTTAACTCTTAAATAAGGAGTTGAGAGCTGAGCATTAACAGCGAAAATAGGCGGGTTTTGCAATCAGCACGGACGAAGAAGACAGAAGTACCGAAGGTCAGCGCTGGTGTCACCAAGTCCCGAAAATTCAGTTATGCGACACTCCCGTAAATCGTCTATTATACTCAAGGTGGTCGACGTACACGATTTGCACAGTGCGCAACAATGATCTATGACTTTTCTCGAGCTGACGAACATTTAAGTGAAAGTCATTTTTCATAAACTCTGCACAATCACTCCATTCTGCGGCTAATTGTGTCGAGTGCTGCCTTCATCACTATACTTAGAGACGATTTGGGTCAAATTCTTTCCTTTCTCATGTGTAACTATGCATGTTCTGTTGCATGTTCCCACATAGGCCTTATACACTAGCGGCTGTGCTTCCCATTGATACAAGTTATTGGAAAATACCTGTAAATATTGCATAATTAGGAGGATTCACCAGCTCGAAGAGGTTCAATTGTAGCCAATTAAGTGGTTATCTCTAGGATGTAGGTCAGAAAGTAAATAACGATCAGCTTTGAAACATTTGTCTAAAGCAAGTAGTTAAAGACCTAGAATCAGAACAAGGGCTAAAACAAAACGTATATTTCATATGTATAATTATTATGTCTACTGTTTTCTAAATCATATAATGGGAAAATTGAAATGTTAGGAAACAATACTTATTTATTTGAACTATTTGTAACAATGAGGCAATCTGAAAATGAGCTAATCACCTAAAATAGTAATGACCCAATGGTCTACAACATGTATGAAGAAATAGGTTAAAAATAGGTATGATGCAATGGCCTAAACATGTATAAAAAGGGCAAGATATCGGCGGCCGGCAGTTGACCTCCGAGAGTTCACCCCAGGGAGCTCCCACCGATTTTACCCGATTCTATGCCGAAATTAGTCACCTTCAAAGAGCTTCAACTTGAGCCTATTTGCCTCAGTTAATAACAAAATCTGAAAGCTTCCGACACTGCAATATTCTGGTTGAGGAAAGAAGTATTCTGGTGTTAGCAAGTTTATTGAAGGCACAGGATAGAGTTATCGCAGTTGTAACTTGAAGTATATTTTCTAGAGTTACGGCAGACTTAACAGTAGTCAGTGTGTTTATGGAAAGCTCCCGATTTTCTGGCGAAAAGCGTATCTCAATGGTTTGGTGTTAGAAAGTTCATTGAAAGCTTTCGACTCTGAAATATTTGGGCAAAGAAATATATATATTATACTAGTTTGGTACTAGCAAGTTACCAGATTGCCTTTAACCCTGTTTTGAATGCACAAGCCAAGGTTTAGTCCCTTGATTACCAGAAATCGCATTTGAATCTTATTTCGGTGATACTGAGTGCTCGCTAACATTGCTGTGTTTCAAAATTGAAGGTACTCTCTCACTGCCACTAGCTATATAGAGAGCCAGTACTCTCCACTTGAAGCTCTAGTCTACCCCCAACTTTACACGAGCTAATCAATTCCATAACCATCATAGTACTTCATTTCTTCGACTCAATTTATATTCTGCGCGTCAACTATTATCAAAACAAAACAGTATACCTCAAGGTAGCGTGTTGGCCGATTGCCAGTGATATACATGTATATAGATCCTACAGGAATCACCACGCACGCACTCACAAGCTACCATTCCAGCAAACTACATTGTACTTTATTATAACATAGACCTCGTACATGCCAGATACGTTAACCACCACTCTAACAACTATTATTAATATTAGTATAATTACGTACGACCCGTACACTTGGAAACTACCGCAATTGTGAGAACAAGTTCATTTTAAGTGTTTCACCCACTTATCATTCTTGCGTTATTTGAAAAAGGTGAATTATCATAAGCTCAGTGCCGCGATTCACGTGGTAAATCATGTAACTGTCGCTAGAAATCATCCCTGCAATCGAAGTTATCTGATAATATCTGACCATGTACTATTCGAAAGACCAAGCTAGATATCGCTGCTGGACTGTGTGTCGCAAATAGACATTTCATTTCCTACCATTGGGATGATATTTTTTAGAATACCAAACTTGGGTAACCGGAAAAACGCCGACCGACCGACCGACCGACCGACCGACCGACCTACCGTCATATCCCTTTCGCTTTTCTATAGCACATGTATCTGTGTAGGGTAACCGGAAAAACGCTGACCGACCGACCTTCCGATCTACCAACCCAAGGAGTTTCGTAGTTGAGTCTCAGGTCTCATAAGTCAATGTGATATATCCTATCAACGATAGAAGGTCATGTAAAATGAAATTGTAAACAAGCGCACGTGCGCTGTTCAAATGACAACAAATGCATATTGCGCGTTGCAGTTCATGCATTGCATCGGTCGAGACACCCGAGTAGAAAAACTGCAGTGCATAGATTAGGCCCAAATCATGTTTTTATATCCACCGACCATGTAGACAAAGCATATCTTTAGAGTATCGTTATCAGTTCCTTACCGCGTGGGCTTGTTTTCCCGGTATAATTGACTGAAGATGCTGCTGTCAGACATGTCGGAATCCATCACGTCCATTGCGCTGGGCACTACACAGATACATGTGCTATAGAAAAGCGAAAGGGATATGACGGTAGGTCGGTAGGTCGGTAGGTCGGTAGGTCGGTCGGTCGGTCGGTCGGTCGGCGTTTTTCCGGTTACCCCAAACTTGCACATCAAATCAAGACGTACACTGATCAACACAGACAAAAATACGGATGCACACCATTTCGGGTGTACGGATCAACCATGTTAAACAAGTAAAATATTGTTATAGGGCACACTTCAAACGTATTTTTCCCCTCTTAGACGACGGTACTTTGTCCAGCTTAAAGCGAAAGCTTCTCAGTCAATGGATTTATATAAAGTCGTTTGTCATGGTTTATCAGTCCTCTAAAGGTCTATCTTTTGTAGTGCATTAGTACCGTTAATCAGCTAAATCTTGGTGATGACCCGGGTGCAGCAGCGAGACTTCTCTCCTTGAGTCAGAAATTCTGTGGTCAGCCTGCTGCCATTTAATCACACCCATTTTGTCACCTTACCGACTTGTAAAAAAACCCTGAGATTCAGTGTTAGTTCTCACTCCTATACGTCATCAAGAGGCAAAGGATTGTATTGAAAACCACTGGTTATACCAGGATGAGTCATATTAAGTTGGTTCTTGCTTGAGATACGGGACCCGCATTCCTTGGTAAAAAGGGTAAAGGTACGGGAGTTCTTTTGAGCATGCGCGCAAGCACTTCCCGTATCTCTAGCCACACACGTGGTATAGTACACTATGATAACAGAACTATAACTTGTAAGTTATATTTTTGAATACATATATACATGTACTAGCATATTTCGAGTATTTACTGCCCGTGTATGTGACAAAATCATGAAATGTCGTGGAAAAGATCCTTTAAATCTAACTTTTATAGATGCGGAAGATATGCATGATATTGTCTGTTATGTTGGCGTGAAAGTCAGCCTTTTTTATGACAAATGAAGAAATATTATCGCAACATTAAGAAGGATAATCACAGGCAGAAAATTAAAAAAAGGTCAATGTGGGATTCAAACCGGGGACGCCGGGGCTTGGGACCAATGCCGTATCCACTAGGCCACGGCGCTTTTTCTGATGGACATTGGCCTTAACGGGATCTTAGATTTGAATCTTACGCTTGATGTTTCTTCACTTAAAATATTGTAGAAAAGCATTTTCACATTCGCCCAATGCATTAAAAAAAGCTATTGATTGTTTGAATCAAAACGTGTGCATCCGTCACTGTCATGTCTGTAGACTTGGAGTATTAATTCTTAGCTGTGACTCGACCCAGTTGAGGGAAAAATGTTTTTGGCATGCGCCAAAGAACTCCCTTATACCCTGACCAGGGAATACGGCTCCCGTTCATCTAGACAGTGCGTATTAAGTTTCGCTACACCACTGCTCATTTCCAGACAATATTTCGACTTCCTCAAGGTTTTTTTCGTCCGACAGTTAATAGATAAAAAAATAGATTTTCAAGTCAAGTTTCTTTAAGAAACTTGACTTGAAAATCTATTTTTTCAATAACTCGTCACTGACACCCTTCAGAATGTTTTAGATTACTGTATATCATTTGATATGATATTTGCATTTAAAATGTCTTTCGGTAGAATATTGATAGGCAAATTTGACTTTGATTTGATGGAGTTAGTTGATCCTTATCATGCATGAGTTGACTTGCGTGCCTTTTGCTTAATAGATCAGCGTACGCCGATATGGGTAGACCTGCGTACGCTTTCGTTACTTCAAATTCTGAAGGCGATACCTCATAAACTAGGTGCTTGATCGCCAATTAATGCTACAGTGTAGCATGCGCACATACTAAGATGCATAGTGTAAATCATGGGGGCCCGTAAGTTGATGAAAACATCATAATTTGAACATTTGTGAGAAGTCTACAGATCAATGAATTTTCGATGCTAAAGCAGTGTATTCTGTTCAATCGTGAAAATGGTCTCACGGAATGTGTTCACTGATATGCACTCTCTTACATAGGCAGGTAAAAATTAAAAAGATGCAGAATGACATTTACGGTCACTTGCCAGCAAGGCAATAACCCTAGCATATATTGCATTGAGATCATATGCTTTTGTGTCGGCAACCTGTTTAGACTTGTCCACTACGGCCATAGTTGTAACCTTTTTTGATATGGTGTTATAGAAGCCACTGGGCAAGTCCTTCTTAAAGTTTGCAAGCATCGTTTCTCCAATGGACACTGCATCGTGCACATTCACTGCAGGTATAGCCACCCTTCCACTGGCAATGTTCACTATTCCATCGGGATGTTCTTTCAGGTCTAATGGATCGATGTACGCGTCCAACTTTTGACGGATTCCAGTCCTGTCTTTGCCATCAGATTGAATTCGAGCTTTTCCCTCTTCTTTGTGGTAGAGCTGACTGATGTGTGATGTCTCACCCTCCTCCATCTCGTCCAGGTTGGATTCAATCTTGCAGGACAAATGACGACTGAGCGCCCAAACCTTCAGAGTTTCTTCCTTCAGGGTGATTCCTATAATCCCTCCGGAACCGTGGCCGTACCTCATAAATGTGGACTCAATGAACTGGTCACTCCAAATGCCATTCCAAATACCTTGAATGTGACGAGTCACATGTTCTCCTTTCATGAAATGGCTCAAAACATGAGGCGGGAGTTTCTCCATTGTGCGCAGGTGGTAGAGTCCGTACCTAGCGTAATGAACATGACTGGCAGCAAAGTAGTATGGGAGCATTCGTCTAAATGTCGCAAGGTGGAGGAGCAAGTCACCCTCACGTTCTGCCCTAACGTAAGACATCATAAGAAACACAGTTGCATTATGTATGGTCATCTCTGATATAGTCTAGGCATAAACTAATTCTTTTTATCATCCTTGAGATTTTGGTAATGGCAGCATCTAATTTGCACATTTCAGTGGCATGTAAGCATACAATTACATCAGTTATAGTATCATTTGTAAGATAGACCCTGATAACCTAGGTATAGACACCAATTTCGTTATGGTATGATGCATATCAATTGAGATATAGTCAATTAACGGAATTTCCGTAATGGCGGACCTAATTTGCATATTTTGAAAATTGCTCAAGAGATATCACCGGGCACCCTCTTGAATCATGATGAGCATCCCCTAGACTAGTGAAAACAGCAAAGAAAAAAACTTCATCCGGCATTTCCAGGTTCAGGTAAATATCAGCCTTTGGCTCCCGGACTAAATGGGTCGTCGCTAGCGCTAGTGCAGACCCTTTTCATGAGTTTTTCCGTCATCATGTGTGTGGCATCATTCGCCTAGCAACCATGCCTAGCAACGGCCATTTTTACTCAGAAAAAAATCTTTAAAATCATTTTTTCGAAATTTGGCTCCTGGGAATTGTGTGCAGTACATTCAGCCTCTTTGTCATCAATTTTGAGCCAAATCGGAGTAAAAGTGTAGGCGCTGAATCAATTTGTTTCAGCTCAACGGCGAGGTTGCCTTGTTGATTCATGGATTGACTACGAATGACGATAGCAGCCAGCCCGGGGATAGCATGCGCGGCAGTTGTTGAAATGCTAATCGCGTTGCAAGAATTTGTCGTATCGGAATAAAACCTTAGTCTTCATTAAATTCGTTATCTTGCTCATTAAGTCCTTCCATCTCATATATATTGCCAAATTATTACTATTATTAATTGCGAGCTCAAGATTGATCGTGCAAAAACTATTACGTAGCAAGTCTGCGGGAATTTTGGGCTGCCAATCGAGCAGTATGTTGAGTTCCTTCACAAAGCTACGTGTCTTCCACCCATCCTTTTGCCGTAAAATCCAAGGAGAATATTGAAGAATTGACCAATTAGATTATTTAGGTGTAAGTGTAATCTCATTCGTATTCTTATTTCCCGAGAAATTAGATCGCAAGTGGCCTCTTGTTTTTTCGATTTGGCGACATCATTCAAGATGCCTATCCAGCTGTCAATCATTGGCGCACGGGCGCTGTTCATTGGTTTATTTTACCACGCGATGACCAAGAAAATCTACACAATCAAAGGGCCTACCGGCGAATTGCTTCATTCTGCGTATATTTATCGCTGAAAAACTTCTTATTAAGACTGCCCATCATCAAAGATGGGCAGTGTTTATGGTTTTACTGTTCTTGGAACGATCTCCAGCTTAACCCATCACACAGGCGAAAGTCCTACGAATATTTGTGTGAGAGCACATGGGGCGATGTTTGGTCTATGCAGAGAGTTCTCTTTGGTCTAAGAGGTATTGATTTAATCCAGTAAACCCAATGACAACATAAAAGAAAGCCACCATTGAGTTTATCATACTCTTCTTAAACAAATAACCTCATACTAGCCGGTTTTTAATGTCTATTTATTCGATAATCGTGCGATGAAATATGCAAAGTTTCGCTAAAATCATCGCACTGCGCTGACGGCATTTTGCTTCCGTTTGTGCTGACGATAGCCAATCAAAAATCTGAGACATGAAATAAATTTTGCGTATTTGCATACATAAATCACGTGATTAGAACCCCTCCGGGCCACCTATATTTGTGTTCTTACATTAAATCAATGCAACAAACAATTATTTTTTTTTCTTTTGTGAAAAATGTCAATCAAATATCAGATTAACCAATTATGTAGCATGAACAGATAACCATATGTCAGTACTGTTCATAATTGCGGACTTCATTTCAATATGCATGCTATCAATGCTGCCATGTTTATTTTCTATATGTATTACTTCACTTGTACTGTAAATTTAAATAACTCCAATCGTTGTAAAATTTTCCACATCTCTAACCCTAACCCAGGATGCCATCCATCCCATCAATAAATCGCCACTATAAAGCTAATAGCAACAAATAAAGGCACCAAAAACCAGTATAGAGCACCTCCGGCGTAGCTATCTAGGATAGTTCACAGATCACAACACTAGTGTTGTGAAATGTTTCTGTCAAATACTTCTCACAGACATACACAGCAACAAAAACGAGTTATGGAGTTTATCTGGGTTCCCAAGTGAATACATGTAATTCTGCCAGATTTCTAAATGAGCCGTCCTATAAATAGGCCACCACATTCCCAAACTTGGTGACGCTCTGTTGTTTTGGCGTGGAGTCCTGGCATCAAACAATACGACGACCCATATTCGCCTAAACCCTTGTTGAAATAGATGTTAATTCCTATTAAAGGAACAAGTCACCACCAGTCTCCACCATGTCGTGTTGGGATCGAAGCCAAACAATGGTATCCTTTTACATCGTTTATTATATCAGTAAATACTGAGCGTAGAGGTCGGAACATGCAGCGTGGCCTACCTGAACGGAGGTCCACGCACTTCTGACGGATTGACCCAGTTTCCACTATGGCCAGCCTCCTTCCACGTGGTCACGTGACAGAGGGTACTGAGGCTTGAGGCTCCTAACGAAGAGGTCTAAGCTATACATAACATCCCCCTTGTTTAAATTACGAACTTGATTTCGAATAAGACACCAGTTTGGACTTGAAGCAAGAACAAGTTGTTTAAAATCTTTGGAAGTGTTTATACATTCCGACCACTGAGGCATTTAAACTTCCAAAGCATTAATACAGATAATGGGAAACGGGGATACCGTGCTGATAATTAAGTAATGAAAATTTAAGATACTGAGCTAATCTCAACTAAATTTAACAGAGTCAGAGAATGCAGTTCCACAGTGGAATAGACTTTTACTGGTTATACTTACATCGAGATAGTAGACATTAAAGCACAATAAATCGAGCACAGCTAGCCTGAAATGAAATTGTTAGTTATGCAGGGCTTAGTATCACTACTATAATCTTAAAAAGGAGTGGCCTTGTTCCGAAAAGTTTATAAAAAAATTAACAACAGAAATTACCAAAAGATGAGAAATTTCTACCAAGAACTTCTCAAAAGTTTGTACAAATTCACTTATAATCGCACAAAGTTTAATTTTAAACACTGACATAAGAACAACAATAATAACAATCAAAGAATGCACTGTCAGATCCTAATGTTCATGCATAGCCTCAGTGTAACCATAGATGTATGGTGGCTATGGCTAATGTACACAATGTACTTTAAGGAAATGTCAATATTGACATCACATGACTTTCCTGGAACTGAATCCTGGAAACAATGCTGAAGCATTGAGTACATTTTTGTTCAAACACAGTGTTTGGCATTTTGCCAACAAGTGATGCAGTGAAAAAAAAAATCAAAACACAATGCTCCAAAAGTTATACACACAAATCCACAAACGCGCTTGATAGTGAGGTGGTATGATGCTACGTACCCAGATTATCGTGAAAAAAAAATTGGCCATTTATTTTATTTAACATAATAATGATAATATTATTCAGTATTGGAGCACACTTGTGTGTACTGTCGATCCTTATTTATGACCGAGCGAAGCTGTTGTATTCGCACAAGTATCAAGGAATGGGCTTGAAATGTTACGACTCCATTGTTCACTAGTAAAACCACTGTTTAGTACTGAATAATGAGCACTGCTCGCACACAATTGTGGAAGAAGAACGACCCTATAACCACAAAAGGCAAACTTATTCCTCACTAATGACTTCATAAGGTCTACATGAAAACTAACAAAAACCTTGTGTTTTTTTTCACCGATAGGAATACCTTGAAGATAATACACATGCATGGTTTCTCTACCATACGAATACTTGTAGTCTGGACAGCACAACCCGTTGATGCACCGCTACAAATATTGTATGACTTACAAAGAATACAGGTGCTTGATGAATTTCTGAGGCGATCTGACTCGATTGTTTGGATCCAGGATGGCTTCAACTACCTGTGGACAGTTGATATCACACTGTGGATCCCACCAAAATCTGTATGGCTTATCACGCAATGGGACAGACAATAAGAGATGTATATTGGCTCCTTTGAACTTAGCTCTTTCAACAGTGTACACAGCCTCAGAAGATGGGGCATTCTCTAAGACCTTTAACAATGTTTGTTGTTGTTGATCAGAGAGTTTGCAAGATGCAGCAAAACCATTGTTGTGTTCCAAACATTCCGTGTAAGACTCCAGGTCCAAAGGATTTGCCTTAGCATAGAATATCATTTAACAATCCTGAGCGGAGGGGAGCTGTTGACCAAGCTCATCTATGAATTGTACTCAGTAGCACAGTTGGTTGAATTGACCTCAGTGTTCTCATTGGACCTCAAAGCTTGCCGCAACTTTTGCAAATTGCTGATGTTTTCATGATCCGTAGCTTTCAAGAATGCTGGTTTTAACCGGTTGAAGTTAAAAACATCCTTCAAAATCCTACCTTCCAGGTCTGATAAGATATAGTAGGTTCGATCAAGAACCTGATGAATAACGAAAGGACCTACCCAAGACGCAGTGAATTTCTTGGTGTTGCCTGTCAAGGAGGAGCTGGATGGTTTATGCAGATAAACCAGTTGACCTTGTTCATAAACCTGACACTTATGAAGCTTTTGAGCAAACTTCTGATTCTGAGTTTGTTGTTGATGCTCTTGCAGCTGTAACATTAGCTTAGAGACATTCTGAAATTTGTCTTTCAGATGTTCAACGTACTCAGTTTGCGAGTGTGACAATCCCAAGACTGGTTTGAAGTTTAGTCCGGTAATGTCGGTGGGTTCACGCAAGAAGACAAGGTAGAATGGGCAATGAACACCGAGGTAACTAGAGCAGAATGAATTGAACGAGTACTGAGCAACACTGTAATAGCGAACCCAATCTTGTCCATATTGGCTGAGATTCACCTTGATCAAATTGGCTACTGACTGAATTTGACGCTCAACATGAAGGGAACCATGATTTCCGACTGAAATGATTTTTTGAGAAATGTTAAGAGTTTCACACAACAGAGTAATGATCTTTCCGGTCAATGATGTCGCTGTATCACAGATAATGACTTCAGGAATACCAAAATCACACAGAACACGTTGAATGAGAACTTCTGCTATTGTCACTGCCTCTAAATTCTATTGGGGGACACAGACAATAAAACGAGTTGCTGCACAACTTACTACCATCAAGTGACGGTAACCTGATATGGACGGAACCATTGTTTTGAAATCAAGTGAGATTGTTTCAAAGGGACAATATCTCGCAGGAATCCGCTCATGGTATGGCCTGTCCTTGTCGGCTTTCCCTTTAAATTGCTGACAATTGCTACATGACTGAATATATGATATAATCCTCTGGTACATTGACAGAAAGTAATACGACTTTCGCAGTGTTAGAAATGTGCGTACGCAACCTTGGTGATTGGCAGTAACGGAGTCGTGAAATCGGCTAATGAGTGGATCGATAACCTTTTTAGGAACAGCAAGTTGAAAACAATAATTACCATCACTATTTGCTGGGAAGAACAACCGAAACAAAATATTGTTGCACAACAAATACTGTTCAGATCTAAGCATGATGGACCTAGCAGCTTTCTTGTCTGCTGGGAGAATGTTGTGTGCAAGATAGTCGAAGATAGGCTTGAAGAATGGTGACGCCTGTTGAGCAATGCGAAACTGCTGACCGTCAAATGGCAAATTGTAATCCCGAATGACCTTACGCTTGATTACTTTTAGCACTTTGTTCAGTTCAGCCTGATTAGGTATGTGACTTGCAGTCACATGCCTGATTAGGTATGTGACTTGCAGTCACGTGATCAATCTTTGGTACTAATGGCTCAGGTGTGAGCAAAAATTCTGGTGGACACTGTTTGATGTGTTCTTCCTGAGCTCGAGCATTCTTGTTGATCACTCTGTCAACCAATCTTGGCTCTGGCACTTCAATATCAGCTGGCTGGGCCTTTGGCTGGACCACTTGTGGTGGTATCATTAGTCTCGGAGCCCTGGCAGGAATGGCTTGGCGTCGAGGTGGCCGGGGTGCAGGAACAGGTCTTGGTTGAGGTACAGGCCTTGGAGGCAGTGGCACAGGATGATCTTCCCTTTGTTGCTGGACTTGGGGTGGATTCACAGCTTGACGTCCGTCCTTGAACAGTGGTGCAATGGGTATTGCATTCTGTCGAGCAAAGGACCTGGTTACGGGTCTTGTGGGAGCACTGACAGCAGGATAAGCACAATCTAGGCAACCGAAATGACAACTGTCTGAATTACAGAAGTCAAGATGCTGAGACCTTGGCACATGCCATTCTTGGGCTGGGAATGCAATAGGCATGATGCGATCAAATTGATCGTCGTCATCCACTGGTACTCTTGACAAGAAATCACTGACAACTAGATCCGTACCTTTCTTATAAGCCAACTCAAATGAATAATGATACAATCTCTCAAGAAGCTTTTGTAAACGCAGTGTACATGGCTCACTCTTACTCTTCACAATCTGAGATGGAGTAGCCATGGTGCTGCTTGATCTTTCAGCTGCTTTTGATACCATTGACCACCAAATTATGATAGATCGGCTCAAGGATGTATTCGGAATTCATGTCAGTGCATTGGCATGGTTCAAATCGTATCTTTCAGATCGTCACTTCAGAGTGAAGGTTGGCTCGAGCCTATCTGAGGTCCATGACCTAAGGTTTGGTGTTCCCCAGGGTAGCGTTTTAGGCCCTTTGTTATTCTCATGTTATACCTATCCACTGGCTGATCTCATAAAATCACATAACATCAGCTCTCATTTCTATGCGGATGACGCACAAAACTGGCACTCCTTCAAATTCAAAGACGCTAATTCGCTACTAAGCACTTTGTCCAAAATTGAGCGGTGCCTTGTCGAGGTCAGACACTGGATGGCAGCCAACAAGCTTAAATTAAACGACTTGAAAACAGAATTTCTTCTCCTGCGATTACCGTACCAGAACGAGCATTGTCCAAGTGATGTACCGATTAAAATAGGTGATGCTGCTATCAGCCCCAGTGTGTCTGCAAGAAATCTAGGAGTAATTTTTGACAATCAACTTTCAGTTCATAACCATATTTCAAAGGTAGTCTCAGCTGGCTTTTACCACCTCCGCAACATTGCATCAGTTAAAAAGTATCTTCCAGTTGAACTTCTCACTAGTCTTGTCCATGCATTCATAACATCACGTCTAGACTTCTAGAACTCTTTATTTTATGGTCTACCTTCATACGAAATCAGTCGGTTGCAGAAACTGCAAAATCAGGCAGCAAGACTTATTACCAACACTAAAAAGTATGATCACATTACTCCGGTTCTCAAACATCTTCACTGGCTGCCAGTTGCACAAAGAATTATTCATTTTAAGGTGCTAATTTTTGCTTTCAGAGCCGTGCACGGCACAGGCCCCGACTATCTTTCGCTCCAAGGCCAGGGTCACCAGAGACACACAAGGGCATCTGCTGCCCCGACCCTGGCTTGGCAATTTGCAAAGAAAAAGACAACGGGAGATAGAGCTTTCGGGATCTGTGCCCATCGTCTCTGGAATGCCCTTCCAACTTTTATCCGTAACATTCAATGTTTTAAATCTTTTAAATCTGCCCTCAAGACCCACCTTTTTAGTGAGGCGTATGTTTTAACTTAATTTCCTGTATGCAAATATGTTTTAATAAGTATGTTTTATTGTGTAAATGCACTTCACTGTACAGCGGCACTGACAATTAATTTTAAAGTGGCGCTATATAAATAAATAAATCATTAAATTATTAAAATTATTATCTGAACGAGACTACTATGATCGACGTATGCTAAGAAGGAATGCGACTGCAGAAGATATCGAAAAGCTGTAATATTGATGTACAGTCCAAATAACTCAAGTTCGCTGACTGAATATGCTGCTGCGGCTTGAGGAAGACGTTTGGAATAATACGCAATGATGCGTTCTTTGCCTTGAACCCTTTGCGCCAAATATGAGCCTGTGGCTATGCGCGATGTATCTGAATACAGAACAAACTGACCTTGTGGTGCTGGGGCACATAGAAATGGGGGCGGGGTAAGAAGTTCCTTGACCTTCTGGAAGGCTTCTTCGTGCTAAGCTTGCCGGTTGAAAGCGTCGTTGCGTTTGGTTAAATCATGAAGGGGTTTAACCAATTCTTGGAGGCGTGGCAAATAGAGACTGAGAAACCCAACAGCTCCGATAAACCGTTTGACTTGTTTTGGGGAACGAGGGTGCGGCATGCTACGAATTGCTGAACATTTATCGTTCATAGCCTGCACCTGAACTACACCTTCAGCATTGATGCTGATTATGTGGCCAACAAATGTGACTCGTCTTCGAAACAATTTACACTTTTGTGTAGACAATTTGAGTGGATGCTTTTTCAAAGCCAAGAAGATGCTTTCTAAGTGCCTTGCATGTTCTGCATTACTTTCACTGAACACCAAGAATGACAAATGTGTCCGAATTAGGAATTTCAGCAAGGATGGAATTGCATTTTTCAGCAAAGATACCACTTGAGACAGTGAGATCCAATGGCAACCGACGATACATATAATTTGGAGATCCAGGATAGGGACAAATGCCAGTGTAAGCCTGAGATTTTTAAGAGAGGGGGAGACTGTGAAAAGCACTTTTGAGATCAATCACTAACAAAACCTTACATTTTGAACGACCTAAACGAGCTAGAACACATTGTAGGCTGACAAAATTCTGATTTACCGTTTTGCAACGACTGTTTAAATACCTGAAATCACTGATCCTTTTATCCTTTGTACCCTTTTCGCAGCATGACAGAACAGCCTGTCTTCAAGATGCCAAGATTTACCAGCTTATTGAACTCCTTGTCAATCTGCTTTCGATTTTCCTCTGGGATAGGATACGGGCGGACGAAAAATGGACTGTCATCCTTCAATTGGATCTCCACTTCAAAATTGGGGCACGTGCCAATTTCGCCGTATAGGCTGAAGGCCTCTTTGTTCCGTAGAAGTAGCCCATACAAGTGCTGCTTCTCATCTGCGCTAAGAGTGCTACCTTGCAGTGAGATTTGCTGTTCAATTATCACCTGGGGTGATAACTTTGAGATGGGATCATCAATATCCAGGTGAGGGTACCTAAGCAAATGTTGATAGTGAAGGTCAGATACGCACTTTTTGCGCGTGAACTTATTGTTCATGTAGTCTCGAGGGACAAGGTGGGTGGCATGAATATGGTCTGACAAATCAGTAAACGCAATAGGACGATTACCATGGAAAGTGACGTTTTTCTTAGAATTGTTCGTAATCTGGACAATGGCTGCACTTTTCCTGAGCTTTATCAACATATATGATGGACAATATTTGCTGAATTGCTCAGAAGGCTGCAGCAAGACCTCAGTATGCTTGAGCAACTTGGGAACTTTGCCTTTGACTACAATAGTCCTAGTTTGACCTGGTCTCAAGGTTACTGTCTGTACAGGGGTGAACTGGATACGCTTGGGTCTGACAGTTAGGGTACTGGTCGAAAAGTCGAGTGTACCATTCCATTCCGACAGGGTCTGAGCACCCAAAAGCAAATCTGGTCCAGTGAGGTTGTCTGCAATGACAGCACGAATGCGGAGTTTGTGACCTTGTATAAGAACTTCAATATCCATAGTCTTTGTGGCATGTAGAAATTCGCCGTTCCCTATGCGAAAATGTATTGGATCAATGTCAATCTTGGGCAACTTGGAAAGATGAGGAGATTTGTTTACAGATGTACCAGAAACCAAAGTGCGTGTTGCACCTGAATCAACAAGTATGACTAATCCTGCCTATCTGGGAGATAACCTTTGACATAATTTTGTGAAGTGAGTTTGAGATCAATTGGCTCTGGGCCCGAGTATTCAGACTCATGCGATGAACAATGGACAGGAGGACTATTAACCCTATTTCAACTAGGGGGCGACACAATATGGCCTGTTGACCGTCCCCTGTCTAAAAATGTGGTTGGTAGCTAGCGTAGTTGGTGTATTGACCTTGATCGTTGTCGGCTGAAGAGTTCCAGTGGTTCTGCTGGCGATACGATTGTTGATCAGACGGGTTATATTCAGGCTGGTACTGGTTGACGCGACTGTTGAAACCTAGCATTGACTGCTCTGGCGGCCGGTGGTATGAAATCTGAGGGAAGCTCTCCTCGGGCGACTTGGGCCTGAAATCTGTGGCAGTAACGCCAGAAATGTCCAGTGCGGCCGCAAAAGTGACAGGGGTGGCGCTCACGGGATCGTGGACGGGTAAGTGACTGGGAGCGTTTTTTCTGCAGTTGGTTGTAATCATCGCGGCGAGACGGGCGGCTGGTGCGTGGGTACGGCGATGCGGCTCTGGGACTGTGTGGTGCATCTGTGATGTTCTGGCTTTGAAAAGCGGCCTGGGTTTGTGGCGGTGATGCTGTACCAATCTTTAGATCGTCCAACTTGGACAAGATAGCATTGAGGACGTGGTCTGTACCAGTGGCACTTGCGGCGTGAACTTCGTCTGCTGCTGTAGAGAAATGAACACGTTGTTGCGTAATGTCGAGGAATCTCTGTGCACATTCGGCAATAGCGTCATCATCGACATCAATTGCCATGATAACAGCTCTCTGGCAATCGGCAGGCAAGGTTTGCAAAAGTTTGTTTTTGATTTGATTATCATCCTATCCAATACGGAGTGCAGCCAGCCTAATTTTACTTAGGTGTTGTTGAGCGGTCTGGTTTGTGGTGAAACTGATGGACTCGAACTTCTGCACATTAGCGAAGTGGGAGTGAGTAGGAGAAAACCGACTCAAAAATTTTGCCTTGATGTTGGGTAAGTCCTCAAACTCTTGGTCCTCGGCCCAAAGGCGAGCATGTTTGGATAGGCGGCATTTTAGAAGGCGAACAACATTGTCGAGAGCGTCGTCATCAGCCGGTGCATGTAGGTTATGTGCCTGTAGATAATCATGGAACGACAGCCACCAAGACGTGGCGAGTTCACGGCTTAAAACTTCACCATCATAGGATGGAGGTAACAAATCAGTGGGGCGAAGCGCCATCTTGGTTTATGTGGTATTACGCTATGAGCATGGGAAAAGATAACACGATATTGAGGAATGGGGTGATGATACTGTTCAGCTGGCTGGACGAAAAATGCTGAAATGGCAGTGAAACGTTAGTTACAGAGGATGTTGCATGTACTAGAATGGGCAGGAAAGTTAGTTATACACATTGCAATGGCGGGGGCTAGGGGGCTGTCTTGGTGATCTGACAAATCTGAAACAGGGCAAGAAGTTTTATCATAGCATGGTAAGGTAAATCAATAATCACATGTAAGTCTATCAAGGCACAGTTAGTCCATAGTCTCTGTTTGAATGTCAATTGGCGATATCACAATAACAGTCAGCAAAGTCTTGAATGAAGATCACGAGGAGACAGACGAAGTCATGAAGTAGGATGAAGTATCCTCCCTTGGGACTGGTATGCCATGATAATTGATACGTGTAGACAGGATCAGATGATAGTGACGGCCGTCAGAACGATATGTCGGTGTGTCGGAACGGGGATCACAAATTTGAATCCACGGCGGTCCAACACTTATTTGCATATGAAGTAGTCACAGGAGAGCCAATCAGAGGCGGTGATCGCAATCACGTGGTGTTTTGACGTAAACGATCCATCGAGCAAGGCGCTCAATATGGCGTCAAACAAATTGACACGAAGAGTTATCAAAATAATGAGTTCGGGACTTAATCGGTGTAATACAACTTGGCCGCTGATTGAACTTGAAAACCGGTCCTACACTCGATATTAGTCCGTTATATGATAATCCTCTTGAACATATTTGCCATAAGAGGGTATTGCTAAGGCATAGAATGATGCGATATCCAAAAGTCGGAAAATAGCACGTGTGAGAGGAAAGTCCCGATCGGAGAAGAGTGACTAAGTTTCGAAAAGCCGGTTCTCCACCATGTCGTGTTGGGATCATCGAATTAAGCCGAACAATGGTATCCTTTTATTTTGTTTATTATATCAGCAAATACTGAGCGTAAAGGTCGGAACATGCAGCGTGGCCTATCTGAACGGAGGTCCACGCACTTCTGACGGATTGACCCAGTTTCCACTTTGGCCAGCCTCCTTCCACGTGGTCACGTGACAGAGGGTACTGAGGCTTGAGGCTCCTAACGAAGGGGTCTAAACTATACATAACATTCGGGAAACTCCTCAACGCTACCTTTTTTGTGATTTAAGGGAGGTCTCTGTTTATATAAACAGGCAATGTTCAAAAATGTTCTGTAAGAAGGGACGGAACACGGGTCGTTTGAAGTCCAGTACCGACTAGTAGAGTGTCAGGGGAGCTAGAAGATATTGTTTTTACATACCTTTTCGCATTAATTTCCCCAGCGCGACCTTTTCTACTTGTTGACTGTTTGAGGGCTATACCGCGATTCAGCGAATCTACGGGAACTGAACGAAAATAGCCAAAAAACATTATGTACATTCATGTAGTGGTATTATATTATGTAATAAACATCAAACGATTATATTCGCCATGTTTTGTTTTTTCCCTACCACGGCCGATGTGGAAATGGTTCGGAAAAAACGCAGATTTTATTTCGTGCATGTTGGAAATTTCCTGAGTGGTTGATTAATGTCGCGGTTCAAACAGTTTGACACTCATGGAAGTGGTTTCACGTGACATCATCCCCTGACTTGCTGGAGGGACATACAAAATAAAGCAAACCCTAACGACCATGACAGCATTTTGATTCTGTATAGTCAGGCATGACAACTAATTGTTCTACTGTTACAGATGGCTGACCGTGAAAACTTTTAAGTATACGACACAGTGTATATATACACGTATTCAATATAGATATTCTCACACTGTTTCAGGCTGTTACCCACCACATTGTATCTGGTGCTTTTAGATGTCCCATGATTATATTTTGTTTAAATAGAGCTTGCTGGGAAAAAGGCATTGTTCCAACGACTTTGGTATCAAACAGAAACATAGCTATACATGTCAATCAGTAGAGTCACACAGACCATGAAACCGCGGAACAGAGGCTTTGTTGCCGAATTAACGATAGAAACCACCTCTGCAACTGTTATGCGAAGATAAAATGTTACGCATTACTGTTAGTTTGCTCTTACCATGTATGTTCCGGGCGATTTCAGGCGTTTCCTTTAATGTTGCCCGGTCGACAATGCAATGAGAGTCAAACAACTCTTATTTACAAACAAATTACCTCTATACAGTCATATTGATATTTGGCATGGTGGTGACGTCAGCGGAAATTCTCATACGTGAAGGACCATTCTGTTTGTGATTTAGTCCTCTTCTGTGAAGGACTGTTACAGTTGTTTGGAACGTACGGTGGCTGGGAAAGGACATCACATGATTTTTTTTTTCAGCATAAAATTTTTTTTTTCATGAAATATCTCAATCGATGGACTTATTATCTCGATCGATCGAGATAATATCTCAGGCGATCGAGATATTATCTCGGGCGATCGAGTTATTTATCTCGGGCGATCGAGTTACGAAATCGAGGCCGTTTAACATTCAACATGGATGACACCGTGAAAAGTCTGTTCCATCTCGGGCTTTGTCAAGCTGAAATGTGCTCTGTTCTCGCTCAGAGATTCGATTATAATGTAAGCGAACGGCAATTACGTAGAGTTCTTTCACGGCTACGTTTGTACAGGCGGAAGGCATTTTTCGATTTAAATGATGTTGTCGACTTCGTGAGCGGAGAGCTAGCTAAATCGGGACAGCTTCTTGGCTACAGATTTATGCACTTGAAATGCATTACCAATCGATTAGTGGTCAGCAAAGAAGCTGTCAAAATAATTCTGAAGCATCTTGACCCAGAGGGTGTTGAACTGAGAAGGCGTAGGAGACTTGTGAGAATGAGATATCGTGTAAATGGGCCCAATTATGTGTGGCACCTTGATGGCTTTGATAAACTAAAGCCATTTGGTATCTGTATACATGGCAGTGTTGACGGGTTTTCAAGGCACATTTTGTGGCTTGAAGCATACAAGACGAACAGTGATCCTGCCGTCATAGGCGGTTACTTCATCAAGACACTTGAAGATCACAAGGGTTGCCCGAAAATCATTCGAGCCGACCGTGGAACGGAAAATGGACATATAGAACACATGCAAACGTTTCTTCGAGAGAACAACAACGGAAACGATGAACGCTATTTTCAGTACGGAAAAAGTACTGCAAATCAGCGTATAGAGTCATTTTGGGGTATACTGTACTTCGAAAGCAAAATGCTGAATATTGGATTGCCTTATTTAAGGAATTGGAAGGACAAGGCCATTTCAGTGGCGACAAGAAAGACCAGGAGTTGGTACGATTTTGCTTCATGAATCTGATACAGGTAACGACATTATTTATATATAACATTACTGTAAAATCGGACGGATCAGAATGTCCATCCCACTTTGGAAAGGTCTTGTTGGTTACTGAAAAATTGGCAATGACCATAAATTGAATGAAAAGGACTGGCCATACATGCAAACTGAATGAATTTGAGATTGCATTTTCACACTATGTTTGGCCCTAGGGTCGCTTATGGGGCGTGTTTTTGGTTATACGGAAAGGCATCCGGCACTACTAGACAAAGTAATCTACATATATTATATTGACAAAGTAATTTACGTGTTATTTTTACATTTCTCAAGTAGGCGGTCTCTGTTTTAGCAATCATAGCTTTCTGTATTTTCAGGAGGAGTTGGACGAAGTCTGCATGCTTTGGAACGCACACAGAATCAGAAAGTACAACAATACCAATATCCAACACGGACGACCTTTATGATGTACTTTGTGCCAGAGCTGTTTGATGCTGAAGACGGCCTTTGCGATGTTGATGAAATGAAGTTCGAGCTTTGCCGGGGAGAGTGTTCCTTCTAGTCTCAATTTACATGTTACAAGGACATGTATGATCTTTGCTGCTCACTTATGAACGAACGTGGTCTTGCGATGCCAAATGATCCAGATGAGGCTAGAAACCTGTACATAACACTCAAAGCTGTCATTGATACACTTTTTGATTAACGCGTGCTAGGTTCTTCGCGCTTTGCAGATGTATTTCTCGCAGACGGCGCAGCCCAAAGCCCTCTGTGCTCTACACGATTTTTGAGTCCGACATGATCTGTATGGCTACTCTGTCGTTAAGGGTACATGTTATGGGACGGGAACTTGTTTGGTCCTTAAAGCTGACAGCATGCCATAAAACCAGCGCATTGCACATCACAACCACTATTGTAAATATTTTAATGGGTAACCTGGCAACTGTTTTTCTTCAATCTAAAATCCTCGCTGGTCCAAAGATTCGATTAAGAGAAACCAAATTTTGAAGTAATACTGGTATGCCAAATAGTTTTCGGCCCGGCACAGCGGTCCAAAAGCGAGGTGACATATCATGGACATTTACATAGTGGAGCCGGCTATACATGCTAGTCATGTTAGTCATTCAATCGTTTTTGGAGCCCATTGTGTTGTCCCATGCACTAAAACATGGCGGATTACGCCAGGAAGTGCTGGTTTTAATAATATTTAACAACAGATAAAATGTAATCAGAACATTACTGTTTTATTAAATAGATACGCGTAAGCTATTCTGTTCTAATGTTGTTCGTACAGTTATTGTGCACAATAAAAAAATAATTTCTATCACACAACTTTTTTCCCTGATCGTTTTGTAGTAGTATCCATCCAGCATTAGGGTGGTTTCGCAGGCGCACGGATAGCGCGACGTGAACAATTAGCAGCGGTGACGTCATCACTACTTGCGGTGTCGTGACGTCGTACGCAACGTCCCTTCGCGTAAACGGAGGGAAAAGACGGATAGCGGGCTCGATACACGTAAGTCTAAACGGACAGCAAAATTGACGAATTTTCACTGACACAGAAGTCGTACATCCTGAGTAGCACCTGTAATAGTTATTAGGAATATTGTGCTGCAAATAAATGGCTTTTGTAGTCGATATCGCCTATCCTTGCAGGCGAAAAAAGATGATGAAGTGCGGTTGCCGATGTTTCGCTCCCATGGATGTACACTTGACACTTGTGCCGCATGCATTTCATGCATGTCATGATGTGGATATTTCCCCGGCCATCCATGGTCATGATGATGATGGAATGTGTTGTCTTGTGTGTTCATGTTGTGAAGGCAGGTCTAGAGTGGTGCACGGGTGTGGCACAGCCAGGGGCAGGCTCTGTAAACTATTATGCATTGACAGAGCACAGGAATGTCATCTTTACGGAATCTGAATTCGTTCCAACATTGATCGTCCGTGTAAGTCTCTAAATCGAATCTAGGCAACGCTGGATCATATGTTACCCCCCTTGGCACCGCCATTTCTTCAAAAAGTAGGTACACAAACTCATCATCTTCATTTTCAATCGCCAAATGCAAGAGTTCTCCGAGTGCCGCCATTTTCAAAATTCGCGCCACCTAGACTTAAACGTAACCGTTTTCTCGTGCGCAGCGAAACCACCAAAATGACGCAGCAGTAAATAAAACGGTTACGTCTAGCTAAACGTTCACGTCGTGCTATCCGTGCGCCTGCGAAACCACCCTATTATCAGCAACAAGCCCTACACAATTACGGCTAAGGATGGCTTTTCCCTGCCATTATTGATGGTACTACTATCGCCGAATCGATAGATGTCGTCCTAGGTAAGCGTAAAGTTTACCCAGGACCAACCTGGGTAAGACTAAATGTTACCCAAGATCGTTCTGGGTAAACTTTAGACCACTAAAGTTTGAAATTCGCACACGTCGCGTCATTCACGACCACGTGCTTGACTATTCCACGGCATTATTCCACGGCTGACGTCATCGATGACGCGATATTGCAAATGGCGGCCATTAAGATTTCGACGAAATCGGCGATAAAAAACAGCATATTTACGGCGTTTTAAGCCAGGAAGTTGCACAGTGATACTGTCAGGGTCTTGAATTACACCCACAAAGTAGGTAGGTTGCATTGGGTGGGACTGTTACATCCACAAACAGAAAGTACAAGGCATTCAAGTTGGGCCTGGACTCGCTTCAAACAAACATCGTCTGCTAATGTAAACACACACTGTCTACAGTACATAATGTACACGTCTTGGCTCCATACATGATTAGCGTATCCGCGAATTAAAAATCACTTTGACAGTGGTTTGGGTCGCTGTGCAAAACCTGCTGGGCCGATTTCTTCAAGGTTTGGTTTAAAGTTAAGCCTCGTGAAATAATTTTTTACCTGACAAATAATTTTGACTATTCTATGGCTTGACATGCAATATATATAATATTCAATGGTATTCTTCGTTGCGCAGAGAATGTGCGCAAAAGCAAACACACAGTAGAATGTTCACTGTTAAATGCGATATCGACAACAGTGAAATGCTCTACTGTTGTAGAGAGTACGTTGCCGCTTGAGCTGGACAGTGCCATGAAATGGTGAGGTATTCCAAATGTTGTTGTGGAAATTGTATGTTTTTTTCCTTTAGAAATTCCTCAGATTCTAAAGGTATCTGGGCACACTACACAAATACGTACCATTGCTCTGTAGTATTTTGCTTCGTGAAATGTACGTAAATTGAGTGGTTAAAATTGCAGTCTCGGTTTGAGTGTTGAATGGCCTCGATTTCGTAACTCGATCGCTCGAGATAAATAACTCGATCGCCCGAGATAATATCTCGATCGCCCGAGATAATATCTCGATCGCCCGAGATAATTAACTCGATCGCCCGAGATAATATCTCGATCGCCCGAGATAATTAACTCGATCGCCCGAGATAATTGAGAGATTCGGCTCTCCCGTTTCCGGGATCGATATCAGGATAGGTATCAGGTTGTGGATAGGATCTAACCTGAAATCCGCTATTTCATTCAAATGGCCAGCTTGAGGACGAGGGACAAAACGCAACCGTCTCCAACTCTCGCGGGAATTCAATAAACAATAAACAATACTTTATAACGTTGGTTCATAGCAGGTGAATACCAATTATGTGGAGCCTAGGCCTATGTCGTGTTGCGCTACCGAGGCACAAAACTTCTTTCTCGGGCAGACGGGATCGGGATAGCCAATTTGAAGCAGGGAATGATAACGTCACATCTTTGGCTAGTGAAATCAACTATACCTATTCATGTCAATTACGTTTTCTGGTTATGGCAAACTGTTTATGTGAAACCTACAACAGGGTCCACAGCTTGGTCACAATGGCCATTTATGAGGGGCTCACAACGCATGTCACATTTCAAAGATTTGTCGCGGTACGACGCGACCTGAATTCATATCCCGATCTCGATCTCGGAACGTCGCAGCCGAACCTCTCTAATATCTCGATCGATCGAGATAATAAGTCCATCGATCGAGTTTTTTCATGAAAATAAATTTTCACGCTGAAAAAAAAAAATTTATGCTGAAAAAAATAAAATAATGTGATGTCCTTTCCCAGCCACCGTAGGAACGAACTTCACTAGCGCACAGAAAATAGATGGGATCGTGAGAGCAATCACATCGTGAAACTACTGACTTACAGGCTGGACTCTCACGAATGCGGCAGAGAGCCCGAAATCACTAGGGACTTGTGAATTTCGTTTTAAATGCGTGAGTGATTTTTATGGAGTTTATCCCGTCCAACGCCTGTTTAGGTTTAGCACTTTGGTACCAGTATAGACACTCCCAAGGCAGTAGATTTCAGACACACGTTGGTCATTTCTCCTTTTAGTTATTTTGTATGCCTCTCGGTAAAAGAGTTCGTGACGTACCGAACTTGTTCTTTCCGGAGTCTTCCGTCTTCAACAATGTGTCAAAGTCGTACCTCAAAAATGGGATACATATCGGTCGTCTGTCTGATTCTAATAGACGCCGTAATCATTGCAGAACGTATCAAAAACTGTTCCACAATACATAAACTTTCCTCCGAAAATCACCCTTCTGAATTCCGGTCAGCTTGTGGGACTCTTCAAATACAAAGACGCGTATAACGTCTGACAATGTTGATCTGGACTCTTTCTACTTCCTAGTATTTTACGATGACATGACCACGCCCGATTGCCTTACTGACCCATACCGGTATCGATTAAGTCTATCGTACACTCATGACCCTGTCAGAAGCAGTAGCGAATGTGTAGTTGTACAGGAGGAAGTCGCCGAGACGGGCTGCAGACCAAGTAATTCTTCAAGGCATGTTGTGCAAAGAATTCTGCTGATCACATGCCGCAATGACTTTATGAACAAGGGTACCGGTGTTAAACATCTGTGGTTGTTTCCCATGTGTCAGTGTTTCCAAACAATAGGCAGCTAGAGAGACCATGACTTTTCAATAGGGGGAAACACAGAAAAACTTGTCAATCTATCTTTTAGCGTTCCCAAACAATGAGGGGAAACACTCAAAAATAGAAACACTCAAAAACATTACACCGGTACTCGGGCAGTTGTTGTGTATACAACCGGGCCACAATTCACGGTCAGCTATTCACCGGACCACGAGCCAGTGACCTTAGAATACAAGCTTGAGCGAATAAATAACTCTTCTATGATTGATCCACGATGCAGCTGTTCAGCCGGGTGGGCTCAATGGAAATGTAACTGTTACTCCTTTCAAACACAATCACATTCTGCTTGGTTGGCGATGTGGAAATGCTGGAATGAAGGCGCAAATCTTCTAAGCGTACTAGACAAGTCGGAGATGGATGCAATCTGGTACATGCTACGGACCAGCTGGTGGCGGATATATGCGGAAGAGCAGGATTCGGATCCGAGGAGAACATGGATTCCCATTGCAATTACTGATCTAGACACCAATTCAAAGGTACACATGTAAAACTTCTTGCTATGTTTGAAACAATTTTCCTTTAAAATACGCATTGAAAGGACCATTGGCATTACAAGGGTAATATTACCCAGCTGTCGGCTGCCCAGTCACCTCCTATTCTACATAAGTAGTTTCCATCACAGAATTGCACAAAAAGGAAAAATTCAAAATCTAACTGAATTATCACGCTTTTCGGATGTCGACTCCGATTATACTTTATTCTTCCATTTACCTGTCCCACTACCGAACATGGCAAAATAAAGACAAAGTTTGAGGTAGGCCTATTTTGGTGGGGGAGAGCGCAAGACATAGAAGGGCCTAAGTTACATAAAGAATGTAATACAAGTTGGACCTTGTGGTGTAGTAGGCTTAGGCCTAGAGTGTATAGCTTGTGGTTTGTGGTTCGATGTGTCAAGATGAGGTTACTTTGGGTTAACTGTTTGCTTTGCATTTCGGATTTGTGTGGTGATTTCGATGGACAGTGATGACGATTATGACGATGGGGCGGACGATGAGCAGGCAGCATATGAAAGGAGGCATCTTCATGGTTACAGCTTAAATCAGCGGTTGGACTACGCGGACACTTTCAGACTGCACCATGTGATAGGCATTGACCATGTCTGGTCTATACGTTCATTTGCGAACCATTTTCCTATCCACTCACGGACTTTCTCTAGATGGGTAGATGAATACGAGGAAATGGCAGAAAGGCGTGATCGATGCACGCAAGATGAGAGAATACGACGAAGAATTCGACAGCATGGTCGTGACGAACAAGGTACCTCAACTTTTTGTCAGCATTTGACGGAAAACGTGTGCCCTTAAGTGGAGTAAAAGATGATTGTGAGCTGTTTCAGTCAGTTGCATTTTCGAGATTTTTGTTAACATCAACGTCACTTTGCTTCAGACACCCGAAGCGATCACGTCATATCAGGAGGCGAGGCGTAGGCAAGCACACACAGGAACTTTTTGTTTTGTGTCTGAACACGGCTGCACCACATGTCCCGTCAAGAAATCCAACGAGCGAATGGACAGGACTCCCTCCTCCCTTCTGACTTAACGGCTAACCGCAGTTTTAAAAGCCACCTCAGGTCCTTATGGAAATTGGGCATGGGTAATTGGGCATGCTCATGAGGAATTGAGAAGGACACTGTGATCTGATTTCCCGCCAGGAAGTAATCCGTATGATCAGTCTCGCTTGGTAAAGATTGGCCGAACGAGTGATCGACAGTAGATGGTGGCTGAGCTAGCTTCTTCCTGAAGGAAATGTGGGCGCAATGATCCCATCTCCATTAAATGACGAACTGATAGAGGATGATGATGATGATGACGACGACGACGATGACGACGACGAATGATTCAACAATAAAACGTTTTTAGTAACGTTCATTTACTAGTTTATTCCATTCGTTTGTTCAAATACTGCCCATTACCCCACTATCAGATCAACCTAACAGTTTATCATTTTGTCAGACAATTCGATTGGATAATCCTGCATTATTGTCCCTGTTCAAACTGTGAATTCCAAAATCCCGGTGTCCTACCTTGTGCTGTAACAAGCAATGCCTGGGTAACTTGACAGATAACACTGCTCATCGTCGGTTGTGATACGTGTACTGTATCTCCCGCAGTCAGTTGAAATGATTCAGTTGCGAAAAAACGTAAAGCTGCCGTGACTTTTAGTTCCTTTGGCAATGCATGGTTTCGCAGTGACAAGGGTTTCAGGTTGTCTCCGACCGCATCAATCAAATCCAGAATTGTTTGTCTGTCCAGTCGATATCGTTGATACAATCCGATGTCATTATATTCATCAAGTGGATGAATTCTGTCCCGAAATACACGTTCTCGACGTATGGTACGCCGTCTAGCCAGACGTTCTTATGCTATCAAAATCAGTGCCATTCCCCTACGCTGTCTGTTCCAAAGTGGACAAATAATGAAGTGAGTAGCCAATACGATTGAACTTAAGACACCCCTGGAGGTGTCTCAAATATAAGCACCAAATTAAGCGTAAGACTTGACATAAGTAGCATATTGAATCCCACTTATTCCTTACACTTATCTTAAGTGTTGCCTAGGTGTAAGACTTAGACTTAATTATGTTTATGAATATGGACCCTGGCGAGCATACGGGAGCTGTTGTCACGCTTTTGCCCGGTTACATACCGATTACCTCATAAAGTTTAGGACACTTTGGTGGTCATGTCAATGCTAGGACACCGACTATTCAACCAGGACATTACTGTTTTGACCATACTCCCAACCCATTTTCCTCGGTAGTGGGACAGGTAAATGGAAGAATAGAGTATAAAGACCCGAGTTAGCTCTCCATACGTCTATCCTTTCCATGTGGAACGATGCACTATAGTAGGGTGCTTCCTGGAGGCATGGATCTACCCTGTTACGTCTTGGTGCTGATATCGATTATTGCGACGAAATGGAAAACGTATAACCGAATTCTTTCAGTTACATTTCTTATAGGTTGCAACGAATTTCACGACGCCACAGAAGGTTTTGTACTGTCGACACCTAGCGACAGATAAACATACTTCGTTAATCAATACTTGTTTTATCTGATGATCTGAACTACAATTATCAACGAAGCTACGAAGCGACGAAGCTTTGAGAATAATTTCAATGTGGTGACGCATTTATATTTTCTTTCATTCAGCACGATGACCACTGGACACAGGTGCGAAACTATAAGATGCACAAGAGAGACCCAATAACGTTCACGGAATGGTACAAGGTCGACTACGAAGCGTGGATAAGCGAGGCACCTTTCACCACGCTCAGCCGCAAGCAGCCTTCAGCTCCAGCGACCAGCTGTACCGCGATGTTCTTGCACGGAGTCTACGAATACGGTAACTGGTTCAAGGTCCCGTGTGGGATGGAACTAAGCAGCTTGCTCATCTGAAAGAAACCCGCTACAGTTACCACGGTTACGAATGAGCAGACCATCTCAATGAAGGCATGGTCTTCCCCAGTCGAGACACTTGCAGCAACTGGTAACACTCGCTGTCCTCCGAAATGGAACTTTGTCAGCGGCACATGTCTCTGCCTTGTCGGGCTCGTACGAGAAGACCAATGTGCGTCGTCTGAGGGCTACGACAATGCTGATAAATCATGTAAAGTGGTCGAAGGCATCATTGCGTCTCGAAATGCCGAGCTAACACAGATATACAACTATTGTTTAGGTTTGTGGATGCATACCGAAATTGACGGGGATGTCTGGCTTGGGAAGCAGAACAGTTCTTTTAATGTTTTAGCTTACAGTGATTCCATAGAAAAGTGGATGATCGAGTCGATGAAGTTCGAAAGAAAACTTTACAGAGTACCAAAACAACTCGTATCCCCGACAATATAAAGACATGAAAAGTGTACTTTGTGAGACTGTACCACATGCAGTATTTCATGAATGCGGTCCTCAACAGTTTCAATGCGATGACAAGACGTGCATCACTGTTGACAGATACTGCAATGGAAAAATCAATTGCCCAGGTGGTTCTGATGAGATGAAATGTGACGTCATCGGTAATATGACGTCATCAGTAGACGATATGTCGTATCACGTGCCGTTGGAGACGTCAACAAAGCACCAATGGTTTTACTCATGTGAAGAATTCAACGACTCGTTCGCGAATGATTCAAATGCGACTATTTCTGTTTCACGATTGTACGACCGCGTCTCAGATTGTGAAAATGCAGAGGATGAAAGCAACTACATTGACAAAATATGTCATCCGACAACAGAACGGTGCTGTTCAGATGGTGAGTGCATTGACAGAAACAAAGTTTGTGACGCGTATGAGGATTGTAGAGATGGGAGTGATGAAGATTTGGCGATGTGCAGATTTTTTGGGTGTTCTAAGAATGCCTTTCTTTGCTATTCATGGGATTGCATAGCAGACCTCCGTGTTGGGGACGGCCAGATTGATTGCCAAGGGCTTTCCATGGAAGACGAAGTAGAGTTGTATGCTGAAGTTTGCGGCGCGGATGAAGTGAAAAGCCCGTCTTCTGATCATTGTATACCGAGGGATATAATATGTATGTATGATAAGGACAAGTACGGTTACGTTGTTGGCTGTAGAGATATGTCGCACCTTGGAAATTGCAAAGAATTCCAGTGTCCGGGGATGTTCCAGTGTTCAGCCGGTTACTGTATACCACAAGATATGGTCTGTGATGGAACTTGGGACTGCGCGGACGGACAGGACGAGCAGGCGTGTTCTGACCACATCAGCTGTCCTGGGGCATTAAAATGTGGAGGCCAAGAGGAGACGATCTGCATTAATCAACATGACGTCTACGACGGTGTCGTTGACTGCAAACACTCACGGGATGATGAAAAGTTTTGCGACATTCTTCCATGCGATGGCGGGTGCCGGTGTGTCGGCCATGTTGTTGACTGTACCTCGGCAAACATGTCGGGTGTTCCAACAATGTCAGGGTCGATCCGAGCAGCTTTGTTTGCAAACAATCGTCTGCAACTGACTCCAGCAACATTTGATGACTTCCACCTGATCGCGTATTTGAATCTTTCTCGTAATGAGTTAGAGACGCTAACGAATGGAACATTCAAGAATCTGGCCAATTTTCTCAGCCTTGATCTAAGCTATAACCAATTGACCAGTCTGGTACCTGGAATGTTCGCAGGACTGACGCAAGTACACCAGCTTGATCTAAATGGCAATCCCATTAGCGCCATTAAAGCTTTTGCTTTTACCGGCTTGGACAGCCTGCTTCGTTTAGACCTTGGGAATTTCAATCTTGGATCACTTTGGGAGAACGCATTTCGAGGTCTAACGAATCTTAAATACCTCTCAGTGACTAATTCCAAACTAAAGCGCATTCACGTAGGTGCGTTCAATGGCTTCTCTCAACTACTCGAACTTGACATAAGGTATAATCTAATTGAATTAATTCTTGCAGAGGATTACCAGGGCCTATCTTCGTTTGGCGAACTCACCCTTCACACGGACGTGCTACGCTTCTGTTGTGCTGCACTGGTGGCGGGTATCACCGCTGATGATCTCTGCACACCAGGTCCAGATTGTTTCTCCTCCTGCTCCGATCTTCTGGATTCATATTTCTTCACCATCACCTACTGGATGTTTGGCATCACAGCGGCGCTGGGAAACCTTTTCGTAATCATCTGGAGAAGCTGTAAAGAAAAGACCGAAATTGTGAATCTGCTGATCTTAAACTTGGGTCTCTCTGACTTTTTGATGGGGCCTTATCTCCTTATTGTTGCGGTTGCCGACCATATTTACTCGGGGAAATATGCTTACTTTGAGTCTATGGCTGAATAGTGCATCGTGAACCATTGCAAACATCTTGTCAACAGTCTCCAGTGAGATGTCAGTCTACATGCTGGTTCTCATAACCACCGACAGACTTATTAATATCGTTTTTACTTTTAAGATACCGAGGCTACCCTGAAGTCAGCCATACCTCTGATTGTGATTGGTTGGGTGTTATCTATCTTCTTGGCCGTCCTACCTCTATTCGGTGGTGACTTCTTCACCGATTTCTACGTCACTAACAGTGTTTGTCTGTCGTTCAATCCAAACAAAGGAGTCAGCGCGGTCGGCTGGGAGTACACCCTATCTCTCTTCCTTCTGAACTTTGCAGCGTTCACATACATATCCTTTGCCTATTTATCTATCTACTGCCACTACAAAAGCAGCCAGAATGCTCTGAATGATATCCGTGATATAAACGCCGCGAAGTCCCAAAAGGCGAAGGATCTTGCTTTGGCGAAGAAATTAATCATCATTGTTTCACAGATTTTCTGTGTTGGGTGCCGCTTATTGTCATCAAGGTGGCTGCATTATGTGGCGTTGTAATGCCCGATGCGTTCGCGCCTTGGATAGCTGTTTACCTCCTGCCGCTGAACCCGACTATCAATCCGTTCCTCTACACCATCTCAGCCTGGAAGCGAAAGAACAAGAAGGCCGACTACGAGACCAGCAACGCATCTATGAGAACAAACTTGAGTTCGTCAACGGAAGGTAGCAGTCCTGTATCAAATGGAAGGAAATCAAATCCGACGCAAATGAGAGACAATACATCCCCGTAAGGAAACTGGAAACTCTTAGAAAAAAGAAATTAAGCATTCATGAAACTTTTATTGATATTCGGCCACCACAAATTTGCACTCCGCAAAGATTTTCAGCGAAATCTTGGGAGGTTTTAAGAATCACAAAAACCACTGGTTCTAAAAAAAGATATTCCCTAAAATCATTGCGGGTTGCATATTTATGTTGGCCGGAAAACAATAACAGTTTTCCAAAAACTTACTTTTAAGAAGGTTCCCGGTGTCAAATCGTGCTGTCATTACATATTGGAAGAGTATGGGCGACCATAACAACACAAAATTAACAAAGACCATGTATTTAAATTATCATTATCATCTCCTTTTCGACGGTTATAACCTAAACTAAAACGAACGATGCTGTTCGTTTATGTTTTTGATGCTCTCGACACCAAGGTGTCGTATATGCGCTTAAAGGAGTACAGAATATATCAACTATATCGATCGTCCTTACCTTAGTTTTCTCGGGAACGAAGTGAATAAGCTTTCCTATCTTGATTGATTCATTTTCTGTACCTTGGTGTTTGCTGTGTTTTTGAAAACCTTCACTCTAATGTGGATGATATTTCAGTATACATATGTGTAAGTGTACTCTCCGTTTTAAGATCTGCTGCTTTGCCAGGTTGTATACAGTTGCTTGCATTTTCTTGCCTTTTCCTTTTCCTGTCTTGTTTCCTTTTTCATGTATGGAATTGCAGTATTATGCTAAAACATGTACTCTTTTTCTATCTGTACTGTCCTACAGTATATCAGTATTAGACAAAATAAAATTAGACCCTGATGATTGAAAAACTGGTACGTATCATTTTGTTCTTGCTGACCAGTATGTCGCCTTCTCCGCGCCAATCCAAATGCGCCAAAATTGATGGAATATCTTCCTTAAGGATCGTACTCATATATATAGATGTTAGTATTTGTCACTAATCTGATCACTGGGCAACACAACAAAAGCTTATCTTGTTTGCTTGGTTTGTGTTCATCAGCAGACTATTAGGAAGCTAATGAAAGGGACTGAGGAAACCCAAATATGAATTACATGACATTATAATGCACATTCAACAATATTTTACGTCAAGGTCTGACTTACATCACGTGTATTACCCACGCCGATTAAGGCCTGTCGACCTCCATGGAAGCTGTTTCATGGGGGTCGATGTCATTAAGATTTGCCTTTATAACCCATTGGTGAGACAGTAGAACAATGGGAATTTAGGACTAGGCGCGAATGAGATTAATTGTTTAAAGACATTAGACCGTGTTTTTGGTTGGACCGGAATACTTTTAACTGTGAGGTAAGGGGAAAAACACGTAGAACATTCAGCCTTTCTTCAGAAAGAAAAAAAAGGGGATAATCTGTATCATGATGTTAAGTTAAGAGATGGTAATAACGCTTTTCTTTTAAGGGATGCCCTATAAATAGATATCAGTTTCGATCAACAAAAATGCTCTTATTTCATCCCCAACGGCGACTTCGACGCTGGGAGTCGTATCGAAATAGTTAGGTCGTACGGCTTCCAACCACTTGCTGCCTCTTCTTCTTTTCGCATCCGTTTCACTGGCATCCACTGGAGTTTTAAAACCGAATTGAATGCGCATTGAAAGTTATATTGGCATTGGGGTGCCACACTCAATACCGACGGTTCCTGGAGTAGATTGAAAACGCTTCAACCCAGTTGCATTGACCAATTCAGATGCCTGGTTGGTTACATCGTCGTGCATGGCCATCTACCCCGGTCTCTCCTTTTGAAATAGCAGGGATGCGCTGACAGGTGGTTGCCTAGTCCTTGCTAATTGAATTTAATATTTGTCTGGCCCTGGCTAATTGAATTTAATATTGCCTAGTCCTGGCTAATTGAATTTAATAATTGTGCCCTGGCTAATTGAATTTAATAATTTCCTAGTCCTGACTGGTTTAATTGATAATTGTCTGGCCCTGGCTACTTGAATTTAATAATTGTCTGGCCCTGGCTAATTGAATTTAATAATTGCCTAGTCCTGGCTTAATGTAATTGAATTTAATCATTTCCAATTGCTTATAATACGTCCTGAATAAAAATGTCAACACTTCTGTTTTGTATACAGAAATTTTGTATACACCAAATGCAAGTTTCAACAAAGATGCTTGCATGATAACTGCACTTCGGTGTTGCGTATAACTTCACTTCTATTTTGCTGACCCGAGATTAAATACGAATGATGTACCCCGCGTGGGAAAGCATCCCCTACTGACTAGTCATTTTCCGAATTTTTGAATATGAATATGTGGACCCTTTAGCCAGAGCTATTCACAGCTGTGTTGATCATCACTAGCCGTTATTTAAAAAAACTTATTCATACTGAATGATGAATCAGCCTCGCTATTTAAGGGTTACTAGTTCTAAAATGATTTACGTTAGATCTCTTTGATTCTGGAGTAATTTTAGGATTTTCAGAATATGGACAAGTTTGTTTTGCTTCTGATTAAAGGCAATAGGCTTTTGTGATTCTGGTCCTCGAGACACGTCACATTGGACAACCATATCGATGCAGGGTTTAGTGTTGTGTATGTTCTTGTCAGTTCCATGTCTGAATGGATTTGGCTTTACATGCCAATCTAACGGCGTTGTGCGTCTTTATCCATCCTGCAGGAGGAGTCTTTGTGATTGACGGACACTGCCGGTACGTCGGCTTGACGTTTTAAGTCCTATCACAGTTATGGTGAGCGTTCATTTGCGCCTACTTCATTACACAGATGCGACATAAGAACAAGGCTATCGGTGTCAGAGTCAACCGATTGGAGGGCAGTAGGGTGCGTTCTCGTAAGGCCAGTGTTGTCGAGCTAACCTGTACATTTACGAGTCGGGGCCATCGTCTAAGGATGGTGGTCGGTTTGGTTAAATATAGATTAGGTTCTATGACTTAATGTGGTCAAATGCCTCTGAAAAAACAAATAAGAGATTGGTTGACACGAGAAAACAATGTGGATGACATGCACCTGTTATGCAGCTTAAATCTCTATGATCCATCTGTTCGAAATAACCTAAAATTGATTCGGACAAAGATCAGGTTTGGAGATTTGATTTCTCGCGGAAATAAGATCTGATGACATAAATTCATGTACTTTGGAACGAAAGGTCTCTAACCGTCCCTGTCCGTGGATGAGACCATTGTGCTTGAGCGTGACGTCAATGCTGTTTCTTTACCGTTGTATTATCCTGACGTGACACAGATGTTATAGGCCATCACTTTAACCTCCCCACACACATGGGCCTTCCAGTCCTTACTATCAAAGTACTGGAAATCATGCATGCCCGACCAAAGGCGGCACTTTCCAAATCCATAACGCAGCAAAGAGTCGTACTTGATCCACCGGTAGCGCACCATGTCGCCACTCGGTCTGAACATCAAAGACAACACGTCTACGTAGCCTTGATCTCATTCATTCTGGCGTTTCCACTACAGAAATGTATATACATCTGAACGGCCGGAGTGCATCCATGACATAACAATCGAGTTTACTTATCATTCATGTCTTTTTCTTCGTTTAGTCTAGCAATTTTAGGGAATACACCACTGGAACAGCATATATTTGAGATTTGACGATGGGTTTTATTGTGATAATTACTAGAGGTAGGCCTAGTGTGACATTGCGCCTCAACATACTGTGGGGAAAGTTTTTGGCCTAAGTTCCAGAGCTTATTCGCATACGCAAGGCCCCCTCACAGTGCACCTCGTGGGTGATCTATCTGCGGCTAACCCTCAGAATAAAATTGACACTGAGGGTCAAAAGGATATGAACAAATGTATGTATTACACTTTGTATTACTCAATGTAGGAACTACGGTAAAAGTTAAACGTCACCAGGACTGGTACAGTACAGTACAGCAGGAAGAGTTGTGCCAATCTAATAAGCACTCATTCCAAATCTCCCCTTGGAACCTTCCCCTAATCGTCTCGAGAGATCTGCGTGAAGGAAATGCTTGGATTATAGAGCTGTAGTACATTATGTAGTACATTTTTTAATGAATACATTACATGTAGGCGCGTCGTATCTCGATAATTCGTAGCCTACTTCTATTGCACCCTTTGGTTAGTGGATTTGAAAGACATCGAAATGCCTCCAGATCTAAACACAGTGACACATGACAGTGATGCAGATGACACTTTGCTGGTGACTTTTATAACCCTAGTTGATTTCTACATACCTTGTGTGATATTTTCTTTAGGTTTTCTAGGAAATACCATGATTTTCATAATCATGACGAGGCGACTTAGGAAGTACAAAAACGTCGTAATGTCTTACCACTTCCGAGCGTTGGCCTTAGGTGATAATGCTATTTTAACACTTGGATTCGGCCAAAGGTTAATTATAAACTATTTCATACCCTATGCTTGGGAACACCATGGTGATTTTCTGTGTAAGGAACTGTACTACAGCCTATTTGTGTTCCTCGGTGTCCACGTTTGGAATGTCATTATAATCGCCATTGATCGGTTTGTGGCTGTATGCGTACCTCTTCAGGCTGCTGCATGGTGCACAGTAAAGAAAGCCAGGACTTGTTATGTATTCAATATTTGCTTTCATCTTGTCTTCAATTCGGCGAAACTATGGAAATATTACCAGAAGCATGCAACCCCGAACAACGACGACCATTGCATTAACCCACCGGAATTCCCATCGCGGTTTGAGGAATATTCTTTGATGGTTTATTACGTCATCGTCAACTACGCACCCCCGATAATAGTTCTCATCCTAAATATATCGATTTTGATAAAATTCAGGCGACGGGGCAAGGAAATACAACTAATGGGCGAAAGTGGCAACAAAAAGAAAAATGAGGATCAGGAACGCCATTTAACGGTGATGATGATGGTAGTAGCCTTTACGTTTATAATCTGTCTGGGTTGTTATCCACTTTCAATTATTGTTTGGAACTATTGTATACCAAACGTTGCAGTAGCCCATCCAATGATGCAGCTGCTTAGCATATTAATTTTCAATTTCTTGGTAACTCTAAATCCCTGCCTTAACTTTTATATATATTTATTGGTTAGTGCCTCGTTTAGGAAAGACTTCGCACGATTATTTAAGTTTTGTGCAACACATATGGAGTGAAGCTCTTGGACTAACATTATGCTGAGAGATAGGCGCGCCATTATCATGAGCTTTGGAGCCCAGTCGCTTTAACGGGCGTGTCAACACGTTTTAGTTGCGCCCGCGTTCCTCTGTGCTAAAGATTCTCATCTCTTTCGAGCCTCACCAGATGATCATAGTATTGGCGATGTGAACAGTGACGGGTTTAATTTAGTGACATTGGCATGTTTGGTATGGCGGTACGGGCATCAGCATTAGTGTAGGTTATTGTATTTTGAAGAGTTACCCCCTTTTGTAAGTTCATGCAGATTAGCATTTTTCAGAATCAAAATGCTTCCTCTGCTCAGATGGAAACGTGGTTGAATATATAATATGTAATTCAGGACTATTAGATTTACTTATTTTCTGATGCAAAATACGAAATGTTATGCAATGCATGTTTTATTACCAGAGTAAATCTAATAAGCCGTGAAGTTAATCGGCTCAAAGCAGTCTGCCCCGAGGTCTGTGCCGCTTCGACACCCCGAACCACATCACAGACAGACGGTGAGGAGGGAGCTTCATATATCTGGTGCGCAGCAATAATCTATCGATTTCGCTTAGGTATTCTAGGTAAATGCCTTGTTCCTCATGATTATTTTTTCCTGACTATATTGGAGATTCAATTAACACACATCGTGAGGCCATTATTCTCTTGAATGAACCGAATACACTGATCCAACAATGTAGACCTCTCACAAATAAACAAAACATGAAGTTAACGTTGTGCATCTTGTACGAGAGCCGAGAAGGATCAATCGAAATACGAATTGCGAACGACGAACTTCGAACTACGAAATTCTAGCATCGAAGTGCGAGGTTCAATATTCTACTCAACCTATCAGAATACGTTGATGAAAGCACATGACTCAGATAATCAGTAATGGTGAAGCAACGAGTGATGATCACCGTTGGTGATGGCCAGAAAGCATTCTTTTTTTACTTTGAAAGACAAAATCATCTATAGAGAGTAGTGCTCTTTTTGTGAAACAGCCTTCGTCGTTGGACTTATAGTCTCCGCCGAAGGTTGAAACTTCTGTCTGTATTCGGGCAATATTCTCCACAAGAAAATTATTCCAGCAAACTCTCGTCTCCAGGTCGAAGTTGCGTATACGTATGTACAGAGAGCAAAAAATTGTAAAACTCGTCGATTGGTTGAGGTTTGTCCGTATACTAAGCGTTTACTAATCAACCTATGATATGGGCTCCAGTCAAAAAATGCTATGGCAATAAAGCATCGAGCCAAAAATCTGGAAATTTCAAAAAATTTGCCTTACAAACCATACTAATTTCTTATATGATTTTCAAAAAGTCTTATACTATGCATGCCCTGCCCCGATAGGGTAAGGCAATTCCATTTTTTAAAGGGGCTATTTTCGTTCAACTTCGACCGGATCTTTTATCACTGATACGTGACGTGACGCTCATTTGACATGACCCTTATTACTTCGAATGGTATACTTCATTAATTGTTGCGAACACAGTAAAACAAGAAATTATCCAAAGAGTTGCCAAATCACGTAAACGTTGTTCTTATAATCAAACGTATAGATATATTAGTAGTTACTCCATGCATGCACGCTAAAATTAACCAATTATTTTCAAAAGATGCATTTACCCTGCTATCCAAAACCGTCTGTAGTTATTAAGTTACAGTGTTTTCGCGTGATGACGCGGTAGCCATTTTGGGATATCGAAGAGAATGTATATTATGTACATAATGTCAATAATTTACAACTAGATAGACGCGGTTCTCACGCTCACGTATTATGCATTCACAACTCTGGATTGCGGGGTGTTTCACATCTCTATCCAACCAGGAGTGCCGCACATACAGGTAAATGATTCAATAGGGAGTTTTGGCAAATCCCCGAAACGCCAACGTGAATGCCTTTCTCATTATACGACCTCCTGATAACGAATTCGAACAATGGGATTGGCGTTCACGTGGACGTTTCGGGGGCTTTGCGAAAACTCTTTAATGTCATTTTTAACGGCCACTTAGAAAATACATTTAAGTAGCGGTATTTAGGTCTGCGTAGGGACTCCAAACCATTTTCTGTTATTAGTATTTTGATCATGATTACAACCATGTATGAGGAGTGAATGTGGCAAATCCCGTCAGGTCCTGATGTTTCACGCGATTATCATGAAACGCAAGAGCAATTCGTGTTGCCAAAATGAATCGTTTCTCCTATCTATACAAGAATTACCAAGAATTACCAAGAATTACCAAAGGCTTTATTAAACCAATTGACACAAGTCACATAATCTATAATAGAGCCGAACATACACAGAAATATAGACAGGACATAGAAATATACATGACGGATACAAAAGGACAAACAGTAAGTAAATGCTAGGAGTTTAGGGTAACCGGAAAAACGCCGACCGACCGACCGACCGACTGACCGACTGACCGACCGACCGACCGACTGACCTGCCAACCTACCGTCATATGCAGTATCCCTTTCGCTTCTCTATAGCACATGTACCTGTGTAGTGCCCAGCGCAATGGGCGTGATGGAGTCCGACGTGTCTGACAGCAGCATCTCCAGT
This sequence comes from Lineus longissimus, assembly GCF_910592395.1. NCBI lineage: Eukaryota > Metazoa > Nemertea > Pilidiophora > Heteronemertea > Lineidae > Lineus > Lineus longissimus. The sequence goes on along the minus strand of NC_088317.1, from coordinate 13,430,876 downwards.
CAATTATACCGGGAAAACGAGCCCACGCGGTAAGGAACTGATAACGATACTCTAAAGATATGCTTTGTCTACATGGTCGGTTGATATAAAAACATGATTTGGGCCTAGTATATGCACTGTAGTTTTTCTACTCGAGTGTCTCGACCGATGCAATGCATGAACTGCAACGCGCAACATGCGTTTGTTGTCATTCGACCAGCTTACGTGCGCTTGTTTACAATTTCATTTCATATGACCTGCTATCGTGGATTGGATATATCACATTGACTTATGAGTAGGTTGGCAGGTCAGTCGGTCGGTCGGTCGGTCGGTCGGTCGGTCGGTCGGTCGGTCGGTAGGTCGGCGTTTTTCCGGTTACCGGAGTTTAGGACCACATGGGAATAGACTGGAATTGATTATTATTATACATGACATACAATGCTCATAACACAGTATCTTTCAGCACAATAGATTTTGAGGAGCCTGTCGGCGCGGGGTTCAACTGTTTTTTTCAGCAGGACAAGCCTATCGGTTGATCGGGCATTCAATTGCTTCGATCTACCCTACAGTCACCAGCTTCGACGTAAAGCTTGACAAGCTTTCAATTGTTCTTTTTTTCCTGCTTCGCCATCAGCCAAATAAAGCCAGTAGTAACGTGATTTGGTGGCGTGTGGACAGTCTCAGCAGCATTCAAGTACGATCGGGTATGGGAATCCGCTTTGTAACGGTGGTTGGATTCTCCAGACAGGTGGCCTAGAGGAGGAGGGCAGGGGGTATAATTTTGGCCAAATAATTTCAAAAGTGCTAGCTACGCCCTTGCCAGATCAAAACTGTTTTATACCCGTCCTATTTTTCCTCACACTTGGTCAAGGAGATCATTTGGTTGGTCCAACGAAGATCGACGCTCTAGACAAGGAATATTTCGCGGTGCAATAAATGCGAAAAAGCTCTTCCGAGGAGTAAGACAATCGAACTTGTGACCTGACCCGATCAGTTTGAATCATGATGGGTTTGAATGAAACCGAAACGTCACCAGACGTAAACCAGGTGACAACCGGTAGGTCTTACATTGGAAATTATACATGGATACTGACGTTTAGGAGGATTGTTGATTTCTACTTACCTTGTATAGCATTTTCACTGGGTTTCATCGGTAACACGTTTGTATTTATAGTCATGACGAAAAGAATTCAAAAGCGCCAAAGCGTGGTGATGTCTTACCACTTCCGAGCTTTGGCATTGGGAGATAATGGGGTTCTTTTCTTTGGATTTGGCCAGAGGTTATTAGTGAACAATTTACCTGATGTTTGGAGATTTTACGGCGATTTCATGTGTAAAGAACTGTACTACAGCCTATTTGTGTTCCTCGGTGTCCACGTTTGGAATGTCATTATAATCTCCATTGATCGGTTTGTGGCTGTATGCTTACCCCTAAAGGCTGCTTCATGGTGCACAGTAAAGAAAGCCAGGGCTTGTTATGCATTCAATATTTGCTTTCACCTTGTCTTCAGTTTGGTGAAATTATGGAAATACTACCAGAGATATGCCAACCCGGTTTGCGTCAACCCGACAGAGTTCCCTCCGTGGCTTGAGGGATTTATTTTGATGTTTTTCTACGTCATCGTCAACTACGCACCGCCGATCATAGTTCTCATTCTAAACGTATCGATTTTGATAAAATTCAGGCAGCAGAGCAAGGACATACATAATCTCAAATATGGTGGCATCACAGAGAAAAATGAGACGCAGGAACGCCACCTTACTGCCATGATGATGGTGGTAGCGTTCGCGTTTATATTTTGTCTCGGATGTTATCCACTTGCGGAGATTGTTTGGAGATATTTCATACCAAAAGTTGCCGCAGCCTATCCAGCATTGATGGTTCTAAGCATTCTAATTTGCCATTTCATACTGACACTCAACCCCTGTCTTAACTTTTATATCTATTTATTGGTCAGTGCCTCATTTAGGAAGGATTTCGTAAGCTCATTTAAATTTTCTGCATAACATCGACGATCCTAGCTATGGCACGGGTGGGGGGGGGGGGGGGGGGGGCATTTATCATGCAGCCGCAACATTACTGTATATTTACGTGCAGGAATGATATTCAGATTTACAGTCCAAATCACAAGTGTCATCCCTAAATTCGCGTCATTGGCGCGTCATTGACGCGCTAATCAGCGCGTCGGTCATCCCTTGACGCAATACGTGGATCTGCCTGTATAAGTTGGTTATGTTATTCCTCACTAGATGGCACACTACCGCCGATCTTGTTTTCGGAAGCCTCCCTTTTTTTCTAGCACATATTACCGTACCATACCTTTCAACTTGTTAGATCTCTAGAACGGGAAAAAAGCAGAACCGATAAGCTTGAAAAACACTTGAACGAAATGAAATCTGATTTCTCGTCCCGTCTAAACTCATCAGACAAAAAGTGTAACATGTCAGGTAAACTGCCCGGGGAATTCAATGAAATAAAGCTTGGTTGGGAGAGAATCAAAGAGTCACGCGACTCAGGTGTGAGTAAGCTGCGAAAACTTGAAACTGCTCAAATCGGACTTAAAATCAACCGCCGAAAGTGTTTCGAAACTTTTAGAAAGAGACGATACTGAGCTTCCAGCTGTCAAGATAGAAGCAGCTGCACTTCGATCAAGGCTCAGCGCAGTTGACGCGACATTACAAAGATGACATTTTCGAGTGAGTCATATGCTGTTGCTGCGACCTCGAAAGCACCCAAACCGCAGGAATCAGTTCACCGCGATAACAAGGTGACTGTGGACACCAGCAAGTCATCCGAATTCGCAAGGGAGTCATCGGAAAAAAACCAACCGACAAACCAACCCGCCACCAAGGAATATCGATACAATCATCTCTACGAATCAATGCACAACCGAGAGAGCTACGAGCTCTTCAAAACCAACAGAAATGTGAGAGGGTCATCATAATGACCCTCACTTAACCGAAAACTGCGGATTTGTCGGTGTAGTACGGCGGCCACGTCGAAGGAGAGCACCTCTCTTCGTTGGATTCATCTCGCCTCGCTCAACCTCCGAATCGATTGTTACGTTCCTATTAAATCGCAATATTCAATCACCTACGGTTCGTCTCATTAAAAGCAAAATCAGGGGAACCCAATCAGCAAAGATTATTGTGGACATGGAGGATAAGCATGCGCTACTCGAGGAGTATTTCTGGCCTGATGGTGTGCTGTGTCGTGAGTGGTTCGATTAGTTTCTTTGTACAATAATCATGGCCACTATACGCATTCTAGACAGCGACCGTGTGGTGGGGGTCAGCCTAGCCCTCGCCTCACAGAGGCCTGTGTTTTTCTTCATGGCAAACCTACCGAGTTCAAACTATCCCACAAACTTCTATGCGGAATACGTAGATTATCTATTCGAACTATGCGAATTCTACAGTCCCACCGGGGAAATAGTGATAATGGGGGACCTAAACGCTCAGATTAGTGGTGAAAGAACCCCCAGTGTGGCATCCTGCCAAAGAACCAGAGCTCTTCAATCCCTGTTGGACAGATTGATCCTCCTTTCCATTCCTGTTAGCAACTTGTGTTCAGGACCTGCCTACACGTTTGATCCATTCGAGGGTTCTGACAAAACCCTGATCGACCACATTTGTGTTTCGCCAGTGATGCTCGAAAATGCACAGTGTAGCAAAGTAATTGACGAGGAACTTTTGAATACGTCGGATCATTTGCCCGTGTTTACAATCTTAAAACTCTTCAGCAACGCATCATACACACTGTGCTCGAATCCTGTCCGAGATTCGCGAAAAACTCTTCAATGGAGACGTTGTCTTCAGGGCGAGTTCGATAAAATAGTAAGCTATTGCCAAGTACTCGGACAGGAACTTTCAGTCATCCAAGTAAATGGAGATCCCACCTCAAAAGAGGTTGACTCCCTCTATTGCAATATAACTCGCGCTATGAGCAATGCCGCCGAAATGACCATTCCACAAAGGAAATCCCGCAAGCGATGCCGTCCTCATTGGGATAACTGTCTTAAATCTCTCCACAAAAACATGCGTCTTGCTAGACACGAGTGGCTAAAAGCCGGTAAGTCGGGTGACCCGAACTCTACCGAACGTCTTCAGTACAAGCGGCACAAACGCATATTTCGAGTAGAACTTAGAAAACTCGATGCTTATCTTGAGAATGAATTTTACAACAGTTTAAGCTCTGCTGCGGAAATTGACCAAGGCTTATTCTGGAAATTGCTGAAAAGACATCGACGCCAGCCTCCATCAGCTCCTCCACCAATGCGCTTTGGTGGCACAACTTACTACAGTTCTGCTGACATCAGCAGAAAGTGGGCCGAGTATTTCGAAAACGTATTCACACCAGATACGACCGGTAAATACGATGAAACATTCAAAAAACATATCGAGCATACTTTAGAAACGATTGAAAAGGACTCTGCCGACAGCGCCGTGCATATCCCCGCTCTTGACCAACCTTTTACGGTTGATGAGATCAAGGCTGAGATAAGAACGCTAAAACATGACAAAGCGTGTGGAATTGACGGCATCTCAAATGAACAGATAAAATACGGAGGCCATGCATTGCATACACTTCTTGCGTCCTTGTTTAATTCAATTCTTAAAACGCCTCACGTTCCAAAACCCGCCAAACAAGGAGTCATTCATACCCTATATAAAGGCAAAGGAAAAGACAAAAATGCCCCGCAAGGTTACCGCCCAATTACCTTGCTGTCGTCAGTATAGAAGCTACTCGAACGCGTGATACTTTCGCGAATAAATGCGTGGGTAGCTGAAAATGACATGAACTTTCCAAATAAACAGCAAAGTGCCTACCAGGTAGGAAGAAGCTGCGTTTCCACATCCTTCGTTTTGCAAGAGACTGTTGCCCACATGCTAGAGAGACACTCGAAAATTTATGCCTGTTTCTTAGATACCGCCAAAGTATTTGACACTGTTTGGCATGGTGGCCTGCTATATAAACTGCATACGTTCGGTATACAAGGTCCTCTATGGAGCCTGATCAAAGCGTGCTACACGGATATACAAAGCTGTGTAGTCGAAAACAATGTGCGATCTGATTGGTTTAACGTTCGACAGGGCGTAAGGCAAGGTGGCGTACTTTCCACATGGCTTTACCTACTGTACATCAACGAACTGCTAGACAATCTAGACAACCTTGGTGTAGGTGCTCGCCTCGGTGAAATCAACTGCGGGTCTCCGTGCCACGCGGATGTCCTAGCCGTACTTTCGCTAACAAAATATGGATTGGACCGCATGCTCCTGTGCAGTTTCCGATATTCGCTCAAATGGAGATATGACTTCAACTACGACAAATGTGCAATAATTGTATTTGGCGAATCTGCGCAACATTGGAAAAGATTGAAGGAACTTCGAACATGGTGGCTAGGGCCTATGCCCATTGCTGAAACCACATCTACTGTACACCTCGGGATAACACTGAACAAATATCCAAAATCAACCAACATTGTAATATCGGCTGCTCAAAAGCTGAAAGGCTCACTAATGTCAATCTTAGGGCCGGGAATCCAACCCAATTCGCAGTTCAATCCGATCTGCAGCGTAAAGCTCTATCGCCTCATTGTTTAGCCAGAGCCCTATATGGATGTGAACTCTGGTCCCAAATGTCTGAATCTGACCTCCTCATTCTCGAACGCGCCCATCGATTCTGTTTAAAACGAATGCAGGGCTTCAGCAGGAACACGCGAACATTGATTGCACAAGCGATGATAGGACAATGTAGTTTGAGAGGTTTATTAGATGAAAAGTGCATCCTGTTTTTCAAACAACTTTCCATAATGCCCGAGCATTCACTGCCGCTACAAGTGTTCGAGTTCCGCTATAAAGCATTCAAAGGAGAAACAACGAACATAGAGGTTTTATTCCCCAACTGTGCGTTGCATTAGACAAATATGGTCTCCGCCATATACTTGAAAGCTTTTTGAGCAGTGAAACATTTTCTTTACCTGTACTGCCGCAGGGGCATATGCTCAAATCACTCACAAAAATAACCATTATCAATCACGATAACTTTTTATTCGCCGAAAAATGAAGAGCGAATAACGGTCTTAACAGAACTCTCGAAATCGAAAAATCATTGGACTATCCCTCGCTCATCTGGCTAGCCGCTTTATAATATCCTTTGCTTAAGACAAACTTTGCCTTCATCGCAAGACTCAACACGCTTACAATTCTGTCCGAGCCGACACAGTGCCCCAGATGCCATAAAACTTATACAGATCCACATGTACATTTCTTCTGCGTTTGTCCCGATTTTAGCGAAAATCGAGATTTATTCTGGCAACGACTTGAAAATGAATATTCCGTTTTTGTCAACGCCGCACTCTGGAACGTGGACGATTCTGAACTCTCAGCAACCCTTCTTGGGAAACAAGTTGATCATCTTGACTACAGCAATAACATTTATATGCTGAAAATTGATGCAGAATGCTGGATGGTATACTAACTAGCTACATAGTATACGACCCTAACTTGTAAATGTAACACTTTGTACATAATGTCATTACAATTAACTTTCATTTCTAAGCGTTTATGCGATTCATTGTAAATGTTGTCTTCTTATCTAAAGAGGAATAAACAAATATATATTGCCAGTGTTAACGACTTATTACTAAGAACGCGTGATTTATAAAAACGTTACTCGCTAAATAGAATCGCCACATATCAACCAATCAGAAGGCCTGTAACAAGAGCGCACTTGGATCAGCTGATTTTTGTTTGCACATAACAATGCATGTAAGTCAGTTGGCCGCGGCGTGACAGTGACAGAATGTCTTACACCTAGGAGAAAACCATCGATAATATCATTTGTTATGCAGGGTATTTCAGTCCATATCGGCTATAGGCCTACACCCGTTGCATTTAAATATGCACTTGTGTAACTTAAGTAATAAAGGACACAACCTGCAACCATGAGACTGTTGTTGGTCCCGTCTTGCTGAGTATGCTACAGACTGCTCGTCCACAGTAGTCAGATGGTTGATGTCATCGATACCTTTGGTGTCCAAATCGGTATGACAATCTGTACCAAAACGCTCTTTTGAAAGTGTATATTGGCAGCATGCCAAGACTGGAGGCGAGAATGAAAATGACTCATTCGTCATGAAAAATCACAATTTTGAAAGCACGTGTACCGATTGACTCACCACAACTCGAGGCGTACGAGGTACAGAATTATAGCATGCTTTTCTTCAGAAGTATGAGGAAAGGTAACGGACCGAGTGACTCTGATGGTTCAGAATGAATTTAAGCGAAACATAGAAAGATAAGCGTGTCATTGGTGCATCATTGCCGCGCAACTTGGCGTGTAACTCGCGCGTAAGTTGCGTGTCAATGACGCACAGCAGGACGGAGTTCAATTGTGATTTGAACTGTATCTTGATTGTCATTTTATAACTCTGATCTTACAGCAGAATTGTATGCGCATGATATACGTTTAATTTCATCTTCTCTATTAGATTGCAACAAGCATTACTGTAATACAATCATGTGTATGTATAATATGGCATTTGCAACAAACAAAAATGCCGTCGATTTGGTGATTAAAATCTCTACTATGCGCGACAAAAGGACTTCTACTCGTCTACGGGTAAAACCGGAAATCGTTGGGTCGGGTATTGAGGCAGGATGCTACGACCTGCGATGACCACAGCAAACGAGCGATTATATTGTCGCAAGCGATTTGAATCGCTCCTTGCGGGGCATTTAGGTGACAGCGCTAGGATTATGCCCGTTGGCCTGTTGTGTAATGCGCGTCAAGGTCAACGAGTGCTTATTTCACACATTGTTAACAATTGTAACATTTTCATAATTGGGGCTAAATAATATCTCCAGGTATTTTGCGATGTAAGTATGATATTGCTTTTGACTTGAGGCCAAGCTCTTTGCAATCGGGGATGGGGACCAAATCTAGGCCTGGTATTGGTTCCAAGTCAATCATTTTCGCAGAAAAATCTTCTTGACGTCTGATTGGCTCCGTAATATATGACGTCATTAGTGGCCCTCTCCTTTCACTAGACCTAAGCCAGGCATACTGATCAATGTATCAGACTGTATCATTAAAAGTTGGTACTCATTTTTCCACACGGATATCAAATCCTCGTCACGTCATCAGCACATTGAACTGCTGGACCGTGCTGAAAATGTACTGGCTACCGCTCTCACACAAACCTGCAGAAAGAGTGGTTGCATAATAATTAGCATAACAATGGATAGAATGAATTACATCAAATTATTCAAGTTATTACTTAAAAAGGGATGCTGTCCTATCATAACTAGGTTCCTCGCTATCCTGTATACATACCAAACAGTCAATGTATCTTGGAACGGTCACAGAAGTAGAAATTTTGGTGTGCGTAATGGTGTTAAGCAAGGAGGTGTTCTCTTCCCGACTTTTTTGTATTTACACCGATGAACTGTTGTCAAGGTTAAAGGATTCTGGTTACGGATGCTATGTAGGAAATATATTTATGGGAGTATTTGCTTACGCTGATGATATAGTAATATTATCCCCAACTAGGCATGGGTTACGCAAGCTCTTACAAATATGTTCGGTATTCTCAAAAGAATACCAGGTTATTTTCAATCCAACAAAAAGTCAACTAGTGTATTCAGGGGAAGGAATAGAGAATCACCCCCCTTTTGCCTGGGAGGGTCAAGTGATTAATGTCGTATCTTGGGCCACTCACCTTGGTCATATTGTTGGAGAGAATAGTGATGGGAAAAACCTTGAAAATGCCATCAACGTTTTGTATTCGAGAGTAAATACTTTGGTTGCTCAATTTGGACATTGCCACTCAGTAACAAAATACAAGTTATTCAAATCATTCGCAATGGCACTATATGGATGCGTGCACTGGAATTTTACCCCCAGAAAATTTTATCGATTCTGCGTCGCCTGGAGGAAATGTGTCAGGAAATTATATAATGTGTCCTATTTGACACACTCTAATCTGCTCCCACTCATCTGTGAAGACCTACCCCCAGAACTGCAACTCCATACGCGCTTCTTAAAATTCATTGGTGGGATAGCAAGAAGCACTAACCCATTGCTAAGAATCGCCGGTCAGTTGGCCCTTAAGGGTAGTAATTCACAGGTCGCTAACAACATCAATACCGTGTGTGCAAAAGCGGGTGTTACAAAATATGATGTTACACAGATTAGAAATTAGATGTTACACAGAGGAGGGTTACCCTAGACATGGCAAGGAAGAAAGAACTCAGTGAAGATCTTCGGTCGCGCATTGTTAATACTCACAAACAGGGGAAAGGTTACAAAAAGATTTCAAAACAATTTGAAGTACCAGTTGCCGCAGTGCAGAGCATTATCAAGAAGTACAAGGACTTTAATACTGTAAAGAACCTCAAGGGGCGTGGTCGGAAGCCAAAGTTGTCACCAGGAACAGCCAGTAAACTTGTGCGAGGGGTCACCCGAGGATAACCACCAAGGCTCTCTTGAAGGACCTGATCAAGTCTGGGATCAATATTTCAAGGCAGACACTCCAAAGAACATTACACAAGGAGGGCCTCCGTGGATGCAGACTAAGGAAGACACCACTCCTAACAGACAGGCACAGGATAGCCCGTCTAGCCTTTGCAAGAATAAGGACCCAAGCTTTTGGTCATCAATACTGTGGTCTGATGAGACCAAAATGGAGCTGTTTGGGCATAGGGACATTGCCTTCGTTTCGAGGAAAAAACGTCAAGCATACAACCCGAAGAACACAGTCCCAACCGTTAAGCATGATGGTGGAAACATCACGCTGTGGTCTGGCTTCTCTGCCAGTGGACCTGGTAGCATTGTTAAAATGAATGGTATCATGAAGAAGGAGCAGTATGTTGAGATTCTGGAGGAAAACATCGAACAGTCTGCAGAAACACTTCACCTTGGGCAGCATTGGACATTTCAGTAGGACAATGACCCAAAACATACTGCCAAAATTGTCAAGAAATGGTTTCAGGATAACAATGTCAATGTTCTGGATTGGCCAAGCCAGAGCCCAGCTGGACTTAAACCCGATAGAGAATCTTTGGCCAGACCTGAAGCGAAATGTTACAGCAAGGAAACCGTCTGATCTGAAAGAGGGGGAGACATTCGCTAAGGAGGAATGGGCAAACATTCCCGTAGAGACCTGCAGAAACCTCTGTGTCAATTACAGGAGGTGCTTGGAGGCTGTGATCGCAAACAAAGGCTATGCCATTGACTATTGACTGAGGGTATGAATAATTCTGAACACAGATGAACCTGTAAAACTGTCAAATAAAACACAAACAGGATTTTAATAAATGATATAATTCTGCAATAAATTATTTTTCAATTCTGTCATATTCATCATGTCAGTTGACTGAGAAGAAAATCACCTTTGCATGAAAGTTCAGCAAAAACATAGCAAAATTGGCAGGATATGAATAATCTAGGGCTTAACTGTATGTAACTATCTGCGTTATCTCTCTCACAGCTTAGAAACGCGACATTACAACGAATCATTCGATGACGTCCCGTTTATATCAGCTAATCAGGTGTCAGTATTCTAATCTCTTTGTAATATACTCTAAAACCTCGAATATAAGGAATGAGGCTCCGTCCCCAATCAATACAATGGAGGAGAGATTCTAAAACCTCAATATCAATTCTAAAGAAACGACACAGTGGGTCTCTTTTATTAGAATAAATGGACCTACTGTAAACAGTGATGTCGATTTCGACTGTCAATGTCAGTCAAGATCAGAGCGTGATTATAACACATGCGACTCCATTGGTCCATGCCATTGATAAAAGAATAATACCTGAGTTATTGGCCAATGATCCCCATTCAAAACCATTGTAATGATTGGGGGCGGAGCCTCATTCCTTGTATTCGAGGTTTTAGAGTATGTATGTTTGCCTCCTAGTATAACGTGTAAAGCAAATTGACGTTGCTTTTTCTCGGTGCGTTGTTAAGAATTAACTATAGGCACCTGGGTGGAAATTATTCAAACGAAAATCTCGAAAATTCCATTGACTAAAACCGCTCACAATGATCTTTTACCCCACTTGAGGGCAAACGTTTTCCGTCAATTCATGACAAAAATTGAGATACCTTGTTTATTATAGCCATGCTACCGAATTCTGCGTCACATTCTCTCATCTTGTGTGCATCGATCACGCCTTTCTGCCATTTCCTCGTACTAGTCCACTGTACCCGTGGCCGCCATCATCAGAGTTTCAGTGTACTATAAGTGATGTATTGATAAACGAAAAGAAATAACAAAAACTCAAGTTTGTTTGAAGGTATCTGTATTTTGATTTGAAATCAATAAATTATCACAGGGAAAAACGGAGCCATCAATCCTTTTCATTCGTCATATACATTTAATACAAACCTTCTTTTCACAATTTGAGTAAAATGATTAGAACTACAGCTTCAATATCAAAACACCTCCTAAACATGTATCATATCATATCTTCATATCATTACCGACCGGAGGTATGGAGTCCACTATAGGCTTCTGTCCACCTATGTGGGATCTTTTACTGCCCTGACATAGACACTCAGGTACAAGGGATCACGGCGTTTAGTCTCACCCGACAGACCCTCGAGTGTTTCATACGTTGCAGCCTGCGTGTTGTGAGTAACCAGGAATTTTAGTTCCTTGAATGAAATGGCCAGGGCCATTGTGCTCACCTCATGTGGAGGAAAGATGGATAAAGAGCATGGTATTGTGTCATGTAGTGTTAGGTTTGATGTAGGTCCAAGCAATTACAATTTCCCCAAAATGGCCTATTTACAGTACATTCGACCTCTGTGACCTTGAAAAGTAGGTCAAATCAAAGAAGACCCTGGTGACACATTGAATGGTTGTTAGAATTAGATGTACCTATGATATAAAATTGGTGCCAATCGGGCAAGTCATTACTATGAATAATGGCATTTTGAAGAATTTAGGATTTGGCCCCCTCCCTGGAGGCCAAACGGCAAATCAGATAGCACCAAACTTCGGTACCTGAGATCACCTGACCAAGGGGTACATGTGTACTTAATTTGTGATCAATAGTCATTGCAGTTAAGAAACGTGCCATAGTTACGGCCTGACGGCGAATTTTATGCCATTTGACCTCTGTGACCTTGACAAGAAGGTCAAATTAAAAACCTGTGTGACATATACTGTATGGTGGTTAGATGTACCCATGATATCAAATTGGTGGCAATCGGGCAAGAAGTTAAGGAATAATCACATTTTTAAGGTTTTTGGATTTTGCCCCCTGGTGGTCAAGTGGTGAATCATATTGGACCAAACTTCGGTCCCTGAGATCACCTGACTAAGGGGTAAATGTGTACCAAATTTGGTATCAATAGTCATTGCAGTTTAGAAACGTGCCATCGTTACATCCTAACGGCCAATTTACACCATTTGACCTCTGTGACCTTGAAAAGGAGGTCAAATCAAAAACCCGGAGGATATATGATGCACCTTTGCTAGAAGTACCTACCATATTATTTTCAAAATTTCTCGACTACTATTAAGGGAGATATTGCATATTTTCACTTTTAACGTTTGGCCCCCTAGTGGCCAAACCATGAAACGAATCGGACCGAAACTTGGTCTCCAAGATGTCATTACATAAGGGTACATGTGTACCAAATTTCAACTCAATAGCTATAACAGTTACGAAATGTGCCCTGCTAACGGACGACGGACGACGACGGACGACGACGACGACGACGACGACGACGACGGACGACGGACGCCACGGTATGGGATAAGCTCACCTCTGCTAAGAGGTGAGCTAAAAGGGAGCCTCATGGCCTAGTGGTTTACACTGCTCGCCACCACGCAATAGGGCCCGGGTACGATCCCGGGGAGAACCCAGGATCGTATGTCTGGATGAACCGGCGTGGCTTTCAAGGAACTAAAATTCCTGGCTCTTCACAGTCCTTCGAATGAGACTCAAAACCGAGGTTCCTTGTACCTGGTGTCTATGCCAGGGCAAGCTAAGACCCCACCAAGTGAGAAACATGAGTAGCTTGTGTGGACTCTATCTCTCTCGCCAAAGTCGGACCACTAGGCCAATAAACCCAATTGGCGCCTAACCGTAGTGGCACGCAGGATACGCTCATCCCGCCTTGGAGGAGGATTACTCCTAGGAGAATGACCCCTCCAAGTGCAGAGCGAACGCTGAAGAAGAAGAAGAAGTTCCTTGAAAGTCACGCCAGTTCGCCGAGAAATACAATCGGGCCCTTTTGCGTGGTAGCCAGCACCACTAGGAAATATGGGGCTCCTCCAATTGACAAGTACATTTCTAACTGGTATTATCTCTTCTGTGTGGCCCCTCCAAGGGTTACTCTATATAGTAGAACAGAAAATGTCCGCGGCATAAAATTTTCGCGCGGGACATTGCGGCAAAATATTTTCGTGAGTCAAGATTTTTTTCCAATGAAATGAAAATTGTCAGGTTTGACCAAGAGCTCCAATTAGTGATTAAGTGTACGTGTCTATATACAATGTAGTACATGTGTACTCGAATTCACTGACAACAGGTCTCAATGTATGGAGTAATTAAGCCTATAGAACACAAAGATGAGCATTAATTAAACTAAAGTAATTAAAGAGGTGTGAAAAATGTGTTTGTCAGGTGTAATTGTGATGCTACGTTCTAATTGCACTGGGTATACGGGGTCTTTAATTAATCACCTCTTTTATATAGTTCAGCAGTTTTTAAAAAAAAGGTTATTTTCAAGACTCCGGGTTTAGTAAGCTGAGGCCGACAGAGGGCTTAACCGGATGCAATGCTAACACAGAATCTTCACAAGAATCTTCATCTGTAAGGTTGTCACCGTAAATGTTAACTATAAAATATCTTAAATAAGAATCAAGTAAGAATCTTGTTAGAATCGTATCAATCGAAATCAAAATACCGACCTGGGTCTTGAAATTTGGCAGAATTAGTTTATATCTTATGCAAGTATCAATTCGTTTCTTGTACCCCCCTTCCTCAAGGGTAGTTAAGCTATCACCACTAATCTTTGCCGATGCTTGAGTAGTATTTATTTTTCCTTTAGTGAAAATTTGGCGAAGCTGGAAAGAATAAGGATGCTAATGTGTCGATGTCTTGTCGAACATACAGCCTTACCCAGTAAAATTAGTTCGGTTACTGTCGTTATAGGGTGATAAGGTGACGTACCCTTGAGGAGGAGGGGGGGGGGGGGGGGGGGGTACAAGACACGAATTGATACTTGCATTAACTAGGATTGTTAAAAGCTTCTTGTAAGTGCCGTATGTTTTAAGACAGGCCTGGATCTTTCATTTTGCAGTAAGTGGTGGCAGTATGACACTGTCTTGATAGACTCTGTTGAGCTAGACTCGGGATATCTCATACCTCAAGTGATATTCCGTGAATATGATTGGCTGAGACACGTCACGTGATCGTGTGGTATATATTCGCAATGTTGCCCGCTCCAGCCGGTCGACATTTCGCCATGTCTCCCGGCAGGGTTACTGTTGTCGGAGATTCTTAGCTTCACCACCTCTCTGCTGCTTATGAACAACTCCTGCCTCGACCCTGGGACAAAGAAACCGTCGGGGGAAATATTCAAACAGAAACGACGGCATGACTAGGCGAAGACGCGCCGAACGCTGCTGGTGCATGGCCTCGTGAAAAGCCTCGGGGAGACATTGCATCCCGGCGGGACGACGTCACCCTCCGTGGCGGGCAATATTTACATAATGGGTCCATGATTTGAAAAGTGTTGTAGATAAACATCAATGTAAAAGCCGAGTGGTGAATAAACAGGAAGCAGATGTCACCGTCGTTCAATAATGCACCGACAGGTAATGGGTAAGGTACATGAGGGTAATGAACGCATGGCGTGTTTTCTCGTAAAATGCCATTAAATTCGTTAATGTTTCTAAGAAGCACTAAGCACCTATAAACATAATTATTATGAAGTCAAATCATGACGCGATAGCAAAACTGATGCTAAGCTCGCCTCCCTCTCTCATGAAGCGATGATCCCAGTGAAGGACGAATTTTCGAATCTCCGAAACGTACAAATCTTTTTACAAAACTTATGGACTTGATAAATATGTTACAAAATATCAATTACGTACCGATTTGTCTTAGTACTGCACTAACCTCTGGAATGGATGGCCGAACCTGGTTTGACAATAACGTTATCGCAACGTATTTAAGTCCCTGTACGTATAGCCTCAAAGAGGCCCACGGTTTTTCGACTAGCTGACCGGTCTTGCACACTAAGCACCCCTACAGCAATAAGTGCTGAGTGCTCACGCTGTCTAAAGTCTTTCAATGACCCGCACGTCCATTTCTTTGGTGAGTGCAGCGGATTTAGTGCGAACCGCGAACAGTTTTGGGAGCAGGTGGTGGATGAGTGCTATGTGCCCCTGAGCACTCACCTCTGGAACCTAGATAACGAAGGCTTGGCCGAAACCATCCTCGGCAAACAGTTAGTGAACTTCGATTTCGAAGAGAATATCGATCTCCGACGTATCTCCGCCGAATGCTGGTTTGTGATCTAAATAAGTAACAGTGAACAACACCGATTGGCCGAGGGTATCGGCCTACATTGTATCGTATGCTGTATTTACTGTACACTAGTATTCACTGTTCCCAAATGTTAATGTTAGATTTATTCTGTTCTTGTAAATATTAATCTGTTATTTTGTCTTCTGTAATAGGAGGAATAAACAATTATATATATATATATATACTGTAAAACCTTGTTTTTATGGGTACACATCCAATATTCCAGTCGATGGAATAGATCACGCCCCCCAAATCACACTATAAAAGGGCTACTAAGATCTATTCAAAGGCATGGCCAATGGGCCTACCACCGAGGCAGAATGACATCTGGCCGACTTCAGTATGGTCAATTTCAAGGTGTCCGCGGCCGATTACGACGATCGTTTCGACTGATAGGTTTTGTCACCAATTGCGCAAGAGTGGCAGACAGATATCGTGTCTTCTTTCCTATATGTCCTCAAAGTCATCCTAGGCCTGTATAAGCGGGTATCTAGTTTCAGTTGCTCACTTTGCCAATTGTGAAGATGGATGGTCAAGAGCCATTGCAAAAACGCCGGAGAAGTTATACAGTTAGAGAGAAAATAGCCTACTTGCAGGACCTTGAGGCTGCGCTGTTGGACGGAACCGTCAACAACATGCGTGAATTTGCAGAACACTATGGAATCTCAGTCCGAACAATGCAGAAATGGAATTTGGAAGAACTAGAAGAAAAAGCTGGTGAAGGAAAAGGCAAAGTCCGACACGTAAAAGAGGGGAACGTTGGTCTTTGGCCTGATGTTGAAGAGAGACTAATCGTCTGGTTTAGAGGGGTCAGAGAAAAAAGGCTGCCTGTCGCCGTCGAAGACGTCCAAGAGAAAGCTATGTCAATTTTCGAAGACTGGTGGCACGCGTTACCCGCTGACGATAGACAAGATTTCATCCGGACTCGACCAGTCATGCACGAATTCCACGCTTCGAACGGCTGGGTGGCGAACTTTATGGACCGGAAGAAAATTTAATTCCGGAAAGCTAACAAAAATACGACCACCCTCCCAGCTGATGCCGCCAATCGTGTGAAAGTGTTCAGAGACAACGTCACGGACACGATCGACCGATTCGAAATTCCGATGAGACTTCTCTTTAACATGGATAAAACGTTTGAGCTACGACCAACGTACACATGCAGCATAAAGGGAGCAAAGTCCGTGGACATCCGCACCTCAAGGTCCAACACCAAACTTGGATGTACAGTTACTCTTGCAATCACTGCAACCGGCGGAAAAGTGGCGGCTCACGTGACTTTCCCAAATAAAGGATTCGTCAGGCAGCTTGCAGCCTTGGCGGACCAGGAGCTACCAGAAAACGTGGTCATAACTTCATCAGCAACAGGTTGGATGAAGGAGGAGACAGCCGAACACTGGTTTGAACACGCCTTCCAACCGTATCTAACCGCAGAAGAGGCTGAACAGTTTTTGTTACTGGTAGATCGGTACCGGGTTCATCGAACGGAAAATTTCGGTGTGCAAACTATGAACCTTGGGGGAATCCTCGATTTCATTCCCGCCAGTTGTACATCACTTGTCCAACCCCTGGACCTGACTGTCATGAGATCCCTCAAGAACCATATGCGCAAGAGGTGGAAAGCATAGAAAAAGAACCACACGGATAGAGAGGGCCGATGCGAACCAATTCAGCTGATGGATGTTGTCACCATTGTAAGTGAGGCTTGGGCTGCTGTTGATGGGGCCGTGATTGAAAAAGGTTTGGAGATGGCATTGCGACCTGTCCCTATTAAAGCTGGGCCATTCACCAACCTTGAGGAGGATAAGGAAGAGGAGGAACCGAGTCTGGAATTCGTACAGGTTGAAAGGGTCGAAATTAATATGGACTGAACTCTTATCATTTGGACGTTGAGCATTATGACATGTAAAACTTAAAGTGTCCGTTTAGGATTTGGGGGTAACTACTGCAGGAGTCCTTAATTATTGTTTCAGAATTGTTCTCGTAATCTATGGATAAATAGTGGAAACAGCAATCTTAATTGTGATGAAGAAGTATTCAAGGAGAATAAATGACTATGAAAGGAGAATCTTGCTTACTTGATTTTTCGACAATTACCCTATCCAAAACCTGTGGAACTCTAGAGTAATTCTTATGTTCGGAACTGGCACCGTAAGCCTAGCATTCGCTAACGTTAACACAGGTTTTCATGTGCATTTTTAGCGTAAAAGGTGGTGTTAACGCCTAGGGATTGTGTTATCGGAGCCAGTTCTTAACCTCTCGTGAAAGCACTCTTACATGACAAGTCCATACTACAATAGCGCTAACGGTAACGTTAGTCTTAGGATTTCCTTAAACTCGCATTTATCCCAGATCTCGCCCCAAACCTTCCAATCCCAATAAATCAATTCACCGATTAATTTTTGGAGCCACCCTGTATAAAACCGCGGGTTGCAATAGGCCTTCTCATCAAATGGGATCAATTTCAAATCCAGACTACATGTCGATTTCACGACCCGACAAGCGACTGAGCGAAGTTCCTTCAGACATTCATAGAGAACCCGACCTTAGCCAATCATGGTAAGGTCCCATTGTAAAGACACCATGCATGTGAAATGATTGGGCCGGTCACGCAAGATTTTAATGAGGTGGACACTTGTACCCATAAAAACAAGGTTTTAGAGTATACCTATATGGAGTTTTCTCAATTGAAATTATCGACTGACTACTAAAAACCGTTCGGAAACGGAAACCACTTTCAAATATTTCATGTAACACAAATGGAATATCAATCAAATATACTTTAGACTCACCGATCTTACACCGGTTCATTATCTCTGGGCGTGACCACCCCCAACAAAATGCATATTAAACAGCCCAAGGCCCCTTCTTACGTGATTGGCTCAGGGCCTATCTACCTGTCATTCTGAACCCTTTCTGTGAAATCGACACAAAGACCATCAGAAATGTTAGACAACTTGGTGTCGCCCACCTATTGGCTCTCTCGATTGAACAGTGTTGAATGGCATCGAACGACAAAAGGCATTATATCTATGGGGGCTTGGCTTGCATATTCCAAAGCGGTCTTATATCGGTGAGTCTCGAGTAATTATCTCCTCATATTTGATAACACAGGTTGCTAATGCTGGCTCATTACATTTATAAAGAAAAAAATCAATAAGTATAGATTAGAATTAAGTTGCCTCTACTGGGATTCGAACCACAGATCCCAAACGCGTCACAAACATGGCTCAGTGATTTGGCTATAACTAAAGTGCGCACTCCTTCAAAACTTATTCCAAAATCTTCAAGGGCTTCATCTGTGCCAAAACAAAGCAAAAATAAAATGTTTGGGGCTTTATAAAATGTCGAATCAGGAATGTCCATGAGGTTGGAAGGAAAAAAAACATGAAATCGTCCCCCTTCAAAAATGCGTCTTCTTCTGGACAAAATGCGCCTTTTACTAGAAAAATTGCGCCTTTTTCTGTACGAAACCTATTGCACGCAACCTATATCTAATGGTAGATTGTTTCATTATGAATGTGCATCATATTCTAAAACATGATAAATGTAACCCATGACTATTCGAAAATAATTTAATTATGCCTCTTTTCATGTCAATGCTTGATGCATTGATTCAAATTGATATCGGTGTCAAATAAATTGCAACTTGCATGAGTAGGCCCCTTTGTTACGTCTCGAAGAATCACTCTCTGTGTCATAAATTTCATACGAAGTTTGGTCCTTGATATCATCATTGGTGCATATTATTTCAGCATCCTCATATACCTCATGTCGAGCAAAAAATTGGCTTGCAGGCTTAAGAAAAAAGATTGGGAGCCACATCTGTAGACGACTGTAAGACGCACTGCTCATCTGAGCTGCAAGCCGGGCGTGTATGCAAGTCTGCCACCTAGTATTCCCAGAATAAGAAGTGCATGACTCACAATCGTACAAAAAGCGAACAGCCAAGTGACTATGGCAAGCGGAGTGTCCAGTTATTAAATAAACCTAGATTTATTCAAAAAAACCCTGGTTTTTTACCTAATAAACTAAGTTTATTTGGAAAAAATATAGTTTTTTTTAAAACAACCTTGTTTATTAGCTAATAAACCGAGTTTCTTTAATAAAACCAAGTTTTTTACTTTCTTTCCTAATAAAGTAGGTTTTTTAACAGAAACTAAGATTTTATGCTAAAAAACCTGGTTTATTACCTAAAAAACTTGGTTTTTTACCACATAATCGTATAAAATGTAAGTTTCTGTACAGAAATGTCCATTTATTCAATAAAACAAGGTTTATTACCAAAACAACCTAGTTTATTTAAAAAAAACTAAGTTTATTACTAATAAACCTAGTTTTTTAAAAAAAAACTGGTTTCTTAGAAAAGTTACATTTTTAAACCTCGACGCAAGGGCCCAACGCGCCGCGTAGCGGCAAAAAAGCGAAGCTGGCGAAACATTTATAACGGGTCACCGTCACTTATTATTGGACTTATAGCGCATTTACGGGGTTGCAACTATTTTGCTTTATAGTGTCACCAGGAAAGAAAAGTATGCGACCTAACGCCGATCTATTTGTATAAAGTGATAATTGGAAGGTATATAGTAGGAAATATCAATAAAATAATCATTCCATGTCGTCTTTTGAGGGCATTTTTGATTGTAAAAAATATATGTGTACGTCACCGTAGTCTCTGCAATGATAATTTTATCAGAGCAGTCTCGCGCAAGTAGAAGTTCTTTACCTATTAGTTCTTCACTTATTAGTCTCAACGTCTGGCGCAAAGCCAGACGTTTTCCATTACGATTTCACTACGATGTTTGACAAGAAGGAGCAGTGCGCGAGATATGCTAATGAGCAGACTTCCCTCGCTTGAGTTTCTGAAGAATGTTCCATATCGCGCTAAGCTCATCACTGCTGATTATGACAGGCGTGCAACGGTAGGTATCTCATATCTGCTCCCCAACTTCCACCCTAATACCGCCCATACGGTACAATAAGTTACCATTTGATGGGAATGGGACAATGCCCTCACTGTGTATGGAGACATAGGGATAAGAAGACATTATTCATTAGTGTTGGTACAAAAGATTTTGCCTAAAAAGCATGCGCATTCAAAAAACAAAATATGCAATGTATCACGTACATGACCATGAGATGACGACGTGCAGAAAGTGCACTGGCCAGTGCATACCCTATGGCTATGTACTAGTAAACATGGTAAACATGAACAACGTCATTATTCATCGGCAGTTCATTTTACTCAGAGCTTTTTCTGAAACATATAGCCATGATGATTAGGCCTACCACGTACCATGACCAATAACAGCACTAGATCATGTAGATGTCAACAAGTTCACATTACCGTATAATCCCGCATGGCGCATGTGGCGCATGCGTCTAAACCAAAGCCCCAAAATCACTTGTTTTGGTCTATTTCACTTGTGTTTACAACTGTTCAATGGATTTATAGTTGAATGCGATCAAACTACGTCTTTTCAATCGTGGATTGTAAATTTAACCCCATGGGCCTAGGGAAGGCCCTATAACAATACTTTCGACACCGTGCTCACTGCTGATTCTAAAATGCGCCACCTAGTCAAAACAAGACATATGTTCTTCTAGGAATAGATCTCTTTCCAATATTTCGTCATTCCACTATCGTCATCACCTCATGATACTTTCATTGACATTACAGGCACACATCCACAGAGCACTCTTCAAATCATCTACACAGTGGTTATCCAACTAGGATTATAAAGGTAATTTCTTAGCCCCGCACAGTGGGTTTCACTCTTGATAAAGGGGCACTATTGCTAGCAGCTAGGTAGGCAGGATAAAGTTAGACGAAGTAGCCGATAGGGGTCTCTCACTCCTCAAAGTTCGTCACAACTATTCAAGCTTGTACAAGGAATACATGCAGCGCTGACTCTAACAAGACCCAATGGGAATGTCGCACAGTCATCTGTCAAAAACAAGACCTATGTTGTAGTATGATCTCTTGCCAATATTTAATAATTGCACTATTGTCATCACCTCATCATACTTCATTGACATTACAGGCACACATTGACATCGACCACTATTGCAATCAACGACACAGTCGCTATCCAAGTAGCATTATAGAGGTAATTATCATTATCATACCTCATTAGCATGTGAACCAATCGCGTCGCGTCCTTTGCGATCACGGCAAAGCCTTATGGAATAATGTCTTTCACCGTTGAATAATTTTTCATATTCCATGCCTACAACTTCAATTTCTTCATATTCCATGGCTAGAAGTTCAATACTAATATAATATCCAAGATAAAGTTACAAGAAGTAGTCAATAGGGGTCTCTCACCTCTCACTGTATGTCCACACTATTCACGCTTGTACGAGGAATACATTCAATGCTGAATCTAACAACATCCAGTGCCCTTACTCTGTATATTAGTCACTGGAAGATGGCCCATTTCACTCCTTGCTTCTACTTCACCTATAGTCTCATTGCAAACGCCTCAGTTCTATGATATCACATTCACTTTCAGCTGTCATGCAACGAAACAACTGTGCTATCTGCCATCGCACATCAACGAAGAAGTGCAGCCGCCCACATTCCACCTCACGTCTGTCCGACCAGCTGCAATCCTCGAGGACGCCCCACTGTACCACGATTTCACTACGATGTTTGACAAGAAGGAGCAGTGCGCGAGATAGGCTAATGAGCAGACTTCCCTCGCTTGAGTTTCGGAAGAATGTTCCATATCGCGCTAAGCTGACCACTGCTGACCATGACAGGCGTGCATTGGACTGGTACAGGTTGGAACTGAACATTGAATATGCTGGTGGTGACGCTTTCTGATGAGAAGTTGGTCGTGACTGATGCAGTATCCTTGGACTTGTCCACAGCATCGTTCAATCATTGCTCTCTGAGCTGCCTTGATTCTGTACTTACCCAAATACTAAGACCAAATGCCTGTTGACTGTGCTTTAAGAGAGACTTGCGCCATGCCTAGAGATATGACTGACCCCTAATGGCAAATTTGTATGACTTTATCTTGCCTACCTAGCTGCTGCCTATAGTCTCCCTTTAACTGCGGAACACTTCAAAGTCGATAAAATGCCATGTTCCACCTTTTAATGTGTTCAGACCGCCATTTTCAAAATAATCAAGTCAGGACACTGCCTTCTAGTCTCATAATAAATTTTGCTTTCCTCAATAATAACATTTCTTCTTCTTCAATGCTTTCATCATTCCAAACTTCTCCTCCTCTGACTTTTACAGGGGTACAGTCATGGCAATCAAAACCCAAATACTGAGACCAAATGCCTGTTGACTGTGCTTTAAGAGAGACTGGCGCCATGCCTAGTCTCTCTTAAAGCACAGTCAACAGACACCAACCCCCTCAGACTCAGAAACCACAAACGCCCAACCCTTCCTGCTACCTTAATACTTCTGGATCCTACCTACATTAAGTTATCTGGGATGAGGTTAGGGCCTCACTAACTAGCTTACAGAGTGCAGTGCAGTGCAGCATAAGTACCACGTGGTGCCGAGGTTGCCCATCCTCGTCCCGATAACATCGCAGATTTGTGTACATGGGGCGAGGTAGAAAATACAAGTTTCTCGATAGAAAGTAGATTTTTGCACGCCGTTTGTCCAGTTATTCAAAACAACCTACATTTTTACAATAAAACCAGGTTTTATTGCAAAAAACTAAGTTGTTTTGTATAAACCAAGTTTTTTACGTAAAAAGGTAGGTTTATTGGCCATTTGTCCAGTTATTGTTAATAAACCAAGATTCTTTGCTATAAAACTAAGTTTATTACCACTGGATGAAAAACTTATATTTTAGGGAATAAAACCAAGTTTATTTGTTCAACTTGACATTTGTGGATAGAAACAAGGTTTATTAGGTAAAAAACTTGACGCAAGGGCCCAACGCGCCGCGTAGCGGCAAAAAAGCGAAGCTGGCGAAACATTTATAACGGGTCACCGTCACTTATTATTGGACTTATAGCGCATTTACGGGGTTGCAACTATTTTGCTTTATAGTGTCACCAGGAAAGAAAAGCATGCGACCTAACGCCGATCTATTTGTATAAAGTGATAATTGGAAGGTATATAGTAGGAAATATCAATAAAATAATCATTCCATGTCGTCTTTTGAGGGCATTTTTGATTGTAAAAAATATATGTGTACGTCACCGTAGTCTCTGCAATGATAATTTTATCAGAGCAGTCTCGCGCAAGTAGAAGTTCTTTACCTATTACTTCTTCACTTATTAGTCTCAACGTCTGGCGCAAAGCCAGACGTTTTCCATTACGATTTCACTACGATGTTTGACAAGAAGGAGCAGTGCGCGAGATATGCTAATGAGCAGACTTCCCTCGCTTGAGCTTCTGAAGAATGTTCCATATCGCGCTAAGCTCATCACTACTGATTATGACAGGCGTGCAGCGGTAGGTATCTGCTCCCCAACTTCTACCCTAATACGGTACAATAAGTTACCATTTGATGGGAATGGGACAATGCCCTCGCTGTGTATGGAGTCATAGGGATAAGAAGACAATATTCATTAGTGTTGGTACAAGTGATTTTGCCCAAAAAGCATGCGCATTCGAAAAACAAAATATGCAAGGTATCACGTACATCATACTACATGACCATGACGACGTGCAGAAAGTGCACTGGCCAGTGCATACCCTATGGATATGTACTAGTAAACATGGTAGGCCTAAACATGAACAACATCATTATTCATCGGCAGTTCATTTTACTCCGAGCTTTTCCTGAAACATATAGCCATGATGATTACTGCAGATTAGGCCTACCATGTACCATGACCAATAACAGCACTAGATCATGTGGATGTCAACAAGTTCACATGAACCGTATAATCCCGCATAGCGCATGTGGGGCATGCGTCTAAACCAAAGCCCCAAAATCACTTGTTTTGGTCTATTTCAGTTTCACTTGTGTTTCCCCCGTCTCCCAGTCCATAATACATTTACAGTTTACAATCCCCGATCATGGCCCAACAAAAGGTCATCGGTTGACTAAAGGAACACAACTGTTCAATGGATTTATAGTTGAATGCGATCAAACTACGTCTTTTCAATCGTGGATTGTAAATTTAACCCCATGGGCCTAGGGAAGGCCCTATAACAATACTTTCGACACAGTTATTATCTCCGGTGCCTCCACCATGTTACACACAGTGCTCACTGCTGATTCTAAAATGCGCCACCTAGTCAAAACAGGACATATGTTCTTCTAGGAATAGATCTCTTTCCAATATTTCGTCATTCCACTATCGTCATCACCTCATCATACTTTCATTGACATTACAGGCACACATCCACAGAGCACTCTTCAAATCATCTACACAGTGGTTATCCAACTAGGATTATAAAGGTAATTTCTTAGCCCCGCACAGTGGGTTTCAGTCTTGATAAAGGGGCACTATTGCTAGCAGCTAGGTAGGCAAGATAAAGTTAGACGAAGTAGCCGATAGGGGTCTCTCACCCCTCAAAGTCGGTCACAACTATTCAAGCTTGTACAAGGAATACATGCAGCGCTGACTCTAACAAGACCCAATGGGAATGTCGCACAGTCATCTGTCAAAAACAAGACCTATGTTGCAGTATGATCTCTTGCCAATATTTAATAATTGCACTATCGTCATCACCTCATCATACTTCATTGACATTACAGGCACACATTGACATTGACCACTGTTGCAGTCAACGACACAGTCGCTATCCAAGTAGCATTATAGAGGTAATTATCATTATCATACCTCATAGCATGTGAACCAATCACGTCGCGTCCTTTGCGATCACGGCAAAGCCTCATGGAATAATGTCTTTCACCGTTGAATAATTTTTCATATTCCATGCCTACAAGTACAACTTCAATTTCTTCATATTCCATGGCTAGAAGTTCAATACTAATATAATATCCAAGATAAAGTTATAAGAAGTAGTCAATAGGGGTCTCTCACCTCTCACTGTATGTCCACACTATTCACGCTTGTACGAGGAATACATTCAATGCTGAATCTAACAACACCCAGTGCCCTTACTCTGTATATTAGTCACTGGAAGATGGCCCATTTCACTCCTTGCTTCTACTTCGCCTATAGTCTCATTGCAAACGCCTCAGTTCTATGATATCACATTCACTTTCAGATGTCATGCAACGCAA
This sequence comes from Lineus longissimus, assembly GCF_910592395.1. Lineage (NCBI taxonomy): Eukaryota > Metazoa > Nemertea > Pilidiophora > Heteronemertea > Lineidae > Lineus > Lineus longissimus. The sequence continues at coordinate 13,405,160 of NC_088317.1, read as the reverse complement.
CAACTGTGCTATCTGCCATCGCACATCAACGAAGAAGTGCAGCCGCCCACATTCCACCTCACGTCTGTCCGACCAGCTGCAATCCTCGAGGACGCCCCACTGTACCACGATTTCACTACGATGTTTGACAAGAAGGAGCAGTGCGCGAGATAGGCTAATGAGCAGACTTCCCTCGCTTGAGTTTCGGAAGAATGTTCCATATCGCGCTAAGCTGACCACTGCTGACCATGACAGGCGTGCATTGGACTGGTACAGGTTGGAACTTAACATTGAATATGCTGGTGGTGACGCTTTCTGATGAGAAGTTGGTCGTGACTGATGCAGTATCCTTGGACTTGTCCACAGCATCGTTCAATCATTGCTCTCTGAGCTGCCTTGATTCTGTACTTACCCAAATACTAAGACCAAATGCCTGTTGACTGTGCTTTAAGAGAGACTGGCGCCATGCCTAGAGATATGACTGACCCCTATTGGCAAATTTGTATGACTTTATCTTGCCTACCTAGCTGCTGCCTATAGTCTCCCTTTAACTGCGGAACACTTCAAAGTCGATAAAATGCCATGTTCCACCTTTTAATGTGTTCAGACCGCCATTTTCAAAATAATCAAGTCAGGACACTGCCTTCTAGTCTCATAATAAATTTTGCTTTCCTCAATAATAACATTTCTTCTTCTTCAATGCTTTCATCATTCCAAACTTCTCCTCCACTGACTTTTACAGGGGTACAGTCATGGCAATCAAAACCCAAATACTGAGACCAAATGCCTGTTGACTGTGCTTTAAGAGAGACTGGCGCCATGCCTGGTCTCTCTTAAAGCACAGTCAACAGACACCAACCCCCTCAGACTCAGAAACCACAAACGCCCAACCCTTCCTGCTACCTTAATACTTCTGGGTTTTATTAAATAAACTCGGTTTATTAGCCAATAAACAAGGTTGTTTTAAAAAAACTATATTTTTTCCAAATAAACTTAGTTTATTAGGTAAAAAACCAGGTTTTTTGAATAAATCTAGTTTTTTTTAATAACTGGACACTCCGCTTGCCATAAGTGACTTCAAATCGAACAGCTATTGTACGTATTTGGAGCCAGAGTGTAAAGAGGGAGGCCACACCCACTTCTCAACCTTCTGGTGGTAAGTAGGAACATGCTTTTATATACCCTTGCCATTTTTACCAATTCCGCATACTGTACCATAATTATAGGTGATATCCTGAAACACTCTTTTCATTGGTTTGGATATTGTTAAAGGGGTTGTTTTGAGTAATTATTATCGCAACTCTTAAGAGAGATTTTAACTCCAACCCATCTTTTTTCAGGGTATTGGAAAAACATGGATTACAAAACTCTGGATTGGACTAGGAAAGTCCGGACTGGCAGTCATCACACTCCACCGCCTGTGCGCTGTCAACATTATGATATCGGAGTGGCAATCGGGAGCTGAGAACATGTGAAGTGTGAGGTGTGTGTCCTAGGGCAATACATTTGGCAGACGGGTCACGAAGGTAGAGGTGTGGGTCCTTGGGCAAGACACTAGGCATGCAGAAGGGTCACAAAGAGTGAGGTGTGGGTCCTTGGACAAGACGCTTGGCAGGAGTGTCACAACAGTGGTGGTGTGGGCCCTTGGGTAAGAAACTTGGCATGCAGAAGGGTCACCAAGTGTGAGGTGTAGGTCCTTGGGCAAGGCACTTGGCAGAAAGGTCACGAAATGTAAGGTGTGGGTCGGCCTTTAGCTGGACAAGGAATCAGCTGGTATGTTAAAAGTTATAAAAGAATGGGGGGGGGGCAAATTGGCAGCTATATTGGATTTTGGCATTACGTAATCATTTCTCAGGCATAATCGATTAAGCTATTAAGGGGGTGTGCATCTTCGTTCACAGAGTTTTTGTTCCCGCAATGCGCCCAACTAGTCACTCGGTCACTCGGTTAATAGAATGTCTTCAAATGATGCACATCCAACGCATGGCTAATTCACCCAAGCAGCGCCCTATCATTCTGATTGGATCCCCTTTGGAGCGAGATTCTACAACTTTTTCTGGCTCCATGATGGTCCTCTTTCATCAACTTTGAGAACCGATGGGGTATTGGGAAATAAGCTGGGACAGGGCACCAGCTAATTAATTCCTGGCGGTGGAGTGTGATGACTCTCAGTCCTGACTTCCCCAGTCCAATCCTTAGTTTTGTAATCCATAGTTTCCAATACCCCTTTTTTCATCGGGGCATTGACAATCTCCTAGCCTCATCATTGGAAACAGTTGCTGACTCATACTCGCTCATATTTCTTATCTGAACGTGCGGTTTGAAATGAAGCATGATAATGCATCGCTGTATAGATTTAATAAATGTACACACATATCCATTAAACTTCTGAATCAACTGAGTATTGAAAACGTATTCAAATAATTTTATTTTTCAGCTGAAATTTTCAAGCCGTACTGATATTCTCAAATCAACCGTCGCAGAATTCCTGTACTGAAGGTCGCCCTTTCGCTGCTGGATCCACGAAGGGGCTCTGCGCCTGCGGGTGCTTGACAAAAAACTGCACCGGCCTCAAATGGAGTACGAAGGCGGGTTGTTTCCTACACTTCTGTAAATAACGAGACTGAACGCTAAAGTTTATCTGTATACTGTCAGAATTTTTAATGCTTTTATTGTGTATCGTTTACATACATGTATACTAGGATATAACAAATTCATTTAGGTGCATGCAATCATGTTACACTGACTACTAGTATTTGAAGATTACATGGCGAGGGCACTTGATTTTCTACATTGGGAAAAAAATAAACCTGTACTTTCGTCAACGAAAGAACACGAACAGTTATCGAAGCAGTTCTATTGGAATCTTAGGTCATGTCATCAGTCTTCAAATGAAAATGCGCATGTTCATCCGGCTCTCATCTCAAAATAACATGCAAGAAATAATTTACGGTCATCATTGAGTTAGCAAAGCCGCGGCAAACCAGAAAGCAATACATTTATTTTTGGGGTATAGCGATGACACCCTTTCCGATAAAACGTCCGATGTATAAGTTCTATGAAAAATCGAAAGGGATATTCATGATCACTATCTCAATCGGAATTTCTTTAACTTCAAAGACACTTTGTCTCGGAATGGTCAATATATTGATAAGGCGTTTAATTAAGGTTTTGTTTGAGCAGGACAAATTCTGCGAACTGGGTAAAGACTTTACCTAAAATTCCTGCGACTTACATGTGGGGATCTAACGTACCGTAGTCTATATGTATACAGTGTGGAGATTCCGACAGTGTCAGCAAGACACTGTCCACTATGGTTACCAAAGCACTAGCAGCGACGACAACAAAGAAACTGATAGCACCGGCAGTTTCAACCACAAATATTTCCTGTTCTATGGTACTCGACGTGGATTTGCTGGACATTTGCGGACAGTCTGCCTCCTATAACTGCATTTTAAGTCACGTTATGAAACACTCTGAGCCAAGTGCTTCTATTCTGGTGAACATGCTACACAACACAGCGCGTGCAATGATAATCACAACTGAGGCAGAGATGGTAGACATAAGCGCAATGTGTACCCTTAATTGGGTGCAGGGCTTCAAAAGCCTATTCAGGAATATTAACCTTATAACAGATGTGTTTGAGCTATCATATAGTGATTTTCAGACACTGTCCGAAACCTCACACTGGTATGAGTGAATGTTTTTAAAGATATTTAAAGATAAGAGTTGACTCCTCGCTTCTGAATTCAACACATGCACGTCATAGAAGGAACGACGTGCAAATGTCACGGAAGGGATCGGACACGTCCCAATTCCAAAAAGAGTTTTTCTTTTTTCACATTTTGCTGAAAAGCATCATCAGAGAGGCCCTTTTATGCTTCAAACATTATCTCAAATATTTCCTTTTATGATATCAGGGTACAGTAGATAGGCAAATATGAACAAATGTCAAAACTGTCACGTGTCACTTTAAAAATCACGGGGAGGAGAACAAATAGTTCAACTTGTATTTTTTTCTCACTTTCTTTACCAAAGAATAATATACATTGCACAATCCAACCTAACAACATAATGGTCCACTGACCATGTGTTCAACTTATTATGTTTGTATATTTCGTACAATGATTGTACAGATTGAATTGGTGCATTACAAACTTAGTGCATGGTGCAATGGTTCCAAAACGCACCATGCTATAAACAGAGGATGAAAGGGACGGAGAAACGGAGAGACGGAGAGATGGAGAGACGGATGACTACGACGAGCATGGACGACGGGCGACACGCAATTGCAAAATTTTGATGAGATAAAAAATTCACAGGGTTTACTCTCAGGATCATTACAAATTTTGGAAGTGTAATTCCCGGTGTAAACGAAATGCAAGTCCCCCTGGAATCCAAGTCCGGTCCTTTTGTTAAAGTGAATAGAGTCGCCGAGTTCCTTTGTTGAAGATTATGTAGCTAACCCTAACCAAACCATTAACAACATTCGTTGACAAAACACGGCTATTGTATGTGGTCCTGCATTCCTAGGACGTCCATTCCTTTTACACCGGGAATCAATTCCCCAGATTGCCGAGAATCAGGCCAAGCTGGCCGGGCATGTGAAGGGAGAATAATTATTCAATGAAATATGTCAGAAAAACTGTGTTTTTGGAGTATTTCCATGAAATATCGTTTTGATCATCCGGTAATAAAGTTCTTCAAGCATGATTTTTATCAAAATAGATGAAAATGTCCAGCCGTCATGTTGTATCTTTGCAAACATAAAACTGAAAATATGCTTAGATCGATTTTGTGCGTGCATCACAGAGTATTTAACTATACAATTTAGTGCATTATGTCATATTGTCAATGGTAGCTGGACCCAGTTTTTTCTAGAAAATGAGCGCACATTTAGGCTGCTTTTCTTGTGAGGCAGCCATTCTCCCAGGCCTAGGTAGCGCAATCTAGGGCAAGCCGCTCGGTACAAGTGGAAGGCCTGATAGTCGACAGTCTGGGGAAATGCTTTTCCAGGATGAATTGTTAGGACTCATGCATCATTGTTTAAGAACATACTTAACCCATCGTGGATAACTTAATTGATGGAAGCATACACGAGTGTCCTATGGTGTAGATGTAATGCATCTTCTGCCCGACTTCGTATGAATACTACACCCCACAGCCAGCTTGTAGCTTCAAACCGAGGTAATTGAGCGCGGAATTGTATCTACGACGTTTGTTCCGTTCATACCATTCTACAACGTGGCTATGTGCATCGAGAAGGTACTTTGTCCTGCAAAAATAGAACATTTAAAGCTGACGGGTCAAATAAATATTCCCGAGTAAGGGCGCTGCGAACATTACCTGCACTCGGTAATATTCGTGATGTGCAATTGGATCTTCTACTGATTACGCCAAGAGGACAATTCGAAAGCGAGACATTCTCTGCAGACACCACATGGTATAATTCGAGTGAAAGCGTCACAATTTCCCTGCAAGTCGTGCTTTGAATAGTCTTGTTCTATGATATCTGCTTTCGGCTACGTGTTCACGACATCAACAAACAATGTATACAGTATACACGTTCGTCTTATATGCTCATGCTGCATAGCTTACTAGTAATTCGAGATACTAGCAATTTTCGGATTTGTTCATTTGAATAGTGACTTTCTTGAAAGATATACTATTAGGCTATTCATAAATGTTGTTCGCATCGCTTGGGGCTCTAGAAGGCGAACTAACTGGTCGGATATCCTTGAAGTTTGGTTTTTAATGACCAAACGGTATTTTAGGAGTTCAGCACTCTCAAGGCAGAAAAGAATTATTCAGCGAAGTCCAATGGTCATTTGGTGAGTCTTTGTTTCGGTATATTTCTTATTCATTCTTGGCACCTGAGTAGATGGACACAAAAAAATAATTACCTAAACATTTTTGATCCAGATTGGTCACGAAATACACCGTACAAAGCGGAAAACAACCGAATTAAATGCACTACGTCAATTTACTCAAATGCATACAATCTTTTAGTTAATTTAGTTACCGTGGTTACTAAGATGAAAAGATCCTGTTTATTTTTGAGGTGATGACGGACCAATGAAAAAAACAATCTTCAAAGAAACCAGACCAGTAGTTCGCCCTTCAGAGCCCCAAACAATGCGGACATGACATTTACGAATGGACTAGTAGTTTAGCATATTTTACAACGCAAAATGCCTACTAACTCACATGTTTAAGTATTCAGGTCCATCCATTCCCATGACCAGGTACGACACACCCTCATTCATCAGCGGGTAGGGGCATTCTGAGCTCCATTCAAAGTGTATAGTATCGGATGCATCAAATATTTCTTTTCCTAGAATAAACACAATATTGATATAACGGTATGTGTAATATCTTCAATCAACAGTACACCCAATAATAGAAAAACTACAAATAAAATTGCCAGGGGCAAATGTTCAAATATTTCACTTAAAGGAATGTTGATACAGTCATGGTCACACATAGTCTTCCCTCGTTGACCTTGGGAATTAGGCAAAGGTCAACATTTTAACCACTTTATTAACCTTGATCAGATTAACCAATGACATACATTTAATAGAAGACCAATGATTGTTTCTTGGGATGTATCAACTTAGAATTTATGACCTTTGACCTTCATGTACAGTCCTACTAGAAAGTAAATGTCCACAGGTTTTTTTAATCACAGAGATAGAATAAGATAATTGAGTGCGGTTTTCAGCCGAGAATGGAATATCTAGTTGGCCATGTATCTGTTGTATTTGGGCCCAGCTAATCCTGTCTACTCATTATGTAACATGCAATTCTAAAAATGTCCAATAAGTACCTTTATTATTTTATTTTATTTTCGTTCTTTTTCACAACGTATGTGTGAACTATGATACAACAAAGGCTTTTTTGCTTTCATTACTAGAAAATTCCTGCTAAATTCTTCATTCTGAAGATTAGTTTTAGCTTCCATACAGGTGATGGTTTTTTTCAGACAACCTTTGAGAACACCCCTCATGGTCAGCAATACAGTCAGTCCGGGCCAACTCAGCTCATACATGAGGGACGGGGGGGGGGGGGGGTCTTTATCAAAGACAATGGAAGAGAATGAAAAAATAACATAAAAATCATAAGCAAAATAGCGCATTTCTCCTGACTATCGAACACAACCGATGGAATTGCAAGTGCAAAAAATGATGGCCATAAAGCACAGTTCACGGGTTCATGTGAATTTTTGAAAAGGCACGTGAAATAAAAAAGTGATTTTTGGACATTTTTAGAAATTTTTGTTACATAATAAAGAGATGGAATTAGGTGCATCCAAAAACCACAGATATAATATGTGACCAACTAAATATACCATACTCTGCTGAAAACCGCATTCAAATATCTTATTCTATCTGTGTGACATTTAAAAAAAAAGGCGGACATTTGCTTTCTTGTAGGACTTTACTTTCACATGACAATTATCATACTGACCTAAATCTCTGTCAACATTTAACTTCTACATATCTACATACTTTTAGATGTCTGCATATAAACTTGAATAATCTAATTAAGAGTAAGTAGAACGCATTTAAAATCGTTCGAAATACAGATTACCCATGAGACATTAGAGAGGATAAGAGATCGCTCCGCTAACACTAACGATAACGATAACACAGTATTTTTGACGTTATCGTATCAAATAACGTATTTCAGGTAAAGAAAATTTTCGCTATTTCAACGCTAGACGTTATTTTTTCCAATTGTAATCAAGTTAAACACAACCATCAATTACGATCATATAATGCGGGTTGGACAATCGGTTTGAACTACCATTTTCGGATCACAATAAACATGGAAGAAACATGTGATGTCCTTTCACCACGTTTAATTTTATAAACAGCAAAAGATTAGGGCATATCTATTGTCGTCGAGAGATTCTTTGCAATTTCCGGCCAAAGCCATTTTTTTCCTTTTTTTCCTTGGTCAAAACGCTTCACCGAGAGTACCTCGCGCAGCAGTAATAGGTCCTTAGCGATCAAGAAGCGGAATCGCTTGCCTGCCATTTTAATTATGTGTTACATTGAAAAGACGAGTAACAAAATTAAATTCAACTCAAACATAACTCTGATAAAATGTGTTGCAATGGCCAAGGTGGAGCTGATTTCACGCACACCAACATCTGAACAGTGGTCGACCTGACTGACGAGCTTCTTCATTTCATTGAAATAAGGTTATCCAGTGTGGAGATTCGGACAGTGTCAGCAAATCACTGTCCACTATGGTCACCGAAGCGGCTAGCAGACGACACCAAATAAATTGAAAGAACAGGCAGATTCAACGGCAAACATTTCCTGTTCTATATAGCACTCAACGTGGATTTGCTGGTTGCTATTTCTAGATGATAGCTTAAACACACCTGTTAATAGGTTTTTATTGATGAAGCCGTCCTGAATAAATAGATAAAGCGGTGTTTCTGTAGCTAATCAATGGCACAATTTGCGCTTATTTCTACCATATTTGCCTGAGTTGTGGAGATTACTGCGTGGGCTGTGTTGTGAAGCATGTACACCAGAATAGGAAGATGTGATAACAAGGACTTGGCTCTAAGTATTTCATAACGTGACTAAAAATGCAGTTATAGCTGGCATGCCGTCCGGTATGGTTACATTTGGAGCCAGCTGATTAATTGCGAAAAATGATAATTTACCCCTTTTTCTGGTCGCCGATCCTACTTTCAACACTCCAACATCTACTTGAGGCAACGTTTATTACATATACTACACCAATAAGGCGAAAAACACTAAATTACCTCAATCCTGAAATTCCCAAAAAACCGTCCAAATCAATCACCAAAACCATTTCCTTCACCAAAAAGGTTTGTCTCCAAATCCTACACATCCAAATCTCAAATATTCCTGACATTTACCACGGTTTGTTTTCAAAAACCAAAAAAAACGAATATTACGTAAACACACCTAAGTCAGATAATTTACTAAAAATTCTGTACCTATCACACCACCAATCTATCAGAACACCCCAAACACATGTGTCTCTCTCTGTAAGCAACCGCTCTACACGTAACGCATTTCACATCGTTAGTTCCATTACAAAAATCCATTAATGTGAATTCCCATGCGTAACTTCCAGAGCAATCCTGCAGTGAATGGCCTTTGTCAACTATAACTGATTAATAATTCACTATAGCTGCTGTGTAAATATTAGCTCCTCGAGGCTAAAGTGTTCTGATAGATCCTGTGATACTTTAAGATGTCTTTTTCTGACATATAGTCAAGCGTCAGGTTGGTAAACATGAGATATCTCCGGCTAGAAGTGCCAGCTCCCGTTGGAAGCGTTGGTTCGAAACTCGACGAGGTCGGGAAAAATATTTATCATGCCAGTATAAGTTTTTATATGAGCATTACAAATAATTGTAAGGTTAGTATAACAGTACTTACGGATTTCTTTTGACCAGATAGATGCGCAAGCTTTTTCAACTATTTTAATGTTCTGTTTTGTTGATAGAGTCAGATCATAGTCTGTTCAGAACACTCATTCCATTACTGGAAATGGTTGTATGTTTTCTAGAGTTCTGTTTACCCCCTAAGGAGTGCCAACTCCTGCTGGATTGCTATCTACCGATACGACCTCCTTTTTAATTGGAGCATACTTTTGTCTGCATAAAAATATTCCAGCAATAAATGGCACTGGGATCGCCAGCCACAGATAATTAATTTTACTCCAACTTCCTCGGGAAGACTCGAGTGTTGATGGTGTTTCTGGCTCTGCTACATTCGTTAGGAATTTGAGATGGTGGCAATTCTTTTACCAATTTTCCATTAATACGATCCATCCTTTTTTCCTTTGATACATTGGAGCGTTTTCCCTCGACCAAGTGATCTGTTTAACTGACCTCTGTTTTTAGGTAGCAGAGAACAATTCGACTCAGAGGCTGTTACCTCTTTCTCTTGGGGCGTTGTCTCCTGCAGGTTGTTCGCTTCACTTCGCATTTATTTCCTGTAAATTTAATGGTCCACCATCGGGAGGAGCTGATGCTCTGTTACAGTTACTAAGTAAACTTGTGGTAGCCACTGCCATCAGCCCAGCCATTTTTAAACTACCGCTCCAACTCATTCATCACAATGTAAACATTCCTATAAGGTCCTTGTAGAGATTATCTCTGTCACAATTCGGTAAAGCCAACCTGTGAAGGACAAATAAGATCTGATAGCCGTTTTGCTAAAGGTGTCATTAACCCTTGAGGCTTAAGTGTTCTGATAGATCCTGTGATATTTTAAGATGTTTTTTTCTGACATATAGTCAAGGTCATTTAAAGTTATTTGCTTCCCAGTTAATTCTTTTGTCTTGCGAGTGGCAACTAAAACCTCAAGATCTCCCTTTGCGTGTGTACCTTGTTCGGACAAGACTTGTCAAGGAGTGACTGGATTTTGACTACTTGTCTGCTGTCCTGTCAGATTTAGTTGGTTTTTAGTTAACTTTAGTTGATTGTTAGTCTGACTGCTAGTCTGACTGCTAGGTGGTATTGAGGCCAATATGACGTCTATCAAATCTTCACTAGACTCTCTGTTACGTGTTTCTCTGCTCATTCGAGAACCAAAAATTATCTTGGGAACTCTTAATGTAAAGTCAACTTAGATGACTTATTTTTTCTTAAGAGATCTAAAATTGCATCCCTTTCATTTTTTGGAATTATGTCGTTTTCCTGTAACGCCATTTTCATTGACTTTTCATCTTTATTGAAAAATAGTACTTACATACGAATAGTCTCCCGGAAGTCCCTCACAACAGAATCATATTTTGAACTAACACCCTAGTAGTAATTCCGTAATGCCTTCCTGAAAACACCTGCATATACTTTTCAATTCATAGTTCATATTCGCAGTTGTGGTTGTAAAAATAACATCCTCATTTGGTGCCAAGGTCATGTCAAATATAACATCCTCCTGAATGGGAAATTTGTAAAATGGCATGTGGGTTGACAGCAATTCAAAGTCAATTGGGATTTTGTACCTCTTGTCAAATATGGCTTTCAGAATCTTCTCATTGTTAGTTTTTCCAGCAATATCAGTCAAAGCTACACCAGATCTTAATTCTCTGAGGTAACTATTTTTGATTCCCTGAAATACTTTTCCCTTTCCTCATTTGTCAACCACAAATCTTTGCATTTGGTGTTAAATTGTAGTTGTCAACTTCAAGAAGTTTTTCCATTCCCTATTTAACAGACAATTTCGAAATAAGATTTCTACCCAAATTATTTACTACAGAATTTTTGTTGTTACCTACGACCACAACTTCTGCCGACTGCCAGGTATGAAGAGTATTTTCATATAACTTTGGAATTCTCACATACAGAGTTTCCTTTGGTTGCGCCGTTGAGGGATTGTGAGTGATAACGTGATGATAACGTTCAGCCTTCAAACCTGGGGGAACACGATTACTTCTTTGTGGGTTTAACACCTTTCCAGTTGCCATTTATTTAGGAAGATTTCCTTAGATGAAGATTTCCTTACGAATATTTCCTCTTCTCCTGCCAGGACGCCTGCTTCCGCAGGAATGCCTTTACTCTCTCAACCAAACCATAAACAATTGAACTGACAACAACGAACAATAAAATTATGAGATGCTCTGCCAAAAATCCAACAACAGCACCTACTGATCTCAGAATGAACGAAACAATGGAACCAATAATGCCTGGTAGGGCTGCAGCCGATTTTGTCGCTAATTCTTTTAACCACTCCGCAAATGTCTTTAAGTCATCTTTTACTCTATCTGGGATATCTGGTTTTGGAGGCTTTAGTGGAGTTGGACCTGGAGGTTTTGGGCGAGGAGGTTTTACCGCCCAAAAGGAATTACCGATAGAAAGACCTGAGATTGTGAAAATCATTATTACCGTAGTTACAATTGCTCCAATGGTTAAGCCTTCCAATTTGAAGAGTAATCTTAATCTATTCATTCGGAGGGAGCTTTGAGTCTGGTTATTTCAGAACATCTGTAATTAAACGAATCATTCTGCTTGTGCTGCTTTCCATTTCTCTGTCCAACTCAAATAACTTTTGCCGCTCCTTACCCAGTTGGTCATCTATTTCAACTATTACATTTTTGAGGTTATCAATTTTTTCTTTTAATTCTTCCTTTTTCTTCTTTGAGTGCTTGGGTTTTTTTTACCTCTTCGGTCACACCTATTTTGTAGAGGGCTTAAGGGTAAAATCTTCTATATAAATTATCCATTTCTAATTCTTCATTTACCTCCCCAAATTAGTCTTCTTTATTAGATTTACCACCTCCACCTTCAGCCATTTATTTTACTTAAAATACTATCCGGAACTGACTTTTCCAGAGGATCTGACTTTTACGACTCTATTTCCCGTTTTTTAATTGCTTTTACACCTTCAGATAAACTATAGATAATCGAGATGATAACAATCATCAAAAGGATGATAACATTTTCAGCCAGAAAACCAACAACAGCACCTGCTGATTTCAAGATGAGTGAGTGAAACAATCGAACCTATTATTCCTGGTAGAGCTACAACTGATTTCTTAGCCAATTCTTTAAGTCCTTCCCTTACTCTATCTGGAACGCTTGGCTCTGGCTTTGGGGGATTAGGGGGGTTTGGGTTAGATTGAGTTGTTGCCCTTATGGCATTACTGATAGTCAATTCTAGAGTGGTTAATATCATAATGAATGCTGTTACGAAGGTACCAATTTTTAAACCTATTCTTAAATCAATCTTAAAAAGTAATCTTAATCTATCTTTCAGAGGAATCTTTGAATCTGGTTTCTTAAGAAAACCTTTCCATATTCTCTTCCATCTTCATCTTTGATATCATATTCATAGTTAAGGGATTTCAAATTTTCCTTTTCTTTGTCTAATAATTCCATTATTTTCTGTTTCTTCTCAGCTTCCTGGTCGTATTGTTCGTCAAGTAGTTCAATCTTATTTCTAAGTCTGGTTATAGTTTTAGTCATCTCTTTCACATTGAGGAAAACTTTTTTAACTTCCCAGAACCGAATGCTTCTTCTAATTCTTGATCAGGTGCACTGATGTCATTAATGTCATTAATGTTTCATTATGATTGTTTGAGTCAGAACTTTCATCATCACTGTGAATAACATCTTCGAATTGGACTACTAAATTTGATCTCTGTTCTTTTGGTCTGCTGACTTTGGTTCGTTTCTGCGATGATGATTGAAATTCACGAGCAATGGCCATAATTTCAGATTGTTCTTTTAATTCTCCTTTCTCGTCAATCATTTGACTAATAATTGGTCCGATCTTCAAATCTTATGAAGTTTTTCAAACTCTTTTGCAGCAGCTGTTAATTCCAGCGCATGTTTAAGTTCAGGATCTTCAATAGTCTGATCTCTACCCGAATTTAGGGTATCTAGGATATAATTTACTGATGTTCAACTCGTCCTGCTCTCCAATGTCGATCGAGCTAAAGTTTTCCATTTCTTCGTTGAGGAGGTTTATGGTTTTCCCATCTACTTTTATTAACAATTGATTTCTTAGAGGTTTATATTCTTCCACAAAAGCGGAAAGTTTTAGTATGTCCTCTTTTGCTGCACCCCATTCTATTCCTTTTTCCTGGTGTTGGAGCTCAACTGAGATAATCTGACTCCGAATCTAAATTACTTCCTTCACAAGTTGCTGTGTTGTAAGTTATCCCATCGCCAGGAACTGGATTGGTAACAGCATTTTTCCTCAGAATTCATAGGGGTATTATCACCTATACCATCTTCGGGGATGCCTTTACCCATTGGGGATCTTTCTCCTCCTTCAGCCATTCAGATTGACTAAAATACCACACAAAACTTACGACTCCACCGGCTGCGGCAACTATAATAAAAGTCATGTTTTCACGGGTGGTGTAGTCATCAGCAAGCAAACAGTCATTTTTAATTTACCCAATTTATGTTTTACACTAGTTGCCTCAGGCGGTTGCAGTTCCACTATCTTTTTATCCATTGTTTTCAATTTGTAAGTTTTTACAGGTGGACCTTTCAATAAATGAGGCGCAGTATTCTTTTAACTGTTGATGTCATTTTTCCCAACATTCATTTTTGGTGACGCTATCAAAATGTTATTGTTGTAATTCATGATGTTGGAACCGATAACGTATAGACTAGGAGCAATTACATAATGCAATCTAGTGTGAGTTTTCGGCAATTGCCTTTTGATACCTTTGAATTGAGGAAGGAATATAATTGAGTCTTTTAAAAGTTTGGTAAATTCTTTCTGGGCATCGAATTCAGTGGCTGTTGCTCCTGTAATTGGAGTTCGGGTGAGTGCCTGGGCGCCAAGTATGCAGTACACGTTTGTTCGGACAGAATCATTCAGTTTCTTATACCACAATTCAAGAAACCTATTGACTTTAGTATCATGAATTTTTGATACGTCTGACAACGATTCTGTTTGATAACGTCAAAAACATTTTTTTTCCTGATTAACATGCCACTTGATGAAAGTATCAGGATATTTGAAGGTAGCCATTTCAGGATCCCAGTCCACATTAAACATTGGGGGCATTTTATTTTCGTGAACCTGCATCAGGAAGAAATTTATTTTTGAGTCATTCATATAATAGCCAAGATCGGTTATGTTAGGATTATAGTCTGGAACACTCCATGAAGTCCATCCATTATTATTTTCGAACACCGAAAAATCACACTCGTCTTTTAACCCAAACTCGCTTAACAACACTCCTAGCTTTCCACGGTTAATACTATTATTATTCGTTTCGTTAAAACTGATTTCACGCGGACCAGGTAAGTTTTTGTAAGTTTTTCATAATTTTACAAACCTAATAATAGGTGTGAAATCTATAAAACGATCTGATCATTAGAGTTTTGTGTTTCAAGTGTTCGTTGACTGAAACTCCACAGCCGCTTGTTGCAAACCATACTGCCATGTAAAATTGATTCTGGCAAAACGACAGTGGGTTTTTTTCTAGCCGCAAACAGTCTGCTCTATTTTTCAAATTTAAAAATCCCCATATGTACTCATCAGGTTTTCCTAACAACTCAATAAAATCTCCCCTGCGGACACTTAACCCCAAAAGATCTTTTACTTTTTCCATTACGATTAGACAATACTGCTGTTGTTCTCTTTTTCTACAGGTGATCCAAAGTTTATTGGTTATCTCCTGGAGATTAAAATGTAACACATTTTTGTTGTGCCCATCGTTTTCCATCCGTTCTCTGAAACCCTCAATGAAAGATTTTATTGTGTATAGTCCATCTGGAAGTATAACGTAGTGACTGCCACTGCCCTTTTTGATTATGAAGGCATCTTTTCCTAGTTTCCTAGAAATGTTGTAAAATGTACAGCGAAGTCCAGTGAAGATAATTCTCATACCACCAACATTAGTCAACAGCTCATCCAAATAAGCGGCTTATAAAGGCCCTTTTTTATTTTTGTGTATATTTAATTTTCTAATTTTTTAATTTTTGTGTATTTTTTTATTATTGTGTTTTTTGTAAACTGTTATTTGTGAACTGTTATTTCTTAAGTTGAGTTTATAAATGTTTTTATTTTTATTTTTGGTGTTTTTAGTGCCTCTTTATCCCGACGGGTGTGTAAAGTTTATTAGACAAACGAGATTTCATGGTGTTGGTTTTTATTTTTCCCATTGTAACCAAAGTAAATCTCAGGATTTTCCTTCAGGTTTCCCTCTGGACTTTTGTCATTTTGTTGAAACGTTGTGGTAGGTAAACTGTGATTTCAACTATGCTCCCCAATTCTGAAAACTCTGGAGTAATTTCCAATCTTTCACTAAACTTAATTTGTGTTTTAAAAATACCTTTGATTTCGTATTCATTTTGCGGTCAATTTCTAGGCCTTCAAGCTCACCAAAATTCTTTTTTGTTTTAGGTTTTAAATCTTCGTTAAGTTCTAAAAATATAGAAAGGTTTTCACTCTCTTCAACGCCTTGGTTTTTTAGTTTCTTTGCCCTCCATTTAAAGTACTTTTTTTGTCAAATAGAGAAATTCAACGAGTTTTTAACAGTTTAAGAACAAATCTATATCTTAAATTGAAAAGTACAAAGTACAAACTAAAAAAGAGGTTTTTATATGTTTGTATCTCTGAAGTTTTATTAAAAATTACAACCAACATCTAAACTCTGAAAAACATAAAAATAACTTAAAACAATTATTAGAGAGTATCAATAAAACATTCACACCACCCAACGAACCACCACCAGAGGAACCCCAACGGGATGAACCAGATGACCCGGAGGAACCGACTTCACAACCGATAGCAAAAGAGGAAGATGTTTTGGTAAAGGTTGGAAAAATGTTAAACAAATTCGATAACAAGAGAGATTTTGTAGCTGTACAATTTAGATAACCCCAGGAAGCAACAACCCTGGCGAAATACAAACAGAAATTTGTTGAGGTGTTATCGCTTCTCGACAGCTCCCATTTTAAGTTAACTGTTACTGTGGAAGTTTATTTTATTAAAGCATCATTTTTGAAGAATAGCACATAAATCTTTCATGGTATCCATTCGCCATTTGAGGTGGTTTTTAAAATGTATAAACCAGAGGCTGTGCATAAATGTTTGGATTACATCAAACTACAAATCGAGGAGAGGTATTCTAAGGGTATCGGTTTAACCCTTGGCAAGATAAACAAATCTTATTTATATTTAGTTGCATACAGAGACACCATAGGCGGGCACTTCATTAAACTTCCTTTTTCAAATCAAATTCGATAATTAATGTACAGTGTAATGACGGGAAGTGTTTTTGTGGAGTTTGATAGCAGCACGCTATGAACCAACTAATGACCATTGTAATGCTGGTTCCTACAGGAAATATGAAGGAAAATTCTAAATAGATAATTTTCCAGTATGTGTAAAAAAAGATGTGCCAAAAATAGAACGAGAAAATGATTTGAAGATCAATATTTTGGGGTTGAAAACTCGTAAGGTAGGTTCAGAAAACATTCTGGATTACACTTTGGAACCACTCTATCTGTCCAAAAGTTTTGAAGATGAAAGCGTCATCGATATTCTGTATTACCAGGAGCATTACATGCTACTGACAAATATGTCTGTGTTTTTTCGGAATAACAGCAGTCATAAAAAACATTTGTGTAGAAGGTGTATGAATGCTTTTGATAGGGAAGTGACTCTAGTTAATCACAAAAAGAAATGTGGGGTTCTTGATTATTGTGAAATCAAAGTATGACAGAAGGTCAGCGCAGTAGCAAATCTAAAATTTAAAAACTACTCGTTTAGAAATAGGGCTCCTTTTGTCATGTACGCTGATTTCGAAGCAACTAGTGCACACGTAAGGGATGCTGATGGCCCACATGTTGAAGGCATGTTGAAGCCTCTGCAGTGGGGTGTTACATTCACTCAAATTATCCAGAACTTTTTGAAAGTGCATATTTTTCATACCGTGGGGAGGACGTGGTTGATTGGTTTTGTGAATGGTTAATGCGGAAGGAAGATGAATTTGGGAAACTTCTGAAGACAGAATTAAAAATGGAGTTGTTGACTAACAAAGAGCAAGCAAAGTTCGAGTTGGATAAACAAAATGGACAGTGTTATTATTGTGGTAAAACAGCCGACTCAAAGAACCCTGAAAATGTTTCGCGATCATGATCACTCTAGCGGTAAATTCAGAGGTGCAGCCCACAACTTCTTTAACCTCATGGCAAAACACGCCAACTTTGTCCCGATTTTCTTCCACAACCTTAGTCACGACGACTCCTAGCTTTTCATCAAAACATTGGTTAAAAAACCCTGATTAGGATGACAAAAGGTAACAGACTGAAACTACTCCCAAAATATGCAGAGGAGTATATTTCTTTTCAATTTGGTTGTTTACGGTTTTTAGACTCATTCAGATTTCTACAATCCAGTTTGGACAATATCACAAAGTCAATGGCAGATGATGACTTCAAAATCAACATGAAGTTTTGGGAAAATATATTGATTTCAACACGAAACAGAGGATGGTGGCGAAAACAGACTTTGAGAAAGACTGCTTCAAATTAATGAACAACGCTTTCTATGGAAAAGCCTGTGAAAACATAAGGAAAAGGTACAATGTTGAGTTGGTGACAGATCCCGGCATTGCTTTGAGAAGAAACGCCAATCCTAAGTTCGATTCGGAAGTTTTATTTTATGAGGATTAGGTTGCAATTCTGATGAGAATAACAAGTATGATGTTCAATTAACCAATTTACATTGGGGCTACAACTCTGAAGGAACATTTCGATTTCAGTAATTGTCCAAAAAACACCCTCTGTATGATAAGAGTATAGTGAAAATCCCGGGATATTCTAAAGATCAGTTTGCGGATGATGAAATGATAGAATGTATTGCTTTGAAAAGTAAGATTTATGCCTATAAAACTAAAGCCTCTGAGTTTAAAAAGTTAAAAGGAATCAGTCAACATGTGGTAAAAACTGGCATTTCTTTTGACAACTACTACGGTTCGTTGGTTGATAGAAAAACATGGTTACATGATATGAGGGTGTTAACATCTGACATGTTTGTGAAGGAAGTAATAAACGCAGTTTAAATCCATTTTATGATAAGAGAAATATTTTAGACGACAGAATTTCAACAGTAATCCGTATGGGGCGCCAGCTACCTTTTGTTGTTGAGAAGTGAATTAAATGTCTGTTTAATGAAAAAAAGCACTTTAAATGCAGCAACTAACAATGGAACTACAATCAATAAAACAACAAAAATTGAAATCAAAAATGGGAAAAATCAGAATCATAATTGAGGGGAAAATTTCTGCCGGGAAGTTAGTTGAAAGTATGACAGAATACCAAGATGTGGTCACAATACCAGATCCGATAGGTGAATGGAGAAACTATAATGGGAAAAATATGCTGGAACTTATGTGAGTACAAGAATCCGAAAAAATATTCTGAAAATTTCAAATGATGGCGTTAGAAACGTCTTTTAGAAACAATGCAACGTACTCTCTACTATACCACAGTAGAGCATTTCACTGTTGTCGATATCGAATTAAACAGTGAACATTCTTCTGTGTGTTTGCTTTTGCGCACATTCTCTGCGCAACGAAGAATACCATTGAATATTATATAAATATTGCACGTCAAGCCATAGAATACTAATAGTCAAAATTATTTGTCAGGTCAAAAATTATTTCACGAGGCTTTAAACCAAACCTTGAAGAAATCGGCCCAGCAGGTTTTGCACAGCCACCCAAACAACTGTCAAAGTGATTTTTAATCGGCGGATACGCAAATCATGTATGGAGCCAAGACGTGTACATTATGTACTGTAGACAGTGTGTGTTTACATTAGCAGACGATGTTTGTTTGAAGCGAGTCCAGGCCCAACTTGAATGCCTTGTACTTTCTGTTCGTGGATGTAACAGTCCCACCCAATGCAACCTACCTACTTTGTGGGTGTAATTCAAGACCCTGACAGTATCACTGTGCAACTTCCTGGCTTAAAACGCCGTAAATATGCTGTTTTTTATCGTCGATTTCGTCGAAATCTTAATGGCCGCCATTTGCAATATCGCGTCATCGATGACGTCAGCCGTGGAATAATGCCGTGGAATAGTCAAAATTATCGCATGGCACGTGGTCGTGAATGACGCGACGTGATTGGCTCACATACTAATGAGGTATGATAATCTGGAATATTGTTGAATGACCACGTGTTTTTAATTTGTACTATATATATAGTTTTTGACTGTAGCCGAATAGATGATAAATCAATAAATCAATTTGAATTTGAAATTTTGACTCTTTTATTTCATTTTAGCAGTGAGGATGGGCGGCTACAGGCGGTATCATTTCCAACAACATGTCACAATAAGAGACCTTTTTCCCCTATGTGCCAGGAGTATAAGGGGTTGGGGTGGTTAGGTCCTCTCATTCCCAGCTGCCAGTCACAGTCTGGTAAATTTTTGTCTCAAGTTTGGCAATGATCATGGGTCGGGGTCCTATCATTCCCAGCCACGAGTCACAATCTGGTAACTTTTTGTCTCACGTATGAAGTTTGGCAGTGATCATGGGTCGGGGTCCTATCATTCACAGCCACGAGACACAATCTGGGAACTTTTTGTCTCACATATAAAGTTTGGCCGTGATCATGGGTCGGGGTCCTATCATTCACAGCCGCGAGTCACAATCTGGTAACTTTTTGTCTCACGTATGAAGTTTGGCAGTGATCAGGGGTCGGGCTCCTATCATTCCCAGCCACGAGTCACAATCTGGTAACTTTTTGTCTCACGTATGAAGTTTGGCAGTGATCATGGGTCGGGGTCCTATCATTCCCAGCCGCGAGTCACAATCTGGTAACTTTTTGTCTCACGTATGAAGTTTGGCAGTGGTCATGGGTCGGGGTCCCATCATTCCCAGCCGTAAGTCACAATCAGGTAACTTTTTGTCTTACATATAAAGTTTGGCAGTGATCAGGGGTCGGGGTCCTATCATTTCCAGCCACGAGTCACAATCTGGTAACTTTTTGTCTCACGTATGAAGTTCGGCAGTGGTCATGGGTCGGGGTCCCATCATTCCCAGCCGTAAGTCACAATCAGGTAACTTTTTGTCTCACATATAAAGTTTGGCAGTGATCAGGGGTCGGGGTCCTATCATTCACAGCCACGAGTCACAATCTGGTAACTTTTTGTCTCACATATAAAGTTTGGCAGTGGTCAGGGGTCGGGCTCCTATCATTCCCAGCCACGAGTCACAATCTGGTAACTTTTTGTCTCACGTATGAAGTTTGGCAGTGATCATGGGTCGGGGTCCTATCATTCACAGCCACGAGTCACAATCTGGTAACTTTTTGTCTCACATATAAAGTTTGGCAGTGGTCATGGGTCGGGGTCCCATCATTCCAAGCCGTAAGTCACAATCAGGAATTTTTTTGTCTCACATATAAAGTTTGGCAGTGATCAGGGGTCGGGGTCCTATCATTCACAGCCACGAGTCACAGTCTGGTAACTTTTTGTCTCACGTATGGGCCCACTCATTGTTAATTCAAGAAGCGGATAATAGACGGCGAAAGCATCTGGCCAACTGTGAACTGTCTACTGTGTAAGTGGAAAATGGAGACAGTGAAGAGTTCACTGTTTTGTGCGGAGCATGCTCTGAACAATGACACCGCAGATTCTGAAAAAGCAATAATTTTTGAGAGAAGTATTTTCTCAACCCATCATTATCTTTTCACGCTTGAACCTTTTGGAGGGGAATTTGAAACCAAGGCAGTTTAGTAATCTCGAGGATAAGTATTCTGAGTACTATCACAAGATGTGTGAGACAGGTAAACTCACCAAGTTTATAATTTATTTTAGAACAGATCCGAAAGTTTGTTATGGGAGATTGCAAGAAAGAAACCGCTCAGAAGAAAATTCGATTAGTTTAGAGTACTTAAAGCGTCTTCACAAACTTCATGAAGAAGTATTCATTAAAAACCGAGAATATTTGGATGTTCCTGGTATCGTTATTGTTTTAAATGGGAATGATAGAATGGAAGATGTTAGAAATATATTTATGAACTTCATGCATACTTTTAAATCCAAGTACTGTTCAAGATGTGAAATCAAAAAACCTAATGATTATTATTTTCAGAATAGCAAATCTTTAGATGGGCAACAAAATTATTGTAAAGACTGTAGTACGAATTATGGTAGGAATTACATGATAATAAAATATAAAGACCCAAACTTTAATACGAGTCACAAAATGCGGGTTTCTTTATCACGTTGTGATACAATGGAAACACTTAAAAAGTACATAGGTTGTAATAATAAGTTTTTTATGATTGGTTGGGGTGGCAAAGAGGTGACAATGTTACTGAGAACAAAGAACTTGACCATGTTTTACACGTATCTCGTTTTGGAGATGTTCTAGAAGTATGTTGGCATTGGTCAAATATAAATCTGATTAGTCGATAAGAAAATCGTAGTAAGTGTGCAAAATTAATTCCCAATATGTACAAACTTCAACATTAAAAAGCCCAGCACTTTCTTAAATGATACAAGTTTTCAAATAGAGACAAAAGTATTCGAATCGTTAAGGGTTTCAAAATTGTGGGAAAACACCCTAAAGTGATTTTATGTGTAAAATTGGTAACCACTCATTGAATTTTTCTGAGTAACCTTTCCAATTAACTAAATCATATGTTTTACCCTTAACGGTTTTGTAGCATAAAACCTTTTAAATTTTGTATTCAATTTGTCCTGGGTTTGAAACGGCTCTGAGCTCTTCTGTGCAAAAATAACCGTCTATGATTTCTAATTGATAAGCCTCAAGTTGGTTGACAACAGGTTTTGTGAAAATTATTTGTTTTATTTTAAAAACTTCTTCTGTAAAATTAGGAAGGTAACCTTTAGAAAATATGTTTTTTACTTGGTCATCCTTACGCTATCACCAATCTTGTATCTTGGAGGACCATAATCTTTAAGTAGAAATGCACTGTAGAGATTGTACCATACTGTCCCGGCGTTTTCTTATTTTCTAGCTTTGATTGGTTTCGTTGCGATGGATGAGTGAAATGTGTTGTTGTAACAATTCACTATGTTGTCAAGAATCTCCAACCATTTGTAAGTCTCTTTTGCAGTGAAATATTTCCACATTCTTGTTTTTAAAACTTGATTAAATCTTTCCACAACAGCTGCGTTCTTGCTTGTGAAAGTTGAGAACCAGTCGATGCTATTTTTCTCCTGCAATTCTTTCAGAAACTTGTTGTAGGATTCTTTACCATCGTCAAATTGTAGTTTCTCGGGTTTGGCTTCTTTAAAAATAGTGACCAATAAATCTTTAACTTCCTCTCCCTTCTTAGTCTTGAGAGGTAAAGCCCGAGCGTAACGACTAAATAAATCATTGACAGTTAAAATGTATCTGTATTAAAATATATATTGTTTTTTTGGTACTTCGGCTTGCCATTGTTGGTCTACGTATGAGACCAATTTTTTTAAAGTGATTGGTTTATGCAGTTGGTAGGTTGGTAAATTGGCTAGGAAATCTTTTAGTTTCTGTACTTGATAAGTTTCCCAGCGGAAGCAGACGCTCCATCAGATTTTATTTTTCCCAAAGTTGACTTGCATTTGTATATAGTCCACAGTGCTTTGGGGGTTAAAGTACAAGTCTCTCAGATATTGCTCTTTTGAAACTTCTTTCTCAGAAACTTCTTCCTCTGGAATTTCTTTCAACATTTATTTAACTATCATTTTCTAACAGTTTGTAAATGGCTGGAATGATAATTGGTGCTGTCGTAAACGTCGTTGCTGGATATCTTTTCAAAGCCACAGATAAAAATGGTTATGAAGACAAAATGAGAAGACATAATTTAGCTGGACGGTTTTTGGGAATTTCAGGATTGAGGTAATTTAGTGTTTTTCGCCTTATTGGTGTAGTATATGTAATAAGCGTTGCCTAAAGTAGATGTTGGAGTGTTGAAAGTAGGATCGGCGACCAGAAAAAGGGGTAAATTATCATTTTTCGCAATTAATCAGGCGGCTCGGGGAGAGGTCAATGCTTTATTACGTATACTTATGTTTATGGTGTAACCATAGCGGACAGTCACATAGGTGCACAGAAATAACCATAGCGGACAGTAGGTAATATATTTTTGCATTTTAAGTCACTTTATCGAATACTTTGAACCAAGCGCTTGTAATCACATATTTCTATTCTGGTATGCTAGGGAAATGTATTTTGCGTCAGGACTTAATCGTACCAGAAATAACGAATAATGCGTTTTTTCTACTATCTACATGTAAGTGCTGAAACAAAATTGGAAAAGCATCAAACACGTTTAGAAAAAAGGTTTATTGATGGACCAGAGGAAGAACAAACATACTGCAATAGAAAGCCACCCAGTCCTTTAAATCGCTGTCATTGTCAATGATACATGTATGGAGAGAAGCTTATAAGTGGCCACATATCAAATTAGAAAGGTCCACGTCAAATAGTGAAGTAACGTCCTAATGCAAATTGCCCAAAGCAACCATTACGGCACGTTTTGGTCATTAAGTTCGAGCGTTTATGAAACGTGCTCCCGTGGACGATGACGGCGGCGGCAGATGCCACGAAATTGTACAAGCTGTCTACAGGGGGGCTAAAAAGGAATACCAAAATATTTTCAAACTGCAGGCACATGTGATCCAGTGCCCCATGAGTCACTCGGACGTTTTACCGGGTCGGTTCAATATCTGGCACTGGCACTGACATATTTTTTGCCCGAAAATGCAAATACAGTATTTCAGGGTCACAAATTAATTTCTAAAAGTAAATCTGATGGTCAGCATTAAGTTGAATCCATTCAAATTATAAAACACAAAATATAAAAAAGATATAATACAGCCTCACCACAGCAAGTGGGGGGCAGCGTTCACCTAATGCTGGTCAGTCCCGTCTGCTGCACTGACTTATATTCTATCTTGTCAATTACATGCCTACACATATGCAGTCAGTACATGTAGGTTAAGGCATAGACAGGACTACAGAGACTATACCACAAACAATGAGGAACCTGCAGAACTAAAACTGCAGATGGCAGCACCAGTACTAAAAGGTACACTTCCAGTGCATTTTCCATTAAATTAAGTTTTGTTGATTTTCTCCCTAAAACTCATCAAAATAGAATCAAGGACCAATAAAACAACATTTTTGGTGCTATTTCCCCATGTAGAGTGATTAAGGGATGAAATATTCAACAATCATTGACCTGGTAAATGGCTTTCTCATTACAACCATGGTCCACTTGCCTGTAGGGCCCCCTATTGGCAGGTTTTGTTGTGCATGTTCCTCATTGGAAGACACATGATCACGGTGGATAACCGTAGCGGTTTAGCGACCAGACGTACGGTTCAATGAACTGCCGCTTATGCACTCTAGCAGACGACGTGAGTTGAAAATCAGTATATGAAATAAAATATTGAAGATATGAATACATTTTTTGCGATGCTCTTGCTAGATACAATTTTCTATCCTTCAGATGATAACGCGATGGTTTTTGTCGTTTATAAGGCTATTCAATTACAATTTTAAACAAGTTTAGAGCCCCTGCATTTTCGTCGACGTTTTCTCACAAAAGCTGTGAAGAAACATTGCTCCCGAAATAGAGTAAAATATTTGGCTAATTGAAGGCAATTCCCGCGCCTCGAAGGCAAACACTATCAACTATTGGTAGTAAAGTTACATTATAGATTGGGAGTTATGACTGTCTGTGCCATATCTCAAATTGTTAATTGTTGGACCATACAACCCGTTCACTTTCATTGTGTTATATTGCTAAACCAGTGTACAGGAGTATCGCACTGTCTCTCAGCAATGCAAAATGAAAATTACTTGCTACTTCGTCAGTCTTAAGAGTCGACATTACAGTACAAGATAGCCTTGCAAGATTGGCGTCAATTCGAAAGGCTTCGCCATAAAATGACGTCCTTGAACATCATAAAATTTTCACCTTGTGAATATTAGCTCCATTTCTCGAAGTAACATCCACATGGGCATACTGATATAAACTACAACGACTGCTGATGTATGCATAAAAAGCAGAACCGGATTAAATAACAGGAACTTACCGAAATTGTAGCAAGAGGCCATGGGCTTGGCGCTAAGCTGAATGTAAAGATGCTCTTTTGTTTCCAGGGTCAGATTATATAAATATTCCGTCGCAAAACTGAGCTAAAAATGGCTTCCAAGATGCCCGGGTGCCAAATAAAGAAACACGAGCTATGCTCGGTCCATCTGATTGTTCACACAACTTCATATAATGAGTGCGATTAAAAGTTGAAGGTTGTTACAGAGATTAAATCTTACTAGTTGCGATGGTTACTTCGAGAGTTACAACCCAGTAGACAACCAGGACCTGCAGTCTGGACCTTTACATCAATCCATTGAAGTTCAGCTTGAGACAAACCAGTCCATTAGATGCATGGTCACAACCTAGGACAACTACATCATGTAGTAAATATAGCCTGGACCTTTGTGTCAATTTTTTCGAAGTGCAGGTTGTGAAAAACCAGTTCACTCGATGCGTGGTCACAACCTTGGGGCAACAGTTAAGGACCTTAAAGTCCACACTCCAGGCCAACCTCAAACTTCATATTTCTTGTTAGATATGATAATCAAATACTTATAATTTACAAATATCCATCAACATTTTCAAAATGTAACCTGGATCCACCCCAAAACAAGCTTTTAATCGCCGCTCGGAGGCCGTCACAAAGAAAAAATATCTAGGTCATTTTGCAATTTAGCGCTCAGCTAAACGGAAGTGACGTGTTACTGAGGAGCATCGGTATTAACTGGGTCATTCTATTCAATTATAACAATGAGCGACAAAAATTCCACGATATCTTCGGATTTGAGCAACTTTCATGATGAGGATGATGATATTGTGCAGCAAGAGTGGGAAGAGGATGTTCAAGAAGACGTGGAAGAAGATGATGGGGCCATTCAGCCGTACATGTTTGAACCGGAGGGAGATGAACTTGACGAAGCTGCCGATGGCAATGCCAATGATGTAGAAATGATGGCGGGTGATGTTGCTGAAGAGCCCTTGGTTGATCACACAATTGTGGAAAATTGGAGTTTGAAACTCTATGCAATGTATCGATATCATGCCTATGCCTACATACCTGGGACCTAAGCCAAGCCTGCATCTCACAAAGCCTCGACAGTACATAGGCATAGGTTGGTCTGCTGCACTACAGAAACAATAACAATGCATATGCACATGATCATGCACGCAGTGCATGTATTGTTCGTATTGGCCTACGTACGAAAAAATTGCATCACTGTGCATATATTTATTTACTCTGTTTTTTCTCCTACAGGTGCACCTGTGGCTCCTGCCAAGTTTTGCCCAGAAGGGGCGAGTGTGTGTGTTGCCGTCGGGTTGCAGAGTTTGCAGAGAAAATGGAGGGGCTGGAGTGCTTCACGCGTCACAACGACTTCGCCTACGCCTGCCTTAATCGGACAGTTTTAGAAATTGCCTGGCTTCAATATCGGCATCAGTACGGAAGACAAACATACGATGGTCCAGTGCATGAAAGTTGCGACACCTTGCCTACAGGCAAGTCTTCAGGTGGACTTATGGATACCTCGAGAAAGACATTCGAGTGATTATCCCTTCTTGTGTTGTATCGACCATTCGTGCTTTTTTCCCTGCTCCAGGTCTCGAGGAAGATGTTATTTATCAGGGATTTGCTCATGGGGAGTGATATGGCAGATGGCATGATTGTAAGATTTCTCATTTGTAAATAATACAATGCACAAGAAAAAAAATTATTTAGAAGTACTTACTTTTTTATTCATTTATAATGTACATAAACAAGAGTTGTTCCATCTGACCCCCCCCCCCCCCCCCTCACCCAAAAATTTAGCATACAGAGGAAACACAAGCCCATAGCACAACATTATGTCAACCCCTCCCTCTCACACAGTCTAAGGCTGCCACTTAATGTTGACCACTCCGGAGCTGCGATGAGGATAGAAGACTGGCCACATAACAAGTGAAATTTCCTGTTAATTGTTCTTGAACATGTTGAAGCGTTTGGCATGGGCAGTTTGCTGCATCTTGACGGCTTCCTCTTTGGGTGGCCTTTCAAAGGGCTGCCACTTTATGTTGACCACTCCGGAGCTGCGATAAGGATAGAAGACTGGCCACATAACAAGTGAAATTTCCTGTTAATTGTTCTTGAACATGTTGAAGCGTTTGGCATGGGCAGTTTGCTGCATCTTGACGGCTTCTTCTTTGGGTGACCTTTCAAAGCAGGTGTAGGATTGTCTCTCCTGGCAATCGTGTAGTCCTCCCCAGTCAAAACCAGCCTCTTGACTTCCTCCGCAAACTTGTCAACATAACCTGAAAGAAACGACCAGCATGAATATTGTTCCACCTTGACTCTCTGTCTACAAATTTACCATGACAACTACTAGGTATTGTTTTTACCTACCTGCTTGCGTGCCCTTATCGATGCTGCTGCTTGCCCTATGTTCCGCACACGACTAGCTGAAGGCTCCCTGAAATACTCACTTCTTCCGGCAGGAGCAGGAGCACAGACGTCAAGGCCAGGATAAAGAATTGTTGGGACGGCATCAGGCTTTCTTCTAGAAGGTCTGAAAACGAAAAACACAACTTGTTTCAAACAAAGCTCAAATATTGAAACAATGCCAAATATTTAGGCCTAAGGCTATTATGACCAATGACCAATGCTAATGGAATGTACAAGGCCTGCATAGTATTATGACCCTATGGGCCTGGCTATAGGTAGGAGTTCCAACGACAACGCTGACCAACATACCGTCGCAGCAGCCAGCCATTGTCAAAGCAAACAAGGAAGGAATCATGTATGGTGGTGGTGGGGCATAGGGAAGGCTACTCAGGCGGCCTAGAACCAGTCCAGAGAACCCATGCAGTCCCTTGAAACCCAACCCAAACTGTCATTAATTAGGGAAGAATCGATCCGTCCGGATTTCGAAACTTTTTTAGAGGCAGGCAAAAACGGCTTTCTTTAGGCCTACATTCGAAATTACGAAGCGTAAGTACTTTGAACGTTGAGTAAATTAACCTCTTTGTATGGTAATCCGCTTTAATTGCACATTCCAAAGAAGGGATATCCACAAAATAACCTTCCGTGAAGTGCTGGTTGCAAATGACTGCCGACGTATTTTGTATATCAGGCTCAACGAAGTTCAGCCTCGATCTTTTCACAAACTTTACCCATTTCCTACGTACCGGTTTTTATATTTGTCGCATTCTTACACTTCCCAACAACACAATAATTCGGCATTATCTTGAGCTCATATCATATGATTGTGACACTGTACACCATGAACATGAAGTAGAATGGCGACATTCCCGAATGCGTCTCCCTAGTAATACGTCCAGGCCGAAGATCTCCGAAGATACCCGAATAACTTTTTCTTTAGCAGCCGACGAATATTCGTGATACAAAAGACTAAATAAAACTCAATTCTAGCACAATATTTTAGAACTGAATGTTGTTTTCTCATTGATATGACGTCGTTGACTTAAATTTTGTTTGAATTGTGGACTTTAACAGCAAATCCTTTGAAATGGAGGTTGAGACAAACCAGCCCAGTAGATGCACGGTCACAACCAGAAACAGTCTGGACCATTACATAAATTCCTTTGGAATGTAGATTGGTTGCGACAAACTAGGCCAGTGAACAGCCTAAGCCAAGACAGCCATGCAGTAATTGTCATCGGCTTTACAATAGGGACAACCAATAGTTTCAAAGTGCAAGGCAAAGGACCAAGGGATATGATTTTCTTAGCCCGCATTGATAGCGAGTAGAAAATTAACAGATACACTTGATTTTTTTCAAATGCCACATACGGTTTTCTTTATTCAATCAATTTTGAGGTAAGTATTACAGTGAAAAAGACTGAAATACTAGAATTGACCGATTCTTCTGATGATCGCGTGGGTGAGCACTGAAGTTGGATGGGAAGTGCAAGGTGTTCGTTTGGTTCTATGAGTATGAGTGTAGCTCAGCTCCTCTCTCTCCGTGATCTGTGATGTGGTCACCAAAACGTTCAAATGCAGCTGTAGATCATTCCTGTAAAACATGATGAGAAAACTTTTTAAATTTTGATAGCCAAGTTTTATAATACAAGACAAACAACAACTGATAAGACGCTAATGATTAGTGATCAAGGTAAAGGTAGGAACTACTGAGGAAGTGCTAATGATCAAGGAAGTTCATTAATATGATTGAGAATAATATGGGGAAGGCTCAGGCCTTGATGGGGAGCTCTTCGTCAATAGGGCTGGTGATTGGGGGGGGGGGGGGTATATAGTTAGGATGATGCCATCATGGCAGTTGACCCACTAGACGCTGACGCAGTATAGAAAATAGGTGGGGAGAATGTGGGAAGGAAATTAAACACAACAGGAGAAGGATAGGTATTTTTGCCCGGAGATAAGCATAATGATCCCAAGACCAAAGTGTAGGATTTGAATTCAAAAAGACCTTAGCCAACCCCTTGTCCTGAATAGTTTGAGGTCTCACTAGCCAGTGGTGATCAGGTCGGCCAAAAAACTAGTTCTTCAATCTCGAGTGATTACCATGGATACAGATGGGCTTACTCTATCCTCATGGCTACTTGTTCAAATGTAAATGTCCGATGTTTTTTTGACGATTATTTGAGGAAAATACCGGCTTCCTCTGTGTACTTACTCGGTGAGCAGGCCCTGCATGCTATTTATAGCTCAACAGGATGTTGACATCGACTGGTTCCTGTGATATTGCACATGTTCTCAAAGTAAAATTTCGAGGGCAAAAAACTCAAACAAAAGCCGCAACGACAGCCTATTTTTATATAAAAGATTGAAAAAAAAATCGTCAGTTGGCTTTCTCAATGTAATGAGTAGATGTGTATGACATTTGTTTTTCCCTATCCTTGTTAATCTTGAAGTTATAAGGCATAGAGGTGAAATTTTTCAAATTTACGTTAATATACAGGGTGTCTCATGCATTGTGCTGCGTCAGTCTATGAATGACTGTATGTCTAGATGTCGTTGAAACTTGGCCAGATGTATTCTAGAAGTGACAAGCTGTTCAGAAATGTATAGGTTTGTGTGAGAGAAAGGTACTGCTAAGTCTACAGCCGCTGGAACAGGGGTATGCATGAAATGACGTCACGTCATTTTTGGAGGCAGGTACGCCTAGGTTCCGCACCGGCTAGTGAGACCTGAGAGGAGAAGGTGCGTTGGAGTTGGTGCGCATGCGCTTTCTACGGAAAATTGAAATGGCTTGTGCTGTGGACGAGTGGTTTCAGGTTTCACGGTTGGGTTTTGTCATGGTAACGGGGAAATAGACATTGAGACCAATGTACTTTCAAGATTATTGCATTATAAATGGGACCAGACCGTCGACATCCTCCCACATCCCATGATATTGACGAAATCGTCGTCGAAATCGTCGTCGAAGGACCGATCATGTTGGTGCACATGCGTACTCAAAGCAGACTCAAAATCTTTTGAGGATTTTTGCCAGTTCAAAGCCCGATTTCTTCGCGGAAGGAGATAAATAATCTCTGGCAACGATGCAGATTGTTGTTTAATGCATTTCGATTCGCACCAGGGTATCGCCAAACTTTGATTTGCCCCAATTTAGACGAAATGTCCAACCGAACAGCGGCTACTCTGCGTAAACAACATCGCGTCCCGCTGCATTGTTTTGGAAAAAGACAATCTCTCCCCAGGTAAATTGCTGTGCATTGGCGTATACGATTCGCGTGCAAAAATGTCACCTGGGCGTGGAGGTTTTCTCGTTCCGGGTCAAGTTTTTTTCGTTGACGGTATACACACACTCTCTAACCATATAACCAGGAGCTCCCTATAATAGGAGTGTGATGATCGGCCCCTATTGGATGCATTGTGCTATGTACAGTGTGCATGTGTGTATCGCATTGTTTGTTGACATTTCAAGTCTCCAGAGTAGTTTGTCAATTGCGCTGTTTATTTACATTGCCAACCTTACCCGATGACTTCAGAACGATGTTTATTATTGTTTTGCTATGTGGCAAGAGTTATTAGTTGAGTAATGCATCTTTTAGAGCCGGACTTTGACATCGTTTTAGATCAGACACTCTGCCGCCATTTTGACAACTTTAAGTATCACGTGACAGTGACTTAGCACATGATTGTTTCGTCTGCTTGTGCATGAATTATACCCAGTTTTGTCTGGCGATAAAATGTGGGTGAAAATGTCAAATAATTAAATATATTAGGGATGGAGAGCAAGAGCTTGGACTAGAAAAACAAGCAGTGAAAAGAGACAACATTTGTTATTTTCGTAATGTTGCGTTTATTGTACATTTCTACAGAGACTCTGCATCGCCTCTTCAATATTTCGAAAAGAAGGTCGACTCGATTCGAAGGTTGTCAAATTGGGTTGAACTCGTCGTAACAGATTGTGCTGAATCGCTTCTATGAATGTGTGAAGTTTCGTACCATAATTAGTTTCAGAAATAGCTTAAAATACAAAATTTGTGACTTACCTAAAATCAATCTGGTCGAAATAAAAAGGTGGCCGTTTTTTCAGCGCATGACGTCAGCGGGAAAGCAAACTCACACAGTGCATCTCCAGCCTTATCCTCTCTGTCACTATTATCTTCCATGTTTGAAAGTCTCTGTACATCATACATTACGTTGGAGCGAATCCAGTACGCACTCGGCGATAATGGCGGCAAATTCTAGCAGGGATGCAAATGTATGTCAGTTCGGGGCGGTAAATTCAAACCAGGGTCAAATGGGGTCAAACGATATTTTTGCTCCGTACCGCCACCTGGTGATAAAATTGAAACTACTCTATTTTATATCAAAACTTCTATATCATGCATTACTGTTCAACTTTAATTCAAGCTTCTATCTGCTGGAATAAAGCGACAAAAAATTATTTTTTAATTTAGGCTTTTTATCCCCTGGTGAGCTGAACTTGAGTCGAACGGCGCTAATTTTTTCCTGTCAGCAGCATTTCCTGTGCTGTTCATGTCAAATCCCAGATTTGAAGTGCCCAGGTCTTACGGTTACAAAATGCCCGATTTTGTCCAGGGACCGACGGATGACGGACGGACGGATTGATGGAAGGACGGACACTATTCGAATAGCTATTGGCCTGGCTCCGCTGACTTTGTCAGCTGAGCTATGTGCTACCTAGAAAATCATGGCAGAACGGAAGTTTTTAAAAACTAAGTCCAGCAACCACTCTAATATATGATCAAGCATGTCGCAATCAGTCGAATTCGGCGGTTAATCTGTTCGACTTTTCAATTTTTCTGCACAGAAAGGAGAATAATAAAATCTGAATTATTGTAAACAGTAAAAAAACACCTCATGCACTATAATACAATGTATCTCTATGATATACTTTATTGTCGTTGTCCGTTGGCCAGGCCGCAATCCACGATTACAATACTGCATAGCCACATTCATGAAAGGAGGCATGTCTTCAAGCGCGCATTCTGTCTGGATTGGCTAGTTCAGCAATGAATTGACAGACTTGACGTAACCGGCTGGTTATCATTCTGATATTCTGACCAATCACTAGTAATCGACACCATTTCTTCAATGAACGGCAAAGCCAAGATTACACACTGCGGCCCAATGCTCCGGATTGGCCCGAGCGTTATTGGAATGCTAAATTATGACCGCCTCATTGTTGAAAAGGGGCTGGACAAAAACTACACGCTGAACTATTCGTTTGAAACCGAGAATAAAGTATCTGAGACACTGTAGTTCAATACTTAAAAAGTCAGTGATAGTTTTTACCTGGTTTGAGGCTCCGTTCAACTTGTGCGGTCATTGTTACAACAGGTTTTCTCATCAATCTCTTTCCTGCCTTAACTTTGACAGCTGAAATGAGAACAATATTCACGGTCAACCATGGTTGAAGGGGCATACACAGTATGGTTATTTTCCTGACAGACTACTAGGTGTATTATAAAGTTTTGCTCGGAACTGCCCAACTACGCGGCACACAGGGAACTGAGGGTAAATGATTGTCTGTTCAGAATTATATTTATCGGAGCCCCGTACATGATCATGGTGGTTACCCGGACATATGCCGGATAGGCCACATTTTGTTTGGGTGTTTCACATTGTCGCCTCTGAATAAACCGACACATTCACCGAATTCTTAGAAAACTGACAATTTTTCTGAAATTCATTTTGACATAAACATTTTTTACATGATTGCAGTTCTGTTTTTTCAATTGAAACAAGTGCAATTAATATCAACCGGGTAGAATTTGTAGCTCGTGCAAAAGACGGAATATACAATATTAATTGGG
Source organism: Lineus longissimus (assembly GCF_910592395.1). NCBI lineage: Eukaryota > Metazoa > Nemertea > Pilidiophora > Heteronemertea > Lineidae > Lineus > Lineus longissimus. The sequence continues at coordinate 13,371,402 of NC_088317.1, read as the reverse complement.
TCCTACCGTAATCATAAGTGTTACATGCTTCACGGAATAAAATGGTCCTATTCTTGACTCGAACATACTGTCCTCTGTCGAGATGAGTTCGGTTAAATCCCCAATATTTGGCACACGTTCCTATTGATTAGAAAAACAAATTCCTTACGTAAGATATGTCTCGAGTCCGCCTAAAAACCGGATTCCACTGCTTATCAACCGCAGTTCACCAGTAGAAAACCACTGAGTTAGTTATACATGAAGTACACCAGGTAAAACACATTTACGGCAAATACAAGTCTAAAAAAGAGAGCGATATATTCCTCTTTTATTAATTTTCTTCTTGGCTCTCCAATTAATTTAGCTGCCCTCCGCTAAGATGCGGCACTAGGAGATGATAAAAGATCTTGCTGCGGCAGACACAAAATCCTAAATTGCTCTTGCCTGGAGCGGACCCTTGAATTTATGCAGCAGTCAAATAGAGCCCTGTGCCCCCCCCCCCCCCCCCCGGTCAGGCATTCGACACCAATTCGACGCACAGAAAGATTTGAGAGGGTCAGGATTCGACATTTGTTCACCCCGGGATTTTAAGTAATTCGACATAAACTTTGGCTGCAAGGGCTACATGGTCAGAATTCGACCCTTATTCACCTGCATGAAAGAGTCTTTTCAATAGGAATTCACCATGTGTATAAAGGTTAAAAAACCCAATAAACCTGAATAAATACTTTCTGTCATTTTCTTGATTTGCAATGGAATTTCAAAGAAATATTTTGACTCATTGCCAGTCAGTCCAGCACAATAATATAGGTAGCAGCATCTAATTCATTGCACTGCATGATATGCTGGGGCCCAGGGAAGTGGCTCCTTCTGGACCAAAATATATTTCATGATAAAAAGACCAGGTAGCTGACCCTCTCCCCCCCCCCCCCAGATTTGCTCTGCAATGGTTATGGCCGGCTTGAGATCCCAAGGTGTTCCGCCTGAAGCGAAACCTGACATTGCGCCTTAAGACAAAGAAGAAAAGTGGCAAGTTTGAAATACATCAAATGGGTGTCACACACTGACATACAGGCACGGAAGTTACCATCTACAGTCATGCTTTCGAATGCTTTGTCGTGAATCAATTCGACAGGATTCCACCGTAGATTTAGACTAGAAATGGCGCTGAGTTTGCTAGCAGACTCGGGAGTCTCCGCCACGGATGGGGTGTGGGAACGTTGCGGGGTGGGGGTGGGGATGGAGGAGTTGTTACCAAATGAGTACTTGGTAGATCACTTGCAGCCGTAAATGCCTGTCAATATAGGCATCTGGAAGAAAAAAAGGGAGGCGAGATATTTGTTGCCTTCTTTATTTTACACATTTTAAAATATGTGGCTTGTTTCACATTGAGTGTTTGACATAAATGGCATCGAGAGACAAACATACGCAGTACTCATAATGGTGGAAGTAGATACTGTACATGTACATGTTGACTCTAATGAAATGCGATGTACATCATGAACATACAGCTAGTTAATGAGAAGTTCTTAAAGGGGGAATGCTACGAATGTGATATTTGGTGCCGTCTTCCGTTCTGATGTTGGTCAGGTGATAAACACCACTGAAGATAGCATCTTGCCAGGCGTCGTCTGGGTTCCTGCAAATGGATGAAGAAAGACTATCTGACATGAATTGTAAAAAGTTAGAACATGAAGAGCCTGAACATGAAGACAAGTGTAGAATCGTTGTGCGGATTATAACTAATTTTGTTATGTTGATTAATACAAATGATGCTTAAAAATAAATTGTTACAGTGCAGATTTACTTACAAATGACGCAAAGCCTTGCTAGGTGAAGGGGTCTGAGACTGAGGTGAGGTTTGTTGGCTGGACGGTAAAGATGATGTTAATTCCTTGGATTGCGAACTTGGAGTACTCATTCTGAAAGTGTCCAACAATGGAGTGTCAATAAATGGTCTTACAGTGTGGACCCCATGTAGCAGTGTTGCAGACCAAGGCCAAGGGGCTGAAGGCAGTGTTGAAGACCAAAGGAAGGGGCCGAAGGCAAATGGATGTGTGTAGGCGTATAGTAGTAGTAGGCTAGTAGTAGTAGTAGTAGTAGGCTAACCGTGTACTCTGAGGGTGCCATGTCATGACTATGATTCTGATTGTACATCAATACGTGAGCTAGGGAGCATATCCCAGGGCCCCATAACCGTGAATACATGGTAGGTAAAGTAGGAGCAAGAGTAGTAGCAGCAGCAGCCTAGTAGCTGAATGCACGGAATGTAGGCCAAGGCTCTACAACAGAAGTGAATTTGCCGACAACAACCAACACTTTTTACTGAATACTGGATCGGATGCATCGAATTTACCGACGAATATAAAGTCCGTAATAGATGACTGCGACAAAGAAACTCTGACTGTCTGGTGTTTACAGTTGAATATAATCCAAACATGCAAGTAATTTTCCAAGCAATTTTAACACGGGACCAAATCGGTGTCGGCAATTTTTCGTGGATGCAGTCGGGTCAGCGCTATAGCCATGATGATAGCCGCGGGCCTACGTCGAACATGCACATTCCACTAAAATCAACGCGCCTCAATAGCCATCGCTCACATTTACCACAGCCTACCATACATCTGTCGTCTATTTAGTCATCCATCAACAATTTTTTCTTTCCTGTACACAAATAGTGAAAAACAAGAGGCCCAAGGGCCTGGCGCTCAGCTGAAATGGATAGGTGAAGGCAAGGGCCAAGTGTGTGTCGGTAACGTTATTATGAGGCAACGTGAAGCTATAACGTCTAGCACGCAGAAGTGCTGATGCGAAAGACCTTCTTGCTATATCAGTGCATGCTGAAGTACTGAGTTGACGTCACCCTGGTATTATGACGTAAAGTCATTTCTATTGCCGTTGCAGTAGTGGGGTGTGTGATGACGTCAAGGAGTTGTGTGGTGACGTCAAAGAGTGGAGTCCTTGTCTTCATGCAGCGTAGGTGGAACTAATAACATGCACATGGACACAAGGTACATAATTATTACAGTGTATTTTGTGAGGTGGGGCCTGGTGCTTTACAATGGTCAAATGAACCGACTGTTGTCTGGACATTGATGAAGTGGATGCAGCCAAATGTTTGGGACGGTCTTTTTTGTATGTGAAGAAAAGAAGATAAAGAGTTGGTTAACAAAATGAACTTTATTGGTGCGGCAGATATTTGATGCCTTTCGGCAGATATTTGAAGCGCCTTGCGGCAGATATTTGTTGCCTTGCAGCAGATATTTGATAACGCTCTCCGGGAATGGAAAGCAGTAAAACGAGTAAGCACACCTCACTCTGAATGTGGGAACAGCAAGTGCTTGACTTGAAATGTGCCAACGACTCCTCTTGCAATAACCAACAACAGTTAATCTGTAAAAAAAGAGAAGAGAAATTAACACTGACTGAATAAAAAAGGGTGACATAGACGGGGAAATGTACACCACCGGATACAGTCTGTGCTTGATCAGGCATCGGTCAGATGATATCCTGAACAAGGCATCTATGGAAGCAAATCCAGAAAGAGACTTTACCTTCGAAGGGCACACTTATTACTCAGTGAAAAGTCAGTCCTGTGGGCTGTTTTCCAATTCAAAATAAAAGTGTAACCTCTTTAAATTAGTCTCACAGACTGAACCATAACACTCAACAGCCAACCGTGCCCACATGATGTGAGCCGAGAGCTGCATGGGCTTAAAGATGAGCGAGTGGTGTACTACATTTTGAAAATTGTCTATCGTCTACGACATGTGACAGAACAGGATCTAGTGGACTTAATGATGAGGTACTATCAAATAAGGTGTCCATCAAATGAATCATGAGGGCCTGTTTGTTGAGTTATACTCTAAGCCTGTCCTATAGGGCTAGGCTATGGTTTTTGTCTTTTTTACAGCTACAGTACAGCCATGCACAGCGCAGTGTACAGACAGTACAGGATTGCAAACCAAAAACATGAGCATTGCTGCGTAACGATACTGCAGTGGAATTCATACTACGATGTCATAATGTGACTTTCAAAATAATTGTAAACAAACGTAGCCTAAATGGCGAAATTTGTTGCAAAATTGCCAACCACAACAACTCAGGGACCGTAGCCAAAATGGCCGACGGCGAATTCTCCGGTCGCTAGCGCAGTCCATAAACAAGCATCAATTTCACCAACTTTGGGCGCAAGCTTGGTCATCAAAGTTACAGAACTGTTAGAAATACATCCAAACAACATATATATACAGTTAAAAGTGCATAAAAATCCCGTTTCAACCTCCGGCCGCTACCTTTTTTTCTCCGCCAGACGCCGGGCCCTACCGGTCGTTATTTAGTGCGACCGCCACCAGAGTGTTTATCACGATCTTTCGCCGTTTTAATAGCGCGTTTTAGGCAGATTAATCAATTATTACATGCATGCATTATATATCACCGAAATGATAATTGCGTAGGCTATTTGAAACTAAGTTCAGATATTATTTTTGATCTTTGAATTGAATTTAGGCGAGTGATTTTTGACACCCGGTCGACATATCAGGACTTGCAAAATTCACGCGAGATCGCTTGCATCATCGGCACGTTTGAAAACCGAATTTCACAAATTCCACAAATATTTATCACATACCATATGTATCACCACAAAGGTAACTCTCTAGACTATTTGAAACCAAGTTCAGATACTTATTTTCACAAAAATTCGAAGCTATGCAAGCGATTTTTCAGTGGTAGAGATCGACGGCAACAAATTTCTCGCTCTAAAATGACATGAGACGAGCACCAACTTTCGCTAATTTGTGCACAAAATTTCCGCAATATTATAAAAAACTATCGATAAATCTGAATTATATAGACTCTTTTCAGTACCTAAACAAATTTCAGGTACATGGTCATGTTGATTAAAAGAGTATCAACCGATTGAACATGAGAAAGTTCACTCATCTTCATTGAAGCAGCGACTACCGCCATTTTTAAATGGTGGCATCTCTTCTATCGATCGGCCAATCAGCGGCACTGCTTGCAAAAAGTTGAGCCACCGCCAAATTTGAAATCGCCAAAATTCAGTCAATGTGCCTGCAGCGCCAACTGGCGGTTAAAACCATATTAATTCCATTAAAAGTAAAAAATGAAAAAATATTAAAAAATATTCAGCCACATTTGAAAACAATATTTGCTCTGTGGACTGAGGTAAAAAGGGACCTCATTCTCTTAATACAGGTCGGATCGCGCTGATTTTTCGTTTTTTGAGTTCACCTTGAGCAACTCCTAATTTAGCACTGTCAACGAAGTGGCTAGGCCTTCCCAATCAGAAATGTCCAATTTTGTCCACAGATGGGTCCCTAGATGGATGGATTGCAGGACGGACACCATTTGAACAGCTATTCTACTAGCTCCGCTGACTTTGTCAGCTGAGCTAAAAACTACACTTACATTCGACGAAGCTGGTAAACAATTCGATTGGAGAACGCGGAGCAAGCGATGAAAATGGCGGCGACCAGATTACGGTCAACGTCGTAAAAGGGCTTGCTTGGAGTAAAAATAACACAAAATCATACGTCAAAAAATACAATCGCCTGAACTGCACATCTGCATAATAAACAAATAAAGTATGTTGTATTATTTCTTTTATTCAATGCATACATTCGCTGAAACTTGGCCTAGATCACGGGCCAAAACCGCGACTCCAGACCGGGCCGTAATGCATACACAGTGTACATGTTATTGACATTGTGTCACCTAGGCACTGGTTGTAACTGGAGGGGAAGAATTTGCCTACTAACGAAAAATTCTCCGCCGAGCCCCTAGCGGGCGTGGCAGAGACTAATGAACACCGCCACATTACACAGGCATTGGACGCGAATTTGTCGTGTTATTCGACATGAATTAGATGTAGCAAAAACAAATTACATGTCAGGATTCGACGCGAATTCGACGTTAAATTGGCGTCAAACCCTGATCGGGGGGGGGGGGGGGCACAAGGTTCTGATTGACTGCTGCATTTAAACAAAACACCTGCGCCGGTCTGGTAGAAGTTGTCAGACTTTTATCTCCCTCACACTCGCCTCCCCAGGCATAATAAAGAACACTGGTTGGATCATTTCAGTCATTTGGAAGTGTCATTATCGAATACATGTATAATGACGCCATTATGAATTAAGGCCATAACCTAGATGTCGTCTGCTCAGTAACTTTCTGCTTTCCGGGACGGGTAGTAGCTCTCATCATCGACAAAACAAAATGGAAAACTTCAAAATTGAACTGAATTATCACGCTATAGATTCTGACGTCACGCAAAACTAAACATTCTCTGTGTGTCTGCGTGCGCATACGACACTCGCCAGAGTATGGTGTGACGCAACAATATCAACGTCGCGTGATCGTTCTTAGTTTCCCTTGGAGACGGGGAGTTCGTGACTTGCATGATATTTTAGAATAAAACCTTGATACGATTTTGTCACAATAACAGTCGTACATCATGTTATCCACAAAATATCAAGAAAAGGTTGGTTTGTCGAAATCCTTCTTCATGTTTTGGCCCCATTTTCTATACCTCAGCATGCAAAATATACAGCGGCTGTTGTAATGTTGCAGTGGCGCTTTGTAGCAGCCTTCCATATCAGCTCCTACAAAATCATTGGGTGATTTCAAAGTCAGTTTTTAGATTTAGTTTTAAAACTAAATGGAACACTAAAACCCTTGATTAAACCAGCATTGAAATGAAGTGGGTTTTAGTTTCATCCTATTTCAAAGTCGGTGTTTGTTGGTTTTAGCATTATGCCCGGTTAAAGCTTAAAACTAAGGGATGGTTTTAGTGTCAAAACTAACACCGGTGTAATGTTTTTGAGTGTTTCTGTTTTTGAGTGTTTCCCCTCATTGTTTGGGAACGCTCAAAAATAGATTGACGAGTATTTCTGTGTATCCCCCCTATTGAAAAGTCATGGTCTCTCTAGCTGCCTATTGTTTGGAAACACTGAAACATGGGGAACAACCACAGATGTTACACCGGGACTAAAACTAAAACTCTCCACAACACCAGAAATGAAATCAGTTCTGGTGTTAGTTTTGACACTCAGTTTTAGCATTATCATATTTCAAATTAGGTTTTAGTTTCACACTGAAACCAATTGGAACACCAAGGTCTAATCTTAATCCTAGCTCGGTTTTATATTTGGAAGATTTGTAGTGCATTTTGTATTACCAATAAAACTAACACCTTAGTCATTAAACACCGAGTGGATTTCAAAGTTGGTGTTGGTGTTAAGAAAAAATAAAATCATGTTGTTCGTACCATTTCAAGAAGAAGTTGCTGGTATTTTGAACGCATATGGAAATGATGATGGACGTGAAAGAAGACGACCAAATTACTATAGATCGGAAGCGGTTACAATAGGGAAACAACAGTAACAACGACAACAACATGCATGTTTGGTTTTTCCAAGGTTTTATCTCTGTCCATCTTGGTGTTAGTTTTACCGGCAGAATAAAACCTCTTTTTAGTTTCAGCCCAGATTAAAGGTGTTCAGATAAAACCAGATGTTGGTGTTAATGTTATGGTGCAAATCTTTGATGATTTGGAAGATATGTATATTGTTCATTATTCTATATTTCTAAACACAATCATTCTCCAATTTTACTTTTACCTTCTGATATGACTTAACACAGCTTGGTCAGGATTTACATTTAAACAATGGTTTTATGATTAGTATTAATAAGCATATTAGATGTAGGATTAGCCACTCCAAAACATGTTACTCTTTACAATTGTTTTGCATTGTTTGTATTTCTGTCTCTAGGTAATTTATGTCATTAGTTTTCTTGGTGAATGTAATGTTATTGTGGAGTAATTCAGGTTTGGACTCCAGACTGGGAACACACCTATTTGGACTTCCAATCTGTATTTGTAATTGTAACTGTCAATGTATGTGCTTTCATGAAAGTTTATTGAATTAGAAGAAGTGAACAGAACCTACAGGACTCCAACTTATTTCTACCGCTAGACTTTTTTTCCCCCATAATATCAAACTAAAACCTCGAATTGGTCTTATCCAGACATAGGTTTTTAGGGGTAGAAATTAAGAATAAAACTGACACTAACACCCAACACTAAAACCAAAACCAACTTTGAAATCACCCATTGTCTACAGTGGATAAACAGATCTCATTACGCATCGTCATCTATGAACATTCGTAGATCAGGTTACTGCAATTTCTAAGTGGATAAGACTATCTCACTGTCACCAAACTCGATGGCCTTCGACTAACAGAGTACACAATTCAAGATCGACTCTCTCTATGAATTCTTTATTTCGGACAACTGAGGCAAGTCTTGCCAATGACGAGGACTGCAAATACAAAATGAGCAGACAGCTAGTCAAATACTAAGTAGAACATACAAAAGGAACTAACATTACTTAGCAGAAAAGCTTGCACCACGGGCCTGACCAAGCCACAATAACACAACTAGGTACCAAAGTACTACAGTACTAGTGCACACTGCACTGTGCACCCGCAATACATCGGTTAAACATGAATGCATACACATACATAATACCGCGTCCAGGTCACAGGCTACCACAGCCAAAGGGCCAAAATCCCTTATCCAAATATACATCAAACTACCCTGTTCTCCGGCGCACTGGGCACTAAACTCCTATACACTTACCCCAGCCACCAGTCAAATATTAAAAGCATATATAACCACATTCACTTATAACTTGAAAGATGATTCACAAGTGCACATTTAAAACTCCTCTGCTCTCACAGTTCTCCCTCCAAAAACAGGAAATACTCCCACTAGCAACACACACACCAATCACACAAACCAAACACACATCACACAGTACTCCACCTCCATCTATCGCAACCACACCAAACTAACATACAAACAAGCACACACACACGCCCACACAAACCTATGTCACTTTGTGACACTCACGAACCAGTGCTAATGGCCGTTTATTTTCCTCATTTTTGCTACTGGACACTGGTGCCATTTTTGTACATGCTGTACATACTGTATTGTACACGCATGATTTTTGTACACCAAGTGTGACCATGCAGATCACCTATTCCAGGGATTACCTGATGTCTCTATCCAAACAGAACTTTGATCATGAACACTCCTGGATTACCAACTTGGACAATTTTACAAGGAGAGTCATTGTGCCAGAACCGATCAAGACATTTCACAGACCCAGAGGAAAGCGAGCTGGGGTTCGTTTACGTGTCAAAAGAAAAGTGACGTCCGAATTGACAGTTGCCATTCTAAATGCACAATCTATCCGAAACAAAGTGGATTGCATACAGGACATCATCATAGAGCACGATGTTGACATTTTCGCTTTCACGGAAACGTGGGTAACCTCAAAGGCAAAAGATGAGATGTTCTTAAAGGCCCTGGCAATATCCGGATACAAACCCCTTGGTGCCACGAAAGGGAAACAAAGGCTATAGTGGGGTAGCGATACTCTATAAGTCAGGATTGACAGTTTCTTCTTGCTCTCCTGAAGAGTGCCCCAAGTTTCGAGACATGCAACATCGTTTTTTGAGTGTGGGCGGAAAGTGCTTAAATGTGATTATTGTTTATAGACCTCCATCATCAAAGAAAAACAAACTCACAGTTCCACTTTTCTTCGAGGAATTCCCGCCGCATCTTCATGAGATAGCAATGAGTCCTGGATATGTCTTCATTACCGGGGATATCAACTTTCACCTGGATGAGCCAGGCAAGGGGGAAGTACGGCGCTTCCTCGATCTCTTGGAATCTTGTGACCTTGTCCAACACATCGATTTTCCGACACATCGCTCACTTCACACACTGGACTTCGCCATCACCCGCTAGGACAGTCGCGTAATTTCCAGCCTGGTGCAAGGTGACATGATATCGGATCACAATTTAGTTGTTGCTAAATTATGCTATCCAAAGCCTTCGCACCAACGTGTCAGCATCGCTACGAGAAAACTTCGAAATATCGATCAGACAGCATTCAAGGGGGACATTGGCCAGGTAAAGTGGCCCGCATCTGATCAAAGTGTCAGTTGTCTGTGTGATGCATACAACAAGGAATTAAATAATCTTCTTGATCATCATGCGCCGGAGAATGTGAAAGCAGTCACTATCCGTCCCTCACAGCCGTGGTTTACAACAGGACTCAATAAAGCGAAGCGCAAAAAGCGAAAGGCCGAGAACATGTGACGAAAAACACAACTGACTGTGCACAGACAAGTGTTTCAAGAGGTACGAAATGCATTCAACATCCAATTACATGCCACCAAGTCTGCATATTTCATCAAGAAAATCAATGATGCTGGCTCGAATGCCAAGGAAATGCAAGGAATCTTCAAGCGCATTTTTCACACAGCTCGCTAAGTGAAACTGCCAAAGCATATGGACCCCTGTGAACTTGCAAATAGATTTGCAGACTGTGTCAATGACAAAATTGAAAAAATCCGACTTAGATTCGCGTCTGACAATAACAGCGATGCTAGCGTTGGATCTGATAATGCCAGTGATGCTACAACCTGTGAGACTATGGCTGACCCAATCCAGGGCTTTGCGGAGTTCGAGCCTGCTCACCATGACGAACTAATATCTCTTGTCAAAAAATCACCGTGCAAATCTTGCAAACAGGACCCGCTTCCTACATGGATGGTCAAATCGGCCGCCGATGAACTGGGCCCCATCCTACTGAATATCATCAATGCTTCTCTGAGAGATGGGGAAGTCCCTCAGACACTCAAGATCGCGCTTGTGACAAAGTTGCTAAAGAAGCCACAACTTGACCCGGAGTGCCTACAAAATTATCGCCCTGTGAGCAATTTATCGTTCTTATCCAAGGTATTGGAACGGGTCGTTGCAACCCGTCTGACAAAGCACATGGACATAAATAACCCACATGATGTGTTACAATCTGCATATAAACCTCATCACAGCACGGACACTGCCCTACTAAGAGTGACCTACGACATCAGGATGATGGTGGATGAACAAGGAGCTGCAATTCTTGTCCTACTGGATTTAAGTGCCGCATACGACATGCTTGATCACAGGATGCTCCTTGAGCGGCTCGAAAAGCTTGTGGGCATCAGTGGCACAGCACTAAAGTGGTTTGAATCATATCTGACTGACAGAGTTCAACATATTCTGATAAACGGGAAAAAGTCATCAGCCAGGACGCTTTCTTGTGGTGTGCCCCAAGGGTCTGTGTTGGGCCCCATTCTATTTCTATCATAGACCAAGGTGCACATCCACATCATGGGTATGCTGACGACAATCAGCTATATGTCGCCCTTCAAGTAAGTTCAGCGATGTTACGTATCAAAAGTCTCGAAGACTGTCTCGCCTCAGTTCAGAACTGGTTGACGGAAAACAAACTCAAGGGAAATCCCACCAAGACGGAGATCAAGTTGTTTGGGTCTCAGAGAGTCGTAAATTCACTCAATATCCATGCCCTGATGGTCGCTGGCATAAAGATCAATGTGTCACCTGACCCAGTCAGAAATCTTGGTGTTATGTTTGATCAGACGCTGTCAATGGGCCCACATGTGAACAAGCTCGTACAGTGTGCAACATTTCAAATCCGAAACATTGGCGGCATGCGAAAGCTCCTTACGCAAGAAGCTACGAAACTTCTAGTGCAATCAACTGTCATATCCAGACTGGATTATTGTAATAGCCTGCTTGTTGGTGCCGATGAAAATGTACTTGACAAGCTACAAAAAGGTTCAGAATCACGCAGCGCGAGTAATCACAGGGACGCGTAAACGTAAACATATTACCCCCGTGCTGAGAAGTCTACATTGGCTACCAATCTGTGAACGTATAGAGTTCAAAACAATGCTCCTCATATACAAAGCAAGAAATGGACTTGTCCCTGCTTACATATGCGAGCTCCTCCCATCCTGTGACTCCGGGCGATCCCTGAGGTCCGAAGACTAATGTCTCCTGAGGATCCCCAGGTATCGCCTGGAGACGTACGGTGGCAGGAGCTTCCTTGTACAGGCGGCCAGACTTTGGAATGAGCTCAGCATTGAGATTAACAAGGCTAAGACTGTTGCTATTTTCAGGTGCGGGCTAAAAACCCATCTGTTCAGACGATATTTTGAAACACCGCATTAGAGCAAAAGTTGGATTTTGCGGTATATAAATGTAAATTTCATTCATTTCATTCATTCATAATTGGTCAAAACCTCGCAACTGCGATGTCTTGGCGGATTTCACGGCCCTTGGCCCATATAAACTCATTTATGTATGCTGCATCGTGTGCTTTTATCAGAAAACAATTTACCGGTAGTGGGAAATACTAAATGTATACTCATCAAAATGAAACAAGCCTGTATTGGAAAATCCAACGAGAAGGTATTTTTCAGGCGATGAATTAGCATGATCACCTACATATATTTGTTAACGATGTTCCCAATCATGTATATGAAAGAGCTATAATTTTGAGATACACTAGGACATAAAGTTCCCACAGATTGTCTCATCCGATTTCAGACTGACCTGCTAGACAATGACAGACCTTCCTTCTGTTCAATAAGTTACAAGACTGAGCAAGAAGGATATTCCCTCCGCTAGGATGATAGAACTTGGTGCATTGTCGTCTGTTAGGCTCGTAGTAGTCGTACACCTTGACTGCAACGGGCTGTGTCTTGCCTACTTTATACTCTTGGGTCGCTCGGAACGTCACGGACGTGTTCTTAGTACTAGAAATCTGTCAAATAAACCAAAAAGGATGAGAAATTAGGTCCTCTTGCAGAATCTGAATGTACAAGTTCTATTCGTCGGACACAGCTTTTCGCTCCGACGATAGCAAGATCTTAATCTAACAGAGAGGACAAATATAGGTTGATGATACGTGTCATGATCCACAGACTTTATCTTTGTCCGATGATCATCCCCCGGTCACGAGATTTCCGTAATAACTGCTTTTATCGGGAATAGAAAGGATTGGAAAATGACATCAATAAATGGTTGCAAAATAATTGATATGGAAACCTGGAAAGGAGAACACATATATTGATGCTTTTTTTTCAGCTCCATGTATAAGATGACGGCAGAGTTACCGATCGGGTCATCAGATTTGTATAAAGTTTATGCATGATGACGGCAGAGTTACCGACCGGGCCATCAGACTTGTATAACGTTTATCATAGACGTCCATCTTCGTTTGTGTTTCCAGTAATACTTTTCATAGTGCTTATCAGCACAGCATCCACGTAAGAGACTTACTGCCGTGCACCCGGTCGACGCTACGTGGCGCTAGCTGCCATTAGCGCGCTGATGTAATCGAAAAAAACTATAGACAAATTGTGCTGCAGTCACACAACAGAGAAAGGCCGCATGACAAAGTGTTCTGACCGGTAATAAATAAATATAAATAGCGGGGTTTGTAAGAATCACTCTTTAAGCGCGCAGCAATATTTTGATTTAATTAATACTTTATTATATACAGACACTAAATAAATTCAAAACATGTGTACAACTTATAAATCATAGCAATGCATAAAACACAAGAACAAAATGTAGCACATCAAAACAATAAAATTAGTGTCTAAAAGGAAGAACACAAAGGTGACTTAACCCACCTATAAAAGAGCCTCCTAAAAAGAAAAGGCGAAGTTCCGGGAGAGTGACTAGAATTTGACGGCGTCTCACTATGCAGGTCTGCAAGTGGCATACCTGCAGAAGCCGACAAACGTACAGTAATTGTCTGAGTCAACCAAACACAGCTTACTTTTGTAAAAAATTGTTAAATGATTTTTGAAAGTTCGTTGGTTCTCACATTGTCTTAAGTACAGTGGCAGGCTGTTCCACAATTTAGCCCCTCGAACAAAGAAAGAGGCCGCCAAGCTTTTAGTAGAGAATCTGGGTTGACGCAACAAAAGATCATCGCCTCTCCTAGAGCATCACGTTATAAAAGGCGAAGTGTCAGAATCAACTAGACCATAAAAGTATTGGTGCAAGAACGTAAGATCATTTATCTCCCGACTAAAAGACAACGGTAACCGGTTGAGGTCGGCGAGCCTTTCCGCTTAAGATTTTTCAGGACCGACAACATGACGTGACACTCTACGCTGCACATTTTAAACCAGAGCTAGATTCCTACGTAAATGCGTGTCCCAGACAAATGAACCATACTCTAACCTACTGCGCAATAAACTCTGGTATAACATACGCTGGAGATTTTCCATTTCCTTTGGAAATGTCATTTTATTAGTTCATATCTACCCAGGTCAGACTTTTGCATGTGTACTCTTATCGGACACACCCGAGAAAACATAAATCTATTTATAATAGAAAAATGATTAGCTAGTTCTCGTAGCTACACCTAGGTGGCGCCCCAATACAGCCTCTGCCTCGTGAAAGCCGCCATTACTCAGTACCTTTTACTCGATCGCCAGAGTAAGTCCCGTTGCTGTGGGGACAGGCAGGGCGGGTAGTCTGACCTGGGTAGGTATGAACTAATAAAATTACATTTCCAAAGGAAATGGAAATTTTATGTCGTTCTTCAACAACCCTGGAAGGTGGGTAAACGGTGACTTACCATGTAGTGAAGTGAACTGTCTCCAGAGCCGCATAGCAGAACCCAACGGGTGAGACCAAGGGAACCCAGAAAAATAAGCATGGGGGCAACCCGGGCTAATGGCCAAAAGATCCTTTGAGAAAAAACAAGGGCGAGCCAAACTGGGAACCCAACCCCTCCTAGAAAAGGGGGAACTACCTCACATGGTAAACGCTCAGCACATTTCGTACGCTGTAGAATTACAAGAAATGCTGCGATTTAAAAATAGGGGAACCCCAAAAAGGAGACCCACGGAATAACTCCCCAAGAATCTTAGGGGGCTTAACCCAAGATACCCGGACGGGGCGAATGTGCGGGCATGACAGCCCGGACAAATATCTATGACCCCCCCCCCCCCCCGCTCCTCTGAGACTCAGGAGGGGGAGGAAGATACCGGGAGAGGGAGAGATTCGAGGAGTGGACTAGGCAGGGAAACACCTAGACCACGTGCTGAGCTGCGACAATTGGACCGAAAGACAGCATACCATCTGTTAACGCGGAACAATCGCGCATATAATACTGGGAGAAGGTGAAGTGGGAACTCCACGTAGCCGCATCTAAAACCTCGCTTAGCGCCACTCCCTTATACTCGGCCCAAGAAGTAGAGATGGCACGAATCTCGTGGGCCGTTATGGCGCCTAAGCAGCGAAGCTCTGGAGAAACGAGAGTCATATAATAAGCCAGCCGTATGGTGGCCACTATTACCATCTAGCGACCGCAGCAGCGGCTATCTCCCTAGTAAACCCCTCTCGATAAGACACAAAGAGGCGCTTTCTGTCGAGGCGAACGGCAGGATCTTTGGTCTTATCAACATATAACTTCAATGCCCGAACCGGGCAGAGAGTTCTGTCCGGGAGACCCCTAGAGACCGTAGCGGACAAGGAGGGGATGAAAACAGGGCGCCTGGTTCTTAGCAAGAAAACCTGGGACAAATTCTAGGACCGCGCCCCTCTCATTAAAAGCCAATCTATGAAAGGCTAGGGCATGGAGCTCGGACCGTCTCTGCGCCGTGGCCAAAGCCACGAGAAAAACGTCTTAAAACGTCTTAAAAGTCAGATGTTTAAAATCTGCCTGGTGCATAGGCTCAAATGGAAACTTCATGAGAGCCCTAAGCACCACCGAGAGATCCCATTCGGGGGTACGCTGAATGGAACGAGGACGTTCCAAAGACATATTGCAAAGCAAAGATGAGACAGCGTCATCCCAAGACGGATGCCAGGAATCGGTCAACTTTAAGGTGACCGAAATGGCAGAGCGATAGCCCTTTACCCCATGAACCGAAAACTTCCGGACTGAGAATAAGAAATTCAAGAAGTCGAGGAAGTTAGGAAGAGAGGGAGCGAACGGAGAAACTCCGTGCTCTCTACACCAGTCTCGAAAGACATCCCACTTGCTGTCGTATGAAGCAAGGGTAGACTGTCTCTGAGGCTGAGCGACTTTACGGATAACGTCTTCCGAAAAGCCTTTCTCTCGGAGGAAACACCCGATAGTCTCCAGGCGTGAAGCCTGTAGAAAGAAGGGTCTTGATGATAGACCAGGCCGATCGGGTGATACAACAGACGGTCCCACCCCGGCAGACGGCGGGGGTGGTCCGTTAGGAGCTCCAGCAGAGCCGGGAACCAAGCCTGGTTCGGCCAGCAGGGGGCTATCGGACAAATAGTAGAGCGGCTGAGCACAAAAATTGTTCACTTCTTCAAGAAAGCATGAAACTTTGCAGAGGGGTATTATAGCACATAAGGATCATTAAAAAAATGGACTCCAAAAAATTACGCCCCCTGGTGGCCGCCATCTTGAATTCCAAAATGGCCGCCAAAATAACCTAGTTTTGTCCATATCTCTAGTTCTAAAGCACGTAGGATGGAAAATCGAGCGCCTATACCCATGTTTTCAATATCAAGGAACATTTTCGGAGCATCAAAAAATCGGTCAGATGGCGGCCCTCTTGGATTTCAAGATGGCCGCCATGTTTTTGACATTCCTCTGTGTCTCTAACACTATAAGTGTCAGAAACAAAATTCTAACGCTTACTGCGTCTACAGAGTATATGTAAGTCATTAAATAATAGACCCCCAAAATACGCCCCCTAGTGGCCGCCATCTTGAATTCCAAGATGGCCGCCAAAATAATCTAGTGTCGTCCATATCTCCCGTTCTAAAGCACATAGGATGGAAAAACGAGCGCCTCTACCCATGTTTTCAATATCAAGGAACATTTTGGAAGCATCAGAAATTCGGTCAGATGGCGGTCATCTTGGATTTCAGGTGGCCACTATATTCTAAATCTGTGAGAATGCAATTACATCAGTCACCATTGCATACAATTGTTCACCTTTTTAAAAGGAAAGCATATCACACCAGTTTCATTTGTGCCTCGCATATAACGAAGACACGGAGGGCTCATCAGATTACTGCTGCATCGCTGTACTGTCTTCAGAGACAAGCGTTTGAGATGGAAGAACAAACTTCAGCTGATAGTGATACGTTCTCTGATTCGGCCTTCACTGCATGGTGCGAAAAGATGTGTCTTTCCCATCCCATGTTTCAATTCTGGAGCATAGTTTTGGAACTAGAGTTAAATCTCCTGGCTTTCGTTCGAGCCCTCCGCACATCCGACTTCGATTTGTATGTTGAGTCTATGGCTCAACTTGCTCCATGGTTCTTTGCTTTGGACCATGTGCACTATGCTCGGTGGATTCCTGTGCACATAAGGGACATGACTAACCTCCGTCAGAGATGTCCTGAGGTTTATGAACATTTCATGGGTGGTGCGTTTATCTCAAATAAGACTGGAAATTCATTCTCTGCAATCGGACTCGACCAAGCGCATGAGCAGATGAATGCGCTGGTCAAGGGAGATGGAGGAGCCATCGGGTTAACCGAGAACCCTGGAGCCCTACGACGCTGGATGGTGGCAGGACCACAGTTGTCCGCAATCATTGCAGAGTACGAAGACAGTATTGACTCACACCCCGACAGCGACCATGGCAAACATCATTAGCAGAGCGACAGCAGACAGAGGACCTTCTCCGAGGACGTACGTGCCTTCGTCACTAACGTGGAGGAATTGGGGAATCCGTTTCTTGATCGTAGCAATGACCTTCTCACCATCGATACTCAAGAAATAATGCCGACGAGTGTTGTCAGTAGCATGAAAGGGATACGCCAACTCGGGAACGAACAGTATTCATCCTTCATCAATGAAATACTGTTAAAAAACGACAAAGCAATAAGTGCCACAATACCAAGAAATGCGCTCCCGCTGTTCAGCAGGCCTAACAAGAAGGCCCCATCAAAGGAAAAGCTAACCGAACTGAAGAGTTACTGCTCCTTATTCTCGCGTTTATACATCGCCAGTCAATAACGAGAAGGTGACCTGGAACTGGAACGGTTTACAGTGTTGCTGTACTGCAGGACAAGTGACGAGGTGTCTGTGAGTTCAGCTAGGATGACATTGTTCTCGAAAATGTCGAGAAACATCGACAACATACCACCAACGAGGGCCGCCCTTGTACAGCACGTCAGTAGAGCCACCTACCAGGCAGGACATGTTTGGGGCCAGTCCTTGGAAAAGAGCCCATTTGGTACCGACACCAACTGACTGGGGTTGGAAACCATCTCAGAGTGGTTACAAGCCGAAGTGGACAACATTACCTGCAGCTGAAGAGGCATGTCACGAACTCATCTCCTGTTAATGCACCAAGTCATGCAAAGGAAACTGCAAATGCTTCAAGAAGAACTTTTACGGTGGTTGTACTGCACTCTGCAAGTGTGGTGGCAGTTGCTATAAGGTCTAGCGATGTAGGGATGTTATGTTTTGAAAATATCAATCATCAACATTTTAAGACATAGACATAGACACTTACATGGACATTCTGTTTTGAAAATATCAATCATTAACATTTTGAGACATTATGGCCATTCTGTTTTGAAAATATCAATCATTGAGACATTGACACAGACCCTTATATGGACATTCGTAGGGACCGGTGTGATATGCTTTCCTTTTAAAAAGGTGAACAATTTTATGCAATGGTGACTGATGTAATTGCATTCTCACAGATTTAAAATATAGTGGCCACCTGAAATCTAAGATGACCGCCATCTGACCGAATTTCTGATGCTTCCAAAATGTTCCTTGATATTGAAAACATGGGTAGAGGCGCTCGATTTTCCATCCTAAGTGCTTTAGAACGAGAGATATGGACGACACTAGATTATTTTGGCGGCCATCTTGGAATTCAAGATGGCGGCCACTAGGGGGCGTATTTTGGGGTCTAATATTTAATGACTTACATATACTCTGTAGACGCAGTAAGCGTTAGAATTTTGTTTCTGACACTTATAGTGTTAGAGACACAGAGGAATGTCAAAAACATGGCGGCCATCTTGAAATCCAAAATGACCGCCATCTGACTGAATTTCTGATGCTCCGAAAATGTTCTTGATATTGAAAACATGGGTATAGGCGCTCGATTTTCCATCCTAAGTGCTTTAGAACTGGAGATATGAACAAAACTAGGTAATTTTTGGCGGCCATTTTGGAATTCAAGATGGCGGCCACCAGGGGGCGTTATTTTTTGGGGTCTATTTTTTTAATGATCCTTATGTGCTATAATACCCCTCTGCAAAATTTCATGCTTTCTTGAAGAAGTGAACGATTCTGGTGAAAAATCTCCCTCAGCTGCTCTACTAAAACTCTGACTCGAGAACTGGCCACTTTGTTTAGTACCGGAAGCAACAGAGGGGTTGGCGGGAATGCATAAGCATTTCAGCCGTCCCAAGAGGCCGACAGGCTGTCCACTCCCAAGGCCTCCTCGTCTGGAAGAGGCGAACAATACAGGGCAAATTTCCTTTTTAGCCGAGTCGCAAACAAGTCCACAACTAGGGCGTCCCACATCCCCGCCAGGCGGGAGACCACTTCGCGGTGAAGGGTCAATTCCGTCTGGACCAGACGGTCCGCCCTGGAAAGGGCGTCGGCAATGATGTTTCTCTTGCCTGGGATGTGACGGGGGAGGAGATGAATGTCCAAGCGGCAACAAAGCTGCAGGAGCTCCCAAGTGAGGTGACACAAAGTGTCGGACCTCGTCCCCCCTTGTCTCCGGATATAAGCGACCACTGTCGAATTGTCGGAGAAGAGAGAAACACTGTGACCCCTTAACCGAGACGTGAAGGCCCTCACCGCCAGGATGACAGCCTGCATCTCGAGAATATTGATCGAGAGGTACGAATCCCCCGCTGACCACGTGCCCTTGGTGGTCAGGTCCCCTTCGTTCAGTTGGGTGCCCCAGCCATAGAGGGAGGCGTCTGTGAACAGGGACATCTGAGGGGACAGAGGACTGAGCTGCACTCCGTGGAGGAGCTCCGTCTCGGACCCCCAGAACCTCCAGACCTCCTCCATGAGAGAATTTGGGATTGAAATTTGACGATCGAGAGGGTCCGAAAAGGGACGCCAACTCGAGAGGAGGAGAAGCTGGAGGGGGCGCATGTACAGGCGGCCTAGGGACCTGGTCCGCCGCCGAATTGAGCAGGCCCAGCAGGGACAGAAACTGTTGAGCTGAGACGCTGTCTTGACGGCGAAATACCCCGACCAGGGATCGGAACTTGAGGATCCGGTCCGGCGGGGGGGGGGACATGAGGCCCTCTTGTGTGCGAAAGCGCACACCCACGAAAACATAGTCCTGAGATGGATTTAGCTCGGACTTGTCTAAACTTAAGAGCCACCCCGCTCGCCTGGTTATCTGAAGCAGGAACTTTGCCTGCTTGCCCAGACGGCAAAGAGCCTGGTAACGAAGCAGCCAGTCGTCGAGATAGCAATGGAGCTTGAAGCCCATGGCGTGAAAAGGCGTGGCGAACGCCTTGACGACTGTAGTGAAAATAAGCGGCGCGGAAGCCAGGCCGAGAGGAAGGGCCTGTAATGGTTAAACCTTTCCCTCCAAGTAAAACCGAAGGAAGGGTGGAAAATCTGGATGGATAGGAACGTGAAAATACGCGTCGTGAAGATCCAGCGAGATTGCCCAATCGTTGGGCTGCACCGCAGCTGCTACCGATCTGGTTGTCTCCATCTTGAAGCTGGGCACCCAAAGGAACCGGTTCAAGCTGGACAGATCGATGACCAGTCTCCACTTCCCCGACCTCTTGGGGACCAAGAAGATGTGGCTGTAAAAGCCTGGGGAGGAGTGATTGTCCACCACTCTCACAGCCTCCTTCTGGAGGAGGGAGAGAACCTCTGTGCGCAGGGCTAGAGCCCTGGCAGGGTCGGGGGGGGGGGCAACCGGGGATGGGGATTTTCGTCGTAGGGGGGATGGGAAAAATCCAAGCGGACATCGTGGCGGAGCATATCCGGTATGGGGGAGTCTTTTTGACACCACTGATCCCAAAAGGCCGCGAAATGGCGCAGCCTGCCCCCCACGGCGACCTCCGTGGGGGCGCCTGGTGTAGGCGCAGGAGGAGGGACTTAAAAGTCACTTGTGCTTGCCCCCGCGACCCCTCTTACCTTGGAAGGGTTGCTGGGGCTGCCAGCCGCCACCGCCCCTACCTGAGGAGCGGTGGCGCTTATTGGAGCGGCGGGAGGGCGCCTCAGTCTTTGTCTGCCCTGGGGCACGAAAGGAAGAGGAGCCACGCAAGGACGAGGACCCACGAGGAGCCTCGGAGCCTCGGGGGCGCCGATACTCCGCTTGACGAAACCTGCCCGCGGACCAGGAAGGGGACCGCGGGCAGGGGGCGGCCTTAGGAGCCGAAGTCGTCTCCGTAAGGCGGTCCGACTGCATCTGGGCACCGAAGACTAGGAAAGGGCCGCCCAAAGGGGCGGTCCTTAACGCCCCCTGCAAAAACCGGGCACGGACCATGCTTAACCCCTCAATAAGCAGGTCCCGGCGCTTAAGCACCGCGTTAACAGCCTGCTTCGCAGCCAGATCACTGGCGTGCTGCAGAGACTGTTGGAGGGACAGGGCATGAATGCCCTGGTCCTCTGACGCGTCGGCTGCCAACGACCTGGACAGGGCACAGAGGGACAGATCGGCGTAAGACAACACCGCCTGAGCCTCCTTGGCCAGGGCCTCATCGTTCTTCGCGTCCTTGACGGACGGAGACGCAAGGACTTTGGGCGGTACCCACCCGGCGAACTGAATGTCATCCTTAAGAGGGGACAAAGAAACTGGATCAGATCCCGACGGAGAGACCCGATAATAATCGGGACGATACGCAAGGCTCGGAGGGAAGAGGTGGTGAATCGCTTCACAGCCTGCGTCCAGGCGCCTGGTCCGGTCGACGGTAAAGTTGAGACCAAGGCACGCTGGTGACCCCCGCAGGACGGAGCTGTGTCCCTGAGAGCCGAGTCCAACCAAGTGGAGGCTCGAATCAGGGCCGGGGACGGGGGCAATTCTTGGAATGCCCTGTCCGGGACCGCGTCCGGTTCCTGCTCGGAGGCATCCCCAAAGAGATCGAAGGGGACCCGACCGAGCGCGGGGTTAACCGTCGGGAGAGGACAAGACTCTAGCGGCACATACTGCTGAACTAGGGCGCGAAGATCGCGCATGCCCACCACCATGGTGGGGTCCTCACTCCCCGAGGGGAAATCGGCCTGCGAGGCCGGGCCGGAAGGGGAATGTGAGTCGGATAACTCGCACTCCATAGGCTGATGACCTAGGTCAAAAGCCACCGGCCGCTCGCCCTGGCGCGTCACTGCCTGATCATGGAGATTTTTACTCTCCAGGTGATTCGTGAGGCACTGAATCATCTGCCTTTGATCAGCCGTAAGGCCAGCGGATGAAGACGGACGAGGGTCCCGAAGGGTCTCCCATGGGGCAGGCATGGGGGAGGGGGAAGGGGGCGAGTCTGTGAAACCGACCCATCCTCAACCCAAGTATGACCAGACGGGACAGGGTGGGGGCGTACCGGCGAAACCGTCGGCCTCACTACACCCAAGGCGGGAGGGGAGGACACGTGGATCCCTCGCCCGCGCAATATGCGCCCTAACCAAGCCCCTGCCAAAACCAGGCAGGACACCTCCCGGCAAGGAAAAGGGCAGCAGGGACGGGGCGGTGAACCGCGGCCCTGCACCACCAGGGGACGCCAAAGGAAGAACCCTCGTCCCTAGGGAGGGGCGAGGAGTCGGGCGTGCCGCCCGTCCAATGGCGAAGGGATGGTGGACCCCCAGGGCAACCGCAGACGACGAGAGGGGACTGGCAGTGCCAGTTACGCCCGAGGATGTGAGCGGTCGCAACCGCATCTAAAGGCCCGGCGGGGGACAGGGGAGCACATTATGTAAGGACAGACGGCTCAATACCCGGGGAGGCGCTGCTCACCGACCTGAAAAGGCCGGGAGCGGATCCAGGGGTCTCCAAATTGGAGAGCTGGAGGAACTGGTCAAACTCCATCTGATCCGCGCCGCCGGAGGGATCGTGACGTAAAACGTCCAGAGTCCCCACGGGGGTGCCCAGCCTGGGGGACGGGGTCGGGTGAGGACAAAACCTCTCCAGAGCCCCGGGGACCTCGCCGCTGAAGAGCGGGGGTCCCGGCGCAGGAAAGGGAGGGGGGACGAAATCTTCCCCCGACCAGGCTTTCTAGGCCCTCTCCGCACAGACTCCTTCAACTTCTTCCCGGAAGTACCGGGAGAAGGAGAAGTCACCCCGGGGGCGGAACTGCCCGACCCAACAGGGACTGACTTGTCAGAACCCTGACCCGGGGAAGGAACGGGGTGGGGACTATGAATCCCCGACACACCGGACACCTGGCCATCACCAATCCGGAAGGGAAGGAGGGCCAGGAGGCACGGCGGAAACCCCAGAGAAAAAAGCAAAGAAGATAAGAATGCTGTGTAGATTGCAATGACATGGATGACTGTGTTAGAGTCTTTTGGATGGATGCAAATAGATATAGATTCGAAGTCATTGCTGGTAATGAATCGTTTCTCCATTATTCTTATATGATTTTTCACATAAATCATTAGACCGTGAGCCTAATGGCGGACTTAAGCTATTTGACCTCTGTGACCTTGAATCCATGAGACACACATACTGTAGTCGCTAGATGTACCTGATGATATCAAATTGGTGGCAATCAGGCAAGTACCATAGTTCCATGTGACATATACTGTGTCGTGGTTAGATGTACCCATGATATCAAATTGGTGGCAATAGGACCCGTAGTTGAGGAATAATCACATTTTTAAGATTTTCAGGTTTGGCCCCCTAGTGGCCAAACGGTGAATCAGATCGGACCCAACTTCGATCCCTAAGATCACCTGACTATTGGCTACATGTGTACCAAATTTGAGATAAATGGTCATTGCCGTTAAGAAACGTGCCACAGTTACAGCCTAACGGCCAACTTACGCCATTTGACCTCTGTGACCTTGAAAAGAACGTCAAATCAAAAATCCGTATGATACGTGATGTATCCTTGCTAGGAGTACCTACCATATTTTTTTTTATTGAAAACGCATCATCAACAAGGGAGATAACACACTTCTTACGTTTCCACATTTGGGCCCCTGGTGGCCAAGTTGAGAATCGGAACGGACTGAAATTCAGTGTCAGAGGTCATCTGACCCAGGGGGTCACGTGTACAAATTTTCAAGTTCACAGCCACGGGGGTTAAGAAACGTGCGACTGTTTTAGAAATAGGATACGACGACGACGGACCACGGACACTGCGATGTTGTACACACCTTTCCAGAAATGGGGCGCTGAGTGTCCGAAATAGTGATGTCATAAGGAAAAAACTAGGCCTTATGGTGGAGGGACAAAGGAGATAGTCATGGTTGAACAACACACTTGAATGCCTTTAATGATGGACAAGGGGGAAAAAGTTAGTTCCAATGCAAGCCACCAATTTCGGGAAGCATGTACAGACTCCTCTACGGTTAGCCAAAAAGGAAGTCTCTGCTTCACTGCATCGCCTGAGCCGCCGAAGGAATATAAACCGCAGCAATTAACAGCGCCACCTATATATCGCTTTGTTTATGGGTAGCCAAGGCATGATTTGGGCGCTAACACATATCCTTTTTGACATAGATGATTTATATAAAACGTCACAGCCCTTGATACACTAGCCAGAGATAAGTCATGCCTGTTTACATTTGGGACAGGTCGCGCACAACCCTTGACAAATCCAGTTAATGTTATTTTCAATCAACGATTGCAGGTCACCTGCTGAAATAAACGTACGTGGTCTACACTTTGCATTTCAATACCAAATATGGATCTGGATTTTCCCGGGAATTTCATGCGGGAATTTTACAGGTTGCAAGCATTGACACTGACAGGTTTCAATACCAAATATGGATATGGATTTTCCCGGGAATTTTATGCGGGAATTTGACAGGTTGCAAGCATTGACACTGACAGGTGACGCCCGGGGACAGATGGTGGTAGGTTGAACAAATTAACCCTCTACATTTTTTAACCGACAAGTTTTAACTGGTGATGACAGTGTTAAAATCTGAAAGTTTTTATTGTTTCATATGTGCTCATGTACATACATGTACTGTTATTTGCAGTAAATACATTTTTGATTGAATATTGTGATTAACCGTTTTTAACTGATGACTTTCAGCTGCTTTTGCAATAGCGGCAATATATACATGTATCACCGAAATCTTCTTACTCCCAATTCGAAATCTTGGGACAACCTGAACTTGTCTATGCTAATCAAACGCCTGCGATCAAAATGAGTATACAGAGAGTGATCCAGTCATCAAGGTCGCATTTGGCTCTTGGTTATCCTATGTTTATCACTAAGGAGCCGTACCCTCCTATGCAAATAATTGTAAAAATGTACTGTGTACTCAAAATTGCCCCCTCCCCTACACCCCCTCAATGTTATTCTCAGATGCACAGTATGACACCTGAATACGTGATTAACACAGTTCACATCCCTTAACTGTACATATTAGTAAAATTAAGACCACCAATTCTATGCGATGATTAAAGGGGAAGGGCTTTTGATCCCCTTTATGCGCGCCTGCGACAAAAACCGTCATAAGTTTACCTCTTTCAGGTAAAACAGCACGGCTGATCGGGTCGTCTCGAAACCGTCAATTGTTCCATCATCCTTCAACTGAAATAGGGGAAAATGAGAAACGATGAATTAGTGAGTCAAAGTCTCTAGTTTTACCGCTCTAAGACCGGTTGGTTGATTAATTACTACGAAACCAAAACCAAAGGCTTACGGAAAACACTTATTCGTGGTCAAAGGCTAATTCTTTCAGAAATCATACAATTGTACTGATTTACATTTTTCTAATCTAATGTGTCATTTTGATAAAATTTGTAAATTTTATTACTTTGAAGCTCAGTTTCTTGTTCAGTCTGGTTTTTTTTCATACATATGTATTAGAAATTGTCCATTTTTCAAACTATTAGCTTATTTTGGCTAAGATTTAAAGCAAAGTGAAAGGTACCAGCATCAGTGTTGACCTACTTTAATTTGGCTTACTTTAATAATTTCAGTTATGCACCCCGTTGTCGAAAGGTTTAAAATGTTCTCGGATAGAATGGATTCGATTCTGCACTTTATCTCACAGCTAATTGACGGTCATGTCCTCAATAGAATCATATACGATGTACTATAATCAGTCAGAGTACAATATGACCGGACACCGGCTCACTAAAATGGGACGGATCTGAGGTTGGACACGCATATACGCACAATATCATTGCGCGTTCTATTTTTTCAAAATGGTGGACGGGGGCTGGCGATCGGATTTTTTCCTTGAATTTCGCCAGAATACGATCTATTCATAAAACTAAAAACAAATCAAAAAGAGGTTTTTCATGGCCTGAGCGACGCCGAGGAAGGTCACATGCCCGAGATAATAGATTCATACGAGAAACCTGCATAAATACACAAATCCTGTTTGAAGTGAGGCGAAATGGCGCGATGATCAGTCGTGCTGTCACCTGATCACATATCACAGCAACACTGAGCGCCCGTGACTGCGCCATTCATTGTTAAAATTTATATCTCTATTACACATCTGTTTGACACAAATACACTTCATGGTGTTATGAAAATACTATCACGACATCCTTAAAATGTTTCTGTATCGAAACATAACAAGAAGGTTTTTCAATCCATGTTACAGGCAGCGCACTACACACACTGGATCAGTGTGTGGACGATCAAACTGTGGCAGAGGGACTATGTGGCAATTTCAGCGGGTGCATGTGATTTGGACATTTGGCCCGGCACCCGGGAGATTGCACATTTGTCTACATGGTCTACATAGTTTTGGTCTACATTTCAGCTCCGCCCATGCGGTTTTGGTGAGACAACCAATACCACCCGTTCGAAATCAATTCATTAAACTTCTCTAGACGGATGTCGCTAGCCCTACCTTCTTCAGATCATCCAGCCACGGCGTGAATCCAGTGAATAGTGAGACGTCAAGAATTGACATTCCAACCTTCTGGCCACCGCCACCATTAAACCTTGAACAAATGGCAATCATTATAGTCTCAAAATATATTCTGTAGAACCCCTTTAAGGAAACCCTCAGGACTGACAAGTGCTGTACTTAATAGAGAAGTGTCCTGATTATAGAAATTTATTTGTAATACAGGATATAACTATAGCATGACAAGAAAAAAATGTCCAATTCACCGCCAATGACATAACAATGATACGTCCTGACAGTGCCTGATGGGAAGATATGATGAAATGGACGCGCATGATGATTCGGCGTGAAACTGCTGTGCATCCATGTAGTTATAATTCCTTATAATTATTCGATCACCTGGCTATTCAGACCTCCAAACTGACGGCATCAATTCCCATTCTGACGAGCTGCCGATGCCAGATTTTATTGGCACCCAGCGATGAATTTCCAATGGAGCACCAGAAATCCCTTTCTACGTCAGGAAATTGCCTGACCACGAAAAATTAATGCCTCCCTTCGGATCTCCGAACATCGAAACAGAGATTGACATCTAACATTTGATTTCGTGATAAGGTAAATTTGGGCAAAAAACATGCTAGCATTCAAAAATCGATAAGAATGCTTTTGTTTAATTTTGAATTGGCACAATCCACAGTATTTGAATGTCTATAATTTAGCAAATTATCCCATCAAATAGGCTGAATAAGGAATGAATGCATTCCATATCTTCCCTAGATCTGAACAGAAGCATTTAAATTACGAGACACAATGGTTTCTTGCAGTACAGGACAACTTTATGAGACTTATTGCTCGGGCAGATCGTCAGTATATGGCAGTCGCCCGTCAGAATGTAGATCTGATTAGCCAATAGGCGAACAAATAACAAACAGCACCATAAACCACTTTCAACCTTTCGGGGTATGATCGTTTTTTTTTGGTCAGAAGGCAAGACATCTGCGTAAATTTTAGATGTACACAGTACGTAATTCGTATAATTTTAGCGCACGCTTTTATGATGCACATTCTCCTTTATGTGGTGAGCAAATACTCTCTTTTTTATATTGTCTGGTCACTCCTGAGAAAATTAAGACACCTCTCACCACTGGCCAGGTTAACTGAATGATAGGTACCAATTTAATTTGCAAAAGCTTTTAGATGGGGGCTATTAATTTTAGGCTCGGTTGACTGAGGTTACTAGGCCACTATGTTGGTGGCATTAATCAGTTTAACTAGCACTTCCTCGTTTGAAATGAACAACATTTTCAGTCCAATCAAACGAGACTTGTAGTTATTGACTGAACAAATAATTGGGAGGTGCCTGAATTTTCTCTGGCGTGACCAGACAATGTAGAAAAGAGAGTATATTGATTGGGCGGTAAACACAAAGCGAGTACACTTAAATGAAATTGTATAAAAAATATCGAAATTGTTACTCTCAGATGATGATTTCTTATCCATCAATTACATTTTGTATATTGATATATGCAATAATGGATACACATCTTTAGCCAATAGGTCGATTATTGGTGATAAAACAATACTTTGACACCTTCACGGCTCCACCCATTTTGTTTTGGTCAAAAGAGTACGATATAGGAGAGGAGTGTAGCTAATTCATAACTTTATTGATTCATGATCAAGAAGACCTCGTCTTGGAGAAGCTACTGCAAAGAACCTAATGCAATCTCTATACTTGTTTTTCTCTGGATGTCTGGGGGTGAAACATTAGCTTCCAAATGAAATCTAGGCAAAAAACTTCGGCCGTGAAGGTGTTAAAGAAGAAAAATGAAATAAAAGCTCTTCTTCTTCATCTTCTTCGTGAAATGTTACTAAAACAAAAGATTACAAAACAGAAAATAGATCCGTATGAAAGTTGTACTGATGTCAAATTTGATATTTATTCCAACTACTACATGGATATTTAACATCTTCGACATGTACACAGATCCATGTACTATTTTTTAAACAGCAACACTTTCAAAATTGTGAATTCAAAATATGGTGCCAAATATGTTGGTGGTTTTCAGCATGCAATTTCTACGCACGTGGTTCAAATACAACGATTTTTTTCCCATATATACGTGTACATCTTAAATGTTAAGTCATATCTTCTTATTAGTATATCATTACATTACCAACCCCAGAGATAGAGTGGCCACTTCTCACCTGATTGTTGAACTTATCCTCGCCACGTATTTAGTACTCGCTTCCCTATTTGCAGATCGTCCAAACCTTGACCTGTCTGCCTCTGTGTGTGAAAAGTCATCATACCGGGAATCAAGGTTTGCGGCCTTGGCAATGTATTCGGTGCACTCCACTTCCAATGTGAATGGGCAGCCCTCACCTTCCTTGAAGGGAGCGTGGTAGGAACATTCCACTTGAATTTGGGCAATTCCCGTGCCATTCGCTTCTACAGACAGTCTCCCTCCGCTGGGAATATCCTGGGCATGGAATATACAGTATATGCTTCACAGGTAAAGTGACGATTAGGGAAACGAAGGAGATAAGATTTTGATTTCTTGAACATTATAGGTTAGAAAGAAAAGGCCGTACCAATTGCATTAAAAATCGAATAGCGTCTAGAATCTTTGCAACTGTCGTATGACAACAATCAGACCCAAAGTACCATTACCGCAGCAACAAGTATTAGATTAATGACCCTGGTTCTCTCCCACTAAAACCCAATTGACAATAATGTACAATTCAAATACCGGAGACAGGGTTATTTGGCCTACGATAATTGAGTGGCGGATCACAAATGATAACGACAAACTGTGAAAATGAGGCTGCTGATTAGATTAAGATTTCTAGAGCGAATAACAGTAAGAAACTCAGACAGCGATTCGACAAAAATGACCAGTAGTTTGGTAGTTTGAAATATTTTCTTGATGACATCTACAAGTTACTAATTTGTAAATGGTAAACGTTAAAGCTAGACAGCTTACAATTTCAAAAGTCCTGGGTAGAAATGCTTGGACCTCGGTCAACTCGAATTTCTCTGTCTTCATGCCATAAAAACTTAGCAACATGCCAAGGGTACTTCTCGAGCTGGCTCTAAAGGCGTATTCAGAAAGCGCTTCTAATCCTAGGACAGTATCCTGCAAGAAAAATATCATAACAAATAATGGGTGGCCTTTCGAAAACGCATCGTACTTGAACACTCTATGACGATTGAACGGTTGCTGGGAAAGGACATAGGAATTTATTTTTCTGGGCAGAACGACTTATTAAGTCAGGGGACGACTTATCAAGTCAGGGGGAACACTTACAAAAACAAAAAAACGAAGAAAATTTTTCTTTTTCAATAAGATTTTTTTTCTTGCATTTTGACGTGATTTTTTATTCGGCGATATGAATAAAGGCTAGTAAATGCTTTTATCTAATGCAGCGGTCAATCAGATGTCTGTACCCCCCCCCCCCCCCGGGTCAGCGGTCGACACGCACTCGACTTCGAGTTTGTGTCGAGTGCTGTGGTGCCTGATTATTTTCAAACGTCGAGTTTCTGGCGAATGGGATTGGGAAAGGTGTCGAAAATTCGACGAATGTCTGGGGTAGCCGGATTTTGCAAATGTCCGGCGAGTTTCTGTCGAGCGGTAAACCACAAGAAATAAAAATTAAAAGAAAATGCGGATCGTCGGCTGACGCACATATTACGCACAGAACCGGAAAGATGGCTGCCGGCAGCAAAAGGTTGCAGGTAATTTTTTCGTTCGGAAGCAGTCTCATTTATTCACATTACTGAGACTGGTATGTCACAACATTGCTCTCGTCACGAACTAGATTTGGGGGCGTTGGCTTCCGGTGTCTGGTCACGTGGTTAATCGAGTTTTTCAAATAAAACATCAATTTCAAAACCGATTTCGACAAAAGAATATTAGCTTACTTAATCTGTAATGATGAAATCGACCAAACTCTAGTACTTACTTCAAATATTTATTGTGAAAACAAACTCCTTTTTGAAAATGAGAATGGGATTCCTAGAAATCCTCGTGCCTACAGAATACCAGAGCGTTCAGTATTGCTAAGTGCAGTGTACATCAGCTGTACATTGGGCTTCCTTCCTTATAGTGAATTGTAGTGAATCGACGCATCCCCTCGACCCTCCGCTAGCGCGCCGTAGGGTCGAGGTTACCTGGACTAATTTTTGTAGTGTTTACGACGGTTTTTTACAAAATATGTTGCTCAAACAATGAAATGTGAATAGACTTAATGTCTGTTCTCCCCTTCGGGCATGGTGAAAACATAGTGAACTCTGGTCTTAATTGATTTGGTGAAAAGTGAGAACCTGATGAAATGATGCTTGGCAATTAGTGAGAAAGTGTCGAGTTCTGACCCTCACTTTTTTACCAAGGGGTGAATAGGTGTCGAGTGTCTGACCCCCGGGGGTACAGACATCTCATTGACCGCTGCATAAAGCTGATCATACTCCGGTATATACCCGCCGCACCCTGAGCGATTCGTTTGAAGTTGGAAGCAACTCAGCTCGTTGAATCGAGTTGCAATTCATTATTCTTGCTGTTTCTTGTCGTTTGCAAGACCAAAACCATCTCAAAATTAGCGATTTATGCAATGAATAGAGTTGCAATAAATCACTCCACAGTGTACGACCGCCGTGTTGTGCGACGTCATTTACCATTGAAACTTCTTAGTAGAACGAATATTTAGCGATGCATTGAAACTATTTGAGTTGCAATGAATCGCTCCATTTTGCGATGGGTTAACGATATTATTGCAAATCGATTCAATGCAACATACTGCAACTAGTTGAGAGTAATAAGAAAGTGCGATCTACGATTATCTACGATTGTTGTAGAAAAAAGGGCCAAAATCAATGGGGAAAACACTTGTGTACATTAAAGTTGCCTTAATTCCAATACAAAACAGAATAATCTAGCATGCACTTTCCTATTACTCTACACTTAGTGTGATGATGTAACATGAAACTGAAAAACTGAAAAAGATTAACTGGAATGCCATAACTGGAATGAGTGTAATTTAATAAACAAATTTAATCTAAATAATGAGTGATAGAAATCAAAATGTTAAATGTGCTACGTGTGATAAATACGTTTCGTACAGCAATATGGCAGCTCACAGGAAGACGAAGGGGCACTTAAATAAGTTAGTGGTACAAGTACCTTCTATTTTACACTAATACCTGGTGTAGATAAGAAGCTTGCCTTTGAGACTGAGGAGCTTGATGGCATAAAGAAAGTGGATTGAATTGAAGCAGTAAATGAGTTTGGTAATCCTGTGGTTACCATTAGAGTGAATATTAATAGAGAATCGAAACAGGTGTATGAATACAGGGAGAAGTTAGAGGAAGTCCATTTTAAGCTCAACGATTATCACCATAAAATAAGCATATCAGTTTTCGCCCAGTTCAATCGACCTTTTGTCGCAGAGCAGAGCTTGAATCGGCCTTCGGCTGCAGATCATAGCTTGAATCGACCTTCGGCTGCAGTGCATAGCTTGAATCGGCAAGGTGATACATTTACCCATCCGATTCAATCTCCAATGGAAAGCATAATTTCAAGGAATCAGGCAATCTATGCAGTAACAAACCAGCTTAACTACATTAATACACAGATTGAGGAGAGGTACTTTCAAGGGTCTGGCTTGTCTCTTAACATAATAGAGTCCTGTGACATGACAATATGTTCTTACAAGAGGTGCAAAGGTGGTCATTACATTAGATTACCTTTTAACACTAAAGCTGTAATCAATGTCTTGTCACAGGAACAGGGAAATGATCAGAAGTGTTTGCTCTGGAGTCTACAGGCTGCTAGATATGTCAAGAAACATAAAATAGAATTTCAAGAACATGCAGAGCAAATGACATCAAGGTCGAGCCTAGCTCTCAGTGCGGAGTACGAATAAATAACTTTCATGTATGTATTCAAAAGGATATCCCTAAAATCGAGAGTGATAACAGTCTTGAGATTAATGTGTTCAAGTTACAGAACGAAGCTGCTAAAAACATACGTGAGGCAAAATTAGAACCTCTCTACCTATCCGGGAATGGTATGAACTATGATGATAATGACGGCATTGATATTCTTTATTTCAAGGGTCATTTCATGTACATAACTGATATCAATACGTTCTTCAGGAATGGCACTCATACTGTGTATCTCTGCAGGAGGTGTATGAATTACTTTTATCGTAATTCTACACTTGAGAATCATAAGAAGAAATGTAATGAACATGAATATTGTAAGATTAGTTTACCAGCACCAAATAGAAAATGGTCTCAACTTCAGTTTGAAAAACATTCAATAAAGAATAGAGTTCCTTATGTTATTCTTGCAGATTTTGAGTCAATACGCATACCTGTAGTATCAGTGGAGAGTACTAGCAAGAAACTTTTTAAACAGAACGCATCAGCAGTTGGAGTTAATGTTCACTCTGATTATCAATATCTTTACAATGATCAGTATTCAAGTCATAGAGGTTCTGATGTTGTAGATGTGTTCTGTAATTGTAATTATAAATGGAAGAACAATTCTCTAATTTATTGAACAGTAACTTTCCTCTAACAATGACAGATGAAGACTGTAAGAGATATCACAAAGAAACACACTGTTACTACTGCAATCAATGGTATGATAAGGTCAAGGACCATGATCACTACAATGGTAGTTTTAGAGGTGCCGCTCACAGCTCTTGCAATCTGAATGAAAAGAAAGCCATGTTCGTTCCAGTGTTTTTTCACAATCTAAGAAATTGTGATTCTCACCTATTCATTGAAGATTTAATGACTAAATTCCCTCAACATAAGAAACTTAAATTACTTGCCAAAACAGCAGAAAAATACATTTCATTTCAGTTTGGGTGTTTTAGGTTCTTAGACTCATACAGATTCCTACAGTCCAGTTTAGATAACATAATAAAATCAATGGTAAACGATGACTTCAAAATTACAAGACAGATGTTCCCTGATACTACAGACTTCAAACTATTGAGGAAGAAAGGATCAGTTACTTATTCTTTTTACACGTCACATGAAAGTACAATGTAACCTAACTTAATTAAGTATATGTTCTTTGATGAATTAAAAATGAAATTGCATCTGATTCTGCCTATGATGAAGCTAAAGCCATATGAGATAATTTTAACTTAAGAAATCATGGAGAGTTCATTGACCTTTACCTCAAAACTGAAGTTCTGCTTCTGGCAGATTTATTTGGAAAGTTCAGGAAAGTAAATTTAAACTACTTTCAGATAGATCCATGTCACTGTTACCCGGCACCTGGTCTTACATGGCAAGCTGGTTTGAAATACACAGGAATATACCTAGAACTTCTAACAGATAGCAATGTTTTACCTACTTTTGAAAAGGCAATAAGAGGTGGAATTTCGGGTGTGATGGGAACAAGACATAGAGTTACCGGTTGATGATAAAAGATCAAATATAGAGAGACTGATACGGACACAAAAGGATAAGACCAACTACATAGTGCATTACAGGATGCTACAGTTTTACCTCAATCACGGAATGGTACTTAAGAAGGTTCATTCAATGATAAGTTTCAAGCAGTCGAAGTGGTTGGCGACATACATTGACTTTAACACTAAAAGGAGGATGGATTCTAAGACTGATATTGAGAAAAGATTATTTTAAACTGATGAACAATTCTTTTTATGGTAAGACCTGTGAGAACATAAGGAACAGGATGGAGATTGTGTTGGTAACAGAAGGTGAAAGAGCCAGGAGGGTAATGACCAATCCTAGGTTTTCATCAATTTGCATATTTGACGAACATAATGCTGTCATTAGCATGAGGAAAACATCAATGAAATTTAACAAACCAATTTACATAGGTGCTACAGTCTTGGAATTGGCCAAACTACTGATGTATGAATTCTACCATGAGGTGCTTCAACCATATTTTGGTGAGAAGAACGTGGAACTACTGTATCTTGATACAGATTCCTTTGTACTGAAAATTAATACTATTGATTTAATTGAAAACCTCAAAGGGTTAAGTGACCACTTTGACTTCAGTAACTATCCTAAGGATTATCCTCTCTACGGCACTAACAAAAAGAAGGTGCCAGGTTATTTTCAGGATGAGCTAGGAGGAGAAGAGATGACTGAATTTATTGCACTTAGAAGTAAGATGTATGCTTACAGAACCAAGACCATGACTTTGTCCAGAGAACATAACAAAGTGTCAGGAGCGAAGCTCGAAGGGTCGACCAAAGAAACAGAATCTGATTCTTATTCAGATACTAAGAAATTAAAGGGTATTGGAAAGAATGTAGTGAAGAGAGATATTGCATTCAATGATTATGTTGACGGTCTAGAGAATACTAAGTCATTTAATCATAAAGTGAGACACTTAATATCAAATAAACACCAGGTTTATTTAGAAGAAGTAAATAAGAAAAGTCTTAGTCCTTTTGATGACAAGAGATTCATACTAAAGGATGGGATAACTACATTGCCTTTCGGGATGTAGATTTGAGTTAAGTATTTTAAATACCTTAAATACAGGTAAGTACAATGGACTTCATAATACGTGAATAGGAATGTTATGAAGCATCATTTGAGTACTACTTACCAAAAGAAATAAAAATAAAATATGTTACTTTAAAGTCGATAAAATTTTACAACTCTTGGTGGACATTTGATTTTCTACCAAACTATGCGAAAGTATTCAATAAACATTTTAGTTTCAGTGAGTCTGCTCTTCACTAAAAAGAACAATTAACATTAATGAAATTAAACATCTTAAAATAAACTGTGATAATAACAATTATACATAATAATTGAACTTACAGAGAATAAATAATTTTCATTTAAAAAAATTTTCCCTTTCAGAGATGATTTTCTTTTATTAATTGGTTGGGAATTAAACAATCAGAATTTACAAAGAAAGGAAAATACTATTCTATCAGACCTTTTCTTTTTTACACTCAATATCTTTTATTAAGATCAAATCTGGTTGATAAAAGTATGGTACTATTAAACAATAAACCTTCTGACATCTTTTGCATTGTACCAGTGGAAGATGGTGAACAGATAAAGAACCAGATATATGAACTTAACTGTACTAAAGAAGTTAACAAATGTACTAATCATATCAACTTTGAAATAACTGATGAATTAGACCAAATAGTTAATTTCAGAGGAATGCCTATTGTTCTTGAATTCTTAATAGAGTTAAACATTTATATTAACGTAAGTGATGATGAGGTCATAACTGATGAGGAAATCATTCCATTAAAGGAATAGAAGTGTTACTTTTTAAGACAGAAGGTTTAACAAAAATACTATTACCAGAACTTTTAGCTTGTTTCTTTGTTTCATTAATAGTAGGTTCCTTAACCACAGGTTTCTTATTAGTTTTCTTAACTAAAGGACTGAAGTAAATTAAACTAACCAAAATAACTACACCTACACCTACATAGAGGTAGCTTGCACTAGATATTGAACTTCTGGTAGATTTTTCTTCATTACTATTACTAGTAATAGTACTTACCTCTTCGTCAGGTTCTTGTTTAGATTCTTTGAATGTTGTATGTTCTTTTTTAATTCTCTTAAATTCCTGAGACCTTTTACCCAACTCTCTAAACCATGCTAATTGTTTATCAGTTCTAACCTTCTTAGCTACTACAAGTTTAGTATCATCTGTATTACTTGTAACTTGAGTTACGTTATCACTCTCCATTTATGTTACTGGAAATAATTAGGTCACTATTAGAGTCACTATTTGTGTCGATGTCATCATCAATCTTTGAACTTTCATGTCCCAATGATTCCCCATGACAGTGACCTAATGTAATAAGGGTAGTTGAGGCAAGGGCAGTTAGTGCCCCCATCCTCAGACTTACCCCTCCTAACCATTTGTCCAACTCATTCGTTACTAAGTAATCGTTTCTAAGGACATGTTAAAGTTCTTCCTCATCATCAACAGGTAAGAATAACTTTGTTAATTTAGTGTAAGCCTTAAGTTCTGTCTTACCTAAAGAACCGTTAAGTCTAGCAGGCATCTTTGTCTAGCAGAGTCTATGATATTTAATGATATCCTTCTCTAGCATTACATCTAATTCATTAAATGTTAGTTGTTTGGTAAAGAAATCCTTACTTTTCCTGTTGCAACCAAAACCTCTAGGTCTTGTTTGGCTTTAAGGCCATTATCAGTCAAGTAGTTGGAATTTAGTTGAGGGCCAGTCGGACTTTGTCCTGAGAGCGTATCTTGAGTTGAGGTTAGTTGAGAGTTAGTTGAACCCAGTTGGCAACTAGAATTAACTAGACCTTGACTAGAATTAACTAGACCTTGACTACCAGTGTTAACTAAACCTTGAGTAGTTAAATTCTTCATAGAATTTAGTTAGTTGTTTTTTGTTGCCTTAGTTGAGCACTGGTTTGATCTAGTTGGTAACTAGGAGGTTGACTGAGAACACCGATCTGTTTCATCTGTTGCTCAATAACACCAGATTCCATTTATTTGTAGAGAAAATTAATGTTACTTATTCTTTTCACTTTTTAACTTTTTAGTATTATGTTAACAGTAAAGTTCTAAGATGTTTCTGGCATTCTATGTTACATGGAATAGTATTAGTTCTACCCATGAATTGTAACTATTTGTCTTTTTCTGCCATAGTAGCAAGTATGGGTTCACTAGCTAGAGTTAAGTTATTGTCATCTTCCTTATCTGACCTGTAATTCTTCGAAGAAAATGTTTTTAATGAAATCATACCATAAATCATTCAAATCATTAATCCTTGGATGTTAAATACGGGTTAAGTACAACATAATCAATATCCATCTCTTTAAAGGCTTGATGTAAGAACAGCTTGTAGTTAATTGAGACCTTAACCCCAGAGTAATGCAGATATCTTAGGAAAGAAAAGAAAACTAACCTTATATCATTAAAGTTCTCATCAGTTAATTGTGTATTACCAATAGCATGGTTAATGAATTATTTCTCTAAATACCAATCATACTCTCCGCAGTGAAATTGAAATACCATTGACTCAATATCTGAAACTAACTTAGAAGGTAGAGTATTAATACCTTTTTTTAGTGATGACTGCTCTGTCTTTTCATACCTTTCCTTACTAAGCCATTTTCTAGGACCGGAGAAGTATCCTTGTAAATCGTACTCAATGTACTCTTTTAGATAATTTACTACTGTTTCTTTTGGACGTCTCTGTCAAAGCCTTCTAAGTATGGTGTCAAAGTAACGTGTTTTATTCTCAATACTAACCTCTAGACTTTTGAAGTTATCATCATAAGCAACAGCATTACAATTGGTACAAAACCTGAACTTAATAGTTTTAGTTGTGTACCTTGTTGGGTTCAAGTTTTTAGCATACTCATACAGTGGCTGGTATTTACAAAAACAAGCATTATGCTTATAAGCATGTTCTTTAACCATGTACTTAATACTTAAAGAATTAAGTATAAGCATGGCCTCATACTTGATTTCATATTTATAAAACAAGCATTTGTGGATGATGCTTGGCTTGTAAGTTTTAAGCTTATGCTTACTTGCTCATACTGCATAACAGGGTCAAATTAGATTTCCCATGTGGTATTTGTGGTGTAAAGCCCGCAGCACACTAGCCGCCAACTTTGGCGACAAGAAGCATTCAGCTGACCCCTCTCGACGCCAAAGTTGGCGGCCAGTGGATCTCGGTCAGAGCACACCTGCCCAGAATCGGCGTCCAGTAGCGTCTTTTCCGCCACTTTAGGCTGCCATTTTGAAATCATGTGACATCAAGACGCAAGCTGATTGGCCATAGCCTCGCCGCCGACGCCAATTCAGGCGGCCATCCGTAGCACACCTGGCTTCTTCTTGCGTTCAAACGCGGCGACACGCGTCAAAAATCAAACATGTTAGATATTTGGCGTTTAGTTGCGGCAAGTGGCGGCAAGTCGCGTTCGCCGACACTGTTCGTAGCAGACTAGAGATTTTTCAGGCGTTCAGGACTCTTGCGGCAAAAAACGCCAGTGAACGCCGAAGTTGGCGGCTAGTGTGCTGCGGGCTTTAGGCTGGTCGGTTTAGGGATTATGGCAATCATTGCTGCCCTGGGAATGGGGAAATCCTTTGTTTTTGAGGTCACGGATAGTCATGCCTGTCCTAAGTGCATGTAAACCTTCTAGTTTGTACACCAATTGTTAGAATCCTATTGAACATTACCTCTTCCGGTTGCTGAAGATTCCCATAAGGTGTAAGGAGCCAGGGGGCAATGCCGTATCCACTATCCCCTAGCAGTAATGCATCCGTCCTCATAGTGGACAAACGATGACAAACTACCGAATTTCTCCATATTCTACTGTCGTGTACAGACCCAGGCCACTTGGCTACAATACATGTGAACGTTTCCTTTGCATCACAAGTTCCCTGAACGTCTAACGTATCCTTTCCACTCCGGCCTACGTATTCGTCGCCATGTGCATGCCTCCCTTGTGTCCTCAGAACTCGGACGTGGGTACAGTTGACAGCACCTATGGGTCCGATATATATCGAAGGAAAGTCTCCATTTGTGTCTTTACTGTCAGTGCCCCGCCACGAGTTTCTCCACTATCTTCTAAAAAATGATCAGCTAACCATTCAACATTTTGCTCATCAAATCGGTAACATCGTCGATAAAATGCTGGGCAACATGATTTTCTTGGGGTGTACTCCTTCGGATGTTGCCCCGCAAGTGCAAGAAAAGCTGCCATGTCAAACACGTCTTCCTTCTTCGAAGTTCAAGCCTGGTCTGAAGCTACCTTGAAAAATCTAAGGATATCCTTATATGCATATGCTTAATACTCGTGTTTATAAATATGGAATGAAGCAGAAGCTTAGACTTTAAGTTTTGGCAAGATGCCTGAAAAGCAGACACTTATACTTGAAGCATAAGGTTACAAGTACAAGCATAACCTTAGGTTTTATGAATATGCAGCGTACTTAATACTTGAAAATCCAAGGATAAGCATATGCTTGTTTTTTATAAATACCAGCCATTGTCCATCTCTTACAGTTACAACATAATCTAACCTTAGATTCTGTACTTATGTCACACTGTTTCATAGGTGGTTGTATTGCTGTATCAGGAGTAGGAGTATCATGAGTTGGAGTAACAGGAGTAGGAGTATTATGAGTCATCAAATAATGAGAGATATTGTGTAGGTACCGAGAACGTACATAACCCATGTGTTGTAATGGATTACAACATGAGGGGTTAAACCCATTTAACTCCTGGTCTTCAAGACAAAAATCATTTCTTTCTAAACTAAAGCACTCTATTAAAGGAATGAATTTGTACATCCTTTCAATAGTATTCATTTACTTAATTTTTTTTATCAAAGTGAATAAGATGGCGCTGAAGGCAATGTTTGTTGTACATTAAAATAATAATAATAATAATGATGATGTATTACTTGCTTTTCAATTTCTCTAACACCTCTGTCTGTGCTAGTTTTTTCCCTTCCTCTAAAAAAAAGTCTTCTTAAGGGTTTCTACGTCAAAACTGGTATCAGATATAGCCTCCCTTTGTTTCTATCTCATGGCATTCTTCAAGGAAATGTACTTCTCCTTCTCCTTGAGGATTAAACTGAATTCCTCTGTAGAGATGTGAGAGTCAGTTAAGGTTTTACTGACCAAATCATTGATAGTGTTAAGTTTGGAAATGGCCAACATACCTATCTTCTCATGCTTTTCAATTTTCCTTAGTATGGCCTTCTTCTGAAAACTAAATAGTGATGAAATAATGGCACTTGCTATTGTCACAACACCCAAAGCAAAACCTATTGGAGCAGTGATGACTCCTGCTATTGCTGAAATACCAGCAGAGCCAGTAGCAACACTTGTGAAATTTAGGGCATGGCTAACCCAAGTAATCACATCAAAAGCTTTCTTGTATTTCATAAATATTTTCCGCCTGCATTCAATCTCAGATTCAAAGAACTTCTTAACTTCACTGATTCGATAAAGTCTGAAACCTTGAGGCATCAAATTATGAGTCATCGAATTATGAGGGTTTAAGTCGGACTTCGTCACGATAGGCTGGTTATTCTGTTCATCGATCATATCTTGATGATTTAAATCTGGATAAAGCCTACTTATGTCTTACATTTAATCAATGCGAAAAGCTAGAATCAACAGCAGCATTACTATGTCCGTCTGTAGTATTAGTAAATCTAACTGTTCTAGAACCAGTCGGTTTAATCACCACAGGGACAACAGGTGGTTTAATCACATGGGATTTGATATCAACAATAGGTGCTATTACTGGGTTATTATTTGATAACTCATGATTTGATGTCACATGATTTGATAACTCATCTTTCTTTTCTAGTTCCTCTAGCTCTTGTTAAAACTGTTCTAATCCATTTTTCCAATTCTTTGGTCTCTTGGTGTATCCCCAAGTTCTGTTCATTTATTTAGATGAATAATACCTACATACAACTTTGTTGCTAAGGACTATGACCTAATACAAATTTGTTGCTAAGAGTGTAGCTCTAATACAACCTTGTTGCTAAGAGTGTAGCTCTAATCTGAAGGCTCTTTCTAGGTATTCTGGAGTACATAAATTACCTTGAATTCTATTACCTAATTCAAACATTAGATTAACAGTTTTAATGTTTATGTCATTCAGATACATTTCGTATTTTAAAAGCCATATCTGATTAAGTAGAGAAGCATTTTCAAATTCAATGTACATGTAACCACAAAAATACTGGTAAATGACTCTTTTCCAATCTGTTAACACATTTTGATCTCAATAGATAAACCAGTGTTCATTCATCATTTTGTTCATGAAATTAATTGATCTGTCCAGTTGTTCTTTAAAAAGACTCCAGTCTAATGTATCACTTTTCTGTCTGTTTTCTGTCTTATCCATGGGTCTCATGTTAAAACAAACGAAACACAGTTCAGGGTAATCTTTTAATTCCTTGATAGGTAAGACATGATCTAACTCTTCATCTACTAGACCTTGTCTTATTCGAACATTGTTCTCGGGACTTTGTCCTATTGGAGCTATACCCATCTGGTACTCTAACCACCATGAGAAGAAACTGTCTGAACAACCTAGATTAAATGATGATGAGTTACCAGTAAACTCTCCTTTAGAAATACGGTTTAAACCTACCCTTATTTTATGACTGTCTCTATTACCACTCTTATTAAGGTAATCTTTGTAGCCAGAGTTCCAACATGATCTACAGCTACCTCTACTTCCATCTTTAGCGAACTCACCATCACTTAATAATTTAACTTCATCACATTTATTGCATTTCTTGCTTAACGTACCACATGCTCTACAATAATCCAGGAATTTATTGCGTCTGTTCTTTTCAAATTCACTTTCAGGCTTTGTTACATAGCATTTAACACATTTAAATGTAGGTCCTGAAACTACTGGTTGATACTGATAAACATTGACCGTTCCATAACTATTCTTAGATATTTGTCCTTCCAATTCTAGCTTGATTTAATAGAAACAAGTTTTATCAAATTATTACTTTAGAGACGTAATCTCATTTCAATGATTACAAGTTTTTGATATCAGAAACTGGTTACCATTCATTGAATTTGTCACTGCAACCCTTCCACTTCACTAATCCGTATTTCTCGCCTTGACTGGTCTTGTATCTAGATATCTTCTCTATCTTGTACTCTAGTTGATCAGGATTAGGAACATAGCTCAATTCCTCTTCATAGAAATATCCTTGAATTTCCTCCTTGTGGTAATATTCAAGCTTGTAGAAGATATGATGAGTGAAGATTATCTGTTTGATTTGGAATACTTCCTCAGTGAAGTTTGGTAGGTAGCCTCTATCGATAATGGACTTGTACTTTGAAATTCTTACACTGTCACCTACTTTGTACTTTGGATTACCAAATGTCTCTTTGAGGTGAAGACCGTAAATGTTGTACTATACTGCTCTTTCGTTTTCCATCTTTCTGGCATCTACTGGTTTCATGCCTATTGATGAGTGAAATGTATTATTGTAACCACTGACCAAGTCATCTAGAACATCAAACCACCTGTCAGTCTCCTTAGCAGTGAAATACCTCCACATTTTATTCTTCAAAGTCCTGTTGAATCTCACTACGACTGTTGCCTTCTTGTCAGATTTTGAAGAGAACTATTCTATGTCATTTTCTGTTAAAAGTTCCTTGAAGTGTTTGTTGTAGAATTCAGTACCATCATCGAATTGAATCTTTTCCGGTTTTGCCGCAACCGGTATCGCTTCTTTAAAAATCACTTTAAATGCATCTCTGATTTCTTCTCCCCTCTTACACTTCACTGCCACGGCCCAAGCGTAACGACTGAATAGATCTATGACTGTTAAAATGAATCTGAATTCTTTATTCTTACTCTCAAATTTCTGCATGTCAACCAAGTGAGCTTGCCACTGTTGATCGATGTAAGATACCATTGTCTTTCTGAAGGTGAACTTTTTAATGGCCGGTTTATGTAGTTGGTGTGTTGGTAGTGTGTCTAGAAATGTTTTCACTTCTTTGTACTTTAATAGAGCTTTGTTTGTAAGGTTTGTAATAGTCACTTAATTTAGGTCGTTTAGCTAGTGACGATACTTGTTTCTCAGGGTGAAAGTGGTTGTAAACAGCAAGAGCGGTGTCAGTATTATTAAAATCAATAGCAGACTGGTTCTCTCTCTTCATTTCAAGGTTAACGAGGTCAATTATCTTCTTTCTATGCTCTTTATATTCTTCTGTTGCTTTCTGTAATGCTTCCATAGCCCTATTATGTCTTTTAGTTTCAGCTTCATAACTGTTCTTGTCCAGTGTATTAAAAAGTGCACTGGATACTGCGAATGCTATTGCGTTTACTAAAGCGCCTCCAATCATCATAACAATACTTGCCATTTCATTACGTTGATTTCCTTTTATCAACAATTGATATCTTACATCAAAATCATTAAGGTCGATAATGTCACCGTGTTCATCTGTTAATTTGATCTCTTTTTTATAGAATCTTGATTTGCATGGTATTTGTATTGGTTCAACAAATGTGTATGTAATAGTATCTCCAATATCAGCTTCCTTAATCAGTCTAATGGCCAGAACATCTGACGGTTTCCCGTTACAAAGTACTTTATTAGTGTTAATTATGTCACAGTGTAAAACAAAATAGTAATTTGGTCTGAAATTTATTGGAAAATCACTTACGACCAAACTATCTTGAGAAGAATAAGGTCATTCAGAACGTTTAAATCCAAACAGTTCATTGCTTTTATCAATAAACATAATTCGATATCGATTCTCATTTCTTCTCTTAACTAAGTGTACGATAGTCTTACCAGTGGGTTCTTCTAAATCAAATCTAAGAGCATTTCTACTTAAGACGTTTTCTTTCAATTGATTCAAATTTTCTAGGTCATAAAGACCATCAAGTATCGTAATAAGTGTCATGTATTTATCCCTCAACTGGATTTTGTTATTCTTCCTAGCTTCACTTATGTTGTGAAAGGAACAATGTATTCCTGCATAAGTTAAACTATTAGTAGATGCATTCTGAACTTCTTTGTTGAGATTGATAACTAAATCACTTGAACTCAGTTCTGAGTAGTCTCTAGAATCAATGTTTAACACAGTTTTCATTTAATTAACTTAATTATGTTTAGTGTTAATTACCATTTTTTCATTATGTCTCTAGGTAATATTCCTTGACCGTAAAGGTATTCTAATGTTCCATTACTAACAGCTACAGTTCCAGTCAGTTTAAGTATCTCCTCTAGACTGACATTACTTGGTGAAGATATGTTAATTCTTAAGAACCTATTTAGTAACATAGAGAAAGCAATTGTTAATACAGACAATAGTAAACTTTGATACAGTGTATTGACAACATCTTTCTTTCCGTATTCAATTTATTATTACTAGAAGACTATGATTAGAAAACAATTTTTAATTTTTTAATTACATATGTCTTATGTAATAAATGGATAAACTAGTAGGAAT
This sequence comes from Lineus longissimus, assembly GCF_910592395.1. NCBI lineage: Eukaryota > Metazoa > Nemertea > Pilidiophora > Heteronemertea > Lineidae > Lineus > Lineus longissimus. Next base: position 13,326,545 of record NC_088317.1, on the reverse strand, counting down.
GAAAATTTAAGCTAGTTTGAATACAGCCTCTACTGTACCATCACTTGGTGATTTGACTTTAAAAAAATATTTTAATAAGTAAGATAGAATCACAGTTGTTAATGAAAATCTAAAACCATATTTAATCATTTTAAATAATACTACCAATATTTTTTTTAATATCTTCTTCTTTCATTTAATAAATAAAATTACCAATTATTAATACTAAAAATTGAAGCTAGTTTAAGTACAGTCTTTACTATACCATCACTTGGTGAGTCTATTTTGACTTTTAAAAAATATTTTGATAAGTAAGATAGAATCACTGTTGTTAATGATAATCTAAAATCATATTTAATTGTTTTAAATAATACTAACAATATTTTTTTAATATCTTCTTCTTTCATTTAATAAATAAAATTATCAAATAGCATCTTTGTTGCTAAGAGCGTAGCTCTAATACAACTTAGTATTTAATACAACTTTGTTGCTAAGAGCGTATGTAACCCGCACTTGCCCAGTCTCCGACCACCGTGCGGGGTGGGTCCGGTCTCACAGTTCACTCCGGCTTTGCTCACTCACAATTGCTATACACTCCAGGTTCGGGGCTGTCCTAAGACCGTCATACCCATGGGGCCAACCACAACGAGCGGGTCTGGGTATGGGGTAGATAATAAAAGAACGCAAGGATTCCCTGGGATAACTATTGTTCACACTGAATCATAACAGGGCCAGGCCTCACAATGCACAGGCCGATGCACTACACAATGTACAGGACTCTCTCAAACCTAACTCTTGGCCTACAACTGGGCCTAACCGTGTAAACGACGGGCCACGAATCTCCGGGACATCACCTAGGGCTAACCTGTCCTGCCAGACACAAAGTTAGATACCAAACAAGAAGTGGGACAGGGACAGTGAGGCTGAATACCAGCCTGTTTGGGCAAAAGCCAGCCAAGGTCACAGGTACAGAGCCAGAGGTGGTCTCAAAATCACCCCGATTGCGTATTACCGACTAGCCACAACATCATCTAAAGGGGTCTAGTCCATTCCATGGGTATTCATGCTTCCTCAAGTCAGGCACCAGGTTTAGGAAAGGTGAATTTATGCGTAAAAAGAGAGTTTTCTTCTCAAGATTCAGAAAAGATGTTTTGCTTCCAAGATGGAGAAATTAGCAGACGACCATGTGCCCAGTCGTTTACACACGTAAATAAATTCATATCAAGGCCTTAAAGATACTTAAAATTCCTCAAGTAATATTCTCAAAATATTACAGCAACCCGATGATTTTAGGAAGCTGATTAACGAAGTTAAACTGACCGTTACCATAGCGACCGTGCAATACATGTAGTTCCTAAACCAGTCAAAACAGTATAGGTGGCAGCAGCGCATTGCCACAGAATAGTCACATACAGGGTGGATCAACAAAATGCAAAAGTCAAATCCACTGGTTTACATCCTCCCCCTACTTAAAACAAGTCGCCCACGACTCACCTAAACACCAACACACAACTCGCTGTGCAGTGAAAATTCTAAACCAAAGCCTCACCCTGTCTCATCCCAAGCACTCGGCACGGACATATCGACTCTGAGTTAAATTCCTGAACCGATACCATACGCGCCGAATACCGAGGAGGAAACTGAGAGAAGCAAAATTACCGTACTGACAGCTGATAATCTCAACACTAAATATATCTCACTGCTGAACCCAATTATAGACAGATACCAATACCAACTACTAGTAATTCCCAATCCCCACCATCTATACATCTCATAAATCTCATCAAAATTACTCAATAGCCAAATAGTTCACATGTCTATAAGTCTCAATAATATCAAAGAACATGCAACGGATAACACAGTATCCCGGGGATTTTTTTGGAAAAGAATTGTAGAGAAAAAACAACACATCATGGTGCGGACTCGGTTATGACTGGTATATAAAAGTTGACTCCGTATACTGCTCAATAATGTCCAGGTATGTGCCGGAAATGCCAATGTAAAGTTCTACATGTAGACAAATGTCATTCCTTTTCACAGCATCCATTCGCGCACAGCAACCAAAGCATATCAGCGTCGGCGGAATTGTTCAGTAAGAACTCCGTTCGGTTTCGTTCACACCCAACAGCTCCAAGATGAATCAACGACGGTGCAGCCAACTCAATAATACTACTAATATAAATCGTCACCTCCCTCTGCCCATGTCACACGCCTGCAATCCCACAGCAACGATTCGACTTATACTTTAGCATCTCACGGCGGTCTCTAATATAAGTTTTACATCTCACGGCGGTCTCGAATATAAGTTTTGTGGAAGGGAATAAAGGCTATCCCGTCTCGTAAAGACGTACATAGCTATATTATTCACTACGTGTAGAATATGACTGGCTTAACCAAAGTTCATAGCTATTCCGTCTCGTTAAGACGTATAGCAAGGCAATCTCGTCACGACGTATATAACTTCCGTTCATCCTTCGCAGGGTTACCGCCGGCAGCACCACATGTATAACAATAACAGTCCATATGCGGGCAATGTGGTTCACGACATGATCCCATCTCTCTCGGATGCTTCATCACGAATAGATACGTAGTCCGCTGTTCTCTCTTCTGTGACAATTCTGGCAGCAAGGAGGTATTAAACGATAACGGATAAATAGGAGTGGCTGATGCACCTAGAAAACAGTTCGGCATCCATGACTATCCTTCTAATGCAATGTGCAAAGTTCGATTCTTCAAATGTTCGAATAAATCGGCACGGTATTATAAATCCTTCTAATGCAATGTGCAAAGTTCTATTCTTCAAGCGTTCGAATAAATCGGCACAGTATCGATATTAACGCCACAGGGACAAACTGGTCCTCAAGCTCATGAACCGTACCAGCCATAACCGAAGGCACAATGACAATGCGTGAAGGAACATTTAATATTAAAAAAAAATAACATGGTGGGTCGCTCCTGGCTTGGAAAGCACGAACACCAACGACACTAAGACAACATGGAGAAAAAAAAATAGCATCTGGCAGGGCAGGTCAATCCTAAGCTTATCCGAAAAATTCTGGCATAAACCTACAGGTTACACACTACCTACAATCATGGGTACTTCTCCTATGGTTCTAAGATGGGTTACGGTGATACACACACTCACACACATTCCTTGGCATGATTTACTCTACGTAAATTCTACAACACTCTTGTAGTCCTATGGAATAATTTAACTCCTAATAACACACCTTAGCCCTATCAAAGTACCATAACCCATAGAATTCACTATCCTCCACCCTGCCTAAAAAAAAATTCCTCTGGAATTTCCTAAACACTATACATACATGTATATAAACTATGGTAGAGTTTGAGCCTACATGAAGTCTATCCTCGTCCTACAAGGAAAAAAACTAATCCATGCACTTCACACAGCGCAATTCGCCACGAGACCAGATTCACTCCGCATCACCCATCTGTAAGCCTACAACGCTATATGCCTATGTCCATGGGCCTAAGTGCGCACTGCACGAACTATGAAAATTCTGCTGAATCCTAAATTTATCCTACAGGATGGTCCCTAAGAAATATCCTTTCCAAAATCATATCACTGGTCCAACGTATATTGGCCTAGGTAGAATTCACACCCTAATGAAAGGAGGTTCTACATATTCACTATAACATTCTTCACCACAAAGCTCACTTCTCTCACTCCTACCATCTCCACACACAACAACCCTTACCAACGCGGGTAGGATAGTACAAATAGGCAGGTCAAAACACCATGTGTAATACACATAGGACCTCCGTAATGTCGTACGAGTAGAAATAGAAAACACGAACATGAAAGTATATTTACAGCTATACAAAACAATACAATGTAAGGTAATGTCAAAATCGGTGTGTGTCAAAATCGGTTGATTACATGAAATTCTGGCTCATAGACTGCCGTGACCGCCGAACAGGTACAGGTCCAGAACAGGAAGATAGAAACTTAGCAATCTCTGCAAACTGCGCCAAGTATTCGACAGTCTGTTTCCCTCCTCTTTCATAGGTCAGTCTAGGCGTAGGCTTCCTCTCTCTCCGCGGCCGGTGGGGTCTCACGACCTCATCCTCTGAACCCTCATCTGCTGCAGGATCACCTTGCATGTTTGAGGCATGCTGAACGGTCGGAGGGGGGTCATCATACTCTGAGGAGTCGTCCGATTCCCAATTCCCAGCCGTCCCTATCACATCAGCAGTATCAGTCAAGTCTGGGTCTTCCTGGTCCGAAGAATGCTGAGCTGAGTCTTCCTGGTCTGAAGAATGCTGGGCTGACGTTGCTGCGGACCGCTTTCGTCTTGGCTTTGGCACTGGTCGTTGTACATCTGTCACAGGAAGAAACCCACAAGGCAGCAAGAGGTTGCGATGCAACGTCCTCTCCGGTCCCTTCCGGTCCTCCCTGTGTACCACGTACACAGGTGAACCCTCACTAGCGTGACGTACCACCGTGTATATATCCGGACACCAAGCGTCAGCCAACTTGTGCCTCCCTCTGATCGTTACGTTTCGTACAAGAACTCTGTCGCCGATACTCAGAGCCGCACGTCTCACCTTCCGGTCGTGACGGGTCTTGTTAGCAGTATGGTTCTTTCCAGCCGCCGCCGAAGCTTTATCGTATGCGTTCTTAAGGCTGGTCTTCAGCTCCTCCACGTAGCGGTCGTAGGACTTCTCCTCACCATCAGGCTGCAGGTTGAAGAACCAATCAATGGGCAGTCTTGGCTGTCTCCCAAACATAAGCTCGAAAGGTGAATGTCTAGTTGCATCGTTTGTTGTACAATTGTACGCGTGCGTCAAGAATTTCACGTGTCTGGACCAGTTGGCCTTCTCATCTGGTTCGAGGGTTCCCAACATGCCTATCAAAGTCCGGTTGAAACGCTCGCATTGACCATTGCCTTGAGGATGATAAGGGGTTGTCAAGGAGGACTTGATTCCTGTCATCTCTTTCAACTGGGACACCACTTTCCCCGTGAATGAAGCTCCACGATCTGAATGCAACCGGGCCGGAAAACCGAAGTCCAAGAAAAAATCCTTCCACAGCACTTCCGCAACCTGCTTCGCCGTCTGGTTCTTTGTCACAACAGCTCTTGAGAACCTTGTGAAGTGGTCCGTGATGACAAGCAAATTCTCCTTGTTATTCCGGTCTCGGTCCACTGTCAGAAAATCCATACACACCAAGTCCATGGGGCCAGATGAGGTCAATCTATTCAAAGGGGCCGGGTGACGATCTGTGGCTTTCCGCAGTGTACACCTCCTACATCTCTTGCAATAGGCTTTGATCTCATCCTCCATCCTCTCCCAGTAGAATCGCTTCTTGGCAAGGGCGATCGCTCTGTCCGGGCCAAGATGTCCCATCTTGTCGTGGATTCCACAGAACACTGTTTCCTTCAACGTAGGTGGAAGTACAAGACGATTGTACATGTTCCCTCCAAGGTTGGACGTCCGATACAACAGTCCACTTTCAATCGAGAAGTTGTTGAATCCACGTAAGAGGGATCGGACTTCGGGTGTCTCTCTCCTCCGGCTCGCAGCAGAAAGAGGCGTCCCCGACTCTACTATCTCCTTGAGTCGATTCAGTGACTTGTCTTTTCGCTGTGCATCCTCAAGCTGTTCCTTAGTAAGACTCGCTAGTCCTAGTGGGGAACCGTCATCATTGTCAAGTTCGGTTACCGCTGTTTCAGTCATGGCAAGGCAGTGGATCACGGGTAAACCATTAGCATTAAGTACGGCATTCAAAGCTCCCTGTACTGGCTCTTCGGTATACATCGGTCTTGCCCTTCCAATCAGGGTGTTAGTGGCTGCCTCCAGGTCAAAATCATCATCAGGCTCATCCTCACGGTGCCTGGGTATTCTGGAGAGACCATCAGCATCCGTGTTCTTCTTTCCAGCGATATACTTCAGGGTGAAGTCGTACGATGCCAGGGCTGCCACCCAACGTTGACCGGTAGCATCAAGATGTGCCGTTGTCATGACGTAAGTCAGCAGGTTATTGTCAGTCAGTACGGTGAACTGCGACCCGTATAAATAGTCGCTAAGTTTATCCACTACAGCCCACTTCAGGGCTAAAAACTCCAACTTGTGTGCTGGATAATTCTTCTCGCTACTGCTCAGTCCACGACTAGCAAAAGCTACAGGCCGTAACGTCCCATCCTGTCTCTGATATAAGGCCGCTCCAAGTCCACTCCCACTCGCGTCCGTGTGCAACTCGTATGGTAAAGTTGGGTCAGCTATGGCAAGGACTGGGGCTGATATCAACGCAGACTTCAAGGTTAGGAACGCCTCTTCACAATCCGGGGTCCATTGACTTCCGAAAGGCCTCTTGATTCTGGCATGGTCCACTGAAATCTTCCTATCCTTGCTGCCACTGGAACGAGTGTACCCCTGGAGCAATTCGTTGAGTGGTTTCGCGACTGCAGAGAAACCTCTTATGAACCGTCGATAATAACCGAGAAATCCAAGTAGTGAACGCAGTTCCTTCATGTTCTGAGGGCGGGGCCAATTCTTCACAGCCTCAACTTTCGATGGGTCCGTATGAACTCCAGCCTCCGAAATCACATGACCTAGGTAACTTACAGAGTGTTTGAAGAAACTACACTTCTCTGGACTGAGTTTCAAGCCGAAGCTTCGTAAGCGTTCCAAAGTATGCCGCAGCCGTTGGATATGTTCGTCGAACGTTGCACTAAATACGATAAGATCATCTAGAAACGCCAAAGCCCACTCCAGATTCATCGTCCCCAAGCACTTCTCCATCAAGCGTTGGAACGTTGCAGGGGCATTCGTAACTCCTTGAGGCATGCGGTTGAACTCGTAGAAGCCTAGAGGACACGTGAAGGCAGTCTTGGGCTTGTCTTCATCTTTCATCTTCACGTTGTAGTATCCCGACTTGAGATCCATCGTTGAAAACCAACGGCACCCAGATAACTTCGAGAAAGCGTCCTCTATTCTCGGTAGAGCATATGCGTCGCGCACCGTTAACTTATTGAGTTTCCTATAGTCCACCGTTAGTCGTAAGTCGCCATTCTTCTTCCTCACCAACACGATGGGGCTGGCATACGGACTCGTTGACTCCCTGATGATGTTGGCTTCTAGTAGCTGTTGAATATGTTTCCGCGCGTCCTCTAAGTCGGCCGGGCGAATGGGTCTTGACCTCTCTTTGAAGGGTACATCAGTCGTTAGGTTAATGTGATGCTCCACTCTATCGGTACACCCAACATCAAATCCCCCCCCCCGTCGAAAAGACATCCGAAAATTCATTCAGCAGCTCCCGTGCTCTCTCTCTCTTGTCAGTGGAAAGGTGATCCAAGTCGAACTTCGCGGAAATATCATCTACTTCAGGTTTCCGAGTTGATACACTGGTAGGGTTCCTCGTCGTGTTCATGCTGGCTGCGTATACGTGGTCACGTTGCTTAGTATCGCCGATCGGTCTTGTCCAATTTGGCAAAACGAGGTCAGCTAGGGTTGATCGAGGGGCGATGTGAACATCACGTTCCGACGCGTTCAGGAGATGAACGTTAACTCGCACCTTGCCGCACGTAGGCATCGTCACTAAGGTGTTTCGTACCATCAAACCACCAGGAAGTGAACAGCAATCCTCTGGCTCCTGTACCACAGCAGGATACTCCATCTTGGACCCATGCGTACGAGCAATTCCAGGTACTGTCATTGTCTCTCCGGGCTTGATTACGGTTGCACGATGACTAAAAACTCGAACCGATCCAAGTTTACCACTATCAGGATCACAAAACTTCTGCACATTGTGCATGGAACTATGCACTCGACGCACTTCAGGTGCCGCCCACAGTGGCACTGAGTTAGGCCATAATTCACTAAGTACATTAGTCCCAAGTAAGATCGGAACATTCGAAGAAAACGCTGTGTCCGGGCAAACTAAGAAAAAGCAGGGCATACCCTCATCGTCACTGGCGGGGTCTCCAGGAAATCGCGCGTCTAACGTCACATACCCCAGGAAGGGAACGTTCTGGCCGCCAGCACCCTCGATTTGAAGAATATCCTCTATAGGCTGGATCTCTGCAAGAGAAGAAATATTGTCGTCGAAAAAGGACTTCGACACCGTGCTTACTTGGGATCCAGAATCCAAAAGACATCAACCTAGACTACCACCAACGTAAATCTCGGTCTCGCACCGGTCACCAACGATCTTCGACAACAAATTCCTCTCGTCCACCATAATATTCTTCTTCGGCCCACAATGCTTTACACCTGCCTGTGCTGGGGCCCCAACACAGGCAGCGCCTAGTTTTCCGAATTGAGTTTCTTGAAAACGACGGTTGGGTTCGCCTCGCCTGAACAGTCTTGTCGCTTGTGGCCGTCCTCTCCACAGTGGTGGCAGAAAAGCTTCCTCCGTCCTCCTGATGTAGTCTTAGCCTCCTTGGTACACTCCGACTTGAAGTGTCCGGTCTCCCCACAGTTGTAGCAGGTCCCACGAGCCGGCCGAGACGGGGCGTTCCCCCTGGGTTCTCTCCCTTTGGTGTCCCGCGTCGAACCACGACCTCTCCCACGACTCTCCTGTGGCTGGCTAGAACCGGAAGCGGTAGCAATCCTCGACTTCTTCAAGTCTTCAACGGACAAGCGCAAAGCATTAACTGTCGTTAACAGCTCAGCCATCTCGGGTGGTAGGCCCTCTGTGCTGGTACTAGTAGCCTGGTGCGCCGACACAGTCTTCTTCTTGGACTTTGTCTCTGGCTCGTTGAAGCGAGACTCCCTCTCTTTCAGGCGGAGCTCCTCCTCCTTCAAGGCACAAAATAGTTCGGCAAACTCCTTGTGGGTCAGTACGTCCCCCATCAAGTCCATCGCGTGTAATAACTTGTCATCGCGACATCCTCGCTTGAACTGCTTGACGAGAGTGGCGAACTCCACTGATGAGTCTACTGCCCCGGCATCGACTACTTTCCGCAACAAGCTCTGGAGACGCTGTAAAAATGCACTGGGCTGCTCTCCATCCTTCTGGATGTTGTCGTAAAATCGCATCAGCAGCTCGTGTCCATCCGCCGCAAACCCGTACGCCGACTTCAATACCTTCACGATCGTTCCGATTTGGGCGCCTGTTCCAAGTGCTCGGGCAAGACCTGCTGCCGGTTGACTGAGGCTTCCAAACACTAGCCTCCTTTTCACATGGTCCCCAATGTCTAACTCCGCCTCAAGTTGCTCTATTTCGAACTCCCAGGCATCGAAGTCGTGTTCGTTATTCCCAGGGTTTCTTCTCCCCGAAAAGGTCTTCAAACGCCTGGTCCAATTCCTTTCATCTCTCCCCTCCGCAGTTGTGCTACTGGCCGGAAGTGGAATGGCTGCGGGGTTTACAACACCCCCTCCTGCGCCTCCTCCTGGCATCTTGGAGTTGGTTATACCTGAAAGATACTAAAAAAGAATGTATGCACTATACGCCGCAAATATCACAGGCCCTATGCAAAATACTGTACTATGTGCACTGATACTGCATCAATCTACAAACATGTATACTACACTGTGCTGTAAATGCACTGCCACAATGTACAGTTGTGCAAGGTACACATGCATACTACACTGTGCTGTAAATGCACTGCCACAATGTACAGTTGTGCAAGGTACACTCAATAAACCACAAAATGCACACACCTCATGGTAAATGTACAACCTGCATGTATAGTCACAACTCGCAATAGTCAAAATACGGCTCAACAATTCTACAAAAATCGAAATGCTATACAGTACCATACCTACCTATTCCAAAGGAAAAATAAGTCGTACCAGCATCAGGTATGCGCGAAAAAGATGGCAAGATTCCACGAACAGCGATTAGAAGGAGAGCACGTCTCTCACGGCCTCGATTAAAATCTTCGCGTGAAACAATGTTTCTCATCACCTACAGACAGAAACTACGCGTGAAACAACGTTTCAATTTGGAAACAGAATGTAAAATAGTACGCGTCAAACAAGGTTTCTGCATCCCAGCTCACGACGGATGAAACAATGTTTCATAAACAAAACGACATGCACTCTGCATACACTTTGTCTATACATACACATGTATCTCTCCCCTTTTTAAAAGAAAGGAGAACAAAACCACGTTGGGCGCCAATTTGTAACCCGCACTTGCCCAGTCTCCGACCACCGTGCGGGGTGGGTCCAGTCTCACAGTTCACTCCGGCTTTGCTCACTCACAATTGCTATACACTCCAGGTTCGGGGCTGTCCTAAGACCGTCATACCCATGGGGCCAACCACAACGAGCGGGTCTGGGTATGGGGTAGATAATAAAAGAACGCAAGGATTCCCTGGGATAACTATTGTTCACACTGAATCATAACAGGGCCAGGCCTCACAATGCACAGGCCGATGCACTACACAATGTACAGGACTCTCTCAAACCTAACTCTTGGCCTACAACTGGGCCTAACCGTGTAAACGACGGGCCACGAATCTCCGGGACATCACCTAGGGCTAACCTGTCCTGCCAGACACAAAGTTAGATACCAAACAAGAAGTGGGACAGGGACAGTGAGGCTGAATACCAGCCTGTTTGGGCAAAAGCCAGCCAAGGTCACAGGTACAGAGCCAGAGGTGGTCTCAAAATCACCCCGATTGTGTATTACCGACTAGCCACAACATCATCTAAAGGGGTCTAGTCCATTCCATGGGTATTCATGTTCCTCAAGTCAGGCACCAGGTTTAGGAAAGGTGAATTTATGCGTAAAAAGAGAGTTTTCTTCTCAAGATTCAGAAAAATTGTTTTGCTTCCAAGATGGAGAAATTAGCAGACGACCATGTGCCCAGTCGTTTACACACGTAAATAAATTCATATCAAGGCCTAAAAGGTACTTAAAATTCCTCAAGTAATATTCTCAAAATATTACAGCAACCCGATGATTTTAGGAAGCTGATTAACGAAGTTAAACTGACCGTTACCATAGCGACCGTGCAATACATGTAGTTCCTAAACCAGTCAAAACAGTATAGGTGGCAGCAGCGCATTGCCACAGAATAGTCACATACAGGGTGGATCAACAAAATGCAAAAGTCAAATCCACTGGTTTACACGTAGCTCTAATGCTGTAAAGATGCTATTTGATAGTTACTGATGTTTACCTGGGAATCAGAAACAACGAATATATGCATTTGTATGGTCTCTTACCAGCTTTCTTCCTAAGAGACAACTGGATTCCATCCTTTACGTTCTGAAGTCTCTTACCAGAACCGTGTAGACGATTGTCTTCTGTCGTTCTCAAGTCCAACCACAACCCGTAGTGATTCAAGTCACCGTAATACTTCTCCATCGTCATGTAACAGTCATTAGTTTTCTTCAAATCCTCAGACATGAAGTGGTTCTTGATCTCATCCCACTGATCAATCATTCTCATTCCTTCTGGGAACACCTGATTAGAAACACCCTCTATTGTAATCTGTACTTTAGTGATATTTGGGTTTTCAATCATCTCAGAAATTCTAGAACCATTGACATAATCAGACACGAATAGAAGCAATATGCCTTTAATCGACATCCTTGGAAAATTAATGTTCTCGTTTATTAAGGCTTCATTGGAAGTAACATTTACTGACTTGAAATGGTCTACCTAATCATAAAAGATTGAACATCCAGAGTTGTATCTGATATTCAGTTGACTTGCAATCATCTTGTTAGTTACTGTGTCATACTCAAAACAGATATTTTCAAGTTTGTAGTTCATGGCTACAGTTATGTCTGTACTATTATTTCCTCCTTGGGTGCTAATGTAATCTCAATAATCACATCCTCGGAAATTGGAAACTTGTAAAATGAAGCATGGGCGTAGAATAGTTCAAAATCGAATGGTATCTTGTATTTGGTACCAAACACTTTCTTAAGTGTCTTTTCATCACTAGTTTCACCAGTGACATTAGCTCCAGTTACACCAGATCTTAACTTCCTCAGACTGTCTGATTGAATACCTTTAAACACCCTATTGTTTCTTTCCTCTTCTGTTAACCACAAATCTTTAAATGTCAAATAATGACTGTATTCGTTGAGATCAAATATCTGTTCTGTTCCCCACTCAATTACCATCTTTGATATCAAGTTTCTACCGAGGTTATTAACTACATTGTTTTTGGAATCCCCGGAAATGTTGACATCAGCAGACAAATAAAGAGATGTTGGTACAAAAAATGTATTCTCTCTCAATGCAGGTATTCTAACATACAGTGTTTCTTTTGGATTAGCAGTTGAGGGGTTATGAGTGATAATGTGATGTTGTCTATCAGCCTTCAAACCAAGTGGAATCTTTTTTGCTCTATCAGTGTTTTGTAAATATCCTGTTGCCATTCTATTTATTATTAATGTGAAATTCAATATTTATTAGTAAAATTCAATATTACTTCTTACTATTACCCTTACTACTTCTACAATCCTTTACTACTTTAACTCCATCTATATATCCATAGATTATTGAGGTAATAATAATAAAAAATACTATGATCATGTGTTCAGCAAGAAAACCGACAACACCAGCCACTGATTTCAAAAGGAATGAGACAAAAGGCCCGATTATCCACGGTAAAGCAGCTGCTGATTTCTTAGCCAGTTCCATAAGCCAATCAGCAAACTTCTTGAGTCCTTCTTTTACTCTGTCTGATATTGTTGGTTTAGGTTTAGGTTCTGGTTTAGATTTAGGTTCTGGTTTAGGTTTATCTTCAGGTTTAGGTTTATCTCCTGGTTTAGCTTCTGTTATTTTACTATCAGGGCTTGGGTTAACTACTTTACTCTGAGATTTACTAATAACTAGACCTAGAGTTGTGAAGATCATAACTACAGCTATTACTATGGCACTAATGGCTAAACCTTCCATCTTAAAAATTAACCTAATTCTATCTTTCAAAGGAATCCTTGTTTCTACAAAACATTAATTAATAAACGTTTCATTCTTTCAATTTGTCCCTCTCTTTCATTGTCTAACTCAAACACCTTTTCCCTTTCTTCTTTTAATTTCTCTTCTACTTCTTTTATTGTATTTCTCAACTATTCTTTTTCTTCTTCTTTGTCTGCATCATATTCTTCTAGTTCTTTTTCTAATTCTTTTAATTGTCTTTGTTGTTCATTTTTCTGTATTCGTAGTTCCATTATCTGCAAGCCTTTTTCTGCTTTTATTCCAGCAATGTTTTGACTTTGATTTTTTATCCCGTCAATATCTTGATCACTAAAACCGAATGCCCTAATTTCTTCTTCCTTTGCATCTAACAACTTTTCTACGGGTTTATCTGTTTCAGTAATTTTATCAGCTAGTTCTAATTGAGCTCTAACCTCAGGTTCTTGTACTAACAGAGGTTGTATTACAGATGCTGGTCCTTCCATAGGCATTGTTGTTTCAACTGGAACATATGGTATTCAATCTTTTTTAATCATTCCTTTAATATTGGTAACAAATTTGCACCAAACTTATCTTTTAATGTACTTTCAGCAAAGAATTCACCATTCTGTTTAGTCAAACAGAGAAAATCCCCAGTCTCTTCCCTATCAGTATTTTGGTAACAATAAAATTATCGTCTTTAAGTTCTTCTTTTGTCACCTTAAAGAAAAGTTGGTTACCTCCCATTCCAAGCACTTTGATCTAGGTGCTAGAATACTCGTTTATTCTCGTTATAATTCCATCATTTTCCTTTCAATGCTTTATTCAGTTTATCATCAATATCTGTGTATTGTGATTCTTTTTCCATTAGTTCTGGTACAGTACTTTTTACCAATCAAGATGTGTCAATAAATGAACTTTCAGTAGTTAAATTACTTTCAATACCTGGATTAGTATTGTAGTTTGTATCACTAGTATCATCACGAAGTCTATTTAAACCAATATTATAACTTTCATCACTAGTATCAGTTGGTCTAAAACCATCCATTTCCCCTATTTCAAACTCTTCTCCTCCCTCAGTCATATTCATTATTTCTGAAATTATCTAATCAGAACTTAAAGTTAAAGTTAAAGTTAAAGTTAAAGTTGAACTTAAAGTTAAAGTTAAAGTTAAAGTTAAATTACTTTCAATACCTGGATTAGTATTGTAGTTTGTATCACTAGTATCATCACGAAGTCTATTTAAACCAATATTATAACTTTCATCACTAGTATCAGTTGGTCTAAAACCATCCATTTCCCCTATTTCAAACTCTTCTCCTCCCTCAGTCATATTCATTATTTCTGAAATTATCTAATCAGAACTTATCTAATCAGAACTTATCTAATCAGAACTTATCTAATCAAAAAGTTACGTAATCATAGAAGTAAACAATGCTCCAAGACTACCAAGCAGTGTGTACTTAATTACATTATGTGTGTCATAATCCTGTTTAATAGTATGATGAGTAACAGTATCCTTCTTAGTAGGAACATTAATACTAGTATTAGTATCATTTTGTCTATTTTCTCCTACATGGGTCTCAATAGGAGGATCCATAACTTTCTCAACATTAGTCTTAACTTTCAATTTCTTAACACTATCTCCTTCCATTCGTGGTGGTGCTACAATCTTCTTTTTATTGAAATCGTTAATACCAAGTTTAGCATTACTTGGAGCTATCAAGATGTTATTATTGTAGTTGAAGACTCGGATACTCGGATGTTCAATATATAGTTTTATTTGAAACCTGAAACATATGGACTACATTTAGCACCGGACAGTAAAATAGACATGAATTACAAACAGTGACATACAAAAGTGAAAAAGAATATTTTTTGGTATTTTAAGAATATATGTAAAGAAGGAACCTAAAAGACAGTAATACAACGTGGAACTAAATGAAATGCATAAAATTAAATACTTACAAATCCGAAACTACCGAAACCGAAATGTGTGGTTATCCGGGACAAAGAACCTGCCCTTACATTAGCTGCGCTTACACCACGAAATATTGGTGGACCAATTGCACTTACACCACCACATTGCCGCGACAAATTGGTTCGGCAATCCATTGCCGATACAAATTGCCGAGCGAATTTGTCCCACCAAGCTTGATGGTCCAAATTCGCCCGGCTTGTTAAAAGTTCGGCTTTGTCGTGGTGTAAGCGCAAATGGATCGGCAATTAGCTAGTTAGATGGTTCGGCTCCAGGCGGCGCTTTCGAAATGGCGCTTTCTGCCAAGGCTTTCCGCGTTCGGCTTATTGTTTGCGCGCCATCTGTAGCCGGATTTTATAACTAGCTGCAGCGCTGGTGTAAGCGCTTGGTGGATTTTCGATGGTGCGGCATTGGTTCCCGAACCAAGATTGGTGGTCCATTTTCAGGTGGTGTAAGTGCGGCTTATATGTACTTCCAGACCAAGTGCAGTAAAAATTGTGAATGACCAAAGGGCGTAAAAGAAGCCTAAAAGGTAAAATTAGCTCGTGACGTAAAAAGTGCCGCCAAAACCGAAGTGCGAAGTGCGCGAAATTTAAAACTGGTAAATAGAATAAAAGAAAGTCCAAGATTCGCATTATCAGCGAAACACTCTCCCACCTCGACGACGAAGGCAAACGCGCCGGAGCCAAATCAATCATCCTCAGACCAGCCTTCTGCGGGGAGCAGAACAACTATTTTGCTTATTGGCCGTTCGTATTCAGTTGTCGCGGTTTAACGGTGACGTTGCGCACTTTATCGTTGGACCCGCGGAAAACCCTTGTAATTAGCCAATTTTTCCAATGGCTGCGGAACGGATTTGTTTCCATGACTATCACAAAATCTCCTACGGACACATCTCTTCTCATGGTTTGCCATTTTTTGCGCGGGACGAGCGACGGGAACACATCCCTATACCATCGGTTCCAGAATGAGTCAACAATCTTCTGGCAAAATTCCACGCGATGCCTGGGATTGCTTGACTGGAATGGTACCTGCGGCACTGTGGCTGATGCACGACCCAAGAGCATGTCGTTTGGGTATAGATATGCGCCATCGTCAGGGTCACCGGACGTTCGTCCAATTGGTCTTTCGTTGATCTGGTTTGCCACTTCAAACAGTACAGTTTGTAACTCCAATGCAGTAAGTACTTGCTCGCCAATCGCATGTTTCAATGCGGATTTGCACGACCGAATCAATGATTCCGCACACCCATTTTGGTGCGCCGCAGTGGGCGTACAGAATTGCCATTCTGTTCCTCTCTCACAGCACCATTCCTTTATTTTGGCAGCTGATCCTACTAGTTGCGGGCCTCGGTCACTCAGAATTGTAGCTGGAGTCCCACGAACGGACATAAACCTTCGGATGACTTGGCAGAACTCCATGGTTGAATAATTGGCTGTGAGATCCAAGTATACTGCCCGTACGTTTAAGCACGTGAACAAAACACCGTAATGCTTGTCATGCTTGTTTCTGCTGATGCGTACTTGAAACGGACCAAATAATTCTACTGCTGTATGAAGGAAGGGTGGTGTCATGGGTTTTAGACGTATCTCCGGGAGGTCGGCCATGAACTGGGTTTCCGCCTGGGCTGCTGTCTTTCGACAGAAAACGCAGCGATACTTCTCAGTTTTTGCAATGCGCGTCACTCCTATGATCCAGTATTTCCTGCGTACCTTCGCAGCAGTGGCCGAAACTCCTAAGTGCCCAAACCTGTGTGCCCGATGAACGATGAGGCGCGATAACCAATGTCCCTGTGGTAGAAGTGCTGGATGTTGCATCTCGAAACTAACAGGGGCTTTGTCTACTCGGCCGCCGACCCGTATGACTCCATCTTCGTCCATGTACGGAGAGAGAGTAGCCAGGCCTTGTATACCTAACATGGGATGCAGTGCAGATTGGGCATGAGTTAAGAGTTTCTTCTCAGCAGTGTTGAGTTCACTGACAGACAGTGAATGTTTTTGACGCTTGTTGCCCCATTTTGCACAGAAGTTGTGTACAAATCGTATCAGTGTCGCAGTAACACGAGTAGCACGCATCAGTGATGAGAATTTTTCCATTTGTGCCAATATGGGCGCTTCTACGGAGAAAGTTGCCACTGTACAGCTTATCTTAAGTTCACTTTCGCTTCCCCTTTGGTCTCGATGTCCAGGTGTCACGTTCGTAAGAGGCCACTCGTCTTCTGGCAGCTTAAGAAATCCAGGACCGCATATCCAGCGTTCTTGCACTTCATCCACAGTTCGACCCCGGCTTACATCATCCGCGACATTAAGTTCGGAGGGACAATACCGCCAGTCCAGTGCGTTCGATTTCATCTGAATCTCACCAACGCGATTTGACACAAATGTTTTGAATTTCCTAGGTTCCTGCTTTATCCATGAGAGAACAATCATTGAATCCGAAAAAAGAATGGTTTTCTCCAGTTGAAGTCGGGTTTCAGCTCGGATGAAGTCATTCAGCCTGCTAGCCATCACAGCAGCTTGTAATTCCAACCGCGGAATAGTAAGTGGCTTTAGGGGGGCCACTCGTGACTTTGCCATAACGAACCGAATCTGATAACCGTCTGTGGTTGCCCACCTGAGATATGCAACACTGCCGAACCCACTCAGATACGCATCACAAAAGATTACAAGTACTGGACGTCCCTCGCACGCCAACGGAGTCAGACAGCGTTCAAACTTGAGCGTTTTCAGGCGTTCCAAACTTGTGAACCAATTCATCCATTTGGTTCTGACGGATTCAGGGAGTTCCTGGTCCCATTGTTAGCCTTCCTTCCACAAGTCTTGTAGACCAATTTTTGCAGTCAGGATAACGGGTGTAACGAGGCCTATAACGTCATACACTCCTACCAACGTGCTTATCCGTTTTGTTAGTTTGTCAGGCATGTTCCAGCATGTGCGTTCCACGGTTGCTGAGAAACATTTGGGTATCTTCATGGGTATTGATATGTTGTCCTGGTCCCTGTCCCACAACACTCCCAAAAACTTCTCGTCTCCCATCTGATTCAAATTATCCGTTGCTGGGTTTCCATTTCTCCCAAGTTGTTCATTCGAAATCCATTCTTTTATTTTGAAGTGTCCGCTATCGAATATTTCATCGATCTCCTCAGTACGTTTGGTTGCTGCTGGGATAGTAGGCAACGAATCGCCGATGTCATCTATGTAGCGACACCGCTTGATCGTGGCCACAGCCTCCGGGAAGGTCTCTTCGTATTCTTCTGTGGTGAGGTCAATAGCTGTGTTAGCTAGTGCTGGTGATGAGACATCTCCAAATGTTAGCACCTGCTTAACATACACGTCTTGCGCGCGCTTTTCGAAGTCCCGCCATAAGAATCGATGGGTGTGTGCATCACGTACGGGATCAACTAGAATTTGGTGATACAATGTTGATACATCCCCTACGATGGCTACGTGGTTCTCTCGAAATCGTGTTAGCACCCCCAGAAGGTTATTGAGCAAATCTGGTCCTTTCCGCAAATATTCGTTTAGTACATGTCCCTGATAACTCGCCGCTGAATTGAAGACGATGCGACACGGAGTTGTCTTCTTTTCTGGACAGTATACTGCGTGATGACTAATGTAGTGTAAAGGCCCTGTATGCGTTTGGATCTCCTCTTGAGTTAGTTTCCTTGCTGATCCCTTTTCCACAAGCGCTTTGATTTGTCCATCATACATTTTCACATGCTCAGGGTTTCTCATCAATCGTTTTCTGTGCTGACAAGTTTGGCCTTTGCTTGATTATAGTTGTCTGGTAACTCGGCAGGATCACGACGCCATGGTAGTGGTATCATCCAACGGTTCCCAACCTTTGTTGCGCTGTCCCGAATCATCGTTGCTTCCCTCTTCTCGATCAACCCAAGTGGCTTATCTTGACTCTTTTTAACACCTGCACAACACAGGTTCAATGCTACTCCCATTTCTTCAGTAGACCAGAAAGTTGACATATCAATGGGTTTTAATAGAGAAACCTGATAAAGTCCATGTGTCATTCCATGGTTGACTGCCATCGCCCCAAAAATCACCGTCCCAAGAATTGAATGATGAATGGCAACTCTCCCCTGGACATCTGTGCTCCCACTGAAAAACTTTGCGTGGTCAATACCAATGAGAATATCGACGGGGCCTGCTCCTCGATTTAGTAACGCTGAGTTGTTTTCGCACATATTCAAGCATTTTGGATCAACCAAAGCGATATCAGCACTTATCTTATCAATCGCGATGACTCTAATTGTATACTGAGAATTTCCATCGAGTGACTGTACCTGTAACTTGTGAACTTGTGTTTCGAGCAATTCCTCTTGACCCCCAACTTTGCTGATGTTTATGACTATGTTTTCACCACTTAAGCCTAAGGTGCGGGCGTAGTCGGAACGAATCAATGAAAGCTGTGACCCACTATCAAAAAGAAGAATGCCACTTTTGCTTCCATTGGTTCTAGGATTAATACCATTAACTTTCAGAACAGGCAACAAATTACTACTACACATACTGATGGAAGTGTTTGATGCAGCTCGGTCAAAAGGGGCACCATGCAGCAACGGATGGTGACTATAAGGACAACTTTCACTACCAGTGACAATTTCACAGCGTTTTCGACTGCGACACAGAGCCCTATGTATATTCAAGCAAAAGTAACACGCCCGATCTTTCCTCACTACAGTCAATCGCGTTTCTAAGTTCATATCTTTAAAAGTTTGACAGTCTTCAGGCTTGTGCTGAACATCTTTATTGCAAACCCAGCAGTTCCAACTTGTACGTCTCGACGACACCTCGCCTATTGAATTGTCAACAAACGGCACCTCTGTCCCATGTTGTGATCGGGCCTGTGGTTGCGGTGATGTAACATCCTTATCGTCTGTCCCGACCAGATTTACAGCATGTTTACTCTGTGAAGAATGTACACTGCGAATTTCAGCACCAGCGACTTGTCGAATCCAAATCTCGCCTTTCATCCACTCAAGCAAGGTACTGATTGACGGTTGAATGCCCTTGGTTTGTTGATGCGTGGCCCATTTCAAACGATCCGAGAATGAAACCTTTTTCTCTATTAGTCCAATAGTAGTAGAATTGTCAATATCTGACGCACGTTTCAGTTCGTCCAGGGCGTTATAGATTTTCTTGACCAAGTGGTGCAATTCTACGAATTGAGACAATTCATTTGGCTGGACAGATTTGAATTTGTCCAAAGTTCCGATTAACACATCCGATGCCAAACGCGGGTTGCCGTATTTATCGTCGAGCGCCTCCCACGCAGATATATAGTCTTTCTCACCCTGTAACCAGTCCGCTGGCTCCTGGCTGAGGCAGGTTCGTAAGACGTAAAGTGCCTCCTGGGGTGCGTAGCGTCCGTCCACCAAGAACCGAAAATCACGTTTAAAATCAAAACAGTCCAGAATATTCCCACTGAACTTAGGCAACGGTGCCTTTTGAGTCCTGATGCGGAGGTTATTGGATGATTTGCCCGTTGTTGAAACTGTACCCCTTAAGTCGTCCACTGATTTCAACTTATCTGCGTCATCTTCCTGAAGCTCGGTTTTATAATCATTGATAGACCAGGATAGTTTATCGGATTTTTCAATGATGTCCTCGATCCACGTATTTTCCCCATCTATCTTATCTAAATCCAGTAACAGGAGATAATGCTCATGCACTTTATTTACTTTGGCCAACGCTTCCTTGAATTTGTGTTCCGCTTCTATCACTTCGTTCAAAGGTCAACTGTGGTCAAGAATGTTTTTCACTGAAGTCATATTGTGGGTTAGAACTGATTTTGCCACTGACCGTGCCTTCCTAGTTGCCTCAACGTCGCCAATGATTAACAGACGTGAAACTGACGATACCAAAGAACGTTTGGGCGTGGTTTTCCCGACAGCTCCTGATCGAACTTTTCCGGAAAGAACGGGCGTGATGGCTCCTGGTCGAGCCTCCTCCAGGACGAGCGAGCGTGATTTCCCCGACGGTGATTGCTGCGGGTCAGTTCTTTGTCCTTGACGGTTGTTTCAAATGGTGAAGACTCGGATACTCGGATGTTCAATATATAGTTTTATTTGAAACCTGAAACATATGGACTACATTTAGCACCGGACAGTAAAATAGACATGAATTACAAACAGTGACATACAAAAGTGAAAAAGAATATTTTTTGGTATTTTAAGAATATATGTAAAGAAGGAACCTAAAAGACAGTAATACAACGTGGAACTAAATGAAATGCATAAAATTAAATACTTACAAATCCGAAACTACCGAAACCGAAATGTGTGGTTATCCGGGACAAAGAACCTGCCCTTACTATATGTACTTCCAGACCAAGTGCAGTAAAAATTGTGAATGACCAAAGGGCGTAAAAGAAGCCTAAAAGGTAAAATTAGCTCGTGACGTAAAAAGTGCCGCCAAAACCGAAGTGCGAAGTGCGCGAAATTTAAAACTGGTAAATAGAATAAAAGAAAGTCCAAGATTCGCATTATCAGCGAAACACTAGTTATCTATCTTACCTACATCTAGAACAATGTCTGACCCTATGATGTACAGGCCAGGTCCTATTACAAAATCTAACCTTGTATGTGTTTGGGTAACGGCTTCTGATACCTTAGAATTGAGGTCGGAATATCAGGATGTTTATTTATCGAATCCCTTAGCAGCTTGTTAAACTGCCTCTGAGCATCTTATTCTGTCCCGAGTGTTCAAACTATCGGTGTTCTAGTATCTCCCTGTGATCCCAAAAGACAGTAAACATATGTCCTGATAGAGTCATTCAACCTCTGTATCCCAGGATGTAGAGTGGCTCACTCCAACCCTGTCAACCACCATTTACATTGAATACCAAGAAGTCATACTGGTCCTTTAAACCAAACTCACTCAATAGCTCTCCAATGCAAATTTCTTACGGTTGATGTTGAAACTACCTTCACCTGGTGTTGGTATATATAGATTTTTAAGTATCTTTAACATTTGATTGCAAGCATGAAACCTGTAAATTGATCTAATCAAATGATCACTGTGATTAAAATGATTGTCTATTGAAATCCCACAACCAGTGGTAGTAAACCATACAGCTATGTTAAACTGATTCTGGTAATTCAATAGCGGTTGCTTCTGCATCGTTAAACAGTCTCCCCTGTTTTTCAATCTTAAAATTCCTGGAACTATGTCGGTTTCCTTAAGAGGAAAGAAAACACTTGTGTTTTCCCCCATTGATTTGGGCCCTTTTTCCACAACAATCGTAGATAATCGTAGGTCGCATTATCCTTTTACTGTTGAGATGTTCTCTGGTTCAAACGAATCGCTCAATGGGCGGCGAACATACCGGAGCATGATAAGCGGACGACCTCAAGACCTGACATGTATGATGATTATGCAGAAACCGTTTCGTAAAGTTCAGTAGGCCCAGCCTCGTTTCCGTGAGACGTCCCCCGACTTACTAAGTCGTACCCCGGAGATAATAAAAATGACGGCAAAATGCAAGAAAACAAATTCTTCGTTTTTTGTTTTGTTAGTCGCCCCCCCCCCCCCCTCTCCCGGACTCAATAAGTCGGCCCGCCCCCAAAATATTTTTCGATGTCCTTTCCCAACCACTGTATACCAGAGATTTTTGTCCATAAGACATTTTAGGTTAAAGGAAAGTGAAGTAGAAATAGTAGCGTTTTAACTGAGCACCTTCCCCCTATATATTAATTTATAGATCTGAAAAGTTTCATAGGATTGGTCATTGCATTGTTGTGAAATTTTATCGCAATATATAGCTTACAGTTGTAGACGAGAAAGCTCCGGTCTTTGTCCTTTGCCTTATCAGCCATGAAGCTATTGGTCCACTCTTTGTGAAGAAGGTTTCCTGGTCACCAAGTGCAAGTTGGGCGAGAACGGCATAGGAAGCGGTCTCAATGGCGACAGCTGGTGGTTTCTCGGTATACCAGGTAGGTTCATTGTGGTTCGGGGCTTCACCGACCAGGCTCCAGTAGCGCATACCCGTAACTGAAACATGAATCAAAGAACAATCATGCTTCACGGACAAATAGCACAATCACACCCCAGCAACAATCAGCAGGGATATCTGGAGAACGTTAGAAGTATGGAGAATTCGCTCACTACTAATAAATGTGAGCTGCCTCTGGTGCCGACCAGGGTCACCTCTGAGTTGACGCTAGGGGATCGCCAGCTCTCAACTCAATATACCGCGCTTGAGGGTAAAGGTTGAGTGCTATGGTTACCATCATGTAACTCACACTATGTGAACATATCAACTTTCGGGCTGATAGGTCTCTCCGATAATTAAATTTTGTGACGATCTCTTATAGGCATGTTTAATAGTTGCTCATAAATTGAATCATCCCACTCAACAAGAGGCCCAAGGGCATGGCGCTCAGCTGAAATATATATATATATATTGGTATCTTTATTCGATATATAAATTACATTTACACGTCTAGACAAACAAACATGATTACAAATTATGCACAGTGATACAAAAAAAATGGTGCAGGCGCGACTCCACAGAATACAGGTTACAGGGTGCTACTCAGTGCACAAAAAATCAACAATGGTTTTTATATTTACATCCCCGCGGTTTGTATCTAGTAAATGGAGGAAATCCCTAATGGCACTTGACCGAACCAAAATAGCTTCTGAAGGATGAACGTATGGCACCGCGTCGATGTTCCCGATTGTAGAACGCGGTGCCCCAATTAAATTAGTAATGTATGAGATAGAGTTAGACACAGAGGACGAGCTTCCATCTAATGCCAACTGAAAGGCTATTTGAATGTAGTTATTATTTGTTTCCGATGACCTGCTCATGAAACGTAGAAATCTGTTGTGGAGAGTAGCCTCTATCGGACTTGACAAAATTAAATGTTGTAATAAGACACAGTGCGTTCTGGGATGTACAGATAAAATTCTTCTGACCGCCTTCCTCCATGCGGTATACAAAAGGTTGACAGACCTATCTCCGAGGTCCCACAGAACGGAACCATACAGGGACATACAAAACGATTGAAAAAGTTTAACCTTTGTTTCAAAATTACAGAAATGAAACCTTGACAAAAGGACATTGACCCTTCTGTTAAAATCAGATATCGACTTAAGAATATTTTTATCTTGAGAATCTGGTCCTATGATGTTTCCTAGGTCGGTAGCAGTTCCATTAGCCCGTACAGGAATGTCTTGAAAGTTTATTATTATATCACCCACTGTTTTGGTTACTAGACTGAAAAATAGGAGTTGGCATTTGGTTGGGTTGAATTTGATCATATAATCCTTTGAGAACTGAACTGCTATATCTAGCTGGGCCGACAAGGAAAACTTTGTTGGACATAAAATAATAATATCGTCAGCGTAAGCATAAGCTCCTGCAAATGTAGCGCCAATATAACAACCATATCCCGAACCTTTTAGTTTTAACAGTAGTTCGTCCATGTAATTAACAAAAAGAAATGGAGAAAGTATCCCTCCTTGCTTCACACCATTTGTAACATTGAAATAATTTGAGTGGGATTTACCCCAGCGTATCCGCATTTTCTGTTTTATGTACAAGTTCGCAATCATCCGTGCCATAACAGGACATATATGTTTTTTAAGCAATACTTTCACTAATCTCGTATATTCTACCCTATCAAACGCTTTGCTCGCATCTAAGAGCATTGCATATACTTGTCCTCCACCATTTAGAGAGTATCTGACAACTTCATTCACAACAAAGGTACAGTCATTGGTCGACACGCCTTTTTTATAACCAAACTGCATATCTGACGATTTCAGAACATCCTGACATTTTTGTAGTATGACTGTTTCGAAAAGTTTACAAAAAGGACTATTGAGGGCTATTCCACGGTAATTTGCCGAATCATTCAGAGACTTCCTAGAATCCTTCGGTATAGTAATGACTGTACTATTTAGCATGTTCACTGGAGCATAGCCATGCTTTAACATGCTATTGAATAAAAGTGACATCATAACACATAACTTATTTGTACCATACTTAAGATGGTTCGTAGAGAGAATGCTGTCACCATCATTTTTATGATGGTTTAACGAGTTGATAGCTGATGTAACATCCCCAACTGTTATCACATGTTGTACGTGACATTTACTCTGCGGATCACAACATGTTTCCGATATATTACGGTTAATATCCAGGAGAAGATTATCCATTTCATTTCTGTCATATGAGATTGAATTATAAAGATTTTCATACTTTTCCGCCAGGTGTGTACATATAGCTTCCTCGCCAACATGTCCGTCTACATTGTTTGGTAATTGGGAAGTCGCGCGGGTTGTCTTTTTTATCTCGCGCCAAAAGTTTTTATCATTTCCCGACAGCATATTGTTTGCCAAACTATCGGCAATAAATCGTTTTTCATTTTTCTTTGTGGTTTTGATTGATAAGTGATACTGCATTCGCGTTCGACGCCGGATATCGGCTATTAAACAATTTCGCAGAGACCCGTTTGATTTCCAAATGTTATGCCAACAAAGGGCTTGCCTTTTTGGCTCCGCCACATAGTCATTCCAGCCTGGCACGACCTTTTTGTCGGAATGTACTTTATAAGGAATGTTCCTTTCACTAGAAGACATACGTGCATCTACAATATCCTTGAAGAGGGCATCAATTAAGTCAGTATGGTTACGACAGTAGAAATAATCACATTGAATGAGGAGGTGCGGAATTGCAATATTGTTAAGACATCCATCTAATGTGTGCCGATATGCGGCAATATCATGTTCATTTACATTTGCCCAGTCTAATTTTCTTTCAAGGGGGGATGTACTGTCTCAAAAAAACGGTCAGGACTTAACTCCACGGACATCGATATAGGAAAATGATCCGACAAATTATCTCATTCATGAACTGATGTATGACGAGTTACCAACGGTAAGAGATTCGCACTTATTAAAAAGTGGTCCAGTGACGATTTCACTCCTGTTATTTTACTCTCATGAGTATACTGAATATCGGAACGTGGGAACCGTGTGGCTCTCTCCAAACTTTCGGTAGCAATAAACGGCAATAAGGCCCGACTGTTTTGAGAATCCCTATTAAAGTCAGTGTTAAAGTCGCCACCTATGATCAAATGGTCTGCACCTGTAGAAGCTGCTATCCCAGCTATCTCATCTAATATGCTAAGATATTCAGGTAAATTACCCACTCTAAAATCACACGGCATATAAGTATCTACGACCAGTAAGGTAGTATCTGGTGAAAGCTTAAATCTTACAGCACATATTCGCTTGCTATTGAAATTTAAGACAGGAATAGCTTCCCACACAATTGATTTCTTCCATATTATAGAACACCCCCCATACGGTCTCCCAACCAAAGGTTTGGAATCATCGACAGCAGAGATACCATGAGTACATACATCTGGAATACGATCCGCTATAAAGTTCAAATTGTCTTTCAAGAGCCAAGTTTCCTGAAGCAACACAATGTCATGATTGTCTAGTAAGTGCGATATGTAGTCTATTTTACCACTCCCAAGTCCCTGAGTATTATAAGTACAAACGCTTAATACCATGATTAATATTATAAACAACACAGAAAGATTATTTGGTACCATTAACATTACTGTATCTGTTTTGGCTACCCCCGACTTCCGGAGAGATATTTTCGGAACTGTCCCTTGGTCTTATGTACTTTCTTACACACACACCACCAGGCCACAATAGTTCATCGAACATTTTATGATAATCTGTCTTGGTAACACTAACTTGAAATGATTTAAACTTTGCATTTTCGTGAGATCTACACTCGACTGATTTTACTTCAATGGAATTTTCCTCGATGAAATTTCTTAAGTCCTCCTCGTTAGTAGCCTTGTCTAGCCGATAAACAAAAACATCACGACAAGGAAAAGGGGCACCTTTCACTTTAGAACTATCGGTAGACTTTCCCATGATTATTTTATGTTTTCGCCGTTCCTTACGTTTTTGACGTTTATACTCATGTTTTCCAATTTGGAAGTCCTCCGAATCACTTTCACGATCGCAATTGTTATCACTATTAATCAACTGATTACTGCCTGTGAGGCGGAGAACGTTATGATGTACCAGATTACTACGTGACAGTTTCCCTCGACCGCCACGTGCACTCTCACGCCCTCCACGAACACCCCGGGAACTTTTGAGTCCCTGAGATTGAGCCATACTTGAGTATGTGCGGGTACTAGTAGGACCAACGGATTCACCAATTTCACTCCTGTCATGACACTGCTCACCCTCCGCAACAAGTATTCTTTCATCACCGACTTTGTTCTGGGTTTTGGGCCAGATAGACTCGAAAGCAGTCATCTCGACGATTTTAGCATCAGTTCTCTCTTTACTAATTGATTTCTCTTCTAGTGAATGAATGTCATTGGCGTTTTTAACAACTGTCTCCTGTATTCTCGACATTTTCGCCTCAAGTTTGCTCAGGCGATCTACCAAAGAGATATTATTGAGTTTCTCTGGCATGGAACGCGGGATTCTGCACAAATCGTAAGCAGATATTACGAAGGATGGAACACAGTCCTCTTTTTCTAACTTAAGAATTGCACTCACAACATCTGATACGTCAGCGTCCTTCTCATTTCTCACGGCAGTGGTTTTCCGACTTATTCTCCTGCCGATTATATCTAAATTAGCATTAGCCCAAAGAGTGTTCTTCGCCTCCGTTACTTGTTTCGAATCGAAAAAACCGAGCACAGCCTTTTTAACGTTATCAGGAGTTCCGGACTGTCGCGCCGAAACCATGTATGACAAAAGCGGTTGTTCTATCAGCGATTTAACCGTATGCAAAGGTTTGACACTGTCGTGACTTTGCACCTGACTACTCAAATCGTTCTGACATGTCTTATCCTCGACATCACTATCAGCCGGTTCATCATCGTTATCCTGGTCAATTCGTACTGATTTCAGATCAGGACTGCCCGATCCATCGTGATCAGGCGTACTCTGACTGGCTTTGCACTTACTACCAGCCTGCCGTGGCGTATCCATTTTGACACAGAATTCATCCAATGTTTTTGAGGCCATAGCACGATCGCGTCATGCAGAATGGACTTGACACGCGTATATTATTTATCTCGCAATGCTCACTTGAGTTCTCACTCAAGCGTGACGAGCAATAGATCAAATGTTCTGCAGTACATGTACAAGTACAAGTACATGTACTCGTATGCACTCAGACCTCTAAATGTACACTTAATGTACTGTCCTTGTTACGGGCTATTTCAAAATGTCTTTTTTGTCATAAGAAGCCCACTGAACTGGAATATAACCTGTTCTAACTTACACAGATACAGTGTGTCTTCTATCTCTTCCTTACAAAAGTTCAAAACATTTCTAATTAAGTCCTAATTTACGGAAAAATCCTCCCTTCGTAAGAGCCGGAAAATCGAACAGGCCGCCATGTTTTACTCCTTCCAAAAGGAAATGGATACTGAGGTGAAGGCAAGGGTCAAGTGTGTGTTGGTACCGTTATTATGAGCAACGTGAAGCTGTAACATCTAGCACGCAGAAGTGCTGGTGCGAAAGACCTTCTTGCTATATCAGTGCATGCTGAAGTACTGAGTTGACGTCACCCTGCTATTATGACGTAAAGTATTTCTATTGCTGTTGCACTGAGTAGTGGGGTGTGTGATGACGTCAAGGAGTTGTGTGGTGACGTCAAAGAGTGGAGTCCTTGTCTTCATGCAGCGTTGGTGGAACTAATAACATGCACATGGACACAAGGTACATAATTATTACAGTGTATTTTGTGAGGTGGGGCCTGGTGCTTTACAATGGTCAAATGAACCGACTGTTGTCTGGACATTGATGAAGTGGATGCAGCCAAATGCCCATTTCCTTAGAAGAAATGGTCATTTTGTTAGTTCATACTTACCTATGGAACACTTTTGCATGTTACTCCATTTGGGCTCAAACACAAGAGTATCCCTTTAATTTTCTAAAGGGAGAACTGAGTTAACAGATCGGCCGCCAGGCGGCGCCCTGACCGATCCCGCGAGATCGCGCCGATCTCATACCGCCATATTCAGTCTTACTCTTGAGCGTTAACAAAGAGTATGTCCCCTTTGTGGGGACGGCGGGAGGGCCGTGTTCCATAGGTAAGTATGAACTAACAAAATGCCCATTTCTTGTAAGGAAATGGGCATTTTGTGTCATTCAAACTTACCTATGGAACACTTTTGCATCGAATCCCAGCAACCTATTGGAGGTGGGAAACGAGGACTTACCTAAGGCTGAGCTGTTGTTCCATCAAGGAGGCACCACCGGCATATTAGCTAAGGAGGACCGCCAGGGGAAAGAAATGGGGAGAACCGGGGGACCGGTATTTTGATCTCGGTATTACAATCGAATTATAGAGAGTAATAGACCCATTCTCCGGAAAGCGCTAGAATTGCGTAATAAAACCATCTTCTTTCCGGCAACAGAGCTTAGAGCAAGTAAGGCATGTTCAAGGGTGTAGAATGAGTTATTGCTAAACAACAATAAGAAATTGCGTCCTTTCTAGTCTACTAGGGGTTGCCTGGATTGTTGAAGATAGGGTATATCAAAAATGGCGCAAGATGCGCGTTTGACTCTTCAATCGGGCTCCCCCCCTCTTTTGATCTAACCAGGATCAAACAATATGCCCCGCAGACACAATCGGGCCGATTGTGTGCATGCCATCTACGAGGGAAGAAACGTCTCGCAGGTAGAAACGAGAGAATGTGGAGTGATTACTCCAACATGCAGCGGAAACGACTTCTTGAAGAGCAACTCCTCGGTAGTTAGCCCAGGTGGTGGCTAGTGCTCTAACTTCGTGCGCTGAGATGTTAGCTAGCGCACGAAGATCAGAGGAAGTCCTCAAGGTGTTGTAGGAAAGATGAATAGTCTCCACAATCCACCTTGAAATAGTGGCGGCCGCTATCTCTCGTTTATTTCCCTCCTTATAGGACAAAAAAAAACGCTCTCTCCCCTGGCGGATACCGGGAGGTTTTGTCCTATTTATGTAGAACTTTAGGGCCCTGACGGGATATAAAGTTCTGTCAGGAAGATCATAAGAGATCGTTCCTGACAGAGAGGGAATAGTAACCGGGGGCCGAGAGGCGGCCGGTCCCTGGTTCTTCGCCAGAAAGCCTGGTATGAAAGCCAGGATAACCTCCCCTCCCTCTCCAGAAGCCAGCTTCTTAAAAGAAAGTGCATGGAGCTCTGATCTCCGTTGGGCGGTAGCCAAGGCTACTAGAAAGACCGTTTTGAGTGTCAGATATTTCATGGATGAAATAGACATGGGTTCGAAAGGATGCCTCATGAGCACCTTAAGGACAACAGAAAGGTCCCATTTAGGGGTGTTGTGAACCGGTCTAGGACGCTCTAATAACATTCCTCTGAAAAGAGGGGTTATTTGGTCCTCCCAACGAAGATCCCAGGTGCTTAAAACACGGAGGGTAGAAGCGATGGCGGACTTGTACCCTTTTATAGCCGTGACAGACAGTTGTCTTTCCGTGAATAATTCAATAAAGAAATCAACTAATCTGTATATAGAGGGAGAGATCGGATTAACTCCGTTCTCCCTGCACCAGGAAGTGAAGGTGGACCACTTTCCTTGATACACATCAAGGGTAGACCCCCTTTGAGGTGCGGACATGCGTTTGACAGCGATGTCCGAAAAGCCTCTCTGGTGGAGATGCAACTGGATAAGTTCCAGGCGTGAAACTTGAAAAATCCAGGATTCTGGTGGTAGCATCTCCCCAGGGGGTGCCACAGGAGGTGCTTCCAAGTAGGAAGACTCCTGGGGTGGTCTATCAGGAGCTCAAGCCAGGCTGGGAACCAGGCCTGATTTGGCCAGCAAGGTGCGATGAGAGTTATTCTCACCGGGTGGCTGGTCAAGATCTTGTTCAGGACTGGTTGGATGAGTGGGAGGGGTGGAAACGCATATGCGTTCAGCCCGACCCAAGAGGCTGTAAGGCTGTCGACTTCCAGGGCCTCTTCGTCCGGAAGTGGAGTCGAGTAATAGATGGGAAGGCGAATGTTCAGCCTGGTGGCGAACAGATCTACCTTCAGAGATTGCCAAAGGCGACAAAGGTCATCTACAATCTCCTGATGGAGTGTCCACTCTGTCTGGACTAGTTTGTCCTGACGGGACAGGGCGTCGGCAAGGATGTTGCGTTTGCCCGGTATGTGTCTGGCACATATCGATACTCCAAGGTCGGCACAAAGATGGTAAAGCTCCCAAGTTAGCTGGCAAAGAATGCCGGACTTTGTGCCTCCCTGTCTCCTGACATATGCTACTACTGTAGAATTGTCGGAGAACAGGGTTACTCTCCGAT
Organism: Lineus longissimus; assembly: GCF_910592395.1. Taxonomy (NCBI): domain Eukaryota; kingdom Metazoa; phylum Nemertea; class Pilidiophora; order Heteronemertea; family Lineidae; genus Lineus; species Lineus longissimus. The sequence continues at coordinate 13,295,438 of NC_088317.1, read as the reverse complement.
TCTTCAGGTGAAGGGAAAGAGCCCTCACGGCAAGAAGGACAGCCTTCATTTCCAATATATTTATTGAAAGAATGGTCTCCTCCCTTGTCCATAGACCCCTTATGGACATGTCCCCGTTGTTCAGATGTGCTCCCCACCCTAGTAGAGAAGCATCTGTGAACAGGGACACTTCTGGGGGCGGTGGAGCAAGATCTACACCGCTTTGGAGACGAGTCTCCAACTCCCAGAAGTTCAAGACGTTCTTGAGTAGGTATTGAGGTATCAATACCAACTTGTCTAATGGGTCCCTGTGGGGTTTCCATAGAGACATTAGAAACATCTGGATGGGACGCATATATAGACGGCCAAGAGGGATTTGGTCTGCTGCCGAATTCAGAAGTCCCAAAAGGCTCAAACATCGCCTTGCGGGAGCTCGAGTCCTTCCTCTGAATTCTGCGACGAGATGAATAATTTTCTTTATCCTGTCCAGGGGCAGCATTTTCCCTATGGCCGTAAGGAACCGAACTCCAACGTAAACGAAGTCTTGGGATGGTATGAATTCTGACTTTGTTTCGTTGATAATCCAACCTGCGGAAACTACTTTTTGCTTTAGAACCTGAAGTTGTTGCAGTAGTAGTTCCCGCGATTTGCAACGGAGTAGCCAATCGTCTAGGTAGTGATGGAGCTTGAACCCCATCACGTGAAAGGAAGTGACGAAGGCTGTGACTATCATCGTAAAAATTAGGGGTGCCGATGCCAGACCGAATGGCAGGGCCCTGAATTGATACGTCTTTCCTTCGTAATGGAATCGAAGGAAGTGTTGATAGTCTGGATGGATCGGTACATGTAAGTACGCATCCGTTCAATCCATCGATACCTCCCAATCGTTGGGCTGTATCGCCGTTGCTATAGACCTGGTGGTTTCCATCTTGAAATGAGGAACATTCAAGAAGGTGTTTAACCTGGAAAGGTCTATGATCAGCCTCCATGTCCCTGCTTTCTTGGGAACCAAGAAAACGTGGCTGTAAAAGCCGGGGAGCATGGATTTTGAAGGACCTGGATAGCTTGCTTCTCCAGTAATGTCGCGACCTCTGCTTGGAGGGCAGAGGCCTTGACTGGGTCCTTCGGTGGCTGAACTGGGGTTGGATATATGGTAGTCGGGGGGGGGGGGGGGGGGGGTACGGTTGAAATCTAGCTTCACTCCGTACCTCAACATGTTTGGGACTGGGGACCCCTTTGGGCACCAATCGTCCCAAACGTCTGCAAATTTTTGCAGACGGCCCCCGACTACCGGAGTCGGCTCCTTTTTGCGCCCGGGAGGAGAAATGAGGGGGGAGTCACTTCTTCCGGCCTGCACCCCTTGGACGAAAGGAGTGCTTAGTCGGACCGGATCCACCCTGGTTAGAGGAAGTATTTTTCCTCTTTCCAGTCCGGCGACCCTCCGCTTCCCGTCGGAAGGATCCAGCAGGAGCAGGCTGACTAGACGGGGTAGGCCTAGGCAGGACCTGCCTGGCGTACGGGATTGAACCCGATGCCTGCTGGGGCCTCTCTATCTTTCTAGCGTTAGGTAGAGAGGTCTTGGCCCTCTGTGTCGCAGTGGGGGCATATAATTTGTCCCATACTTTCTGTGCTTGAGCCGCCTTTTGTACAGAATCTGCGAACAGGAAAGGCCGTCCATAGGAGCGGTTCTTAAGGCCCCTTCCTAATGACCTTGAGAGAGCCCAGTGCGGCGTCTCTACGGAGTAGGACGCTATTTGCTGCGGTCTTGGCAGACAGAGCAATAGCGTGCCTAATCGAATGTGACAAGGATGTCACAAGCGATTTTGTGTCATCAGATAGTGACTCATTATCCTTTAGGGATCTGGCTAGGACCAGGTTAGTGTGCTCTGTGTAGGAGAGCACCGCTAACGTGTTTTTGGCCAGACCCTCTTGTGCTCTAAGTTCTCGGTAAGCCGAGGAGGAGGTCACCCTAGGCACAAGTTGGTCCAGCTGTACATCGTCCTTTAATATGGAAGTCGATGCTGCAGCTGGACAGCCGGCCGAGCTGACTCGATAATAGTCAGCGCGGTACTGCCTAACGGGAGGAAGTTGTGCGTGAACAACTTTCCCGGTTTGCACCAAGCTTCCGGTCCGACTGCCGGAAGGACAGGGATGGAAGTACGTTGGTGGGCGCCTTGGGAGTCTCTGATTGTACGCTCCAAAAGTTCAGAGACTGCTACCACCGACGGGGAGGGAGGAAGGAATTCAAGTGCCCGAGTGGCGCGCTGAGAAACCTGTGGATTGGGATCCACTTCCTGTCCCCAAAGTGAAAAGGTTCGTGTTGATAAGGCTGGCAGTTCCGGCGGGGTAGGGCACAGATCCTGCGGGAGGTACGCTCTGATCAAGGATCTGAGTGTCCTCATATCCGACAAGATACTGGCCTCCTCTGGTGACAGCTCCTCCTGATTGGGGGAGCGGTAGCCTGGCTGAGAACTCTCGTTCTCAGAAAATTCCTCTAAAATAGAGGAGTCGGATGGTGGGTATCCGATGGGACCAGGCGCACCAGAGGAACCGGAACCCTGCTCCAGATGGCTGAGTCTATCAGTAAGACCCGCTACCATCTGGATGAGCTGGGACAGTTGCTGTCCCGACTCGGGTTCCGGACCCGACGTGCGGCTTCTCTCAACGACGGGCGGTTGAGGCGAGGGTGAGCGCATAAGCGAACCCTCGAAGCCGTATGTACGGGCGAATGGGTCTTCCGGAAGCGGAAGATGCCCATATTCTGAACCAGAATTCAGATGTCCCCTCTGCGTAGCTCGTTCCATGGGAACGAAGCCTCTGCTACGAGGAGGGGGTGGCACTTCCGGTTGGCTCCACCTGAGAGGTTGGCCAACGTAGGGAGGTGCCTGCATTTCCGGCAGGACGAAGTCCGAAACCGGAAATGCCCGTAACTCCTTCGCCGGTATGGAGCTACCGGTTGCCCTTTTAGAAGGAGGTACGGAGGGCGGAAACGCTGTTACCGAAGACGCATGGCGTTTCGGAGGTGGCGTTATAAAGTCCGTCCCTACTCTACTGTGTCCGTGAGGACTGGGGTTATTTCGCAGTAAAGACTGAGAAAAACCCCCAGTAGAGTCTTCGGTTACTGATAAACGGGAACCCGCGTCAGCAACCGGAACTGCAATCGGCGGACCGGAAGCAGGGTGCTCCCGCGGGTACAAAGGGCTTGTACTCGGGGGAGCGGACGACAGAGGAACCGGAAGGTTCCCTGAGGTCCGGGGTATATTAAACCCTTGAAGACTTACTGGATGTAAGTCTCCCTTGGGACCACAGACATTGATGATGTCTGATCCCGCATCCTTCGCAGCTGCGGCCGGAACCGGAACTCGGCTGACGGAAGGGTGGTGGCGGGAGGTTTGGTAGACCTCCGGGTTATATGCCCGGAAACGGAACCGGAAGAGGGTTTAGGCGTCTTCGCGGCCCGTTTCCCACCACCAGACGCAGTCCTTTGTGGTGAGACAAAGGATGCCGTCGGAGGGGTACGCCATATAAAAAATGGTACCAATGACAATAAAAACACTGGGAACCCCAAGTAGGCCAGAAAGGACGCAATTATTAATGGAAAGGAAAACATGCCTACTTGAATTAAACACTATTGCAATGGATCTGAGTCTTGTTCATTACAATAGAGAGGAGAATAGCCTACGTAAATCTACCCTACCAAGATCAAAATAATGGAGCCGGGTCGAATAAGCTAGCTAAGAAAGGTCTATAATTAAATAGACTGGACAATACTGATGCCAAGATTAGTTTGGCGGTCTACTCCGTAGGTGAATGAACCCAAAAATCGTCTAGACTTGGCTGGTTGAATTTGGTTTTAAATCGAATTCATGGCAGCTTTGAAAAAACGATGTGCTTCGTAGAAGCACAAGAGTAAAGACTGAATATGGCGGCATGAGATCGGCGCGATCTCGCGGGATCGGTCAGGGCGCCGCCTGGCGGCCGAGCTGTTAACTCAGTTCTCCCTTCAGAAAATTAAAGGGATACTCTTGTGTTTGAGCCCAAATGGAGTAACATGCAAAAGAGTTCCATAGGTAAGTTTGAATGACACAAAATGTTTGGGTTGGTCTTTTTTGTATGTGAAGAAAAGAAGATAAAGAGTTGGTTAACAAAATGAACTTTATTGGTGCGGCAGATATTTGATGCCTTGCGGCAGATATTTGTTGCCTTGCGGCAGATATTTGATAACGCTCTCCGGGAATGGAAAGCAGTAAAACGAGTAAGCACACCTTACTCTGATGTGGGAACAACAAGTGCTTTACTGGACTTGAAATGTGCCAACGACTCCTCTTGCAATAACCAATAACAGTTAATCTATAAAAAAAAGAGAAGAGAAATTAACACTGACTGAATAAAAAAGGGTGACATAGACGGGGAAATGTACACCACCGGATACAGTCTGTGCTTGATCAGGCATTTGTCAGATGATATCCTGAACAAGGCATCTATGGAAGCATATCCAAAAAGAAACTTAACCTTCGAAGGGCACACTTTTTTTACTCAGTGAAAAGTCAGTCCTGTGGGCTGTTTTCCAATTCAAAATAAAAGTGTAACCTCTTTAAATTAGTCTCACAGACTGAACCATAACACTCAACAGCCAACCATGCCCACATGATGTGAGCCGAGAGCTGGGCTTAAAGATGAGCGAGTGGTGTACTACATTTTGAAAATTGTCTATCGTCTACGACATGTGACAGAACAGGATCTATTGGACTTAATGATGAGGTACTATCAAATAAGGTGTCCATCAAATGAATCATGAGGGCCTGTTGAGTTATACTCTAAGCCTATATAGGGCTAGGCTATCGTTTTTGGCTTTTTTACAGCCTACAGCACAGCCATGCACAGCGCAGTGTACAGACAGTACAGGATTGCAAGTCAAAAACATGAGCATTGCTGCGTAAGGAAACTGCAGTGGAATTTATACTACGATGTCATAATGTGACTTAATAATTGTTGTCACGGCCAATGACCAGACAGGGAGAAAACAAACGTAAATGGCGAGAACAACTGAGGGACCGTAGCCAAAATGGCCGACGGCGAATTCTCCGGTCGCTAGCGCAGTCCATAAGCAAGCATCAATTTTACCAAATTTGGCTGCAAGCTTGGTCATCAAAGTTACAGAACTGTTAGAAATACATCTAAACAACATATATATGCAGTTAAAAGTGCATAAAAATCCCGATTCAACATCCGGGCGCTACCTTTTTTTCTCCGGGCCCTACCTGTCGTTATTTAGTGCGACCGCCACCAGAGTGTTTATCAAGAGCTTTCGCCGTTTTAAATGCGCGTTTTACGGAGATTAATCAATTATGACATGCATGCGTTATATATCACCGAAATGATAATTGCGTAGGCTATTTGAAACTTGAAAAGTTCAGATATATGAAATTTGAAAAGTTCAGATATAATAATTGATGGGGATCCAACGCAAAGTTACTGCCAAAATGTCGAAATTATTTGGCCTAAAATACCAACCACCACTTCAATAATTTTCTGAAAATTATAAAACTACGGGTACCAAAAGAAAACCTCTGGCTTCAATTGATTAAAAACTATAGGCAAATTTGAAAAGATCCATCACTACTACTTTGATCAAAACATACGCACCCGATGGTCATGAACATCGAAGATACAACTGGAAAAAAATTTGATATTTTACTTACCACATCAACACCGAAAGCGTTGATCTGCAGCCGCCATTTTGATACCTGGCGAATAGTAAACCTCGTCGATAGATGACGTCATTGGGCGGGAATTTGAATCGACGAAAAATATTCTAAGGCACGTTGCGCCCCCTCCTGATCAAAATTTCAAATTTTTTAAAAATTTATAATTATATAACATTTTTATCATAATAATAAAGCATATTGTGACTGATTCTGATGTGCCTAGGCCGAGATAGGCCAATTTCTTCTACGGCGTCTCGCTCGCAGGAAGTAGGTCGAATCACGCTCATTTTTGGTTTCTGATAAGAGTTCACCAAGATCTACAACTACTATAATATGAAGTGTCTGGCTTCAGTCGTTACAAAACGTCGGGGTATAGTTGAACAGATGGACTCACTCACTCACTCACTCACTCACTTACATACACTGAATAGCTATTTAACCAGCTCTGCTGACATTTGGTCAGCTGAGCTAAAAAGGGCTTCAAATCATCCTTGGAGTCCTTACCCTCGTTTTTTCATGGCCAGTGGAACTTAGAAAGGCCTAATTAATTTGATCTGGATCTCATGCGTGCAAAGAACTCGCAAAAAATCTCACCGCTATCGAAATGTGACAAATTCCAAAGATCTTGGTTAGCTTCGTGTCTATAAATGCTATGCGTCAGTGTCAAGGCATATGCAAGGATCGCCTGGCCGTATGGTTTACCAAGCTGGCTCCGGCGGTTATCCTCAAGGTACTGGACTGCCGTGCGCATACGATGGGCGTGGTCACCAGATGACTGATTGATCTGAAATGTTAAAGGATTATAATCAACATTGGGTGACTACATACAGTAACCGCTACTGATTCAACGAAATGAGCAATGTCATTTAACTACAATAAGCTCATTTATTATCAAAGTTATCCTTAGATGGTCCATATGGGTGTCATCATTAAATGGAGATAACACCATCTGGAATATTGGTCAATTTGGATGAGAATTTGAATGACACTCACCACGTCCTTACATGTTGCAATGCATTCCACGATAAATGAACTTAACGTCACATCGTTCATTAGAGTTTGACCTTGGCCCTGTAGTTAGATATTGAGAAAGCTGATACCGGTAGTTAGTTAACGTCATACTAGATAGTGACTTCCAGCACCGTCAAAACCTATCACTTATCCGTATAAAAAATACGAATGGCGCATACGGGTAATTGATACGTACTGTAAGTCGGACATAAAATGAGCTTCAACATCGGTAACTTAAGTTATCCGTGTGCAATTTGTGAACAGCTCGAGATAACTCACGCAATGAAAACGCCTCTAATATCTATAAAAACTTCACGTATTTTAGTACTTCTCAAATCATGATGTAGATGTAGAGATGGAAAGATGATAAAAGTCTCTATTTAGCTGCAAATGCAAGTTAAATTGTTCCATATCATACGTAAAGCGTCCCGCATTGAATATACAATGTAGTTCTTGCATTTTTCCGTATACTTTTGCGGTGCCACTAATTGTCGTTCAATGCTAAACTACACAAACTGATGATGACGCAAAATTGATAGGGGTACGTTATAATTATACGGGCAGGATTCGACAGCGCTAAAAATGTTGGTAACATGTTGGTAAAAAGGTCATGTGTACAAAGTTTCAAGTTCATAGTCCTTTTGGTTAAGAAACGTGCCACTGTTTTTGAAACAGGATACAGACGACGGACGACGGACACTGCGGTATTATATAGACTTCCCTACGGGTGAACGAAAAAGGAAAATTAACCCACTTTTTTCAGGAGTGGATGTGACACATTTGCTCACTGGCCAGTACACCATCACTTTCTTGGTGCTATTATCATTATTATGCCCCGACGCTCCAAAATTGGTGGTCCATCGCACAGATTTCAATTATTAAGAGATTCGGTGATCAGTCGGTTTTTTGTTACCATATTTCTATAGAACATGCTAAACTAGTTACTTTCTAACATGCTTACACTCATAGAAGATTTTTTTATGAGTTTTGGTGTGTAAAGAGCCTGCGATTTTCCCTCAAAATTTTGATTGATATTACATTCATGATTGATCAATTAATGTTAGCGCCACTAAAAGGACCTACACTCATGACACTTATGCAGTAGGTATAAGTACATGTGCGATTTATCTATCCTTGAGTATGAAACTTCACCCAATGTGCTTCCCTTCACCATGAGGTAAACATGGGTGCCAGTACTGATTTGAAGTGAAGCCCTGTGATGGGCAAGTCTCCCATTCAGGGAGGGCAATGCTTCTTGAACTCTTATTGCTGCGGAATCCAGGATAAACGAAAGCCATGTAAGCGTTGGGTTCGGGCTATAACCGATCGAGGAGACTCAAAAGTCATCCCTATTCTTTTACTTACCAACGTATATGGGTACCTGATATGGTATTTTTCGAAGAATCTCCCGCTTTCACTCTCCCAAGCGTTTTTGAAGAGCCAGTTGACGGCTTCCTCCACGTGCTTAGGGAGCATTTCCCCCATGCTTCTAATGCTGGCGGCTTGGCAGAACACTTTGGCAACAAAAGCGGTCAACCTGGATTTAAGGGATAAAATGGAGAATCCGTGATAAATTAATCTAAATGTACTCTTTGCTGCCTACCCCTACCCCCCTGAGAAAAGTTGAGCTTGACATTATTTTCCTTTTATATCTGATAAACTAATGGTTGATTTAAAAAAATCTACACTTTTAATGGGCAGAATCTTTCAAATAAAGAGTCTGGTCATGGTAAGTTTCCTTTCACCTCACAGCTCTCTCGGGCAATTTGCTAAAAGCCATGATAAAGCTCAGGCATTTTAATCAAGATACAATCTGAGCATATCACAACATATCAACTATCGTCCCTAAAAGTTTCAGTGCTCTCTACCAAGCGGTATGCAGGAGTTTTCCTGAAACGATTCTTTGTCAAAATTTGGCCCAAATTAGCAATAAACATGCAAATTACGTAATCAATGATAAAAAGGATATTGCGATTTTGTGTCAAATTTCATTGAAAGACTGCTATCCGTTTGGGTTCCAAGTCGGGATTTAAAAGAAGATAAACGGCACTCGCTCCAAGGAAAACATCATGGCCGCTTTCTTCTTCGGCAGATCTCTGGTGTCTCGTCGAACAGTATCGACAGGTGGCTGGGTTGACATTTGTAGGAATGAATTATTCCTATCTCGTCACCAGGAGCGCAAATGAGCAGAATGCCAAGCAACAAACTTTCATTAGACATCCCGGTCACCGTAGAAATAGCGAGGAATGTTCCCTCTATCGGAATATGCCGACACTAAATCAGAAGCCATGTTTTATTCAATGTACGCGAACCGAATTTCATTTCCAATTTTACATATGGATAACAAAATAGTTGGCAGTCGAATGCAAGTGATAAATGAACTATTCATAGCGTAACATCTATAGATTAACTAGATATTCATGCTTTGGGCTTCACTGCCCTAGTGTCAGTGTTGAAAGTGATTCGTGCCCACCTGTGGTGTACCACATGCAGTACGCTAGTACTCAGTCCAAGTAGCTTGTAAATAAAACGGCCAGGGGCCATTGTGCTCACCGTATAGATATTTGGTGCTTTGGAATTCATCCAGATTAAGAAACATTGTACATGTATAGTATATAGGTCAAACCAAAGTCGGTATGACATGTGATGTATCGTTGCTTGGAGTAAGTACCATAAGAATATCATCAAAAACAAGTCACTGATAAACGAGACAAGCCCTTCGGCGATAATGGCTCACTGTGAGAAATGATTGCTATAATGTTGTCAACAGGGACTGGACCAATTGGTTCACTTACTGAATCCAAGATGGCAGACCACCAGACTAAAATGCGAGTACTAATTGAAGAGGTTAGAAGTATAATCAGGCTAAGGCACATTTTAAACCCTATATTTGGAGAAAAATGCAAAAATATGAAAAAAATCTTCACATTCCCTGGAAACACGCAAGTGATGATTTCTAGATATCGCTGAATCATTAAGAGGCACAGATTATAAGCGCGCAGCAGAAAAGAAAGCGCTACTATGGTTAACGTGCATACGACGTCATCCAATGTAAACAATGTTTCTCAAGTCCATGGATTCGTTTCAAATGGCTTAAATTTGACTTAAAATGGCCGCCAGAAGAGATAAACGCGCGAAAGTAGCAACTCGACTATTCTGAGCTCCGAGAGAGAACCACACGATTATTCTCACTGTTTTTTAATCAAACTTCAATTTCTGGGGGTTTAACCCCCGACATATGTGTTTTGATTTTTGATACTTTAGTAACAGTATCCAAAAGATGCTTAAAATGGATATAATCCCGAAATAATGAAGCAAAAGACGGGCAGGCGTTCGAGAAAAAAAAAATTTATTTTGAGATTTCAATAAACCTTTTGAACGAATTCCACACGGGCCGTGGTGGGATCCGAAGACACCTTAAGGAGAAATGTATGTTTTTATGGGGTACCATTGGTTTTGCAGATCTTCTGGTTTTTTCTAAAGAATAATCAATATTCGCTAGCAGGCTTTTTATGCTCCCAGACATGAAGAGGGTTCTATGTTCCTCAGGTTCTTTGTTCATCAGTCTGGTGTTCCTCAAGAGTCAAGTGTCTTCCAGTCTCTTGGCCTGCAAAAACCCTTTCCAACCAATTTTTTATGCATTAACCATCGGCAACATGTTGGTGGGGAAAAACCTGATCCCTGACCCCTTGAATTGGTTGCCCAGGTACGACCATGGCTCTCCATGGCGACAGTTGCGCGAGTTCAATAGAGCTTGCACTTTACATTATAATCTGCCAGAGTCCCAGACTACGATAGTCTGGACACCTTTCGGGGGGGGGGGACATTTTCCATTTCTTTGCCGGCTATTATGACGATGGAGTTGAGTTACTGCTAATGCGATACACGGAGAAAACTGTCTATCAAAACAAAACATTGGCGGAAGGAACTATAGCAGGGTCCCAACCAGGGGGTTTGGGGGGTTTCCCCCCAACCTAAAGGCGCTGCGCGCTTACTAGGGCACTGCACTGATAATATTATTGATTTATGTCAAGAAAATATAATTTTGATAACTTTGAAACCTGGTGGACGCTGGTGGACGCTGTTTAGGATATCCGGCCTATACGTATACGTTGACTTCAGAATTCACCGGCCATCCGCATCAGGCTGCAAGTGCAACTCTGTCAGTCAGTGTCACCCAAACCAGGTCATACCAATGCTGCCAGCGATTCACAGACAACTAATTGACACTTCGATGAGTATTTCCATCACCTCGACATCTGAAAACTTACTGATTTTGTACGGAAAGCAAGCAGTGAACGCTGTAAACATTAATGGATGACGGGAATTACGGTGATTACCTCGTTCCGAATGCTCACCATAAGCTTAGTTGCATACAGTCATACACCTGCAATACTTCATCGATCCCAGGTTGATTATCGGCTAATGTAGCATATCATTATCACACCCCCGGATCAAACCTTACTAATCAAACCTGAAACTATCGAACTGGCACGATATTCGTTCTTTTCTTTAAATATTTGTCGATGGAATCAAATGGAATCAAATGGAATAAATTGTTTGTGGCCGATTTGCACTACTCACACGCGTCCAAAAAATCAACATTTTGCGAATGTACTCGATTTGTTCGAACATAGTAAGCTCGTCCCCTTGTACGAATGTACGTACATATGACCATAATAAATCAATATGAATAACACCCTAGAAAAGGGGCGTGGCAAAATTACATGGAAAAACGAAAAAAACAGATATATACGATGGTTTGTTGTCCAAAATCACTTCACGAGACACACCTATGATGCCAAACACAGCCAATGATGCCGATTGCGCCCGAATCGGTCAGCCCTTATGGACAAACGAGGTTATCGCAAAATGAGGTTAAAAAACCCATGCAACTTTAATGGTCACTATAGACAATGAGCCAATATTGCACTTTTTACCTATTTTAGTTTTGGCCTCCTGGTGGCCGAGTTAAGTACCAGATCAGATCGAAATTCGGTGTCCGAGGTTACATGACGTAGGGAGTCATGTGTATCAAATTTCAAGTTCATAGCTTTACTGGTTAAGAAACGTGTCATAGTTTACACTATAACGGCCAATTTACTCCATATGACCTCTGTGACCTTGAAAAGTACGTCAAATTGAAAACCCGTAAGAAATGTGATGTTGTTTTCTTCCTAAGAGTACCTACCATAAAAATCTTATCAAAAACAAGTCACTTATAAGCGAGATATCACACTTTTTAGATTTCCACTTTTGGCCCCCTGATGGCAAAGTTGAGAATCAGATCAAACTGAAATTCAGCACCAGAGGTTATGTGATATAGGGGGTTATATGTACCAATTTTCAAGTTCAAAGCTTTAGTGGTTAAGAAACATACCATAGTTTACACTCTAACGGCCAATTTACGCCATATGACCTCTGTGACCTTGAATAGTAGGTCAAATTAAAAACCCGTATTATATAAGATGTATATTTGCTATGAGTACCTACAACAAAAGTTTCATCGAAAACAAGTCACTAATAAGCGAGATATCACACTTTTTAGATATCGACATTTGGCCCCCTGGTGGCCAAGTTGAGAATCACATCGGACCGAAATTCAGTGTCAGAGGTCAACTGACCTAGGGGGTGCTGTGTACAAAGTTTCAAGTTCATAGCCCTAGCGGTTAAGAAACGTGCCACTGTTTCTGAAACAGGATACGACGGACGACGACGACGACGACGACGACGCCGCCGCCGCCGCCGCCAACGGACACAGCGCTATCGTATAGACTCCCCTTACGGTGAGCCAAAGAGGGATACCCTAAACTAAGAGCCAAGAGCCAAGGGCAACAATCACCTTTTTTTACAGGACAGAAAGGCGTACGTAATTTTCTATCACTGCGCCATCCACACGGTCCAACTGTCATGTGATCTTTGAGATTTCGCGGGAAATGAAACTGTAAACAAACGCACGTGCGCAGTTCGACTATGGTTTTTCCCGGTGATTTGAAAAGGGATTCTTAAAGGTAGGAACTTGGGTGAAATTGATGTAGTCATTTAACAAATAATATATGCAGTTAGGGGCTTAAACCTTTAAAGGGGCTCTATAGGCAGCAGCTAGGCAGGCAAGATGAAGTTACACAATGTCGCCAATAGGGGTCTCTCCCATCTCACAGTACATCAAAACTATTCACGCCTGTACGGGGAATATATTAACTGCAAATCAAACATGACCCAGTGCCCATAGCGTCACCTGAATAGGGCCAATTTAACTCCCCTGCTCCTGCCTTTAGTCCCCCTTTAAGCATCCTCTTGCAAACAGAGCCTACAACACGGCTTCTCCTAACGTACATGTATATTTATCAGGTAAAATGGCCTGATATTCAATGTCAGGATGCCCTTTAAGGGGAAGGGGACTGTGTTTAGGCCTACTGTGTGTTTAGGGGTCATACGCATACATCCATACATACAGCTGGCATCCCCATCCGGATCCATTTTTGACGGCCCGAATGACAAACACGTGTGACGGTACAGAGTGTATGAAGTGCAGGCACAATGTACACCGTATTGTACAGACGGCATAACGACAGTGCGATAAAAAATCCAGGCTACAGACAACCCTTATCCAGGCCAGCTATTCATACGAAAAAAAACACACGAAAAAACACATTTTGCGCTGAAAATATGGATCGGAGACATATCTGATTGGCTTCAAGGGTAAAATCTACATGCACATATGAAAAATTAGGAGATTCCATGAAGCGGTTAAAGACTGAGGAGGTAGATATAAAGTTCTAGTATTAATACATGTAGATAAGAAGAAGAAATATTTTTAGTGGAAACAGTCTATTAAATGGATTGGGATTTATTATTTCTGGGATTGGGCATATGTCTACCAACACCAATACCGGTACTGCCCCTATCAAATGATCTGCGACCCACGGTCAAAGTGGAACAAAAGTTCATCACCACGGCTCTTACAGTCCATAAGGTCGACTCCCGGTACAAAATAAGATAAAACTCCATGACAATGGTCGTAATCACTAAGAATTTCTAGGCCCGGTGCACATTGATAGATAGCGCTAATTACCCCAGCAGTAAAATAGGCCTAGATAGTGACCCGGGTCGCTACGTAGCGCCCCGGGACAGATTGTTTGGAGATAGGTTTGTCCCGGGGCGCTACGTAGCGGCCCGGGACAGATTGTTTGGAGACAGCATTGTCCCGGGGCGCTACGTAGCGGCCCGGGAAGGGTTGGATGGAGTTGGCGTTATACCGGGCCGCTCCGTGATAGGTTGTCGGGAGATTGCGTTGTACCGGGGCGCTACGTAGCGGCCCGGGTAGGGTTGGATGAAGTTTGCATTATACCGGGCTGGTCCGTGATATGTTGTTAGGAGGTTGCGTTATACCGGGTCACCCGGGTAGGGTTGAGTGGAGATTGTGGTATACCCGGGACGGTTTGTTCGACAACGATGCTACCTGTGGTTGGAATAATTTTATTAATGATCACCTTGGTTTCTTTTGATGATTAGTTAGCCTAAGACCGCAGTGGGGTCTCTAAAATGCGCAACCGGTTTCACGACAAATCATCCGAATTCCGTAAATATGATATCAAATCGCATGCAGACACAAGCTAGACTTCAGACATACATAATTCTGTAGCCTGGATAAAAGATACAATGTACATGTGCATGTAGTACATATATACATGTATTGGCCTGGCAAAGTCATGAAGTATAGGCCTTGCTTCAGAGATGTTATGGACATATTAGGTCATTGTCATATGTTCTTTCCTCCGTCTGGATTCTCTCTTGGGATGAGGCACTGCTCTTGATAGGTCTACTACATGCCATCTCAACCAGGATAGGTTTTACCAGGCCTACCCCCTCAGAGGAGACTATCTATGCAACTGCAATGACGAACAGGGACATCTTCTAGAAGGATTCTCCTTTGGGTTGGGGCACTCCGCCCTTGATAGGCCTACTGCATGCCATGTCATCCACGGTGTGGGTTCTACCAGGCCTGCCCCCATAGAGGAGACTATCTATGCAACTGCAATGACGAACATGGACATCTTCTAGAAGGATTCTCCTTTGGCCTGCCCCCTCAGAGGAGACTATCCCTGTAACTGTAATATCGACCAGGGACATCTTCTACAAGGATTCTCCTTTGGGTTGGGGCACTCCGCCCTTGATAGGCCTACGTCTGTTACGGATCAACTCTGAAACAGTTTCAACTCTGAAAGACACCAACTCAACTTTGAAACTGCATCTCTGAAAGTATGAAAGCCTATGACCGCAGTGGGTTCTCTAAAATGCGCTACCGGTTTCACGACAAATCAACCGAATTTCGTAAATATGATATCAAATCGCATGCAGACACAAGCTAGACTTCAGACAAACATAATTCTGAAGCCTGGATAAAAGATACAATGTACAATCATGTTCAAAAGTTTATGGACACCAGTTTTTGCACATTTTCTCAAAAACGGCTAATCCTATTGAACCGAAATTTTCACCAATGGTGGAGAATCTTCTTGGCTATCGAATGACGTGATAGTTGATATCAGGACCAATTGCATAACAAAGTTATTACATCATTTTGAGAGGCATCTTTTTTTACCTTTTTGTTAATCAATTTTTCAAAACCAAATTTACCCTACATTATATCTTGCACATTGCTAAGACTTTCTGTGAAAAAAATTGGATAAATCTCATTTCGGTTTTGAGATATATCGAAATATCAAAATTTTGATATTTTGATATTTTGATATTTTGATAATTTGATATTTTTGGGTTTTTTGCAACTGTATCATTGAGAAGTCATACCCAAATAATGAATGGCACCAATTTAGCACAGCTAGCAACAAATATTGCTGAGAAAAGGTGGATACTTGGTAGTATGAAAATGTTCATATTATAATTTCAAGATGTTCCTTTAGTTGAAAATCAGAAAAAAATCACCATTCATTCAGGGGACATGGGTACTACTAGGATATATCGAAAAATCAGAAAAATCTCAAAATTTTCAGAATATGGATAAATAAAAATTTTGATATTTTGATATATCATGAAAAGTAAATGATATTTTCAAATACTTTCTTCACAGAAAGTCTTAGCATTGTTATCTGTATGATGCAAGATTTATACTTCGATTTAAAAAATCCATCAACCAAAAAGTGAAAAATAGATGCCCCTCAAAAGTATGTAATAACTTTGTTATGCAATTGGTCCTGATATCAACTATGATATCATTCGATAGCCAAGAAGATTCTCCAACATTGGTGAAAATTTGGGTAAAAAAGGATTAGCCGTTTTTGAGAAAATGTGCAAAATCTGGTGTCCATAAACTTTTGACCATGAGTGCACATGTGCATGTAGTACAAATATATTGGCCTGGCAAAGTCATGAAAAAATAGGCCTCGTTTCAGAGATGTTATGGACATATTTATTAGGTCCTTGTCATCTGTTCATTCTTCCGTTCGTTTCATATTTTCTTATTGATTTTGAAACCTTTCGTCCTTATATGTTAATGTTTTTGGAACAAAGAGATTGATACCCTGTTCACGGATGTGTAACAGCGCATTACTCCATGACTTGTGTAGGCCTACTACTGTACGTGCATGCGTGTGTGCACATACAGACTGTTGATGTACACACACGCTGTGTATGCCCTATTCCAAATTGACTCCTTCCCGCGCTCGTCACCAAGGCAACCCCAATTAGACATAAGGAAGTCCAGGCTTCATTCGTAGATGTTCTTATCAAAATTGCCGAGCACTACCGAAGTTGGATGGGATATAGCAATGCAGCAGGCGGGTGGGAGAGGGGGGGGGGACTCTTATAAATAGGCTAGGCCTAGAGATAGGTTGTGTCGTGACATGTCCTCGGCGACTGTTGTCTCATCTTTAGGCCTACTCTTGGAATAAGACCCCAGCTGGGTGAAACACGAGGCCTACACCCCCTGCCTTATGAAGTATATAGGCCTAAATGTTGTGACAATCCTCACTGTTAATTGTCTCATCTCTCCGAACTATGGGTTGTGACGTGTCTCCAGCGACTATCCTGATAGGCTAGGCTACTAGAGGACACCAAATTTGGTCCTGCCTAATATTATTAACATCATTATCCGCATCATCATCATCTTCCGGTAGGCCTAAATGGTAGGGCGCAGTTTGCGCGTTATTAACCATGAAGTAGTTGCTCATTACGCAGACGGTGCACAGACGTTTATAAAATCTTGGTCGGTGCGATTAAAACGATAAAATATGGTGGTTAAAATAGTTGTGGTCTACGCGGAGCTGGAGGCTAGGGGTCTTGGCAGATGTTGTCGCTTCTGGGAGGGTGTTCCAGCTTCTGATCGTTCTGTGGAAGAAGGATGATGCCTCTTGCTGGGTGGTATCTGTCCAGGCCTCGGGTCCTCGGGTCGCCCATGGTGATGGAGTCTGGGGCGACGAAGTCCACGAGGCTGTGCCGGATATTGTAAAGCACTGTAGTGATGCCTTCCTTCTCCTCTCTTTGAGTGTATCCCACTGTAGGGTTTGGAGTTGGCGGGTGACAGATCCTGGTCTTCGGTCTCTGTATTCATTGGTGACAAAAAAAATCGCGCTGCTCTTCGTTGAATTCGCTCCAGTAGGTCGGTTGTGACTGCCCTTTTTACGACTATCTGCATCTTAGTAAGGACACCTTGGTCTTGCCTATGTAGGACACTGTCAGCAGCACAGCAGCAGTATGTTGTTCTTTGCGATCTGTCTCATCTTGGTAGGCCTAGCCCCCCCCCCCCCCCCACAGGACACATTGGTTCTGTCTATGATATCATAGGTTGTGACATGCCCTTTGCGACTATCTGTCTCATCTTGGTAGGCCTAGCCCCCCCCCCCCCCTCCCCACAGGACACATTGGTCCTGTCTATGGATATTATAGGTTGTGACTGTCCTTTGCGACTATCTGTCTCATCTTGGTACGCCTAGCCCCCCCCCCCCCCCCACAGGACACATTGGTTCTGTCTATGATATTATAGGTTGTGGCTGCCCTTTGCGACTATCTGTCTCATCTTGGTACAGCATGACACATTGGTCCTGTCTATGGATATTATAGGTTGTGGCTGCCCTTTGCGACTATCTGTCTCATCTTGGTAGGCCTACCCCCTCCCACAGGACACATTGGTTCTGGCTGTGATATTAAAGGTTGTGACATGCCCTAGCTTTGCGACTACTGTGTCATCGTGGTGCAACAGGACACCTTGGTTCTGTCTATGATATTATATGTCCTTTGCGAGTCTGTGGTCTCATCTTAGTATATAGAACACGACACCTTGCCCTGCCTTTTATCAAGGGTTTACATGTCCTTTGCGACTATCTGTTTCATTTTGGTACAATAGGACACCAATCTTTCATACCACATTATGTATGAGCATGACATTTTTGAATGACGAATCATCTTCACAACGAATAACAAGTAGGGCCTTAAATGTCATTTATTTGTCTTTCATTTGGTGAAAACTTAATCTTATCACAGTCATACAAAGTTATGTTATAAGCAGAACACTAAAATGCTATTTTCAGAAGATTTTGTATCTGGGCTGAAGCATAAAAGAGGTGCAAACAATCATCAGTATTTCTACAGAAAAACTCCATTAAAGTCATCTTTTATACACTACAGTGCATGCCTAAACCTGTCCAAGATGGTAGCCCAAAAGGGCAAAAGAGCATATAAAAATACACGCTGCTTGGTTCAAGGCAAGCTGGTTCCAACAAACACAATAATTAGGCCTATATCCAATCTTAATTACTACAACACAATCGCGTGGCATACACATGGGTGAATTCAGGCCTTTTATGTAATCCCCACGCGTTTATTAAGCGGTCGGGGTGAGGAACTGGGTTGCTTATTGGGGGTCGTGTGTTGGCGTCCTGTGCTATAGGCCTACCTGGCTATAGGGTATAGGCCTACATGGGCCCCTACTGAACATTATTTCGTCTCTCCTCATAGGCCTATGCTTCATGATATATCTGTAACAGCCCCATGGGCATTAACAAGATGAAATAAATTGAATTGTACTATGCTTTACTATAAGAAAACACTTGGTGTTTAATATCTCTGTGAGATACAAAATAATAAACCAAATAATAAACCAAATTGATAATAATCCCGGTACTGTATCTGATTCATTTAGCCAGAGTCATTCTAAACAGTTGTTTAGAATGACTCTGATTTAGCCCTGTGGATCCGGTGTAAAAGTAAAAAGTGTCCCCCCTGGAAAAAGTGTCCGGCCCTATTGTATTCTGCAATATGGTTCTATAGAGACCCTGACCGTCGCACCGACCAAGATTTTATAAACGTCTGTGCACCGTCTGCGTAATGAGCAACTACTTCATGGTTAATAACGCGCAAACTGCGCCCTACCATTTAGGCCTACCGAAAGATGATGATGATGATGATGCGGATAATGATGTTAATAATATTAGGCAGGACCAAATTTGGTGTCCTCTAGTAGCCTAGCCTATCAAGATAGTCGCTGGAGACAAGTCACAACCCATAGTTCGGAGAGATGAGACAATTAACAGTGAGGATTGTCACAACCTTTAGGCCTATATACTTCATAAGGCAGGGGGTGTAGGCCTAGTGTTTCACCCAGCTGGTGTCTTATTCCAAGAGTAGGCCTAAAGATGAGACAACAGTCGCCGAGGACATGTCACGACACAACCTATCTCTAGGCCTAGCCTATTTATAAGAGCCCCCCCCCCCCCCCTCTCCCACCCGCCTGCTGCATTGCTATATCCCATCCAACTTCGGTAGTGCTCGGCAATTTTGATAAGAACATCTACGAATGAAGCCTGGACTTCCTTATGTCTAATTGGGGTTACCTTGGTGACGAGCGCGGGAAGGAGTCAATTTGGAATAGGGCATACACAGCGTGTGTGTACATCAACAGACTGTATGTGCACACACGCATGCACGTACAGTAGTAGGCCTACACAGGTCATGGAGTAGTGCGCTGTTACACATCCGTGAACAGGGTATCAATCTCTTTGTTCCAAAAACATTAACATATAAGGACAAAAGGTTTCAAAATCAATAAGAAAATATGAAACGGACGGAAGAAAGAACAGATGACAAGGACCTAATAAATATGTCCATAACATCTCTGAAACGAGGCCTATTACTTCATGACTTTGCCAGGCCAATATATTTGTACTACATGCACATGTACATTGTATCTTTTATCTTATCCAGGCTTCAGAATTATGTTTATCTGAAGTCTAGCTTGTGTCTGCATGCGATCTGATATCATATTTACGAAATTCGGTTGATTTGTCGTGAAACCGGTAGCGCATTTTAGAGAACCCACTGCGGTCATAGGCTTTCATACTTTCAGAGATGCAGTTTCAAAGTTGAGTTGGTGTCTTTCAGAGTTGAAACTGTTTCAGAGTTGATCCGTAACAGACGTAGGCCTATCAAGGGCGGAGTGCCCCAACCCAAAGGAGAATCCTTGTAGAAGATGTCCCTGGTCGATATTACAGTTACAGGGGTAGTCTCCTCTGAGGGGGCAGGCCAAAGGAGAATCCTTCTAGAAGATGTCCATGTTCGTCATTGCAGTTGCATAGATAGTCTCCTCTATGGGGGCAGGCCTGGTAGAACCCACACCGTGGATGACATGGCATGCAGTAGGCCTATCAAGGGCGGAGTGCCCCAACCCAAAGGAGAATCCTTCTAGAAGATGTCCCTGTTCGTCATTGCAGTTGCATAGATAGTCTCCTCTGAGGGGGTAGGCCTGGTAAAACCTATCCTGGTTGAGATGGCATGTAGTAGACCTATCAAGAGCAGTGCCTCATCCCAAGAGAGAATCCAGACGGAGGAAAGAACATATGACAATGACCTAATATGTCCATAACATCTCTGAAGCAAGGCCTATACTTCATGACTTTGCCAGGCCAATATATATGTACTACATGCACATGTACATTGTATCTTTTATCCAGGCTTCAGAATTATGTACTACATGCACATGTACATTGTATCTTTTATCCAGGCTTCAGAATTATGTATGTCTGAAGTCTAGCTTGTGTCTGCATACGATTTGATATCATATTTACGGAATTCGGATGATTTGTCTTGAAACCGGTAGCGCATTTTAGAGACCCCACTGCGGTCTTAGGCTAACTAATCATCAAAAGAAACCAAGGTGATCATTAATGAAATTATTCCAACCACAGGTAGCATCGTTGTCGAACAAACCGTCCCGGGTATACCACATCTCCACTCAACCCTACCCGGGTGACCCGGTATAACGCAACCTCCTAACAACATATCACGGTCCAGCCCGGTATAATGCAAACTTCATCCAACCCTACCCGGGCCGCTACGTAGCGCCCCGGTACAACGCAATCTCCCGACAACCTATCACGGAGCGGCCCGGTATAACGCCAACTCCATCCAACCCTTCCCGGGCCGCTACGTAGCGCCCCGGGACAATGCTATCTCCAAACAATCTGTCCCGGGCCGCTACGTAGCGCCCCGGGACAAACCTATCTCCAAACAATCTGTCCCGGGGCGCTACGTAGCGACCCGGGTCACTATCTAGGCCTATTTTACTGCTGGGGTAATTAGCGCTATCTATCAATGTGTACCGGGCCTAGAAATTCTTAGTGATTACGACCATTGTCATGGAGTTTTATCTTATTTTGTACCGGGAGTCGACCTTATGGACTGTAAGAGCCGTGGTGATGAACTTTTGTTCCACTTTGACCGTGGGTCGCAGATCATTTGATAGGGGCAGTACCGGTATTGGTGTTGGTGGACATATGCCCAATCCCAGAAATAATAAATCCCAATCCATTTAATAGACTGTTTGGAGTAAAATCAATGGTCTTCCCCGGCTGGGGAAGCTTAATGATCATGAAATATCAATAGTTACCATGCACTTGAAGGTGAAGAACTGTAAGCAGCAAATGACCCATCTTTCTTCTTGAAGGCAAGTTGGCTTTGATATCCCT
Source organism: Lineus longissimus (assembly GCF_910592395.1). NCBI lineage: Eukaryota > Metazoa > Nemertea > Pilidiophora > Heteronemertea > Lineidae > Lineus > Lineus longissimus. Next base: position 13,273,762 of record NC_088317.1, on the reverse strand, counting down.
TTGTGATAAAATCGTATGCTTGATCCTCAAGTCTTCCAGTCAGTTTCCCAGTCTTTTTCAGGTAGTTGGTGGCATAGACAAGTGGACCCATCGCAGCAATGTTTTGTTCTCCACAGCCTTGGGGAAGCTGGATTCTATTGGTTATGTCAAAGTCTCCGGATGGTACCATGGGTCCGAGTAAGTTACCTTTAAACGAATAAATAGAGTAATAAACACCGTGGCATGGTCGTTTGACTGACTGTTGTCCTCGGGCATCCGTACTGATCTTCCAGTGGTATTGCCTCCGTAGCCTCCGCCCATACCACTGAAGAAATATATTGGCATCTTTCTGTATATCGCGCGCCTGTTTGCCATGCACCTCTCCCGCGGCTGTTATAAAACGCGGATTCCGCGGAAATCCGCGGAAAAATCTAACTTGGCTACAGGGTGGCTACCTGAACCGTAGGTGAGAGTTTTTCATATTAGTAGTGTGCATTGTTGTGCGCATGAAGTACTCCTGGTGACAAGGTCTTTGGGAATCCCCGTTATATGGTGCGCTGTATGCGCCGTAAATCACAAGCACCTTGTAGTTTGAAATAAACTTATACTCTAGACGGGCCGCGAAGTAAGTTTTTGTGATTGCTTAAAATAGACTCCAATATGCAGTCGCATATGGTTGGTTAGGTTCGAGCTGCAAGGAGATTGTCCTAAAAAAATTCGTAGGCCAGAATTCAGTTCGTCATCGACTTTTATTTGAAGGAGGCATATACCGTAACGTACATCAATCCGGGCATCAATCACACTTGAAAGCAGCCCCGCAATGTGTTCCGTTAGGCTGGGTTCACATAGAACTATACTATTCGGGTATTCGGTGCACGTTTTGCCAGGGCACGCGGGTACCTGAAATCGAACAAGGAAATTTCACAATACCGGGTCACATAAGAGGGCACTATTCGAAAAGGTCGTATACCTGCGTATAGTATAGTATAGTATAGTGGGAATCGTGCGCGTTCGATTTTCGTGCAGCGTATACCACCCTGTTCAGAATTGACCAGTGCATTTTAATGTTATCTATCACAATTATTAAACGATTTATTGCATACTACAGGATAAGTTAGAAACAACAGTACTCATTTTTACTCATTTTATTGCAATTTCTAAGTACAGGCCTTCATTACATCTTTTATTACTAATCAACTAAATGATTCTTTTAATTAACATCTGGATGATCCATGAGGTTTTTAAATTGTGGTACTCCCCCAACAGAGGTCTCATCTTAAAGTGCTGCCGCACCCATTCTGCCTTTCTTTCTTTGGTCTTTGTGCCTGGTCAGCTTCATCCTCGGCTAAGAGGAGAAGAGCCAAATCTTCTTCGTCTGAACTGTCCATCTGATCGGCGCCAAAAGACCGAATACCGCACGCATGCTACCCTATGTGTCGCCGTGCCCGTATAGCGTACAGCGAATACCGAATAGCGTATATCGAATAGAGTATACCGAATACCGTATAGTTTTATGTGAACCCAGCCTTAGGGAAAGAACCAAGAAAAATAGAGGGAAGAGTCGATCGGAATGGCATGAATGGCGCTCCAGAGGATTAAAATCTGACCGATGAAATGTGCAGATAACTGGTAGTTCTTGCCTCCGATTTATGATTTATGTTGTTATTTGCATAATATAATTATCATTCAATATTATGCGCGTATTTACTGGCGGCTTTGTGATTTTTCCGAGGATTTCCGCGGAATCCGCGTTTTATAACAGCCGCCTCTCCCGAATGTATCTGATTCTGTCGTATGCAGTGTACACTATCTGTATACGGTATATATTGTAACAGCATATACTGGTATATGGTTAACCCATTTCTTCGATCACACAGACCTCACCTCCATGGCCAGTGCGCTGCTAATGGATTAGAAATGGCTTGTCTGCCCTTTTTATCATCTCTTGGCACTGCATAAGTTTCAACGCAAAGTATGTGTTTTTTGAATGAGACCCAAAAATGCTACAGGCGGTGAAGAGCGATGACATATTACGTTGTGACTCGTGGCTCTGTGGCTCTTGGGCTCTTTGCTCTCAGATTAGGCACTCCGACACTGCCGAGATTTCTGAACCCTGTACCAGCGACAGCGATGGTCAGTGGCATCACCGCTAAATTGTTACAGTTGTGTGTACAGTGATGCCATGTTTGAGTACGTAATAGTCTAGCAACTTCAATTGGAAATAGACTGCGTATAGCTGTATTCTTCTTCAAGGTATTGACGCCGTTGTCTGGAAGCTGGAGCAATATCAATACTGAGGGTCAAGATGTGGGCATCAAGACCACTCGGTGTTTTCCAATGGTAGCATCTATGATTTTGAATTTATCAAATTGGGATTTATCATTCCTGGGTTTGCACATTTGTCTAGCAGCACAGAGTACTGTGACCAGTCTTTCAAAACTGGTTCGACTGTCAAGTAAATGTAAAAGACAGATCGTCAAATAGGGTTCCTTCATTCCAGTAGATCGACCTTTAGTGCCTACTCGTAAAACGGCATCAATAAGTCAGTCACGTCAACATTCTAAGTATGTTCTCCACTGGTGTACTAAGATATTTAATGTATAACCTTTTATGTTACTATCGATATACATGTATCGGGATTATCAATCTTCACCCCGCCTATGTGCCTACATAAAACTGTATTTTGAAAGACTAGTCACGGTACTCTGTGCTGGTAGACAAATGTGCGATCCCAGAAATGATAAATCCCAATTCAAATTATAGACTGTTTCGTTTAAAGTGCAACTTGTACTGTAATTGAAGAGTCTATGAAAGTTAGTAGCAGTCGCACCGTACTTAATTTTTGCAACCAACAAGTCAGTATCAGTCAAAATATGGCCGGTTGGTTTGTGTACCTCCGGCAGGTCCTGTCCATTCTCCGAAGCGAACATAATACTCAAACATGATCTCTCTGCCACTTTTAGCGTATATGCTGCATTAGGCCATAAAAATGAATATTTCGTTTTTCATCACTCTGATTTGAAAACAAATCGGAGCGGAGGGGAAATTATATTTTATATTTTAAGGCCAAAGGCACATGGCAGACAAGGAGAGATCGGGAAAAACACAAGATACTTTTGAGCGACCAATAATCAGTATTGACGGAAGTATACCGGGTAAATAGATTGTTTCAAGTGCCCCCAGGTCAGAGATACATTGTAAACAGGGATGGCAAAAAACACACTTGTCTGCAAAAATATGAAATATTATTTTTTTCTGGGCGGAGGTCAAAATCGGGATGGACGGTGATGAAACCTACTTATTTATTTTTTTGGACTTGCAATCGCCGAGTGTGACCGGACCGAAAATGAAAGCGGCCACAGATTTTTAATGGCATGTAGTTTGAAATAAAACTGTTTCAACCAAAAATATTTTAGCCTTGTCACTAACCTTCGCGTGGCTAACAAGAGGCCGCAAAAGGTCTTATGATAATGAAATGTCATAGTCGAGGCACGTAATCAGTAAACCGGCCATGCATCAAGAGGACGGATCAATTCCTGTTGTTACCTACCGTGAATGCTGACTGAGCAAATGTCAGTGTTTGGTATCGTATCGTATGGAAATGTGAGATTAAAATGGATGATATGCCGCTTTTCTCTTTTGTTTCTGGTCACTGGAAGTAAAATAACTCTATTGAGGTGTCAATGATAGATTCTGAATCAAATTAGTTCTCGAACTCAGCCACTGCAAAATCAGGTGACGTGGGACATTACCGCCATGGCAACAGCATTACCTTTATGTAACGTGGTAAGACCCATATATTATGACCAGCTGAATGATTCCCATACAACGAGTGGGGTGTATAAATAACTTGGCGCTGCAGCTGGGGGGGGGGGGGGGGGGGGGGGGGTCACCCAGAGAAGTAGGTGTATGGTGTAATATTGGGCGCAATATTAATATCGCGTTATACGACGGTGGAGAATACCAACGTCAAGGTATATAGCGCGGGATTAGAAGCCGCTAGTCCGACGGTCTGCTATTCCGACGCTCCACTTGTCCGAAAATAAAAAAGGCCCGCTGCTAAGTCCAAAAATTAAAGAAAGAAACAACGGAAAACGTAAAATCCTGACTATTAGGCAATATTCCGCTGAGCCAGCTTTCTCACCATAAAATAATCATCGGCGTCATTAGGAAAAAATATAGTTATTTCAAGTGGCGATGTACAATCTCGGTCAGAAGTTATTAACCACCTGATATTTGTAAATTACTCCGTTATTCCCCAATATTTTTTCACCAATTTCTGATGCATGGTAGTTAGGTCATTTGTCCATCATTTGGCAAAATGATTTTTCTGATCAATGGGCGGACTTCGGTTTTGTCGTTGTTCAAAGATTACCGGTCCAATTGAGATTTTCTTAAACTCTGCAATTCCTGAAAATTTTCACCTGTAACATCTTCTTGTTACTGCATAGATGGATATTACCATCAAAAATTTTCAAAATATTTGATTTTTTAACGTGAAAATGGCAACTTTGTTGGGATTTTGGCACTCTGTTTCTGTGTTCAGTGAACAGCACTCCGAGATGACCCCTCAAGCTTCACCACTTCCCTATTAACAAAGGTCCAATGAGGCCTTTTATGGGTTATTTTGCATTCATTGATCATCTTGAATAGAAGCTGATCAGATTATAGTCTTATTGAATAACAACTGCTATTGTCAAAGGAAAATGGAGAGAAATTATTTTGTAACTTGGCATTTATTTTCAGTGTAATTCATGGCCTAAACTTGGGAAATCTACACGGGCTTTTTTAAAGTTGTTTATAGTCTGGTTCAACCTAGAGGTGGACCATTGGAAATGTAGTTTGTGGTTAAAGTGTGGCAATAATGACATAATTAAGGTTACATGTTATGGCATAATGAATCGGATGACCTTGCTCAATAATAAACATTGGCCCATGGACTATTCTCAGCCAGAAGTTCATTTCATAAGGGTAACACGCAAATAAAATATTGTGGTCAAAATTGACTGTTCCACACTGGCATTCCAATGGTTCACCTCTAGATTGAACCAGACTATAGTGGGTTTTTTTACTGTGCTTAGTCTCTACCCCACCTTTACTATCACCATACAACAACAGTTTATTCAAAACCTAGTCCAGTCACCCCTAGATTCTATAACAGCCCTCATTCTATCAGGAAGTGACACAACCAATCCCTCCCAATACTCGTGGTCCTCACGAAGACGATTCCAACTTTCCTCGACAGCAAGCCACAGTTCATCCTGATTAGTAACATTTGTAAAGTCCACATCTCTCTGAACCTTTGACCAAACATTTTCAATTGGCGACATGTCAGCCCCTTTAGAAGGCCAGTCCAAAACTTCAATTTCCCGGTCACGAAGCCACTGTCCAACACGCCTAGCTGTGTGTATTGGACTTTTATCCTGTTGATAAATAAGTCTGTCAGGAAAAGCATGATGAATGTTGTCCATCTGATCTGCAAGAACTTGCAGATACTGATTCTGGTTAAACCTCCCATTCATACGCACTATCTGTCCGTCTCCACGTGAATTCATCCATGCCCAGACAGGCACGCTGAATCTACCACTTCTTTGAACAATTTTGATGTATTCTGAATGAAAGCGTTGGCCTTTTGGCCTGCGAACGAAAACTTGACCATTATCTCCAACGACAAAAGTCTTCTCATCAGTGAATGCAACTTGACGCCAATGTTCAATAGTCCAGTCTTGATGAGCCACTGCAAAGTTGTATCTGCTCAACTTGTGGGCATCAGTTAGTTTGTCCTTCTGTGCTGCAATGCAACCGTTTAGTCCTGCCACTCTGAGGCGCCGCTTAACAGTTGAAAGGCTGGCCCTCAAACCCACATCATTTCTTAAGGATTTCACATTTTTGAACGGATGCATCCTCGATTGCCTAACAAGCTGTCTATCCTCTCGTTCAGTGGTGCATTTTGGGGCACCTGGTCTTTCTCGGCGATGAAGATTTCCTTCATTGTGGAAGCGGGTCCACCAAAATTGCACTGTTGCATGAGAACAACCAATTTCCCTTGCCACATTTCGATTACTCCTCCCTGCAGCTTTCAATGACATCAACTGACCTTTCTGATACTCAGAAAGTTCTCTTGAGCCATGTGTCCTCGGCATATCAAAACATGTGTTGACAGCAGACTGAACAGATCAAAACTTGGGTGCTTTCCAGGTTCATCCTGGCTATTCAGGAGATACTGAGAGTATTTTCAATGGCCAAGGCCTAATATAATAGGCGATCTTACAACCCCATGCCATGTTCTTCCTAAAGGATGAATGCAGGTCAGTTTCAACCATTCAATCAGGATGTCAATTATGAAACTGATGAAGTCTAGGAAAACCACTAAACCAAACTATAGAAAGGGGGTTGTTACGCTCCAACTCTATAATAGTGCCAACTCTGATGGACATGATTCCAACTTCAATATGCCAACTCTGATGGAGATAGATAAGTATTCAGCCGCAAGATGTCTCTACCGGGTGAACGGTTTGTTCCAAGTTTAATATGCCAACTTTGAAAGCGAAACTTTGTATACAGTTTCGATACACGTGCGAGTCAAGATGTTGCGATCATTCCTTATACTTTCTTCGGTTATCTTTTGTCATTGTGAATTGGGGTTGGCCGGTTCCGACACGGTACGTACATGCATTGGTTCACTGATTAATCTAATGCGTCTGTTCTAAGAAGTTCGTTGACTTAGCAAAATTAGTTGCTGATGATACCCTCAATGGCCACATTGATGTGCTTGGGTCAGTGACATACATTGATCTGTACCTGTAACCGGGTAAGGTGTACTCTGCACAGTCTCTGTGCTCGTGCAAGGTGGCACAAAATACACGCTTTTTGACAGCAGATAGGGCCGAAGGTAAATGCGCTATCCCATGCTAGGCTGGATAGGCAGTGTTGGAGCAGTCCAAGCCCCGGCCTAGGCCTACTGCTAGAGGTTGATGCTAATAAATCGACGCTGGGCCTCCTGGAAAAAAAGGTAGTCATCTTCAGACACTTGTCACGGGAGAGGGTACATAGGCCTACATGTATTTTCAAAAATTCTATTAAAAAAGTCTGCCTGGAAAGGGGAGGGCTGAAATTCACCTGAAAAGAGCCACCCGCAAAGGTTCTCCGGGGGAAGGAGTCTTTTTAATTTCTCTAAACATTTAGGCTCTATAGGCCTAAGGTTGATCCTGAGGCCTAAACAACCGAGATGCATTTTCTTACCTCTCAGAGAGGTAAGCTTTTGCATTGGCGAAGCGTCCGTCGTCCGTCGTCGTCCGTCGTCTCTTAGCAGGGCACGTTTCGTAACTACTGGAGCCATTGACTTGGTACATCTGTACCCCTATGTAATGGCACCTTAAAGACAAAATTTCGGTCCGGTCTGATTCTTCGTTAGGCCACAAGGTGGCTTAAACCGAAAACACAAAAAGTGCTATATCTCCTTAAATAAGGGCTCGATCATCGCCAAATTTTTATCAAAGGTACATCTAATGACGATACATGACATATCACACGGGTTTTTGAGTTGACCTACTTTTCAAGGTCACAGCTGAGGTCAAATTGCGTAAAATAACCGTTATTGGCACATTTCGCAACTAATGATGCTATTGACTTGAAACTTGGTACAATTGTACCTCTTAGTGAAATGACCTTGGACACCAAATTTCGGTGTGGTCTGATTATTCGTTTGGCCACCAGGTGGTTTAAACCAAAACGGTAAAAAGGGCTATATCTGCTGAACTAATAAGTATGGCTGGATCTTTGCAAAACTTTCATCATCGGTATGTAATAAGGCTACACACCACCTCAGTTCAATTTTGACCAATTTGACCTACTTTCCAAGGCCACCGTGGTCAAATACTTCGCTGATGTGTCTGTCTGACGAGTGGTATGCACAATGGCCCTGTCCATTTCATTCGAATACGGCACTTTACACTGCCATAACCAATACACCCGACCCCTTAATTTGCAGGGCAGATACAGCTCAATGATGAGATGGATGGGAAGTTTTCCTTTCACGGAGCATTTTCAACTGCTATAGCTTTTTCATCGCTTTTTCAGGACAGTGCAAAGCAGCCTCGGAGTTCGTCTGTTTACCCGATCGATGATGACGTTTACAAGGAGTTGTATCGTTTTCTGTCGGAAGACGTACGATGGCGGGAACTTTCAATGCCTGTGGAAATGAAAGCATACCAGAAGAAGATTTCTGGCAGGTACCGAATCATGAGAAAAACCAATCCGCTAAATGGGAACGACGAGGAAAGAATTGTGGAAGTCGGTGGACATAGGATAGTTCCGAGGGTATCAGAAATTGAGCCTATAGTCAGGTATTTCTTTGGCCAATATAAAGGACTCGCTGCCAAGAAACTATCCGCCGTTATATCCAGGCAATACTGTGCGATGGGAGAAAAGCTTGTGCGTCGATATCTTGCAAAAATGAAAGAGAGTCAGAGCCGAAAACCTCTCTTCTCCAACAAAGCTCCGCTTCGGCCTGTTCTGGCAAAATCAGTGATGGCCCGGATCCAAATGGACCTTGTGAACTTCTTAAACATGCCCGTAGAAATAGACGACATGAAGTACTGTTACGTTCTCTCAGTGCTCGACATCTTCTCAAGATATCTTTGGCTGAGGCCACTTTGCGACAAAGGGTCGCCTGGGGTGGCTGAAAAGCTGTGTGAAATATTTATGGAACACGGCTGCTCCAAAATAATCCATTGCGATAACGGCGGAGAATTCAAAAAGATGGTTAGCAGACTAGCAGAGAGGTTAAACGTAAAAATCATCTAGGGTCGGCCGTATCATCCCCAGACCCAAGGAAAGGTTAGTTTCAATGCGCTTAAATGTTAAAAAAATGCAGGTACAGTAGGACAGATTGGAATTTGTTTCAATGGACCCCCCGGGAAAATGAATTTAACTCAGGGTCTTGGAGACATATGTAGTTCCAATGGTAGGTCCGACTGTCAGTGAATAAGTTTATATCCAAATCGTCACTTTATATTTATCGCCTGTTGTTACTGCAACCCATGAACTCCTCCATAAAATTATACGTCCCGCAGATATGAAATTCGTGCTTGTGAATAAATCTTAACGGACAATAATAATCCTGTTCTTTGTTTTCAGGTTGAAAGGGTACAAAGAACGTGGAAAGAGAAACTCGCGTTTGACATTTCACAATTTGTGCAAACGGGCAAGGCTCATAATTGGGTTGAAGGATTGCCGTCCTACGCAAGACTGTACAACAACTCCCCGCACGAAGCTTTTAAGAGTAAGTACACATCTAAAGGTTTTTATGATCCGAGGAGACTACAGTACTTGGGGATCTTCAGGATCTGCCATCAAATCTTGCCCCCTCCTGATACCCACCTCTGAATTATTACCCCTAGGAATTCCTATTAGGACATGAAAGTTTTCGTCTGTGATCAGATGGACAGAAAAATATTTTGGGGAAGACAAAAGTCAGGTACATGTACCACAAAGCAATGGAAAATTGCCCGGCGACTTTTCATGTGTACCTTTTTTCAGATAAATATTGTCCTTTTGAGTCGTACTTCGCCCGAGCGCCTTGGTTGCCTGTCAGTAAAGAAAAGAATAAGAACGACGATGGAACAACAACCGAGGACGAAGACGAACATGAGGAGGAGGACGAAGAAGAAATGGGGGTGATTATCCTTTATAGATAATTCCTAGATGCGGGATGCAGTCATCCTTCGTCAAGCGGGTTTATTTTTGCTTGCTCCTCTTTCATGTGACAAATCAGTAAAGAGGTTCTGGTGAAATTTCTGTGTTGAGCTTCCAAGAGAGTTGAACACCTGAGCGAGAAATCACGACTTAATGCTCCGAAAAAAACGAAGGTGGTAGGTTCGAATATTTCTATGTGATATTTTCCTCGATGGGCCCTATGTGTGCTGAAGATGAGCCAAATTGGAAGGGGGGTGTTGTTTTGGCAGAGAATGACCCGCACATGGAAAGTAAAATCTCTCCCGTTGTTTGTCTCATACTCTCAATGTTTTCCCGTCTTTTTCAGGTGGATACAAAAGAGAACAGTGCAACCCTGGAAGATGTTCAAGCTTTCAAAGCAGCTGCCGATGAAATTAGAGAAGAGGTCAGAAAGACTTCGAAGAAATACGCACAGAAGATGGTTAACAAAAAGCTTGGCAAATCACCTCCAAGTGTATACGCAGTTGGGGATAAAGTGTTGGTGCGGATTCAAGGTAGAGAACAGCGGAAAAGTGAAAAGAAGGTGAAGGCACCAAAGGCAGTCGAGGGGGTCGTTACAAAGGCTCGGAAACAAATGTACCGTTACAGGGTAAAATACATCCTAGATGATGCCGAAAATGAAGGATGGTTTTCGGTGAGCGATATCACGTCTATGACGCGTGAAGAAGAAGCGAAACGCCGACCGAGAACTGCAAAGACAACAGAGGAATATCTATTCGAGGAGTATATAAAGAATACAGCGTCTTTCTCATCTGTGGAGGCAATGTTGGAATTCATTGAACTCAACCAAGCAATTGAATGCTCAGGATTGGAACACCAGTCAAGAAATAGTATGCAAGAGCGATTCTTCGCAACCATCACCAACCATGGTCTCCAGGTTAGACGAGAAATTGAAGGCGATGGGAACTGCATGTTCGCAGCTCTCGTCGACCAGTTGGAACGCGTCGGCATAAACGATTTTAACCCGAGAACGCTAAGACTAAACATCGTAGAGTTTTTACGACGCAACCCAAGGATGTCAGATGGCACCGAATTATTCTCGTTTGTGAGTGGTGACAACAGTTGGGAGGAGTACCTGAGTCGAATGAGCCGCCAAGGTACATGGGGAGACCACTTAGTTCTGCGCGCTGCTTCAGAGATGTTGAAAATGCAAATTGTGGTAATTTCGAGCGTATCTGATCGTCCTGTTACCATCCACCCTTCTGCTGAAACTACTCAGTGCCCAAGACTCCTACTAGGACACCTCTTTGAACTACATTACACGAGCCTTTAGGAAGCCCAGCATCAGGCAGACAGTCCCAGTATCGGTGCTGCACACTTGAACCCAAATGATGCATTTACAAACGAAAGTGTGTTTGAGAGTACCGAGAATACCTCAGATAATGTGCGTGGTTCCGTAGACTTGCAGTCCCCAACGGTGTCGATAGGAAAACCCCATGAAGGACCCAATGACCCATCAGATACTTTACCTCTGGATGCTGAATGGCCTTTGGATGATGATGAAATAAGACAGGCTGTAAGAGCGGAAAGGGGTGAAAATTTAACGGAATGGGATGCTATCCCAGAAAATCACTGGCTCTTTGGCATAACGGGTGCGAGCATGCTGTGGGCCAGAGATGCACAGACGAGAGGAATCACACTGGAAAAGGTCAATGGGCATTACGTTTTGAATGAAGAACTGATGGACGATTTTGACGCATTCCAGGGGAAAATGACAGCAGAGGATTATCGAAAACGCTTCAAAGACAAGCTTCTTTACATTTGGCTTGCCAAATTTCGACCTTCAACAGCTTTTCCGGAAGACGGTGATTTTCTCCTAATAAACTCAACATCAGCTAGAGAATTTGATGAGTGGAAGTGCTCCTATCTGATGTAGTTAATAACAACCGTAACATGTGTAGCTTCACCTTACTTTACCGTGAACAAAGGTCTAGTTTTGTTTAGTAAATAGTCAACTAAACATGTAATTAAACATAACATGAACCATGATTATACACTTTATGATAATTTGGATGAGAACCTCTAATTTCGTTCAAAGGCTATCATTCCAGAGATTTTTCTGACGAAAAAATATATCGTAGTCAGTAATTGTACTATCTGTATCTATTAGAAAATACATAGTAAGTGATCTTAATGTTTTTATACTTGGTTTTCTTGCTTTTTAATGTATTTGCACGGATTCATTTTACTCAGTCATAGCACCAAAAGAGGCTAATTTTGCATTTCTAGACACTTTAGGCATAGCTTTGTTCGAAAAAGACTAATAAGGGTCTAATTTGTTAGCTCCTTGCTCCTTGCGACACAAAAGGATGGTGTGCCTTTTCCACAAGCTAGCTTGCCAAATTAAAGGGCAATTAGACCCTAATTACTTATTTCTGTCCAAAGTTAGGGCTCTTTTTTGTCTATAAGGTTTAGAAATGCAAAACCTGCCTCATTTGGTAATCTTAGTGGTAATGGGTGTCCCCGCGACTCTATCATCTGACTAGCCACGGGTAGTTGGACCTAAGATCTTTGGATCTCAATGCCAATTGTCAACTGAGATATCCTTCATCTACGATTGTTTTATCCTTACTAATATCTGTCACAATAACCTATATCTAAAGATGATGAGCAAATGTCAATAAACATGAATAAGCAGGGACAAGTCCTGATGCAGGGCGGTCAAACAATCTTTGGAGGACACCATGTACTTTTTCTACACTGAAAAAATCAACACGAAAATCATACAGCCGGCGCACAGGCATGTCAAATGCCTTTGCCGTCATTTTACAACCCGCATTCATTAAACACCAAAATACCAATGGCTACAATCAAATTGTTGCTCTTTTTGTGCCCAATATCTTGAGGATGTTCAGGAAGTCAGCTGAATGGACCATGGGAGATCTTTGCGTCCTTGCGGATAAGAAGACGAACGATCATCCTGCCTTACTTAGGCGTTTTTAAATCATTCAGACTGATTGCAAACTCTCGTATAGTTGGCATATTAGAGTTGCAACAAACCGTTCACCGGGTAGAGACATCTTGCGGCTGAGTACTTATCTATCGCTATCAGAGTCGGCATATTAAAGTTGGAATCATGTCCATCAGAGTTGGCACTATTATAGAGTTGGAGCGTAACAGGGGTCATCTCGGAGTGCTGTTCACTGGACACAGAAACAGAGTGCCAAAATCCCAACAAAGTTGCCATTTTCACGTTAAAAAATCAAATATTTTGAAAATGTTTGATGGTAATATCCATTTATGCAGTAACAAGAAGATTTTACAGGTGAAAATTTTCAGGAATTGCAGAGTTTAAGAAAATCTCAATTGGACCGGTAATCTTTGAACAACGACAAAACCGAAGTCCGCCCATTGATCAGAAAAATCATTTTGCCAAATGATGGACAAATGACCTAACTACCATGCATCAGAAATTGGTGAAAAAATATTGGGGAATAACGGAGTAATTTACAAATATCAGGTGGTTAATAACTTCTGACCGAGATTGTACGTGCACGTGATGTTTTTAGATTTCTATCAGGGCCAACCAGAAGCACGGACTCTACATGTAATTCACATTTATTTGGCAACATCATTATTGGTATTTAGGAGTTTAAAGGACCATTGGCATTATTATGGGCAATATTACCAAGCTTTCGGTAGCCCAGTCATATCCTATTCTACACTAGTAGTTTCCATCAACAAATTGCACAAAAAAGGAGTAATTCAAAATCTGACTGAATTATCACGCTTTTCCGATTTTGGCCCGAGTTAACTCCTTTCCATGTGGAACGATGCACTTGTAAGGCGCTTCCTTGAGCCATTGATCTACCCTGTGACTAGTGACGACTGGGTGAAGATATCGATTTTTTCGACGTCACGCTGATGACGCTTGATCATACCCCGCTACCGCGACGATTAATGAAATGACGTTGCGTCGTAATAGCGGGGTGACGTGAACTCGGATCTCGGCGTGCACTCACGTGGCGGGAAAGGTCTTTCGCGCCAGGACTTCTGCGTACTAAAATAACGAATAAAGCGTTTTTCTACTGTTTAAGAGCTGAAACAAAATTGGAAAAGCATCAAACACGTTCAGAAAAATAGTTCACCGATGAACCAGAAAAAGAACAAACATACTGCAGTAAAAAGCCGCCCATTCCCTGAAGAATGGACATTTTTGTAAATACTGGCACTTTGTTAGTGTTGAGAAATATGTTAGTCACGAAATATGTTACGGCCAGTAGGTAAAAAGTGCATTGACTAGCATGGAGTACATTGTAGTTATCGAAACTAATTTGACAGTGGCGGATCCAGAAAACTTTAATTGGAAGGGTATCAGTGGAGGTGCGATTTTAGAAACTTGGTTGGTACGGGGGTCCTGCGGAAGAAATAATACTATGAAATTTACAACAACCAAATATGCGGTTTTCCCGCCATATCTGATGTGATCTGCTTAACTTGGATTAAGCACTTTTAATTGTTGCTCTGGTGAGGAGGGGGCTCGTACTTCATGAGCCGACTTCTAAATCCACCGCTACTAGCCTGATCTTGGGCATGACACATCGTCAATATTTTCTGGATTCGAGACCCGTTTAAGGCCGGCCGTGCCCCGTGCATGTCTGCTGAGTTTGGTGTCAAAACGTCTTTTTCGTTTTGAAAGGCATATTGGTTCTATAAAATAATTTAAAAAAACTTTGCTGACTCTTGACTGAGACCACAAATTAGATCGAGTGGTTCCAATTAAGACACACATCACCCAATAACGCACAAAACCATCGGCCCTGATGATTCCTCCGACACAGCTTGTGACTAAGTACCAGTGTTGTCGTGGTTACAACCGGAGCAATATTTAATTAACCACCCAAGTGGATTATTGCCGCTGTCTTCATTGAGTAATCGATAATTTACAAAAGGTCCACAAACAAATTGTAACCCCTGAAAAAAAGAAAACATTAAAAAAAACAATTCATGCACTATTGCTATACTGCGAGTAAAGAAATAAGACTGCCTAGGTGTGTTTTCATGTTGATTCTTTTCAAGGTCCTGAAACAACGGTCGTTTTCCTAATGATAATCAAACCTGGATAATTCTTGACTTTTTACATTGTCCTACTGGAGGACACTCGCAAGGTTGTGGTGTTGGTCACACGGAATTCCTTCTTCAGAAATACATAGTACTACCCGCAAGAATAGATATAAAGACTAGCCTTTATCATTCGTGTAATAATAGACATCTAGTCATGAAACAACCTGCCCAACGCAGATCCTTACTGCACAAGTTATTGGCAGTAACTGGAGTCATTGCCAAGTGATAATTCTTACCATTCCAATCCGACGATCCACTGCCAGAATCACCCATGACGCCCTCCGGATCAATGATGTACGAATCAGTTTTACTCTTCTTCATCCCTTCATTCTGAAGACAAAATCGTCAACGGAAATAAGATTATTAGCTTTATAAGCGGAAACAAGATCGTTAAAGAGACGGTCCGGTAATGGTCTCGCTATACATTGTTCTCTCTCAATTATTTCTTAAAACAGTGATGTACTCTGTGGATGTGGCGATTGATCCAAAAATGTAGCTTACTACAGTTTGTTTTTGTCGGACCTACATATTTTCAAATTTGTTTACGATTACTTGATATTACCCAAACTAGAGTCATGATCAGGGGGTTGTGATGTTGTCTTGATTTTGATGATTGGGACAATCTGGGTGATATGGGTTGATTGGTCTGAGAGGTTGTGACTGGAAAAATCAAACTCCACTCCAATTTGACGAACTATTTCGCGAATGGTGAAGAGGCAATGGCGTTAAGTTACGAACTTAGTACAACAAATGCCGCGAGCATAGTGTGTGGTAGCACCAGACGGAGGAAGTAGTTCGCCTAGGGTTTTTTCGACACCCTCCGCACAGACTCCACTCGTTCCGGAACACTCACTTACTTGTTAATCTGCAGTGGTTAGCCTGTTTTTATTGCAGTAAAGAAATGTTAATCGGGATTTTATATTATATTTTATATTTGCCCCGTGTATTCATATAGGGAGCTGTGCGCTACTTTGCGCCCAGTGTTTGGGTCGGGTGAGGCGGTTTTGTTATTATGTGACGTGTATCACGTGATGAATTCCCATACGGTACTTCGAAAAAATAAGAGCGATTAACAACGTAAGGTGAAAGAGTACGACCAAAATAAAGGGGGAAAATTGCGGAGATGGATGAATGCTTTAAACATAGTGGTCCCAATACTTTCCCGGCTTATTTTTGTATAATCCCACACTTTCGATTTAATAGATGGCCCCATATGCAAATCAGACCTGCTGAAATGGCCCCTTATGTTAATGAGTATGCCCATATATAGAAAGAACAAAAAATGCTATTTTTCCGAGATCACTGCAAAGTTTACCCATTTAACCTGGCGAGGACCATCTCCATATCAACCACGACTTTCAGGAAAAGTTTCGAGGTCATCCGATCTGAACTGACGGAGGAGATGTGTAACAAACTATTTCAGCTCTACGTCCATTATAGTGGTTGTGGCTGCCGAAATGGACTTCATGATGATTATGTTATTGTTTTTAGATTTAGTTTGAATTTAGATTGATTAATATTGGTATATAAAGTTTATGTTTTATAAATGAACAGGAAAGTCTTCACTTCCGGGCATCCGTGAGAACGATTGAGTACGCTCGAGTAAAGTGAGCCTAATTAGATCTGACAGTTTAAGGAAGTGTCCAGGATCTGAAGTTTATTGTGCGTGGGTGGAGAGGAAATCTGTATATTGTTATAGTAATGAAAGACATGCTTATTCCAAGGTTATTGTGTTGCTAGGCCTGGCGGCAGATCAAAAAGAATGCCTTTGACTGACCCATTGCCGCATCTTGCGTGGGCGGATGACTTCCGTTCTCAGAAATAAGTAACCTGCTTTATCTTAAGAAATATTTGTACGATTGTAAACTCTTGGTGGTCCTAACAGGGCCTGGTCTCTCCGAGCCCCTCCTACTCACACCCACGCTTAGCATAAATGATGAAATCTTAGTTAGAAGTAGTTTAGTGTAAAAGTAAATTCTGAAGTGTTATGACCTCTCGTGCTCCGTGAATGTATCAGCGTTGATTGCAAATATATTGTTCCTTGATGAAGTTTAATACACGGATTATATAGTAGAACTGAAGTTGTTTGTGATTCCTCGTTACTAAACAGCCAAAGGATGTATGGACTCCCCCGACAGAGCAGTGGTGATACATGTTTATCGATCAACTTTGTTAACGGACGATCATTAACTTCAATAACGGACGTGCAAGATCTATCCAAGGCAATAACTTTATCAACTGATCGAAGTAAGATCATCTGGGTGTCCTCTACTGTTTCTCACAAAATAATTAATTAGATCGGAGAGAAACTACTCAATAAATTCTCACAAATATCTTAAGGCATCATTTGCACTTTTTAGCCATCCGAAACATGAACGTGTACCTTGAGCATTAATTGTCGTCTAAAACAAACCGTTGCTATCAAATTACTTACATCAATTCTCAGTTTCTTGCTAACAATGTCACCATTTCGCTTACTCAGGGCTTTCACAGTTATTTCAGCAGGTTCGTTCAACGTTGTTGCCTTTAAAGAGAACGAAACAATGCAATAAAGGCAGATTCGTTAGTATGGTTATCCTGATTCATGCACGCGATGCTTGTTAAAAGCGTTAAGGCGTTGGCCCATTGAAATAAGTTTCGATCCGCTACTATACGCTGTACATGGATCCTATGTGCGGCCTCGAAAAAGACCAGGAGTTCCAGCCCTACGCAATTAAGTCCACTGTGCGTGCAGCTCTTGCGTAGGCGGGTATTTAGCGCCCCCCGTGTTGAGCTGGATAGCTGTTTTCGGGATGGCCAGACTATCTGAGCGCTATTTTTAGGGTTACCAGACGTTCAAAAGGTACATGTCCTAAGTTATTTTCGAATCGGCCAATCACTGTGCGTATGGTAACTTGTGACGTCAGGTGGCACGTTGAAATAATTCTTAAGTTGTTTACTTTCGGTTTGGCGAATAAAACGCCACCATTCGAGGTCAATTCCCGTCACCCTCGTAGTGGGGTGGGCCATAATTTATGTTCGTCCTCCTCTATTTCTATAGTCTTAGTATACGATATGTTTCTGCAGGTGTTTTGCTTTTTTCAATTCTGTTTTAAGTCTGTGAAAATATTAGCTATTAGAAATACTAATTTTTTTTACTGTCAGCACGAACACGGCCTTAGCTTTAATTACCCCAGGAAACCCATGGTGTGGTGGGTAAGATGAGAAGAAACCAGAAATATAATGCATTCGAACTTTACCTTGAGTGGAACAATTGGGAAAATCACAGATTTGGCTGATTTTGCATCCACATTGATCACTTGCGGCTGAGTGTATTCCCCACGCGCTGCATTATAACATATGTTGTCGCTTGCCTTCAGATACACCGTCACCTGAAAAATATGCAATTTATAAACCTTATTCTAAAACATCTAGATTTATAATGAACCGCCGTTTACAGTGAGCTTGTGCTATGCGCCTACCAAGCCTCGTTTTGAATTCATGAACGGTTACGGTTGGGTTGGTGCAAAACATGGAAGAATTAAAAAAGTATTTTACATATATATGTAAAACGACATTATTCGTTATCTAATTTGAGATGTTTTAGAATAGAAATTGATACCCCACTGTTGGTATTGATTGTCTCACCAAGTGGAGCTGAAATGTTGGCCAAAACCTCGGCTACGTACGCCTCTCGGTTTTGGTCTACATTTGAGCTCCACCCAAGCGGTTTTGGTGAGACAACCACCTCCAGTTCAGTATCAATTCCTTAATTATAGCCACCGTATGTATCATAGTATACATATGGGGTTATCCTTTGGGACGTTTTGATTAGTTATTTTATGTACGTGTACATGTCAGGAAGGGTAGTTGATATAACTTGGAATCAGTGAAACCATGTTACCTGTGCTAAACCATAGAATCAGTCCTAAAAATGCATAAAAACATGAAATAATGCCATTGGAACCTAAGGTGGTTACGAATCAATATTTGGAGCTTATTTTTACATGATCAGATCGGAATTTGACGGTAGTTTAGAAATCAGTCGCATTTCCGATTCAACAATCTATATTTTAGAACAACCCGGTCATACCTCGCCTCCAGTGTACATTACTGATCTCCCAAATATGGGCATGCACGTCACGACACGCCCACCACTCACCCATAATATGGACCAATCAGCGCTCTGCTTACTACGCCACCACACTGGGCCTATTTGAACTACGAAGCGGTGTGATCATACAGGGTGATACAGAGAAGATTGACTACATCATGCAGTACCGGCTGGCACATATCTGTACATCATCTTAAACATGACAAGAAACGTATAAGTAGATTTATTACCGAAGGTTTTAGCCGGGTTTGGAGATGAGAAATGAGAACGAATTCCTTCACGGTGAGCGATTTCGTACATTTTCATGTATCGAGGGATGTATATAGAGATATTTTCGTGATGTCACCAGTTCTAAGCGGACACATTTTTGTAGTGATTCCCGTGTACATGTCCTATCTACCAAGCTTAATCAGAGCATTATTATATACAAAATGATTCTTCTAATAGAAACGTTATATTTTAGTATGGAATACAAAACAATCACAAAACCTTTCTTTTTGCAATTGCGGCCCGTCATGAATATAAGTTTATTTTTTAACGACAACAACGCATTTCAAATGCATTCCATGATGACGTCATCCTCCACAAAAAGGTGGTTTCTGGAACTACTGGCAAATTGCTATCAATAAAGTCAGCTGGGACGAGACTGGCAGTTGGAAGGGTATAAATTGTGGAAGGAACGCACCCGATTTCACGCGGTACTTGCGCAGTGATTCCACGGTTTAGTACTGACTATTCCATGGTTTAGCACAGGTAACCTGGTTTCACTGATTCCAAGGAACTTGATATGTATGTAAAACTATACTGTGTAGTATACTCTAGATTCGGAGTTCTAACATCACTGGTTGGGACCGCCTACATGATAAGTATGCATGGTCAGGTTCGGTGCAGTTCAGTGTGACTGGCTGGAACAGAAAGAAAGGGGACGTACTTTGAAGGGTAAACAGACCACCATTGACCCAATCTGTCAATTATGAACCTACCTACATCATTATCGTCCAATGAATAGTGATTGAAATTAACACAATGCCAGCATAACTCTCAGCCAGCTGTCTGTTGATGTTGAATAGAATGGATACATCCTTTGTATTATCTATATGTTGGGCTTGGCCTTAGCCTCATATGGGTCGGTCGCATAGGTTCGCACCCAGTGATGTTAGAAATCCGAATCTAGAGTATATACTGTGTGCTGGAACAGTGTACTTCATACATATCTAATAAATGCAAAACATGTGAATTATTATAGCCTTGAACAATATTGTACCTCCAGAGAATGTTGAGGTCATTGGTATCACCAATGGATTTAGACATTTTAAATTATTGAATTAAGTTATCTAATAGATATTACCTGTTGGCGTATGTATTTTCAAGAGCCCAAGTCCCAGGAGCGCTTGAAGTTATAATAATAATAAAAAGAGGCCAAGTCAACAAAGGACATGTCAGAAATTATGACGTCGTCGTCGTAATAACGATCATGATCATCATGATCGCCATCGTCATCATCTTTTTCATTTTCCGAAAGGTTATCGTCCATCGTACCACTGCCACTACAGAGATTTAAATCAAATGATATCATCACGTACTTCTTCTTTTCTCTCAAGCAAATTATAAACAGTTGCCTTGACTTCAAGCTGCTCAGTCCTGACGGCAGTGTACGGGAGATCGACGTGGACGAAGAAAACCTTCTTGCTGGTGATGTTGGTGGGCACAGCCACACACATGCCTTGCTCTGGCGACACGCTCACTCCGGAGATCACCCACGTGGTCACAGAATCTGGGAGTGCATATTTCAAATCAATGTTCGTTTCATTTGGGCTGAAAAACAAGAAATCCGATTAGTTTCAGTCTTAAAAAGATAGTGCCGCGCCCACCCTGTTCCGCATTGTCCCGATATGGCCAGATACCTAAATTCCCGAACGAGATGAAATTGCACAATACTATTTCCTATTGTAATAACTTGCTCCATATTTTATTTATTTATTTATTTTATTCGTACACTTAAAGAGTACACTTTAACACTGGTTGAAGAAGTTTCGTGCAGCGTGCTTATTTACATGTTGTTGTTATGTGAAACACAATAGGATAGGATGGGTGCAAAGATTATTACTATCATGACCATTATCTATGAGCAGGCCAGCCAGGTTATCACATCTGACATTTCGTTTCGTTGGAATATACTATAGTATTTCCTGTCCCTCATCATTAACACCTCTTTAAGTATTTTAGCTGTGTCATTAGTTTGGACCATATACAGCTGCCTTATCTCGCCTATCTTTGGTAGGTTATGCTTATTGATATCGAGTTGTCCACAAATCATATTTATGTTTCTCCCCACATTGGCCTCAAGTCGGCTGTTGCGCCATTGTATAAACATATCAAGTCTTTCTGTACTAAAGAATAAAAAATGAGTTTTAATCACATTGAATAGGAGTCTATATTCTTCCGAGAAATCGTCGCATATCCTCAGCATTTTGCTAAGACCATGTCGTGTTGGACACATCAGCACAACGTCATCTGCGTACGCTAGGGCACCTAGAAACAATTGACCTATATAACATCCAAATCCAGATTTCTTTAAGTTTTGTAACATTTCTTCCGTGTATATACTGAAAAGAATGGGTGATAAAACCCCGCCTTGTTTGATACCATTCTTCACATTTACATTTCTACTTAGTGCATCGCGCCATCGAATTTGTACATGCTGACATGTATACAATGTAGCCAGAAATTTTCCGATTAAGGGACAGCACCTTTTTTTATAAGCAGTTTAAACAACCGGACGTATTCCACCCTATCTAGGAGTGCATATTTTAAATCAATGTTCGTTTCATTGGGCTGAAAAACAAGAAATCCGATTAGTTTCAGTCTTAAAAAGATAGTGCCACGCCCACCCTGTTCCGCATTGTCCCGATATGGCCAGATACCTAAATTCCCGAACGAGATGAAATTGCACAATACTATTTCCTATTGACATAACTTGCTCCATATATGCGAGTAGTGAAATAACTCTCCAAGAAGGCCTACCACTTACCTCTTCATGGCACTAAAATTTCGGCCATAAAGCATTTTGATATATATCAGTAAAGTTGTTGTCAAAAACTCGCACTGTGACAAGTTAGTTATGGAGGGAATTTAGAGTGTCTGTCATCATCACTTAATCTGGACAACATTTGGACAAAAATTGTGTTTGTGTTTTTTTTGTGACGTCAAAAATCTGTCGAAAGAATGAATAAATTGACGTCGAAGCACTGTCGAAAGCCTATACGTGTAAATGTTTTGAGAGAATTACTGTCAAATATTTGGCAAGTGAATGTTTTAATTCTGTCGATATCCTGAGCAATCTACATACCCCCCCCCCCCCCATCACGTGCGGGATGAAATGTCATCGTGCATGATTTATATAGTTACATAATACTTTTACAGTCATAATACTTTGAACATGGGTTGTTAAGGGAACCATCAACGCCGGCTATGAGCAAAAAAACGTGATTTGAATTCTCAATATATTTTATAGGACAAAAATTAGATCAAGATTTGAAATAAAGTTCGATTTAACTTTTATCTTGACACGAGGATAAGATTTCAAACTAAGAAACAAAATATTGTTCAGCATTCACCAAATCAACTAATTTACTAAATATGGTGCCACCGTCCTGCGAGGATTTGTTCTTTGCGAAGCAATCTGATTGCAATGTAAAATCAAATGGAAGAATTGAGTCATGTAAAATCGCATTCCGAAAAAGAACTGCATAGTGGAATTTGAAATGGTGCATTAAGTTTTTCAGATATGTATCATGGAGGAGATTTGTCAATGAAATGGTGCATTAAGTTTTACAGATATGTATCATGGAGGAGATTTGTCATTAATTTGAGCTAGTCTGGACCATTTTAGACATGTGGCGTGCAATTGCGGTTTCTGTATCATTTTCCTGTAACAACAACAATTAGCCCTTGGTTGAAATAAAGTGCTCTAGTCTCCACCATTAAAGACTTGTGGCGTTATTGAAGTTTCTCTCTCATTTTCCTGTAACAACATGAACTAGCCCTTGGTTGAAATAAATTGCACTTTTGTACCAAAATATTTGGCGATCGCGTGATGACTGGTAAAGCCTTGTGCTGCGAAGCATGACAACTTGAAATGATGAAAAGAAACTCACCCAAAATGGAGGAGTTCGTTGAACCATGTTTCTTTGAAGTCTTCTCTATGATCAATATTACTCTCATCATACCCCGGCTGATTATTGACATCGCCATCGGCGCTGCTCGATCTACCACGGCCACCTGCAACTCTGCCTGGAACAGAGAGAGACAGAACACACAATTTGTTATTTTAATTTGTGCTAATTCATGGTAGGTGGTGGCGTCATAGCAATTATCCCGGACTAAGGGTGGTGTTTTTTTTAAAAGGGGGGGTTGCACAGATATTTTGTCAATTTTTTCGTGAAGATAAAACCTTTTCTAGCATCTACGCATACTTATCAATCTACTTCCTACATATACGGAAGCTCTCACCTTTCCCATTCATTTTCAAAATTCTCTCAGAAACAAATACTATCAAAAATCGCTAACTATTGTTAACATTACTTTTTATTTTCTTCAAGGTTGCCTCTTCAATATAGATTTGCGAAATGAAACACTAAACATTTACCTGTACCATACAATTTTATTCGAAAAATATTTTAGAATTTTACCTATCGTTGCAATGCATTTTGCTTGCCGACTTATCGCCGATGAATATCAGTCCTAAAGTCTCCTCCTTTCAGGATGGATATACACACAACGACGGTGGATCGGCATGAGCATTTGGCAGCACACAGTTTCGGTTAATGGCCTATTATCTATTTATTTTCATATGGTTTTAAGAGATTTTAGCTTATATTATGGTGCAGGATCCGTTGGAGTCGTCGTCGTCGTCCGTTAGAAAGGCACATTTTGTAACTGTTGGAGCTATCGACTTGAAACTTGGTACATAATGTTCCCCTATGTAATGACACCTGGGTGACTAAGTTTCGGTCCGATTCAATTCCTTATTTTGTCACCAGGTGGCTAAAACCGAAAACACAAAGTTGCTATGGGCTCTGTCATCACCAAATTTTAATGAATGGAACATGTAATGACGATACATGACATATCACACGGGTTTTTGATTTGACCTACTTTTCAAGGTCACAGAGGTCAAACTGCGTAAATTGGCCAATAATGGCATGTTTCGTACTACTGGAGTTATTGACTTGAATTTGGTACATATGTAGCACTGCGTTATGAAACTTTGTAGACTAAATTTCGGTCCGGTTCGATTCCTGGTTTGGCCACCAGGTAGCCAAAAACGAAAACATGACATGATGTGAGGGAGGTGAGCACAATGGGCCTAGCCATTTCATTAAAACTTATTTCCAAATAAAAGATTTCGTTCATGACATTTGCTAAGGTCTTACATAAAAAATCCTGAAGTCACATGTTCAATACATTACTCTACATGTACCATTTTCAAATTTTCCTGTTGCATTGCATTTGCATAAAAAAGACAAACTTTTTCTTTCAAAATCTATCAGTCCCATACATTATGTTGATTTGTTTTCTTCTCAATCACATCTGTTTGATAAATGCAAGATACATTTACAAAATATAATTAGAAAAAAACACTATCGATATCACCCTCCAATATACAAGCCTAATGCATATTACCCCCATGTATATGGCAATCACATTGTAAAGATGTTCATATGAATTTGTTAGATAGAGCGATTTACAGTAAAGGTGTGAAATGTCTTTCACAAAATGTAAGGAAGAGAGAAATCGGCAAAAAATTAAGATTGCATTTTCTGTTATGTTATTGTGAACTAAACGAATGCGAAACGGATCTATAGATGAATGCTATTACCACTTGGAATAGTAAAAAAGGGGTTACTGGATAGCAAAAAATGTATTTGTTGATACATAATTGTTTATAATGAGGCAATTAAATTGAGCGGAACATATAAGAAAATTTAAACATGATAAATAGCAGTCAATAAATTCAAAAAAATTCGAGGACTTCGAAAACATGATGCGATATAATAATAATAATAAACTGTATTAATCACTCCTTGAAAACTTACATAATCATTGGGTTTGACAGTAATAAACATGGCATATAAAAGGTCGAATTCCTATCATACCTCAATTACATGTGAATTCTGAAATCTTTCTGAAAAACTTGCAATGACTTTATTGTAAAAATGTATCGAGTTATAATTTTCATAAAGCAAAACTAAAATACTCGTTGTCAAGGAATATCAAGCATGGTAAATTTGAGAAGAATTTTGTTTTATTTACTTTTTTTCTTGGGGGTGGGGGGTTATTTAATTGCTGTTATATTCTTCTTTTTTTGTTGTAATGTGGTGGGCGTATAGTAATTTCAAAATTCTGCTTTCTCAACCATACATGATACATATGCGAAATTTTTTTATTCCTATAACGTGACGCAAAGAAAACTGAAACGTTTGAACTTACTTTTTATTGCATTACAGCATCGCATGTATGCTCGAGTGCATGACTGACTAGTCGATCCGTCTTCGCTGGCCAGATGTCGGCATGACTTTGTCGAGTTGACACTGTCTTGTACTCCCCGGTTGCAGCATATCTTATCCTGGTTACGAAGGACAGCCACTGAAAGGTGTGAAGAATGTCTTACTACCATGCCATGAGCTCTTTTACTTTTAGCGTACACTATAACACTTTTACAATATTCTTCACTGAAAACCCCTCTTTGAGTCAAAGCGATGGGGCTGGGTGCATGTTCAGCAGATACAGATGATGCAATTTTTCACCAGGGGCGTGTGTAATGTACTGTATTCGTCTCGATATCCGTCAATACGGACTGAACATCTCCCATTGATCCCTACCATAATTATGAATATTTTGATTCGTCAATAATCTGATTGATATTTCCGGGCAATGCTGCAAAATAAGTTTTTGTTTGCGGTTCGTGGCCCGGTTGTTTAAAACAAGTTTTTTTTCACTAACGCTGGCGTTTAGTTAACCTCTCGTTAAGTCAAAGGGCTTAACTGACGGAGATAACGCCACATTAAGTTAACGCCAGCGTTAGTGACAAAATTTGTTTTGAACAACCAGGACCAGAAGACCATTAGAAAACGTTTACAGTTACAGCTCAGTTTATGCCTCAGATAGTGCAACTAACAGTTGGTCTTGGATTGCCATATTGCGCTACCATTTAATTATAACGTTGCGCTATATTGTATCGCCACGTCATGAGAAGAGTGCATCGTATCGCCACTTTTTAATGGGAATTAATGTTACGACGTTAATTACATGGCGTTATAAAGCAGAAGTGGCGATACAAAGGCGCGCAACGTTAATGAAAAATGACACTGTAAAAAGAATACATGTATGATATAAAGAAAAAGTGATGGATCTTGATGACGCTTAATGTGTTTTCAACACCTCAATATTGGCAAAAATCGAAAATCTGTATGCCCGGGGCAGCAGGGAAGTGTTTCATCTATATTCATTTAAAGTACATGTACTATCATAGTATATCCTTTTTGCGCGGCACATGCGTGTACCAAAAGACAGATTACTTCAAAAAAACTGTAGCCGGGATTTCCTCAATTTTTTTAATGAAATTGCAACTTTTCTTCCCCTACAGGTCGCAGTTTTTGAAAGATTGTTATTGTAATAGTTAGGGTCTCAAAATGACGCTAATGCTTATGGCAAGCGGAGTGTCCAGTAATTAAAAAAACCTAGTTTTATTAAAAAAACCTGGTTTTTTACCTAATAAACTAAGTTTATTTGGAAAAAATACAGGTGTTTTAAAAACAACCTTGTTTATTTCCTAATAAACCGAGTTTCTTTAATAAAACCAAGTTTTTATACTTTCTTTCCTAATAAAGTAGTTTTTTTTTAACAGAAACTAACATTTTATGTTAAAAAGCCTGGTTTTTTACCTAAATAACCTGTTTTTTTACCACATAATCGTATAAAATATTAGTTTCTGTACAGAAATGTCCATTTATTCAATAAAACAAGGTTTATTACCAAAAGAACCTAGTTTATTTAAAAAAAACTAAGTTTATTACTAATAAACCTAGTTTTTTTTTTAAACTGGTTTATTAGAAAACTTACTTTTTTAAACCTCGATCCTACCTACATTGAGTTATCTGGGATGAGGTTAGGGTCTCACTAACTAGTTTGCAGAGTGCAGTGCAGTGCAGCATTACAAAGCTTTTCCATGTATGTGTGGGAGAATGGGTTAATGTCTTTAATAGTTGTGCTGCCCATTCCAGATGGCAGCACAAGCTGGTCTTGCCTTTTTCAATACACTAGTTTTAATGCTCTTTAATACCTTTAATCATTACATAATATATATATTTATACCTATATTATGTAATGATTAAAGGTATTAAAGAGCATTAAAACTAGTGTATTGAAAAAGGCAAGACCAGCTTGTGCTGCCATCTGGAATGGGCAGCACAACTATTAAAGACATTAACCCATTCTCCCACATAATATAGGTATAAATATATATATTATGTAATGATTAAAGGTATTAAAGAGCATTAAAACTAGTGTATTGAAAAAGGCAAGACCAGCTTGTGCTGCCATCTGGGATGGGCAGCACAACTATTAAAGACATTAACCCATTCTCCCACATAATATAGGTATAAATATATATATTATGTAATGATTAAAGGTATTAAAGAGCATTAAAACTAGTGTATTGAAAAAGGCAAGACCAGCTTGTGCTGCCATCTGGAATGGGCAGCACAACTATTAAAAACATTAACCCATTCTCCCACATATGAATGCGGTGATTATGATGACTAGGACCGAGGTTCAATAGTGATACCGGATTGTATGCTACATGTGCTACCGCTAGCGCAAGAATCGCAGTGGCTACAGGGCAGTAGTACCACGTGGTGCCGAGGTTGCCCATCCTCGTCCCGATAACATCGCGGATTTGTGTACATGGGGCGAGGTAGAAAATACAAGTTTCTCGATAGGTTTTTGCACGCTGTTTGTCCAGTTATTCAAAACAACCTACATTTTTACAATAAAACCAGGTTTTATTGCAAAAAACTAAGTTGTTTTGTATAAAACCAAGTTTTTTACGTAAAAAGGTAGGTTTGTTAGCCATTTGTTCAGTTATTGTTAATAAACCAAGATTCTTTTCTATAAAACTAAGTTTATTACCACTGGATGAAAAACTTATATTTTAGGGAATAAAACCAAGTTTATTTGTTAAACTTGACATTTGTGGATAGAAACAAGGTTTATTAGGTAAAAAACTTGGTTTTATTACAGAAACTCTTTTTTTAGGAAAAAAACAAGGTTGTTTTAAAAAACCTACATTTTTTCCAAATAAACTTAGTTTATTAGGTAAAAAAACAGGTTTTTTGAATAAATCTAGGTTTTTTTAATTAGTGGACACTCCGCTTGCCATAAATGCTCTCCCCTTTATACAGAAGAACAATTTATATCATTAATATTTAGTGAGAAACTTTATATCAGCAGAATGATTATAAGCATATCTGTTTTTGGCCAAAACTGCCTGTCAGTGAGTGTGATGGTTATGAGGAGTACAAAGTGCCAAAATATTCCTATAGAGCGCGCATAGATTGATTTGCATATATACCACTAAACCAACACGCATAACTCCACCAACCAACTCGGTCATGGTAACGATAGAAGCATTGCTTTACATGCACGGGCAATGATGCATATTTTTTGGGAATAGGGAAGTTTTGAGAGAGAGAGCACATGTGAGCATCGAACCAACTAACTTTTGCTGCTGGGATACTTTCCCTGTGCTCGGCTCTTTAACTCTGAAGACGAATGCAATTTGGCGGGCCCAATATGATATAATTCACCGGAAGTGCAGAAGAATTATATGCACTTCACCAACATGAATAAACATGCCTTGTCCAAGAAACCCCCAACTTGTTTGAAGATTAAGGTGAAGAGATACTGGGTGAAGTTTTACAAGTCTGAAACGCAATTCATCAAATAAAATGAAAACTGCTATTTGCTAACTTATATCAAGTATCAATTTTGGGTCAGTAAACAATGTAGAAGGTATGAAGGTATGAAACCGTCTTTCAGGTTCAAAAATCTCCCTTACTATGAGAAACAAAGGAACCTACTTGGCGCAAGGAATAAGGAAAACTATTGAATTTTCTTTGCCTTAAACCTTATCAATACGTGAATAAGAGTCATTGCTAGGGCAAGCTAGTATTTTGACGAAAGAAATCACCTATGGTTTATGAGTAAATGGTGATTTTATTTACAGTTTTTTTCAATTTCGTCCATGGCAAAACTGCCCATCTTTGCTGTGAGGTTTTGTCCCAATCTCACACTACTAAAGATGCTGGTAGGCCTTATTAGCTATAACAAGTGACATAAAGCTTTGCAAACCATCGATGAATGGGAAAAGCTATGTAATATGAATAAGATGTCATTTCACCAAGCTCTCACATCGCAGTTTCTGGCCATGATGTCAAACCTTCTCGTTCAGAAGTTCAAAAGGAAACTAATCAAAGCAGATTCTATTTCTAAACACTGTCATGTGTGAGCAGATATTTCTAATTTCCATATTACTACCCACCCACTTAATTGGCCTTAGTTCTTCCATGGCAACACTCATTACTTTATTCATGTGTGTATACACTAGCGGCACATAGGGGGATAAAAAAACACAACAGGGCCATTGCTTCAAAGTTGGCAGAATCAAGGGTCAGTTGTAAAAACAGCTGTACAGACAATGCAGCATGGGGATGAAATGCTTAACTGAAAAACTAAGAAGTAAATGCAATTGGGTAGTAGAGAGCAAATGCAGCTCATCAGTGGTACACAAATCGTCTGAATCGGTAGACTGGCGTCTGATCTACAGCTGCCGAAAGAAAGGCTGTAAAGCTGTAGGTTTTTTTGAAGTAATCTATCTTTGGTGTACCGCACATCAACTCCGAATAAGTTGACAGGGAAAGTGGCATTACCTCTGGGGCAACCCAGAGGAGTGAGAGAAAGGACTACTTACTGATATCTGTGACTGCCTCCATTACATCTCGTTTTCTTCTGACCACGTTCTGTTCACACTGCTCGGTGTTTCTCCTCGGGGAGACTACGTGACCACAACTGTTCGTCATAACAATCAGTCCAGCTTGCTAGATGGTGAAACTTAACCATTATAATCCTGATATAATAGAAAACTTGGGGGGGGGGGGTGATTACGGTTTTCAGAGAAATTGCCAACACTGAACGCAGTTCGCAGGTGAATCATAAGGCAGTACATAGAGTAGGCATCATTAAGATATTCGAAGCGTTAGTAATGAAAGTTGCGGGCAGAGGTACACAAAAGGGAGTTTTCGAAAATCTGCGAAACGCCAACGCGAACGCCCATCTCATTGTTTGTCCTCCTGATAGCGAAGTCAAACAATGGGATAGACGTTCACGTGGACGTTTCGGGGGCTTTGCAAAAAAACTCCTTAACTTGCCCGAAGAATACAATACAGTGCTTTAGTATTCCAAACATTCCGAGTATTCCGAGCCAAAAGGTGCCACATATTCACACGAAACCCATTGCATTTAGCTTTTATGAGATACTTCTTCAGAATGAAGCCCGTTTTTCGAAGCAAACACTCAGTCTTATTTTTGTTTTCGTACTAGCCATTATCTCAATCTTGTGACCGGCATTGACAAAAAGCCACGTTAAACCCGCCATACCTTAAAAACGTCAGAGGAGTCCCTGCCGCCTCCAGGGCCACAGCCTATGTCCATTTCTTGCATCTTTTTAAACATCTAAAATGTAAAGAAAAGCGTACACATGAAGGATAACCGGGAAAACGCCGATCGGTTCCGACTCGAGGACCAATGGGATATTAGGAAATGATAGAAGTGAATTCAATTAGACCGATATATTCGTCCCAGTGAGTCCTCTCCCATGGGACAAACTACTCCGTCGAAATGGAAGGTTTTCATTCGCCAAGCCGAGAGTAAACAAAATTTATTCTTGGCACTTGACGTCACACATCGTAATTCGCGTTTTGATTGAACATGTGCTCATCGCTAAAAATAGCGCCGGGATTCCCAATGTACGCTCCGAACAGCTATCCTTAGACAAAGCTCCACGCACCGGCAATACACAGAATAAAACATTACAGAGCCTAGGCATCCGCTTGCGCAGTAGTCTAGAATGTGATTACTGTGGGACTCCCGCCCCCCGGATTCAGCCTTGTTTTTGGAGGCCGCACATAGGCGTAATATTCGGGGACTTCGGCTCTACGGCAAAAATCAGGATTGCCTTTTGATGGCGATTCGATCATGTCCATGGCCATTTATTATGTTAGGAGTGGAGTGAATGGAATTTGGGAAGTGACAGATCGGCAGATCGACAGATTACCGATCGGCGTTTTTCCGGTTACCCACATTAAAACTAGTTGTGTCATATCGTGACCATCCATTCGTGCAATTGTTTTTCCTTTTGTCGACTAATTTCAAAACTTATTGTATCTTAGATACATTTTTGTATAATCATATCAATTAATCAGAATTGATATTACATGATGTACATGTAGAAAGGTTAAGATGAGTTTACAACTCCGACTTCACTTTTCGTCTTTCCTGGTATACAAACCCTGTCGATTTTCCCAATAATAATATTAAGTACGTTTGCTAAATATGGTGCAATTGATTCACTTCAGTTGGAAACCCCCCCCCCCCGCCCCTAATCATTTCCAAAGTTGAATTAAAATGTCTTTATTTTCAAAGCACACAAGTCGAAATGCAGACATCAAAGGACACCGAGGAGCAAACATGAAGATGACTTCAAAGCTCCAAGTAGCCGCTGTGTCAATGGAGAAAATGAGGAACCGGTGCGATTTATCCGCCGTGTGGCGCTGCAATCGATCATACCAAAACTCTCCATTTCCAATGCATTATCATGTTATTTCTGAGCCCGAAAACGATCGCTTATTTTCGACCGATTTCGGCGACGTTTGCATCTTCCTGTTTTAAATCTATTAAGCTATCAGTTTCTTAAGATAATTTTGCGGAAAATATGCGCGATGCCAGTTATTGGGCACATTTTATGTTGTTGAAATCCTGTGCAAAAATGTACGCAATGGTTTCCCGTGATTGACCTCATGCGACGTCAACAGACCAGAAAATGACGTCATGGCGTCAGAAAGTACGATCGATTGTGGCGCCGCCACTGGCATTTATCTTAACGCCGGTTCCTCATTGTTCATGGGCGGACGGTGGTTTGGGATGTTTCTCATTCCCGGAGAACTATGATGACATCAACCGCGTTGCTAAAGCATGAAACTGTCAATTCGGTACGAAAATTAACAAATTTTTTGGGAGCG
Organism: Lineus longissimus; assembly: GCF_910592395.1. Classification (NCBI taxonomy): domain Eukaryota; kingdom Metazoa; phylum Nemertea; class Pilidiophora; order Heteronemertea; family Lineidae; genus Lineus; species Lineus longissimus. Next base: position 13,241,533 of record NC_088317.1, on the reverse strand, counting down.
ATGATTTAAGTCCACCAAATCGACTTTTAAGGCGCTCGATCCATCACGTTAGACGCGCGACGTGTAGAGTCTTCACGATCAACGTTATTGGCCTCAACCATAATCTTACCCGAATCTTACATGATCAAACGAACGCGACTAATATCTAAAGTTATAATCGTATTGGAATTTACAACCCGGGATTGCTCGAATTTGCGCCTTGATTTTAGGAACCAAAAAAGGACCTACCTTACTCCTGGTCAGTATATCCTTCTCACTAAGTAGATAGACAGCCTTGTCCACTCCCAGCAAAGAAACACTCGACCCCTTTCCAGCTGTTACTTTGAGCGGCAGTGGGTCCCCTGGACTGTAAAAATGATTTACCTTTTTCACATAGGTAATGGTCAACTAAAAAAAACCAAAACAGAGCATAAAGGAAGATTGATTAAACAAGAAAGATAAAAATTGTTTCGTTTGGTTTCATTTTTTAACCGTTCCATCATAGTGAGCATTTTTAGTTTAGTGTCACCACCGTCGGGTGCCATTTCGGCTCATTGAATTCGACCAGGAAGGATTCGGAGAACGCCATCACTGGCTACTGTCCACTTAGATTTGGTAATAATATGCTTGCCCTGACCTGCTGCTAGGCATCACCAGGTGCAAGAAATTGCGGTCTCATTTTCAGGGAAGGTGGCAAACACCAGGAACCGTCGCTTTAATTATTGTCCACGGTGGGTAAAGGTATTGATTTACCTTTATAACACAATAGAAAGGCCTTTCCATTATAGTGTTGGAGGCTGGGTACGCTAGGATATAAATAATAAATGCGGGCCTTACGCCCCTCAAGATGAAGTAATCTTTGTCTGTTTCTTTTGTGTCGTCATTTCCTTTCCAGGTAAGCACGTATTTTTCTACGGCAAACCGATACCTTCACGATGTGCCCGTGTCTGGTTTTTTTACGACACCAAAAAAACCCAGACCACGTCGTACGTACTTCCCTATTCCTTTTATAACATTGATCTGTTTTCTGAAAGGCAGAGTGTTCCCAGATCCATCCACCCTACCTGTAGATCTGATATTAGTGTTATTCGGCTATCCCGATTCCGGGATCGGGGGACAGCCAAACTGACGCAGGGAATGATGACTTCACACCATTGGCTAGAGAATTTTAACAATAGGCCAGTTACGTGTTCTGGTCATGAGAAACTGTTTGTGTGAAACCTACAACAGGGTCCACAGCTTGGTCACAATGGCCATTTATGAGGGAATCATAACTCATGTCACATTTCGAAGATTTATTGCGACCCGAATTCATATCCCCATCTCGATCTCGGAACGTCCGAGCCGAACCTCTCCAGTGTTTACGGCGTAGACCAAAAGAGCATTAAATTAAAGGATGTTGTAAATCGTACTTGTCCTTTAACACGACGGGACGCTTTTACGCACCTCACTGCCGCATTTCTTGACGATATCTAGCAGCAGTGAATCACTGATGATCTCACACCCGCTGGAATAGTAGGCGATGACCCTGGCTCGTGGTGACATAATCGGGGTGATTTGAATACTCTCGTGTGGAGCCCTGTCATTTTGTCCCAAGGTTATATCTTTGACAAAATGTTGCAGTATCTTGCCTCGGGCGACAACCTACAAAAAAGAGACACAAAATAGGACCACAGGGATATATAGTATATATAATACATATATATGTGGCAAGCCGTGTGTCCAATATAATAATTAAGAAAACCTAGTTTTTAGTAAGAAAACCTGTTTTTCTTCTTTAATTAAAAACGTAGTTTCATGGAAGAAAACCACGTTTTATTCCATGAAACTAGGTTTTTATGGAAGAAGCATAGGTTTATGATAAAAAACACGTTTTCTTAATCAAAAACCAAGTTTTTTGTAAGAAAACTACGTTTTTTAAAATTAAGCCTATGCTTCATAGTTTTTTTCTTTCTTGAAACTTGGTTTTGAAGAGAGAACATGAAACTTATACTTTTTCGAAGACGACTAAGTTGTTTTTAAAAACCTAGTTTTCTTGAAGGAAAACCTAGTTTTCTTTCATATAACCAGTTTTATGGAAGAAAACATGTTTTTTTTAATGAAACTAAGTTTTGAAAGAAGAAAACATGGTTTTCTTCCATAAAACTAGGTTTTCTTAGTTATTGTACGAACGGCTTGTCATACGCAATGGAAAACTGCCCTTGTTGGACACAACGTCAACTGTCCAGTGATGTGAGCCATATGATGCCCCCACAAAGGCATTGTTCTCTCTCACTTCGTTTTTTTGACAACGTTTCCTCCGCCTCTCCTCAACAATGCTAAAATTGATGCAGAAGCACTCAAAACACAGCTTTTATCATCCTTGGAGTCCTCCATTTTCCCTCCTAAATCACTTTTTTTCACAAAAACTTCACAAAGTTTTAACAGCATGATTGTAAAATTTTGCTATTTTGTTGCCATGCGTTAACGGGAGCAAAAAATGTAATTTTTTTGTTAAAATGTTGTAAAAATGTTGACAGTGTACACCCTGCTTTAGGGCCGGGATTCAAGGATGGTTTGAATCTGCCACATCGATTTGCTGCTTTTTCATGCAGTTGTGGTCCGTTGTAATATTGTCGAACTATTCAAATGACACTAACATGAAAATTAACCCAAAGTGTGAAATATGCATGTACAAATAGGGCTCGCCATGCATGTATTGGCAGGCATGATCCGTACGAGTTCAGACTTAAATGACAGAAGTTAAATGCGCCTGGGTAAACAATGGATGTTTGGGATGCACATTAAATCGTGTGATGAGAAGCTATATCTGTTAACTATTATTACCATTAAGTTGACTTTCTTATTTCCAGCCTTAGAGAAACTCAGCCTCATTTGGAGCTTGTTGTTGATAGTTATCGGAGACCCAAGTGAGCCCAGCTGAAGAATCATGTACTCTTTTAGAGAACTTGAATGCGACACGAACGTGATCAACTTGCTCGCTTGGTGATCTGCGGGAACCTCGCCCTGAGTGGTTACCTGGAATTCGGAAGTAGGTGTATGGTCAAATATGAATGCTAGAACAAAGGTATATATAAAACACCCCCCCCCCTTAGTATTTGCATCTATCAAAATATATAGTACTTCTAGATCTGTTTTCGGATCCTTATAATCAGCAGATCGATTTGATTTTGGCAAGCCCCAGGCAGCTGACTCTCTGATACCTACATTGATTGTTAAATGCTTTGCCTCGGCATTGATGTCCAAGACGATCTCTTTTCTACCATTTATGTCTGTGACATATGTCTCCTCCTCCGCCTTGTTGCTGTGTGCTCCTTCCCGCTGCCCAGATTCTAAAGTGACCAGAGCCTGTATGACGATTTTAACATTGGCGGCCACAGCTTTGGTTGGGAATGTCAAGTCGACCTTTTATCAAGAAAACAAATTTAACCCGTAAGAATTATTGAGAGAAGTTGTTTTCGTTTTCTCGGATGGTGGTTGTTAATATTAGAATAATTATCTTTGGCTAAAATGTTTTTATAAAGACTAAACGAAAATGAGTTCCTTTAAAGGAATGGGCAGCTTTTACTTCAATATGTTTATTCTTCTTCTGTTTCATCAGCAAAGTACACTTTTGAACGTTTTTGGCGATTTTTGAATTTTGTTTTTGCTCTTAGGTAAGAAAAACACGATTTTCGTTAATCTTCGCCCTCAAACATGTCAAAGGGCCGATGAATTCCTAGCGCGCCAATTTCTTTCCCGCTCCCCAAGCCCGCGGAATTCCGCGACGTCATTTAGAGATCACCTCAGCTCGTCAACACCTCAGCTCGTGAGGGCGGGCAGTGTTTTTGCCGAGATTTTCTTTTTGGGGGGGAGGGGAGGGCTGAAGCCTTGCAAATTGTGCCTTTTCTTTTTTCTTTTTCTTATTGTTTGAAGGCACGTTAGGAAAAAACTGACGAATGTACGCAGTGTATTTTTATGTGTTCAAACAATAATAAGTAACGTCATCCGCACCGAGGTTGATTGAGGCTCTTTCCAATTCACCAAGCATCAAGGAAAACTCCATATCTTCAGTAAGACGTCACAGCGTAGATCCATGGCTCCATGCAGCGCCTTATTAGTGCATTGGTCCACATGGAAAGGATTGACTCATGGAGGGCTAACTCGGGTGAAATCCGAGTCAACATCGGAAAAGCTTGATAATTCAGTTGGATTTTGAATTTTGTGCAATTTGTTGATGGAAACTACTTATTTAGAATAGGAGTAGACTGGTGGGCAGCCAACAGCTTGGTAATATTGCCCTTAATAATACCAATAGTCATTGAAGTTCATTTTTTCCGGGATGCTAAAGTCTTCTGTGATGTTACCGGCATGATTAGCGCATTATTACACATTTCATACTTTGGACACAGAAGTAGAAACAGACTTTCGAAATGCATTCGGCTGCTCAAACAAGATACAAGAACTCCAACCACTATACATCACCACATCTCCGCTATCCTTACCTTAACTTTAAAAGAAAGGCCAGGTTTGAAATACCTTGGCGTCCGCTCGTACGAAATGACATACGGGCTCGTCACGAAGATGGCTGATGAGTCGCTACCTTGCTCACGTTTGCCTGTGGCCGCTTCAGTCACAGTAACCTTGATTAGGAGACGAGTACCTTCAGGGGGAAACTGCTGCTTCTCAAATTTGTCTTTCGAAATTGCCAGCGGAATATTTTCTGCTACCTAAATTCGTAAAATGCAAAGATTTCTGTTAGCGTTTTGCATACAGTTTACAGTTCTTTTTTTCGCAACGTCAGAAATAAGAGTGGGTTTCCAGAAAACAGTAGAACTTCTCTATTAAGGACACCTTCGTGACTGAAACGTGCTGTCCTTAATAGAGAGGTGTCTTGATTAGAGAGGACAAATTGTCTAAGCTGCGAATAGAAACAACCAACTTATGGTCCTTAAAAGAGAGGTGTCCGCAAGATCAGAGTTTTTCAAATGTATTTTTTATTTGAAAGACTCTGATGAGATCAATGATGTTGATTATCAGCCATTGTTGCTGTCCTTATACCAATGTGAATGGGCTGGAAGAAGTCCCCCCCCACCACCACCACCCCGCCATGACCATGTGTGGTTAGCAAAAGCCCAAGATTATTTCAAGTTGTATAGTCAAAGGATGCAAGACCAGAATAAAGCCATCATATTCAGCTCACATCTATATTGCTACAGGAAATGTACATGTGTTACGATTTGTGATATTATACAGGCCAGGAAATACATTTGAGCTTCCGAAAAACCGTTTCTGATCAAAGAGCTAATACAGTGATTGCTCTTTGAGACAACAGAAGACCGAAACTTGGATTAGACAATCTTCCCTTATTAGCGAATTTCACTCTTTCAGTAAATAGAGCGAACCGCCAACCGTTCGGTTTCGCGCTCTAAGGTGTGTTAGAAGTTGTGTGATCAAAGTGGCCCAATCAATTTTGAATCAATTTCATGAATTATAATCAATTAGCTCATGAAGCCATCATTGTAATGAAGGTATTTGTGGGCAGGTTAGAACGCTATGAAATAATAAAGTTTGATTCAAGTGGGACCTCTCTTTTAAGGACATCTTCATAGCGCACTAACGAACGATGTCCCTACAAGGGAGGTTTCCTGATTACAGCGGTCAAATTGAATAGAAATGACTCGTTTTGGAAAAAAATTGCAGTCCATAATAGAGAGGGTGTCCTGATTGTGGAGATGCCCGTTAGTTAAGGGAGGTCCCATTGACAGTAGTATATTGTTTCAATGATAAGTAGCTATAAACTAAGGCAAATTGCATGTCAAACGCCTGTAGTGATTGCGGCTCGCAGTGAAAAACACATTGATGTGGTTTGCATCATTTTCATGCATAAGAGCGCTTGGAATTCTCTCTAGTCTGATGAGAATGGTTACAAAACTTTGATATAAGCCTTAGAGCTGTAGGGCTGGTAAGGATAACTTCACAAACTACCTACATTTTCTATCGACTTCCTGTCAATCTCCTCCTCTATGCCTTCAGGGTAGAGAAGGAAGATGTAGGCAGTGCCGCGCCCTTTGACTGGTGTACCGAAAACGTATCTGAAAAATAGAATAGAGATTCAATTCTTGGTGTAAATAGGCCTATTCGAATAATTGCTCAAACACTCATTCAGTAAAATTCTGGCAAAGAGATGAGTCCACAATAATATGTTTAATCATTATTTGAGAGGAGGTTGGCGATGACCGATTTTGTTGCAGCGAGAAGCAAGCGATGACCTTGTGTTTTTAGCGACAAAATTGATATTGCCCGTATAAATTTACGATGAAAATCACTTCCCGTTAGTTTGATCCGTGAAGTTCGCTACCGGAGCCGACTTGACATTTGTTCATGTTTTTTCTGTGGCGTGCGATAAAATGTTAGTTAGCGGATCATGCATCACAACACAATGGGTGATTCCAAAGTTGGTTTTGGTTTTAGTGTTGGGTGTTAGTGTCAGTATTATTCTTAATTTCTACCCCAAAAAACCTATGTCTTGATAAGACCAATTCGAGGTTTTAGTTTAAGACCAACACCTGGTTTTATCTAAACACTAAAGCCTGGGCTGGAACTAAGACGAGGTTTTATTCTGCAGGTAAAACTAACGCCAAGATGGACAGAGATAAAACCTCGGAAAAACCAAACATGCATGTTGTTGTCGTTGTTACTGTTGTTTCCCTATTATAACCGCTTCCGATCTATATAAATTTGGTCGTCTTCTTTCACGTCCATCATCATTCCCATCAACGTTCAAAATACCAGCAACTACTCCTTGAAATGGTACCAACAACATGATTTTTTTCCCTTCTTAACACCAACACCAACTTTGAAATCCACTCGGTGTTAATGCCTAAGGTGTTAGTTTTATTGGTAATACAAAATGCACTACCAATCTTCCAAATATAACACCGAGCTGAGATTAAGATAAGACCTAGGTGTTCCAATTGGTTTCAGTGTGAAACTAAAACCTAATTTGAAATAGGATAATGCTAAATCTGAGTGTCAAAACTAACACCAGAACTGATTTCATTTCTGGTATTGTGGAGAGTTTTAGTTTTAGTCCCGGTGTTAGTTTTTGACACTAAAACCATCCCTTAGCTTTAAGCTAAAACCGGACATGATGCTAAAACCAACAAACACCGACTTTGAAATAGGATGAAACTTAAACCCACTTCATTTCAATGCTGGTTTAATCAAGGTTTTGGTGTTCCATTTAGTTTTAAAACTAAATCTAAAAACCGACTTTGAAATCACCCAATGTCAAATTTCATGTTGTCAGCCCTAACAATTTGGATAGTTGTAGAAACTTACTCTGCAGTTATCCTGTACTGGATTTCCTCCTGAGAGCTTAATATGTACTCATGTAATACCTCCACCTTAACCGAGAACATTGGCAGCACTGCAATGATGCACAATAATAAAGTAAATGAGGGTCAATAGTATGGACACGTGTTTCCCGGTACCCAAGTACATTGTAGGTACATAGGAACCATTGGTACCGGTACAAATAGGTACCGGGAACACATAGGTTCCTGAGTACTGGGACTCATAGGTACCGGGAAACATATGTTCCTGGGTACAGGGACTCATAGGTACCGGGAAACATATGTTCCTGGGTACTGGGACTCATAAATACCGGGAAACATAGGCTCCTGAGTATTGGGCTCATAGGTACCAGGAAAGGTACCAGGACACATGGGTTCCTGGGTACTGGGACTATCTAGGTACGGGGAAACATAGGTTCCTGGGTACTGGGACTCATAGTTTCCGAGAAACATTGGTACCGAGAAACATAAGTATGACCCCGTAACATGCGTAAGGAGACGCATTCAATTTGACGAGACATGTCAATTCACAATAAGATCATACACTGTGCACTGACTGTTGTTGCGGGGTAACATCTTTGTGTATCGTTTCTGAGTGTTTCCTTTCAGTCATTGCTTGGGAACCATGGAAGACAGGTTGACACATTTTTCTCTGTTTTCCACTGGCTACTGTGATCGAAAAGTCACAATCGCTCTTTATTCTATATATCTGTTTATTGTATGGAAATACTGAAAAACGGGGACAACGAAAAACGTCACACTGGTTCTGTAGCGCTGTATATATCGCAAGGTTTTATTGTTTTAACCGGGACATGTTAATCTCAAATGGCCCTTTTTTGTTTGTCACCTCAAATATACTTTGCAAGCACTTGGAGCATACCACGGGCGAGCAATATTGGATTCCTTTCGACTCATTTTTTCCAAAAACAGGGGAAGCAGCCCAACATACAGTACATTTATTGTCTGGTGACATAAGAGGCAAACTAGCGCACGTGTCTGCACTGGAATGCCAACATTTGACTGGCAAATTCCCTGGTGGTCTAATCATTTGCCCAGTTACAGATGAACAAAATGTTTAGCAAATCCTCCAACTGGAACAGATAAGTATTTCACCTATATTTCCTTCGTCATTGATGATAACACCCCATTTTGCTGATAGGCCTACGCATGAATTGAGTTGTCATCTTCCGTATAAACCAGGGTGCGGTTGTCTGGTCAATGAACGATGTCATTTTGTTTAGAAACCCAACATCAATGGGCTTTTACGTTATGGATACGTTCTGCTTTCTATTGGATGCACTCTGCTTACGGCTGTTTTTGGGGTTTAGACTCGATGCACAACTATCGTACATCGCTTTGGGTGCGTAGGAGTGGGGTAGTGGGGAGTTAGATTCAATCAAATGATTGGTACATGATGTACTTGCTGGGCGATACATACCGTATTCCTTGATTTCGAATTCTATTTTAGTCTTTGTCACATTGGGCTGTAATATAGAAATAAGGAGGTTCATTTGTGTTTCCTAAAAGTAAAAAGTCTTCAACTCTTGATCGGCGGAATTTAAAACACTTCACATAACTGTGCGATATTCCCATAGGTCGACGGTTGATTCTTTTATTGTCCTCCACCGCCTTTGCCTATACGGGCATGAGTCTGGAAACAAACAAAAACCGGGGAGAAAAACTTACTTGCAGTCTCTCTGCGTAACTAGCTAGAAGGGTCCAATTTCCATATGTCAGAATCCTTGGGAGATAGAACACTTCACTGATAAATCCGTTGGTCGCTTGTCTTTTCGGGTACCGCTTGATGAGGTCGCCGTTTGGATTCTGAGGAGAAAGCGAATGCCTAAAGTACTCAACTGCTGACATAAACAACATGTTTTTGATATCAGGGACCTATTACATGACGAGATGATAATATGCTAATAAGAGGGGCTGTCCATTTAGGGGGTAGACCTGCGCATTAAAAGGGAGGGGGGGTTGGGGATGTTTACATGATTATTTGCAGCAACGTTGGTTTGCAATTTTTGAAAAAAGCAGGTAAATGCTGCAGTATATCGACAAATTAGTGAAATAGTACAACTGGTGTATTAAAATCAATCCCATCATCGAGCAGCGTGAAGCATACGTGAAAAGGGCAGGAAAAGGGCGATGCCGAAAACACTGTTTTGAATCTCTTCTTTCGGAATTTTCTCATGAGGTTCCGACAATGCCAATGTGCCGTAAAAAAAGACTTGCTTGATTATCCAGGAAATGAGGGCGAGTCACTTACAATAATATCAATAGTGATGTTGATGTTGGAAGGCTTCATGTCAGAGTTCAGAGAAACTGCACGGATGTTTACTGAAAAAAGTACGCAAGAGAAATGTGTCATAAACAAATGTTCGATGAGTGATTTATATCGGGCAGCGGTAGAGCGCAGTAGAAGAGAGTCGGCTCATGATCAGGAGGTCGTGGGCTCGACTCATGGCCGAGTCAAGGCTTGGTTCCCCTACTTGTCGAGTTCAAGTGAGCGCCTTTTGGTTTCTCCTTGATCAACCCCTGATTGATTTCTGTAGAGACCGGGGTAATAAATAAATATGGAATCCCAAAAGTGCTTTGAGCAGGGAAACCTGGAAAAAGCGCTACATAAGCACTTTAAATTATTATTATATATTCATACAAAAGTTGCACTTTAAGTTGTTGACCACCAATGATTTATAGCTCATAGAGCCCGCGGCAAAATTATTCCTCAATCAGACATATGGTTCCTGAATTTCGCGCTAAAAATTGGACCATTTTTGGTCAAACACCAAAATACTTATACATGATTGTACTCTGCAACTGAAAAACAATACATGTATTGATAAAAGTGTATCGAATAACAAAATACGAAGGTCATTTCAGAACTTTATATCATACAATGACGCCACAAATAGCCAACCGCACTTACCCTTTTCGTGAGGATTGTAGAGAGGCTTGTCTGTTTGTAAGAACAGGTAGCCCGATTTCTTGGAGAGTAAGATGACCGATTCTTTCGAGAATCTGGGGGCCGCACGAGTGTTCTCTTCCTTGGCCACAAGGTAGACGTAGGTCTGCTGTGATCCTAGAGGGATGTCACCCCAACCTACTCGCAAAGTAACCTTCTTACTCTCATCTGGATAAGAACATTTTAAATATTCATGAAGCTGATAATTGAGAAGGATGTCTTTGTGGCTCACCGTCTAGGTGAGTCTATACAATACCGCCGTGTCCGTCGTCCGTGGTCGTATCCTATTTCAAAAACAGTGGCACGTTTCTTAACAGCTAGGGCTATGAACTTGTAACTTTGCACACAAGACCCCCCCCCCCCCCCCCCCCCCCCGGTCAGGCGACCTCTAACAATGAATTTCGGCCCGATCTGATTCTTAACTTGGCCACCAGGGGGCCAGAAGTGGACACCTAAAAAGTGTGATATATCTCTTACGAGTGACCCGTTTTCGATAAAATTGTTATGGTAGGTACTCTTAGTAAGGATACATCACATATCATACGGGTTTTCGATTTGGCCTAGTTTTCAAGGTCACAGGGGTCAAGTGGTGTAAATTGGCCGTTTGAGCGTAACTATGGCACGTTTCTTAACCGCTAAAGCTATGAACTTGAAATTTAGTGCACATGACTCCCTTTGCCATATAACCGCACCGGTTTTGATGCTACCACCGACCCAACCGTTTGACTGTAGGTCTTGGTTTGATCTGAACGATTATGTCTGCTGGTTGGCCGAGCTGCTCCATCAGCTCCCTGTGTTCGGTGTCCGATGGATTCATCTTGGCCCTGACCTGATGCGCCAAGACCTGGCGTATGGAGGAGTGAATGGTGATCACCACAACAACTTTTACACGGCCTTTTCTTTCTGCAGTCTTTAATCTTATGCCTGCCAAGCCAGAGCACAGCATATTGTTCGTGGCAAATCTCCTCCTGACTGCGGGTTCCTCCTTCTCGAACTTCTGACAATGGATAATCAGATGTTCCTGCCTGCAAAATTTGCACTGTGGCTTCCCGCCCTCTGGTTTTTCGCCCTCCTGCATGTCTTCACTCGCCGCCTGAGTGGAGAGGGTGGTAACCTTTACCTTTGGTGGGAATGCTGCCGCTGTCCTGTGTTTCCACGCCGCAGCTGGTGGTTGCGCTGCCACTACCACCGACTTGACTTCAAAGACCACATGGTTCATCATGTTAGCTTGATTCTTCACATACTCAACCAAATCCATCAATCGCGGAACCTTATCCTCATCTTCCATACGTGACACCATCTTCGCCCATCTCGCCTGGACTGCTGGCGGCAATCGCTCAAATATGGCCTTCAAGGTGGTTTGAGTGTCCGCCTCTCTAAGTAGGTTGAGTCTCGTAGACAGCGTTCAAGTGGTCGGAATACTCGAGCAATCCCTTTGGATCATGGGGAATCATCTTTCCAAACGTGATTTTCTCCAAGCATGACTTAACGATCTGATAGGGCCGACCGAACCTGTCCTTAAGTACATCCGAGGCTTTGGCGTTTGTGGTTTCTGAGTCTGAGGGGGTTGGTGTCTGTTGACTGTGCTTAAAGAGAGACTAGGCATGGCGCCAGTCTCTCTTAAAGCACAGTCAACAGGCATTTGGTCTCAGTATTTGGGTAAGTACAGAATCAAGCCAGCTCAGACAGCAATGATTGAACGATGCTGTGGACAAGTCCAAGGATACTGCATCAGTTACGACCAACTTCTCATCAGAAAGCGTCACCATCAGCATATTCAATGTTCAGTTCCAACCTGTACCAGTCCAATGCACGCCTGTCATGGTCATCAGTGGTCAGCTTAGCGCAATATGGAACATTCTTCCGAAACTCAAGCGAGGGAAGTCTGCTCATTAGCATATCTCGCGCACTGCTCCTTCTGGTCAAACATCGTAGTGAAATCGTAATGGAAAACGTCTGGCTTTCCGCCAGACTAATAAGTGAAGAACTAATAGGTAAAGAACTTCTACTTGCGCGGGACTGCTGTGATAAAATTATCGTTGCAGAGACTCCGGTGACGTACACATATATTTTTACAATCAAAAATGCCCTCAAAAGACGACATGGAATGATTATTTTATTGACATTTCCTACTATATACCTTCCAATTATCACTTTATACAAATAGATCGGCGTTGGGTCGCATGCTTTTCTTTCCTGGTGACACTATAAAGCAAAATAGTTGCAACCCCGTAAATGCGCTATAAGTCCAATAATAAGTGACGGTGACCCGTTATAAATGTTTCGCCAGCTTCGCTTTTTTGCCGCTACGCGGCCTGTTGGGCCCTTGCGTCAAGGTGCATGATTGCCTTGTGGGCGTTACCAGTTGTCAACGTCAGCAGCTGGGAAAGCTTAAAGCTATCGGTTTGCATCCAACCCGCAGATCAAACAATCGACGAAATTTCGTATACTCGGCGGGAGTTCCATCAAATGACATAGGTGGCGGTGTAGATAACTCTGTTTGGACCGCTAATTTCTCCAGCACCAATGCTAAACTTAGCTCATTAGATATAGCCTGGTCTCTCCCCCATCAGGCACGACGTGGGGCTCTTGAATCATCCCTCCATGGCATGTTGCACTTAGGTCTGCAGCTGACCCCTGCCCTCTCGTGGATTTGGCTCAAACTAGGCTCGTGGGGCATTTGGCGTACCCCATAGCCTCCTTTAAATCCGCTGGCCGGGGTTTCTCCTCTCAATTGCTGGATACCATTGCAGTATTCTTGACCACAATCACCAATGTACTCGGACTGATTAGGGATACTGCATGTTGGGTTTGGTTCCCTCACAAGTATTAGGCGACTTGTCAACTGGCTATCACCATAGGCATCCTCCTGCAAACGTCCAACATCACCATCCATGTGAGTGTTAACAAGAACTTGTGGCGCCATCTTCACCGTTCCGAATGACTAACTGGTAGGCCAACCTAACTCAGGCAAACTAGTCCCAGTCCTAGGTGTCGATGACATAGTAGCTCCAATATGGCGACTTAACGTCCCTGCTACCTCAGCATGAAAATGTATACCATCAGACTTAAAGCCAATCACAGGATCTGGCCTTCGCGACAAGCGTTGAGCACTCCCATGGCCACTGGGACCTGTTTCCCTAATGTATGTATGTATGTATGTATATTCCATATTCAAATTTAAGCGCCTTTTTCAGATTAAATCCGTTCAAAGGCGCTTTTACAATATTTATAACAAAATTACAATCGAAAAAAGATGGGTCTTGAGCATCGTTTGAAATGATGCAAGGCTCTTTGCCTGCCGAACCTCAAAAGGGAGCCCATTCCACAAAACAGCTGCGGAGAATGAGAAGCAGCGCTCCCCATATTTGCTCCGGGCCCTTGGAAGTACTAGTCTATTGTCATCAGCCGACCGAAGGTCTCTTCCTGGCCTATAGATATTGACCAGGCTTGACAAGTAGCCAGGCGCTATTCCATGCACACATTTGAAAACGTGCACGAAGATTTTATAGTTCACCCTCTGCTCAACCGGCAACCAGTGGAGCTCACGTAGTACAGGGGAGATGTGGTCTCCACGCTTGGTGCGCGTGATGATGCGGGCCGCCACGTTCTGCACCCTCTGCAACTTGTTCATAAGGTCTTTTGAAATGCCATAGAGCAGTGAATTGCAGTAATCCAGCCTTGATGTGACTAGACCGCACACTAGTGAACGGGTTGCAGAAGTGTTGAGATACTGACGGATCAGTCCAATATTCCTTAGTTGGGCGTAGGCCGACCTACAGACAGCATTCACCTGTGCTTTCATGTTCATTTTCTTGTCAAACATCACCCCCAAATTTCTTACGCATGCCACAGAGTCAATGATAGAGTCACCAACATTCACCGAAACGTGATCCAGGGTCTTGGAACGATGAGTGGATGCAAAGAGTGCCACCTAAAGAGAGGAGGCGGGGGTTCGGGTATTCTCCAATAAGACAAAGCTAAGACAAACATTTACTATGATTTTCTATTAAGTTCTAAAAGGTCCCAAGATCATTTGAAACCTGAAAGTATACAATAAGCACAATCCTAAGTCACTGTTACCAGAATGGGTCACTTACAGAGTCACAAATTATCATAACCTAGAAATATCCAGCAACATGCTGTCACAAGTGAGAGCCTACAGTAGTGGTATTAGTTAGCCACATCCATCAAAAGATGGCAGCACTGCATTGACAAACAATGGCCGGTCACATGGAGTTTTACCCTCGCCAATTTCAGCGGCGATTACAAGCTAACTAAAGGGGCTCTTCGGACAAATAGGGGCATTACATGTTCTATACATATTGATCGTTCGATCACCTATTGATTCCTTACCAGTCTGCCCATATTTATGAATCAATTGACAGTTTTCTCCCCGACCACCGGTCCTCCTGACTCCGGAAGTTTTCTAGTAAATCGGCGTATGCGCATGTGCAACCAAAAGTTTAAGCGCGGGTAATTCAACTTTCGCGCGCTCGAGTTCAATAATCCACCGCCTCCGTCTTGTCGTCGTTCTTTTTCAGCATGTTCTTCTTCAACCAGGAACCATTGTCAGTAATGCATAAGTCAAGACAGTCAAGTGTAACTTCCTGTGCTTGTGGGATCCCCGGATTAAAAGAGTCATAAAGCTGTGTATCATCTGCATAAAAATGATAACCTGGGCCATGGTTTCTTGTTATGTTGCCGAGTGGTTTTGTGTACAGGCAGTACATTTTTGGGCCCAACACCGACCCCTGCGGAACACCATATTTTAAGAGAACGGACGTAGATCTTTGACGATCAATAACGACAGTCTGATACCTGTCATCAAGATATGATGCAATCCAGGCAAGAGCAGAGCGTGTGATGCCAAATAACTGTTCAAACCTTTTTAGAAGGATCTTATGGTCAATGGTATCGAAGGCTGCAGAGAGGTCGATCATGACAAGCACTGTCACATCACCCCTGTCCAAACTACCAAGGATGTCGCTCTGAACCCTTAGTAGAGCGGTCTCTGTTGAGTGACCTCTTCGGTAGGCGGACTGCATTTCTTCATGCAGCGAGTTGGACAGGAGGTGATGTTCGAGGCGGGCATCAACGACCTTCTCCACAACCTTCGACACAAAGGGTAGGTTTGACACAGGGCGGTAGTTTTTGAGAATGTCAGAGTCAAGACTTGGCTTCTTTAGTAGAGGCCGAATGAGCGCAGATTTAAAAGCGCGAGGAACATAGCTAGCTTTTAGCGATGCATTTATTATGGCAGTCAGTATTGGAAGCAGTTCATCAATGCAGAGTTTAAGAAGCCATGTTGGAACTGGATCCAGTTCACAGGATTTCGAGAGGGATTTCATCACAATCCTTCTCTGTGGCTGGTGGAAATGCGAAAAGAGGGGTCACTCCCTCTGGTAGCTCGTCGGCCGTTTCGGAACAGTCATCCTGGGCAGTGTTGAGAGTTTCCCGGATTTTGGCAATCTTATCCGTGAAGAACTCACTGAAGGACTCAGCGAGTTCCTTAGGCGACTCGGATTGTGGCAGCGGGGAAGACCCAGTATCCCCCAGTAGATGCCGGCTTATTTCATACATCTGCTTTTGATCGCGGCCACATTCGGTGATCTTCGCTGAATAGTGTGATGTCCGCGCCTGCTTTATGAGCTTGTTAACTACTGCGCACTGGTTACGATACATCTGATGATGAACGGCGAGCTTCGTTTTCCTCCACTTGCGCTCCAAGCTCCGCCTAACATGTTTGGCATCGTGGATCTCTTATGTATACCACGGACATTTGGGATGGAGAACAAGTGTCTTGTGTTGAAGAGGAGCATGTTTGTCTAGAAGTGTAGTCAAGCCATCGGTGTATGACTGAACCAAATCGTCCACTGGGCTGGCCTCATTAAAGACAAACGACTCTCCGATATCATTCCGGAAGGCATCAATATTTATCTGCCTTAGCTTCCTGTAGGGGACTGTAACTCTTACAGGAACCGGTTTCGCAAGTGTTGTCGTCAAGCTGACTGCAAGATGGTCCTTGATTTGGTCCCCTTCATCGTTGAAAAGACAAGGATCACGGACCTGGATGTCTGAGACAAGACTGCGTTGGTTGTCCCTGGTAATGGCAACATCGAGTGTGTGATCCTGCACATGTGTAGGTTCCGCTACGTGCTGAACGATGCCATGCTCCTCTAGCAAATCCATGAAACGACGCGCGTCTCGATCATTTTCGAGGTCGTCAACATGAAAGTTAAGATCACCAACTATCAGGAATCCCCTTGATAAAGTAACGTAATGTGGGAGAAATGTTGACCACTCGTCGAAGAATACCGAGTTCCTGAGACCGTTTTCCTTGGTTGGCCTTGGTCTGTATATCAGTGCAAGTCTAAAGGAACAGTCGCCAACCGACAAATCACACTGGAACGATTCGAAGTGGGTGAAAGTATCGCAGTCCTTCACATATATGGTAGGCCGTAGGGGACATTAATGCCGATTTAAGTTCTAGAACATAATTATTTATTGTCTAGCATGTAAATCAGCCTATCACAGAGCAGGAATTTAGTTCTAGCACGTTAATCAACCAATCGGTGACCAGGAATAATGGTCTAGCACATAAATCAGCCTATCACAGTGCAGGAATTTAGTTCTAGCACGTTAATCAACCAATCGCTTACCAGGAATAATGGTCTAGCACATAAATAGCTATGGTGATTGGCATGAGGGCCGTGTTGGACATAAATTCATTACGGTCTAGAACATAAATCAGCCAATGGCAACCATCGTTTCAAACATTTTGAATGTTCAAAATCAAAACATACTCCTGGTATTTTGTCTCGTACCAAATTATCCCCAGGTAATCAAGCACAGAACATTTCATTTTACATATTTGTACTTTTCAAAATCAACTGGAAGAACAAATTAATAGATCAAATGTTGTGCAGTTCATCATTGGGACCACAGGGTTTGAGGATGTTGGCAAGCGATACTAGCGTAATCATACAATGTGCTGTGTTGACGATTATCATCGACAAAAGCACATTAGAAATACATGAAAACATGTGCCAGATTAGCAACAAGGAATGGCTGGCAAAATTGTGGCAAGGACCAAAATTGAAATTAATGTGGTTGGATTTTTTCTGAAATAAAAGTGGAATTACTGCCTAGGGTCTCTACATGTACAGCCACTGGAGGGTCGACAGGTACATGAACTAATCGGCCTCAAGGCAAAAACACTTACATGTACTATTATAGTATCTTCAAAATTTGAAGTGATCTGTTTTTTTTAATGTAGTTTGTTCAGCGATTGGTTGATTAACGTGCTAGAACTAAATTCCTGCACTGTGATAGGCTGATTTATGTGCTCGACCATTATTCCTGGTCAGCGATTGGTTGATTAACATGCTAGAACTAAATTCCTGCACTGTGATAGGCTGATTTATGTGCTAGACCATTATTCCTGGTCACCGATTGGTTGATTAACGTGCTAGAACTAAATTCCTGCTCTGTGATAGGCTGATTTACGTGCTAGACAATAAATAATTATGTTCTAGAACTTAAATCGGCATTAATGTCCCCTACGGCCTACCATATACGTATGGCATGAAGACCAGCAATTAAATAGGCCTGCGTGTTAATCCTCCCTGGCTTAGCGAATGTACAGCAGTGTACACCACGTATAGAAGTATGTACACCAGGACTAATGGCTTCCCAGAGAATTCCTAGCCCAGCAAGGGCCAGAAAAATCCACAGTCCAGAACACAAACGGCTGAGTCCCATCACCATCAAATATGCACAAAATGAATCTCGAGACATTCACAGAAAAGACATTCCACTCTGTATTTAGGCCTCTTCACTCAGACTGCAGTAAATCCAGATGTTTGAGGGGCTCAAGAAAGGAGCTACTTCGCAGCGCTCACCCTCGCTCACCAAAACAATACTGTAGACGTCTTTCGGTACTGTTGGACCAATTCTAAAACAGCTATCCTGGTGCACACTAATCTCATTCTCCAATCTCTGGCATTCCTCCTTTAATGCATTAATTTCCCTTTCAAACCTATCATCTGCCTGAGAAGCCCGAGATCCAACTGTAAAATCACCGCCCTGTGTCCCCTTCAAGACTGGACTCATTGGGTTCCTGTGTTGTAACAGTGGCGCCACCCGACGCTTATGCCTGGCCCACTCTTGCTTTGCCATCAAGTACTGGATCTGCATCTGTGCTGCCTCCAATGTGAACTTCATCTCTCGGCCGATCTCATAAACCTGTCCCATGCCACTCCAGCATCGACCGGAATTGCCACAACATCAAATATTTCGAGTTGGTCCCTGTACTTAGTGGCAGACGAAAATATTCCATTTTCAGCGTCCTCTACGTCCTCCACTGACATGACCAAAAGCCCTTCGTCCAGACGTCCTAACTTTCGTCTGACATTTCCCGTGTATTGGCCCAAAGATTTCCTATAGTATTGCAGGTCTGCCATTCTCAAACGTGCGTACTGTAACCCGAACTTGCTACTGAGACTGCTGTCCTGGGGACGAGGTTGACTAAAATTTCGGCGTTGAGTGGACTACTGTCTAGTGAGACTGTCTAACTGTAGTGCCGGAGAAGCATCAGATTTTCGGTATTTTCCTCAGACAAAACGATAATTTACGGACCTACGAGTCACCCATGTGACTGGACACATCAGATTTGGAATCCCAATCAACTCGGAAATCTTGATACACTCTGGAGACGACTGGAAACATACACAGCGTTGGATAAAATGAATTATTCTCTGCTCTGACATTCGCTCTCCGTGACTTGCTAAAGTGTCCAACGTCCAACAGAGGGCATCACTGAGTCACGACAGATTTAAAGGTGGGATGGCACGAACACTGTCTTAAAAAATAATGCATTATCGAAAAGGTGTCCAGAGCTCCGGCAGTTTAAAAAATACCACAAAGAAAACATGAGGACCACAAGTGCATTCGGTGGCAGGAAAATGTTTTCCGTGCAAGGACGGGTGAGTGCTAAAGATAACAAAAAACGTTTTCTACCGCCTGATAGTTGAACCAAAATTGAAAACGTCGAATACTTTCCGGAAAATAGTCTTCTTCTAATAAAACAGGCGAAGATCAAATGCATTGAGGAAAGAATACCCTTTCTAAAATTGCAAAAAAACACCTGGGGCCAATTCCATAAAAGCATTCTAGGCCTAGTTGGTTGCTAAACTTCATTCCATCTCTAGTTCCATGCTAATTCTATTCAATAAAACCGTTCTCAGCTTAGCAAGGTTCCTAGTTGCTTACTATTTCTATAATAGGTCTTGGGTACTTCTAAATCCTTAGCACCATTCTAAAGTCATTTCACCTCCGGACTTCGAAGAGTAAGGATGGCGAGACGGATCCTGGAACTTGCTGAATTGCGTAGAGCAATGCGAGGAGAACGCGTTTTCCGTGATCGTCGAAACCCTTTGGACATTTTTGGTGATGCAGAACTTGTTAAGAGGTATCGATTCTCGAGGGAGGGGATAATGTTGATAACGGACATTGTAGCCCCGGATATTGAACATCCTACAAGGAGAAACTTCGCCCTACTCCCATCTCAGCAGGTGTTGATAGCACTTCAATATTATGCAACTGGCATCTTCCAAAATGTTGTTGGGGATCCTCTACAAGTATCTCCGCAAACTGCTTGTCGTGCTATTCATCGTGTGATGGATTCTCTCGCAGAGAAGATAGGTGACTATGTGAAATTCCCTGATGCACGAAATATAGCCCAAATCAAGGATGGATTCTATAGGATGAGACGTGTACATTTTCCAGAAGTGATAGGCTGCGTGGACGGAACTCATGTTCGGATGTGTTCTCCACATGAGAACGATATCGACTATATCAACAGAAAAGGATATCATTCAATTAATGTGCAAGTCATTTGTGATCACAAGGGGAAATTCATCAACATCGTGGCAAGATGACCTGGAGGTGCACACGATATCAGAATATTGAGGACAAGTCAGATTTGGGATCTCATGGAGAGTGGTGCTATTGATGGGTTCATTCTTGGTGATAGCGGATATCCGTGCCGAAGCTGGCTTATGACACCACTTCTGAATCCGCACACAACTTCTGAGCGGCGTTACAATTCAGCTCATAAGCGTACTAGGGTTTTGGTTGAACAAACGATTGGCAGGTGGAAACGTAGGTTCCATACCTTACACCTTGAAAGTCGTTTGAGAAATCCAGAGGATACCTGCAAAGTAATTGCAGCAACAGCTGTGCTGCACAATATCGCAGTGGACAGAAACGAGCCTCAGGTTGATGATGTTGAGCCTGGGCGTCAACAACCTGGTATGGAGGAATATACTGGACAAGCAAATGGACACCTAGCACGTGCCTTATTGATACAGAACAGATTCGAACATTAATAAACAAGAAGATGCAGAGGATATGCTGGTATGGTCACTCTTTATTTTGAGAACTTACTCCCATGCTTTGTCAAAATATCACCTATACATGTAAATAGTAGTTGTTGTGGAGTAAGTTGCCGTTGCCGAGTATGGCTCACAGGTGAAAGAATAATTGACCATCGTCTTTGGGCGAGCTCACTTCATTTACTTTATGCTGCAAAAGTCGAATCTGTAACTTAAGTTTCTTTTTTTTCAATTTAAGATTTTTTTGTTTGAGAAGTTCATTTTTTTCTCAATGTGAACTAAATCATCGAATGAGGCCTATTTCCTTGGAATCGTGCTTGACGACGGAGGTCCGGTACGGCTTGTGGTTGCACTTGCTGTCGCTTCCTCAGCCGGTTCTGCAGTTTCATTCGAATGGTCGCCATCATTGCCGGAATCTGAAACAAGAACTTTTTAAATGAAAGGTGACAGAAATATTTCCAACATTATAACTGTTCAACAGTATACTGTATGATCGCAAATTTGTCAGTTATATTAAATGGTATGTAACTTTTAAAACTGTGTTATTCTGTAGTGTTCTTGCAGTGTGTGTTTCTTCCAGCCATCTGTAAACAAAGGTAGTCCTGACTTACCTGCATCGGATGATAATTGGTCTTGGGATGCCGACACTGTAGCAGGAGTCTCAACACCCTTCAGCCCCTTGAACCCAGGGGTTTCTTCACATAGATCTAGGATTTTCTGCTGGGCTGGGTTGGGCTCAGTTGTGGGTTTTCCATCCCCTGTCTTGTTGCGTGATTTCTTTTTCTCCAGAAGCTTCTCTCGAGATTCCATCTTCAGTTTGGAAAGCTTCAGTTTCAGATCATCCTTAGAACGTTCAATATGCGGGAAACTTGCCTTGTGTTGTGCACAGATATTGTCCCATGCTTTGTTCTTCTTCGCGTTGATATTGGCATCCCTGTGTGGTGCGTCTATGATATCCTTAAACTCTTCGTAGCACTCAGCAAGAAAAAGGTTTTCCTGGGCCGAGTAGTAAGGCTTCCTTTGCCTCTTTCCAGCTTGAACAACTTTTGCAGTTGCCATTTTGAAGCGTCTGCTCTACAGCCCTATTCTGAATACACACCGAATGCTTAGGCCTAACGCCATGTCCTGAATTGAACCCTTTCCCCATTGTGAAATGAAATTGACCAATGTGGTTTTGTGGTTTCGTAATGAACACACCATTTTAGCCAATGCTTAGCAAGCAACTATACTAGTAAGAATGGTTCATAGAATGGTTTTAGGGAATACGATTAAGTTGCTTACTAACAAGCAACCAACTAAGCATTTGGAATCTTGCTAAGGCCTAGTAGCATACTAAGTTAGAATGCTTTTATGGAATTGGCGCCTGGTACCTTGTTTTGTCTGGTTTTAATTTGCCATCGCTTACACTCCTGGATCAAGATGACCAATGTGCACATAACAAGGGGCCTAGCCGCGCAATAAGTCCGGTTTTCATTGTATGACTGAAAGTCGTGTTCGGCGTTGCCCGTATTATAAACCAACTGATTAGAAAAAAAACTCCAAAGAAATAGGATCAGTGGGCGAGTTGACCGTAAGAAAATTAGTTAAGCTAGTTGGACTGTAGGACGATTTGTAATTATTTCAAACTTCCGAAATTTTTACATCAGGTGGAATTGACGCACGTTTGATTTTTAATAGTAGGGAGTTTTCGTAAATCCCCGAAACGCCAACGTGAATGCTCTCCTAAAAAACTATGTTGAACAATGGGATAGGCGTCCGCGTTGGCGTTTCGGGAGATTTGCGAAAACTCTCTATTTTTATTCTTGCTTCACGTATAGTAGTTCATGTCATACCTCATGTTAGGTTAGTATATATTACAATCTTATTTCCGTCGTAGTGTAGGCTATGTCATTTATTTCAGGTTTTTCATTGAAACCATAGTTGACCTTTATTATAGTTCCGTCCATGTGCCCAATCACTCGCAAATAAAACACTAGTCAAACTTAGTTCAATCCATGTGCCGGGTTTTGAAATAAAACCATACAGTCCAAATCACAATTGTTACCCCTAAATTCGCGTCATTGGTGCGTCATTGACACGCTACCTAGCGCGTAGTTCGCGCGTTGGTCGCACGTAGGAAGCGCGTAATCAACGCAAACACAGAGAGATAAGAGCGTCACTGGTATGGTGCGTCATTGACCTGCAACTCAGTGCGCGTTTTTTGCGTCTTAGGTCTCGTTAGGGAGTTTTTCCCAAATGTACGCGATGATGACGTGCCCCATTAACAGGACGTAACATCTATTTTAAAATGCGTTTCCAAAGTCAATGCATGAGAACAACCCATTTGTGTCGTATATCACTGGAAACGCCCGATTCTCCTGATTCTGCAGGATGTTAAATCGGGCATTTTATTTCTTTAAATGAATCAAAAGCGTCGCATTTGCTCCTAGCTCTGTTCACCATCCAAAATGGCAATATTGCCAATTGGGCCGGACAATCACGAAAACCCCCAAATATTATACATTTCTTCCTGAATAATTCTTACAGTGACCATTCTCCCATGAAAGACAGTTGGTTACGCTACACAAAAAAACAAAAAACAACCAGGGTCAACAATTGAACTTTTAAGATATGTTGAATTTTGCACAAATCAGCGAAAAACGCACCAACTGGCACTGGACGGCATTTCAACACGGGGCCGACGCGCATCCCAAGTTCAGTGTACACATACGTCGGCAACAACAGTAAATACGTAGTTTCTTGTTAGCCGCCCATTGAGTAGCGCTCTAGGTTTCAGAAACTCCAAAAAAAATGTCTTTGCCAAAACAACTGCTGAATCAACACTGACATACTGTGAGGACCGAGAAATCAATGATTTCAGGAACTACGGGTTGGCCGCCCATGAATACAAAAAAACCTCCCTAATGAGACCTTAAGGAAAGATTGACATTACCCTGACAGCCTTTTTTTAACATATGATAAAACTTCAGCCTCCTACAAGTCACCTGATACCCGACAACACAGGTGTCCCCAAAAGGAAAGGCTGGAACGACCATCTACAAATATCATATGTACTATGACAATCTACTCAAATTGTGTCATACTTAACATCCCATATGTCGAAATATATAGAACGCCTCAATTGTGCAAAATAATCACGTTCAGCGCCAATCACATACTGCAAATCATGCATATACTTATCCGGAAAGAATCAAGCTATTCATATATTCAGCTTATATCATATAGAAGCATATCTGTTTAGTTCTTGGGCAAGGCAATTCATGCCTTGTGCCACTGCAGTGTTCACATTTGGCGGAAACTGCACTTAAAACAGGTACCCCTTTAAGCTCAACTGGTCATTTTGCATTCGCGCTGCAAGCAAAACTGACCTTGGGATGCCGAACAGATTGTATTTTCAGGTAGTCAAGGAATTTCTTTGTAGTATGTGCAAAAGGTCTGACTGGATTCTCTAAGAGGACACCTCCGTTGTCACGAGATACCAAATTTGATGAAAAGGGCCGAGTTTCACTTCGGGCCTACTGGAAATGCGTTGAAGAAAACGATGACGCACTGTTGTTTCAAACGGCACTCTGTTCACCAATATTGCATATTTCATAAAGATTGCTGTTGGAAATTATTCAAATTAATCATGGCTACGTGGTTAAATTGAAGTTAATAGTTTCTGAGCTCATGAAAATGTCGTCATGACGTCTTAAGGTAAGATTGACATTACCCTGACAGCCTTTTTTTAACATATGATAAAACTTCAGCCTCCTACAAGTCACCTGATACCCGACAACACAGGTGTCCTCAAAAGGAAAGGCTGGAACGACCATCTACAAATATCTTATGTACTATGACAATCTACTCAAATTGTGTCATACTTAACATCCCATACGTCGAAATATATAGAACGCCTCAATTGTGCAAAATAATCACGTTCAGCGCCAATCACATACTGCAAATCATGCATATTCTTATCCGGAAAGCATCAAGCTATTCATATATTCAGCATATATCATATAGAAGCATATTTGTTTAGTCCTTGGGCAAGGCAATTCATGCCTTGTGCCACTGCAGTGTTCACATTTGGCGGAAACTGCACTTAAAACAGGTACCCCTTTAAGCTCAACTGGTCATTTTGCATTCGCGCTGCAAGCAAAACTGACCTTGGGAATGCCGAACAGATTGTATTTTCAGGTAGTCAAGGCATTTCTTTGTAATATGTGCAAAAGGTCTGACTCGATTCTCTAAGAGGACACATCCGTTGTCATGAGATACCAAATTTGATGAAAAGGGCCGAGTTTCACTTCGGGCCTACTGGAAATGCGTTGAAGAAAACGATGACGCACTGTTGTTTCAAACGGCACTCTGTTCACCAATATTGCATATTTCATAAAGATTGCTGTTGGAAATTATTCAAATTATTCATGGCTACGTGGTTAAGTTGAAGTTAATAGTTTCTGTGCTCATGAAAATGTCGTCATTACGTCTTAAGGTCTCGTTAGGGAGTTTTTCCCAAATGTACGCGATGATGACGTGCCCCATTAACAGGACGTAACATCTTTTTTAAAATGCGTTTCCAAAGTAAATTCACGAGGACAACCCATTTTTGTCGTATATCACTGGAAACGCCCGATTCCCCTGAGTCTGCAGGATGTTAACTCGGGCATTTTATTTCTTTAAATAAATCATAACCGTCGCATTTGCTCCTAGCTCTGTTCACCATCCCAAATGGCAATATTGCCAATTGGGCCGGACAATCACGAAAACCCCCAAATATTATACATTTCTTCCTGAATAATTCTTACAGTGACCATTCTCCCATGAAAGACAGTTGGTTACGCTACACAAAAATAAAAAAACAACCAGGGTCAAAAATTGAACTTTTGAGATATGTTGAATTTTGCACAAATCTACGAAAAACGCACCAACTGGCACTGGACGGCATTTCAACACGGGGCCGACGCACATCCCAAGTTCAGTGTACACATACGTCGGCAACAACAGTAAATGCATAGTTTCTTGTTAGCCGCCAATTGAGTAGCGCTGTAGGTTTCAGAAACTCCCAAAAAAACATGTCTTTGCCAAAACAACTGCTGAATCAACACTGACATACTGTGAGGACCGAAATATCAATGCTGGGTTGGCCGCCCATGAAGACAAAAAACCTCCCTAATGAGACCTTAAAACCAATGCGCGCATAGAACCGCAAATATCGAAGTCTAATTCTTATTCCTGCCGATTTCTTACGAATAGGAAAACGACTTCAATGTTCATAATATAAGAGCAAAATAGATTAAAGACGCTGATTGATTTTCCCACGTGTGATAGTTTTCCAGGAGTGGAAACCATCCATCAAATCATTTAAATCGCGGTTGTCCATTGGTTGCTACTATTCGCTCTCGGAGTTTCAGTAGGAGTGGGGGTCGGAATGGTGCTAATCCTCGCTAATGACGCGAACCAGGATGGATGTCATCTGTCATTTGGACTGTAGTTCAACTTAGTTCCGTCCATGTGTCGAACCATTGGCACAAC
Organism: Lineus longissimus; assembly: GCF_910592395.1. Classification (NCBI taxonomy): domain Eukaryota; kingdom Metazoa; phylum Nemertea; class Pilidiophora; order Heteronemertea; family Lineidae; genus Lineus; species Lineus longissimus. The sequence continues at coordinate 13,215,338 of NC_088317.1, read as the reverse complement.
AAATACTATTACTTCTTTTTAAAAAGTTGTTTTTCCTTGCTACATGCGAAGAACACAAAGACGACTTACCACTTTTCACAGTGATCGTTTGGTTGGAGAACCGACGGGCCCTATCTGGATAGTTCTCTAGATAAACACTGACTGACACACTAAGGTCGGGTGGGCCATGCAGCGTGACCCATATATCCTCAGAAGAATTCACCCTCAGTAAGTTCGGTGAGGTAACAAATAAACTCGGGCTGAAATAATGGCAGAATTCGGTCAATTGAAGTGAGAAACATGAGTAGCTTACGTGGACTCAACCTCTCGCCGAAGTCGGATTCACGAGGCCAATAAATACAATTGGCGCATAACCGTAGTGTCACGCATAAACGCTCATCCCGCCGTGGAAAGAGGAATACTCCCTGGAGAAACTCACATCCAAGAGAAGAGCGAACGCTGAAGAAGCAGAAGTTAATTAAACATATATACATAATTCAGATGATCCTCAACCACTGATATCATGTACACAGTAAACCTTTCCACCACATAGAACTGTATCGATTGATAGCTCCTTCATATGTGCAGCCAAAATAAGGGAAATCGGGGTTAAACACTGGAGCGCGAATTCAGTCTCAAAAGGAATTGCACTGTTAGAAATAAAGGTTGTTAAGCTTTTGATAATCCTCAAGGTTTTTCGGCCAACACACGTATGCACCCTGTAACGGTTTTTTGTTAAAAATAAGAATAATGCGAATAACCTCCAAGGGTTTTTCACTTCCCTAAAAAACCTCTTCGGCATGTTCGGTGTGCATATTTGTGTTGGCCGTAAAACCATTAGGGGCTAGGTAGAAAAACTGTATTTTTTTAGTTATTAGCTTGAAAATTCAAAGTCCGAATACAGGAAAATTCCAGTTTTTGCATAACACCTTTATAGCGAGTATTTCGGGAAAATAATCGACATTATGCGTTAAAGGTTTGAACATTATGCGTTGGGGAAAATTTTCGACATCATGAGTTGATCATTTACATCCACATTATCTGTTATTTTGGACATAAATATGATGAAAAATTGGACATAATGCGCTGATGGAAATGTTTCGACATTATGCGTCGGTTTCAAGATTTTCGGTTGCCTTTTCGGGTAATCGATGCCGGGTGAGACACTAAAATTTGATCCAAGCCCTCATCAACTAAGCTACAAACTGGATATGCAAAACAATTATAGAAATATCAGGGAATCCATGAAAACAGATTATGGACAGATGTGCATGCGGCATGCCGATCTAGCGTCGGTGTGTAAAGGAGGATACTTTAGGATTGACATTCAATGCCGGCAAGTCAGCATGGCATGCGGTATCCATATCAAGGTTTGGCTATCCCGTCCCAAAGATCCCATTCACCGAGAATGACATGTTTTTGTGTACGATTTATCAGCTTGAGGCAGGTCTTCGAGTTCTCGAAAGTAGATACAGTTATTCACGCCGTGGATGCGATAAGCGAACGGCCCACACAACTAGTCGAGAGGAAATCATTGCGTATACATGTGCAGGTCCTTTGAAATAGGCCTAGATGACGCTAATGACACGATTCATTGAGCATGTACATGTACCACAAAATCCATGTCTGATATCACTTTGAATTTAGATGACATTGAATAACCGATTTAACGCTGGCCTACTCGTGCATTTAAGATCGTGAATCGCAAGCGTCAGCAAGAAACCAAAATGATGTGCACTGTCTTTTTTTGCATTTTGATAATGTTTTCTGATTTCGTTCATCCAATGGATAATGGCGACATCAATAATGTTGTTGAAAATGTCGATGCCTTACAACCTCCTGCTCGGCGTCATCGATCGTATTGACTGGCGGAGAAAATCCGTCTGCTCGATGAAAACGAAAACATCAGGCAGCCTCATGGGATTTTATCGCCCCAGTTTGCCAGGGAGTATAACATCCCCTCCGCGACTATGCGCCGATGGCTCCGCGAAGAGGATGACCTCCGAGAGAGACATCGCGAAACTACGAGCAGGCAGGTCAACAGGCGCAGACAAAGACAAAGAGGCATTGGTGAGTGCTGTATTGTACTTTTAACAGAAAATTAACGCCATCTTACATGTCATTTTCTTTTCAAATTTGATGTCCATGAGAACCTGGAACTTTAAATTTGAAATTGTTCTTTTCTAAAGTCCACATTTTTTCAGCCTTATGGCCAGAGGTTGACAGGTCAGTTCGTGAATGGATGGCAACAAGGCGAGAACATGGGGTACCTGTCTCGGGTGACGACATGATGATTAAAGCTGAACAGTCTTTCCGAACATGATGGGCAGTGCTTTCCGAACAGCAGCAAAGAATACCGGCAGCATCGGCCACAATTAACAAACTTCAGGGCGTCCAGAGGGTGGCTAACTGGTTTTCTCTCTAGGAACGGGATTAGTTTAAGGAAACAATGCAAAAAATTTACGGCTATTCCCGAAAACGCGGATGAACTTGTGGCCAATTTTCAGCAAAATGTTACCCAGGCGGTTGATGAAAATGGGATTGAACTTGTGATAAACATGAATGAAACGTTTGCTCTTTTTGACATGGCGCCACAATACAATACAATACAATACAATACAATACAATACAATACAATACAATACAATAAAATACAATACAATGAAAAGGGGGCAAAACAAATTGATCTTCGCACGTCCCGAGGGAATCCGAAACTAGGATGTACCGTAACTTTAGGGATTACAAGGGATGGGAGAAAGATGATTTTGATAACATTGAAGTCGAAGACAATGGTCTAGAATTTGTAGATTTGGACGAAGAATTGACTTAAACCCAGTATTAATCATCACATCCTGTTTGTCTTTTTTTTCATCCAATTCAACTCAATGAGCCCAAGTACTTTTGCACGAACGCGGAAGAAGTCTACAATCAGCGTCATCTAGGCCTATTTCAAAGGACCTGAACATGTATACGCAATGATTTCCTCTCGACCAGTTTTGTGGGCCGTTCGCTTATCACATATTTTACAGTATCTGGCATATCCATTGCGCAGATCATGTTCAGGAACGCAATGAATTTCAATAGTTGTATCATGTAGTCTTGACTGATGGCCCTATGACTCACTAAGTTTTTCCTGAAGGGAAATCCGTAAACAACAATAAAGAAAGTCCTTAAAATTAAATGCAATTATATTCAGGGCTTTCTGTATTGCACTTCATTTTTATAGTTGGGCATTGGGTAGAATCAACATTACAAAACTGTCGGGATTTGCGTATTCCTCTTAGCATCACTCACAATATTAAGACTCTTGGCTCCTCCTACTCATGTCTTGATAACCAATCATATTATCTTATATTGTATCTATACCTTATGTGTGATATTGTTACTCATCAAAGTTTAGTCTAGTTATAGCAATAATTGTGTTCGTGTTGCTCTGTGTATCTACGCTCCCTCATCATCAGCCATGTGGAACGAAAGGCGAACAACCTGGCTTCTAATGTGGATAAACCACAAAAACGAACTACACTGATTGAATCGCGATTGATTGTAATGCATTTCTACATTGTGCATGTCAATTCAGTCATCATATTCAGGCTCTGACAAAATCTCTTAACCCTCTAGATCGTCCTCGTCTTCGATTAACAAGTCATTAATATTACTCTCTACGTTTTCTGCAACAAAACGACTGACACGCAAAGCTATCCGTAAAGCTTCGGGCTCGATGCGCTCCCATGCGCGGCCAACCATTCGTAAAAGACCAAAACTCGCATCAGGCCTAGTATTCTCATCCGTGCTGTCTTCTCTCTGCAAAGCAAAGCTGACTGAAACCTGTCTTTGGTAAACTCAGGTACCACGGTAATGCGCGCGTACATAAAAAGACTGGTAGCCCTACACGTAATAGTCATATTAGCCCACGACATTATGGCTGTTCTTTTAAAACCATCCGCATGCTACTATGAGTGACCAAATGTGAACTTACAAAATGTTAAGCCTGTACGAAACGATGTGGTAAGTGGGATTTTCCCGTATCTGATATCAGGAATGAGAACGAGTACCATTCTCTGTGAATCGGTTCTCGGAACGGCATAGCAAAACCTCATCCAATAAGACAATATTCAGTAGAATGTGAACGAGTCAAACTTTTGCCTTGATTGCCAGTTGTGTCAAACGAGATTCTGATCGCCCTGCGAATTATATTCATTTTTACTATACAGCCACTGTCTGCACGAGTCACAGATCTGTTCACAATAATTGGTTCATTAATTATAAGAATATGTCCATACTTTCTTTGTAATTAATGGCAAACTTGTGAAAGGAACCTATATAATAGTACTCTTATTTAATTTTTTTCTCGGGTATTTTTTCAACTCAAAATGACCCCCTTTTCCATTGAAAATTGGAACGCGCACGAGACCCCTAAGATCAATCCCACTTTATTCGGTGAAAAAAAACAGGCGAAGAAGATGGAGGCAAACCTTCCAACTTCGCGTTGTTATAAAAGTTAATGTAAATGCATCACAAGAGAGCCGTCCAAGACGGCCATCCCAGCAATGCCAGACAAAAGAATTGACAATACGAAGTAGCATTACTTACCTTGCATCCACTTGATACGCCGCTGCCAAGAGCATGAACGCTCCTAGTAGCCACGGAGTGTTCAGCATCTTGCTCCCGCTCGCTACAGATGCCGGATATCAACTGGTCGACTCCTACCGAACAAATTCAGCAAAGGCTTCTTTAGAACATAAAAGATGAAAGGAAATACCACATAAAAAAATTGTTATCTTAAAGGATCATTGGTATAATTACTAAGGGCACTATTACCCAGCTGTCGGCTGCCCAGTCACCTGCCCAGAAAGGTCCGTCGCGCAAGGGCTTGTGCGAACTAAAAAACACGAATAAACGCGTTTTCTTCTATCTAAAAACTGAAACAAAATTGGAAAAGCTTCAAATAGTTTACTGATGAACCAGGAACAAACATACTGCAGTAAATTCCTTTAAATATTTGTTGTATAATTAACCCAGAAACCTAGACTGGCGAGATGGAGAAAAACATCCTCTTGGTAGGTTTTTCCCAACCAACCAGGATGCACTTGTAATTTTTTCGTACCACAAAAATGTGTCGAATAGTCGTAAATAAATTTGGTCTAGATACTTTTTTGAGGCCTGTGAGGTGCTGGCCTTTTTGTACGGAGGATTTTATATCCCGATCAAGGTGACACTGACCAATTCCAACGGCGAGAATAATTCAATCCATCGAAGGGTTGCATGATTTTATGATTACCATAAGCAAAATAATGTTGTCTTGTTTGATATCGTATGCTAATGATTGAATGACATGTATCAATTGACGTCACTGATATACTCTAGTTTTGCACACCTAACGTCCGCTGCAGTCAGCCAGTGATGTGTACATTTTGGTGGGTCCACGAAGGAATAAGTTTCTTTACGCCTATACTTGATTGACCAGCTGCGTCAATAATGGCAATCTAGAAGGCCTAAAAATTACCCCATTACGGGCCTAGAAATGTGCACAATGTGGAGATCTTGCTGGACGTTAGGAGTGAGAAACTAGAGTATATTTTAATCATCATTTACTAACTATTCAGCTTTAATTTTTAAACGCAACCAAAGTTGATAAGCGTACTGAAAGTGGGGGAGCGCAATGGCCCCTGGGAAAAGAGGTTGACCTTCCAGGGTTGATAAACAAGTCTGTCTCGTGCTTAGCTCGATGCACGGCTTTTACACTTAGCAACAAACATCCTGACTCTCATGCGTTGCATCACCGCTATCGAGATCCACAAACCCATGACGGATTCAATCAAATTTCCTGTTTTCTCGGCACGCTCTTAGCGCGTGGTCTAATTTTACAATTTTACATTTTTTTCAAATTTTACCGCCTTGAAAACTTAAAAGGCGGTCCGCACTCACGAAAATCAATGACGCAATAGATAAGAACACGTCGAAATTATCCTCAAATATAAGAAATAAATTACAATGAACATATAAAACGTGCACACACGAGTTTTGGCAAAAAACACCAGGTTTGACAATCACGTTCTATTTTACAGTTCGGCACTCAAAAGAAGAGGTTCTAATTCATGAAGAGAATATACTCTCAACAATGTGGACATATCGTCGTCATTCCCGCATGTTCCCTCATCATCCACGTTCATCTTTCGTCAGCAATTTTGTCGGCAGAGAGCGTCACCAACAGCGATCCAGCTTTGTATAAAGAACTCCCGCTAGGATACGTCGTCACGGAAATCGGTGGCCAATTCCAGGCCGTCATTCAATTACTTTGTGTCGAGCAATTTGATTGGCCACCCGTTTATGATGGTGTGTCCGACTGATTTCCTGGCCCTTGATGTCGGCGGTGAAAGGAGGAGACTTAAGGACTGATATTCACCGCCGATAAGTCGGCGTGAACTGGGCAGACATGATATTTTCAATTATTTTATTCATTTGTAGCGTAAAACCGGGTCGAGCGATAAGGCGTCACCATTAAATAAACAAAGACAATGTCACAACCATGGGCATCCAAATATCGACGACGGTTAAAACTAGTTCGTCAAGTACTATGTCACCACTGATCTGTCACCAATCTCATCCTAATGGACCAAGGAACTAAGAAACAGAGGGCTAAGACTTCATATCTTATTAACAAGTGTTAATAATAAACTGAGCTTATAACTATTTACAGTAATTAGACATTTCTACAGTATCATAATTCCAAGCAAAACACTTACGCACACTGATATCTCCCTCATAATCACCTCATAATCACCACATAATTTATCCTTTCTGAAGCACACTCGCAAACAAAGTGCAAAACAGTAGGCCCTACAGGCTGACTCGTGAGGCCTATAATAATAATAATAATAATATTTATTGCACCCCCATAATTGGGGAAAAGAAATATACAAGTACATTCAAAGACAGTATAGTAGTTTAAACTTATCAGTACATAGTATAGTAAATTAAAATCACTTGAGCAAAGGCCTGGTCAGGGCCATATACATAAAAGATATATAATGAAATTTAAAAACTGTTCAGTAAGAGCCTGGTCAGGGCCAACTCAGTGCCCCCATTATTGTAAGTAGGAGAGCGGAAGAGAGATCGAAGAGAGTCCACGACACTGTCAGACATGGGCGCGTGCTCTCCCGCTCTCTCCTCCCCACCCCTGTTAAATAAAATGTCCACTGGGGAAACACCTGCTTTTAGAATACGCCCTAGCAACGTTCTGGGGCAGTCAGCACCAGTTAAAATAGATCTGGACAGAAGGGTCCGATAAAACCTTGAGCAAGTAGATTCAATCCGCACCATGCGTCTAAACAGGTTACATTGTCTTTGTAGTAATAGGTCCGATATATTTGGGATGCCCAAGGCTCTTAACAGGTATGTCGTCCGGCATCTTCTACTAAGGCCTAAAGTTGGTTCAATCAGGTTGCCCTGTAGTACATTCATGTTACTGATTTGACCGTTAGTCAGACATAGAGTGTCACACCCAAATATTAAGATAGGGGCTCACAGTGTGCGCCAAAGATACACCTTCGCTTCAGTCAACAGCCCAGGGTAACACAAACCATTCTCAGTATTGGCATAAAAAGCTCCTCTACATTTCCTTAACCTTTGATCAACATGATCTTTGTCACAACCATTATTATTAAATCACACTCCCAACACATCCGGCTGTTTAGAGTTCTGCAGAGGAGTGCCATACATTAACCAACTTGGCTCCTCCTTGAAATCATGTTTCCCAATAATCAAACACTGGGATTTTACAATATTGAATTTGAAACGCCATTCAATGGAATAGTTTACGCAGACATTAACAAGTGCCTGTAATCCAGTAGTAGTTAAACTAAACAGAGTGACATCATCTGCAAACGCTATAGAATTATACTCTTCGTCATCAATACAAACACCTCTCTTAGTTTTGGAAACAAGGGATAACATATCATTCAAGAAAATGTTAAAGAGGTAAGGAGACAAAATACTTCCTTGCCGGGTAACCTGCAATACTCGTATTGACTGGCTATAGTCTCCATTCCATTTGACTGTAGCCGATAATCTGCTATACCAATTTCGTAAAAGAAACCAGTGACACTCCGGGATCTTATCAAGCAATTTGAAAAATAAGCCTTCATGCCAAATGCTATCAAAGCATTTCTCTGCGTCAAGTGCACAGACAAATAGAGGGGATTTACAGTGATTAACAACTGAGGCAATGTCGTGCAAAAGACCACATCCAAATTCGACACCGTTGCCCTTTTTAAAACCAAACTGATTATCATTAGGTTCATCAACTGGAACCATAAAGCCTTCCACTATCTTAGTATGTACAGAGCTGACTGTTGTAGGTCGATAGTTATTTTGACAATTCGGGTCCAAGGTATTCTTTTTAAGAACATGCACTATTACACCTAGGCAAAATACATTTGGCACAACTCCCCAGGATAAAACCATAGAGTAAATATTGGCTAATCGAGTACACAGTGTATCGGATAAACCATACAGTTAATGTTCTGATGTTATTCCATCACAGCCAGCAGATTTGTTCTTCGGAAGAGATAGTATCATTTCTTTCACAGCTTCAGAGCGCACACAGCAGTCAAAAGAATTGCCATTTGATAAATCATTGTACCTTTCATTAACAGTATTCACAACTTTTTGTTGAGATTCAGTGTATGGGGTAGAATGCTGCATTATTTTACAGTAGTACTCTCCAAAATCATTGACATGAATGGTTGAGTCAACTTTGCCCTTCCTTTTCTGCTTCAGGCCACGATTTACATTGAACAAGGTGTTTTGCCTTTGGTTTTTCACTTGCTCAATGCTTTTGACGCGACACCCTGCAGAATGTTTTCTTCACAGCTTTCCAACACTCATACACTGAACCAGACCTTGGTCTATCATTAAGCTTCCAAAGGTTCCACCAGAACCGTTTTCTATGTTTCAATAAGCCCAACTCTGGACACCAAAACCGTCTAGGTTTACAATTATTTTGTTTGACACACCCAGTTACATCACATGCTTCATGTATGGCCAAGTTAACACTTGCAATCTGTTCATTTACTAATTTCTCTACTGCATCTCGACTTGTGTAGACAGAGCGGTCTTGCAGTGGCAACGTTGCCAACTTAGCTTCGAGTGATACTCTATAAGATTCATTGTTCTCACTATGCCCCCAGGGTGCCCTGGGGTAGTGGTTCAGACCATCGACGGACCCGGGTGCATTCTGTTTAGTACATTTCATGGCACATTCAACAGTGAAAGTAACTTGGACAGGGAGGTTGTCACTCACATTACCTTCTTGCAGCGGTACAATTTTACATTTTGCAACACTTTCCTTACCATTCGCAGTCGTCAATGTATGGTCAATCCAAGTAAAAACATTACGCTTGATGCAGAAGTATGTATGTTGTACTGCTTGCTCACAATCAAGATCTAAAACACAAAGGTTATTGGCCACCGTAAAATCATATAAAAGTAGGCTATGCCTATTAAAACCATTAGCCCTTTGCCAATTCTTATGCAAGTATCAATTCGTGTCTTGTACCCCCCCCCCCCTCCTCAAGGGTACGACACCTTATCACCCTATAACGACATCTTAAGGCTCAAGCATCACCCTTTTTTCACCAATGCTACTCTTTCTTTCGTCAAGACACCACCATCAACAATATATCAGTTATCACCGTCATATAAAGTAACCGAACTAATTTTACTGGGTAAGGCTGTATGTTCGACAAGACATCGACACATTAGCATCCTTATTCTTTCCAGCTTCGCCAAATTTTCACTAAAGGAAAAATAAATACTACTCAAGCATCGGCAAAGATTAGTGGTGATAGCTTAACTACCCTTGAGGAGGGGGGGGGGGGGTACAAGAAACGAATTGATACTTGCATTACTTATCTGACTTGAACGTGGGGCTTTGCATTATAGTCACCCATCATTTCAACTTTTTAAAACATCTAAACAATCTATGTAGTCGTCTGTTTGGTTCCTATTTGTACCACCATAGTAAGGCATGTAAACATTCACAACAGTATGTTTCAATCCTCCACTGTTATCTCTAATGCCTATCGCTATTGTACGTGGATTTGCAGTTTCAATTTCAAAGAAATTACACCTTTTACTGTTACGACAGATAATTGAGACACCAGCATTGGGCCGACCTTTGTTCTCTGGATCGGCATCCGCCATCCCAGATTTAGAAAATACCTTTAACTTGGCCCATGACTTAACACTTCATCAACTAAGTGTAGCTCACCAGGTCTTAACCATGTCTCACTCAGACATAGGATATCAACAGATTTCAATCGTTCAGTTATATAATCGGCAGACTGCTTGAATCCTCAACAGTTATATGACTCACATCTGAACTTTAGGTTATAAGAGTTAGTAGTCCCCGTATCCATCGAAGTGGGACTGGGCAGCAGGCTTGTGCTGGGGATGGATCATTTCGATGTCAAGTTTAGGCTAAGCTGAAACAGCTGTGTGGTACTCGTATCTCTCCGGACTCCATTGCTGATAGTCTGATCGTTCATATTGGTTCGGTTCGGAATAGTCTCTGTTTCGGTCTGTGCGTCTCGGGTGGTATTCACTCTGGTCCCTGTTTTGGTGTTGTTTTCGACGGCTCCAGTGCTGTGAGCGGAATCCTTGTCGAAAGTGAGGTCTGGTACTATGCGCAGACCCACTCCGTTAGATTGCGCTGCACGGAGGCGCGGTTTTGCCTGACGTGAGGGACGAAAAGGAGGTATCGTTATACCTTTTGGCCACACATCCGTGTTCAGTACAATTTTCAGATCGGCACTTGGGATAGTAACCTTGAAAGAAAGATACGATTGTTTGGTACAGAGGATTGCCACAGTTACATGTTCACTTACTCCCACTGACTGCAGATGCTCTCGGATGTCATCTTCACAGTGCTTAGGGTCAACATGGCCCACATAAACAACACAATACAATACATGATTTGTAGTGCGCCCTTCCAGGTTGCCCTGCTCAAAGCGCAAGAAAAACACCTACATGAAAAATAGCCAGGACTTTAGGGCGGACTTGAATTACATCAGAGTCAGTGATTGATCTGATGGGGGCTGGGAGTTGGTTCCAGAGTTTGGGACCTGCAACAGAGAAGCTTCTGTCACCATACGAAGATTTTGTTCGAGGGACGATGAAAAGCTCTGAGCAGGACAACCTGGTAGGACGCACTCTGGAGTGGTTCTGGAGGCAGCAAGACAGGTATTCAGGAGCGGAACCACATCTGGCCTTGAAACACAAGAGCATGACTTTGAAGATGATCCTACTCTTGACAGGGAGCCAGTGGAGTTCCCGTAATACCGGAGTAATGTGGTCCCGCTTTTTAATCCCGCACACCAGTCTTGCCGCAGAATTCTGAATCCTCTGAAATGGTGCGATGACGTTGTCTGGAAGTCCATACAGTAGTCCATTGTTCATGTCAAGTTTTGAAATAACAAGGGCGTGTACCAGACGTTCTGTGCTTGAACGATCAAGGAACCTCCGAATTCTACCAATTTTGTATAAATTGAAATTGGCGGCTCTGCATACTGATTCTATGTGTGCACGCATGCTCATATGATGGTCAAACAGCATCACATCACTCAAAGGAATGGTATAGATGGTGAAAAGAACCGTCCCATGGACCGACCCCTGGGGTACTCCATACTTCAACTCAAAGCTCATTGACATGCCACCTCCGACAGACACTTCGAACTCACGCCCTTCGAGATACGATGAAAACCACTGCAGCACTTGGCCCTGCAGACCAAGGCACTCCTGTAACCTAGCCAGCAGAATGCCATGGTCTACAGTGTCAAATGCAGCAGAGAGGTCCAATAGCACAAGCAATGCTTCATTACCCTTCTCTATGGCTACCAAGATGTCATTTGATATTTTCATGAGCACTGTCTCAGTGCTGTGATTCTTTCTATACCCAGATTGGTTAGGGTCGTACAGCCCATTAGCTGACATGTGGGCTTGTATACGAGTGTTAACGATTCTTTCCACCAGTTTCGATAGAAAAGAAAGGTTAGACACCGGGCGATAGTTGGCATGAACATTTTTATCCAAAGAGGGCTTCTTCAGCAAGGGCCTAACAATGGCACGTTTCAGGGAGGATGGTACATGAGCACAGGACATAGACAGGTTGATGATCTTAACCAAAGCTGGCAGGAGAGACGGAAGGCACTTCTTCAACAGCCAGGTTGGCAGAGGGTCAAGTTCACAACTCTTGGCCGGCAGGGACAACACCAATTTCTTAACCTCCTCCTCAGTGGTTGAAACTGTTAAGAAACGGAGTGTACGATCTGTCAACAGCCGGGACACCCAGGCCCGAGACAGATTGGTTCCGGTTGAGCGACTCACGAATTCTGCCAACCTTTTCATTGAAAAAGCACCCGAACTCATCTGCCAGTTTTTCAGCGTCATTGTGCCCAGGAAGGTCGGGGATCTCCCTTTTCCAAGCAATTCATTTACTATCTTAAATAGGTCTTTGTCAGTGCCTTCAACAATCCTGGATCTGTTGTAAGTTAGTTTTGATTCATCAATCATCCGTGACACAAGTAGAGTCTGATCTCTTAGTAGCTGTCTGTTGATTTCATTGGGATTCTTTCTACCTGCGTTCAGCCTTGTCGCCGCCTACGCCGCTCTGCCCTAATGTCCTCAGTCAACCATTGGCATTTGGGCCTTACAATGATTGACCGAGTCTTAACTGGGGCATGCTGATCAAGGATTTCTGAGATACAGCAATTGTACTGTTCAAAAGGCTCATCTAAGTCATCAGCAGGAGTTGAAAGATCACCATTGCTAAGGTCTTGGTAAAATGAATCAATGTCGATGTTCCTTAGCTTACGAAATGTCACAGTCTTCGCCTCAGGTCGCGGTTTTTGTAGTTTGACAGAACCTTGGACCGCAAAGTGATCAGATCGAAGTGATGGATCAACAGAGATCCCTTTTACTAGATCAACACCTTTTCTTGTCACCACCAGATCCAAGATGTGACCTTTCACGTGAGTAGGTTCCCTTACATGCTGTTGTAAACTAAAGGTGTCAAACAGCTGAAGGAGATCAGCAACATGCACATTCTCAGGTTTGTCCATGTGAACATTAAAGTCACCAGCGATGTATAGATATTGCGATGCTGGGATAGATTCAAGGAGAGAAGAGAATTCCTCTAGGAACTCTGTGACATTGCGAGGGAATGAATCAGGCCTGTAGATCAGGAGTATTCTCATTGACCCACAACCGTATGTCACTGTCACATCTTGGTATTCGAAGTAACGGAACTTCCTCAGTTTGTGTTGCTGAAAGGTCAGTCCTCCCCTCGGGATCACCTGTGCCCGTATGCACAAAGGTGGTTTAAGAATAGTTTAGCCAAAACTAGGTATAACCCTTCGATTAAACCACTGTTCGTATGCACAGAGATGGTTTAAGGTAAACTGTGGGGTAAGTTTAAACCAGGTTTAGATGCCCATATGCACAGAGGTGGTTTAGCTTAAACTCTGGTGTAAATGTGCCCAAATCACCTAGTTTAACTAAACCGACTCAGGGGTAGGTTTAAGAGAAGTTTAACTGTACAAACCGATGGCATCACATATATTTTATAGTTCATTCGATGTCACCAGTGGCTGGAACAAAGTTAAATTCGACTCGCACTACCAATGTATTATACAAAAAAACATATTTATTTTATCAATATCAACTTCACGTTAAATCATACCAACAAAAACTGCACTTATCTTATGCAGCAGAACCAATAGGGAATCGCAAAATTCCGAAAGTATGGTTTCGATATCAGCTATTATACGATATATGGAAAGTGCTTGAACATGTCAATGAATGCTAGTTGTGAAAGAACGAAATTAATTAAGAGTCAGGCTTGAACTATTATATGAAAACATGATTGAAACATCATGTTAATGCTATTTCTGACCGGACAAAATTATCAAACTTGAATTATTACAGTACAATATATGAAAAAATAATTGAAACATGTCGCTGCAAATTGTGACGTAACAGAATTAATAAAGAGCTCAGACTTGGACAATTATATGAAGAAAATTATTGAAATGTCATGTCAATGCTAATTTTGATGTAACAGAATAAATTAGGAGCTCAGACTTGAACTATTTTATGAGAAAAATGATTGAAATGTCATGTCAATGCTAATTCTGATGTAACAATATTAATTACAAATGTAGGACTCAAGACTAATTGTTCACACAGGGGTAATATATTCATCGATCACCTCGACTGTTCACACAGGGGTAATATATTCATTGATTATCTCAACTGTCTGTAATCTTTAGTTGCCCTCAAAATGGTCAGCAATTAACCTGGCACATACGCGCACTCCTTGCACATGTTGCACTTGCACAATTTCAGGGTCAATTGGTGGGTCATCATCAGCCAAGTCGTCATCCTGAAAGTCTGGGTCTCCCCTAAGAACAGATATGTTCTGCAGGATTGCAGTAGCAATTATAACTGCAAAGCTTGTTTCAAGTTTGGGTCTAAGGGTGTAATGGCGACAGGCGAATCTTCGCTTCCAGCGACCAAACAGTCGTTCAATGAGGGGATCGTGTACGTCTCTGGGCCCTATTGTAGTTTCGCTCAGCTGGTGTAACTGGATTGCGGAGTGGTGTCATCAAATAGGATAGACATGGATACCCTGGATCACCCAACAAATAACCTGAAATCCGAGCTTCTTCAAATTCATTTTTGATCTGACACTCGTCAAAAATTCGCGAGTCATGTGCACTCCCAGGCCAGCGTGCAACGATGTTGGTGATCAAAGGTTTCGCATCACAGATGACCTGAGTGTTGATTGAATGGTACCCTTTTCGATTCAGAAAACGCGCGGCATCATCCCCACCAGGATTTGCGATCCGAACATGAGTGCAGTCAATCAGCGCAATAACATTTGGGAACCCATACATATCATAGAATGCTTGGTGGGTATCACGTGTTGCATTGCGAGTACGTGGCATTCTGATGAAGTTGGCTCTTTTTTGAGCCAAGGCTATGCTCACTCGCTTTACAGCTCTGCTCACAGTGGTTTGGTGAATATGTATGTGGTCACCAACTGTGATCTGAAATGCACCATTGCCATAAAATCTGAGTGCCGTCAATACTTGCAAATATGGAGGCAATGCTAGACTACGACCTGTGTCATAACTAATATCATCAGCTACCAAATCAACTATAAACACTGCGTTTTTCTTTGTGAAACGGAATCTCCTGTGGAATTCCTCATTATTGTAATATTCAAATGGATTTTGGCGATCGCGGTATACCCTTTCTCGTCTGAGCTGTCGTTGGGCATGAAGTTGTTGCAGGTGGTGCAGGTTATGCAGCACATCCAACTGATTTGCCATGATTCTGTGTCACAAAAAGTGTTTGGCAGCATGTGGCAGAGTAATGTTTGGTGATTGCGAATGTAAACTATAAAATAGTAACAAATACCTATAGCATTTGTCACTGCTGCACCAATATACATGTAGATAGGCCTACATGAAGAGTCAACAAAAACAATGTCCTGTAAATGAATTTACAGTTGTGATATATCCAAAGAACGGAGGAAATCACACTGAAGTTCAGCATACAAAATCAGGCAAGGTAGTGACTACCAACAAGCTAAAGTTGCTGCAACGAGTAGTCCCCGTACTACACGTTACTGTCATTTTGTCTCCTTGCAAGTTCCCAATTCAACGTAGCAGTCCTCCGTTCGATTTGCAGAATCTCCATTTTGACGTCATGTACTTCACGCAGTTGTGTTATCTTAAGGTCATGTTCTTCTTTGGCAACATTCACCAACTGCTCTTCAGCAGACAAGGAAGTAGATGGATCACTCTTTCGCTTCTGAAGGCGTACCGGTACCCTTGGTACTGGTGTGCTCGATCTTGACGATGTTGGTGTGCTAGTGGAAGTGTGTGCCTGTTCTTCAGTAGACACTAACTTCTGTGCTTTTGGCACTGGTGTGCTTGACTTCGACCCTCTGGTTATGGACCTACTAACTGATGTGTCGAGCAGATGCTGAAATCGTGAAGTGGCTACCTCATGAGATGAGATGGCTATCCCTTCTAATTCACGATCATTCGGACAACCTACTTCGGGCTCAGTGTCACTGCCACTGGAAAAGAAGAAGTTGAAATTTGGGTTAGTCAGTGAAGGTGGTAGGTCACAGAAGCAGTATGAAATATAAAAAAATATCATTTTCCAGCTGGTTTTATTCTTTGAAGTTTTATCAGTTGTGTTTTGCTATCCATATAAGCTCAACATAAATAAACTCACCGTTTCTTGAATACAGGCATTTGTAATAGTGAATAGTGTAAGTAACAGTGACCCAGAAATTCTACTTTAGGTGCTAGAAATATGGTTGCAGGATTAACCAGTGGACCTAGGTCACCAACAGTATTTTAAAAGAAAACAACCTCATGTAGGCATAACTTTCTCGAAATTGATTCATCACAAATTATTTTAAATTTTGTGTAGCATTGACAATAATGTCAAATAAAGAGTAATTTCTAACAGGTTGCTGCACTGACAATGACTATATCGACAAGTGGTCTTATAGATGCGGCACTACAAGTACAAGTACAAAATGCCATTCTAACCGCTGCTAGAGTAAAGCCATATTAACTTATATATGCATTTTCAACTGCAGTGTCAAAATCATCTGTTAGAAATAATAAACAATCACATGTGCACAGGGGTCCGTTCAAGAAGCACATCCCTTATAAATCAATCATGGCTTACCTGTAAGTGGGTTCTACATTTTCAGCAACACTGGATACCTCTTGTGAATGCCTGTTGTCATCGGGCTGATAATCGTCATCATATGGATTGTGTAACTGTTTAAACTCAGATGGAATTAGCAGCTTGATTTCTGTGTCAAGTGTTTTGGGCGTCTTTGGTGGTGGGCCACCACCGGTCTTTGCTCTTTGTTTTTCATACTCAGAAATGTTTTTTTTGGCTGTCAATTTCATTTGCTTCCATTGTTCTTTCAACTGTTTCTGATTTCTTGACTCACCATACTTTGTAGCAAATAATCTGTGCACATTTTCCCATGCTGTGGTTTTCTTTCTATTTATACCTGCGTCTGTCTTTTTGTCTGCGATTACTTTTACATAATCTCTGATGGAATCAAGCAGATAATCTTTTTCATCATCATCCCAGTTCTTTGAACGTTTTCTTGAGGAACTTTCACCTCCATCTCCTTGATTTTTGCATGTATTTGTACTCATTGTTGCTGTTTGTAAGACCTCTGACTGTGGTTCTGAGCACCTCTTTCCCTGAAAGCTTTCACGGAATGTCTAAAAATAGATTTCCCAGTGATAAAACTAACACTAAACCAAGGAATAATGATACACCATGTTTTATTTTATCCTTGGGTTTGTTATTCCGAGTTTAGTTAAACTACCTTTCGTGCATACCAATTTCTTTAAACCACGAACAGTAGGTTAGCTAACCTAGGTTTAGGTTTAAAACCATGGGTAACTTACACCACCTTTGTGCATACGGGCCCTGAGGTTTTTTTTTCCGCAAGTGACCTCGCATTCCAGTGAGTCAATTTCATGATCTTAGTCAAATGCTTACAAGCATTAACATGCTTTCCTGCACGTTTATGACGTTTGGTTCGTCTGGTCCGCTTAGTCCGCCGTTGGAGTGGATATTGTCTAAGGAGATTACAGATATTATTTAAACAACTTGTATAAGCGTACCAACATGGTTTTGGCTCGTTTTGGGCATGCTTCAGCCGAGAGCCGGTATTTTTTGTTCAAATCTTTTTGCATGAGTATGTATGGGTTTCAATTGTGGGACATAGGAAGTCGACACATGGAGAATTTTTTCACTGCATGGCGGAAGTGCGTCAGGCGAATAATGAAGTTACCAATGAGAACACACAACAAACTAATTCCTTTAATCATTGGAGACAGTCCCATTGAGCTTCAATTGGAAAGACGATTACTGAGATTCATAGAAAACCTTACTAGATCAGGGAACGATTACATGATGTTATGTATGAATCTAATATTGTATTAGGGTACAACAAGCCTAGGTAGGAACACTACTAGAGTCTGTCTTAAATATCGTATTAATAAGTTTACGATTAATGTTGGATACCATAACATAGGTGAGGCTGAGTTTAAAGATGAGGATGTACGTGTGGCGGCTCAAGCCCGTGAGTTGTTAGAAAGCCTAGAAAACGGCAACGAAATACTACCACAGGACGAGATAAGGACGATGTTAGAATTTGTATGTACGAGTTAATTTGTAATCACGGTGTTTCTTTTTCTTTTCTGTAAATTCTGTAAACTCATGTCAATTTAAATACTCTGTACAATAGTACGAAATAAACATATATATATATAGTCTCTCAGCTTAGACCAGCAGGGAATCGAAACTGACACCACAGAACCGGGTGGCCTTAGCGAATATAATTCCTCCTTTGTATACATTTTCACAGGCCTTAGTGTACCAACACATACACTGTATGGACTGTGTATGGCTGACCAATATGGCGTAGTCCAGAAACTGGTATCCACCAGAAGTAATGGCAACACAAGTAGTGAGGCCCACATCTCAGAACAAGTTGATTCTAGATAGTCCCAACGAATTCATAATCCACTTCGCAAAGTCCTGGTAATATCCGAGCATAATATCCACTGGAAATTGATGATATTTGTAGGAGGTCCAAGAAGCTGCTGCTCGGTGCTACACATGAACTTTATACATAAACATCCGAATGCACCATTTGTGGGGTTGGTATAGCACAAGCACTATTTTTAGTGCTTGCAGTCAGTGTTACGTTCACTGGTGGTTTTGTCTTGCGCTGACGTTCTCTCCGTCTAAGCCTTTTAGCCTGCTGGAGTG
This sequence comes from Lineus longissimus, assembly GCF_910592395.1. Classification (NCBI taxonomy): domain Eukaryota; kingdom Metazoa; phylum Nemertea; class Pilidiophora; order Heteronemertea; family Lineidae; genus Lineus; species Lineus longissimus. Next base: position 13,196,465 of record NC_088317.1, on the reverse strand, counting down.
GTAAGGTAAATTCCGTGGCGGGAATATCAGCCCCTGACTCCTCAGAATCCTCAGACACTTCCTTCAGCGGGCTCTTAGGCAGAGGGGCAGTTGGCGGTCGTTCAGACTCAGAGTCTGATGTCGCATCGTCAGAGACGTTAACGTCGTCACTAGCATGCTGGGACTCCGGGTCGGCAGGATCGGCAGATATATTAGTATATTTAATATCCTGCTGTTCACCTGTGCCATATTGTCCCTTTCGATTTTCGATTGATTTCATTTTCTCCACAAGCGACGCATTAGGGAGGTTCCGCACCGCCTAAGATTACGATTACGATTACGATTTCGGAAAACGTAATCGTAATCGTAATCGCGTCGAGAAGCAGCTAAATTCAGTTCCGCAAAAATACTCTTGATGTCATTCGAGAAACCCACGGCTCACGAACAGAGCGAATTTGCATTCCTATTTCATTGCAGTCGTGACGGTCTAAAACAGCTTTGGCCATGAAATTTGCAGGTCCTACGTCTGGAGTGCATAGTCAAAATATATTGTTTGTGAAAAACGTGACCCAGGATACTTTGGAAGTGCATGAAATTGACGTTCTCGATGATCGTTTATCACTTACGAAGATTAGCCGCCATCGTCGTAGAAACGAACCGAATATGCCGCAGACGATTTCAGGGCTGATGACGTTGCTGCAAAAATTGATGACGTCATACACAAATCGTAATCGTAATCGTAATCGTAGGCGGTGCGGAACCTCCCTTACCGAAATCAAATCCTTTTCGACCTGGTCAAGACGTTTCGTAAGAGTACTGACCACTTTCAGTAGCCTGGATAGTTCCGTTACGTCACTTGTGCTGTCTTTTCCCTGTATCAGCGGTTTATGCACGAATATTTTTCTAGTTCCCTAGCTACCTTTTTATTGGCTATACAGTACCCTATTGCATGAATGTCCGATACGAGTTTGTGTTTGGCTTGCCTATTCACACTGCTGCGCCTTGAAATCTGGAAACATCTCGGTGATGTTCTCACATAGTGTCCTGTGAATCCTTGTTAAGGTTTCGATTTCATATTCGCCTAGAGTGTCCTGAATATCCTGCTGTGCATATTGATAAACGTTCTGGAGCGACTCCACGAAAATAACGTCAATATCCTCTGGCGGAATATCACTGATTTCCCGCAGCTGTTTAATGATCGTACATGTAGGCGCTCTCGCGTTCCCGCTGGTCCCACTGGTCTCAGCTTCAGGTTTTCCATTCGTACATGTAGACGTAGGTAAATCCATGCCGAACCTTGCGAGATTACAATCACAGCAAAGGAGAAGGTCCCCTTGACATATCGTTACCGTAGAGTTATTCACCTTACCGGGACATCCTCCAAGTGGTCTTTCCTCACATCGTGGCATGACTGTGTCAGTGCACAATGCACAGCTACCATAGTAGGCCTAGAGTGTGCGTGTATACTCTAGACTCGATCTTGTAAGGACAGACAATACAACCCCAGTAAACCCACCCACTCCACGCGGTACTGAATAGGCGTTACTTTTCTATTGTGTAGAGGGGCCACGCGACTCCTAGGACCAAAATCAATGTGTCCGATCAACCCTGCAGGTAACCACCACTCTTGGTCAAGTCCAACTCTCTGTGATGTCATGCAGATCAGAGTGGTAACCTGGAATTGTAGGCCAATTGTCATGGGCGAGTCTTCCGAATTCTTCACAATACTATTGCATTATGAAATTGATGAGGTTTATAGGCCTAGCTGACGTTTACTGGGTCATCTTCATAAGCCGTTACTGTCATGTCATTTTTGGCCTGTACACTCTGGCTTGCTGTAGGCCTACATGTGCTGTCATGGATGTACCACCGCTAAGAAAGCGTCGACGTAGCAACGGTATCAGTGAAAAAATTCGGTATCTAACCGATTGTGAAGAGGCCTTGGCGAACGGGACAGTCGCCAGTAGTGATGAATTTGCAAATCATCACAGAATTCCGCCCTCCACCTTTCGGAAATGGGACCGAGAGGAGCTAGATGCCGTACTGTTCGAGAAAAATGGTAAAATTCGTAAAATACGAGAAAATCATGTCGGAACATGGCCTGAAGTAGAAACTAATCTCCATGAGTGGTTCGTAGGTGAAAGGCAAAAGCGTCTGGTTGTGTCTGTCTCGGACCGCCAAGTAAAAGCACTTGATCTTTTCCAAACGTGGTTGGACAACTTGGCAGAAGACAGACGGAATGAAATTGTCCGTTCTAGACCGATTCGGCATGAATTCCACGCCTCAGCAGGTTGGGTGACCGATTTCATGAAGAGAAAGAACATTTCTTTTCGGAAGACTAATAAAAACACTACTACGATCCCTGCAGACGCCGCAGCTAGAGTCGCGCAATTCAGAAATGATGTCGCTGGGGTAGTTGAACAGTTTCAGATACCAATGGGATTCTTTTTCAACATGGATGAAACTTTCTTGCTATTGGATTGTCGTCCTGTGTATACATGTGAAACCAGAAATTCAGACTGAATAAAAATCGCAGGCGAAAATAATAATCGCGCCTAATTCGCTCTCGCCAACCATTGGAACCGAGGGAATATTAGAGGCCATTATGTGTTGTAGTATGCGTATTCCGCCATCAGCTGATAGCAGACCGAACAAAAACACAAACTGGAATTCCCGGTCAACCTGACTGCAGTGATCATATACATCACATCTATCCACGAGGAGCTGCACAAATGTGGTATGCACCTTTCGGCTGACCAATGCCCACACCGTAGCCATCTTGCATATATCATACGAGGATTCTGCTGCCCTCACCCAGGACATCTTTTCTTTTTTGCCCAGAGGCAAAATCATGGAAAAACAGAGCAGTACGAATCATGGGAAGGTCAGATAAGCAACTCGTAACCAATGACAATGTAGACATGTTGCCTCCCATGATTTACGCTGTCAATCCGACATTAGCTGTCGCCATTTTGGTTTCTGACCCAGCCAAAAATCCAGAAATTACAAAATCAATGCTATGATTATATCTACGGCGTCATTATTTCATTAGAAAACAAAGATACAATGGCATGTATCTATGGTAACGTTTCATATGCTAATCACAATCTCTCAACCCTCCAAGTTTCTCCTCCTGATTGGACAAATACTGGAATCACATAGAACCTCATAGAAAATAAATAGATATTACTCATTTCTCTTATTTCAAACCTCCAACAATAAAAAATGACAACAGAGAGTCAAGTCACAGACCACAACTTAAATATTTAATTTGTTAGATTATGACTCAAAACATTATGCAAGCCTCAGTATTGTTTGATACAATTTGATTAACCTCGGATCCTGGACTGGACTCGCTACTGATACCTGCATGGCGCTCCGACCAATATATTGTTACAATAGAGGCGAGAACCATCTGAAGTCCTTAACCGAAACATGAAGTTTATGCCATGAATGAGGATACTCATTGTCATAGCCTCGTTTACAAGTACGAAGTATTTTCCCGCGAATATTCAAAACTGCTTGGCTCCTTGCCAGTTAAATAACATGTGACTATACACAAAATAGAAAACTTTGATGGAAATTGTAAATCATTTTTTATCTATCAGGGGAAACAAGCTGATGATGATCAAATAAATCATTCATGAGAAATCGTTTTGTTGCTGAAGCTTGCATGACGAAGTTAATGCTAAACCTTTTCTTGTGCTCTACTGCGCCACCGTAGTTTTCTATTTAGACCAGCGATGACGTCATTTCTGGTGATTCCCTACGTTGTCCAATGAGCGCTTTTTAAAATGTGCCATTTGGTATTGTACAGTATGCAATGTATTTTTTCAGCGCTGCCAGTTGCCGAACAGAATGCCGTAGCTCCCTCAATTTCCAATCAATTTTTATGGGAGTGACATTATTGTATTGCTTAGAATGTCTTTTTACTCATGAAAGAATCGTAGAACTAAAACTTAATAGGCGAACATAATCATGCCGATTCACTGCACATACTGTGGGAATTCTCCACTTCAAAATACATCAGCGATGTCATCGCGAACAGAGCATGCACTTCCGATATCGTTTTCACAGAAATGTGGCCAAATTTTCAAGAACTAATTTCTGAAAGTAGTCCCTAAAGACCTTATGACTACCACTGAAACGAACTAGTGATAATATCGCCTACCAGACTCCTTTTTAAGCAGAAAATTGGGTACTTGAGTGTCATTGAGATTATTGCACATGGCGTAAACAACATGCCGCCATTTTGTCTCCGCTTCGGTATTTCGTACGCCGCTTATAATGCACCTTCTCAATTAAAACCAACACAATAAGGCCTTACATCGTTGATTGAATAGGAACACCACACAAAACACAATAAAGTGGGGGTACAATCGATTACGAAGCTGAAGTGAACAGTGATTTATTCTTGGAGCTACTGCTTTTGTTGTGTAGCTGCCATGTTTTGAGAACTGGCAAATAGGAGACTTCATTGATGGCTGACGTCATCGGGCGGGAATTTGAATCGGCAGAAATAATTAAAAGGCAGGTAGCGCCCTCTCCTGTTAAAATTTTGAACTTTTTCTCAATAAAATAGATTTTCAAGAATTTTATCTTAATATTAGAGCATATTTCGACTAATTCTGCTGCTCCTAGGCCGATATAGGCCAGTTTCCTTCATGCACTCTCGCTTGCAGGAAGTAGGTCGAATGGCGACAAATTTTGTTTTGAAATTAGAGTTTGACCAGAAGTATCCAGAAATGCAAAATTGAAGTCTCTAGGTCTTACGGTTACAAAATGTGCACCATGGGTTTAACGGATGGACGGATGGATTGATGGATGGATGGATGGATGGATGGATGGATGGATGGATGGATGGACGGACGCCACTGAACAACTTATTTGACAAGCTCGGCTGACTTAGTCAGCTGAGCTAAAAAGACTGCTGAATGTATAATTATTTCCATGTATTAAAAATGAACAAGAACAAGAAAAATATATTTACAAAATTAACATTTCACCTTATCAAATCCAACAACTAAAAGTCTGTTCACACGTTAGCAAAGTTCCAAAGCTCCCTCCACTCCGGGCTCCACTCCCTAGGTGCGGTCACTTCCCTACAACAGCTCCTCCACCTGCCACCGGTCTCCCGACAACACACGTAACACACGTCTCTCCGAACTCCTCGCCCGTTACCACACGACACAACAGTGTCCGTCCCGACACGCAGTCGGTCCAAGGCTACTCCAGTAGCCACCAAGCACGTAACTGGTTCACAAATTAACGATCTGACGACACCTTGGCCGCAAAGCCAACTCACGGTTCGCCGACACGATGGCAGCCATGCCAAGGCGCTCCAATCCTCGGCTGGACGGAAATAAACAGGTGATAACACCACGACTCTCCGACACACAGCCGGTTCACATTCCACCAGGAATGAAGGTTGGTCAAACGGAATTGATTTCGGCACCTACAATGTACAACTTCTCCCTACAGAGGTCAGACTGGAACTGCCCACACCCAGTCCAGCTCCAACTAATGAATCCAAGAGTTATATAAGTCTATGTCCATGAGTAATCACACAACGTCCTGAAGTTACCAAAGTCCTATTCAACACACTCAAGCCAAAGGTCTAAATTAACATGTAATAATATGACTGAAATACCAGTTACACATTCAGCATTATGACTAAATAAAACTAATAAAGCCAACAACTGAGGCCTGACATAAAGGCCTTTGATGCCATTCATCACACCATCCTTTTACTAGACTTGTATGCATGCAGTCGGTCTGTCATCATAGGTTAAAATGGAGTGAACTTATGATAGGCATGTGGTAATGGTTTTTCATGAAAGTTTTGGCCGAAAAATGTCAAAATAGTGTATTTGCAATTGTTAGAAACGGATATTTCAGCCCTATGCGACTAGAGGAGAGGCCATAGGCATATATGTAGCTGATTGCCCCAATATTAACGATTATGTGCTATCTTGGTTTATTCATCAAGGATACTCGGGCTACTGCCAGGATATCAGAATATCCCTCATTTCTTGCAATTCACAGTCACAGTCATGGGCTTACTTTAGGAACAATGCAGCTGGTCTATGAAGGCCTAGAACATGAACAGGTAAAATAAAGAAGATAGGTCTATTCTGATCTCCTGGCAGTGGCCACAGATGCAGAGGGGGAAGCGGGGCGGGGGGGGGGGGGGACAAATGCTCCCAGGTGCCTCCGAAAAACCTGTTTTCACGCAAGTTTTGGATGAAAATATGACAAAATAGTGTCTTTGCCCCTCCAAGGGACTTTTGCCCCCAGGACAAAAAAGCTAGCTCCGCCCCTTGGCCAGGTAATGCAAGGTTTACAGGTTTTAGCCGAACAGGATCAACCTCGTCCACTGCTCTTTAAACTGTTACTTCTCTATCATCAAGGCCTACTGTCACTGCGCCCTCCCAACTACACTCGCGTGAATTGGTGGAGCAGGGTACTGATTGTGAGTGGACGCCTTGGTTTGGCAAGATGAGCTAAAGGTCTCATTAGAGTCACTTCCCAATAGAGATCAGAATTCAACAAGACGGAGAAAAATAAAAAAACAATACTGTGGAATCCCTCGGGAGCTAAGCCAGTCTGCCTCGATTGACCAAGCCAGTCTGCCTCGATTGACAAAGCCAGTCTGCCTCGATTGACAAAGCCAGTTTGCTTCGATTGACCAAGCCAGTCTGCCTCGATTGACCAAGCCAGTCTGCCTCGATTGACCAAGCCAGTCTGCGCGCATACTGTGAATACCAAGTCACAGTTTAAACAAATGCGTATTCATAATAACCGCACTACGGTATTGTGTGACTGTTGATTTCGAACTGGACCACAAGTAATGACGAACGGCGTACCCCTTTAAAGGGACTTTATAGGCAGCAGCTAGGTAGGCAAGATTAAGTTGCACAAAGTTACCAATAGGGGATCTCCCATCTCAATGTACGTCAAAACTATTCACGCTAGTACGAGGAATATATTTAGTTGTGAATCATACATGACACAGTGTCCTTACCTTGGATAGAAGTCACCCGAAGATGGCCAAAGTCCCCTGACCTACTGGAAGCCAGTTGGTATGAAAAACAGCATACCTCATGGCCAAGTTGTCCCTTTATAATCGACTGATTTCACCTTTGATCACCCTACGACACTCTTAACGTCTAAATGGTCTCTTTCCTATGGGAATTTAATCATGTCGAACTAGACGGGTTTCTTCATTTTTCCTCACTGCTAATGTCCAAATGAACTTTATCCTGTGCGAATACATTCATGTTAAAGGGACAACTTGAACGTATGATTCACCTGGCTTGGTTGATCATACCCGTGCTTGCCATTATGCGTGGCCACGTGGTATCACACTAATGCTGATCTTAAATGATAGTTTTCGCCTGTGTATAAGCAGTTTTGGCCGTTTATGGAAGCCATAGACCTACCATCCGGACTCTCATCCGTTTGCGTCACCACTATCAAGCTTGACAAACCCATGAGGGATTAAATTGATTTTCCTGTTTTTCTCGACACGCTCTCTTCGTGTATTTTTAAAATACGTTTACTCCTGGGATAGCCAAGGCAAAAACAAGCTTTAACTCCACAAATTCTCAAGTACTTTTCATCTACCTTTTTCCCGGCTCCATGGCAAAACATCAATTGTCACAATTTAAATCGTATTGTTGCTCAGAGTAGGAAACTACTGCAGTTGCTGTGATCGTTGTTCTGCTTCAGTTATTTGTCCAAAATCGAGGCTACTTGTGTCAAGCGTTGGGGGGGGGGGGGGGGGGGTGATTAAGCGATGCAGACCTACTGCCGTACTGGAAGCCAGTTTGTTGTATGAAAAACACCATACCCCATGACCTAAGTGTCCCTTTAAAATTGGCTGATTTCACCTTTGATAACCCTTCGACACGACACTCCTAACGTCTAAATGGTCTTTCTCCTATGTGAAAACATTCATGTCAATATAGACTAAGTTCATCTTTGGTCATTTTATGCACTGCTAATGTACAAATGGTGTTTCTCCTGTATGAATACATTTATGTTGAACTAAACTTATTTCACCATCACCCTGTCTCAATGGTCTCTCTCCGATGTGAATACATTCATGTCAAAGTAGACTTAGTTCATCTTTGGTCACTTTATGCACTGCTAATCTACAAATGGTGTTTCTCCTGTATGAATACATTTATGTTGAACTAAACTGATTTCACCATCACCCTGTCTCAATGGTCTCTCTCCGATGTGAATACATTCATGTCAAAGTAGACTTAGTTCATCTTTGGTCACTTTATGCACTGCTAATCTACAAATGGTGTTTCTCCTGTATGAATACATTTATGTTGAACTAAACTGATTTCACCATCACCCTGTCTCAATAGTCTCTCTCCGATGTGAATACATTCATGTCAAAGTAGACTTAGTTCATCTTTGGTCACTTTATGCACTGCTAATCTACAAATGGTGTTTCTCCTGTATGAATACATTTATGTTGAACTAAACTGATTTCATCTACAGCAACACATTCAATCGAGACCAAGAAGTATTTTATTTATTTTTTTAATCACAACATGATCTTTGTTAAAGTGGTCTTTCTCTCATATGAATGATTACATCCAAGATTAGGTGACGCATGAGATTTGTTGGGGTTCATTTCTTTGAAAATTGCTGTCAGCTAGGTGGAACGTGAGTTATCCACACAAGATCAGTGAAATATCAGTAAAATACAACAAACGTTGCAATAGAGCAGACTGGATCATAAAAGCATCCATGGACTTCCGCCTACAACCACAGGCACTTGAAATTAAGAGCCCAATAGCCCCCCTCCCCCAAAACACACAGTCCCCCAATCGACTGACAAACACCCCCCACTGACAACACGCACAACCATTCTTTACGTGTGTTGTTAGTGGCAGTGGGGTTTCGTATGGGGGGGGGGCTATATTGAGCTCTTTATTTCAAATGCCTGTGCTCCAACTACAAAATATACAAATATGGTAGAGGTATCAAAACTTATAACCTTAGCTTTATAAACATCTTGACAACTCATGCCCTCAAAGTGATTTACTGCCATTTGGTGCAATGGGTCACATGTAATAGAGAGGTTGCGCACCATTATGACTCCCACTCCCGACTTCAACCAAGTTGAGGCTGACAGTCATTTAGACAAATCTTCAATTTAACTGAATTATTAAACGCTTTCATATTGATAAATTTCCTGTTTCTACACAATTATTTTTGAAATTACAAATTGGACCTGCGAATAAGACGGATATAATGAAGTCGTCATCCAAGTCGTGGGCAATCACTACGACTTGGAATACAACTTCATGATTTCCTCGTTATGCACAGGTCCGATCTGGAATTTTAAAATCCTTGCACATGTACATGTAGTTTATTTATACGATGAAATGGTCCAGGGACCATGTGCTCACCTTGGGTAATGTAATGCATGTCATTTGAAGTGGGTGTGGGGAGAACAGTTTCTGGCTAGTTTCACCAGCTTTGATTCCATTGAATAATATTATTCTTCTCAGCTCAATGGCACAAAAGAAAATTACCGGTACCATCTAAGTATAGCATTTTGGTTATAAAGGTGACTGAATTTCAGGGTTATTGAATAGTGTACATGTCACATGGAAATTGGCTGACATCTGTTCAACAGTTTAGGAGTAATAAGACTTTGTTGGATTTTCAAGATGACGGCCTGGCAACCATATGACCATGGGATTTGACTGAAAATTAGGGATATTGATAAGAGTACATAGACACATAATCACATGAAGTTTTGTTGCAATTCGGTCATTAGTTTCGGAGTAATAGGACTTTGTTTAATTTTCAAGATGGCCGCCCTGCAGCCATATTCGTCAATGTATTTGACTGAAAATCAGGGATGTTGTAGAGAGTACATAGATATACAATCACATGAAATTTGGTTGCAATCCGACGTTGTTTAATTTTCAAGATGGATATTTGAAGTCGAGCCGGACAAATGTATGGGGTAGAAAAGAGGGTCCCTAGATACAAGTCCTAGCAAGTTTAGAACCTTCTAGCTCAAATAGAAACTAAACGTGCCACCTATCGGTGATTTAGTGAACCTTGACCTCCGTGACCTTGAAAAGTAGGTCAAATCAAAACCCGGGTGATATATCATTTAACCTTATTAGATACACCCACCACAAAAATCTCGTCACTACGTACAACCATTAGCTTTAATGAAACGGCCAGGGGCCATTGTGCTCACCGTATAGATATTTGGTGCTTTGGAATTCATCCAAGTTAAGAAACATTGTACATGTATAGTATAGAGGTCAAACCAAAGTCAGTATGACATGTGATGTATCATTGCTTGGAGTAAGTACCATAAGAATATCATCAAAAACAAGTCACTAATAAACGAGATATTGCACTTTTTACCTATTTTAGTTTTGGCCTCCTGGTGGCCTCCTGGTGAGTACCAGATCAGATCGAAATTCGATGTCCGAGGTCACATGACGTAGGGAGTCATGTGTACCAAATTTCAAGTTCATAGCTTTAGTGGTTAAGAAACGTGCCATAGTAACAATCAAACGACCAATTTACGCCATTTGACCTCTGTGACCTTGAAAAGCAGGTCATATCAAAAACTCATATGATATGTGATGTATCCTTGCTAGGAGAACCTACCATAAAAATGTTATTGAAAACGAATCACTAATAAGCGAGATATCACACTTTCTAGGTTTTCACCTTGGTCCCCTGGTGGCCAAGTCAAGAATCAGACCGGACTGAAATTCAGGGTCAGAGGTCAGCTGACCTAGGGGGTCCTTTGTACAAAGTCTCAAGTTCATAGCCTCAGGGGTTAACAAACGTTCCACAGTTACGCTCAAATGGCCAATTTACGCCATTTGACCTCTGTGACCTTGACAAATCAAAAACCCGTATCATATGTGATGTATCCTTGCTAGGAGTATCTACCATAATATTTTTACCAAAAACTAATCAGTAATAAGCGAGATATGGCACTATCAAAATTTTTGGTTTTGGCCCCCTGGTGGCCAAGTTAAGAATAAGACCGGATCGAAAATCAGTGTCACAGGTCATCTGACCTAGGGGGTCATGTGTACCAAGTTTAAATTTCATAGCTTTAGTGGATAAGAAACGTGCTATATTTACACACAAACGGTCCATTCACACCATTTGCCCTCTGTGACCTTGAAAAGTACGCCACATCGACCTGATTTTTTGTCAACATGTAGAGCTATATAACAGGTGTCTACATACCAAATTTAAAGACTATAGGACGAATAAAGACAAAACGTGCCACTATCGGTGAAATTTTAGAGTTTGACCTCTGTGACCTTGAAAAGTAGGTAAAATCAAAAACCCGTACGATATGTGATGTACCCTTGCTAGGGGTACCCACCATAAATTTTTTGTCAAAAACAAATCAGTAATAAATGAGATATTGCACATTTAACTTTTCGGTTTTAGCTCCCTGGTGGCAAAGTCAAGAATCAGACCAGAGCAAAATTCAGTGTCAGGGTACATATGACCTTGAGCATGATGTTTACAAAGTTTCAGGTTCATAGCACAAGCGGTTAAGAAACGTGCCACAGGATACAACTGACGACGACGACGACGACAACGGACACAGAGCTATCGTATAGACTCCCCTACGGTGAGCCAAAAAGGCAAAAACAATTTCCAAGATGGCCGCCTGGAGGCCAGCAAGTAGGTCATATCGCGAAAAAGACAAATTGGTCTGGGCATATTGCCCAAAGCTACCATCACACCAAGTTTTAGCCATCTAGCCCTAGCGGTGACGAAACGTGCTCCACTAAACGACGGACGGCGACATCCGACAGACGCCACGGCAGGGTATAAGCTCCCCAGAGGTGAGCTAAAAACGTTCATCACTAAATTTAAATCGAAGTTGTCACTAGATGGCAGTAATTCACTCTTAAAGTTAAAGTTGGAGTGGGAGTCGTAATTGATGCACAACGTCTCACTATACATACAGGTTAACTGATGCCAGGAGTAGTCTTTCAAGAGCAGGCAAAATAAGAGACTAGACCTTTTTCAATATTTTCAGGATGACCCCAAAAACTAAAATTCCTGGCTCTTCACAACACATACATGTACAACGCATGAAATACTCAAGGGTCTGTCGGATGAAACTAAAAGCCATGGTCTCTTGGTACCCGAGTGTATATGCCAGGGCAAGTAAAAGATCCCACATAGGTGGACAGTAGCCTATAGTGGACACTATACCTCCGGCAAAAATCCAATTAGGATTACGACGCCGGTAATGATGATATGATAAGCTAAGCCATGCTAGTTAGGCTTAGCACCACACTTCTGACACCTCCTCTCATTATCTGCCAAATCAATTTTATATTTTCCTGTACAGTATTCACCATTATCATTGACAGCCATACAGGTACGCCTACTAACATGATAAACTCCTTTCGCGGAATTCTGTTGACTTTTATCTTCATGAGTGTCACTGTCATTGCAGCAGAGTGTCACAGTTTTGTTCCTTGGTTTACCACGCCCTCTTAATGTACCACGGTCAACTTTGCCACCACGCTGTGCACGATATGGAGAAAAATCGGCATCGTCAATATTCATCTTTCGATTCTTACGGTCTTTCGTCACAACATTCGGCAGAGATTTGGCCTTATTAGTTCCCTTATGGATCCCTTCATGACAGATCAAGCTGTCCTTCCGCTCAAACTCCTTTGCACAATACTTGCAATTGTAAGTCCTGGCAGTCGGATGAGCCTTTTCATCATGCCGTCTCAATGAGTCATATGATTTAAACACATTATTGCACTTCTCACACTTAACATGATTACTAACATTTTCAGAGCGCTGGTTACATTTCTGTCCAACATTACTTCCAACGAATTCTTCATCGTACAACCTGTTATGAAATTTAAGTGCCTGGTCAGACAGCCCCGAAGAACATAACACAGCTTCTTTTCGTTCAAACAGACAAGCACATGAACAGCACCGTATCAAGTTCTTTCCAGCATTGGAAACATGCCTCCCCATAAACTTCATGCGTGAGAACAGCGTGCAACATTTGCGACATTGGTTGTGCCCGTAGGCATCTCTGTGCCTTGTCAGGACCTCCACCGAAGAAAATCTCTTCTCACAAATCCTACATTCACACATACTGCCACTCTCCAAATATGTCAAATGTTCTATTCCTCGTCCATCTTCCAGATAAGATTCTTGATAAAGGCCTGAAAACACACTGTCTTGTTCCTCAATGTTACATACATGCTGACTCAGAGAGTGAGAATCACAAAAGTTACCTCCACATTTTTGACACCGGAATATGGTGAGGTTTAACTTTACTTTGTACGACTTCTGTCCAGCATCGTCAACGTGTGAAGTTTGATGTTGAATAAGTCCCCTATACGACCCGAAAGACTGATTGCACTCATCGCAAATGAAGATTTGGGCCTCGTGGGATTCAGCACCTGGCTTGTTAGACGTATTTTCTGATGTTAGCGTGTCCAAATTCACAAAGATAACAGTTTTATCTGATACTGCACCCGTATTTTGACATCTTGGAGCTGACTCAGGAGCTGCAAAGAAAAAGAATCTCTTGTTACATTTACATGGAGGAGATCAGGATGTTAAGAGTCAAGGAGTAGAGATTCTGTATATTGCCAAAGATAAACAGAGCGTTTGATTACTGGCACAGCAGAACCGCATGCGCGCCTAATTTGGCCTGAACCCAAAATGCCTGGCATCAGTAACAGTTAAGTACCATAAAAAAGAATTCCCAGATCGGAGCTGTGAATGCTACAAAGAGCACAGTGGAACCTCCCTTAGCAGAATTCTCTCATTAAGGACACTAGTTTTGGTCCCAAATTAGTTGTTTCCATTCAATTTGACCTCTCTAATCAGGACACCAGTGACCTCTCTATTAAGGACAGCACTTGTCAGTCCCGGGGGTAGCCTAGTACTTACGAGGTGATACTGTACTTGCTATCCTCAATGACAACATTTCTCTCTTGTTTAGTTAAAGTCCTTCATTGTCTTATTTCATGTTTTCCAAAGAAATGCATGCGATGCAATAAAACAGATTTGTTTGCATTGCAAAGCCGTCATTTTCAGAATGATTTTAAATCTTTTCTCAAATGTCACAACTGGCAGTCAATTTGAGATGCAGTAACCCACTTTGAGGGTTGCTCACTTCTGCCTGGCGCAAGATGAGGCATCAGTATTAATATAACACTGAGGTGGTGCCTACCAGTGCAAGGACTACGCTGGTAATCGACACGCTAAAGCTCACATCGAGGAAAATCTTTGCTTTGAAGAGGCAGTCATTACATTTACAGGCCCCTTCGAACCAAATTCGAACAATTTAGACCCTCCCAAGATTGGGCTTATTGTTCTGTTAGCTTAATCCCAGAACAGATAGTCGAGCATTACAATGCAGTTTCAGCTCTTGGATAATGAGCGGGTTAAATCAAACGATGGATAGCACGCGATATGACCAACACTGGTCAAACTAAATACATTGTAGTTATGAACTCATTATTTTTTAGTCAATTTTAAATTTTGGAAAAGCCATTTGTTAGAAAATACATTTGTAGGCGAAAAGTCTAGTTTCCAAATGCATCGCAGAAAAATGATGTACCCCTTTTTTTTTCATGACTGGACGATCACACAACTGATATTTGCTTATACGAGGATTATAAGACAAAATCTTGATAATTCGTACTGCTCCAAAAGGCGTTTGGTTTTATCTTTAAGGAGCTGTTAAGGCCTGTGTACACTAGCAAAATATTAGCAACATTTTTACAACATTTGCGGTTGCAACAAATGTTGCAAAAATGTTGCATAGTGTGTACAGAGCAAAACGCGTCTTACAACATGTTGTAAAATTGTTGTAAAAATGTTGCAAATTAAATGCAATGCAATTCTTTGTTGCATGTTGTAAAAATGTTGCAAACTCTTCAGCCAATCAGAAATAGGATTTGGGTCATGTGATCTACCTGAGGTCATGTGACTTTAACAAGCGGCTGGTATGGCAACTCTCAAGTGAGTGTCTTGCTTCATAATGGGTGGTGAAACCTTTTCAAGAAGTTCTTCGAATGCAGTTTTATCCATTCGCAGGAAGTTTTTGTATGATGGCTTGTCATGCAGTCAGCCGTAACTCCTTTAACAGGCAGGGATATGCCCCATGATCCACCCTCATTTTGATCCAGGGCCTGGTCTCATTGGTTTATTTCGCCGCCTCTTCCGCATCTCAACAATGACAGCTTAAATTGCTGCAGAAGCACTCAAAACACATCTTCTCTCCTTGGAATTATCCATTTCTCCTCCAAAATACCTATTTTCCCTTTGTTCCCACTAAAAAGTTTGCAACAATTTACCAACATGTTGTAAAAATGTTGCAAATTTGTTGCAATTTTGTTGCTAGTGTACACAGGGCATTGAAGGGCTTGTTGCGAAATTGTTGTAAAAATGTTGGTAAAATGTTGGTAAAATGTTGCTCATATTTTACTAGTGTACACCCTGCTTTATGGTCATGATCCTCGTGAAATTTCGAAACATTACTCAGCATTACATACTGAATGAAAACCAATTTATTTGAGCTTTTCACAGAATTCCATTGACCTGGTTGAGACGAATCTCGTCAAAGAGGACTAAATCATCCCAGAACAAACCGTCCAAGACCTATTGGAGACGGGTTTTATTGTAATATTTCCAAGGCCAAATTGTCTGGGGTTGAATGTTATTCACAGAGCACAAGCAGAACAGCAGTTTGAACAGCAAAAACAACAAAGAATGCAATGTATATCTCACCGTCTAAATGTTCTGCAATAGTGTCCCTTTCATTCTTCACTTTCCAATGTTGAGTGGACACATTCTGCAAAAAAAGATCAAAACGTCTGCGAGTAAAGCAATGAAACATGTCGTCATGAATTTGGCCATCATAACCCACCCTGTCGTCATGAACAAGGCTGTCATAACCAACCCTGTCGTCATGACCAGGCCGTCATAACCATTTCGTCATACCATTTCGTCATAAACAAGGCCGTCATAACCCTGTCGTCATGAACAAGGCCGTCATAACCCTTTCGTCATGAACAAGGCTGTCATAACCAACCCTGTCGTCATGACCAGGCCGTCATAACCCTGTCGTCATAAACAAGGCCGTCATAACCCTGTCGTCATGAACAAGGCCGTCATAACCCGTTCGTCATGAACAAGGCTGTCATAACCAACCCTGCCGTCATGAACAAGGCCGTCTGAACCCTGTCGTCATAACAAGGCCGTCATAACCCTGAACAAGGCCGTTATAACCCTGTCATCATGAACAAGGCCATCATAACCCTGTCATGAACAAGGCCGTCACAACCTTGTCATCAAATGAACAAGGCCGTCATAATCCTGTCGTCATGAACAAGGCCGTTATAACCCAGACATATTTGACAGGGGATTCTGATATAGATTCATTCATAAATTCATTCATAAATTCATTCATAAATTCATATATGATCACAAGATGTACGTGCACACAGAGATGATTGTACTAGCAAAAATCTCAAAATCCACAAAATTATTTTTTGGAAGTTTCAAAATTCAAGGTCAGGCTGTCTCTTAAACCAAGAAATATGGAAACTTATGTGGCCTGTCACAGCAAAATCAATGTCACTCTGAGCTTGGCAGGTTGAGACGGACTGGTTGTTTATTTTTGTTGGCTTGTCGTGAAATCCGAGCACATCAATTTTTTCCATTATCCACTGGTATCATTTGTAAGGATCAGATTATGTGTGACTTGTGCCTCATATTGGTGTGACGGGTCAAATATGGCCTACTGAAAATTACAGCGCTTACTCGGATTGCTAATCATGATACACTGTCATGACTGTACTTACGTCCCATCTGACCGCACTTGCCGCAGTCAAACTGTTGTGATCATCCTCGGCTTCCAGTGGTTCTGATTTTACAGCACCATTGAGGAACAGTTCATCGGAACGAACTTGGTAGTGGTTGGAACCTATCGAAAACCCCGCACCACATTCCATTTTTTCGATGTCAGAGGTTTTTGGACTTCCTTGCATAAGCAAATTGTCAGAGGTAGTTTCAATTGTTCTTGGATAACTTCTGAAATCCTGAGGCTGGGCCAAATCACCTGAATTGAGCTGTTCTTCATCAGAAACTTGCTCAGACTTGACGACCACACCATTTTCTCCTAAGTGCCGAGACCTGTCATAGTCCTGTGGTTCAATTTTGATCCGATCAAATACGTGCGTGTCCATGGTTTCACTTTGGTGTGCTTCTGACATGTCTGATGGTAACCCATGTTGTTCCGACATGAACTCGTCATAAGACCAAATAGCCCTTTGCAGCCCAATAGTTTCAAACTCATCTGGAGGTTCAGTCTTTATTTTATAGTGCAAGTCATTCAGGTCATTGTTCTCAAAGACACTTGGCTCGATCTGGTAAGCACCTTCCACACGTATGCCCGTCTCATTGGTATGCATCAGCTGGTTCTCCATTTTAGAATACTCAATATTCGTTGTTGGTCAATTGCACCTGAATTCAACAGACCGCATGGATTTTTCTTCGGTTCTCACAATTCCATGTCTTCAAAAAAGTGGTTTAATTTTCCCCATTTTTGAAAGTTTTTCAAGCCACCATGGTCCAAACCTAAAAAGAGAAAAATGTATATGTTGTCTTTATTCTGTGAGCAGGAAGTCACATACATTAGTCACACTTTGTTGAACTTGTGTACTCAGCCCCAAAAAACAGCTTTCCAACATGCTGAGAGTGAGAATCATATGTACATGTACATGTATTGAGGCACGCTTCCCAACTTTACTGATACTGAGCTATACGACACTGTCTTAAGAAGTTGGCCCTGAAGTGGCAACGGTACTGTTTAGACAATGGGAGACCGCTAAAATGTGGAATGGGGAATGATTGCATCCTAGCTTTCACGTACAGTTGGCAGATTCTACATTTTAGCAGGCTCTCATAGTTTAAACGTACCGTCACCACTTCCGGGCTTCTCGAGTGTTATATTGAGAGTCCAATGGGGGGGGGGGGGGGGGGGGGGTTATGCACTGGCTAAAACTTGTCAGAAGGACAGGGGTTTGGGGGACACCCCCAGGCCCATGTCAACAGTTGTGCGAGTTCACTAGAGCTTACACTTTACATGTTAACTCGTTCACAGGCTTTGAGAACCGTGCAAGGCCAGAATGAATGTGCATCATGCCAAAGTCATTTTGTTTTTTTCATGACACCAAAATAATTTTGGATCCCACTGCCAGTGTGGTTCTCGATGTCGCATTTGCAACCAGATACTGCCCACTGCCATTGCCAATACATGCCATGCCAGTGCCAAAGAGGACAAGTTTTGAACCGCCAAAATTTTTCAGCCCTCTCGATCGACTAATAATAAACTGTGAGATGAGAAATCGTGAAATCGCGAGATGAGTATTAAGAGTGATCATTATTTTCTGCCACAAGATTTTTTACTTCCCTGGACAATGACAATCACCATTTGTGATGCTGCTGTCCACTTCTCCATTCAATGATAGTAGGGCTGAAGATAGTACAAAGGCTACATGCAATTGCATGTTCATCTTGGGCTTATAAACCGCGAGATGCAGAATGCAAAATCGCGAGATGCCAACCTCGGTGAGAGTACCATACCATGCGCCGAAGAATGTACTGCAAATATGGAAGCTGAAAAGGCTTACATTCAGGAGACCGAGGCTGCAGTAGGGAGATATCCTTATTCAGATTCCCCTTCGATAAGGATGCTTTCTTGTCGATTCCGGTCTCTCACTCTCCAAAACGTGTCGCTACTTTTGTAGCATTTCGTGCTTGGCTGTAATGTGCAAAATGTCTCTATCATGTGCTAGTTCACAAAGTTTTCTTACGGTTTCTCCTGGATTCTTAAGATCTATTTTGATGTTGGCGCTATTTATAACACGTTTGATCTGTTCTATCCATGTAAGTATTGTCGATTCAGGTAAAATTGTCACAAACCATTTCTGTTGTGGCCGATTTTTCCCTGTTGAAATTTCAGATTCCATACCTGCCGTGAAACTGAAGCTACTCTACTCTCCTATCGGAGGAACGAAAAGCCGACACCTCTCGTTCCGCAACAACGTACTCTAATTCGAATGAAATATTCCAAATGTGGAAGTGTACAAGGCCTGCCGCAAACCGCACAGATGCCTTGTTACTGTCTTCGGCCCAAATAAAGATGTTCACGGCAGCGTCCGAAATAGTGCTTGTCATACACCAGCGGGGGCAATAAATAATGATAACTCATCTCACGATTTCGCATCTCGCGGCTTATAATAAGCCTTCATCTTGACCACAAAGGTTTTTGCAAATTATCAAGATATACTGTGAGTGTGACTGTGAGTATAATACCACGCACGAGGTTCAGGATGCTGCATGTATCAAGATTATTTTCCTGTTACGCCTGGCGGCACAAGTCACCATACACATGATTGACCGATAACACAGGGCACGCACCTGGTGAACGTCTGGTCATCCCTAAAAATAGCACGGGATAGTCTGACCATCGAAACTATAGGCTATAAATTAGGTTGAATTCCACACATCGCACAGCGGAGTCAATTTCAATGGGCCAAACAAACAAGGATAACTCCCTACTACAACCTCAGTCTCGCCTTTTTAGGTTCCATTATCATTTCAATATTTGCAATACATCCTGCGGCGCATGATACTCTTACCGATGTTGGCATCTTGCGATTTCGCATTCCGCATCTCGCGGTTTATAATAAGCCCCTTTTCAGGTTCCATTCAAGGCATTTTGTAATACATGCTGTGGCGCATGGTACTCTCACCGAGATTGTCATCTCACGATTTCACATTCCACATGGCACATCGCATCTCGCGATTTAAAAAACAATTTAAAATAGGGGCCTAAGGCAAGCCCTCTATAGATCCACTCCACAGTTAGGAAATGTAGGATGGGGTTTTTTCAACCATCAGAACAAATCTTACGCTTGTTCATTACCTCTACGACGCACGAATCAGCAGATTAACACCCGAGATGCACAGACAATTATTTTGAACATGTTGAATTAAAGAGAAAACTTTCGACCAACACATCAAATATTTCGTGAACAGCTATACCTCATAAATGCAAGTACCAATGGGTTGGCATAAAACCTGGCGGATGGCAATTGATTTATGCAGCGGTCAATGAGATGTCTGTACCCCCGGGGCCGGGGGTTAGACACTCGACACCTATTCACCCCTTGGAAAAAAAGTGAGGGTCAGAACTCGACACTTTCTCACAAATTGCCAAACATCATTTCATCAGGTTCTCACTTTTCACCAAATCAATTGAGACCAGAGTTCACTATTTTTTCACCATGCCCGAAGGGGAGAACAGACATTAAGTCTATTCACATTTCATTGTTAGAGTAACATATTTTGTAAAAAAACCATCGTAAACACTACAAAAATTAGTCCAGGTAACCTCGACCCTACGGCGCGCTAGCGGATCGGTCGAGGGGGGTGCGTCGATTCACTATAAGGAAGGAAGCCAAAATGTACAGCTGATGTACACTGCACTGAGCAATACTGAACGCTCTGGTATTTTGTAGGCACGAGGATTTCTGGGAATCCCCTTCTCATTTTCAAAAAGGAGTTTGTTTTCACAATAAATATTTGGAGTAAGTACTAGAGTTTGGTCGATTTCATCATTACAGATTAAGTAAGCTAATATTCTTTTGTCGAAATCGGTTTTGAAATTAATGTTTTATTTGAAAAACTCGATAAACCACGTGACCAGACACCGGAAGCCAACGCCCCCAAATCTAGTTCGTGACGAGAGAAATGTCGTGACATACCAGTCTCAGTAATGTGAATGAATGAGACTGGTTCCGAACGAAAAGAATTACCAGCAACCTTTTGCTGCCGGCAGCCATCTGTGCGTAACATGTGCGTCAGCCGACGATCCGCATTTTCTTTTAATTTCTATTTCTTGTGGTTTATCGCTCGACAGAAACTCGACATTTGCAAAATCCGGCTACCCCAGACATTCGTCGAATGTTCGACACCTTTACCAATCCCATTCGCCAGAAACTCGACGTTTGAAAATAATCAGGCACCACAGCACTCGACACGAACTCGACGTCGAGTGCGTGTCAACCGCTGACCCCGGGGGGTACAGACAACTGATTGACCACTGCATTAGTGAGTTAGCGTGTGTTTTTTACCCTGCGAAATGGCAGGTGGGCTACAATGACTTGAGGCTGGAGAGAACGCGTCATCAGGCTTCTGATTGGTCAGAAAGGATGACGTCAAAATGTAAATATGGAACACATGGCTATTTCAATAATATTGGGAAGGCTCAGGCCTTCGTTAATAGGGCTGGTGATTGGGGCGGGGGGGGGGGGGGATATAGTTAGGATGATGCCATGGCAGTTGACCCAATAGACGCAGACGCAGTATAGAAAATAGGTGGGGAGAATAAGGGAAGGAAACTAAACACAACAGGAGAAGGATAGGTATTTTTGCCCGGAGATAAGCATAATGATCCCAAGACCCAAGTGTAGGATTTGAATTCAAAAAGACCTTAGCCGACCCCCTGTCCTGAATAGTTTGAGTTCTCACTAGCCAGTGGTGATCAGGTCGGCCAAAAAACTAGTTCTTCAATCTCGAGTGATTACCATGGATATGTAAGGTACTGCCAAGTCTACAGCCGCTGGAACAGGGGTATGCATGAAATGACGTCGCGTCATTTTTGGAGGAAGGTACGCCTGGCCTCCGCACCGGCTAGTGAGACCTGAGGGTAAAAGGTGCGTTGAGTTAGTGCGCATGCGCTTTCTACGGAAAATTGAAATGGCTTGTGTTGTGGACGAGTGGTTCCAGGTTTCACGGTAGGGTTTTGTCATGATAACGGGGAAATAGACATTGAGACCAATGTACTTTCAAGATAATTGCATTATAAATGGGACCAGACCGTCGACATCCTCCCACACCCCATGATATTGACGAAATCGTCGTCGAAACGGGCACCCAGGACCGATCATGTTGGTGCGCATGCGTACTACGGAAAAGTTAGCAGACTCGAAATCTTTTGAGGACTTTTGCCAGTTCAAAGCCCAATTTCTTCGCGGAAGGAGATAAATAATCTCTGGCAAGGAGGCAGATTGTTGTTTAATGCATTTCGGTCCTCACACTATGCCGGTGTTGATTTAGCAGCTGTTTTGGCAAAGGCTTATTTTTGGAGTTTCTGAAACCTGGAGCGCTACTCAATAGGCGGCATTTACTGTTGTTGCCGACGTATGTGTTCAATGAACTTGGGATGTGCGTCGGCCCCGTGTTGAAATGTCGTCCAGTGCCAGTTGGTGCGTTTTTCGCTTATTTGTGCAAAATTCAACATATCTCAAAAGTTCAATGGTTGACCCTCGTTTTTTTCTTCATTTTTGTGTAGCGTAAGCAACTGTCTTTCATGGGAGAATGGTCACAGTAAGAATTATTCAGGAAGAAATGTATAATATTTGGGTTTGTCCGTGATTGTCCCGCCCAATTATTGTCAATTTTATTTATTTAATAAAACCTCCTAAAAGGAGAAATATATACAAATTAAATACATCAATGACACAGATAATACACAAAACAAATAATAGTAATGCACATGATACAATGCTAATATTTATATAAAGTGCACGTGATATCTTAGTAGACTCTGTTTTCTGAGATTCACTGAAAATTAAGGACCGGAGTGAGTCAGTAACCCCATCCGGGGTATTAAGACCTGACTTGCCTCGCTCAACTGTGAACGCAGCTGTAAGTGGTGAGAGACCCAGTTTTAAAATAGAGTACATAAGGGTACCTTTGACAACATCACCACCAGATAGATAATTAGATAAAAACACTATATTGAGGTCCCTCGCAGGGGAGCACCTTTTAAAAATACGGTAAAATAACGAAACCTGTTGGTCATGTATCATCTTTGACACATTTTATACCAGCAGCATTCACAAGTTTGGTGTGATGACTGCGCTTAGGGATACAAAAAACACTTTTGATACAATATACCCCTGAAAGGAAACCAGGGAGGCGATGTCTCTAGGGCCAGAGTGAAGCGTCGCACATCCAAACATTAGGATAGGGCAGACGGCCATTTTCTCAGATGAACTTTAACCTCAGACGAGAGGCCGGGATAGGAGAAACCGGAGCTCAATAGACCGAAGGCTCTGCGCTGTGCGGCAGAGATCCTGTTCTCAAAGTGGGTCACAGGTTTCAGGTCGCTTCTAAAGTTAACACCAAGGATTTCTAAACTGTTAGTGATAGCAATAGTGTCATCTCCAAGGTGTAAAGAGGGGGGTTGTTTCAGTGAACACCCCCAAACTATACCTTTTGTTTTGACGATTCCAAAAACGAAGCGCCACTTCTTAGAGTGACTGAAACACTTGTCAAGAAGCATTGGGAGTCCGGGAACACTAGCAGCAATTAAATTTATATCGTCAGCGTATGCTATGTTATAAAAAAGATGTTCAGCTACCCTGACACCACATTCAGTATTGGAAAGATCACACTGCAGGTCATCAATAAACATAATGAAAAATAGGGGTGAAAGAACATTCCCCTGGCGGATACCTCTAGTGATCACTAAAGTAGCAGTCTCTACTCCATGCCATCTCACATTTGCCTTCAATTTGGAGTACCAATCGTATAAAACTAACCAATGGCACAACGGAATTCGTGGTAAAAGTTTATAAAATAGCCCTGCATGCCAAACTCGATCAAAATATTTTTCTGCATCGAGGCTGCAGGTAAAAACTGGACTCCCTTTTGTATTGAAATATGTTGCGACATCGTGAATAAAAGAGCAGGCAGTGTCAATTCCAAGGGATTCCCTGAAACCAAATTGTGTATTGCCACAATTGTCAACCTTAGGAATCAGTAAAATTTCGAACATCTTGGAGTAAGTAGTACTTATGGTAATAGGACGATAGTTAGCAACACTATTAGGGTTTAGATTAGGCTTTTTAAAAATAGGAACAATAGTGCCTATGCGCATATCGGCCCCAACAACATGCCAACGCAACATGGTTGTGAATAGCGAAACTAACACTTGACAAAGTTCCTCAGACATACCATATTTTAAATGTTCCGCAGTGACATTGGCTGGTATTTATAAAAACAAGCATATGCTTATAAGCATGTTATTTAAGCATGTACTTAATACTTAAAGAATTAAGTATAAGCATAGCCTTATACTTGATTTCATATTTATAAAACAAGCATTTGTGGATGATGCTTGGCTTGTAAGTTTTAAGCTTATGCTTAATTGCTCATACTACTTAACAGGGTGAAATTAGATTTCCCATGTGGTATTTGTGGTGTAAGGCTGGTCGGTTTCGGGATTATGGCAATCATTGCTGCCCTTGAATGGGGAAATCCTTTGTTATTGAGGTCACGGATAGTCATGCCTGTCCTTAGTGCATGTAAACCTTCTGGTTTGTACACCAATTGTCAGAATCCTATTGAACGTTACCTCTTCCAGTTGCTGAGGATTCCCATAAGGTGTAAGGAGCCAGGGGGCAGTGCCGTATCCACTATCCCCTACCAGTAATGCATCTGTCCTCATAGTGGACAAACGATGACAAACTACCGAATTTCTCCATATTCTACTGTCGTGTACAGACCCAGGCCACTCGGCTACAACACTTGTGAACGTTTCCTTTACATCACAAATTCCCTGAACGCTTAACGTAGCCTTTCCACTCCGGCCTACGTATTCGTCGCCATGTGCATGCCTCCCTTGTGTCTTCAGAACTCGGACGTGGGTACAGTCGACAGCACCTATCGCACAAGCATCTCGTAGGTCGTTTGCCAGTTGTCCATTGCTGACTGCATCTCATGCACCGTACTTGGAAAATGTATCAACAGTCCTGCATTTTCAACAATCTTGTCGAGTACTGCGTGGAATGTTCTTGACACGGTGGGTTGGAAAATTCCAACATCCTCAGCAACACTCATCTGAAACCCTGGGTCCGATATATATCGAAGGAAAGTCTCCATTTGTGTCTTTACTGTCACGAGTTTCTCCACTATCTTCTAAAAAATGATCAGCTAACCATTCAACATTTTGTTCATCAAATCGATAAAATCGTCGATAAAATGCTGGGCAACATGATTTTCTTGGGGTGTACTCCTTCGGATGTCGCCCCGCAAGTGCAAGAAAAGCTGCCATGTCAAACACGTCTTCCTTCTTCGAAGTTCAAGCCTGGTCTGAAGCTACCTTGAAAAATCTAAGGATATCCTTATAAGCATATGCTTAATACTCGTGTTTATAAATATGGAATGAAGCAGAAGCTTAGACTTTAAGTTTTGGCAAGATGCCTGAAAAGCAGACACTTACACTTGAAGCAATAAGGTAACAAGTACAAGCAATTGTCCGTGCCGGCAGAATTGCCACGCTTGAGCTTGGAGATGATTTCCCGTACTTCATATAAAGTGACAGAGCAATCACAGGACACATCACAATTAATGGAAAATGTATCGCTGACCATTTTACTAATTTCCAATTGTTCATGGTCAAGATGGTGGTCATCATTCATAATATTACTAAAGTGTTGACGCAGGTCGCAGGCAGGCAAAGAGGATGAAACTACAGTTTTAGAGGACTGTTTTCTGAGAGCGCTCTAGAAACTTTTTATCCCTAGCACAGTGAAGTCTGTTGAGGTTATTCAATGGTTTGTTATGAATAGCCTGCAGACAACGCCGGGAGGCACTACGAAATTGTTTTTTTGCATACTTTCAGCAAACGAATACTGCACCCGACCTTGGTCGGCCATTGTCAATCCAAAGGTGCCACCAGAATAATTTAATATCGCGCAGGTAGCTAAGGTCAGCGCACCAATGGGCTTTCGGTTTAAACGACCGTTTGAGTAACATCCAGACTCCACAGAGGCGCCCATTATATTATCGTAAAGCTTAGCTAGCATTTCATTCACATGAGCCTCCGCGGCCACACGGTCAGAGATAGCATTTCAGGCATGTTTATTACACGAAGTTTCTCACAGAGAATTTCATTATATTTTTGACACTGGGCGGGACGATTCCAAGTAACAGACCGCCGGGCATGGGTTAGTTGTGGCAGACCACCACAAACAGGCCTACCTGTGGACACACACACCTTGAACACTGTCCTAATAGGAAGATGATCGCCCAGGTTACCCTCCTCTAAACGAACTATCGCATACTCCAGGATGTTTTGGCAATCCATAACAGACGCAAAAAGTGAACATTACATTACATTAAAAAAGGTGTATTTGACAGACTGTTCAAACTGGAAGTCAGCTACTTTAACACCATTTTCGGATATGAAACCATATAAAATTTTGAGTAACGATGGAAACCCTTGGTTTTAAACCATCTCCTGCTTAGACTTGCCTCTAAATGCAGCGGAGTATTAAAATCTCTACATAGCTTGATTGGAACTGAACTGCCGTATTTATCCAAACAGGCTTGCAATACGTCCAGACACTCAATGAATAAAGGAACGTTATTTTTATTAGCGTTATTGTCGAAATATGGCATGTACACATTTACCACCACCTGACACAAAACACCATTAGAGTCAGTCCCAGCGACACCAATCAAGCGATCATTGTCAATTTCGATCTCATGCCAGCTTATATTACACTGTTTTCTACACATAATGGCGACACCACCAAACGGCCGCCCTGAATAATCTGGGTCAACGTCACACATACCAGATTTAGCGAACAGACTACACTGTGCTACGTCGAGGTTGGGATCCATAGTACCCAGCGCGTCAAGCATGGAATTTAGTTCGTGAGGCCTGAGCCATGTTTCACTGAGACATAGGATATCACAATTTTGAAGCCGGCTGGCAATGAACAGTTTGATTTGAAGCCGTGGCAGTTATAAGTCTCGCAGCTCAAAACACAATCCTCAGTATTGTTCGTACTCATACCTGGCCCATGGGTCGTTGGGTCTGGGGTAGTATCCATACGGCTCGTATGAGGTGTAGTATCCCTCGGTTTCGTACACGGTATTTGAAGTGCGTCTGTCTTGGTTCCGCCTTCCTGAATGTCCCATGTGACGTCCTTGGTCATGGGGCCTCCCGTGGTAGTCAGATCTCCGCTTGAATTGACGATTGTTTTTGTTTTTGTGCCGATCCCGGAAGCTAGCTCCAGCCTCTCCAGCCGCCTGGAGATTACTGGAAATCCGAAAGGGCCGCACGGAGACCCCAGTGGGCCAGTTGTCAGCACTAATGACCTGGTCAAAACGATTCTAGGCACATCTAGACGAAATGATCTATATGTTGGTTTATCCGCCAACAGGGAAACCTTTATTTCATTACTGGATACGCCCATAGTGTCCAGATGGGTGGTAATATCTTTAACGGAATGTTTCGAATTCACTCGGCCTAGATACACAGATCTGACATTTATATCTTCTGGAGATTTACTTGCGGTTAGAGCCGACCTCCCACTTTTCGTATTCTTATCAGCAGATGGTGCCACCCCTTTCAGGGTCTTTGGAGATTTACAAGCATTTCCACTTTTAGCAATACCAGATGATGCAGCCTCTTTGATGACCTGCTTTCGGTTACGCTTCTGAAGCTTGCGTTGTTGCCGAGGGGGTAGGGCGAAGTTTGCGAGGTTATCTACATCCTCCTGGTCACTGCTACTCGAGTCTGAGGAAGTGCTCGGAAACTCGGTTCCCGGATTTATAAGAGGGAGATCGGAGCAGGCCGACTGAGCCGGAGGGGTTGGGTCCCCTGCTGGCTTCTTTAGGACATCTTCATCGGGTTTGCTGAGAGTTCGTTTGAGATGACCATTTTCAACAGCTAGGGCCTTAACTTCATTTTCAAGCTATGACACTCGTTCACTAAGTTTAGTAACTATCGTAAGCAACTCGTTAATACCGCGCTGATCACCAGTGCTGGTATCAACCGTAGACTGTTCGTTAGAAGGGCCGCCCTTTGCAGCACGCGTAAATATTTTGTCGGCATCTGATGACAGCTCATTATTGACAAGGCTGAAGCCAAAAGCATATATGTCCTGCAGCATCTTGTGCTTCACCTGTCTATTGATTGCCCGACAGTCCTGTTGCACTTTTCTACACAAGTTGGCCCGTAAGGACGAGACCGTATTCGTATCATATCTATCCAAGACGTCATGAACGTCATGAATATTGCCATTTCGGATGGTCAACATAGCTTGGAGCAAATGCGACGCTTATGATTTATTTTAAGAAATAAAATGCCCGATTTAACATCCTGCAGAATCAGGGAAATCGGGCGTTTCCAGTGATATACGACACAAATGGGTTGTTCTCATGCAATCACTTTGGAAACGCATTTTAAAATAGATGTTACGTCCTGTTAGTGGGGCACGTCATCATCGCGTATATTCGGGAAAAACTCCCTAAGGGAGCATCCATTAAGTACGTACGCACTGAGGGGGGGTCTATGAAATCCGTACACTATGCGTACAGGGGGGGGCGGGGGTTAATGGTATTGCGTACGCACGCAACCCAAGAACAATTTTTTGAACAAATAACAAATAAATATTATCATAATAATCTTCTCCTCTTTCTTATTCTTATTTGGATAATCATACTTGTTCTTCACAAGATGTGTGAGTTCGGATGTTACCCGACTACAATGTTTTAGCAATTTCCAGCGCCGTTTAATTTCCCGGTAATGCATGTCGCCGTCGGAGAAAAATTGCGCAGTCGACTTGCCAATACGACGCCAATCCGATTGTGGCGCCACAATATAGCAAAATCAGGTACTATGTCTGTTCGTCTGCTCGGGAATTCAAGGTTCTATAGGCGTACGCTCGTACAGGGGGGGGGGGGGGGGGGGGGAGGGGTATGAGGCAATGCGTACAAGGTGCATACAGGGGGGAGAGGGGTCTCAAAATTGGCATTTTCGTGCGTACGTACTTAATGGACGCTCCCTAACGAGACCTGAGGGTAGCGCGCGCGTTTGAGTTAGTGTGCATGCGCTTTCTACGGAAAATGGAAATGGCTTGTGTTGTGGACGAGTGGTTTCAGGTTTTACGGTAAGATTTTGTCATGGAAACGGGGAAATAAACATTGGCCAATGTACTTTCAAGATTATTGCATTATAAATGGGACCAGACCGTCGACATCCTCCCACACGCCATGACATTGACGAAATCGCCGTCGAAACGGGCAGCCCCGGACAGATCATGTTGGTGCGCATGTCGACAAGGGAAAAATGAGCAGACTCGAAATCTTTTGAGAACTTTGCCAGTTCAAAGCACGATTTCTTCCCGGAAAGAGAAAAATAATCTCTGGCAACGATGCAGATTGTTGTTTAATGCATTTCGATTCGCACCAGGGTATCGTCACACTTTGATTCGCCCAGGC
Source organism: Lineus longissimus (assembly GCF_910592395.1). Taxonomy (NCBI): domain Eukaryota; kingdom Metazoa; phylum Nemertea; class Pilidiophora; order Heteronemertea; family Lineidae; genus Lineus; species Lineus longissimus. Next base: position 13,167,089 of record NC_088317.1, on the reverse strand, counting down.
CCTGTTTTGACGAAATCTCCAACCGAACAGCGGCTACTCTGCGTAAAAATCATCGGTCCCGCTGCATTATTTTGGAAAAAGAAAATCTCTCCCCAGGTAAATAGCTGTCCATCGGCGTATATGATTCGCGTGCAAAATTTTCACCTGGTCGGGGAGGTATTCTGGTTCCGGGTCAACTTTTTTTCGATGACGGTTTACACACACTCTCTAACCATAGGCCTATAGATCGCTCAAGAACTCCATGGGAAAGGCGCAGGCCTTGATAGGGAGCTCTTCGCTAATAGGGCTGGTGAGGGAGAAGACTCTGGTAGTGGTGGTGTCAGAGCGTGTGACAGATGTGATTCTCTTTATCATCAATATTGTGCAAATATTCCAATCCAAGCAATGATTAATGGATTCTTCTGGATCTGTCTATCTGTTGAATCCTACGTGCATATGCAAGTATCAACGTGTATCTTTACCCTCCCCATGATTGGTTGGTGACTCTGACAATCTTTCCAATACTTGTGGTGATAGTATTTCGAAATCTTGTGTATTGGTTACTTTGTACATGTTGCATGGTTTTCAGGTCTCGCTGCTCTGACGAACTGTTTTGGCATTTTAGTGATGAGGTTTGGATTTCGGACCCTTAATAAGGGGGGGGGGGGGTGATACTTGCACTAGAGGCAGCTTGCTGAAGTCCAATCATGTACTGTAGGGTCTAGGTCTGCTTTTCGGAGCGGTTTGCATGGTTTTTAAAAGTCATGAAAACTTTGTGGACCTTTTTTGCTGGATGTCAGATTTATATTATACATTTATATTTGCATCTCAGAGTACTGCCGACATGATCAAACTATAAAAAGTGACCACAGTAATGAATGTTAAACTGTTTAAATGAATTGCATTCAGGAATATAATTTACTAACTATTGTTTTTTTTCAAGTTACAACAAGTCTTGTACCCCAACTGGCCTTCAGTAACCCCGTTGTGAAAATGGGTATCAAACTTAAGGTCCCTAACACCTTTCACCTCCCAGTTACAAGGCCTTGAGTTCTGGATACCTCACCACTGGGCCACACCCAGATCAGGAGTCGAAGATTATTCCCTGTGGTTTGGCAGACCCTAAGCTCCTCAAACTATCCCATGATATAAGCATCAACCCATATTTTACCCTGCGAACAAAGTACTAAGATGACCTGTCAATCTTTTCACAAGAAAATTTCAAAAACATTGGCTACCCCCAAACTTTAAACAGATAACTACTTGAGTATACTATCGTACTTCATCCATGTGGATTTCTAAAAGTAGCAGTAACAGGAACCATGTGACATTGTGTGTGTAAACAAATGGCACGTGATCTCATCGACAGCGTAAAAGTTTATATGACGTCATACATGAATATTAATGAAGGTCCCTGGCGCTTTTGGGAATTAGCCTCTACCATTCAAGGACCCACATCTCGCACCTCCCCTTATGAATTAAAACAAATGGGCAGAGACCCACTTGCGGAATGGCACATAGTCCTTACTGAACTGTGAAGCTGCGGTAAGTACATGACTGTGATGGATGAAAGTGGATTTATTCTTCAATCTTTGGTGGATTCTTAATCTACTGAGCCAGGCCATAACAGGGATATACTTTTTGATAATTAATTTAAGGAAATATTGTGTCACTGGCCAGTTTAGAACTTGTATTCTAATAGGCCCATAGCAGTCCGCGGGTGACGATTTGATGGCAATGCTGTACACAAATCAATTTTTCTCAGCCAATCGGTATTGGAATGTTTCGAATTGTTACTATTATTTTGATAAAAGCCTCTTCATAACACATATAAAATTTGGCGGTAATTAAAGCACCCTTGGTGTACTTTTTTCACCAATCTATGTTCATTAAAATGTACACAGAATGTACACACTGGCTAATAGAGGTCTCTGGCCAAATGCAAATATATTTTTTGTTCACCCTAAAAAAATTATTTAAGCAATGATGTCGGCGGATCATGATTCCACATAGTTTGGGGTCCGGACCTAACTCTCGCTGTACTAAAGTGTCCTCTCCGCCTGTATCGAGGGCAGGGGACCAGAGAAGATTCCACGAATAGTGTACTAGGTCATCGACAAGTCGCGGGAATTGTTTCGCCACAAACCAAGAACACGAAATTCGCAACCGCCATGCTTTCCGGGCGAGGCTAGATCAAGAGTGAGTCAAGGAGGAGTCATGGCGGCATATCCTAAATTTAGAAAACACATGGCCAAGTGTCAGATGGTTACGTGAATGTCATGACCGGCGTACATAAGCTGTGCATCGTGTACAGTGCCTGGGCGCGTGGTGTAAGCGGAAAGATAGTCCCGCGAATCATTATTCACAAATGCCTGTGTGTGGCTGTACTGGTAGTATTTTAAGAGTTAAAGATGAGTTAGTGGTGGTGTTCGTGTCAGTGGTGAAGAAGACGATACCATCAAAAAAATTTTTTTCTAAGGCACCAAGAATCACTTAGTCCTCTCGGCCTCTATAAATACTCTTATTTTGTCAGCTTGCTATATTTGACCCAATCCATAATGTACCATGAAGACCTGAATGGGTCTCAATTTCTGAGAAAAGAATCTTTACCGTTGGAAATCTCTATTTTACAACTCGGCACAGGTTAACACGTAAAAACCCACCTGTTTTTACAGGTTTTCACATCAAAAGGCATGAAAGGACGAGTTTCGCTACGATTGTTGACGTGTGAACTTTCACTATGCATGCATACACATTGTGACTGCCGTACATGCATACGTCATGATGTACACATGCATGCGTGCACGGCGTGCACTGATCAAGTAAAATGCGACGAAACGATTCGCTGATCGTCGTCATTTGCAAAGTCACTGCAACAACCTTCCAAAAGTGTGCCCCCTTCACAGACCCTGACTTTTCAAAACCACTTTAAACCAATATGCCCACACCTCAACCTACGCACGCCACGGGTTATGCTAGTTATTATTACTAGCATTATTCAATTCGTCATCCAGGTCACATGATTATGCGCGTGTTATTTTTAGCAATGTCACGTGCGTTTGTTTACATTTTGAAAATGATTATTTGAAGTTGGGATTTATGTTATTTCTCTAATTTTTTTCAGTGCTTTATTCAAGCTTTATTGGACTGAATTATATACAGGTTTTTTCAAACTAATTTTGGGAGAAAGTTCAAGTTCATTCACCTCTTTATAATCGACACCCTTGGGACTGACAAATGATATCCATCTGGCACACCCCATGCCAAACTGTCAAAGTACAGCATTTCATGTGTAGACAGTTTCAAAACAGCTAATGTCCAGTGGTTGCCAGACCGGATATCATTTCCAATAAAGACTGAATTGTCTGGCAACCTCCCAACATTAACAACGAACACGAGCTGATCGATGACCCTGACACTAGGACGTCTCTTTATTATCGCAGTCATTCTGGTTGATGTAGTTGTAGCATTGAGGCAGAAGCATAATGTATGGTATTGGCTCATTGTCATAGAATCACACGCTATATCACCGAATGTCCAATCGTCATCATCATCATCATCATCATCATCATCATCATCATCATCATCATCATCATCATCATCATCATCATCATCATCATCATCATCATCATCATCATCATCATCATCATCATCATCATCATCATCATCATCATCATCATCATCATCATCATCATCATCATCATCATCATCATCATCATCATCATCATCATCATCATCATCATATCATTACCGGCGTCGTAACCCTATTGCATTTTTGCCGGAGGTATGGAGTCCACTTTAGGCTACTTTCCACCTATATGGGATATTTACTTGCCCTGGCATAGACACTCAGGTACAAGGGACAAGGTACAGTCGTATTTAGTGTAAGATCAGGTTTGGGGTAGCTACGTCCTTGAGTGCATGCAATTGTGGCAACGCATGTCGTAGTGTTTAGTCATAACATGAGACACTGCACTCGCACTCGTTGAAATTTATGCAACAGCGTCGTGTTATTTCATATTGAATGGATAACCCGCCTACTCTTGTAACAGGCCAAGTTGCGGTAAATCAAGAAGCACTGCTAAAAATGGATCAACTCACCAATAAGATGCTAAGCCCAACAATACCCGATTTCTACTACCGCCTCGATGGGTCGAGCCTAAACAACCGGGAATAATAGTAGGCCTTTCGCAGCCATAAAAGTGGTGGGATAGCTTGTTTTCGTTTCTTCCAATTGGTCTTTAATTGTAATATGAAAAGTTCTGCTGTAGAGTCATGACCATTCATGACGATTACGTTGTTAACTCTTGAATAGATATCCCACCCAAATAGGGTATTGTCGGGCTTGGGATCTTATTGGCGAGTGGATCCAGTAGAATCTAATAAGTGAATTAAAATTGTAAAAGGAGGCTCTCGGTTTTGACTCGACGAGGCATTTTTTATAACATCGATCTAGTACCTTAGAAATTCGTAAGGGCGCGTTACCAATAACTCTTCTAAAATGAAGGTAAAATATGTATCACATGATCGTAAATTTTTAAAAGATGAAAGTATGTATATAAATGATGCGCAAACATAGACCAACGGAAGAGCAAGAGTATTCTTGAACCTTATAGCAGTGACCATTTGGGTCATCGAAACTTCTTTGATTCATCAATGCTAGCTTATCCCAGTCATAGGTTTTTACCGGGTCAAACAAAACTCCTCATATTTAAAAGAGGGTCCGATCCGTGAGGGAGCCCCTCTTTAAGGTGCGTGATCACACTAAGACCTATATAGCCTGGGGATCACTATCCTAAGATTATCAATTTGAAAATCAAATCTCCCCTTTTGTTTGCCCATTTCTGCAGGATCGCAATGAATTGTGCACAACTGCATGTCGGTCGCTTTTCTCATCGGTGAAAACATCTTTTATTGCTGCAAATTTGGCCAAGTCGAAAAGCAATGGCTATTCTTTGACCTCATGTCCAAATACTTATACACTATCAAGTGGTTTACTCAATAGGGACCAGCAAATTTAATAATAGTAGCCATAAAGACGAGACAAGAAAAAGAGCTCACCTCGTCACTGTGCAACGCTGCACTGTGACAAACGAGTACTTCCTCGAGCCGCGACAAGTGGCATGTCATCAAGTTGCCATACGGAGGCCTCAGTTGGAATATGTAAAACCATGCGATTATAAAAAATCATGATAGAAATTGTTGTATCTGGTATCAAACAAATAAAGGGAAGCATCGGGCTACATGTTGGACGAAATTAAATGCAAAGCCATTTAGCAAATGTCGAGACAGTTAGAAAATATTGCATCAATTGTTCAACCTGAATTGTTCGCAACTTAACGGGGAATTCGCAATTGCTTCATCAAAATTGTTTTGACTAACGTATAGAGAATTAAACTTGCTACCAGATGTAGATGTGCCTAATTTAATCTCGGCAATGTGATACTTTTTTAAAGATCCTCTTCCCACTTTTTTTATGCCTTGTTGCTTTTCCAGCGCAAATCAGATCGGTGTCTTCGAGGAGAGGCTGACATGGACTTGTCGAGGTCATTTCTCTAGAAATTTATATCGGCATTAAAAGGAACACGAATTTGGCAGTTAATACCGGAACAACCCTGGTCTCCGTCCAGCACTGTAAGTATGACCAGTGAGCCTGCAGTTTGTCACATTTGCTAATTTTCTAGTTGAATCGTTAGCCTGGTTCAAAACTTAAACAACACTGCAGCGGATTCGGTGTCAAAGCAAGTTGATATTCATCCGCATTGGAACTACGTCAAGGAGTTCCCTGATAACTTTGAAGCATCGTTTTGAGATAGGATTTCGTGTGGCAACCTACTGCAATTGTTACAGTCTCCTGTAACAGTACAATATTTACAAGATTATTGGAAGATTCTCCGTAAAGATTAATTTTATTATGTACTCGTACATCTGTACGTGAATGAATAAAATCCTAACTAGGAGTCCTTCTAGACGATTTTCTACCTAGGAACTTCAAACTTCAAATACATGTACCTCTAGAGAAGTTTACATACTATATGGCTGTTACAATCCAAACTCTATTGACTATTTACAATTCTATTCTACGGACTTTGTGTTACGTGAACTTTAATTTGTGTTACGTGTCGGGTAATACATACCGCGCGCAGGGAGCATAGGGGCAGACTGATAAATAACAACGAGAAGGCCGCACGAGACTTTGAAAGTAGGCAGAATGAAGGCGGAGTCCTGAAGTCCGAGCAACCTGAAGGCAGGGGTGCCGCGACGTGAGAAAGCCGAACAAAAGCTCCATGAGGAGGCCGAACGGAAGCTGTGCAAACAGGGACGAATCGCTGGGTCACGAGACGAGCACGGAAGAATATATGTATTGTGGTGGTAGGAATATAGGTATTTTGAAGCTATTTTGACCAAAGCCCTTACAGGCCTTTTTGTCTCAAATTAGCTTAGAAACCCCTAAGAACCAGACACCACAATACATATATTCTATCATTCATGAGATTCCCAGTGAAACGTTGCAATGAAATGGTCAATGAAATGGTGAGGGAATACTAGAGCTCAATGGGTTATTACATTAAAATAAATGGCCTTTTTACTGTCTTCATTAACCAAAATTCAAGGAAAAAATTCAAGTAAATTAAATGTATTATCCAATAGCAAATCAACATAAAAGTAAATTCACCTATGACTTCTTTAATTTAGAAGTAACTGTTAATACTAATAACTTCTTCAGACTACAAGAAACTAAGATAACACCTGGGTTTTTGAGCCTGAAAAATAAGAAAGACTGTCTGCGACTGGAAAAGAATCCATTATCGTTTTACCAGAACCAATTTAACATGGCTGTTTGGTTTGCTACAACAGGTTGTGGTATTTCAATAGACGATCACTTGAATCACAGTGACCCATTGATAAGGTCAATTTACAGGTTTCATGTTTACTATCAAATATTGAAGATCATGAAGAATCTAGAGATACCAATTCCAGGTGAAAGTGATTTTAATGAGACAAACAATAACATTAACCGTAGGAAACTAGGAGGGTTATTGAGTGAATTTGGTTTAAAAGACGAGTACGATTTCTCTGTGTTTGAAAATAACGGTGGTTGGAGGTCATGGAGTGTACCGGATTACAACCCGAACATAACTGATCCCGGATATTACATCAATGATTCTAAAATCAATTTCTTCCTCATGCAAGTTCATGAAAATAGAATGCCACCGATGTTCAGTAAAGACTGGGATGCTGGAATGGCTAATTTCAAATATCCAGATATTTTCATCAAGGATCATGTCAGGAGACACAAGAATGTATTTGATGTAATTACACAAAATGAATGTCAAACCTATCAACAATTCATGATATTTAAAACAAATGGTTTCTCTAATCCTGGAATAGAGAGGTTGAATGACACAATAAGAACATATGTTTACTGTATTCTGGGTGCTCAGGCGTTGACCAGAACACCAATAATTGGAGTACCGGGTACAGAATTGGATGCTCAGATGGAATTTAACAAACTATTAAAGGACTCGATTAATCAACATCCTGATATTCCCACTTCAATTCAAAGATACCAAAAAGCAGTGAGTGACACTCATTCAAGACTAGATTATGTAATAGCACCAGGATTGTATGTCATAGGATCAAATATGGTACTCGTTATTGGTAAGCTGGATAACTACAATAATAACATTTTAATAGCACCAAAAAATGCTAAACCCGGTAAGAATGACATTAACCACAAAAAGACCTTACCACCACCACTGATGGAAGGAAATAGTTCTAAGAAAATAAGAGTTAAGAGTAGCGTTGGTACATCAATGACCAGTCATACACCAAAGAGTAATGTTGATACACCAAAAACAACTGAAACCTCAAAGAATACTCCTACTACTACTAAACTTGACACCAAAGTTGAGAAGGTGGATGATACTCATGAAACAATTAAATTCATGCTTTACTCAGTTGTTGGTACATTGATTGTTTTTATGGTTATATAAATAAGTAATTATGGCTGAAGGAGGTGAAAATTATGAAATGAGTGATTACTATCCACATTACAATCCTGATTACGATCCTGATTACGAATCTGATTACAAACCTGAGGATTATGTTGATATCTTTGGTATTAATCCAAAGCCTCGATATGATGGCACAACATACAACACAGGAGGTGAAAATTATGATGATATCTTTGGTATTAATAAAAAGTTTCAAGATGATGACACAAAATACAACACAGGAGGTGAAAATCTTACTGATGAAACTTCATTCAGTATACCTCCAGAAAGGCCAGGCACAACATACAACACAGGAGGTGAAAATCTTACTGATGAAACTTCATTAAGTATACCAGAAAGGCCAAGAGTTTTTGACAAGCAACTAGAGGAGAAGAAGTCATTGCTAGATGATAAAGAGGATAAACTTGATACAGCATTGAAAAAAAGTGGTAAATGGAAATATGACCCTAACAAACTAAGTAAACTAGCACCACGTATTTATTTTCACAACGAGGAACCTTACTTCTTGCCTACAAAAGGAGAATTAGCAAACTTTACAGAACAACAAAAGAACAATATGAATAAAATTCCTAATCCTAATGGAGGGATTGCCTTTATCATTCCTTTAATTAAATCAGATGGTAAATTCCTTTCTGAAGGCACATTAAAGAATAAGTTTGGTACTAGATTTGCTGACATGATTAGAGGTATGATTGCACCTGACTCACCAGTAATGGAACCTAAATCTGCATCCACTCAAACAGATATATTAATTAATGAGGTAAACAGTTCAAACAAACCAATAGATAAACTGATAGATTCTAATGATGATGAACTTAAATCACTGGGTTTTACTGAATATGCCTTGAGAGAACTTAGAGGGTTAAAACAGGCTGGTGATGATCTAGCTGCAGTAAAGATGGATAAGGACATGCAAATAGAGGAATTAAAAGATCAGCTTCATAATTTAACAAGAGACTATGTAAAGTCTGTAGAAGAAGATACTAAAGATAAAGGAGAGTTGAAAAAGCAAATAGATGAACTAAATGACAAATTGTATGAGGAACAGTCAAAGGTATGGAGGTTAGACAATGACAGGGAGTCACAAACTAGAAGAATTAAACGTTTAATTGTTGATGTTCTAAAGAAACCAGATTCAACTATTCCTCTGAAGGACAGAATAAAGTTACTTTTTAAGACGTAAGGTGTAACTATTAGCGCCATAATAACAGCTGTTGTAATGACATTTACAACTCTAGGTCTCAGTATCAGTAGTGCTTTAAGTGGTGCCACTAAATCTGTAAAACCAACTCCAGGACCAGACCCAACTCCAGGACCAGAACCAACTCCTGGACCTACACCAGAACCTGGACCAGGACCAAAACCATCAATACCAGATAAAGTAAAAGAAGGTCTCAAGAAGTTTGCTGAATGGCTAAAAGAACTAGCCAAGAAATCAGCTGCGGCTTTACCGGGAATCATCGGTTCTATCGTATCAGTTCTCCTGAAAACAATTGGTGCAGTTGTTGGCTTTCTAGCTGAACATCTGATCATAGCAGTTATTGCTATTGTGAGCTCCATAATCTATGGTTTAATAGAGGGTGTTAAAGCCTTAAAATCACGTAAAACAGTAAAAAAACATAAAAGGTCTTAGGTGAACTTCTATCAAAACAATGTTTAAAAAATAATTATCATGTAAATATGAATAAATACATCTCATTTAAAGATTATTATTCTAGTGAGTGGAACAATGAGAATCTTAAAGGATACATTCGTCCTAGGGTTATGGATCGAGCTATGCTCTCAGGACTGCGTCCGACTAGAAATTTTAGTGAAGAAAATGACAGCAAGAATTATGACAGTGGGAAATTTGATAAGCCTACTCGAGCTATGCTCTCAAGACGAAGTCTGACTGAGACAGGCAAAGATGAAAACAACTTTCTTGTGCACAGCTCTGCTGTTAATACCAAAGGTATGCCAAAAATGAAAGAGTATGACACCAGTACCATCGCCAAAGCGGAATTATGTAGAAATTGTAAAAGGTGGACCCTTTTTGAGTATCAAAAAAACTTGAATTCAGCAAGGTACGCAGCTAAAACTGTGAAGTATCAATTCTGCACCAATTGCAATTCGACTACTTACGATGATGATTTTAAAACTCTTGAGATCAATATTGACAACAAGACACGTTACTTTGACAGTATTCTAAGGAAACTTGGATGGAGGCGGCTGTCCGAATCGGCAGTTAATTATTTAAAGGACTTTGTGGAAGGGTATTTACAGTGCTACTTTTCAAGTCACAGAAAATGTCTTAGTAAGCAGAGATATGAAAGTACTCTTCAGTCAGCCCTAAAAATGGGTATTAACACTCTCCCCTCTAAGTTATGTAACCAAGGGTTACATGGTGAAGCTATGCTTTTTAAATTTCACTGTGGGGAATATGACTGGTTTCTTGCATTGGAATTTATTAACAGGACAATTGGTAAACCGCAATTAACCGATGAGAATATCACTGACCTTAGACTAGTGTACTATGCTTTCCTTAGATTTCTGCATTACTGTGGTGTCAAGGTCACCATTAACTACAAGGTATTTTTACACCAAGCCTTTAAAACGCTGAAAATTGATTATGTAATATTTACACCTTTTTTAACCAACAAGGAGCGAGTAAATGATTTGGAGAGATTATGGTATGATTTCACTCAAAGTATTTTCTTCCAGAATTACAAGGTTGAGAAGGAATATGACCAGGATATTGACAAGCAGTTTGACGTTTTATTGAGTGCTAGTGCAGGTCGAGACATTAACTGCATCAGTAGTATTAAGTTTACACCAGCCGGACTTCGTCCTGAGAGCATAGCTCGAGCCGGACTTCGTCCTGAGAGCATAGCTCGAGCTAGTGTTAAGATGCAATAAAGTTGTGAAAACAGCATTTTGCACTTAACAGTCATTTTTCCATAATTTTAAATGAATAATCAGCAAATGAATAGTCAGACATCTGCAGTGATTGAACAACAGATGAAACAGATTGGTGTTATGAGTCCTGAGAGCTTAGCTCGAGTTGGGGCTTCTAACCAACAGAACACTGGTAGTTACCAACAAAACAGAACTAACTTTCAACAGAACTGCTCTACAAATCAACAAGTTTCAAACAAGCAGTTGAATAGTTCAAATTTTGTTACTCCTAGTCAAGGAATAGTCAATTCTAGTTGCCAACTAGGATCAACTAGCAATCAACAAGGTTCAAGTAGCAATCAACAAAATTTGAACTATTTGACTGATAGTGGCCTTAAAGCCAAACAAGACTTAGAGATTCTAGTTGCAACTGGTAAAAGCAAGGATTTCCTTAATAAACAAATAACTTTTAATGACTTAGATAATATGACTGAAAAAGAAATCTTAAAACACCATAGAATGTATGAAACAAAGATGGCTGCCAGACTTAATGATTCTTTGGGTAAGACAGTACTTAAAGCTTACACTAAATTATCAAGGTGGTTATTACCAATAGATGATGAAGATAATCTTTACCATGATCTTAGAAATGATTATTTGATAACTAACGAGTTGGATAAATGGCTTGGATGGTTGAGTTTGAGAATGGGTGCACTAACTGCACTTGCTTCAACAACACTTATTACTTTAGGTCATTGTCATGAGGAATCATCTATGAATACATCGGGTATGACTGCATCAAATATGAATACACCAAATATGACTGTCTCTGAATGTGACAAATCAATAGATGAAAGTCTAGATATCACAGGTAGTGATGATAAAGAAGACTAAATTAACCTGGTTATGAGAACATAGTTCCAATTAATTTGAGCAAGATAAATGGAACTTGAAACTGTAACTGATACTACTCGAGCTATGCTCTTAGGACAAAGTCCGACTAAAGTTTCAGTGTCTAAGAAACCTCGATCAGAGAAACAATTAGCATGGTCTAGAGAACTGGGTAGAAGATCTAAGAAATTTAAGAGGATAAAAAAGGATAAGACGACATTTAAAGTACAGGACTCCTCACCAAAAAACAGAATTGTGGAAAAGGAGGAAGAAGAAGTAGAGGAAGAAGAACCACAATCTCAAAATACTGATGTATCACTGCGTGAATCTAGTAGTAATACCTATGTCTATGTACTAGGTTTAGGTGCCGTTATTTTAGCAGCATTCATTATGTTTAAGAAACTTCCTAAAAAAGTAAGTAAAGAGCAGCGATCAGGCTTGAATCGAGCTATGCTCTCAGGACAAAGTCCGAATGAAGCAGTCATGAAGGGGTCAATTAACCCTCTTGTTAAACCTGTAGTTAAAGAGAAGAAATGTACTATTCCTTTAATGGAATGATCTCATCAGGTGGTCGAACTTTGTTCTCGGGACTTTGTCCTAGTTAGACTTCGTCCTGAGAGCAGAGCTCGAGTCCGAGGTGCTTGTCTTCACCACAAGAGTTTAACTCTATTCGGACTTTGTCCTGAGAGTTTAACTCTATTCGGACTTCGTCCTGAGAGCATAGCTTGATTCTTAACTCTAAAGAAACCTCTGTTCCTCTGAAATTAACTAGCTTACCATTCTCATCAGTGATTTCGAATTTTATGTGATTAGTACACTTATTTATCGTTTTCTAACAATTCGGTTCGTATCGCTGCATTTTTATTTGGTCACCATCTTCTACAGGTATGATGCAGAAAATGTTAGATGGTTTATTGTTGTAGAGGGTCTTAGCTTTGTCAACCAAATTAGCTTGCAGGAATAGATATTTCCTGTAAAAGTTGAGTGGTCTTGTGGAGTAGTATTTTCCTCTCTTGGTGAATTTAGTTTGCTTAAAGCCAAACCACTCATTCACCACTGTGAGCTGTTTTTCTATCACCTCTCTTATGGTTTTTCTTATTTGAAAACCTTCTGTGTTTCTCTCAATCTTGATTTTTTCATTTTTATCTAACTTGTATACTTTCAGAGGGTACTCTTTATCCTCTGTAAGTTCAAGGGTTATGTAATTATTGTTATCACAGTTGATCTTAATGTGGCTAATTCCAATTTCTTTTATGTATTTTTGCCATACCTCACAAAACTCACTTAAACTAAAATGTCGAGAGTATGGAAATGTGTATTGAGTAATGGTGTCTTTAGTTGTGGTAGATTCATTTTCCAAATACCGTTCGCAAACTTTCATGACTTCCTTTTCAAGTGTATCTGTTTCAAGTCCAGGAGCAAATAATGTCCTAAATTCATCCATACACCATAATTGTTTATCTAAGGGCTCATTTGTTGTAATTCTGGTTATTTCGACTAGAAATGAAAAAAATCCTGACTCCCTCTGGTAGAAAATCACCTGTCCACCATGAATTGTAAAAGGTTATCGATTTCAAAGTAATGGATTTTATGTCTAATTGGTCTGTTAAGTAGTACTCAAATTTGGCTTCATTACATTCTTGTTCATTGATTATGAAGTCCATTTCTATTTAATTCAAGAGATTTATTGAATTTAATAAATTTTAATCTAATAAATAGAATGACTGATAAGAATCAGAAAATACTTTGCACTACATGTGACAAGTACATATCCTACAATAATATGGCTATTCACAGGAGAACCAAAGGTCACTTAAGTAAATTAAATCCGGATTATGTCCCTATTGCTCAACCCCGAGCCCCATCACTGATCCCTAAAACTATGGATAAGAAACTTGCATTTGAGGAAAATGAGCTAGATGGCATAAAGAAAGTGAGTGGAATAGAAATAGTAAAACAATTTGGAAAGCCTGTAGTCACCATTAGTTTGAAGATTGACAGAGAAGCTAAACAAGTGTATGAATACAGAGATAAATTAGAGGAGGTATTATTTCAACTCAATGATTACCATCACAAAATTAGCATATCAGTATTTGCTCAGTTTGATCGACCTTTGGTCGAAGAGCAGAGCATTGATCGTCAGGGTGAAAGTGTAACACACCCCATTCAGTCCCCAATGGAAAGCATAATTTCAAGGAACCAGGCAATTTATGCCATAACCAACCAGTTAAACTACATTAAGACACAGATTGAGGAAAGGTACTTTCAAGGTTCTGGACTTACTTTAAATAAAATAGAGTCTTGTAACATGACCATCTGTTCTTACAAGAGGTGTAAAGGTGGTCATTACACTAAATTACCATTTAAAACAAAAGCAGTAATAAATGTGGAATCAAATGACAATAAATGTTTTCTCTGGTCTTTATTGGCCGCTAAATATCTGAAAGAAAATCCAGAGACGGACTTCGTCCTGAGAGCAGAGTTCGAGAGTACATTAAATATTACTACCGATATGCTAGAAATGACTTCGTCACGAGAACAGAGTTCGAAAACTACTGATATCAAAATCAAATCATTTCCTGTATGTATTCAAAAGGATATTCCTAAGATAGAGAGTGATAATAATCTCAAAATTAATGTGTTTAAATTGCAGAATGAATCGGCTAAGAGCACCTGTGAGGCAAAACTAGAACCTCTCTACCTGTCCAAGAATTATGATGATGATGATGTCATCGATCTGCTGTATTTCAAGGACCATTTCATGTACATAAGAGACATCAATCTTTTCTTCAAGACACTAGCTCATAGTGTAATGTCCTTTGATTTGCCTTCTTTGGTACTCGATATACATGATATAGTGAACTAATGAACTTGCAAATCGGCTTTAATTCAACTCGTACTTTATTGTCTCGTCTCGCCCGTCGACTACAATAACAACAACAATGCACCGTTTTCGCCCCGGCCGCAACACGGGCCGAAGACAGACTGGGGTCGCTCGGGACACCACACCATCCCCCACAAAATTTGGTCAGTGTGTAACTGACCACAATGTTACAGAATTCAATTCACTAACATAACAGGGCTTTCATATGTTACCCAAACATAAAACACAAAAATAAGAGTTAGCGTCTTGCTGAGTTGGGTAGGGATTATCCTCCATCATGTCCATCCTCAGTATTGTCTTCTCCAAAATCATGATAATAATAATACTGAAATGATTTTATAATTATCAAATATAAAAAAAAAAACACCATTACTAGCTCCGATCCTGAGCAATAAAATACACAAAACTATAGATCCAAGTACACGCAATAGTACATGAAATGAGTCCCGAGTCCATTTCTCTGCATAGAACAAGGATATACAAACACAACAAATATATCCAAAAATAGTCTTAACATGTGTTGATCAAACACACTAAACGAACAGATAGTCTCTATAGGCTTTCCTCAGTGCACTACTAAATTAATTTAAAAGTCTCTTATCCATTTACTAAGTCCTTATTGCTTCAGAACGAAAATCCTCCTGTGAGCGGCAGTTCAAAGGCACCTTAGCACCCTGGCATGAGGTAATGTAAATCTACACCTCTCCCTTCCCGGAGTACAGAGCGTCCCAGGTATAGGGGTGCCAGGTTACAAGTTACCTCGGACGAAGAGATGAGATTGATTATAATGGAAATCTCCCTTACAGGGATTGTTTAAGCTACAAACAGGTTTTCACTATTAAGTCATTGCTGAGATGCGGTTCAATTTTAACTTTCTGGCGCGCTTGAGCCATCGCATTTTGTTCTGTTGCATTGATGCGGAATCGCGTTGGTTTGTGTCACGCACGGCGCAATCGATTGACAAACGGAAACGTGCAGGCCTCTGCATATCATTACGTGGTCTTAAGCTATATTTGTTCATGGGTACTTCGTCTGCTGGATCATACACAGATGAATCAATTGAAGAGGCGGTGCCATCCAGGTCTGGGTTTGGAATATCTATTGCAGATTCCCCATCTGGTGGATCTACTGCTCCATCTGATGGTCCCATCCCTGGACGTTGCACGTCGGGGGAACCAGATTGAGAGTTAGGGGTACCAAAGCGGCCCTTCCCTTCTGGTGTATTTAAAGCAGCACCAAGAGGGTCCCTCAAATCTGGTCTTGACATCAGCTTGTCTTGTCCACGAGATTCTGGGGTTTCTTCGCAAGACCTTCCTATAGGCAGTTTCAAAAATTCTAAAGGCATAGTCTCTACCTCTTCTTCAGACTCAGTCTCAGAGTTCTCAGCAGCTGACTCCATTTCCAGTTTCTCAATGAAATCCTTCTTCTCTGATGTTTTATTAGGATGATCATCCACCCGACGTGGCTCATCCTCCGTTCTAATGTAGAAGCGCCGCAAGTTGTTCAGATGGACCACTTTTGTTTGCTTGGTTTTCCCATCGAGAGGCACAATCCTATAGTTCACCTCTGATATCTTTTCCTTAATCTTATAAGGTCCCTTCCATGGCTTGTGGAACTTGTTAACCTCATCTGGCCGAAGATGATAGTCTCTCAAGAGGACTAAATTATCCTGGGAAAAAGAAGAATTTTTCATCTTCTGGTCATAGTACTGTCGCTGTCGCCTCTGAGCCGTCTTCAGGTTGTCCCTGGCATTTCGATATGATGTTTCAATTTTCTCTCGGAGATCCTTCACATATACTGTTGTTTCTGGGGAAGCAGAGCCACATGTAGATGTTCCAATCATAAGGTCAAGAGGTATTTGCATTTCAGCTCCGAAAGTCATTGCAAAAGGAGTTTCCTTTGTTGACTCATGTATACTGGACCTATATGCCATGAGTGCTGATGGTAATCTGTCATCCCAATCCCGTCCCTTTTCATCTACAAGGGTTGTTAGCATTTTCTTCAGGCTTTTATTCAGGTTTTCAACCTGACCGTTGCATTGCGGGTGATATGCAGTTGTCCTAGTCTTCTCAATGCCTAATAAGCTGCACATCTCTCCGAAGATTTTTGATTCAAAATTCCCCCCTTGGTCGGAATGTATACCCTCGGGTGCACCAAAACGCGAGACATATTCGTTGACTAGAACTCTTGCACAGGTGGAGACTTTCTGATTTTTCATTGGCCATGCCTCGGGCCACTTGGTGAACGCATCTTCCACCACCATGATATAACGGTTTCCCCTTCTGGAGGGTGGATTAATGGGCCCCACAAAATCGATATGCAACCTTTGGTTTCGTCTGCCCACTGGAATACTCTGTAAGGGGGCTCTTATTCCCTTGGGTGGTGATTTGCATTTCTGACACTTGGGGCATGTGCGAACAAAGTCTTCAACTAAACGCTTTAAGCCTGGTCGCCAGCAGCGAGATCGAAGTTTGGCATAGGTCTTCCTCATTCCCAAATGGCCACCAGCAAAGCCTTCGTGAGCTTGAACTAAGACTGGCTTTATCAATGCTACTGGGAGAACCAAACGGCTTTGGGTTGACTGATCCGGAGACTTGAAATACAAAACTCCCTCCTCTAGTTCCAACAATTGTCTCTGGGCCCAAACTGCCCGTGTCCGAGTACTGCATCCTTGCAAAACACTTTGTGGAATTATTGTCTCTTTGGAAAGGACATGCTGATAAACTTCGTTGATTTCAGGGTCATTGACCTGAGCTTGTCCAATTTTCTCAGCGGTCCAATCCATAGGCAGTTCCACTGGGGTTGGTACTTTTCTCTGTGGCTTGGACTTTGCACTTGGTTTTGCCTGGGTCACTGCTACACTTGCTAGGTTCACCGACTGAGTTTTTCTGTCCATTGGCGTTTGCTGATCGATTCTCTTTTTGTCAGTGGGCCCACATGATGGGCAATCTCCATGTTGTCTGACTCTACTGGGCTTTCTAGACAGGGCATCAGCATTCCCGTGTAGCCTTCCTGCACGATGTTCAATCTTAAAATCAAACTCGGCTAGGCACTCGAGCCATCTGGCCACCTGTCCGGATGGGTCTTTGAAATTAAGCAGCCAACGGAGCGCAATGTTATCTGTTCGGACCAAGAACCTTTTTCCCAGGAGAAAGTACCTGAAATGCTTAACAAATTTCACGAGAGCTAACATTTCCCGCCGTGTGGTGCAGTAATTATTTTCTCCACCTTGCAAACTCTTGCTGCCGTATGCGATCACCCTTTCAGAGCCATCTTCTTGACGCTGGGACAAAACGGCACCTACAGCAAAGTCACTGGCATCAGTGTCCAAGACAAAGAGACCCGCATCTTCGGAGAAGTCAGGGTATGCTAAGACTGGTGCCTCAATCAATGCTTTCTTCAGTTTGGAAAATGACTGTTCACCGGCTTCTGTCCATTCGAAAATTGCATTCTTTCCAGTCAACTGGTGAAGTGGGGCTGCTATCTCTGAGTAGTTCTTGACATACTTTTGATAATATACAGCCAAGCCCATGAAAGATCTTACTTCACCCACATCCTTTGGAGTTGGCCATTCTTGGACCTGACGTATCTTTTCAGAGTCAGTGGCGATCCCGTCCTTGGACACAACATGTCCCAACCATTTCAGACTCCGTCGCAGCAACTTACACTTCACTGGCTTCAACTTCATGTTGGCCTTCCTGAGGCGCTCAAAAACCTCTCGTAACTGCTGAATATGCCGGTCAAACGATGGTGTATGTACGATTATGTCATCCAAGTACACGAGACAGTACTCTACCCCCCCTAGCACGATGTTCATGAGCCTGGTAAAAGTTGCTGGGGCTCCAGTCAGACCAAATGGCATGGCCAACCACTCATATTGCTTAACTCCTGTCACAAATCCTGTTTTCTCTCGATCCTCGGGAGCCACGCCCACTTGCCAGTAGCCACTGGCACAATCAAGGCTGCTGAACCAACAGGACCCAGCCAGTCCTCCAAGTGTATCATCTATTCTTGGCAGTGGTTGTGCTGACTTCACAGTGCACTCATTTAGCTTTCGGTAGTCTACACATAGGCGAAAACTCCCATCATGCTTCTTAGCCAGTACGATAGGCGAGCTCCATGGTCCAGTAGACTCCTTTATGAGATTTTTGTCCAAGAGGTCTTTGGTTGTCTCATCAACAAAATGTTGTTGGTGGGGTGGTACCCTCCTTGGCCTCTGTTTGATCGGGACAGCATCTCCTGTGTTTATCCAATGTTCAACCACTGTGGTGTGCCCAATATCCAGATCATCCATTGAGAAAATATCCTGATATTCCGCTATAAGGGAAATCAGCGTGGCACGCTGTGACCCAGTCAGATCTATCTCGTCTATTTCCAATTTTTTCAACAGTTTTCCAAGTCTTTCTGATTGCAAAGGAGATTGGACAGGGTCTGGGTTACAAGGCGTCCCAACACTGGTTACTGCTATGGAAGCTGCAGCCAATTGTCCCTGTCCGAGTATGGGAGAGTATACAGGGTCTGGGGTACAAAGCGTCCCAGCACTGGTTGCTGCTATATCAGCTGCAGCCAAGTGTTCCTGTTCCTCTCCATTCTCCCTGGCCCCTACATGTTTGTCGTCCTGATGTCCACTTATTTCTGTGACTGGGTGAAACCATCCCAATGTCTGATTGGTCCTCATTTTAATAGGGCTATCTGTGAAATTGGCCACACGAATGGGGAGTTTGCCATGGTTTGACTTCACCAAAGTACGCCCTGTCGTGAACGATGTCGGGCCCCTTTTTGCTTCAATCATTCCTGGTGTCAGATGACTAGCTTCACCTCCCCTAGCAAGTTTTCCTGGCACAATCATCTCAGTCTGTGCTGGGATCTTCACAGATCGCCCAAGGATGACTCGACAAATCTTAAGTTCATCTCTTTGGTGACGCAATGGGATTTCTTCATTGCCAACCTCCAATGTAGCACTTTCATATCGAATGGTACACTGGTGCTTTGCAAAGAAGTCGCTTCCCAAAAGACACGAGTGGCATAGCTTCTTGACCACCACCACTGGATGACAGTAAACATTGGATCCAATCTGTAAATCGGCATCAACCATCCCCATAATGTGCAAGTCTTCCTTGGTGGCTGACATCAGGGATCCCATTGCAGGTTCAAGGGTTTTCTTGGCCGAATCGAGACGGTCCCATAAATCACTACTGATCAGTGTTACTGCTGCTCCAGTATCCAAAAGCATGGACGTTGACTGGTCGTTTACTTTACCACTCAAATAGAGGCTGCTGTCAGCCAGCTGTATACTCCCAATAGTGACGTGTGAATGCCCAGGCTTGGGCTCAAACACTGTCGCCTTGGGGTTCAACATTGAATTCTCCACCAATGTTGAATTTTCTGCTGGGCTAACCTTGTTTTCTTCTTGGACAACGGAATCTACATGTGGGGCCACTACTGCTTCTTCGGGACTGTGCTGCCCCCCGACAATCCCGCCGCCTCGTTTCCCTGCTTGTTGGGGCAATCTTTGGAAATGTGGCCTTTCAAGTGGCATATGAAACACTCGTTTTGAGGGCATCGCCGAAATCTGTGATCACCGCCGCAGGTTTTGCAACCATCTCCCTTACTGGTACTGTGGTTTCCCTTTTGGCCTTCCAATCGCAAGATTCTCTCATTCATGGTGCTCAACAATTCTAATACCTTGGACATATCGGACATATCGGAGTTCTCCGCCGGCTTTGGCGCAACGCTCGCCACTTTCTGTTTTGGCTTGGCCACCTCCTGCTGGCTCGACTCACTTGCCCCCTTTTTCATCACTAGTTGGGCTGCCTCTAGTTGCCTAACCTTGCGAATGGCCTCGCTCAGGGTGGCGGGTGAACTCATTAGCAGCTGCTGTTTGACTGCATCTTCTGCTGTAACTCCGAGAAGAAACTGGTCAAGGGCCATTTCTTGTTGTAGTTCGAACCCACTACTTGGGTACGCGTTAAGGGCAAGTTCTTGGAGGGCATCTGAGAAAGTCTCGTATGTTTCATTTCCACGCTGTACTCTGGCCCTCATCTGTAACTTGTAATCCTCCCTTGAGGTATTATGAAATCGCTTCATTAGTCGAGTACAAAAATCCTCGTAGGATAGGCTTTCCTCCAGGTGTAAATTGTTGACCGCAACATAAGCCTGATGTTCTAGTCTTGAAAGGAGTTGTTCCCGACGCTGTTCATCAGGGATCTTGGCTAACTTCACAAAGTTGTCAAACCTTTCCAGCCAAATTCGGAAGTTTTGATTTAACTGGAAATTTTTCGGTGCCTGAATTTTCACATTTACGGCGGTGGTTGAAGCTGTAGTTGCCTTCACTGTTTCTGGCCCCATTTTGGTCCTCATCAGGTTGGTGAATGTTTCCAAAAAGTCTGTCATAGCATCAGGATTAGCCTCTGCCCCTTTTGGGGTTCCACCTGGCCTCATCAGTTGCCTCGGGGTAGTCGCCCCCCTTCCACGTCCTATTGGAGTATCCATAATCACACTAATAGACCTACTTTCTAACAGAACACACTTTCTGTCTCCAAAAATAAACCCTTCAGACTTGTGAACTCCCACAAAATAGGCCTGCAACCACAGCTCAGTGGACTTAACCTGACCAAAATTTATTTATTGATCTTGCAATAATCTGCTCCCCACTGACACACTATACTACTATCAATGTATCTGTGACGACATGCCAGCGTATCGAACTCACTTCGGAAACTTAGGTCACCACGATTTCAGAACAGTGCATAATAATATCAAAAACAGTTCACCCTAACCGGCCTCCGTACAAAAACAAGCATGGGGTTCAAAAACAGTTTGTCCTAACCGCAACCGGCCTCCGTACAAAAACGAGCATGGGTTGGTCAATACGAACGCATGTACAATTACAAACGCAGTTTTCGGCTCTATTTTTGCTGTCACGAGTCTTTAACTAGCTTACACATCATGTACACATGCTAAATTACCGTAAGCAAGTTTCTATACGCGTTGCTTCATTGTATTTGACGGCACAAACAGGACAAATCTAGCTGTGGTCTCCCATTATGTTTACATGCATTGCATCACAATACGCGGGTCGAGCGCGGCAACCGAGCGCGATGACACAACCATTCCTGCCCTCAAATTTTAATTTGGGTTCTTTTTAAATCCTATACGCTGTCACCACTGTAATGTCCTTTGATTTGCCTTCTTTGGTACTCGATATACATGATATAGTGAACTAATGAACTTGCAAATCGGCTTTAATTCAACTCGTACTTTATTGTCTCGTCTCGCCCGTCGACTACAATAACAACAACAATGCACCGTTTTCGCCCCGGCCGCAACACGGGCCGAAGACAGACTGGGGTCGCTCGGGACACCACAATAGAGTGTATCTTTGCAGGAGATGCATGAATTACTTTTACAGGAAGTCAACACTAGATAAGCATAAAAAGAAATGTGGAGAACACGATTACTGTAAGATTACTTTGCCTCCACCTAACAGTAAATGGTCACAAATTAAATTTGAAAAACACTCATTCAAAAATAGAGTTCCGTTTGTGATCTATCCTGATTTCGAAGCGATAAGCACAACAGTCAATGATAACACAACTCAGACAGATACCACTGTTACCACTAAAAAACTTTTTAAACAAAATGCATCAGCTGTTGGTGTTTATGTTCACTCAGACTACACACACCTTTACAGTAGCCAGTATGTGTCTCACAGGGGTGCTGATGTTGTAGATGTGTTCTGTAATTGGTTAATCAGGATGGAAGAACAATTCTCTAATTTATTGAACTGTAACTTTCCTCTAACAATGACAGATGAAGACTGGCATAAATATCAATTAGAAACACATTGTTACTATTGTAATCAACCTTTGGGATATGACAAGGTCAAGGATCATGATCACTACTGTGGTAGATATCGAGGTGCTGCTCACAACTCGTGTAATTTGAATGAAAAGAAAGCTATGTCTGTTCCAGTGTTTTTTCACAATCTCAGTAATTACGATTCTCACTTATTTATTAAAGAATTAATGACAAAGCTACCGAAGTACAAGAAACTGAAAATACTTGCCAAAACATCAGAGGAATACATCTCATTTCAGTTCGGTTGTTTCAGGTTTTTGGACTCGTACAGATTCCTGCAGTCCAGTTTAGACAACATAACCAAATCAATGTTGGATGATGATTTTAAAATTACCAGACAGCTGTTCCCAAATACCACTGACTTTAAGCTATTGAGGAAGAAGGGTTCAGTACCTTACTCTTTTTTCACATCACATGAAAGCTACAATGTTACTTACCTAGAAAAGTCTATGTTTTTTGACGAATTGAAAAATGAAATGGCACCTGATTCTGCCTATGATGAGGCTAAGGTAATATGGGATCATTTCAAGATCAGGAATCACGGTGAGTTCATTGACCTCTACCTCAAAACTGATGTGATCCTTCTAGCTGATTTATTTGAGAAATTCAGGGATGTCAATTTGAACTACTTTCAGATAGATCCATGTCACTGTTACTCGGCACCAGGCCTAACCTGGCAAGCTGGTTTGAAGTACACAGGAATAAACCTAGAACTACTGACTGATACCAACATATTACTTACTTTTGAAAAGGCAATAAGAGGTGGAATATCGGGTGTTATGGGCACAAGACATATCAAGGCCGATGAGAGTCATAAATTGCTGTACATCGATGCTAATAATCTTTACGGATGGTCCATGATGGAACCTCAACCCTATGGTAGTTTTGAAATGATAGATATTGATCCACTCGAGCTATGCTCTCAGGACAAAGTCCGACTTAACATGAATGTTATCAGTAAAGAGCAGATTATGGCAATTCCAAGTGATAGTGAAGTAGGCTACTTCTTAGAGGTTGATTTGGAGTATCCAGGAAATATTAAATTTAAGTCAAGGAACTTTCCATTCTGTCCCGAATCTCTCTTTATTGAAGATGATGAATTAAGTCCTTACCAGAGAGAGTTACTGGGCGATGATAAAAGATCAAATGTAGAGAAACTAATACTAACACAAAAGGATAAAACTAATTACATAGTGCATTACAGAATGCTACAATTTTACCTCAAGCACGGAATGGTACTTAAGAGGGTCCATTCAGTGATAAGCTTTAAACAATCAAAGTGGTTAGCACCATACATTGATTTTAACACTAAAAGACGTATGGATTCTAAGACTGATTTTGAGAAAGACTATTTTAAGCTCATGAATAATGCGTTCTACGGAAAGACTTGTGAGAATGTAAGGAACAGGGTTGAAATTGAATTTGTATCGGACGGGGAGAGAGCCAGGAATGTAATGGCCAATCCCAGGTTTTCATCGATATGCGTATTTGACGAACATAATGCTGCTATTAGCATGAGGAAAACATCAATGAAATTCAACAAACCAATCTACATAGGAGCTTCAGTACTTGAATTGTCTAAATTATTAATGTATGAATTCTATTATGAAGTTCTTCAACCGTACTTTGGTGAGAAAAATATTGAACTGCTGTATCTAGATACAGATTCCTTTGTACTTAACATTAATACTGATGACTTAACTAAAGACTTAAAGGAGTTGAAACACTATTTTGACTTCAGTAATTATCCAAAAGATCATACACTCTATGACACCAGTAAGAAGAAGGTACCAGGCTACTTTAAGGATGAGCTAGGAGGAGTAGAGATGACTGAATTCATTGCCCTGAGAAGTAAGATGTACGCTTACAGGACAAAAGATTACGATTCTAAGAAATTGAAGGGTATTGCCAAGAATGTAGTAAGGAGAAATATCTCATTTGATGACTATGTTGATTGTCTTGAAAAGAGTAGGTCATTTTACCACAAGATGAGACACTTAAGATCAGATAAACACCAAATGTATTTGGAAGAAGTTGACAAAAAAAGCCTCAGTCCTTTTGATGACAAGAGGTTCATACTTGAAGATGGAATAAGCACCTTACCATTTGGAATGTATTATGAAGGCTACATAGATTACAGCGATTCAAACTTCGCTTGAGTCGAGCTTTGCTCTCTGGACCTTGTCCTAGTCGGACTTTGTCCTGAGAGCAAAGCTCGAGTGCAAAATCTTTATTCGGACTTTGTCCTGAGAGCATAGCTCGATTAAACTAATGAATATGGTGGTGCTGATGGTAGTGCTACTTGGTGAAATTCATCCCTAACACCAAAGTAATGATAATAGTGATAGTGATAAACCACATTAGGATTAGGACTATTTAGTCGAACTTTGTTCTCGGGACCTTGTCCTAGTCCGACTTTGTCCTGAGAGCATAGCTCGAGTCCTGTTTGATTTACTGTGACTTCAGTTTTTCTAGCATCTCTGTCTGTGCTAGTTTTTTTCCTTCTTCTAAAAAAGTCTTTTTAAGGGACTCTACATCAACAGCTGAACTTGCCTCCCTTTGTTTTTTCCTAATGGCATTTTTCATCGAAATGTATTTCTCCTTCTCCTTGAGAATCAAAGTAAACTCATCTGTAGATATGTGAGAATCGGTTAAGGCTTTACTAACCAAATCATTGATTGTGTTCAGTTTTGAAATTGCCAACATTCTGATATTCTCATGCTTTTCAATTTTCCTTAGAATATTCTTTTTCTCCCAGCCTAAGGCTGATGAAATAATGGCACTACCTATTGTTACGCCACCCAAAGCTAAGCCTATCGGTGCCGTGATGACACCAGCTAGAGCGGAAACACCAACAGATCCGGCTGTTACGCTAGTTAAATTAAGGAAGTGGCTAATGCCAGTAATTACGCTAAATGCTTTTTTGTACTTTGAAAATATCTTTCTTCTAAATTCAATCTCGCTTTCTAAGAAACTCTTAACATCACATATTTGTTGTAGTCTGAAAGCCTGAGGGTTACTTTCTGTATGCTTTTCAGACCTTTCATAGTTTAATTGACTTTCAGAGTTTAAATTACTTAAATCTGGATAAACCTTGTTGTCTCCATTCATTTAATTAGTGGGAATAACTGGAATCAGTTGTTCTGTCATTTCTAGTGTTTAGTGTTGATCTTGCAGACACTACAGGTTTTTGAAGTACATTAAATTTTAAAGGTTTTTCTGACCCAGCAGGCCCAGCAGGTTTTAAAGGTTTTTCGGGACCAGGCTCCAACTTTGACTCTACTTCTGCCTCTAATTCTCTATGAAATCGTTCTAATCTTTCTTTCCATTTACGTGGTCGTTTTGTGTAACCCCAAGTTCTATTCATTTAATTAAGTAGAATAAAATCAATTCACTGCAAAGAGTAAATTTCTTTCAAGTCTATTATTCAACTTAATCATCTCGTTTATGATTTCTGTCTGACTACATATGTTAATGTTCTGGTTCATTCTCATGTTATTATTTAAATTCGATAATCTATCAAGCAGAATCATATTTTCATCACGAAGATAATCCCCGAAATGCTGTGATATCACTATTTTCCAATCTGGTATTACATCCTGGTCTCGAAAGACAAACCAGTTTTCACTTCTCATCTTTACCATGAAATCCATTGACCTATCCAATTGATCCTTAAATAGTGTGTAGTCTACTTTAGCACTCTTCTGTCTGTTTTCTGTCTTTTCCATTGGTCTCATGTTAAACCAAGCAAAGCACAGTTCAGGTTTATCTTTGAATTCCTTGATTGGTAAGACATGATCCAACTCTTCTTCTTCTATTCGAACTCTGTTCTCGGGACTTTGTCCTATTGGAGATAGACTCCTCTGGTACTCTAACCACTGATGGAAGTAACTGTCTGTACATCCTAGATTAAATGAGGAATTACCGTTACACTCTTCCTTAGAAATGCGGTTTAGACCAACTCTAATTTTGTGTCTGTCTCTATTACCATTTTGGTCAAGGTAATCCTTTTTGTAATATGAATTAAAACATGATCTGCAGTTACCTCTATTTCCGTTTTTACCAAATTCACCATCACTTAGTAATTTAATTTCATAACATTTATTACATCCCTTGATTTTACTTGAACCACATTCTTTACAGTAATCAAGTAGTTTATTACGCCTGTTCTTTTCAAAATTAATTTCAGGTTTCTTTTCACAGCACTTAACACAATAAATTGTAGGTTGATTTTCCATGTTTTGATTCATCATATTATTCTGATTTATCATATTTTGATTTTCCATGTTTTGATTTTCCATGTTTTGATTTAACATAATCTGATTTAAGATAAACTGATTTATCATATTTTGATTTAACATATTATTTTGATGCAAATAATACAAAAACTTCTGAATCTTTTGATTCATCATATTATCATGATTCATCATTTTATCATGATTCATCATATTATTCTGATTCATCATACCATTTTGATTATCAAATATTGCTCCCTCCATTTCTTTCTTTATTTAGTAGGACATTTTTTTTTTAAATTACGTTTTTCGAACTTGTTCTTGTGACTTAAGTCACTTTAGAGACTTTATTTCATTTCAATGATTTGATATCAGAAACTGGTAACCATTCATTGAACTTATCACTGTAACCCTTCCACTTCACTAATCCGTATTTCTTCCCTTTACTGGTCTTGTACCTTAGGATTTTCTCGATCTTGTACTCTAGCTGGTCAGGATTAGGAACATAGCTCAATTCCTCTTCATAGAAATATCCTTGAATTTCTTCTTTGTGGTAATCCTCAAGCTTGTAGACGATAGGGTGAGTAAAGATGATCTGTTTGATTTGGAACACCTCCTCAGTGTAGTTGGGCATGTAACCTTTACCGAAAATGGACTTGTACTTTGAAATTCTTACACTGTCACCTACTTTGTACTTTGGATCACCAAATGTCTCTTTGAGGTGAAGACCGTAAAGATTGTACCACACTGTTCCTTCGTTTTCCATCTTTCTGGCGTCTACAGGTTTCATACCTATTGATGAGTGAAATGTGTTATTGTAGCCGCTGACCAGGTCATCCAGAACGTCAATCCACTTGTCAGTCTCCTTAGCGGTGAAATAACGCCACATTTTTTCTTTAAGGGTTCTATTGAATCTCTCTACTACTGCTGCCTTCTTATCAGATTTTGTGGAGAACCATTCTATGTCATTTTCTGTTAAGAGTTCCTTGAAGTGTTTGTTGTAAAATTCTTTACCGTCATCAAACTGGATTTTC
The DNA here is from genome assembly GCF_910592395.1 of Lineus longissimus. Classification (NCBI taxonomy): domain Eukaryota; kingdom Metazoa; phylum Nemertea; class Pilidiophora; order Heteronemertea; family Lineidae; genus Lineus; species Lineus longissimus. The sequence goes on along the minus strand of NC_088317.1, from coordinate 13,139,314 downwards.
GTTGGTTTTGCTTCCTCAAATATCACTTTAAATGCATCTCTGATTTCTTCTCCCCTCTTACTCTTAACTGCTAGAGCCCAAGAAAAACGACTAAATAGATCTATGACTGTTAAAATGAATCTGAAACCCTTATTCGGACTTTGTCCTGAGAGCATAGCTCGATTCTTACTCTCGAATTTCTGCATGTCAACCAGATCAGCTTGCCACTGTTGATCGATGTACGATACCATTGTCTTCCTGAAGGTGAATTTCTTAATGGCCGGTTTGTGTAGTTGGTGAGTTGGTAGTGTTTCTAGAAATTCTTTCACTTCTTTTTGTTTAATAAGTTTTCCTGAGCTCTGCTCTCGTGACGAAGTCATATCTTCCTTGACCTGTTTCCAGATTTTACTCAAAGAACTGTAAGCCACGGGACTCTCGGGATTGTAGTACAAATCCCTTAGATACTGCTGTGTGTCATCCTTTACATTCATTTAAATGAGTGAAGTATTTATTTACGAGCCACACAATATGTTAATTTCTGGTGTTACCAATTGTGGTAAGACATATTTTGCCCTTGACCTCTTAGAAAAGGAGTATCGGCACAAGTTCCAGAACATAGTCATTTTCTGTCCAGCATATTTCAACAATAAGACATATGAAAGGAAATGGATTTACCAAGACAAGAACGTCTACATAGTTAATCCCGAAGCTGTGGCCAGTAATTTGGACCTTGTGCTTCAGTTTGCTACTCTGACCTTTGCTGGTTCTAACACATTATTCCTCATTGATGACTGTGCTAATTTGAGAGACACAAAAAAGAAGGTGTCCGAGTTATGTAATCTTGCCTTTTCCGGCAGGCACTACAATCTCACTGTTTGGTTACTAGTTCAGAAGTACAATTCAGTTGTCAATGACTACAGAGAGAACATAAGAATTTTAGTCCTGTTCTTTAACAAGGATGAATCAGCCATGAAAGATGCCTTAGAAGAAAACAGTGTTATTCCTAAGGAGAAAAGACAGTACTACATAGAAGAACTTAAGATGAAAAAAGGATCAAAACTGATCATTAGACTACAACATCCATTTGGATTTACTCTTTCCCATCAAAAATCTTAGTCCCGCTTCTGATCGAGCTATGCTCTCAGGACTGTGTCCGATCATCAGGACTGTGTCTGATCAGTGGTCTTAGTCTTTCTAACCCTAGTAAAATAATAAATTATTAACCCTAAACCACTAAGTCCTAGGATAATCCATAGGTACTCGTATTTCTTCATTTCATCACTAGGTTGGTAGTAATCACTTAATTGTGGTCGCTGAGGTAGTACAATAGTTCTTTCTGGATGTAAATGATTGTAAACAGTAAGTGCTGAATCAGTATTGTTAAAATCAATAGAAGCGTCTCTTTCTCTCTTTAATTCAAGATTAACAAAGTCAATAGTACTCTTTCTATGCTCCTCCCATTCTGTGGAGGCCTTCTGTAATTGCTCCTGAGCCAAATCATGTCTTTTCACTTCATCTTCATAACCGTTTTTGTCTAGTGACTTGAAAAGGTAACCGGATCCAGTGAATGCTAATCCATTGATTATTGCAGATCCAAATAACATACCAATGCCAGCCATTTAATTTCAACGAATTTTAATTTCAATGATGTGTCGGACTTTGTCCTGAGAGCATAGCTCGAGTTAATACCAATTGGTACTGTACATTATGACCATTAAGATCGATGATGTCACCTTTTTCATCAGTTAAGCGAATATTCAGCTTATTGAATCTTGGTTTACAAGGAATTGCTATTGGTTTCTCAAATGTGTATGCTATTAAATCTCCAAAATTAGCTTCCTTTATTGGTCTTGTGGTTAGCACATCAGATGCTTCACCATTACTTAATACACTATTAGATTCGATTATGTCACAGTGAAAAACAAAATGGTTAATTGGTCTAAAATTGATGGGTTTCTCGCTTACAACATCATCCTTACTTTTATTGTCTAAAGGGTAAGGCCATTCTGATTTCATGCCAAATAATTCATTACTTTTACCAAGAAAATAGATCTGATAATGCGCCTCATTTTTTCTCTTTAGGAAGTGTAAGATGGCCTTACCTGTTGGTTCTTCAAGGTCAAATCTGACAGCACCTCGACTCATACTATTTTCTTTCAACTTATCCGCAAATACTTTTGAAAAGCTCTGTAGGTCATAGAGACCATCTGGTAGCGTAATCTCTGCCACATCAAACCCCTTAACTTTGATTCGGTTATTCTCCCTGGCTGCACTTATGTTGTAGAATGTACAAGGTATTACTGCAAAAGTTAAAGTGATGCTACATGCATCTTGAATTTCAGTCTTGAGATTGACTGTTAAATCACTTGAACTCTGATCTGGATAGTCACTTGAATCTATGTTCATTACAGTAACCATTTACTTCAGCAAATTTTCGTTTTCAAATTTACCTTTTATCAAATAAGTAAATTATTCTTACTTCATAATATTTCTGGGTAGGATTCCTTGATCGTAAAGGTACTCTAATGTTCCATTACTAATAGCTACAGTTCCGCCCAGTTTAAGAATTTCCTCTAGGTTGGCCTGACTTGGGGGACCAATATTGATTCTCAAGAACCTTTTCAGTAACATAGAGTAACCAATTGTTGTTGATGCCAACAGTAAACTTTGATACAGTGTATTTATGATATCTTTCTTTCTTGGTGTATCCATTTAATTACTTAGAAAATCACTAGTAAAACTCATTATCTAGTATTCAGTGTTGGAGTGAACTTTTGTTCTTGCAACACCTTAGTGTTGGAGTGAAGCAATCTGAGAATTCTGAATGTTAACCTGGGCGTCAGAAACCACGAATATGTGCATTTTGTATGGTCCCTTTCCAGATTTCTTTGTAATAGATAATTGAATACCATCTTTTGTGTTCTGGAGCTTCTTTCCTGATCCGTGTAGACGATTATCTTCAGAAGTTCTCAGGTCCAACCATAAACCATAGTGATTAGAATCACCATAGTATTTCTCCATGGTCATGTTACAGTCATGAGTTTTCTTCAAATCTTCAGACATAAAATGTTTCTTGATCTCCTCCCATTGATCCATCATTCTCATTCCTTCTGGGAACACCTGATTGGCAACACCCTCTATTGTGATCTGCACTTTACTTATGTTAGGGTTTTCAAACTTCTCTGAATCTCTAGCTCCATCTACATAGTCAGACACAAATAGTAATAATAATCCTTTAATAGACATTCTTGGAAAGTTGATGTTCTCATTAATTAGTGTTTCATTAGCAGTAACATTGACTGTCTTAAAATGGTCTACCCAATCATAAAATATTGAGAATCCAGAATTGTACTTGTTACTCAATTGACTAGCAATCATTTTGTTGGTTACAGTGTCATATTCAAAACAAATATTCTCTAGTTTGTAGCCCATACTTGCTGTGGTTGCGGTAACTATGATCTCTTCCTTTGGTGCTAATGTGATTTCAATGATAACATCTTCTTGAATTGGAAACTTGTAAAATGGAGCATGATTTTGGAATAGTTCAAAATCTAACGGTATTTTGTACTTCTTGTCAAACACTTTCTTTAATGTCTTTTCATTAGCTGTTTCTCCAGTGACATCAGCTTCAGCGACTCCTGATCTTAATTCTCTAAGATTTTTTGACTGAATACCCTGAAAAACTCTATCATTTCTTTCTTCTCCAGTTAGCCACAGATCTTTAAATGTAGAATAATTACTGTATTCGTCAAGGTCAAATATCTGCTCTGTTCCCCACTTAACCACCATCTTTGAAATCAGGTTTCTACCAAGATTATTTACAACACTATTTTTAGAATCACCAGAAATGGTTACATCAGCAGACAGATAAAGAGATTTAGGTACAAAGAATGTATTCTCTCGCAATGCCGGTATTCTAACATACAGTGTTTCTTTGGGGTTAGCAGATGAGGGGTTATGAGTGATGATATGATTCTGCCTCTCAGCTTTTAAACCAAGTGGAATCTTATGTGCCCTTTCGGTATTTAATAAATATCCTGTTGCCATTTTCTATTTATTTACTAGTAAAATTATGTTACATTTTCCAGGCAAAATTAAGGCCTTAAATCTGGTGAAAGGTATTTCATCAGAATAACATTTGCCTTTAAACCATAGTGATATTCAGTTGTACAATGGCCATATCAGATGTTGCAGTCATTAATTATTTGTGCTTGCAAATTACAATGGCCATATCAGATGTTGCAGTCATTAATTATTTTTGCTTGTCAAAGACATGAAAAGGCCTATTGTGTCTTAATGCGTTTATCCGACAGAATTTTCGAAAATATTTTCAGCGCTGAAAATTATTTTTGCGACATTAAAATAATTTCTCGAAATTCTGTCGGATAAACGCATTAAGACACAATAAGACTTTGTAATACTTTGGGACGTGAGTATTGTTTGGTAACATATGTTACCATGTACATGCAGACTCTGTCAACAATATTTTCAATAGATTCAAGCATCAATGATTAATCACTGTATCAGCTGTCTTGTAGGCCTACAGCATTTATTGGAATACGCTGGGACTGTCAAGATGTGCGAACTTCAAGGGTTCATTTCTCTGCTATTTTTTTAACGGATATTTGCAAATGAGGTATCCTTGGAAAGCTATTGACGTGTACTTTCTGTTGGAATACAGTAAGTCATGATTACATTTAACCCATTGAGCTCTAGTATTCCCTCACCATTTCATTGCAACGCTTCACTGGGAATCTCATGAATGATAGAATATATGTATTGTGGTGTCTGGTTCTTAGGGGTTTCTAAGCTAATTTGAGACAAAAAGGCCTGTACGGGCTTTGGTCAAAATAGCTTCAAAATACCTATATTCCTACCACCACAATACATATATTCTCACGGAGAGAAACGAACGTAAGATACAACTTGTATGAATGATTCGAGGAATCACGAGGCGTCAAGTCTGTGTGCGTGCTGAGGTAATGCAATTCGAACTTAGTGAAACAATTGAAACCGTAAAGTCTGCTCCCATCGCGAGAACTTATGTCGACACGCGCCGCTACTCAGTTAAAGTCATTTACAATACCCGTATATATGTTATTTTGTGAATTAAACTTGTATATTTTATTTCCTTTGAAAACCTCGTTCAATTCCTTTATACACTGCATCGATCTAGTGCACAACGCGACAACCCACGGAACTCACCTTAGAGTTCGTAACATGGTACCAGAAGTAAAAACTGTGCCAAAGATTCACTAAAGTGTGTGAAGATTGAACCAAGTCTTCTTTCTCTCTCGCCAATCTATATTTCCACTATGGCAGAAGCTTTAAAAAAAAACTCCACAGAAAGACTTAAAGTCTTAATACTTACGCAACGTTCAATTAACCCAGAAGGTATGGAACGAACCGAAATGTTGTCCACCCTCGCGCAGATCATTGAGCAAGAAGAAAACTTGTAAGGTAAACCGGTCATGGCTCAGGCAGAAGAGGCCAACGCGTGGACAAAAACTATCCGCTGACGCGCTGTTGAAATTAGAAATGAAGAAAATGCGCCTTGAATTCGAGCTAAAAAAGGCTGACTCTGAACGTCGCGAACGCAAAAAGCTTGACCAACATGATCGTGACCGCGAAATGCGCGAGCTTGACCTTGAACGTGAAAAATACGAACGTGACGAACGTGCGCACGAACTGGAACTGAAGAAGCTTGAAATTGAAGCTTCAGGGACAGGTCACGGGACCATAGTAGAACCGACACGAGACAACAAGCGGGGACCGATACCCCCCAAGTTCAAAGAAGGCGACGACGTTGAAATTTATGTGTTGACGTTTGAACGCCTTGCAAAAGCAAATAACTGGCCCGAAGACTCTTGGGCACCGCGGTTGGCTGCTTTGTTGACGGGACGTGCCCGTGACGCACACTCGCGGATGAACATTGACTTGATCGGCGAATACCAGGCTGTTCGCCGAGCTATCTTGGAACGTTACGAATTAAACGGTGAACACTACCGTGACAAAGTTTCGTAATACATGTACATACAAGAAGTATGACGAAACGTACCGTGAATGGTCCGTGAAACTGGATAGTTTTCTAGAACGTTGGCAGAATACTACGAAGTTGACACTTTCGACAAGCTCAAAGAGCGTATTGTCATGGAGCAAATGCTGAACAATACTCCTCCAGATCTAAATGTTTGGTTACGTGACCGCGAGCCCGACAGCGTTGAAAACTTGACCAGATTGGCTGACTTGTATTACCAAACACGGGCTAAAAAACGCCCTGCTCGTGACAGTGGACGATATGACAAAAACAGACATGACCAGAAAACCGGCAAGATTGAGGCAACTAATCAAGTAAATAAGTCCGACCCGGGGGTTGGCGCAGAACGGAAATCCGTGGGCTCCGACATTAGTACTAGGCATAATGACGGTTACTTCAAAGGAAGAACGGCATCCTCTAATTTAACTTGTCGGGATTGCGGGGGCAAAGGTCATTACGCAATAAATTGTACTGCTCAGAAGAAAACAGGTTTCTTGTGTATGAGTCCATCTAGGCCAGGTTATGGTGGTTGTGATCAGTTTGAAGTGAATGGGTATTTGAACAACCAACCTGTGACTTTCTTGATTGACACGGGTTGTAATTTGTCATTGGTGAATGCAGAATTAGTACATTCCAAAGTTGATGGTTACAGGTCAACCAGCATCATGTTGGCTAACGCTAGTAAACAAGATGTGCCGTTAATCGAGGTTGAGTTGTCTGGTCCTGCTGGTTCCGGGAATGTCTCGTTGGTGTCATGCCGAATTTGCCTGTAGACGTGCTGGCAGGTCATGATTTGTTCCATTTGCTATATGAGTCAACCAGCCGTGAAATCAAACCCATTGCTTTCAGTGTTACAACTAGGTCTAAAGCTGCTCAGGAAGAACAGCGAGAAGCTGAGGTGATTGAGCAACAGGGCAGGCAACGACCTGTGATGAAGGACGTTTTCGACCCCGTACAACCTCGTACTTCAGTATGTGACATGGTCGACTCGGATAGCGAGAATAGAGAGGTTCCGTCTTTATCTCCTGTTGTTGACATAGACAAAGATATTGATACTTCTACTCTTTGCTCTGTTAGTTCTGAACACTTTGGCAAATTGCAAAAGTCAGATCATACTTTGGCTAAGGTTTTGGGGAAGGCCCATCAAAACACTAAATACGCAGAAGGAGGTTACCAGTTCAAGGATAAATTGCTATTTCGTCGGGTAATAGATGACGCAACCGGCCGTACAATTGATCAGTTAATTGTTCCACAGTCAATGCGGGAAAAGGTCCTTGATATGGCGCATTCAATTCCTATAGCGGGTCACCTGGGCATGGAAAAGACTCGTTAGCGTCTATTGATGCATTTCTATTGGCATGGTTTGTATGGTACTGTTAGAGACTACTGTGGGTCGTGGCCTGAGTGTCAGAAAACGTGTCGTTTGATGACTAGTGACAGAGCGAAACTGATTAGAGTTCCGATCATTGAAAAACCTTTCAGTAAGATTGCCATTGATATTTTTGGCCCATTGTCCCGAACAAAATCTGGTAAAAGGTATATACTCACGGTGTGTGATTACGCCACAAGGTATCCAGAGGCCTATGCTTTGCGAGATGCAACTGCAGAGACAGTTGCCGAGTCACTGATTGATTTGTTTTCAAAGGTTGGTATCCCGGATTAAATAGTTTCGGATCAGGGTACAAATTTCTTGTCCAACTTGGTTTCACAGTTATGTAGTAAGTTACATATCAAGAAGATTACATGTTCTCCGTACCCCCAGCAGAGTAATGGTCTTGTGGAAAGATTTCATGGCTGTCTTAAGCTAATGCTTTAAAAGTTTGCCGGTGATAATCCTAGCGAATGGGATAAAATGCTGCCTTATTTGTTGTTTGCATACCGAGAGGTTCCAGAGGCTAGTTTAGGTTTTAGCCCATTCGAGTTATTGTACGGGTACCAGGTTCGTGGGCCATTGCCACTCTTGAAAGAATCGTGGGCTGATGAATGTTCTAGTGATCAAAATGTTCTTGAATATGTTCTAGATATAAGGCAAAGACTTCAGGAAATGACTGAGTTTGTTCGGGAAAATCTTGAGAAAACACAAGATAAGATGAAAACGTGGTATGATGCTCACGCTCGTGACAGAGAGTTGAAGGTTGGGTCTGAGGTTCTGTTGTTGCTTCCAACTACTACTAACAAACTCACTGTAAAATGGCAAGGAGTAATAGGGAAACGAATGTACGACTATCCTACGACTTTTCTGGAAATTTGGGCAAAAAACTTCACCCTTCATCATTATTCATGTACATTTGTCAATAATTCATTGTTTTAACCCATAAACACTACCAAAAACCCAACATGGAAAAATTTCTGTTAGCACTGGGGGGTCTTTGGGGTTTTCACAAATCTACCAAACTTACTAAAATACGTAACATGGATAAAACTACAAGTTTCCCTATTACTTACTTATTGTCTCTGCTAATTAAATATGAAAAAGATATATTGCCTTAGATGTAAGGAAATTACAGGTAATTCGGGTAAGTTAACTCATCACATTACTTCAAATGGACACAGATATCTACTGGTCAAGTGCTCGAAATGTCACAAGAATAAAAGCAAGTTTACTACTTAATGATTTTTTTTATTCTAAATCATGAGTGAAAGAATGTACAGTTATGTCTCTTTAGAGAAGTATTTCAGTCAAATTAACCAGGTAACACCTATGAATCAGGTAACACCTATGAATCAGGTAACACCTATGAAACAAAATGGTTACATTAGACCAATGGTTGAATCGTTACCGAAAATCTCTGAAGAAGATCCGGTCAAAGTGCACATGAACCAGATAACACCTATTACTCAGGTAATACCTATTACTCAGGTAACACCTATGAATCAGGTAACACCTATGAAACAGTATGATACATTCACAGGAAGTGATGCTCAATTGTGCCATAACTGCAAACGATGGACACTTTTTGAATGCCAGAAAAAACTGAATTTTGACAGGCCTGCCAAGCAACTCTACAAATACTGCAGGAATTGCAATTCGACCACTTACAGTGATGACTTTAAGAATCCAGAAATCACTATTGAGAACAAAACACGTTACTTTGACCACGTCATCATAAACCTTGGCCAGACATGTCTGTCAGATTTAATGGTAAATGATTTGAAACATTTTGTTGAAAGTAGGATTAAGATTTACTTCTCAAGTCCAAGAAAATGGCTCTGTGCGGCCAGCTATGAAAAAACAGTCCTGAATGCCTTATGATTTGGTCTCGTTAAACTCATACCCAATGATGTTTTACCTGGTCTAGAGTGTGACACTTATTTAGAAATTGAATTCATTAACAGAGCAATTGGTAAACCTCAGTTGACCAAAGACAATTTCACAGATCTAAGAATGGTTTTGTTGGCATTCCTCAAATATCTTCATTACAGTGGAGTTAAAATTACCATAAATTACAAGCTGTTTTTACACCAAGCATTTAAAGCATTGAAAATTGATTATGTAGTATTAAAACCGAATCCAACTAATAAGGCCCGACTGGTTGATTTGAACTCTCTATGGTCTGGTTTCTTAGGAAGTATTTTCTTCAAAAATTACGGGCTTGAATATGAAAATGAACAAGCAATCGATAAACAAAGTGAAATTTTATTGAAGGCATTAGAGGTGCAAGATATCAGTAAATGTTACCCTTTACCATGTAATCTAGAACTTGCCATTATGTCCAGGAACTAGATACCCTGTAAAGGATTTTCCTGGAAGGGATTTTCTGTTCAATATGAATCGATTGGTTCCACCAATGAAGATTTCATTCTAAATAAATGAATAATCAGACATCAACGATAATTGAACAACAAATGAAACAAATCGGAGTAATCCCAGTTAATGGAGTGACTCCAGTAAATTCTAGTTCAAATCTAGTTAATCCCATTGCAACTAATTACCAACAGAATGCAGCTAACTTTCAACAGAACACTGCTGATTACCAACAGAATTACACAGCAAAGCAACAAGCTTCTAACAAGGCGTTAACTAGTTCAAATTTAGTCAGTTCTAGTCAAGGTCTAGTTAACACTAGTCAAGGCCTAGTTAACCCTAGTTGCCAACAAAATTTAACTGATAATGGCCTTAAAGCTAATTTAACTGAAACTGGCCTTAAAGCCAAACAAGACCTCGAAGTTCTGGTTGCAACAGGTAAAAGCAAGGATTTCCTAAATAAACAGTTTACATTTAATGATTTAGATGCAATGAATGAGAAGGAAGTATTGAAACACCATAGAATCTACCAGACAAAGATGGCTGCCAGACTTAACGATTCATTGGGTAAGACAGTCTTAAAAACTTACACTAAATTATCAAGGTGGTTATTACCAATAGATGACGAGGATGATCTTTACCATGACCTCAGAAATGATTACATCGTTACCAATGAACTTGACAAATGGCTTGGATGGTTGAGTTTGAGAATGGGTGCACTAACTGCTCTTGCCTCATCAACACTGATCACTTTAGGGCATTGTCAAGAAACAAAATCTGCTAATGAATCGATTGGTGTCAGCAATGATGGTACCACCAATGAAAATTTCATAAGATTAAATGGGAGTGGAATCGAACATGGGAGTGGAACCGAACGTGGAAGTGGACCAGGACAAAGTCCAGAGAGCAGGGACCGAGAGCATAGCTCGAGTGACAGACAGTGAAAAGCCCATTGGACAAAGTCCCGAGAACAGAGTTCGCATTAAGAGAGAAAGATCAGAAAAACAAATTGCATGGTCTCGAGAATTAGGTAAAAGATCTCAGGAATTCAAGAAGTCAAAAAAGGAGAGGTTTACTGGGAAAGACGATGAACCCAGGAAAGAAGATGAACCCAGTAAAGACAATGAACCCGAACAAAGTTCAAATCATAGCATTCATAATCAACCAGAGCGCGATAAGCCTGAAAATACTGAAAGTTCCAGGAGTACAACACTGTATGTCATTTTAGCTGCATTTGGTTTTGCAGTCATCATTTACTGCTATCCTAAGATTAAAACTAACAAGAAAGTACGAGTAGGTGGTGTACCAGAAGTTAGTAAACCAGAAGGTGGTGTACCAGAAGGTAGTAAACAAGAAGGTAGTAAATTAAAGGGTATTAAACCAGAAGGGTGTTACACAACTCCTAAAACATGTAATCTTAGTTTAATGGAGTAGAATTACTCAAACACACTATTCTTAGTTTCAAGTGAAAAATTTAAAGTAACTGAGCTACCTCTGAAATTAACTATTTTACCATTCTCATCCGTGATTTCAAAGTTGACTTGATTTGTACATTTTTTGTTAACTATTTTCTTGCAATTGAGTTCATATCTCTGGTATTGTATCTGATCACCATCTTCAACAGGAACAATACATAAAATGTCAGAATGTTTATTGTTGTAGAGGGTCTCAGCTTTGTCAACCAAATTTGATCTTAAAAATAGTTCTGTTCTGTAAAAGTTAAGTGGCTTGGTGGAGTATTATTTCCCTTTTTGATTAAATTCTGTTTGTTTGAAACCTAAGTTTTCATTCCACACTCGATAATACATTTGGGCCTCTTCATCTACTTCACTTAATCTGAATACCTTATCTTCCGTTAGTTCAATTATCAGGTAATTGCTTTTGTCGCAGTAGAAATTAACATGATTGATTCCTCTCTTTAGAAATGTTCTTTGAATAGAATTACAGAAGTCTGATAAACTGTAATGACTATTATGCATTATCTTGTAGTATTTATGATTTTAGTTTTGAAGTAAATACTCATTAATATGTTACCATACCCAGTTAGAAATTCACCAGGGTACCAAGAGTTGTAAAACGCTATCGATTTCAAAGTGATCGATTTTATGTTCAATGGGTCTGTTAAGTTAAGCTCAAATATGGCTTCATCGCATTCATTCTCAAAAATTATGAAGTCCATTTCTATTTAATTAAGGTTATTTAATTAAAGTGATTTAATTAAGGTTAAACATTCATTAAGATTAAAAATTCATTAAATCACTGTAATCAATGTATTTTTCATAGTACATGCCGAAAGGCAATGTAGAGATTCCATCCTCTAAGATAAAACGCTTATCATCGAAAGGACTTAAGCTTTTCTTGTCAATCTCTTCCAGATACATTTGATGCTTTTCTGACCTCAGATGACGCATTTTGTGATTAAAAGTGATAGTGTTTTCAAGACAATCAACGTAGTCATCAAATGTAATAGACTTATTCACTACATTCTTAGCGATTCCCTTCAATTTCTTTGTTTCTGAATTTTTATTCGAACTTTGTTCTCGGGACTTTGTCCTATTCGAGCCTTGCTTTCCAGACATAGTCTTGGTTCTGTATGCATACATCTTACTCCTCAAGGCAATAAATTCTATCATTTCGTCTCCTCCCAGCTCATCCTTAAAGTGGCCTGGAACTTTCTTCTTGCTAGTGTCGTAAAGAGGATTATCCTTTGGGTAATTACTGAAGTCGAAGTGATCCTTTAATCCTTTGAGGTCTGCTGTTAAATCGTCTGTTTTGATCTTTAAAACGAAAGAATCCGTTTCCAAATAAAGAAGTTCTAGGTTTTTCTCACCAAAGTGAGGTTGAAGTATGTTGTAGTAGAATTCATACATCAGCAGCTTGGACAACTCCAGTACTGCAGCTCCTATGTAGATTGGTTTGTTAAACTTTATTGATGTTTTCCTCATGCAAATTGCCGCGCTACTTTCGTCAAAGATGTTAATCGATGAAAACCTGGGACTTGCCATGAAGTTCTTGGCACTTTCACTGTCACCAGTTCAATTACTACCCTGTTCCTTACGTTTTCACATGTCTTTCCATAGAAAGCATTGTTCATTAATTTGAAGTAATCTTTCTCGAAATCAGTAGTAGAAGCCATCCTCTTTTTAGTGTTGAAGTCGATGTATGATTTCAACCACTTTGATTGTTTAAAACTGATGAAAGAATGGACCTTTTTCAGTATCATTCCTTGCTTTAAGTAAAACTGTAAAAGTCTGTAATGCACGATGTAGTTGGTCTTGTCCTTCTGTGTGAGGATCAATTTTTCTACCTTTGACCTCTTCTCGTCACAAAGTAAATCTTTCTGGTAAGGGCTTAATTCGTCGTCGTCTATGAAAAGTGATTCTGGACAGAATGGAAAGTTCTTTGACTTGAACTTGATTTCCTCTGGATAACCTAAATCTGCTTCAAAAAGATTTCCTACTTCACTGTCTTTAGGAATTGACATGATCTTCTCTTTGTTAATAGTATTATTACCGTCAAACATTTGAAAACTGCCGTAAGGCTGACTTTCCATCATTGCCCAGCCATAGAGATTATTTGCGTCTATGTACAGGAGCTTATGACTCTCATCGGCCTTGACATGTCTTGTTCCCATAACACCTGAAATTCCACCTCTTATTGCCTTTTCAAAAGTAAGTAGGATATCGGTATCGGTAAGAAGTTCGAGATTTATGTCTGTGTGTTTCAATCCGGCCAACCAGGTCAAGCCAGGTGCTGAATAGCAGTGACAAGGATCGATCTGGAAATTGTTTAAATTAGCGTCCCTGAATTTCTCGAATAAATCAGCTAACAAAAGAACATCTGTTTTGAGGTACAGGTCGATGAACTCTCCATGATTTCTGATCTTGAAATGGTCCCATATGTCTTTGGATTTTAGGTAAACTAAATCATCCGCCATTTCATTCTTCAATTCATCAAAGAACATAGACTTCTCTAAGTGAGTAACACTGTAACTTTCATGTGATGTGTAAAATGAATAAGGCACTGATCCTTTCTTCCTCAATAGTTTAAAATCGTCAGGATTTGGATAAGACTCCCTTGTTATCTTAAAGTCATCATCTTCCATAGATTTGGTGATGTTGTCCAATCCAGACTGTAAGAATATGTAAGAGTCTAAAAATTTTAAACAACCTAACTCAAATGAAATGTACTCTTCTGCATTATTAGCAAGAAGCTTCAGTTTCTTTTGTGACCTAGACAACAATTCTCTGATGAAGAGGTGAGCATCGTAATTACTGAGATTGTGAAAAAACACTGGAACGAACATGGCTTTCTTCTCGTTCAAGTTGCAAGCTTTGTGAGCAGCACCTCTGTATTCTCCATTGTAGTGATTGTGATCTTGAACTCTGTCCTCGCCTAAATCACCTAAATCACCTAACAATTCATTGCAGTAGTAACAGTTTGTTTCTTGTGAGTATCTTACCAAATCTTCGTCTGTCATGGTGAGAGGAATGTTGCATTTCAGTAGAGTTGAGAACGTCTCTTCCATTCTGAGTAACCAGTTACAGAAAACGTCAACTACATCAGCACCTCTGTGACTGAGATACCCACTGGCGTAGATTTGTGGATAGTCAGAGTAAACGTAAACTCCAACTGCTGACGCAATCTGTTTGAATAGGTTTTTAGTAGTAACAGTGGTATCTGTCTGAGTTGTATTATCATTGACTGTTGTGCTTATCGCTTCGAAATCAGCATAGATTACAAAGGGAACTCTGTTCTTGAATGAGTGCTTTTCAAACTTAAGTTGTGACCATTTACTATTCGGTTGTGGCAGACTGATCTTACAGTAATCGTATTTTCCACATTTCAATTTATGTCTTTCTAGCGTAGATTTCTTGTAAAAGTAATTCATGCATCTCCTACAAATGAACACACTATTCCTATCAGTCTTGAAGAATAGATTTATGTCTCTTATGTACATGAAATGATCCTTGAAATACAACAGATCGATAACATCATCATCATCATGGTTCTTAGATAGGTAGAGTGGTTCCAGCTTTGCGGCATAAATGCTTTTAGCCCATTCGTTCTCTAACTTGAACACATTAATCTTGATACCATTGTCTTGTTCGATCTTAGGGATATCCTTTTGAACGCAAACAGGAAATGATTTGATCTTAATCTCATTTTCATACATCTTGTAGGGGTTAATTTCTGTTGCATTAAAACCTTTTGGCCTCTCACACGAAATGCTGTCATGGTATTTGGCAGCCAAAAGACTCCATAGAAAACATTTCTCATCATTTGATTTCACATTAATTACAGCTTTAGTTCGGAATGGTAAACAAGTGTAGTGACCGCCTTTACATTTCTTGTAGGAACATATCGTGAGATCGCATGACTTGATTTCATTTAAACTCAGGCCGCTTCCTTCGAAGTATCGTTCCTCAATCTCGGCCTTTATGTAGTTCAATTGACTGTTTAGGGCATTAATTGCCTGATTTCTTGAAGTTATGCTTTCCATTGGAGATTGAATAGGATAGATAGCCTTTTCGCCAGATCTGTCAAATTCAGCTTTAACTGAAATACTTATTTTATGATGGTAATCAGTTAGCTTGAAGAGAATTTCTTCCAGTTTACCTCTGTACTCGAAAACGTGTTTTGCCTGCTTGCTAATTTTCAGACGAATGGTAACAACTGGTTTACCAAATTCTTTTACCACTTCGATATCCTTCACATTCTTTATGCTCTCCAATTCCTTAGCCTCGAATCGGACTTTGTCCTGTAGTTCAAGTTTCTTGGTATCTTGTAGTAGAACAGGGTTAGGTAAACGCAGTGAACGAGAACTCGAGTCTGACTTGCTTGTTAACTCCATTCTTTTGTGCCCTTTGGTTTTCCTATGTGCTGAAAGATTGCTGTATGATATCTCCTTGTTACATGTTGAACAATGTATTTTCTCATTTTTATCAACCATTTCTATTTAGAATAAACAAAATTATTAAATTAAATTTTCAGACATTTTCAGACATTTTCAGACATTTTCAGACATTTTCAGACATTTTCAGACACTTTCAACATACATCGGGGGTGCTGATGGCGATAACGGTGGTACCGATAATGGTTGAGGGTAATAGTGATAATGGTGATTAATCATTGGTGACACCATTACTGTGACTTCAGTTTCGCTATCATCTCTGTTTGCGCCATTTTTTTTCCTTCTTCTAAAAAAGTCTTCTTTAAAGATTCCACATCAACAGCTGAACTTGCCTCCCTCTGTTTTTTTTTCTGATAGCATTTTTCATGGCAATGTATTTTTCCCTTTCTTTGAGAATCAAGGTAAACTCATCTGTTGAAATGTGTGAATCACTCATGGCCTTACTTACCAGGTCATTGATGGAGTTAAGTTTTGAAATTGCCAACATTCCAATCTTCTCATGTTTTTCAATTTTCTTCAGGATATCTTTTTTCTTCCAACTTAGGGCTGAGGAGATAATGGCGCTACCAATGGTCACTCCACTAAGTGCAAAACCTATTGGTGCTGTGATGACACCAGCCAGTGCAGACACACCAACTGAGCCAGCCGCAACGCTTACAAAATTAAGACTATGACTAATGCCAGTAATTACTCTAAATGCTTTTTTGTACTTTGAAAATATCTTTCTTCTAAATTCAATCTCGCTTTCTAAGAAACTCTTAACCTCACATATTTGTTGTAGTCTGAAAGCCTGAGGGTTACTTTCTGTATGCTTTTCAGACCTTTCATAGTTTAATTGACTTTCAGAGTTTAAATTACTTAAATCTGGATAAACCTTGTTGTCTCCATCCATTTAATTAGTGGGAATCTCCATCCATTTAATTAGTGGGAATAACTAGAATCAGTTGTTCTGACATTTCTAGTGTTTAGTGTTGATCTTGCAGAAACTACAGGTTTTTGAAGTACATTAAATTTTAAAGGTTTTTCTGGCCCAGCAGGTTTTTCAGGCCCAGCAGGTTTTTCTGGCCCAGCAGGTTTTAAAGGTTTTTCGGGACCAGGCTCCAACTTTGACTCTACTTCTGCATCTAATTCTCTATGAAATCGTTCTAATCTTTCTTTCCAATTACGTGGGCGTTTTGTGTAACCCCAAGTTCTATTCATTTATTCAGATGAAGATACCTGAAAATGTCTGAAGATACCTGAAAATGTCTGAAAATCATTAAGTAGAAGGATATCGTTAAATTCTGGGTTATTCCAAAAATATTTGTTTCTTATCCTTTTCCACTCATTTATCACGTTTTGGTCTCGATAGTCAAACCAGTTTTCATTACTCTTATTGACCATAAAGTTAAATGAGCGGCCCAATTGCTCTTTGAAAATACTCCAGTCGACTGTGGAACTCTTCTGTCTGTTTTGTGTTTTAGACATTGGCCGCATGTTAAACCAAGAGTAACACAGTTCTGGATGATCTTTGAATTCCTTTATTGGTAGAACATGGTCCAACTCCTCATCTACTATTTGTATTTGTGATAGTCCCCTTTGGTAGTTTAACCAATCCCTGAAGAACTCATTGGAACAACCTAGATGTAATTTCGAGTTATCAGGGCACTCACCTTTGGCTATTTTGTTTAGATCAACTCTGACTTTATGACTTTCTCTATTACCATTTTTATCAAGATAACCTTTGTAGTATGAATTGAAACAAGCTCTACATTCGCGTTTTTTTCCTTCTTTACCGAATTCACCATCACTTAGTAATTTCACTTCTCCACATTTACCACATTTCTTGGTTAACGTGGAACCACATAATTTACAATAATCCAGTAAATTGCCTCTTCTATTCTTATCAAATTCACTTTCAGGTTTTGTTGCATTGCACTTAACACATTTAAATTTAGGCCCTGAAACTACTGGTTGATATCGATTAACAGGATACTGATAAACCGGTTCCCGATTAACCGGTTCCCGATAAACAGGAGACTGATTAATAGGAGACTGATTAACATTGACAGTACCATAATAGTTGTTGTTCACTGTACCATAATAGTTCATGTTAAATATCTGTCCTTCCATTTGACTCTCCATTTAAAGGATAACAAGTTTTTAAATTAAGGTTTTTTTAGTCTTTTAGGCTTTTTATTCCTGAAATTGGTAACCATTCATTGAATTTAACACTGTAACCTTTCCATTTCACTAATCCGTATTTTTTACCTTTAGTGGTCTTGCGCCTTATTATCTTCTCGATCTTGTATTCTATTTGGTCAGGATTAGGAACATAACTTAATTCCTCCTCATAGAAATATCATTGAATTTCTTCCCTTTGGTAATCTTCAAGTTTGTAGACGATTGGATGAGTGAAGATTATCTGTCTTATTTGAAAAACTTCTTCAGTGAAATTCGGCAAGTAGCCTTTGTCGAAAATAGTCTTGTACTTTGAAATTCTGACGCTGTCACCTACTTTGTACTTCGGGTCACCAAATGTTTCTTTAAGATGTAGACCGTAAAGGTTGTACCAGTGAGTGAAATGAGTTGTTGTACCCGCTCGCCAATTCATCTAGGACAACTACCCACTTGTCAGTTTCCTTTGCGGTGAAGTATTTCCACATTTTATCCTTTAAAGTTCTGTTTAATCTTTCCACAACTGCTGCCTTCTTACTTGAAAATGTAGAGAACCACTCTATGTTGTTTTCTCTCAAGTGTTTTTTAAAGTGTTGGTTGTAGAACTCATTGCCTTCGTCAAATTGGATTTTCGTTGGTTTAGCCTCCTCAAAGATCACTTTAAATGCATCTCTGATTTCTTCTCCTCTCTTGCTCTTAACAGCCATAGCCCAAGCATAGCGACTGAATAAGTCAATTACTGTCAAAATGAATCTGTTGCCTTTATTCTGTTTCTCAAATTTTTGCATGTCCACAAGATCTGCTTGCCACTGTTGATCGATGTACGATACCATTGTTTTCCTGAAGGTGAATTTCTTAATGGCCGGTTTGTGTAGTTGGTGAGTTGGTAGTGTTTCTAGAAATTCTTTAACTTCTTTTTGTTTAATAAATTTACCATCTTCCTTGACCTGTTTCCACATCTTACTCAAAGAACTGTAAGCCACGGGACTCTCGGGGTTGTAGTACAAATCCCTTAGGTACTGCTGTGTGTCATCCTTTACATCCATTTAAATGGGTGAAGTATTTATTTACGAGCCACACAACATGTTGATTTCAGGAGTCACCAATTGCGGTAAGACGCATTTTGCTCTTGACCTCTTAGAGAAGGAATATCGTCATAAGTTCCAGAACATAGTCATTTTCTGTCCCACTTACTTCAGAAACAAGACGTACAATAGGAGATGGATTTACGAAGACAAGAATGTTTTCATTGTCAATCCAATTGCTGTAGCCAATAATTTAGATCCTGTGCTTCAATTTGCCACCATGGCCTTCGAAGGATCACAGACATTATTCATCATTGATGACTGTGCTAATTTGAGAGACACAAAGAAGAAAGTGTCTGAGTTATGTAATCTTGCCTTTTCCGGTAGGCACTACAATCTGACTGTTTGGTTACTCGTTCAGAAGTACAACTCTGTTGTTAAGGACTTCAGAGAGAACATAAGGGTTTTAGTCCTTTTTTTCAACAAGGATGAATCGGCAATGAAAGATGCCTTAGAAGAAAATAGTGTTATCCCTAAAGACCAGAGGCAAAAATACATAGATGCCCTTAAAAAGACGAAAGGATCTAAATTAATCATAAGACTAGAACACCCATATGGTTTTATTCACGTTTAGTCTTTCTTCTTCTTTCCAACGAAATAGTAAATCCCAAAACCCAAGACGCTCAATCCTAAAATGATCCAAAGGTATTCGTAATTCTTCATTTCATCGCTGGGCTTGTAGTAATCGCTCAATTGCGGTTGTCTAGGAATGGTAATTCCATTATGCGGGTTTAAACTGTTGTACAATGAAAGTGAGGCGTCGGCATTTTTGAAGTCAATTGCTGCTTCATGTTCTCTCTTTAATTCAAGGTTAACGAAGTCAATGGTACTTTTCCTATGCTCATCCCATTCTGTGGATGCTCTTTGCAATTGCTCTTGAGCTAAATTATGTATCTTCATTTCATCCTCATAGCCATTCTTGTCTAGTTTTTTAAAAAGGTATCCAGAACCGGTGAAGGCTAAACCATTCACCAGCGCAGAACCAACCATCATAGCTATGCCTGCCATTTAGTTTAGTGTGATTTTAGCCAAAATGAGTAAAAATCAGGCGCAGTGAGTAAAAAATCAGGCGCAGTGAGTAAAGGTCAATTGGTACTGTACATCAAAACCATTAAGGTCGATAATGCCATTGTTTTCATCTAGGCGAATATTCAACTTGCCAACACTTGATTTGCACGGAATTTCCATGTTATCCCCAAAGGAATATGCTATCATATCTCCAAAGTTAGATTCTTTTATCGGTCTAGTGGCTAAGACATCTGATGGCTTGCCATTGCTCATTACATTGTTGACGATGTCACTGTGGAAAACAAAATAGTCCATTGGTCTAAAATTTATGGGCCTATCGCTTACAAACTCACCATTTGTTGGTAAAACTGGATATGTGGGGTAAGGCCATTCCGGTTTAAAGCCAAATAATTCATTGCTTTTACCAAAAAACATAATCTGGTAGAACTCTCCATTTTTTCTCTTAAGCATCTTCATTACTGTCCTACCAGTGGGTTCATCAACATCAAACTTAACAGCATTTTTGCTTAAACTATTTTCTTTCAATTCATTTGCAAACATCTTTGAAAAGCTTTCTAGGTCATAGAGACTATCGGGTATTTTAATCTCTGTAGCATCTATTGAAGATCCACGCACCTTAATTTCGTTATTTTGTTTTGCTTTACTTATGTTGTAGAATGTACAAGGTATCCCTGCAAATGTCAAACTGACGCTAATGACATTCTGAATTTCAGTGTTAAGATGTATGGTTAAATCATGTGATTTCTGTTCTGGGTAGTCACTGGAATTAATGTCCAATACGGTTTTCATTTATTGCACTTAAATTTTAATTTACTGTACTTAAATTTTAATTTATTGTACTTAAATTTTAATTTACTGTACTTAAATTTTAATTTACTGTACTTAAATTTTAATTTACTGCACTTAAATTTTAATTTACTGTACTTAAATTTTAATTTACTGTACTTAAATTCTACTTGATTATGTTTCTGGGTAAAATACCTTGATCGTAAAAGTATTCCAATGTTACATTACTTACTGCTACAATTCCGCCAAATTTAAGAATCTCTTCTAAGTTTGCCTGACTTGGCGGGCCAGTGGCAATTCTCAAGAATCTCTTAAGTAAATATGAGTAACCAATTGTTGCCGTCGCCAATAACACACTTTGGTACAGTGTATTGATGATTTCCTTCTTTCCTGGTGTTTCCATTTATTTAGAATGAAATCTTCATTGGTGACACCATCATTGGTGACACCATCATTGATGACACCAATCGATTCATATTTACAGTAAAATGATCTTAATGTTGCAAGTTAACAATCTTAATGTTGCAAGGAAACAATCTTAATGTTGCAAGGAAACAATCTGTGAATTTTGAATGTTAACTTGAGCATCAGAAACCACAAATATGTGCATTTTGTATGGCCCCTTTCCAGATTCTTTTGTTATCGACAATTGAATACCATCTTTAGTGTTTTGAAGCTTTTTGCCCGATCCGTGTAATCTATTGTCTTCAGTAGTTCTCAGGTCCAACCAAAGACCGTAGTTATCGAGTCTCCATAGTACTTTTTCATAGACATGTTGCAGTCGTAAGTTTTCTTTAAGTCTTCGGTCATGAAGTGTTTCTTGATCTCCTCCCATTGATCTAGCATTCTCATTCCTTCTGGAAATACCTGATTAGCAACTCCTTCGATGGTTATTTGAACTTTTGTGATGTTAGGATTTTCAAACTTTTCAGAATCTCTTGAACCATCAGTGTAATCAGAGATGAATAGAAGTAATAGTCCTTTTATGGACATTCGAGGAAAATTGATGTTCTCGTTGATCAGTGTTTCATTTGCCGTTACGTTGACAGTTTTGAAGTGATCTACCCAGTCGTAATAGATGGAGAAACCTGAATTGTACTTGTTTGTAAGCGTATTGGCTAATCCCTTGTTAGTTACTGTGTCATATTCAAAACTGATATTTTCAAGTTTGTAATTCATGTTTGCAGTTGTGCTGGTGACGATGATCTCCTCTTTTTGCGCTAAAGTAATCTCGATGATCACATCCTCTTGAATTGGAAACTTGTAAAATGGAGCATAGTTGAAAAATAGTTCAAAATCTAACGGTATCTTGTACTTGGTTCCAAATACTTTCTTCAGTGTTTTCTCATCGCTGGTTTCACCGGTAACATCGGCTTCTGCAACACCTGATCTCAACTTTCTAAGATTTTCTGACTAAAATACCTTGAAAAACACTATCGTTCCTTTGCTCTTGTGTTAACCAGAGATCTTTAAAAGTCGAATAATGACTGTATTCATTGAGATCAAATATCTGTTCCGTTCCCCACTTAATTACCATCTTGGATAACAGGTTTCTGCCGAGATTGTTAACCACGCTGTTCTTTGAATCACCAGAAATGGTGACATCAGCTGACAGAAAAAGAGACCTGGGTACAAAGAACGTATTTTCTCTTAAAGCAGGTATTCTAATGTACAATGTTTCTTTTGGATTAGCAGAAGACGGATTGTGCGTGATAATGTGATGATTTCTCTCGGCCTTTAATCCGAGTGGAATCTTATGACTCCTTTCAGTGTTGAGAAGTACTCCAGTTGTCATTCTATTTATTTGACTTGAAAATCATTCTATTTATTTGATCATTTCATCTCTGACTTGAAAATCATTCTATTTATTTGATCATTTCATCTCTGACTTGAAAATCATTCAATCATTGATTTTACTTAGCAGCTTTAACAGCTTTAATACCTTTAACACCTTCTATCAAACCATAAATTATGGAGCTAACAACAACAATCACTAGAATGACTAGATGTTCGGCCATGAACCCAACAACTGCACCAATTGTTTTCAGGAGAAATGATACGATAGAACCGATGATTCCCGGTAAAGCCGCAACTGATTTCTTGGCTAGTTCTTTTAGCCATTCAGCAAACTTCTTTAGTCCTTCTCTAACTTTATCTTGAATCGATGATGGTTTATCCGGACTTGGCGGAGTAGGACTTGGTGGTACTGGTTTATGCACAGGTTTCAAAGCATTACTGATACCAAGACCTAAAGTGGTAATTATCATAATCACTGCAGTTACTATTGCAGTGATTGTAAGGCCTTCAATCTTAAAAAGTAACTTGATTCTGTCCTTGAGTGAAATCTGTGAATCTGGTTTCTTCAAGACATCAGTGATCAAACGTTTCAGTTTTCTAGTTTGTGATTCCCTCTCATTGTCTAACCTCCATACCTTTGCCTGTTCCTCGTACAATCTGTCTTCTAGTTCATCTATTTGCTTTTTCAACTCGTCTCTTTCTCCAGCATCTTCCTTTGCTTTAGCATAGTCTATTTTTAGATTGTTAAGTTCTTCTTCTAGGTTAACTATTTTCATTTTACTCATATATCTCTCCATCTTAACTGTTGCATGAACATCCCCACTGTGTAATAACCCTCTACGTTCTCTCAAAGCGTTATCTGAAAAACCAAATGCCCTTAATTCTTCATCAGTAGCATCTATGATTTTATCTATTAGTGTTTGGTTCATCGTATCTTCATCTAAACTTCCATCTTCACTATTGATTACGTCAGTAATTTGTGAATCAAAATCTGTTATCTGTATTGTCGGTATATTGATTCGTGTTCTTGACGGTGACGGCGGACGTAAGTCATGAACAATTTCCTGCATTTGAATTTGTTTTTTTGGTGTTGACGTTTTATCATCACCTCTTAGATTATGAAGGAAAGCAGCTGTTTCTATTCTCTCTTGTCTTTTCTTTTCAACTTCAGCTTCTTGTTCTCGTCTTAGTTCGGCAATACGTCATGTGTCTTTAAAATAAATATTTTTGTCATTTATTAACTCCATTACTGATTTACCACCAGGAAAGCTTGTTATTGTAGAATTGGCTAAAAGACTACCATTTTTATCTGTTATTCTAACCCAAACTAGTTCTCCTTTATTGTGTCCTATCATGTAGAGAGTTTCATTTGTTATTCCTTTTAAGAGCTCATTACCAGAAATTACGATATCACGATTAAGGCCATCAATGATATGTTCATTGACTTCTTCTGCTGTAAAAACAAGTCTGGAAAGAGTCTTTAAATCTCCGGGAGTAAATCTCTTCGGTTTGTCATTAATAAATTTTTCAGATCTAAGCACTTCCAATCTATTATTTTCGTTAACTTTTGCATCCTCTTTATTGTCTCTTTCATCAAAAATCTTTCTCATTTTTTCAGATTCCTTTTCATTTCTAACAGGCCAATTTGTTTCATCAGCAGGGTCATTAACACGTGTATTGTTAAATGTATCAGCGGTAGTTAGATTTTTAACACTTTCATCTTGAATCCTATTTAAGAAATCCAAAACACCCTTGTCAGAATCTGTGGTGTAAGTTGTGCCGTCATCAGGTACTGGGGTAATGAATGATGTTTCAGCAGTTCTACTGTTATTTTCTAAAAACCGATAATTTTCTAAGTCCTCCATTTGGATATCTTCTCCTACTCCTCTTCCTTCAGCCATTTACTTTACAGTAATAAAAATTAAACTTCCAACAACAGCATAGAGGATAAACTTGATTGTTTCATGGGTATCATCAGATTTATTGGTTTCATCAGTCTTATTGGACACAACAGGCCTGACCTGCCCAGTAGGCCTACCAGTTGCGTCAGCCTTACTTGTTACAGCATTTTTACTTGTTACAGCAGTTTTACTGGACACAACAGTCTTCACATCTTTTGGTGTGGTAGTGATATTAGCCTTAACCCTTATCTTCTTAGAAGTTTGTCCTTGCATCAATAGAGGAGGAAAGGTCTTTTCATTGTTAATGTTATTCTTACCAGGCTTCAAGTGTTTAGTTGCTATCAGGATATCATTGTTGTAATTCTCGATCTTACCGATCTTGAGTACCATGTCAGACCCTATGATGTACAGACCTGGGGCAATTACATAGTCTAATCGTGTGTGAGTGTCCGACAGTGCTTTCTGGTATCTAGCAATTGAGGTAGGGATATCCACATGCTGTTCAATTGAGTCACTTAGCAGTTTGATGAATTCCTTCTGGGCATCAAATTCAGTTCCTGTTGTCCCAGTAATCGGGGTTCTAGTTAGGGCCTGTGATCCCAGTATGCAGTAAACATATGTTCTGATGGAATCATTCAATCTTTCTATCCCTGGATTCGAGATACCTGAGGACTTAAGAGTCATGAATTGTTGGTATGATTGATCGTGTGGCTGTTTGAGAACCTCAAAAATATGTTTATGTTGATTAACATACCACTGGATCCAACCCTGATCGTATTTGAAGTTATCCATCCCAGCGTCCCAATCAGATTTAAACATTGGTGGCGTTCTATTCTCGTGAATTTGCATTAAGAAGAAATTGATTTTAGAGTTATCGATGTAGTAACCAGGGTCAGTTATGCTTGGGTTGTAATCCGGTTCACCCCAGGAAGCCCATCCATCATTACTTTCAAACAATGAAAAATCATATTCGTTTTTTAAGCCAAATTCGCTTAGTAACTCGCATAGTTTCCTACGGTTAATGTTATTATTTGTTTCATTGAAATTGCTTTCTCCCAAAATGAGGATATCAAGGTTTTTCATAATTTTTCTGATTTGATAGTAAGTGTGGAACCTGTAAAGTGACCTGATCATTTGATTGCTGCTGTTCAGATGCTGTAGTGAAATGCCACATCCAGTTGTCGCGAACCATACGGCCATGTTAAACTGGGTGTGGTAGAACGCCAGTGGGTTTTTTTCAAGTCTAAGACAATCATCTCTGTTTTTCAATTTTAAAAACTCTGGCGTGATATCACTTTCTTGTACTTTGAAAAATCTGTTAGTGGTAACATAGGCATCAAATTGACAAAAGTCAAATGTAATTTTATCCTTATGCTTCGTTGCCAATGGGTAATACATTTAATTTACTTGAATTTTGGTAAGGGTCAAAAACAACCAACTTAAGTAAGTAATAGGGAAACTTGTAGTTTTATCCATGTTACGTATTTTAGTAAGTTTGGTAGGTTTTGGGAAAAAAACCAAAGACCCCCCAGTGTTAACAGAAATTTTTCCATGTTGGGTTTTTGGTAGTGTTTATGGGTTAAAACAATGAATTATTGACAAATGTACATGAATAATGATGAAGGGTGAAGTTTTTTGCCCAAATTTCCAGAAAAGTCGTAGGATAGTCGTACATTCGTTTCCCTATTACTGCAAGGGCCGTTTAAGGTGACTAGGAAAGTGAGTGACGTTGATTGCGAAATCAATGTCGGTACTTCTTGCAAGAAGCTGAGGGTGTATCATGTTAACTTACTCAAGCAGTGGAAGTCTAGGGAAAATGTCGCATTTTTTAGTGAGGAAGAATCTGGTGATACTCCACAGGCGACACCTGGTGGGGATGACGAAACTCAAACTTGGCGTGATGTTCAAATTTCTTCGTTGCTTGATCCTGATCTGCAGCGTCGCATCAAGGCGTTGTTAAAAGAATTTTCGGATATCTTCTCTGAAAAACCCGGTCGAACACAACTGATTCAACACCACATCAAAACGTTTTATGACAGACATGTGCGTCAACGTGGGTATCGATTGCCAAAATCCTTAGAGCGCAATGTAAAAATGCATATAGCTGAATTGCTCGAAATGGGTAACATTCAACATTGTGTCAGTGCGTACGCGGCGCCGCTGGTAGTCGTCCCAAAAAAATGCGGCGACATCAGACTATGTGTAAATTACAAACAACTCAACGAAGTGTCTGAATTTGACCTCTTTCCAGTTCCCCGTGTGGACGAGTTGTTAGAGAAAGTTGGCAATTCAAAGTACTTGACTACGCTAGACGCGACAAAAGGCTACTGGCAAATACCTTTGGCCGAAAGTTCCAAACTTAAAAGTTGCTTCACTTGCGAATTTGGGACATATTGCTTTAATGTCATGCTTTTCGGTCTTCATTCTAGTGGCGCTACCTACATAAGACTCATGCAGGAACTCCTTAGTGACTTAGACTATGCTGAGGCGTACATTGATGACATCATCATATTCAGCGAAACGTTCGAAGACCACATGAGAGATTTGCGTGAAGTATTCACTCGAATCAGGCGCGCGAAACTTACGCTAAAACCTGCAAATGCGTTGCAGGTAATGCTGCCTTAGATTACTTAGGTTTCGTGGTGGGTAGTGGTTCGCTGCAACCAGTGGAGGCGAAGGTTCTTACGATTAAGAATTTTCCACAACCTGAGACTAAGAAACAAGTCCGATCGTTCATAGGCTAGGTTTCTTACTACAACCGTTTCATCCCAAACTATTCCGAAATCGCCGCGCCTATCACGGATTTGACAAAGAAGGGGCAGCCCAATCGCATCCGTTGGACCGAAACTTGTGAGCGTGCATTCATGAGACTGAAGAAAATAATGTCAGAGTCTTAAAATCGCCATACTATGACAGTGACTTATTTCTTCAAGTGGACGCAAGTGACCGCGGAATTGGCGCAATTCTGTATCAATTAGATAACGATGGCCTTGAGCATCCAGTTGTGTACGCAAGTCGGAAAATGTTACAGCGCGAGCGAAACTACGCCCCAATTGAAAAAGAGTGCCTTGGGCTTGTCTCGGCCGTTGACCATTTTCGCCATTTTTTATACGGCAGATATTTCATTGTTGAGGTCGATGCCAACCCTCTGGTTTGGTTGAACAGTTGCCAGGACAAGAGTATGAAATTGTTAAAATGGTCGCTAAGATTACAAGAATATTCAATGACAATTGTGCACAAATCTGGGAAACATCATGTAAATGTGGACATTTTATCAAGGATGTGAATTTTAGTAATAGAGACGTTAAAAAAACTGTTGGTAACGTAGAGCATACGTCTTTTGTGAAAACTGTGAGATGCGTTCGAATTATTCTCTTTGCTAAAAAAAATCATGCAACGATTGTTTTTATCCCCGCCTCCGGTGTGTTATAATCCAAACTCTATTGACTATTTTACAATTCTATTCTACGGACTTTGTGTTACGTGAACTTTAATTTGTGTTACGTGTCGGGTAATACATACCGCGCGCAGGGAGCATAGGGGCAGACTGATAAATAACACCGAGAAGGCCGCACGAGACTTTGGAAAGTAGGCAGAATGAAGGCGGAGTCCTGAAGTCCGAATGTTGAGTCCGAGCAAGCTAAAGGCAGGGGTGCCGCGACGTGAGAAAGCCGAACAAAAGCTCCATGAGGAGGCCGAACGGAAGCTGTGCAAACAGGGACGAATCGCTGGGTCACGAGACGAGCACGGAGAGAAACGAACGTAAGATACAACTTGTAAGAATGATTCGAGGAATCACGAGGCGTCAAGTCTGTGTGCGTGCTGAGGTAATGCAATTCGAACTTAGTGAAACAATTGAAACCGTAAAGTCTGCTCCCATCGCGAGAACTTATGTCGACTCGCGCCGCTACTCAGTTAAAGGCATTTACAATACCCGTATATATGTTATTTTGTGAATTAAACTTGTATGTTATATTTCCTTTGAAAACCTCGTTCAATTCCTTTATACACTGCATCGATCTACTGCAAAACGCGACAACCCAAGGAACTCGCCTTAGCGTTCGCAACAATGGCTCTAAAAGAAGAAATGCCAACTCCCAGAATTGTGAGATGTTCACATCGTTTGTTCCTGGGAAGGCGGCAGTGCAGCATGGTAGCTCTGTTCTGTGCCTTAACGTTTTTGAATGATGCGGGCTTTGGCTAGGCTTTCTCTCGGTCGGACATCAAGGGACAGTCCACCAGTACAGAATTACCGAATTGTGA
Source organism: Lineus longissimus (assembly GCF_910592395.1). Lineage (NCBI taxonomy): Eukaryota > Metazoa > Nemertea > Pilidiophora > Heteronemertea > Lineidae > Lineus > Lineus longissimus. The sequence continues at coordinate 13,110,621 of NC_088317.1, read as the reverse complement.
CGACTACCGGGCTTGGCAACTGGCCGGAGAGCAGCACTTGGTCACGTCACGACAATTAAAATTTCAAGCGATTAAACAAAACACGCCATAAACAATTCGGCAAATTCTTCAGTGCAAACATGACGATGCATTGTATATCAAAGCGTATAATCAGTCACCATCATGTTGCAAGACGTACCCATTGCTGTACAGCCAATTGACGAATTTCTTCTCTATTTTTCCGCCGTTCTCAAAATTTTTTAATCCCATGCATGTACACGCGAACAGTGACTTCTCAGCGTTGTGAACTCCCGATCCAACAGTACTTGAATTTGCAATTACAATGCAGGCGTCCTTACTTGCATTTCTATTTACTAAGGACTGACACTTTCGTACGTACGCTGACATGGCTGATGGAAATGTCTTCGCGATCATGGAGCAGTTAAAACCCTATATCAATAAAAAAATGCCACTAAACACGTCGTTTTACTGTAAAAGTTTGGTCAACGGAACATCCCACCAAGTGCTAAACTGATATACATGATAAAGTAGCCTTCTTATGCACAGAGGAATATTTCATTACCTAATGCACTAAGAAGTCATCTCTACCTGCTGTTGAAGGAGTGAATGATTGGTGATCTGTACACAGTCTTATTTTATAGTTGAAAGTATGGTTTGATAAAGGAGTTTAATGACCTCTGCGCGCGTTGTAATCTCGCAAGCATTTGCCTCATCTAGCATAAAAAGCAACACGCTACTCATGCCGATCCACCATCGTTGTGCCTATATCCATCCTAGAAAGGAGGTGACTTTAGGACTGATATTCACCGCCGGCATGCACGCTATTGTGTTTACAGAACATTATTAGACCCATTCCCTAGACGATTAGAGATACATTCTGTATAAGTCATCCTGGCCATGGTTCTGCTGAAAAATGTCGATGATGATTAGAGGATCCATGTAAACAGACTGTGATTATTTTTCTGTTAATCAGATATCGATCGAACACTATGAGTGAATGAAAAGAAATCAATATTAGAGGCATCATCATCTTACATATCGTCTGAAGAATTTGTACAAAGTGTGCCAACATAAAGGGGTGTTATCCGAGGCTTTTGCGTGAGGAAGTCTGATGGTTAAGAAATCGTTAGTCTTGTTTTGTATTTGTCAGTGTTTCTTAGGTCGCAATTTTCGGCTTTTAAAAGAGTCTTAGTTCAGATCTTCTTCAGATTCGTGAACGCGATAAGACATACGTTCCAAGACTATTGCAACATATAAACACTATAGTTAAATCTTAACTAAGAATCGTACATGAATCTTGAAAAGGGCAGCGACTCCTGGCCTAGGGTAACCTTCCTTTAACACTCGATACGCTTCCTTTAACACGACGCTCTTTAACACTACTGTCGTCATTACGTTGTAATTTATTGACCGAATCTCAACTTCTCGAAACTGATGCATTATAATCAGTCTCTTGAATATGCTGCGTACTCAGTTGTTTTCAAATAGGCGTTTGTCACAGCGGTTGCCGGTACATGTATGTAGTTAGGACTTGTTTCCCAAACCCATTTGCACCATGTCTTCAGACCTGAGAGAGAGATTGATAAATCAAGTTTAAAAGCAGGCCGAGAATCGGCCAGGCCTAAGCTAGCCTCTGTCCAGGGAAAGGATATCGTTTTTAATGTTGGACAGATTGTGTCGTTGGAGTCTTGTAATTATATACATGTTGTGCTCATGAGGTAATAAGGTTCTTAAAACATGAATTGAGTGTCTGGTTAGCAAACAAATGGCAAATAATCTTACGACTTTTGTGTGCACTAAAAAGGAACTGTAAAACTGTTGTTGTTCCATAGGTCTGCAACAAGTTACACGGCATGTACAGAATTAAAGAGAAAATGCCATTTCTGGTAACATCAATATACTATCACGGAGCTTGCGATGCCATAGTAGTATATAATGCATACTTTTTGTTTGATAAGCAATTCCTTGCGATAGAAATGGCGACTTTTCACAGGGAAAAACGACTATTGCTTTGTTAGATACATTTGGAAGTAGAATTAGACATCCGATTCCTGCAAATGAATTACTGGGCATGTACAGAATTAAAGAAAAAATGCCATTTCTGGTAACATCAGTATACTATCACAGAGCTTTAGATGCCATAGTAGTATATAATGCATACATTTTGTCTGATAAGCAATTCCTTATCTACAAGTTTGAGAACGATAAATGGAGTGTGAACGATTTTTATGTCACTAAGCGGAATTTAGGAATGGCTGCTTTACAAGACGTATATTTTGTTGCTTGGAGAAAGATGCCAACATATGTATAAATCGCAGGCGAATTTAAAAACTATATCGTTTCCGCTTATTCAGGAGCAATTCAGAAAAATTGCAGATCGTAACCCTGCTTTCTATCGCGTGTTCGCCTGCGAGACAAAGTTCCTGATTCGATGGTTAGGCCCGGATTTTGTCTTGTTTGTCAGTCTGTATTGACTGAAAAGTCTGGGTTTCGTCTTGGAAAGGACCTTCATCAAGAAACTGTACAGCTGTAGATATAAAGATATCGCGACCGTCCACCAAGATTGCATAACTTATTTGGATGCGAGATTGACGGAAGTTATTATTTTTTCACGCCACGCCCCACACCCGCGATAAGGTATTACAAGAGAGGGTCGCTGCAGCCGGTGTTGTGGCTTCACGATGGATTTCATGAATTACAGTACACATTTCGAACCGGTCCGTTAACTAACTCACAACTTGATATTGACCTCTTACTAAAAGGCCTTAATTTTCGAGAAACTCATTTACTTAAAGGCCTTAATTATCGAGGAACGCATTTTCAAAAGCCTAATTATACAAGTAAGTGCAGTGAAAAGATAGGTTCTGGTGGATTTATCATCAAATCGCTAATCTACAGGTTTTACGTATACACCAGCAACACGGGTAATCTGGTAGTCTGGTGGTGCCCTCACGTTAAAATCGAAGTCTTCCAACTAGTTTGAATCCACATTCAATCGGCCAATGGCAAAATGTCATTGTGATGAATGATCGAAAGGGACTCTGGCTGATGGGAATATTATATCTCGTTTTGGAGGAGGTATTTTGCACCTAAATCCTTACGTCATTAAAATTGCCGGAAATTTATCAAAATATCAGAGATATGCTGAAAACAATCCAACCTACAGCTAGTCTACTCCTGGCGCTCATTTAGACACACTATTAAAGTGGCCCGTCTTTTTCGCCGGCTTTGAAACATCGAGTTTAGACGAGAAAAGTTATCTTCTGAGTAACGTTTGGTGGGAAATGCCACGTTTGATGGTCAACTGTACCCACGATCATAAAAAACAGTAGTGTATGACTTCAATCACCCTTAAATGTCATTTCGTGGTTTCAAACTACATATTATGCGACTACGTTTCGTTGAACTATACGTACATAACGGACGTGGATGAACGATGCCAAAGAAAAATCTCCAGTCATTCGAAGTTTACTCGAAATTACATTGTATCTCATATATCTTTTATTGGCCGAAACTTTGCTAGTTTTAACGGGATTTTTCCTCGTATATTGATACTGTGTAGTGGGTTGATGGTCACCTGTAATTAAAGTGCACATACAGATACAAAAGTCAGGTCTGCTCAGTTAATTGAAGGTGAGTGATTTCATATATTACAGATATACCCGCCTATTTTACACGCCGATTAGTACTCTTGGGGGAGCTTCGTGCTCGCTTTGTTACGTGTGGCAAGAAAATATCTGCCCCACAATACCGCCTTTACATACTTACTCTCAAAATAGTAAGTACTAGCTGGACATTCTTTTTGTCACAAGTATGAATGTATAATTTAACTGATGACAAAATGCACTTCAATGATACATCGGATTAGAATCTGTAAATAAATGTATGAAAGTGATTTTAGGAAGGGAAAAACGCCTCAGCCAGATTTTACATAGACGCACTTATTTGGCGTACTGTAATGGTAAAGGTTATGTCAATACGCACTTGCTGGTGTCTCTGTCGTCATTTTTACTCGTTCGATTTATATCAGATCATGTTTTAGTAGTGCTTCCTTAACATATACCCGCTAAAGATGGACACCCTCTTTTCTAAGGACGTTGGTTTGGTCCAGAAGCGGTATTTCAGATCAATTTCACCTTTGTAATCATGACACCTCTTTATTAATGACATCCATTTTTTAGTAACAAGGGTGTTTTAATAGAGAGATATAATTGTATTTGTTAGCACGTGATCCAAATACACTTGTGGGGCGAAAAAAGGAGAGTTATATTGCACCGCCATATAGCAATGGTGGCGTGGCGTTACGTGCATGTCAAGACGAGATTGTTTTGAAAGTACATGTAGTAAATGTTTTCGAAGAGATATAAAGATTTTTTCGTTGTTTTCTATGATAGGCCTTAAATAGAGACAGGAAAGGATTTTGAGTTTGTAAAAAAGCTCATAGAGGGTTTTTATTTCCCTAAAAAAACTCAACGGGGTACATATATAATTAGATGTTGGCTGAAAAAACCCTTAAAGTTCTTTCAAGTCCTAAAACGTTTTTTTCTCGAGAGTATGTTGTTTCTCGGCTGGTAGCTTGAATTCAAAGAAACAATGAGCGAAACTTAGAGGATTGTTAAACTAGATGTATGCTTCAAATGATTATAATGCTGAACGTTTGTGACAATTGGGACGAAGGTAATGGTAATACACCATTGGATAATTCATACATTTACACTGAATTAAACACCTCGAGATATCTATAGACTTCCTCACTCCTTTCTTCATCAATTTTTCTGACATCAGAAGCTACAGGTAAAATAAAAACTTCATTCCCTGTCATTAAAATTGCTTCATCTTCACTTTTCTTATTACTGAGGGAGATGGGACTTTGGAATATAACATTAATTTTCTCATAAAATTTATTTACACGCGCGATTATTCCTTCTGATGGGAAACAGAGAATTTGGAATAAGCTAACATCGTTCATCATGCCACTGTGATGAAAGAAAACCAAAAACCTATTTCTAAGTTTATAGAGGGCGCTGTGCATTTTACCAACCCCCGATGAATAAGATGTTTTACGCGTCAACTTCGCCTGCCACTTGGCTGATTTCCCCTTCCCCTTGTGGTAAACCGTAACGGTTACACCACCAGTATATCTCTTGTTAACGCCAAATATTCTCCCGTCTAAAGTGATGAAAATAAATGGACTCAATAGCTCTGGAAAGGCGGATCCATTTGAAAGCATTCCTGTACCATTACTCCATGTTAACGTGTACACCGTCAATGATAATGTTAGTTTCGAAAGAAGACACCTAATAATTATGCCATTATGAAAACAGTAAGGATCAATGTGTGCGTTACAACGGTAACATCGATTGCCTTTCGAAATTATAATTTGGCCGAATAGATTTCCGCTTAATGCGAAGAGAAACTTGTAAGCATAGACCTTGGGTTGGCCCCTCGGACCAACATGGGCCAGAAGTAACAATTTCATGTCATAAATCTCCTTAAAAAGTGCGACATGTTCACTTAAAGCTGAAGTATTTTTCACAAGAAGATAGTCCCCTGTTTCCACTAATCTGTTGTAAACAAGTATGGATTTCAGTGTTACTCCCGACTCGTCATGAAATTTGTGAATAAATACAATAGAATTCGTCTCATGGTCGTATAAATACGAAAACTTACTGCCGAACTCCAATATGGCGGAAGCTGGTGGTTTAAACAATATTTTCATAGAGCGTCTGTAGCTAATGTTTTTCGGTCTTGAATCCTAAAAAAGGAACAGACTGGCAATGTCACGCACACTCAGGTTACTCGAATATACTTAGTACTTGTTGGGTGCCACTGAGCCTGTTAACCGCGAAGCTGGACTTAATACGGTAGGGCATACAACAGAACGCAAATATCTAGCAGACCTGGCTCAAAGCATTCCACCAGCTGTCATTATAATCGTCAAGGCCCCAAAAGCCGTATATGTTTCTTTAGTAGCATGTATCTTTGAACTCGATCGACAAGTAGGGGAACCAGCCAGTGACTCGGCCGGAAGTCGAAGCCACGAGCTCAAACATGCTGTCGACACGTACCACTGCACCACTGGGGCTCAGTTTTGTTGTAACTTCACTTAGCACGGATTATTTTGTCCCGATCCCCCTCCCCATCGAGTTTATACTGACTTTGAAGGCCTACGCCGTTCGTCAAATATTTAAAATGGAAAGTGAATTGCGTTAACACGTACAGTGCACTTGATATAGTTTTTAACATTGCCGTTGTGTAGACAAATGTACAAATGCTGCAAATACCAAATTTCAGCAAACTCGTATGCACCATAACAGTTACTGCTCTTTACGACATTGTGTATCGGCGTAGTCTTCTAATGGTTGTTACCTGAAGTTGATGCATCTGATATCCCAACGTGGTCTTCACCTCCTCCTTCTCCATACACGTTCCCTTCTTTGAGCTGATTTGACAGATCATTTTTCCGTATCTTGGCAGTGAGTTCACGGTCGCACAACTGATCGTCATCAAACAGAGGAAAAAACACTCGAAGAACGAATCCTGGTTATTATTTTGAAACAGTGGTTCAACTATTTCTCTGTCAATGATTAACCTTTTAAAATGGAAATCCTTAATTTGTTTCATTATTCTATTTTTCATTGAGGTTCTCAAACGTTATTTGAAAAGGTAAACTAAAGTTCAGGTACACAGTATTGTAACTGCTCAATTTCAGACTTTTCACAGAACTACACACATTGTCCTTACCACTTTCTCTGCAACTATTGTGAAACATAGGACTTGTCCTAAGTGTTGCCGTCGGGATTTGAAACCATTTGGTGACCATAGATAAGCGCTGCTGAATTTCATGAAATATGTATTCGTCATATCTCTCTGCTAGACAAACAGTGCGCCAAATAGGAAACAATTTCAATTTCAGTTTCAGTTTATTCTGTATTGATACCATGTGGTTATTACAGAGGTGAATAAGCAAGATAAACCATGTACAGTATGAAATGTATGCAAATAAAAACATATAGATATTATTACAGAGATTAAAGGAGATACATGTTTTAAACATGATACACCCAAGTGCATATACCAACTTAGAATCACACGCTATATCACCGAATGTCCAATCGTATTTGGTGTAAGATTAGGTTTGGGGTAGCTACGTCCTTGAGTGCATGCAATTGTGGCAACGCATGTCGTAGTGTTTAGTCATAACATGAGACACTGCACTCGCACTCGTGGAACAGCGTCGTGTTATTTCATAATGAATGGATAACCCGCCTACTCTAGTAACAGGCCAAGTTGCTGTAAATCAAGAAGCACTGCAAATACTGGATCCACTCACCAATAAGATGCTAAGCCCAACAATACCCGATTTCTACTACCGCCTCGATGGGTCGAGCCTAAACAACCGGGAATAGTAGTAGACCTTTCGCAGCCATAAAAGTGGTGGGATAGCTTGTTTTCGTTTCTTCCAATTGGTCTTTAATTGTAATATGAAAGTTCCGCTGTAGAGTCATGACCATTCATGACGATTACGTTGTTAACTCTTGAATAGATATCCCACCCCACTAGGGTATTGTCGGGCTTGGGATCTTATTGGCGAGTGGATCCTGTAGAATCTAATAAGCGAATTAAAATTGTAAAAGTAGGCTGTCGGTTTTGACTTGACGAGGCATTTTTTATAACATCGATCTAGTACCCTAAAAATCCGTAAGGGGCGCGTTATCAATAACTCTTCTAAAATGAAGGTAAAATATGTATCACATGATCGTAAATTTTTAAAAGATGAAAGTATGTATATAAATGATGCGCAAACATAGACCAACGGAAGAGCAAGAGTATTCTTGAACCTTATAGCAGTGACTATTTGGGTCATCGAAACTTCTATGATTTATCAATGCTAGCTCATCCCAGTCTTAGGTTTTTACCGGGTCAAACAAAACTCCTCATATTTAAAAGAGGGTCCGATCCGTGAGGGAGCTCCTCTTCAAGGTGCGTGATCACACTAAGTCCTATTTAGCCTGGGGATCACTATCCTAAAATTATCAATTTGAGAACCAAATCTCCACTTTCATTTGCCCATTTCTGCAGGATCTCAATGAATTGTGCACAACTGAATGTCGGTCGCTTTTCTCATCGGTGAAAACATCTTTTATTGCTGCAAATTTGGCCAAGTCGAAAAGCAATGGCTATTCTTTGACCTCATGTCCAAATACTTATGCACTATCAAGTGGTTTACTTGATAGGGATCAGCTCATCTAATCATAGTAGCCATAAAGACGAGACAAGAAAAAGAGCTCATCTCGTCACTGTGCAACGCTGCACTGTGACTAACGAGTACTTCCTCGAGCCGCGACAAGTGGCATGTCATCAAGTCGCCACACGGAGGTCGAGTTGGAATATGTAAAACCATGCGATTATAAAAAAATCAAGATAGAAATTGTTGTATCTGGTATCAAACAAATAAAGGGAAGCATCGGGCTACATGTTAGACGAAATTAAATGCAAAGCTATTAAATTTAGCAAATGTCGAGACAGTTAGAAAATATTGCATCAATTGTTCAACCTGAATTGTTCGCAGCTTTACGGGGAATTCGCAATTGCTTCATCAAAATTCTTTTGACTAACGTATAGAGAATTAAACTGGCTACCAGATCTAGATGCGCCTCATTTAATCTCGATAATGTGATACTTTTTTAAAGGTCCTCTTCCCACTTTTTTAGGCCTTGTTGCTTTTCCAGCGCAAATCAGATCGGTATCGTCGAGGAGAGGCTGACATGGACTTGTCGAGGTCGTTACTCTAGAAATTACATCGGCATTAAAAGGAACACGAATTTGGCAGTTAATACCGGAACATCCCTACAAATAGGCGCTGGTCTCCGTCCAGCACTGTAAGTGTGACCAATTAGCATGTAGTTTGTCACATTTGCTAATTTTCTAGTTGAATCGTTAGCCTGGTTCAAAACTTAAACAACACTGCAGCAAATTCGGTGTCAAAGCAAGGTGATATTCATCCGCATTACAACTACGTGAAGGAGTTCCCTGATAACCCTAAAGCATCGGTTTGAGATGGGATTTCGTTTGGCAACCTACTGCAATTGCTGCAGTATCCTGTAACATTACAATATTTACATTAGATTATTGGAAGATTCTCCGTAAAGATTAATACACTGTTGGGCAAAATGGTTGTCATCCCTATAGAAAATTGTGAGTTTCAGGTTTATATCCATATTTCTCCACAATGATGGTCAGGTTTCTTTCATTCTTAGATTGAAATTGACATGATTGATATAATTCAATTTCGTCACAGGGTATGGCAGTCGTGTGATGTAATAAGACACTATAAAAGGAGTGTTTCTGCTGACCATGTCCTTTCGGTCCTATGCCTAGTCCACAGCCGACTAGGTGTTCGTGCATTCTCCTGGTTAACCAACGCAATCCTATTGAATTTTCTTGACCAGCCAATGCAGAACTTGTCATGCCCGGCCCATACAGCCAAATTCAGCGAGGTGAGGCCATTGGAAAGTGGCGCAGCGGGCAAGGTCATGGCGCCATCGCCGAAGTGATGGGACTTTCGAAAAGGACGGTGCAAAGGTGGATTTCGAAGTGGCGAGGACGGTAATGTTAACGTTAGGAGATCTGCTGGTCGTCCTCGCATCCACACTGACAACATTTTGGGAAACATGTTGGCCAACATGTTGTCCACGTGCGATGTTATCGAAAATGTTGGCAGTGTGTACAGTTCGGAAACATTCGGTAACATGTTGGCCAAATGTTGCTCAAATATTGTCGAAATAATACAAAATCAATTTTGTTGCCGAGATGCTAATGATGTTGAGCTAAGCCATGTGATGTAGTCAAAATGGCAGCCTCCAAGCAAGGAATGGATACTGAGTGAAGTTGAACAACTTATTGCAGTATGGGAAAGTTGTGCCTGTTTATGGGATGTAACATCCAGGGAATATAAAGACAAGAACAAAAAGAAAGCTGATATTCTAGAAATAGCTACAAAATTTGCCCCATGCTGGTGTCTCATATAAATCCGTGACCATGGTCTTGTCCACACTCTTTTCTCATCTTTACGTCTTCTTCGCCGTCTTTCAATCAGGATACTAAAATTATGGCAGAGCCACCGACAATACATCTTCTTCTCTTGGAATCTTCCATTGTTTATGAATTTCCCTCCAAAATATTCCCTCCAAAATCCTCATTTCTCGGAAACATTCGACAACAAGTTGCCCAACATGTTGTCGAATGTTGTCATGTGTATACAGGGCCAAATTTTCGATAACATCGCACCTGGACAACATGTTGGCCAACATGTTTCCCAAAATGTTGTCAGTGTGTACAGAGCTTTATGAAAGAGACGACCGTCATCTCTTGCGTCGTTGCGGTGCAGATCGTAAGAAAACGACGACACAGCTGCGCAATGACTGGCACAACCTGGATAATGTTGACGCTAATCGGACAACGGTAAACCGTAGGCTGATTGCTGCCGGGTATCATGCAAGAAGGCAGGTAGTTTGTCCCAAATTGATAGATGCGGCAAAACGTCGACGGCTTCTGTGGGCGAGAGCGCATGCTGACGTGCCGGACGAAATGTGGCGCCACATCGTCTTTGGTGACGAGTCCCGTTTCTTGCTGTTCCGTGTTAATGGCAGGGTCAGAGTTCGTCGATTACCAGGCGAGCAGCTTCGGGAAGACTGTGTAGGCCTGCGTGTTCCATTTGGAGGTGGTTCAGTACATATCTGGGGCGCCATTTATTATCATGGAAAAACTGCAGTCCGGTCCTAGAGCAAAATGTAAACGGTCTCCTCTACTTGGAGATCCTCCGAGATCACGTGCTGCCAGAAGCAAGGGCCCACTTCGGCAACAACTGGACACTAGCAGACGACAACGCCAGACCCCACAGAGCAGCAACAGTGAACAATTTCTTGCACGAACAAGACGTCAACCGTCTGGACTGGCCTCCTCACAGCCCGGATATGAACCCCATAGAGCACCTGTGGGACCATATCGGCAGAGAACTCGAAAATTTGGACCCTCAGCCTCGGAACCTTTCCGACCTTGGTGATGCAATTGTCCGTATTTGGGGCAAAATCCCCCAACGAAGGATGCAAAGCCTCGATACAAGCATGTCCCGACGAATTGCAGCGCTCATTGTAGCCCGTGGGGGCAATACGCGATATTAGGTATGCAAGCAGTGAGAAATTACCCAATTGACTGTGCAATTCCTATCAATTTGGACAATCAAATCTGGTCAGATGGAGAGAACAGAGTGAAACAATGACAAAGATGTTTTCCATAGTTTAGGTCCCTGATGAGCCTCCGTAGATAAAATGTCAATTAATAAGCAATTGATGGCAAACATGTGCAAGTTTGTGGTCCAAAAACACCCGCTAATACCATGTGTGTACAACTGCAAAGTTTCCACTCATTAATCTTTACCATATCAAAATAAATTAAAAATGGATATGAAATCATATCTGCCATCGCAGGGGTGACAACCATTTTGCCCAACAGTGTATCATAATGTACTCGTACATCTGTACATGAATGAATAAGATCCTAACTAGGAGTCCTACCAGACGATATTTCTACCTAGGAACTTCAAACTTCAAATACATATACCTCTAGAGAAGTTTACATCCTATATGGCTCTAAAAGAAGAAATGCCAACTCCCAGAATTGTGAGATGTTCACATCGTTTGTTCCTAGGAAGGCGGCAGTGCAGCATGGTAGCTCTGTTTCTGTGCCTTAACGTTTTTGAATGATGCGGGCTTTGGCTAGGCTTTCTCTCGGTCGGTCATCAAGGGACAGTCCACCAGTACAGAATTACCGAATTGTGACGACTACCGGGCTTGGCAACTGGCCGGAGATCAGCACTTGGTCACGTCACGACAATTAAAATTTCAAGCGATTAAACCAAACACGCCATGAACAACTCGGCAAATTCTTCAGTGCAAACTTGACGATGCATTGTATATCAAAGCGTATAATCAGTCACCATCATGTGGCAAGACGTACCCATTGCTGTACAGCCAATTGACGAATTTCTTCTCTATTTTTCCGCCGTTCTCCAAATTTCTTAATCCCATGCATGTACACGCGAACAGTGACTTCTCAGCGTTGTGTACTCCCGAACCAACAGTACTTGAATATGCAATTACAATGCAGGCGGCCTTACTTGCATTTCTATTTAGTAAGGACTGAAACTTTCGTACGTACGCTGACATGGCTGATGGAAATGTCTTCGCGATCGTGGAGCAGTTAAAACCCTATATCAATAGAAAAATGCCACAAAACACGTCGTTTTACTGTAAAAGTTTGGTCAACGGTACATCCCACCAAGTGCTAAACTGATATACATGATACAGTAGCCTTCTTATGCACAGGGGAATATTTCATTACCTAATGCACTAAGAAGTCATCTCTACCTACTGTTGAAGGAGTGAATGATTGGTGATCTGTACACAGTCTTCTTTTATAGTTGAAAGTATGGTTTGATAAAGGATTTTAAAGACCTCTGCGCGCGTTATGATCTCGCAGGCATTTGCCTCATCTAGCATAAAAAGCAACACGCTACTCATACCGATCCACCATCGTTGTGCCTATATCCATCCTAGAAAGGAGGAGACTTTAGGACTGATATTCACCGCCGGCATGCACGCTATTGTGTTTACAGAACATTATTAGACCCATTCCCTAGACGATTAGAGATACATTCTGTTTAAGTCATCCTGACCATGGTTCTGCTGAAAAATGTCGATAATGATTAGAGGATCCATGTATTAAACAGACTGTGATTGTTTTTCTGTTAATCAGATATCGATCGAACACTATGAGTGGATGAAAAGAAATCAATATTAGAGGCATCATCATCTTACATATCGTCTGAAGAATTTGTACAAAGTGTGCCAACATAAAGGGTCTTGTCCAGGCCTTTTGCGTGAGGAAGTCTGATGGTTAAGAAATCGGTAGTCTTGTTTTGTATTTGTCAGTGTTTCTTAGGTCGAAATTTTCGGCTTTTAGAAGAGTCTTAGTTCAGAACTTCTTCAGATTCGTGAACGCGATAAGACATTCGTTCCAAGACTCTTGCAACATATAAACACTATAGTTAAATCTTAACTAAGAATTGTACATGAATCTTGAAAAGGGCAGCGACTCCTGGCCTAGGGTAACCTTCCTTTAACACTCGATAACCTTCCTTTAACACGACGCACTTTAGTCTTGTGTGTCAGTCTGTATAGACTGAAAAGTCTGGGTTTCGTCTTGGAAAGGACCTTTATCAAGAAACTGTACAGCTGTGAATATAAAGATATCGCGACCGTCCACCAAGATTGCCATAACTTATTTGGATGCGAGATTGACGGAAATTATTATTTTTCACGCCACGCCCCACACCCGCGATAAGGTATTACAAGAGAGGGTCGCTGCAGCCGGTGGTGTTGTGGCTTCACGATGGATTTCATGAATTACAGTACACATTTCGAACCGGTCCGTTAACTAACTCACAGCTTGATATTGACCTCTTACTAATAAAAAGGCCTTAATTTTCGAGAAAACTCATTTACTAAAAGGACTTAATTTTCGAGAAACTCATTTTCAAAAGCCTAATTATACAAGTAAGTGCAGTGAGGAGATAGATGTTGGTAGATTTATCATCAATTCAATCGGCCAATGGCAAAATGCCATTGTGATGAATGATCGAAAGGGACTCTGGCTGATGGGAATATTATATCTCGTTTTGGAGGAGGTATTTTGCACCTAAATCCTTACGTCATTAAAATTGCCGGAAATTTATCAAAATATCAGTGATGTGCTGAAAACACTCCCACCGACATCTAGTCTACTCATGGGGCTCATTTAGACACACCATTAAAGTGGCCCGTCTTTTTCGCCGGCTTTGAAACATCAAGTTTAGACGAGAAAAGTTAACTTCTGACCACGTTTGATGGTCAACTGTACCCACGATCATAAAAAAAACAGCAGTGTATGACTGCAAGCCCCCAAAACGTCATTTTGTGGTTTCAAACTACATATTATGCGACTACGTTTTGTTGAACTATACGTACATAACGGACTCGACGTTGACGAACGATGCCAACGAAAAATCTCCAGACATTCGAAGTTCACTTGAAATTACATTGTATCTTCGATATTTTTTATTGGCCAAAACTTCGCTAGTTTTAACGGGATTTTTTCTCGTATATTAATACCGTGTAGTGGGTTGATGGTCACCTGTAATTAAAGTGCACATACAGATACAAAAGTCAGGTCTGCTCAGTTAATTGAAGTTGAATGATTTCATATAACATATATACCCGCCTATTTTACCCGCCGAATGTGCTATAGGGGGAGCTTCGTGCTCGCTTTAGTGGCGTGTGGCAAGAAAATATATGCCCCACAATACAACCTTTACATACTTATTGCTCAAAACGGAGAACTTCTCAAAATAGTAAGTATGGCTGGACATTCTTTTTGTCACAAGTATGAATGTATCATTTAACTGATGACAAAATGCACTTCAATGATACATCGGATTAGAATCTGTAAATAAATGTATGAAAGTGATTTTAGGAAGGGAAAAACGCCTCAGCCAGATTTTACATAGACGCACTTATTTGGCGTACTGTCATGGTAAAGGTTATGTCAATACGCACTTGCTGGTGTCTCTGTCGTCATTTTTACTCGTTCGATTATCAGATCTTGTTTTAGTAGTGCTTCCTTAACATATACCTGCTAAAGATGGACACCCTCATTTCTAAGGACGTTGGTTTGGCCCAGAAGCGGTATTTCTGATCAATTTCACCTTTGTAATCATGACGCCTCTTTATTAATGACATCCATTTTTTAGTAACAATGGTGTTTTAATAGAGAGATATAATTGTATTTGTTAGCACGTGATCCAAATACACTTGTGGGGCGAAAAAAGGAGAGTTATATTGCACCGCCATATAGCAATGGTGGCGTGGCGTTACGTGCATGTCAAGACGAGATTGTTTTGAAAGTACATGTAGTAAATGTTTTCGAAGAGATATAAAGATTTTTTCGTTGTTTTCTATGATAGGCCTTGAATAGAGACAGGAAAGGATTTTGAGTTTGTAAAGAGGGTTTAGGGTTTTTATTTACCTAAAAAAACTCAACGGGGTTCATATATAATTGTTGGCTGAAAAAAACCTCAAAGTTTTTTCAAGACCTAAAACGTTTTTTTCTCAAGAGTATATTGCTTTCTCGGCTGGTAGCTTGAATTCAAAGAAACAATGAGCGAAACTTAAAGGATTGTTAAACTAGATGTATGCTTCAAATGATTATAATGCTGTACGTTTGTGACAATTGGGACGAAGGTAATATGGTAATACACCATTGGATAATCCATACATTTACACTGAATTAAACACCTCGAGATATCTATAGACTTCCTCACTCCTTTCTTCATCAATTTTTCTGACATCAGAAGCTACAGGTAAAATAAAATCTCCATTCCCTGTCATTAAAATTGCTTCATCTTCACTTTTCTTATTACTGAGGGAGATGGGACTTTGGAATATAACATTAATTTTCTCATAAAATTTATTTACACGCGCGATTATTCCTTCTGATGGGAAACAGAGAATTTGGAATAAGCTAACATCGTTATCATGCCATTGTGATGAAAGAAAACCAAAAACCTATTTCTAAGTTTATAGAGGGCGCTGTGCATTCTACCAATCCCCGATGAATAAGATGCTTTACGCGTCAACTTCGCCTGCCACTTGGCTGATTTCAGTAATAAGGAAACGAATGTACGACTATCTACGTCAAAACCTAGAATCATGGGCAAAAAACTTCACCCTTCATCATTATTCATGTACATTTGTCAAGAATTCACTGTTTTACACCACAAATACTACCAAAAACCCAACATGGAAAATTTCTGTAAACACTGGGGGTCTTTGGTTTTTAATTTTTTTTCTCCCAAAAACCTAACAAACTTACCAAATACATAAAATGGATTAAATGGTTAAAATGGTTAAAACAACAGGGTTCCCTATTATTTAATGATTTTTTTAATTCTAAATCATGAGTGAAAGAATGACAGTTATGTCTCTTTAGAGAAGTATTTCAGTCAAATTAACCAGGAAACACCTATGAAACAAAATGGTTACATTAGACCAATGGTTGAACCGTTACCGAAAATCTCTGAAGAAGATCCGGTCAAAGAGCTCGATCTTACAGTAACACTTATGAACCAGGTAACACCTATGAACCAGGTAACACCTATTACTCAGGTAACACCTATTACTCAGGTGACACCTATGAAACAGTATGATACATTCACAGGAAGTGATGCTCAATTGTGCCGTAACTGCAAACGATGGACACTTTTTGAATGCCAGAAAAAACTGAATTTTGACAGACCGGCCAAGCAACTTTACACATACTGCAGTAATTGCAATTCGACCACTTACAGTGATACTTTAAGAATTTAGAAATCACTATTGAGAACAAAACACGTTACTTTGACTACATCTTCATAAACCTTGGCCAGACACGTCTGTCAGATTTATTGGTAAATGATTTGAAACATTTTGTTGAAAGTAGGATTAAGGTTTACTTCTCAAGTCCAAGAAAATGGCTCTGTGCGGCCAGCTATGAAAAAACAGTCCTGAATGCCTTACGATTTGGTCTCGTTAAACTCATACCCAATGATGTTTTACCTGGTCTAGAGTGTGACACTTATTTAGAAATTGAATTCATTAACAGAGCAATTGGTAAACCTCAGTTGACCAAAGACAATTTCACAGATCTAAGAATAGTTTTCTTGGCATTCCTCAAATATTTTCATTACAGGGGAGTTAAAATTAACATAAATTACAAGCTGTTTTTACACCAAGCATTTAAAGCATTGAAAATTGATTATGTAGTATTGAAACCTAATCCAAGTGATAAGGCCCGACTAGATGATTTGAGATCACTATGGTCTGATATCTTAGGAAGTATTTTCTTCAAGAATTACAGGCTTGAATATGAAAATGAACAAGCAATCGATAAACAAAGTGAAATTTTATTGAAGGCATTAGAGGTGCAAGATACCAGCAAATGTTACCCTTTACCATGTAGTCTAGACCTTGCCATTCTGTCCAGGATCGAGATATCCTCTTAGGACTTTCTCTGGAAAGGATTTTCCTTTTCAAATAAATAAATAATCAGACATCAACGATAATTGAGCAGCAAATGAAACAAATCGGAGTAATTAATCCAGTTAATTCTAGTTTAAATTCAGTTAATCCCATTGCAACTAATTACCAACAGAATGCAGCTAACTTTCAACATAACACTGCTAATTACCAACAAAATTACACTACAAAGCAACAATCTTCTAACAAGGCGTTAACTAGTTCAAATTTAGTCAGTTCTAGTCAAGGTCTAGTTAACCCTAGTCAAGGTCTAGTTAACCCTAGTTGCCAACAAAATTTAACTGATAGTGTCCTTAAAGCTAATTTTACTGAAACTGGCCTTAAAGCTAAACAAGACCTCGAAGTTATGGTGGCAACAGGTAAAAGCAATGATTTCCTGAATAAACAGTTTACATTTAATGACTTAGACGCAATGAATGAGAAGGAAGTATTGAAACACCATAGAATCTACCAGACAAAGATGGCTGCCAGACTTAACGATTCATTGGGTAAGACAGTCTTGAAAACTTACACTAAATTAACAAAGTTTTTCTTGCCTGTTGATGACGAAGACCAGCTGTACGAAGACCTAAGAAATGATTACATTGTTATCAATGAATTGGACAGGTGGTTAGGATGGTTGAGTTTGAGAATGGGTTCACTAACTGCTCTTGCCTCATCAACACTTATCACTTTAGGACATTGTCAAGAAACAAAATCTGCAAATGAATCGATTGGTGCCACCAATGAAAATTTCATAAGATTAAATGGGAGTGGAACCGAACATGGAAGTGGATCAGGACAAAGTTCAGTGAGCAGAGACCGAGAGCATAGCTCGAGTGACAGACAGTGAAAAGCCCATTAAGAGAGAAAGATCAGAAAAACAAATTGCATGGTCTCGAGAATTAGGTAAAAGATCTCAGGAATTCAAGAAGTCAAAAAAGGAGAGGTTAACTGGGAAAGACGATGAACCCAGGAAAGAGGATGAACCCAGGAAAGACGATGAACCCGAACAAAGTTTAACTCAGCCAGAGCCTGAGGTTACAACAAATACTGGAAGTTCCAGGAGTACAACACTGTATGTCATTTTAGCTGCATTTGGTTTTGCAGTCATCATTTACTGCTATCCTAAGATTAAAACTAACAAGAAAGTACGAGTAGGTAGTAAACCAGAAGTGAGCAAATTAAAGGGTATTAAACCAGAAGGATACAAACTAGAAGATATTAAACCAGAAGGGAAAGATAACTGTTACACAACTCCTAAAACATGTAATCTTAGTTTAATGGAGTATAATTTATTCAAGTGATACAGCAAGAATTACTCAAACACACTATTCTTAGTTTCAAGTGAAAAATTTAAAGTAACTGAGCTACCTCTGAAATTAACTATTTTACCATTCTCATCAGTGATTTCAAATTTGACTTGATTTGTACATTTTTTGTTAACTATTTTCTTGCATTGGCTACAATTGAGTTCAGGTCTCTGGTATTTAACCTGATCACCATCTTCAACAGGAACGATCCATAAAATGTCAGAAGGTTTATTGTTGTAGAGGGTCTTAGTAAATTTTAACATGGTTTATTCCATTTTCTTTAATGTATGTTTGCCATTCCTCACAAAACGAACTTAAACTAAAATGACGAGAGAGTGGAAATTCAGATTGTCTTTTTTTATCATTGTTCTAATAGATGGGTTATCTAAAAAATTCAAACAAAATTCATCTGGCGTCGCACCTGGTGTATGGTTAATGTCTTCAATGCACTGATCTATTATGGTTGCATTCCGTGGTTTTTTAAGCTTAAAGGTCATATATCAAGGTTTGAAAACATGCTTGATACTCATGAAATATGTTGAGGGTTAAAAAAACAAGATCCCAGACATTAAAAAAATTCTAATAATAAAGTCATTATTTAGTTATTTCAATTTTCAATTTGAAACTATTTGAATTTCCCACCACACACAACTTTAGATTAGTTCCACATGTGGCCGCTAGGGATTTTTTGATGACGTAGGTCAGGTCAGTCAGAACAAAGCAAGATGGCTTCCGCATACAGTTCAGAGAGTGAGAGCAGTGAATTTGAGGATGTTTTGGTCGATACAGAAGGATATTTAAACGTTGAGCCATACATGTTCGAGCCATTGATATTGATATATTGATAAATTAGAATTTGTGGTTAATCAATTTGCATGGCAGACCTGCCGATATAGCAAAGAAGACATTGATAGATGGTTGCAGATGCATAACATGTATGATTTTTGAACAGACTAATGTTGCACAATATTGTTTCGCCTGGTCTGTGTTGTATCGCCAGTTATGTCATGACGCTGAACTACTATTGAAAAGTGACGGTATTATGCACAATCATCTTGACGTGATGATATAATGCCGTGCAACGTTAGATAGGCCTAGATGTCAGATGACAATAATCTGTCATTGACAGTGGCTGTCACTGACACTGACCTGTGTCGCTGTCACCTCGCTGTCACCTTGCTATGGCTGGAACACAAGAAGACACTATGCGGTATCACAGGCCCCAATAGGGCCTACACATTATGTATAACAACCGACCTCAGCAGCCTCGGCATTAAATGCAATTGACATGGTTGTGTAGCCACTGTACAGTGGATGACATGTGCCATTTGGGTAGTATGAGTGTTGTGTGCATCAGCAGTGTATAAATCATGAAATAGTGTTCAACTCACTTCTTGATGTTTACGTTTTTTGGCTAACGAACGTTCCTTTGGAGGCTGTCGCATGTAAGTGGGGTTGGTCAAATCGAATACAGATGGAACAGCTGTTTTTAACAAGTGGCATTGTTCTTTGTGCTAGCCTTGACACAATTCGGAGCCACACAATACACCATAGTGAATGAAACACATTACTTCCAGGTGTGCATAATTAATTAAGGCCCTCCTGCTTTTATGATTGCATGACATGTACAGATGACCTGATCTACATCACAACTTTTGCTGAACCCGCCGCCTGGCTCTAACAAGCCAGTTGCTAGCCTGATCAGGTAATCAAGTTGTCAAACACATAATTGGCTATATCTTCAAAATGGATGGAGCTAATTGCATTTGGTTTGCTGTATTGTATAAAGTGTTAGGTACACTTTTGAAATCGTCTTACAGCAGAAAATGGCAAAAAACCTTGATATATGACCTTTAAACTCTTCGTAAAGAAACATGAATACTTTTGCACTCGCTGGCAGGATATCGCTTTTCCACCACGAATTGTAAAAAGTTATCGATTTCAAAGTGATCGATTTTATGTTCAATGGGTCTGTTAAGTTAAGCTCAAATATGGCTGGCTTCATTGCATTCATTCTCAAAAATTATGAAGTCCATTTCTATTTAATTAAAATGATTTAATTGAAGTGATTTAATTAGTTAAACATTCATTAAATCACTGTAATCAATGTATTTTTCATAGTACATGCCGAAAGGCAATGTAGAGATGCCATCCTCTAAGATGAAACGCTTATCATCGAAAGGACTTAAGCTTTTCTTGTCAATCTCTTCCATATACATTTGATGCTTTTCTGACCTCAGATGACGCATTTTGTGATTAAAAGTCTTAGCGTTTTCAAGACAAACAACGTAGTCATCAAATGTAATAGAATTATTCACTACATTCTTAGCGATTCCCTTGAATTTCTTTGTTTCTGAATTTTTAGTCGAGCCTTGCTCTCCAGACATAGTCTTGGTTCTGTATGCATACATCTTACTCCTCAAGGCAATGAATTCTATCATTTCGTCTCCTCCAAGCTCATCCTTAAAGTAGCCTGGAACTTTCTTCTTGCTAGTGTCGTAAAGAGGGTGATCCTTTTGGTAATTACTGAAGTCGAAGTGATCCTTTAACTCTTTGAGGTCTGCTGTTAAATCGTCTGTTTTGATCTTTAAAACGAAAGAATCCGTGTCCAAATAAAGAAGTTCTATGTTTTTCTCACCAAAGTAAGGTTGAAGTATGTTGTAGTAGAATTCATACATCAGCAGCTTGGACAACTCCAGTACTGCAGCTCCTATGTAGATTGGCTTGTTAAACCTTATTGATGTTTTCCTCATGCAAATTGCCGCGCTACTTTCGTCAAAGATGTTAATCGATGAAAACCTGGGACTTGCCATGAAGTTCTTGGCACTTTCCCCATCTGTCACCAGTTCAATTTCTACCCTGTTCCTTACGTTTTCACATGTCTTTCCGTAGATAGCATTGTTCATTAATTTGAAGTAATCTTTCTCGAAATCAGTAGTAGAAGCCATCCTCTTTTTAGTGTTGAAGTCGATGCATGATTTCAACCACTTTGATTGTTTAAAACTGATGAAAGAATGGACCTTTTTCAGTATCATTCCTTGCTTTAAGTAAAACTGTAAAAGTCTGTAATGCACGATGTAGTTGGTCTTGTCCTTCTGTGTGAGGATCAATTTTTCTACCTTTGACCTCTTCTCGTCACCAAGTAACTCTTTCTGGTAAGGACTTAATTCGTCGTCGTCTATGAAAAGAGATTCTGGACAGAATGGAAAGTTCTTTGACTTGAACTTGATTTCCTCTGGATAACCTAAATCTACTTCGAAAAGATATCCTACTTTACTGTCTTTAGGAATTGACATGATATCCTGATAAGTTATGTTTGCTTTTATCATGGTATCGTCAAACATTTGAAAACTGCCGTAAGGCTGACTTTCCATCATTGCCCAGCCATAGAGATTATTTGCGTCTATGTAGAGTAGTTTATGGTGTTCATCTGCCTTGACATGTCTTGTTCCCATCACACCTGAAATTCCACCTCTTATTGCCTTTTCAAAAGTAAGTAGGATATCGGTATCGGTAAGAAGTTCGAGGTTTATGTCTGTGTGTTTCAATCCGGCTAACCAGGTCAAGCCAGGTGCTGAATAGCAGTGACAAGGATCGATCTGGAAATTGTTTAAATTAACGTCCCTGAATTTCTCGAATAAATCAGCTAACAAAAGAACGTCTGTTTTGAGGTACAGGTCGATGAACTCTCTATGATTTCTGATCTTGAAATGATCCCATATGTCTTTGGATTTTAGGTAAACTGAATCATCCGCCATTTCATTCTTCAATTCATCAAAGAACATAGACTTCTCTAAGTTAGTAACACTGTAACTTTCATGTGATGTGTAAAATGAATAAGGCACTGATCCTTTCTTCCTCAATAGTTTAAAGTCGTCAGGATTTGGGTAAGACTGTCTTGTTATCTTAAAGTCACCATCTTCCATCGATTTGGTGATGTTGTCCAAGCCAGACTGTAAGAATCTGTAAGAGTCTAAAAATTTAAAACAACCTAACTCAAATGAAATGCACTCTTCTGCGTTTTTAGCAAGAAGCTTCAGTTTCTTGTTTGACCTAGACATCAATTCTCTGATGAATAGGTGAGCATCGTAATTACTGAGATTGTGAAAAAACACTGGAACGAACATGGCTTTCTTCTCGTTCAAGTTGCAAGCTTTGTGAGCAGCACCTCTGTATTTTCCATTGTAGTGATTGTGATCTTGAACTCTGTCCTCGCCTAAAAATTCATTGCAGTAGTAACAGTTTGTTTCTTGTGAGTATCTCACCAAATCTTCGTCTGTCATGTTGGTTCGAGGAATGTTGTATTTCAGTAGAGTTGAGAACGTCTCTTCCATTCTGAGTAACCAGTTACAGAAAACATCAACTACATCAGCGCCTCTGTGACAGAGATACTCACTGGCGTAGATTTGTGAGTAGTCAGAGTGAACGTAAACTCCAACTGCTGACGCCATCTGTTTGAATAGTTTTTTAGTGGTATCTGTCTGAGTTGTATTATCATTGACTGTTGTGCTTATCGCTTCGAAATCAGCATAGATTACAAAGGGAACTCTGTTCTTGAATGAGCGCTTTTCAAACTTAAGTTGTGACCATTTACTATTCGGTTTAGGCAGACTGATCTTACAGTAATCGTGTTTTCCACATTTCAATTTATGTCTTTCCAGTGTAGTTTTTTTGTGAAAGTAATTCATGCATCTCCTACAAATGAACACACTATTCCTGTCAGTCTTGAAGAATAGATTTATGTCTCTTATGTACATGAAATGACCCTTGAAATACAACAGATCGATAACATCATCATCATCGTGGTTCATAGAGAGGTAGAGTGGTTCCAGCTTTGCGGCATAAATGCTTTTAGCCCATTCGTTCTCTATCTTGAAAACATTAATCTTGAGATTGTTGTCTTGTTCGATCTTAGGGATATCCTTTTGAAAGCACACAGGAAATGATTTGATCTTTATCGAGCTTTCCTCGTTTTGAAAGTCCATGTTGGAT
Organism: Lineus longissimus; assembly: GCF_910592395.1. Classification (NCBI taxonomy): domain Eukaryota; kingdom Metazoa; phylum Nemertea; class Pilidiophora; order Heteronemertea; family Lineidae; genus Lineus; species Lineus longissimus. The sequence goes on along the minus strand of NC_088317.1, from coordinate 13,087,166 downwards.
AGATTTCAGTGACGTTTCTGTCGTTTTTGTATCTGGCAGCCAAAAGACTCCATAGAAAACATTTCTCATCATTTGATTTCACATTAATGACAGCTTTAGTTCGGAATGGTAAACTAGTGTAGTGGCCGCCTTTACATTTCTTGTAGGAACATATCGTGAGATCGCACGACTTGATTTCATTTAAACTCAGGCCACTTCCTTCGAAGTATCGTTCCTCAATCGCGTCCTTTATGTAGTTCGATTGACTGTTTAGGGCATTAATTGCCTGGTTTCTTGAAATTATGCTTTCCATTGGAGATTGAATAGGATAGATAGCCTTTTCGCCAGACCTGTCAAATTCAGCTTTAACTGAAATACTTATTTTATGATGGTAATCAGTTAGCTTGAAGATAATTTCTTCCAGTTTACCTCTGTACTCGATAACGTGTTTTGCCTGTTTGCTAATTTTTAAACGAATGGTAACAACTGGTTTACCAAATTCTTTTACCACTTCGATATCCTTCACATTCTTTATGCTCTTCCTTAGCCTCGAATCGGACTTTATCCTGTAGTTCAAGTTTCTTGATATCTTGGAGTAGAATAGGGTTAGGTAAACACAGTGAACGAGAACTCGAGTCTGACTGGCTTGTTAACTCCATTGTATGGCTTTCCATTCTTTGGTGCTCTTCCATTCTTTGATGGCCTTTGGTTTTCCTATGTGCTGAAAGATTGCTGTATGATATCTCCTTGTTACATGTTGAACAATGTATTTTCTCATTTTTATCAACCATTTCTATTTAGGATAACAAAAATTATTAAATTACATTTTCAGACATTTTCAGACATTTTCAGGCAATTTCAGACACTTTCAACATACATCGGTGGTGCTGATGGCAATAATGATGATCCTGGTAATGGTGACACTAGTAAATCATGGGTTGGTGGTGGTTGAGGATAATAGTGATAATGGTGATTAATTACTGTGACTTCAGTTTCTCTATCATCTCTCTTTGTGCCAGTTTTTTTCCTTCTTCTAAAAAAGTCTTCTTTAAAGATTCCACATCAACAGCTGAACTTGCCTCCCTCTGTTTTTTTCTGATGGAATTTTTCATGGCAATGTATTTTTCCTTTTCTTTGAGAATCAAGGTAAACTCATCTGTTGAAATGTGCGAATTACTCTTGGCCTTACTTACCAGATCATTGATGGAGTTAAGTTTTGAAATTGCCAACATTCCAATCTTCTCATGTTTTTCAATTTTCTTCAGGATATCTTTTTTCTTCCAACTTAGGGCTGAGGAGATAATGGCGCTACCAATGGTCACTCCACCAAGTGCAAAACCTATTGGTGCTGTGATGACACCAGCCAGTGCAGACACACCAACTGAGCCAGCCGCAACGCTTACAAAATTAAGACTATGACTAATGCCAGTAATTACGCTAAATGCTTTTTTGTACTTTTTGTACTGAAAATATCTTTCTTCTAAATTCAATCTCGCTTTCTAAGAAACTCTTAACATTACATATTTGTTGTAGTCTGAAAGCCTGAGGGTTACTTTCTGTATGCTTTTCAGACCTTTCATAGTTTAATTGACTTTCAGAGTTTAAATTACTTAAATCTGGATAAACCTTCTTGTCTCCATCCATTTAATTAGTGGGAACAACTAGAATCAGTTGTTCTGACATTTCTAGTGTTTAGTGTTGATCTTGCAGACACTACAGGTTTTTGAAGTACATTAAATTTTAAAGGTTTTTCTGGCCCAGCAGGTTTTTCTACCATAGCAGGCCCAACAAGGTTTAAAGGTTTTTCGGGCTCAGGCTCCAACTTTGACTCTTCTTCTGCATCTAATTCTCTATGAAATCGTTCTAATCTTTCTTTCCAATTACGTGGGCGTTTTGTGTAACCCCAAGTTCTATTCATTTATTCAGAGGAAGATACCTGAAAATGTCTTAAAAATTAATTAAGTAGAAGCATATTGTTAAATTCTGGGTTATCCCAAAAATACTTGTTTGTTATCCTTTCCCACTCGTTTATCACGTTTTCGTCTCGATAGTCAAACCAGTTTTCATTACGCTTATTGACCATAAAGTTAAATGAGCGGTCCAATTGCTCTTTGAAAATACTCAAGTCGACTGTGGAACTCTTCTGCCTGTTTTGTGTTTTAGACATTGGTCGAATGTTAAACCAAGAGTAACACAGTTCTGGATGATCTTTGAATTCCTTGATTGGTAGAACATGATCCAACTCCTCATCTACTATTGTAACTCTGTTCTCGGGACTTTGTCCTATTTGAACTCTGTTCTCGGGACTTTGTCCTATCGCAGATAGACCCCTTTGGTAGTCTAACCAATCCATGAAGAACTCATTGGAACAACCTAGATGTAATTTCGAGTTATCAGGGCACTCACCTTTGGCTATTCTGTTGATGTTAACTCTCAAGTTTTGTATGTCTCTATTACCATTCTTATCAAGATAACCTTTGTAGTATGAATTGAAACAAGCTCTATATTCACGTCTTTTTCCTTCTTTACCGAATTCACCATCACTTAGTAATTTCACTTCCTCCACATTTACCACATTTCTTGGTTAATGTGGAACCACATAATTTACAATAATCCAGTAAATTGCCTCTTCTATTCTTATCAAATTCACTTTCAGGTTTTGTTGCATTGCACTTAACACATTTAAATGTAGGTCCTGAAACTACTGGTTGATACTGATAAACAGGATACTGATTAACAGGATACTGATAAACATTGACAGTACCATAGTTCACTGTTATTTGTCCTTCCATTTCTAGTTTGATTTAAAGGATAAAAAGTTTTCAAATTAAGGTTTTTAGTCTTTTAGGCTTTTTATGTCTGAAATTGGTAACCATTCATTGAATTTATCACTGTAGCCTTTCCATTTCACTAATCCGTATTTTTTACCTTTAGTGGTCTTGCGCCTTATTATCTTCTCTATTTTGTATTCTATTTGGTCAGGGTTGGGAACATAACTTAATTCCTCCTCATAGAAATATCCTTGAATTTCTTCCTTTTGGTAATCTTCAAGTTTGTAGACGATAGGATGAGTGAAGATGATCTGTCTTATTTGAAAGACTTCTTCAGTGAAATTGGGTAAGTAGCCTTTGTCGAAAATAGTCTTGTACTTTGAAATTCTGACACTGTCACCAACCTTGTACTTTGGATTACCAAATGTCTCTTTGAGGTGAAGACCGTAAAGGTTGTACCAGACAGTTCCTTCATTCTCCCTCTTTCTGGCGTCAATTGGTTTCATAACTATTGATGAGTGAAATGAGTTGTTGTACCCGCTCACCAATTCATCTAGGACATCTACCCACTTGTCAGTTTCCTTTGCGGTGAAGTACTTCCACATTTTATCCTTTAAAGTTCTGTTGAATCTTTCCACAACTGCTGCCTTCTTACTTGAAAATGTAGAGAACCACTCTATGTTGTTTTCTCTCAAGAGATTTTTGAAGTGTTGGTTGTAGAATTCTGTACCGTCATCAAACTGGATCTTTTCTGGTTTTGCTTCTCTGAAAATCACTTAAAATACATCTCTGATTTCTTCTCCTCTCTTGCTCTTAACGGCCATAGCCCAAGCATAGCGACTGAATAAGTCAATTACTGTCAAAATGAATCTGTTGCCTTTATTCTGTTTCTCAAATTTTTGCATGTCCACAAGATCTGCTTGCCATTGTTGATCGATGTACGATACCATTGTCTTTCGGAACGTAAATTTCTTAATGGCCGGTTTGTGTAGTTGGTGAGTTGGTAGTGTGTCTAGAAATTCTTTTACTTCCTTGTACCTGACCAATTTTTTATCTTCCCTTACTTTTTTCCATATCTTACTTAATGAACTGTAAGCCACAGGACTTTCAGGATTGAAGTACAAATCTCTCAGATACCGTTCGGTGTTGTCTGAGTCTTTTAGTTCTGTTTTACTCATTTAAATTCTGAATTGATATCGGGCAATTTAAATGAAGGCAAAAGACATACTAGTTTTCGGCCCACACAACATGTTGATTTCAGGAGTCACCAATTGCGGTAAGACTCATTTTGCTCTTGACCTCTTAGAGAAGGAATATCGCCTAAGTTCCAGAACATAGTCATTTTCTGTCCCACTTACTTCAGAAACAAGACGTACAATAGGAGATGGATTTACGAAGACAAGAATGTTTTCATTGTCAATCCAATTGCTGTAGCCAATAATTTAGACCCTGTGCTTCAATTTGCCACCATGGCCTTCGAAGGATCACAGACATTATTCATCATTGACGACTGTGCTAATTTGAGAGACACAAAGAAGAAGGTGTCTGAGTTATGTAATCTTGCCTTTTCAGGTAGGCACTACAATCTGACTGTTTGGTTACTCGTTCAGAAGTACAACTCTGTTGTTAAGGACTTCAGAGAGAACATAAGGGTTTTAGTCCTGTTTTTCAACAAGGATGAATCGGCAATGAAAGACGCCTTAAAAGAAAATAGTGTTATCCCTAAAGACCAGAGGCAAAAATACATAGATGCCCTTAAAAAGACGAAAGGATCTAAATTGATCATAAGACTAGAACACCCATATGGTTTTATTCACGTTTAGTCTTTCTTCTTATTCTTTTTCCTTATTCTTTTTTCTTCTTTCCAACGAAATAGTAAATCCCAAAACCCAAGACGCTCAATCCTAAAATGATCCAAAGGTATTCGTAATTCTTCATTTCATCGCTGAGCTTGTAGTAGTCGCTCAATTGTGGTTGTCTAGGAATGGTAATTCCATTATGTGGGTTTAAACTGTTGTACAATGAAAGTGAGGCGTCGGCATTTTTGAAGTCAATTGCCGCTTCATGTTCTCTCTTTAATTCAAGGTTAACGAAGTCAATGGTACTTTTCCTATGCTCATCCCATTCTGTGGATGCTCTTTGCAATTGCTCTTGAGCTAAATTGTGTCTCTTCATTTCAGTCTCATAGCCATTCTTGTCTAGTGCTTTAAAAAGATATCCAGAACCGGTGAAGGCTAAACCATTCACCAGCGCAGAACCAATCATCATAGCTAAGCCTGCCATTTAGTTGAGTGTGATTTTAGCCAAAATAATGAGTAAAAAATCAGGCACAGTGAGTAAAAAATCAGGAGCAGTGAGTAAAGGTCAATTGGTACTGTACATCAAAACCATTAAGGTCGATAATGCCATTGTTTTCATCTGTTAGACGGATATTCAACTTGCCAACACTTGATTTGCACGGAATTTCCATGTTATCCCCAAAAGGAATATGCTATCATATCTCCAAAGTTAGATTCTTTTATCGGTCTAATGGCTAAGACATCTGATGGCTTGCCATTGCTCATTACATTGTTGACGATGTCACAGTGGAAAACAAAATAGTCCATTGGTCTAAAATTTATGGGCCTATCGCTTACAAATACGCCCTTTGTTAATTCACCTACATCTAAGATATCAGCATCTAAGGGGTAAGGCCATTCCGGTTTAAAGCCAAATAGTTCATTGCTTTTGCCAGGAAAGTAGATCTGGAAATACTCCCCATTAATTTTTTTCTCTTAAGCATCTTCATTACTGTCCTACCAGTGGGCTCATCAACATCAAACTTAACAGCATTTTTGCTTAAACTATTTTCTTTCAATTCATTTGCAAACATCTTTGAAAAGCTTTCTAGGTCATAGAGGCCATCGGGTATTTTAATCACTGTCAACGAATATCCCTTTAACTTAATTTCGTTATTTTGTTTTGCTTTACTTATGTTGTAGAATGTACAAGGTATTCCTGCAAATGTCAAACTGACGCTAATGACATTCTGAATTTCAGTGTTAAAATGTATGGTTAAATCATGTGATTTTTGTTCTGGGTAGTCACTGGAATTAATGTACACCACCGTTTTCATTTACTGTACAGTAAATTCTACTTGATTATGTTTCTGGGTAAAATACCTTGATCGTAAAAGTATTCCAATGTTACATTACTTACTGCTACAATTCCGCCAAGTTTAAGAATCTCTTCTAAGTTTGCCTGACTTGGCGGGCCAATGGCAATTCTTAAGAATCTCTTAAGTAAATATGATTAACCAATTGTTGCCGTTGCCAATAACACACTTTGGTACAGTGTATTGATGATTTCCTTCTTTCCTGGTGATTCCATTTATTTACAGTAAAATAATCTTAATGTTGCAAGGAAACAATCTGTGAATTTTGAATGTTAACTTGAGCATCAAAAACCACAAATATGTGCATTTTGTATGGCCCCTTTCCAGATTCTTTTGTTATCGACAATTGAATACCATCTTTAGTGTTTTGAAGCTTTTTGCCCGATCCGTGTAATCTATTGTCTTCAGTAGTTCTCAGGTCCAACCAAAGACCGTAGTTATTCGAGTCTCCATAGTACTTTTTCATAGACATGTTGCAGTCGTAAGTTTTATTTAAGTCTTCGGTCATGAAGTGTTTCTTGATCTCCTCCCATTGATCTAGCATTCTCATTCCTTCTGGAAATACCTGATTAGCAACTCATTCGATGGTTTTTTGTACTTTTGTGATGTTAGGATTTTCAAACTTTTCAGAATCTCTTGAACGATCAGTGTAATCAGAAATGAATAGAAGTAATAGTCCTTTTATGGACATTCGAGGAAAATTGATGTTCTCGTTGATCAGCGTTTCATTTGCCGTTACGTTGACAGTTTTGAAGTGATCTACCCAGTCGTAATAGATGGAGAAACCTGAATTGTACTTGTTTGTAAGCGTATTGGCTAATCCCTTGTTAGTTACTGTGTCATATTCAAAACTGATATTTTCAAGTTTGTAATTCATGTTTGCAGTTGTGCTGGTAACGATGATCTCCTCTTTTGGTGCTAACGTAATCTCGATGATCACATCCTCTTGAATTGGAAACTTGTAAAATGGAGCATAGTTGAAAAATAGCTCAAAATCTAACGGTATCTTGCACTTGGTTCCAAATACTTTCTTCAGTGTTTTCTCATCGCTGGTTTCAACGGTAACGTCGGCTTCTGCCATACCTGATCTCAACTTTCTAAGATTTTCTGACTGAATACCTTGAAAAACACTATCATTCCTTTGCTCTTGTGTTAACCAGAGATCTTTAAAAGTCGAATAATGACTGTATTCATTGAGATCAAATATCTGTTCTGTTCCCCACTTAATTACCATCTTGGATAACAGGTTTCTTCCGAGATTGTTAACCACGCTGTTCTTTGAATCACCAGAAATGGTGACATCAGCTGACAGAAAAAGAGTTCTGGGTACAAATAACGTATTTTCTCTTAAAGCAGGTATTCTAATGTACAATGTTTCTTTTGGATTAGCAGAAGACGGATTGTGCATAATGATGTGATGGTTTCTCTCGGCCTTTAATCCGAGTGGAATCTTATGACTCCTTTCAGTGTTGAGCAGTACTCCAGTTGTCATTCTATTTATTTGACTTGAAAATCATTCAATCATTGATTTTACTTAGCAGCTTTACCAGTTTTAACAGCTTTAACACCTTCTACCAAACCATAAATTATGGAGCTAACAACAACAATGACTAGAATGACTAGAAGTTCGGCCATGAACCCAACAACTGCACCAATTGTTTTCAGGAGAAATGATACGATAGAACCGATGATTCCCGGTAAAGCCGCAGCTGATTTCTTGGCTAGTTCTTTTAGCCATTCAGCAAACTTCTTTATTCCTTCTCTCACTTTATCTGGAATTGATGATGGTTTATCCGGACTTGGAGGAGTAGGACTTGGTGGCGTAGGACTTGGCTGTCCTGGTTTAGGTACAGCCTTCAAAGCATTATTGATACCAAGACCTAAAGTGGTAATTATCATAATCACTGCAGCGACTATTGCAGTGATTGTAAGGCCTTCAATCTTAAAAAGTAACTTGATTCTGTCCTTGAGTGAAATCTGTGAATCTGGTTTCTTTAAGACATCAGTGATCAAACGTTTCAGTCTTTTTGAACTGCTTTCAGCTTCTCTGTCTAATTCAAATACCTTGGCACGTTCACTATTCAGTTCCTCTTTCACTTCCTCAATTTTTATTCTTAGCTCGTCCTTTTCGTTAGAATCTTCTTCTACAGAGTTAACAAAGTCTCTTGTTAGATTGCTAAGTTCTTCTTTTAGGCTTTCTATTTTCATAATACCCATATCTATCTCCATCTTAAATGTTGCATTATTAACCCCAATGTTTAATAACCCTCTAAGTTCTCTCAAAGCATTATCTGTAAAACCTAATGCACTTAATTCTTCATCAGTCTTATCTATGATTTTATCTATGGGGTTAGTTGAAGTGATAATCTCATTCATTAATATATCTGTTTGAGTAGTTTTAGATTTAGGACCCTCTCTTGGTGGCTCTGCCCCTCTTGGTTGATAACCTTCCATGATAGTTATTGGACTTGATTCTGGTGAAAATGATTCTGGTGTTGAAAATGATTCTGATGTTGATTCTGGGTCTGGTGGAATTGACTCTTTTGCTTTAATTAATTCATTCAAATGATTAATAAATTTTTGGCCATATTTGCCTTTTAAAGTTGCTTCAGAATACACTTTTCCATTATCTTGAGTTAAGCGAAAAACTTTAGTTCGCCGCCATTTGACAGTATTTTTTCTTTGGTTGTCTGTAAGTTCATTAAGTTCTTCTGGTGACGGAATGTAGTAAATGTGTTTGCCTTTTGTTTCACTCTTAAGGATTGTTGCAATATTACTCAGCTTATCCCTGTCATATTTCCATTCTGTTCCTTCAAATGCCTTAACAAGTTCATCCTCAATCTCGAGGTACCTTAACTTCTGGATTTCTAATTGAGGATCAAAACGTTTTGCTCTATCTGGTGTTTTTGGTGTTGAAAAACTAGTTTCAGAACTTAAGTTACGACTACCTGTGAGGTAATTTAATTGGTCATCATGTACTGGGGTCATGAGTGGTGATTTAACATGGGAACTACTTTTTATTACATCTAATAAAGTATTATTAAACTCATTCATTTCGATATCTTCTCCTCCTTCAGCCATTTACTTTACAGTAATAAGAATTAAACTGCCAACAACAGCATAGATGATAAACTTGATTGTCTCATGAGTATCATCAGTCTTATCGGTCACATCAGGCCTACTTGGCGCATCAATTTTATTAGGCACAACAGGCCTGACCTGTCCAGTAGGCCTACCTGTTACAGCATTTTTACTTGTTACAGCAGTTTTACTGGACACAACAGTCTTCACATCATTTGGTGTAGTGATATAAGCCTTAACCCTTATCTTCTTAGAAGTTTGGCCTTGCATCAATAGAGGAGGCAAGGTCTTTTCATTGTTAATGTTATTCTTACCAGGCTTCAAGTGTTTAGTTGCTATCAGGATATCATTGTTGTAATTCTCGATCTTACCGATCTTGAGTACCATGTCAGACCCTATGATGTACAGACCTGGGGCAATTACATAGTCTAATCGTGTGTGAGTGTCCGACAGTGCTTTCTGGTATCTAGCAATTGAGGTAGGGATATCCACATGCTGTTCAATTGAGTCACTTAGCAGTTTGGTGAACTCCTTCTGGGCGTCAAATTCAGTTCCTGTTGTTCCAGTAATCGGGGTTCTAGTACGGGCCTGTGATCCCAGTACACAGTAAACATATGTTCTGATGGAATCATTCAATATTTCTATCCCTGGATTCGAGAAACCTGAGGACTTAAGAGTCATGAATTGTTGGTACGTTTGGCATGGTTTCTGTTTTATCACATCAAATACATTCTTGTGTCTACTGACATGATCCTTGATGAAAGTATCTGGATATTTGAAATTAGTCATCCCAGCGTCCCAATCAGATTTAAACATTGGTGGCATTCTATTCTCGTGAACTTGCATCAGAAAGAAATTGATTTTAGAATCCTTGATGTAGTAACCAGGATCAATTATGCTTGGGTTGTAATCCGGTACACTCCAGGAAGTCCACCCCTCATTACTTTCAAACACTGAAAAATCATACTCGTCTTTTAAGCCAAATTCGCTTAGTAACTCGCCTAGTTTCCTACGGTTAATGTTATTATTTGTTTCATTGAAATTGATTTCTCCCAAAATTGGGATGTCAAGATTCTTCATAATTTTTCTGATTTGATAGTAGGTGTGGAACCTGTAAAATGACCTGATCATTTGATTGCTGCTGTTCAGGTGCTCTAGTGAAATGCCACATCCAGTTGTCGCGAACCATACGGCCATGTTAAACTGGGTCTGGTAGAACGCCAGTCGGTTTTTTTTAAGTCTAAGACAATCATCTCTGTTTTTCAATTTTAAAAACTCTGGCGTGATATCACTTTCTTGTACTTTGAAAAATCTGTTAGCGGTAACATAGGCATCAAAGTGATAAAAGTCAAATGTAATGTTATCATTATGCTTCGTTGCCAATGGGTAATACATTTAATTTTCTTGAATTTTTCCTTGAATTTTCCCTTGAATTTCGGTTAGGTAAAAAGCTAGCAGATGGCATCACTGTTAACTTCGCGGTTAGGCCAAATGCTATCAGATGGTAGCACTCGTCATTACCCATAATTCCTGCCATCTTGGCAACGGACATGCGCAAACGATGACAGTTTTGTTTTGATAGCAACCGGCAAACACTTGTTTGCTCGTTGTACAATGACAACAAATCACAACAGGAAGTTGTCATCCTTGGCAACCGATTTTCAGCGACATCTTTCATTGTAACATGTAACTAAACAACCGACGCGCATGCGCATAGGCCAGTTTTCATATGTTGATTCACCGGGAAACGAACCCACGCCAAAACACAACCTCATGCTTTACACACTCGGCTATTGAACTTTATAGTAGATCATTGACATTTATGCCCATTTAACAGTAACATCTGTTTAATGTAACATCTGTTTAACATTAATTACGTCAGTGCGTATGTTCAGCAGGGTGTCCCAATCCATAAGTTTGTTAGGTTTTTGGGAGAAAAAAAATTTTAAAAAATTTAAAAAAAAACACCCAGTGTTTACAGAAGACCACCCAGTGTTTACAGAAATTTTCCATGTTGGGTTTTTGGTAGTGTTTGTGGTGTAAAACAGTGAATTCTTGACAAATGTACATGAATAATGATGAAGGGTGAAGTTTTTTGCCCATGATTCTAGGTTGTGACGTAGATAGTCGTACATTCGTTTCCTTATTACTGATTTCCCCTTCCCCTTGTGGTAAACCGTAACGGTTACACCACCAGTATATCCTCTTCTCAACGCCAAATATTCTCCCGTCTAAAGTGATGAAAATAGATGGACTCATTAGCTCTGGAAAGGCGGATCCATTTGAAAGCATTCCTGTACCATTACTCCATGTTAACGTGTACAACGTCAATGATAATGTTGTTAGTTTCGAAAGAAGACACCTAATAATTATGCCATTATGAAAACAGTAAGGATCAATGTGTGATTTACAACGGTAACATCGATTGCCTTTCGAAATTATAATTTGGCCGAATAGATTTCCGCTTAATGCGAAGAAAAAACTTGTAAGCATCGACCTTGGGGTGGCCCCTCGGACCAACATGGGCCAGAAGTAACAATTTCATGTCATAAATCTCCTTAAAAAGTGCGACATGTTCACTTAAAGCTGAAGTATTTTTCACAAGAAGATAGTCCCCTGTTTCCGCTAATCTGTTGAAAACAAGTACGGATTTCAGTGTTACTCCCGACTCGTCATGAAATTTGTGAATAAATACAATAGAACTCGTCTCATGGTCGTATACATACGAAAACTTAGTGCCGAACTCCAATATGGCGGAAGCTGGTGGTTTAAACAATATTTTCATAGAGCGTCTGTAGCTAATGTTTTTCGGTCTTGAATCCTAAAAAAGGAACAGACTGGCAATGTCACGCACACTCAGGTTACTTGAATATACTTAGTACTTGTTGGGTGCCACTGAGCCTGTTAACCGCGAAACTGGACTTAATACGGTAGTACATAAAACAGAACGCAAGATATCTAGTAGACCTGGCTCAAAGCATTCCACCAGCAGTCATTATAATCGGCCAGGCCCCAAAAGCCGTATATGTTTCTTTAGTAGCATGTATCTTTGAACTCGATCGACAAGTAGGGGAACCAGCCAGTGACTCGGCCGGAAGTCGAAGCCACGAGCTCAAACATGCTGTCGACACATACCACTGCACCACTGGGGCTCAGTTTTGTTGTAACTTCACTTAGCACGGAGTATTTTGTCCTGATCCCCCTCCCCCATCGAGTTTATACTGACTTTGAAGGCCTACGCCGTTCGTCAAATATTTAAAATGGAAATTGAATTGCGTGAATACGTACAGTGTACTTGATATAGTTTTTAACATTGCCGTTGTGTAGACAAATGTACAAATGCTGCAAATACCAAATTTCAGCAAACTCGTATGCATCATAACAGTTACTGCTCTTTACGACATTGTGTATCGGCGTAGTCTTCTAATGGTTGTTAACTGAAGTTGATGCATCTGATATCCCATCGTGGTCTTCACCTCCTCCTTCTCCATACACGTTCCCTTCTTTGAGCTGATTTGAAAGATCATTTTTCCGTATCTTGGCAGTGAGTTCACGGTCGCACAACTGATCGTCATCAAACAGAGGAAAAAACACGCGAAGAACGAATCCTGGTTATTATTTTGAAACAGTGGTTCAACTATTTCTCTGTCAATGATTAACCTTTTAAAATGGAAATCCTTAATTTGTTTCATTATTCTATTTTTCATTGAGGTTCTCAAACGTTATTTGAAAAGGTAAACTAAAGTTCAGGTACACAATATTGTAACTGCTCAATTTCAGACTTTTCACAGAACTACACACATTGTCCTTACCACTTTCTTTGCAACTATTGTGAAACATAGGACTTGTCCTAAGTGTTGCCGTCGGGATTTCAAACCATTTGGTGACCATAGATAAGCGCTGCTGAATTTCATGAAATATGTATTCGTCATATCTCTCTGCTAGTCAAACAGTGCGCCAAATAGGAAACAATTTCAATTTCAGTTTCAGTTCATTCTGTATTGATACCATGTGGTTAGATAGATGTTATTACAGAGATTAAAGGAGATACATGTTTTAAACATGATACACCCAAGTGCATATACTAGCTTAGAATCACACGCTATATCACCGAATGTCCAATCGTATTTAGTGTAAGATTAGGTTTGGGGTAGCTACGTCCTTGAGTGCATGCAATTGTGGCAACGCATGTCGTAGTGTTTAGTCATAACATGAGACACTGCACTCGCGGAACAGCGTCGTGTTATTTCATATTGAATGGATAACCCGCCTACTCTAGTAACAGGCCAAGTTGCTGTAAATCAAGAATCACTGCAAATACTGGATCCACTCACCAATAAGATCCTAAGCCCAACAATACCCGATTTCTACTACCAACTCGATGGGTCGAGCCTAAACAACCGGGAATAGTAGTAGACCTTTCGCAGCTGTAAAAGTGGTGGGATAGCTTGTTTTCGTTTCTTCCAATTGGTCTTTAATTGTAATATGAAAGTTCCGCTATAGAGTCATGACCATTCATGACGATTAAATTGTTAACTCTTAAATAGATATCCCACCCCAATAGGGTATTGTCGGGCTTGGGATCTTATTGGCGAGTGGATCCAGTAGAATCTAATAAGCGAATTAAAATTGTAAAAGTAGGCTGTCGGTTTTGACTTGACGAGGCATTTTTTATAACATCGATCTAGTACCCTAAAAATCCGTAAGGGGCGCGTTACCAATAACTCTTCTAAAATGAAGGTAAAATATGTATCACATGATCGTAAATTTTTAAAAGATGAAAGTATGTATATAAATGATGCGCAAACATAGACCAACGGAAGAGCAAGAGTATTCTTTAACCTTATAGCAGTGACTATTTAGGTCATCGAAACTTCTTTGATTAATCAATGCTAGCTCATCCCAGTCTTAGGTTTTTACCTGGTCAAACAAAACTCCTCATATTTAAAAGAGGTGCGTGATCACACTAAGTCCTATTTAGGCTGGGGATCACTATCCTAAAATTATCAATTTGAGAACCAAATATCCACTTTCATTTGCCCATTTCTGCAGGATCTCAATGAATTGTGCACAACTGAATGTCGGTCGCTTTTCTCATCGGTGAAAACATCTTTTAATGCTGCAAATTTGGCCAAGTCGAAAAGCAATGGCTATTCTTTGACCTCATGTCCAAATACTTATGCACTATCGAGTGGTTTACTCAATAGGGATCAGCACATCTAATCATAGTAGCCATAAAGACGAGACAAGAAAAAGAGCTCATCTCGTCACTGTGCACCGCTGCACTGTGACTAACGAGTACTTCCTCGAGCCGCGACAAGTGGCATGTCATCAAGTCGCCACACGGAGGTCGAGTTGGTATATGTAAAACCATGCGATTATAAAAAATCAAGATAGACATTGTTGTATCTGGTATCAAACAAATAAAGGGAAGCATCGGGCTACATGTTAGACGAAATTAAATGCAAAGCCATTTAGCAAATGTCGAGACAGTTAGATAATATTGCATCAATTGTTCAACCTGAATTGTTCGCAACTCAACGGGGAATTCGCAATTGCTTCATCAAAATTGTTTTGACTAGCGTATAGAGAATTAAACTGGCTACCAGATCTAGATGCGCCTCATTTAATCTCGATAATGTGATACTTTTTTAAAGGTCCTCTTCCCACTTTTTTAGGCCTTGTTGCTTTTCCAGCGCAAATCAGATCGGTATCGTCGAGGAGAGGCTGACATGGACTTGTCGAGGTCGTTTCTCTAGAAATTACATCGGCATTAAAAGGAACACGAATTTGGCAGTTAATACCGGAACATCCCTACAAATAGGCGCTGGTCTCCGTCCAGCACTGTAAGTATGACCAGTTAGCGTGTAGTTTGTCACATTTGCTAATTTTCTAGTTGAATCCTTAGCCTGGTTCAAAACTTAAACAACACTGCAGCAAATTCGGTGTCAAAGCAAGGTGATCTTCATCCGCATTACAACTACGTCAAGGAGTTCCCTGATAACCCTAAAGCATCGCTTTGAGATGGGATTTCGTGTGGCAACCTACTGCAATTGCTACAGTATCCTGTAACAGTGCAATATTTACAAGATTATTGGAAGATTATCCGTGAAGATTAATATCATAATGTACTCGTACATCTGTACATGAATGAATAAGATCCTAACTAGGAGTGCTACCAGACGATTTTCTACCTAGGAACTTCAAACTTCAAATACATGTACCTCTGGAGAAGTTTACATCCTATATGGCTCTAAAAGAAGAAATGCCAATTCCCAGAATTGTGAGATGTTCACATCGTTTGTTCCTAGAAAGGCGGCAGTGCAGCATGGTAGCTCTGTTTCTGTGCCTTAGCGTTTTTGAATGATGCGGGCTTTGGCTAGGCTTTCTCTCGGTCGGTCATCAAGGGACAGTCCACCAGTACAGAATTACCGAATTGTGACGACTACCGGGCTTGGCAACTGGCCGGAGAGCAGCACTTGGTCACGTCACGACAATTAAAATTTCAAGCGATTAAGCCAAACACGCCAAGAACAACTCGGCAAATTCTTCAATGCAAACTTGACGATGCATTGTATATCAAAGCGTTTAATCAGTCACCATCATGTGGCAAGACGTACCCATTGCTGTACAGCCAATTGACGAATTTCTTCTCTATTCTTCCGCCGTTCTCCAAATTTCTTAATCCCATGTATGTACACGCGAGCAGTGACTTCTCAGCGTTATTTACTCCTGATCCAACAGTACTTGAATATGCAATTACAATGCAGGCGTCCTTACTTGCATTTCTATTTACTAAGGACTGAAACTTTCGTACGTACGCTGACATGGCTGATGGAAATGTCTTCGCGATCATAGAGCAGTTAAAACCCTATATCAGTAAAAAAATGCCACAAAACGCGTCGTTTTACTGTAAAATGTTGGTCAACGGTACATCCCACCAAGTGCTAAACTGATATACATGATACAGTAGCCTTCTTATGCACAGGGGAATATTTCATTACCTAATGCACTAAGAAGTCATCTCTACCTACTGTTGAAGGAGTGAATGATAGGTGATCTGTACACAGTCATCTTTTATAGTTGAAAGTATGGTTTGATAAAGGATTGTAAAGACCTCTGCGCGTTATGATCTCGCAGGCATTTGCCTCATCTAGCATAAAAAGCAACACGCTACTCATACCGATCCACCATCGGTGTGCCTATATCCATCCTAGAAAGGAGGAGACGTTTGGACTGATATTCACCGCCGGCATGCACGCTATTGTGTTTACAGAACATTATTAGACCCATTCCCTAGACGATTAGAGATACATTCTGTTTAAGTCATCCTGGCCATGGTTCTGCTGAAAAATGTCGATAATGATTAGAGGATCCATGTAAACAGACTGTGATTGTTTTTCTGTTAATCAGATATCGCTCGAACACTATGAGTGAATGAAAAGAAATCAATATTAGAGGCATCATCATCTTACATATCGTCTGAAGAATTTGTACAGAGTGTGCCAACATAAAGGGTCTTGTCCGGGCCTTTTGCGTGAGGAAGTCTGATGGTTAAGAAATCATTAGTCTTGTTTTGTATGTATCAGTGTTTCTTAGGTCGAAATTTTAGGTTTTTTTAGAAGAGTCTTAGTTCAGATCTTCTTCAGATTCGTGAACGCGATAAGACATTCCTTCCAAAACTCTTGCAACATATAAACACTATAGTTAAATCTTAACTAAGAATCGTACATGAATCTTGAAAAGGGCAGCGACTCCTGGCCTAGGGTAACCTTCCTTTAACACTCGATAACCTTCCTTTAACACGACGCTCTTTAACACTACTGTCGTTATTACGTTGTAATTTATTGACCGAATCTCAACTTCTCGAAGCTGATGCATTATAATCAGCCTCTTGAATATGCTGCGTACTCAGTTGTTTTCAAATAGGCGTTTGTCACAGCAGTTGCCGGTACATGTATGTAGTTAGGACTTGTTTCCCAAACCCATTTGCACCATGTCTTCAGACCTGAGAGAGAGATTGATAAACCAAGTTGAAAAGCATGCCGAGAATCGGCCAGGCCTAAGCTAGCCTCTGTCCAGGGAAAGGATATCGTTTTTAATGTTGGACAGATTGTGTCGTTGGAGTCTTGTAACTATATACATGTTGTGCTCATGAGGTAATAAGGTTCTTAAAACATGAATTGAGTGTCTGGTTAGCAAACAAATTGCAAATAATCTTGCATTAACTGACTTTTGTGTGCACTAAAAAGGAACTGTAAAACTGTTGTTGTTCCATAGGTCTGCAACAAGTTACTCGGCATGTACAGATCAGAATTAAAGAGAAATATCATATCTGGTAACATCAGTATACTATCACAGAGCTTTAGATGCCATAGTAGTATATAATGCATACATTTTGTCTGATAAGCAATTCCTTATCTACAAGTTTGAGAACGATAAATGGAGTGAGAACGATTTTCATGTCACTAAGCGGAATTTAGGAATGGCTGCTTTACAAGACGTATATTTTGTTGCTTGGAGAAAGATGCCAACATATGTATACATCGCAGGCGAATTTAAAAACTATATCGTTTCCGCTTATTCAGTTAGGCCCCGTAATAGAAATGGCGACGCTGTACAGGACAAAACGACTATTGCTTTGTTAGATACATTTGGAAATAATATAAGACATCTGATCCCTGCAAATGAGTTTGAGCAATTCAGAAAAATTGCAGATCGTAACCCTGCTTTCTATCGCGTGTTCGCCTGCGAGACAAAGTTCCTGATTCGATGGTTAGGCCCGGATTTGGTCTTGTTTGTCAATCTGTATATACTGAAAAGTCTGGGTTTCGTCTTGGAAATGACCTTTATCAAGAAACTGTACAGCAGTAAATATAAAGATATCGCGACCGTCTACCAAGATTGCCATAAATTATTTGGATGCGAGATTGACGGAAGTTATTATTTTTTCACGCCACGCCCCACACCCGCGATAAGGTAAGAGGGGGTCGCTGCAGCCGGTGGTGTTGTGGCTTCACGATGGATTTCATGAATTACAGTACACATTTCGAACCGGTCCGTTAACTAACTAACAGCTTGATATTGACCTCTTACTAAAAGGCCTTAATTTTCGAGAAACTCATTTACTAAAAGGACTTAATTTTCGAGGAACGCATTTTCAAAAGCCCAATTATACAAGTAAGTGCAGTGAAAAGATATGTTCTGGTGGATTTATCATCAAATCGCTAATCTACATGTTTTACGTATACACCAGCAACACGGGTAATCTGGTAGTCTCGTGGTGCCCTCACGTTAAAATCGAAGTCTTCCAACTAGTTTGAATCCGCATTCAATCGGCCAATGGCAAAATGTCATCGTGATGAATGATCGAAAGGGACTCTGGCTGATGGGAATATTATATCTCGTTTTCGAGGAGGTATTTTGCACCTAAATCCTTACGTCATTGAAATTGCCAGAAATTTATCAAAATTTCAGTGATGTGCTGAAAACACACCCACCTACAGCTAGTCTACTCCTGGCGCTCATTTAGACACACTATTAAAGTGGCCCGTCTTTTTCGCCGGCTTTGAAACATCAAGTTTACTCGAGAAAATTTATCTTCTGAGTAACATTTGGTGGGAAATGCCTCGTTTGATGGTCAACTGTACCCAAGATCATTAAAAAACAGTAGTGTATGACTGCAAGCCCCCTTAAATGTCATTTTGTGGTTTCAAACTACATATTATGCGACTACGTTTTGTTGAACTATACGTACATAACGGACGTGGATGAATGATGCCAACAAAAATATCCAGTCTTTCGAAGTTAACTCGAAATTACATTGTGTCTTTTATATCTTTTTTTGGTCGAAACTTTGCTAGTTTTAACTGGATTTTTCCTCGTATATTGATACCGTGTAGTGGGTTGATGGTCACCTGTAAAGTGCACATACAGATACAAAAGTCAGGTCTGCCTAGTTAATTGAAGTTGAATCTATATCATAATACTATAAGGTGGCTCGCTAAAGTGCCATTTGGGTGTCGTGTTTCGTCTCGAAATTTTGCACGTTTGCAGGTGATATGTTATCCTGATGCAACGTCATGTTTATTTTCAGAAATTTACTTCAGCGAAGCAGAAATGAGGGATTTTTAATCGGACACGGTCAATTCTCCTTACCACTCACGGAAGCCAAGCCATTGCTGTTTAGTTATGCAGGGGATTAATGAATCACCTGCACTCCCTGTGGGGTGACCAACACTACCTGTTGAACGGCTGGCTGTAGGGGGGTGATTGGAACAGCCTGTACACGTGTTGACCTGCTGAACTAAGGTTAATGTTATTTTCAATCCACGATTGTAGGTCACCTGATCTTCGAGATTTCGCGGGGAAAGAAATTGTAAACAAACGTATGTGTGCAGTTCAAATGTAAACAAAAATGTATTTTTGGTACTTTCGGTTGCTGGACTTGGGTTTTCCCGCAGTAAGGAGCTGGGGTCAAATTGGTGGTCTATTGTTTATGGGTGCTGTGTTAGCCAGAGCTATAAACCCGTGATAATGAAGGTTACCATGGTATGTTTATGTGCTCACCACAGCTCTCAATACTTGATCTGAAGAGGCGCGCTGAACCTGAAATGGCCTTATCAAGGAGCTGCTCACGGTGCTGAACTTCTAGCTTGCCTGTCGAGTAAGTGCCTTGCCCGAGACCTGGCTACATGTAGGAGGAGCACGCATTTTAAAGTTAGAGTAGTGATAGTGCAATTGGTTCGAGCCATTTGGAGGCCGACATGTGAAGGCCTATCTGGGTACTCCTTCTTCTCCGTATAAAAAGGCGCATATTGCTGACTAAGGAACGAGGCATTGCCTCATCATCTCTATCGGACCAACTGATATACTTTTATATGCACGCATACAGCACGCCACAGCCAGGTCCGATCTGTGGACAAATGGTTGGTTTACTTTGTCTCTTCGATATGGCTCCTTTGATATTGCATTAGATGTTTATTGAAATTCAATCTATTCAAGGTATAGCCCATTTGAACCTGCCTGCGCCACGGGTACAATGCTAGTGATTTCATATAACAGATATACCCGCCTATTTTACCCGCCGAATAGTGCTATAAGGGAAGCTTCGTGCTCGCTTTGTTACGTGTGGCAAGAAAATAACTGCCCCACAATACCGCCTTTACATACTTACTCTCAAAATAGTAAGTACTAGCTGGACATTCTTTTTGTCACAAGTATGAATGTATCATTTAACTGATGACAAAATGCACTTCAATGATACATCGGATTAGAATCTGTAAATAAATGTATGAAAGTGATTTTAGGAAGGGAAAAACGCCTCAGCCAGATTTTACATAGACGCACTTATTTGGCGTACTGTCATGGTAAAGGTTATGTCAATACGCACTTGCTGGTGTCTCTGTCGTCATTTTTACTCTTTCGATTATCAGATCATGTTTTAGTAGAGCCTCATTTAGCAGATACCTGCTAAAGATGGACACACTCTTTTCTAAGGACGTTGGTTTGGTCCAGAACTAGAAGCGGTATTTCTGATCAATTTCACCTTTGTAATCATGACGCCTCTTTATTAATGACATCCATTTTTTAGTAACGAGGGTGTTTTAATAGAGAGGCATAATTGTATTTGTTAGCACATGATTCAAATACACTTGTCTGGCGAAAAAAGGAGAGTTATATTGCACCGCCATATAGCAATGGTGGCGTGGCAAGACGAGATTGTTTTGAAAGTAGTAAATGTTTTCGAAGAGTTATAAGGATTTTTTTCGTTTTTTTCTATAATAGGCCTTAAATAGAGACAGGAAAGGATTTTCAGTTTGTAAAAAACCTCAGAGAATTTTTATTTCCCTAAAAAAACTCGACGGGGTACATATTTAATTAAATGTTAGCTGAAAAAACCCTTGAAGTTCTTTCAAGTCCTAAAACGTTTTTTTCTCAAGAGTGTGTATATATATATTTGTTTATTGTCACCTATTTATACAAATAGGCAGCCTTAAGGCTTATGAGACAGTTGTTCGAGCATACGTGTTATGAGATGTCGTTTCAAGTTCTTACTGCCCATTTCTCATCTCATATGCCCGAATCACAAAATTTGCAACTTCTTTGGCAAATTCGCCCTTGGTTAACATAATCTGGAGTCTCTCCTCATCGTCACTTGGTTCAACAATGTCAATTTTGCTATACAAATGTCTTCTACTGACAGCATACAAAGGGCACACACAAAGAAAGTGGACCTCACTCTCAACGCCATCGTTACACACTGGACAAGTACGCCTTTCCACTGGTAGATTTCTATATCTTCCCAGTTCAATGTTTATCGGGAATGAACCATTTCTTAGACGCGCAATGGCTGACCTCTCTTGTTTTGATAGTCTGGCTTTTACGGTAGACGGTAGTAAAGGCACTGGAAAAAAAGGCACAGGAAAAAAAGGCACTGGAAAAAAAGGTACGGAAAAAAGGCACTAGGTAAAAAGGCACTGGAAAAAAGGCACTAGGTAAAAAGGCACTAGGAAAAAAAGGCACTGGTTAAAAAAGGCACTAGGTAAAAAAGGCACTGGAAAAAAAGGCACCAGGAAATCACTATACTAGGTAAAAAAGGCACTGGAAAAAAAGGCACCAGGAAATCTCTAGGTGAAAAATTCATTTGGGGTGCCCCACCCCCGTGCATTTCTATATGTGTAATGTGTAATGTGTAATGTCCTTAAAGTCTTTCTCACCAATAAAACTGCAATGAGACTCATCGAGAATGTTTTGCCAGATGTCAATAGCCACTCTTGTGAAACTATTGTATCTTGTAGAAATAGGTTATTGGTGAGGGAACCCTGAATCTAATTTGATTAAACTACTGGACCAAATCTGATGATCTTTGTATATTGGATTCTTGCCTATCCAAGCTAGTTTTTCTGGTCGGAGGGTACAGAAAATAGGCTGTTCCGTTTTTTCGGACCACCCAGTATTCTGTTGATTTAGAAAAAAAACTACACATAGAAATGCACATAGCGATTTTTTTTTTTATCTATGTAGTAGAGATTTCTCAGAAATTTCCCATACATTTTTTCTGGTGCCATTTTTCCATTGCCTTTTTTCCAGTGCCTTTTTTACCCAGTGTCTTTTTTTCCTGGTGCCTTTTTTCCAGTGCCTTTTTTACCTAGTGCCTTTTTTTTCTAGTGCCTTTTTTTCCTAGTGCCTTTTTTACCCAGTGCCTTTTTTTCCAGTGCCTTTTTTACCTAGTGCCGTTTTTCCGTTCCTTTTTTTCCAGTGCCTTTATTACCTACATTCGGCTTTATGGTTCTGTGCCAAACACAGTTTTCAGTGTTTTATACGTTCTTAGCTTAGGCATTTCATTCAGTTGTTTCTGCCAGTTATCAAATACTTTGTTAGCATGACTGATCCCACTGCCTTTAAAATGTTACCAACCTGATGTTTACTAAGACCTTGGCACATTTCAACATTATCGTAAAGATCATTCATATTCGCCCCGTATACTATACTTTTCACACCTTTACACCAGTTATCTAGATTTCTGTTCTGTTATAGCATATAGTCCCATACAAATATCATTTTCAAGAGTCTATCGTTACTAAGTCTGCAAAGCCTAAACCATTGTTGGAGCATACAAATATGATGCCGCATAGCGATTGGGGTCCATCCCATATCACCTTCTATCACGCACAGCGCCGCACATTTTCCAACACCTAAAAACGAACGCATTGCTCTGAAATGTACCTTTTCCATTTCTTTATAAGTCTTATATCCCCACACGAAAGATGCGTAGTCCATAATCGGTGAAACCATTGCGTCCTACAGTTTGCAAAACACATCATAACTAAGACCTGTCGTTTTAAAATGCGTAGCTAGAATCCCTCCAAGCGCTTTAGACGCTGATTTTGCCAGTTCATCTGCTGTAACTGTGTAGTCTTAAGTCTCGTTGATAGTCACTCCAAGATATCCATATTTATCAGTGACGCGCAAGTTTGCATTAAATGTAAACATAAAGTTTGTTTTCGCATCCCTTTTCCGTCTATAGTGCATTACCTAAGTTTTTTCAACATTTACCAACATTCTTCACTTATTACACCACTTTCCCATTATATCCAACATATCCTGTAGTGACTGTTCAGTTTCCGCAATAAGAACTATATCGTCCGCGTATAGGAGGATCGCTACGTTTTTATCATTTACAGGAACACCGTGTCCACTCGATTTGATTTCAAGCGCAAGATCATTAACATATAACGAAAATAATGTAGGTGAAAGACAATCTCCCTGCCTTACTCCTGATGTTGTTTGAAAGAAGTCTGTCAAGTGTCCATTTATCCGTACACAGGCACTAGTATTTCGGTACATACCGTCAACTGCACGCAGAAATTAACCATTAATACCTATCCGATATAACTTCACTAACATACATGTTCGTTCAATAGAGTCAAAAGCGCGGGAAAAATCGACGAAGCACAGGAAAGTCGACTTTTTTAGTAATTTCCTGTTACGGGTTATAGTTGTCAAGCTATAAATGTGATCCATGCAACTTCGTTTTGCTCTAAATCCATTTTGTTGATCAGCTACTAATCCACTATGCTCAGAATATATCATCAGTATATTATTCAACACCGCGCTAAACGCCTTACTGACAGTACTGTTCAAACTTATCCCACGGTAGCCAAGGGGATCATTTTTATCCTTCCCTGATTTATGAATTGGGTGGATGATACTCTTGTTCCACATGCTCGGGATTTTATCACTATCGAATATCTTATTAAATAACTGTGTCAATTTCGTGGTCATTTCCCTACTTTTCAGCACCTCATTTGGTATTTTATCCACTCCAGTTGCTTTCCTTTGTTTTAGACCACCGAGCGCTTTGATTACTTCTTCTCCAGGTGTTCTCACATTTAATGCGTTCTGATAATGCACACAGCCCATATTCTGTAAAACATGTACCCATTCAGAGTAAACATTCCTACAATGTGCTTCGTCAAAGTCATCAGAGCTCATTCCATTGAATAGTTTTCCACCTATGCATAATATCCTCCTTTCTATAGGAAATTGAACCGTCTGTCATTTTCACTAATTTAATACTCTTCGCATTTTTCCCTGGGCCGAGTTTATTGACCTCATTCCAAAATGCCGTCGCGTTATCCGTTCGAAGTCCGTCAATCATGTTCATTCTTTCTACATTGAAAGTACGCTCTAGCCTCCGGAATGTTTTATCAAAATTAGTCCTGTTCTCCCACGTTTTTTTCTCAAGAGTATATTGCTTTCTCGGCTGGTAGCTTGAATTCAAAGAAACAATGAGCGAAACTTAAAGGATTGTTAAACTAGATGTATGCTTCAAATGATTATAATGCTGTACGTTTTCGGAAACCTTGTGACAATTGGGACGAAGGTAAAATGGTAATACACCATTGGATAATCCATACATTTACACTGAATTAAACACCTCAAGATATCTATAGACTTCCTCGCTCCTTTCTTCATCAATTTTTCTGACATCAGAAGCTACAGGTAAAATAAAATCTCCATTCCCTGTCATTAAAATTGCTTCATTTTCACTTTTCTTATTACTGAGAGAGATGGGACTTTGGAATATAACATTAATTTTCTCATAAAATTTCTTTACATGCGCGATTATTCCTTCTGATGGGAAACAGAGAATTTGGAATAAGCTCACATCGTTCATCATGCCATTGTGATAAAAGAAAACCAAAAACATATTTCTAAGTTTATAGAGGGCGCTGTGCATTTTACCAACCCCCGATGAATAAGATGTTTTACGCGTCAACTTCGCCTGCCACTTGGCTGATTTCCCCTTCCCCTTGTGGTAAATCGTAACGGTTACACCACCGCTATGTACCATCTCAACGCCAATTATTCTCCCGTCTAAAAGGATGAAAACAAATGGACTCATTAGCTCTGGAAAGGCTGATCCATTTGAAAGCATTCCTGTTCCATTACTCCATGTTAACGTGTACAACGTGAATGATAATGTTAGTTTCGAAAGAATACACCTAATAATTATGCCATTATGAAAACAGCAAGGATCAATGTGTGCTTTACAACGGTAACATCGATTGCCTTTCGAAATTATAATTTGGCCGAATAGATTTCCGCTTAATGCGAAGAGAAACTTGTAAGCATAGACCTTGGGCTGGCCCCTCGGACCAACATGGGCCAGAAGTAACAATTTCATGTCATATATCACCTTAAAAAGTCCGACATGTTCACTCAAAGCTGAAGTATTTTTCACAAGAAGATAGTCCCCTGTTTCCACTAATCTGTTGTAAACAAGTACGGATTTCAGTGTTACTCCCGACTCGTCATGAAATTTGTGAATAAATACAATAGAACTCGTCTCATGGTCGTATAAATACGAAAACTTACTGCCGAACTCCAATATGGCGGAAGCTGGTGGTTTAAACAATATTTTCATAGAGCGTCTGTAGGTAATGTTTTTCGGTCTTGAATCCTAAAAATGGAACAGACTGGCAATGTCAGGCACACTCAGTTTACTCGAATATACTTCGTACTTGTCTTGTGGGTGCCACTGAGCCTGTTAAACGCAAAGCTGGAAATAATACGGTAGGAGCCTACATAAAACAGAACGGCAAGATATCTAGTAGACCTGGCTCAAAGCATTCCACCAGCAGTCATTATAATCGTCCAGGCCCCAAAAGCCGTATATGTTTCTTTAGTAGCATGTATCTTTGAACTCGATCGACACGTAGGGGAACCAGCCAGTGACTCGGCCGGAAGTCGAAGCCACGAGTTCAAACAAGCTGTCGACACGTACCACTGCACCACTGGGGCTCAGTTTTGTTGTAACTTCACTTAGAAATGAGTATTTTGTCCCGCCCCCCCCCCCCTCCCCCATCGAGTTACTGTCTTTGAAGGCCTACGCCGTTCGTCAAATATTTGAAATGGAAATTGAATTGCGTAAATACGTACAGTGAACTTGATAGAGTTTTTAACATTGCCGTTGTGTAGACAAATGTACAAATGCTGCAAATAACAAATTTCAGCAAACTCGTATGCATCATAACAGTTACTGCTCTTTACGACATTGTGTATCGGCGTAGTCTTCTAATGGTTATTACCTGAAGTTGATGCATCTGATATCCCATCGTGGTCTTCACCTCCTCCTTCTCCATACACGTTCCCTTCTTTGAGCTGATTTGACAGATCATTTTTCCGTATCCTGGCAGTGAGTTCACGGTCGCACAACTGATCGTCATCAAACAGAGGAAAAAACACTCGAAGAACGAATCCTGGTTGTTATTTTGAAACAGTGGTTCAACTATTTCTCTGTCAATGATTAACCTTTTAAAATGGAAATCCTTAATTTGTTTCATTATTCTATTTTTCATCGATGTTCTCAAATGTTATTTGAAAACGTAAACTAAAGTTCAGGTACACATTATTGTAACTGCTCAATTTCAGACTTTTCACAGAACTACACACATTGTCCTTACCACTTTCTCTGCAACTATTGTGAAACATAGGACTTGTCCTAAGTGTTGCCGTCGGGATTTGAAACCATTTGGTGACCATAGATAAGCGCTGCTGAATTTCATGAAATATGTATTCGTCATATCTCTCTGCGAGACAAACAGTGCGCCAAATAGGAAACAATTTCAATTTCAGTTTCAATTTATTCTGTATTGATACTATTTGGTTATTACAGAGGTGAATAAGCAACCAAGCGCATATACCAACTTAGAATCACACGCTATATCACCGAATGTCCAATCGTCATCATCATCATCATCATCATCATCATCATCATCATCATCATCATCATCATCATCATATCATTACCGGGGTCGTAACCCTATTGGATTTTTGCCGGAGGTATGGAGTCCACTATAGGCTACTGTCCACCTATGTGGGATCTTTTTCTTGCCCTGGCATAGACACTCAGGTACAAGGGACAAGGAACAATCGTATTTAGTGTAAGATTAGGTTTGGGGTAGCTACGTCCTTGAGTGCATGCAATTGTGGCAACGCATGTCGTAGTGTTTAGTCATAACATGAGACACTGCACTCGCACTCGTGGAAATTTATGCAACAGCGTCGTGTTATTTCATATGAGACAAGACCACAATTGATTTTTAAGCCTTTTAGCAGTTAAATTGTCAATGTTTAGCCGCGACGCATCAAATACTGCGTGCGGTTGTGAATCTGAAATTTAGATTATGTTATTCCGGACAGTCGGGCAAGTAAATGGTGAAAAATAAACTGGTAGTTGACCACTAAAATTTTTTGATAATCCACAAATTAGACAGACTTTGATATTTCCACTCTTTTCAGCCAACTGGCAGAAAAAACTCAAAACACGCCCCCTATTACCCAATTAGCAAAATTCGAAATTAATTTTTTCATCAAATAATTTCTTTATATCTGTAGACTTGCCACAATAAATATTTTTTCAATACCTCTCCAAGATGTACTTGAGAGTTAAAAACATGCACTCGTCTAATTGATAGGCCTCGCCCCTCCAACCTATGAATATTCATTAGTGGTCTTGTCTCATATTGAATGGATAACCCGCCTACTCTTGTAACAGGCCAAGTTGCTGTAAATCAAGAATCACTGCTAATACTGGATCCACTCACCAATAAGATGCTAAGCCCGACACTACCCGATTTCTACTACCGCCTCGATGGGACGAGCCTAAACAACCGGGAATAATAGTAGGCCTTTCGCAGCCATAAAAGTGGTGGAATAGCTTGTTTTCGTTTCTTCCAATTGGTCTTTAATTGTAATATGAAAAGTTCCGCTGTAGAGACATGACCATTCATGACGATTACGTTGTTAACTCTTGAATAGATATCCCACCCCAATAGGGTATTGTCGGGCTTAGGATCTTATTGGCGAGTGGATCCAGTAGAATCAAATAGGCGAATTAAAATTGTAAAAGGAGGCTGTCGGTTTTGACTTGACGAGGCATTTTTTATAACATCAATCTAATACCTTAGAAATACGTAAGGACACGTTACCAATAGCTCTTCTAAAATGAAGGTAAAATATGTATCACATGATCGTAAATTTTTAAGATGAAAGTATGTATATAAATGATGCGCAAACATAGACCAACGGAAGAGCAAGAGTATTCTTGAACCTTATAGCAGTGACTATTTGGGTCATCGAAACTTCTTTGATTTATCAATGCTAGCTTATCCCAGTCTTAGGTTTTTACCTGGTCAAACAAAACTCCTCATATTTAAAAGAGGGTCCGATCCGTGAGGGAGCCCCTCTTCAAGGTGCGTGATCGCCTGGGGATCACTATCCTAAAATTATCAATTTGAGAACCAAATCTCCACTTTCGTTTGCCCATTTCTGCAGGATCGCAATGAATTGTCCACAACTGAATGTCGGTCGCTTTTCTCATCGGTGAAAACATCTTTTAATGCTGCAAATTTGGCCAAGTCGAAAAGCAATGGCTATTCTTTGACCTTATGTCCAAATACTTATGCACTATTAAGTGGTTTACTCAATAGGGATCAGCACATTTTATCATAGTAGCCATAAAGACGAGACAAGACAAAGAGCTCATCTCGTCACTGTGCAACGCAGCTGTGACAAACGAGTACTTCCTCGAGCCGCGACAAGTTGCATGTCATCAGGTCGCTACACGCAGGCCTGAGTTGGAATATGCAAAACATGCGATTATAAAAAAATCAAGATAGAAATTGTTGTATCTGGTATCAAACAAATAAAGGGAAGCATCGGGCTACATGTTAGACGAAATTAAATGCAAAGCCATTTAGCAAATGTCGAGACAGTTAGATAATATTGCATCAATTGTTCAACCTGAATTGTTCGCAACTCAACGGGGAATTCGCACTTGCTTCATCAAAAATGTTCTAACTAACGTATAGAGAATTAAACTAGCTACCAGATCTAGATGCGCCTCATTTAATCTCGATCATGTGATACAATTTTAAAGGTCCTCGTCCCACTTTTTTTAGGCCTTGTTGCTTATCCAGCGCAAATCAGATCGGTATCGTTGAGGAGAGGCTTCATGGACTTGTCGAGGTCGTTTCTCCAGAAATTACATCGGCATTAAAAGGAACACGAATTTGGCAGTTAATACCGGAACATCCCTACAAATAGGCGCTGGTCTCCGTCCAGCACTGTAAGTATGACCAGTTAGCATGTAGTTTGTCACATTTGCTAATTTTCTAGTTGAATCTTTAGCCTGGTTCAAAACTTAAACACTGCAGCGGATTCGGTGTCAAAGTAAAGTGATATTCATCCGCCTTACAACTACGTCAAGGAGTTCCCTTATAACCCTCAAGCATCGTTTTGAGATAGGATTTCGTGTGGCAACCTACTGCAATTGCTACAGTATCCTGTAACAGTACAATATTTACAAGATTATTGGAAGATTCTCCGTAAAGATTAATATTATAATGTACTCGTACATCTGTACGTGAATGAAGAGACAAGACCACTAATGAATATTCATAGGTTGGAGGGTCGAGGCCTATCAATTAGACGAGTGCATGTTTTTAACTCTCAAGTACATATTTGGAGAGGTATTGAAAAAATATTTGTTGTGGCAAGTCTACAGATATAAAGAAATTATTTGATGAAAAAATTAATTTCGAATTTTGCTAATTGGGTAATAGGGGGCGTGTTTTGAGTTTTTTCTGCCAGTTGGCTGAAAAGAGTGGAAATATCAAAGTCTGTCTAATTTGTCGATTATCAAAAAAATTCCGTGGTCAATCACCATTTTATTTTTCACCATTTACTTGCCCGACTGTCTGGAATAACATAATCTAAATTTCAGATTCACAACACCACGCGTTCTTTGATGCGTCGCGGTCAAACATTGACAATTTAACTGCTAAAAGGCTTAAAAAATCAATTGTGGTCTTGTCTCTATTTACACTACATTTTGGGTCAATATAGTGAAAAATTTGAATGTGCTCAAATCACTCTAATTCATTTAGAATATTGTATTGCTGATGATCTAAGGTCAAAACAAGCTAAAATAATGAGAAAAAAACTTAATTTGACCCAAATAAGAGTCAACCTAACCCCGGTCTAAGTTCGGTTTCATTTTTACAAGTCTTGTTGTGTTGCCATTCATTTTGTAATTTCTTTGAAACTACTTAGGCCTTGATTCTGAAAATTGAGCCCTAAGCAGCAAAGTTATTTCTAAATCATATCCTAAAATTTCAGCTCCATAGCTTGCTTATTCTGGCCAGGGCAGGTCTTTGAATTTGTTGCTGTTGGCTGCAAAATCATGACTTTTTGTCGATTTTGTCCTCTTTCGTCGCTTTGGCACAGTTGTACCACTCTTTGAAATGTCTCTCATTTCTCCAAAAAATGTCCAGATATGACTTTCCTTTGTTGGAGAGTTGTTGGATGTCATCTACATTAGTTTGAAAAAAATCTCAAAATGTTAACCCCTGAAATGCACCTTCATTGAGACAAGACCACTAATGAATATTCATAGGTTGGAGGGTCGAGGCCTATCAATTAGACGAGTGCATGTTTTTAACTCTCAAGTACATATTTGGAGAGGTATTGAAAAAATATTTGTTGTGGCAAGTCTACAGATATAAAGAAATTATTTGATGAAAAAATTAATTTCGAATTTTGCTAATTGGGTAATAGGGGGCGTGTTTTGTGTTTTTTTCTGCCAGTTGGCTGAAAAGAGTGGAAATATCAAAGTCTGTCTAATTTGTCGATTATCAAAAAATTTCCGTGGTCAATCACCATTTTATTTTTCACCATTTACTTGCCCGACTGTCTGGAATAACATAATCTAAATTTCAGATTCACAACACCACGCGTTCTTTGATGCGTCGCGGTCAAACATTGACAATGTAACTGCTAAAAGGCTTAAAAAATCAATTGTGGTCTTGTCTCTGAATAAGATCCTAACTAGGAGTCCTACTAGACGATTTTCTACCTAGGAACTTCAAGCTTCAAATACATGTACCTCTAGAGAAGTTTACATCCTATATGGCTCTAAAAGAAGAAATGCCAACTCCCAGAATTGTGAGATGTTCACATTGTTTGTTTCTAGGAAGGCGGCAGTGCGGCATGGTAGCTCTGTTTCTGTGCCTTAACGTTTTGAATGATGCGGGCTTTGGCTAGGCTTGGCCCTCGGTCGGTCATCAAGGGACAGTCCACCAATACAGAATTACCGATTTGTGACGACTACCGGGCTTGGCAACTGGCCGGAGAGCAGCACTTGGTCACGTCACGACAATTAAAATTTCAAGCGATTAAACCAAACACGTCATAAATAACTCGGCAAATTCTTCAGTGCAAACTTGACGATGCATTGTATATCAAAGCGTATAATCAGTCACCATCATGTGGCAAGAAGTACCCATTGCTGTACAGGCAATTGACGAATTTCTTCTCTACTTTTCCGCCGTTCTCCAAATTTCTTAATCCCATGTATGTACACGCGAACAGTGACTTCTCAGCGTTGTGTACTCCCGATCCAACAGTACTTGAATATGCAATTACAATGCAGGCGGCCTTACTTGCACTACTTCCGGCCTGGATGCGTGATCCCATTGGCACCAGCGCCTTCAAAAAAACATCTTAAATCTCATCTTTTTATTGAACACTTCGACACCAGCCCCGATATGTTTTAATCTCTATGAATGTTTTAATCTCTATGTACAATTTTCTCTTTTACTATGTGTTGTTTTTTAAATTGTACAGTGCTTTGTAAATGATTTTCATTCAAAAGCACTTTTAATATAATAGATTATTATTATTAAATTATTATTTCTATTTACTGAGGACTGAAACTTTCGTACGTACGCTGACATGGCTGATGAAAATGTCTTCGCGATCATAGAGCAGTTAAAACCCTATATCAATAGCAAAATGCCACAAAACACGTCGTTTTACTGTAAAAGTTTGGTCAACGGTACATCCCACCAAGTGCTAAACTGATATACATGATATAGTAGCCTTCTTATGCACAGGGGAATATTTCATTACCAAATGCACTAAGAAGACATCTCTACCTACTGTCGAAGGAGTATATATATATATAACGAGTCTTGTATAGCGCAGTATCCGATCCATTAGGATCGCTCAAAGCGCTGCATCACTGCTAATGAAGGCTTCAGAAAAGAGGAAATGTTTCAAGGAACGTTTGAAAGGAACAATGTCTTGGATGTTTCTGATAGTTGCTGGAAGTTTATTCCACATTTTTGGTGCACCAATAGAAAAAGCTCTAGTTCCTATTGATTGCACCTTTGCTCTGGGAGGTTGAAGGAGAGTTTCAGCTGAGGAGCGAAGGGGACGGTTAGGTGTGTAGATTGATGTAAGCTCGGAGAGATAGGATGGGGCCAGACCATGGAGACATTTGAAAGTAAGGAGGAGGACCTTGTAAGCGATACGCTGTTCAACAGGGAGCCAATGTAGAGACTTGAGGACTGGGGTAATATGTGACCTCTTTCGAGACTTGGTAATAAGACGAGCCGCGTTGTTTTGCACTAACTGCAGTGGACGGACAGTAGATTTAGGCAAGCCAAGAAGAAGGGAATTGCAGAAGTCAAGTCTAGAAGTGATGAGGGCTTGAATATAGAGCCTAGTGGTGTTGACCGATAGATATCTGCGGATCTTTCCAATATTGCGGATATGAAAGTATGAGGCCCTAACACAAGCACTAATGTGCTGTTTGAAAGTGAATTCACTGTCAAAAACTACACCAAGGTTTCTCGCTGAAAGAGAAGCATACACATCAGCGTCAATGATGCGGACTGATTGCAGCCTAAGCACGTCGATGTGCTTCTTGGTACCAATGAACAATAGATCTGTCTTTTCACCATTACACTTGAGAAAGTTTCTTACCAACCATTTGTTGAGGTCGAAAACACCGGTTGACATCAAGTCACATGTGGGGCCGAGCTCAGGCAGTGTGAAAACCAGGTATAACTGACTGTCATCGGCATAAAAGTGGTAAGAAATGCTATGTGCCATGATGATAGCACCGATAGGTGTAGTATAGATGGAAAATAACAGGGGACCAAGTATGGAACCCTGAGGTACCCAACACTTGATCATACTTGGCTTTGAAAGTTTACCCTCAACGCACACCTCCTGACACCTGCCACTAAGATAGGACGTGAACCATTTCAATGCCACCCCTGAGACTCCCATTGCACCAAGGCGATTTATCAGCTTCACATGATCCACAGTATCGAAAGCAGCGCTCATGTCCAAAAGTACTAAGAGGACACATTTCTTTTCATCGAGCGCACGAATGACATCATTATGGACACGAGTAAGCCCAGTTTCAACGCTGTGCATAGGACGATAGGCTGATTGAAAAGGTTCACGCAGATCGTTGCTATCCAAGTGTACTGATAATTGATTGGCAACTACCCTCTCAAGCACCTTTGAGAGAAAGCATAGATTGGACACCGGGCGATAGTTTTTAAGTACATCGGCATCCAATGATGGTTTCTTAATAAGTGGATTAAGAATAACCCTCTTGAAACTATCAGGGACAACACCACAACTGAGAGAGGAGTTGATGATTGCAATCATAAGCTCAACTATACCCGGTGTACACTTTTTCAGCAAAGGTGTTGGAATGGGGTCAAATGAACAGCTAGTAGCTCTCATTTGACCGAGGAGTTCAACAAACTCAAAGGAGTGAATGATTGGTGATCTGTACACAGTCTTGCTTTTATAGTTGAAAGTATGGTTTGATAAAGGATTTTAAAGACCTCTGCGCGCGTTATGATCTCGCAGGCATTTGCCTCATCTAGCATAAAAAGCAACACGCTACTCATACCGATCCACCATCGTTGTGCGTATATCCCTCTTAGAAAGGAGGAGACTTTAGGACTGATATTCACCGCCGGCATGCACGCTATTGTGTTTACAGAACATTATTAGACCCATTCCCTAGACGAGTAGAGAAACATTCTGTATAAGTCATCCTGGCCATGGTTCTGCTGAAAAATGTCGATAATGATTAGAGGATCCATGTAAACAGACTGTGATTGTTTTTCTGTTAATCAGATATCGATCAAACACTATGAGTGGATGAAAAGAAATCAATATTAGAGGCATCATCATCTTACATATCGTCTGAAGAATTTGTACAAAGTGTGCCAACATAAAGGGGTCTTATCCGGGCCTTTTGCGTGTGGAACTCTGATGGTTAAGAAATCGTTAGTCTTGTTTTGTATTTGTCAGTGTTGCTTAAGTCGAAATTTTAGGTTTTTGGAAGAGTCTTAGTTCAGATCTTCTTCAGATTCGTGAACACGATAAGACATTCGTTCCAAGACTCTTGGAACATATAAATACTATAGTTAAATCTTAACTAAGAATCGTACATGAATCTTGAAAAGGGCAGCGACTCCTGGCTTAGGGTAACCGTCCTTTAACACACGATAACCTTGCTTTAACACAACGCTCTCTAACACTACTGTTGTCGTTACGTTGTAATTTATTGACCGAATCTCAACTTCTCGAAGCTGATGCTGACTTTTGTGTGCACTAAAAAGGAACTGTAAAACTGTTGTTGTTCCATAGGTCTGCAACAAGTTACTCGACATGTACAGAATTAAAGAGAAAATGCCATATCTGGTAACATCAGTATACTATCACAGAGCTTTAGATGCCATAGTAATATATAATGCATACTTTTTGTCTGATAAGCAATTCCTTATCTACAAGTTTGAGAACGGAGTAAGAACGATTTTCATGTCCCTAAGCGGAATTTAGGAATGGCTTCTTAACAAGAGGTATTTTTTGTTGCTTCGAGAAATATGTCAGCATATGTAAAAAAAAAACAAAAAAAAACTATATCGTTTCCGCTTATTCAGTTAGGCCCCGCGATAGAAATGGCGACTTTTCACAGGGAAAAACGACCATTGCTTTGTTAGATACATTTGGAAGTAGAATTAGACATCAGATTCCTGCAAATGAGTTTGAGCAATTCAGAAAAATTGCAGATCGTATCCCTGCTTTCTATCGCGTGTTCGCCTGCGAGACAAAGTTCCTGATTCGATGGTTAGGCCCGGATTTGGTCTGGTTTGTCAATCTGTATATACTGAAAAGTCTGGGTTTCGTCTTGGAAATGACCTTTATCAAGAAACTGTACAGCTGTAGATATAAAGATATCGCGACCGTCTACCAAGATTGCCATAACTTATTTAGATGCGAGATTGACGGAAGTTATTATTTTTTCACGCCACGCCCCACACCCGCGATAAGGTATTACAAGAGAGGGTCGCTGCAGCCGGTGGTGTTGTGGCTTCACGATGGATTTCATGAATTACAGTACACATTTCGAACCGGTCCGTTAACTAACTCACAGCTTGATATTGACCTCTTACCAAAAGGCCTTAATTTTCAAAAAAATCCATTTACTAAAAGGACTTAATTTTCGAGAAACTTATTTTTAAAAGCCTAATTATACAAGTAAGTGCAGTGAGGAGATAGGTTCTGGTGGATTTATCATCAAATCGCTAATCTACAGGTTTTACGTATACACCAGCAACACGGGTAATCTGGTAGTCTGGTGGTGCCCTCACGTTAAAATCGAAGTCTTCCAACTAGTTTGAATCCACATTCAATCGGCCAATGGCAAAATGTCATTGTGATGAATGATCGAAAGGGACTCTGGCTGATGGGAATATTATATCTCGTTTTGGAGGAGGTATTTTGCACCTAAATCCTTACGTCAATAAAATTGCCGGAAATTTATCAAAATATCAGTGATGTGCTGAAAACACTCCCACCGACATCTAGTCTACTCATGGGGCTCATTTAGACACACCATTAAAGTGGCCCGTCTTTTTCGCTGGCTTTGAAACATCAAGTTTAGACGAGAAAAGTTAACTTCTGACCACGTTTGATGGTCAACTGTACCCACGATCATAAAAAAACAGCAGTGTATGACTGCAAGCCCCCAAAACGTCATTTTGTGGTTTCAAACTACATATTATGCGACTATGTTTTGTTGAACTATACGTACATAACGGACTCGACGTTGATGAACGATGCCAAGAAAAAATCTCGAGACATTCGAAGTTTACTTGAAATTACATTGTATCTTCGATATATTTTATTTGCCAAAACTTCGCTAGTTTTAACTGGATTTTTCCTCGTATATTGATACCGTGTAGTGGGTTGATGGTCACCTGTAATTAAAGTGCACATACATATACAAAAGTCAGGTCTGCTCAGTTAATTGAAGTTGAATGATTTCATATAACAGATATACCCGCCTATTTTACCCGCCGAATAGTGCTATAGGGGGAGTTTCGTGCTCGCTTTAGTGGCGTGTGGCAAGAAAATATCTGCCCCACAATACCACCTTTACATACTTATTGCTCAAAACGGAGAACTTCTCAAAATAGTAAGTATGGCTGGACATTCTTTTTGTCACAAGTATGAATGTATCATTTAACTGATGACAAAATGCACTTCAATGATACATCGGATTAGAATCTGTAAATAAATGTATGAAAGTGATTTTAGGAAGGGAAAAACGCCTCAGCCAGATTTTACATAGACGCACTTATTTGGCGTACTGTCATGGTAAAGGTTATGTCAATACGCACTTGCTGGTGTCTCTGTCGTCATTTTTACTCTTTCGATTATCATATCATGTTTTAGTAGTGCTTCCTCAACATATACCCGCTACGGATGGACACCCTCTTTTCTAAGGACGTTGGTTTGGCCCAGAAGCGGTATTTCCGATCAATTTCACCTTTGTAATCATGACGCCTCTTTATTAATGACCTCCATTTTTTAGTAACAATGGTGTTTTAATAGAGAGGTATAATTGTATTTGTTAGCACGTGATCCAAATACACTTGTGGGGCGAAAAAAGGAGAGTTATATTGCACCGCCATATAGCAATGGTGGTGTGGCGTTACGTGCATGTCAAGACGAGATTGTTTTGAAAGTACATGTAGTAAATGTTTTCGAAGAGATATAAAGATTTTTTCGTTGTTTTCTATGATAGGCCTTGAATAGAGACAGGAAAGGATTTTGAGTTTGTAAAGAGGGTTTAGGGTTTTTATTTCCCTAAAAAAACTCAATGGGGTACATACATAATTAAATGTTGGCTGAAAAAACCCTCAAAGTTCTTTCAAGACCTAGAACGTTTTTTTCTCAAGAGTATATTGCTTTCTCGGCTGGTAGCTTGAATTCAAAGAAACAATGAACGAAACTTAAAGGATTGTTAAACTAGATGCATGCTTCAAATGATTATAATGCTGTACGTTTGTGACAATTGGGATGAAGGTAAAATGGTAATACACCATTGGATAATCCATACATTTACACTGAATTAAACACCTCAAGATATCTGTACACTTCCTCACTCCTTTCTTCATCAATTTTTCTAACATCAGAAGCTACATGTAAAATAAAATCTGCATTCCCTGTCATTAAAATTGCTTCATCTTCACTTTTCTTATTACTGAGAGAGATGGGACTTTGTAATATAACATAAATTTTCTCATAAAATTTATTTACAGGCGCGATTATTCCTTCTGATGGGAAACAGAGAATTTGGAATAAGCTAACATCGTTCATCATGCCATTGTGATGAAAGAAAACCAAAAACCTATTTCTAAGTTTATAGAGGGCGCTGTGCATTTTACCAACCCCCGATGAATAAGATGTTTTACGCGTCAACTTCGCCTGCCACTTGGCTGATTTCCCCTTCCCCTTGTGGTAAACCGTAACGGTTACACCACCAGTATATCTCTTGTTAACGCCAAATATTCTCCCGTCTAAAGTGATGAAAATAAATGGACTCATAAGCTCTTGAAAGGCGGATCCATTTGAAAGCATTCCTGTACCATTACTCCATGTCAACGTGTACAACGTGAATGATAATGTTACTTTCGAAAGAAAACACCTAATAATTATGCCATTTTGAAAACAGCAAGGATCAATGTGTGCTTTACAACGGTAACATCGATTGCCTTTCGAAATTATAATTTGGCCGAATAGATTTCCGCTTAATGCGAAGAGAAACTTGTAAGCATAGACCTTGGGGTGGCCCCTCGGACCAACATGGGCCAGAAGTAACAATTTCATGTCATATATCACGTTAAGAATTACGACATGTTCACTTAAAGCTGAAGTATTTTTCACAAGAAGATAGTCCCCTGTTTCCACTAATCTGTTGTAAACAAGTATGGATGTCAGTGTTACTCCCGGCTCGTCATGAAATTTGTGAATAAATACAATAGAACTCGTCTCATGGTCGTATAAATACGAAAACTTACTGCCGAACTCCAATATGGCGGAAGCTGGTGGTTTAAACAATATTTTCATAGAGCGTCTGTAGCTAATATTTTTCGGTCTTGAATCCTAAAAAAGGAACAGACTGGCAATGTCACGCACACTCAGGTTACTCGAATATACTTAGTACTTGTTGGGTGCCACTGAGCCTGTTAACCGCGAAGCTGGACTTAATACGGTAGTACATAAAACAGAACGCAAGATATCTAGTAGACCTGGCTCAAAGCATTCCATCAGCAGTCATTATAATCGGCCAGGCCCCAAAAGCCGTATATGTTTCTTTAGTAGCATGTATCTTAGAACTCGATCGACAAGTAGGGGAACCAGCCAGTGACTCGGCCGGAAGTCGAAGCCACGAGTTAAAACATGCTGTCGACACGTACCACTGCACCACTGGGGCTCAGTTTTGTTGTAACTTCACTTAGCACGGAGTATTTTGTCCCGATCCCCCCCTCCCCAATCGAGTTACTGACTTTGAAGGCCTACGCCGTTCGTCAAATATTTAAAATGGAAATTGAATTGCGTAAATACGTACAGTGTACTTGATATAGTTTTTAACATTGCCGTTGTGTAGACAAATGTACAAATGCTGCATATACCAAATTTCAGCAAACTCGTATGCATCATAACAGTTACTGCTCTTTACGACATTGTGTATCGGCGTAGTCTTCTAATGGTTATTACCTGAAGTTGATGCATCTGATATCCCATCGTGGTCTTCACCTCCTCCTTCTCCATACACGTTCCCTTCTTTGAGCTGATTTGACAGATCATTTTTCCGTATCTTGGCAGTGAGTTCACAGTCGCACAACTGATCTTCATCAAACAGAGGAAAAAACACTCGAAGAACGAATCCTGGTTATTTATTTTGAAACAGTGGTTCAACTATTTTTCTGTTAATGATTAACCTTTTAAAATGGAAATCCTTAATTTGTTTCAGATCATTTTTCTATTTTCATTGAGGTTCTCAAACGTTATTTGAAAACGTAAACTAAAGTTCAGGTACACAGTATTGTAACTGCTCAATTTCAGACTTTTCACAGAACTACACACATTGTCCTTACCACTTCCTCTGCAACTATTGTGAACATAGGACTTGTCCTAAGTGTTGCCGTCGGGATTTGAAACCATTTGGTGACCATAGATAAGCGCTGCTGAATTTCATGAAATATGTATCCGTCATATCTCTCTGCTAGTCAAACAATTTATTCTGTATTGATACCATTGGTTATTACAGAAGTGAATAAGCAAGAGAAACAATGTACAGTATAAAACGTATGCAAATAAACATATAGATATAATTACAAAGATAAAAGGAGATACATGATTTAAACGGTATACGGTAAAAAAGGTACAGGAAAAATAAAAGTACTGGAAATAAAGGTACCGGAAAAAGTGTATCGGAAAAAAAGGTACACAAAATGGCATAAGTAGGTAAAAAAGGTACAACTTTTTTTTTAGAATATTATTATTCTCTTCAACTGGTTTAGGCTCGGCCTATGTATTAATCTTTTATTGCCCATTTTCTGCTTCTGTGTCTAAGGTGGTGCCTTAAAATAGTTTAATACATTGCGGACAATTTTGTTACGGAATGAATTTGAGGAAAAATCATGGAAGAAGTTGCCCAACAGGGGAGCATACGTTGTTTTGGTAATAACTACATTCATGTTCTTTTAAATTTTAAAATACTCGAGTCGTATTTTTATTTGGGGCGGATCCAGGATCACGGGAAAGGGGGGGGGGGGGCGCACCTAGTATCCTAGTATACCTGCCTTGTGTTTGGTCTTAAATCTAGTTTTTTGTCTATAAGACCAGGCACATTGTTAATTGGGTCCAGCTCTATGATGAATGCTAATTGATTAATTGCAACTTTACTTGAACATTGGTACATTTATCAGTTAATCCTTAGGGAATTGTCCTAGAATCTTTACAATCATCATGATCTTGATAGTCGTGTTTTCACTATTGAAGACCATAACGGTATACTGGAAATTTGATATACCTATTTCTTAGGCCTATGCATTGCCTAAGCAACAAATAAAGTTAAAGTTATGAATAGAACAGGAGAGAATCATCCTGAGCTTCAGGTTTTTGATACTCCTACTTCCCATACAAAACCCTGAGAAAATCCATTAGAATCGACAGCGAAGGGTGGCTGTTCTGATAACCTGATACACTGTGCGTAATGTATGTATATATAGTGTTTCATATGACAATAAAATGTATATGAATGAAGTTTAAGATAATCCTATCGTTAAATCGTTTTATACTTCATCGATTCTATGCTGTTAAACCTTGTGTAGACGTGTAATTGTGTTTTAATTAAGTAATGAAATAAATTTGCAGCGGGGTGCGCGCAATACGAAGGAACAGCACTGAAAAATTCAGAATTTTCATAAATACCCGGATGTTCTAAAAATAGCAGCTAATGAAAATACGCGTTTCATTGCAATCTTTGAAATTTAACTAACCTACCTTGGACCCGAGCCCTATGGCGCAAAAGACTATACAAT
This sequence comes from Lineus longissimus, assembly GCF_910592395.1. Lineage (NCBI taxonomy): Eukaryota > Metazoa > Nemertea > Pilidiophora > Heteronemertea > Lineidae > Lineus > Lineus longissimus. Next base: position 13,046,400 of record NC_088317.1, on the reverse strand, counting down.
TGATAGTGCATCTGAGAGCATTAATTCCTGGGTCCGTGGTTTACGAATTTCCGAGACTCAAATACAACCGACTCTCTGATTGGGCGCTTTTTTTTCTACCGCTACAATCCGTCTGAAGGGCATGGATTTCCCCAGGGGTTTGTAATAGCGAGAGCTGGAGCATATGGAAAACCACTGGGTGCCGAGGATGGGAGAGAATTCAAATGATATTTAAAAAAAAAATTGTGTACTTTTTACCTATTTATGCCATTCTCTGTACCTTTATTTCCAGTACTTTTATTTCCTGTACCTTTATTTCCCGTACCTTTATTTCCTGTACCTTTATTTCCGTACCTTTTTTTCCAGTACCTTTTTTCCAGTACCTTTTTTTCCTGTACCTTTATTACCTAGATTCGATTTAAACATGATACACCCAAGCGCATATACCAACTTAGAATCACACGCTGTATCACCGAATGTCCAATCGTATTTAGTGTAAAATTAGTTTGGAGTAGCTACGTCCTTGAGTACATGCAATTGTGGCAACGCATGTCGTAGTGTTAAGTCATAACATGAGACACTGCACTCGCACTCGCACAAAAATCAAGATAGAAATTGTTGTGTCTGGTATCAAACAAATAAAGGAAAGCATCGGGCTACATGTTAGACGAAGTTAAATGCAAAACCATTTAGCAAATGTCGAGACAGTAAGAAAATATTGCATCAATTGTTCAACCTGAATTGTTCGCAACTTAACGGGGAATTCGCAATTGCTTCATCAAAATTGTTTTGACTAACGTATAGAGAATTAAACTGGCTACCAGATCTAGATGCGCCTCATTTAATCTCGATAATGTGATACTTTTTTAAAGGTCCTCTTCCCACTTTTTTTAGGCCTTCTTGCTTTTCCAGCGCAAATCAGATCGGTATCGTCGAGGAGAGGCTGACATGGACTTGTCGAGGTCATTTCTCCAGAAATTTCCATCCGCATTAAAAGGAACACGAATTTGGCAGTTAATACCGGAACACCCCTGGTCTCCGTCCAGCACTGTAACTATTACCAGTGAACCTGCAGTTTGTCACATTTGCTAATTTTCTAGGTGAATCGTTAGCCTGGTTCAAAACTTAAACAACACTACATTTCTATTCACTAAGGACTGAAACTTTCGTACGTACGCTGACATGGCTGATGGAAATGTCTTCGTGATCATAGAGCAGTTAAAACCCTATATCAATAGAAAAATGCCACAAAACACGTCGTTTTACTGTAAATGTTTGGTCAACGGTACATCCCACCAAGTGCTAAACTGATATTGTAACAGTGTCCAGAACACTGTTTGTTATATTATTGGACCTATCCATTCTAGGCCCTAAAGCATATCCTTTTGGATCAGACATGTGGTTAGATATTTACGTGAGCCAATCTGGTGTCAGTCAAGGTTGGCAAACCTGCGATTACTGCATTAAACGACAACATATTGTGTCGATCACGAGTGTATCATCCCATGCTAGCATTTTTGTGATTGGTCCTTTCCGATGATCTGATGACACGTTTGACTCCTGAAGGGTAACATATGGGCCACAAACTAGGAAACGTGGCTTTTTCTCTTCGACCATCCTAGGCAATGGACGCATATCAGGGACGCGGGTAATTTCTACGGTAATCCATAATTTCCGATTATTCCTCAGCTACATGTATGTGAGGCTGAAGGCTAAATTGTCGATAGCCAGGCTTGAAAATCATGTTCCCCCGTTCCTGATATGGCCTCATAGCCAAGGTAGGTCATATCCCGCCTGCGCTTCTATCCACTAATTAGGCCTATTGGGTTGTTCTATATTCTATCAAGTGAACCACCCTCTCTGTAAAATTATCCCAACAAAATCATGAAACATATATCGAGTATTTTAGTTGGTTCTTTCGGTATCTCTCTGCTGAGCGACCGTAGTCCCTCTTGCATCGAAACTGTGAGTCAAGATCTCATCTCTGCGTAGGCAAACCTACGTTAAACTGGGTATCGGCTGATGGTTTTATTCTACTGTATTTAGAACCAACATCCAATATATAGCGATCCGCAATAATATACATGATATAGTAGCCTTCTTATGCACAGGGGAATATTTCATTACCTAATGCACTAAGAAGTCATCTCTACCTCTGTTGAAGGAGTGAATGATAGGTGATCTGTACACAGTCTTCTTTTATAGTTGAAAGTATGGTTTGATAAAGGATTGTAAAGACCTCTGCGCGCGTTATGATCTCGCAGGCATTTCCTCATCTAGCATAAAAAGCAACACGCTACTCATGCCGATCCACCGTCGTTGTGCGTATATCCATCCTTGAAAGGAGGAAACTTTATGACTGATATTCACCGCCGGCATGCACGCTACTGGGTTTACAGAACATTATTAGACCCATTCCCTAGATGATTAGACTTATATATTATATAAGTCACCCCGGCCATGGTTCTCCTGAAAAATGTCGATAATGATAAGAGGATCCATGTAAACAGACTGTGATTGTTTTTCTGTTAATCAGATATCGATCGATCACTATGAGTGAATGATAAGAAATCAATATTAGAGGCATCATCATCTTACATATCGTCTGAAAAATTTGTACAAAGTGTGCCAACATAAAGGGGTCTTATCCGGGCCTTTTGCGTGAGGAAGTCTGCTGGTTAAGAAATCGTTAGTCTTGTTTTGTATTTGTCAGTGTTTCTTAGGTCGAAATATTAGGTTTTTAGAAGAGTCTTACTTCAGATCTTCTTCAGATTCGTGAACGCGATAAGACATTCCTTCCAAGACTCTTGCAACATATAAACACTATAGTTAAATCTTAACTAAGAATCGTACATGAATCTTGAAAAGGGTAGCGACTCCTGGCCTAAGGTAACCTTCCTTTAACACTACGCTCATTAACATCACTGTCGTGTCACGTTGTGATGTGTTGACTAAATCTCAACTTCGCAAAGTTGATGCATTATAATCAGCCTCTATGCTGCGTATTCAGTTTCCTTCGGGCGATGATTATCACCTGGTCTTCGTTTTTGCCTTTTGGAAAACCGTTAAGGGACCATCGATTTTGTTGAGGGCAATATTACCCAACTGTCTGCTGCCTAGTCCCCTCCTATTCTACAGCAGTAGTTTCAATCAACGAATTGCACAAAAAAGGAACAATTCAAAATTTGACTGATTTATCACGCTTTTCCGATGTTGACTCGGATTTGACCTGAGTTAGCTCTCCATGCGTTGATCGTTTCAATGTGGAACGATGCACTAGTAAGGCGCTTCCTGGCGCCATGGACCTACCCTGTGACGTCTTAGTGCTGATATCGATTTTTCTGACGTAACGTTGATGGCGCTTGATAACTTCACTACTGCGACGATAATGGCGTAATAGCTGGTTGACGTGAACTTGGATCTCGGCGTGCAGTCACGTGGCAGGAAAGGTATTTCGCCCCAGGACTTTCCCGTACTGAAAATAACGAATAACGCGTTTTTCTACTATCTTTAAGAGCTGACAAAAAATTGGAAAGCATCAAACACGTTCAGAAAAATAGTTTACTGATGAATCAGAAGAAGAAAAAACATACTGCAATATAATGCCGCACATTCCTTTAACTAACCTAACTTTGAACAAGCGGGCCCTGCTATATACGTCCTGAATCAACGCTGACATAGCAACACGTAGAGTGTTTCAAATTTTGATGCGAGAATGAGGCGTGTTTTTCACATAAAACAAGACTTCATCTGTTACATAATTCAACGTTAAGGCAAAAACTGATACTGACTAGCCGACTGGCGCTCAATGGTAAACCAAATCCAATTAATCTGGTTAAGCTTAAGGAATTGAACCCGAGGCGGAGGACCTTGGTTGAGTTACCAAGACACTCGAGGGTGGAGCTAAAATTTCGTCCAAACCCTCGCCGATACTCGAGGGTGGAGCTAAAATACAGTCCAAACCCGAGCCGATAGGCGAGGGTTTGGACGAAATTTTAGCTCCACCCGAGAGTGTCTTGGTAACTCAACCAAGGTCCGAAGCCGAGGGTTCAATTTCTATTCTAAAATACCTCAAACTTAAAAAGATAGGCCACGAAAATAACTTGAATATGTGCGAATTTGGCAAATTCCATCCATCGCCTGCCCGGAGCGCCGGTAGCGCCGTTGTTTACATTATGTTACGGCAGCGTGCATAGGAAGTGCGCATCGGCTCGCTCAAGTGATGCTAAAATCCGCGCAAATGGGCTATTTGTAGCGTTTTTCTCAGCAAATATGTGTAGTGCTCATTAAAAAACTTAGGGTGGTTGATGCTTCCTTGGCTGATTTGTGTTTGAAGCAGTGTTTTGAGAGCCTCAAACTTCTGAAGTGAGCTGTGTGCATGGCTTCCACATTTAAGTGCAACCCGAGGGAACTTTGGTAGAGCATCTTGGTTGCGTGTCCAAAACACTCCACTCTCAGAACGAGGCTTATGCATTTTCAATTTAAAAGTTGACTTAACGGTACCAAGGTATTTTAGAATAATGGTCCTAACCGATCAGGGAGTCAATGGTTGCAATGTTTGACCATTAGTTTGAACCCAATTTGCGGCAGCAGTCTCGTCGTTGTCACATAATTGTAAACATGTCCATCGGTATGTAAGCTATGCAGTACTGGTGGTGTGCTTGGTTTGATAACGGAACAGAAAGCCACCATCCCGAGGTAGTTTAGCTGCTTGCGAGGATGTTACAAGCATTTGCACCTAGGTCAGTATACATGTGTATTTCAACATGCACATGATAGAGATTTAAAAGCAAAAGTCTTGTCGATTTCGGATATCACTGCTGGAGCATAGAAATTATTTAAATATGCAGCCGAGCAGTTAACTGGCGTCAGATGGCCTTGGTAATTTCGGATAGGCCTGTCCGAAAACTTCCTGTTTTTAATTTTTGATGGCGTCGGACATAAACATTTTTAATTGGCAGACCCAAAATTGCGTTTATATTTGGAAATGAGTCAGGTGGTGCATGGCTCTCGCGCATGAAAAACTGTTTTATTAAGTTTGTTAAGTTCGATGTTGGATATCTAACATTCGACGTAAACTTCGCCTATTTTCGGAGGCTGAAGGAATTCGATCCCTGAAGACCAGGAAACCACTACGGAAAACCGTTACCTCTCCACAGCGGAGACTTGACATAAAATTGAGAATACGAAACTAAAGCTATTCATATCAGCTGTTTAGTTAATTGGCTTCGACGATTCTATGGACATGACGGATGTTATAAATGAGAAGCAATTAGATTTTGAGATACAATGTATAAGAAACCATGAGACCATAAAATGCATTTGAAATATTTGATCTAAGAATTTCTTTATGTTGAGTCCAAAATACAACATATTTGTTCTGCTGAGTTTGATTTCCAGTACCGTATCAGTGGCAACCGCGTATCAAATTACTCACATCGGTGACAAATAACGATTGTTCAATTCTGACTGATCGCTATCTAAACGATAGGATCGATTATTTATTCAAGAGACTGTTAATAGTTCTCAGCAGGTTTGGAAGAAGAGATCTTTTCCGGATTTATATGAATGGATATGCACAACTGATCGAGAAAGGTGCTCCGAGGGGGCTGGAAGGAAAACAATCTTCAACTTTGTAAGTACCCCATCCTTCTTGTGTTAGAGAGTTTCAGATTTCGATCCAAAGACGAAAACGAGGGAGAGAGGCGGGTTTTTTCTTGGGTTCATCATCAAGTAAGTTCGATTGATTCGTGAGGATACCAGACATTAAATCCACACTTTTTCCTTAGATTTCTGACCGAAGGCGAAGCGATATCCGTGGAAGAAATGACACTTCGTTCTTGTGGTCGTTCTTGGATCGAAATATTAACCTTTCTATCATGAAAAAAATCATAAATTTGCAACACATCAAAATTAAACTGTTCATTTTTCATGTGAAATTGTCCATTGGCCTCACCACAACGATAGGGCCTACATCAGCGCTACACCCTTCGGAGTTTAGGAATGGCTTCTTTTTAAGAGGTATTTTTTGTTGCTTGGAGAAATATGTCAACATATGTATACATCGCAGGCGAATTTAAAAACTATATCGTTTCCGCTTATTCAGTTAGGCCCCGCGATAGAAATGGCGACTTTTCACAGGGAAAAACGACTATTGCTTTGTTAGATACATTTGGAAATACATGTAGTATAAGACATCGCATTCCTGCAAATGAGTTTGAGCAATTCAGAAAAACTGCAGATCGTAACCCTGCTTTTTATCTCGTGTTCGCCTGCGAGACAACGTTCCTGATTCGATGGTTAGGCCCGGGTTTGGTCTTGTTTGTCAATCTGTATATACTGAAAAGTCTGGGTTTCGTCTTGGAAAGGACCTTTATCAAGAAACTGTACAGCTGTGAATATAAAGATATCGCGACCGTCCACCAAGATTGCCATAACTTATTTGGATGCGAGATTGACGGAAGTTATTATTTTTTCTCGCCACGCCCCACACCCGCGATAAGGTATTACAGGAGAGGGTCGCTGCAGCCGGTGGTGCTGTGGCTTCACGATGGATTTCATGAATTACAGTACACATTTTGAACCGGTCCGTTAACTAACTCACAGCTTGATATTGACCTCTTACCAAAAGGCCTTAATTTTCGAGAAAACGAATTTACTAAAAGGACTTAATTTTCGAGAAACTCATTTTCAAAAGCCTAATTATACAAGTAAGTGCAGTGAGGAGATAGGTTCTGGTGGATTTATCATCAAATCGCTTATCTACAGGTTTTACGTACACACCAGCAACACGGGTAATCTGGTAGTCTGGTGGTGCCCTCACGTTAAAATCGAAGTCTTCCAACTAGTTTGAATCCACATTCAATCGGCCAATGGCAAAATGTCATTGTGATGAATGATCGAAAGGGACTCTGGCTGATGGGAATATTATATCTCGTTTTGGAGAAGGTATTTTGCACCTAAATCCTGACGTCATTAAAATTGCCGGAAATTTATCAAAATATCAGTGATGTGCTGAAAATACTCCCACCGACATCTAGTCTACTCATGGCGCTCATTTAGACACACCATTAAAGTGGCCCATCTTTTTCGCTGGCTTTGAAACATCAAGTTTAGACGAGAAAAGTTAACTTCTGACCACGTTTGATGGTCAACTGTACCCAAGATCATAAAAAAACAGCAGTGTATGACTGCAAGCCCCCTTAAAGAGGTTGAATAGCGCCTCCAGAAGCAAGCAACAGCGCCACCCGTAGCAGAAATAAGAACTGCTTAGTGACGCCATGGTTTCCATATACGGCATCTCATTTGCATATTTTTACAACCTTATTTACTACGAGTTATAAATATGCCAGTAGCACGTGGATCATGCCGGGCGGCGCTGTCAGGTGTTTCCACTATGGGTTACATAATCGGCTACAAAGAGGCCAGTGTTCTGGTAAATGAAGTTAGCAATGATAGCGAAAGAATGTTAGTGTATGTTACGCAGTCAATAGCGATAGTAGTGAGTTGGAGAGAGGAGAAAATGGAAAATGGAGAGAATAGTAGTATGGATTTCGAGTCCCAAGAAGAAACTTTGCAAAGTTTTCATCAAACTGATAATCATATTCCTTCCTTCTCTGTCTCCAACAATTAAAAGTTGCTGCAGTCAACCTGATGCGTTTATCCGCGAGCGAATCGACGAGACGAAGCATTTTTCAAGCATCCGAATGGTACCTTACAGATCCGCAAGGGGCGCGTTACCGAAAATGTTGCAAAAATCAATAACGTGATCGTAAATATTGTCATATTTTTCAAAATGAGAGTATGTAAATGATACGCAGACGGTAAACTAATGAAAGGCCAGTATCTATTGAACCTTACAAGTGATTTTGGGGCCTTGAAACTCCTTATATTTATCAATGAAACCTTATTCCCGCCTAAGGTTTTGACCGGGCCGTCCAAAACTCCCCATTTTTTGGCGGGCCATTCCCTTTAAATGTCATTTTGTGGTTTCAAACTACATATTATGCGACTACGTTTTGTTGAACTATACGTACATAACGGACGTGGATGAACGATGCCAACAAAAAATATCCAGTCTTTCGAAGTTAACTCGAAATTACATTGTATCTTCGATATCTTTTATTGGCCGAAACTTTGCTAGTTTTAACGGGATTTTTCCTCGTATATTGATACCGTGTAGTGGGTTGATGGTCATCTGTAATTAAAGTGCACATACAGATACAAAAGTCAGGTCTGCTCAGTTAATTGAAGTTGAATGATTTCTTATAACAGATATACCCGCCTATTTTACACGCCGAATAGTGCTATAGGGGGAGCTTCGTGCTCGCTTTAGTGGCGTGTGGCAAGAAAATATATGTCCCAAAATACCACCTTTACATACTTATTGCTCAAAACGGAGAACTTCTCAAAATAGTAAGTATGGCTGGACATTCATTTTGTCAAACTGCACTTCAATGATACATCGGATTAGAATCTGTAAATAAATGTGTGAAAGTGATTTTAGGAAGGGAAAAACGCCTCAGCCAGATTTTACATAGACGCACTTATTTGGCGTACTGTAATGGTAAAGGTTATGTCAATACGCACTTGCTGGTGTCTCTGTCGTCATTTTTACTCTTTCGATTATCAGATCATGTTTTAGTAGAGCCTCCATAAGTAGATACCTGCTAAAGATGAATACCCTCTTTTCTAAGGACGTTGGTTTGGTCCAGAAGCGGTATTTCTGATCAATTTCACCTTTGTAATCATTACGCCTCTTTATTAATGACATACATTTTTTAGTAACAAGGGTGTGTTAATAGAGAGATAAATTGTATTTGTTAGCACATGATCCAAATGCATATTTATTGGGCAAAAAAAGGAGAGTTATATTGCACCGCCATAGCAATGGTGGCGTTGCGTTACGTGTATGTCAAGACGAGATTGTTTTGAAAGTAGTAAATGTTTTCGAACAAAGTAAAGTTTTTTTCGTTTTTTTCTATAATAGGCCTTAAATAGAGACAGGAAAGGATTTTGAGTCTGTAAAAAAGCTCAGAGGGTTTTTATTTCCCTAAAAGAATTCGACGGGGTACATATATAATTAAATGTTGGCTGAAAAAACCCTCAAAGTTCTTTCAAATCATAAACTTTTTTTTTCTCAAGAGTAATTTGCTTTCTCGGCTGGTAGCTTGAATTCAAAGAAACAATGAAAGGAACTTAAAGGATTGTAAAACTACATGTATGCTTCAAATGATTATAATGCTGTACGTTTTCGGAAACACTGTGACAATTGGGACGAAGGTAAAATGGTAATACACCATTGGATAATCCATACATTTACACTGAATTAAACACCTCAAGATATCTATAGACTTCCTCGCTCCTTTCTTCATCAATTTTTCTGACATCAGAAGCTACAGGTAAAATAAAATCTCCATTCCTTGTCATTAGAATTGCTTCATCTTCACTTTTCTTATTACTGAGAGAGATGGGACTTTGGAATATAACATTTATTTTCTCATAAAATTTATTTACACGCGCGATTATTCCCTCTGATGGGAAACAGAGAATTTGGAATAAGCTAACATCGTTCATCATGCCATTGTGATGAAAGAAAACCAAAAACCTATTTCTAAGTTTATAGAGGGCGCTGTGCATTTTACCAACCCCGATGAATAAGATGTTTTACGCGTCAACTTCGCCTGCCACTTGGCTGATTTCCCCTTCCCCTTGTGGTAAACCGTAACGGTTACACCACCAGTATATCTCTTGTTAACGCCAAATATTCTCCCGTCTAAAGTGATGAAAATAAATGGACTCATTAGCTCTGGAAAGGCGGATCCATTTGAGAGCATTCCTGTACCATTACTCCATGTTAACGTGTACAACGTGAATGATAATGTTAGTTTCGAAAGAAAACACCTAATAATTATGCCATTATGAAAACAGTAAGGATCAATGTGTGCTCTACAACGGTAACATGGATTGCCTTTCGAAATTATAATTTGGCCGAATAGATTTCCGCCTAATGCGAAGAGAAACTTGTAAGCATAGACCTTGGGGTGGCCCCTCGGACCAACATGAGCCAGAAGTAACAATTTCATGTCATATATCACGTTAAAAATTCCGACATGTTCACTTAAAGCTGAAGTATTTTTCACAAGAAGATAGTCCCCTGTTTCCACTAATCTGTTGTAAACAAGTATGGATGTCAGTGTTACTCCCGGCTCGTCATGAAATTTGTGAATAAATACAATATAACTCGTCTCATGGTCGTATAAATACGAAAACTTAGTGCCGAACTCCAATATGGCGGAAGCTGGTGGTTTAAACAATCTTTTCATAATCCTAAAATGGAACAGACTGGCAATGTCACGCACACTCAGTTTACTCGAATATACTTAGTACTTGTCTTGTGGGTGCCACTGAGCCTGTTAACCGCAAAGCTGGACATAATACGGTAGTACATAAAACAGAACGCAAGATATCTAGTAGACCTGGCTCAAAGCATTCCACCAGCAGTCATTATAATCGTCAAGGCCCCAAAAGCCGTATATGTTTCTTTAGTAGCATGTATCTTTGAACTCGATCGACAAGTAGGGGAACCAGCCAGTGACTCGGCCGGAAGTCGAAGCCACGAGTTAAAACATGCTGTCGACACGTACCACTGCACCACTTGGGCTCAGTTTTGTTGTAACTTCACTTAGCACGGAGTATTTTGTCCCGATCCCCCCTCCCCCATCGAGTTACTGACTTGAAAGGCCTACGCCGTTCGTCAAATATTTAAAATGGAAATTGAATTGCGTAAATACGTACAGTGTACTTGATATAGTTTTTAACATTGCCGTTGTGTAGACAAATGTACAAATGCTGCATATACCAAATTTCAGCAAACTCGTATGCATCATAACAGTTACTGCTCTTTACGACATTGTGTATCGGCGTAGTCTTCTAATGGTTATTACCTGAAGTTGATGCATCTGATATCCCATCGTGGTCTTCACCTCCTCCTTCTCCATACACGTTCCCTTCTTTGAGCTGATTTGACAGATCATTTTTCCGTATATTGGCAGTGAGTTCACAGTCGCACAACTGATCGTCATCAAACAGAGGAAAAAACACTCGAAGAACGAATCCTGGTTATTATTTTGAAAAAGTGGTTCAACTATTTCTTTGTTAATGATTAACCTTTTAAAATGGAAATCCTTAATTTGTTTCATTTTTCTATTTTCATTGAGGTTCTCAAACGTTATTTGAAAACGTAAACTAAAGTTCAGGTACACAGTATTATAACTGCTCAATTTCAGACTTTTCACAGAACTACACACATTGTCCTTACCACTTCCTCTGCAACTATTGTGAACATAGGACTTGTCCTCAGTGTTGCTGTCGGGATTTGAAACCATTTGGTGACCATAGATAAGCGCTGCTGAATTTCATGAAATATGTATCCGTCATATCTCTCTGCTAGTGAAACAATTTATTCTGATACCATTGGTTATTACAGAAGTGAATAAGCAAGAGAAACAATGTACAGTATAAAACGTATGCAAATAAACATATAGATATAATTACAGAGATAAAAGGAGATACATGATTTAAACGGTATACGGTAAAAGGGGTACAGGAAAAAAGGGTACAGGAAACAAGTTACGGAAATAAAGGTACAGGAAATAAAAGTACAGGAAATAAAAGTACTGGAAATAAAGGTACCGGAAAAAAATGTATCGGAAAAAAAGGTACACAAAATGGCATAAGTAGGTAAAAAAGGTACAACATTTTTTTTTAGAATATTATTATTCTCTTCAACTGGTTCAGGCTCGGCCTATGTATTAATCTTTTATTGCCCATTTTCTGCTTCTGTGACTAAGGTGGTGCCTTAAAATAGTTTAATACATTGCGGACAATTTTGTTACGGAATGAATTTGAGGAAAATTCATGGAAGAAGTTGCCCAACAGGGGAGCAGACGTTGTTTTGGTAATAACTACATTCATGTTCTTTTAAATTTCAAAATACTCGAGTCGTATTCTTATTAGGGGCGGATCCAGGATCACGGGAAAGGGGGGCGCACCTAGTATCCTAGTATACCTGCCTTGTGTTTGGTCTTAAATCTAGTTTTTTGTCTATAAGACCAGGCACATTGTTAATTGGGTCCAGCTCTATGATGAATGCTAATTGATTAATTGCAACTTTACTTGAACATTGGTACATTTATCAGTTAATCCTTAGGGAATTGTCCTAGAATCTTTACAGTCATCATGATCTTGATAGTCGTGTTTTCACTATTGAAGACCATAACGGTATACTGGAAATTTGATATACCTATTTCTTAGGCCTATGCATTGCCTAAGCAACAAATAAAGTTAAAGTTATGAATAGAACAGGAGAGAATTCAAATGATATTTTTAAAAAAAATTGTGTACTTTTTTACCTATTTATGCCATTCTCTGTACCTTTATTTCCAGTACTTTTATTTCCTGTACCTTTATTTCCTGTACCTTTATTTCCGTACCTTTTTTTCCAGTCCCTTTTTTTTCCAGTACCTTTTTTTCCTGTACCTTTATTACCTAGATTCGATTTAAACATGATACACCCAAGCGCATATACCAACATATGCCGTGGTCACACTGGGGTTTTAACACGAATTGAATTCGAATTAAAACGTTGATACGTATTGGGGCGTCACACTCAATTCGGTTCATACCGATCTCAATCCGCTTTAACCAACACGGTTCTTAAACCGAATTGAATGCGAATCAGCTAATCCGAATCAACGAAACCGTATTGAGATTTCAAGTGTGACGCGCTTGATACGAATTAAGGTTTTCGATCGCACTGCGCATGCGCCCGGCGCATGGAAAGTGACCTTTGACCGCGGGAACTAGTGCTCCGAACTAGTTAACTGGTGTATTTAAATGATCTCATTAACTCAAATCGTTTTTCGTTATGCCATAGAACAGGGAAAAATCAACTCCCTTGCACGTGACTTGCATTGCCATTTCCTGGCAAGGTATGTTGCCGCCGGTTCGTTGGTCAAAGGTACACTGGTCAGCAACATTGTCGCGGCGGGGTTTTCCCCGGTTTTGGCCTCGTTTTCGAGGGCGAGGCCGGGATTCTCCGCATTTAGCGACGGTGGTGCTGACTCGCTGAGGACACTCCTCTTTGACCCGAACTTTGGCAATAGGCATGGCCAGGAGATGGAAATGGTCAAGCACCTTACGCGATTTTAACTTGTTAATAATGACTGTGTGATACTGTGATATTATACTTATATGTTTTGTACTTGTAAATTTTATTCTCCCTTAAGGGAGGTTAATAAATAATAATAATAATAATAATAGATGGCGCGTCGTTAGTATGCATTGAGTGTGGCGCGTTTTAAACCGATTTGAATGCGTATTCGGGCCAGTGTGACGCGACCGTTCTGAAACTGGATTAACCAATTCGTATTCCGGAGAGCGCTCTACGGAATTCGGTTTCAATTCGCATCCAGTGTGAACACACCATTAGAATCACACGCTGTATCACCGAATATCCAATCGTATTTAGTGTAAAATTAGGTTTGGAGTAGCTACGTCCTTGAGTACATGCAATTGTGGCAACGCATGTCGTAGTGTTAAGTCATAACATGAGACACTGCACTCACACTCGCACAAAAATCAAGATAGAAATTGTTGTGTCTGGTATCAAACAAATAAAGGAAAGCATCGGGCTACATGTTAGACGAAGTTAAATGCAAAGCCATTTAGCAAATGTCGAGACAGTAAGAAAATATTGCATCAATTGTTCAACCTGAATTGTTCGCAACTTAACGGGGAATTCGCAATTGCTTCATCAAAATTGTTTTGACTAACGTATAGAGAATTAAACTAGCTACGGGCGCCAATTCCATAAAAGCATTCTAACTTAGTATGCTACTAGGCCTACGCAAGATTCCAAATGCTTAGTTGGTTGCTTGTTAGTAAGCAACTTAATCGTATTCCCTAAAACCATTCTATGAATCTTTCTTACTAGTTGCTTGCTAAGCATTGGCTGGAATGGTGTGTTCATTACGAAACCACAAAACCACATTGGTCAATTTCATTTCACAATGGGGAAAGGGTTCAATTCAGGACATGGCGTTAGGCCTAAGCATTTGGTGTGTATTCAGAATAGGGCTGTAGAGCAGACGCTTCAAAATTGCAACTGCAAAAGTTGTTCAAGCTGGAAAGAGGCAAAGGAAGCCTTACTACTCGGCCCAGGAAAACCTTTTTCTTGCTGAGTGCTACGAAGAGTTTAAGGATATCATAGACGCACCACACAGGGATGCCAATATCAACGCGAAGAAGAACAAAGCATGGGACAATATCTGTGCACAACACAAGGCAAGTTTCCCGCATATTGAACGTTCTAAAGATGGTCTGAAACTGAAGCTTTCCAAACTGAAGATGGAATCTCGAGAGAAGCTTCTGGAGAAAAAGAAATCACGCAACAAGACAGGGGATGAAAAACCCACAACTGAGCCCAACCCAGCCCAGCAGAAAATCCTAGATCTATGTGAAGAAACCCCTGGGTTCAAGGGGCTGAAGGGTGTTGAGACTCCTGCTACAGTGTCGGCATCCCAAGACCAATTATCATGCGATGCAGGTAAGTCAGGACTACCTTTGTTTACAGATGGCTGGAAGAAACACACACTGCAAGAACACTACAGAATAACACAGTTTTAAAAGTTACATACCATTTAATGTAGCTGACAAATTTGCGATCATACAGTATACTGTTGAACAGTTATAATGTTGGAAATATTTCTGTCACCTTTCATTTAAAAAGTTCTTGTTTCAGATTCCGGCAATGATGGCGACCATTCGAATGAAACTGCAGAACCGGCTGAGGAAGCGACAGCAAGTGCAACCACAAGCCGTACCGGAACTCCGTCGTCAAGCACGATTCCAAGGAAATACGCCTCATTCGATGATTTAGTTCACATTGAGAAAAAAATGAACTTTTCAAACGAAAAAATCTTAAATTGAAAAGAAAGAAACTTAAGTTACAGATTCGACTTTTGCAGCATAAAGTAAATGAAGTGAACTCGCCCAAAGACGATGGTCAAGTATTCTTTCACCTGTGAGCCATACTCGGCAACGGCAACTTACTCCACAACAACTACTATTTACATGTATAGGTGATTTTTTGACAAGGCATGGGAGTAAGTTCTCAAAATAAAGAGTGACCATACCAGCATATCCTCTGCATCTTCTTGTTTATTAATGTTCGAATCTGTTTTGTATCAATAAGCCACGTGCTCGGTGTCCATTTGCTTGTCCAGTATATTCCTCCATACCAGGTTGTTGACGCCCAGGTTCAACATCATCAACCTGAGGCTCGTTTCTGTCCACTGCGATATTGTGCAGCACAGCTGTTGCTGCAATTACTTTGCAGGTATCCTCTGGATTTCTCAAACGACTTTCAAGGTGTAAGGTATGGAACCTACGTTTCCACCTGCCAATCGTTTGTTCAACCAAAACCCTAGTACGCTTATGAGCTGAATTGTAACGCCACTCAGAAGTTGTGTGCGGATTCAGAAGTGGTGTCATAAGCCAGCTTCGGCACGGATATCCGCTATCACCAAGGATGAACCCATCAATAGCACCACTCTCCATGAGATCCCAAATCTGACTTGTCCTCAATATTCTGATATCGTGTGCACCTACAGGTCATCTTGCCACGATGTTGATGAATTTCCCCTTGTGATCACAAATGACCTGCACATTAATTGAATGATATCCTTTTCTGTTGATATAGTCGATATCGTTCTCATGTGGAGAACACATCCAAACATGAGTTCCGTCCACGCAGCCTATCACTTCTGGAAAATGTACACGTCTCATCCTATAGAATCCATCCTTGATTTGGGCTATATTTCGTGCATCAGGGAATTTCACATAGTCACCTATCTTCTCTGCGAGAGAATCCGTCACACGATGAATAGCACGCCAAGCAGTTTGCGGAGATACTTGTAGAGGATCCCCAACAACATATTGGAAGATGCCAGTTGCATAATATTGAAGTGCTATCAACACCTGCTGAGATGGGAGTAGGGCAAAGTTTCTCCTTGTAGGATGTTCAATATCCGGGGCTACAATGTCCGTTGTCAACATTATCCCCTCCCTCGAGAATCGATACCTCTTAACAAGTTCTGCATCACCAAAAATGTCCAAAGGGTTTCGACGATCACGGAAAACGCGTTCTCTTCGCATTGCTCTACGCAATTCAGCAAGTTCCAGGATCCGTCTCGCCATCCTTACTCTTCGAAGTCCAGAGGTGAAATGACTTTAGAATGGTGCTAAGGATTTAGAAGTACCCAAGACCTATTCTAGAAATAGTAAGCAACTAGGAACCTTGCTAAGCTTAGAACGGTTTTATGGAATAGAATTAGCATGGAACTAGAGATGGAATGAAGTTTAGCAACCAACTAGGCCTAGAATGCTTTTATGGAATTGGCCCATCTAGAGATGCGCCTCATTTAATCTCGATAATGTGATACTTTTTTAAAGGTCCTCTTCCCACTTTTTTTGGGCCTTCTTGCATTTCCAGCGCAAATCAGATTGGTATCGTCGAGGAGAGGCTGACATGGACTTGTCGAGGTCATTTATCCAGAAATTTCCATCCGCATTAAAAGGAACACGAATTTGGCAGTTAATACTGGAACACCCCTGGTCTCCGTCCAGCACTGTAAGTATGACCAGTGAGCCTGCAGTTTGTCACATTTGCTAATTTTCTAGTTGAATCGTTAGCCTGGTTCAAAACTTAAACAACACTACAGCGGATACGGTGTCAAAGCAAGGTGATATTCATCCGCCTTGGAACTACGTCAAGGAGTTCCCTGATAATCCTGAAGCATCGTTTTGAGATGGGATTTCGTCCTACTGAAATTGCTAGAGTATCCTGTAACAGTACAATATTTACAAAATTATTAGAAGATTCTCGGTAAAGATTAATATTATAATGTACTCGTACTGTACGTGAATGAATAAGATCCCAAGTAGGAATCCTACCAGACGATTTTCTACCTAGGAACTTCAAACTTCAAATACATGTACCTCTAGAAAAGTTTACATCCTATATGGCTCTAAAAGAAGAAATGCCAATTCCCAGAATTGTGAGATGTTCACATCGTTTGCTCCTAGAAAGGCGGCAGTGCGGCATGGTAGCTCTGTTTCTGTGCCTTAGCGTTTTTGAATGATGCGGGCTTTGGCTAGGCTTTCTCTCGGTCGGTCATCAAGGGACAGTCCACCAATACAGAATTACCGAATTGTGACGACTACCGGGCTTGGCAACTGGCCGGAGAGCAGCACTTGGTCACGTCACGACAATTAAAATTTCAAGCGATTAAACCAAACACCCCATAAACAACTCGGCAAATTCTTCAGTGCAAACTTGACGATGCATTGTATATCAAAGCGTATAATCAGTCACCATCATGTGGCAAGACGTACCCATTGCTGTACAGCCAATTGACGAATTTCTTCTCTATTTTTCCGCCGTTCTCCAAATTTCTTAATCCCATGTATGTAAACGCGAACAGTGACTTCTCAGCGTTATTTACTCCCTATCCAACAGTACTTGAATATGCAGTTACAATGCAGGTGGCCTTACTTGCATTTCTATTCACTAAGGACTGAAACTTTCGTACGTACGCTGACATGGCTGATGGAAATGTCTTCGTGATCATAGAGCAGTTAAAACCCTATATCAATAGAAAAATGCCACAAAACACGTCGTTTTACTGTAAATGTTGGTCAACGGTACATCCCACCAAGTGCTAAACTGATATTGTAACAGTGTCCAGAACACTGTTTGTTATATTATTGGACCTATCCATTCTAGGCCCTAAAGCATACCCTTTTGGATCAGACATGTGGTTAGATATTTACGTGAGCCAATTTGGTGTCAGTCAAGGTTGGCAAACCTGCGATTACTGCATTAAACGACAACATATTGTGTCGATCACGAGTGTATCATCCCATGCTAGCATTTTTGTGATTGGTCCTTTCCGATGATCTGATGACACGTTTGACTCCTGAAGGGTAACATATGGGCCACAAACTAGGAAACGTGGCTTTTTCTCTTCGACCATCCTAGGCAATGGACGCATATCAGGGACGCGGGTAATTTCTACGGTAATCCATAATTTCCGATTATTCCTCAGCTACATGTATGTGAGGCTGAAGGCTAAATTGTCGATAGCCAGGCATGAAAATCATGTTCCCCGTTCCTGATATGGCCTCATAGCCAAGGTAGGTATCCCGCCTGCGCTTCTATCCACTAATTAGGCCTATTGGGTTGTTCTATATTTTATCAAGTGAATCCCCCTCTCTGTAAAATTATCCCAACAAAATCATGAAACATATATCGAGTATTTTAGTTGGTTCTTTCGGTATCTCTCTGCTGAGCGACCGTAGTCCCTCTTGCATCGAAACTGTGAGTCAAGATCTCATCTCTGGGTAGGCAAACCTACGTTAAACTGGGTATTGGCTGATGGTTTTATTCTACTGTATTTAGAACCAACATCCAATATCTAGCGATTCGCAATAATATACATGATATAGTAGCCTTCTTATGCACAGGGGAATATTTCATTACCTAATGCACTAAGAAGTCATCTCTACCTACTGTTGAAGGAGTGAATGATAGGTGATCTGTACACAGTCTTCTTTTATAGTTGAAAGTATGGTTTGATAAAGGATTGTAAAGACCTCTGCGCGCGTTATGATCTCGCAGGCATTTGCCTCATCTAGCATAAAAAGCAACACGCTACTCATGCCGATCCACCGTCGTTGTGCGTATATCCATCCTTGAAAGGAGGAAACTTTAGGACTGATATTCACCGTCGATAAGTCGGCATGCATGCTACTGGGTTTACAGAACATTATTAGACCCATTCCCTAGATGATTAGACTTATATATTATATAAGTCACCCGGCCATGGTTCTTCTGAAAAATGTCGATAATGATTAGAGGATCAATGTAAACAGATAGTTATTGTTGTTCTGCAATCGGTGTTAATCAGATATCGATCGAACAATATGAGTGAATGATAAGAAATCAATATCAGAGGCATCATCATCTTACATATCGTCTGAAGAATTTGTACAAAGTGTGCCAACATAAAGGGGTCTTATCCGGGCCTTTTGCGTGAGGAAGTCTGCTGGTTAAGAAATCGTTAGTCTTGTTTTGTATTTGTCAGTGTTTCTTAGGTCGACATTTTAGGTTTTTAGAAGAGTCTTAGTTCAGATCTTCTTCAGATTCGTGAACGCGATAAGACATTCCTTCAAAAACTCTTGCAACATATAAACACTATAGTTAAATCTTAACTAAGAATCGTACATGAATCTTGAAAACGGCAGCGACTCCTGGCCTAGGGTAACCTTCCTTTAACACTCGATAACCTTCCTTTAACACGACGCTCTTTAACACTACTGTCGTTATAATGTTGTAATTTATTGACCGAATCTCAACTTCTCGAAGCTGATGCATTATAATCAGCCTCTTGAATATGCTGCGTACTCAGTTGTTTTCAGATAGGCGTTTGTCACAGCAGTTGCCGGTACATGTATGTAGTTAGGACTTGTCTCCCGAACCCATTTGCACCATGTCTTCAGACCTGAGAGAGAGATTGATAAACCAAGTTTAAAAGCAGGCCGAGAATCGGCCAGGCCTAAGCTAGCCTCTGTCCAGGGAAAGGATATCGTTTTTAATGTTGGACAGATTGTGTCGTTGGAGTCTTGTAATTATATACATGTTGTGCTCATGAGGTAATAAGGTTCTTAAAACATGAATTGAGTGTCTGGTTAGCAAACAAATGGCAAATAATCTTACGACTTTTGTGTGCACTAAAAAGGAACTGTAAAACTGTTGTTGTTCCATAGGTCTGCAACAAGTTACACGGCATGTACAGAATTAAAGAGAAAATGCCATTTCTGGTAACATCAATATACTATCACGGAGCTTGAGATGCCATAGTAGTATATAATGCATACTTTTTGTCTGATAAGCAATTCCTTATCTACAAGTTTGAGAACGATAAATGGAATGAGAACGATTTTCATGTCACTAAGCGGAATAAAGGAATGGCTTCTTTACAAGAGGTATTTGTTGTTGCTTGGAGAAATATGTCAACATATGTATACATCGCAGGCGAATTAAAAAAACTATATCGTTTGCGCTTATTATGTTTGGCCCCGCGATAGAAATGGCGACTTTTCACAGGGAAAAACGACTATTGCTTTGTTAGATACATTTGGAAGTAGAATTAGACATCCGATTCCTGCAAATGAGTTTGAGCAATTCAGAAAAATTGCAGACCGTAACCCTGCTTTCTATCACGTGTTCGCCTGCAAGACAAAGTTCCTGATTCGATGGTTAGGCCCGGATTTGGTCTTGTTTGTCAATCTGTATAGACTGAAAAGTCTGGGTTTCGTCTTGGAAAGGACCTTTATCAAGAAACTGTACAGCTGTAGATATAAAGATATCGCGACCGTCCACCAAGATTGCCATAACTTATTTGGATGCGAGATTGACGGAAGTTATTATTTTTTCACGCCACGCCCCACACCCGCGATAAGGTAAGAGGGGGTCGCTGCAGCCCGTGGTGTTGTGGCTTCACGATGGATTTCATGAATTACAGTGCACATTTCGAACCGGTCCGTTAACTAACTCACAGCTTGATATTGACCTCTTGCTAAAAGGCCTTAATTTTCGAGAAACTCATTTACTAAAAGGCCTTAATTTTCGAGGAACGCATTTTCAAAAGCCTAATTATACAAGTAAGTGCAGTGGGGAGATAGGTTCTGGTGGATTTATCATCAAATCGCTAATCTACAGGTTTTACGTATACGCCAGCAACACGGGTAATCTGGTAGTCTGGTGGCGCCCTCACGTTAAAATCGAAGTCTTCCAACTAGTTTGAATCCACATTCAATCGGCCAATGGCAAAATGTCATTGTGACGAATGATCGAAAGGGACTCTGCCTGATGGGAATATTATATCTTGTTTTGAAGGAGGTATTTTGCACCTAAATCCTTGCGTCATTAAAATTGCCGGAAATTTATCAAAATATCAGTGATGTGCTGAAAACACTCCAACCTAGAGCTAGTCTACTCCTGGCGCTCATTTAGACACACCACTAAAGTGGCCCGTCTTTTTCGCTGGCTTTAAAACATCCAGTTTAGACGAGAAAAGTTATCTTCTGAGTAACATTTGGTGAGAAATGCCACGTTTGATGGTCAACTGTACCCACGATCATAAAAAAAGTAGTGTATGACTTCAATCACCCTTAAATGTCATTTCGTGGTTTCAAACTACATATTATGCGACTACGTTTCGTTGAACTATACGTACATAACGGACGTGGATGAACGATGCCAACAAAAAATCTCCAGTCATTCGAAGTTAACTCGAAATTACATTGTGTCTTTTATATCTTTTATTGGCCGAAACTTTGCTAGTTTTAACGGGATTTTTCCTCGTATATTGATACTGTGTAGTGGGTTGATGGTCACCTGTAATTAAAGTGCACATACAGATACAAAAGTCAGGTCTGCTCAGTCAATTGAAGGTTAATGATTTCATATAACAGATATACCCGCCTATTTTACACGCCGATTAGTACTCTAGGGGGAGCTTCGTGCTCGCTTTGTTACGTGTGGCAAGAAAATATCTGCCCCACAATACCGCCTTTACATACTTACTCTCAAAATAGTAAGTACTAGCTGGACATTCTTTTTGTCACAAGTATGAATGTATCATTTAACTGCTGACAAAATGCCCTTCAATGATACATCGGATAAGAATCTGTAAATAAATGTATGAAAGTGATTTTAGGAAGGGAAAAACGCCTCAGCCAGATTTTACATAGACGCACTTATTTGGCGTACTGTCATGGTAAAGGTTATGTCATACGCACTTGCTGGTGTCTCTGTCGTCATTTTTACTCTTTCGATTATCAGATCATGTTTTAGTAGTGCTTCCTTAACATATACCTGCTAAAGATGGACACCCTCTTTTCTAAGGACGTTGGTTTGGTCCAGAAGCGGTATTTCTGATCAATTTCACCTTTGTAATCATGACGCCTCTTTATTAATGACATCCATTTTTTAGTAACAAGGGTGTTTTAATAGAGAGGTATAATTGTATTTCTTAGCACGTGATCCAAATACACTTGTGGGGTGAAAAAAGGGAGATTTATATTGCACCGCCATATAGCAATGGTGGCGTGGCGTTACGTGCATGTCAAGACGATATTGTTTGAAAGTACATGTAGTAAATGTTTTCGAAGAGATATCAAGATTTTTTCGTTTTTTTCTATAATGTAGGCCTTAAATGGAGACAGGAAAGGATTTTGAGTTTGTAAAAAAGCTCAGAGGGTTTTTATTTCCCTAAAAAAAATCGACGGGGTACATACATAATTAAATGTTGGCTGAAAAAACCCTTAAAGTTCTTTCAAATCCTAAAACTTTTTTTTTCTCAAAAGTAATTTGCTTTCTCGGCTGGTAGCTTGAATTCAAAGAAACAATGAACGAAACCTAAAGGATTGTTAAACTACATGTATGCTTCAAATGATTATAATGCTGTACGTTTGTGACAATTGGGACGAAGGTAAAATGGTAATACACCATTTGATAATCCATACATTTACACTGAATTAAACACCTCGAGATATCTATAGACTTCCTCGCTCCTTTCTTCATCAATTTTTCTGACATCAGAAGCTACAGGTAAAATAAAATCTCCATTCCCTGTCATTAAAATTGCTTCATCTTCACTTTTCTTATTACTGATGAGGGAGATGGGACTTTGGAATATAACATAAATTTTCTCATAAAATTTATGTACACGCGCGATTATTCCTTCTGATGGGAAACAGAGAATTTGGAATAAGCTAACATCGTTCATCATGCCATTGCGATGAAAGAAAACCAAAAACCTATTTCTAAGTTTATAGAGGGCGCTGTACATTTTACCAACCCCCGATGAATAAGATGTTTTACGCGTCAACTTCGCCTGCCACTTGGCTGATTTCCCCTTCCCCTTGTGGTAAACCGTAACGGTTACACCACCAGTATATCTCTTGTTAACGCCAAATATTCTCCCGTCTAAAGTGATGAAAATAAATGGACTCATTAGCTCTGGAAAGACGGATCCATTTGAAAGCATTCCTGTACCATTACTCCATGTTAACGTGTACAACGTGAATGATAATGTTAGTTTCGAAATGAGACACCTAATAATTATGCCATTATGAAAACAGCTAGGATCATTGTGTGCTCTACAGCGGTAACATCGATTGCCTTTCGAAATTATAATTTGGCCGAATAGATTTCCGCTTAATGCGAAGAGAAACTTGTAAGCGTAGACTTGGGGTGACCCCTCGGACCAACATTGGCCAGAAGTAACAATTTCATGTCATATATCACGTTAAAAATTCCGACATGTTCAATTGAAGCTGAAGTATTTTTCACAAGAAGATAGTCCCCTGTTTCCACTAATGTGTTGTAAACAAGTACGGATTTCAGTGTTACAAACGAATCGTCATGAAATGTGTGAATAAATACAATAGAACTCGTCTCATGGTCGTATAAATACGAAAACTTACTGCCGAACTCCAATATTGCGGAAGCTGGTGGTTTAAACAATATTTTCATAGAGCGTCTGTAGCTAATGTTTTTCGGTCTTGAATCCTAAAATGGAACAGACTGGCAATGTCACGCACACTCAGTTTACTCGAATATACTTAGTACTTGCCTTGTGGGTGCCACTGAGCCTGTTAACCGCGAAGCTGGACATAACAAGGTAGTACATAAAACAGAACGGCAAGATATCTAGAAGACCTGGCTCAAAGCATTCCACCAGCAGTCATTATAATCGGCCAGGCCCCAAAAGCCGTATTATGTTTCTTTAGTAGCATGTATCTTTGAACTCGATCGACAAGTAGGGGAACCAGCCAGTGACTCGGCCGGAAGTCGAAGCCACGAGCTCAAACATGCTGTCGACACGTACCACTTCACCACTGGGACTCAGTTTTGTTGTAACTTCACTTTAGCACGGAGTATTTTGTCCCGATCCCCCCTCCCCCATCGATTTACTGATTTTAAATGCCTACGCCGTTCGTCAAATATTTAAAATGGAAAGTGAATTGCGTTAATACGTACAGTGCACTTGATAAAGTTTTTAACATTGCCGTTGTGTAGACAAATGTACAAATGCTGCAAATACCAAATTTCAGCAAACTCGTATGCATTATAACAGTTACTGCTCTTTACGACATTGTGTATCGGCGTAGTCTTCTATTGGTTATTACCTGAAGTTGATGCATCTGATATCCCATCGTGGTCTTCACCTCCTCCTTCTCCATACACGTTCCCTTCTTTGAGCTGATTTGACAGATCATTTTTCCGTATCTTGGCAGTGAGTTCACGGTCGCACAACTGATCGTCATCAAACAGTGGAAAAAACACTCGAAGAACGAATCCTGGTTATTACTTTGAAAAAGTGGTTCAACTATTTCTCTGTCAATGATTAACCTTTTAAAATGGAAATCCTTAATTTGTTTCATTATTCTATTTTTCATTGAGGTTCTCAAACGTTATTTGAAAACGTAAACTAAAGTTGAGGTACACAGTATTGTAACTGCTCAATTTCAGACTTTTCACAGAACTACACACATTGTCCTTACCACTTCCTCTGCAACTATTGTGAACATAGGACTTGTCCTAAGTGTTGCCGTCGGGATTTGAAACCATTTGGTGACCATAGATAAGCGCTGCTGAATTTCATGAAATACTGTCTTCTCCCACTTAACCGAGCGCGGCTGAATCGTAAAATGACTAAGTCCAAATGAACAGGCCGATTTTACTGGTGGCAGGCGAACATTAGAAATAACAGCCACAGCTGATAATTGACTCCCTTTTCGTGGGCAATGCCAATGCCTTCCACGTAAGTGGATAAAATACATGAACATTGACATGGGGTAGTCCTGTACTGAATGAATGAATACAATACAACTAGCGTCCTCATTTTATGCCTATAGTGTTCGTTGACCAGAAATTTCTAATCTAGGGTCTATAATAAATCCAGCTTCATGGGTCTGCAGAATGTCCCAATAAAGAAGTCTTGCTGTTAACGAATAAATTAAAGAAAAGATTTACTTATCAATTTACCAATCAATTTTATTATCCAAACGGGATTTACACCTCATCATCAAAAACATCATCATCCTCTTCTCCTTCCGAAACTCAATCCCCTCAACAAACTGCTCAAGCTCATCATTTACCATCTCTACCCCCTCCCCGACTTCGTCATCGTCCTCAGGAACTAGGCCACTGGCTCTCCAACCGTTCATAATCGTCTGTTGTGTGACCCTTTCCCAGCCGAGGCTGATCATCCTGACCACATCCCGCCTGGTGATCCGCTCACAATGTCCTTGATCATCAGTGTGGCCGATTTTCCACACTTTCCAAATGGTCCTCAGGTGACACTTGAAGCTCCTGTTTACGGTCAAGTCCAAGGGCTGCAGGAGCGAAGTACATCGTCCTGGAATGAAAGTGTCTGTCCCATTCTCTGCGGTGATTGCATCACGAAATTGCTGATTTCGATGCGCCGGATACCTGTCTAAAAGTAACAGGAACGT
This sequence comes from Lineus longissimus, assembly GCF_910592395.1. Classification (NCBI taxonomy): domain Eukaryota; kingdom Metazoa; phylum Nemertea; class Pilidiophora; order Heteronemertea; family Lineidae; genus Lineus; species Lineus longissimus. Next base: position 13,020,771 of record NC_088317.1, on the reverse strand, counting down.
GGCCCCTGCTACAAATGGCACAATTAGGGCCTGCAACCACTCGATTAGCGATTGGTGTCGGGCCCAACCCTGTGGACTACCAGTTACCTGGAAAAATAAACAACAAGTATGAACATTTACATTACTTTTCTGAACAGTCAGACACGCACAATGTTTTGGTTCCATCCATGACAAACCTATAATAATTTTAGTCATAGAAGTTCTGATTTTCCTAAAAAATACTACCATTAACTAGAATAACCGTCAATGACAACACTGATGACGTCAGGTACATGTCCTGTACTACAAGCACGGACTTGTATTCTATGCCAATACTCACTCGCACATTGTCTGGAGCATTCGCCTGAAGCTGCCGAATGACGTCACCATCTGGTGCCAAGCCTCTGAAGTTGACCTCGGCTCGTCCTTTTCGTCCGTCTGTCGTAACTACTAGAGTCACCGTGCATCCAAGTTTCGGGTTGCCTTGGGATGATCGAATGTCAACATTCTGAGACCCAGTCGCTTCCATTGTTGATCTTGGCACCATATCAAACAACACGAACGTCTCATTCATGTTCATGATGACATCAAAATCAGCGTCTCTGATGAGGTCGGCAAAATCTCCCCGGTAGTCGGCAACCAAAGCCTGGGCGTTGTCAGGTAACCCCCTTGAATCTTTGGTCTTCCTTCGATAGCTGATTTGTTTCCTCAAATGGAATTTGCATATTGTTAAAATTCACCGCATACAATCCATTAAGGCCGATCCATGCAACAGCGGAATGAAACTCACCTTTCTAAAAGTTGCTAAGCCAATGTGCAGATGCATGGAAAAGGTATCGCAGGGGTCTCTGTCTTTGTCTTTCGGCCTTCGTTTCGTTCGGAAGCTCTGCCCACCATTGCCGAAATTCTCTTCCAGCTTGCCCTTTAATATCCTCACCGGAAACAGGGAAACCAAGTCTTCGGCGCTCAAGGAACCAGGTGTTCAAATTGTTTTCCATTTCGGGCCAGTATGCTGAAATAAAAAAGCTAACACGTTTAACATATTTGGAAATATTGATTGCCGATAACCACAGGTATGAACGAAATGTTAGTCCTAAGAATAAAGGTCCCAGGAACAATAGTACTGATATTATTAAAGGCAATGGTCAGGGTCAGTCGCTTTGATGTATAGTGCGACTTATTCTTCCGTCCATGACACAGAAGCGGACTTATTCCGGTCGGTATAGGCCAACAAGGAAGGAAATTCATTTAGCGAGGAATATAATGCTTGTAGAAACACTACCTTGTGCATCAGTGCCGTGTTGCTGTTGTCTCCTCCGTCTTCTATGGTCTTGAGTTGATCTATCTCGGAGGGCAAACAAGTCATCCTGTGTGCTTAATCAACGTCTAAATGTCTGCGGTGCTATGCGTTGATGTCTAGCAAAGGATGTCGCAGTTTCAGCATGACGTAATCCTATAGCATGCTCCAATTGGTATGTCTCGATAAGGTCAATCTTCTGATTGAGACTGTAGCTTTTCTGGTGCCTACATGCACCAGGTACAGCCTGGTTAGCATCATCTACATCATCATCATCATCATCATCATCATCATCATCATCATCATCATCATCATCAGTAGTGGTATCAGGGTCAGGGCTGTCAACATCATCTCCATGCTCCATTCCATACGTTAACATCATCAGGGTGCCTGCTAGGCCTACCCACAAAATCCATCGCATTGCGTGCACGTGGTCAAAGCAAGATGGCAGACAACAATTATGACATTTGACACGAAAGTGCCCTTTATTGGATTTCCCCCACAAGAAAATGATTCCATAATCGATTTGATAAAATAAATTCATTTGAAAGACTCTGGATTGGTCAACCATTTACATGAACTTACGTAACTTCAATAATCATCACCCTGACTGCAGGGATTACTGGCCCTGACCGCGACCAGGCGTTATTGAATTGACAACATTTACAAGGTTGTCTTCCTATAACTATTGATCAATATAATTGGCTGTCATATTGAATGTTTGCAGCCCACCGGTAAAAACTACAGACTGCCATGTTTCTGGACTTAGTCATTTTCGAGCCATTTTCCTGGCGCTCGGTTAAGTGGGAGAAGACAGTATGTATCCGTCATATCTCTCTGCTAGACAAACATTGCGCCAAATAGGAAACAATTTCAATTTCAGTTTCAATTTATTTTGTATTGATACCATGTGGTTATTACAGAGGTGAATAAGCAAGATAAACAATGTACAGTATGAAATGTATGCAAATAAAAACATATAGATATAATTACAGAGATAAAAGGAGATACATGTTTTAAACATAATACGCCCAAGCGCATATACCAACTCGGCCGATGATCTTGTTAAGTAAGTACACCATGGGAGAAGTTAAGAAGATGTGGTCTCACGGTGACTGTCCATAAGTCCGTAGGTCCACAAGTCCGAAAGTCCATAAGATCACAAAGGAAAAATCACATTTTGAAAACGACCCATAATTCCGAAAGTCCACAGTTACGAAGGTCCGTAAGTCCGAAAAACCATAAGTCCGAAAGTAATGCAAAAGTATTCACAAGTCCGAATGTTCACAAGTCCGAAGGTACATAAGTCCGAAATCCAATTTTTAAGCGCGTGTATGTTATTCTTAGTTGTCCGTCTATGTAGCATCAATAATACGCGGAATCATCAACTAGAGCCTACGTGGAAACCCGATTCTGCGAATCACCCTGACCCAGCATCACGCAATTTTCTGTGCTGGTAGTCATTTTAGCATGGCGTACGCGACAAGGGGTTGAGGAAGGACTCAAAGGTTTTAATTTTCAATGACTTCCGCTACCATCGTAACAAGAATGTCACGGAAAAGATATATTGACAATGCTGGAGGGCCCCATGTCGAGCGGCACCGGAAACCAACTCATTCGATTTAGAGACACCAAATCCTGAAATTGGAATATTACTTGTAGTGATTTATTTAGGCGTAATTGGAATCTCCTCTTTTAATGTTGAATGTTGAAACTCTGTATAATACCGCCTTTAAGTTAAAGGAGCACTGTAGTCATTGACAATTAAGTGCGCAGAATTTACCAGCGTAGAGGGAGCCACATATCCAGGGATGATTGCTACGAGGTGTTAGACTGGTATTATGCTGTTCCAACTCTGATCTGGGTCACTTGCATTACATTCGGACTTATGGACCTGCGGAATTGTGCACCTTCAGATTAGTGGACCTTCGGACTTGTGGACCTTCGGACTTGTGAACCTTCGGACTTGTGAACCTTCAGACTTATGGACCTTCGGACTTATGGGCAGTAATCGGTCTTGTATTTTGACAGGGCCATATCTATGCGCGAGTGACGTTATGATGGATATGGTGTACGGAAATCATTTTTTTTCAGGCGATCGGTATCTGAATGTTTTGAAACTTTAATATGCTATTGGCAAAGGGTTCTTCTTCATACGTATAAAATTTTGTGCGGATTGATCGGTCCAATGTGTACTTTTTTACCAAAATTTATGAACAACAATGTACATTTAATGTACAGTGTTTAATAGAGGGCTCTGGACTTATATGTTTATTGCAATTGATTCCTTATTTTTGAGGATATTTTCGAGGTGTTCTTATAAGCCCCCTAAAGGGCTCTAACGGCATCAACACATAAAAAAAGACCGCAATGAAAAGGGCATACAGAGAACCTTCCCAAATCGTTCGACTCTTACTCGATCGGAAACAAAAATTTCGGCACTCAAAATCTAATAGTGAAAGAAATATACGGTTGATCAACTGAAAAAAAATGTAGGCATTCAGACTTTAACTATTTTCATCGCGCTCTTTGTACAATGTTGATCAAAAATACTCCAATGATGAGAAAAACGCGCCCAAAGAGCCAAAAAATTGAAAAATTTTCGAGCTATCCACCATTTTGGACGCACTCAACTCTCCACGTGCAACACCAGAACCCAATTTATCTATGACGTCGTTGTGCCCTTGCCTAAATTTGCCGCCATTTTCTCCGAAACATTGGCTTTCCAACATGGACGCCAATGCCGACAGAGAGAATATGCTTGAATATCATCAAGTTTCGTCACTTTGCAAGTTTGAAGAATGCATGGCACTGGACAGCTCTAAATTGCGGAATGGACTACAGGAACGAAAGCCAACTCTTTGGTCTTTTTCCAGTTCACTGACACAAGCCAGATTCCAAAGCAAACTGAAACACCGTTATGAATTTGTTTTCATTTGGTACAATAACATGGACACTTTGTGTTGTTCCACAATAGCAGTCTGGCCACTGGCAATAAAGTACGTAGCAAAATCGTCCTTATACTCTTTCCATACAGACACTAAATGCGATTTGTCAGGCAACACACCACTAATAGATTTTAAGCCATTTCCTTTAGACATCAACTGCAATAACTTTGTCCCAATATCTCACTCGAATCTAATATTTACAGGGCAGAAAGACCTCACCCAGGGCATAAATCTATAGAATTTTTGACAGGTCATGACCATGATAATTTCAGGGTTTGGGGGGGGGGAGGGTCTGAAGTTTATGGGGTCGTTTTTCTCTTTAATAATTTTACGCGTCCAACACGTTTCACGAATCAGTGGGTAAACTGGATCCCCAAATCCACGCCGGTGAACATATGAGGCTCAAAGTTCATAAGAATGTTCGCCAGAAACAACTTTAATTCATAATATCAGAGAAACTATACATTCTAATTGCACAGATAGCACCCCTACTGGACAGTGAGACCACGCATTGATTTCTTAAAGTACTACTTTCCTATGCGATCTACGCTGATCGGTCAATTAGTGATGCGGAGCCGTCAGCTGAGGTGGCACTATACAGTGCGGAGGACGGCGTCGAGGGCAGCGTCAAATAGGCCCCGGCATCCGACACGAGGTAGACTTTCAGTTCCTGCTGAGGCCTAATCATACATCATAGGCACCATAATCCATACATTTCTGGGTTCATATGAATCCAGAGAAGTCTGCAGCAATTGCATAAGTTCACCGATAGGTGGCGCAACCTTTGACACCACTTGGATCCTGAAAATGGTAAATAATTGACCGAGAAACGGCATGATGTGTGCGATCTTCAAACGGGCCTCAATCGGTTCAAAATGAATGATTTGGGAATGTCATCACCACCGACAGATTGCCAAACGCATCTAGTTTCTTTATTTGATGTGAAAATATTGGGTCATTTCGGCTGTTTTTTCGCTATATGGCCTAGAATTTGGACGAGAATAATTGACACTCGCACAACCTCGCGTGGCAGATGGAAGGTATGTTACATATTGAGGCTAAACTGAGGATGGAGACCCGCTTCAAATGGCACAGATTCTAGACTCATAAAATTGCCAAAGATCCCTCTGCACATGGAAACTAAGACCAGGGCGTCAAAGTATATAGTGTCTGGAACAGGTTGGACCCATTCATGAACATGGAAACGGCCTGCGTCATAAGAACTACATTTCTCTGGGGGGACAAAACGGACCCCGTCCCACTGTGTAGTACCACCTGAATGGGCTTATGATATCCAACAATGCCCCTTTAGACGACAGATGCAGAAACTAGAGGTCATTACAAACACAACGGTGTGTCACATCATGGATTAATGTGAAAAGGCTTGGTTCTAGTGGCCATTTGAGAATTGAAGGCAAATACACCACGATAAGCTTTTCACCAACCTTCCCATAAGGCGATTTTAAGCCAAAATGCAGATTCGGCCATAGTGCCTTCAAGTTGCCCTGGTGACATGCCGATATTCCCCAATGGTGTTAAAATGGGTACCAGAGAGTTGCTAGTGGCCTTCAGCACCATGACGTCAAGGGGTAGATCCTAGCTCCAGGAAACGCCTTACTAGTGCATCGTTCCCCGTGGAAAGAGTCGATGCCTGGAGAGCTAACTCGTGCCGGTCAAATCGGAGTCGCGGTAAAGCGCGATAATTAAGTCAGATTTTGAATTTTTCCTTTTGTGCACTTTGTTGATTGAAACTACTTATGTAGAATAGAAGGTGACTGGGCAGCCGACAGCTGGGTAATATTGCCCTTAATTTATGCCAATGGTCATTTGACCCGCTGGCTTTTAGTGATTGTTTCAATAGAAACGATACACGCCACTTGCCATTTTCGACAAGAAACGATGGCGGCAAGCATTGCCATTGGTGTAATTCACCAAGGGCGCCATACAAATGCCTCACTTGCAATATGATGTTCCCAGGAAAAAGTAATTGGCATTACATTTGAAATTTTGTAGACTAGAGCATCAGGAATCTTTACGTTTCAAATGTAAATTGTGTGATAGGACTTTTAGTTCCAATGGCAAGGTTATTGTAATGGTCTCCATCCACGTTCCCGATCAATGAACCAATAACCAGCGTGGTTCCGAATATGCTGAAAGCTTTATTGACCTCAAAATTGAACGTAAACTGAAATGAAATAACACGAACATTGTCAGACAAAGTTAAACTGGTACTAGTCTCCAAAGTGGAGAAGACAGGTTGTGACTGTCTTACAAGACGTCTCCAGCAGGTGCTGCCACCTGGTGTTACATGATTAAACTAAGGCTCTACCAAACTGACCAAAATCACATTACAAATCATCACAGCTGGTCCATAAAAATCTGATAGATTGAGACATATAGTCTTACATAATGTTGGTGTACTGACAACGTTTAAATCATGCTTTAGATAGTAAGCATGGTGGGCGCAACCACACCCCCAAATAGCGAAAGCACATGGTGTGCATTTACACTACACAATGGCGGCAAAAGTTGGCCGCAGCAAATATTGAATTACTTCTACGAACATGAACTTTATATTACACAAACGCACTATGATTCTGCCACAGGCGACTCCTTTGACACCCACCTCAACTAGAGGGACCTTAACTTATACAAATAACTGTTATAATATGAGAATAAAGGCAAGAAATCTCTGGAAGTTGTCCTATTCCAAATCTAACGACAATAACTAAAAATAGATTTCTCGCGGGGCGCGGTAAGCGCCGAAGACATGAGCCACACCCAACACAGTTATTAACCATGTCCGCCTCATGCATCTAGGTAAAAGGCCTAAAAAAGAAGGAAGAGGATATGTACACAGCATGCTGTGTACGCAACAGACAATAGTTTTATGTTCACAGCGTTTTATTCCAATTATCATTAGGCTCATTATAAAGCCTCGCCTGCTACCTGCTGTGAATCCTAGCAACATTTTCTCTTGAATAGACAACATGCTGTGTATACAATGTACAGGCACGCGCATTGTCTAGAGTACACACAGCAGACTTCACTGGCTGGAGAAAACTTTTTGGTCATAATGGCACATGCCATCCAAAAACCAGGGCCCAATTCCATAAAAGCATTCTAAGCCCTAGTTGGTTGCTAAACTTCATTCTATCTCTAGTTGCATACTATATCTATTCCATAAAACCATTCTAAGCCTAGTATATTTCTAAGTTCCATGCTAAAGTTAGAGTAGGTCTGGAGTACTTCTAAATCACTGGTATCATTCTAAGTCATTTCTGCTCATACCTCCGAGGTGTAAGGATGGCCAGGAGAATCTTAGAAATTGTGGAACTCCGCAGAGCAATGCGGCGGGAACGAGTGTTTCGTGATAGAAGGAATCCGTTGGACATTTTTGATGATGCGGAACTGGTAAAACGATACCGATTTTCCAGAGAAGGCATATTGCTGATAAGTGACATTGTAAAAAATGACATTACCCATCCTACCAGGAGAAATCATGCCTTATTACCATCCCAACAGGTAATGATAGCCCTGCAATACTACGCAACGGGCACTTTCCAATATGTTGTTGGGGACCCTTTGCAAGTGTCCCAGCAAACTGCTTGGCGTGCGATTCATCGTGTATCAGATGCTCTTGCAGCAAGGATTGGTGATTATGTGAAATTTCCTAATGCAGAAAATACGGCCCACATCAAGGATGGATTCTACAGGATGAGAAACGTACACTTCCCAGGTGTGATTGGTTGCGTTGATGGGACTCACATTTGGATCGCCACTCCCCACCGTCACGAAGCTGACTATGTGAACAGAAAAGGATATCATTCGATTAATGTACAAGTTATCTGTGATCACAAGGGAAAATTCACAAATATCGTGGCACGATGGCCTGGAGGAGCTCACGATAGCAGGATATTGAGAACTAGCCAAGTATGGGATCTAATGGAGGGTGGGGCTGTTGATGCCTTCATTCTTGGAGATAGCGGGTATCCTTGCCGCAGCTGGCTAATGACTCCTCTTCTGAACCAGCAAACAGCATCTGCACGACGTTATAATTCAGCTCATAAGCGTACTCGAGTTTTGATAGAGCAAACTATCGGAAGATGGAAGAGAAGGTTCCACACACTACACCTTGAAAGTCGTCTGAGGAATCCTGAGGATACATGCAAAGTGATAGCAGCAACAGCAGTGCTTCACAACATAGCAGTCGATCGAAATGAGCCAGAGGTTGAGGATATCGAACCAGGGCAGCCACAACCAGATTTGGTCGAATACACAGGACAGTTAAACGGACATAGAGCACGAGCATTATTTATACAAAATAGATTCCAAACTTAATTCTGGAATAGGTTCTTGATAATGAAGATAAATGAAAAAGAACATTTAATGATTTGACAGTGATTTAATGTTTTGACTTGAGGCAAACTTCCTACATTACAATTGGAAATATACTGGTGAATGACTATCACTGTCATCTTTAGGCGTGCTTGCATTTACTTTACGTTCCAAAAGTTCAATCTGCAGTTTTAATTTCTTTTGTTTTAAACGAAGATTTTCTTGCTTAAGAAGTGCAGTTGCTCTCTCAATATCCACTAAATCATCAAATGAGGCATACTTCCTTGGAACCTTGCCTGGTTGAATTTCCGAACTGCCAGATGACACTGTTGCATGAACTGCCGGCACTATGGCTGGATTAGAGAGGCCGCTATCATCATCACCTACAGTGTAAAAGATAGGGTTCAAAGCATTCTTAATTAATGTTATACTGAGTATCATGCCTAAAATTCATTCAAAATGATACTCATGAACACAGTATCAATGTAAATACTGCAAGGATGGAGTAATTAGATTTAGCGCTTAGTAAGTTACTCTGATGATGTTACCTGATAGACCTCTGCAAATTTCAGGTTTGAATTAAATAATGCCTACTTGGTACCAAACTGTGTTACATGTATTTGCAAACACTCCTACCTGAACTGTCCTGTGCAACTGATGCTGCAGCAGTTTGGCATGCTGGCGTTTCGACTCCTTCCAGTCCTTTGAACCCCGGGGTTTCCTCACAAAGATCAATGATCTTTTGCTGGGCGGGGGTGGGATCGGCTGTTGGCTTTCCACCACCAGTCTTGGTCCGAGACTTCTTCTGCTCATTCAGCTTTGTACGAGACTCCATTTTCAGTTTGGAGAGTTTTGTTTTCAAGTCATCCAAAGATCTCGACACATTAGGGAATCTTGCCTTGTGCTGATTAAGTATGCTTTCCCATGCTTTATTTTTCCGGGCATTGGTGTTAGCATCCTTGTGTTGGCTGTCTAGTGTGTCCTTGAATTCCTCGTAACATTCGGCCATAAACATATTTTCTTGCGCCGAATAATTTGGCTTTCGTGGTCTCTTCCCTGATGCGGCATCAGCTGAAGTCGCCATTTTGAACACTTTCTGTACAGGGCCTATAGAATACACTGAAATGCCTTGACCAACACAGCCCTCACCCTGCTCTAAATTTAGCTTTCTCCCTGTCACTACCTATTGTTCGGAGAAATTGACCCTGTGGTTTTGTGGTTGTCCCATGCAGACACCATTCTAGCCAATTCTAAGCAAGCAACTAGTAAGAATGCTTCTTAGAATGGTTTTATGGAATAGAAATAAGTTGATTGCTAACAAGTATGTAACTAGGGTTTTAGAATCATTATAAGGCCTAGTATTATGCTAAGTTAGAATGCTTTTATGGAATTGGACCCAGGGCTCCATACGCCTTAGATTTACCTGGGGGTCATAGCCAGATGTAGAATGGGGTCAGAAAATAAAAACGGGGCCATTGTCACCTGAAGTTTCTAGAATCAAGGAGATAGTTATGACGCGGTTATGTCAATTCGCCTCTGCTGTGCATGGAACCTACTTGTTCCTTCGTACACAGCAGTCTGCTGTGTACATAGCCACTACGAAAAAAGACACAGTGGGATCATCAACACTTACAGTTATGAGAAAACCAGAGGCTATGGAGCCGAGTCCGCAAGGAGCATTTGAGTGTAAATATATATATATATTTGTTTATTGTCACCTATGTAATAATTAACATAGCCGACCACACAGGCCTATGAGACTATTGTGGGGCAGGGGCCCGACGCCACGTGTATTCACGTTCATCGGGCCCTGACCTCACTTACAATCAAAATAATACAAAAGTACAGACTACTTGTGCTGGCACCGGCTCTATTAAAGTGACGCAGAACCGGTGCCATCACAAACCACTGAATGCATGCAGTAGATAACGAATATTCTAGTGATTCGCAGACCACCAGCACTTAAATTTCATTTCTAATGCGATATATTGTATCTACGTAATTGGCAACACTTCTGGCAATATTAGAGTCTGATAAAACGTGTTTCATTATGTCGCCTGGCAAAGCATTTTCAAAGTTCATAAAATTATTTGTTTTGTCCTTGATTACTCAGAAAAGTCCAACGCGTTGGGTTTCATATGCAGGGCATCGACATAGAAAATGTTCTTCGTTTTCTACCGTATTGGAGTCACATTTATGACAGATTCTATTCACTAGAGGGATACCTCTGTAGCGTCCTATCTCAATGTTTATCGAAAAAAAGATCCATTCCTCAGTCGGGCTAATATTTATCGTTGTGATCTATTCAATAGAGTTTTCACATAATCCTCAACGCCAAAAAAGGTTTTCAATGTTTTGTATGTTCTCAGTTTGGGCATTTCATTAATTTGTACGCGCCATTGGTCTACGTGCACCGATATCAGGTGATCGTTAACACTTGTTATCAAGATTCGCGATTCTGCCATTGTACGACCGTGTAGTGATTCAAACAAAGTGGCCATATCACACTTCACAAAAATATTTCTGATACTCCTGGCCCAGTTATCTAGTCCCTTACGGGCGAGTTCATAGTCCCAGAGAAAGATCCTTTTTGTAAGCCTGTCTCTCGGCAAGTTACATAACCGTATCCATAGGCCGATCATTTTTGTCTGGAATCTGACTGTAACGGGAGCCCAGCCCATATCCCCCTCTATAGAGGGTAGGGCTGCAAATTTGCCCACATCAAGGAAAGATCTCATTGCTCTATGATGTACTTTCGCTATCTCCTTGTATGGTTTAAAACCCCACACACTACAAGCATAATCCAAGATCGGGGCCACCTTGGCCTCATATAGCTTACTGTATGTATCATAGCTTAGTCCTCTTGTCTTGAAGTGCTTGGTTAGAATACCAGCAAGTGCCTTGGATGTGGACTAAGAAAGATCGTTTGCCGTAATAGTGTAATCAAGCGTGTCCTGGATTTGTACTCCTCAGTATCTGTATTGCTCGGTTAGCTTAATTTGCGCGTTATTGAACAAGAAATTGAACGCAGTTTTCGCATCGTTTTTCCTACGACAGTGCATCACCTGTGTTTTGTCAACGTTTATTTGCATTCTCCATTTTGCACACCATCTTTCTAAGATTCGACTCATTTGCTGCAGGGACTCCTCTGAATCACTTAAGAAGACAATGTCATCTGCATACAGTAAGTTATAGATCTTCTCTCCGTTCGCTCTCACCCCTTGTCCACTGGATTTAATTTCGCGTGCCAAATCGTTTATATATAGAGAGAACAGGGTGGGAGATAGACAGTCTCCCTGACGGACGCCAGATGTCGTTTGGAAATAGTCTGTTAAGTGGCCATCAAGGAGGATACCGCAGTGACGGCACGGCTTTTCCAAGATGGCGCTGCATATTGTAAACAAACTCGATGAGACAAGACCACAATTGATTTTTTAAGCCTTTTAGCAGTTAAATTGTCAATGTTTGACCGCGACGCATCAAAGAACGCGTGGTGTTGTGAATATGAAATTTAGATTATGTTATTCCGGACAGTCGGGCAAGTAAATGGTGAAAAATAAAATGGTGATTGACCACGGAAATTTTTTGATAATCGACAAATTAGACAGACTTTGATATTTCCACTCTTTTCAGCCAACTGGCAGAAAAAACTCAAAACACGCCCCCTATTACCCAATTAGCAAAATTCGAAATTAATTTTTTCATCAAATAATTTCTTTATATCTGTAGACTTGCCACAACAAATATTTTTTCAATACCTCTCCAAATATGTACTTGAGAGTTAAAAACATGCACTCGTCTAATTGATAGGCCTCGACCAAGGAGGATACCGCGGTGACGTCACATCACGTGATCACATCCCATATTACTGATCGCTAGGCCAATCAGATTCAGTCTACTCACAACACCAGCACTGAACACATCTCCACGTCTCACTGTTTGGTGCGCTCCTGTACACAAAAACACCAATAGACATGAAATATTGCAATACCTAGTATGGATTCTTTCTGTGTTAAATAAAATTTACAGAGCAGATTAACTTCCACGAATGAAAAAGACGTTTGGCGTGGCCAAAATGCGAAAATAATGTCTCCGCTAAAATACACTACGAAATACACTAGGCAATGCACTACGCGATAGACGGTAGAGATGCAGTTGAGTTTGTTATTGTTATTATTCACAATGTGATCTTATTTCTGTTCCTGAAAAGTTGTTTTCAGTGTATTTTCTCCTTGAAATCGATCACTTCAGGTACTATTACTGTGCATACCTAGCTAAATTAGTGTCTAGTTTCGTCTCTGATGACATTTATTTCGTAAAAATCGCTGTTTTTTTCTAAAAAGGTGTTTTTGTGGTCATTTTGGCTGTTTATTTCGAGGGTGCGGTAGGAGGTCATCGTTCACTCGATAACTCTTTTTAAAATGAAATAAAAGCGTTTTAAGATACATGATATGAATTGATAATAATATTCGTTAAGTGGGATTGTCGGTGGACGTTCATTGTTGAACAGTTGTGCTGGAATTACGAAAATATATCGATATCGTTGAGAGTTCATTCATTAGGGGCCTGCTCTCAATTTTCCTTACAACGCCTCTAGCACTGGGCAATTGCCACCATCTTGAAAAGCAGTGCCGCGGATGGCTATCGCATCGCCACTACGCATGAGAACACGATGGCTGCCCTGCGCTGCATTGATAGTTCGTAATAAATTCACATAAAAACACACCAGAAGATCTCCGATTTTATTTACAAAGATCATATTTTGTTATTTATTGATAAAACTAGCCATTTCACCACAGCAGGTGACACATATTAGGCCTGAATAAGACTTTAGAATTTGAAGTGGTGGTGACGATGCCGATATCCAAGATGGCGGAATTATACCAGTGGTCAAATCTCATCTATTTTGGGTAATTGCATCATTATTTCTTTTTGTGATTGGTGATTTGTAAAATTGAGAATGATTGAAAAATCAGTATTTTTTCACCCAAAGGCATGAGGGAACATTTGATAAGTTTATTGTGATTTAATTGGTAATTTGGTCGACATTTTGACAATTATATTTAGCAATATTTCGATAAATGCGGACCTGCTTCTTCCTCTTTTCGTAGTGTTTCGATAACTCAGGTCAGTTTCACGGCAAAAATAAGTGGTAGTTTTGAATTTCGAATGTGCATTTATTGATGTAACGATAAAGTACATTTCGGAGAATAATTAGTGAAAGTTTCAGTAGGTGTCGATTTTTGTAAAGTAGTGTATAGGCGATGGATTGGCTCAGCCATGTGCTCGTCGTGTCAGCGGGGCGCAAGCCGTCATGGGGGATGTACACTACAATGCACGTGATTGATGGTTGAACATTCACTCTCCTCTCGTTGACAGTGTATTATTGAAATATTTGATTGTGATGATGGTGTATTGTACTAGGCCTTGCATGCTCCCAACGTGTGGCATATTTCACATTGATACTACCAGTATCAATTACAAAAAAATAGATTGTGAGTAACAATAGGCCTACAATCAATGCTACATGTCATGAGGGTGGGAACGGGGAAGGGGGGGTAACTGTCTCGACGTCCCGTTAGGAAAAAAGGCTTATCCTGTTTCCCAATACGCAATTTTAGCCGAATCGTGACGCAAAACACGGCTTGTCTCGAATCCCGCTAAAATAAGGGTGTCTATCCCGAATCCCGACAGTTATTTTCGGCCCATCCCAGTGTCCCGAAAATACCCGTTCTCCCCCTCATACATAGTAGACCATATTGTCACATTGATGTTTTCTTTCATTACAGTTAGACTTCAAGATCTACATTTTCGACAAAGGCCTGGTGTAATATTACGTACTTGATGAAGGTAATATTAATTTCTTCAAATTTGAAGCATGACGTTAATGGGGTACCAGCACAACTTCATTGACTGCTACGTGGCGCTGGTGGTAACTAAGGTATTGCATCGCTCATATCACTTGAAAAAAACATTTACCCTAGTTACGACCAAAGCTGCTCAGCAGAGGGCGATACCTCATCAGGAGCGCCACAATCATATCATTGGTGTGAAAGCATTTGATTGAAGTTTTTCAGTTCTCAATGTGTTCAAAACCTTAATTGTGAAATTGTGCACTTCGAATTCAAATTTACGTCACTACGTTAGTTTGACATCCATTGATGTCACGGTAATTTCACTGTTATGCTGTGCTGCTTTCAGGTTTAATGACACGAATGAGTACAAGTACATTACATTTTTCGACGAAGGCCTTCTGTAATTTCATACGCTTCTTACGGTTAGTATTGATTCATAATTTCTAGTAAAAAAGTTAATTTTGAAAGTGAAAAATATGTTGCAATACAATAGACCTGCAAATACCATATACGCAAGTTTTGAACAAATATCACACATATTCCCCAGTTGACTTGTGATGATATTGATAATGGTGGTGGTGGTGTTATCATGTACATGGCTTCTAACGTAGTAAATGTTTTCTTTTCAGCAACATTCAATAGATTTATTTACTGTATTATCATTTCGACCAAGGCGAATTCGACACTTCAATTACACAAGGTTAGTAACTTTTGTTCACAAAATCCAAATGGAGGCAAATACAGAACAATCAAACTTAGTCATTCCAGTCAGTTACTGAAGCACAGTGAAAACTGTCGGGAGCAGTGCAACTGATGGCATGTCAAACTTCCAGTGACTGTCCCTGTCCATATATTTCAAGACAGTACAAATCTTGTAATCATTTTGTTTATGCAATGTACGTTATTATGTATCATTTCAGCACAATCAAACTTAGTCATTCCAGTCAGTTACTGAAGCACAGCGAAAACTGTCTGAATTAGTGCTGCTGATGGCATGTAATTACTCTACTACCACTACCAGTGACAGTCAATGTCCATATATTTTCAAGTGTGCGAAATTAGTACTCGTCTACTTCTTAGTGTTATTTGAATGCAATGTATGTTATAAAAATATTTTTTCAACACTATATTAACATTCTCATTCCTGTCAGTTTCTGAAAATCAGCTAAAGCAATCGCTACCAATGCAGCTGATAACAGCAATTCTTTTTGTTCCCAATGCCCATCCATGACAATATATTTCACGCATGTGACAATCATGGTATCATCCTGTTTTTTGTGTTCTATTCATGCAATAAATAAATTCAGTATTTTCAAATCATTGGTGCTACAAAACTATTCTCATTATAGATTATTCATATTTTATGAAATGCTGTCATGTCAAATTTTGTGTCCTATAAATCATTATGAAGTCGGCATTTTATATACAACTTTTGTACTCCTAAATAAACATACAAATCTTGTTTTATGTAAACTTTGTATATGTGACCCGTCACAGCAAAACCAGGCGCATGTCGCTCTGAGCTTGGCAGGTTGAGACGGACTGTTTGTTCATTTATCTATTGTCTGCCTTTTGTAAAATATGAGCACATCAATTTCTTCCATTATCTCCTGGTGTCATTTAGGCTCATCTTCTGTGCGACATGTACCTGGTTTTGCTGTGACGGGTCACATATTCTATAGATATACAACACTCTAATGTCACAATGCCTCTCTCACTCGCTTTTATAGAGCAAGATGTATGAATAAACATGACACACCAACTATGTACAAAATTGGTAACAAACTGCACCATTTGTCAGTACACCACATGAAATACAGAGATATGTCTTAATTCTAATCTTTCATTAGCGACACCATTTCTTACCCGAGTGCCTCCTTCATTCATACATCTTGTACTTTAACTCAAGATACCCATCTTTGAATATTTTTAGTATACCAAGTACTACAATGTCAATGTATTGAAGTCATGTTCTTGTAGTGTTATTGGCTTTCTATTATCTTGTCAAAATACCACTTGGTTCTCGCAAAATCTCAATAAAAACAAATGCTATTGCATGTATTGCATATTCTAACAGCTATCCACTGTATCGATTTATCCATCATCTGTACTATTTGTCACAAAAATGTTATATTATGTAAATCATATTTCATTACATAATGCACACTGCCAAGTACTGCTGAACCATTTATATGTCATTTAAATAAATAATTTTCAACTTTTTAAAACCGTCTTATAGTACTGTTCTTGTCACTTAGCTGAACCTATTGCTCTATAGCATGAAATTTCCAGAAATGCCCCAGGGACTGAAAAGTGCTGTTTTAACAGAGAGGTGTCCTAAACTGAGAAGTCGAGTTGAATGGAAACAACCAATTTGGAACCAAAAACTACTGTCCTTATTAAAGAGGTTGTCCTCAATAGGAAGGTGTCCACAAAAAGTAGGTCCACTGTATATGAAAGTACAAACCCTGGTACATGTAGTGACATCATCTACTCCTCGATGTGGACACCTGCAAATGCAGCGACAATGTCACATCAGTTATTTAATTCATCGTCCTTTGTGCAGATGGCACCACCCATCAAGCATGTTGGTGACGAATAGTGTCGCAGCATTTCGTCACCGAGCTTACACGAAAATGCACTGTCATTCATTCAGCCATAAGTGTAAGACTGTAGGGTTGTTTCCAACCAAAACATGTTCGAAATGTGTCAAGCATTCGGAACACCCAAAGACTGATTAGAGAAGTCAAAATTGAATGGAAACAACCAATTTGGGACCAAAACTAGTGTCCTTATTGGAAAGGTTGTCTTTAATAGAGAGGTGTCTACTAACGGAGGTTCCACTGTATATAATGTAGGAACCCTGGTTGTGACATTGTCCACTCCTCCAGCTGCACACCACCAAATCCACAACAATGTCACACCAGTTATTTAGTTCATCATGCTTATGGTCATTGTACTTTCATCTTATGTAAAATGTAACTTTTTACACGGTTTCAATAAACGATTTGTAATTTGTAAATTATAAATTTCACTAATAATTTGACGCCGCCAATTCCACTGGTCTTCGAAATACGTAAGCTACACTGTTGACGACTATGACACTCCTCACAAACCACATTGTGAATCAGACGCCGATAGGCTTGTTCACAATGTGATCTTATTTCTGTTCCTGAAAAGTTGTTTTCAGTGTATTTTCTCCTTGAAATCGATCACTTCAGGTACTATTACTGTGCATACATAGCTAAATTAGTGTCTAGTTTCGTCTCTGATGACATTTATTTCGTAAAAATCGCTGTTTTTTTCTAAAAAGGTGTTTTTGTGGTCATTTTGGCTGTTTATTTCGAGGGTACGGTAGGAGGTCATCGTTCACTCGATAACTCTTTTTAAAATGAAATAAAAGCGTTTTAAGATACATGATATGAATTGATATTAATATTCGTTAAGTGGGATTGTCGGTGGACGTTCATTGTTGAACAGTTGTGCTGGAATTACGAAAATATATCGATATCGTTGAGAGTTCATTCATTAGGGGCCTGCTCTCAATTTTCCTTAATGCCTCTAGCACTGGGCAATTGCCACCATCTTGAAAAGCAGTGCCGCGGATGGCTATCACATCGCCACTACGCATGAGAACACGATGGCTGCCCTGCGCTGCATTGATAGTTCGTAATAAATTCACATAAAAACACACCAGAAGATCTCCGATTTTATTTACAAAGATCATATTTTGTTATTTATTGATAAAACAAGCCATTTTACCACAGCAGGTGACACATATTAGGCCTGAATAAGACTTTAGAATTTGAAGTGGTGGTGACGATGCCGATATCCAAGATGGCGGAATTATACCAGTGGTCAAATCTCATCTAGTTTGGGTAATTGCATCATTATTTCTTTTTGTGATTGGTGATTTGTAAAATTGAGAATGATTGAAAAATCAGTATTTTTTCACCCAAAGGCATGAGTGAACATTTGATAAGTTTATTGTGATTTAATTGGTAATTTGGTCGACATTTTGACAATTATATTTAGCAATATTTCGATAAATGCGGACCTGCTTCTTCCTCTTTTCGCAGTAACGGTGTTTCGATAACTCAGGTCAGTTTCACGGCAAAAATAAGTGGTAGTTTTGAAATTCGAATGTGCATTTATTAATGTAACGATAAAGTACATTTCCGAGAATAATTAGTGAAAGTTTCAGTAGGTGTCGATTTTTGTAAAGTAGTGTATAGGCGATGGATTGGCTCAGCCATGTGCTCGTCGTGTCAGCGGGGCGCAAGCCGTCATGGGATGGGGGATGTACACTACAATGCACGTGATTGATGGTTGAACATTCACTCTCGTTGACAGTGTATTATTGAAATATTTGATTGTGATGATGGTGTATTGTACTAGGCCTTGCATGCTCCCAACGTGTGGCATATTTCACATTGATACTACCAGTATCAATTACAAAAAAATAGATTGTGAGTAACAATACTAAGGCATTCCGTATGAAATCAACAAGTGGTTCCCAGTTCATAGTCTTAGAATTGGCTAATTTTTACATATTTTGTAGGTTATGGGGCCAATATGAAAAATCCAAAATATTTTTGTCATATTCCTGACGGTTAGCCCCCCAGGAGGGTCCAAAAAAGGGGGCGTGGCACCTTTTAGGGGGCGCCCGCCTATTTCCTAGCCATCTTTGAATGGCTATATCTCAGAAAGTATTAGAGATACCCTTTTGATTCTTTCAGGGTGTTTTCTTCTTGGCCCAAGGACTGCTTTAAACCCATTAATTATATACTGAGACATTTAGGATGAAAATTTATGGGGTTTCAATATTAGGTGATTTTTGACCAAAATTGCGTTTTTGGGGGGCTCTACCACCCACACTATAACAGGGTGGAGATAAATGAATGGTTGTTTTGGAAGTATCCTGTAATGACATTGTCTTGGTGTAAAAGAAACATCCTGAAAGATTCAGAAGTTTCTGAAAAGTGGTCCTGAAGTTGGTCCCACCCCCAAAATGCTACATATTGAGGGTCCAAAATGGCCAGGTAGGAATGGGTTAATGATGAAAAAAATAATTTTCCTCAAGAGACCTTGGTACCCTCTACTTCTGAGTAAAAAATCTTTTTCAAACCAGCACTCCTTCTAGTGGAAATAAATAGTTTCCCTAGTCAAGACTGGTATGCCACTCGTCCTATATAACATGTACATTAATGTACATAAATGTACATAAGAACAATTTTTCCATATAATACTTTATTTATAACAGTAGGAACAACAGCTACAGTATTTGAATAGCCCTGGAAACACTGGATTGTCCTTAGCATTCTTCTAAGAACCATAGAACAATAAGTCCCATCTAATATACTACAGTTTCGTTTACATGTAGATCACAAAAGTCAGTGCATGAACCGCTGATAGCCTGCTTTTATTCTTGTTTCATCAGCTGAGGAAATGAAATAACTGCGTCCTAGACCACAAGTTGTTGGGGCATCGATTATGGCCAGGATGTGCTCTAACGGTACCCAGCAAACATCTTTTGGGGTTGGCCATATGATATTTGAAGCTTGACTTTGAGGATGCATGAATGACACTTGTATATTACTGTGTTCCTCAGAGCAGTCGGAGATGTTGTAAATGTAGCATTTTGGGGGTGGGACCAACTTCAGGACCACTTTTCAGAAACTTCTGAATCTTTCAGGATGTTTCTTTTACACCAAGACAATGTCATTACAGGATACTTCCAAAACAACCATTCATTTGTCTCCACCCTGTTATAGTGTGGGTGGTAGAGCCCCCCAAAAACGCAATTTTGGTCAAAAATCACCTAATATTGAAACCCCATAAATTTTCATCCTAAAGGTCTCAGTATATAATTAATGGTTTTAAAGCAGTCCTTGGGCCAAGAAGAAAACACCCTGAAAGAATCAAAAGGGTATCTCTAATACTTTCTGAGATATAGCCATTCAAAGATGGCTAGGAAATAGGCGGCCGCCCCCAAAAGGTGCCACGCCCCCTTTTTTGGACCCTCCTGGGGGGCTAACCGTCAGGAATATGACAAAAATATTTTGGACTTTTCATATTGGCCCTATACCCTACAAAATATGTAAAAATTAGCCAATTCTGAGACTATGACCTGGGAAGATTTTCTTAAATAGGTTGATTTCATATGGAATGCCTCTACTGATAGGCCTACAAACAATGCTACATGTCATGAGGGTGGGAACGGGGAAGGGGGGGTAACTGTTTCGACGTCCCGTTAGGAAAAAAGGCTTATCCCGTTTCCCAATACGCAATTTTAGCCGAATCGTGACGCAAAACACGGCTTGTCTCGAATCCCGCTAAAATAAGGGTGTCTATCGTATCCCGAATCCCGACAGTTATTTTCGGCCCATCCCAGTGTCCCGAAAATACCCGTTCTCCCCCTCATACATAGTAGACCATATTGTCACATTGATGTTTTCTTTCATTACAGTTAGACTTCGAGATCTACATTTTCGACAAAGGCCTGGTGTAATATTACATACTTGATGAAGGTAATATCAATTTCTTCAAATTTGAAGCATGACGTTAATGGGGTACCAGCACAACTTCATTGACTGCTACGTGGCGCTGGTGGTAACTAAGGTATTGCATCGCTCATATCACTTGAAAAAAACATTTACCCTAGTTACGACCAAAGCTGCTTAGCAGAGGGCGATACCTCATCAGGAGCGCCACAATCATATCATTGGTGTGAAAGCATTTGTATGAAGTTTTTCAGTTCTCAATGTGTTCAAAACCTTAATTGTGAAATTGTGCACTTCGAATTCAAATTTACGTCACTACGTTAGTTTGACATCCATTGATGTCACGGTAATTTCACTGTTATGCTGTGCTGCTTTCAGGTTTAATGACACGAATGAGTACAAGTACATTACATTTTTCGACGAAGGCCTTCTGTAATTTCATACACTTCTTACGGTTAGTATTGATTCATAATTTCGAGTAAAAAAGTTAATTTTGAAAGTGAAAAATATGTTACAATACAATAGACCTGCAAATACCATATACGCAAGTTTTGAACAAATATCACACATATTCCCCAGTTGACTTGTGATGATATTGATAATGGTGGTGGTGGTGTTATCATGTACATGGCTTCTAACGTAGTAAATGTTTTCTTTTCAGCAACATTCAATAGGTTTATTTACTGTATTATCATTTCGACCAAGGCGAATTCGACACTTCAGTTACACAAGGTTAGTAACTTTTGTTCACAAAATCCAAATGGAGGCAAATACAGAACAATCAAACTTAGTCATTCCAGTCAGTTACTGAAGCACAGTGAAAACTGTCGGGAGCAATGCAACTGATGGCATGTCAAACTTCCAGTGACTGTCCCTGTCCATATATTTCAAGACAGTACAAATCTTGTAATCATTTTGTTTATGCAATGTACGTTATTATGTATCATTTCAGCACAATCAAACTTAGTCATTCCAGTCAGTTACTGAAGCACAGCGAAAACTGTCTGAATTAGTGCTGCTGATGGCATGTAATTACTCTACTACCACTACCAGTGACAGTCAATGTCCATATATTTTCAAGTGTGCGAAATTAGTACTCGTCTACTTCTTAGTGTTATTTGAATGCAATGTATGTCATAAAAATATTTTTTCAACACTATATCAACATTCTCATTCCTGTCAGTTTCTGAAAATCAGCTAAAGCAATCGCTACCAATGCAGCTGATAACAGCAATTCTTTTTGTTCCCAATGCCCATCCATGACAATATATTTCACGCATGTGACAATCATGTAATCATCCTGTTTTTTGTGTTCTATTCATGCAATAAATAAATTCAGTATTTTCAAATCATTGGTGCTACAAAACTATTCTCATTATATATTATTCATATTTTATAAAATGCTGTCATGTCAAATTTTGTGTCCTATAAATCATTATGAAGTCGGCATTTTATATACAACTTTTGTACTCCTCCTAAATAAACATACAAATCTTGTTTTATGTAAACTTTGTATATGTGACCCGTCACAGCAAAACCAGGTGCATGTCGCTCTGAGCTTGGCAGGTTGAGACGGACTGTTCTAATCTTTCATTAGCGACACCATTTCTTACCCGAGTGCCTCCTTCATTCATACATCTTGTACTTTAACTCAAGATACCCATCTTTGAATATTTTTAGTATACCAAGTACTACAATGTCAATGTATTGAAGTCATGTTCTTGTAGTGTTATTGGCTTTCTATTATCTTGTCAAAATACCACTTGGTTCTCGCAAAATCTCAATAAAAACAAATGCTATTGCATGTATTGCATATTCTAACAGCTATCCACTGTATCGATTTATCCATCATCTGTACTATTTGTCACAAAAATGTTATATTATGTAAATCATATTTCATTACATAATGCACACTGCCAATTACTGCTGAACCATTCATATGTCATTTAAATAAATAATTTTTCAACTTTTTAAAACCGTCTTATAGTACTGTTCTTGTCACTTAGCTGAACCAATTGCTCTATAGCATGAAATTTCCAGAAATGCCCCAGGGACTGAAAAGTGCTGTTTTAACAGAGAGGTGTCCTAAACTAAGAAGTCGAGTTGAATGGAAACAACCAATTTGGAACCAAAACCTACTGTCCTTATTAAAGAGGTTGTCCTCAATAGAAAGGTGTCCACAAAAAGTAGGTCCACTGTATATGAAAGTACAAACCCTGGTACATGTAGTGACATCATCTCCTCGATGTGGACACCTGCAAATGCAGCGACAATGTCACATCAGTTATTTAATTCATCGTCCTTTGTGCAGATGGCACCACCCATCAAGCATGTTGGTGACGAATAGTGTCGCAGCATTTCGTCACCGAGCTCACACGAAAATGCACTGTCATTCATTCAGCCATAAGTGTAAGACTGTAGGGTTGTTTCCAACCAAAACATGTTCGAAATGTGTCAAGCATTCGGAACACCCAAAGACTGATTAGAGAAGTCAAAATTGAATGGAAACAACCAATTTGGGACCAAAACTAGTGTCCTTATTGGAAAGGTTGTCTTTAATAGAGAGGTGTCTTCTAACGGAGGTTCCACTGTATATAATGTAGGAACCCTGGTTGTGACATTGTCCACTCCTCCAGCTGCACACCACCAAATCCACAACAATGTCACACCAGTTATTTAGTTCATCATGCTTATGGTCATTGTACTTTCATCTTATGTAAAATGTAACTTTTTACACGGTTTCAATAAACGATTTGTAATTTGTAAATTATAAATTTCACTAATAATTTGACGCCGCCAATTCCACTGGTCTTCGAAATACGTAAGCTACACTGTTGACGACTATGACACTCCTCACAAACCACATTGTGAATCAGACGCCGATAGGCTTGTTTTGACTTAGAAGCCCGCCCATATCATAATATATTCATGTATTCATGAAGTATGAACTCATTTCTGTCCCATACAACTCTAAGAACAGTCAATTTCTCCTTAAATCATCACCGAAACCGCGATATCCGCAGGAAGATCGTTCTAGTGTCCGAAAATGCATGATCTTACAGGGGCGCTAACTCGACAAATAGAGGGGATCTATGGGGATCTATGCGAGTTTTAGGTCCTGCAGGTCTCGAACTTGTAAAATCTGTAAACATGCCTCCAAATCCCACTATGATAATGAAGAGATTGCCCATATCTGGAAGACTGTTTTGAAACCATCGCTAATTTTGGAAGATCGGTGCCCGGCTATTTGGTTTTAAAAACCCTATTTTTCCCCATCAAAACAGCACTTTTCATTATTCAACTGACAACTTATTGTCTGAAGACTTATTTCATAGCAGAAAAGTACCAATAACTCTGATTTGGTGCGAAAAATCTAACTTTATTTGATGACTTGATTTTCCCTTGGCCGTGGATCGAGTTTGTTTACAACATGCAGCGCCATCTTGGAAAAGCCGTGACGTCACCGCGATATCCTCCTTGGGCCTCGACCCTCAAACCTATGAATATTCATTAGTGGTCTTGTCTCCGATCCACGGCCAAGGGAAAATCAAGTCATCAAATAAAGTTAGATTTTTCGCATCAAATCAGAGTTATTAGTACTTTTCTGCTATGCAATAAGTCTTCAGACAATAAGTTATCAGTTGAATAATGAAAAGTGCTGTTTTGATGGGGAAAAATAGGGTTTTTAAAGCCAAATAGCCGGGCACCGATCTTACAAAATTAGCGATGGTTTCAAAACAGTCTCCCAGATATGGGGCAATCTCTTCATTATTATAATGGGATTTGGAGGCATGTTTACAGATTTTACAAGTTCGAGACCTGTTTAGGACCTAAAACTCGCATAGATCCCCTCTATTTGTCGAGTTAGCGCCCCTGTAAGATCATGCATTTTCGGACACTAGAACGAAATCTTCCTGCGGATATCGCGGTTTCGGTAATGATTTAAGGAGAAATTGACTGTTCTTTGTGTTGTATTGGACAGACATGTGTTCATACTTCATGAATACATGAATATATTATGATATGGGCAGGCTTCTAAGTCAAAACAATAACAAACTCAACTGCATCTCTACCGTGTATCGCGTTGTGCATTGCCTAGTTTATTTCGTAGTGTATTTTAGCGGAGACATTATTTCCGCACTTTGGCCACGCCAAACGTCTTTTTTATTCGTGGAAGTTAATCTGCTCTGTAAATTTTATTTTACACAGGAAGAATCCACACCAGGTATTGCAATATTTCATGTCTATTGGTATTTTTGTGTACTGGAGCGCACCAGACAGTGAGACGTGGATATGTGTTCAGTGCTGGTGCTGTCAGCAGACTGAATCTGATTGCCCATAGCGATTAGTAATATGTGTCGTGATCACGTGATGTGAAGTCACCGCGGTATCCTCCTTGAGTGGCCATTGACCTTCACACAAGCCTTAGTACTCGTGTACATAGCATTTACTGTCCTGAGAAACTTTCCTCGGATACCCATCTTGTGCAGTTTGGTGAAAAGACAAGTTCTGTTTATAGCATCAAAGGCCTTAGAGAAATCAATGAAACATAGAAATGTTGACTGTTTTTGTAACTTCCTGTTGCGCAGAATTGTGGTTAGTCCATATATTTGATCAATACAGTTCCTATCTGCACGAAACCCATTCTGCTCATCAACGATCAGGTCATTTTCCTCACAGTATTTCATAAGTCTGTTGTTCAGGACCGCACTATACACCTTACTTATGGTAGAATTTAAGCTTATCCCCCGGTAACTGAGCGGGTCTTTACTGTCTTTCCCTGGTTTCAGAATAGGGTGAATAATACTGTTATTCTAAATTCCTGGTATCCTTCCACTCTGAAAAACCCGGTTGAAGAGGCGAAATAAGCTATCGGTCATTTTTGGTGATTTTAGTATCTCGTTCGGAATTTTGTCTGGGCCGCACGCTTTACCTAGTTTAAGCTTACATATAGCTCTTATGGCAAGCCGTTCGTCCAATAATTAGGAAAACCTAGTTTTATTGAAAAAACCTGGTTTTCTTCTTAAAAAACTTAGTTTCATGGTCAAAAACTTAGTTTCATGGTACATGAAACTAGGTTTTTTAAGAAGAAAACATGGTTTTCTTCCCGAAAAGTGTGTTTTCAACAAGAAAACTAGGTTTTCTTCCATAAAACTAGGTTTTTAAAAAAATAACTTATTCTTTTTAGATAAAGTGTAGGTTCCATGATTTCTCTTCAAAACCAAGTTTCGAAAAAAGAAAAAAAAATGTTTTCATCCAGCTATTTGACTAATAATTAAAACAACCTAGTTTTTTTCATAAAAACCTGGTTTTCTTCCAAAAAAACCTAGTTTCGTTGAAGAAAACATGGTTTTTTCCATGAAACTTGGTTTTTTAAGAAGAAAACCTAGTTTCGAAAGAGGAAAACCTGGTTTCAAAACAACCTAGTCTTTTGCCTCAGCACTCACGTGGCTCATTTGGGGCTCCCCTGTCATGCTTGGGCCAGTCCGGGACGAGGTAAAAAGACTAGGTTTTGAAAATAACCTGGTCTTTTTCATTAAAAACTTGGTTTTGAAAAAGAAATGCATATAACCTTGTTTTATTCCACAAAACATAGTTTTCTTCCATGAAACTAGGTTTTCTTGGAAAAAGCATAGGTTGATTTTAAAAACCAAGTTATCTTGTTAAAAAACCAGGTTTTTAAAAATAACTAGGTTTTTTTAATCAACGTATGCTTCTTGCAAGAAAACCTAGTTTCATGGAAGACAACATGGTATTCTTCCATGAAACTAAGTTTTTTAAGAAGAAAACCAGTTTTTTTTCAATAAAACTAGGTTTTCTTAATTATTGGACGAACGGCTTGCCATAAGCTCTGACCACTTCAATTCGTGAGATATCTATATTTAGAGTATGAGCGTTAGGCCGACCATCAGCATTGTCAGTCAGTTCGATTTCCTCTTATTGCCTCTGAATTGCTTCATAGTGATTCTGATCGAAATATTGCACATTCTCACCATTATAAAGCGTCTCAAATTAATTTTTCCACTCGGTCATTATGTCCGCTTTGTTATGCGAGATAGATCTGTCGGGCATGCGCACCGCATCAATCAGATCATGGCGCTTTTTGCCTGGACCAAGGTTTTTCACCTCATTCCAAAATGCCTTTGGATCATCTGTCCGTAACTGTTCTATCCGATCCATATAGTTTCTGTGGAAATTGCGCGCCAGCCGCCTAAATGTTTTGTCAAAGTTCGATCGATCGGTTTTAAATTGTAGCAGTAAAGCACGTTTCGTTTTACGGTTTCCTTTCCACCTTAGATATTTGCATTCTTTCTCAGCCTCTTACCCCTGTCTTTGAAATGTATTTTGATATCTTTAAACGTAAAAGTATCATCCATTTCATCACGCTGTTCCTTAACTATTTGGTCATATGCGCTATCTACCGTCCTTTGTTCCGAATGTTCGCTGATAAGCCTATCACATACGTTTATTATTGCATTTCTGCGCCTAGGGTTCTCAAGGAAGTTCAGAGGTACACCATCCATAGCATATCTACGGTGATTTACATAACAGTTAGAATCTGGTGCCGTACCTATGTCGTCAGTGTATACATCACATTGTATGACAGTTTTTATGAATGAGTGATACGATATTCTTCGCGATGCAAAACCGATTTCCTTTATAACGTCGCTCATAAGTGTCACGTCGCAGCCCTTAACTCTATCGAAACAACTGCTAGGTATCATCATATAATCCACAACTGACTTTCCCTTTACCGAAACTGACGTGAAATTATCATTAGTAGGAAAACGACCATTTATGATACACAAATTTGTATCCTGCAGAAAGTCCAATAAGTGATCACCAAACCTGTTTGTCCCGATGTCGAGTGGACACCTAATTGGTAATGCAAATATTGCGATGAAACATTCGAATCCCCTCGCCACCTTGTTGACCATGCTTGGCAACATATGCCCGAAGTATCACACTCAAAGTATGAACCACGACCGTCAAAGAACTACGGGGAAATTTCCCATAAAATTTGCAGTGCATCCAGGAATCAGTTCATTTGTACTCGTTGTAGAAATGTCTTCTTGGGCTATGCTGAGCTTATTTGCACTGTGTGTTAATGGTGTCACGAACATGCATTCCAAGAGAAGTCAGAACTGTATAAGCATGAAGCTGTGTACACTGTTCATGCAGAAAGTTAGATAACATGTTCATAGTGTGGATGCACTTTTTGCACGCATTACCTACTAAAAAGACACGTTTGATCCTTTTTGAGTGATTAGGCACAACAAATTTGGAAGATCGCTTTTCTGCGCTTTCACATGGGCACAAGGTTATATCAAATTGACTTTGTGTGCCATCGTACTGGACAATAGTTACTTTGCGAACTTCCTCAAACCCTTCGTCGAAAAAAGAGAATTTGCCATTGAGTCCAGCTAGTCTATTGATGCCTGGAACCGGTATTTCATCATCATCATCATCATCATCATCATCATCATCATCATCATCATCATCATCATCATCATCATCATCATCATCATCATCATCGTCATCATCTAAATAGGGTCGAAGGCCAGGGCCTGTTGGCCAGTGACAATGAACATGTTGAACATCAGTCAAGACACATGGTGCATCCCCGTTTTTCTTGTATAAGACCAACAAACCATGTTTAAAGACCCTCCAGTTCTTGTTATTGATATACCGTGGAACGTCCCTTAGCGGAGACCTCTCTTTTAAGGACAACCTCTCTGTTGAAGATGCTAGTTGTGGTCCGAAAGTTGTTATTTCCATTCAATTTGACATCTGTAATCGGGACACCTCTCTATTTATGACAGCACTTGTCAGTCCCGCGGGTGTCCTTGTTTGTGTTGTTTTTGTCGGGAAATGAGCGCGTCAGGTACTGCACATGACAGCACTCATACGGTCAGCAGAAATTCGGACAAAATTTCCAGATATGGCATCCGGTTATGCATGCGGATGAGTTAGTTCACCTTGGTAACGGCTTAGTTACTTCGGTTACTTATCAGTGCGCTTGCGTAACCAGATGCAAAATCTTGAAACTTTGTACCGACTTCTACGGACGGAGGTATTGATCCATATCATATATATCAAAGGTGTATTCGAGATACTCGAGAAAGACCACCAAGAAATATGCCCAGAAATGTGGTCAAAGTGCAGCAAGACAGATGGATGTACCCGGTATTGGCCAGATCCACTTTCACATCATTCACCGGAGTGGATCATCAGTAGGGGAAAGACCAACATGTGGAGAGTCCATTTGAACAGAAACCCCATCCAGACATTTCCAAACACACCAAACTGTTGTAACCTCGAGTTCTGCTCAAAGTGAAAAATAAGGTACAGTGTTCCGCAGTGTTGGTCTGAGTGGTCTATTTTATGATCAAAAAGAATAAAACTCGTTCTAAATCAGATTTGTTTTATTTCCAATTAAATTGACTACCTGGTACATGTAGTAGCAAGTATACATTTAATCCATACTTGCTTGTACCAGGAAAGTTCCTCCATGCTAGTACCTCCCATCATGATCACACAGGTCCATCTAGATTTACAAGACACAATGCCAGTTACCCCAAAAGTTACATTTAGTGACGTGTTGACTTCGCGTTCGGCTCACCAACCATGCAAACGTCATGGAAATTTCATAAGAAATTGCGATACCCAAGTCCGAAATTTCAAAGATGGCCGTGTGTTCCCGAAATCCACGTGATTCCTGCCGGATTTGCATTACCGTCACGTATGAATAGCCACCGCGTGAAACACAACGTGCCATATTTTAAATTTCGTGGTAAAAAAGATGATTGAGCATTAATTTTTTGTGCGCACCATCGCATATCAGCCTGGCCATTCCTTCCTAAACCTTGATGATGACCTTGCCGAAATTATCTTGACCCGTGAAGAGACTGAGGAACGCATCAAGCATGTTCTCAAATCCGTCCACTATTCTTTCACGGAACTTCACCTTGCCCTGAAATCAGAGTTATAAATTGATCAGGGTCGGTAAGGGGTCGTGTATTTATTTCTTAAGCACAACTGTTCAGTTCCCCCTCCCATCGCAGGCGTAC
Source organism: Lineus longissimus (assembly GCF_910592395.1). NCBI lineage: Eukaryota > Metazoa > Nemertea > Pilidiophora > Heteronemertea > Lineidae > Lineus > Lineus longissimus. Next base: position 12,990,780 of record NC_088317.1, on the reverse strand, counting down.
GCAAGCGCCCATACACCACCTGCGTACGTACGCACAAATATCGTCAGTCGATATCTGTGTAAGCAGCCGATGGCACAGTTGATGTCAAGCTGTAAATTAAACTCAATGAAACTTGTTTCTGAACAAAACTAATTTAATACGTTTGAATTTTTTTTAAAAGCCTGTAGCCTAAATATGATTTCGTAACATGATTTTCTTTCAACATGGTGACAGAATGTTCATACATCCCAAGCCATCGGCCTTGTTCGGCCAAAGTAAATACATGTAAAAGCATTATTGTTAAAGTTGGAAATAGCGCGTTGCTCTTACCTCCTTGTTCAACTTTAGCATTTGTGCAACTACCTCACCTGCTCTTTGCTGGTAACTGGATGAGATAAAGCCTTTGATGGTGATTTCATTAACGATAATGTACATGCTGTTGAAGTCGACTGAAAAATAAACAAGCATTCTAAAGGGAGTCTGACCTAAGAGCTCGTGCATAGAGAGGAGTGTGGCTTCTATAAGTGACCTGGAGTATAAGGAAGGGTACGTGCACTGAGAAGGAGGTGCTGATAGAAGTCAAATTTGTGTAAAGCGAAGGTTACTTGTAAGGAGGTGAAGATGTTTTTTTTTGTATGAAGGGAAGGGTGCGTTAATAGAGACGAAGGTGGCTTGTAGAGGTCGCTTGGGAAATTTCTTTTGGATTTTGCGGTATAGAAGTGTAAATTTCACTCACTCACTCACTCACTCGCTCACTCACTCACTCGCTCGCTCACTCACTCGCTCGCTCACTCACTCGCTCGCTCACTCACTCGCTCGCTCACTCGCTCACTCACTTGAGGCGAAGATTGCCTATGTCACTTGCAATAAAATGAAGTGCACGTGTATTGAGAAGGAGGTGGCTTATTTGAGTCACTTTGTGTAAAGAGAAGGGCACGGGTGGGGAGGAAAAGTTGTATTTTAAAAGTTACTTGTTCTAAAGGAAAGGTCACGTGTATATACGGAGAAGGAGTTTGCAAGTATAAATCTAGGTGTAACGGAAAGGTGGCGCATAGAAGTAACTTGGGGTAAATGGCGTACATATATGTACAGGAAAAAATACGCTTACAAAAATGTGTTTATACCCTTCAATGGCGGTGTCTTTTTAGCATTTTTCGATGTTACCGTTCTGAGTGTTCCCCTAATTGTTTGGGAACGCTGAAGGCCGATTGGCCCTTTTTTCTGTTTCTCCCTATTTTGTATCTTTTAACTCTGCATGGCTCTCATTTATCTCTGAGTAGTACCTCTTGATCCACAAAGCTGTCTATCGTGTCGAAACGCTGAAATATTGGGCACAACAATATAAAGCGTCCAGCAGTTTACAATACTCACTTCTGTCCCTTTGCTCCGGGGTCTTGTTGTACTGCGATATTTCACCAACGATGCAGATGCGGCCACCCTTACGTACAGTGCTCAAGACGGTGGCGAAAGTGGTGCCTCCAACCTACAAATAGAATGGCCATATGGACTCGAGATTTGCTGGAAGTATAAACACGATCAGTAGCCGTACAGATTTTTGAAGTGCGATGGTCATATTGCCATCATAAGACATGGAGAAACCTGGTCAAAAATAGTAAATGGGTCACAACCCACCGCGAAGTTACGGTGTTTAACACACCCCTCCCCCTCCCCCTCGCCGCAAGGTAGTAAACAGTCCTGCTACTTACGTGATCAATGAAGCAGTCCACGCCGTCTGGAGCAGCCTCTTTCAAAGTGTCCGCAAGGTTTGTTTTCTTGTAGTTGTAGACGTAATCAGCTCCGAGTTCCTTTAACCAGGCACATTTCTCATCGGTCCCCGCGTATGCTATCATTTTGCAGCCCTTGATGAGAAGTTGAAAAGAATAGGAAAAGTTTCGTTCAATGTTTACGGCGTTGCCAGGTTGCCGGACTACCTGAATTAGTGGTAGAATAAGCGTTACTATGATTGCTCTTCCACCTCTTTAACATTCGCAATCATCCCACACCGGGACACAAATCTCAGAAAAGAAAGCGTCATGAAATATCTAGAGATTTTACCCTTCTCAAGTGACAAAAAATCCAAACGTGGAGCGCACACTGAATAATAAAGCCATTGCCTATATGTATCGAAGCAATGATGGATTGATGAGCAGATGGAACATAAGCGACTGATATTTAGCATGGATTTAAACTACTAGTATACCTACCACAGCTTTGCCAATTTGAACTATGAGATAACCAACAGCTCCTGCAGCTGCGTTAACGACCACAACCTCTCCCGCTTTTGGTTGGCAAACATCCATTAGAGAACAATATGCTGTCAGCCTAAGAAAAGAATGAGGTCAGTAGTTTTTAAGCAAGGAACAATATGTTATACATGTTTATTCCAACGTTGACTTTCTATTCTCAATTATCATGGTTCCACGTTTCGAGAATGCGTTAGCCTTCGAGCGCATACAGCCTAGGTCATCCCCATAAGAAATATGATATTTAGTTGTAAGAGATACGCCCTGCAAAGTCCGAAGCAGGATGGGTGATTTTGGCTCGAACCCCATTTTGGCCTACACTCGGACTTACCCCTACATATTGATCACACCATGTTTCTCTGGCTGATTTAGGATGATATCGTATTCAAGCAACGACCCGCCACACCTGAGGCGGCCAAAAACACCACAAAACGGACACACCTTGTTTCGGAATCAGAACTGCGGTACAGAATTGAAGAATAATACACGTGCCCAGTAGATATATATCAGCTTGCAATGTTAGTGAGACGTCGTTCCATAAATTTGCTGGTGTGTAATGCGAAGGGATCCGGAGGCAAGCACACTTACCGTGTATGCGATGAGATATTTGCTGATGATAATTAATTTTTTTAGCTTTTCCTCCGAATTGTTATGTGGTTTATTATAGACCAAAATGATGGCTTTGGCTTACAATAGGGAACTAAATACTCTTTGAGGGACAGCTTACCCTGGCATTCCCAATGCACCGAGGGCATGTGATGGTGACAGGTCTCCGAAGTCCGGTTCGATGCTCGCGAAGGTTCCGTCGCTGACGAAATGAGTTCTCCATCCTTGTGAGTTAAGTACGAGGGTTCCAACTGGAAAGTTCTCATTCTTACTCTCTATGACTCTGTAATTGAAAGACATGGTAAAATTTCGTCATGCGAATGATAAACAGAAGGGTTCAAACGTTATCTTGATGTTTGTTTGTTTGTTTAGTATCAACAGAAGTGCAGCGGCACTACACATTCTAAGGGAATCGACTCGATCTCCAGTGCAAATCCGCCATTGGTGACGTCATCATGGCGCCAAAAACTATTTCTCTTGACTTCGATTCAAATGTCTTTTTCAAAATGTGAATCGAACGATAACATCAGCTACAAACATTCATCATCAACTTATTGAACTTAATAAAGACAATTTATGGAGAAAATATTGTACGTCCGTTCCCTAACCTCGCCGTCCCCAGTAGCCCCTCTAAATGTTAGAATGCTGCACTTCAGGCCCTCTTCCCTCCAACAGAACATTACTGAGCAAGCCTTTCGTCTGTATCATCATCCAGACTTTGAATGGATGACATCACATTATATTAAATTTGTAGCTTCAGGCAAAAAAATCTGATTGTGATTGTGGAGGATTTAGGGGAAAATGTGTTTCATTAAACGTATAGTATGTTTATGACCGTTCAGACGCTTGTTGAGGACCTTGGTTGAGACGAATGAGCGGCCATGTTTGTGAGGTGCCTCTAAAAAACCTCCGGTAAAAATTATGAATATATCGGACGCAAGTTTAAGGTGAGTGATCTTGACTAGAATATACTTTCATCAACATGTCGCTAAGCCATTGGTCTTGTAGTAATTGGGTTTTAGGGTTCTAACTCTCTGTAAGAGGGAAAGTTTACCGAACCATTGGGCGCAGGGTGTCTGGAGCCGAATCGGTAGATGTCGTCCTGGGTACCCCTAAAAGGTACCCCTAAAAGTTACCCAGGACGATCCTGGGTACCTTTTAGGACAGTAAAAGTTACCCAGTTTGAAATTCGCGCACTTTTGAAACCTGCCGACGAGGTTCTTGAAAACGTTACTTTAGCGTTTTGCAGTGCACGAATTCATTGGAATTTTTGACACCTGTCAAAACACACGTGGTCAAAATGCGAGTTTCTGCCGATGATTTAGATGGCTATTTCATCACCATCATCATCATCATCATCATCATATTGCCGTATTAAATCCATTTCACTCCGTTTATGTGCAAAAAATACGATTTCAACAGATCAACAGATCATCCTTCTTGATGAACTGAGCTGAATTCGTGCACTGCAAAACGCTAAAGTACCGTTTTCAAGAACCTCGTCGGCAGGTTTCAAAAGTGCGCGAATTTCAAACTGGGTTACTTTTAGTGTCCTAAAAGTTACCCAGGATCGTCATGTGTACCTTTTAGGGGTACCCAGGACGACATCTACCGATTCGGCGTGTCTGGAAGTGAACGTCAGTGTACATGGTGTAGTGTAAGTTTTTGATAATTGGACTGTAGAGAGCCCTGTGTATGTAGTTGTATGTGCGGTTGTAGAGAAGAGTATGTCTAATGTGTAGTGCACAGGTAGTTTATTTTCGTATCGGTGTAGTGTGGAGCTCCAGGGATATTATAGTACAAAGTAAAGCCAGATATTAGTAGTGTAGGTCAGTGAATCTTTAAAGCTGATCCGCCCAACTATTGTTTGACTTGGTGGATTGTATTTGATGTGTATATATCTTGTCATTCATGCTGTATATATTGAATATTCCAGTCCCTCGAGAATAAAGAAAGACTAAATGATAAGAGGGTATTATCTGTCCCACCATTGTCGCTGGTGTTAGAAGGCTCATCCGCGACAATGTGATTTTTTATATTTTTGCATCTAACATTTTCAACATCTGATTAGACTGACTAATATTCATGACGAAAAAGTTTTAAATCTATAGGGTGAAGTTGTTGTTTTGCCGAAATTAATCGGAACGTGACGACTTACCTGGCAACTTGGTTAGCCAGCCCACCATATATCGATGACATCACTTCTCCGCTCTTATGTTGAAATGCAAACCCTCTTAAAAGTAAACATCACTAATATTTAGTTCTTTTCAACCGCCAATTCAAAGGAAAAAATCAAAATGTGTGATCTGAATCAGAAAGTGGAATCGACATGGGATGTTCAAATATCACTTGTCTAGTTCACTTTCTGTTCGTAGGTGGCGCCCATGTATTGTAAGGCGGGTAAATTATTCATGTCCCTTGTCCATTTCCATTCAGCCGAATATGCAGCCGCGGTCAACGTAAAGTCTGAACCCCTGGTAGGGGTCACTACTTGTGTCGAATAAGCGTCGTGTTCGGATGAGCGAACAGGTTTTTTTCTACCAGAACAATAGGTACTAATACCAGTGTCGAATAAAGTGTTTTTTTATATAGTTCACGCCCACTGTACTTAGTTAACCTCAGGAATGTGACCAGAACACATTTACCAAAAGAGAGTGGTGTGGCACAACACTAGATTATTCTCAGGGTATAGGTCTAACCAATGCTCGTTCACGGTGTCAACAAGCCGGTCAACTATGACACTGACTGCCCAGTGCTGTGTAACACCCACTATTCCCGTTTAGTGACAAGAGGTCAGCCAAGTAACTTTGGCCTGATTTATCTGAAAACACTTTAAATCTCAACAGGTTTGCAAATGTTTGATTTTGGCTTACTTCATATATGGGTCAACGGTCAGGTAGACGGCTTCTGCGAGAAACTCTGAAAGAACATAAAAACATGATTGTTGCTGTACATAACAAATGTAATGACCTTCAAGTCTGTTCAAGGGGCAACTTGGGCGTGGCATTTACTTGGCCAGGAGGATACTGATACTACTTTCCACCATGAACCGCAACTTGTAGTATCACACTAATGCTGATCTCAAATGATGCGAGGATCTCAAATTTTTTACGGGTTAGTGTTTATTTTAGGAGATATGATAGGGAAATTTCAAGTGTTCATTTACTTTTTACCGAGGTGACACGTACACACTTGGCGAATGCAAAAAAAAACCCAACCCAGAGCAAACGCCTACGTGCGTGAACCTGTTTCGCGTCAAGGTACGAAAACACCCTTTACTTAGGTTCAAACTTGGACGATCATGCATCGCCTCAATAGACATACCCTGATGTAACTTATTATGCAGACATTGGACATACTGTTTTAAAATGGAAACAAATTCAAATACTGAAAGAACTTTCTTCTAAGTCTTGTCATAATCGTCTGATAAACATTCCAGATTATGATCATCTCATCTACTGATTTCTTTGACATATTTGACATCACACGTACCAAGCATGACAGGTATATGCCGACATCAAATCATCTTCATTGTAACCTTAGTCTGGTTACTCCAAGTTATAACAATTTAAATAAATGGTCACCGCGTTCACATTCACAAATCATAAGCTTCAATACAAGTCGTGTATGTCAAAGAGTTTAATCACAACATGTAATCATCGTTTATGGCTTCACATAAAACTGGTCGATATATAATGTATATGTTATTATATCCAGTCACAAAGGCTGTCAACCGGAAATAATACAGTCTTTCCTCCGACATATCGGTCACAGGAATGACCTCTTGTCTGGTCCCGAAGACAACAGACCATTCTACTGGATGTCTCAAATGAACGAAATGATCAAGATTTAAGAACGATCTAACAGGATATGTTTATCAAACAGGAGAAAACTTCCAAGGAAGGAAACATACCAAGGCACTGTGAAATGATTTTGAAATGAAATCATCATGACAGCCATTTTGTTTCTACCTGTTGCTGCGGATGAAGTAGATAACGTCTGCTAAATAGCCAATCGTCTGGGTGTGGTAAAAAGCGAGACATTTTTGCTGCAGAATATTTTTGCGTACGTGACCTACTCGCGAAATTTGCGAAAATAACCTGCGCGCGAAATTTTTCTTTTCTGCATTACCTCTATTCACGAAAATTAAAAACCGTAGAGTTTGAGGTTTTTAAGAAACCTTCGCGGTTCAAACTGTTTTGATGAGAACCTTTTAATAGATCCAGATTGAAAATGATATATTTTACTACCTCCATCCTTTGGGTCCGGCAAGGTTTCCTCGTGGAAGGTGAAATCATCTTTGCTCACATGGCCCAGTAGAGGTCCCCGTACTTTCCACACCTTCGCGACAACGCCCATTGTCTATTCTACAGCTCGCAGAGTTCAGTCTTTCCAAACGAACAACTTGTTTTCAAGTGAGGCTTAGGTTGATTCTCCAATGACTACGTTTTGTAAAATATGCATAGGCATGTGATTTATCGAGTGAGTGTTATCATTTAACCCAATTTTTTATGATTGTCCTAGTTCCACTCGCTATCGTGCTCCTGTGTCTATATGCTCAGTCAAATTTTAGAGCAGCAGTCTGGTTACTCCAAGGTCATATGAATCATGATGATAAGGCGGGTGATAAGGCCCTAAACATGCCAAAACAATACAAAAGCTCCTTTCATCTCTCCCGAGGTGGTGTATGTCGGTTATATCCCGCCGATTTTTGTCTCGTCGAATTGTTGAAAATAGCAATGAATTATTCATTACACCTAAATAAGGAGCGATGGAATAGATTAGTTTTAACATATTTTTATTCAAAACAATAAGGATTTGACGTAAGTTTCAAAGAAACTTATAAATGTCCTTTCCTTCATGGTAAACAGTACAACGTGTTTTACAAACAAAGATTTACATACAGGTGATTTTAGTGAAAGATAACTGGTGGTGTTTTGTCAACAGAGTTCTGAAAAACGGTTCTTACATGGGATTAGGTGGTAGCGGCCTTTGAAGGGTAAATCTATTTATACGAATAATAAAAATCTGAACAGCGTTTATGATAGATACATTTTCTTCTAAGGTAAAACGAAGGTCCCCAGATAATAGAATTTGCAAATTTTATATTTGGAATCCAATTAAAGTTTTCAAAGAGTGTTGCCCGGAGGCGGTTGAACCTGGGGCATTTTATGGAATTTACATTTAAAACATACAAATAGTAGGTAAGAGCAGTAATTTTAAAATCCTGTGATTGTGTTGATTTAAATTGAATACTGGAGATTTGACTGAATCCACAACCCCATTTTCTACATGCCTTTTTGCCTTCTTGCCTTTCGGTTGCATCGGCCGAAAGCAGCTTTGACCGCCAACGCGCTGACACAGGGATCCTTTCACATTTCGCACGGCGAGGGCACGGGCACGCACTTGAGAGTCCACTGAAAGGATCCCTTGGAGTTAGCTATTGTGTTTTGGGCGACAACAGTCCTGGTTGAATCTCGTAGTACACACGTCCCAAGACCTTTGCGTAGAACTGTTAGAGGTGGCGACAGGACATTAGACTGTCTTGCAGATTATTGCACTTGGCAACCCATCACCTATAATTATATCTCTTAGTTTGATTAATTATATTGATATCAACCGCGATCTAGAGCTATCATCATTCATCACAAGAACTAGTCAACTTAATTTTTGTAAAATGATTTGATAATTTATGATCTATTTGAAGTATCGCTACGCGCGCGTGCAGAGAGACCGCCAACCTCATTGCGCATCACCGGAACTATTTACATCGACGTCGTTCCGTCCCTGCTTGAATTGGCCGCCATTGTAATCTGAATGTGGTGAAATAGCTGCTCCACGAAACTACATGACTTTTTGTGGGTTTTTTTATTCCAAAATTCCAAAAAAGGTTATAATATTGCATTTTAAGTCTCTGTCTGAAAAATTTCTCCCCCAAACAAAGTAATTTTGAGGGGTTTTATGCGCACTATTTTTTTGTAGCTGAGAGAAAATTACTGTGTGATCAGGTTTGTTCGTGCAGACGATGACTTAAAGCGAGCTGGGTTTTGGCGCTTGAACAGTTTTAATCGGCTCAAAATTGGAATGAATATTCACTTTAGTACTATCAAACAGGGTAACATCACAGCATCCTTGAAGATCTTTTTAGTAAATCGAGACATTTAAAGCATTTTTTCGAGCATTCTTCCCGCGTACATTTGTGTACATTTACATGCAATACACGTGCAATGGAAGCCAATATTGGCAGAGATAATATGCTTGAATATTATCGCTGCTTTTCGAGAATGGGAGACCGCATGTGCACAACATTGAAATATCAAGGTGACTGAGGTCCGTCCACGTGGGCTTATTATAAACCGCGAGATGAGGAATCGCGAAATCGCAAGACGAGTAATCATCATTTTCTCCCCCAAGGTTTTCTACTTCACTGGACCATGAAAATCACCATTTCCGATGCTGCCGTGAAGTACTCCATTCATTGGCAGTGGGGCCGAAGACAATACAATGGCTATATCATGCAACTATGTCCAAACACACGTCGACTGACTTTCAGGGAATTTAGCGATAATCTCAGACAGGGGCTCGTAGCAGTTTAACTGCATATCCCAATTGCTCCTCCTGGATCTGATGAATCGGCGCCCCGCCTCTTCTGCCTAAGGGGGCCTTCCCCCAATGCAGTGGCTAAAACATGTCAGAAGGACAGGGGTTTGCGGGGCTCCCCCATATCAAACAGTTGTGTGAGTTCACTAGAGCTTGCACTTAACATATTAACATTCAGTGTTGTGTATGACTCAGTGGGGTTAATCGGCGAGAAGGGAATTGGTTTATGACAGTACCATGAATGAAAAAAATACTTGCATCAATAAGGACAGCCCCCTAATATTCATTTCATTTCATTTCAACAACTTTATTGAGCACCAACATAAAATTATATACATAGTAAAACAACAGTGATGAAAATACAAATAAAACATATGGTCGAAATAACAGTAAAACTAGGTGCCCAAAAGGGAGCGCCAAAGGGTCAATTAAGACCCATTCACGGGACCCCTAAAAGAGTATAATAATTTTAATAAAAATGTAAAAGCATTCTTTTAATAGCGGCAAAAAGGACACCTGCAACGCCCAACCCATGAGCACGCGTTGTCCGGGTCAAAACGCTCCATCAGCTGGCTTTCATAAAAGTCCCTGACGGATCGCTAAAAGGCGTTAGGACTCGCCGCACAACGCACACTCATAGGCAGGGCATTCCACGTGCCCTCCACACGATTAAAAAACGACCGGCAATATGTCTCCGTCCTACATCTAGCACCACGTATAAGAAGTGGGTCACCCCTCCTTTCTCTAAAAGATATATATTTTGAAGTGTCCAAATCGATTTTACCGATAAAGCAATTATGCAAAAAATTGAGGTCAGCCATCTCCCGCCTGTAAGACAAAGGTAACATAGACATAACAGAGAGCCTCTCTTTGTAACTTAGTTCTCCACCTAACATATGCCGTGTGGCTCTGCGTTGAACCCTTTCTAGCTTGACCAAGTTTTCCCTCGTGATATGATCCCAAGAAACGGAATTATATTCCAATTTTGACCTGACAAGGGATTCAAATAACAGACGCATTAATTTCGGGCTCCTTTTCCTATCAAGCACACGCTTAATCGTTGCCCAAGTCTGATTTGCCTTTTTAACAGTCAGATTTATATGAGAATTGAAAGTCAAATCGCTACTGACCACGACACCTAAGTCCCGAACGTTGTCGACCTTGGTTAAAGCACGACCATGAATATTATAATAGTATACTGTAGGGTTAAGCTTCCTGGTGATACTCATACATTGACATTTAATTGCATTTAAGCACATCCCCCACGTTTTACACCAACGGGCTACATTTTCAAGATCATCTTGTAGTGCCAGACAATCCTCCAACGACTTAATCAACCTATACATGTTTGAGTCATCTGCAAATAGAGACATAGTTGTATTCTGGCCCATAACTTCAGGGAGGTCGTTCACATACAATAAAAAAGTAGCGGCCCTAGAATCGAGCCCTGAGGGACACCCGAGGTTACATCTTTAACCGTGGAGACTTCGCCATTTATGCACACTCTTTGCTTCCTGTCAGTTAGATAACATTTGAACCATTTTAACAGCCTACCATTGATACCAAAACTCTGCAACTTATGGACTAACAGATGATGCGGGACTCTATCAAAAGCTCAAATATAGCCTCGGTCTCATGAATGTGCGCCTTTGCCGTAAGTGCCGTGGGTAGGAATTGCCTGGGCTATGAAATGAACTTGAAGGACTCGACAGGCTCGATTCTGCATTGTTGTTTATTTGGAGTAATTCGAGGAATCTACAGGCTGAACCGTGAAATCTGAAAGTAATGTTTGTATCATATAAAACGTTGCTACATCAGCACGTAAATTGAGGCGATTATAAATTGTTGCGTTCCATGTAAACTGAGACAACGGGCCATATGTATAAAAACTAGCATTTCATTGGAAGCAAATCCTTCAGTTCGAGACAGTATTTGCTAAAAGTAGAAGATTATGTTTCTTTTCGTATGAATAATGTGGACCTTTCACTCCAAATGCTTTGCTAAAAATCTTCAAGCAAATGCTTGAAGGTCAGTCCCGATGTCATCTTTCTTATAAATGGTCGGTGCTGGTGAGCTATTTCATCTTGTGGTTCCGGTATTGATATAGAAGGGGGCCAAGCATCCAGAGATTCAGGGCCTTTCACTTGAGTTTTGTGTGTGGGAGAGGAGTAAAAACTGACCCAGAAATTCGATAGGGGGTCAAGAGGTTTCCTAATGAAAAGATGTTTGCGAAAGTGCTAAAAGTGTTCTGTCCTCGTTGACACGCTCTTTCGCGTCATCATCATCCGACTCATCTGTCATCCAACTGGGGAAGTCCTGCATCCGTTAAATAATTTGCCACGTTAAAAATTATAGACCTAGGTCAAGGGAAGGCCTCTACTGCTAAGGGAGACCACCTTTACAATTGTTTTGGAATGATTACTTTGATAGAAAAAAATTGTCCTTCACCTCGCCAGATCGAAACCTGAGTTCTTGCAGATTATGAAGAAACATTTAACGTTTGGTCTTTCGTGATGAAAGACCCATCTCGAGTGTCCTCCAAATAAATTGTAAAATGCTATGACCTCCGCTACACGTGGCCTCATTAAATCGATGCAGTTGATGATATGTATCCACCCGACATGGCTTTCATGGCAAATACAATGTTCGTGACCAAAGCCTATAAAATCAGCCATTCGGAAGATGGCAAACCCTTTTACCTCAACTTTCTAGTCACCTCAGGAGCAACCTTGAAAAATCGAAGCATTCCCAATCAAGTTAAAAGCCTATGCTACACTTTATTCATAATGAAGACAAGCATTTGCTCCCCTTCGAAGCAAATTCTAGACGCTAAAAAGCGTTTGCTTCGACTTGTAGCAAGAACTTAAATTTCTGAGCATTTGCTACGGTTTAATTCATACGAGTACAAGTAAATGCTTCAAAATCGGTAGAGAAAGCAAGTGCTAGTTTTTATTCATATGGCCCAATAAAATTAATGTCTTCTTGATATAAACAGTTGGTTGTTCCTTTGTCTCAAACCCACGGACACTGAGGGGCTGCTATCTGACGATATTCAGCAGAACTAATACTGGTGCCAACAATCAGCATTTCAGGACAATTGTCCAGTGTTACATCGGAAATTACCTGCAAGCAAACTGGTATACAGACGCAGCTTGAGGTTATGGACCATTATGGGCCTACATACATCATGTTAAAATACCCCATTCTCGGTTTTAAACGATGTTAAGTGTGTAGTTTGTCCAGCCTCTTTTCAACACCGAGGCGGTCATAATTTAGCATTGCCAACGCTCGGGCAAATCCGGAGCATAGGTCCGCTGTGTGTAATCTTAGCTTTGCCGCTCATTGAAGAAATGGTGTGGATTACTAGTATGATAACCAGCCGGTTACGTCAAATATGTCAATTCATTGCTGAACTAGCCAATCGAGACAGAATTCTCGCTTGAAGACATGCCACCATTCATGAATGTGGCTATGCAGTATTGTGATCGTGATTTGGGGCAAGGCCGAAGGACTGGTCGTTTAAAACCGAGAATAAAGTATGTCTGGCAATACTACCAGTCCCGAAAGTAGAAGACAGTAATGGCGGGGGAGCAGATTTGACGAATAAGTTCTCGGATGACTCACTCGATATAACATGCCAAATTACAGCTTTTTAAGAGGTCTCAAGCTTAACCTATACGAAATACGCTGTGACATGGGTAGTTTATCTTAGCATTAGATGCCTTTAGCTATATTTACCTCTTTGGGTTCTTGGCAAAATAACGAAATAAATGCCAGGCTTTGCAATGTCCCACGGCACGAAAGGCGAGACATCAACCTTACCTTAAGGTCTCATTAGGGAGTTTTTTTGTATACATGCGCTGCCAAGCCCTGACCGTAGTTCCTAAAAAATCATTGATTTCTTTGTCCTCACAGTATGCCAGTGTTGATATAGCAGTTGTTTTGGCAAAAACATGTTTTTGGAGTTTCTGAAACCTGAAGCGCTACTCAATAGGCGGCTAACAAGAAACTACGCATTTTACTGTTGTTGCTGACGTATGTTTACACTGAACTTGGGATGTGCGTCGGCCCCGTGTTGAAATGCCGTCAAGTGCCAGCTGGCGCGTTTTTCGCTGATTTGTGCAAAATTAAACATATATATATCTCAAAAGTTCAATGGTTGACCGTCGATTTTTTTTGATTTTTGTGAAGCGTAAGAAACTGTCTTTCATGGGAGAATGGTCACCGTAAGAATTATTCAGGAAGAAATGTATGATATGATATGAAATGTATGATATTTGGGGTCTTCCGTGATTGTCCGGCCCAATTGCCAATATTGCCATTTGGGATGGTGAACAGAACTAAGTGCAAATGCGACGGTTATGATTTATTTAAAAAAATAAAATGTCCGATTTAGCATCCTGCAGAATTAGGGGAATCGGGCGTTTCCAGTGATACACGACGCAAATGGGTTGTCCTCATGCTATCACTTTGGAAACGCATTTTAAAATAGATGTTATGTCCTGTTAATGGGGCACGTCATCATGCGTACATTCGGGAAAAACTCCCAAACGAGTCCCAAGATTCCCGCTGCGCAAGTGCGCAGGCGCTAAAGAGGTTGCATTTCCGTATCCGGAAAAGAGCGCAAAGTTAGTGGCGCAACCACATTCGCAACGCATTCGTTCTGTGGCGGGTGGTATTCCTTCCGACAGGACCGAAGTTGACATCTCGTGATTTCGTATTCCGCATCTCGCAGTGTATGATAAGCCGTCCATGTGGGCTCTGCAGTACAGGATTAACGGTTTGGTGGTGTCATGAGCAGGTAAATGTAGTGCATACTTCGACGTGCCGCGATGCTTATCATGATGGCCTGTTCGATAATTATTTCAGCGCTGGAGGTTTTAAATCTGGTGATTTTGATTCAGGCTAGATGTGCAGTCCTACCAGAAAGTAAATGTCTATCGTTTTTTTAAAATATCATAGAGATAAAAAAAGATATTTGAATACGGTTTTCAGCAGAGTATGGTATATTTAGTTGGTCATATATGTTGTGATATTGGAGTGGCGCTTTGTAGCAGCCTTCCATATCAGCTCCTACAAAATCATTGTCTACAGTGGATAAACGCCTCCTTCAACAGATCTCATTACGCATCGTCATCTATGAACATTCGTGGATCAGGTTACTGAAATTTCTAAGTGGATAAGACTATCTCACGAACCAGTGCGAATGACCGTTTATTTTCCTCATTTTTGCTACTGGACATTGGTGCCATTTTTGTACATGCTGTACATACTAGTATTATACACGCAGGATTTTTGTACACCAAGTGTGACCATGCAGATCACCTATTCCAGGGATTACCTGATGTCTCTATCCAAGCAGAACTTTGATCATGAACACTCCTGGATTACCAACTTGGACAATTCTACAAGGAGAGTCATTGTGCCAGAACCGATCAAGAGATTTCACAGACCTGAAGGAAAGCGGGCTGGGGTTCGTTTAAGCCAGCAGCACTCTAGCCGCCAACTTTGGCGACAAGAAGCGTTCAGCTGACGCCTCTCGACGCCGAAGTTGGCGGCCAGTGGATCCCGGTCAGACGACACCTGCCCAGAATCGGCGTCCAGTAGCGTCTTTTCCGCCACTTTAGGCTGCCATTTTGAAATCATGTGACTTCAAGACGCATACTGATCGGCCATAGCCTCGCCGCCGACGCCAATTCAGGCGGCAAGCCGTAGCACACCTGGCTTCTTCTTGCGTTCAAACGCGGCGACACGCGTCAAAAATCAAACATGTTAGATATTTGGCGTTTAGTTGCGGCAAGTCGCGGCAAGTCGCGTTCGCCGACGCCGTTCGTAGCAGACTAAGGATTTTTCAGGCGTTCAGGACTCTTGCGGCAAAAAACGCCAGTGAACGCCGAAGTTGGCGGCTAGTGTGCTGTGGGCTTTACGTGTCAAAAGAAAAGTGACGTCCGAATTGACAGTTGCCATTCTAAATGCACAATCTATCCGAAACAAAGTGGATTGCATACAGGACATCATCACAGAGCACGATGTTGACATTTTCGCTTTCACGGAAACGTGGGTAACCTCAAAGGCGAAAGATGAGATGTTCTTAAAGGCCCTGGCAATATCCGGATACAAACTCTTTAGTGTGCCACGAAAGGGAAAAAAGGCTATGGTGGAGTAGCGATACTCTATAAGTCAGGACTGACAGTTTCTTCTTGCTCTTCCAATCAGAGTGCTCCAAGTTTCGAGACATGCAACATCGTTTTCAGTGTGGGCGGAAAGTGCTTAAATGTGATTGTTGTTTATAGACCTCCACCATCAAAGAAAAACAAACTCACAGTTCCACTTTTCTTCGAAGAATTCCCGCCGCATCTTCATGAGATAGCAATGATTCCTGGAGATGCCTTCATTACCGGGGATATCAACTTTCACCTGGTTGAGCCAAGCAAGGGAGTAGTACGGCGCTTCCTCGATCTCTAAGAATCTTGTGACCTTGTCCAACATATCGATTTTCCGACACATCGCTCACTTTACACATTGGACTTCGCCATCACCCGCACGAACAGTCGTGTAATTTCCAGTCTGGTGCCAGGTGTCGGATATCAGATCGGATATCGGATCACAATTTAGTTGTTGCTAAATTATGCTATCCAAAACCTTCGCACCAACGTGTCAGTATCGCTACTAGAAAACTTCGAAATATCGATCAGACTGCATTCAAGGGGGACATTGGCCAGGTAAAGTGGCCCGCATCTGATCAAAGTGTCAGTTGTCTGTGTGATGCATACAACAAGGAATTAAATAATCTTCTTGATCAACATGCGCCGGAGAATGTGAAAGCAGTCACTATCCGTCCCTCACAGCCGTGGTTTACACCAGAACTCAATGAAGCGAAGCGCAAAAAGCGAAAGGCCGAGAACATGTGGCGAAAAACGCAACTGACTGTGCACAGACAAGTGTTTCAAGAGGTACGAAATGCATTCAACATCCAACTACATGCCACCAAGTCTGCATATTTCATCAAGAAAATCAATGATGCTGGCTCGAATGCCAAGGAAATGCAAGGAATCTTCAAGCGCATTTTTCACACAGCTCGCGAAGTGAAACTGCCAAAGCATTTGGACCCCTGTGAACTTGCAAATAGATTTCCGGGCTTTTTCAATGACAAAATTGAAAAAATCCGACTTGGATTAGCGTCTGACAGCGATGCTAGCGTTGGATCTGATAATGCCAGTGATGCTACAACCTGTGAGACTATGGCTGACCCAATCCAGGGCTTTGCGGAGTTCGAGCCTGCTAACCACGACGAACTAGTTACTCTTGCAAAAAATCACCGTGCAAGTCTTGCAAACTGGACCCGCTTCTTACATGGATGGTCAAATCGGCCACCGATGTACTGGGCCCCATCCTACTGAATGTCATCAATGCTTCTCTGAGAGATGGGGAAGTCCCTCAGTCACTCAAGAACGCGCTTGTGACACAGTTGCTAAAGAAGCCACAATTTGACCCGGAGTGCCTACAAAACTTTCGCCCTGTGAGCAATTTATCGTTCTTATCCAAGGTATTGGAACGGGTCGTTGCATCCCGTCTGACAAAGCACATGGACATATGTGTTCCAGTCCGCATATAAACCTCATCACAGCACGGAAACTGCCCTACTGAGAGTGCAGAACAACATCAGGATGATGGTGAATGAACAAGGAGCTGCAATTCTTGTCCTACTGCATTTAAGTGCCGCACTCGACACGATTGATCACAGGATCCTCCTTGAGCGGCTCGAAAAGCTTGTGGGCATCAGTGGCACAGCACTAAAGTAGTTTGAATCATATCTAACTGACAGAGTTCAACGCATTCTAATAAACGGGAAAAAGTCATCAGCCAGGACGCTTTCTTGTGGTGTGCCCCAAGGGTCTGTGTTGGGCCCCATTCTATTTCTTATATATATAATTCCACTTGACATCTGATAGACCATGGTGCGAATCCACATCATGGGTATGCTGACGACAATCAGCTATATGTCGCCCTCCAAGTAAGTTAAGTGATGTTACGTGTCAAAAGTCTCGAAGACTGTCTCGCCTCAGTTCAGAACTGGTTGTCGGAAAACAAACTCAAGGGAAATCCCACCAAGACGGAGATCAAGTTGTTTGGGTCTCAGAGAGTCGTAAATTCACTCAATATCCATGCCCTGATGGTCGCTGGCATAAAGGTCAATGTGTCAACTGACCCAGTCAGAAATCTTGGTGTTATGTTTGCTCAAACGCTGTCAATGGGGCCGCATGTGAACAAGTTATTACAGTGTGCAACATTTCAAATCCGAAACATTGGCCGCATTCGAAAGCCTCTTACGCAAGAAGCTACGAAACTTCTAGTGCAATCAACTGTCATATCCATACTGGATTGTTGTAATAGCCTGCTCGTTGGTGCCGATGAAAATGTACTTGACCAGCTACAAAAGGTTCAGGTTCAGGGACGCGTAAACGTGACCATTATTACCCCCGTGCTGAGAAGTCTACATTAGCTACCAATCCGTGAACGTATAGAGTTCAAGACAATGCTCCTCTTATACAAAGCAAGAAACGGACTTGCCCCTGCTTACATATCCGAGCTCCTCCCATCTTGTGACTCCGGGCGATCCCTGAGGTCCGAAGACAAATGTCTCCTGAGGATCCCCAGGTATCGCCAGGAGACGTACGGTGGCAGGAGCTTCCTTGTACAGGCGGCCAGACTTTGGAATGAGCTCAGCATTGAGATTAAAAAGGCTGAGACTGTTGCTATTTTCAGGTGCGGGCTAAAAACACATCTGTTCAGACGATATTTTGAAACACCGCAGTAGAGCAAAATTTGGATTTTGCGGTATATAAATGTAAATTTCATTCATTCATTCATTCATTCATATCTGTTGTTTTTCGATGCATCTAATTCCATCACTTCATTATGTAACAAACGTTTCAAAAAGGTCCAAAAATCACTTTTTTTTATTTCAGGATTTTTATGTTATTTTTTTAATCTCTTCCATATCCATTGATAAAGATCCCCAATCCACCATGTATGAGCTGAGTTGGCCATAACGACCCTGACTGACTGCATTGCTGTCTATGAGGGGTGTTCTCAAAGGTCACCAGCTGTCTAAAAAAAAAATCACCTGTAGCGAGCTGAAACTAATCTCCAAAATGAAAGAATTTAGCAGGAATTTTCTAGTAATGAAAGCAAAAACACCTTTGTTACATCATAGTTCACCCATACATCGTGAAAAGGAAAAAAATGAAATAAAATAAAAAAGATACTTTTTACCTGTTACATAATGAAGAGACAGAATTAGCTGATACAACATATATATATATATGACCAACTAGATATTACATTTTCTGCTGAAAACCGCATTAAATTGTCTCATTCTTTCTCTGTGATATTTTTAGAATATGTGGACATTTACTTTCTGGTAGAACTGTATGTGTCTAACATGTTTCAGCCCAGGATTTTATTTATTTCCCACTTCCGTTTTTTGGCAGGTGTGTGAGTATTGTTTTTATGATTGAGTAAACCGGTATTAATTTTTCGTCATATTTGACCATAGCTGGAACGATTGACTATAAAACGAGTTCAAATCATAGGAATTTAATGACAGAAACTTTAGTATGGACAGCTAGGATACAAAAGCTTAGGTTGACTGAAATTCGCAGAAAAACTTTAAATGGAATTTGCAGTCCTTGTATACAAAATGTGCTTTAGATTTGATCGTATACAGAACCGATGTGTATCAGTCAGGTGATGGGAAGACCAGAAGGTTCAGTGGTCCTGTCTTTACGAGACCCCGTCACGGCTGCAAAACTCTGCAAATTTCAACATATATAATCTTTAAACTCTTTTCGTCCGGAGACATATTCATGCAGTTTTTACAGACGTGTAAATGGTATGTGATGAGCTTCATTACTGCAACAAACGCGAGGCATTTACCTCAAATGAGTGGTTTCGTTATACACTCTGCCTACATGTACAGTCCTTCCAGAAAGTAAATATTCACAGGTTTTTTTTAATATCACAGAGATAGAATAAGATAATTGAATGCGGTTTTCAGCAGAGAATGGTATGTCTAGTTGGTCATGTATTATCTGATGTATTTGGACCCAGCTAGACAGTCGGACATCGACACTTATTTCTACACATTTGAGCTTATTTCAAAGTCAATTATCTTTGACCCTGCATTGTTTTTAGCATGAATGATACCATAGAATCATAGAGAGAAATATTCAGAACAATTATGTAGTATTTCCAACACTCGGACATGTGCCAGATTGAATCTAACTGCCCTAGTTAGAAAGCCTGAATCCATTACGAAACCGCATGTTTGTCCGACATTGCCTGTAATTCAGCGATGGGGAAATAGAGGGCAGCAGCTGCAGTGACGTCATCTTCGCGGAATGCTATCAAACATAAATGTTCCGTTAAATGCTATGCGGTGTAATGATCGACTGTGTCGGGACCATTTTAATGAAATTGATTCTTTTCATGATGACATTGTTAATGCCTGTCTGTTGGCTGGTGATAGATGTATACCAAATAATGAGCGGGGATACGGTCGGAATCATAATGGCACTGCTGGATGGAACGATGAAGTTAGGCATTTAAGAGATACAGCTATGTTCTGGCACAACCTGTGGAAGGACAATGGTAGACCTAGAGATGGGTACGTTGCTGATATCCGCAGGCGTACGCGCGCTGGTTATCACCTAGCGGTGCGTAAGGCAAAGAGAGATAGGAATAAAGTATCAGCTAATAAACTGGCCAGTGCTTTGAGCGACAAAAAACCTAATGATTTTTGGAGTGAGGTTAAAAGGGTCAAAGGGAAAAATGCCGAGAATCCCAATAGTATGGATGGAATACTGGACGGGATAAAATTTGCAACCTTTTCAAACACAAATTCTCAACTCTTCACAATTCTGTTCCCTATCAAGAAAATGATCTATTAGCTTTTAATGAAAAATGTCAGGAAGGAATCACCCAAGCGTGCCAAGTTGGGACTTGTAGATATACGCATCATATTTCTGTTGAAGACATTACACTGGGTATCGGTCGTCTGAAGGCTGGCAAGAACGATGATACTCCTGTCCTACTTATGTCCAATCATTATATAAATGGTAGTCGTCTGCTCAGGGTATACTTGTCGTTCCTGTTGAATATGATGTTTGACCATGGCTGTGTACCTGGCGCCATATCCAGGTCCACCATTGTACCAATCCCCAAGGACGGGCGAAAGTCATTGACCAATTCTGAGAACTATCGGGGGATAGCGTTGAGCAGTATCATTGGAAAGATCCTAGATTATGTTATATTACACAAGTATGGTGACTCTCTTATATCTAGTGACGAACAGTTTGGATTCAAAAAAGGGTCATCGACAACAACATGTGGTTTTGTGGTAGAGGAAGTGATTCAGTACTATGTTGAAAGTGATACACCCGTGTTCTGTGTTATGTTGGATGCCAGTAAGGCGTTTGATTGTGTTAATTTCACAAAGCTATTTAATGTTCTCTTAAAGAAAGGTGTTTGCCCACTGGTGGCCCGGCTTCTAGCTTCGATATACACGACGCAGAAAATGCGTGTGAGATGGGGAGTGTATACTTCAGATGTTTTTAGTGTTTCCAATGGTGTCAAGCAGGGTGGGGTTCTTTCCCCGATCCTGTTCAATCTGTACCTGGACGAACTGCTCGTTAGTCTTAAGAATTCCAAACTTGGGTGTCACATAGGGCATTTGTTTTGTGCTGCTTTCGCTTATGCAGATGATGTTATCATTTTATCACCATCTCTCCTTGCGCTACGGAAACTTTTAGATGTATGCGATGATTTTTCAATAGAGTTTAAAGTTAGGTTTAATGCGGCGAAAAGCAGATTATTAGTGTTTGGAATGCGGGATGTTGCCGGTATTGAGGTTCAGTTTAGTGGTGTGGTTCTTAAACCCAGTGTATCGGAGATTCACCTGGGCATACCAATCGGGCCAGAATCAAATAGGATACGAATTGAGTAAAGTGTGAACGATCTGTACAAGAAAACAAATATTTTATTATCCCAATTCGGTCATGCCTCAGCAATGGTTAAATACTCTTTATTTAAAAGCTACTGTACCTCTTTTTATGGATGCTCACTGTGGGATTTGTCAAAGCCCACCATCGATAATGTATATGTGGCTTGGCGAAAATGCATTCGACGTACCATGGACATTCCACGACGGACACACAATGTTTTACTGCCTCATATTATAGGTGACTGTACAATCCAGAGTTTGTTAGAACGCAGGGTCGTGAACTTTTATCATATGATGGAAAGGTCTAGCAGTGTTGTTGTTAGAATGTGCTTAGGGCTGGCAGTACACGGGAGTAGATCCTCGTTCAGCGGCAGCCTTAAGCACATATGTCACAAATATAACGTTAGTAGGTTTCATTTACCCGCTCTAAATGTAGACGATATGGAAATCAATGATGATGTTATAGTTCAACAAAGGGGGGCTTTTATTAAGGATTTACTTGAGATGAGGGACTCGGGAGATGACCAACTCAATTTTTATGAAATCAGTGACATGATAGAAATGCTGTGTGTGAACTGAGAAAGTCTGTCATGTTGATTACTCAAAGATGCAGGGACATTAGTAGAATGTCGAATTAAGTATATTGTACATTGCTTTGTCTGTATTCAGTGTAATGTTCTTTTCTGTATTTTCTTAACTTGCTTACTGTTTCAAATTGTACTAGATTTCCTCAGTACGAATAAACATATATATATATTATCTGATGTATTTGGACCCAGCTAATCCAGTCCCTTCATTAAGTAACAGGCAATTTTTGAAATGTCCAAAAGTCACTTTTTTATTTCATTTAATTTTCGTTCTTTTTCACAATGTATGGGAGAACTATGATGCAACAGAGGTTTTTTGCTTTCATTACTGGAAAATTCCTGCTAAATTCTTTCATTTTGAGGATTAGTTTTAGCTCGCTACAGGTGATTGTTTTTTTTCAGACAGCTGGTGAGGGGTGGGGGGGGGGGGCATTAGGATATTGGTACGAGGACTGCGCCCCTCCCCTTAAATTTGCTGAGTGGGGGGGGGGGGGGGGGGTGGTATTCTATTCACCATGCTCTACGTTGACTGGAAAATAACAACAGTTCAACGTTTTGCTGGGCGGGACGCCTTATTAAGTACTTGCGTCAACAACACCACACCGTCGCAATAGCATTCCGCGAAGTTACTATTTATAGCTCACAAGGTCATTTGCATAAGATATTGATGACGTTTTAGTCACGTGACAGTCGGACATCGACACTTATTTCTACGCATTTGAGCTTATTTCAAAGTCAATTATCTTTGACCCTGCATTGTTTTTAGCATGAATGATACCATAGAATCATAGAGAGAAATATTCAGAACAATTATGTAGTATTTCCAACACTCGGACATGTGCCAGATTGCATCTAACTGCCCCAGTTAGAAAGCCTGAATCCATTACGAAACCGCATGTTTGTCCGACATTGCCTGTAATTCAGCGATGGGGAAATAGAGGGCAGCAGCTGCAGTGACGTCATCTTCGCGGAATGCTATAGAGGTCAATATATAGCTGAGACCATCTCGTGATGTCGCACGATGTAAACTGGCGTCTCCATGAACCAGCGTCTGTTCTTCGCGGGAATAGCCAACCGAACTTAAGTGGGCGCATTGGAGCCACATGCGACCTAAAATCTACCCAAAGGTTTCTGGTTAATTTTAGGTACTCACTTTAACTACAGTTATGAAAAGCATTGCATGTCCAATCTATTTTAAACCTAACAAACTCTCTGCTTCTAACCATGACCGTCCCTCCGCTCCTGACCCTTACTCTACGTGCCTATGTATATAGCTCAAACTAAATATAGATAGCCCACTGTCGCCCACTGTTGGTAACCAATGTCGGCCCCGTCTGTTTGGCTGTCAAAACGAACGTCTGAGCACAACAAGTTTCAAAATATGTTTCGAACCAGTACACGGCAATAAATGTATGTTTCTGGTTCAATAGTTTCCAACATCCTCCTCCTTGTCTTTTTCTTTGACTTCATCTTTGAATTCTTGCTGTTTCTTCTCATCTTTATCGGTCTTATCTCCAGGAAATACCATATTCCTCGAGAGAAACCAACACAACATGTACAATATCGGACACAGAAAGCGTAATCCAAAGGTCACACCATGTAGGCTGTACCGAATGGCCTCATTGTCGTAGACGAGGCATAACTCGGACTTATCCAGGTTGCAGCCGGAGCTTGATTCCGTCACCAGGCAGAGGCTGTCCAAGAGCCACCCGAAGAGGACAGGCACGGGAAAGACTGAAACATGTAGGTTAGTTCGTAAATTTGCGAAAACAGTAAACGTCTACTGTAAAGACTTATGTAGCTAAATCATGAACATGGTGACAATCTCACAATGTACAACCTGATTCCACATTCGGCACTCATTCTACCAGCGAGATCGACGCATAACTGGGCAGTCAAAGACGGACGCCTGGGAAATATTACTTGCTACGTTGAAAACTTATTATCGAAGGACATTTGATTCATACGAGTTCATTCTAGCCAAAGAAGATACATTTCGTTGGATTCCACGTATGGACATTGTATGACTTTGAATTAGCATGAAGACAAAATGAGCTTCCTGCTGCTTTTATGTCAAAACGATGATTAGCTTGATACATGTACTTACTGCCAATACTAAGAGCAATGTTGATTAACGCCAATGCTAGCGATTTGTCATCTTCGTCTACGGATCTAAAACATAAGTGGAGAAATGTGCGTCGGTCGAGGGAAATGAATAACTGAAATATTAGGACTGCCACGTACAAATGTCGTAACACATTGTCTTAAATTAGGTGAAGTAGGCGAACACAAGTATGTTCTATTGACCCATAGCTAAATGAATTGATACTGAACTAGAAGTTTTGGTTGGCTAACCGAAACCACGAGCAAAGAGCCAACATTTTTGTTCCTTTCGAATTCGAGCGGTTTGGTGAGATAATTAGTACTGACAGTGGTGCATCAATTTATATTTCCTAATTCATCTCAAATCTTACGATGGTTTTAAATGCTTTCTGACTGCTTCCCAATAATATTGCACCATACCACGCGGTTTTGCTTGCCGAGGCTTAGGCGCATAGCGCACTGTCTCAAACTGTGAAGTGCAGTAGATATTAACCGCCGGGTCCATTAAAGGAAACTTGTAGCGAAACGCTTATAAAATGGGAAGTTTTGAACGACCCAGTTAAAACCTAAGGCGGGAATAAGCTTCCATTGATAAAACGTAGCAGTTTCGAGTTCCCCCAGGTAGTTGTTTATGTGAAGTGGAAATCTGGGTAACATTGCATAATGTTGCATAACAGTACTGACTCCAGTCAATGAACTGCATAAGAGGTAATCACCATTTTTTTATTTTTACTACATACAGCTAGTCTAAATAAAGACTTGTGGCACAACTGGATCTCTTTAAAAAAATATGAAACTTTTAGAAGGATATATTCAGACTCCATATGCGAATGTTACTACCAAGATGATCAATAGCAGCTATGTAAACTAAATGACCAATTCCCCAAGCTAAACAGTGATTATTTTAGACCCAATTTTGTTCATTTTAGCACATTGCACAATTGGGGTTGCGGCACATTGCACAATTAGGGTTGCGGCACATTGCACAATTGGGAAGAAACACACCGTTTCTTAACATACCTTATTGATACCATTATGAGTGGCATGGTTGTCAGATGGGCAAGGAAGATGAGAATTATGAAACACAACGCGTAGGGGATGAGCATATCGCAGTCAGAGTGACAGGCTCCGGGCACGGAAGTTGCATTATTTCCGACGCAATCACAACCAGAAAACTATGAATAGAAAGATGCAATGTTTCATATTTTCCCATTATGATGTCACAATTCTGTTTTTAGGAGCATGACTTGTAACAATATTCACAGAAAGTACATGAAGCGCCAAATCGTATAAAGTAATAGATCAAATGAAGCCCCTTGTCTAGAAATAAATTAACATGTCACAGATTTGGTTTGGTATCTAAGTGAAGACAGGCGGTGGGTTCACTGACAAAGATAAGGCTTATGTTGAACTTTAAAGTAATTTGTCTGTACTGCACACCTAACCCCTTCATATAAAATTTCGAACATCCGAACTAGAAATACATTATGACAATTTCAACTTCGTATAGATGCATGCATTGTAAAAATAATCAATTTTGAGAAAATAAACAAAGTCTTAATTTATAAGATTTATTAAGCACCATTATAACAAGAAGACGTAGGATAAACTATCGAATAATCAGCATAAAAATAAAAACAGTCGAATGAAGACAATGATGGCACTCAATGGGGACGCCCAGATCGAGGGGTCATAGACCTATGATAGGGTTCCACTTAAAATTATACATATAAAATGAAATTATCATCCAATGGAATTCTAGAGGATAGGAAAGAAATAAGAAGAAGTCTTAGCAATAAATTCTAGGAATTGTGCATCAGATTTAATTTAAACCAATGTGGGGGTCGAGGTATTTTGGCATTATGCCAGTTTTCCCTTTTTTGGCATCAGTTACATATTATCTAATAGAGGAGAGAGAATGATGGATCCAAAATGATTCGAAGGCGAGCCGACGCCTCAAAGCATTGATAATAAATATGAGTACAGAACATTGCTCGCATTTGCTATTTGCACCATTTGCACCATGATAACAGTATACATGTAATTATTCGAACTACATGTACTGAATATACTTGACAATGTCCTGAAACCTTTTAAGTTAAGATAGTCTGATTTTCAGAATATGACATATGGCAATTCTACAGAAAATACTCACACCGATGTCACTTTCTCCCTCATCACAGCCTGCGTGGGACGGCGAGTAGTACGTGACACCATTCGAACCACAGACTGGCTCATATAGCCTTCCGGGACAGTGGGACTGATCGCATGTTTGGTTTGCGGACAAGGATGAACCACTCAAATTGCTACAACGACAAGGTAAAGAAAAAGATTCAGAATATTTTAAAAGCTTTAAGAAGTTTTATTACCTCTTCGATTGAATATGTCACGGTCAACGTCAAACAACCACCATCGGCATTTAAAAGGGACAACTTGGGCGTGAGATTTACATAGCGAGGGGATAATACCCCCGCCTGCCACCATGCACCGCCACCTGTGTAGCATCACACTTATTCTGATATCTGATAATGACTTTCGCCATTGTTGCGAGTTTTGTGCATGTTGGACATGGTTTGTGAATTTCAGGCAGGCCTATGGTTACACCCCTTCCTATACAGTGTGTCCCAGAAAGTTTGTCGAATCAAATTGGCATTTATGCGGCACCATCAATCTGAAGAGGGTCAATATATGAATTACTTCACAGATAAAACACTGTGACGGTGTGACAGTGGATATAGTCCCCCTGGAGTCATAGTCCGGTAGCATTGTATTTGATCAATTAAGCAGCATGATCTATTGTAACGCTAACCCTAACCAAAACATTTAGCAATGCGGGCTATTGTTACACGGACTATCAGCCCTAGGACTACTATCCTTTGCACACCGGAGCCCACGTCAAGCAATTGTACGGCAGGTCAATGAACCGCTCACCTTCGACCGAGCCTGGCCTAATTTCGGCATGCTGTAACAAAATTGTCCAACGCAGTGATCCGCGAGCGGTCCGTTACGTCAGGTAGTTCCCCATGGGCGGTATCAATTCTATGCCTAGAAAAGACCCTCTAACGCCACCCGTTACAATGACAAGTTACCTGTTGGATAAGACCTTATGTTAACCCTGTAGCTGCGATGTACTGCCAATTTTATTGAATTTAATTCGACAAACTTTCTGAGACACACTGTATAGTGTGTTGTTTATTTCAGTTCAATGATTTTTCAATTATCCTGTTTAGAGAAGTCGCGGTCGTACTGGAAGTCATTTTTTTATGAAAAAAACAAAATATCTTATGCCCAAGTTGTCTCTTCAATAATAGAAATTTTCAGATAAATTTTACGACTTCCAGTCCGATTTACCTTATCTTACCCAAAATCTTCTGTATAGGCTGTCGCGAAGGGCAAGTGATCAAGTTATCTTGGACGAGGCTCAGAATATGAAGTTTTCGTAGTATTTTGCGCGACATTTTATGTGATGGTGGGCATACAGCTACATTTTC
Organism: Lineus longissimus; assembly: GCF_910592395.1. NCBI lineage: Eukaryota > Metazoa > Nemertea > Pilidiophora > Heteronemertea > Lineidae > Lineus > Lineus longissimus. The sequence continues at coordinate 12,963,167 of NC_088317.1, read as the reverse complement.
TGAGTCTGTGTGAGAATGTATATTTTACTCACGTTTTCTGGTTATATCCCGAAATTTGAATTTCAGGACACCCAAATGACATCAAACTAAGGATTAAAATTGCGGCAACAGCCACACCTATGACTGTCCGAAAGAAAAGGTCATTCAGCCTCATCCTGATTCGTGATGTCAGCAGCCCGCTGATACCCGTTCCGAGGGCACCGGACAAGGTTGTCCCCGCTAGAAAGTGATAGATATTGGTGTCATCTTTGAAAAGCTAGACTTAAGTGCAGATTGCCACGGTTTTCTAGTAAAAATCGCGAACGCCTTATCTTCACGCGAACCATTTTTTGCTTGTCACCCAAGACCTTCATCATTCCTCTCTAAACCTTGTTGGCAGGTACAAGTCAACATGATGGTAGTAAACATCCCTCGATAGCATACATGTAACACCTTTTGATGAAGTCACGAACGGTGTCATAAATGAAGAAACTTTCCATTTCAGATATAACAATATACTAAAACAATCGCTGGATTGTCCCTTAGAGGAAAGTCCTTACCTGCAACCATGTTGGCAGTGAATGTGTCGACATGAAACTGCGACTCTATATATTTAGGTAGAAACGCCATGAACCCCGTGCCAGCCGCTACGTTCACCATACTCCCAATTACAAAAACAATGAAAACGGTATTTCTAAGCAGCTTCCAGACACTTTTAGGGAAACCTGCAAATCACGAAACGAAGAATTTAGGATTTCCTAAACTCTCGAGTCGAAGAGAGTATTAGTAACAAAATAATCAAATCCGAAAAAAAACAAAAAAACGTTTGTCTTCACACGTCGTGGCGTTCCATCGACGACTTATTTCATCCAATCAAATCAATCCAAGGACTACATTTTGACCTTTTAGGACATATCCTCGGCGAATTTACAAGGTTCGAAGTTTTAGGGTACCGTCGACCTCATTTCACCATAATCATCTTATGTATGAATTCTTAGGTCCCACGAAAAGTCCATGCCACTATTGGCCTACGAAGCCAGTGTCCCCCTTTCGAATCTCACTGAAAATCAATATGAAATCGTTCGTCAATTAAATTATATCGAATTGATCATGAAACCTCGGAGTGAGAGTCAGACTGGTGCGCCGCAATTTCTATATGTGACGCTGCTGAACTCTGCGATTACCCGGTCAATCAATTTACCAGCAGGCCTATCTATGCTTACATTGGCAACCAAACTGGATGCGCGTGCAAAACAAAACATGTTTTTTCTTGATTGTCCTTACTTTTAGCCAACATCTCGCCTTCCTCATCCGCCGCACTCTCTACTGTGCTTCGACTCGGTGATATCGCAGGGCTTGGGGCTGCTGTCGCTACTTTTCTTTCTTTGGCCTTTGGTAGGTGCTTAGGGTAAAACAAGAGCGGGACGCCCGACAGGATAACTATGACCCCAATGGCGAGGAATCCGATCCACCATGCCCCGATCCAAGACGAATGTTGCGGACCCGGGTGATCTAAGGTTAGGAATTTGAAGATGAAATTGTGGAACAAGAGCTGATTTTATCTAACGGCAAGTGACTAATTGTTACATTGTATGATATATGACCAGGGATATTTTACCTGCATTAAGCTACATAGACGTGCAAATAATAGGAACATGAAAATAATTAGTTTTGATTTAAGCTAATTACTGACGTACAGTGGCATCAATAATTTTAACACTTTCTTGCATGTATGCAAGAGACACCCTGTGTACAGGGTGTCTCATAAAAAAGGTAATCCTAGCAAAATGGGTCAATATTTTAAACCATTCATTATACAACTTCTCTCATTGCAGCACAGTAAAGTAGAAGCTATGAGCTTTGTGTTGATACCATTGCGACGTCCAACCTGTTATGCATGACTGAGGACCATAGTCTTGAAAAAGACATGCAGAAATCACCTTGTTCCAAGTTGGAAAATTCAAGCTTGACATTAGGGAGGTTTCGCAACCGCCCGGTTAGGCCCTTCGACGACGTTTATCTATTGTTAAGGTAAACTCACACAATAGATAAACGTCGTCGTAGGGCCTAAACGGGTGGTTGCGAAACCTCACTATTAAGCCACATTACCCTCTACGTTGACCCCCTCCTCTTTGGATGCGTTTGACAACGTTGCCATATATCCTGAACCGCCCTTATCACAATCTCTGGATTGTCCCTCAACTCATTGACCTCCCGAATTATGCGAGTTCTTAGTATTATTACTGACCCACCGGATAAAGCGAACGTTGCCACATATCCTGAACAGCCCTTGGTACAATATATGGATTGTCCCTCAAATCATTGACCTCCCGAATTATGCGAGCTCTTACTTCTGCTTGACCTTGAACTGGAGTCGCATAAACCTTGTTCTTCATGTATACCCCAGAGAAACAAATCACAGGGAGTCAAATCTGGTGACCTTGGTGGCCACTACGCTGGGCGGTTTAGAGTGATTAATCGTTCTTCGAACAAAGCAGTGGCCGTCAAGGTTTCCTGTTTGGAAATATTGTATTCAAATGAAAGGTATCTCTCCTGTTCTTACAGTAATTTTTTCCAAACTACCAATATGCATAACATTAATAAAAGTCAACCAATGCGTATATTTAGCAATCATCTCCATCAATAAGTTCATTTTGATGACTAGTAGGCTGATACTGACAAGCTTATCAAACGGGAACATATAGGGTGTTCCATTTCATGGCCCTAGCGCAGCCATATTCAGTCAACAGTTTAATTGATATAAAATAACAAGGTTGGATCAAGTGGTTTTCCCAAGCCAAGCACATTCCAAGCTACCCATTGGAGTGTAAGATAATGAATCATAATTGCTTAGACTCTGTTCGCCAATTTTAGGCAGAGTCAGCGCTCGAGGAATTTTTATTGATGCCTAACCACAACCCTGAAATGTGACAGCAATTATATGCCTAGGTTTTCAATGGTCCGCTGATTTGCGCATACTATTTCGAAACGCACTCTAATGGCTCGTGTTGTAAATAGTAAACAAACCGTCGTGAGTGATAAAGTTTCAAAATGTCATTGACAAGCAGTTTTTCTCCACTTTTCTAAAACGTTTTTCAAATTTTGAAAATGGAAATGTGCTGTAACCAACTGGAGCTTGTCCGTATTACTGCGGATTTAGGGTTTTTCCAGAAGATTTCCGCGAAATTTCCGAAATAGATAAATTATGTTGAGTAAAAGTTCTACTTCGTTTATTATATGCATAATTAGATTTTTTTAAGTGATCGGCGGTTATATGGACATGCGCCGCTAGGGATGGCTGCGTCCTTTCCAACAGAGTATGCTTCGATGCAACATAGCATGTTGACATAAAATTGATGAAGGTGATTTTTTGACTTTCCGAAAAAAAATATGCATTTTATGCATATTTTGCATAATACATTTTTCGAGGTAATCCATAAATACGATCCAGTTATTTGGGGGGGGGGGGAAGTTGACTTAGATGCTTCATACGTAACGTACCGTACCATAATTTTTGTTGAATCATTGTTATCAATGAATTGTCACGAGTCGAAGTTGGACAGTTTTGCGCCACGCATGGGTATAGATCGACCTTAAGGTGAACATGGTGATGGATCAACTGGGTGGTTCAACAGCTGCATAACACTATGGATGTATACGGCAATTACTTGAATATTTTGACCCGTGTAAGACTACCAGTCTAGTCTTAGCCTGTGAAGAAAGCAGAATGGCCCTAATACTTCTACTTGGAGAGGATGAGGTAGAGCGACAACGTATGCCAATCGAGTCTTCCTGGATCGAACTCATCCACTTAAAAAGTTCAACGACATATGGTTGATCAAGAAATACCGAATACCACGTGCTATCTTGCTCGAAGTCATTGACCTCATCAAAGACGTCATAACGGACCCGCCCACAACAAGGTCGCATTCAATACCAGCTGCATTGCAGGTTCTGTGTGCACTCAGGTATTTCGCCACAGGGCAGATGCAGCTGGATTATGGAGACCTAGCAGGGGTAAACCAACCAACTGTAGGACGTGGCATATGCATTAGCAACAAAGTCGAAGGAAATAATCAATTTTCCTAGAACAGTAGATGAACAACGCCCATTTGAGGAAGGGATTTTCGACGAAGAACGTTTCAGGATTCCTAATGTGATAGGATTGGTCGATTCAAATTATGATATGGAACTTTGCGAGCGCTCGAAAACTTTGCGTGCTGGCCAAGTGGCAATATTTTTGAGAGGGCTTTGCGAGGTATTCGTAAATACCACGCATCGCAAAATTAGCGTGCCCGCAAACCCATCGCAAACACGTCGTAACGCAAACGTTCCGACACCTTCGCAAATATGGCCCCTGAACTGTGCGAAGGCGATGTGCTGGAGCACCATACTGTGCCCACCATAAGCGCCTGAAAATACCCCTCCCAGTTATGACATAACATTCTTAAATTAATGAACCATTGACAATGAACCATGTGTGACGACAACTGCATGGAATTTCCCTGCTTGGAACAAGTTGATTTCTGCCTGTCATTTTAAATGGCCATGGTGCTCAGTCATGCGTGACTGCATGGACGTCAAAATGGTATCAACGCAAATCTCATAGTTTCTACTTAAAGGGAACTGGAACCGCCGAGCGATTTATTCAACTTTTCGACTTTCACCGCCCGAGAAAGTCCAACTTCCAACTTCATATTCGAGTTCAAATTTGTAGCTCCGCCCCCAGTGCCCGAGCATGCGCAGTTCAATTTGTTATCATTGAGAATCATGTGAGAATCACGTGAGTCATGCGATCTTTCATTCATGAGTTTTCGTAGTAAATTCCATAGTAGTGACGTCACTCAATGATTGACAGCTAGGCGCCATGTTTCATTCATGCCTCGTTCTGATCACCCGATACGCGGGAAATGAAAACGAGGTCATACGAACTGGCTCGGCGGTTCCAGTTCGCTTTAACTGTGCTGCATTGTCAAAAGTTGTATAATGAATGATTTAAAGGGTAACTCGTGTCAAATTTCACCATATAATGTTTTAGCTGTTTTCGACAAATGACTACGTCACTTTCTCATAAATCGGTAAGGTTTTCGAATCGAAATGCACATTTTCTAGAAACTGATAGTTTTAATCCCGCCCGGACGGCTCGCTTCGATGCCGTTGAAATCGCGCTACGCCGACGACGTTTTCGTTGATGACGTCACAACATGAACATTTTCGCGGTCGCGGTGGTTTACATTCCAGCGAAAAAAAATCTCATTCGTTTATTCACAACTGCCATTGACCATTGACATTCCATCCCGTCCTTACACAATATATACACGATAAGAACTGAAGATTATGGTGAAGAAGAAGAAAAGGGTTGTTGGGTAGCGTTGTGCTGCGATGTATGTTTTGCGGCAACGCCAGCAAAACTGAATGTGTTGGGGTATTCCGCTGGCCTGACCCTATCAAAGAACCGGGCCGTCACCATGAAGTTCGAGTCAAGAGGTCACCAGCCGGTGGTTCATCTTCTCCTCCTGAGTCCCCCCCCCCCCCCCCCCCAAGTCCACAGTCCTAGTCATTTCATCATAAATTTCCCAAGTCCAACCAGGAAATTCCACCGCTGACATCATTATAATGGTATTCCTAAAACTATTTTTAGACCTCATTTAATATTCATTAGATTTTCCTGAGCGCACGCGAACTACTGCGGATATAGCTTCTTCCTCGAGCGAATAGGAAAATATTCGACGGTCTGACTTGTTCATGTTGTGACGTCATGAGGTCACGTGACTTAGTGCGGGTTTTTCAAAACGTCTTCGGCAGTTGGCCAGTCTGACGCGATTAAAACAGCGATTTTATAATAAATCTTATCAAAAATGGAAAATTTGCGCTTTACATTTGTGATCAACAATTAAAAACGGACGTATTTCCGCAAAGTTGTAAATCACATCATAGTATCACTTTGAGAACCTTAACCCATTTCGCCCGGATTACCTTTTTTATGAAACACCCTGAATAGTAAGTATATCCTGGGCCTCGTGTCATATTCACTACAAACAAGTTTAGATTGAACGCACATTTATTACTTCCTTTTGAACATAAACGCATATCTGTGTTGTGAAGCACGAGGGTCTCCGATAGGAATGCAACTGCAAAGTTCCAAATTCATTGTTCTCAAAAAGAGCATCTAACAAAACTACTCAGAGAATGTAGAGGACTTTATCTTGTGGTTTTTCTCACATGCAAATAACCCTAGTTTAGTTCCATTTTCCTCCATATAGGAGTCGAGAAGACTGTGATTCCATGTAGTAATTGGATATTAAAGTCATAGTTACCCTCACCCGTATTACCAAATATAGATTAAAGAAAATGTTCAGCTCGCTATTGGTTTTATTCTATTACAACCCCGTATCAAATATTCCCTGCAAACAAAATACGTTCATTAAAAAAGGCCGAGTGCCCATCCACTTGATCAATTGAGAATTATAGAGAATTCATAGTTTTGTCCTTTCACAAAAATCGAGGTAGCGCAGTTATAGTAAGTATGATGATGAGAGAGGTATCATTTTGTTCGTATTGTCCTGGCTTTAATAGTTACCCTTGAAAATGGCTAGGTTGTCACTTGCAACAGAGCACAATGCGATTTAAAGTGCACACATTTATTGGCTTATTTTGAGTACATGTATTTCATTCTTCTCTAATCTTATACTTGTAGCGTGTTCGATTACTGGCGGGGTGCTTGCACGAGTAAGCGCCAGTGCGTTATTTTTGGTATGGCGCCTCATCTCGCGCAAGGCCGAAGTAAGCGACCCTGCGAGCGGGCTACTTCGACATAAAATGACCGCCGCCCGTGACCTTCGAGAAAAGATGGCAAACAATCCTGAAAATGCTGGCTTTGCGAAATACACGAAACATGTTTATTGCATCAGACTACACTTTTTTGACAAAAATAGAATAGCTGTTGGAAGAAATTGATAAATGGATGTGAAAAAATTGTTCAATAAGGTTAATGAGTCGTTTTTGTAGTTAGCGCACATCCGGTTGTGCGTCTGATCATTCTTTTTGACGCCACTTTACCCTAAAGTTACTCGGGCCTGGCGCGAGAGCGTTCGGGCTCGATTCATACTGGGCGTGCGCCTCAAGGCGCGAGATCCTATGCTAACCGAAGCGCGGCGCTAGGAATCGAACGCACTATAGGTATTTCAGTAGGACTAGAGACCTTGAAAAAAGTCAGTGTGGCGGTTGACAGTATCCCATTGGCCCTGGTTATGCGTACATTCGTCTTACCTTGAAGATCCACATGAATACGCGACACTCCTGCACCAAACATCGTGCCTAATACTGGGGAAATTGACCGAAGGCAAAGCGTAAAACCTGCAACAATAATTCACAAGAAGGATGACTTTAATACAACAAGAGATTGACAGTTGGATATAATTACAGGAATTAACAAAACTATAGAATATGGAAAATTCAGAGCGGCCAAGACTTGTAGCCCAAGGTTTCGTTAACTCGGATAGTTATTCTTATTATTTCCTGTAGAGATACATGCATAATTAAAACCAAAAGAAACCCAACTCATTGAAACCTCTGAATTCCCAAAATACATCTGTAGATAGTAGAAATGGAGCAGTTCGTCATAATATCAAACACTCTGTATTGCTTGAGGAGACGATGGGCTCTAATTATAAACATGTCTAAAGTTATTTTATTAGGATCGCATTAGAAGAGTATTTTGTAACTTAATTAGCACTACAATTAATTAACCCGTTTTAGGAATGCACATTGTAAATGAATTTAAGAAATGACTAACAATGTCAATAGAAGCACTGTATTGTCAATGAAAGGAGCTTTTTTATCGTTATCAAGCCCCCTATTGCCAGGTTTGGTATCTAGTCAAGATAATGTGCTGCCTGGGAGCCGCTGTTGTAATCGTCAATTTATAAAAGGTGTTTTTTTATTTCTTGAAAAAACCCACGAAGAAAGCAATGGTGTTGTAGTACAGCAAAAAATAAGACAGCCTGGTGAGTTTTCATGTTGATATCTTACATTAGGTCTGAAATAACACAGTGCAAAAAATGGCTTCCACTGGTCTGGCCAAATGGCCAAACAATAACCGAGGGCACAGAAACAACAGATGACTGACCAATGTACAAACAGCATCACAAATAAAATCCTGAACAGTTCACAGATGATGAATACACATCCTTGGGATCGAAAAATAGTCATGTCAGCACAAAAGGAACAGCAGCTGATCAGCGCTCCCTTGACCTTAGTCCAATTGTGACATGTCCAGTTATATAATCATATTGTGACATATAGTTACATATAGTTATTTTGTGACATATAGTTATATATTGTGACATATAGTTACGTGTGACATGTCAAGTTACATCACGGTGACAATAACCCTAATAAAGGTATGCCCATGAATGGGATAATTATGTCCCTCCTTCATTGAATGAGGTTTGAATAATTGTTGTGCAATTATTAGAATACTATAAAAGAAATAGCCTGTTAAAAATTGCCTTTGCTTGTTAACACATGACCCTACATGTGTAACATGACACACTGCATGTTGAGGTGGTGGAAGTTTTGGGGTAGTTTCTAAAGGTCAATAGAAATAGTATCTATTACATGTTGACATTTTTGCAAAAAGCATGATAGTTCATAACCAAGATAAGATATCAACATGAAAACACCACAGAAAGTCTAAGTTCTTGCTGTACTGCAACACTAGTGATTTTTGGTGGAATTTTTCCTGAAGTTATTTTTTGGACCTTTTTTAAATGGTCGATTACATAATGAAGACAATGACGCGTTTCATTATTATTAGAATGTTCATATAGACAACAAGGTGTGTGAAAACTCTAACGAAACCACATTAAAATCGGTCTTGTAATTTGGGAGATATCACAAGTCAGAGGAGTTGATATTAATATGAGCTAGACTGTACTTTTAGGAAATACGCTTTAACTTGTTTTAATACTGCTTACACATGATATGTGCTCTCCACTGTAAGTGGGTAAAATAAGCATATAAACCCATTTATAGTAATTTCGCTACATACATTAGCTACATACATACATCCATGCATGTCCCGAAACACGTACGAAGTTGGCAAGGTTGATACGACTCGCGCGAACTTGCAATCTACACCACCATAATATCATTGCCATCTTACCTATGTACAAAGCAGCTTCATTTTTATCAGCGTTATCGTCAATAAAGGCAATACCAATAGAATACAGGCCGGAAGATCCACAGCCAGACAAAATAGCAGCTAGGATGAATGTACCAAATGCCACATCGCCATTGCCAACTCCTTTTCCCGTCGTATTCACACATCTCACTGATAAGTCAATCTTGGTCCTATTCCTCTGGCAAAGCTGGCTGCTGCTTATTTTCTTGGAGGTTTGTTCTCCATTGTGTTTGGACGGAGTCCCGTAGATGAAGAATGGTAGCGTCATAAGCAGGGACGAGACACCGATGGTGAAGGCACATGCGGCCAACACCCGCGGTCGATTTGATTTGTTCAAGAAGTGACCGACGAAAACAACGGTTAAAAGGAAGCCGATTTCTTTCGCGCTGATGATTATTCCAGAGCGCTGGCTTGGCATTTCAAAATGTTTCTCGATTGCAGTGATCTGGGAGACGAGGTACCTTGGAAGCATTCCTGACATAACGGCAAAGATACTCAGAAAGAACGTGAAATTCTGGATGTTTTGGAAGCTCTGGAGACATTGGGGGTGACACTTGCCGAGCCTGCAGCGGGGCGGCTTCGGTAGGATTGGTTGATCCATCGTTTTTGTGAGGAATTTTCTCGAATTAGCTTTAGCCACCCAACCGATTCCTCTTTGGGCAGTACATACATTTGGTTTAGCAGGCCGGCTGTGTCTCTTTTTTTGTAAAACCATGTGCTAAAACATACGATACACTGAAACTGTTTGCGTGATCGCTCGCCAGCTGTCCCCTAAAATTATCCCCGGATTATGCAAGTGTATTTTTTACAAAATGTACTGAAGTAATACCTTTGGAAGATGGAACTCTCTAACCCGTCGCAAATTGTTGTTTTGATTTTGGAAAGTTCTTTAACAAAGACATCTAAACTAATTTTAATAGCAATAGGCTATGGAATGTTTGCGGCGTTGTGACAATATTATTTTGGCCTCTTAAAAATTCTAAAATAAATAATCTAAATGAAAATACTGACGTTTCAACAGCATTTGCTTAAAGAGAGTACGGGCGAACGCAAACAATAATTTAAAAAAGGCAAAACTTAATTCAAATTACATGTACTTCAAGATAGCTTGGTTCAAAGTCTTTCCAAGCTGTTTTTATCAGACCTACAAATCGCGACGAATTTTAGAGATCGGTATACTTAACTTCAACTCGGCTAAAAATATCAGTTAGACAGCTGGATGAGTGATTACCCGAAGGGTTCCAGTGTTTTACTATGTTTGAGCACACTTGTGGTGTCTATCCAAAGGAGACAGCTGGCATTGCAAAACGTGCTACATATTACCTCAGGGCAAATGGTGTGATGCCCAGAGTTAATTTGAGCTATTCCCCCTGAAAACGATGGGTAAAGCGGTCCTACGGATCCAGGAGCAGCCCCGCTGCGGGCGCGGCAAGTGTCATCCGTCATTTCTCCAGGCTTTCCAAAACATCCAAAGTTTTACGTTCTTTCTGTGCATCTTTGCCGTCATGTCAGGGATGTTTTCAAAGTACCTCGTCTCCCAGATCACAACCATCGAGAAATACTTTGGGTTTCCTAGCCAGCGCTCGGGCATGATCGTCAGCGCGGAAGAAATCGGCTACCTTATAACCATCGTTTTCGTTGGTCATTTCTTGAACAAATCACATCGACCGCGTGTGTTGGCCGGATGTGCCTTTACCATTGGTGTCGCGTCCCTGCTTATGACGATGCCATTCTTTATCTATGGGACCTCGTACAGACAATATGTAAGCCAAGCCGCAGACACAGTTAGCAGCAGCCAGCTTTGTCAGAGGAATCAGACCCAGTTTGACGTATCAACAAAGTGTAACAACACTACCGAAGATGGAGTTGGCAATGGCGATGTGGCTTTTGGCATATTCATCCTTGCTGCTATTCTGTCTGGGTGTGGATCTACTGGCCTGTATTCTGTTGGAATTGCCTTTCTTGATGATAACGCAGGGAAAAAGGAGGCAGCTTTATACATAGGTAAGAACGCCCTCGGAGATTACATGTATAATCGGTGAAGGCTATACGTTTGTTTGAGTCGTCTCATTTCAGTTCGTAACACATTTTACGTACGATTACGTCACGGAAACACATTGTAGTAGTTGAAATCACAAAGGTAGTTAAAAGCACTCAACTCGACCTGCAGTCTCGAGCTTTCAGGACGATGAAAACCATATCTGGCGATCTGGTGACTCAGATCAGCTACTCATGCAATTATTTCATCATAAGAAAATGAAAACGATGCGGGAAAGATTAAAAAATTAATGCAAATTTAGTGTCTCGAAAAAAGAAATGTAAAAGTTTCCAATTTTTTGATTAAATGGGTTTTTATGTAGGTTTTTTTCTCATAAAATAAACAGGCTGATAAATTTCTGATGTATTATAGCAGATAATAGACATCTATAAGTAGAATGCCAACAATTTTATTAGACATCGTGTAAGGTATACACATGTCTTATAAATAACAACTTGTAATGTCTATTAGCCGTCTACTAGACATGACCAGATTTTTCTCTGACTCTGTTTTCTATCCAAATAATTATAGTCTCTTCTTTGATTCAAATCATATTCTTGCGAATCATATTTTTTAGGTTTCATGTTTTGTCTTCGGTCGATATCCCCAGTACTAGGTCTGCTGTTTGGCGCTGGGATATCTCGTATTTCAGTGGATCTTAAAGGTAAGACAAATTTACGTACAAGAAGGACAAAGAAGATGGGTTCGTATTGACACGATTCTTTGAGTCCTGTTGGTCAGTCATGCTTGTCACCCATGTCTGTACAAAAATGGTTCTCATGAGAGAGTCACGTGCAGGGCCCACTTCAGATCAAAGGTTAGACATATTAGAAGAGAATAAGAGCATCCCTTATTATGTTTGTCCTCTGAACTCTATTAAAGTCATTTTTTTATTCTCTGGTCTCTATGGAACTATACTTAATCCATTATCATACAGCATGGTTTGACGGTTTCCAATGGTGGGCAATTTAAACCGGTACAACACAATATACACTGTTTAACCCATCTCCCTGGAAAGTGTGTCCTTCACCAGTTAAGACACTCGGGTATCAAAAAAATGCATTGATCACTTTAGTCAGCTAGTTCATTTTTATTAAAAAACTAACATGAGATTAAACTATCCTTCAACTCCATCTTCATATTCCGAAATTTTCAGATGACCTGAACCCGGATGATTCATCTTGGATCGGGGCATGGTGGATCGGATTCCTGGCCATTGGAGTCACAGTAATCCTGTCGGGCGTCCCGCTCCTGTTTTACCCTAAGCACCTACCCAAGGCAATAGAACGAAAGGTATCGACAGTAGCGCCGGCCCTTGCGATACAGTCTAGTCGCAAAAAATTAAAGAGAGCGGCGGAGGAAGGCAAGGCATTGGCTATGAGTAAGGACAATGTAGAAATGTACTTATCTTTTTGGTCTTGTATGAAATGCCTTGTTTGGTAGCCAGTGTTAGCCTGCCAGTGGATTTAGAGCTTAATTGGCCGATTAGCAGGAATCCAACAAAATTGCGAAGTTTTTTATAGATGATTGAGCCCAAGCGGCGACCCCATTTATCATTTGTTAATGAAATTGATAATTTGGTTACTCCTTTGCGTAGCGTGTTTCGTAAATTACATAGTTTGTGCGTCGTCACTTGCAGGTTTCCCTAAAAGTGTCTGGAAGCTGCTGAGAAACAGTGTTTTTCTTGCTGTTTCAATTGGAACTATGGTTAACGTAGCTGGCGGCTCAGGATACACAGCGTTTCTACCCAAATATTTAGAGTCACAGTTTCATGTGGACACTTTCACTGCGAACACGGTTACCGGTAAGGACCACGCAGGAACTTAGTTATGATGGAAAAATTCGCATACCTGACTTTACCCGACGAAACAAATTCAAAAACTTACCTCGTCTGTACTAGCTGTAATTCACTAGCCCTTAAAAACATTTGATATGGAATTGTATGTTCAAATTGATAAGATGTGTGCGTAGGTGATGGTGGTGGTGGTGGGGGGGGGGGGGGGGGGGGTGAAGAGTAACATAATCTGCATATGGATGAGAGAAATCTTATATAAAAATTTACCCAAATTCAAAACAGATTTGTCGGTGGCGATGAATCGGGCCATGTGACAGCCGTTTGTAGTAGTTTTTTTTCTGGAGCGGGTCTGCACTTTTTTAAACATTCTATTTCGGCTTTTGATGATAAATTTACAAGTGTACATGTATATCAAATAGTACGCATATTGCATCTTTTATAGCGATAGTTGCCCTTTCAAGTGCCCTCGGAATGGGCGTTAGCGGGCTGCTGACATCACGAATCAAGATGAGGCTGAATGACCTTTTCTTTCGAACTGTCATAGTTGTGGCTGTTGCCGCAATGTTGATCCTAAGTTTGATGTCATTTGGGTGTCAAGAAGTTCAAATCTCGGGATATTCTGAACTGGAAACGTGAGTAGACCGAAATTATGTCGCTTCAGATAAAAAAAATATAATAAACACACACCTGTCACAGGCAATGACACGCACAACAGGGGGAAATTTCGGGGCGGATCGGGGTGCATAAATCGCCCACGCCACTTCTATTTTCACGCGCGCTACAGGTAAGTCAAATGACTCATCTACTGACCATACTCTGGCGCATTGATAGTAGTGTGATGACGGTCCTATTTGGCTGCCATTGAATCTGAATGTGCTAAAATTTCTCATCGACGTAACTAACTAGACTTTTTGTATCATTCTCTCAAGAATTCAGAAACCGTTGTTGAAGTGTATTTCAGGTCTACTGACATAGAATTTAAACCATAAAAAACATTCCAGGCGAGAAAGATATCCTACGACACATGTAGCAAAATCGTTTTTATTACATCTTAAGAGAAAACATGGAAATATCATGTTCTTCTGTTGTTTCCTAGGCGTTCTGGTGATTCGAATGGCTCATTACGGTCAGCGAACCAAACATGCGATCAGTGCTACTGTCCCGCAGGGCCGTATGAGCCAGTCTGTGGTTCGAATGGTGTCACGTACTACTCGCCATGCCACGCAGGCTGCGAAGCGGGAGAAAGAGCTAGCGATGTAAGTTTCTGCTTCGTTTCACATATATATCTGAAAGTCATAACTATCAGCCTTCATCGAATTGACGGTATGGACGGAATATACAAATGTATATGATGGAACGTTAAAATCATGCTTTTTCATCGCCAAGATTTTCTGATTTGAGGAAGTAGTACAGCGAGAGATAATGCCGGACCGACACTAATGGTGAAAGAGTTACATTCATAAGGGCTGTTTTGGCATGCACTTATCATGTGAAGCCCAGATGGTATATACCAATACTTTGTGCCCACTTAATACATACGGATGAATAGCTAGCGACCTCGCCACAGAAACCAAGTCATTTATGTATCCCGCTAGTTAGCCCTAGAACTAGATAACACCTCAGCAACTGTTTTAGGCATCATGTTCCATCATTCATGTCATTATCCGTTCATTCCGTTCCGTTCCGTTAATTCGACGAGCCCGAACTATCATGTGATGAAGAGTTTTATCGACATCTTTACCGGCACTGGTGCTGAATTGTATTCTCGAAACTGTGTCGTTTTGCCTATAATACTATATTTTGGACACTATTAATCATGTTATTTTATTTTCTTGTTGACAACACACAACTTTATTTGAAGAATATAAACCACTCATTCTTTCAATTTCGTAGTTCTATGGTTGTGACTGCGTCGGGAAAAATGCAACGTCCACGTCTGGAGCCTGCGAGTCTGATTGCGATATGCTCATCCCCTATGCGGTGTGTCTGATAGTCATCATATTCCTCGCAACTGTGACAACCGTGCCAATCGTCATGGTATCGTTAAGGTATGTATAGATAAGAATCACTACGTTTTCTCCTCGATCCATTGTGCAAAATTTTACTGCCGTGAAAGTACGGTATTTCTATAGTGTTTCCCAATGAACATCATACTAATCCTGAGTGGAACCGCTCTTGATATGATAACACATAGCAATAATGATAGCACGTTTTTTTGTTTAAAACAATAGTTTTAATGACATTTTAACTGGCGGAAACTTCGTTTTAAAGCAAAAGTATTCCTTGGGGACACTTCCCATGATTTGGGATGAGTTTGCACGTCGTACTTTTTGTGAGAAATGTCAATGTTTTTCATAGCATGTCTGACGGATCAGTGCATGATAAGAAACCTTCCGCTTTAGTTTGTGACCAAATGGAGTTCAGGCGTACCAAGCTACATTTCAAATGGGAAAAAAAGTCTGACTGTAGTCTCTCACTGGTCCAATGAAAATCCCAACTGGGCAATGCCGATCCGACCTCGTTGGGCGTATATCCATACTTCACCGTCGATAAAATCCCCTGGGTCCTTATTCACGAAGCTTCCGCAAATTTTTGAGTTACGGTACCGCAAATAGGGCCTTACGGTGGCATTGCGGGACCGTGAAATGTTGGTTAAGGGTATTCACAAAACATCCCGTAACGACTCCATAAATGTAAGCATCCGTAAATTGTGCAATGACCGCAACTCGGCTAAAAATTGTGAGGGCATAATCAATGGATAGCAATGGGACAAATATTCCTCTTACATAAGATCTTATTGCCTTATTCGTCAGTTTTTCGGCATGCGTTTTAATACACTGGCCAGACGTTTGTAGAGTCACTTGGTCTGTGGTTCTGAAGCCGTGAAGATGTCGGAGCCAAAGAGGACGAGAAAGAAAAACTTCACTCCCAATGAAACTAATCGACTCATCGAGTTGGTGGAGGACAACTACCGGATTATTTCATCGAAATTCAGTGACCAAATCACCCTTAAAAGAAAAAATGACGCGTGGTTGGAAATATCTAGGAAGTTAAACGCCATCAGCCCGTCTCTACGAACTGTAGAGGAAGTAAAAAAGAAGTGGGACGATATTAAAGTGCGTGCCAAGAAAAAAGCCAACGAGGATCGGACAAGGGATGGCAAGACCGGTAATGTCCCGAAGAGTCCAAAGAGCGATTTTCTGACCGATACAGAGCGACGTGTCATCGGGATGCTGGTCGCTGCTCAAGTTTTCGGTATTAACAACCGTGACGAGTATGACACCGCCGCTTTACCGAGCTATAAGAAAGAATCAAAGGTAGGAACTTGTAAAAATAAGCTTTAATCACATAAGTTACTGAACCTTGACATACCACACACTTCGGCTAATTAACCTATCAAATTATTCCATCCCATCACAACATTTATCTCGTGCGTCATTTTCCCTCTGGTAGCAGCTTGGACTAGGCCTATTGTTCGATCTGACCCAGTTTTGAATGCCTACAAGGGGGCGGTAGCAGGTATTCCTCCTCGAAGGACGTATTAGCGTAATGTTTGGTCAGACGTCGGCTGGATAACATGCTGAAATACAATTCAAAGTATTCATATAACCTTAAATCTACAAGAATGAAGTTATACCTCATCATGGCGAAATAATTTCCACTATAGGCAGTCAATATTACGTCACATCGTTTGTATTGCAGCGTTCGCGTCAAAGTGCAACGGCAACTCGTGCTTGTGTCGAGTCCGATGATGCTTTCGATGAGCTGATGGAGGCACCGACACAGACATTCGGCAATTACTCCGACTTCGATGAACCAGCTGATAGCCAGGACGAGGATTTTCGCGTTGCAAAGCCACCTCCAAAAAAGACTCCCCGTGTAAGCCCAACTACAAGTAACAGTACAAGTGCAGGGAAGAAATCCGTAACCGAAATGATGCTGGACGTTGAAACCCGCCGGCTATGTTGACAAGCGCCGCTTGCAGGTCGAAGAGAAGACTCTGACCACTCTTGAGCAACTTGTTGACATTGAAAAGAAAAAATTGGAACTGATGACTCGCCAACAATCTATCAGCAATGCTCCTAAACCCTGCCCCAATGTAAGCGCCATCACTGAAGGTTTGTTTCAAAAGCTGGGTAAGAAGGGTGCGCACTAGCCTTCTTCCAAAAGTTATCAAGTAATGTATGCGGAAGCCACTCTGTATTGCAACTATGTATTGTATTATTGAATAATTACATACTTCAATTCCCGAAATTTTGTCTGATTACTCTGTTCCTTACAGCTTGACCATCCACATCATCTGGATAGAGTGGGGGGTTTCTGTCCAAGTCTGCATCGTCCACCAAGTTAGGTGGTGCACCCCGTGGCACTGGTAAACCATGCACCTCACATATATTATGGAGGACAGCAGTTGCCATGATAACCTTGCAACTTCTCTCCGGCCGGAGTGTAAGGTTGCCACCTAAAAGAAATGCAAATGAGTTTTACATACTTAATGTAGGTCCACTCTTTCTGAAACCTGACAATAAAGTCAAAGATAGCCAAACTTTAATGGATAATGATGGCACTGTATAGACCTTACAACAGCGGTTTTATGGCACTACTTACCATCTCTATGTAGGCACAACCACCGCATTTTCCACCTCGAAAATGTTCCCTCAATTCTTTGTCTCATACGTCTGTGATGAGAATTATACCTCCTCTCTGCCTCGTTTTCTGGATTTCGAATTGGTGTCAAAAGCCACGGCGCCAAGGGATACGCACTGTCTCCAAGTAGGTAGCCATCGTTTCCTCCACCATTCTGCAACAACCGGTTGAGATGGCATTGGCGCCAAATGAACGCGTCATGAGCAGCCCCTGGCCAATTTGCAACTGTGTTGAGGAATTTTTTATCCTCGGAGCAGACACCTTGCACGTTTATTGCTGGGTATTGATGCCTGCATAATAAGCCTCTTCATTTTGTGAAGGGCGCTTGATCGGCACGAGACTACCATCTACACATCACAAGACATTTGGGATCCTGCGGTCATCACTGTAAAAACCTTCTTTCACTCTATTTTGTCCAGCTTGGTCCATCGGAAATCGAATTATCCTGGCAGACACCTCTTGTAGAGCAGACGAAACTGTGAAGATTATTTGGGATATGGATGGCTGACTTATATTACCGAGGTCTCCCGTAACAAGCTGAAACCTTCCAGTTGCGTAATACCTGATTGCACATAGGATTTGAAGCACAGCTGGTATTGCATGCGACCTATTGGTTGGGTGTTCGACTTCGTCACGAATCAGATCTATCACTTCCATCAAAACATGCCTTGGCATCCTGTACCGTGATATGAGGTCTCTGTCATCATAAATATCGAATGGCTGAAGTCTGTCCCGAAACACTCGCTGACGCCTCCACGCACGCCTGTTTATTTGTTCCTCGACTATCAATGCGACTGCCATTACAAATCGGTATATCTGTAGTAATGCTTGCGGACGGCGCAGGACCTCACGCAGATTTGCGGTCCTGACATACCGATCCGCAAAGTTACGGTCGCTCTGTGAATACAGCGGAAATATTTGCGGTGCCGTAATTATGTCTTACGGTACCGTAAGTCCTTACGGAAGCTTCGTGAATAAGGACCCAGATCAGTTGTCAAAAGGGCTGTTACTTCATCGGTAGTCTCCTTGCATTTCCTTCCTTTCCCATGCGTCCATGTCGCAACAACACTAACATTACACTCACTCGTGGTTGTCGCACGAGACTGTTGAAAGCACCATAATTGAATATCAGGTGTTCAATGAGTGACGGTTCCAAGTATTCTGACCTGACCCAAATGCGCAGTGCATGTTGTATAGAAGAAGGGTAACCTGATCATGAGGTTGGCACTATCAATTCAGGCCGTCATTCAATTACTTTGTGTCGAGCAATTTGATTGGTTAGCCGTTTCTGATGGTGCGTCTGACGGATTTCCTGGCCCTTTGTGTCG
Organism: Lineus longissimus; assembly: GCF_910592395.1. Taxonomy (NCBI): domain Eukaryota; kingdom Metazoa; phylum Nemertea; class Pilidiophora; order Heteronemertea; family Lineidae; genus Lineus; species Lineus longissimus. The sequence goes on along the minus strand of NC_088317.1, from coordinate 12,944,196 downwards.
GCGGTGAAAGGAGGAGACTTTAGGACTGATATTCACCGCCGATAAGTCGGCGTGAACTGGGCAGACGTGGTCCATCTCCCCATGACGACGGTCACAATGGAGTTGTGTGACGGAGCGGGGATTTAGGCTATTGCACGGGCCTGGTCACAAATTAGAAAAAGACGGCTGAATGTATAGTTATTTACATGTATTAAAAATTAACAAGAACAAGAAAAATATATTTATAAAATTAACATTTCACCGCTCAAATCCAACAACTAAAAGTCTGTTTACACATTACCAAAGTCCAAAGCTCCCTCCACTCCGGCTCCACTCCCTGGGCGCGATCAATTCCCAACAACGGCTCCTTCACCTACCACCGGTCTCCCAACACGTAACACACGTAACACACGTCTCTCCGAACTCCTCTCCCGTTACCACACGACAACACACGACACAAAAGTGTCCGTCCCGACACGCAGTCGGTCCAATGCTACTCCAGTAGCCACCAAGCACGTAGCTGGTTTACAAATTAACGGTCTGGCGACACCTTGGCCGCAAAGCCAACTCACGGTTCGCCGACACGATGGCAGCAATGCCAAGGCGCTCCAACCCGCGGCTGGACGCAAATAACAGGTGAGAACACCACGACTCTCCGACACACAGCCGGTTCACATTCCACCAGGAATGACGACCACGTTGGTCAAACGGAATTGAGTTCGGCACGTACGATGTACAACTTCTCCTTACAGAGGCCAGCCAGGAACTGCCCACACCCAGTCCAGCTCCAACTAATGAACCCAAGAGTTATATAAGTCTATGTCCATGAGTAATCACACAACGTTCTGAAGTTACCAAAGTCCTATTCAACACACTCAAGCCAAAGGTCTAAATTAACATGTAATAATATGACTGAAATACCAGTTACACATTCAGCCTAACCAGACAAATTATGAATAAATAAAACTAATAAGGCCAACAACTCAGGCCTAACACAAAGGCCTGTGATGCCATTCATCACAAGTTGTTGTTGTGCTATCGGGATGATAGTCCGACCCACGGTTGAGCTCAGGTGGCAAGTAAAGTTTCCTGTGTCCATCTGACAAGGCAAATAATGTTTTACAATCGAATGTGCCTAAAGGTTGAAACACAATTGAAAAATGGGAACACTTTTAATGGTTTACCTATGAAACAGACAAATAGCAATCATATCGAAGGAATAAACGTCCTTGTCCTTTTGTGTTCGATTACATCTTAAACGTCAAGGTTTTATACACTTACCAATGCCTGCATATCAAATTTTGATTTCAAGGCTATGTGTGCATGCAATTAATCTCCATGTCTTCACATGCGCAGAGCCTAATATACATTTGGATGCGCAGTGCTGACCAAACAGAGGTATATCGAGTTGCAGGATGCAGGATGCATGGACTAGTTGGCCACTTTCGATTAAGGATGTGGGGAGGCTTTGCGATGATCCATGCAGGCAGACGACATTGTGTGTCTTTTGGTATACATTGTAATCATGTAACTATGTATGCAATGTGTACATGCTGCATTGCTCGGCTGGCCGGTTCGTATTTCATTTAAATAAATACAGGCTTAGAAAATTAATTTTATTTGGCCCGTCGACCCATGAACAGTAAAGATTTGGGAACGACTTTAGAATTCCCGATCGGAAGTACAGGTGTACTAGTAGTCTGTTGTACGTCTCTTGTACGACTTTACAGTTTTACATCAGTGCTGACATCTACACTTAGTCATGCAAACTATTGTTATTGCAACATAATTATGTACCCATGCTAATTCCTGTACCGTTGGAGCATGCGCTCTGGTCTTCTTCCGATGAATAAAAACGTGTTATTTTTGTAACTTATGGTTACGTAAATTCTTGATCATCTCTGGACAAGGTACGCACTGGTTGGCAATCCAGCAACGTATGTAAAGACTGGAACATAGGTCCAAGGCGCGAATGAATACCGAATAATGAATAAGTAAGTCAACATGCAACATGCTACGCGCATATGGCAAGCGGAGTGTCCAGTAATTAAAAAAACCTAGATTTAATAAAAAAAACCTGTTTTTTTACCTAATAAACTAAGTTTATTTGGAAAAAATATAGGTTTTTTTAAAACAACCTTGTTTATTAGCTAATAAACCGAGTTTCTTTAATAAAACCAAGTTTTTTTACTTTCTTTCCTAATAAAGTAGGTTTTTTAACAGAAATTAACATTTTATGCTAAAAAACCTGGTTTATTACCTAAAAACTTGGTTTTTTACCACATAATCGTATAAAATATAAGTTTCTGTACAGAAATGTCCATTTATTCAATAAAACAAGGTTTATTACCAAAACAACCTAGTTTATTTCAAAAAACTAAGTTCATTACTAATAAACCTAGTTTTTTTAAATAAACCTGGTTTATTAGAAAACTTACATTTTTAAACCTCGATCCTACCTACATTGAGTTATCTGGGATGAGGTTAGGGTCTCACTAACTAGTTTACAGAGTGCAGTGCAGTGCAGCATTAGTACCACGTGGTGCCGAGGTTGCCCATCCTCGTCCCGATAACATCGCGGATTTGTGTACATGGGGCGAGGTAGAAAATACAAGTTTCTCGATAGAAAGTAGGTTTTTGCACGCCGTTTGTCCAGTTATTCAAAACAACCTACATTTTTACAATAAAACCAGGTTTTATTGCAAAAAACTAAGTTGTTTTGTATAAAACCAAGTTTTTTACGTAAAAAGGTAGGTTTATTAGCCATTTGTCCAGTTATTGTTAATAAACCAAGATTCTTTGTTATAAAACTAAGTTTATTACCACTGGATGAAAACTTATATTTTAGGGAATAAAACCAAGTTTATTTGTTAAACTTGACATTTGTGGATAGAAACAAGGTTTATTAGGTAAAAAACTTGGTTTTATTAAAGAAACTCGGTTTATTAGCTAATAAACAAGGTTGTTTTAAAAAAACCTATATTTTTTCCAAATAAACTTAGTTTATTAGGTAAAAAAACAGGTTTTTTGAATAAATCTAGGTTTTTTTAATTACTGGACACTCCGCTTGCCATACGCGCAACCTAACCATCTCTTTTAAAACCGATTCACAACTTATATAGTGCGGAGGAACATCCGATCGGTAATTCTAAAGTTTAGCCAAAATGTTCATACATTATGTGAATTACACTGTACATGCAGTTTAGTTCCAAGTTCTGTCAAAGGGAAGCTGTGGCGCTGGTGATTATTTCTAGGAATTTCCAAGAAATTACAGTGTTTGACACACAGGGATTCAAAATCTAAGTGCAGCTTTTATTCTGTCTTTCATTTCTTTTATATTCTGATCAATGATGACTTTTTCATTTTATTATTATGATTAGGCCTATAGTAGGCCTACACACTTACAGACTATTGAATAACAAATTTTCCAAGAATTTCCATCGCCATTCGTTGGTGCCCGCGCCCACAGACCCTGCCCTGAAACCCTGAGTGTCGCCCTGCTCATAGAGAAACATGACTGCATGTTAAAAACGTTTGTAATTAACATCCTGAGGAAATCAGGGGTTAATGTTCGCTTCACCGGCGCTGCACACAAACAGTACCTAACCCCTGATTTCCTCAGAATTGTAAATAAAGACTCGAGCCAAACTGACACACACAGTTGACAGAGACTTCAGAGTCTGCCTGTAGACTCAAATGACAATTCTAGTTTCATATGCAAGCAACGGCACAGGGTCCAAGTCTGTGGACAATTTGTTGGCATAAGATTTTCATTGCAATTCAATATTTCGGCACATGCAATTCAAGGTATAGCCCATTTGAACCTGCCTGCGCCACGGTTATAATGCCAGTGTTCACAATAACAGTAGCTTAAACGTTTATATGGATTGGAATTTTAACCTGAAATTACCAGTACAGTACATCATAGGCACCTCAGCTGCTCTGTGGTAATGGCACAATTGTCAGTAAACAGCCCCAGAGCTAGTTGATAGTCTCAAATCGGAGACTCATCAGAACGAAAAAATTCTCCATTTGTAATGTATGACTTAGACCAGTGCACACTAGCCAATGCATGTCTTCCTTTATCGTTTTAGATGCGTAGATGAAAATGACAAATCGCTGGCATTGGCGTTAATCAACATTGCCTCAAGCCTTGGGAGTAAGTATTTACCACGGTTTGATGTAATGAAATATATCAGCAACAGTCATCCTGGCATAACCAGTGATTTTTAATATTACTACTTCTGTCGATATTTCAAAGCGATATTTTTGTGTACGAGGTAGGAAAATCAAAAACCTGTATCTCGGGTGATCAGCAGTAGGCCTATTTTGGTGTTTTGCTTCAGTTTACATGAATGTTAGATCGATGAAAAGAGGAAGATTGTTTACCCGCTGTGCACATTATTTGTTTTAGTCCTTCCCGTGCCTGTCCTCTACGGGTGGCTCTTGGACAGCCTCTGCCTGGTGACGGAATCAAGCTCCGGCTGCAGCCAGGACGATTCTGGCTTATGCCTCATCTACGACAATGACGCCACCAAATACAGTCTACATGGTGTGACCTTTGGTTTACGCTTTGTGTGTCCGTTATTGTACATGTTGTGTTGGTATCTCTCAAGGAATATAGTCTTCGCTGGAGATGAGACCGATAAAGAAGGGGAGGAGCCGCGAGATGCAAAAGTTATTGGCAAAGAAAATGACATGCAGGAAGATGGAGAAGCCTTTAAACCAGGAACTTCAAAACCAATTTGTATTATTGCCGTTTAATTCCGGTAATAACATGGTTCAAACATGCTGCGCGGGCGTCTTTTTTTCAATGCTACAAGAGAGGATATTCCAAACCTTTTATTATGTATACATGTATGCTCGGATGTCAGGTCATTTGACGGGTTGATCTAGATCTTGTGTTCGTAATTTCTTTTTTACAGCTGCAACTGCTTCAAAAGTCGAGTTTGTACTCACAGGTCCTATAACCCAGCAACAATGGGCTGTAAACAAGCTGTGGTCATGGTGGTCGAACGTTTTATTGCAATAAGACAACCGGACTGAGATTGGCATTGACTAATTCTGACGGGAAAAACACATTTTGATCATACTTGAATATCGTATCTAAATTGACTGCGAAAACCGAAACACCGTAAAAAACGAGGAAGTGGCGACATAATGGTAATGGAGATTGTGACGAGGTACCGGCGCTTACTTAATAAAAAACTTCCCTATACCTATATATTTTTGCTGTCTTCAGAATTAGATCATTTTGGCCATTTTTATTTGATTTTGGATCAAGGAATACTATATTCCTATTCTCTTCCATACCTAAAACATTGGCTAGAACTTGTCCGTTGCATCGAAAATGTCGAATGGGTTTCACTTCTATCAGTTTTCCTTCGTTTTTCACTTTACCAATACAATCATTGAACTCGTGAAAGTCCTCATTTACCCCGATCAAATTATTCTTTTGAAAAAATAGAGCGACACTTATTGTTTTCAATTGGCTAATAAAATGAATCACATTCTTCACATGCGGAATAATCGTGCTCACTTCTGGCGTATACCCATTAGCTGCCCGAAAAAAACAAATCTTAATTTCATATTCAAAATATCCATTGAAGCCGCCCATCATAACAATATCTTTGTCCATTACAAACCACATACCCAATTGTTTTATCTTCTGCGTGAGTCTTATTCCATTCCTCATCACAATTGGATTCTTCAATTTCATTCGAACCCTCTTCCGACGCAAAAAATGAACATCGTAAATCGTGCCAGAAAAATATTGAGTCCTTAAATTGAAACAATAAATAAGTATATTTCCATCCCCGACCGTAATGTGCAATACTTGCTTATCAGCATCACGTTTGCATTTGTCACGCTTAGGAATTCTCATTTTTCCAACGACAAGGCCCCTCACAAAGTCATACAACAAAACACCTTTCTTTCCTGTTACTAGTAAAAAACTATTGAGAGATTTTAATGGCCAGTCACCATTTATCAATGTTGACGTTGAATGATGAGACTTTATGAACGCATCTTTATTTGCGCGATAACTATACACAATAACTTGTATGTTATGCGAGGAATATACAATAAACAGGATATGCCTCTGGAGACTGTCGTATTTGCAGCGGATCTTATTCTTTCCCTTTAAAATGAAATGCGGTATCAAATGCATTTCCCTGTCTAACGTGTAGTTTACGAAACGTTTCAGCTATAAAATGGAAGGAAAAGTTGGTTTGTTGGAACATGAGCGTGCCGTTTGCCTTGCGCAATCCCCAGGAATGCCATACGATGGCCAGCAGAACGACAAGAACTTAAGGCAGCACAAAACGACCTGGCGCAATTCTTTAAGACAAGCGGCAGAACAGGCTGAAGTAGATAATGATCTGTTAACACCTTCCTTCGCTGCCGAAGTTGGGGGATTCGGAGGGTAGTTGGTGAATCCTCTACGCAGATGTTGGACACTTGCGGTTGGATGCTAGGTTTTGTATCATTGGATTGCACTATTTGAATTCCATTAACCTCGCATCAAGTGATTTCAAGATGAATAGTTTATTTTATTTGGTTACCTCATCACGTGACCAAACTTCTACTCACACGCAATCAACCAAGGTTTATAGCGTTTACCTCAATAACTTGCACTGTAACATGATACGACCATCCCTTGACCCATTGAAATACAATTGAACTTCCTCAATCGTGTAATGCACTGGGCCCAGAGATGGCCCGACGGGCCTCATCGAATTCACGGAACGGACTGGACTGAAATGACTAGAACGTCAAACTTTCGGGGCGGTTGATGTGACCTTACTTATCCGAACTCTACTTATTGATAAAAGATTTGCACACGTCTATAATTTGCTGATGAGCTTGGTAATGTTTTGTACCTTCTTGGCGGTGATGTAATGGCTTTGTCGTGGTTATTTGAATCAATTATGTTGGATTTTTTAAATCCTGTACATTGTGGGGTGACCAACGCGTTTATTAACTTAACCAGTTAAGAGCAACAGCGATGGGAAATGGAGATTTATTCACGGCTGGATCCGTCATGATCAGCCCCACTATGTGATAAATCCCCTACAGTCAACCGCATCACCTACCACGGTCATAACACCAGGTTAAACATACCTGCGGCCCAGCTGGTAGTCGATTCCGGCCTGTATTCTGTTGTTTTTTTATGGCACAAGTTCCAAGCTGTTCCAGTCCAGTCAGTTCTGTCAATTCAGTAAAGCCAACAGCAGTTCAGATTTGTTGAATGCGTTGCAATCCAATGATGCAAAACTTAGCGTCCGAAATCTGCGCCAGGTTTTACCAACTACCATTTTTGAGGATTGCTATTTGCGTCTGTAGCACTAACTACTGATGTATAAACCGATATGAATTATATTCAAAACTGTACACGCACAAGCTCTGATTGAGATGTAACCCAATATATATAAATTGTATTCAATACTATACAACGTTATGGTTGTACATCCTCCTACATTGACGGTCGAAAGACGACGCTCAAAAACCGACGCACCCAAACCGGCTAAATAGCTAACAGACGATAAGTTTTGTGATTCAAAGAAAAATTCACCAGTTACGGGAGCTGAGATTTGAATCACCGGAATTTTTTGTGGCTCATCATTCGAAAATATCACTTCAAAGAGAATCGACTCGAACTTTAGTCCAAATCCGCCATTGATTACTTCACTGGCGCCAAAAACTAATTCTTTTCACCTCAATTACATAATTTTTTTCAAAAAGGCCATTTAGGCGTTCAAGTCAGCGAGTGATACTCGTTATAAAATCACTGAACTATAACAATGCGATGTATGAAGAGAACAATCGTACAAATATCGGAATGAACGGTTATTTTGAGGAGAAGCTTTTTGGTAAATGTTCTGCCTGAGCCTAATGAGCGATCATATAACATTACTGTGGTACATGTGCATGTTGTGACGCGGACTGATTTTCAATATGGTGATGACGAATAGCATTGGAGGGACTACGTCCGCATGTCTCGTTTCCATGTATCGTACCCCGTATAGGTTAAATTGGTTGCTGGTCAAAATTGTCTTTAATTTCCAGCCTCTAAACGTTTCGCCCCTCTATTTCGGCGAGCCACAATGGATTCCCGCGTCTACTCTCTGTTCCCGGCAGCCCGATGAATTTCCTTTTGAGTCGCTATGCATCTTATTATCATTGAAGTGCGTATTTTATGATAATTAATTCTTATTCCGTCTTGGTATGTTCATTTGGCCTACCTTACATTCATAGATCTGGCTCCTACTAGTGGACAACACATCTGATCTCCTAAGGCATCGTCCTTCTTTGCGACTTAGCTGACATATCGAGTCACCCTGCTTAATATTGAAAAACAAACATCCGTGTATCAGGCAATACAAGCCACACCTAAATCTCGATAACGTTGACGGTATCGCTATATCTGGCTTGGTTAAGGTGTAGTTGTCCAAAACCTTCGCAAAAACCATTTGGTCTAACTTGTACATTTTGGCTATGGAGAAAATACTTTAGAATCAGGCAGAACAAAGGTTTTTAAAAAAATGAAATAAAAGTGTATGCGAACGATCAAACTGTACGATAATGAATTGTATATTAAAATCGGACAATGTCGGAGTATTGTCAAATTAATCTGGAAGAAGTTGGAAAAACCGTTCAGAAGTCGAAAAAAGCCTCAGACGACTACAACCAACCACATCAGATCGGGAGTGCATGATGAAAAATATTTAAATGAAGACTGTTGAAGATTTCTTGGTAATCAACAGCGCGTCTTTCTTTCATTTCTTTCATTTTACACAAAATACATTACGCGACTGCTGATGTAATATCGGGATCCGGATCCACCAGAAAGCACTTGAATTATCCGGCCAAGTGCCAATCACATAACTTGATCACATGCACCTTGCAATGAGCGTATGTCACACACAACAGTTTCTAAAGTGTTTTTCAACTATCCAGTCGATTTTGCAGCAAAAATTATGATATTGGGCCGGAAGCGGGCCTCGTGCATCCCACTTTGTCTGTTAAAATTCCGAAAGTAGGCCATTTCATGACATCATCATCTAATGAATGTCGGCGTGCAAGTTCCTGGGCTGAGGGGAGGGAGATGCAAAGGATATGGCAGAAGAATTGTTCAGAATGTGACTGGTCAAATCGTATTTTAGAATCGAAATCGGACTCAAAGCGGAGGGTCTATACCATATTTCTGAGGATTGAGTTAAAACGTAGTAAAAACTTGCAATATCAATTGTGATATCGCAGTCTGCAGACGAGTTTTATTGTCGAGGTTGGTCGGGCAACAACACTGCGATTTTTTGCTTAAATCTGATCACATTGGCGTGGGGATATAATGTGAAAGACACCAGTCTGCGGAACAGAATTATCTCCCTATCCCGTATTGGACACCCTGTCTCCTAATCATCCGTCAATCGCATCAGGATAGTAAACACGCCATACTGTCCATATGGATATTGGCAACGCATTTCCCTTCATTCTCTCCAAAGCTGTAACCTATACCACCTAGAGGAATCAGGCTTGGCGAGAATAAGTGAGCATTACTGCAAAGAGCGCGCCGTGAGTCACACTTCTCGTCTTCCTCAACCAGTCGACCGAATGCCTTATAATTTATATTTCTGCCGAACACTCACAGTAGTTTTTGTATGGGATTGCTGATGTCCGTCTACTGTGTGCCGATCACATCCATGCATCGTCGGTGGTATACATACATCGTGTAGATTTACATGTGCGGCAAGTGATTTCTAGGTCCAGCGGAGTTTTTATCATTTACAAAAATTCACTTTTCTGACAATCTGCTCTGATGAGATTTACATGTACTCAAAGTTAAATTGCCTGGAACTAGGATCAGGTCGTTTTCCTCCGACACTATATTTCATCTAATCATGTTGAACTCTGACATAAACAGCGCTATAGTAACATGGTGATCCCCGCGACTTATCCTTGCCCACCATGCTTGATGAATTCAAGACTCAGTTGGTCTGTCCTCTTCACACCACAAACCTCTTTGGTGGGATATTGATGAGCCCGACGATACTGTATATTCATGAAAATAACACCACTTCGGGATATTCAAGGCCCGGCCTCTTCTCTCGAGTCTATTCACCAGAGGTAACCAATGAGTGACTTCGCTGGCCCTCGCCGTCGGTCGGTAACTGGTGACGGCTCAGCCGAGCTGTCACGGTTACGCTAAACCACTTATTACCGCAGCCCTATTGATTCGAAGTGTTGTGGGCCTACTGGTCGATGAGTGCGCATGTGGAATGATGTAAATGGTAAGGCCACTCGCCGACCGTTTATACAGGTCGTCTCATAGAACTGAAGCACTTTTTAGATTGATCCAAACCCCCCAAACAAAAAAAATCCTTATTGAAACGCTGATGGAAAATCTACAACCGCTTGCATTAGTAAAGCAAAGTGAGATTCAGGCAATGATAGTAGTCACGAAATTCCGAAGAAAAACGAGGAGCTCATTCTCTGTTTTTCTACAACCCTCTTTTTTTTATTTAGACTCCCTAGGCCTACGTGGGAAAAAACAGAATCGAAGTTTCTAGGATTTGTGGTTTTCTTGTGTAATTCTAGGGCCTCTTAGGCCTATAAATGAAGCCCCACCGAGGGTACCCACGTTGCAGACAACCTGTGCGATAATGGATGCTGTAGAGCCGCTGAGAAAACGACGCCGGCGCTACACCGTGACAGAAAAACTTGCCTACCTGAGAGACCAGAAGGAGGACTGGTGAACGGCACGGTGCGCAGTATGAGAGAGTTCGCCGCCCACTATAACATCCCTTGGGAGACGTTAAGAAGGTGGAATCTCGAGGACCTCGAGCAGGAGCAAGAACAAGGGCATGGCCGGAAGAAGACGGTGATTGAGTCCCGTGATCCGTTCTGGCCACAGGTTGAGGACTAGCTTTACCAATGGCTGCAGCAGATGAGAGAGCGTCGCCTCGCAGTCTCCGTTCTCGACCTTCAAGATAAGGCGTTGGTAGTGTGGCAAAGCTGGTGGAATGAGTTAGCCCAAGATGTCAGAGAAGGGATTCAGCATCGTCGCCCTCAGCTATGGGATTTCAACGCATCCATAGGCTGGGTGGAGTGCTTGATGAAGAGACGCCACGTGTCCCTACGGAAGGTGACCAAGAATACAACGACCGTCCCCGCTGATGGTGCTGCAAGGATCCAGACCTTCCGAGATGCGGTTACTAGGAGCATCGATCGTCTTGATATACAGATGCGGTTCTTCTTTAACATGGACCAAACCTTTGTCTTGTTTGACGTGAGAACCATGTACACGGCCAACACTACGGGGGAGAAAGCCATAGACGTCCGATCATCCAGGTCCAATACCAAGCTGGGATACACCGTCACCCTCTGCACCGCAGCCTCTGGAGCAAAGTTGCCGGCGCACATCACCTTCCCCAGAAGAGGTTTCGTCCGGTTGTTTGCAGCCCTCCAAGACAACCCACCAGCAGATGTAAATATTACCCAATCGGAAACTGGTTGGATGAGGGAGGAAACGGCGCACCACTGGTTAGATGAAGTCATATCACCCTACGTCACCGACAACGAGACCGACCAGTTCCTGTTAATCGTCGATCATTATCGGGTCCACCGGACAGAGAACTTCCGGACGAGAGACCGCGATATGAGAGGCAGCCTGGATTACGTACCTGCTGGTTGCACATCTCTCGTACAACCGTTAGACGTTGCAGTCATGAAGTTCTTCAAATGTCACATACGGCGAAAATGTAAATCGTGGAAGAAGGACCACACGGACGAACGAGGAGACTGCCCTCACATCGGCCGGAGAGACGTGACCAACATCATTAGAGATACCTGGGATGCTGTTGATGAGGACGTTACGTGGGTACGATTCTGAACGCTGGACAATCTAATAATGTGTATCTTTAGCTTTGAAAAAAAATTGAATCGGGATTTGCATCGTTCTTTTTATTCCTTCACTGATCACTTCGGACAAGACTGTACATTCAGAGGGATGTTCGGTTTTGTCTCCGGATATGTGACGGACAACTTCTCATTCATACCAATTTCGCACTGCAAAGTATCTTTGAAAGCCCGAAGCTGGTAAGGGATAATAAGACCCGAAGACATGCTCCATTATCTCCCTGAGCTGTGCCTCACTTTGAAAGGGCAGGTCAGTCCCTAAAACCAGCAGAAGCCAATATGTCAGTTGGACTTTTTTCATGGACACCCTGTACACTATCAGCCATTAGCACTGGGACACCCTTTACACTACCAATGACGATTAGTTGAAGATGTTCTGGGACACTGAAGGCCCTGATCCCATTATCCCATTCATAGGAGACCTACGAATCGGTTTCAACAACCCAAGCAATAAGGATTTGACTAGAAACTGAGGTATATTGGATATGAGGCCTGGACGACCCTCTCTGGAATCCCAGCCAATGATCGGCCTTCTCAACATCTCTGTTCGCCACCCTATGAGTCAGGGGCGGCGACACCGGCTGTTAATGAAGTGGTGTTATTTTCTTGAATTTACAGTATGTTCGGCTAACGATTGTGAGTATGATAGTCGCCGTCGTCGTCGTCACATCTTCATAAAGGTTTTCGCAACCTTTATTAAGAGCTACGACCGACGAAAAACGATGTCAATTATCGATTAATCCCCCGATTCGCCTTACCACTTAATAGGTGAAAGAACGAATTAAAGATGATAAGCGGGTGTCGCGTACACGAGATACTTTTGCACGTCGTATATTACTTCTTTGTTTGTAAGGGTTGCGAAACATGCTTACTATCGAAACGCACACTCCGGCGCCGTGGAAGTAGTCAGTCCCATTCACAGCATGTCTAACCATAGCGGACATTCATGACAGTACACACAGGTATATAACCCATAGCAGACAGTCTGCTTTCTATTTTTGCATTGAACACTTTTAGCCAAAAACTTGTTAAAACATCTTTCTATTCTGGTGTACATGCTACACAACACGAGCACGTGCAATAATCATCACAACCTAGATAGATATGGGAGAAGCAGGCGCAATTTGCACCCTAAACTAGGCACAGGGCTACAAAAACACTGATTTCTTTACTTATTCAGGACAACTACATCAGTATAAACCTATTAACAGACGTGTTCAAGCTATCAACTAGAAATAGCAAATCGACGTCGAGTGTGCTGCCACAGAACAGGAAATAGCGTAACGAAGGTGGGCGCCTTACCAGGTCATCCTGTTCAGAGTGTCTCCTTGTACCTCCCTCAAAATCAAAGTACGGGGATCGCAGTTTCTCCGTGGCTGCCCCTTATCTCTAGACTCCCCAAAGCAATTACATCTGCTGAGACCCTCACCCTATTCAAATCCCTTCTTAAAACACACTTGTTCAATCTTCACTTCAAAAAATAGAGGAGGTAGCGCTTTGAGCAGGGTGACCTGGAAAGGAGCTTTACAAATTCTATATATAGTTATTCATTTATTATATTCGCTGTTGAATCTGCCTGTGCTTTCAATTTTTTTGCTGTTGTCTGCTAGCGCTCTGGTAACCATAGTGGATAGTACCTCGCTGACACTGTCCGAATCCCCATCTTTTTATACAGCAGGCGACAGCAAAAATAAAAATCCGGTAGCCAATCCCTAGATAATCACACCTACCTAGGGTACTGCACCACACAAATCGTCTTAACTTTAGGGCTCTTTTTAGAAGATGTACTTAACATATATACGTAATATACATGCATAAGACGGTGAGCCAGCGTGCTCCAAGAGAGAAGTTTAGTCACGGTCAGGCCGTACAGGCATATTTGTTTCCATCAATTAGTACCAATCGATGAGTTGTGCAATCGATATTTTCTTATCATTCCTCTCCCAATATAACATAAATGACAATATATACTGTCTATAACTTTGTAAAGCGTTTTAATCTTTTCACAATACCAACATAAACAGCGAAACGGTTAATGCATATTGTTGTTTCATGATGCGATATGCACATGTATATACAATATTGTACCGTAAGCAGTTACAATGTGCAATCATCAGTACTTAGTATGAATCTAGGTAATAAAGGCACTGGAAAAAAGGCACTGGAAAAAAAGGTACGGAAAAAAAGGCACTGGGAAAAAAGGCACTGGATAAAAAGGCACTGGAAAAAAAGGCACCGGAAAAAAAAGCACCAGAAAATCTCTACCTATGTAAAAAAGGCACTCGGCCCAAAAAAACTTTAAAAATCAAAAAGAATTTGGTGAATCATTGTGTCCTAGTATGTCTTTTCTGTAATTTTTTCCCTTCATTTTTCCAACTTGGAAATAGGAACAGCCTGTCAAAAATATAAAAGCCCATATCTCAAGCACCAAACAGAAACACATTTCCCAGGTATACCGTTTGTGTCTATACATTGCATACATTAATTTGGTATGATTAGGGTTGGCCAAATGTCATTTTTTTGGCTGGTCCAGATACGGGCTTTTATATTTTTGACCGGCTGTGACCGTAGTCCACCTGCGCCTTAAAGTAAATGAACAAGTAAATGAGCTTAAATATATCGTAGTTCAGGGATCTGCCTGTCGTGATTTGTTTTGCTGTGGACCCCCAAAATATGAGGGTTCGGCATTTTTTCTTTCAGAAATCACCATACCGTATTGTATCGTTGCCATTTTAGGAGCGAGCTAATAAAACATATGCATCCCGTCCTCGGTGGCCAATATTTATAGTGGTCTTCTGATGAATATGATGATGGTGTTTTTTTTTGTAAATTTGGGTAGTAGCATGTAATCATAGTGTAGCAGAAAAGCCTGGCCAGAGCGATAAGGACGTCTTAAACTGAGGACCAACACAATGTCACAACAATGTCACAACCAGGACAATACTTATGGTCGATAATAGTCTCAGGACTATTGCGACGCTAGGACCTTTTTAGCTACAACACCAACTCTGGTGTTCCCTTTTCCAATACCAGGAGATGTGATATTATGAGTCTTGATAATTGAACAATCTGACCATGGCAAACCACAAAAGACAAACTCTGGTTCTCTTTTAAATCATTTAATTTCCCTTCAGACTATCAACAGGCATAAAATACATCGGTTACAGATTCTACAGTGGCGCAAGCATTCAATCAAGGGTTTTATACCAGTTTGGTAAAAAGACTGTGGCTATTTCCCCCAATAACTCCCAAAAGTTACAGGTGATTTATGGCTGGATACAACCCCATGTCGATATCCTCCCCATTTATCAAGCGATAGAGTAAATCTAATAGCTCTTGTAAGAAGGCAATCAAATCCTCCAATTCAAGAAAGGTGCCAATTACTACAATATCATCTGCATATATATGCACACTAGGTGCCTCCAATGGCACAAACTGCTGCGGCATTGTTATATATAAAATGCTAGGATGATAAATGAAATATGGGTTGCACTTAGTTACTCTAAGTCAAAACACTTAGTTACTCTAAGTCAAAATGTCAACTTGAAAATGGCAAATTCTGCCACCTACCTGTTAGCCAGAAACAGTAGCAAAGCAATAAGATCAGGCTTGCATCTACCAATGTAGTGCGCACTGGTGCTTGCACAGCAGATTTACTTTGGTAAAATAAATCTTGCTAAAAATACGGTTGTCTCTTTTAGAGCTGTTAATTAGGCCATGTGTCCAGGCAATCTGAGGCTAACCAGGCTAATCAGGGTTTTATACAGCATCCACGGGGGTCACCCACGCGCTACAGACCCTCGAAATGCTAACCAAAACAAACACGTTTTGAAACATGTGCAAACTTCAGGCACAAAATACAACTAATTCCCCCAAGTCACAACTTCGAAAATAACACCCAAAGATTCTATAGATATTCCTAAACTAAATGGTACCTTTGAAATTACTTTCATACACATATTTACCTGAATTAACCGCTCACTCATCAAAACAATACATAAGTCTGACGTCATCCAACATGGAGGACAGTTTACAAAAAGTCACAAATCGCAGCATAAAAATGGTGAAATACAAGCGTTCACCTACTTGTCAACTTACCATGAGGCTCTCAATCACTAAGGACAAATGTATCCCTAAAGTTTGAAGGTCCAACCTAGCACAGTTTTAATAAAAATGGCCTTCAAACACGAAAATTTGATCCAGTAAAATTGATACGGTTGCATCTAAAATCCCAACCTGGAAAACAGGTACTTGTTACACAGCGGGTGTATGTAAAATATGAACCCAGGAGTTGTCCCCAGATGAAATGAAAGGTGAAAAGCTAATATTGTTACAATAGCATCAGACACCTATAGGCCCGTCTCTCCACCAGAGGGTTTTTTCTGCGCTGGTAGTGCTTGGAAGGGGTGCATTTAAGGGGTTAAAGTCGCGTTTCTTATGAACGTGTCCGTTGTGCAGCAATTGAATATGTTATCTGCGAGGCTCTAGTGGATAGATAAATGAAAATCAATTTGTACAAACCAACATATCTTTTGCCCAAGTTGGCCTTTAAAAGGGTAATCCAAGAGGCAATTGGGGACTTATTGTTTGGGGGGGGGGGGGGGTTCACAACTTGGCCATCAGGGGAGCCAAAACTTGAAACACAAAGGTTTATAGATGAAATATGTATTTAAATAAATTTATTCATTAAAGTCAGTTACCTTAAGGTTTAGCAACCTAAATTTAACAATTATGAACAAATTATCTTTTTCTTGGAAAACCATGCAAGCACATATGAACCAGGACACTATAGTATATAAAACCATTGAAGCAGAGCTTCCGGCCTCCCTTGTTGTTCGTTATCAGCTCCATGATCGTCACAGCACTCTGGTTTGTATGATACTGAATGGCTAACTGATGCCCACCTTATATATGTTTCTGTGAAGCCATCACTAAATTGCAGTAAAGAAGAAAGACGATCTAAAACAATACATGCGAAACCATGAAAAGAACTAAACAAAGAAATTTCTGGGAGGCCAGTCAGGATCACCAACAAAGAATCCATGATGAAGCCATCACGAAAATACACATACAAAGAAACTCATGAAGATTACATGGAAGCCATGAAATATGAACAATTAAAAATTTCTCTGTTTTGGAAGAATGGCCTCCGAAGTTGAAAAAGAACTGTTTTAATATTTAGAACATGGTTTCAACTTTTGGGAAGGGCATAGGCCTACTGTACATACTGGACACCATAAATACTGCTCAGTCAACATACCTTTCTATTACAGTAAATATTTCGTGGTAGAAAAACTCATCAAATATACATGTACAAGTTACTGTATGCCTAATAGCTACATGTAAGCCATTCAGTTAATTAATCAATTAACAGGTAATTATGGTTGATTATATCTAAGGTGACTTCCTAATTAGCCTTCTCCGTTCCGCCATATAACCCTTAGACTAAAATGTAAGTCTAGTATGTTAAAAAATTAGGCAAATCCGTGAACAACAATAAATTATTGCTTCCTTTAAGTTTACTTAAGTTCCTACCTCCTGTACATCCAAATAGGAAAAAACGAGGAAGAAAAATTTACAGAAAAGAACGTACAAGGACCCAAGGATTCACCAAATTCTTTTTGATTTTTAAAGTTTTTTTGGTCGAGTGCCTTTTTTACCTAGGTAGAGCTTTTCTGGTGCCTTTTTTTCCAGTGCCTTTTTTACCAGTGCCTTTTTCACCGGTGCCTTTTTTTCCAGTGCCTTTATTTCCAGTGCCTTTTTTCCAGTGCCTTTTTTACCAGTGCCTTTTTTCCGTACCTTTTTTCCAGTGCCTTTATTACCGGATACCACTTAGTATGTACCAGAGCGCAATTTTTTTACCCCAGGTCAAATGTTTTGTTGTTTTCAGATTCCCCTAGATGTCCACATTACTATGCAAAAACAGAAATGTTTAAGTTACATTGACTTTTAAAAATTCCATAGGAGTTATCTTCTTGCTATATATGGTGGCCTCAAACGCATGAATTGGGTGTGGCGCCATCATCAACACTCAAAAGCTTATAACTTTGTTAAAAATGACTCAATGCTATGAAGCACTGTTTGTGTTATAGAAAGGATATACAGTGACTACTTAGTTAACTGGTGCTTGGTCTAAAATTTTCTAAGTCACTAATAGAGGCCCAGAATGGGATATTGTCGATTTACGACCATGTAGGGCCTATACTAATCACATTTCAATGAAGAAAATGACAGAGTTTTGATTACATGTTCATTTCTTGATCTGGTCTTCTGTGGCCAATTTTATCAATCAATGGTTGGTATGAAAGGCAATTGCAGTTGTGTAATTTCCTAGGCCCTTTACCCTAACAATCATATTGGTCATTCCTGTAGAAAGTTCAAATCATGAGGAACACAACGTTGTTGTTACTGCTGATGCTTTCGCTCTTTGTCATGTGTCAGTCAATGATGGATGCTGGCAATGATGACGATGATGATGATGATGATGCCGATCAGCAGAATGGTGCTGCAGCAGTTGGTCTCCCTCGACGATGTAACAGTTACACTGTTGAAGCCAGGCTGCGACATGCCTTGGATTGCCAAACAGCAATTGAACATGGCCGCATTCTAAATGTCAATGAGTATGCTAGGCGCTATCGACTATCCCCAACAACGCTCAGGAGATGGATACACAACATCGATGAAATGACGGATCAAGTGGAGGAAAATGCAGAACGCCGGCGAGTCAGAACCGACCATGATGGTTGTTGGCCGGAAGTTGAGAATATCGTGCACCACCATTTTCAAGAACGGAGGAATATTGCCCTGCCCGTTTCTCGGTCGGACATTGTTAATGATGCAACGATTGAATTTCAGAACTGGTGGGGCCAACTCCCACACAATGAACTTGAGGACATTGCAGCACGTCGCCCCGAAAGGTCCCATTTTTCTGCATCAGTGGGTTGGGTTACAAATTTTATGAAACGGAAAAAGATTGTTTTCCGCCGTAAAACGAAAGATTCCACCACTGTACCGGCTGATGCACCACAGAGAGTGAGAGAATTTTAGACTGGCGTTAGGCAAACTGTAGCTGACAACCATGTCCACACGCTCTTGAACTTTAACGAAACGTTTGCTCAGTTGGACTTCCCTCCGATGTATACAGCTGAGACCAGAGGTACAGTAGATGTAAATGTGAAAACATCGCGAGGAAATGCCAAACTCGGGTGCACCGTTGGATTGACAGTTGGCTCCAACGGAGAAAAACCGCCTGCTCATGTTGTTTTCAGGCAGCCGGGCTTCGTGCGTCAGATTAGAGATTTGAACAACATTCCAGATAACGTACGGGTCACATCCTCGAGGTCTGGTTGGGAGAATGGAGAGACACTGCAACATTGGTTGGACAATGTTCTTTTCCCTTACATTGGCGATTTTGACTTTAATGACATCCTTCTGCTTTTGGACAGATTCCGACCGCATCAAGCAGAGGATTTCTGTTACCCAATGGTTGAAGCAGGCATACTGTTAGACAATATTCCTGCTAGGTGTACATCGCTGGCTCAGCCGTTAGATCTCACTATTATGAGGGGATTTAAAGCTATAATGCGAAAGTATTGGAAGTTATGGAAATGTGATGCAACTGAGGCTGACGGAAATTGCCGCAAAATTACATTACAGGATGTACTCGGCATTATAAGTAGAGCATGGAATGATGTAGCTCCTGAGTCTGCGGCTAAGTCATTTCAAGTGGCTGGCTTAACACCTCAACCAGATGGTCATTATCGTGATGATGTTGCAGATGATTTGTTGCTTGGTGAAAACGAATTGTCAGACTCCGATAATGATGATGATAACTTAAATTTTGACGACAACTTGGAATTGTAAAACAGTTGTAGTGCAAAGTAGTGAATAAGTAAATGTTGTTAATGGCATCGGTTATGTAAGTGTTAGTTACTTTACCCCCCAAGTTAAACTTTTGGGCAAAAATCTCACATCCCCTCCCTGATTCAAATGCCACTTTTTTTAGGGTTTACCCTGTAAAAAGCTTGTAACGACATTCATTTTCCATGAAAAGCACTGGCCAGTGATCGTAGTCTTGGATGGACTTTCTGCATGTCGGATTTCAAGCTATTAAAACTTTCTGAGTACTTGATGAAAGTGATCATAGTCAATAGGTATCAATGTTGACATGTGCAGTAGGCTCAAGTTGTCATTATTAGCCCATTCATGCTTCTCAAAAGGAATGTAGGCCCTGCACAACCCATCTGGGCCTAAAATGCATATTATAATGACCTATTATGGACTTAGAAAATTTTAGACCAGCACCAGTTAACTAAGTACTCACTGTATATATATATTATCAGAAATATCAATATTCAGGAGCATATCACCATCGTAGGGTGCACCAGGGCCCATTTTCATAATTGGCAGGTTACCATGGCGACGCATTCTTAACCTGTTGACCCTCATGGTACGTACCTCACGCGCTATGACAGGAATCAACCTCCACAGACAACGGATGCATGTTGGCCACATTCCCAAGAAGGAGGTACCCGGAACAGCCCTGTGAGTTATCTGATGCCCGATTCCAATGATGATGGGTTGTCAGCCCTGTTAAGATACCGCGACCAGGGGAGGGTTCTTCAAAGGAAATTATAGTAATATAATGCATAATTCTGACTACATATGGGCCCATCATCAACTAATACAGTACACATAAATGGAGTGTACAATTTACACACAATGTGTCTGCCTACTCAGGTCATACATGCATACATGCAGATAAAAATTCACTCTCGGTTTTTGATTCCGCTCAACCTTATAGGCCAAGCGCATGCTGGCCTAAAAGGGTTAAAATGAAATATAATGCTATCAATATTGACTTAAAAACATGCAAAAGATTTGGAAAAAATGTCCAGCATAGGGAATATAAAAGAAAATGTGTGTCCGCCCATCGAGACCCCGCACTGAACCCACCATTTTGAATACTAATAGGCCATAGCCCTGTATTAGACACTTTGTACATTACGTGTACATTGCTGGTCATAAGTTTTGGGGGAAAAAGTATCCCTAGGTCCAATCAATCCTCACAAAATTGTATACGTGTTAAGAAGAGCCCTTTCAAAATATAATAATAAAATTCTACAACATTGCAATACCAATTGTCTGAGAATAAATTACTTCTGTACAACATATCCGTCAAATCGACAGTCGCGCATTGATATGGCCCTATCAAAATACAAGTTCTAAACTGACCAGTGAGACCACACTTATTTAGATATATTATCAAAGCGTATTTCTGTGATGGCCTGACTCTGAAGATTTAGTATCGACCACAGATTATAATTAATTCCACTTTGATCCATCCCAGCCATGTATTTACCAAAACTTGACATTTCCATAAGCTCTATGTGCCAGTGCCTCACTTCTGGTCGTAAATGAATACATGTCTCTGCCCACCAGCTTTACAAATATAAGCCTGGCGCCAAATAACATGAATAAAGCCATACTACCTATATAGGCCGTGACAAAACGCTTACTCCAAGAAAAGCTGATTTGATAGCTGTGCCGCAATTTTTTATCGCCGAGTTATTCTTTATCAAATCGGTTACATTATTCAAGCATGTAAAAGTGTGGTTTGATTTTTCTCCGAGAATCTAATTTTGCGTTTAGGGAAAAGTACTTTTCACTAACACTCACCAGGCATAAACTTCTGATGGAAGAATTTTTGATGGGCCAACAAAAAAAATTTATTGGAATATAGGTAAACTATTCTTATTTAGCAGAATTCTGAAAACTGTTACTCTAACCCATTTGTGCGTTGATGCAAAAGTGCCGTTTGTTAGGAGAAACGGTCGTAGGGTTAATGGTGGAATTACCATAGTTGAATACATGTATATTACATGCCATCATAGAATCTATGATGGCCCATCGTTCTATGATGAGAACCTAGGTTTGTGATAATTATCATGTAGATTCGACCATCATCCTGACATAACCAGTGATTTTCAATATATAATGTACTCCGCCTCTCGATATCTCAAACCCCTGATGAAATCCATGCCCTTCAGACGGATGGTAATAAACGGTAGATAAAAAGCGCCAAATCATAGCGTCGCTCTGTATTAAAAGCGGATTTCGCACGAGTAACATGCACAAAGCCCTTCCCGCGCCAAAAACATTATCAAAGCGATCTTAGAATAACCGTCACCAAGTCAAACGTGAGTTGAAGCCTATTGTCAACATGTTCATCCTTATTAGAGTAACTGTTCTGCGCCGGACTTTTGAACAGGAATTAAATAGGTACATTTTTACCGCCCGGGAAAAAGTAAACAGTAGGCTGAATCGCTAACCGTGCGCAATCCGCTGTTAAGCTTGGTTATCGGAGGCTCTTTGTTGAATTTATCGTCCCCCGCTGCAAGTTTGTTTCATTTCGTAATAAATGCACAAAAACACTTCAACATAATGTATATCATCATAAAATCGATGTAGATTGAATAATCTAAATGTTAGGAACGTGTTTATTGTATACTATAACACAAATCTGAACATACGCTATACAAGGTGTGTAAAGTTAACGGGACAGCCACCCTTCCCAGCGGATTGTACTGGTTTTTCTCAGGGTTTTGTATTTGAGTTAGGTCAGGAGTATCAAAAACCTGTATCTCAGGATGTTCTACCATGGGCACGCTAATGAATCTCTGACGGAAACCTTTGCCTGAAAACAAGAATAATATCCAATACAATGCTATTATATTCTTTCATGGCCCCTCTAAAAAAATTAACGGATCCAATCATTATGAAAACAATGATGGCCCCATGGTAGATACGAGCATCTATTTTCATATCAGAATTCCTCGTAATCACCTCCGAAACATATACATATGTTTTGACATAAAGAGTTGTTGTGACCGACAGCCATTTTGGTTCAAATTGTGAGGAATATTGCCGATAATTTCTCTCTCTCGCAGTGTTTTTGAAATACAATACCCGGATCCTCTCGAACGAAGGGTGGAAATAGGGGGAAGACATACACCTTGATTTATCAGCACACAAATGATGGATATATGCATCGAAGGGAACTGATACAAGTGTTGATGTTCCATTTACTTAGACCACTGCGTTGCACACGCTGATTGTTCTCTGACAACCACTTAAACAATAGGCACCTCTAGACGCAAGGACCCAACGCGCCGCGTAGCGGCAAAATAGCGAGGCTGGCGAAACATTTTTAACGCATCACGTGATCTCATTATGGACTTATAGCGCGATTATGGGGTTGTAAGCTGTATATTATCACGAGGAAAGAATAGCACGCGACCTAAGGCCAACCTATTTATGTGAAGTGATGATTAGAAGGTAAATAGTTCAGGAAATGTTAATAAATAATCATTCCTTATCGTCTTTTGAGAGTATTTTTAATTGTATAAAAGTATATGCCTGCGTCAAGGCCCGTGCACACCAAAACCGCGCGTCGACCGCGGCGGAAAACGCGGCGGTTTCCGCCTGCAGACAGGGGTCACACAGGGGTTACACCAGCGCGCGAAACGATGCGCGAGGCGCGCTTTTCTACGCGGGAAATTCGTCCATTTGCCAAGATGATGGAGCCAGAAGAGGACGTCTGTGATATTTTGGCATTTTATGCCTATCTAAAGCATAGAAAACGCAAAGGGCAACGTACAATTTGGGTGCATGATATATTCCAAAAAAGGAAGAAGCTTGGCGAATATCATCACTTGGTGAAAAGTCTGTTCTCCTATGAAGACAAATTCTTTGAGTACTTCAAAATGAGTCCATGGCACTTTGAACATGTCCATGCTCTCATAGAGGCTGACATAAGGAGATCCGATACTAATTATCGCGAGGCAATCACCACTAGGGAACGGCTGGCCATTTGCTTGAGGTAAGTGATAAAAACTTGATCATTCAGTTCCTTGTAACAATGTTTATTTAACCAAACATACAAAGTGTAATGGTTGCAACTGAAAGATGATGAGTGAACGCATCACATCACATCACACTTCTCTGTGATGTATGAAATTACAGTGCAACATACGGCCAAAATAACACTTTCCATAAAACCTATAAACAACCTATATCAAGGGTACAAGGGCATCTTCGTTGCACGGATTATTGTCACCGACCCTCCTGGTCGTACACTGATCGAGACAAGAAATATTGATAAAAGTAAATTCGAAACAACAAAAATTAAATCGCGAACATAGGCTTTCTGGGTGCTTTTAAATGAACAGTCAACAGTACTTCACGCAAACAGTCGTTCCTCTACATTAGTTGTGTGAAAGTGCCTGAGTATGATGCATCAGACTCAAATGTGTTACTTGAGAGGGAGGCTGGTGTTTCACTCCGAGGCATAGGGTTGTATGGAAGCCTTTCCGCTGCCATCCCATAAGGTTGACTATAGACGCTAGTACTTGGTTGTGTGTAGCAGTACTCCTGTGTTGGTCTGAGTTGTTCTGCTGGTCGAGAATAAAGATGCTCCATTTCAGCATCATGGACAACTTTGTGGATGGAAAATCGAACTTCTGCCTGTGCTTTTGCGGGGAGCTTTCTGATGCTGTTTGCCATGGAATTGAGAAATAGGGTTACATAGTCGTCGGTTTCTTCTGCTCTTTTAGGGGTTGGTTCTTTCTTTGCTTTGAGGTAGTCAACAATGGCAACCTCCACTTCATCTGCAGCTTGCGCCTTAAAGCATCGCCTCTTTTTAGGTGGAGGTCTTGGAGTTGAGGCCGGGATCAAGCTAGTACTAGTAGATGGTATGTCTGCAACTTTGGAAGAAGGCGCTGGTTTCACAGGTTGAATTATACTGACGTCATCACTGTCATCTTCAGACAAAGGTTGCTGAGTATTTCCCTCTTGTGCTTCAACATCAGCAGTGCTTTCTCTCTCCGCCTCGCTATCGCTCAGGTTACCGCTTGTTCTGAAGAAAAAAGGTGGATCACGGTTAGAGTCGGAGGCATTGTCTGTGGCCGAGGTTAATGAGTCGGTACGGCTGGTGAGACAGAGTTGGTTCGTCAGGTTGGACTTGATGCCAAAGTTATTGTGGGGATAAAACCTAGGTATTTGTAGTCTACTTACTGGCGTTCTCCTAGAGTTGGAATTATAAATTCGAGTAGATGGGCATATTTATACGGCTTCACTTCTTTGGCCCTTTGTCCACTTTTGGTCTTAGATTTCTGTCGATATTTCACGAAGGCATCCCGGATATTCTTCCACTTTGTTTTTGCTTCAGTAACTGAAAGGATATTGAACAAGTACTTATTCTAACCGCTTTTCTCGTTGCAGGTTCCTGACAACTGGCGACTCATACTTAACAATATCATTCAGCTATCGTGTCGGGAAATCAACAGTTACTTCCATAGTAAGAGAAACATGCGATACCATTTGGAAGAGGCTTCAGCCATTGTATATGCCTAGACCCAACAGACAACAGTGGTCTGACACGGCAGCAGGATTTGGAGACCGTTGGCAATTCCCAAACTGCCTTGGTGCGCTCGACGGCAAACATGTCCTTATTACAGCACCTGTGAACTCCGGTAGTATGTACTTCAACTATAAGAAATCATTTTCTGTTGTTTTGATGGCTCTTGTTGACCACAAGTATTGCTTCAGCGCTATTGACGTCGGGGCGTACGGTTCTAATAGCGATGGCGGTATATTCAAAGCATGTCCACTCGGCAAGAAACTCGTGAATGGAACTCTGGATATACCTGAAGACAAGGCACTGCCAGGTACTACAGAACCTATGCCTCTTGTGATGATTGGAGATGAGGCGTTTCCGCTTCGTACTAATCTGATGCGTCCAGTACCGGGACGTGGACTCTCTAAAGAGGACAGGATTTTCAACTACCGCCTGTCTCGTGCACGTAGAATTGTCGAAAATGCTTTCGGCATCTTGGCAAATAGGTGGAGGATGTACCACAGGAAAATACCACTTGACCCAAACAATGTTGATTCGGTAGTCCGGGCCAGCTGTATCCTGCACAACATGATGCAAACCGACAGTCACCCACAAGGAGCACCAGCTTGTCCACCTATTGAGCAGGGCGGCGACATAACTGATGGAATTTTGAGGGACTTGGATGACAATGGAGGTCGTTCAGGTGCTGATGCAATGGACGTTAGAGACAGATTCAAAGAGTACTTTTCGTCTCCTCAAGGTTCCGTCTCGTGGCAGGATCAATGCTGCTTTGGGCATTGTGAGGAGTAGCGAACAAAAACTTTGGCGTGCCCGGGGCCTGTTTTTGAAGAGTAGGTCTATCATAGATTGTGGGTGACCAATGTCCGCGAATTCATATTCACTTAACATGTACATTGTAGCTTACTTGAACGCAACTCGGGACACTTTTCTGCGAGATGTACTTTGTACTGATCAGGTGTAAGGTGACTAAGATATAGAATTATAACAATTTGATGAAATTTCGTTATTTAGGATATCAGTCCACATGTATTACCTTGTTTTGACTTTTGACTATATGCGAGCAGCAGAATCTGAATTCTGGAATTTGACATTGGATACAATAGTGATGCCACCTATGAACGAGGAAAACACTTTCTTGTGTAAAGTGGACACATTATACATCTGCCAAGGTTGTCTTCTTTATAACATTTCATACATTTGTTATCTTGAGGTTGGCCTATTAGAGAACTGTAGCCTGGCTTAAAAAGGCACATAAGCATCGACCTTGAAAGTACATTTGAAGGGAAAATAAAGCAAACTCTCACCATCAATTCCAACTCGTTTTCCAATTGTCTTCCAGACATCCTCCTTGAAATCTGATCTTTTGTAATCTGCCTGTCTCTTGTCAAACAAAATCGGATTTTTCTCTACCTCGATAATCAAAAGTTCATGTATATCATGCTGGGGTCGCTCAGGAGAGGACTCGCTAGGTACATATCTCTTCGATTTCGCTTTGGGCATGATCAAGCCAGAGTTCCTGCTGTTGAAACAACTGGACCACGTGTGTAGATGAAGATATGACTGCACCCTCTTCACCTGATCTGCAGACTGAGCATGCGCAGTGAGAAAAAACGCCGCGGCTTGCGGGCTGAATAACTCAAAAGTTATCTGGCGCGGCGCCGCGGCGGCGACCGCGGCGCCGCGGCGGCGACCGCGCCGCGCCCGCGCGTCAATTTTTGCCGCGCGGTTTTGGTGTGTCCTATTCATAGAAAATCTATTGAAGTTATTTTCGCGGCGATGAACGCGCGTCGTTTTTCGCCGTCGCGGCCCGCGGCGCGGTTTTGGTGTGTACGGGCCTTTACAGAGTCTCTGCAATGGTCATTTTTATCACAGTAGTCTCGCGCAGCCAGACTTTCTTTACTTATTAGTCAAGCGCAAGCCAGGCGTTCTTTGTACTATACGTTTTACACCACAATGTATCTGGCCCGAAGAAACACTGCGCAAGATTACCTCGAGCTGGAGCTAAGAATAGATTATGCTAATGTGCATACTTCCTCATTGAGTTTTCCCAAAAGGTGCATATCGCGCGAAGCTACTTATTCTAATACCATTAGGCCCCGCGTGGTGGCGCTGAGGCGACCGCTGTAATCAAGAGAGTGAGTGGTTGAGTCACTCTAGAAGCTACTTGGTCATAACAAATGACGGACCTAACCAAAATTGCTTACATTTTCCCATTGCTACAATGAAAGACCAAATATTGAAACCACAAGTCTGTTGACTATACCCCCTCACACTCAGAAACCACAAACGCCAACCCCTTCCTGCTTCCTTAATACTTCTGGATCTGCTATTTAGCAATGGTACAACTGTCAGTAAACATGCAGCCCTAGTAGGCCTATTTTGGTGTCTTGCTTCATTATACATGAATGAGAGGAAGCAAACGAAAATTCGGTTACTTTTGGTTAATATCTACTTACTGTTATTTATTCGTATATGGCGTCCTTTGAGAGCAAATTTTCAACTAAAATCTATTCGTAAATGTTACGTCCGCATCGTTTGAGGCTGTGGAGGGCAACTGCTTGCCGAATTTCTTTGAAGTTATGTTTTGCTTATTTCTGCCGTGCCCGTTGAAAAATGTCTTTGCGAGAATCTTGGCGCAAACTTGTTCTGACTGGTCTTATTGCGTCAATTCTACTTTTTTGATATGGGGAGTGAGAACGGTACATGTGGCGCAAGGATTAGCTATGAACATGGGTTTATTGAATATTCAGAAACGGTCTTAGATCGATGAAAAGAGTAAGATTGTTTACCTGCTCTGCACATTATCTGTTTCAGTCCATAGCATTGTTTGCCAAACAAGGGGCGTCAACATATATTCCGACATTTTCTGGCCTTTCAAAAGATTAGTGAGACTTTTCCTACATTTCCCCACATTTGGTGTTCATGGTGAGACCTGCAACTTGCTTATGAGCGTGTCGTTGATTTTGTGGATCAAGTCGTGTGTTGGCGATTGTTTTGGGGTATATAGGCATATGTCCGATCAAATATTTGCGACAAATATGTAGCATTTTCTAGTATGATGTGACATTGCGATGGGATTTGAACAGAATTTGTGAACATGGTGGGACTATGTAGTTGCCGTTATATTGTATATGTACTTAAGTTGTCCGGTTTGCACAACCTGCTTTGCATTGTGGTGCGAACATTCTCGCTTGGATTTGCTTTAAAAGCCATTGAACACAGAGTTTGTTGTGCACTTGCAACTGTTCACGCTTGTGTGGTACTAGTATCAGACAGTTTCTGAAGATCAATTGTTTGCATCATTCTGAATCCGACAAATTCATATTCAGGCGATGTGTTTGTAACGCTTTTTTTGAATACACGCATCTATTTTCGGATGCAGGTTTATCATCCCGTGCGCCTCGATCGATCTTTGATATTTTAATCCCGATGACATTTATTTAGAGAACATTTGTCTTTGAAATGATATAATTCTCATACAAGAGAGTCTGTTCAACTGCTTTCTCAACCAAGCTGGCTGGGGCAGCTGGTCGCTAAATTACACATTTTCCTGATCACGGTTTACGAATGATGGGCGTGCACACAGTACGCAGACTAGACGTAGGAAACTCACACAGCACCTTTGATTCCGTACATTTTTGACACCACGACATGTCGGGAGCGGATTCTGACCTGTTTTCACAACTTCGACCCTGAACAGGACTGCAGGGTGCTTCACTGCAACAACACAGAACCATAAATGCCAGAGATCGCCGATATCTTCATATCGCCCGATTATCCTTTTATAGTATCAGTCATGTCAGGGAGTTACATCACAGGAACTCCCCACCAAACCGAGCAACGAACTTGCATTTTCGGCGACATCCCGGCCCTGAAGTATGCCCATGATACAATGGTCAGTTACGGCGTCATGCCATCCCTGGCCTTCGGACTCCCGGGAAACATTTTCATCATCGCAATAGCCGCTGAGCGACGGAATAGAAATTTATCGCCTTCAATCTACATGGCAGCGATGGCTGTGGTGGACACGTGCCTCCTCCTATCGTCAGGGATATTTGCACCGTTGTTTTATGGATCTGAATTGATCATTAGGAAGTTTAGAGAAAGCAGTTTTATGTAGGTATGGGCAGTGCTAACGGGAATACAGAATCTAGGCGACACAACTTGCTTTGAATGAGCCCGTCCACATTAATCGAGGAATTACTTTTTTTTATCTTAGTGCTTTTTAACTTTGTTAGCTCCGTCACGTCACACGAATCGAAGCTTTCTCTCGCCTATCAGGTCCCAAGTCTGCTGAGATATCCAATCTTCTTTCTTACATCGTATGTACCCAAGTATCTTTTTCCCTGTTTGTTCCGTCGCCTGGTTGAATTCCAGTATAGGCATCTCAACTCCGTTTTGGAGGATCCTGAAACAGTTCCCCAGGCTTGCCTGGAAACTTTTCTGTGTCAAATCTTGGGTGGGTTTTAACTAGCTGTATTGACTTTCCGAAGCTTCAACTTTAGCTTGACAATCAATAGGTAATGGTCGCTGCCAACATCTGCCCTACGCATCACTCGGACATCACATAATATGTGCTTCCATCTGCCATTGATCAAAATGTGGTTAATCTGGTTTGTCGTTCTACCATTCGGTGATCTCCATTTCTGTTTGTGGATGAGCTTGTGATGGAAGATGCTACCTCCAATAACCAGGTCGTTCTCTCCACAAAAATCACATAACCTTTCTCCATTGTCTGACATTTTTCCCGTGCCTTCCTTCATGATTCTCTCACGGACTGTGGTGTCATTCCCCACTTGTGCGTTGCAGTCCCCCATAAAGACGACGGTATCATGGGCTGGGATGTTCCTAACAGCTGCTTAAAGGCTGGAGTAGAAAACACCTTTTTTTTCTCTGCATCGGCGTCTTCTGTTGGAGCATAAATGTAGCAGGTGATCACGGACAGTTTGGCATAGTGCGAGTAGAAGCGGGCATATAGAAGCCTGTCTGTCATTGGCCTCCATTCCATCAAGGTGTTTCAAAGATGTTTTTGGATGATCAAGGCTAATCCGACTGTGTGTTGGTTGTCTTGGCGGCCAGACCAGATGATTATATATATGTCGTTAGAGTCCTCTTTCCATTACCAGCCAACCCAGCTTCTTGGATTTCGAGGATTCCAATGTCATACAGGTGCATCTCCCGGATGACCTGTTCAAGTTTCCCAGTTTGATATAGGGTTCTCACGTTCTCACATCCAAGTTTGGTGATGGTTTTTGATGCAAGGACGTCTTTTGTCGGGATGTGGACTCCTCAAGAGGTTTGGTCCACCTCCGTCATATGATCAGCAGGCTGATGAACGTCTTCCCTTGCATCGGGTGTGGTATTTTCTCGAGTTTCAGTTTCCGCAATGATGATTGTTTTTACACGGCAGAGTTGTTAGCCCTATATACGCAACCCCCAACCTGGAGGACCAGGAGTCCTTTATCGTCTGACCCCTCCCTCAGAACCTGTTTGACATGGTTAGGCCTGCCAGCCTCTGGGTTCACGGGGTACCGTTGCACCGCCACAAGGTACGGACTCACAGCAACAGCTACATTGAACTGATTATAAGTGCTAATTTGTGATCAAGGACGGTCAGTACCCGGGACTCAAACACACACTGTGTACACGCGCGTCATAAGCCGATCCTGCTATACTAACAGGAAGTACATTCCCATGGCCCAATTATTTGTTGCATAGGGTGGAAATGTGGACATATTAATGCCGACGGGGTATAGCCCATTGAAAAACAGCCGATTAGCATTGAAGTACCCTTTCGTAACAAAATAATGTGATCAACGGACTCTACTTCCGAGAGATATAACACGCTCGTTTGTACACTTCGACACACATGCGACGTGTTCAAATGAGTGATAGCTCATCCCCTACAACCCCATCCAACAACTAAAATTATCAGTGTTCCCGAAATAATCTCCTATCGCTAGCTGTATTCAAACATCTGCGAGATATGTTTACGTACATGTAGAGTAATCAATTAATCGCATCTATTTTTGATTGATGCAAATTTAGAGAAGAGTTATTCGCGAATTGGATTATCGACATCTTGAGGTATTAACATCAACATCGGCGTTGGGAAACTCTTGCTAAGCTAGCGAAGCAAGCCGAGATTGTACTTGTTGGCTGCGAATTAACTTATTTTGCCTGATCAGAGCTTTTGGATAATGTGTGCGCAACATTTATATTTCACAACTACATTTAAACAGCCGGAACCGCTCACAGCATCATGAGCGTTTCAGATGCCGATTGTGCACTGACCTGTCTTTATCGAATCATACATTATATGAGGCCCCTGCTTTTGTGGTTAAATATTTAATCTTTCAAGAGGGAGAGTAACCTACCATGGCGTCGGTTGGTCACCCAACCGAGGAGCAACAGACTTGCATTTTCGGCGACATCCCGACTCTGAAGTACTCCCACGACGCATTGATCAGTTACGGCGTCTTGCCATCCCTGGCTTTCGGACTCCCGGGCAACATTTTCATCATCGTAATAGCCACTGAACGACGGAATAGAAATTTGTCGCCGTCAATCTACATGGTGGCGATGGCTGTGGTGGACACGTGTCTCCTCCTATCGTCAGGAATATTTGCCCCCTTGGTTTATGGATCTGAATTGGTTATCAAGCAGTTTAGAGAAAGCAGCACTGTGTAGGTATGGGCAGTGCTAACGGTTGGTTGTCTCACCAAAACCGCTCGGGTGTATCTAAAATGTTGGCTAACATTTCAGCCCCACCCAAGGTAAAACATATCTCGAATTAAACAACGAAAAATGTGGTTTTAAATGCTTTTCGACAGCTTCCACATTTTTCACCAACCTAAGCGGTTATACCCAACCATAACCGCTGAACTCAAAACGAGGCTTTGTTTGCGCATAGTGCATTTACACTATGTGCGGTTCATTCTAAATCCAGGTATTTTAGAATTCCACATTAATCGAGAAATGACGCCTTTTTCACTCAGCATTGAACATACATTGTATAGGTTGCTTAGATCCCTCCAATCTCATGGATAATAAAAAAATACTGGTATAGTAGTTCTGAATTCCCCCCCCCCCCCCCCCCATCACCGAAATTATTGTCAGACCTATTGAATTGTGACAGATTTGGATTTAGTTCTACAGAGACCCATGATTTTAAGTACCTTAGAGATGATTGGCGCTGATTTTTCGGTAAAAAAAACCCGTTTTAGCCCTTGTGGTGTTTCATTTTATCAAGATTGGCCTAATGACCCTTGGGATTAGCCGTTCATATTGTGTATCTCGGGAATATTTCCTCCCCACAAAAGAATTAAAAGGTGAAATATTGTGCAGCGTCGCTTTTGGGAACGAGACAGTTCGCCAGCAAATATATCTCTATCACAAATAGCTCTTTTATATTTTGAAATTGACTGAAGAATAACCATTTTAGAGCTATAAAAGTGAGACATTTTTGTCGATCTTGCCTGTTTCTCATCGTTTGATGAAGCGCCGCGGCTTTGCCGCTCAGTTAGTGTACCCCCGTCTCGAGCAAGTCGCAGTGTTTTGCACACCCAGACTGATCACTCAAACGTCTTCAGTTGCCGCACGCAGTTGTTAATGTAGAACGGAAAATATCCGCAACATAAAATTTTCGCGATTGCCTCATGATGGACATATTCGCGGCAGAATATTTTCGCGAGTGAAGAATTTTTTTCCAAGAAAATTTTAACTGTCTATTTCGACTCTAAACTCTGTGTATGGGGACTTAAGTGTAAAATGTCCCCTACTTGTTAGTAGAATGTTAGTGTATGTTACGCAGTCAATATCGATAGTAGTGAGTTGGAGAGAGGAGAAAATGGAAAATGGAGAGAATAGTAGTATGGATTTCGAGTCCCAAGACGAAACTTTGCAAAGTTTTCATCAAACTGATAATCATATTCCTTCCTTCTCTGTCTCCAACAATTAAAAGTTGCTGCAGTCAACCTGATGCGTTTATCCGCGAGCGAATCGACGAGACGAAGCATTTTTCAAGCATCCGAATGGTACCTTACAGATCCGCAAGGGGCGCGTTACCGAAAATGTTGCAAAAATCAATAACGTGATCGTAAATATTGTCATATTTTTCAAAATGAGAGTATGTAAATGATACGCAAACGGTAAACCAATGAAAGGCCAGTATCTATTGAACCTTACAAGTGATTTGGGGGCCTTGAAACTCCTTATATTTATCAATGAAACCTTATTTCCGCCTAAGGTTTTGACCGGGCCGTGCAAAACTCCCCTTTTTTTCCCGGGCAGTTCCCTTTAAGTGTATATTATAAGCGCTAATTGCGCGGGGTATACACGTAGGCCTTCGTTGGGCCAAGCTGTAGTGCCTCTGCCTCTGTGGAAACATGGCAACAATCACATGGATTTCAAGCTTAAAGCAAGAGATTTTCGCGGCAGAATATTTTCGCGAGCCTGACCTACTCGCAAAAATATTCTGCACGCAAATTTTTCCGTTCTATAGTATGTAGTACACAATATTTTGGAAATGTGAAATTGAAATTATTTGTAAAATTTACGTACAGTATACTTTGAATGAAATTTCAAATGTTCTCGAAAAGTGGATTTTACTGAGAAGGCTTATCCTCATGAATCTAATCCAAAGTTAAATGTCATCTATTTTTGAAAAGAGGGTCACATGTCAACTATGTGTTGCTATGTTGACTATATTACAATGGACGTTGGTTGCACTTTATTGTAGAATAGGTTTGTGAAGTTTTGTCAGGACTCAATGAAAGGGGAATGTCCGTGAAAGAGGAATGTCCTCCTTACTTTTCTTGCTCTCCATTTGTAGATTATGCAAAGAGAGAGTTCACAAATCCTCTTTTTTGTAAAATGAGACATTTTACAACTATAATTGCTCATCATGTTCACTCAACCCCAATCATCAGTCAGTCAAAGTGTGAGCAAAATTAGCCCGAACACAAAGCGCCCTCACAATAAAGTTTGTGACATTTCACTAGTTTTTGAGGTTTCTTTGTGAAAGTGGGGTTTATAAAACCATTTTTTCTCCAAAGATAAATAATCTCTAGGAAAAAAAGCATATATATTCTTGTTCACGCAATCAAAGTCATCAATCTCACAGTGGTTTCAACACAATTTAGGCAAGACTTCGACCAATATTGAAACACTATATTTTTTGGATTAATGCAAAAATAGTGCTTACAAATCCTCTTTTTTGTAAAATGAGACATTTCACTGCAACAGCAGCTCATATATTCATGTAGTCACAGACTTGATAATCAATTTGTCAAAGTTATGTCAAAATTAGCCCAAAATATAAAGCGTCCTAAGAACAAAATAACTTTTAGAATCTTTGTTAAATTTTTGTTCATCAAAGTCACTATTTTCAAAAGTCAACCATGCTTCCAGTCAGGCTGAAAGGGTGGATGTCGTCCTGGGTGCCGACAAATGGTACCCAGGTTCGAGATCGACTGGACAATAAGCATCCTGGGTGCCATTACACTAGACAAACAGCACCCAGCTTCTTTTTGCCTTGCTTACGGATCTTAGGGACGAGGACGTTTCTTGCAATCTCGTTTTATCTTGCGCCGTGGTACTTGCGGCATTAGCAGTGCGCGAAATAAAAGAACAGATAAACAGAACAAAACGCGTTTAGGCCTATAGGTCTTTAAAAGCACATTTCGGATGAGTTATTCAGAAAATGTATATAGGAGGGATATATTCAGAGAATGAAAAATTGTGTGATGACAAAATGAATGGATTTTCTGCGTATTGGAACGCGGTTGGAAACAGGGACGGTCGCCATCTTGCAAAAGGATGGTTATCGTGACACGTGACCTCCGCAAGCGTGGGGCCAACCTCGGTTGTAGGTATAGAAAAAGTGTAGAAGAAGAAGCTGGGTGCTGTTTGTCTAGTGTAATGGCACCCAGGGTGCTTATTGTCCAGTCAATCTCGAACCTGGGTACCATTTGTCGGCACCCAGGACGACATCCATCCTATCAGCTCCAGTCAGAGCAGTCCTAGCTACACTAAACAATGATATATATATCATATATGATATATATATGATATATATGCGTATATATATACGCATATATATATTAAGCATAGTAAGTAATCTCTACCTGGGGTGACATAGACTGCATTGTTTAGAATCAATGGTTTAGAATTAGGCTTGTTTTACATCTCTGGTTATGTAATAATCATACAAAGCAGCAGTGACCCATATCTTCAACTCAAAGGAGTTGTTAAGCTGCCCTCTGTTGGATTAGTAATAGAGAGGGCGGCTGATCTATGGAACAGCCTCCTTGCTATTGTTTTGGTTGAGGAATTAGCCTCACGCTTCGATTGGGAACAATGGATGATCTCGAGGGAAGATAGAATAAAAACCGAATCGGGATCAAGGGCACTGGAAACGTAATGGCTGCTACATGTATTATTGCATGATAAGTGCTAATTTGTGATCAAGGGCAGGCACTCCTCGGGACTCGCACAAACATGCGACATGTTCAAATGAGTGATAGCTCATCCCCAAACCCACCAAATCACTCAAGTTTTAAGTGTTCCTAAAATATTTTCTTACGTCCATGGCTTTATTCCAATCCCTGAATCTTAGAAATTCATGTGATCGAGATATGTGTACGTACGTGTAGAG
This sequence comes from Lineus longissimus, assembly GCF_910592395.1. NCBI lineage: Eukaryota > Metazoa > Nemertea > Pilidiophora > Heteronemertea > Lineidae > Lineus > Lineus longissimus. The sequence continues at coordinate 12,908,227 of NC_088317.1, read as the reverse complement.
TAATCAATTAATCGCATCTATTTTTAACTGATGTAAATTTAGAGAACAGTTAATTGCGAATTGGAATATCAGAATACTGACGCATATATGTAGCTCTTCGGAAAAACTCTTGCTAAGCTAGGGACGCACGCCAAACCTGTACTGTTGAATCAGATTTCACACGACATCATGGCTTATGGATGGTGTGTGTAAAAACTACATTTAAACAGTCGGAACGCTCACAGCATCATGAGCGTTTCAGATGCCGATTTTGCACTGACCTGTCTTTATCGAATCTTACATTATATAAGGCCCCTGCTTTTGTGGTTAAATATCTAATCCTCCAAGAGGGAGAGTAACCTACCATGACGTCGGTTGGTCACATCACCGAACCTCCCCATCCAACCGAGGAGCAACGAACTTGCATTTTCGGCAACATGCCAGCTCTGAAGTATGCCCATGACACACTGACAACCTTCGGTGACCTGCCATCCCTAACAATCGGGCTTCCTTGAAATATACTCATAATTCTCATCGCAAACCAAAGGCGGAATAGAACTTTATCGCCGTCCATCCACATGGCAGCCATGGATGCGGTGGACATGTGTCTCCTCCTATCGTCAGGGATATTCTTCCCCTTGTATATGGATCTGATCTCATCAATTCGTCGAGGGGCAGGAGTTATATGTATGTATGGCCCAATGCATTTATTACGCCTATCAGTTAATCACACACTCGTGTATATTCATAGATTTTTGGCAAGAACACGAGTTTAGTAAACGCCGTTCGTATTTTCTGTTGGGTCAAGAAAACAGTGCAGTTATACACAATGATGCAGTGCAGTTGTCATGATCATGTTATTTTATGTAAATTTGCTGAAACTTTATTTCTACCTTACATTGTATGTGTATATCGGTCTACACAGCAACGTTGACATTTGCAATCAGTACCTATTCATGCAATTCGGAATTTTCAAATTTAAATTTCAAAAATTTAGTGAACGGCATTATATTACCAAGCTTGCGGCTGCCCAGCCACTTTACACTCTACATTTACATGTATTATTTGACAGTATCAAATTCAACAAGAAATGTAAAAAACAGTCATCACGCTATTTCAATTTCAATCCCAATAGGAACCTCCGTGGAGCGATCATCTTTGTGGGCCTCGATGCATTGACGACATGTTGCACGGAAGCGAGTACCTTCGCAGTGACATCACCGTGAGAACACCCAGCTTCTGTCACGTTGGCCTTTGCGTGCGTTATGTAGCAGGGTGTCGTAATGTTCGACACCAGGAAGGACACCGCGTGTAGCCGTGTGCGTGCGATGAAAAATAACGCGTTTTCTACTATGAAATGGGAAAAAAAGTCCAAAGCTTTCAGAAAAATACGTTGCTAAACTGGCAAAGAACAATTTCATTGAGGGAATAATACCTTTATGTCTTATTGAACTGAAACAATAACTATATATATTTTCATTTTTTATTTCAGAGCCATGATGTCTCTGATTATAACCTGTGGCATGCTCTCTGGCTTTTTTCTCACATCTCTGTCCGTCGACCGCCTCATAGCTGTAAGGTTTCCCATGTCTGCACCAACCATGTGCACCCCGGAACGGGCCAAGAAAGTCGTCTGGATAGGGACCAGTTTAACTGTGGCAGCAAATGCATATCTCTTTTTCCTTTTGCGGTATATAAAGTACGAGGATAGTGGTAAGTTATAGTTCTTATAGTTTTTAGCCCGATTCTAAGTCGGGTGTCGCCACAGCGAGTAGTATGCTACACGCCCCGTTGGTCCAAACCAGTGATTCAAATATCAAAAGACGTATACATATGTAATACCCTCGTGGAATCAGACATTTAGTCCCCTAGAGAGGTAACAATCGAGTGTAGTGCAGCCAGGTCGTACTCAGGGAATTGTCAAACCCTCAACAATTTTTGAAAGATTCTTCCTGGATGACAGATCTCATATCACAATTTTGTTTTACAAATTTTCATTGATCACATGACTATCGGGAAAGATGTTCTTCCCTCTGCAGGTCTCGAAGACCTTGTCCTTGACGTCCCAGGTGACCCCGTAGGCGGACTCCTAGCAACGGGCTTTCAGCTCCTTTTCGGTACGATCCTCCCTTTCGCAATCATCATCACCTGTAACCTAGTGATCATCTCGACCGTTAGGACGGCCGCAAAGAAGCGCAGATTCCTCCAAAGCGTAACCACGGAAGGACGGTCAGAACAGGAGAGACAAGATAACCAATACCTTACACGACTGCTGATATTCGTCAGTGTGGCGTACGTCTTAACTTCTATACCATACAGGCTTTTAGTCCTGGTACTATTGATACCTCAAATTGAACAGATATTTGACTTATCGGACCCGTGCTATTTCATTTTGTATAATATCATGACGTCGTCATTTTACACAATTTGGATTATGAATTATGCGATTAATTTTTACATGTATTGTCTCGGCGGCGGGAAACGATACCGGGAAGATTTAGCGAAGGTCGTGAAGAGAGCAACGTGTTGCTTTGTACAAAAATACGTTAGATGAGCCCAATATGTTTTCGAATAGGCTGCATCGCATTCGCCAATTTCCTCCAGCAGAAATCATTTAGGATTTCCTGTCAGGTGACAGGTTTGACCAATCAAAACCCCGTATTATGCGATTATGGCTGTGCTGTCTGTGCCAAACAAGCTTGATAGCTCTGTTTTGATTGGTCAATACCCAAACTGCTGCTTGAGGAAAGTGGAGAATGACAGAGTGCATGGTGCACTTGCACTGGTGATCTCCGCTGACGGAAAACAAAACGATCATCTATCAACATTTTAGCATAATTCACTGGAAAGATTTACATATCTTAGTCAGTGTTAGTGTTTAAATGATATTCGCATCAATATCTATAGTCGACTTTAGTATGGCCAAACTTTGAAGACCGTCAGTTACCTCACACATGTCACAGACAATCATGAGGTTATTTTTTTTTCAAACAGTTTTCAAGAAGTCCCCCGTGATGCATGATACCTTTCCCGACGCTTTTATGACGAAGTCGGCAGCGGTTTCTAGTCTAAACGTTTAAGCAGAAATGACCATTTTGCCACTGTTGACCGCAAGGCGATGCTTTACTCCTTAGAATGATCTGTGGACTATCTATTTCCTCCTATTTCCCTTCGTATATTGTGTCGACGCTATTAGCCGGTTTTGACGAGTGCTGCTGTGTTAAAGCAGATCCTCTTTGGATTTTAACAAACAAACATTTATCCTTACCTCACGCGTCTCTGAGACAAGACCACTAATGGATATTCATAGGTTGGAGGGTCGAGGCCTATCAATTAGACGAGTGCATGTTTTTAACTCTCAAGTACATATTTGGAGAGGTATTGAAAAAATATTTGTTGTGGCAAGTCTACAGATATAAAGAAATTATTTGATGAAAAAATTAATTTGGAATTTTGCTAATTTGGTAATAGGCGGCGTGTTTTGATATTTTTCTGCCAGTTGGTTGAAAAGAGTGGGAATATCAATGTCTGTCTAATTTGTCGATTATCAAAAAATTCCGTGGTCAACTACCAGTTTATTTTTCACCATTTACTTGCCCGACTGTCCGGAATATCATATCAAAATTTCAGATTCACAACCCCACGCAGTATTTGATACGTCGCGGTCAAACATTGACAGCTTAACTGCTAAAAGGCTTAAAAAATCAATTGTGGTCTTGTCTCCTCTTTTGCATACACCTTTGACACACCATTGACCAGAGTCTAAAACCAAGAGGAGATTACACACAGTGAATGTGCTTTGGTGCGCCTTTTATATCTCAAATAAAGGTGCATAGTCTGGGGAAGGGGTGGCAACAAGCTGATCGTCCTTAGCAGACATGTTGGAATCATCATGAGTTTTGTTATTAACCACTTCCTCGAGGCTATCAATTCCCCTGAAATGGTCACCCGGCATGTTCAAGAGACACAGGGATTTGTTTATAAAATCGTCCAATATAACTTCTCCGCCCCGTAACCTTAAAACCACAATTAGAATGATTACCCAGCTTGGCTTTTATTTTTAAAAAGATGGACATAAACATATGATTGCAAATTAAAACATGATTGGCATCATCATTTTTCGATACACATGTACCAATAATTAATTATAGGCTTCATCAACTCCTGATTTTATATTTTCATTTCGGCAAAGAAGTTACTGGCCGCCATGTATAGTGTTTTTGGCTGCCCCGGGGTTACTGGTCACCCCATGATTTCTTCTAAACCCATATACAGTAGGAAGCCAATGCTACATTCATGATATTTGAACTCGGTACTACATGTATGTAACGATTCGTCAGTTCTGTTTTTGCTAAAGTACATTCATATTTTAAAGTGAATTCTTGTGTCCTTTTTGGGTACTAATTTCATCTTGTTATTGTAGGCTTTTATAGCCCGCACTGTCACTAAAACCAATTGATGTCGTACGTAGCATTTACAGCACACTTTACGTAGGCCAGCGTCGTTATTAGTTTTCGCAAATCACCGAAACGCCAACGCAGAAGCCTGTCCCATTCCTCGACAAACGTGATGAGGAGCTCGAACAATGGGAAAAGAGTTCACGTTTCGGGCGCATTCCGAAAAATAAAATGTTAATTAAGTCAGAACCCGCTCTATCATCGTTTTCTATTGTACGAATAACACTCATTCTCTATTTTGTTTAATTGGTTGCCTGCCACAGCCAAATTCCATAAGGCCAATTAAATTGGCTTGACCTGTCATGTCCTCTAGTTTGAGCAACTAACGAAGATGGCGGTGAATTTACCCTCCCTCGATCACCGCACCTGACAAAATCCTCTGAGAGAGATGTGTGCATCGAGAGTATCGAGAGTATGTATCAATTAATCACATCTATTTTTGACTGATGCAAATTTAGAAACAGTTATTTCTGTTACAATACATTGAATACTCTTACCTGGAGAATGAGTTCTCCAAACTACCTAGAATCTTATCAGGCCTTCTAACTTACCGATCAGACTGCCCTGGATAGTATTTCTTGAGGCCTGGGAGAATGGCTGCCTCACAAGAAAAATATCAAAAATGTGCGCTCATTGGTAGTTTTTAAAACAAGACTGTGTACATGGACAATATCTTATCATATGCACTAAATTTCGAGGTAAATTAACCAGCAGGTTACTCTGTGGTGTACGCACAAAATCAATCCATGCATAATTTGTTCTCGCTTACTATAGGACAAACCAACAGTGACCCGGCGCATTTTTCTCTATATTTGATGCAAATCCTGCTTGAAGAACCTTCTTACCAGATAAACACAACAATATTCCGTTGAAAGACCAAACAACACAGTTTTTCTAACTTATTAAATAAAATTTACTTTCCCAGGACTGGCAAGATCGGCAAACTGGAAGACCTGATAAGATACTCTGCAATTAGGCCATGGAACGTGTGGCAAAAATGTGTCTAGAAAATGGATTCCGTTTGACAAATTAGCGGGCAAATTGAAAACAGTCGTTTTTGGGTAATATGGGGGTGCTGATTTCAAAAATCAATTTTTCTCCCGCGTAAAGTTGCACATTAAGTCAGAAATGAGACCCTTAATAGGGCTTAATTGTCCCAAAGTAGGGGTCAAAAAGTTGATGTCATCGAAACATGTCAACATGGGTATCAAAATGAAGGTCTATGGGGGTACTTTAACATTGCATAGTTTTTGGCCCCTTAACGAACCGTGGGACCCCCAGGGAGGGTCAAAAAGGGCAAAAGTGGTAACTTTGACCCTGTCCCACGATCTTCATAGGGACTATAAATGGATAAAATATGTTTTATTTGACAGTAATCGTCTAGACCTTCAAAATGATACCCATGACAACACTCTCAGGGTAAGGGTTGCCGAGATAGTAATTTTGACCCCTTTTTAGGCTCCAAATTTAAGATCTCGAAAACCAATTGCCCAAGGGTGTCGTCATGGGTATCTATGAAAAGGTCCATGTGAGTACTGTCGAATAAAACAGTTTTTATCCACATGCGGTGCCCATGAAGCTCATGGGAGGCGGTCAAAGTTTCCACTTTTGCCCTTTTTGACCCTCCCTGGGGGGGTCCCACGGTTCGTTAAGGGGGCCAAAAACTATGCAATGTTAAAATACCCCCATAGACCTTCATTTTGATACCCATGTTGACATGTTTCGATGACATCATTTTTTTGATCCCTACTTTGGGACCATAAGGCCCTATTTATGGTCTCATTTCTGACTTAATGTGCAACTTTACCCGGGAGAAAAATTGATTTTTGAAATCAGCACCCCCATTTTACCCAAAAACGACTGTTTTCAATTTGCCCGCTAATTTGTCAAACGGAACTTCACATTTTTCACACTCGTCCCATGGCCTAAATGTGGGGAATTGATTCTCCAGGGTGCTCGATCTTCCTCTCTGTGTTTTACGACGAGGTTTCTGCCAGTGCTTCCCTTGCCGTTGTCAAGTAGTCAGACAAGTTATTTCTGTATTTGATTATCAGCATATTGATAAATGACAACAAAAACTCTCGCCAAGCTAGCGAAACAAACTGAGGTGGTACTGTTGGCTGCCAATTTACTCGTTTTGCCTGATCATGGCTTATGGGTGATGGGTGTGCAAACAACCAAACTAAATTAAACAGCCGAAATGCTTACAGCATCATTGGAATTTCAGACGACATTGGGCCGGACACTGACATGTTTGTATCGAGTAGAATCTAATAAGACTGTTTCCTTTAATCCTCTAAGGAGAATGGCGTGGGTGGGTCACATCGCCGGAACTTCCTACCCAACCGAACAACGAACTTGCATTTTCGGCGACATGCCGGCCCGGAAGCATGCCCATGATACACTGTCAACCTACGATGACCTGTCATCCCTAACTATCAGGCTCCCTGGGAATTAATCATATATTCTCGTCACAAACCAAAGCGAAATTCAGCTTTATTGCCGTCAATCCACATGGCGGTTATAGCTGCGGTGGACTCTTCCCCTTGTTCTATGAATCAGATAACATCAAACCGTCCAGGGGCGGCAGTTACATGTATGTACTGTATATGTTAGAGACAGACTACAGGCAATAGTGATTTGATATTGACCTAAATGAAAAAACCGATGCCGACCCTGTGACATACCGTAAAGTCTTCAGGTGCCGTTCCGTCTTGGAACTAGCCGGTCCACATTTTAGATGTAACCCTCAATAAACATGGCTGTCAGCATCATAACAAACAAGTAGTTTTCCCCATATTTTATCCATCAAATATATGGCGTGGCATTGCCATCCAGATCTCACATGGTGTCAGAAGTTTATACCGAACCTGAAGTTATACTAGTATCAAAGATGGGTGATAAAAATGCCAATTTGAAGTAGCCAGACGGGCTGAACTTCATGTAACAAACCAATCTTGAGTGAGGGTTGGAAACGATGGTACCAACGCTTCAGCATCTGGCTGGACGCTGCAAATAAGACAAAGAAAGTAAACACTTTGCTTCATGATCTGGGCGATGAAGGCATCGAAATATACAGTAGCTTTGAGTGGGCACCAGGTGATCCTGATGCCGATCCAGTCGTGCCAGCTGAAAACAAGGCTGGCTTTGATACAGTTGTGCACAAGTTTTGAGCAGCACTGCCAAATCCGTGACCCGCAATTAATGTTGCATGAAGAATTCTGGTTTAAGTTTAGCCGCCAAGAAGGACAACCGTTTGATAAGTTCCTCAATGACATCCGTACGAAAGCCCAGGAATGCAAGTTTCCAATTGTGCGTGAGGCAGTGCGGGACAAGCTCTTTTTCTCCTGCCTGTCGTCACTGTGAAGAAACGTTTGTACAAAGAGGGTGCTGCCCTCACATTGGATGAGACAATCCGCGTATGTCGGTTGTATGAGAGCACCAACAAAGATGTGGACTCGCTCAAGCCATCCAGTGCTTAAATTGTGTACTATGCTTCTGCCAGACCAAAGCAGAAATTCGACGAAAAGCCAGCGTCGCGTGAAGTCAATCACGCAGCCTCCGGTCAGAGGGCTCTGCCAAGTTGTACCCGCTGTGGTCTGAACCATTGGCCTGAAGAGGAACAGTGCCTTGCCCACGGTAAAACGTGCAACAGTTGCGGAGGCCCCAATCATTTTGGTGCTTATTTCAAAACACCTAACAGGCAAGGCAGGGGTCGTCGAGTACATGAGGTCGCATATTAAGACGTCGACTATCAGGAAGACTGCCTATTTATCGAGTGCGTTTCATACCAGATTGGGGATGTTTCATCGACTGACATCCCAAGTGCATGGTACACCACTGTTCGCGTTGGAGATGCAAAGGTCAAGGTCAAGGTGGACACTAGAGCCGAAACGTGTGTACTTCCGAGTCGTGTCTATGCAAAGCTTAAAGGGGTCAAATGGGCACCAGCTATCCAGCACTCGCCAGCTACTCTGCGTGCATATGGAGGTGGTAAACTCGACCACCAGGGAAAGGTTTCGCTCAAATGCACGGTGGGACCCAAAAGTGGAACTTTTGACTTTCACATCGCAAACGTCAACTCGCCAACTATTCTTGGACTCCAGGCATGCCAGGACCTAGGACTTGTGTGCCCTGGACCTAATTTAGATATGAATGAACTGTCCGCTGAAACAGATGGAGCAGAAAGGATCATTGCAGAGTTTGAGGATGTTTGAGGTCGTGGTTAACTACCAGAGCCGTTTCACATCGAAGTGGACCCTGGTGTCAAACATGTGGTGCATGCCCAGCGGAAAGTGCCAATTAGCATACTATCGAACTTCAAGGAAAATCTTTATATCCTTGTTGATGAAGATGTCCTAGCCTACATAAAAAAACACCGATTGGGTTAATAGTTAAGTTATTGCAGAAAAAAAGATGGCAGCGTGCTCTTGTGTCTCAATCCGAAAGACTTGAATCGGGCAACCAGGAGAGAAAGAGTTCATATCAGCACACCGCAGAAGGTGATCGATAGGATCGGTGCTAAGATATATTACACTGTGCTTGACATGGAAGACGCGTACTGGCAGATCCCTCTCGATGAGGAAAGTTCGTTTTTGACAACATTTACTAACACTCCCTTTAGATAGATAGATAGATAGAATTAGCATTTCTATAGCGCCCCATATCACTGTCGCAATGTTCTGTGGCGCTCCCCACCTAGTTTGAATCACACCCCGAAATAGTCTCGAAATAGAAATGTCTTTAGAGAACTTTTGAATGTGGCCAATGAGGTCTCTTGTCGCAGTGTGGCGTCCAAAGTGTTCCACATTTGGGGAGCAAGAATCTCGAATGCTCTCCCACCAAACGTTTTGAGTCTATATGTTGGCTGAGTTATAATATCCTGCGACCCTGATCTTAGTGGCCGGGTTGGCACGTAGGGAGTGATGAGGCTGCAAAGGTACCCGGGGGCTGTGCCATGTATCGCTCCGTAGACCAGGACCAACAACTTGTAAATCATTCTTTGCTCCACCGGCAGCCAGTGCAATTCCTTCAGGACAGGCGTGATGTGATCAGAGCGCCTAGTTTGGGAGGTATCGCTTTAAAAGGATGCCATTCGGAATCACGCCAGCTTCCGAGATACTGCAAAAGCGCAACCAGCAACTCTATGGTGACATCCCATGAGTGTATTTCATAGCAGATGATATGATCATCGAAGTAGATGATGATCATGACGAAATCTTGCGCGAAGTCATGACACGGGCTAGATAGAACAATCAGAAGTGCAGTAAGCCGAAACTACAGTTAAAGTTTCAGCCATCACTCAGATACCACAGCCAGTGGATCCAGAAGGGGTCCGTAGATTTCTTGGTTTATTGAGCTACCTTGCCCCATTCATTCCGCACATGTCGTCAATCACCGTTCCTCTTGGTCAGCTGATCAAGAAAGACGTCTCGTTCATATGGGGGCCCGAACAGGAAGAAGCTCTCGGTACGTTGCGCCACCTGGTGGCCAGTGAACCAGTGCTTTGGTTCTTTGATCCCAAAAAGGAAGCGACTATACAGTGTGATGCATCGTCCACCGGATTGGGGGCCTGTCTGCTAGAGGAAGGCCAACCTGTTGCCTATGCGTCGAGGTCAATGTCATCTGCAGAGACTAATTAGGCCCAAATTGAAACAGAGATGCTAGCGATTCTCTATGCAGCTGAAAAGTTTCATCACCTTATCTATGGCCGTACTGTCATAGTCCATTCGGAGACAATCTTTCAAAAGCCGTTGTATAAATAGTCCCCACGACTGCAACTCATGATACTGCGCGCAATGAAGTACGATTTGCATATCAAGTACCTAACTGGCAAGCACATGTACATTGCAGATAAGCCGAGCCAGTCTGGCATCTGGTGACTCTGGTGAACAACAGTTTTCCGAAGCTGACAAACAGGTCCACACGATGGTCACCAGTTGCCAATATCCGAGAGCCGCAGAATGCAACTCCAAACCGCAACTCATGAAGACAAAGTGCTGCAGGAAATCAGTCGCTATGCTCACTTTGGATGGCCAACATATAAAGGCAAAGTGTCACCAGACGCGCAGTGTCACTGGCCCATTCAAGAGCAGCTCCATATGGCAGAAGACATTGTGTTACGGGACCACAAGAGTGTTGTTCCGGTCAGTTTGAGATCAGACTATCTCAAAATAATTCATGCAAGTCATCTCGGCATTTGAAACGCAAAGCTCGCGCAAGGCAGGTACTTTACTGGCCAGGACTGTCATCGGACATTGAAACGCATGTTGCAGGTTGCGGTTCAGTCGCAATCAGCAAAAGGAACCAATAAGCCCACATGAAATCAAGGGTCGCCCATGGGCCAAGTTAGGCTCAGACATTTTCACCTATCAGAAAGACTATCTTATGGTCGTGGACTACCGGTCGAAATATCCTAAAGTATTTTAGCTGCCATCAAAAACCGCGACAGCTGTCATCCAGAAGCTGAAAGAGCGCTTCTCGCGATATGGCATACCCGAAGAACTGGTCGCTGACAATATGCCATAGAGTAGCCGTGAACTCCGGTCATTTGTAGACGAATAGGGTTTTAAATTGGTGACCTCAAGCCCACGGTGTCGACAGAGCAACAGTCTTAGCGAACTGAATGTGCAGACTGTTAAAAATCTGCTAAAAAGGCAATTGGTGATAGGCAGACCCATTTTTCGCAATGTTAGATTTTCGCGACTCGCCAGTGTCGGGAATGAACTATTCACCGGCTCAAATGCTAAAGAACCGCCACCTCCGAACAACGATGCATGTGAGTGAGGAGCTCTTGAAACCAGTGATTCCTGAGGATGTGACAGCTCAGCTCCGCCAACGCCAGGCCGTCCAGAAAAAATACTACGACCGTAGGACCAGAAAGCTTCCTGAGGTAAAAACTGGAGAAACTGTCCGTATTTGTAAGGACTGTCAGTGGCAGCCGGCCGTCGTTAAAGACATTCATGAGACCCCCAGGTCTTACGTTGTTACCTCCGATAATGGTGCCGATTACCGCCGTAACAGGCGCCATCTCCGTCAGTCACCTATTAAGCCGTTTGCCCAAAAAAGTCTGAATTCGAAACGGAGAATGCAGACCCCCCGGCCACAGACAGAGTCGACAAGTGAAGATATGCCCATGGCAACCCCAGGAACTCCAAGTGTTGCTGACCCCATACAGCCTTGCAGAGTCAGTGGCAGGACCAGGTCTCTACCCATTTGGGCCAAGGACTATATATGTATATATATATTTATTTATTCCTCCTATGCAGAAGAAGATATACAAAATAGTATACAATAAATTTAACAGAGTGTATGAGGAGTGAGTGCATTATTTACAGGTAATTTGGTAATTAATTGAGTGAGCTGGTTAATACCAGCACTCCGCTGCAATTTGCAGCAATGACATGTTATCTTCTAGGTCGCTGCCAGGTATTTGCTTACCTAGCAATGTCTCTGTTAGATCATTGTCATTCATGTTCCACAGTGCCGCGGACACCTCTACGGAGCATTCGTCTACGGCTCTTTCCCAGAATAGGTCTCGCTTTACCGCGAGACCCGAGCACTTGCAGAAGAGATGTCGTGGTGTGTCCGTGTATGCGCTTTTACAATGTGAGCAATATATAGGCTCTTGCAATATGACAAATGTGTTCAGCTTTGCAAGAAAAGCATATCTATGTTTACTCCTCGGGTCCTTTTGGGCGGACAGCCAGAGGAGGGACGGAAAGTCCAACGTTTTCTCAATGTTCAGAATTCTGGTTAGTTCGCAGTCCTTGTTACACGCGGACACGAAGTTAACATTTTCATGAGTCTCTATGGCTAATCGTACAGTCGATTTCCAGACGGATTTGTGAGGGAAAAGAGCTGGGTCCGTGGCGGCTAGTTCTAAGTAATCCGATAGATGATATTTATATAACGTGTCCCTGAGCAAGGGAACATAGCCAATGCACTCCTTACTGCGGGTAGTTCTGTCCTGCATGGATAGGTACCTGAGTCTGAATACCGTCCACGGGAGTTTGCATGGCGCTTTACTTAAGGCTACAAGTTGACCAAGGAACTGGAGACGTCTAGCGTCCACTGAAGATTGAATACAATGGCTCCCGATCATTGCTTGAGCCACTAAAGTCCTAGTCATTCTCGGAAATCCTTGCATCCTTTTCAAGCAAAAGCGGTGTGCCCTTTCGAGGATCATCGTTTCGCGCGCAGACAGATTGTTCCAAATTTCACTACCGTAGAGCGCTCGGGGGAGGCATACGGTGCAGTAGAGTTTGAAAGACGAGGCTGGATTAAAACCAGAAGGTTGAATCCCCGGACCTAGGATGCACATTAACGTATTTTTCAGCTTCTGGGCGGCGGCTATTACTTGCCTCAATGGCTTGGAGTGCTTATCCTGGGATACCCCAAGGTGCACACAAACATCTGTTTCCCTGACTTGTTTGTTACCCAAGTGCCAATTGCGGAGTGGCTTCGCTCGTTCCCACTGTCTCACGCTTTCACCGAATACTATTATCAGGCACTTTTGTCCATTGTAGTCGTATCTCCACTTAATTGCATACTGGTCACAGCACCCCATCATGCCGTCTAATCCAAACTTTGAGAGCGATACCAGGGTGAGATCGTCCGCGTGGCAAGGCGATCCACAGTTCACGTCTTCGATTTTAGCACCGACATCTTACTGATCAAGGTTGTCAAGAAGTTCGTTGATGTAGAGTAGGTACAACCAGGTTGAGAGTACACCACCTTGTCTGACAGACTGTTTTAGCGCAAACCACGGGGACATAGTATTACTGACAATCACGCAACTTTCAGCATCCACATAGCAGTTTTTGGTCAAGCGCCAAAGCTTGCCTTGCACCCCAAAATTAAAAAGCTTGTAGAAGAGCCCGTTATGCCAGACGGTATCGAAGGCTTTGGATGTATCCAAGAAGCACGCGTACACTTTCGAGTTCCTTTCGAGATTGTGACGGATTGTTTCCTGGAGCACGAAGGCAGTGGATACACAACTGCGCTTCTTTTGGTAGGCACTTTGCTGGCGATTAGGGAAAACTATATTGTTGTCTTGCGTCCATCGATTCAGTTTCTCTAGCATCAGTTTTTCTAACAGTTTGTACAGAACAGGTAGCAACGTTATCGGACGATAACTCCCTGGTTCGGCCCGATCCTTTCCCCCACCCTTATGTATAGTGTGGATAACTCCGTTCTTGGCACTGGCCGGTACATGCTCAGATGTCAGTATCACGTTAAGGAGATTTGTGAGCGTTGTATGGAGGATGCGACCTCCATATTTGATGTGTTCGTTCGTGAGGGAATCGTGACCTCCTGCTTTCCCACACTTAAGTCCACGAATCGCGCGCGTAACTTCCTCAAAAGAGAAAGGGTGGTCGAGGCCGTCTATCTGTATCTGCTTTGACCTTTCGTCCATGTCTTGCACTGACCTGTCTACTTCACACCTAAACGTTTCATCATATCTCAGGTCGCATTTCGGAGAATAAAGCTCTTCAAAATATGCGGCCCACTTATTCGCGATGTCCGAAGTGTCATAACACATTTCCCCTTTGAAGCGCATAGGGGGAGGGGGCCTGTTTGGCGTGAGTTTACGGCTTTTTAGCAGTCTCCAGAATTTGTCCTGGTCTACCTCGGCAAGCTCGTCCAGTTCTGCATAGAAATTCGCCTCCAAGTCGGCATTCTGCTTTCGCAGAGCCGCTCTGAAAGCCCGTTTGGTCTCTTTGTGCAGTTTGAATTCCTCCGAGTCCGCGGATCTGGGTTTGTCTGCTTGCACCCACAGGTGGCGTGCCTGTTTCATTTGCTGATAGATAGGCTTGAGTTTTTCATTCCAGTTCGGTCTGCACTTCATACGCGAATTCCTCCGTTTGGGAATGGAGAGATCAGCTGCGGTGACCATTGTGCGAACTACTGATTCATACAGTGCATCAATTTCGGCGTGCGTACGCGCAGTTGACGTATCGACCTGCGGGAGGTTTCTTTCGAGTATTGCTCTGTAGTCAGTTATGCAACAGAAGTTGTCTCTTATGCACCGGTCCCAATTGTAGCGCACAACTAGAAATCCCCGAGCAGTAGTGTTGTCTGAGGCGCCAGTATGGGACATTTTTACTACTGCACAGATGGGTAAATGGTCCGATGTGTTTATGCCATTTTCTTGCAGTATAACACAATCACTAGCCGATTCCATCAGCGAAGCATTCACTAGGATGTGATCAATAAGGGTTTTGTTGGCCCCCTCGAACGGATCAAAGGTATAGGTGGGGCCCTTGCAGATATTGCTGGCGGGGACAGATATAAGTCCAGAGTTTGAAAGGAAGGCGTTCATTGCGCGTATCCTTCGACTAGTAACGCACAGCGGCACCCTTGTCCCGTCGATTTTCACGTTAAGATCCCCCATGATGATCACCTCACCAAGGGGGCTGTAGTAATCATACAGCTGAGATAAGTAGTCCACGTATTCGATGAAGTAATCGTCCGGGTGGTTCGAGCTTGGGAGGTAAGCCACAATGATTGTGATCATCCTATACCCCGTAATACTCAGTGATATTCCCACTGTTCTATCGCTATCCAGGTGCAGGTCGGTGATAGAGGGTGTAAGATCCTTGCGCCATAGGAGGGCCACACCACCTTTACCACGGCGCACCTTATCGGAGATAAATAGGTCTTTATCACAGACTACATAAGCAGAAAAATCATTGTTAACGGACTCTAAGAACTGGGCCGAGTCAGGATATAGCCAGTGTTCTGAGATTCCCAAAATGTCGAGATTCCGGGAAGTGAGCAGTTTGTCCACATATAGTGACCCGGACATTATGCCGCGCGCATTCCAGCACGCAAGAGATAGGTTACGAGACGAGCTATCCATGAAACGATTGTCTAATCCATCCACTCCCGACAGAGGACACCGGCTGGCCAGAAGTCCTCATGGAGCAACATGTCCTTGTCCTGTAGGTCAACAATGACTTTAGCTGACTGGGTGCCTCTAATTTTGCTTTTCATGAGTCTAACGTGCGGCTCGCTCACTTTGTGACCAACTAAGAACCTAAGTATTGAGTCAACGGTGGTCCGGGGCGAGATGAACCCCACGAATAGGGGCGCCCTCCGCCGTCGAGGTTTTCTGGTCACGCCAGTGAATTCCCCGCAGCCCTGCTCGTTCGTTCTGTAGCTATCTACCCCAGAGTCGATATCCGGGTTCGGTCTGTTCTTTACCATGCACTGATTGGAGAAGACGACTGTTTCAATTTGCTTTGGTGGAGGGACCGCTCGTTCAGTTTGCTGGGTAGTGGGGGTGATCATCCGTTCGATATGCTGGGGTTTGGCCCCCACTCGTTCAACTTGCTGGGGCGGGAGGATCCCTTGCTCAGCCCTCCTGGCCAAGGCTGCTCGTTCTGAATGGTGGACCGCTGATGCATCACCGAGAGGTTGAGTGCCTTTGACACGAGTGGATGGCTGGTTTCCCGCGACCGTTTGTGCGCTGGCATCCTTATGTTGCTCATTGCGGGTACGAGTAGCATAGCTATCCTTTTGGGACTTCAATTCGTTTGCTACTTTCCTTTCGGTATCAGAGGCCTTGGACTTGACTGCGTCAAGCCCTTTGCGCAGATCTTTGAATTTAGAGTCAAGTTCATTCAAGATAGTCTCGGTGTTTTTGACGTCCGTTTTTACCTGTTTGACGTCATTGCGCAACTTGGCCACACCCGAGTCGCGCGTATCCTTTATGCGCTCAAAAGCAATTTTCACCTCCTTGAATTCTTTCGGCAGATTCTCAAAGGTCTCACATTTACCCCGCAGTCTCTCGTTATCCTTAGCTAGGGCCTCGCGTTTCCGGCTCGCATCCGACAACTCCGAACGCGTGTCACTGAGATCCCTTTGCAGTTTGTGGCACTCTGCCTTTAACGAGGAGTACTCCTGCTGGTGCTCCTTTAGGGCAGCGTGAAGGCCTTCGTACGCTGCTTCACAGGCCTCCATCCTAGCAAGTACGGAAGCGATATCGGATTTTGTCTGTTTAACGAACGTTTTGCCTCGATTCGAGATTTTGTCTGGCTCTTGAGAATCAGTAACTTTATCCCGAATTCGGTTCAGTTCTGTCTCAAACGAGCCCACAGATTCTTTCAGCGCAACGATATCGGTGATCGGATCGTTCAGAGTTGCGTGGTCTTTTTCATCCTTTTCCCGGTGCAGATTAGTGACCTGCGCTTGCAGGTTACCATTTTCAGCATCGAGCCTTGAGACAGTTGCAGTAAGTTCTGCAAGTTTGACTTTGTTTGCATTAAAATCGTGTGACACTGCTTTATTAAGCTCTTTATACTGTTCGAGCTCAAGCGCGAGATCGCTATGAGTGTTTTTGAAAGAAGCCATGTCATTTTCAAACCTGCACACACACGCGCAAATGTCCGCCATTGAGAGAAGCTTTGGGCCATGCACTGGATTAGTATTTGCGGTTATGCGAATGTTTGAGGTTTCCTGATCGGTTTCCGCTTCAACACCTTGCTCATGTACATCTACACTGGTAGCGCATGAGTTGGCAGGCGCGATTCGGACATGGCGCATGGCTAGGTCGAGGATCAGCTGCCTTCTATTGATATCCGCAGGGGTTGAACCTCTGCTATGCGAGCGATAAACCTCATAAATATCGTGAACTGTGGCCCCGTCCAAGAAAGACTGGAGCAAATAACAGTCATTAGCATTTTTGACGTGCTTGGTCCCACCACCCTTGGTGCTTTTGCGTTTGATGGGTTCGGAAGTCGGACAATCGTCTGGCCGGGCTGCTTTAGCCTTATCGGACAGCCATGATCTAAACAGATCTATCTGCACAGTGTTCTCTCCTGTCAGCTCGAGTAATCTTTCGACGTACGAGTCTTTAGGGAGATTTGAGAGTTCTCATTGAAAGTGGCCGTACCAGGCCTGATCAGCGGGTATATCGCCACTTTCGCCATTGTCGGACAACATGGATGCCTGTGAGGAAACCGAAGGAGAATTTAACTCCCTTGAAAGTCCTTCTGGCGTGAGATCTGCGTTGCTCTCAAAACTCATTGTGACATCATTAGATTCCTCACCTCTAGTTGTTTATATTCCGGTTGAAGACGGGTAAGATAGTCCTCGCTATGTTGGGTTATCCGAAGAAAACTAACACCGGTCCTTGAAGATCGACCAGCTCTGCCGCCATCTTGAATTCCTTATCCTTATAAACTATGCTAACCGTAAAATGTTGGCCATCTTTGGTTCTCAAACAATGTAGTTCCAATGATCGAGCCTAAAGGCGCTTCTAAGACAATATTCTTCTTTCAAGGACTCTGTATCTGCGCGCGAAGTTATGTTCACTAGTTTTCATGCGTTATTGTTAAAGTAAGTTTTGCGCAATTGTTTCGCGTTACTTGTGTGTGTTTCATATACGCGTACGTAGTTAGGACAATTAGGGCAATCGTTTCGATCCGCGCCAAGTCAGCATAGTGACATCTATAGTCAGTTGGTCCAAGCATCCATGTTCTTGAGCGTTGCCTTGTATCGTTTTTTGGTTTTCAGTTAATAGTTTATGGTTTTATAGTTTTATAGTTTAAAGTGTTGGCGCAAAGTTGGACCGCAACAAAACTGCAAAGAGGGATGTGAAAAACTGTAAAGTCTTCAGGTGCCGTTCCGTCTTGGAACTAGCCGGTCCACATTTTAGATGTAACCCTCAATAAAAATTACTGTCAGCATCATAACAAACAATTAGTTTTCCCCATATTTGATCCATCAAATGTCTGGCGTGGCATTGCGTCCAGATCTCACAGACCCCACACTGGAATGCATCGGGACACGGCTTGCGACATGCCATAATGAAAATCGAACAAGGATATGGCTACAGCCCCCCCCCCCTCCCCTCCCCCGCCCCCGCCTAAACACGCAGGAACACACTCCGAAAAGGGCTTACGAAAATCACCAGAAGCCAATTACTTCTATCATTTGGTCTTAATACATGTACATGTATCTGAATTGTTTCATGCACTTTTCCTCCCAGACATACCAATGCGGTGTTCTTCCATGAAATAATCAATTAATTGTCAGATTCGCCGGTTATGACATAAAGCGTGTCCCAAAATAAACTAACTGAAAGTCCATAAAAAAATGGCAAACAGTTCTAAAACACCTGTTCCCAAATTTTTATTTCTTCCAACCATTTGTGATAGTACTTGGCATGTGGGCCCTTGGTGTCACGTGCTAATACATTAGCCTGATATTGCAAAATGTTACCATTGTTACGGACGATGAAATTATGACGACTGGGAAATCTAAAAATGAACATATCCTGAACAGTGATTTCATATTGCCACCTACTCTGCGTAAGTAGATTCCAATCCAGGCTGATCACCTCTGACCCTCCCCGGACAAACATCACTCTGTTATTGGTAGTGTCCATCAAAAGATCCGTAATGCTTTCTTTGGATTTTGGAATACGGAATACCTTCTCTTGAATTTCGCTGGAGTTTCTGTTGCGAAGATAGAGTCTTATAGTTCCATCAAGGTCAGGTAGCTTTTTACAAGTAGCGAAATCACCGAAATTAGTGAGAGATGTGACCCATTCAGTGCCAATGTGTTTGTGTATAAGTTTTTCTATGACAAAGTATATAATCCGCGGATTTTTCGTTTTCTTCTGCACGAAGCCAATAAAAACTAAAACTTTGCCTCGACGTTTCTCATCATGACAATACAGTAACACTCTATCAGGTTTTCCCTTATCAATAATAAACCTATGTGAAAGACAACTTATCTTTTGGATTTTTCTATCATTTGGTCTTAATACAGTTATCTGAATTCTTTCATGCACTTTTCCTCCCAGACTTAACAATGCGGTGTTCTTCGATGAAATAATCAAGAAATTGTCATATTCGCCGGTTATGATAAAGGAGCCTTTGAGTTTTATACCAGAATGTGAATAGCAAATCTCCGAACTAACGTTCCTTAAACTGTATAGCCACATGATTGTGATCAGATGCTTTGGTTGAGGAAGAAAGGTAGTTACAATGATCTTGTCTTCTTTCATGTGGTAGTAGACATCATGACTATATTTTATAGCTGGTTTCATGGCCAATACCTTTCGTTTATAGTAAGATAAGTTAACCTGTAATAATACGGCGGTATTTTACCATGTTAAAGGGAGTGTCGCTTGGAAACTCTTATAACATCGGGAGCTTTTATTGGCACGGTAAAAATCTAATGCGGGAATAAGCTTTCATTGATAAATCTGAGGAGTTTCAAGGACCCCAAATCACTTGTAAAGTTCGAGGAATACTGGTCTTTCACTGGTATTCGTTTTCGTAGAATTTACATGATCTCATCTCGAAAAATAAGACAATATTTACGATCAATGCCATCAATTTGTTCATTGATTTCGCAACATTATCGGTAACGTGCCCCTTGCGGATTCGTAAAGTCGAGAGAATCTGCCTCGTCCAGTTTCTATGCTTGCAGATAAATGAATAAGGTTCACTGTCGGTACTTTAAACTGTTGGAATAAGAGGAGAAAGGAATATGCCATTTTACATGTTGTATGATTTTTGAAGATGTTCTTAAGTTTCTTTTTTGGGAGTCTTGAATGCCTACCGCTACCAAATACAATAGACTATCCGATGAAAATTGATGCTCCACTCGGGCTGAAAGGGTGGATGTCGTCCTGGGTGCCGACAAATGGTATCCAGGTTCGAGATCGACTGGACAATAAGCACCCTGGGTGCCATTACACTAGACAAATAGCACCCAGCTTCTTTTTGCCTGGCTTACGGATCTTAGGGACGAGGACGTTTCTTGCAATCTCGTTTTATCTCGCGCCGTGGTACTTGTGGCATGAGCAGTGCGCGAAATAAAAAGAACAGATAAACAGAAAAAAACGCGTTTAGGCCTAAAGGTCTTTGAAAGCACATTTCGGATGATTTATTCAGAAAAGGTATATAGGAGGGATATATCCGAAATGTGCTTTCAAAGACCTATAGGCCTAAACGCGTTTTTTTCTGTTTATCTGTTATTTTTATTTCGAGCACTGCCAATGCCGCAAGTACCACGGCGCGAGATAAACGAGATTGCAAGAAACGTCGTCCCTAAGATCCGTAAGACAGGCAAAAAGAAGCTGGGTGCTGTTTGTCTAGTGTAATGGCACCCAGGGTGCTTATTGTCCAGTCGATCTCGAACCTGGGTACCATTTGTCGGCACCCAGGACGACATCCACCCTTTCAGCTCCACTCGGTGCCCCAGGTATGTGTACACATGGAAGCCTACAGCACACGAAATACTGTACAAAATATACACAGCGGTTTGTCTGGTATACTCTGTTTCCTCACGTATACCGTCTTTGGGCGCCATATGCAAGAGGCCTGAAGGGATGAATACCTCGCATACCTAATACAAAGGTTAGGCCTAGTGGATTGGACTAACTGGCTCAGATCGTGGCGCGGAGACACCCACCACTTGCAGTCCACTACCATTGGTCGATGGTATTTTAAATGAATTGAATGGGTTGTATTACCAGACAATCGTGTTTGGGCTTTATTCATGGCGTGACGGAGGCGGAGCAAATTGACAATGCCTATTCACGTGGGCAAAGAAAAACCGGCCCGCATGTGGTGAACCCTATTGCGTACCCCACCCAATATGGACACTGTTATTTTTATTAGCGGTATAGGAAGACGGTATACGTGAGGAAACAGAGTATATTTTGCCATATTGTGTTCAGTACAGTTTCTAAGGTTATTTACTTCCCCTGCTAATTCCTCCGACAGGGTTTCCACGTTCCCGCTTGCCTCAAAGTTATTTCTTAATGAATATTCTTTGCATTCTCCATCTTTTCTTTGCAATTACTATTGAGAGTGTAACATAGGCTATCCTAACAGCCTTTTGCTATCATCGCAAACATTATTTGTATACCGGAAGACTGTGGTCTCTTTTGTAGTCACTTACGAAAACCATTGTGGAAACAGCTGACAGTACCCGGGAATCCACGCGCTGCTCGCGAATTTTCAACGCCGCCTAGTAAACAAAGTTGTAAGGTTATGCAAATGAGCTTCCTTATATGGAACTAGTGACGTCTCATAGTAGTTGATAATTTCGCTACAAATGTCAGTACTGTCAGACTACAGACTCCTTAACAAGTGCAATTAATATTAGAATATTTTCGCTTGACTGTGTACCTGTCCGAAACCCGAACTATACCTATGCGCTCGAACTACTCGTATTTGACAATGAGCTCTCTGCTCAAGTTTTCCAAACACGGTTATAGGAGGAGCTGTACGGAGGGCAACGAAATCCAGTGGTATCTGCATTAGAGATCGTCCATAAACGTGAGTGTATTTTACAATCGAAGCAATCTCAGGATTGGGTTGTTCAGCCTCTTACTTCAATTCTATCATGAAAAACTGACCAAGCAAATACTTTAGCGGCCAATGATTTACTCTAAAAATCCTAACAAGCCTTTTACCCCTCCCATTTGGCCGTTGGCCAAACCAAACTGGGACTGAGCTTAACTGAGACC
The DNA here is from genome assembly GCF_910592395.1 of Lineus longissimus. Classification (NCBI taxonomy): domain Eukaryota; kingdom Metazoa; phylum Nemertea; class Pilidiophora; order Heteronemertea; family Lineidae; genus Lineus; species Lineus longissimus. Next base: position 12,886,294 of record NC_088317.1, on the reverse strand, counting down.
GAATTCTAGTTGATAAATTCCATCCTAGGTGGCAGCACTGAATGACAAAAGTTTTGGCCACCAAGGAGCTAGTAGGTGCACTAAAATAACTGAAGTTTATGTGATATTATTGTGAATACATGATTAGTCAGTATATATCCGGTTAACTTGCAGCTATTTTCGGCGGAACCGTTTTATTATGTGATGTGATCACCTAATTCATCGTGACAAAAGCACTTTCACTCAGTCGGCCCCAGAGATGTTGTCACGAAAGATATCTCCGTGAACAAGAACAAGAACGAGGTGAAGTCGTATTTGTTCTCTGAAGGCGTGAGGCTCTTCCATATCTCAGAAAAGTCCACATTCCTGAGAAAATGCGGTGATCAGTTCATTGTACATAGGCTACATGCATTGAATAGAGCCAAAAGTGTACTGCATTCTGTTGGAAGCCCTCGAGAACTGATGACGTAGTATGCAAAAAGGGAATCGCCTCGTTCTCGGAGTGCAACTGAACCTCTCTTATTGTTAGGATTGTGCAACACATTAGCGAGCGATACCTCGTAACGGACGAAAAGAAATATATTCAACTCCTGGCAAAGTCATGTGACCAAAATTTTACATTATGCGACCTAGGTCGTTTCTCTCTGGTGTAGGACATTTATTACTGTTGTAACGTGTTTAAATGTCCTAGGGCAAAGTGTCCCGGGGACGAAGGGTTATATTAGCTAGTTTCCGCATCGATTACGATTACGATTACGATTACAATTTGTGTTTGACGTCATCGATTTTTGGTGCTACGTCATCCCCGGCGAAATCGTCGATGGTACTTTAGTCTCGTTCTTACGAGGATTCCGGCTGATCTTCGTAAGTCGAAAAACGATTACATGGATTAGCGAAAAGCCTATTTTCCACGCTACATATCAAATTCAAGGTGAAATATTCATTGAAGAATACTTTAGAACATATCTGTCAAACATAGGAACTGCATTTAATGTGATCAACGGCGATTTTGATCATGTTTTAGCGCCGAGAAAAGTGCACCCAGAGCATGAGAGCAGAGTATAGGGCCTATATTACAGTTCACCAAGTCGTTGGTGTGAATGCGGAAACAAAATTGCTGGTTCATGCCGGTTTTGAGAGTATTACGATTACGACTTTGAAATCGTAATCGTAATCGTAATCGTAAGCGATGCGGAAACTCCCTATTATGTGTTTTCTATCAGCGGTATTAAATGTCATGGGTCTTCTACATTTAAGACTGCAACACCGGAGGTGAAAATAATTTTATTTTTCAGGGGAGTTACGTCCAGTGAGAAGGACCAAGATCTGATATTTTAATCGCACACTGGACTATTTGGTTAGCCCAGACTACAGTATGATGGGTCGTAGATCTCTGTCATTCCGGCAGGAACTAACTCTGACCACGATCTGTTATTGATTGCGGAGAATTAAGATCAACTTCGCTGATTTTTCTCGATGAAGATGACCATTATTATTATCGCGGTAAAACATTGTCATCGAATCTGACTACTAACCTTCGCCTTTTCACGGGAATATATAACACTGCCCTCTGCCTTCCCTAAGAGTAAAATGCCAGCTTCATATCTGCTGAACTGGCAAAAATTATTTTTCCGGTCAAAATTGAACGTCTGGCATTTTGGATCACTGATACAGTTTGAAGAACATTCGAGAATCGACGAGACGTCCGCGAGATTCCGGTCCGGTGTGACGATAGAGACGTCCCGTCGATTGGTCTTGAACGACGCAGAAAGACCACCAATATACGCGAGGCAAACAGGTTGGTAGTAAATATATAAGATTACGAAAACTGCAAAACATGTAACCATTTTTGTAGAGTAATTTGACTTCGCAACCTGCATGAAATGTTCACAAACAACGATCGCGCTAACAACAATATAAAATGCATTCAGAGATCGCTTTAAAAATAATGTGATTGCGTCGACAGAAAAAACACCACATTTCTAGTATTATCATTTTCATATATCGCTTTTCTGTGTAGCGTCACGATGGAAATTCCTCCATAAACCTCTATTTTGATTATTTATTTATCTATAAAACCTCCTTGTAGAAGATAACCTGTATCATACATAAAACATTTCATATCATTAGAATAATAATTGAGGAAATTTACATACAAAACCTGAAGTTATAACCCTGACAAGACCAACTACAATGTACTCCAAGGTACAGCGTACAATGTGTAATTAAAATTAGAAAACCCGCACCAGGAGGCCTTCCATTACCTTATTCTGGGATTGCCTCTTGCTGAAGTCATCCGCGTGGAGGAGTGCCCTCAGCACGGACCGACCGAGCCGTCTGACCGAATGCCAAGGCGGAAGGGGAGCATCCAGTTTCACAGATGGACTCGCTGAGGGTACCCGCCAAAGGGCGACCCCCCACAAATATACTTAGCAAGTAGTGACATATTCAGATTTCTTACAGAAGAGTCCATTTTAAAATAATTTTATATTGTTGAATTTTATAATTGCTCACAACAGGGTTAACTTTTTGAATGTCTATATGACCAATTCAGCGTTGTCAAAATATAAACGTGTTAAAGCCTATGCATAATAGGCCAGTAACAATAGCCAGCTTTGTTTTGGAACCAAAATACGACCAAAAGCTGACTCCCCACCCACCTGTCCATCAAAACACAGTTTTCGGTGGCAGTGAGAGGGGCATTGTCTCTTCCTTTCTAAAAGTACAACCTGCATATACGGGAGAATCCAACTTACCTCGACGCGAGTCCATGTCATAAACATTTTTCTGAGTTCTAATAATACCGTAATGTAGTAGGGGTAGCATGGTAGATCGAACAGCTTGTATTACCTAATGGTGTTCTTCATGGGCATGCCTTTTGTAGGCCTTTAGTCCCTCAATAGAATGATGTGAAGGCTAGACATTTCTGTGGGGCAGGACTTCAACTTGTCCAGCGCGCAAGATTGAGGGGTATAATAATCGTAAACGATCGTAAAAGCTTTAGTTACGAGGCTTGGGTATTAGGACGACTAGATGAAATAATTATAGTGAATAACCGTAAGCCACAATTTGTAGTGGGATTACTTTATTCTGTAATACACTATTAACCTTTTATTCAAACACAATGTACGGTAACGAAATCATTTAACATGTACTGAGCAGACTACTCGTCATTTTCGGGGTCAGAAAGGAACTCTAAACCATCAACGTGCTCTTCATCTTCAATAACTAGGTCATTGATACCGATATTAGCATGTTCTGCCACAAGGCCACTTACACGCCAGGCAACACGCACTGCCTCATCAACAATTCTCTCCCACGCTAGTCCAATCATTCTTACAACTTCTCTACGCGATATAGGCGGACAGTTACCGTCATCGTCGGTATTTCCTACGTTCCACGCCTTCCAGATCGCCCTCAGTCTCGATTTAAAAGCATACATGATCGTTAAATCCAGTGGTTGGACACGCGAAGTACAACCTCCGGGAACAAAGTCCAAGCCGCCACCCAAGTTCTCTACTGCTTCTCGAAACAGTCCATTAAGGTGAGCGGGATACCGGTCCACAACTAGCAAAAATGCAGCTCCATCAACGAAGTCGGTGAGCACTGTTTCAGCCCATTGAACTAACGATTCGATTCTAGCCCATCCATTTGGGCTGGATGTTAACTGAAGAGAAATATGCAAAATGTTCAGTTCTTCATCGACGGAAATCTAAAAAGTTTTACTAGATTACAGCTTTCTCAGTTACTACTCCAATAGGCACAAGGAAAGAGCGGATTTTTACCTAGTAGGATTTTGTGTTGATATGACTTACCCTAACGTTTTCGGGTGCATGCTCCCCCAGTTCTTGCATAACACGTCCGTGCGGAACTAGTCTACGGAAACTTATCTCGGCAATTCCTTTCCTCCCATCAGCTGCAATCAGTAAAGTGACTGTACATCCTTCTTTCGGGTTGCCCCTGGAAGATGGGATATCGGTGTCGCGGTTTCCTTTGTTGTCCATCGAGTAGTTCGGAGAAAAGTCATAACGGACGAACGTTTGATTCATATTGAAAAGATGATCTGGTTGAATGTTCTGTTCTCGTGACGTGTCTGCAACTTGTCTCTGAAATGCTTCAACAAGTTCTGCAGCATTCGGTGGTATCTTTTTGGAGTCCTTTGTGGCGCGCCTGTAACTTATTCGATGCCTGAAATGAAATAAGCATGTCTATTACACGGACCGAAAGTGAATGGTACTGTGCCTGCGTTCTTCGATAGAAATGGGACGACGCCGTTAGGGTCAACGAACAATAGAAACGTAATACATTAATATGATTCACCTTTGCATGAATCCCTTCAGCCATGACTGTGATGCCCGAAAGTCCAGTCTATGGGGGCGGTCCCTCTGTAAAAGTTCCATATCTCCATCTGGCAATTCCCCGATCCACTGACGAAATTCCCTCGTTGCTTGTCCTGTGAGATCTTGCCCAGCTACGGGAAAACCCAGCGTCCTTCTATTTCGATACCAGTCTGCTAGAGAATCTTCCACCTCGGGCCAGAAACCTTTAAGCACAAACAATGGCCTAATTATCAGCTGTATACAATCATATGACTTTTCTGTGAACAAGCAAATAGTTTATGCTTAAAGAGATCAAAATCTTTATTTAGACTGGCTGAACGTTGTAAAAATAACTAAATAGGTGATTACATCTTATGCAGTTCATTGACTGGAGTCAGTAATGTTATGCACGATATGCAATGTTACCTTGATGCCAGCTCACGACCCGGGGAACTCGAAACTGCTAAATTTTAAGAATGGAAGCTTATTTCCACCTTAGGTTTTAACCGGGCCGTTCAAAACTCCCCATTTTTACAAGCGTTTCGCGATAGGTTTCCTTTAGCCTGTGGAAATCGATTGCTTACCGTTGCCAAGTTGCCAGTATCTTCTCATTCGTCGTCGTCGTTGTTGACCCTCTACAAACTCAGTTCTAATGTCATCTTCGTTTCTTATCCAGTCCCGAAATGTCGGCGCCCGAATATTTCGGAATCTTGCAAAATGAGTTGGTGTCTGCCCATGTTCCAGCCCTTCTAAATGAGCTAACCAATATTCGTCCAAATAATCGATTTTTTGCTGTAAGGAGTATGCCTGAAGCCGTCGCCTTGGCGGTCCCCCAGCCTCGTCCATCGCCGTATTTGAACAGCATGAGGAAAGAACCAAAATAATCCAAAAGCAGATCATTCGTCTTCGTTTGGAAAACAAATTTTGCAGTGTGGGCCTTGATCAGGCGCGTGTCATGCCCTACAGACATTTCTAGGCCTTACATCATTCAATTGATTGAGGGGCTGATTGAAGGCCTACAAAATACCACCATTCGTACAGGTAATACAAGCTGTTCCATCTATTATTTTGCTACCCCTACTATATTACGGTATTATGAGAACTTAGAAAATTTTATGACATGGACTCGCGTCGAGGTAAGTTTGATTCTCCCGTATATCGATATCTTACATATAGGTATTCGAAATGAACTGTAAGAAATAAGCATATGCCGCATAAATAATAAAATAAAATAAAGTGAGAAAATTATATACGTAGCATCCGTACCGCTATGATTACCAAAGAAGTTTAGAAAATTGAGGCGAAATACGAAAAACAAACGGACATTCAGTCTGACCAACTGTCGTTATCCAGATTTTCATCATTATCCAGAAAGACTAAGGTGACGAAAAGCGATCCTTGCTAAGCGGGATTGTACCGATCATCACGAATTCTCGAATTCGTTTACACAAAGTGAGCCAGTAACTCTTTTCTTTTGAAGTCCTCGAGAAATTATATGAAAACCGTACACAGGTACCGCATTTTTGTTCAGCCCCTGGACGGGTTTTGTCAATCGAATAAATTTTCGAATAAATGCACAGCATCTGAAAGTACATGTACTCGTATCAATGAGCCAATGTATAGAGTATAATCACACTGTATATCAATGAATGCCACGACTATGAAACACAAAGTCCCATATGAGTAGCATGACAAAGTGCATACAAATGTGTCAGATTCAGTGTTCAAACGATATGCCAGTATCGAAAACATCGATATCTCGTCAAACATGCTACTACCATTGATTTTTATTGTCTTGTATTCTATATTTCGTCATGAATGGGCTTTTTAACGTGAGAATGGGAAGTTGCCGTGTTGATCAATATCAATAATATTAGAAAAAAAGTATACTGTCTTTTCATCGATGTAAGACCGGTTCATTAGGCTTAATGCATACGCCTACCGCGAGCACAGGGCACAATACCATTTCACTCATTGGTCGAAAGTTGAATGAAGTAGGTGTATTACTAGTAGAATGACAGATTGGCCTAACGAGACACATAGGATATGCAAAGTGCTCGCGTTTATTGTGGTTTGCGGTCTGAGTTTGCGGTATCAGTGCGGTTTTGCGGTTTGGGTCTGTTTGATAGATCAACGTTAACCCTTTCTCACATAAAACGCGTTTGAGTGGGCATCACAGGCCTTTTGGGGCTCTACCAGCATCGCTTCAAGACAGCGATGCTTTATGCATTCAGGTTTATTCAGATTGGCTTTCATCCAATCTTTATTCATCTTTTTTGCCTTTATTCATTGTTTTTATTTTTTATTTCTCATTTCTGTTTTTTTTTTATTCATTATTTTGGATTTTTATTCTGGTCCGGTTGTCGATTTTCTCTGTTGACTCGATTGCTTACTGCCCTGCTATCTCAGGCTCAAACTTATCAGGCAGATTGAGGAATTCTACCCCCTGTTCGTCGTCATCGTCGTCATCTGGAACTGGGTGTGGACCTGCGTCTATGTTCTGTGGGCGTAACGCTTTCTCAAATCCATGCTCGACGACCTCTGGGCTGATCGCTTCCAAGGCACGGCTGACGATGTTGACAACATCTCTGAGTCCAATTGGATCACACTGGCCTGCTTCGTTGGTGTTTTCGGTCTTCCATGACTTCCATGCTTGTCTGGCGTGACATTGAAGGATCTCATGACAGCCACATCCAGGGGTTGTGCCAAAGATGTGCATCCGGCCGGTACAAAGTTGAGTCTACCCCCTTCTGTAGTGAGACGATTCCTGAAGTTCTCCGTTCGATGTACTTTGAACTGATCCACCAAAAGTATGAAATGTTCAGCATGGGCCTCATGGACGTATGGGATGAAGATTTCGTCAAGCCAATGGTGACTCGTCTCCTGTCTGACCCATCCCGTGGCGGACGATGTGGCCACAACGTTTTCGGGCAACTCGGCCTCTTCCAGAGCTCGAAGCGCGCGAACAAATCCTCTTCTCGGAAAGGTGATGTAGGCTCGCTTCTTATCGTCATTCGCCGCCACGCAAAGTGTAACAGAACATCCCAGCTTTGCATTCTTCCTGGAGGTTCGTACATCAACAGCCGTGGCACCTTTCTCATTGAGGGTGTACATTAGGCGGAGGTCAAAAAGGAGGAAAGTCTGGTCCATGTTGAAAAACAGGCGCATTCGTATACCAAAATTTTCGATGGTGTTGGTTATTTCATCGCGAAAGTTTCGAACCAGGACAACGGCGTTTTCTGGAATGGTGGTAGTGTTCTTCATGACCTTTCGCAGGCTGATGTCCTTCCTCTTCATCAAAAGTTCCACCCAGCCGTTGGATGCATGGAAATCATGCATTAGTGGTTTTGCCTCTGTGGCGAGTTGTCGGCGCTCTTCTGGGAGGGCTTCCCACCAGGTCTGGAATAGTTGCACGGTCTTCTCCTCGACATCCTGGATCACAACAGGTAGACGTCTTCGCCGAACATCCCGGAACCAAATTTATAGTTGGTCATCGACCTCAGGCCAGTAACCAATCATCCTCTGCTTCACCTTTCGGTCTTTGCCCCGGTTCTGCTCCTCCTTCAATTCCAGGTCATGACGGTTCCACCTGCGAAACGTCTCAAAAGGTATGTTGTGGTGGTTGGCAAATTCTGTCATCGTTCGCACAGTGCCATTTCCAATGGCAACCTCAAAGTATCGCAGGTATCGCAGCTTCTCCGACACGGAATAACTACGCTTTCTTTTAGGCAGTGGCTCATCCATATTGCTTCAAGTTGTAGGCAAGGCAAGAAGAGGTTTCCGACAGTACCCAAACTTTATATACGCCTGAAACCTCACTGATTACTCAATAGTTTTTGCCCTTTTAGGCCTACGTGTTGTCCCAACTAAAATGCTAAGGTAATTCTCCCGGATTCCAAACTATGGACCAGACATTGTTGTTCGAAGTTCCTTTCAATCATCCATTACACTTAGCAAACAAGCCTTGATATGCCTTTTTTACGCTTTTTAAGGTACTCAAATTTTGAAATTAAACACCCTGTAAAAACCGGTGGAGTATTGTGTGGGACACCCCGTATTATTCCGCCGCGGCACTCGTCCGTACAAATGACGCAACCCTATTAGGTCACCTGCGAAACATACAGCAGCCCCTCTAAAACCTAGGCCTGCCTTCCAAGTTGACAGTCTACTGCTATTGGTCGTTACCATGCGTGTATTGTGATCCTCTACTGCGTACCATCATAAGGTGGGTTTGGCCTGAATATTAGGAACCGGTGGTTTGTCGATGAAAAGACAGTATATACATGTAATACTAAAACTATTTTTTTGTCGATCAACTTCAATTTTGTTGAGATAAATACCGTGTCTATACTTCAAAGTCTGTCAGAGAAAATTTGAGAATTGGAAATCACCAAAACAACATACATGCAGTCATATATGACAATATGAACCTGAGAATAAAAGGTGCTAATGAAAAAATAGCAGGCTGGATCAAGACGGTTTAAAATAAAAGAATGTAATACAAATATAAAAAAGTATAAACTAAATGAATATTCAAAGTCAACTGTGAAATCGGAAATATATTGGGTGAATGGGTAATGGGGAATTTTATTACCGGTTGGCGTCCAAAGCACAATGGATTCCCAGTCCATGTCACTTTCATCAACAAAAGGTGCAGTATTTTGTAAATTGCGCAAAAAAGCCTGGCCGCTTTTTATGCCTTGGATGGTTGGTGCAATTTTGTTGGTGCCTCCTTGAAGATTAGAGAAAAAATGTTGTTATTCCGTCAATAAGAAAGCTTTACTTAGTAATTCCCAACAAACAAGTGCGACCATTAGGGGTTTTCTTAACTCGAGCTATTTTGCAGCTGATCGAACAGAACTTTCCGATAGCGGAATCCCTGAAACAAAAACCTCGTCGCATGGAAATGCCTTTTACCACGTTTCGAATCATATACTTTGGTCTTTAGGACCGTGTGGCGCTTTGTGAAAAACACGTACGAAAAGTCACTTATTTAACATAGCCGTTATAGTGGCCATCTTGGATTTCGTCTCCCGGCCGGATCATACATTTGCTCGATTGGTTGGGAAAACTGTGCACTATTGATATTGGGCCACTCGTTGAACCATGTTCAACTCCGATAATTTTATTCAAAGTAAAGTATCCAGTGGGATGCAGCCTTGTTCTCGCCATCAATTGCTCAATAAATACTCCCAAGGCTGGGCATCATAAAAAGGAATTACTCGAGTGCTTGATAGAGGCATCTTCATGTTACCATATGGAATACTGTGTGTATTTGTGTTGTTTGAAATAAATGGATAATAGAATTTAAAATGTTACTTCCATTGTTAATAGCTATTTTTCTTTTTCGCGTCGAGTAGACAATCGAAGGGCAATTTTCAACCAATCATCGCTCCCAGAAGCGCACATTTGTCACAATCGTGCCTCATGGTTTAATTTACTAAATCAGTCCTAGCAATTTATTTGAAGAGCATTTATTTCCAATCTTTAATGCTAAAGAACGAGCAAACAAACGCTGGGGTCGTTTTCGCCAAGCTAACCGAGAGTTGGGGCCGAGGTTGGGCTAGTTGCCGATTAACACATTAGCTTGGTCATCATTTTCAAACAATAGGTGCGCAATCATTTGCCTTTTTGACCAACCATTCCCAGCTTTTCTTACGCCACGGATCATGATCAGTGGACCACAGAATAAGGAATTCTGTCGAAACGCACTCAGTTCAATAGAACCGAATAAAGAGGAAACTCTTATGCAGTGATTCGCGGCAGAGAAGTTACTGACACCATAATCGGTATCTGTTACTTAGGGGAAAAGTTAGCTATCAAGGGCGCAGTGGGTCAGATCACCGGTATTCCCACACCGAGCAACGGACTTGCATGGGTTTTCGGCGACATCCCGGTTATGAAATATGCCAATGATGCATTGACCAGCTACGGTATTTTGCCATCCCTGGCCTTCGGACTCCCGGGAAATATTTTTCATCATTGCGATATACATGTATAGCAAACCAACGGCGGAACAGAAATTTACATGGCGGCGATGGCTGTTGTGGAAACGTGGCTCCTCCTATCGTCAGGGATATTCTTCTTCATGGAGCAGTCAAGAGGGAGCAGTGCAAAGTCAGTAGCGTACTCTCGTTTCACTTGTGTAAGGTCAATGGCATTGTAGTATTCTCATGTGACAAACCAGCAAGTGGACACATACATGTACCTAAATTATCATGCAGTGATGCTGGAAGGGTGGATGTCGTCCTGGGTGCCGACAAATGGTACCCAGGTTCGAGATCGACTGGAAAATAAGCACCCTGGGTGCCATTACACTAGACAAATAACACCCAGCTTCTTTTTGCCTGGCTTACGGATCTAAGGGACGAGGACGTTTCTTGCAATCTCGTTTTATCTCGCGCCGTGGTACTTGTGGCATTAGCAGTGCGCGAAATAAAAAGAACAGATAAACAGAAAAAAACGCGTATGATTTATTCAGAAAAGGTATATAGGAGGGATATATCCAAAATGTGCTTTCAAAGACCTATAGGCCTAAACGCGTAACTTAACGCTTCACTGCAATAACTTCCAGTCGCCCGATTAACCCATTATGGCATCAATCATGTCAGTGGGTTACATAACACAAACTCCCCGCCAAACCGAGCATCGAACCTGCATTTTCGGCGACATCCTGGCCCTGAATTTTGCTCATGATTCAATGGTCATTTACGGCGTCATTACATCAATGGCCTTCGGACTCCCGGGAAACATTTTCATCATCGCCATAGCCACTGAACGACGGAATAGAAATTTATCGCCTTCAATCTACATGGCAGCGATGGCTGTGGTAGACACGTGTCTCCTCCTATCGTCATGGATATTTATACCCTTGTTTGATGGATCTGAATTGATTATTAAGCCGTTTAGAGGAAGCATTTTTTATGTAGGTATAGGCATAGGATCTTCCTTAAATCTCACGGATTATTATTTATTATTTTATTTTTGACGTGGCAATGCGGTGAGATGCGACCAGCTTAATTGGCTTGTGTGACCGTTGTGAAGGCTCAAAAGTCTTCGCTTGATCTCTTAAACCGTGTGAGGTGTTGGAACTGACGTCAAGACGCAGTGGTTGACGTGATGCTGGGCCCCTTTATGACGTCATGGCTTTGAGACGGACATGACGTCATGCTCCTAGGGAGCATGGCGGCAAAGTTGCGCGGAATGGCGGGGAGGCGCGCCATGTGGGTTATGCCAGGGGTGGTGTGAACGGTTTCGCAGGAGTTGCTCATCAGACACTTATAAAGGCGATATTGATCAAGATGGGTTGGCCCTGCAGAGGCGGGCCGTGGACACGGATTAATCAAGGATAATAATAAAAATACCGGTATAACAGTTTTGAATCCCAAGCGCATTATAGAATACTTTTCCCGCACACACAAGTCTAAGGGAGGTTTTGCTCGATAAGCCCGGCCTTGGGCTGACTGCTACTGTTGATACGCGCTAATTTGCGATCGAGGGAAGTAACTACATGTACTCGGAACTAACACACAGCTCGTTGGACAACTCTTACTGAGCCGGCGAAACAAGTCAAACCTGTACCTTTGGCTGCGAATTCAAACGTCATTATGGCGTATGGATGATGTGTGTAAAAATTACATTTAAACATCCGAAACGCTCACAGCATCATGAGCGTTTCAGATGCCGAATGGGCCGGACACTGACCTGTCTTTATGAAATCAAATAAAAGGCCCCTGCTTTTATTTTGTGGTTAGATATTTAATCCTCCAAGGAGAGTAACCTATCATGGCGTCGGTTAGTTACATCACCGAAACTCTCCACTCAAACGAGGAGCAACTAACTTGAATTTTCGGCGACATGCCAGAACTGAAGTCAGCCAATGATACACTGACAACATTCGGTGACCTGCCATCCCTAACCATCGGGCTCCCTGGGAATATAATTCTCATCGCAAACCAAAGGCGGAATAGAACTTTATCGCCGTCCATCTACATGGCAGCCATGGCTGCGGTGGACATGTGTCGCCTCCTATCGTCAGGGATATTCTTCCCCTTGTTCTATGGATCTGATCTCATCAATTAGTCCTGAGGCAGGAGTATGTATGTATATGTGAGGGAAAGAATACCGGCAATAGTGATTAGATATTGACTGATCAAAAATGAAAAAAATCACGAAAATACACGCCGACGCCTTACTTAAACGGTTAACTAAATTGCATCGGGACACAAAAAGCCGAAAGAGTACTACTTATGAAATGCCCGATGCTAAAATAATTAGTCTATGCCCCCCCCCCCCCCCATACACACACACGCAAGCACAAACGTAACTTAATTACACGTAACTTACCTATACTCTAGTTCCACCGACCTATGACCGGGCACTTCATTTTTTTGCAGTTATACACAACGCCGTCGTGCAGTTGTCATGATCATGTAATGTTATGAAAATTTCCTAAACTTTTTATTTACAGTACATTGTATGTGTATATCGGTCTACAGAGCAACAATGTTGAAATTTGCAGTCAGTAATTATTTATGCAATTGGGAATTTTAAGATTTAAAATTTAAAATTTTTTAACGAACGGTGTATGCCTTTAAGGGCATTATATTACCAAGCTGGCGGCTGTCAAGTCACTTTCCACTCTCCATACTAGTAGTTGATATCATAGAGTTCCACATGAAATGAAAAAAAGTCATCACCCTATTCCAATTGCAATCTCGATAGGAACCTCCGTGCAGCGATAATCTTTGTGGGCCTCGATGCATTGACGACATGCTGCGCGGAAGCGAAAACCTTCGCAGTGACATCACCGTGAGAAGACCCTGCTTCTGTCACGTTGGCCGTTGCGCGCGTCGTGAAGTGGGGTATCGTAATCATCTGACGGTGTATTCCTGTTTCGCCTATTCCTGTTCCGCCTATTCCTGTTCCGCCTATTCCTGTTTCGCCTATTCCTGTTTCGCCTATTCAAATGTATTGCTAACCTCCCCACAGACGTAGGAATATGAATCGTCCCTTACTATAGTGTTAAAGGCTATCATTAAGAATAAAGTCTGAAATAATGGATTTAGCGACATGTCAATTATTTCAGTATTATTCGGAATAACTTTGGAAAATTATACATAGCTTACATCGGCTTATGTTTTAGCTTATTTTAAAAGGCAAGAAATAAAATAGTAAGAAAATTTTACCCTTTCATCAGATTTGAGAAAGGTTTCTTAGGCCTGCATTTTATATTGTGGATTCTCTTTCTTTTGTCTTAGTCAGTAACTGGCTTCGTAATAGAAAGAATACCTATAGCTACATTGTTCTTTACTATGACATGGGTTTTACAGCTGATTTTGATTAAATAATTATGAGAATGTACAGTATTATGTATTTTTATCAAAAAGTCATGAATTCCTGTTTTTATAAAATAAGCGACTGCTTTACTCTACTTAATCTATTAGTTTTTACTGTGTGTCAGTATGGTCATATGGTCAAATAAGTCCCGGACTGTCCCCGCTTTCAAGTTGACTCTTTCAAAACGGTCATGGCATGGTTTGTTAACAAAGTTGATGGCATTTGATTAGTCAAATTGTCATCACATCGTTAACATCATCCAATTGTCCCCTCACGTTTTCCCCATAAAATGGACATGCATCCCTAAGGTTCCCCCTGGGAGAGTCGATTTATTGTAGGGGTACTGGAAAGTAGGCGAAACAGGAATAGGCGAAACAGGAATAGGCGAAACAGGAATTTTGTAGGCGAAACAGGAATAGGCGAAACAGGCATAACCCCATCTGACAGAGGGAAGACTTGTTCCGTGTCTAGCCGTGTGCGTGCTATAAGCAATAACTTATTTTTCTACTATCTAAGAGTAGAAAAGAAATGGAAAAAAGTCCAACACTTTCAGAAAAATACTTTACTGAACCGGTGAAGAACTATTTCATGGAAGAATAATACTTTTTTCTTTAATAAACTGTTATATTAAACAATTACTATACATATTTTCATTTTTATTTTAGAGCCATGATGTCCCTGATTGTAACCTTTGGCATGCTCTCTGTTTTTTTCCTCACATCTCTGTCCGTCGACCGCCTCATAGCTGTAAGGTTTTCCATGTCTGCACCAACCATGTGCACCCCGGAACGGGCCAAGAAAGTCGTCTGGTTAGGGACCAGTTTGACTATGGCAGCAAATGTATATCTCTTTTTCTTGTTTCGGTACATAAAGAACGAGGATAGTGGTAAGTAATAGTTTTCATAGTTTTTATAGTTTTTAGCCAGATTCTAAGTCGGGTGTCGCCACGGCGAGTAGCAAGTAAGTTGGTCCCAACCAGTGATTAAAATCACCCGCTGCGAAGCGGAAATATCAAAAGACGTATAGATATTTAATACCCTCGCGGAACACGACATTTAGTCCCCAAGAGAGGTCACAATCGAGTGTAGTGCAAGTGCAGCCAGGTCGAGGAATTGTCGAACCCTGAACAATTTTTGAAAGATTCTTCCTCGATAACAGATCTCATATTACAGTTTTGTTTTACAATGTTCATTGATCACATGACTATCGTTAATGATGTCTCTTCCCTCCGCAGGTCTCGAAGACCTTGTCCTTGACGTCCCAGGTGACCCCTTATAGACGGATTCCTAGCAACAGGCTTTCCGCTCCTTTACGGTACAATCCTCCCTTCCGCAATCATCATCACCTGTAACCTAGTGATCATCTCCACCGTTAGGACGTCCGCAAAGAAACGCAGATTCCTCCAAAGCGTAACCACGGAAGGAAGGTCAGAACAGGAGAGGCTAGACAACCAATACCTTACACGACTGCTGATATTCGTCAGCATGGCGTACGTCTTAACCTCTATACCATACAGGCTTTTTTCCCTGGTACTATTGATACCTCAAACAGGTATTCGACTTATCGGACCCGTGCTATTTCATTTTGTTTAATATCATGACGTCGTTGTTTTACATACTTTGGATTATGAATCATACCATTAATTTTTACATGTATTGTCTCGGCGGCGGGAAACGATAC
Source organism: Lineus longissimus (assembly GCF_910592395.1). NCBI lineage: Eukaryota > Metazoa > Nemertea > Pilidiophora > Heteronemertea > Lineidae > Lineus > Lineus longissimus. Next base: position 12,870,977 of record NC_088317.1, on the reverse strand, counting down.
CGGGAAGATTTAGCGAAAGTCTTGAAGAGAGCAACGTGTTGCTTCGTACAAAAGTATGGTAGATGAGGCCAATATATTTTCGAAGAGGCTGCTCCGCATTCGCCAATTTCTTCCAGCAGGAATCATGTAGGACTTCCTGTCAGGTGACAGGTTTTGACTAATCAAAACTCCAGTATGTGATCATGGCCGTGCTGCGCTGTATGTGCCAAACAAGCTTGATAGCTCTGTTTTGATTGGTCATTCCTGTCAGGAAGTACCAAATTGCTGCTTGAGGAAAGTGGCGAATGACAGAGTGCATTGTGCACTTGCACTGGCGATCTCCGCTGACGGAAAACAAAACGATCATCTATTAACATTTTAGCATAATTCACTGGAAAGATTTATATGTCTTAGTCGGTGTTATTGTTTAAATGAGTTTCGCATCAATTAATACCGAATTTAGTATAGGCAAACGACGAAGTCGGCAGCGGTTTCTAGTCTAAATGTTTGAGCAGGAGTGACTATTTCGCCACTGTTGACCACAAAGCGACACTGTACTCCTTGGAACGACCCCGTTGCCTAACTATTTCCTCCTATCTCGCTTCGAGTACTGTTTCGACGCCAATTAATCAGTTTTGACGTGTCTGTTGTACAAAGGCATTTTGTACAGGCGCTCCACATCCGGCTTAATATCGTCAACACCATTGACCAGAGTCAAAATCAAGAGGAGATTACACACAGTGAATGTGCTTTATTTGGTGTGCCTCCTACATCTCAAATAAAGGTGCATAGTCCGGTGAAGGGGTGGCAGTATGCTAATCGTCCTTAACAGACACATGTTGGAATCATCATGAGTCTTGTTATAAACCACTTCCTCGAGACTATCAATTCAACAGAAATGGCCATTAATCGGTATGTTCAAGAGACACAGGGATTTGTTTTTAAAATCGCCCAATGCAACTACTCCATCGTGTAACCTCAAAACCACAATTAGACTGATGTACCAAGCAGGTATTATATAAAAAAGATAGATATGATCGAAAATTAAAACATGATTGGCATTATTTTTTTCGATATACAGTACATGTACATTGTACCAAGAATTAATTATGGTCTTTATCAACTCTTGATTTTATATTTTTATTTCGGCAAAGAAGTTACTGTCTACCATACTGTTATTGGCTGTCCCGGGGTTACCGGTCACCCCTGGATTTCTTCTGAACCCATATAAAGTGGTAAGCCACTGCTACATTCCTGATATTTGAACTCTCGGTACTACATCTATCAAAAGGAGTCGTCAGTTCTGTTCTTGCTTAAGTACATTTACATTTAAAGTGAATTCTTATGTTGTTTTTGGGTGCTTATTTAAGTTTGTTATTGTAGGCTTTTTTAACCTGCACTGTAGCTAAAATAAGAAAACCGCACGAGTGGCTGATCCGGGTATCCAGATTTCACGAGATGATTTTCTACGGCCCGAAAGCTCGAGACCGCAGGTGTATGTGTCATTTGGATACAGAGATAAAAACCAGTATTGATATATAACAATTTTGGGTTATTTTGATTAATTTTGATCGCGTACCTCAGAATTTGGCTAGTGGTACCATAATACTAATATTTCTCGTAGGAGCAGGAATAGAACCAATGGTACTGCATCCTCCCATAGCAGGCCTATGCATCGTTTCTAAAATACACCCAATCAATGCCCTCACAGGACTATTTCTTGGGTTGAGTTTCGTCTGTTCAGCATTGTGATGAGTACGAGAGAGGGAGATATTGATGTTGGGCTCTGATTGGGCAACTTTCTGACCACCACCATCTCGTGTGCGGAGCCAATTTCAATTGGTTTTTGTCTGAGCAGGGAGATGTAATACTATTTGAATTCCTTGCTCAAAGGAAATGGGCGGCTTAATTTTTACTTCAATATGTTTATTCTTCTGCCGCTTCATTAGCACACCATAATTCTGAACGTTTTGACGATTTTTACTCTATATATATAGGTATATGAAAAATACGATTTTCTTCGCCCTCAAAGATTATTCCTAGAGCGCAACTTTCTTTCCCACTCCCCGAAGCCGGCGGAATTCCGCGGCGTCATTTCAATTTCAGCAAGTCAATAGGGTCAAGTGAGAACAGTGAAGGCAGTGTTATTTTGCCAAAAGTTGGGGGGGGGGGGCGGGGCGGGGCTGAAGCCTTGCAAATTACGCATTTTCTTTTCCATATTTCCTGTTCTTTAAAGCCACGTTAGTAACAGATGAAGGCAATGTACGTTTATGTGTTCAAGCTATAGGTCTCACTAGCCAGTGGTGATCAGGTCGGCCCAAAAACTAGTTCTTCAATCTCGGGCGATTACGGAGGTATTTTGTGAAGGGGTAGCTCTGACGATTATTTGAGGAAAATACCGACTTCTTCTGTGCACTTACGCGGTGAGCAGGCCCTGCATGCTATTTATAGCTCAACAGGAAGTTGACAGAGACTGGTTCCTGTGATATTGCACATGTTCTCAAGGTGAAATTTCGAGGGCAAAAAACTCAAACAAAAGCCGCAACGACACCCTATTTTTATATAAAAGATTGAAAGAGTTGACAGTTGGCTTTCTAAAGGTGATGAGAAGATGTGTATGAAATTTATTTTTTTACCGTCTTTGATAATCTTGAAGTTATAAGGCATAAAGGTGAAATTTTTCAAATTTGCATTAACATACAGTGTATCTCATGCATTGTGTTGCACCAGTCTATGCATGACTGTATGTCTAGACGACGTTGAAACTTGACCAGATGTATTCTAGAAGTGACAAGCTGTTCAGAAAAGTATAGTCTGTGTGAGAGTAAGGTACTGCCAAATCTACAGCCGCTGGAACTGGGGTATGCATGAAATGACGTCGCGGTAGGCCTGGCCTCCGCACTGGCTAGTGAGACCATAACAAGTAACCTCATCCGCCACCGAGGTTGATTTGGGCTCTCCCCGATTCGCCAAGCAACAGGAAAAGTCGTTATCTACAGCGCGACGTCTCACGGTGTAGATCCATGGATCTATGGCCAGGTAGCGCCTTACAAGTGCATCTATCCACATGGAGAAGATCGAGACATGGAGGGCTAACTCTGGTCAAATCGGAGTCAACATCGGGATATCGTGATAAATCAGTCAGATTTTGAATTTTTCTTTATTGTGCAATTTGTGATTGGTATTATTGTCCTTAGTAATGCCAATGGTCCTTTAACATGTTTAAGCACGTTGTTGAAACAGACAAAAAAACGTCCGTCATTTCATTCAGAATTCCTCGGGAAAAATCCGTAAAATAACGTCATTACATGTTTATGCAGCATTTTGATCTTTGGTAGTACATAATTCCCGCACAGGCGTTGGTTTCTTCGGAAGTTGCCCTGGCGGCCCGATAGATCTTTGACCTATACTCCATGGTGCAATATTTCCCATGAGACTGAGGATTCGGTTTACAAATCACTAGAAAACATTATGAGTGCATTCAATGATACCAATAGGCTATCAGTTTCAGGAATTGAGCTATCAATTTCAGGAATTGATACTCGGCTGAACTTGAAGGTATTGGTTTTCTCACTGAAACCGCGAGGGTGTAACTTAAATGTTGACCAAAACCGAGGCGAAACCGAAGTTTTGGGCAAAATTTTGGCTCAAACTCGCGGTTTCGGTGAGCCAATCAGTACCGACAATGAGGGATCAATTTCTTTTCAAAAACACCTCAAAATATACAACAAATGACGTGATTTTAGATGCTTTCCATTTCTCCAACATTTTGCACCGATCAAAGTGGTTTTGGTTGCCTAACCATAACCCCTGAATTGAAGACGAGGCTCCCTAGGCGCATAATGCATCTACTCTGTAAATGATGCTAATTGTGAATCGAAGTATTTTAGAATATCAAGTGTAAATAAACTAGGAACTTATAAGCAACATTTTAGTACGTTATATAGCTTTGATTTAAGCTTGGTGTTGCCTCATACCATAAGGTGCACTGTGTCGGATTGTTTAGAAAAATACAGCCTGTCGTTCAAGTCCTATATCTAGAAGGTGAACTGACGAAATGTGCTAAATTTTTACCTATCTTTGATGACGTCTTAATCAAGATATCTTGTGTCAATTTCGTCAACACCGTGGTATTTGGTATTTTTAAACAATAACCACATATATAGGACGCAACAACAATCACAGTTAGCAGTGATTTACCATTATGTACAAAACACCGTTATCTAATTGATTAAATGATGACGTCGACAGATAGACAGCCAATCAGATGTTGCTATAACATAGGGCAATAGACACCTAGTTTGTAGCCAATAACATCTCATTTGATAACTATGATTAAAACTTTGGTCAAAGTAAACATTATTGTGTGGTGATCAAGTTATTGAAACTGCATTCATGTACATGATGGCATTTTGGATAAAACCAGAATTTTTAAAATGGACATCGCCGTGTAAAACGTACAAGATCAGCGTGCTGAAATGTACACGATCACAATGTTTATATCAGGTGATCCTAGATGTGTATAAAGTTTGATAAATTCTCTTCGTCCATCTATCTGATACACAACTTTTAGAGACAGGTGGTTGTTCTCTAAATAACCCGAAATATCTACAGGTTCGTGGGATTACCAATAATAGACATAGACTAAGAATACATAATGTGCTATAGCATCACCTAATTGTAGACTGACATGACTAAAAATATACTGTCTTTGACACGTTAAGAGGTCAGTCCCAAAAGTGTACAGAAAACATGATTGACAGGTAACACAGCACAACCATTGGCTACTAGAATTGTACATTTCCAATGGTGGTCATTACTAACAAATGGTTATTAATCTTTTGATTGACCTTATGGAAATGTACATGAATATCTGACCGATCGGGCTTGATATATAATAGTGGGTGGTATTACCTGGTTCACAAGGACTGACCTCTTAATGTGTAAAATGGAGTCGCATGTGTTATAATCTTGAAACAAACTCAACGTCACTGGTTAGCGTAGGCCAATAAAATATACCCTATTGTGTCGTATCTTTAGAATTGATGTTAAAGGCCATATATCAAGGTTTGAAAACATGCTTGATACTCATGAAATATGTTGAGGGTTAAAAAAACAAGATCCCAGACATTAAAAAATTCTAATAATAAAGTCATTATTTAGTTATTTCAATTTTCAATTTTAAACTATTTGAATTTCCCACCACACACAACTTTAGATTAGTTCCACATGTGGCCGCTAGGGATTTTTTGATGACGTAGATCAGGTCAGTCAGAACAAAGCAAGATGGCTTCCGCATACAGTTCAGAGAGTGAGAGCAGTGAATTTGAGGATGTTTTGGTCGATACAGAAGAATATTTAAACGTTGAGCCGTACATGTTCGAGCCATTAATATCACTAGATCATAATGAGAGTGATCATTCGGACGAAAGTGATTAGAATTTGTGGTTAATCAATTTGCATGGCAGACCTGCCGATATAGCAAAGAAGACATTGATAGACGGTTGCAGATGCATAACATGTATGATTTTTGAACAGACTAGTGTTGCACAATATTGTTTCGCCTCGTCAGTGTTGTATCGCCAGTTATGTCATGACGCTGAACTATTGAAAAGTGACGGTATTATGCACAATCATCTTGACGTGACGATATAATGCCGTGCAACGTTAGATAGGCCTAGATGTCAGATGACAATAATCTATCATTGACAGTGGCTGTCATTGACACTGACCTGTGTCGCTGTCACCTTGCTATGGCTGGAACACAAGAAGACACTATGCGGTATCACAGGCCCCAATAGGGCCTACACATTATGTATAACAACCGACCTCAGCAGCCTCGGGCATTAAATGCAAATGACATGGTTGGAACAGCTGTTTTTAACAAGTGGCATTTAATATTCATGTGATAATCCGTATCGATAAAGTGATCACTGCAAAGTTTGGCCGAAGGCCCAGGCTTCCAACACTCCAAACGTTTGCACTTCCGAATCCACAGCTTCCTCCTCTCTCGTTAAACTGGCTTTGGAAATTCATGAAAATGGGTCCCATCCGTCATTCGATTGTTCTTTGTGCTATCCTTGACACAATTCGGAGCCACACAATACACCATAGTGAATGAAACACATTACTTCCAGGTGTGCATAATTAATTAAGGCCCTCCTGCTTTTATGATTGCATGACATGTACAGATAACCTGATCTACATCACAACTTTTGCTGAACCCGCCGCCTGGCTCTAACAAGCCAGTTGCTAGCCTGATTAGGTAATCAAGTTGTCAAACACATTATTGGCTATATCTTCAAAATGGATGGAGCTAATTGCATTTGGTTTTCTGTATTGTATAAAGTGTTAGGTACACTTTTGAAATCGTCTTTCAGCAGAAAATGGCAAAAAACCTTGATATATGGCCTTTAAGGTTTTAGAATCCCTCCTCCAGTAATGAATGTTGACGGAGCCTCATTCCTTGTATTCGAGGTTTTAGAGTACTTGTGTAGTATGTCCAGCCCCCCCTTCAACAATGAGGCGGTCTTAATTTAACATTGCTACAACGCTCAGTTCAATCCGGAGCATAGCCCCGCAGTGTCTAATCTTATCATTGCCGCTCATTGTAGCCCAATTTACACGGTGCGGGTTCTATCCGGATCGACATCTGTTCGGTTCAACACGCACCGTGTAAATGGGATTTAACTTGCCCAAACCCACCTTAACCGGCCTTAAGCGAACCGACCGATCGGTTCAGGAGAATTATGCCGGTTTAGGGGATCGCGCTGCCGTGTAAATGCGAACCGACCAGGTCGGTTTGAATCTATGTGTGCTTTTTGTGTACATTGCATAGCGATGAGTCGTGTCATACATCTAAGATAAGAGTATATATGTAAACCATGTGTATCCTATAATATCTATCAGTTTAGGGACTGGCCAACCTGCCAACGTGTCACCATCGGCCAAGGCACGAACGAACCAGCCCCGATCCGGATCGAAGCCGGTTCAGCTGACCTGCACCGTGTAAATGGGATTTCACTCCACGTGAACTGACCTTGTCGGAACCGACCTGGGGCGGGTTTAGGCCGGTTCGGTTTAACGCGCCCAGTCTAAAAAGACCTATTGAAGAAATGGTGTCGATTACTAGTGATTGGTCAGAATACCAGAATGATGACCAGCCGGTTACGACCAATCGATCCCAGCGATTACCACTGACCTTCCAATACATTGCTGAACTTGCCAATCAAGAGAATTCGCGCTTGAAGACATGCCTCCATTCGTGAATGTGGCTATGCAGAATTATAATCGTGGATTGGGGCATGGCCAACGGACTGGTCGTTCAAAACCGAGAAGAAAGTATATGTTACAAGCCTAACCAGTCGTGTTCATGAGTTTAAATCTCTTGTGTGGTCAGGTGTGACAGTCTCCTACCCTCTCGCGAGAGGCGATGATCGGATAAATCTGGTGGAGAAGACATTAAAAAAATGGTCGTTTCTCATTTTTGTAACACCTGAAATGGGACCTGTGTATCCCATGTTCATACCGATTTAGTAGGCCAGAGCGGTACGTCAGCTCCAGACAACCGTCCATAGTCTACCGCAGATGATGAAGTTACAAAATCACTTGATCTGCTCAGTCAGTGGCGCCAGTCGACAGAGAACCTATGTCGATGTTCTCTAGCGTTACGGACGGAAACTTAGTCAAATGTGTGCAGCTACAACAGCCAGCCCAGTTTCCGGTCCAAACAGCAGGGGCTTCTACGAGCGAACCAATATTTTCCAAGTTTTCGGATATGCTGATCCTCTGTGTTCCTCTTATTGTAATAGAAGATCTATCAATGAAAAAAAGTCCATGACGCGTATGCTTTTAAAGCCAAAATGTACTCTGCCCCCCCCCCCCCATGGCCACCATTATATTGCCGTAACGCACTGCTTCGCTCTTCCCTAGCATTGCAAATTTGAAACTATCGTACATGTACTTACCAAGATTTTCCAAGATAAATTTCTGTGATAGAATACCTTTAAATAGCATAAGCCTAGCCATCTTTCCCTGGAACGTCTCGGTCGTCTGACTGCAGTCAGATCCAAGTCGTAAAGGATAATGGTGATCTCCCCATCTCAGTTTGACACGGTCACGCTTCAAGACTTGAGTAATTTCCCAGCCATCCCAAAATACCTTCGCATGATATGACCTCCCTCCTTCATTGTAGCTCGTGCTTACTACCAAGAGGTGCCACCCTTCCTTTTGCTCACAGGAAGTAATGTTCGCATGCGTGTAATATTGTGATTTCCGAACGTTGTGCACTATTGTCAGACTGTTGAATTCATGATCAAAGAAAATTAAGAGCCTGTAGCCTTTCTTAAGTTCGTAAAGCATACACTGCCGCTGGCGACTACAGTAACATCTGACCTTAACGTAAAAAGCGATAGTGTAGGGCTTAGGATGTAACCCTGTCGTGAAGGGTTGTTTGGTATTGATACTTTGATGTTTGCCGCCAGTCATGTGAAGAACATGGCCAAATAATGTCGACTGTACATAGTGTCCGTTTCTAAAATGTATAGATAAGCAGTAGTGGTTTTATTCAGATGTCCCAGATGCAGTTTATCACGTTCACCAACAATAACCTGATGTGAAAATATCTGTGTTGTGGTGATACACGTGACAGACTAAGCATTGAAGATTTTTACGCCTCAGTAAAGCACAGTTATTGAGGCATGTGTATTAAAGGGATTAAGGCCAGCACTATACCCAATCGTAGAATAAAAACGGAGCCGAATCCATTGAGTTCCAATACTGTCACTTGAATCACCACACTGATGTATGCGACGATGTGAAAATTTAAATGTGCCAAAGCGCGCACACGGCCAAGACGGCAGGGCTGCCAATTCATCGGTAGCATACTTTCGATGCCATGGATCTCTCCCTGAAAAGGAATAGTGAAGGTAACTTGCAAAGATGCTTAAAAATCCTAAAACCTGGAGCCTTTTGCAAGTATAGTGTTGAGATACTCACTCCACTGTCGCATCGCTCCCATTGAGGTAGTAGACTCGATATACTGCAGCAGGCCAGAGAATAAACATTAGTAAGTGATGCAGTCGTGCCCGAGAGTTTACAAACACTTGAAAAATCTTAATAAAATCTACATTTTTTACCTAAACCACTTCAATTTAGAGATGTTGCATGCCGTGTCTATTCTCTCTATGGTAAGATGAAAAAATTGCCATTGCCTGAAAAAATATCTTGAAAATATCACAATATCAAAATACAACGAAAAATACACTTTTCAAATCCTCCATTTATTAATCTGGAAACAGAACCGATTCATTCTCTGGTCCATTTTCTGACTTTCTGTGAAGAAATTTTGAAAAAGCGCACTTTGTTGATATCGCAAAGTAACATGTGAGATTTTCAATTTTTAAATATTTTCATGGGATTTTTTTCTTTTGATGCTTTTGATAAGGCAAAGTTTTTGACAATTTTTTCGAACTTTTGACTTAGTGGGATCAGATAACTTCCGAGTTCAATCTTAAAATTCGCGATATCATCAGTTGATAGTAGACGGGATTTCTTTCGAAGTTATTTTGCAAAAAGTAAAAGAATAAACCAGAGTATGATTCTGTTCATTTTGAATATTAATAACTACAGGATTTAAAAACAAATAATTTTCCTGATATCATTGTAATATTTTCGTGAAATTGTCGTAAAATTGTTCATGGGATGCCAATTTTTGCATGTAATCAACGAAAGAATAGGTACAACATACACCATTTATCAAATAAAGTAATTTTGGATAGAATTTCAGATTTTATTCAAATCTTTCAAGTGTGCATATATGTATACATGTACTTATAGGCACGACTGTATATAACTTACTTCGCAATAAGTCTTAATTCTGAACATTATACCGGGTTTTGTGCGCAGCTGATATACGTAGAGGACCAGTCTGGGCGACGGAAGCAGCGATTGCAGATCTGGCAAAAAAGACAGCAGACGCAAGACATTAATTCAACAAAACAAAACGTAATCTAAAGCGCCCCGAATACCAGAGATTTTCATTTGTACAACCAACGATTATCAGCGCTTGGCTGCGCGGCAAAATTCGCTTTTCTGCGGATTAAACCGGTTATCGCCGTGTTTAATATGCATTGCAGCTCAAACCGTGGCTGACCGATTATTTTCCCAGCACCTGCAACGACCGCCACAAACGATACACATCAGATGCATCCGATAGAAGGTTGCTTCGACAACAATATCTCGCTTGCTTTGTTTCATATTTGGACGAGTGAAGACCTTACCGCCGTTGGGTATTCTTGGTGGATTACTTGTACTCATATCACAACCAGAGTAAATCCGCTTCGGTAGTGACATGAAGAACATACATGTACATGTATATCCCGTCAGAGATAAAAATGGCCTTATCGACGTCATTGCTACACCAAGCTCTATATATGTTTACACGGATGACAAGGAACAGGTTTGTTTGATTAACGATGACCGTGTCTGAGTCACATGTGAACAAAATTAATCGGGAAATGAATGGGGTACAGATGCCCTAAATGGTGGATAATTCTATTGTCCAGTGGAGTTGGTCTCTGTCGTCATCCCTATGTCATATCAGTCCGCATCTTTATAATGTTCTTCCTGCTTTGTGTTTTAGTAATTTCGGGTAGGCATCAATGCTGAGAAAATCAATCAATCAATCGTCCGCTGATTTGTTTGTACTATGAATTATTTAAGAACAATAACATCACTTTTTAGTGAGCGTTCGCTTCTGACACAATTGTGATATTGATCATGGAGGAAAGTAAAATGAGATGTAAACTTACTATTTCGGCGACCGACCATGTTGAGAACTAAACCTATATCCAGTAAAGCATTTCACGAGACGTATGCCGCACAAGTCAGTTGTTTGTGGGCAATGCAGAATATAATGATATTAGCTTCGAGCGTGAATGCGCGACTTGAAACATTTAAAGGCATACCCCTTCCCCATGGTAAAAACCTTGGGTCCGACCTTGAGTCATGAACTATTCCTTCCATCAAAAGTAGACGAGATTCTGTAGGCATGAGCAAAGGAGAGATATTGGTGGATTTGAAGTGACCAATATGGCCACTGAGGGAACTCGATCTGGTTGGACTGAGTACTAATATTCCTCGCAAGAGCACGAGTAGAACCAATGTACGTGTACTGCATCCTTCCATAGCAGGCCTTTTGTATCTTTCCTAAAATACACTCAATCAATGCCCTCACAGGACTATTTCTTGGGTTGATATTCGTCTGTTCAGCATTGTAATGTGTGAGAGTACCGGAGAGGGAGATCATGATGTTTGGCTCTGATTGGGTAATAACTTTTTGACCACCACCAGGTCGTGTGCTAAGCCAATTTCAGCGGGGCATTGCCTGAGCAGGGAAACACCTTGCCCATGCTCAATCTGCCCAGGCCTTGGGTGTCTGGCTGCTACTACATTGTATTATACTGATAAGCGGTAATTTGTGATCAAGGACGGTCACTACTCGGGACTCACACACACACTGTGTACACGCGCGTCATAAGCAGAGCCTGCAATACTAAGAGGAAGTACATTCCAATGGCCCAATTCTTTGCTGTAAAGGGTGGACAACGGCACATATTAAAGCCGACGGGGTATAGCTCATAGATAAATAGCCGATTCGCATTGAAATACCCTTTCGAAACAAAATAATGTGATAATGGACTCTTCTTCCGGGAGATATAGCATGCTCGTCCAAACACTGTGATAGTCATCCCCAAACTCACCCAACCACTAAAATTTTAAGTGTTCCTGAAATATTCTTCGATGGTTTGCTTTATTCCAATCTCCGCATCTAATAAATTAATGTGTTTACGTGCATGTAGAGTTATCAAATAATCGCATCTTTTTTTGACTAATGCAAACTTAGAGAACAGTTACATGTATTTGCGAATTTAATTATCGACATCTTGAGGTATGAACATCAACAGCTCGTTGGGTACTCTTGCTAAGCTAGCCAAGCAAGCCAAGCTTGTACTTGTTGGCTGCAATTTAATACATTTTGCCTGATCAGGGCCCGGTTGTTCAAAAGCACAAAAATCACGTTATCCCTAACAGTTACGTTAAGTATCCTCAAGTACGTTATCTCTTTCAGTTAAACCCATTGAAATGTTCATGTTAAGACGTAACGTCTCCGTTAAAGCTAACGTTTTTTTGAACAACTCAGCCCAGGGCTTTTGGATGATGTGTGTACAAACTACTTCCAAACAACCGGAACGCTCGCAGCAATATGAGCGCTTCAGATGCCATTGGACCGGAAGCGACTTTGTTTTTCCCACGAGAGTTCCGGAAACCAATCTTAGTTCATTTGCATACAGCCAATCAGCGCTCGTTGACATCGATCGCGCATTGTTCAAGATGGCGATCAACCTTGTATTGTGCTCTCATTCGCATAACAATAGCATCGATTCTGAGCAAAAACTTTGGCTGGCGGTAAGTTTAGCAATAGCATAGAGCGTGTAGAAGAGTACAGGTTACAGAACCGACGCGACGCTGATAAATTGCGCGATTTCTGAGGTGCCATTATTCGATAGCTTGCACAATTCAATAGCTTGCTCAATATGAACATTCCTTCTTCGTCGAAACCGTAGCTAACTGGAACCTGCTACTCGAAAAAAACGGTAAATGCGGAAACCCCAGAGGTATTCCGTTCGAGGCTTCCCACCACGGAGGGAAGTCACTGGCGCGCTCTCTCTCACCCGTCCATACAAAAGCCAAAATTGGTCGCTTTGGACGTAAAGTAAACAGTAAACAAAAAACATAAGTCGTTCATAGGCCTACAGTACTGTACAGTGCAGTGGCTAAACAGAGCATAGAACGAGAGCTTGAATCGACACTGCTTATGATGTCACACAGGACACAGCAGACCTTCCCTTATCAAACTCCTCAGAAGAAACATATGCTAATGGTATATTATTATGGTAAATTGCACTGAAATCCCACAGCAGACCTTCCCTTTAATTATCAAACTCATCAGAAGGTAAATTGCGCTAAGTCGAAAAGGTAAACAAATGCACTTGTACAGATTCTGTTATTGAAGTTGCCATGTGATTTTCGACAACAAAAGCGCTGAGTGGCTGTATGCAAATGAGCTAAGATTGGTGTGGGGAACTCTCGCGGTAAAAAATGTTCGCGTACTGGACACTGACCTGTCTTTATTTTTAGGAATCAAATGAAAGGCCCCGGCCTTTCAGGTTAGATGTCTAATCCTCCAATAAGGAGAGTCACCCATCATGGCATCAGTGGGACACATCACAGGAATTCCCTACCCAATCGAGCTACTTGCATTTTCGGCGACATCCTGGAACAGTTACGGACTTTTAGTGCCATAAAAAAACCCAAAAGAATATTGGCCAGAATCGATTAACAGCTGACCGTGATAGATAATGAGGCTGACCTCAGGTCATTTATCACAGAGGCCAGCTGAATTATCTTGCCGTGATGATATCCCCATTTCCCATCGCAGTTGCCTCGAACCTTGATGAACCTTGATGAATGCAGTAAATACGCAGCCAAATACACTGCAAACTCCAACCACTATGTATACACCATAAAATGTCGTCCTATTTTCCTGAAATTTGGCACAGTTGTGTCTATGAGATTAACGGTATACGGTAAAAAAGGTACTGGAAATAAAGGTACCGGAAAAAAGGTACCGGATGTCACATACCACCCTTGCTTTCACCCCTATTGCTTAATAATGGTAGCGACCATCGGCATATAGGCCTTGGTCGCGTTGGCCTCGCCCGTTTTGGTCCCTGGTCTTTTGGCCGCATGGTAATTGGACATGCAAGAACAGAGCAAGAACAGCCGTAAGTTTTCGTTTTAGTCCGTATTTTGCCTTTGGTGCGTATTTTGTGATATGTTTACGTTTACTTATGTTTGTATATGCTTTTTTAGGTTTCATAATAAAACGCAGTAGAGGAAAAAAGCCTTCGTTGAGTCGCCGCAGCCCTTGGTTGTGACATCTGGCGACCCCGGCAGGACTATCACCGTCAGTCCGACACCGTCAGTATAGAGCATCGTCCGACAGTCGACACCGTCCACATCTGGCAGGACTCCAGTTCCACTGTTTCGCGACGACATGACTACGTAGTGTACAGGACGTCGACAATACACGTCACACCATTCAGCGTCCAAGAACTTGCAGGACTTCGTCCCAGTTCGTGAACGGCAAGCTACGCAGGAGAAAAGAATTCCCGTGCAGCTCTGTGAAATTTCCGGTATTTACAACGTATACGAGTCGTATTCAGCCTGGCAGTACAAGGTGGTAAGAGTACTGTTTTGTGACTTTCCTTGTGACAAGAAACAACTCTCAGATGAGCTCTGGTTTCCACCCGCCGACAGTTTCGTGGAAGAAGACAAAGATACATTCATAACAATCATTGTTGTTCGCCATTGAATGCATTTGTAGAGCGTGTTGCCCTGATGTTTGATTCGTATTGTTGAAGTATTGAGTTCTTTCACCCTGTTTTTTTTTTAGAAACGGTTGTTCCTTAGCGTTATTATCAGTCAGTTTTACTCGTAAATTGCCATCATGACTTCTTCAGCGACGTAGTTCGGTTGTCGCTCGCGTTGCTTGAGTCGCGATTATTTGGAACCCTGGTTGACCTGGTCGATTGGTTGCGTGCAAGTTTCTCGAATTTTATTGATTCGCTATGTCAGCCAAGCTTTTAAAGGAGTATTTAGCAGTAGGCACTTCATTATGCCTGTCTGGTGAGCCATTGCGCGAGTTCGTCGACAAGCACATGCAAGATTATATGCTGAAAACGCCGCGGAAGAAGCCGAACTCGCTGAAAGGGCAGAAGCAAAAGCCAATGCCGCCGCCGCCGAGGCCCGTGAAGAACGTCGCTTGACTCGTGAGCATGAAAGAGAGATGCAGCTGAGCAGATTAGAAATTGAACGCGCTAAAGCCGCCACCGCAGCAAGTGGCGCAGCCCGTGCCGACCCAGCTTTCAAGATGCGGCCTCCAGAAATTCCAAAGTTTGATGAAAAAGGCGATGACATGGATGCGTATATCGCACGGTATGAACGCGTCGCGACGCAACAGAGATGGGATAAGGACGAGTGGGTTTTCCGCCTGAGTACTGTATTAACTGGTAAAGCATTGGACGCACATAGTCAAATGAAAACTGTTGATGCATCTGATTATGATAAGGTGAAAACGGAACTGTTGAAAAGATACCAACATACTGAAGAAGGGTATAGGCATAGGTTTAGGGAGGCGAGACCTGAGAAAGGCGAGAACTCCACCCAATTTTTGGGTCTGTGAAGTTGGCTCCCAGTTCCCAGATCCCAGTTCGTTATACGTACCCATTTTGAAACATGGTGTGTTTGGGTACGAAATGGGCTAAGCATTTCCCAGTTCCCAATTCAAATTTCTTTCAAATATTAACCCTCCACAGTCCGATAACTCAACTTGGTGGTTTTAACCCTTTCCCACCAAGCTCTCGATTCAACTGTCAGTGACTTTAACCCTTTCTGACCCATTTCCCGGTTCAAAATACCAGCTCCTTATTCATCTTAACTCGTTTTAACCTTTTATAACTCCATTTCCCGATTCATTTACAGTCACTTTAACCCGTTCTGACTCCATTTCATTCATTTGCAAGTCACTTTAACCCTTTCTGACTCCATTTCCCAATTCAAAATGCCAGCTCCTTATTCGTCTTAACTCATTTTAACCCTCTATAAGTCCATTTCCCTATTCAAATGCTGGCTCCCGATTCAGCTACAAGTCACGTTAACCCTTTCTGACTCCATTTCATTCATTTGCAAGTCACTTTAACCCTCTCTGACTCCATTTCCCAGTTCAAAATGCCAGCTCCTTATTCGTCTTAACTCATTTTAACCCTCTATAAGTCCATTTCCCTATTCAAATGCTGGCTCCCGATTCAGCTGCAAGTCACGTTAACCCTTTCTGCCTCCATTTCATTCATTTGCAAGTCTCTTTAACCCTTTCTGACTCCATTTCCCAGTTCAAAATGCCGTGGATCGAGTTTGTTTACAATATGCAGTGCCATCTTGGAAAAGCCGTGACGTCACCGCGGTATCGTCCTCGATTTGCAAGTCACTTTAACCCTTTTTGACTCCATTTCCCGGTTCAAAATGCGAGCTCCTTATTCGTCTTAACTCATTTTAACCCTCAAATACTGGCTCCCAATTCAGCTACAAGTCACTTTAACCCTTTCTGACTCCATTTTATTCATTTGCAAATCACTTTAACCCTTTCTGACTCCATTTCCCAGTTCAAAATGTCAGTTCCTTATTCGTCATTTTACCCCTCTATAAGTATTAAATGCTATCCCAATAAACAGCCCAGTTCCTCACCCCAGACAGCTTTCGGAACGTGCGAAGATTACATAATAGGTCTGAATTTACCCATGTATGCCCTCAGTTTTGCTGTAGTAATTAGGATTATATGTATTGATTAGAATCAACTTGGCGTGAACCAAGTTTTGTGTATTTTATTTCGGCTGCCATCTTGAATAGTAGGTCTGGGCCAGCATTGCAAAGTTAGCTAAAGGATGACTTTGATGGCATTTTTCTGTGCAAACGTTGATGATTGTTTACAACACTTTCTAAGCCCATTTCCCAGTTCAAAATGCCAGCTACTTATTCGTCTTAACGCATTTTAACCCTCTATAACTCCACTTCCCCATTCAAATGCTGGCTCCCGATTCAGCTACAAGTCACTTTAACCCTTTCTGACTCCATTTCCCAGTTCAAAATGACAGTTCCTTATTCGTCTTAACTCATTTTAACCCTCTATAACTCCATTTCCCTATTCAAATGCTGGCTCCCGATTCAGCTGCAAGTCACGTTAACCCTTTCTGACTCCATTTCATTCATTTGCAAGTCACTTTAACCCTTTCTGACTCCATTTCCTAGTTCAAAATGCCAGTTCCTTATTCGTCTTAACTCATTTTAACCCTCTATAACTCCATTTCCCTATTCAAATGATGGCTCCCGATTCAGCTACAAGTCACTTTAACCCTTTCTGACTCCATTTCATTCATTTGCAAGTCACTTTAACCCTTTCTGACTCCATTTCCTAGTTCAAAATGCCAGTTCCTTATTCGTCTTAACTCATTTTAACCCTCTATAACTCCATTTCCCTATTCAAATGATGGCTCCCGATTCAGCTACAAGTCACTTTAACCCTTTCTGACTCCATTTCATTCATTTGCAAGTCTCTTTAACCCTTTCTGACTTCATTTCCCAGTTCAAAATGCCAGTTCCTTATTCGTCTTAACTCATTTTAACCCTGCTCAGCTAAGTCTGAAGTTTCTCGTACAATCAGGTGATACGCGGATGACCACAGTTGCTATATTTTGTATGGCCACTACGAAGGTGGCACTATTTTGAGACGGGTATCCCTGGTTTATCTTGTATTATTGTGTACTAGCTGTCGCCGCCAGCTAATTATGTATGTAACCATGCTTGTTTATACCACTTGCAGCTTGCCGCTAAGCTCCTCCCTCTTGCAGTCAATGAGACGACTTAATTACCATTCCTGATTTTAATCCCTTTCTCTGAACCAATCAGAGTAATTGCATTCATCCTGTACGTATTTGTAACCCGTATATGATATGTTTGTGGATAATAAAGCAGATTCAATTTAGTCTTAGAATAACCAAGTTGTTTAAGAGTTGTTTCTCACGAACCTGTTGTACAAATTGTTGTACAAATTGTTGTACAAATTGTTGTACAAATTCATTCAGTTTTGTTTACCATAACAATACTTAACCGCATCTTTCAATGAATATTGCATATAAACTTGATCATTCATTCCAGGTTTAAAATGCTTCTTTGTTTACTCGCCATATATAATTTTGATTCTACCCAGTAAATTACGCCAAGGCATCAACGACTCATCCCAGCTGCAACTGCCCTGCTCATAACCCGGCCCTGGGACCTCTAGTCACAGCATCAAAGGCGTATAGCTGAGTACCAGGGCCTGTTACCTCGGAATACCCATTCTCACTTAACACCTCTTGGTCTTATGTTTATCTATGATCGTAGAGGAAGGGCGAAGGGCAACTAGCCTAATCTGCTGCTGACATCCCCTTAATCTTCCATTGCGTAATAAAATTCCTAGGCCAAGGTATGCATGGTCTGTGTGTTAACAGAACAGATAAAGATAAAACAAGCCTATCGGCGTCTGATTCACAATGTGGTTTGTGAGAAGTGTCATAGTCGTCAACAGTGTAGCTTACGTATTTCGAAGACCAGTGGAATTGGCGGCGTCAAATTAATATGTAAAGAGCAATCTCTAGTGAACTCACACAACTGTTTGACATGGGGGAGCCCCCCAAACCCCCGTCCTTCTGACATATATAGCCAGTACATTGGGGGATGAGTCCCCCAAACCCCCTCCCCCGTTCTCTGAAAGTGACAGGTTTTAGCCAGTACATTGGGAGGAAGCCCCCCCAACCCCCCCCCCCCCCATTGGACTCTAAAAATATAATTCCTTGGAGACGCTGAACAATAGGGCCCCATAAAGAAATAGTCCCCGCCCCGGTAGCTGTCTCATATCTGCTGGAAGAAGCAGCTATTTGTGGTGAAATAATAATTGAATGCATGTCATGACACCCAGGAGCTTTTTCTCATTTCTGAAACAGTTGCATGGTTGGAATGAATTTCCAAATCCGTCCGTCAAATCTCTATGCAATGAAAATTGAAATGTCCCAACTGTCTCCACCGACGTTGTCCTGTATGTCCTAGCAGACGATTTTTAAATAAATGATGTGATTGATATACTTGTAGATTGGACTTTCTTCAATGATATGAAAATTGAAAACCCTCTGACATGCCTGAGTACAAAAATGCAGAGGCAAGACACACCATGCATGTCATGACACCCAGGAGCTTTTTCTCATTTCTGAAACAGTTGCATGGTTGGAATTAGAATGAATTTCCAAATCAGTCCGTCAAATCTCTATCCAAATGGAACATTATGACCACTCTATATTTGTGCAGTAGTGTTAAAACTGACTTTTTGGAAGTAAAGTACGTAAATCGAGATGACGTTTACTTCGTCTGCAATGAAATGTCACAACTGTCTCCGCCGACGTTGTTGTCCTGTATGTTTTAGCAGACGATTTTTAGATACATGATGTCCCACACCCGCACTTCAGGACAGTGGAGCTGGTGTGAATAAATCTACTTGCGTGAATGGTCAATGGCTCATGACGTCATGAAATAATTGCGTCACGAGGAAGGAAACAATGGGAATCATGGTAACTGTGGTTGCGGTGCGTCGTGAAAGCAGGATCGGCAAGCGCGGCCCGTATGGAATGCGACAAACTACCGGAACCAGAATTGTCATGGGTCTGCACAAATTTTTTCAGATTCGATGGACATGATGGATATATGAATTTTGTTTACACTTTATACACATACGTAACCATTACACTCACTACATTGTGTGAGTTAATTAGTGAAATTTATAATTTACAAATTACAAATTACAAATCGTTTATTGAAACCGTGTAAAAAGTTACATTTTACATAAGATGAAAGTACAATGACCATAAGCATGATGAACTAAATAACTGGTGTGACATTGTTGTGGATTTGGTGGTGTGCAGCTGGAGGAGTGGACAATGTCACAACCAGGGTTCCTACATTATATACAGTGGAACCTCCGTTAGTAGACACCTCTCTATTAAAGACAACCTTTCCAATAAGGACACTAGTTTTGGTCCCAAATTGGTTGTTTCCATTCAATTTTGACCATTCTAATCAGTCTTTGGGTGTTCCGAATGCTTGACACATTTCGAACATGTTTTGGTTGGAAACAACCCTACAGTCTTACACTTATGGCTGAATGAATGAGTGCATTTTCGTGTAAGCTCGGTGACGAAATGCTGCGACACTATTCGTCACCAACATGCTTGATGGGTGGTGCCATCTGCACAAAGGACGATGAATTAAATAACTGATGTGACATTGTCGCTGCATTTGCAGGTGTCCACATCGAGGAGTAGATGATGTCACTACATGTACCAGGGTTTGTACTTTCATATACAGTGGACCTACTTTTTGTGGACACCTTTCTATTGAGGACAACCTCTTTAATAAGGACAGTAGTTTTTGGTTCCAAATTGGTTGTTTCCATTCAACTCGACTTCTCAGTTTAGGACACCTCTCTGTTAAAACAGCACTTTTCAGTCCCTGGGGCATTTCTGGAAATTTCATGCTATAGAGCAATAGGTTCAGCTAAGTGACAAGAACAGTACTATAAGACGGTTTTAAAAAGTTGAAAATTATTTATTTAAATGACGTATGAATGGTTCAGCAACGATTGGCAGTGTGCATTATGTAATGAAATATGATTTACATAATATAACATTTTTGTGACAAATAGAGTACAGATGATGGATAAATCGATACAGTGGATAGCTGTTAGAATATGCAATACATGCAATAGCATTTGTTTTTATTGAGATTTTGCGAGAACCAAGTGGTATTTTGACAAGATAATAGAAAGCCAATAACACTACAAGAACATGACTTCAATACATTGACATTGCAGTACTTGGTATACTAAAAATATTCAAAGATGGGTATCTTGAGTTAAAGTACAAGATGTATGAATGAAGGAGGCACTCGGGTAAGAAATGGTGTCGCTAATGAAAGATTAGAATTAAGACATATCTCTGTATTTCATGTGGTGTACTGACAAATGGTGCAGTTTGTTAGCAATTTTGTACATAGTTGGTGTGTCATGTTAATTCATACATCTTGCTATATAAAGCGAGTGAGAGAGGCATTGTGACATTAGAGTGTTGTATATCTATGGAATATGTGACCCGTCACAGCAAAACCAGGTACATGTCGCACAGAAGATGAGCCTAAATGACACCAGGAGATAATGGAAGAAATTGATGTGCTCATATTTTACAAAAGGCAGACAATAGATAAATGAACAAACAGTCCGTCTCAACCTGCCAAGCTCAGAGCGACATGCGCCTGGTTTTGCTGTGACGGGTCACATATACAAAGCTTACATAAAACAAGATTTGTATGTTTATTTAGGAGGAGTACAAAAGTTGTATATAAAATGCCGACTTCATAATGATTTATAGGACACAAAATTTGACATGACAGCATTTTATAAAATATGAATAATCTATAATGAGAATAGTTTTGTAGCACCAATGATTTGAAAATACTGAATTTATTTATTGCATGAATAGAACACAAAAAACAGGATGATTACATGATTGTCACATGCGTGAAATATATTGTCATTGATGGGCATTGGGAACAAAAAGAATTGCTGTTATCAGCTGCATTGGTAGCGATTGCTTTAGCTGATTTTCAGAAACTGACAGGAATGAGAATGTTGATATAGTGTTGAAAAAATATTTTTATAACATACATTGCATTAAAATAATACTAAGAAGTAGACGAGTACTAATTTCGCACACTTGAAAATATATGGACATTGACTGTCACTGGTAGTGGTAGTAGAGTAATTACATGCCATCAGCAGCACTAATTCAGACAGTTTTCGCTGTGCTTCAGTAACTGACTGGAATGACTAAGTTTGATTGTGCTGAAATGATACATAATAACGTACATTGCATAAACAAAATGATTACAAGATTTGTACTGTCTTGAAATATATGGACAGGGACAGTCACTGGAAGTTTGACATGCCATAAGTTGCACTGCTCCCGACAGTTTTCACTGTGCTTCAGTAACTGACTGGAATGACTAAGTTTGATTGTTCTGTATTTGCCTCCATTTGGATTTTGTGAACAAAAGTTACTAACCTTGTGTAATTGAAGTGTCGAATTCGCCTTGGTCGAAATGATAATACAGTAAATAAATCTATTGAATGTTGCTGAAAAGAAAACATTTACTACGTTAGAAGCCATGTACATGATAACACCACCACCACCATTATCAATACCATCACAAGTCAACTGGGGAATATGTGTGATATTTGTTCAAAACTTGCGTATATGGTATTTGCAGGTCTATTGTATTGTAACATATTTTTCACTTTCAAAATTAACTTTTTTACTAGAAATTATGAATCAATACTAACCGTAAGAAGCGTATGAAATTACAGAAGGCCTTCGTCGAAAAATGTAATGTACTTGTACTCATTCGTGTCATTAAACCTGAAAGCAGCACAGCATAACAGTGAAATTACCGTGACATCAATGTATGTAGTGACGTAAATTTGAATTCGAAGTGCACAATTTCACAATTAAGGTTTTGAACACATTGAACACATTGAGAGCTGAAAAACTTCATACAAATGCTTTCACACCAATGATATGATTGTGGCGCTCCTGATGAGGTATCGCCCTCTGCTAAGCAGCTTTGGTCGTAACTAGGGTAAATGTTTTTTTCAAGTGATATGAGCGATGCAATACCTTAGTTACAACCAGCGCCACGTAGCAGTCAATGAAGTTGTGCTGGTACCCCATTAACGTCATGCTTCTAATTTGAAGAAATTAATATTACCTTCATCAAGTACGTAATATTACACCAGGCCTTTGTCGAAAATGTAGATCTCGAAGTCTAACTGTAATGAAAGAAAACATCAATGTGACAATATGGTCTACTATGTACGAGGGGGAGAACGGGTATTTTCGGGACACTGGGATGGGCCGAAAATAACTGTCGG
This sequence comes from Lineus longissimus, assembly GCF_910592395.1. NCBI lineage: Eukaryota > Metazoa > Nemertea > Pilidiophora > Heteronemertea > Lineidae > Lineus > Lineus longissimus. Next base: position 12,848,311 of record NC_088317.1, on the reverse strand, counting down.
GATTCGGGATAGACACCCTTATTTTAGCGGGATTCGAGACAAGCCGTGTTTTGCGTCACGATTCGGCTAAAATTGCGTATTGGGAAACGGGATAAGCCTTTTTTCCTAACGGGACGTCGAGACAGTTACCCCCCCCCTTCCCCGTTCCCACTGTAGTATATTTCAATATTATTGTCTTTGGTTAATTTGGCTAAATTGGCCAGGTTAAGGTTTGTTGTTGCTGCACTGCAACAGGGCTTGCGTTGGTAACTGTATCCAGGCTGCTGGAGGCTGCATTGTTGCCTGTATATAAATGGCAGCTCTCACAACAGTCTAGGGCAGTTTACAAGCCAGCCAGTCAGTCCCAGTGTACATTGAGATTTAGGAGTGTTTATTCGAAGAGGTTTAGAAGAGTTAGAGAAAGTGTAGAAACCTGACCATAGAACGAGACGGAGGTCAAGGACGAGTGACACAACGGACAGCGAAGTAGGAATATTACACCACCCTCATGACATGTAGCATTGATTGTAGGCCTATTGTTACTCACAATCTATTTTTTTGTAATTGATACTGGTAGTATCAATGTGAAATATGCCACACGTTGGGGGCATGCAAGGCCTAGTACAATACACCATCATCACAATCAAATATTTCAATAATACACTATCAACGAGAGTGAATGTTCAACCATCAATCACGTGTATTGTAGTGTACATCCCCCATGACGGCTTGTGCCCCGCCGACACGACGAGCACATGGCTGTGTGGTGCGGAGGGGTATCGAGCGCGTCACCAACAGCCGGTATCCCGTGAGGTCAGCAGGTGGAGGACCCAGTGACGTCACTCCCGGACCGCATAAAAGCCCTCGCAGGCCCAGTCTCGGGGCAGAAAAACAACAGAGGTCAACAGAGTAAGTTTATCCCGTATCTTGTCCGGTTTCGTGCACATTTCATGCATAATGCACCGTATCATGCTCGCACCTGAATATTCGCGGTAGTGCACACCTGAATCAGCCCGTGGGTCACCCCGTCCGGCCCCTCGCTAAAAGTGGCCGGCACTACAATTGGCGACGAGTTCGAACCCACTGTGGCTGTAGTTTTGCGATGGTACAAGTCAGTACACTGTGCTGACAACTTCGGGCGAATGTATTTTTGCCTTATTAAATATATTTAGCTCAGACATTTTGGGTGTGGCAATTAGTATCTCTCGTATCTGAAGTTTTGTAAAAGTTTGCGACTAATATTTCACTTGCACATGTTGAATTTGTTGATTTATTCCGCACTGTATTTTTGTACCGAGCACCGGCGACGTATACCCGCATATTTAGTCGTATCAGTTTCATTAGTCAGATTGTGAATTATTATTGTGTGCCACACCCGTCTAGGCCTTTGAATTATTTCTCTCTCGTCTAGTGAATACCTAGGCCCGGTTCTTAGAATTTCTATTCTGATTTCGTAATATTACTATTCGTCCGCCTAGTTCTTATTATTATATTGTTATATTACCATTTTCGTCATGGCGTTTAGATTTGCTTCCGCTTCGGAAGATTATGACAATCCGGTTTCAATAAATAAGTGCTCGGATGAGGAGTTGGATCGTTTGCTTTGCTTTCCTTCTGCCGCTCCGGCGAGTCGGACGGAGTTGGTATATTTGAAAGAGGCGCGTGCGCGGGGTCAAATATTTCGTTCCTACGACAACTTGTTGTCCATCTTTAATTATAGGACTCTTGACATTTGGCGGAACTTGTCTATTATTGATTTCTCTTCTCCATCAAGGGACCAGAGTGTTCGTCCAAAGGGACGGAATATTACTTGGGGGAACCCTCCTCCTGCCAATGTCGAGGAATTAGGCCGTACTGTAGGCCTATTAGCTCCTAATGGGAGTTACTCTCTTAGGCCCACTGCGCGAGCTCCGCCAGGTTTTGATGCGCGACCGCAAGTTGTTAGCACGCCATCACACGATCGAAGGTCTCTTCGATCGTCTGAATTCGACTTATCGGACGGTTTGGAACCGATTATTTCACGTGGGCCACCCACGTCACAGTATGCTGGTAATCCCATGTTGCGTTCTTCGGTCCAATCTCCGGACGGCAATGAGCTGGGGAGGCGACTGGAGGACGTTGGGATCCCGTCATTGTCTACGTATTATCCACCTCATGTTGCACAACGTCCTTGTCCTAATCCAAATGTTCAACAAGGAACATATCACCAGAGAGGTGCTAGTACTGGATACCCAATACCTCCCCCGAATTACATTTCAGGTCAGCACGGACAGGTGTTGAATCGTGCCCCATTTCCACCATTTCAGGTTCCTCCCTATTTGAATGCAGGTCCCTGTCCAGGCTTGACTGCGACACCACGTCTCCCAAATCATTTTCAGGACAATAGACAGCCGGAATATAATCCTCAATATTCCCAATATCCCCAATATTCTCCGTTTACAGCTGTGGTTCCACCTCAACCCGGTGTCCAAGTACGTCCACTTACTCCTGCTCCTCCACATCTATCTGCCCATTTTCAGTCACCCGAGGTACGACGAGAGGATGTTCATCGATATGATTCTACTTCCATGATGCCCCCCCGTTTCCCATTTTCAGATCCTGGGCTGCAACATCATGCAATTCCGGAACAAATGGATCACTCCAGGGACGACTCGCGTCATTCTCATTTCCGTCCGTACAATCCACCCCCAGCCCCGCTCCCTATTTTCGATGGTGGTGGCCAGTGGTCAACCTTTGATTTACAGATGCAGAGGGCGGCTACCAAGTATAGGTGGTCGGAGGTGGAGAAATTAGATCGTCTCATTGACGCTCTTCGGGGGAGGGCACTCGAGTTTGTGGCGGAGTTGCCTCATTATTACCAGAACGATTACAATCAAATTTATATGAAACTACGTTCCCGTTTCGGGAGGACCGAGCCTCCGGTTTCGTATCGCCGTCGTCTGGCTGAGCTTGAACAATATGAAAACGAATCGTTGGCGGAGTTCGCGGAGCGCGCGCAACGTCTTGCGTCCCGTGGTTTTTCCTCTGCGGAGCCCGCGATTATTGATGAGTTGGCGGTGGAGGCCTTCTTCCGAGGCTGCCGGGAAAAGAATGCCGTCATTTTTGCTATGGACAAATGTCCTCTGAACATTGATCACGCCCTCAGATTAGTCCAGTCAAATCTGGATAATCAAAAAGCTATTTGGGGCCGTACAAAACAGTCAAAATTTTATAGTCGTACTACTCTTCCTGTAAGTGATGGTCCAAGCATACGTGCTGTCTCTGCTGGTGGTCTGGAGGGACGTGTTGGAGTTCTGGAGACCGATGTCTCTGTCCTCCGCTCAACCGTAGAGGCGACACGAGAGGATGTCTCTACTATAAAAAACACTGTGTCCTCGACGGGTGAGAAGGTGGACAGGGCACTCCGTTCGCTTGACGGTCGGCAGCGCTCCCGTTCCCGATCCTCCAGTCCACGGCGGGGCTGTTCAAATTGCGGTTCAATGGATCACTTCTTCAGAGTCTGCCCGGATGTGTCATGTTACTTCTGTAAAGAAAAGGGGCACATCAAGGAGAACTGTCTTAAATTGTCTCCGTCACCGTCCCCAAATGCTTAGGGACTGAAATGTATGGCCGACATTCAGTCCCTACCATCGTAAGGCCAACTTTGAGTCATGTTTCTCCCACCATACGGCAATTAGCTGAGTCTCATCCGTGGGACTCGGACAGTCGTATGGTTCAGGTTCCTTCATCTGGATCTAGTCTCGGTAGCAACTTGTTGGAAAGTCAGTCAGGTTATGTGTGCAAGTCGTCACCGTTTCGGGTCGTGAATGACGAACTACCCGACGTTGCGCCGGAGACTGAGTGGACTAGTGAGTTAGCAGAAGAGCTTTTTCTTGCTAGGACACCAGCCTCTGGCCCACCCCCTGGTGGTTTGGTCTACAGCGACTTTGGGGATTACGATTTTGTTATGTCTCGGAGGTCGTCCCAAGCGAATTGGAGTGGTGACATTGTAGCCCCAGATAGTTGCATTTACTCTGAAGGTTGTGGCGTGGCTGTCCCAAGTAATCCGTCTCCTGTAGAGTCCAGTTTGCCGGTCGGTTGTGACTTTGTCCCTCCAAATATATCCGGGATGTCCCATGATAGTGTCTGTCGGGTTGTGTCTCGGCCTGTTGAGGGTTGTGACATTGTCCCCTCGGAGGACTCTCAGGGGATGTCTCGTGTTGGAGGTGGAAAAGTGCTTCCCCTTGTTGACTATGACGGGATGCCCCGTTCTGTTAGAGGTTGTGACAATGACCTTTCGGGTCTTTGTCAATCTGTTCCGTTCAAATCCTTTGATCCTGGTAAGAGATGGTTGTCACCCGCCCCTGATTCTTCTCCGGACGATTTAGAGCTGGGGAGGGAGGGGGGAGGTGTGGTTTCATCATCTAATCCCGTTTCGGTTATCTCTCATTTTGACCTCGGGTCACCACCAGCCCCTGATCCTTCTCCGGACAATTTAGAGCTGGGGAAGGGGGGAGGAGGCGTGGTGTCATCATCAAATTCAGTCTCGCTCATCTGCCCTTTCAATCCTATATTGTCACTTGGTTCCTCAATCAACACTGGAGACATTGGCTATATCCGGGAAGTAGATTTTGGGGGTGTGGGCGTAGTGGGGGAGAGTGCCGTGGTCCTGGCTTCAATACAGGGAATGGTGGCTGAAGCGACAATAGACAGTGCTGCTCAGGTTACCGTATTGAGTACAGACTACGTGCGTTCGCTCCCTGTCGCTCTCATTTCTAAAGAATCCGTAAAACTTAAAGGTGCAGCCAAGGATAGTGACATTATTGCTTCGTATGTGGAGGGGGTGGAGTTCAGGATTAGTGATCAGGTGTTCTTGGTAAACGCGTACATTGCTCCGATATCAGATCCCATTCTGTTGGGGTTGGATTTTCTCAAGGCACAAAAGGCTGTTATTGACCTTCACCTTGAGAATCTAATCTTGAATGATATCCCAATTCCGATTAAGCTGGTACCCAATGTTCCACCGGTTTCCGAACCCAATGTACGCAACATCCGTATGGACTCATCCTCCCACGTTGTTGGGAACTTGGATGAGAAGTCTGATGTGTTGTCTTCGGGACTTAGAACTCCCATTGATCTCTCTCCTAGTTGTGAGTCTCTTCCTCCCGATCCGGATCCCAAGGCTCCTGTTCCTGAGTATTTAATGGATCTATATCTCCGTTCTATAGTACACCTTACGGACGAGCAAGCAGTGAAAGTTGCTGATCTCCTGAATGAGTTCCAAGATGTCTTCTCAAAAGACGAATTCGATATTGGAACTTTTTCGGGGGTGCAGCACCATATAGACACTGGTGATGCTGAGCCCATTAAGGTCCCGACTAGACGAACTCCTGTTGCTTTTGATGATGAGGAGAGGCAGAATCTCACTTTGATGTTGAAGGCCACTGTCATTGAGCCTGCTTCATCTCCCTGGTCTGCGGCCCCGGTGTTGATCCGTAAAAAAGACGGCAAGGTCCGCTGGTGTTGTGATTGGAGGGGTCTGAACTCTGTTACAAAAAAAGATGCATACCCTGTCCCAAACATTGAACAATGTTACCACACACTGAGGGGGTGCAAGTACTTCAGCACCCTCGATGCTACTTCCTCGTATTGGCAAATTGAGATTGCCCCCATTGATCGAGAAAAAACTGCATTTTCGTCTAGCAAATACGGTCTCTTTCAATTCCGGAAAATGGGGTTCGGACTTTGCAATGCTCCCGCGACGTATCAAAGTGCGATGGAGCATATTCTCTCTGATCTGTTGTGGGACAAACTGGTTTGTTACTTGGATGACGTCATTATGGGAGAATTGACTTAATTTGAAGACCACCTGGTACTCCTCCGTAAGTCACTTCTCAGGTTTCGTGAACACAAACTCAAGTTGAAGCCTCGAAAATGCAACCTCTTTCAACTGGCGGCTAAGGTTTTGGGTCACATTCTCGATGAGCGCGGGATTGCAGTCAATCCCGAGAACATCGAGAAAGTAAAGTCATGGGCCCCACCTAGGTGTCTCCGAGAGTTGCAATCTTTCCTCGGCTTCGCTAATTACCACAGATCTCATATCAAGGGTTTTTCGGAGATTGTGGTTTCACTCACCGAATTACTCAGTAAATCAGTCCCATTTCAGTGGGGAACAGAGCAGCAGTCCGCTTTCGTACGGTTACGGGAGGCCCTGTCGTCTGCTCCGGTGTTAAGTTATCCCAATGATTCTGACCCCTTCATTCTAGATTGCGATGCTTCTGATCGCACCATAGGAGGGGAACTCCTACAGGTTCAGAATGGGGAGGAAAGAGTCATTGCATATGGGAGTTATACCATGACACCGGAGCAACGGCGTTACTGTACCACCCGTAAGGAGTTGTTGGCGTTGGTAAGATTTACCCGGAAATTCCGGCACTTCCTTCTCGGGAAGAAATTCACGGCCAGAACAGATCATGGCAGTTTGGCTTGGCTTATGCGATTTAAGCATATTGAGGGCCAGTTGGCTCGTTGGTTGGAAGAGCTAAGCTGCTATGATCTCCAAATTATTCATCGTCCGGGTAAATTACATGCCGACGCTGACGCTCTGTCTCGACTCCCTGATTTGCTCCCCGCTTGTGATTGTTATAGGGCGGGTATCTCCTTAGACAGTCTTCCTTGTGGTGGTTGTGCTTACTGTACCAGGGCGCACAATCAGTGGGCACGCTTCGAGGAGGAGGTGGATGATGTTTTGCCTTTGGGAATTAGGATGGTTTCATTAAATTCCTCAGACGACTCTCCTGAGGACCCTATGTTGAACCCCATGTGTAATCCTTTTCTTAGTGTCTTACAAGATCAAGATTTGGACTCAGAGTTGAGTTGGGATGGTGAGGAGCTGGATTTTATTCCGGACATTGTCACTTCGGGTACTGGTCGTGTAGACGTACTGCCTTGTTTGTTTGAAGAGCTGGATCATTCAGATTCATTGGTTGAGTTGTGCGACGGGCCTGGGACAGTCGGGGGTGGTTCTGTTTGTGACCCTGTTTCCCCCCCGGACGTATCTGAGCTGGAGGGGGAGCAGGATCTGATAGAGCCGGTGTGCCCCCGGTCCCCTTCTTCCCCGGCGGACAATTCTGGTTGTTCAGATGTTCCCGATCTTTCAAAATATTGCTCTCCTGTGAATTGGACGGATAGTTTCACACGTGATGAACTAGAGGCGTCTCAGACTCAAGACCCAGATTTGGGAAAAATCATTGGTTGGCTTAAGGAAGGTGTTGTGCCGTCCAAGTCCATGCTACAGTCATGTGGGCCTGTGCTTAGGCATCTTTGGTTATGTCATACTCAACTGGTGTTGGAGGATGGCCTCCTTTGGTATCAGTGGGATGATGTTGTTAATTCCCGTTTGCTTCTTATGGTTCCCTCATCTCTCAAAGAACGTGTCTTTGGTATAGTTCACGATAACATCACATCCGGCCATCTGGGGTACAAAAATACTCTTTCTCGTCTGAGACAATCATTTTATTGGCGAGGTATGGGTCAAGATTGTTATGCATATGTGGCCTCGTGTTCCATATGCAGTATCAATAAGAAACCCTGCCGTAAAATGAAAGCCGCTATTGTGCCATTTACGGCTTCTGTTCCGATGGAAAGGGTCCATCTGGATATCCTAGGTCCGTTTATTCCGAGTTCTAATGACAATCTTTACATTCTCATGATTATAGATCAGTTTACCCGTTGGATTGAGTGCTTTCCACTCCCCACTCAAGGAGCTGAGCAAATTGCTCAGACGTTCGTCTATGAGTTTGTCGCACGCATGGGTTGTCCGTTGGAGATACACACAGATCAGGGCCGTAACTTTGTTTCAAAGTTATTCGGAGCTGTCTGTCGTCTCCTTCAGATAGCAAAAACCCTCACTACGCCTTATCATCCTTCGTCTAATGGTCAGGTTGAGCGATATAATCGCACTCTTCTTCAATTAATTCGTTGTTTCCTGGGAGAGGACCAGCGGGATTGGGATAATGATTTACCCCTTCTCGCTGGTGTTATCCGCTCTATGCCGAATCGGAGTACTGGTTTCACCCCCAACATGCTTATGTTGGGAAGAGAGGTTCACATGCCCTCCGACCTGGTCCTCAGCCCATTCCTAAAACAACCTCCCGCAGCATCGGCCGGCGAATACGTACTGAAGCTGCGGGAGAAACTTGAGTTTGTACATCATATCGCTCGGCAGCACTTGGGTGTAGCCGAGCACCGTAGAAAAAAGGACTATGATGTACAACTCCGGGAAAAGAGGTATCAGGCCGGGGATATCGTGTACAAGTCTGACACTGCGTCCAAGGTTGGGCAAAGCTCCAAACTTAGACCGCCTTGGCTTGGTCCGTTTCTGGTTGAGAAGGCAATCTCGCCGGTTTTATATCTCATCGACGGGCAGAGTAAGAACCAAGTCGTTCATCATGATCGGCTTAAGCTCTGTCGAGATCGGATCTTACCGTTCTGGCTTCGGAGAAAGCGTCATCATCTCCTTGGTCCGGACGATTCAGTGATTGCTCCATGTACAGATTCCCCTGACATGGAAACTGGGGTGTTTCCCTTTTGTGCTCTGGATGAATTGGAGTTTGCGGATGTTGCCCAGGGTTCATTAGAGAATATTTCTCCTTCATTACTTTCAGTTTCTCCTCCGTCCGATGATGCGCTGCCCGGACGATCTGTAGAGCTGGGCGGGGCTTCCCGGTTGGAGGAGACAACTTCTCACTATGAAGCCGAGTTGGACCTCAGTCTGTCTTCCTCCCCGTCAGTTAGTCTCCCTGAAATCAGTTTCTCTCAGGATATGCCCCCGATTCCAGGGTTACCACTCTGGGGGGTACATAATGGGTACGACGAAACTGACGAACCACCCTGGAGACTGTCTGATGGACGCGGTGGGAGAAGGCGGCGGTTGCCGGCTTATTTGGGAGATTATATTCTCTAGATTACATGAAACTAGGCATTCCATAGTTGCGGGCTTGGGTTATTGTTTCCCTTTACCTTTCTGTGTTCAAACACTATCTTACGATACGTCCAATTCTCGTCTATCGGCGTATCGATTTCCACTATTTCAAGCTTCTTGAGACTGATTGTTGAATTCTGCCGGAGTCGGGTTGCCGAGGTTGGGTTTCTCGTGGTCCGTCTTTTCCCCAATCGGTTACTCCGTGTTGGTACTCTGTTCGTTTGTCTTGTTCTATGGGGAATTTTATATTTTTCATCCTGTCTGAAATTCAAATTGGTGATCTGTTCCTTTTGTCGATCGTTGATACCTCATTTGTTTCAACATCGATTCAGTGTTGTCATTTTTTCTATTTATTCCGGTTCATTCCTGGGGAGGGTTTTACACTCGGTTCACTTATACGGGTTTGGCCTCTTCGGACAATCAAAGGCTGAGGAGGCCCTAGTTATTTGTACTAAAATTAAGTTGTCTTGGTAACGGGGTGTCCTAATTTAGTATGCTCCTCGGACTTTGTGAGCTGAGGGGTCCTTAAGGACATTCCAGTTTCCTTTATGTATCTATTAACTTGTCTTTGGAACGGGGTGTCCTACTTTAGCATGCTCCTCGGACTTTGTGAGCTGAGGGGTCCTTAAGGACATTCCTACTTCCCTCCGTGTATATAGTTATTATAATCATGATCTAAAGTGCCCTTGGAACTGAGTGTCCCATCGTAGCACGCTCCTCGGACTTTGTGAGCTGAGGGGTCCTTCTGGGCATTCATAGTCCAAATTTTGTATAATATACTATAAAGTCTAGTTTTTTCATACATATTATAGGCCCGAGTGGGGTTAAGTTTTTTTTTGGTAAAACAGCCGGCGTGTCTCTTCGGATATAAAAAGGCTGAGGAGGCTCGTGCCGGGAATTACATTGTACAGTACATCGACAAGATCATGCAGCTCCCAGAAGACGGTGACCAACCTCATCTTCCCGAATCCCGAGACGACCTAAGGGGGAGGAATGTGGTGCGGAGGGGTATCGAGCGCGTCACCAACAGCCGGTATCCCGTGACGTCAGCAGGTGGAGGACCCAGTGACGTCACGTTTTCAGGAACAGAAATAAGATCACATTGTGAATAACAGCATGCTTCATGCTATACTGGACATCACATGATAGGCGGTATATCCACACCTGATGCATTGCAATTTTTTTAGCTTAAGTACGGACGGATAGCTCTGACCTGGCTACAGGGAGTCTATGTCAGTAAGTAGGCCACGCAATAGCATACATTATATAGGCCGTAGGCATGTGTACTATTTTCAAGTTAGGTCAAGATAGAGGCAAGGCTGTAATATTGGTCAATTTTTACCGGCATCATCGATTCCTCTTCAACGATTGTTTACCAATTTTGGAGAAATTCCAAAATGCGGCCCATGAGTTAAGACGAATAAGGAACTGGCATTTTGAACCGGGAAATGGGCTTAGAAAGTGTTAAAGTGACTTGTAGCTAAATCGGGAGACAGCATTTGAATCGGGAAATAGAGTTATAAAGGGTTAAAAGGAGTTAAGGCGAATAAGGAACTGGCATTTTGAACTGGGAAATGGAGTCAGAATGGCTAAAAGTGACTTGTAGCTGAATTGGGAGCCAGTATTTGAATAGGGAAATGGACTTATAGAGGGTTAAAATGAGTTAAGACGAACAAGGAGCTGGCATTTTGAACCGGGAAATGGAGTCAAAAAGGGTTAAAGTGACTTGCAAATCAAGGACGACACCGCGGTGACGTCACGGTTTTTCCAAGATGGCACTGCATATTGTAAACAAACTCGATCCATGACATTTTGAACTGGGAAATGGAGTCAGAGAGGGTTAAAGTGACTTGCAAATGAATGAAATGGAGTCAGAAAGGGTTAATGTGACTTGCAGCTGAATCGGGAGCCAGCATTTCAATAGGGAAATGGAGTTATAGAGGGTTGAAATGAGTTAAGACGAATAAGGAACTGGGCATTTTGAACTGGGAAATGGAGTCAGAAAGGGTTAAAGAGGCTTGCAAATGAATGAAATGGAGTCAGAAAGGGTTAAAGTGACCTGTAGCTGAATTGGGAACCAGTATTTGAATCGGGAAATGGACTTATAGAGGGTTAAAATGAGTTAAGATGAATAAGGAACTGGCATTTTGAACTGGGAAATGGAGTCAGAAAGGGTTAAAGTGACTTGCAAATGAATGAAATGGAGTCAGAAAGGGTTAACGTGACTTGTAGCTGAATCGGGAGCCATCATTTGAATAGGGAAATGGAGTTATAGAGGGTTAAAATGAGTTAAGACGAATAAGGAACTGGCATTTTGAACTGGGAAATGGAGTCAGAATGGCTTAAAGAGACTTGCAAATGAATGAAATGGAGTCAGAAAGGGTTAAAGTGACTTGTAGCTGAATCGGGAGCCATCATTTGAATAGGGAAATGGAGTTATAGAGGGTTAAAATGAGTTAAAACGAATATGGAGCTGGCATTTTGAACTGGGAAATGTGTCAGAAAGGGTTAAAGTCACTGATAGTTGAATCGGGAGCTCGGTAGGAAAGGGTTAAAACCACCAAGTTGAGTTATCGAACTTTGGAGTGTTAATATTTGAAAGAAATTTGAATTGGGAACTGGCCGGAAATGCTTAGCCCATTTCCTAGTTCCTTATTCGTACCCATATTCGTACCCATGTTTGGGTACGAATAAGGAACTGCGAACTGGGAACTGGGAACTGGGAACTGGGAGCCAACTTCACAGACCCCCAATTTTTGGCAAGGTTAGATAGGTACCTAGATAGGTGGGTTAGTCTATCGAATTCTGACCAGTCTTATGAAGGTTTGACCGATCTTTTGCTTAGGGAGCAGTTTGTCAATGCATGTCACAGATCACTCGCTCTGTTCCTTAGAGAGAGGAGTCCGAAGGATGTGAATGAGATGGCAAGATTGGCAGAGCAATACATGGAAGCTCATGGTGCAAATAGCTTGAATGGTGTAGGTTTCAATAAGCTTAGTTTAGGACAGGATCAGAAGTTTAAGAATGGTAGCTCAGTAAAGAAAGCTGATACCGATTACGCTACAAAGGGTAGCTTGGTGGGCATAAAACCCGATCCTAGGCATCATGGATGTTGGGGGTGCAATAGCACTGCCCACAGGTACGCTGATTGTATAAGTTGAATCCGAGGAATGAGTCCTCGAAGTCTAGCTCGAGTCAACCTAGGTCTACTCAGAGTGGAAATCCTGGTAGGAAAATTTTAGGCTTCGCTGCCAAGCGGAAGAGTTCTGACTATTCGAGTAGGCCTAGTGAGTGTCAGTCTGGCACCGATAGTGTTAATGGCGTGAGTGATGGCAATGTCCAGTGTACATTGTACAATGCAAGGGGCAAGTCCAATCCGTTGGAATGTGTAGGACAACTGTAGGAACTGATAGTGTTAATGGCGTGAGTGATGGCAATGTCCAGTGTACAGTGTACAATGCAAGGGGCAAGTCCAATCCGTTGGAATGTGTAGGACAACTGTAGGAACTGACTTTCCGCCTGTTGAATGTTTTGCGGACGGTATTGTGAAACTAGCATGCGGCAATGAGTTAAAGTTAGTGACTGGAGCATGTGATAAGCATGCGGTCAGTGATCTCTGTCACGGCATGCCTGTTTTGAATGGGAAACTCGGTGACGTAACTGTCATAACATTGCGTGACACAGGGTGTACTGGTGTGGTTGTAAAAAGAAGTCTTGTCAGTCCAGAGTCGTTGACAGGAAAGTTTCATTTGTGTTTCTTGGCTGATGGTACAGTTAGGAAGTGTGCGTTGGCGAATATTACTGTGAATACACCGTATTATTCTGGAGTTGTAGGTGATGCCATGTGTATGAACAGTCCTATTTGTGAGCTGATTATTGGCAACATTCCAGGAGCGCGGGATCCTAATAATCCAGACCTGGATGTTGATGAATGTATAGGCCTAGATTCGGAAGAGCCGAATGGGGCAGTTACAGGTGAAATAGGCCCAGTAAATGATAGGCCTAGTGATAGAACTGTGGACGTTTGGCGTACGGTTGATGATAGGCCTCCTGTTGAGGATAGGCCCACCGTTAGTGCCAGCGATGGGAGATTGTCTAGTTGTCCATCAGATGTCGACACTGATGCATACGCAGTGTTGACCAGAGCACAGGTTCGCAATAGGGACAAACCACTTTCCCCCTTGAAGGTCAGTGATGCAGGCAAGAATCTTGCTGGTGTTAGTTGTGACGAAATCAGGGATGAGCAGCGGCGTGATGCCACCTTGAGTCGATTGTTAGAAAAGGCCCAGATAGGAAAGAAAGGAAGTTGTAGAGGTCGTTATCAGGAACGGTTTGAGGTTAGGAAAGGGTTACTCTGTAGGATTTTCTTCCCTAAGGATAGTGATTCCGTCAAGCAGTTAGTCATACCTGGCAAGTTCAGGATGAAAGTCATGCAAGTTGCGCACGAGTCCATAGTCTCAGCCCACTTAGCTATTCGCCGCACGATAGACCGTATAGGAAGTTGTTTCTATTGGCCAGGTTTATCAGGTGATGTCACTCGGTTTTGTCAGTCATGTGATGTCTGTCAGAAGACGATTCCCAAGGGCAGAGTTCAGAAGGTTCCGTTGGAGTCGATGCCGATCATCTCTGAGCCGTTTGATAGGATTGGTGTAGACTTAGTAGGCCCTATACATCCTCCCACGGAATCTGGAAATAGGTATCTGTTGACCATGATGGACTATGCAACCAGATATCCGGAGGCGGTGGCACTTCCCAGTGTTGAAACAGAACGTGTCGCCGAAGGCCTGTTTAGTATGTTTAGTAGGCTAGGTTTCCCATCTGAAATATTGACAGATCAAGGGACGCAGTTCATGTCTGACGTCATGAAGGAAGTTAATAGGTTACTATCCATAAAGTCTATTTCGACCACCCCGTACCACCCTATGACCAACGGTTTGTTGGAGCACTTCCATTTTACATTGAAGCAGATGCTTAAGAAGCTGTGTGCAGATAAGCCTAGGCAGTGGGATCGATATTTGGATGCGGTATTGTTTGCGTAAAGAGAAGTCCCTCAGGAAAGCTTAGGATTTTCTCCATTCGAACTTCTCTATGGTAGAACTGTCAGAGGACCAATGCAGATTTTGAAAACCTTGTGGACAGAAGAAGTGTCCAATCCCGATTTGAGAAACACGTATGAGTATGTGCTAGATTTACGTAATCGTATGGAAGAGACATGTAAGCTGGCCCATGATTCCTTACGTCAGTCTCAGACACGCGCCAAACATTACTATGACAAGAAGGCAAGGCCTCGCACAATGAAAGTTGGCGATTTAGCATTAGTGTTGTTACCCACTGATAAGAACAAGCTTCTTATGCAGTGGAAAGGTCCGTTTGAGGTCATTGAAAAGATAGGCTCGAATGATTACAGGGTTGATCACGGATCCAGGAGGAAGGTGTATCATATCAATTTGTTGAAGAGACCGTGTTGCTGGTTCTGTGTTGCTTGATTGTGACAGTCACGTGACTACTGGAGTCACGGTGATTGACTTTGAGCCTGACACTGACGAAGGCGATTTTGAGTCTTTCGTTAGGCCTAGTGCAGCGGAGGGTAAGGAGACTTATCGGGATGTTCACATTTGTCCTGACTTGACCCTTGAACAAAGACGGCAGGTACTTGACTTACTGGAGGAATGTCAAGATATATTTACTGATGTCCCTGGAGCCACTGATTTGGTGATGCATGAGATTCACTTGGTAGATGAGGATCCGGTTCACGTCAAGCCTTATCCAATCCCATATGCGATGAGAGATCAGGTGAAGAAGGAAGTCATTGAGATGTTGCGTCTTGGTGTGATCCAACTCGGCCTATAATGCACCGATCGTTTTGATAACGAAGAAGGATTCTTCGATCAGATTCTGTCTTGATTTTCGCCGCTTGAATTTGAAGACCAAATTTGACTGCGAACCCATGGCCAATACGGATGACATCTATGCCAAGCTTGGAGGTGACAGGTACTTTAGTAAGTTTGACTTTTCCAAGGGCTAACTGGCAGACTATCATTCCCGAGCGATTTAGAGATTTCACACAATTCTCGACCCCCGAGCAAGGCTGTTTCCGCTTTTGCCGCACCCCCTTTGGATTGAAGAACAGCGGGGCTACATTCAACCGCCTGATGCGCAAACTGCTTGCTGATATTGACAACGTTGAAAATTTCGTCGATGACGTAATCGGTCACACGGTACCTTGGAATCAGCATATAGTCATGTTGCGGGCGTTTTTTACCAAGGTTCGCGAGAACAATCACACTGTCCGCCCGCCAAAATGCTTCATAGGATATCCGGGAGTCGATTTTTTGGGAAATGTAGTTGGAAATGGGAACGTTGCAGTGGACGAGCGTAAACTTGAGCGCGTGATAACGACACCGCTGCCCGCAACGAAGAAACAGCTTAAGTCATTCTTGGGAATGGCCGGTTGGTTTAGTAATTTCATCCCGCAGTTTTCGGAGCACTTCAGATATGACGCGCAAAGGTAGTTCTAATTACCTTGTTTGGCATGACACGGAACGGCGAAGCTTTGAAAGTTTGAGAAATGCGCTTTCGGAACGACCAGTGTTGAGGTTGCCGGATTTGGAAAAGCCATTCGTGATTTAGGTAGATGCGAGCGGCTTAGCCGTGGCAGGCGCTATGTTGCAGGAGCATGATGGCAGGTTACACCCGTTAGCGTATTGCAGTTGAAAGTTGTTGCCTGGAGAGAGGAATTACTCATGTATAGAAAGGGAAAGTTTAGCGATAGTTTTTGCAGTGAAACGATTTGAGAAGTATGGTGCTGCTCCCCAATTTCGAGTCATCCCCAATTTCGCGAAAACCCGTTTTTTCCCGTTTTCTCGCGCGTCACTTCGTTTCCAGAGAAGAAATTTTCTGATTTTTGATTTTCATTTCGTTCCGCAAAGAAAGCGCCCAAAAAGCGTCCTAAACAGGTAAGCAATTCTCTAATTACGTTCAAAACACTGGGTCAATACCTAGGATCATGCACTACACAGAAACACAACAATCAGTCGCTTATATCACTGATAAGAAAGGGTTTGTTAGAGCGTCACTGTGCGGCGCTAAGAGCGCTCGCATAAATAATGAGGCACGCACTGCGCATGCGCGTAACAAAAAGTATGGTGGCTCATTAGAAATGTTATACAGGGTGTTGTTAACCCTTTTAAGACTAGATGAAAATTTAATGATTATTATCATACTGTTAAGGCTTATATTCCATTTTCCTGCAATTTTCATGTCATATTTATGTGATCAGTGCAATAAAGTGATTATATTTATACATTGTTGTACGTTATATTTGATTATTATTATGGGTGTGTGGTGATTTCTACCTTCTTTAAAAGAAATTAACTGGATTTCTTTCAGAAAACTCCAATGAAGGTTGGTGGTTACCGCCGATATGACCTTGAATCCCTTGAAAAGGCCTATGATTTTGTTATTTCTGGTGCTGCTGGACCATGGAAAACATCTCAACTCTTTGGTGTCCCAGAAACAACATTAAGGGACCGTGTTGCTGGTAAGTAAAAAAGTAGCTTAAGACATGGAGATTCTTTTCAGATATTTATTAAATTATTCACCATTAGGCTAGTTTAATTACTTAAATATAGAAATGAATTGCCATTTGTTATCAATGCATCCTAACTTATCAATGGTTTTCTTCAATTTCAGGGAGAATAAGACCCGACACAAAGCGTTCTGGCCCTCCAACTATCCTCGCCCCTGATGTCGAGCGCACCATGGTGGAGCACATTGAAGATATGGCAAGAAGAGGATATGGATACACCAGGCAAGACATCGTTCACCTCGGAAATGACCTTCTCTTATCATTGGTAAAGACTACACCAACACAGAAGCCATTGTCCTTCAAATGGTATTCCGGCTTCATGTCAAGATGGCCAAGTTTACAGTTACAGACACCAAGATCATTAAGCATGTTAAGGGCTAAAGCGTTTAACAAAGAACTAATTGACAAGTATTATAATGATCTCAAAGCTATCCTCCAAAAGTATAATCTCATGGACAAGCCTGAATTGATATACAACCTCGATGAGACAGGTGTGAATACAGAGCACAACCCACCACGGATTGTTGGCCCTGTCAATGAACGCCTGCCAGCAATCACATCTACTCGAGGCGCGATCACCACAGTTCTTGCATGTGGGAATGCAATAGGGAATGCTATGCCCCCGTACTTTGTATTTGCCGGAAAACGTGCCAACGCAGACCTGATGCAAGGAGCTATGTCTGGAGCAGCCTCTACTATGAGTGATAATGGCTGGTCAAATGGTACAGTGTTTAGAAAGTATATAACAGAACATTTCCTGAAGTACATCGTCCGCAGGAACGACCCAGAGCAGCACATCAACCTCCTGTATGATGGACACAAAAGCCACATTAACTCTGAGATCATCAACTGGGCCAAGTCTCAAAATATAATTCTGTTTGTATTGCCTCCTCACACCTCACACAGATTGCAGCCCCTGGATGTGGCATGCTTTGGACCTTTCAAGCGCGCTCTCAACAGGGAGATGGCAAGCTTCTTGAGGACCAATCCTGGAAGACTCATCACCCGATATGACATCTGCCCTATGGTATGCAAGGCCTATCCAAAGGGCCTTGCTCCTGCTAACCTCATCAGTTCTTTTAAGAAAACAGGGATTCATCCTTTTGACGCCACCAAGATTCCTGAGAGTGACTATCTCCCCAACCAGTCCGTCACCCATCGTCCTACCACTAAAGACTCCATCCACTCCCAGGATGTCAACGCAGCTGATAAATTTATCGCAGATAGGATACCCCGACCAACCACACCACCAACCAAGAAGAGGAAGAGGACACCAACATTCTTTGGCGCAATAACCGAGGATGACCATCCAATTAACAACCAAAAGACCGGTGCAACGGAAGAAGAGTCAGCACCCTTGATTGAGACTCCGGCCTCTCCACTTCAGCAGACCCCTGACATCATCCCTGAGCCCATGGAAGCAGATGTTGCAGAGGCTGGACCATCGTCAACTAGGCCGACCCCTGAAGACCATGCCAGCAGCAGTGATGATGACGATGATCAGCCAACCGATCCATCAAAGCTTTGTTGCGTGTGCAAAAAGTGGACGCCACCTCATCCAACATACATCCTTGAAATTTTCAACTGGGCGGAATGTGATCACTGTGGCCACTGGTGCCACCTGAAATATTGCAGTACTGTCAGGGTTGTCCGTCGCTCTGACTCCTTCCTCTGTCCCCACTGTAATTAGAATAAGATTATTAGACCCACCGACTTAACATCTCATCTGGGGCCATCCACTTTATATCAGAAGCATTTAGGGCCTGTTGTAAAGTTTCGGTTGTCCAAATTGTTTGGGGGGGGGGACTTAGATGCAAGTATATTCAAATGGATGGCCCTTAATTTGCAATGAATATGTAAATAGTGTATCTATGTCAATATCTATGAAACAGTGTATAATAGCTAACCTACTTTGTAAATAGATATCATTATCATATCAATCCTTGATGACCCCAAAGGACTGCATTCAGGTGTTTTACCTAAGGTATCACTTAGGAAGGTAATTATAGGGAGTTATAGATTAATTCACTCTAGATACCCATCCCATTATAACATGCCCGTTCACAACCGTTTATACCTGACTTATATCTTGGCACTCTTAATTGATGAATTGAAGCCTTCTGGGCCACCGTAGACGCGCATGCGCAATACCCGCGAAAATGGGGAGCCGCTTCGGATTTGTTTTGGTCTGCATCGATCTTTCAGTGAGCGATTTCAAGATTAATTCACGCTTAAAACATCCACGCAGCACCCCAGATATTTCGTTATTGATCTCAAATTTCGTAATAAATAAACTTTTGCGTGTATGGAATCGCTGGAAGCTAGTAAATCTGCACTTAGTGATAAGACCCGCGAAAAATGGCTCCTACATGATACCTGTTGGTCGTGAGTTTTTGTTGTATACTGATCATCAACCACTGGCATGCATTGATAAGAGACAGATCGACAATGCCAGGGTTATGCGTTGGGCGATGTACTTGCAAAGTTTCAACTTTAAGATTCGTGTCATTAAAGGTAGTGAAAATAGGATCGCGGATTATCTCAGTCGATCGTTTAACGTGTGAGTGTTGGATCGTTATCGCTTACGGACATTGTTGTACATATATGGACTATTCAGATACATCATTTAGACGAGTACTTGTCTAGCAAAGACCATACAGTTGTGATATTGCGCAGGTTTACAGATGCAAGTTGTCCATAGTTAATTAGTTAAATTTTGTACTTCAGTCGTACATGTATGCGTTGTAGTCCGTCGTTGAGTAAGTGAGTCACTGAGTGACTGCGTTTGTTCTCGTAATTGGAGATTCTAGTTTGCTTAAGTTAGTTTAGGTCTATCTTTAAATTTTTTAAATCTTGTATGTCCAAACTTAGGAGGGGGATGTGTCACATACCACCCTTGCTTTCACCCCTATTGCTTAATAATGGTAGCGACCATCGGTAAATGGTATGTATTCCGAAGGATTGTGACGGAATGTACCGAATCACACAGCTAATCATAGTTAGGCTTATGTTTCCGAGTCTCAGCCAACCAATCAAGATCGTTGTAGTATCCGGTTATCCTAAACAGCGTCCACCAGCGCCCACCAGCGTTCACCAGGTTTAAAGTCGGGTATAAAGTCATCAAAATAAAATTTTGTGGCCAAAACGTAATACGTACACCATAAAAAATACATTTCCTAAAGATTTCATGCTTATTTCGTTTATGACCATTAGATTTTACTTTGATGGCTTTAATGTATGTATGTGTTTAAACCTGGTGAACGCTGTCTAGTATGACCCGATTTGTTTACGTGACTGCACTTTTCCGCCAATAAAACAAGACGAAAGTCGTTGCAAAATCGTTCCGAATATCGGACAAGCATGCAAGAGCCACCAATTTCTTAAAATCGCTTCATTATCGCCTGGAGCGATTTTTGGGGCGAAATCGAAGAATTGGCGCGATTGTGGGCGAATTTCGCATCTGACATTCCGGCGATTTCATATATTATCGCCTCGAAATACTGTAGGGTGAATTTCGCCGGCGAATATCGCGTGCGGACTTTGGACGTGATCCCTAACGGTTGGGTCGATTTCTTTCATTTTCTCAGAGTTGGGTATTGATTAGTAGAACATGCCTATTTTACCTGATGGGGGTCTTCCTTTTTTAGGTTTTAGGTCTTTGTTTTAGAGATTTTCAGAGGTCTTAGGTCTTAGGTCTTGGGTCTTGGGTCTTAGGTCTTTGTTTTTTATACACCCCATGATCCGGGCTACCGCACACTGCTATCGGAGTACCAGCTATAGAAGGATGTGAGCCAAATGCGCAATCGCTATCCGCCGTGCTAAACGGATCCAAAGCTACCCCAGCGCCGCGTATCAACAGCGATAAGAACCAGACTAGCTTTTCCATCTGTATTCATGCAAAATTGGGACGGGTACCAGTTGGCTTGCATGGCAACATAGCGCATGGTTTTATCGAAAAAATTGCGAACTTGTGGGAAACGAAAAATGGACGGGTTAAATACGGTGAAAACAGCTGAAAAAGGGGTTGTAACATTTGGCACTTTTCCTCCACTTATGATTATAATGTATAGATTACATTCCAAGCAGGGATATTCTTCAAAAAATGTCCAACTCGATTGCGTCATAGAGTCATCGCGTCGACGAGTCATCGAGTCGAATAACACAAGACGATCTTGGCAACAGGAACAGTTCAAACGACTCGCTGGGAAAAGGAATCAAAATAAAAGAAGCACAAATTGATGCATCGGTATCTTAGGCAGAGCAACGATCATATCAAACTGCGATTCGCATCGTTTTGACAATATATCTGGTACCTTTTTGATCGATATCCTCGCTGAAAACCGCACGATTCGCAATTTTGTCTCGGTGAGGTGTGAGAACTGGCTCGGAGAGGGCGCTGCCGATCTGAAAATCACGGTGAGGGTGCAGTTGATTCTCCGTGGTGGTGCTGTCTGCGAAGAGTGTTTGCAATTCACAGGAGAACATCCCCCATATGAATATCACATCACGTGTGCAAATTGTGAAGCGAAGAGATGTCTACCTTGCTTCATGGTGAGCGTTCATTAGGACCTACTTTTGCATAAACAGATGTGTCCATGTATGTGCACATGTGCAACAATTGATGAAGAAGCAGATTTCCTAGAGCTGGAGGAAGCAGATCAGTCCTATACCAGAGAAGTTTAGCATGAAAACCTTTTCCCAAAAGCAACGGGGAAAAAGGCCCTCTTTAGGGTCGCAAATAAATCCAAAAATAGATCTCGTTGTACATAACATGATTTTCATTCTGGCATCATTGTTGTCAGGCCAAAATAGTTTCTTATAGATCATTCTTACCTTATTCATAGATACATCCTAGATAAATCAGTTAGCGGTGCTGGAAATTAAAACACTCGATCTATCTCCGGATACTGTCTTACACAGAATGATAAAAGAACAGTCCACTTTGTTGTTTTTGAATAAAATATAACCAGACACTAAAAAACGCGACTTGGACAACAACCAAATTTTCTATACTTAGGTTAAAAACTTGATTACCATCATCATCCTTAAAGGGAACTGAAACCGCCCAGCCAGTTCGTATGACCTCGTTTTCATTTCCCGCGTATCGGGTGATCAGAACGAGGCATGAATGAAACATGGCGCCTAGCTGTCAATCATTGAGTGACGTCACTACTATGGAATTTACTACGAAAATTCATGAATGAAAGATCGCATGACTCACGTGATTCTCACATGATTCTCAATAATAACAAATTGAACTGCGCATGCTCGGGCACTGGGGGCGGAGCTACAAATCTGAACTCGAATATGAAGTTGGAAGTTTGACTTTCTCGGGTGAAAGTCGAAAAGTTGAATAAATCGCTCGGCGGTTCCAGTTCCCTTTAACTGTGTTCTAATGGTAACACAATTTAGATCAATGACCGTAATGTAGGTCACTAGGTCACGGTCAAGTTCTGAACTCTTCATTCCCTAAGTAGGTCAGTAGGTCACTAGGTCAAAAATTATCATTACCAGAAATACATGACAAGGCCTATACACCACAGCACTAGTGTTCCCATTGTTCTAAAAATAGCCAAGCAATGCCTGTAGCTGAACCGGTGTAACATCTGTGGTTGTTCCCCATGTGTCAGTGTTTCCAAACAATAGGCAGCTAGAGAGACCACGACTTTTCAATAGGGGGGATACACAGAAAAACTTGTCAATCTATTTTTGAGCGTTCCCAAACAATGAGGGGAAACACTCAAAAACAGAAACACTCAAAAACATTACACCGGCCTTCCTATATATTTGCCCTGTGTTTTACAATAGGCCACATAAAAAGAGTTAGTTTAGCATCAGTTACACTTCTGAAAAGTGAGGAGGGTGGAGGGTTTGTTTTTTGGTTTTTAAAAAAAATTGTATAGGGACCATGTTAGAAAATGGCCCTATTTGATATAAAAATGATCAACAAACTATTAAATATTCAAAACCGTTTATTAAAATCGTAAAAAAATAATAAAATGTTGTATTTAAATTCACTTTTTACAGGTACACTGCTTCGATCAATCGAAGTCATGAAATGTATTGAAAGCAATGGATTTATAACACGAGTGTATTGAACCTTTTTTTGAGGTGCTGCATGCGAGGTTTAGTCTGAAAGTATTTTCAAGTCATTGAATTGCACAGTAGTTGATTAGAAAGTACCTGATTAAGCCGATTGTCAAGCTACTAGAAAATAATACAATGTTCTTCTGTGGACACTGGTACACACATATGAATATCTTCTTTTGACTAGTTCTAGGAGTGGAGTTTTATGTTTTCAGCCGAAAAAAATATTGACAAGGATAAAATCTCAAGACCAATTGACTAGTGGAGACTACACATTTATAGCAGCTCATTATTGTGCACTATTAAAGCTGACTAGACCAAAACCTCAAATGGACATACATGTATGATTATATAACACACTAGCATGGGAACTGAGTCAGAAGGGCTTGCATAAATTTGCCTTTGCACTGAACATTAACGAGCAAATAAAATGTTCTACAAGTGAAAGTGACCCTGTTGGGAGAGCATCGTGTGCACCATCAATGTACCAAAGGCACTCAGTCAAAGAGGTCACGAAGGCTCCCCGTACCGCTGGCATCTGCGGGACACCAACCCACTTTATTGCTTCTCAAAAAATTGATAATGTCATTTTTAAGTCTCACTTTTGCACTCCTTTCTTGCCCTTTAAATTCCTTTGGTAAGTGTGTGAAGGATGCAGCTGATTGCATCAGCAAACCCAATGACCACAGATCACTATCAGTATCATTGGCAACTGCGAGGACATCAAAAGGATCTAGTCTACCCTTTTTCCCACCCGCACTACAAACTCACCACGGGACTCAATGAACCTTCCGTAAACTTCAACAACCTCTCCCACAGGTAGAAGTGTCTGAAAAGGTATCTTTGCTGTGCCAGGTGCCATCCCCACAACACACTGCACTATACATGTGTTGTAGGCCTACTTCTCAGCAATGGGAATATTGTCATAATCTCCATTGGAGAAAGATGAAAAAACATCGCATAGTCTAGCCTCACTAGGCACACTACATCCAAACCAACGCGGGTCTCAATCCCCAGTATGGCCTCAATATGTAACATACCTTCCATCTGCCACACGAGGTTGGGCATAGTTGTGCGAGTGTCAATTATGCTCGTCCAAGTTCTAGGCCATATAGCGAAAAAAATAGCCGAGATGGCCCCATTATTTCACATCAAATAAAGAAACTAGATGCATTTGGCTACCGGTGGTAATTGGCATTCCCATGTGGCGATTTAGGGCCCAATTTTTATGGCCATTTTTAGTGAAGTTTTGACCAACAGATCAGCTGTGCTCTGTTGTAAACCACGGACAATATCGGGACGACGTCAGCTTAGAATAGGTTTAATCAGTAAATATTATGCTACCAAATGTTCTTGGCCAATAGCGTAACTCGATTCACATCATGTGATTTCAAGTCATCACATCGTATCGGATCCAAAAAAGCAATAACGGATCCAAAAAAATGTCGTAACGGATCCTAAAATACATTTTGTATATTTCATTAAAAACAAATTGTTTCATTATTTTCCTTTGGATTGATTTCTTTGCCAAGACATTTGGTTGCATAATATAGCAAATAGTGGATGTTTAAGGTCGTCCAATATGGAATTTTGCTGGACTCAGAAATGTCTTCGTCCAACAAAATTCCATATCGGACTCCCAAACATCCACTATTTGTATAGTGATGGGCATCCTATGAGCTTATATGCCTCATGGAACATTTTGACAATATTCTGACACAATCTTGTGTTGACAAAAGTACATAGAATTTGTGTGTATTAACGTGTACATTTGTATGTGAGTTGGGACAAATAGACGTCCAGTTTTTGTTAACTTTCCTACCTTTTGGGAAGATAATAGTGCATTTTATGATCTTTAGAGAAGGTATGCCTTTTATAAATCTAATCCAAGGTAAAACATATTATTTAAAGTGGTTGTGAAGCCATATTGTGATGAAAATTCGTCTGCATGTTTTGAAGAGCTGATCCGGCCGCCATCTCGGATTTGAAGATTTCACACCTTTCAGGTCAATGTTTTCATTAAATGTCAGATACGAGTAAGGTAATGATTATTTCAGATATGTGAGTAGATTCTAAATATGTCCAGCTTTCTAATCATCATACTGAAAGTTTTAGGAAATGTATCTAAAAAGTTCGTATCTGCTGTTTTCAGGTACGACAGGTGCCGTTTCAGGTTCAATGAGAAAACCATTTGATTTAGTGTTTTAGCAAAAAGTCTAGTTGAAGAAAACTGGACTTAGTGAAAACAACTGTTGAATAAGGGAAAATGCATTGGAACTGCAGAATTGAACTCTATTTTTATCTCAATGGAACTTTGTAAATATGTTGACTTTTGAACTTAATAAAGTTATTCAAAGAGTACATCTTCTTGATTCAACTTGGATGACTTATCCCAAACTTGTAGCAACGCCCATTCGGATCCTCCCTCTATTTAGGAGGGTTTCAGAGGATAGTCTGATAAGAACCCTAAAATTGTTGAGGTCTATTTCTTTGTCAAGATATTTCCATACCGGGCAACCTGAAGGCATTAGCGGCATTCCAGTAGCCAGCTTCCATGGTGTTCCAGTAGCCAGTTCCACGGCATCCCAATAGCTGGCTTGCCTAATCATACATCATAAGCACCATAATCCATACATTTCCGGCTTCATATGAATCCAGCGAAGAAGTTAGCAGCATTTTCATCGCATTTAGTTCATAAGTTCACCGATAGGTGGCACCACCTTCGACACCACTTGGATCCTGAAAATGGTAAATAATTGACCAAGAAATGGCAAGATGTGTGCGATCTTCAAACGGGCCTCAATCGGTTCAAAATGAATGATTTGGGAATGCCATTACCACCGGCAGATAGCCAAATGCATCTGGTTTCTTTATTTGATGTGAAAAAATTGGGTCATCTCTGCTATTTTTTTGCAATATGGCCTAGAATTTGGACGAGCATAATTGACACTCGCACAACTACGCCCAACCACGCGTGGCAGATGGAAGGTATGTTACATATTGAGGCCAAACTGGGGATGGAGACCCGCTTCAAATGGCACAGATTCTAGGCTCATAACATTGCCGAAGATACCTCTGCACATGGAAACTAAGACCAGGGCGTCAAAGTAAATAGTATTTGAAACAGGTTGGACGCATTCATGAACATGGAAGCGGCCTGCGTCTTAAGAGCTACATTTCTCGGGGGGGGGGGGACAAAACGGACCCCGTCCCCACTGTGTAGTGCCACCTGAAACACATGGATACTAACTATCATGCTTTGCTCAAGACTCGTTCTATGCTGCTTTAGGCTACTGAGGGGCCATTTCAGAGGTGAAAAATCACCCAAAAAAAAATTGGGGGGGAAAAGAAAAAAGTTTTTCGAGGCGGCGAGAAAAAACGAGGCGGGCGCTGATGCTAAACTAAATATTTTTTTGTGGCTATATATCATTATCTTCAGGCTTTATCAAAATAATTTCCACCTCAAAAGTAGAGAACGTATACATATATGCCTCTTTAATTAGATAAATACGGTAGCTGGGAAAGGACATTACAACTTTTTTTTTCAAGAATTATCTGTGGCCCCGCACTTTCGAAAACGAGGCTATCAATCAAGATGGACGACCGGGACACCACGATCCGAGTACTTTTAGGCTTAGGATTAACTCAGAAAGAAATATTAGACACATTACGATATCGTTTTCAAATATCGCTTGTTCAAGACATCGGCCTAATGGGTATTGTTGTCTAGCCTAATAACCCACTAAAGTTATTTCGTCGGTAAAGCCCCACTAACGGGCTAAAATACGGCGAAACAGATAAAAAGTGAGGGGCCTCAGATAATAAGGGAGGGGCCACAGATAATAAGTACGGGGCCACAGATAATAAGTACGGGGCCACAGATAATAAGTGAGGGGCCACAGATAATTCTTGAAAAAAATAGTTGTAATGTCATTTTCCAAACACCGTAGATTTTAAATTCAAAGCGGGTGATTTCCTACTTTTAGTAACCAAAATGGTCTTCAGACCCCCATTCTATAAAAATTTTCACCAACCCCATCAAAAAGTATATCAATATGTATGGTACACTCCAGGCTTACAGACTACAGTGGTGTAGCACACAGCGTCATCCAAACGTTGCTGTCTTCATAAAAAACGCCAAATTTGCTCGTGCGGGAGGCGAAAAAGGCTCCAAACTTCACTTGTACCATGTAACCATAGAAATTTTATCAAAATCGCTCAAAATTTCGCCAGAATGTAGCTAGGTATACAAGGTATCGAACCTGCTATGGGAATAAATGCGTCACTGCACAACTCCGCTTGACATAAACATGAACTCTGCCAGCAGTAGGTGGCACTACACAGTGGGGACGGGGTCCGTTTTGTCCCCCCCCCCCCTGAGAATATAGTACCTAAAACTCTGGCGGTTTCCATGGACATGAATGGGCCTGGCCTGCTCGAAATACTATTTACCTCAATGCAAGCGTCCTGGTTATATTGTGCAGAGAAGGCTTTGGTGATATAATGAGGAAATTCTCAGCGCAATATTTACAAGCATGCAGTGATGAGGCGGTGTTAACTTCCTGTTGCCCAGGTCGGGTTGCTTGAGACTTGCATTGGTTTGATGGCGGCGATTTAAAATGTGAATATTTGAAGCCGAATAGCAAAAAAATAGCCGATATGACCCCCTATCTTCGCGTCAATTCAGTAAACGCCATGTCCTTGGCTATCTGCTGATGGTAGTGTCATTCCCAAATCATTCATTTTTATCTGATTTTATATAGGCGCATTCGAACTTTGTAGACTGACGACGATTTTGGTAGATCTTTTACCATTTTCAGTTTCAGTGTGGTGTGAAAGATGGCGCCACCTGTAGGTCTGTTTATGAATGAAATGCCTTGAAAATATCAAAAAAATCGTCCTTGGGTTCCTACGAACCTAGAAATGAATATATCATGGGGCTGTGAGATTTAATTTAGGCTCGGCAGGAACTTGAACTATACCGCTGTAGCACGAGCAGGGCCCAATCTGACACGCCACTGATACCGCCCTCCGCACTGTGTAGTGTCACCAGTAGCCAACAGTGCATTTTCTATCAAGTTGTTTGGGGCAGCTAATTACTGATATGGCGCATGCGTATTGGACTCAGGTCGGGGATAAATCTGGTGTTGTTTTCCCAAAATATACTACTGATGTTCTCAACCTCCCTATTATACATGAAATAAGACGTAAGAAGGCTGTCGTAATCAAGACTGACCAGCCAAGGCATAGATTTGACGGCAGTATCTAAAACCACATACCACACACCACATACCCACATACGCCAATTTTTCCAGGTGGGGCAATCTAATGATGGTTGAAGCTTTTTCTTCACAACTATTGTTAAAGGAAAAATCTGTCGATATTTTGACCTTATAGGGCGCCACCGCCAGTAACTTATGGCAAAGGGGAAGTCTGTTGTCATAGGGGAAATTTGTCGATATTTCCACCGGATGTGGTACTCTGCCAAATGGGAATATTTTGGATTTCCCATAACAGCACAGAGCGACGTTGGCGCTCTCTAGGATTCGACCATCGACAGATTCCCCCTTTAACAGGAGTAGCCTACGTTAAGTTGGAAAGGCTTGTCGAAATGTCGAAAGACTTCCCCTAGAACAGAAGTTTATACTGGCGGCTTTAAGGCAGAAAAATAGGCAGATTCCCCTTTAACAGAGTAACATCCAGTGGCGCCATCTAAGATTGAAATATCTACGGATTCCCATTTTAACAAGAGTAAGTTGGAAATAACGACAGAATTCCCCTTTAACATAAGTATGGTCGAAATATCGACATATATTCCCCTTTGACAGAGTACCACATCCGGTGGCGCCCTCAAAGATTGAAATATCGACAAATTTCTCTTTTAGCAGTAGAAAGCTGCAGACTCCCCCTTTAACAGAAGTTACTTGCGGTGGCGCCCTATAAGTTCAAAATATCGCTTTGATTCACCTTTAACAGTGACATCCGGTGGCGCCCTCTAAGATTGACATATCGACAGATTTCCCTTTAACACTAGAAAGTGACGGTGGTGCCCTCTAGGATTCAAATATCACAATATCCCCCTTTATATCGACAGATATTCCCATTTGGCAGAGTACCACATCCGGCTGAAATATCGACAAATTTCCCCTTTAACAACATACTTCCCCTTTAACATAAGTTACTGGCGGTGGCGCCCTCTAAGGTCGAAAGATCGACAGATTTTCCTTTAACAATAGTTGTGAAAAAATTGGCATGTGGGTATGTGGGTATGTGATATGTGATATGTGGTTTTAGATACTGGCAGACTGTACTTGACCAGGTATGACTGACATGACTGATAGGCCTTGCTCTATAATACTAGGCTTCTGCGCGGGTCGTGAATATTACAAGGTGGGCCTAGTGACTTTTCTTTGTCTCGTCAGTGTAGAGTGGAAAACCTATGAATCTAGGTGCTAAACCTCATTCAGCATGTGCTCGAGGTCAGAGATCGATGAAACAGTTTCCGATTCAATACTCCAATCCAACGCAATGGGTTTGTTTACAAACAAGCACAATGATGTACACAAAACTCACTGATTTGGAGGAATTCAGTAATCTAACTTAGATGAGTGGTGAAAACAAGTTTTTTAATATATTACAAACAACACTTCATATTTATCTGTTTTAGACTCTGAATAGGGAGGAAAATGATCACAAAAAGTTGAGAACATTTGGTCACATGGAGCATCATGTGACCAAATACTCTCAACTTTTTGTGATTTTTTTCTTTTTACATCAAGTCCAAAACAGATAATTTCGAAGTGTTGATGAAATCATGTGTTGAATATCTGTTTTCATTGCTTGAGTATAGTTAGGTTATTTAATTCCTCCACATAAATGATTTTTGTGTGCATCAGTGTGCTTTTTGTACATCACTGTATACCTGTTTGTAAACAAACCTTTTCCTTGGATTGGAGTATTAATTTTATATGAAAATAATTGTTTTCGACGGATTATTGCAGAACTGAATTAAAAATTTTTCCAAGTCACACATTTCTATCATGTGGCAATCGTTGTGTACAGTGTTACCAACAAATAAGTAATGGAGCTAAAAAGATGACTGCTGGTCAGAGCGAATGACGAATTCTGGAGTGGGATGTTGCAAATAGCAAAAAAACTATTTTGAACGATTTCATTAATGGGTTGAACCATCAACTGCTTTGAAAATCTATAGAGAACGAAAGGTGATCAATCTGGGGGGGGAGGGGGACTATTACTAGTTGATCACTTTGAGGTATGAGGTTGGGTGGATCGGTCTTTCTTTGGTATTAACTACCCTGCCGTTGGCAGAGCTATGAAATATGTCGATAGACTCATTAGAGTGTTCCTCTCCACGGAAATCTTTAGTAAAAGGCGATAGATTTATGCGTGGGATTGAAGAGAAACCATGTTGTCTCGCCCGAGTTGGATAGAGTTTGCCAAGTTATTCACCATGTGTTTGGTTTTGGATAATGGGATGCCTAGTAGTTCTTGAGTCTGTAGACAAAAGAAAGGTGTCGCAAGCAGAAAACCATTAATGACCAACAATTGCCACTGTTGCCAAAAATGTCATGATGTTGCGTCTTTAAATTTTTAATGATCAGATCAGCATTATTATTCAGCTCGTTGTCAGCTGTTATCGCCTCGTGTTCGGCTCGCATCCGTGCAGGCCATGCCAATTGCGGATTCTCGAGAAAAAGTCAGAAGGTGAAATATAAAAAAAGAACACGCTTACGTTATCTTACTTTGACCTTTGACCTTTGGTCAGTTCTATAGCCGTCCCAACCGTGTATCGTTATATTGGAAGAATAATGAAAAAAGTACGAAAAAACGAAAAGTCTACAACACGTGGTATTCCGAGGCGGTCACCCATCCACGTACTAACCAAGCTCGACATTGCTTAACTTCGGTGATCGGACGAGAACCGGTGTATTCAACGTGATATGGTCGTAGACATGTGAAACTGACCTTTTGGGCTACTTATAATACTAGGCCTGTGACGTAATTATATTTTCGACAGTACACCTGTGACAGTATATTTTCCAGCCGTTTTAACAGTAGTGGGCCTACTGTAACACTTGTTACCAAAAATGTTACCTTTATACCTTATAACTTCAAGATTAAGAAGGATGGTGAAAAACAATTTTCATACACATCTACTCATCACCTCGAGAAAGTCAACTGACGACTTTTTCAATCTTTTATATAAAAACAAGGAAATGTCACTCGACCGAATCGGCCCTGCTTAAGGTGCAAAGTGACATCCTTGAGTCTTTGGACGGGGGTGACGCTGTGGTGCTCGTTATGATCGACCTATCAGCCGCATTTGATACCATCGACCACAACATCCTATTACAACGATTTCAAAACATTTTTGGCTTAACTGGGATGGCCCTTCAGTGGGTGGCATCATACCTAACAGACAGATACCAATCAGTGCTGATTGACAATGCTCAGTCCACCCCAACTCTGCTGAAGTATGGTGTTCCCCAGGGGTCTGTCCTGGGGCCCAAGATGTATACCATGTACACAAAACCCCTCGGTGACCTGTTGAGGAGTCACGGTCCAAAGCGCCACTTTTATGCGGATGACGCACAAATCTACAAATCATTCCGCATTAGATGCCTACAAGACACCGTCTCTTGCACTGAAAATTGCCTTGCTGCCACTGGCACATGGCCAGCTAACAACATGCTGAGCAAGTATGACGACAAGGCGAAGTCATGCTTTTTGCTTATCCTCACAACCTCAAAGCCTTGGACCACATTGCTACACAAGTTGGTGACTGCCTCGTCAGGTCCTCGCCAGATGTAAGGAATCTTGGTGTTATCTTTGACACCAAGATGAACATGGAGAAAGAGGTGACCAGCGTTTGTAAATCCGCCTATGCACAATTGAGAAACATTGGTCATTATCAGGGCAGGCGGTATTTGCACCACGCCACCACGGGCACCACGCGACCACCACGCCACCACGCGAACAGGCGGAGCGATCATAATGACGATATCAAAATAGCGGTCGATGACAGAGCCAACATATTGAAACTCCTACCTGATTTATTTACGCTTAGGCCTACACATTTCTTCAAAAGGCATCATTGAATAATCACACAAGTGCCGAATGACAGGGTAAATCTCATTAAAGCAAACAGTAGAAGAAACCCGAATAGGAAACGCATTGTGCATCAAACTCCCAAGTTGACAGTAGACACCAGCCTCTTTTACTTTCTGAACAGGTGCTGTTAGGCCAAATTTAAGGATTTTCTCAGCCTAAATTATTTTGCTACAGTCCAGGGGTAGCGAGCATAAAGGGGTCGTAAGCCTACGTCAGGACTAAGCCAGGCGTAGAAGAGGTCGTAGAGTTAATATGGTGAGCATAAAGGTGGGCGTAAACTGCGCCTGGGTATAAATCTGGTCGTACCTCTACGCCTGCTTGGTAGGAGGCGTAAGTCATTTCAGACCAGTCGTAGGTCGATGGGTCATATCAATAAAGTCTGGTAAATGCTTTTATTTAAGAATTTTACGAGGTTCACCAATGCATATGTACAGCCGAATTCAAGTAAAAGCATTTACTAGCTTTTTTCATATCGTATACAAGAAGGTGCATTTGGAATAGAATTTAACTGCGCCGATTTGGGCCGCATTTACAATACACGGGAATGAATGTACTTCTCGAAATCAAATTGCCTATGAATTCGTAATGGCTAGACTTATACGGCTTGCGGATGAGTTTGGGCGTCGTCAGATGAGACGTGAGAGGGTTTTCAGGGATAGAACGAATCCACTCGAACGGCACGATGATAGCGAGATCTATGACCGATTTCGATTTCGGAGGGAAGACATCTTCGAACTGACGGACATGCTAGGGGATGAAATTAAAAGTCCAACTAACAGAAACCATTCGATTCCGCCAGTTTTGTGCATTCTTACGGCACTGAGATTCTACGCAACCGGCAATTACCACCTTGTCACAGGAGATTTGTTCAGGATACATCGAACCACTGCATCAAGAATGATCAGACGGGTTTCGGACTCTCTGGCACGCAGATTGGACGAGTACGTTCATTTTCCACCCGAGGGAGATGGCGTGAGGCGTATAAAGGCCGCGTTTTTTGATATAGCAGGATTTCCAAACGTATGCGGTGCCATCGATTGCAGTCACATCCCCATTCAAGCACCAAGTCAAAATGAATTTGAATATGTGAATCGGAAAGGGGTACATTCTATCAATGCTCAGGCAATATGTGACTCGGGAAACATATTTCTGAATGGTGTGATTCGATGGCCTGGCGGTACCCACGATTCCCGCATCTTAACCAACAGTGAAATATCCCGCGACTTCGAAACTGGACGGATAAGTGGCTTCCTAATCGGAGACAGTGGGTACCCTCTTCGACAATGGCTGATGACGCCACTGTATGTGGCAGCAAATCGGAAGGAGAGGAGATACAATACGTCACACAAGCGAACCCGTAGTGTTATCGAGCGCACATTCGGCATATGGAAACGTCGATTCCATGGTCTTCATAACAAACTACGAATGACACCAGAGAGATGCTGCGTAGTGATCGCTGCAACTATGGTATTGCACAACATTGCCATGAGGAAGGGACTGCCAGATTTTGATGATGAAATCCCAGATGAAATGGAAGATATACATGGTGAATTCGACGGACAGGAAAACGGACAAGAAATAAGGCGACAGCTCATTGACAACGTTTTTGCGTAGGTAACATTTAATTATCATTTTGACAGAAATGCACATAAAATCTGCTTTTGTAATTACATCAGAGCTCTCCCTACAACCTAAGTTGTTATGTCCTTTCTGAACTTTCTCTAGCAAGGTGACGTATTTTATGGAAACAAAATCATTATTTATCATCAATGCGTACAAATGGATTAGACCACGCCTTTCATATCAATGATACATTCCGATGACAAGGTTATATTTCATCTGCCACTTTGTTTGTCAAAGTAAGAACACCAATCAGTCCGTCATCCTTATAGTTAATGATTAATTATAAAGTCTATTGACTTAGTTGTTCTATTTCCATTTCTAACTTTCTCTTCTTGAGTACCATTACTTCTTTTTGAAGCATTATGAGTCGCCTCTCCTCCCTCAGCTTTTCACGCTCTTGCTTAATTTTGTCCATTTCCAGCTTTAGTTTCTTCTCTTCCAGCTGAAGCACCTTGCTGTAAGGTACGGACCTGCGGGCGGTAGCAGGAGTTGCAGACGCATCCTCTTCCGAGTGATGTGAGGAACTGAATGAGGCTTCTCCATCACCATTGGAGTCGCAGTGTGGGGACTGGTTGCCTTGGGTGAAGGCGGACTCATCTGCACCATCATCTGATGTAGCTTAAAGTAAAATAAGAAACATTTCCTAAAATATGCAAGTGCTGCTGATAAAAATAACATTCTAACATGATTAGCACTTATTACTGAACTTTATACTGCTTCTACCCTATTGTATTGAAAGAGTTAATAACATGTTACTGCCGCATGAACATTTTTCAAAAAATTATTTTTGTCGACTTTTTTCTATGAAAATGTTTCGTCTTGTTTCCAATTTGTAAAATACATATAGGATAATGCCACCAATTTTCTACCACCTCCAATTTTCGACCAGGTGGTGTTATTCTTTCCAGTTGATCAAAATATTTTCGATTTCATGAAAGCTCTACCTTCATGTGCATGTCATCTCCACATAAAAATCAAATATTTTTAATCAGACATAAGAAAAACGCGCCTTGGTCGAAAATTGGAGGTTGTCAAAAATTGGTTGTACTGACATACCTTCTATTATGTCTGCTGCCGAGGTCGACGCCGGTGCCTCAGGTCGAGTAGCCGTTGGCATCCTCGGTCGTTTGGCAGATACCGACGAATGGATCAAGGATGTGGTGATCCCGGGTCTTAAGGTTGATGTCGGTGCACGAGATATAGTAGCCGTTGGCATCCTCGGTCGTTTGGCAGATACCGACGAATGGATCAAGGCTGTGGTGATCCCGGGTCTTAAGGTCGATGTCGGTGCACGAGATATAGTAGCCGTTTGCATCCTCGGTCCTTGGTTAGATATTGATGGGCGAGTTGTCACCGGTATGGTCATTCTTGACCCATGGGTTGACAGTGGTAAACGAGATGTTGAGGGTGATGTGATCTTTTTCTGCTGAGCAATAGATGCCGATCTAGGAGGCTCTGACATCGGTTGACTTTGCAGTATTGCTGCTTTGGTATGGCGCGTGCGGCTCTCAACGCCCTTTAAGCCTGTGAATGATACAGCATCATCTCCGTAGACATCCAAAATCTTATTCGAAATATCAGAAATTGGAGTTGCTGGTCCTCCTCCAGTGGGCGGGTTCTTGTTTTTTGTGACCTCTTTTTTGGCATCAGAAAGCATGTCTTTCCATTTTTTCCGGACTTCGTCTACTTCTCGTTTCGCCCGTGGATTCAGCGCATTCACTTTGTTAGTCATTTCCGTCCAAATTTGATTCTTCCGGGTATTCGTAACTGTATTGGAATGTCTGGACGTTAATACCTCGCGGAACTTCGCGAATTCTTCCACAATGCATAGCTTTTCTTCCTGTGAAAAATTCGCCTTTCTTTTGCCACGCTCGGCCATCCTTTAACGTCTCCTGAACAAGGCGCATTCAGAATGCCCCCTAATATAAACGCAGATGGACACCATTGCCCATAAGCGGCCCATACACCATTAAACATTATTATTGGTCCATATGAAGAGCCACGACAAGGTAAATATATTGTTAAACCTTGTTCATACCATTATAAAATTCTACCATCCCATTCTGAAAGGCTGAGGTAATCGATTAAACGCGCCATTCATAGTTTCGCCAAAGGTGCGCCTCCGTCTTAGCGTTATATCATTACGACCGCTTTTATGCTCTCCTTCTAAATCAGGGCCGTAACTTTTATGCTCACCGACTAAAAATATTTACACCTGGTCCTACGTCCAGAGTTACGACCGACTTTAGGCCCTGACTTACAACCTCTTTATGCTCGCTACCCCTGGTCACAAAAGAGTTACAGTCCTGGGGTAGCGAGCTGCAGCGCTGGTGTAAGCGCTTGGTGGATTTTCGATGGTGCGGCATTGGTTCCCGAACCAAGATTGGTGGTCCATTTTCAGGTGGTGTAAGTGCGGCTATTAACGTCAGTTACGAATACCCGGAAGAATCAAATTTGGACGGAAATGACTAACAAAGTGAATGCGCTGAATCCACGGGCGAAACGAGAAGTAGACGAAGTCCGGAAAAAATGGAAAGACATGCTTTCTGATGCCAAAAAAGAGGTCACAAAAAACAAGAACCCGCCCACTGGAGGAGGACCTGCAACTCCAATTTCTGATATTTCGAATAAGATTTTGGATGTCTACGGAGATGATGCTGTATCATTCACAGGCTTAAAGGGCGTTGAGAGCCGCACGCGCCATACCAAAGCAGCAATACTGCAAAGTCAACCGATGTCAGAGCCTCCTAGATCGGCATCTATTGCTCAGCAGAAAAAGATCACATCACCCTCAACATCTCGTTTACCACTGTCAACCCATGGGTCAAGAATGACCATACCGGTGACAACTCGCCCATCAATATCTAACCAAGGACCGAGGATGCCAACGGCTACTATATCTCGTGCACCGACATCAACCTTAAGACCCGGGATCACCACAGCCTTGATCCATTCGTCGGTATCTGCCAAACGACCGAGGATGCCAACGGCTACTCGACCTGAGGCACCGGCGTCGACCTCGGCAGCAGACATAATAGAAGGTATGTCAGTACAACCAATTTTTGACAACCTCCAATTTTCGACCAAGGCGCGTTTTTCTTATGTCTGATTAAAAATATTTGATTTTTATGTGGAGATGACATGCACATGAAGGTAGAGCTTTCATGAAATCGAAAATATTTTGATCAACTGGAAAGAATAACACCACCTGGTCGAAAATTGGAGGTGGTAGAAAATTGGTGGCATCATCCTATATGTATTTTACAAATTGGAAACAAGACGAAACATTTTCATAGAAAAAAGTCGACAAAAATAATTTTTTGAAAAATGTTCATGCGGCAGTAACATGTTATTAACTCTTTCAATACAATAGGGTAGAAGCAGTATAAAGTTCAGTAATAAGTGCTAATCATGTTAGAATGTTATTTTTATCAGCAGCACCTGCATATTTTAGGAAATGTTTCTTATTTTACTTTAAGCTACATCAGATGATGGTGCAGATGAGTCCGCCTTCACCCAAGGCAACCAGTCCCCACACTGCGACTCCAATGGTGATGGAGAAGCCTCATTCAGTTCCTCACATCACTCGGAAGAGGATGCGTCTGCAACTCCTGCTACTGCCCGCAGGTCCGTACCTTACAGCAAGATGCTTCAGCTGGAAGAGAAGAAACTAAAGCTGGAAATGGACAAAATTAAGCAAGAGCGTGAAAAGCTGAGGGAGGAGAGGCGACTCATAATGCTTCAAAAAGAAGTAATGGTACTCAAGAAGAGAAAGTTAGAAATGGAAATAGAACAACTAAGTCAATAGACTTTATAATTAATCATTAACTATAAGGATGACGGACTGATTGGTGTTCTTACTTTGACAAACAAAGTGGCAGATGAAATATAACCTTGTCATCGGAATGTATCATTGATATGAAAGGCGTGGTCTAATCCATTTGTACGCATTGATGATAAATAATGATTTTGTTTCCATAAAATACGTCACCTTGCTAGAGAAAGTTCAGAAAGGACATAACAACTTAGGTTGTAGGGAGAGCTCTGATGTAATTATAAAAGCAGATTTTATGTGCATTTCTGTCAAAATGATAATTAAATGTTACCTACGCAAAAACGTTGTCAATGAGCTGTCGCCTTATTTCTTGTCCGTTTTCCTGTCCGTCGTATTCACCATGTATATCTTCCATTTCATCTGGGATTTCATCATCAAAATCTGGCAGTCCCTTCCTCATGGCAATGTTGTGCAATACCATAGTTGCAGCGATCACTACGCAGCATCTCTCTGGTGTCATTCGTAGTTTGTTATGAAGACCATGGAATCGACGTTTCCATATGCCGAATGTGCGCTCGATAACACTACGGGTTCGCTTGTGTGACGTATTGTATCTCCTCTCCTTCCGATTTGCTGCCACATACAGTGGCGTCATCAGCCATTGTCGAAGAGGGTACCCACTGTCTCCGATTAGGAAGCCACTTATCCGTCCAGTTTCGAAGTCGCGGGATATTTCACTGTTGGTTAAGATGCGGGAATCGTGGGTACCGCCAGGCCATCGAATCACACCATTCAGAAATATGTTTCCCGAGTCACATATTGCCTGAGCATTGATAGAATGTACCCCTTTCCGGTTCACATATTCAAATTCATTTTGACTTGGTGCTTGAATGGAAATGTGACTGCAATCGATGGCACCGCATACGTTTGGAAATCCTGCTATATCAAAAAACGCGGCCTTTATACGCCTCACGCCATCTCCCTCGGGTGGAAAATGAACGTACTCGTCCAATCTGCGTGCCAGAGAGTCCGAAACCCGTCTGATCATTCTTGATGCAGTGGTTCGATGTATCCCGAACAAATCTCCTGTGACAAGGTGGTAATTGCCGGTTGCGTAGAATCTCAGTGCCGTAAGAATGCACAAAACTGGCGGAATCGAATGGTTTCTGTTAGTTGGACTTTTAATTTCATCCCCTAGCATGTCCGTCAGTTCGAAGATGTCTTCCCTCCGAAATCGAAATCGGTCATAGATCTCGCTATCATCGTACCGTTCGAGTGGATTCGTTCTATCCCTGAAAACCCTCTCACGTCTCATCTGACGACGCCCAAACTCATCCGCAAGCCGTATAAGTCTGGCCATTACGAATTCATAGGCAATTTGATTTCGAGAAGTACATGCATTCCCGTGTATTGTAAATGCGGCCCAAATCGGCGCAGTTAAACTCTATTCCAAATGCACCTTCTTGTATACGATATATAAAAAGCTAGTAAATGCTTTTACTTGAATTCGGCTGTACATATGCATTGGTGAACCTCGTAAAATTCTTAAATAAAAGCATTTACCAGACTTTATTAATATGACCCATCGACTTACGACTGGTCTGAAATGACTTACGCCTCCTACCAAGCAGGCGTAGAGGTACGACCAGATTTATACCCAGGCGCAGTTTACGCCCACCTTTATGCTCACCATATTAACTCTACGACCTCTTCTACGCCTGGCTTAGTCCTGACGTAGGCTTACGACCCCTTTATGCTCGCTACCGTGTCATGTCGGCCCTACGCGCTACAAACGCGCTGAACGAGTCAAATGACATTCTTATGGTGCAATAAATCATTTTGAAGCCGCGACATCGTTGAATATGAAGGGTGACGTCATTTATATATTCATATGAAACACGATGGTATTTTTTAATTTTTACTATTAAAGGACCACGCCTGCCCGATGATGAAAAACTTCGGTAAGTTTTTTTCAGTGGATGGTGTTTTTCCAATATAGGGGTTTTAAGAAAAGATTTTATACTGGCCTAAAAGTAAAAACAAGAGGCCCAAGGGCCTGGCGCTCAGCTGGATATGACCTAATAACATAGGACTGAGGGTATAAAGTAGTAAATATCGGCTTTATACTACTGTTTGAAGGTCAAGAGAACACGTTATACCACTAAAATTTCCAATGCAGAGCTGCCAGTTGGATGAAATATGATTGAACTAATCAGCAATGGTATGTAAATATTACAGGAGGCAACGGAAGATATCCCTAGTTCAGTATAGCTTTACAGAAAAAATGGGAGTAACATTATTGTGTTGCTTAAAACGTCTACTTTTTACTCATGTAAGAATCGTAGTACTAATAATAACTTCAACTTATTTTCCAGTTATGATAACACAACACGCATCTTCATGATCATGATCTTTCTCAAACTAACTGAATGACCTATTAGTAATCGCCTTGGACGCACAACCTAACCACATATCAATCCGCCCCGACGATCGACACATCCATTCGATTCGATAACCGGGTAACCCTCGATAAAGTTTGATAAATAAACTAGAACTGAGATTTCACAGGAGCACCTGTGAATTCATGACTCCAGGGTTGTTTTGAGGGCGATATTGTAAGAGTTGGTCTTGAGTGCGTGAAGGTCCGTGTGAGGCACCTGGGGAGAGAAGACTAGTTGAACGATGGGATCATGGAGGTATAAATAATTATTTATACCTCCATGATCGGATCTGACACGGACACTACTATTGATCTCATTATATGAATACCATTTAATTACAAAAAAGTGAAAACAGATCATATCATATTCCTTGGGATAAATTAAAATAGGAGTGCGGGAACAAGGTTTTTTAGCAGGAGGAAAGCGAGAACATTTTGTGCCGTCGTATTCCGATTTGGCTGGTTAGTGGTGAAATCTGCTTTTAATTTTGCAAATTAACATATTCGTTTTTCGAGTTCTAACGTTGTCTGAATTAAAGATGCTTTCCCAATGCTTGACTGGTCTGGCAATTAAAGAGACATTGCCAGGAAAACGTGACGTCATTTTGGCCATTCTTCTTACCGCACGCCCTCTCTCTCCGTAAAAGTTCCTGACATGGTGTGAAGTGGGAGGGCGCACAATGGGAACCACACTGCCGCGATGTTAATAGTTTCTATTTATAGAATTCAGCGGCAGAGATTTTAGGCACGGAAAAAGTGGATTAACTCGGCTAATCTCAATGGATTTTACCCAGGAATGTTTTCAAGGCGAGAGAAACATCTGATTTAAGTACTGCGCTTATTAGATTTCATGTTCAGGCCGAAGATTGGCCTAAAACGTGGACGAAAAGAGTGCATTATCGAGTGTTGGAGAGGTCACGTGATTGGACGAGAAACCTGAACAAAGTTTTCGTGCTTTTAGCTGTCAACATCAATGGCTATAATATACTCCTACGGAATAGTAGAACTAATAGAACTAATTTCCGAAGTTTCCAATAGTTTGAACACAAATCAAAACATCGCCCATCAGCTGGACTCAGATCTGCATAAATTACGATAAATAATGATGTCGTCGCTTCAATTTCGCAAAGAAAGTTGACTCCATTCGAAGGTTGTTTTGACCAAATTCTGTTGAACTCATCGTTATGAGGGCATTTGAACACATTCTCGTTGATCTTTTCTATAAACGTGTGAAGTTTCGTACCAAAATACGTTTCCGTAAAGGCTTAAAAAAGAAAATTTGTCACTTACAAAATCATCGCTCCGGTAGAAATAAAAAGGTCACCGCCATTTTCTTGATGATAGTACTCCAGGTAACCGGCGGGAAATTTAAAGCGGGGTCATCCGGGGTCAAACAACAGTTTTGCTCACTACCGCCAACTGGTGATATAAATCCACACTAATCTATTTTATATCAAAACTTCTGTATCATGAAGACCTTTTCAACTTTATTTCGAGCTTTTATCTGCTGGAATAGAGCGTCAAAAAATTGTTTTTTCATTTACGCATTTTGCCCCCTGGGGAGCTGAATTTGAGTCGAATCGCCCAAATTTTTTTCCGTAAGCAACATTTTCTGCGGTGTTTATAAGCAAGACTAGATTTGAAGTGCCTCGGTTGTATGATTACAAAATGCCCAACTTTGCCTACAGATGGATGGATGGATGGAAGGATGGCAGGATGGGTGGAAGGACGGACACCAATCGAATAGCTATTTGACTAGCTCCGCTGA
Source organism: Lineus longissimus (assembly GCF_910592395.1). Classification (NCBI taxonomy): domain Eukaryota; kingdom Metazoa; phylum Nemertea; class Pilidiophora; order Heteronemertea; family Lineidae; genus Lineus; species Lineus longissimus. Next base: position 12,806,957 of record NC_088317.1, on the reverse strand, counting down.
CTTTGTCAGCTGAGCTAAAAATGACAAATAATCATTGTTCGTACAAGCATGTAGTTCTACATGTATGCTGATCATGGGGCAATAGGCCTACGATGCTACCTCCATTCGACAAAAATGTGTACCGAGGAAAATGCATTTGACTGTCAAGTTGTTGTAAGCATCATGAATAGCGACGAAGTCTAAATGCGTCCTTCCTTTATAAGAAATTGATATAAAGATGTATCTTAAAATCGAAAATAAAAAATAAGATTTTTCTTACCTTTTCTCTTTCCATTGTAAAACTGCCTGTATCTCTCAAAAAAACGGGGGGTTACCAAATGCAAACGATGGGTCCAATCGTCAGTCAGGTACTGACGGATACAGCCCAGCCTTTCATACTCCGCATGATTATAACCAAAGTCATTACGCAACATATTGCGTTCAAATAAAATCATTGCGGGAGTGTTTCAACAACGACGGATTGTTTATTTTACAAGAGTTCCATTACAGAGGGCACCTGTTTTGGTTTGAAACCTTTACTTTCTCATCAAACTGACTTATTTTGTAGATGTGTCATTAGTCACAGCTACAGATGACAGAATGCAACTTAGGCTTTGGTGTCCATTGAACAAAGGTCTTCAAAGGTCAGGCGGGCGCGTCGATTATAATAATAATATACAATGTATAATAATTATCACAATATTGAAGATAAGAAGAAGAATTCCCAAGCTTGTTGGCTTGGGAAGCCTAGTGATTCACCTTCCCTAAAGAATGCATAAGATTCGAGACATGTCCATTAAAGGGGCACTATAGGCAGCATCTTGGTAGGCAACATAAAGTTACACAAAGTAGCCAGTGAGTCTCTCACCTCTCACAGTTTGTCCTAACCTAGTCACACCTGTAACAGGGATACATTCAGTGATGAATCAAATAAGACCTAATGCCCTTACTCTGTTTATAAGTCAGCTAAAGTTGGCCAATTTGACCCCCTGCTCCTACATAGTCCCCCTTTAATGGGAAACTATAGGCAACAGCTAGGTAGGCAAGATAAAGTTACACAAAGTCGCCAATAAGGGTCTCTCACACAACAGTATGTTGAAACTATGCACACGTGTTCGAGTGAGTGATAAATCTAACTCCTCCCCCCCCCCCCCCAACCCACCCCACCCAAACGAACGGCCACCCCTTTAAAGGGAGACTATATAACCCACTCGTACTCGTATGGTTTTTGCAGGTCAGTCGTCAGTTGGAGTAGGTCTAGTTACTCAACGGTAATTCAGTACGTATTTCCGTAGTTGGCGTACGCCTTTATTCCAATAATCCCAAGAACGGGCATCAGAGAAGCTAGGATAGCAGCCAACGCCATCTATAACTGTTCAAAGAAACCATGATCCAATGAATCGACCGCGATTTTGATATCGTCATTATGATCGCTCCGCCTGTTCGCGTGGTGGCGTGGTGGTCGCGTGGTGCCCGTGGTGGCGTGGTGCAAATACCGCCTGCCCATTATGGAGGTGACCAACCGCGCAGCGAGATCTCTCGCTACTGGTCTGGTCATTTTCAGGCTTGACTACTGTAATTCGCTTCTCGGCGGGCTGCCATTACCAGCTATTGCGGGCCTAGCACACTCTGTTTTGAATAGAGGGAGTTTTGAAAGCTTCACAAATGATTGTTGCAAGGAAGTACTTTATGATAGTTTGCGAAATTTTGATTAAGTCTAGGTGGAAAGTAATATTTTTCGCATATTTGTTGGGAAAAGAATTGAAAACCCTCCAATTTTCAACCCCCCTATGGACACTATGAATTTTTCTCCAATAAAGCTGAAATCTTGGGAATATAATCCTAAGAGTTATATCAACCACGTCTGAGTCGGGAGTTTGTATCAAATGTATAGTTTCGGAGCTAGCGCAGCTAGAAAAGCCCCCAAAACCCACTTTCTCAGGAATTCACACTACGGGCTACGAGTGAAGCATTACAGATTTACCAAAATTTTCAACCTATAGATGGACACATCGAATTTCCATCCAAATCACTCCAAATTTTGCCAGTAAATACCTAGACATATATAGAATTATGTCAGAAGTCGGGAGTTGGGATTATTTTTACACCCCGCCCAAAAAGCCAACTTTATTGATATTTTCTATGCATTTTCCATTAGGCTTGCCAGGACCAATTAAGCAGGTGCACTAATTGGCTTAATTGGCTAGGCCCGCAATAGCTGGTAATGCCTAAAGTTCTTACCAAGAGGCTGCAACGGGTCCAGAATACTGCAGCCCGCATCGTAACCCGCACACCCAGGCATGAACACATCTCACCAGTGTTAAAGCAGTTGCACTGGCTGCCCGTTTGGAAGCGAATTCAGTTCAAGACTCTGGTCTGGCCTTCAAGTGCCTGCACGGCCAGGCCCCTAGGTATCTCTCTGATATGATCAATGTTTACAAGCCTCAAAGGCTCCAAAGGTCGGAAAATTCTTTCACCCTGGTTAGCCTATCCCAGGTGGGGTAGTTGTAAAACAAGAAACACAGAAACGAAACAGAAACACAGAAACGAAACAGAAACACAGAAACGAAACAGAAACACAGAAACGAAACAGAAACACAGAAACGTAGGAACGAAACACAGAAACGCAGGAACCGCCACTCCTGTGGCGAACTCTGGTCCTCAGACACCATCCTGTCGCCATGGTTGTTGCCGCAAAAGCTGGTGTAACAAAAACTGGTACTCTGTCGGATGGAAGAAGAAATGCTCATTTTCCAATATCCCATTTAGCCTCCTCAATGCCTCAAGATAGCGATAGCGGTGCTCCTAGGTTCTGAAGTTCATACATTATGCAAATGAGTATAAACCTCCCTCAAAATCCGGAAACTTGCTGTTAGGGAGAACGCGTCAACCGGCTTCTGATTGGTCAAGTAAGTTGACATCAAAATGTAAACATAGTGCACGTGCGCGCCATCCAGATGAGGTCACATTGCCGTACTCGCGTTATTTTTAACAATGCCACGTGTGTTTGTTTACATTTTGAAATGGAGTTGGTTTTATGGTATTGCTTTCATTTTTTCCAAGGCCTTGCATTTTTCGAGTGCATATTGTTATTGCCAGCTTTTGTTACACTTGCACTCCCTTCGTGCCCCTGATGGAGTCATCCTCAGAGTTTACTTTAACGACGATAACAACGACTTGGTCATGGAAAGTATCAAGTAGGTAGGCATTATTTAAGGAGCTGTAGAGGCATGTTCCTTATGACGTCAGTTCATGCATATTAATGAGGTTGTGACGTATGTAACACACATATTAAATGAGAAAATGTGACCAACGCGATTGGTTGTAATCATTTCCATCAACAATATCACGTGGGGTATTGTGTTTACATGGATCGGATCTGTCAAAAATGACATCTGTCATTTCGGCCATTATCAACTTTCCCGCCAGCACATCACTGCGTATGCGTGTTATATATGTCACAACTTCATAAATATATGCATAAACTGACGTCATATTGCATATTTTAGGAACATGCCTCTACAGCTCCTTAAATAATACCTACAATCGAGGTGCCATCTATGCCTGTGCCTCAATTCCAACTTTTATGAAAACCCATTTATTTTTCGTTTCTGTGTTTCGTTCCTGCGTTTCTGTGTTTCTGTTTCGTTTCTGTGTTTCTGTTTCGTTTCTGTGTTTCTTGTTTTACAACTACCCTCCCAGGTGCACGGACACACGGCGAACGGTGGTTCAGCGTTTTCATCGCCAAGCTCTGGAACCAATTGCCAGAGGGCTTACAGAAGGCACCCAGTCTAAACATCTTCAAAAAAATGCTCAAAACACATCTTTTCAAGTAGTGCCTTCTGTAAGCCGATGTAACAATGTAAAGCGGCTTTTTTGGAAGTTTTTTGCCCTCGAAATTTTACCTTAACATGACTGTGCAGCCACACAGGAACCAGTCGATGTCAACGTCCTGTTGAGCTATAAATAGCATGCGGGGCCTGCTCACCGCGTAAGTGCACAGAAGGAACTGGTTGCAAACAATCGTCAGAGCTACCCCTTTACAAAAAATATTTCGATTTCTCACCCATTTCAAAAAGATCGTCTGCTTGAGGGGAAGAAAACGTACATCCCTAGTGTAGTGACATCTTTTGTTCTTTTCACGAAATTAGTAAACTGTTTTGACTTAAACATACATGCTTCCCATTTGGGGAGACCTTTTGGGTCCATATTAACCAGTGGTAAAATATACTCCCCATCTCTATACGTTAGGGGTTGGCCCTAGTGTCAAAAACCAACCTGATCTCAGGACACCTCGGACGGCGCCTCATAAAATCACGTGACTACATGTCTTTGTAAGTCGCCATTGGTTTACAGGATTTGCTACAAAGTGAATCATTATGTCATCATTTCTATGCAGTGCAGCACAGTAGGCTGAATTTGATCACCTACTGTTATTTGAATGGGAAATATCTTTCACTTGGTACCCATATATTGGTAAGATTCGGTATGGATGTGTGTCAAATTTCGATATGAAGTAGGGAATTTTTGCCGGCTTACGGCGCACCCTACGTCAGTGTGTAAATTGCATGTACATGATGTACACTAGTGTCTGTTCATTATCTATCTGTATACATTGTAGACTGTCGATACGGATGCCGGATAGAGTGATTCATCGTGTGTTCTGAGTCATCGCATCACTTCTTCAGAATGTCTGACAATGTCTGAGCAAGTCTGCCGTGAAAATTATTTTGTTTTCTATTTAGTCAAGGCCAGCCCGTCCCTTTTCTGTGGCTTCTACTCTTTACTGGCCATAGCATAGCCATAGGCCTGCTTCAATACTTGCTGGCGCTAAGGCAAATCAAAAGGCAACTCGAGGCTAAGGGGGAGAAGGGGGGTCACTTCTGAAGAGGGGTTTTGCATATCCATGTCCTTGGATATTGTTTCAGATCCCCTTTAGTCTGCAACATCTCTCTTATCTTTGTAAGTAACTTGAGAAATTATCCTTTTTCCCACAAAAATATTTCCTGACTAAACGCATGCATGTCGTATACGACACTTAAGAAGTTTGCCCTGATGTGGCGACGGTAAGCCTACGTTTTAGACAATGGGAGACGGCTAAAATGTAGAATCCGGAATGCTTGCATCCTCGCTTTGCCAGTTGGCAGATTCTCCATTTTAGCAGTCTCCCATTTTTTAAAACGTACCGTCGGCCAACTTCATAAGTGTCGTATTGCAACAGAAATGTAATAAAAGAACCAAAAGTAAGTTCCATTCAGTGCATTCGATTCAGTCTGGCACTGCCATTAGGTCATCAAAATTAACTAATAGCCTTTGCGCTTCCACCTAGTAAATCCCCGTATTTTTTGCGCTTCCACCTTTGAATTGCTGTGCTTAAATTATTTAAGGTCTATTTAATAAATAGTGTGTGAAAACCCGGTGTCTATTAGCCCCGTCGAGCTCGATGGGGCTAATTTAAAAACGGGTTTGACACGGGATTTTCTAATAGGTGGAAGCACAAGAAACACGGCAATCTGTAGTTCCTTAGCACGGCGACAGATGGCGCGTTCGATTTCTGTAATTGCTGTCCCTATGGCCCATGCGTAAAGTGTCAACAAACCTCCAACATTTACAAAACACAGGAGAGGTACTAACTGCAGCGGCTCCTGTTGCTGGATCGCCTAACAATCTTATGCTGATTTTATAGGTGAAAGGGCTCGTCGGGTTTTCTTACACACGGCAAAGACACAGGTGTCAAAAAACCCGGGGATTTTGGATAGGTGGAACTGTGGCTATGGACTGCCCATTTCAGTAAAAAAGATCAGGAATTTTACCTTGGTACGACACCTCTGAACTATGGTCCTGGATATGACGATGGACGGTTAGAGAAGTCTCACACGTAACGGATATGAGTCTTTATGACCTATGAAGGAAGCCCATCTCCTTGAAAGAAAACACTGCGTTGCACTCAATGGCCTATAATTACACGGGCTGATCTGAAACTTCTGTGGTGTGATGGCCTAGTGTAGCCTACGGGAGGTTTCGTGTTGATTTTGGATCCGACTCGAAATCCAATACGGCCACTACATTCTGCCTTATAGTTAAGAGGACCAATTCACGACTGTAAGGCTAAGGTTTGTTTACAAACAGAATACAAATGCTGTACTACTAAGTCAATATCTCACTTAAAGTCCAAGTCCCAAATGACATCCATCCTGCTTCGCGTCTTTGACGGGCAACATCCATGCGAGGTTGCACACGGAGTTGCATGTCAATGACGCACCAGTGACAAGCTTTATAAGGTCTCTCAAGTTTCGCATAAGTTATGTGTGACCTATGTGCTAAAGTGGGTAGCAATGACGTGCCAATGATGCGCAAATGACGCGAATTTAGGGATGACAATTGATAGGGACTATATGTGGAGGATTTCAGTAACCTAATGAAAATTATTCAACACAGTTTTCATTTCTCTGCTTTAGACTTATGCAAATAATTAAATAATCACACAAAGTTGAGAATATTTGTCACATGATGTGTCATGTGACCAGATATTCCCAAATGTTGTTGGTAATGAGACAAGACCACAATTGATTTTTTAAGCCTTTTAGCAGTTAAATTGTCAATGTTTGACCGCGACGCATCAAAGAACGCGTGGTGTTGTGAATCTGAAATTTAGATTATGTTATTCCGGACAGTCGGGCAAGTAAATGGTGAAAAATAGAATGGTGATTGACCACGGAAATGTTTTGATAATCGACAAATTAGACAGACTTTGATATTTCCACTCTTTTCAGCCAACTGGCAGAAAAAACTCAAAACACGCCCCCTATTACCCAATTAGCAAAATTCGAAATTAATTTTTTCATCAAATAATTTCTTTATATCTGTAGACTTGCCACAACAAATATTTTTTCAATACCTCTCCAAATATGTACTTGAGAGTTAAAAACATGCACTTGTCTAATTGATAGGCCTCGACCCTCCGACCTATGAATATTCATTAGTGGTCTTGTCTCTAATATGATTTTAAGACATGTTTAAAAATTATCACTCAAATTGAGTAAGGTTTAATACTGAATACCTCCAAAGAAGTAAGCTTTGTATTACTATCAGTGACCTTTGTACAGCATAATTTGTACAGTCCAACATTCGGCCTGCTTCGCGTTATTGAAGCTTAACGCATGTATGATTTATGCGCAAAGTTGCGCATCAGTGATGCACCAGTGACTCGCTAATCTCTCTATGTTTAATGTAAATTACGGGCAACCTACGTGCGACTTACAATCATGACGTGCCAGGGCCAATGACGCAAATGTGATTAGGACTGGACCTCTGTTTGTGAACAAACAGTTACCTTACAGTCGCGGATTGTGTGACAGGCCTGAAAGGTCTGTAACCTGATAGCCTAGTGTAAAATCAAATGTGGGCATCATTGTTTTCCAACCAATAACTTCAAAACCAATTGAGTGACATACCTGAAACAATCTCTAATGCCCACTGGGGGGGGGGGGCAGGTATGTTGCGATTTGCCTCGATCACGCCATATAGATCTAGTTTACTGCTAATATAATCTTGCCAGGGGTGACTGTACAGCATAAACCCTACAGCATGAGCCATCCATTGGAAAAGGTTTTGAAAAATTATTTTTTTGAACTAGGAAAATGAAAACAGAAAGGGCTGTTTTCACCAGAATGTCCTATACTTTGAGAAGAATGAAACTTTGCCTTCATAGTCAGCACAGAGTTGGAAAAGTCTTTGTACTGGTAGTTTGCCATTTGCAGATATTTCCAGTTTGGCAGATCAGTTACGCACAAGTAGACCCTTGAACGATGTAGTTGTAAAAGAACAAAAGTGAATTTAGTGCATGTACAAGTGTGCATGTTTGGCATTTTAGACTCTTTCGCTACTGTACCCGGTAAGGTCCACACGCTGTGGACGTTTCTTTCCACAGTATCTGTAATACTGAATTTTCCCCAATTTCTATCGTTCACCACAGTCTCTATAAATTTTTAATTGGTTGATAAAGCGAGATAGCAGCACTGCACTCAATTCAATGCAGACTTCGTCCCTAAGATAGGTAATGCTGGCTATTTTGCAATGAAACATTTCCTAAGCTAAGTTCGGATCCAAACCACCCGGTCTGTACGAGGTGTGGACCAGGGGTATGGTACTCGGTGATTGGTTTTGTAACGCGTAGGCCCCTAGGCAATGTATGCGTGCATGTTTGTCAGTGAAAGTGTCAAGAATGGGATGTTTACTTTTCTCTTTAACCATAGACGTAAGATGTACGTCCACTTTTTGGAAATTGATGTGCCATACAGACATTTGACGTACGTCCACATTTCATATGTAGTGTGCCAGGGTTTATCATGATTTCCATTGATTTGGATGTTCCACGTACGTCCGTATGGCACACGTGCAATTCTAAAATATAGTTACAGTAAAAATTCTCAGATGGCAGCACTGGGACGACTTTTTGCATGGATGACTGGAACTCTGTATTTATTATTGTGTCTCATGATCACAGGCGCCAAATTCAAAAAGTGAAAAATGGTAGCCTGGGTGGTTCTGCTGTGATTTTCTGTATAGCCATGATACCAGGTTAGAGGGTGAGGGGTGAAGGGGTGTCTCTAGCCCTGAGGGTCTGGGGGTGATCAGGGTGTGGTCAGGGGTCGGAGTTGGACTGTGATTGTAATCATGCTGTTTTACTTTCAGGGCCTGCTACATCAAGCTGCACTAAAGGCCAAATATGTAGGCTTCACACCTCTAATAGACTTTAAGCCATTTTCCTTTAGACATCAACTGGCATTATAACTTTTTCCCGAATATCTCACTCGAACCTAATATTGGCAGGGCAGAAAGACCTCACCCAGGCCATAAATCCATAGAATTTTTAACTGGTCATGACCTGTGATTGACAGTGATAATTTCAGGGTTCGGGGGTCTGAAGTTTTTGGGGTCGTTTTTGTCTTTAATTTCACGCGTCCAACACGTTTCACGACTCAGCGGGTTAATTGGATCCCCAAATCCACGCCGGTGAACATATGAGGCTCAAAGTTCATCTGAATGTTTGCCAAAAATAACTTTAATAATTTCATGATATCAGAGAAACTACATTCTGATTGCACAGATAGCACCCCTACTGGACAGTGAGACCACGCATTGATTTCTTAAAGTACTACTTTCCTATGCGATCTACGCTGATTGGTCAATTAGTGATGCGGAGCCTGTATGGTTTATAGGGTCTAGTTACAACGTGTTTGCCATGTATACTAGTATGAAAACTTTAAAAAAATAAATTTCCTTTTTAGCCTTGGCACAGGGGTTACATAAGCGGCCGGCACCCAAAGGGTTTAGTGTGGGGTCAAAAGGGGTATTTTTCTCAGAATTGCCCGGCAGACAAGACCTCAAAAATTGGTTGAAGTGGAAGATTGAAATTGAAAAGTAAAAAATCTCATAAAATTTTAAAAGCTGTTGTTCTGTCGATCTGTAAATGTGAGTTGACATTTTTCCAGATTTTCTGACCTGTCTGAGGGCAGCCATTTTCATCTCTATTGCTTCATACCAGAAAGGGTTTAAAATGCTGCCTGACGTGAGCCCAGAACATGTAGACCCAGGCCTGGCTGAAGTGGACTGGCTTTTAAAAAACAACTTTATTTTGTTACAGAATTGACCGTTGCAACCACCGCCATCATGTCAGACTATCAGGATGCAGATAAACCCCCCGCACCGCCACTGCGTCACACTAGTACCAGGTATGTTTATTCTCAGACTCCACTTACATGTACCATGAAGAGACAGACAAGCACACATGCTGGCCTCAAGATTCGATTTCAAGAAATGTGTCACCTGTCCCATCGAAATGGGTTGCAAGTTGCATTTTAGGCATATGGAGTTTCCATATGCTCATAGCTTACCGGTAAGTCTAGGCTTCATTTTGATACCACTCCCATCTTTCTATCTTTGTGGTGCCAGAGATACTCGTCTTAGGAGAAAACAAATAGCTTTTACCAACATTGTTCGTAGAAAATCAACGATGTGTTAGATATTTCCTTTTGGCACGAGAACAAAAAATAGCTTTAAAAATGTATTTTTCAAAATGATATTTTTGCCAAATTGCCCAAGAATATTTAGGTGTGAAGTTTATGAGGCATGAAACCGGCGTGTCACCACCTTGGCTGAAATTACTAAGGATGTACATGTAATAGTGCACTTCTTTTGACAACAATTTAAAGTATTTCAAATTCCCCAACAACATAAACAAGTGAGCACACTGCACATTGACCATTTTGATTATCAAGGTAAGCATGCTTGTCCAACATTTTGAAATTACGAATTCACTAATCTGTTTTCCAGGGAATCGAATCTCCCCCTTGAAATGAAACCATTGCCAAAGGAGCCTGATGACGATAGAAAGAAGGAAAGAAAAATGAAACCATCCAAAGGTGAGTCATTCAACACATTTCCAAAAATTGCCATACTCTGAAAAATACATAAAATCAAAAAAGAATTGAAAGTTATTGTTATCACAGGAAAATTGGGGATTTAGGATTTATGGCGGATGTTTGTCACAATTTAGTGAACCTGAAAGCAAATGTCTTTATAGTAATTTGTTGAAGTGTCTCAACTCGACAAACCTTCACTGTGTGTTCACCGAATGTTTGTCATCAGGTCAATTTATATTGGTATCGTCATTTTAAAATGAATACATAAATTGGTCATGTTCTGGCTCATGATCCCCCTGACTTCGAGCCCTCTCCCTCCTCAGCCATGTAGTGTTAGGTCAATGAGGAGCACATTCATAGAGCGGGGGTGAAACCAACTAATAGCGTGACCCCAGTGGGGCCATTCTCTTGGCCACTGCCGTGCTTCTATGGATTTTGTGTCCACATCCAGATTTATGTATATTGTGGTCTACTGTTAGCTTCTCAGTCGGCCAGTTTATCTACATTTCCCAGATGGATTGTTGGTTTTGTATGGTGGCATCATTGCTACTGGCGTAGGCTAGACAGAAATTCTCTTTAGCTCTGTAGATAGAGTGACTGATGGTCTTATACATGTATGCCAGAGGCCCCGTGTTCAATCCCCACCAGACCTTTGTGTGTTTCCAATGTTACATTTGGGGGCAAAGGTGGTAAAAGGGTACTAATAATTTATCTAGATACTAAATCGGATGTGTCTTTGGATAATAAATTAACCCTTTGTATCTCAGAAGAATGAGGTTGTTAGGAAACAACCTTCCCTGACAGGGGGAGTATGTAACGGCAGCATCTTTCCTCCAAGCCTAGGCTAGAGGGAAATTCCCTTCAGCTCATTACGTAAAATGATGCTCTTCAAAGCCAGAGGGGGACACGACTTTCCTGGGTATAGGCGGAGTATGTAGTGGTGGTATTGTTCCAATACAAGCCGGGGTTCGATCCATGGCAGGACCTCCAATACACCATGGTGGCATCATGGACCGTCCTCTGTCCCACTGTTGACTCACGATGCTCTTGAAACATGTTAACTCTTCCGTGCCGACTGACGTGTATAGTCGGGTTAAAAAGGGAGACTATATTTATTCATCATTTACTTTCACTGCACCCTCCAGTATGCTTGCAAAAAAAATTTTGTTTGAATGGACCGAAGAGGGCTCGCTCTATGGTGTACAAAGTTCAAGCTAAAATCAGGACTCACAGGAGCCCTACACCGGAGTGAAGGTAATGGAAATTTATAAGCATGGGTATAACGTCTCCTGGATACCAGGTTTAAAAGCCATAACCTTACAAACAGGGTTTGAAGGATATTTATTTAATTTACCAACATGCATGCAGGCGTGACTTATATATGGTCCCAAAAATTCCCCTGCATATATTTTGGCATGACGGTGAACTGATGAAGGAGAGTTGGGTTGTGATGCTTCGTTAAGTTGCCGCATTGGGGGATTTTCGGCCTTTGCGTCAAGGACTGTCTGTCACAACCTAGGTCAATTGAACCAATCAAGCAGCTCTATTGGTTGTGATCATCAGGCAATGTATTGTTTTTTTGTAAAATTTGATTGGGCTTTTGGTGGTGTAGGTTGTGGCAGTGCATTTCAAGGTCCTTCAACGTGTTCTGACTTGGTTGCGATGGTCCATCTACTTTATGTAGTTTGAACCAAATAACTCGAACGAAAAACAGTAGCGCACCATGTCAAAACGTACAATTCCAGAGAACTGATTGAGCCAATTTACTGGTGGTGGTCATGCATGTACCGTAGAACCTCCCTTAGCAGACATCTCTCTACAGGATCAACCTCTCTAATAAGGACACTAGTTTTGGTCCCAAATCGGTAGTTTCCATTCAATTTGACCTCTTTATTCAGTACATCTCTCTATTTTAGGACATCATTTGTCAGTCCTGAGGGTGTAATTAATAGAGAGGTTCCACTGATTCGCATTCGTGTTAGCGGTGCGTTTGGTCTTTTGGAGGTGGTGTTTGTGACGATGCATCCAGCTGCAGGGATCAAAGTTCACTTTTTAGCTCACCTCTTAGCAGAGGTGAGCTTATCCCATACCGTGGCGTCCGTCGTCGTCGTCCGTCGTCCGTCGTCCGTTAGCAGGGCACGTTTTGTAACTGTTAGAGATATTGAGTTGAAACTTGGTACACATGTACCCTTATGTAATGACACCTTGGAGACCAAGTTTCGGTCCGATTCGTTTCGTGGTTTGGCCACCAGGGGGCCAAACGTTAAAAGTGAAAATATGCAATATCTCCCTTAATAGTAGTTGGGAAATTTTGAAAAAAATATGGTAGGTACTTCTAGCAAAGGTGCATCATATATCCTCCGGGTTTTTGATTTGACGTCCTTTTCAAGGTCACAGAGGTCAAATGGTGTAAATTGGCCGTTAGGATGTAACGATGGCACGTTTCTAAACTGCAATGACTATTGATACCAAATTTGGTACACATTTACCCCTAAGTCAGGTGATCTCAGGGACCGAAGTTTGGTCCAATATGATTCACCACTTGACCACCAGGGGGCAAAATCCAAAAACCTTAAAAATGTGATTATTCCTTAACTACTTGCCCGATTGCCACCAATTTGATATCATGGGTACATCTAACCACCATACAGTATATGTCACACAGGTTTTTAATTTGACCTTCTTGTCAAGGTCACAGAGGTCAAATGGCGTAAATTCGCTGTCAGGCCGTAACTATGGCACGTTTCTTAACTGCAATGACTATTGATCACAAATTAAGTACACATGTACCCCTTGGTCAGGTGATCTCAGGTACCGAAGTTTGGTGCGATCTGATTTGCCGTTTGGCCTCCAGGAAGGGGGCCAAATCCTAAATTCTTCAAAATGCCATTATTCCTAGTAATGACTTGCCCGATTGGCACCAATTTTATATCATAGGTACATCTAATTCTAACAACCATTCAATAGGGCCGTTTAGACGACGCGAAAAAATCCGGATGCGTCCCGAATCCGGATTAATTTTTCGTCGTGTAAACGCAAAAAGATCCGGATCAATGTGGTTGCATCCGGACTAAAAAGGTACCATCGCCTTGGGTGGTTTTAATCCGGATTCATCCAGATTCGATCCGAATGCGGTCTTTTCGCCTGTCGTCTAAACGGCCCTATTGTGTCACCCGGGTCTTCTTTGATTTGACCTACTTTTCAAGGTCACAGAGGTCGAATGTACTGTAAATTGGCCATTTTGGGGAAATTGTAATTGCTTGGACCTACATCAAACCTAACACTACATGACACAATACCATGCTCTTTATCCATCTTTCCTCCACATGAGGTGAGCACAATGGCCCTGGCCATTTCATTTACCAAGGTGCACCGTGCGACTGCATCTCGAAAACCTGGTCGCATTATGAAATTTTCAGTCGCAATTCTTTTCCCGCCATTGTCCGCGTTTTCCCGCCATTTTCCACAGTCGGCGAAAATCAAAATCTTGATGAAATATAAGTGTATCTGAGCAAATAAAATCTCGAAAATAGTGTTGTATTTCGGCGGTATGTAGCATCTTATAAACTGAACCAAATGCCTACCTTGAGAACCATCCACGGCACTAGAGCAACGTAACACATATCATATGCAGAAGAGCGGAGCGAGCCACGTCGGCCGCTGGGAATGAACGCTAGCTGGTCTTGACGGTACCAAATTCACTCGAGATGAGATCACTTGCCAAAACACACAATAGGCCTTCAAGTTCGCCAAACATCATGCAAGCCTTCCATGAAAGTAATCCAAAACAAACCAGAGAATTCAAACAGACTCTGCGAGTCTGGAGTCTGTCATCTTACCATATACATTGGGTGATTTCAAAGTTGGTTTTGGTTTTAGTGTTGGGTGTTAGTGTCAGTTTTTTTCTTAATTTCTACCCCTAAAAACCTATGTCTGGATAAGACCAATTCGAGGTTTTAGTTTAACACCAACACCTGGTTTTATCTAAACACCTAACACCTGGGCTGAAACTAAGAAGAGGTTTTATTCTGCAGGTAAAACTAACACCAAGATGGACAGAGATAAAACCTTGGAAAAACCAAACATGCATGTTGTTGTCGTTGTTACTGTTATTTGACTATTGTGACCGCTTCCGATCTATATAACTTTGTCGTCTTATTTCACGTCCATCACTATTCCCATCAGCGTTCAAAATACATGTACCAGCAACTACTTTTTAGCTCAGCTGACAAAGTCAGCGGAGCTAGTAGTATAGCTGTTCAAATGGTGTCCGTCCTGCAATCCATCCATCTAGGGACCCATCTGTGGACAAAATTGGACATTTCTGACCGGGAAGACCTAGCCACTTCGTTGACGGTGCTAAATTAGGAGTTGCCCAAGGTGAACTCAAAAAACGAAAAATCAGCGCGATCCGACCTGTATTAAGAGAATGAGGTCATTTCGCGTTTAGATTTCTTTCCCTTTTTACCTCGGTCCACAGAGCAAATATTGTTTTCAAATGTGGCTGAATATTTTTAAATATTTTTTCATTTTTTACTTTTAATGGAATTAATATAGTTTTAACCGCCAGTTGGCGCTGCAGGCACATTGCCTGAATTTTGGCGATTTCAAATTTGGCGGTGGCTAAACTTTTTTGCAAGCAGTGCCGCTGATTGGCCGATCGATAGAAGAGATGCCACCATTTAAAAATGGCGGTAGTCGCTGGAAGATGAGTGAACTTTCTCATGTTCAATCGGTTGATACTCTTTTAATCAACATGACCATGTACCTGAAATTTGTTTAGGTACTGAAAAGACTCTATATAATTCAAATTTATCAATAGTTTTTTATAATATTGCGGAAATTTTGTGCACAAATTAGCGAAAGTTGGTGCTCGTCTCATGTCATTTTAGAGCGAGAAATTTGTTTCCGTCGATCTCTACCACTGAAAAATCGCTTGCATAGCTTCGAATTTTTGTGAAAATAAGTATCTGAACTTGGTTTCAAATAGTCTAGAGAGTTACCTTTGTGGTGATACATATGGTATGTGATAAATATTTGTGGAATTTGTGAAATTCGGTTTTCAAACGTGCCAATGATGCAAGCGATCTCGCGTGAATTTTGCAAGGCCTGATATGTCGACAGGGTGTCAAAAATCACTCGCCTAAATTCAATTCAAAGATCGAAAATGATATCTGAACTTAGTTTCAAATAGCCTACGCAATTATCATTTCGGTGATATATAATGCATGCATGTAATAATTGATTAATCTGCCTAAAACGCGCAATTAAAACGGCGAAAGATCGTGATTACTGATATAAACACTCTGGTGGCGGTCGCACTAAATAACGACCGGTAGGGCCCGGCGCGTGGCGGAGAAAAAAAGGTAGCGCCCGGAGGTTGAAACGGGATTTTTATGCACTTTTAACTGTATATATATGTTGTTTAGATGTATTTCTAACAGTTCTGTAACTTTTATGACCAAGCTTGCACCCAAAGTTGGTAAAATTGATGCTTGTTTATGGACTGCGCTAGCGACCGGAGAATTCGCCGTCGGCCATTTTGGGACGGTCCCTGAGTTGTTGCGGTTGGCAATTTTGCAACAAATCTCGCCATTTACGTTTGTTTACAATTATTTTGAAAGTCACATTGTCATTATGACATCGTAGTATGAATTCCACTGCAGTTTCGTTACGCAGCAATGCTCATGTTTTTGGTTGGCAATCCTGTACTGTCTGTACACTGCGCTGTGCATGCATGGCTGTACTGTAGGCTGTAATAAAGACAAAAACGATAGCCTAGCCCTATAGGACAGGCTTAGAGTATAACTCAACAGGCCCTCATGATTCATTTGATGGACACCTTATTTGATAGTACCTCATCATTAAGTCCACTAGATCCTGTTCTGTCACATGTCGTAGACGATAGACAATTTTCAAAATGTAGTACACCACTCGCTCATCTTTAAGCCCAACTTGGCTCACATCAGTCATCATGTGGACACAGTTAGCTGTTGAGTGTTATGGTTCAGTCTGTGAGACTAATTTAAAGAGGTTACACTTTTATTTTGAATTGGAAAACAACCCCCAGGACTGACTTTTCACTGAGTGATAAGTGTGCCCTTCGAAGGTTAAGTCTCTTTCTGGATTTGCTTCCATAGATGCTTTGTTCAGGATATCATCTGACCGATGCCTGATCAAGCACAGACTGTATCCGGTGGTGTACATTTCCCCGTCTATGTCACCCTTTTTTATTCAGTCAGTGTTAATTTCTCTTCTCTTTTTTTACAGATTAACTGTTGTTGGTTATTGCAAGAGGAGTCGTTGGCACATTTCAAGTCCAGGAAAGCACTTGCTGTTCCCACATTCAGAGTAAGGTGTGCTTACTCGTTTTACTGCTTTCCATTCCTGGAGAGCGTTATCAAATATCTGCCGCAAGGCAACAAATATCTGCCGCAAGGCGCTTCAAATATCTGCCGAAAGGCATCAAATATCTGCCGCACCAATAAAGTTCATTTTGTTAACCAACTCTTTATCTTCTTTTCATCACATACAAAAAAGACCGTCCCAAACATTTGGCTGCATTCACTTCATCAATGTCCAGACAACAGTCGGTTCATTTGACCATTGTAAAGCACCAGGCCCCACCTCACAAAATACACTGTAATAATTATGTACCTTGTGTCCATGTGCATGTTATTAGTTCCACCTACGCTGCATGAAGACAAGGACTCCACTCTTTGACGTCACCACACAACTCCTTGACGTCATCACACACCCCACTACTGCAACGGCAATAGAAATGACTTTACGTCATAATACCTGGGTGACGTCAACTCAGTACTTCAGCATGCACTGATATAGCAAGAAGGTCTTTCGCATCAGCACTTCTGCGTGCTAGACGTTATAGCTTCACGTTGCCTCATAATAACGGTACCGACACACACTTGGCCCTTGCCTTCACCTATCCATTTCAGCTGAGCGCCAGGCCCTTGGGCCTCTTGTTGAAATGGTACGAACAACATGATTATTTTTTTCTTAACACCAACACCAACTTTGAAATCCACTCGGTGTTAATGCCTAAGGTGTTAGTTTTATTGGTAATACAAAATGCACTACGAATCTTCCAAATATAACACCGAGCTGGGATTAAGATCAGACCTTGGTGTTCCAATAGGTTTCAGTGTGAAACTAAAACCTAATTTGAAATAGGATAATGCTAACACCAGAACTGATTTCATTTCTGGTGTTGTGGAGAGTTTTAGTTTTAGTCCCGGTGTTAGTTT
The DNA here is from genome assembly GCF_910592395.1 of Lineus longissimus. Classification (NCBI taxonomy): domain Eukaryota; kingdom Metazoa; phylum Nemertea; class Pilidiophora; order Heteronemertea; family Lineidae; genus Lineus; species Lineus longissimus. The sequence continues at coordinate 12,789,289 of NC_088317.1, read as the reverse complement.
TTGACACTAAAACCATCCCTTAGTTTTAAGCTAAAACCGGACATAATGCTGAAACCAACAAACACCGACTTTGAAATAGGATGAAACTAAAACCCACTTCATTTCAATGCTGGTTTAATCAAGGGTTTTAGTGTTCCATTTAGTTTTAAAACTAAATCTAAAAACTGACTTTGAAATCACCCATTGTATTTTCTTAGTGTGCCATTTTGTTCAGATCGCACTGTGTAAGTTGCCTTTCAATTACGGTCGCATTTGAAATTTTCTGGTCGCATATGCGACCAGTTGGTCGTGAACGTTGATCCCTGTGCTGGTTCTGATAAGGTGTCACAACCTACATGTTACCGCCTTTGAGAATGAAGAATTAGGTGGTGGGTGACGTCATAGGACCGCCTCAGATTTGTCTGAATTGTTTTTGACTCCAGCGCACGATACAACCAAGTAAGGAAATAGGTTCTCTGACAAATTGCTTAAAAAGTTGACAATTCATTCATGATCAAAGATGGGTGTTTTTACTGATGTCTTTTTAATTGGCCCACCAAGCTCTGCCTATACATGTAGTGTCCTTTTAATCTGTTTCTACTATGCTGGCATCCTTTTCTAGGAATGTAGGAAGTAAATTCCAGCTGTTACTGAATTCGAAGAATTATTTATGGCTTGTATTTATTGTAAAATGCATTGAATTATTCAGTTGAATATTATGCACTGGTTCAAGCATACTAAATACACAGTTATTGAGGCACAGGGCAAGCAGGATATTTTTAGTGTGAACAGGACAGGAGGATTATTTTGATGTCCTATTGCGGCAGGTTGATTATTGTTCAGAGGAACAAAGGTAGGGTTGTCAGCACTGTCACAAGATGATCCCTATATCGCATTCTTACCCTTAGACAGGACTTCCCAGGAACTTGTGGTGTTTCGGGCAAAACTGACCCACTACATTTCTGATTCTATACAGTGATGAGTGAGAGAGATGCTTGCAGTAAGCCCCTGTTTGCACTGTCATGTGGTGTAAACAAGATGAATTCGACTTCATCATGTCACTCCGGATGCGAGAAATAATTCATACAACTAACAACCCGTGGCTTGTAGTGAGTTGTGTCATTGGTATCGATTCTTAAGGGTCAAGCATAGACATTAGTTCACCACATTTGAAAACAGGAGGACACGTGAAGCACAAAGGTGCACCACCCCTCTGCATCATCATCAAGAGCTTTTTGGTGTATTTTGCAGGGATGAGATTCTTCCCCCATAGGCGGATTGCCGCCCATTGCAGCCGCCTGAAAATGGTTTGTAAAAAATCTGCGTTTCAATAGCAATAATTCTGATTTTCTTCATTCCACGGCCGAGGTAAAATTTGTCCACTAGTAGTTTACCACAAAAAAAAAATGGCAGCGTCCATGGGGGCTGACATTCTGCTATTGTTTGGCCGGATTCCCGCATTGTGATTGATAAATTATATATATATACGCCACGCGAGATCGCGGTTCCGTTCGAGAGCTACTCCAAATATGGCGAACCATTGTTCGACGTGTAAAGTGAAACTGTGAATACTGATAGCAGAGTCGGACTTTCTTTGTCGGAAATGCTTGGAAATGGCTTCTCCAACCCTCAAAAATCAAAAAAATTCCTGGTAAGAGGGGACACCCCCTCGTGCTCCCCCTTCGGGCCTACGGCACTCACTTGGAGGGCCTATGGCCCTCTGCCCATTGATTGATCAGTCGATCTCATCCCTGATTTTGGTGAAGAGCTTTTTGGCCTATTTGGTGTATTTTGGTATATTTTTAAAAGATCCTATTGATCAAAACAACAGTACACTCCAGATGCAGTTGATGCGGCTTAGACTCTGGTTGCCCTATCATGAGGAAATATTAACTAGGGTGACAAATTGGGTTGTCTCAGGAGTCTTGCTTCCCCCTCATCGCACATGCATGGATGAACATAGTATTGGGATAGTATTCCCAAATAAGAGTAAGACCTTTATGAACTGTATTACAATCTCTCACCAACTGGCACCATTCACTTTTTGTGACAATGTTCTGTTTTCAAAACATTCTGGAGCTATTAAAGAACACGTACTTCCCAAACTAATAGGTGAGCACGCGATTTGCGTGCAAAGGTCAAGCTCCACCGAGTCAAACTGAAAAAATTCGAAAACTTTAGATTACATGATGTCTGTGGCCATGATCACAACTCTTTTTCCTCTCTATTTCAGTCTACAAGACTATCAAGAAAGATGACAAACCAGTTATCTCAGCACCGTCTAACTTTGAACATACAGTACATGTCGGGTTTGATCCTTCTACAGGGGAATTTACGGTAAGAGCATTTTGTAACAAATTTGTTGGTTAGCATCTTTTCTCCAAGATCTTTCAGGATTGACGGTGGGTTCTTTTCTTTTTATTGGGCAAGAGGGATTGCTACCATGTACCATAATGTAGTATAATGTGGTATTGCTTACGACATCGATGTAGGTCGTTGTATGACAACGCCATCTATAATAAACACCAGTTTTTGGCACTGGTTCATTTTGATAACTGGTACCAGAAGAAACTCGATTAGATCTACTTAATCCCTAGGCATCCGAACAAAACTTAATACTTTATTGTAAAAACATGGCAATATATGGTTAACAATACAACAATAGGTGTTTCAGAAGGGGTGGACCTTAAGGTCATGGGGGCGTGGCTAAGACCACGTGTGTAAGAAGCAAACTGTCTGTGACATTCCTCCGGGTGACAAAGATGGTGAGAAATACTAAGTTGACTTCTTCCACAGCTTTGTAAATTAAGATGAGTAAAAAAGTGCTGACTTAATTAAAGACGTATTCAAGTACCAAAAGTGCTAATCAAACATCTCAGGGCTAAAGTACATAAATACTGAATTGCAGTTAAGTCGAAATTCCCGAAAAGCTGTTTAGACTATACCAACTATATGAAACAGACTGAAACAAGAGAATTAGACCAAAAACCAAGTGGTGTAGAAACTCAATTTCCGCAGTATTGTGTTCTCTAAGTTAAAGTTTAATACAACTATAGATTCATCCACTTGATTGGGAACAACGTTTACATGACATAGTGTTGGCCGTCGTCACGTCACCATGCATTTTACATTACTGTAACGTGATGAGACGCAACGTCTTCGTAAACGTTGGTCCCAATCAAGTGTATGGATCTATAGTAAAGCATCATACCCGTGGCACAGGCAGGTTCAAATGGGCTATACCTTGAATAGATTGAATTGCAATAAAAATCTTATGCAATATCGAAGAGACAAATTAAACCAACCATTTGTCCACAGACTCGGACCCTGTGGCGTTCTGTATGCGGGCATTTAAAAGTATATCAATTAGTCCGATAGAGATGATAAGGCAATGTGAATATGCCTCGTTCATTAGTCAGCAATATGCCCCTTTTTATACGGAGAAGAAGGAGAACTCCGATTGGCCTTCACATGTCGGCCTCCAAATGGCTCGGACCAATTGCACTATCACTACATGTACTATAACTTTAAGATGCGTGCTCCTCCTACATGTAGCATGATCTCGGGCAAGGCACTTATTCGACAGGCAAGCTAGAAGTTCAGCTACATCTTCAGATACATCAAATACTGCAAGCTGTGGTGAGCACATAAACAGACCATGGTAACCTTCATTTGAAAATCCCTTCATAATCAAGGGCTAGCTCTGGCTAAAACGAGGGTTTCTTTTATGCGAGTTGCGAGTTGCGAGTTACAAAGTGCGAGTTGCGAGTTACAAAGTGCGAGTTGCGAGTTACAATGTGCGAGTTGCGAGTTAAAAAATGCGAGTTGCGAGTTAAAAAATGCGAGTTGCGAGTTACAAAGTGCGAGTTGCGAGTTACAAAGTGCGAGTTGCGAGTTACAAAGTGCGAGTTGCGAGTTACAAAATGCGAGTTGCGAGTTACAAAATGCGAGTTGCGAGTTACAAAGTGCGAGTTGCGAGTTACAAAATGCGAGTTGCGAGTTACAAAGTGCGAGTTGCGAGTTACAAAGCAACTCCAGGTTCCGCCTCCTGAACATAATCAAGTATGGATGTCTTTATCAGTTATGGCTCTGGGTTGACCTCCTGTGGTGAAAGTTCAAGAATCCTTTTACAGCACATGTGGCATTACTTAGTATCAGTCCTGCACAAACAATAGTAAACATCACTGTGTACTACAGGATGTTGGTCCATTTTTAAATTAACCCAATCAAGGCTATCAATGAACTGTTAGGCCATGGACCTTTGAACTATTAGGCCATGTACCTTTATACTATAAATGTCCATGGGCATGGTATAGGCGTATATCGAATGAGTTTTCATTGCTGCAGATTACTAGGGTCAAATTTGCTCGTAATGGGCCTTAGCCCACAGGGCTCCAATTTTTAATTAATGGGCCTACTTTTAGTAACAAAACAATCATACATTTACAAAACAGGTTTCTTTTTATAACAATATAAAATGTGGTTGTCAATGATCAACTGACATGACTGATATGACTGACAGACCCGGCGGGCAGAAAATGCATGCTGCATACCGTCTGCAGACTGGGGGTTTTCTCATGAGTCAATAGAATCTAAGGTTTGGAATTAGGGGACCATATCAGTAGTTGCTTTGCGCCAACTTTTTTCAAAGTTTGTTTTCTTATATTTGAATTACCTGTGAATCATATTGCAGGAAGATTGTTTTGATGACGTACTTAATACAGAACATGTATATTGTATCGGCCTGTTGTGCCTCGTGCGCCTGGTTGATTGGCCGGCAAGGTTGGGTTCGTCTCAAAGGCAGCATTTCATGATAAAAAGTGCTGAATGACATGGGTAAATATAATTAAAGATAACAGGATGAAGAAACCCAGGGAACAGAAAACCATTGTATATCAAACACCCACCTTGACAGTTCTCCTCTGTCTCTTGATGTTAAGTGAAATACCGGCCTCTTTGACATTCTAAACAGGTGTTGTTAGGCCAAATAAAAAATGTTTTCAGGCAAATGTTTATTACTACAGTCCTGGTCACAAGATACATCCTAGCTGATTAGCATCATGTAGGCCCTACGTGCTAAATCCGTGCGAGTCACACATACATGTAGGGTGCCAGTGGATGCACTTGGTTCACAGTTAAAGGAATTTAGGCCTACACCCCAACTCGTGGTGTATCGCAAAGCCTGTTTGCACAACGGCCTAGATAATCTTTGTTCTACCGTTTGGCATATACCTGAAATGGCCTCTTATTTTTTAGTGTGAAAATCACATGGCAACTGTTGAGATGGTCCCCTAATTCCAGATCTTAATTTTAATACAGAAGTTGGCTGAAAGCAACTGCTGATATGGTCCCCTAATTCCAGACCTTAGATTCTATTGACTCATGAGAAAACCCCCAGTCTGCAGACGGTATGCAGCATGCATTTTCTGCCCGCCGCTGACAGACCCGTCCGTAATCTCACTTTGACAAGGCACTAGGCCTATATAGATGCATATTGTGATAGCAAAGTCAAAGACCAAGGCCAACTAATAACGGTAATGGGTTAATTCAAGTTATCGGGTATATTCCTTTCTAATTTCAATGATGTCCAGCTAGCTGCCCTTATATTAGTTAGACTGAACAATCTAGCCTCCAGTTTTTGGTTATTTTGCTAAAACTTTCCAACTCAAATTCTCAAGATCCTGCAAAAATCAGAAACAGTCAACATGTATGATGTCTATAAGACATGGAGCTTCCCCAACATCACTGAAACTGTATACACCAGCTTATAAATGCACACTGTGTATCAAATCATAAACAGTCACCCAGCTGAGAAAAATTAGGGCTCACCAAGTGGCTGGTGATAAGGTTGATGAGATGGACCACACTGACACATGTTTCAATGACCTTAGTCTAATTCTCAGTATGATCTTTGCAACTGGATATACATCAGCTGTAGCTTCAGGATAGCACCCATGATCCTTTCTGGCTTCTCACGTTGTTTTATTTGGCGTTTGGTGTTTCCATCTTTGAATCCTGTCATTTTTTGTGTACAAAATGTTCAAACTTCCATCAATCGGGATATCAAATAAACACGAGCCTTTGTTTGCTGGGATACCACGCTTTCGGTACCATGATCTCAAAGGAAAGGAGGAGATAGGCAGTGGCGGCTTTGGGAAAGTCTTGAAGTGTTGTCATTCTAATGAAACTGTGGCTGTTAAAGTATCACAGGAAGAGGATGACTTTGTAACTCGCAACTCGCACTTTGTAACTCGCAACTCGCATTTTTTAACTCGCAACTCGCACTTTGTAACTCGCAACTCGCATTTTGTAACTCGCAACTCGCACTTTGTAACTCGCAACTCGCATTTTGTAACTCGCAACTCGCATTTTTTAACTCGCAACTCGCATTTTGTAACTCGCAACTCGCATTTTTTAACTCGCAACTCGCACTTTGTAACTCGCAACTCGCATTTTGTAACTCGCAACTCGCATTTTTTAACTCGCAACTCGCACTTTGTAACTCGCAACTCGCATTTTGTAACTCGCAACTCGCACTTTGTAACTCGCAACTCGCACTTTGTAACTCGCAACTCGCATTTTGTAACTCGCAACTCGCATTTTTTAACTCGCAACTCGCATTTTGTAACTCGCAACTCGCATTTTTTAACTCGCAACTCGCACTTTGTAACTCGCAACTCGCATTTTGTAACTCGCAACTCGCACTTTGTAACTCGCAACTCGCACTTTGTAACTCGCAACTCGCATTTTGTAACTCGCAACTCGCATTTTTTAACTCGCAACTCGCACATTGTAACTCGCAACTCGCATTTTGTAACTCGCAACTCGCACTTTGTAACTCGCAACTCGCACTTTGTAACTCGCAACTCGCATTTTGTAACTCGCAACTCGCACTAAAGTAACACTCGGCGAAAACAGCACCCATAAACAATAGACCACCAATTTGACCCCAGCTCCTAACTGCGGGAAAACCCAAGTCCAGCAACCAAAAGTACCAAAAATATATTTTTATTTACATTTGAACTGCACACATGCGTTTGTTTACAATTTCATTTCCCGCGAAATCTCGAAAATCAGGTGACCTGCAATCGTGGATTGAAAATAACATTAACCTGGGTTCAGCAGGTCAGCTGGTATACCGGCTGTTCCAATCATCCCCCTACAGCCAGCTGTTCAAAAGGTAATGTTATTCACCCCACAGGGAGTGCAGGTAATTGATTAAGCCCCTGCATAACTTAACAGCAATGGCTTGGCTTCTGTGAGTGGTAAGGAGAATTGACAGTGTCCGATTAAAAATCCCTCATTACTCCTCCGTTGAGGTAAATTTCCGAAAATAAACATAACGTTGCATCAGGATAACATATCACCTGCAAACGTGCAAAATTTCGAGACGAAACACTACCCCCAAATGGCACTTTATCGAGCCGCCTTATAGTATTATGGCCGAGTGACCCGAGTTATCTTCCCCGAGTAAGCCCCATGACTCCACTCGAACGGGTTCCAATTACCTGGGTCAGGACGGGTTCTGCCGACGATAGACATGATAGAGGAGTGATCCTGCAAAGTTCGCATTTGTGAAAAGCCTGTAAAACTTCCTGGCCTTAAAGTTCACCCAAAACATGGGCACATAGTTAAGTGAACACTCCCAACTCGCTTTTGCCCCACGACAATGCATAGTTTAGGAGGAGATGCGTGACATAGCCCCAAATTTCATCGTTGACCAAACTTCTCTACACATAGCTACACTGTTACACATGTAAAGCACCAATTAACTATAGTTGGTACCGAGACATTCAAAATGGAGTCCGTCAATTATAATAAGATTGTTACTGTGGACTTGGTGTCTCAAAGGGACAAACCCAATACACTGTAAAGCTGGTCAAAGAACCTTAGAAGAATGTGTGAATCCTTTGCTACAGGATGGTGTGGGAGATAAGGGCCTGTCCCTGGAACTGTATCATCTGCTGTCTCAATGAAGCTGCTAGAGAACTGTTCCTTTATGATCTTGTTGTAGACGGCCCTGGTATCGGGTGCGATCCTCCGGACCATTCTCTTAGTCCTGGCTTGGCAAATTTAATAGTTGGTAGGTAGGTGTGGATGGTCCGGTCTCCAAGGCAACCTCGCTGAGTATCGCCCATCTTCTAAGCGCTCTAAGTGGGTCTGTAAATTCTTTCACTATGTTTCTTCCCAGGCAATTGAAGCAGCGTCCTTCCTTCATGATTATCTCCTTCCTTTTCGCGACATCCATAACAGTAGTCCACAGAGCCGAGTTAGTGCTGTTCCTTACAAAACATTCATGTAATAGGCAGACGGGATTGGGCTACGAAGGCTCCGGTTAAATTTGACATGTTTGATTCTGAATAAGATTGAGACTCACCCACGGCACAGGGCGATGCGCATTCACCCGCGGGTAACGTATCGATTTCCCTTTTATCGCCAAACGTAAATCCTTGATATTCCAATTCGAATTTCCGCGTGTTCTTGTTATCTGTTGACGTATTTCCTTCGTAAGCTTCTGGAGAATGATGGGTACAAGTAAATCACTGTATGAATCCTCGGTTTTTTCCGAGAGAGGAAAGACCGCGTTTTGATGTTTCAATCCTGTCGTAGAATTTCTGGAGGCTTGCTAGGGACCTGTTTGGTCCAGGTATTCTCCAGAAATCGTTCATGTAAGCGTAAATGACTATAGATGCGTTTGTCCGTAATTTTCCTTTAGGATGTCCAGTGCTTGCCGATAGTTTGCGTTAGCGAGAGGCAGATTTAGATGTTTATCCTTGGCCTCCCCAACCAAGTGTTCCTTAAGGTACTGCAAGCGCTGAATGTCCTACAATGACTTGTTGTTGTGTATGGCTGCATTGAAACTATCCAGAAACGTATTCCACTCGAGAATATTGCCATCGAATTTTGTTAGGTTAAGTTTTGGCAAATTTACATTACGTTTAGTGGACTCTGATGAGCTTTGAGGTGAGGTCGTGACAGGTCTAGCCGGCTTCAGGTTTTTGCCGTGCATTTCAAGAGCTATGCTCGTCCTCTGATATCATCTGCGTTTATCAGTTCCTCCTCAAGCTCCCCGATCGCGGTTTTCTCAAACACCTGATTATCAAGATCCTCAAGTTCGCCCAGCTTACTGGACACGCATTTCGTGAGAGCAATTAGCTCTGCTAATCTGGCATCATCCCCGCTTAGCGCTTCCCCTTCTGTAAGCAACTTTTCTAGTTGCCCTCGCTGGACTGATCTCCTTGTGCATAGGCCCTTCTCTTCCATTCTGGCCACGGCACCAAAATGTGTGGGGTCAAGTCCTTTTATGGCAAAATGCATGATTTGGGAAGGCTGAGCAAGTGATGGCCAACTTCACAACTTGGTTTCTGTAGACTAACTTACTTTATTGTAAAAGCATGGCAATGAATATATGGTTAACAATACAAAAATAGGGGTTTAAGAAGGGGTGGACCTTAGGGTTTAGGAGGCGTGGCTAAGAGTGTAGGAAGCAAACTGTCCGTGACATTCATTCATTATTTAGAAACACTTGGAATAAATCATAGGATTCATATGAAATATCCATTGGCTGCACTTTCAGGGAAAGCATTGGCTTGGATTGCTTTTAATAAACAGATCTCTACCCGTGAATGAGTCTAGAAGCTTCCACATGTAACTTGTCGGATGGACATCTCATTGCAACATGAATTCACTCACAAGAGATATCTTCAGTTTGCTTCCTGTTTTGTCTTGCAGTGCTGTCATTTCTAAATCAGCACGATCATTGTGTCTGCTATCTTAGATTTCAGCTGCTGGCCCTTGGGGGTGCTCGATCTATTTTGCAACTTGTGCAATGAACATTTTAAGGGTAACGCTACCTATCCTAATGCCTTCAATGGCGTTGCTTCTTGGTTTATTTGGACCCCAAATTTTGGCAATTTGTACAGTCCTTATCACAATTGACATTCCTTAATTTGCATATCTCATGCGCAGTTTGCATGTAACTAACATGCAACCCTCCGCATCGGTTGCACGAATACTCTAATAATCTCATCCGACATCACTTTTGCTAGCGCTGTGTTCCACTTACACACATTTTTGGCTCACCGTAGGGGAGTCTATACAATACTGCAGTGTCCGTCGGTGTCCTCCATCGTCTTTCGTCTGTATCCTGTTTAAATTCAGTGACACATTTCTTAACCGATAGAACTACGAACTTGAAACTTTGTACACAGGATCCCCTAGGTCAGGTGACCTCTGACATTGAATTTCAGTCAATTCTGATTCTTGACTTGGCAACCTGGAGGCCAAAATAGAAAACCTAAAAAATGTGATTTCTCTGTTAGAGTGTTATAAGTTACTCGTTTTCGATAAAATCTTTGTGTTAGGTTCTCCTTGCAAGGATACATCACATATCCCACGTGGTTTGATTTGACCTAATTTTCAAGGTCACATAGGTCAAATGGCGGTTTGTGTGTATCTATGGCACGTTTCTTAGCCGCAAAAGCAATGAACTTGAAATTTGGTACACATGACTCCCTATGTCGTTTAACCTCTGACAGCACAAATTTTTGTCTGATCTGATTCTCCACTTGGCCACCAGGGGGTCAAAACTAAAAAAGGTACAAAGTGCAATATCACGGTTATTCATAGTGACTTGTTTTCGATTATATTCTTATGGTAGGTACTCCAAGCAAGGATATACATCACATATCCTGCAGGTTTTTGATTTGACCCCCTTTTCAAGGTCGCAGAGGTAAATTGGCCATTTGAATGTAACTATTGCACATTTCTTAATCACTTTTAAATGTATGAACTTGAAGCTTGGTATATTACACATGATCCCCTATGTCAAATTTACCTTTAACGCAGAAATTCGGTTAGATCTGATTCTGAACTTGGCCACAAGGGGTGCCGAAACTGAAAACGTAGAAAGTGCAATATCTTGCTTATAAGTGACCTGTTTTTCGATAATATTAGTGTGGTCGGTGGGTACTCCAAGCAAGGATACATCACATGTCATAGTCCCACTTTGATTTGACCTTTATACTACACATGTGGCGTGTTTCTTAATCATCATGAATTCCTTACCACAAAATATAGCATACGGTGAGCACAATGGCCCCTGGCCTTTTCATTCACAGTAGGATCGCTGAAGTGTTTTGCGCTCGTTAGGTGTCGCAGCAAATTTTCATGGCATGCACACAGCCAGCTTACGTAGCACCACAGCAGAGGTTGTGATCAGCTTGCATCAAGCAGATTATGTCAGTTGTGGCTGGGACTGTAGTGATTGGTGAAAATGCCAAAATTCAAGATTTGTATTTCAGATCTTTATTCAAGAATAGGGTTGCCGGATTAATATAATTCATATTTCAGTGGGATGGGTTGGGGATTTGTTCTGAATTATCATTATGTCAAGTATTAAATGTTACTCATTTTTAATGAGGGCCTGTGTTTTGTGGCAGTTACATGTAACCTCGGTCTTCGTACAGTGAGTGATATTTATTGTGATTCCCATACCACTGTTTGTGGCAGTACTGACTTATTGTTGTTGACTGGTCATTTTGGAACCAAGGGCTTCATCACTGAATTGTCTTGACACCAGGTCGTTGACGGGTCCTACAATGTTGTGCTTGTTTCCTTAGTTTATTGTGCAATATTTACGTTGGCTTTGTTTTCTTCTGCATGCATGCAACTTTTAAAGGTATTACAGGATTAAAACTTCATCTTCTTAAACACGTGTTAGAATAATTTATTGGTTTCGGTTTTATATTGGTGGCTCTCCAAGTACAGTGATTCCAAAATTTGTTGTGAGATGATGCACTGGAGGGACGTTATAGAAAGACAAGAAATAGGTCTGAATTTTCAAGTAGTGCGTATAGAGGTTTATTACGGGGTTGAATGAAACAGTCTTTTGAGGAAATAGTTTTACCTTGACATGAAAAATGCATCGTGAAGCTTGAATGCTTGATTTTCACAATTCTGATGTTTTCCTTGTGGCAATGAGTAGATCAGTTTGTGAATCTTCACCCTTGATGGGTCAAGATGAATCGAAAACCCTCAGATTGGTTCCTTTGAAGAGACTTTTAGTGTTGTGACCTATTGTTTCTTTTGACCAAGATGAAGATAGAAGTTGGGTTATTCTGTTTTAAAATTCAACTTTTCATGCCAAAATGAAAGTTTTTTACCCACACATATTTTTCCAGGCAATACCCTACTAGTGCTACAGCTCCCTTACTCTAGCACAGCAATTGAGGATTTCCTAGATTTCTATGACATCCCTCCAGTGCCATCTAACTGGAAATTTGGAACTTTGCACTTGGAGCACTACCAATTGTGACCCATCACAGCAAAACCAGGCACATGTCGCACAGAAGATGAGCCTAAATGACACCAGGTGATAATGGAAGAAATTGATGTGCTCATATTTCACAAAAGGCAGACAATAGAGAAATGAACAAACAGTCCGTCTCAACCTGCCAAGCTCAGAACTACATGCGCCTGGTTTTGCGTTGACGGGTCACAATTAACAAGAACATACTTTTATTTCATTCACTGCGGCAGGTGGTTGTAAGTAAAGAAAATTTATTTGACTCTAAGACAATCCCAGATTCTGCATACCAGACAACTGACAACTCGAGTTAAAAAATGATGCATGTCACTATTCAATATGCCCACCATATTCAGTTTCCTTTCCATTTTTTCGATTTTGGAGACCACATTTCATGTCATTAGGGAGCCAATTTCACTTCTGTCTGTGAGAAGTCTTTAGCTCACCTCTTAGCAGAGGTGAGCTTATCCCATACCGTGGCGTCCGTCGTCTGTCGTCGTCGTCGTCGTCGTCCGTCGTCCGTTAGCAGGGCACGTTTCGTAACTGTTAGAGCTATTGAGTTGAAACTTGGTACACATGTACCCTTATGTAATGACACCTTGGAGACCAAGTTTCGGTCCGATTCGTTTCATGGTTTGGCCACCAGGGGGCCAAACGTTAAAAGTGAAAATATGCAATATCTCCCTTAATAGTAGTCAGGAAATTTTGAAATAAATATGGTAGGTACTTCTAGCAAAGGTGCATCATATATCCTCCGGGTTTTTGATTTGACCTCCTTTTCAAGGTCACAGAGGTCAAATGGTGTAAATTGGTCGTCAGGCCGTAACTATGGCACGTTTCTTAACTGCAATGACTATTGATTCCAAATTTCGCACACATTTACCCCTTAGTCAGGTGATCTCAGGGACCGAAGTTTGGTCCAATATGATTCACCACTTGACCACCAGGGGGCAAAATCCAAAAACCTTAAAAATGTGATTATTCCTTAACTTCTTGCCCGATTGCCACCAATTTGATATCATGGGTACATCTAACCACCATACAGTATACGTCACACAGGTTTTTAATTTGACCTTCTTGTCAAGGTCACAGAGGTCAAATGGCGTAAATTGGCCGTCAGGCCGTAACTATGGCACGTTTCTTAACTGCAATGACTATTGATCACAAATTAAGTACACATGTACCCCTTGGTCAGGTTATCTCAGGTACTGAAGTTTGGTGCGATCTGATTTGCCGTTTGGCCTCCAGGGAGGGGGTCAAATCCTAAATTCTTCAAAATGCCATTATTCCTAGTAATTACTTGCCCGATTGGCACCAATTTTATATCATAAGTACATCTAATTCTTACAACCATTCAATGTGTCACCCGGATCTTTTTTGATTTGACCTACTTTTCAAGGTCACAGAGGTCGAATGTACTGTAAATTGGCCATTTGGGGAAATTGTAATTGCTTGGACCTACATCAAACCTAACACTACATGACACAATACCATCTTTCCTCCACATGAGGTGAGCACAATGGCCCTGGCCATTTCATTTTAAAAAGCAATTGTTTCCAGAATCAGTGCGATGCAATATTCAGTATGGCTGCCACATGTACAGCACCATAAAGCGCCGTCATATTGACCTCAGTGCAATGAGTTAACAGAGAAATTTGATGGAACCCCTACAGTTTACAAGGGATTTCGATTTATGTATCGAATTTGCAAATGGATTGGAACCAGTTCATCGAGCTGATTCTGTTCAGTTACCAGATGTCTGTCTGCAACGCCACTGGCTTCAGCCCATTCTTCCTGACCAATAGGAGAATGCCACGGCTGCCAATGGATGTCACCTTCTTGGAACCTAGAAACATCATCCTAGTCAATGCATCCTAGTCAACACCTAACTGAAACATCTTGAATTTCCTTCCATCCATTTTGTGGAATATTCAATATCACTATATCTAGTATATTTTCCTACATTTTTTACGCTTAATTATATTTTTCTGGAGCATTATTTTTTACATCTTATAAATTTGTCGTGGGCCTTTTGTGGTGGTGGGGAGCTGGAAATTTCAAATTAAAAAAAGTGACAGTCTATCATTGCAATAATCAATAAAGGTTAAAGCAGTGAAGAACCATTGCTGCATCTGGACGTAACCTTCCGGTTCCAGTCAGATGGGGTGTATCCATGCCAATACCAGTGGCACCTCTCCGTCATACATGTGCATCACAAAAATAGCCGAACCAGCAGTATATGTTTGATAAGAAGGCAGTAAGTACTCTATAATAGTCTGAAATCAGTGAATATCTGGTCATTTCCGGATTTTAAGACATTCACCTCTTCTCAAAAATATTTTTGTTGATTTCGATTACGATTGAACCCCCCCCCCCCCCCCCCCCCATCGTTGGGAGGTCAAAAGATTATAAATTGACATTAGATCATCCAGAAAATTTATTTTTATCGTATTTTTTCTTTCTTTTGCACTTCAATTGTTTTCCTTTCACATTTTCCATTGGTCATCATCACAAGCAAACGCTTCTTGTGCTTCGCAAATCCTTCGTTTTTGTATTATGAACATCCTCTTATCAGACATTTTTCACGTTCAATCACAAAATGATGGTACCTCCCTATCAGGAGGTCAAAACACCTAAAGTTCTGAATATCAAGTTGGCCAGAAAAAAAATATATAAATATTTAATCAGGATTTTTTTGCACTTGCATGTAACTGGTTTTCAATATCTGATCATGCTTTGCATTGGTTATCAGCATGCCCACTGCCTTCTGCAAATCTGGTAAAAACATTCCAAACGTCCACCTATTGGGACATCAGAGTGTCAGCCTCACATCCCCTTTGGGAGGCAACCCTCATAAAACACCAGATTTGAGGTAACCTTCCAAAGAGGTAGTAAGTTCCCAAGTTCTCTGATCAGCGAAGGGTTTTGCAGTGATCTTGGATACTGTTCAGGGCAATTCATTTCTTTTTTTTCTGTGGTGGGTCTGTTCTGCTCAAAATTGACCCCTGCATGTCAGGATGTGGCACACCCAGATATGGTACACCCACTAAGTGCAGGAGTGACCATGCACTTCAATCCACAACAATTCTTGCCTGTGATATATCATGATTGAGAAATAAATCATTTCTTGTTGCAGGGCATGCCAAGGGCATGGGCGGACCTACTACAACACTCGGCAATCACAGAACAGGAGAAGAAGAAGAATCCACAGGCTGTCTTGGATGCCCTCAACTACTATGATAAGTCGCAGAAAGAGGAGCAGGAATCAAAGTACATGACAAAGTTTAAACCATACAGTAAGTTCACAATGATATTTCATTACTCTTCATTCATGAATCTTTACTGGTGTCGTTATCAGTTGGATTTTGTGTCCAACCTGACTGTCCACCTCAACATTTCCTCAACATGCATTTCAAGTTTTTGTTCGAATAAATTCCTCCTAAAACAAAGTGATTTTGAGGGGTTTTATGCAAACTATTTTGGAAATGTATAGAAAATTGCTGTGTGATCAGGTTTGTGCGTGCAGACGATGATGATTTGAAGCGTGGTGAGTTTTGGCCCTTGAACAGTTTTAATCGGCTCAAAATAGGAATGAATATATTCACTTCAGTAATATTAGATAAGGCTACATTACAGCAGACTCGACGATCTTTCGTAAATCGCCACATTTACAGCATTTTGTTCGAGCATTCTTGCCGTGTACATTTGTGTACATTATGCATGTAATACATGCAAAACACACGCAATGGAAGCCAACACTGGCAGAGATGATATGTTTGAATATTGTCGCTGCTTTGGAAAATGTGTCCACCTGTGTGGGATCTCTTGCGCTAGCGTAGACACTCGGGTACAAGGGACTTTGACTTTTAGTCTCATCTGACGGACCCTCAAATCTGGGAAGAGCAGGGAATAAAAGATCCTTGAAAAATGATGAGGAGAAAGTTGGTAAAATATTTGGAACTTTTTACAGATTTTCCAGAAAGCCCAGATAGCTTGGTTGGAGGGTGTAATTCCTTAAGCACACAGGAGAGTGTGTTCGAGCCCCACTCACTTCCGAAAACTTTTTTTTTCATCCGTGAAAATAAATGCATGTTTAGGGTATCATTTTTAGGAAAGAGTACATCCAGCTCTTTCTAATGACATACTACACTTGAATAAAATTTAGTAGTTTACATATAATTGATGATTCAAGGTGGGTATACTTTTTTTGAGACACCCTGTATTTTTTCCCCTAGAGCTTTGAAGGGGACTTTAAATTACCGGGCATCTGTTCACCGCTTGCCATCTCTGTCCATTTTGACCTCACGGCTGCTCTAAACGCCTTGACCCTTTCAGCACGAGTCTCGCAAAATTGTTAGCAACGCAATACCTCCGTTCTGGACGAGTCTCGCAGAAATGCGAGATCGACGATTTTTTCACTACATCGGTTTTCCAGTCATTTCTAATGCCAATCTGCATTCTTTAACTGCTCGGAGGGGATTCCCGACATCCTGGGGAATACCTTTTCTATTCATGCCAATTTCATAGTCATTCTTGCATGCCGATATTTTGCTTTCAAAAACTTTCGATTTTTGACGAAAAAACTTGAAAATTATCCAGTCAAGAGTGGAGGTATAGGAAAAAAATATTCAGTCCTGAAAGGGTTAAATGTGTCAGAATTTTTTTGATGAAACTTCAGGGGTGTGTCAAGTAGCTTTTTTGGCAGGCATCTTAAATTCCCTATTTCCAGCTGTACCTGGACACGAAGGTGGTATTTTCCAGAGGGTATTCCTCCCAGGCAGGATGAGCGTTCTGCATGCCACTACGGTTAGACTCCAATAGGATTTATTGGCCTAGTGACTCTGCCATTGGCCACACAACTTTCCTGACTAATTCATATTTCAGTGCCATATAGATCAGATACAGCATTGTGAACATGTTTGTTCGCGTTACATCTAGTTCAGCATTGAAATTATCATTTGATATTATACTGTCAAACAGGGTATAACTTTTGCAATAAGCATGAATTTTGGAAGACTTAATTTTCAATGCAGTCAGTTTGAGACTTGAGAGCCAGTTTTTCTAAGTATCGGGCAGTTTTTAATTCGAGTGGAGGTGATGAGCACAGCAGACTAAAAGAGTCCTGATAGTACAGTATTTTGAACTTGGAGGGCCTTTGGCTGTCAATTTCACTGAAATGTTTGCACGTGTTACTTAAATGTGTCTCTCTGATTTCCTCCTCCAAGGTTCCACTGCATCAACAGGTATGTACCATTGCTGTTCAGTGTTGTGTGTTGTTGTAGTGCTTTGGATGATGGATATACAAGGTGACGCTTGTATGGATTTTAGCCGACACGGGTGAGCTCATGTCATCACGCCTTGTCCGTCGTTGTAGTCCGTTAGCAAGGCACATTTTGTAACTGCTGGAGCTATCAACTTGAAACTTGGTGCATTTTGTGTCATTCAAACTTACCTATGGAACACTTTTGCATGTTACTCCATTTGGGCTAAAACACAAGAATATCCCTTTAATTTTGTAAAGGGAGAACTGAGTTAACAGCTCGGCCGCCAGGCGGCGCCCTGACCGATCCCACGAGATCGCGCCGATCTCATGCCGCCATATTCAGTCTTTACTCTTGTGCTTCTACGAAGCACATCGTTTTTTCAAAGCTGCCGTGAATTCGATTTAAAACCAAATTCAACCAGCCAAGTCTAGGCGATTTTTGGGTTCATTCACATACGGAGTAGACCGCCAAACTAATCTTGGCATTAGTATTGTCCAGTCTATTTAATTACAGACCTTTCTTAGCTAGCTTAGTCGACCCGGCTCCATTATTTTGATCTTGGTAGGGTAGATTTACGTAGGCTATTCTCCTCTCTATTGTAATGAACAAGACTCAGATCCATTGCAATAGTGTTTAATTCAAGTAGGCATGTTTTCCTTTCCATTAATAATTGCGTCCTTTCTGGCCTACTTGGGGTTCCCAGTGTTTTTATTGTCATTGGTACCATTTTTTATATGGCGTACCCCTCCGACGGCATCCTTTGTCTCACCACAAAGGACTTCGTCTGGTGGCGGGAAATGGGCCGCGAAGTCGCCTCAACCCTCTTCCGGTTCCGTTTCCGGGCAAATAACCAGGAGGTCTACCAGACCTTCCGCCACCACCCCTTCCGTCAGCCGAGTTCCGGTTCCAGCCGCGGCTGCGAAGGATGCGGGATCAGACATTATCAATGTCTGTGGTCCCAAGGGAGACTTACATCCAGTAAGTCTCCAAGGGTTTAATATACCCCGGACCTCAGGGAACCTTCCGGTTCCTCTGTCGTCCGGTCCCCCGAGTACAAGCCCTTTGTACCCGCGGGTGCACCCTGCTTCCGGTCCGCCGATTGCAGTTCCGGTTGCTGACGCGGGTTCCCGTTTATCAGTAACCGAAGACTCTACTGGGGGTTTTTCTCAGTCTTTACTGCGAAATAACCCCAGTCCTCACGGACACAGTAGAGTAGGGACGTACTTTATAACGCCACCTCCGAAACGCCATGCGTCTTCGGTAACAGCGTTTCCGCCCTCCGTACCTCCTCCTAAAAGGGCAACCGGTAGCTCCATACTGGCGAAGGAGTTACGGGCATTTCCGGTTTCGGACTTCGTCCTGCCGGAAATGCAGGCACCTCCCTACGTTGGCCAACCTCTTAGGTGGAGCCAACCGGAAGTGCCACCCCCTCCTCGTAGCAGAGGCGTCGTTCCCATGGAACGAGCCACGCAGAGGGGACATCTGAACTCTGGTTCAGAATATGGGCATCTTCCTCTTCCGGAAGACCCATTCGCCCGTACATACGGCTTGGAGGGTTCGCTTATGCGCTCACCCTCTCCTCAACCGCCCGTCGTTGAGAGAAGCCGCACGTCGGGTCCGGAACCAGAGTCGGGACAGCAACTGTCCCAGCTCATCCAGATGGTAGCGGGTCTTACTGATAGACTCAGCCATCTGGAGCAGGGTTCCGGTTCCTCTGGTGCGCCTGGTCCCATCGGATACCCACCATCCGACTCCTCTATTTCAGAGGAATTTTCTGAGAACGAGAGTTCTCAGCCAGGCTACCGCTCCCCCAATCAGGAGGAGCTGTCACCAGAGGAGGCCAGTATCTTGTCGGATATGAGGACACTCAGATCCTTGATCAGAACGTACCTCCCGCAGGATCTGTGCCCTACCCCGCCGGAACTGCCAGACTTATCGACACCGACCTTTTCATTTTGGGGACAGGAAGTGGATCCCAATCCACAGGTCTCTCAGGGCTCCACTCGGGCCTTTTAATTCCTTCCTCCCTCCCCGTCGGTGGTAGCAGTCTCTGAACTTTTGGAGCGTACAATCAGAGACTCCCAAGGCGCCCACCAACGTACTTCCATCCCTGTCCTTCCGGCAGCCGGACCGGAAGCTTGGTGTAAACCGGGGAAGTTGTTCACGGCACAACTTCCTCCCGTTAGGCAGTACCGCGCTGACTATTGTCGAGTCAGCTCGGCCGGCTGTCCAGCTGCAGCATCGACTTCCATATTAAAGGACGATGTACAGCTGGACCAACTTGTGCCTAGGGTGACCTGCTCCTCGGCTTACCGAGAACTTAGAGCACAAGAGGGTCTGGCCAAAAACACGTTAGCGGTGCTCTCCTACGCAGAGCACACTTACCTGGCCATAGCCAGATCCCTAAAGGATAATGAGTCACTATCTGATGACACAAAATCTTGTCACATTCGATTAGGCACGCTATTGCTCTGTCCGCCAAGACCGCAGCAAATAGCGTCCTACTCATAGAGACGTCGCACTGGGCTCTCTCAAGGTCATCAGATCCCTCCAGCTGGAAGGGGCCTTAAGAACCGCTCCTATGGATGGTTCTTTCCTGTTCGCAGATTCTGTACAAGAGGTGGCTCAAGTACAGAAAGATTGGGACAAATTATATGCCCCCACTGCGACACAGAGGGCCAAGACCTCTCTACCTAACGCTAGAGGTACGGAGTGAAGCTAGATTTCAACCGTACCCCCCCCCCCCCCCCGACTACCATATATCCGACCCCAGTTCAGCCACCGAAGGACCCAGTCAAGGCCTCTGCCCTCCAAGCAGAGGTCGCGACATTACTGGAGAAGCAAGCTATCCAGGTCCTTCAAAATCCATGTTCCCCCGGCTTTTACAGCCACATTTTCTTGGTTCCCAAGAAAGCAGGGACATGGAGGCTGATCATAGACCTTTCCAGGTTAAACACCTTCTTGAATGTTCCTCATTTCAAGATGGAAGCCACCAGGTCTATAGCAACGGCGATACAGCCCAACGATTGGGCGGTATCGATGGATTTAACGGATGCGTACTTACATGTACCGATCCATCCAGACTATCAACACTTCCTTCGATTCCATTACGAAGGAAAGACGTATTAATTAAGGGCCCTGCCGTTCGGTCTGGCATCGGCACCCCTAATTTTTACAATGATAGTCACAGCCTTCGTCGCTCCCTTTCAAGTGATGGGGTTCAAGCTCCATCACTACCTAGACGATCGGCTACTCCGTTGCAAATCGCGGGAACTACTACTGCAACAACTTCAGGTTCTAAAGCAAAAAGTAGTTTCCGCAGGTTGGATTATCAACGAAACAAAGTCAGAATTCACACCATCCCAAGACTTCGTTTACGTTGGAGTTCGGTTCCTTACGGCCATAGGGAAAATGCTGCCCCCCCTAGACAGGATAAAGAAAATTATTCATCTCGTCGCAGAATTCAGAGGAAAGACTCAAGCTCCCGCAAGGCGATGCTGGAGCCTTTTGGGCCTTCTGAATTCGGCAGCAGACCAAATCCCTCATGGCCGTCTATATATGCGTCCCATCCAGATGTTTCTAATGTCTCTATGAATACCCCACAGGGACCCATTAGACAAGTTGGTATTGATACCTCAATACCTACTCAAGAACGTCTGGAACTTCTGGGAGTCGGAGACTCGTCTCCAAAGCGGTGTAGATCTTGCTCCACCGTCCCCAGAAGTGTCCCTGTTCACAGATGCTTCTCTTCTAGGGTGGGGAGCACATCTGAACAACGGTGACATGTCCATAAGGGGTCTATGTACAAGGGAGGAGACCATTCTTTCAATAAATATATTGGAAATGAAGGCTGTCCTTCTTGCCGTGAGGGCTCTTTCCCTTCACCTGAAGAATCGGAGAGTAACCCTGTTCTCCGACAATTCTACAGTAGTAGCATATGTCAGGAGACAGGGAGGCACTAAGTCCGGCATTCTTTGCCAGCTAACTTGGGAGCTTTACCATCTTTGTGTCGACCTTGGAGTATCGATATGTGCCAGACACATACCGGGCAAACGCAACATCCTTGCTGACGCCCTGTCCCGTCAGGACAAACTAGTCCAGACAGAGTGGACACTCCATCAGGAGATTGTAGACGACCTTTGTCGCCTTTGGCAATCTCCGAAGGTAGATCTGTTCGCCACCAGGCTGAACAATCGCCTTCCCATCTATTACTCTCCACTTCCAGACGAAGAGGCCCTGGAAGTCGACAGCGTTACAGCCTCTTGGGTCGGGCTGAACGCATATGCGTTTCCACCCCTCCCTCTCATCCAACCAGTCCTGAACAAGACCTTGACCAGCCACCCGGTGAGAATAACTCTCATTGCACCTTGCTGGCCAAATCAGGCCTGGTTCCCAGCCTTGCTGGAGCTCCTGATAGACCACCCCAGGAGTCTTCCTACTTGGAAGCACCTCCTGTGGCACCCCCTGGGGAGATGCTACCACCAGAACCCTGGATTTTTCAAGTTTCACGCCTGGAACTTATCCAGTTGCATCTCCATCAGAGAGGCTTTTCGGACATCGCTGTCAAACGCATGTCCGCACCTCAAAGGGGGTCAACCCTTGATGTGTATCAAGGAAAGTGATCTACCTTCACTTCCTGGTGCAGGGAGAACGGAGTTAATCCGATCTCTCCCTCTATATACAGATTAGTTGATTTCTTTATTGAATTATTCACGGAAAGACAACTATCTGTCACGGCTATAAAAGGGTACAAGTCCGCCATCGCTTCTACCCTCCGTGTTTTAAGCACCTGGGATCTTCGTTGGGAGGACCAAATAACCCCTCTTTTCAGAGGAATGTTATTAGAGCGTCCTAGACCGGTTCACAACACCCCTAAATGGGATCTTTCTGTTGTCCTTAAGGTGCTCATGAGGCATCCTTTTGAACCCATGTCTATTTCATCCATGAAATATCTGACACTCAGAACGGTCTTTCTAGTAGCCTTGGCTACCGCCCAACGGAGATCAGAGCTCCATGCACTTTCTTTTAAGAAGCTGGCTTTTAGAGAGGGAGGGGAGGTTATCCTGGCTTTCATACCAGGCTTCCTGGCGAAGAACCAGGGACCGGCCGCCTCTCGGCCCCCGGTTACTATTCCCTCTCTGTCAGGAACGATCTCTTATGATCTTCCTGACAGTACTTTATGTCCTGTCAGGGCCCTAAAGTTCTACATAAATAGGACAAAACCTCCCGGTATCCGCCAGGGGAGAGAGCGTTTGTTTTTGTCCTATAAGGAGGGAAATAAACGAGAGATAGCGGCCGCCACTATTTCAAGGTGGATTGTGGAGACTATTCGTCTTTCCTACAACACCTTGAGGACTTCCTCTGATCTTCGTGCGCTAGCTAACATCTCAGCGCACGAAGTTAGAGCACTAGCCACCTCCTGGGCTAACTACCAAGGAGTTGCTCTTCAAGAAGTCGTTTCCGCTGCATGTTGGAGTAATCACTCCACATTCTCTCGTTTCTACCTACGAGACGTTTCTTCCCTCGTAGATGGCATGCACACAATCGGCCCGATTGTGTCTGCGGGGCATGTTGTTTGATCCTGGCTAGATCAAAAGAGGGGGGAGCCCGATTGAAGAGTCAAACGCGCATCTTGCGCCATTTTTGATATGCCCTATCTTCAACAATCCAGGCAACCCCTAGTAGACGAGAAAGGAGGCAATTTCTTATTGTTGTTTAGCAATAACTCATTCTACACCCTTGAACATGCCTTACTTGCTCTAAGCTCTGTTGCCGGAAAGAAGATGGTTTTATTACGCAATTCTAGCACTTTCCGGAGAATGGGTCTATTACTCTCTATAAATACGATTGTAATACCGAGATCAAAATACCGGTCCCCCGGTTCTCCCCATTTCTTTCCCCTGGCGGTCCTCCTTAGCTAATATGCCGGTGGTGCCTCCTTGATGGAACAACAGCTCAGCCTTAGGTAAGTCCTCGTTTCCCACCTCCAATAGGTTGCTGGGATTCGATGCAAAAGTGTTCCATAGGTAAGTTTGAATGACACAAAATGCCCATTTCCTTACAAGAAATGGCCATTTTGTTAGTTCATACTTACCTATGGAACCTGCCCTCCCGCCGTCCCCACAAACGGGACATACTCTTTATAACGCTCAAGAGTGGGACTGAATATGGCGGCATGAGATCGGCGCGATCTCCCGGGATCGGTCAGGGCGCCGCCTGGCGGCCGAGCTGTTAACACAGTTCTCCCTTTACAAAATTAAAGGGATACTCTTGTGTTTGAGCCCAAATGGAGTAACATGCAAAAGTGTTCCATAGGTAAGTATGAACTAACAAAATGGCCATTTCTTGTAAGGAAATGGGCATTCGTTTCCCCATGTAATGACAACTGGGTTATTTTGCCACCAGGTGGCTTAAACCAAAAACACAAAAAGTGCTACAGTCCAAATCACTAATGACATCTGTCCTGTATCGTCAGTGACGTGCAACGTAGGTGCAGGTTGTGCGGAGCTGCGCGTCAATGACGCATCAGTGACATGCTTATCCCTCTATGTTTCGCGTAGATTATGTGCGACATTCACGTGACCTACATGTATGCACTGGGTAGCCAGTGGCGTGATTTACGGGGCTGTCAATTGTGATTTGGACTGTATATCTCCCTAACTACAAACTAGTCTAAGGGCTCGATCATGACCAAATTTTTATCTAAGGTACATATCATATCAGAAGGATTTTTAATTTGATCATCTTTTCAAGGTCACAGAGGTCAAACAGCATAAACTAGCCAATAGTGGCATGTTTTGCAACTACTGGAGGTATTGGCTTGAAACTTGGTATTTATGTAGCCTCGGTCCAGTGAGATTCCTGGTTGGATCATTGTTAAATCTTTTTCATATGACTTCAACCTTGGTACTATGTTCCCCTATGTGATGACACCTGGGAGACCAAAATTCAGTCCAGTTCGATTCCTGATAATGCCTCCAGGTGGTGATAACCAAAAACACAAGAAGTGCTATATTTCCCTAACTAAGGTGATCATCACCAAATTTTGATTGTAGGTACAAAGTAATGACGATACATGACATGTCAGGCAAGTTTTTGATTTGACCTACCTTTCAAGGTCACAGAGGTCAAATAGCGTAAATTGGCCGATGTTGGCACTTTTGGTAACTACTGGAGCTATTGACTTAAATTTGGTACATACAACCTTGTGGACTAAATTCGGTCAGGTTTAATTCCTGGTTTAGCCATAAGGTGGCTAAAATCAAAAACAGAAAAAATCTGTGAGGGAGGTGAGCACAGTGGCCCCGGCCATTTCACTTAAGGTTGTTTCAGTCACAACTTTAAACTGTCTTGGATAGTCTCACGTTTTGTTATTATTTGGCATTAGTCAAAGTGTAAGAAGTTTATTCCTGTGTTGTAAGAACGATGAGCTTGACCTAGTTTTCAAGGTCATAGTAGTCAAAATTTGTAATGAAAGTCCTCCATCCATCACCGCCCGAATAAAAACGAAATTGCAAGTAGTGTCTGCGATAATATGGAATTTATCTATTCTCCTGTCTTTTTGCCCCATGAAAGCACAATGTCCTTAAGACATTTCAATATCTCTTTTTTGGGGAAACTTTTTTCAAGGAACTACTGAGGTCAATGTTCATAATTTGAGTAGTATGCCTGGTTTCTTGTTTGATAAAACAATTTCTGATTTGGGGTGATGGTCACACGATGTATATATCGTGTATATCCCCGAGCCAATGAAGGATGGAGATACATGTAGGACTGTTGTACAGAGTGTATCAACATCAATGATGCACTTTAAATTTCAATGCAGGACTTGTTTGTTTTGGGACACCTGGTACATCTATATAGCAGTGGGTTTCAATGAAGGCAGCCGCTTGGTAATTACAACTGAGAAATCAATTGACATGTTCACATGTGACCATTGTTTGGTAAGCTGTCGTGGTTTACAAGAAGTGTGAAAAGTGTCTTGCACAGGATTTGACTAGTAACTGCGAAGAAATTTCGATTATCATGTGTATGATCTCATCATGACGCCCGCCCATCCGAAATGAACAGTATTTCTTTGATTCACTGGTTTTCTGTCACATGATGACCATATCTCAAGAAATTAGTCATGCAGTGTGAGAAACATTTCAGGAAGTGTAGATTAAGTGCCTAATGATTCTTAGCAAAACTGGCTCTTGGGACCAAAATATACTTTTTGGAAAAATGCTCATGCAATTTGGGGATGTTTAATGTTTTCCTTGAATTGTCATTGTCAGGTCTAGATAGGTCAAAATCATCTTGTGAGAGTCAAGAAGTTAGGAGTATTAACTGTTTGATCTTTAAATTTATGTCGGAGATCTATCTAAGGGGATTTTTCATCGACTTTACCTACGTCTTTACCTTCATCCAAGTCTTTGTAAGCACACTCCCTGCGACATTTCTCTTAACCTCTTTGTTACCGCCGACTGGTATATCGGTCTCAATCAAAAACAGGCTTTAACCGCCGACCGCATGAGAGGTCGATATGATTGACCTTTCTGTGTATTGTTTGGTATGATCTGGCTCGGCTCTACTAGTGTATAGTGACGTAGGCATGTCGTCTGCTACCTACCACCTTGAACTAAATCGTATAGATGGAAGTTTTGCCAGATGCACGTTGCTGCACAATAATACCAAAAAAGGCCCTGGCATGGAACGGTTCGAACGGTGGTCAAGAGGTTAAAGGGGATTTCGTACGACCAGCACTTGAGCCTAATTTTACATTGTCATACTGCCCAAGAAAATGTAAGCATACTCTCATGTGTGTCTGTCTGCATTGCTACCAACCTCTGTCAATACTGAGAAAGGGTCACAGCAAAGCAATGTATCTTTGAAAATGTCCCAAAGGAATTGATCCTGAAACTTCTGAAACTTGCAGAGGCATAATTGGCTCTTCAGTTTACAGCATTGCCGAAAACTTTTACATTTGGTTTTCTGTAGTGCCAATCCTTTGACATTGTGATTTATTCGATTGTTTTCATGAATGTATTTTCTTGGCTTGTATTGAATAGGCTCCTCTGGCTCTGGAACCACAGGTAATTTTTCTGAATGCTTAATACTGGTGGTGTCTGCCTGCTTGTTGTTTCTTTGGTTGCGTCCATCCTTTCCTGTAGAAAAAAATGCAGAGGGAGCTCCGACGTGTGTAACAGCCATGGCCATGATTGGTAAAATGGCCCCATTTTCCTCTCTAAAAAGGCCCACCTTATCAACTCGAAATGAGGATTTTCGATGTCAGGGTGGGGTTATAGGGGGTGGTCGTATGGTAATGCCAGAACCAGATCAAACATGTCGGCCC
Source organism: Lineus longissimus (assembly GCF_910592395.1). NCBI lineage: Eukaryota > Metazoa > Nemertea > Pilidiophora > Heteronemertea > Lineidae > Lineus > Lineus longissimus. The sequence goes on along the minus strand of NC_088317.1, from coordinate 12,762,405 downwards.
TTGAATTTCCTTTTGTTATTTCCCTACTGATATTGCCGTACTAAAGTAGGTTTTCCAGCGTTATCATATAGGTTTGGGTATTTTTTCATACTTCAAAAGTGAGACCTCATTATGAAATTCGTTGATTTTAGTTTGAACACTTTCTGAAGAAACCACAAGGCCGGTTTTAGTGGTTGGATGTGAACTTTGTTTGGAAGCATTCGTCAAAGTTCAGTCAATCTTGGACTGATTACTCCCACATTTTTGACCAAATACCAGGGAATCCAACTTACTGTGTTCAGGAAAGTGGTATTGTGGCTAAGACTATTGTTAAGGGTGTCAAAATCGTTTGAACTAAGAGGGTGACCCAGAATAAATGGTGCAACATGACAAGAAGTGGAAGGTTTTTTTTGACCAAATCAAACTGGGCAGCAACACAAGACTATTACCTTTTGTTTCTCACAAGAATCATCCATTTACAGAAAATAGACTATGAACATGATTTTTATCCATACCAGTTTTTCCAGGAGCTTGGGCACTCTCTGGGTGGGGTTTGCACCTGCAACTGAGAGCCCAGGGTTCAAGATTTCTTGATCCTTTCAAGCCCCTTATAAGAACAAGACACTTGCAGAGAGTCACAAGGAGGATAAAAGTGTAGTGCATTTGTGACGGCTGGGTGGATTATTTGGAAACATGCACAAGTTTACTGTTTCTGCCACAAGCTGTGCTTATCACATGATGGCCCACCTATCACTTAATCACGGTGCGCCAAGACGGGTTTTCATGGCAAAAAACTCACTGAAAATTCTCATCTAGTGGTGTTGGAAGGAACCAGAAGACCCTGTTTTTGCTCAGTATGCTACATCCTGATGATTCTTGTCTTTTCGTGAGATGACTGTAGACGGAGATTGTTTTTATTTTTAAAAGGTGTCGTTCAAAAATTGTTTTTAAAACAACTTCTTTATGCCTTACTGTTATGCTTAGTCTGTACAATAGTGCAGTGTTTGTCGTCCATCGTCATCCATTAACAATTCGCAATTGAAGTAGTGGTTCATTTCTTAGACGCTGGGGCTATTTACTTAAAACATGGATGAGGTGACCTTATTTCAAACCTGATTCTTGACTTGGCCATGAGGAGGCCAGCGCTGAAAACATTAAATTGCGTTATCTTGCTTATTCAGTGAGTTGCTTTCAATATGGTAGGTAGTCCTAGAAAAGATGCATCATACATCTTGCAAACTCATGAATTGACCTTTTCAAGGTCATTGGGGTCAAATGGCGTAAATTGTCATTGGGGTCAAATGACGTAAATTGGCTGTTAATCTATTACATGGCTGCTTTCTTTGCTACAGTGACTGTTGATCTCAAAGTGGTATTCAGTGAACAAATTTCGAAACCAATCTGATTTAGAGTTTACACAGAGATTACCACTGTTCTGGACCAAGGAGGATACCGCGGTGACATCACAACACGTGATCACGATCCATATTACTGATCGCTATGGCCAATCAGATTCAGTCTACTGACAGCACCAGCACTGAACACTTCTCCACGTCTCACTGTCTGGTGCGCTCCTGTACACAAAAACACCAATAGACATACTGCAAATATTGCAATACCTAGTATGGATTCTTCATGTGTGAAATAAAATTTACAGAGCAGATTAACTTCCACGAATAAAAAAGACATTGGGCGTGGCCAAAGTGCGGAAATAATGTCTCCGCTAAAATACACTACGAAATACACTAGGATATGCACTACGCGATACACGGTAGAGATGCAGCTGAGTTTGTTATTGGTTTGACTTAGAAGCCTGCCCATATCATAATATATTCATGTATTCATGAAGTATGAACTCATTTCTGTCCCATACAACTCTAAGAACAGTCAATTTTTCCTTAAATCATCACCGAAACCGCGATATCCGCAGGAAGATTTTGTTCTAGTGTCCGAACATGCATGATCTTACAGGGGCGCTAACTCGACAAATAGAGGGGATCTATGGGGATCTATGCGAGTTTTAGGTCCTACAGGTCTCGAACTTGTATAATCTGTAAACATGCCTCCAAATCCCATTATGATAATGAAGAAATTGCCCCATATCTGGGAGACTGTTTTGAAACCATCGCTAATTTTGGAAGATCGGTGCTCGGCTATTTGGTTTTAAAAACCCTATTTTCCCCATCAAAACAGCACTTTTCATTATTCAAATGATAACTTATTGTCTGAAGACTTATTTCATAGCAGAAAAGTACTAATAACTCTGATTTGATGCGAAAAATCTAACTTTATTTGATGACTTGATTTTCCCTTGGCCGTGGATCGAGTTTGTTTACAATATGCAGCGCCATCTTGGAAAAGCCGTGACGTCACCGCGGTATCCTCCTTGGTTCTGGACATGGCCTTGTGCAGAAACATGCCATTTAGTGTGGGGAAAAAATTATTTGCTTTCGACTTGGAGAGATTATTTGACCCGTCAAGCTTTAAATCATTCTTTATGTTTCCCTTTGTGTTGCTTCAAACTCAACACTTAAATGTATCTTTTATTAAAATGTGCATGTTATTTTTTCACTCTTGCATGTTTTTTTTGCCTCTATTCATTATTGTCATCAATTTTTTTGTGCCACTCAGGATCATCCAGCTCAGCAGGTATGTAATTTGCAATTATTTCCTCTTTGTGAGGAATGAAATATTGGTGTGATTGTCATACATAGTGCTCTCCTTCACCTTCTTACAGTTTTAATGGTGCTGATTATGTGACTGCATGATCCATTCAGAAATGTTTGACTTTTCACAGTGTTTCAGCTAGAGGTCTGAAAAGGCAGGGCAGATTGGGACTCAGTTTCAAAAGGGCAGGGTGCAGCACCCTGCTTTCTATGGAAATGTGTTAGCCCAGCTAAAGCTCTTTTGCTGAAACACTATCATTTCAGTAGTGGTGCTTACACTATGAGAAATTGCCAGGTCTAGCCCTGATCTAGTTCAGGCTTACTCCAGTCTACACCATATGAACCAGACAATTCAGTTGGGGCTTTTGGTCCAGGTTAAAACCCAGACCAGCATTTTGCATTGTATGGACAGTAATAGCCAGGTTATAACATTTAGCAAGTTCTGCGAGAGATGGCGAAGTCTCATCTATTTGCATTCTTCTCCAGCGAATCAAATTCTGTTAGCGTGAATAAAAGCAAAATTTAGATTAGACCAATTTCTGATAGTGTGGACAAATTCAGGTTCGGTCTAGTCAGATGTACATGTACAAAGTGTCAACACCACTTTTGTTTTCTCTAATATGAGCATTATATTGATAAAGGTAGTTCATGCATGATTAGGTAAAGATTAATGAGCAAAAAACAGGCATTAATTAAAGCATTTTCAGAATAAATGTCCACAACATTTTTGGCCACTGTGCAAAAAATTCTGGGGCAATTTCTTCAAAGTTAACTCTTTCCGTCCTGGGTGCCTTTTTTCAGCGCAGTCATTTATTCCAGGGCGATTTTCTGAAAAGTTGCTGATATTCAACAAAACATTTGACAAATTCTGCTCTCCTTATCCAATAAAACTTTACACCATTATAATCAGCTATCCAAGCTCTTTCTGTTGATGTATAATGGGTCTATATATCCTTCAATGTCACTCTGTATGTTTTGTCCAAATTTCCTGTGAAATTGAGTAATTTGAATGTTCGCGAAAGTTGTCAAAAATTGTTTTTAGCCAATAAAGTCACCAGATTGTGAAAATAATTGTATTTTGTAACCCCTAACACAACTCCAAGGGAAGTGAAACAATGTTCAAACATACATACAAAGTTTATTGGGGTTTGGCCCCCAAATTGTCTAACATCAAATGGTTGTGTTTGACTGTATGATACACAGGATTTTGACATGTGTCACTGAGGCCCTCTGTAAAGCTGTCAAAGAACTAAATGTTGTCTGCTACAGCTGTCAATTTATTGGAAGTGATCGTTAGTTTCATCAGTTATGTACAGGAGGTGATACTGAAAGCCAGGAGATCGTCAGGACAGATTGAAAATAGGCTGATATGCTATCACGACTATGTCCGTGACTGGGCATTCAGCCATGTTTGGCCATCACGGACATGTCCGAGCCTGGGCTTCAAAGTGTATAAGATGTTCTTAAATATATTATTTTGTCCCAACACAGTTTCTATGTTAGATGGTGGCAAATCAAGTAGAACATAGGCTTTCTTCATTAGAGCCCTTTACCGATTTTGAGCGTCTGGCCAGGGCCTTTTTAATGGAATTTTTTAGAATGAAACTTTGGATATTTGAAGGGATCCTTAGAAATAAATCAGCCCTGGAAGATTCATCAAAATTCATCCAGAAATGAGCCGTAGAAATAGGAAAATTTTGAATATTAGTACGCTACCTCGTTTTACAGGGATACATTTAAAAAAAACTGAATATTTAATCAAAATTCATCAAGAAATTAGCAGTACTGAGTGGGAAATGTCAAAAATCGATACATTTCATCATTGTTCATGGATACATTCTAAACTCTATCATATAACCATGGTTTCTGAAGTGTGAAATGCCACTCGAGTCCCTAAATTGAATTTGAGAAAAAATACAAACTCTGAAGAAATCGGTCCGGTAGTTTTTGCACAATGGCTAAATTGACATGGACATATACTTCTGAAAAATCCAGTCTATTTGCCATTCCTTTTAACCTCTTACAGTTTTCAGAAAAATTCTTGATGGTGCATGCTGGTCAGTTCTTCTGTTGGTGTTGCCTGGTAACATTGTCTAAAAGATGAGGGTATTTGTTATTGTTGTAAAGAATTGTCGGCTGTTACAACCAGAGTGCAGCTTTTTACCTCTCATTATTGACCATTGCCCAAAACCTGTGCAACTGTGAACAGGCAGTGACCTGATGAGGATTCTTTTAAAATTTAATCAAAAAATCCTTGATTGGTCTATTCCAATAGTTTAACTCCCTTTTGCTGCGTGTGACGTGCTGAGCACGTCATGTACATGGTCCCATGTCGTGTGGGTGACATGCCTGGGATGTCATACCCTTCTGAAATATTTATTCACCAGCACTTGGTCGCAACCTCTCTAAATATGCCAAACACACTCGGGAATAATTAGTTTTATCCTAACAGTATAGATGGCGACACTTTCGAATAGTTTCAACCATTCAGTTAAGAGTTAGCTCCACTGTTTATTATTGGTATCGACTGTCAGCACATGGCAACGCTGTCCGAAAAATGTCTGCAGCCGCGAAAGGGTTAACATCATTATAAAACAGGTTACATGCAACGTTATCGCCGACGTCCTCTTTCACAAAAACATGCAAGACAAGTTTGCGCGAGCGACGACCGCTTACAAAAACATGTACAGATTTTTTGCGGTTTTCACGGCCCATAGACTAGTCACTATATTGGTTGTTGTTGAACTTGTGCATGTGCATGGCAAGAAAGAGTCATTCTAATAAAAAAAACAACATCACATGTGTTTCCTGCACTTCCTTGATTCTGAGTCATGGCTTTCTGGTCAAGTATCTTGAGCACAAGACTTTGATTCTGCTTTTGTTCCAAACATTTGAATTTGAGGTCAAAGGGTATATTCACCTGGTTTGGGAAATCTAAATTTTCTGAAACCATTTGCAAATGATATCAGTGTTTTAAAAAATGATCACTTGGCTTGGCAAAAGACACAAATTTTGCCTTTTGAAGTCGCACTTAATCTATTCCTATACCATTGCTTACCTGCACAAATCTGAAATCCTTAACTTGGGAGGCCGATGAATTTCAGACATTTTCTTCAATTTTGTATCTGTTCCATTTCATTAAAAAAAATGTTTGGGAAAATGTATCATTGTACCGATTCTTTCTATACTGTTTCAGATTTGAATTCTTCGCGGCCTGCCATCTTGGAATATGACAATAACCAAGCGAGTGGTGCGGCACCTTCGACACCACCTAATGATACAGTGAAGACTGAACCTAGCCCACCACCATCACCAGAAGAAGACGAATCCCCTGAGGGACCTCCTGCTGTGCCGACTAGACCAGATAAGACAAAATCAATTGTAAGTTGACCTGCACTTCATTTCCAACTGGAGTTCTGCACAGAAATATTTCTCCCCATTCAATATGTTACTAACTTGCTTTAGCTTGACTTTTGCAACAAGAAGTTTATGGTTGTCACTGATATCAGCACTTCGGTAGGTTCGACAAACAAGCAGGGATCGTGCTATGTGATCTATCTGTGCTCTGGGTTTGTTTCTTACATTGCTGGCCAGGTATACATATGGATCTTTATCTCAGAGTTGACTGGATGCTACCACACGATTGTTGGCGGCAGGGCCATCCAGCACATGCTTTCGGTTGTGAGTATGGTCAAGCATACATGTAGCACTGCTTCAGGGCCATGCCTCGGCTTCCCTGCGTGCGTGAATGCTTGCTTGCGAAGTCGCTAGTCATTGTCCTGATATCATGCTTTGAAGTTTTCTGCAGTATATTGTCCAGTTCCTGATAGATGTAGTCCCTCATAATCTGTTAAGTGACCTCTGTTGTCATTACCCTGATGGATTTTAATCGACTGATTTTCTGACAAAACTCATATCCAATTTTTCCAGTACACCATGCCCGTTGAGGAACCAAAGAAAGCGCCAACCAAAGACGAGAGACCTAAGAAGAAGAAGATGACAGATGAAGAAATACTAGCAAAACTACGAACAATAGTCTCAGTGGGAGATCCCAAGAGGAAATATAACAAATTTGAAAAAATAGGACAAGGGTAAGCCAAAAATGAGTGGCATGAAAAGTGGCCAATAAACTTTTAACCCTTTTGCTGTGGGTGACGTGCATAGCATGTCATGTACATGGTCAAATGTCGTGCAGGTGACGTGTATACCACGTATTGCCCTTCTAAAATATTTATTCACCAGTGCTTGGTCTCAAACCTCTCTAAATATGCCAAATGCACTTGGGAATAATAAATTTCATCCTAATACGTGTAATAGTATAGATGGCGACACTTTCGAATAGTTTCGACTGTTGAGTTAAAAGTTAGCTCCACTGTTTATTATTGGTATCGACTGTCAGCAAATGGTGGCGCTGGCTGAAAAATGGCTGCAGCGGCGAACGGTTGGGTCATATCTCAAATAACGGTCCTTGTCAGATTAGGAAGTGCATCAGGTTGAATATTAAATAAAGAAATTGAACTTTGTGCTAGAAATATTTTGATGTTGATCTACTCTTCAAGGTCGCACAGGTAAAATTGTAACATTTCCCCAGAGGTCGATGTGACCTACATTAACTTGCATTCATATAGAGTGAGCACAGTGGCCCCAGGTCACTCTGCTAGATCATCTCTCTTTTACTTCTATGTTCTCCCAGCTGAAAGGCCGACACTGTTCTTTGAAAATTTGAAAAATGGACTGAACAATTTTTTACTTCGGCATTGCCTTTGTGTAGACAGGTACACAATACTTGAATATCAAGTTTTAGCAAATTCGGATACATAGAAACTGCACTACGACATTGTGTATAACTGCGTTTCTACACTCATCAAAGAAAGTCAAGGACCACTTTTTATTTTTAACATATTTTTTTTACAGCACATATTAAGGACCAGAAAATGCCTAAATAGTTGTTGTTGCATAACTTCTAATGTCACAACCTGAAAATGGGTGTTTTTGGTGTGTCAGCTGACCACATAAAGTGGTACAAAAGTCCATGCAAGTGCTTTTCCTTGCATTTCCCACCAAGCTCAGGCAGCATTCTGACAAGAGAGATGCCTAGATGCCACTTGAGTGAAGTAGAGGTTGCACGAGCCATAGGGATGCTGGAAGCTGGCTTCAGTCAGCGACGAGTAGCTGAGATGATGGGTGTGTCTCACAGTGTCATCAGTTGTGCTAACCAACGACACCGGGAGACAGGGCGATACTCGGAGAGACCTCGTTCTGGCCGCCCATCAGCAACAACTGCGAGGGATGACCGCTACTTAGTGAGTCTTTGTCGTCGCAACCGCTTCAGTAGTGCTCGCAGACTCAATAACCAATTCACTGCTGCAACTGGGGTGACTGTTTCAAATCAAACCATCCGTAACCGACTTCATAGAGCCGACATCAATGCCAGAAGGCCACTGCAATGCATCCCATTAACCCCTGCTCACAGAAGAATCCGTCTCAATTGGGCTCGTGATCATGTGGGATGGACCCACCAGCAATGGCGCCGTATTCTGTTCTCAGATGAGAGCAGATTCAGCCTGGACCACAATGATGGACGTGTTAGAGTCTGGAGACAACAGGGAGAGAGATTTGCAGATGCCTGCATCGCTGAACATGACCGCTATGGTGGAGGCAGCATCATGGTGTGGAGCGGAATCAGCTACGGTGAACGCACTCGCCTCTATGTGGTGTGAGGTACAAAGATGAAATTGTGGAACCTTTTGTGGTTCCGTTTGCAAAAAACGCTGGGGAAAATTTCATTTTCATGGACGACAACGCCCGTCCCCACACAGCGAGGGTGGTGACACAGTACCTGGCGGATCATGGAATTGAGCGTATGGACTGGCCAGTGAAATCCCCGGACTTGGATCCGATAGAACATGTCTGGGACATGATGGGAAGGAGTATTGGAGCGCTTGAGGTGCAGCCAAATGGGTTGCAGCAGCTTGGTGTTGCCTTGGAGGCTGCATGGGATGCAATAGATGTCAGGGATGTTAATCGTCTGATAAACTCAATGAGACAGCGGTGTCAGGCTGTTATTGCAGCAGGGGGAGGCCATACTCGCTACTGACCATGCTGACATTGATGACAAGACATTTAGGCTAAAATTGTGAAAAAGTTGACACACCAAAACGCCCATTTTCAGGTTGTGACAAGTTTAGAAAGAAGTTATGCAACAACTGGAAAAAACCACATGTGAAATTGATTACTGTGTCTTGGAGGTCATACAGGACATTCATATTTAGGCATTTTCTGGTCCTTAATATGTGCTGTAAAACAAATATGTTAAAAATAAAAAGTGGTCCTTAACTTTCTTTGATGAGTGTATGTTCCTGGACCACCAGTTATTGCGAGCGTTGTACCCCTTTAATGAGGCTAGGAATAAAAGGGGGCTTAGAAGGGACATGATTTGGGGTACATGGGAATGAGGGAACACTGTACCGATGCTGGTGTCCCTCTAAAACTACTTGACATCACCAAATTGAAAAGTCTGTGTCATCACATAATGGCTGTGGAGGGTCGGGTGGGTCGTAGAGTGAATCAGTCAAAGTACAAGATAATCTTATATTCCTATATTTATGCTGTCTGTTCTCCATAGATCGTGTTTTAAAAATTGTTCATCGTTCGAATAGCCTTTTTGGAAAAAAGTTGAATCGAGGTAAAAGGAATTAGTTTTTTGCCTCATCAGTGGCAGATTTAGACTGAAGTTTGAGTGGATTCTCTTCAAGGAGTTGGAAGTTGTGTGTGTTGGAATGTAACATTTGTATCAGCACTCGCGTTTGAGTTTGGCTTTTACGATTGTTGTTTGTTTTTCAGAGCTTCCGGTACGGTGTTCACAGCAATTGAAATAGCGACGGCGAATGAAGTGGCCATCAAACAAATGAACCTCTCACAGCAACCGAAGAAAGAGTTAATCATCAACGAAATCCTGGTCATGCGAGAAAATAAACATGGAAATATTGTCAACTATTTAGATAGCTTTTTAGTTGGAGAGGAATTGTGGGTGAGCATGTTTATATTTCTTATGGAGTTGAGAGCTGATGTCATTTTGCACGTTGGTAGCTTATTCTAAAACACCCGAGTGAGAATATTTCATTTTCATAATGGATAATGCATTTAGCCTCGTTTGAGACAACCCAAACCGCTTGGGTTGGTGCAAAATGTGGAAGCATTTCAAAAGCATTAAAACCACATTAGTTTTTGGTATCTAATTTAGGATGTTTTAGAATAGAAATTGATACCTCAGTGTCGGTATTGATTGTCTCACCAAAACCGCTCGGGTGGAGCTAAGATATTGGCCAAAACCTCAGCTACCTTGGTTTTTTGGTCTACATTTTAGCTCCACCCTCGCGGTTTGGTGAGACAGCCAATACCTCCAGTTCAGTATCAATTCCTTAAACTAACTACATATATGGTTGATTTAAGGAGAGCTAGTAAGTCACCCTCCTTAACGCATCACTAGACAGACTTGAATCAAACCTTCAACCTGCTTATAAGGTTCTGGTAGATGATATTGTGTAATTTTGTATACATGTAGACTCTTTGTCAAAATAACAGACGCATTGTCCATGGACCATTTCATTTCTTTTCTACAGGTGATAATGGAGTATTTAGCAGGTGGATCCTTGACCTGCCTTCTGTGATGGTCTCTAAAACTGTCATTCATCATTTACCTAAAGCCCTTCCACTCTTTGTCAAACTAACACAAGTTGATCATTGCTCATTTCATTTCTTTCTGCAGGTGGTAATGGAATATTTAGCAGGTGGATCCCTGACGGATGTTGTGACAGAGACTTGTATGGATGAGGGACAGATAGCAGCGGTATGCCGGGAGGTTAGTATGGCCAGGTTTTATGCCAAGAATTGCATAGGCTCACCCTGGAGAAATCAATTTCCCAATCTCTTGAAACTCAGGCAGGCCTCCCAAGAGCTGGCTGAAACTGGAAAGTAGAACCCTTTGTCAATAAACTGCTAGAAAACTGTGTTTCAGCTATACGTGTAGTCAACAACAAAATGATATGTTTTCAATCAGTAAAGAGGTCCCTCAAGCACGATTTGCATCATCACCCTGGATAATCAATTCCCTAGCATCTGAGGCACATTGAGTTCTCCTTGTATTCGTGTACATGTAGTTGAGGATGTGGGAGTCAATTCTAAAAAGGTTGTCATATTACATTTCAAGTCTTTGTCTGAAAAAAATTCCTCCTAAAACAAAGTCATTTAGAGGGCGCTATTTTGGTAGCATGTAGAAAATAGCTGTGTAATCAGGTTTGTGCGTGCAGACGATGAATTTAAGCAAGTGTAACAGTGTGATCGGCAATACACGTACAATGGAAGCCAACACTGGCAGAGATGATATGCTTGAATCTTATCGCTGCTTTGGAGAATGATTGTGTCCAAGTTGATGGATTTTGTCTTTTTGCCCCATTTATTCTTGGACACCCTGTTACTATAGATTCATTTATGCAGTTCACCTACTTGGCCTTTTTACACCGTGCTGGTTCGAGGAGACCCTCCTGAACTCATGCGGGGCCTATTCGGTTCCAAGCCAGATAGTTCATTTTACACTGGGACCGTTCATCGAAGTGGCCTCGATCAAGAACGAGGACAGTTTATTGAGTGTCTTTTAGAGTACGTCAGACTGCATAATTTGATTGGAAAACTTCCTTGCCACTACAAGTGGAAGTGGTTTTGCTTTTTGCCTAATATTGCCTTCCGAATTCAGGAAATCACAAAATATTAACCACTTCAGAAGCGCACACAAAACAGCCTTAGGCCAGTTTGCTTTTGCACACAAAATAAACCCTCCTGAACCAGCGTACATCCGCCCGGGACTGACTACCTGAATCCTCCTCAGACCAGGAGGGTTCAGGCCAGTTTGATTGCTCTTACACAAAGAAAAATTAAACTGGCTGATTCCTGAACTGGTCTCAATCTGGCTTGAACAGGCCCTGTGTAAAAAGGGCTGCTAGCTGAACAAACTGAAAAATCTATGCTATTGAAATGCACCCTCTCAGGCCTTTGTTCAATAAAATTACCTGCTTTGTTTCCTTTCCAGTGTTTACAGGCATTAGATTTTCTCCACACAAATGGCGTAATACATCGTGATATAAAAAGTGACAATATACTCCTTGGAATGGATGGCAGTGTTAAATTAAGTAAGTGGAGTCCTTCCTTGTGTCTTTAGCTCATCTTTGGGGAGCTTATACAACGCAGTGTCATTGTCATCATCCGAGAGCAGAGCACGTTTCCTATGAGCCCAGGCTTTGTAAATGAAATTTGGTGTGATTGTACATGTACCTTTGGGCAGTATGCCCAGACAAAGGAGTTGTTCACCAAAGGGACATTCCCCTAATCTGTTATGCAGGTTTATATTGATCCACCCTGTATAATTGACCTGTCAGCATTAAGAGCAAAACTGATAATCCTATGAGAATGGTTTGTTCCATAACAATTCTTTTTCTCTTTCAGCTGATTTTGGCTTCTGTGCACAACTGTCGCCTGAACAAAGTAAAAGATCTACCATGGTTGGAACTCCGTATTGGATGGCTCCAGAAGTCGTGACGAGGTAATTACCAGAATACATTTATGTCACCTGGATTCAGAACGAACCACACTTAATTATTTTTTGGAATAGACATTGATACCTCACTGTCGGTATTGATTGCCTCACCAATACCGTGAGGGTGGAGCTGAAATGTTGGCCAAAACCTTGGCTCTGCCTTGGTTTTGGTCTACATAGCTCCACCCTAACCAATACCTCAGTTGAGGTATCATTTCCTTAAACAAGGCACATTTTCTACTCTTTAGTATTTTCAACAGCAAAAAAATATCTTCCAGGACAGCACCACTAGATGATGTTTTCAGCTTCCATTGCATTCAACAGCATTGTTTTGCAGTTTTCATCAATTGATTATTTTTAGCTCAGCTGACAAAGTCAGCGGAGCTAGTCAAATAGCTATTCGATTGGTGTCCGTCCTTCCATCCATCCATCCTGCCATCCCTCCATCTAGCCATCTGTAGACAAAGTTGGGCATTTTGTAATCATACAACCGAGGCACTTCAAATCTAGTCTTGCTTATAAACGCCGCAGAAAATGTTGCTTACGGAAAAAAATTTGGGCGATTCGACTCAAATTCAGCTCCCCAGGGGGCAAAATGCGTAAATGAAAAAACAATTTTTTGACGCTCTATTCCAGCAGATAAAAGCTTGAAATAAAGTTGAAAAGGTCTTCATGATACATAAGTTTTGATATAAATAGATTAGTGTCGATTTATATCACCAGTTGGCGGTAGTGAGCAAAACTGTTGTTTGATCCCGGATGATTCCGCTTTAAATTTCCCGCCGAGGTTACCTGGAGTACTATCATCAAGAAAATGGTGGTGACCTTTTTATTTCTACCGGAGCGATGATTTTGTAAGTGACAAATTTTCTTTTTTAAGCCTTTACGGAAACGTATTTTGGTACGAAAATTCACACGTTTATAGAAAAGATCAGCGAGAATGTGTTCAAATGCCCTCATAACGATGAGTTCAACCGAATTTGGTCAAAACAACCTTCGAATGGAGTCAACTTTCTTTGAGAAATTGAAGCGACGACCTCATTATTTATCGTAATTTATGCAGATCTGAGTCCAGCTGATGGGTGATGTTCTGATTTGTGTTCAAACTATTGGAAACTTCGGAAATTAGTTCTATTAGTTCTACTATTCTGCAGGAGTATATTAAAGCCATTGATGTTGACAGTTAAAAGCACGAAGACTTTGTTCAGGTTTCTCGTCCAATCACGTGACCTCTCCAACACTCGATAATGCACTCTTTTCGTCCACGTTTTAGGCCTAATAAGCGCAGTACTTAAATCAGATGTTTCTCTCGCCTTGAAAACATTCCTGGGTAAAATCCATTGAGATTAGCCGAGTTAATCTACTTTTTCCGTGCTTAAAATCTCTGCCGCTGAATTCTATTAATAGAAACTATTAACATCGCGGCAGTGTGGTTCCCATTGTGCACCCTCCCACTTCACACCATGTCAGGAAGTTTTACGGAGAGGGAGGGCGTGCGGTAAGAAGAATGGTAAAAATGACATCACGTTTTCCTGGCAATGCCTCTTGCCAGACCAGTCAAGCATTGGGAAAGCATCTTTAATTCAGACAACGTTAGAACTAGAAAAACGAATATGTTAATTTGCAAAATTAAAAGCAGATTTCACCACTAACCAGTCAAATCAGAATGCGACGGCGCAAAATGTTCTCGCTTTCCTCCTGCTAAAAAACCTTGTTCCCGCACTGCTATTTTAATTTATGCCAAGGAATATGATACGATCTGTTTTCACTTGTTAGTAATTGAATGGTATTCATATAATGAGATCAATAGTAGTGTCCGTGTCAGATCCCATCATTCAACTAGTCTTCTCTCCCCAGGTGCCTCACACGGACCTTCAGGTCCCCATACTCAAGACCAACTCTTACGATATCGCCCTCAAAACAACCCTGGAGTCATGAATTCACAGGTGCTCCTGTGAAATCTCAGTTCTAGTTTATTTATCAAACTTTATCGAGTGTTATCGAATCGAATGGATGTGTCAATCGTCGGGGCGGATTGATATGTGGTTAGGTTGTGCGTCCAAGGCGATAAGGTCATTCAGTTAGTTTGAGAAATATCATGATCATGAAGATGCGTGTTGTGTTATCATAACCGGAAAATAAGTTGAAGTTATTATTAGTACTACGATTTTTACATGAGTAAAAAGTTGACGTTTTAAGCAACACAATAATGTTACTCCCATAAAAAAACTGTCAATTCTCCTTACCACTCACAGAAGCCAAGCCATTGCTGTTAAGTTATGCAGGGGCTTAATCAATTACCTGCACTCCCTGTGGGGTGAATAACATTACCTTTTGAACAGCTGGCTCTAGGGGGATGATTGGAACAGCCGGTATACCTGCTGACCTGCTGAACCCAGGTTAATGTTATTTTCAATCCACGATTGCAGTTCACCTGATTTTCGAGATTTTGCGGGAAATGAAATTGTAAACAAACGCATGTGTGCAGTTCAAATGTAAACAAAAATGTATTTTTGGTACTTTTGGTTGCTGGACTTGGGTTTTCCCGCAGTTAGGAGCTGGGGTCAAATAGCATTCCGCGAAGATGACGTCACTGCAGGTCCTGCCCTCTATTTCCCCATCGCTGAATTACAGGCAATGTCGGACAAACATGCGGTTTCGTAATGGATTCAGGCTTTCTAACTAGGGCAGTTAGATTCAATCTGGCACATGTCCGAGTGTTGGAAATACCACATAATTGTTCTGAATATTTCTCTCTCTGACTCTATGGTATCATTCATGCTAAAAACAATGCAGGGTCAAAGATAATTGACTTTGAAATAAGCTCAAATGCGTAGAAATAAGTGTCAATGTCCGACTGTCACGTGACTAAAACGTCATCAATATCTTATGCAAATGACCTTGTGAGCTATAAATAATAACTTCGCGGAATGCTATTGGTGGTCTATTGTGTTGTTTTAGTCAGAGGTAGCCCTTGATTATGAAGGGATTTTCAAATTAAGGTGACCATGGTCTTTTTATGTGCTCAGCTCACCACAGCTTTCAATACTTGATGTATCTGAAGAGGTGCGCGGAACCGGACATGGCCTTACCAAGGAGCTGCTCACGGTGCTGAACTTCTAGCTTGCCTGTCGACTAAGTGCCTTTTTGGCCGAGACATTGCTACATGTAGGAGGAGCAGGCATTTTAAATTTATAGTAGTGATAGTACAGTTGGTTCGAGCCATTTGGAAGCAGACATGTGAAGGCCTATCTGGGTTCTCCTTCTTCTCCGTATAAAAAGGGGCATATTGCTGACTGAGGAACAAGGCATATTGACATTGCCTCATCATCTCTATGGGACCAATTGATATACTTTTATATGCACGCATACATCATGCCATTTCAGGGTCCGAGTCTGTGGACAATTGGTTTGATTAATTTGTCTCTTCGATATTGCTCCTTTATTGCATTAGATTTTCATCACAATTCAACTCTTCAAGATATAGCCAATTTGAACCTGTCTGCACTAAGGATAGATTGGTTCCAGATTGACTCACTAGGGATACGCAGTAGAGCACAATGTCATGAAAAACGACCCTTTGTATTGTAAATTCCAATCACCTGCAGGACAGGTCAATTTCTCTCAATAAAATTAATTTTGTTGACTCCTGTAATCTCTACCTTATTAAAAAAAAAAGACAGTGGTGTTAGTCCCAAACTGGTAATTTCTATTTATTTTGACCTCTGTTAAATCAGGATACCTCTCAATTACAGACAGCATTTTGTATCCTTGTGCTGTACAACCCAGCCTGGACATACCACAGTTGTCCATTGGGAAGTCTCATCCTCTCTGACACTTCTTTTCTGTAAAGCTACCGATACAACATACTGAACTAGGGATCTGTAAAGCTACCGATACAACATACTGAACTAGGGATATCTTCCGTTGCCTCCTGTAATATTTACACACCATGGCTGATTAGTTCAATCATAGTTAATCCAGCTGGCAGCTCTGCATTGGAAGATTTAGTGGTATAACGTGTTCTCTTGACCTTCAAACAGTAGTATAAAGCCGATGTTTACTACTTTATACCCTCAGTCCTATGTTATTAGGTCATCCAGCTGAGCGCCAGGCCCTTGGGTCTCTTGTTGTTCAGAACATTGAATTGGTGACATTTTGGAATGGTCATGTGACCAGATCATTTTTGAATGGCTGAACTGAAACTTTATTTTGATTTTCTTACATCGTCCATTGTCCACCTCCTCCTTATTAACCAAATTGGGATGGTTTTATGCATTGGAGCACGTTTTAAAGGGGTTCGCCGTTCGTAACTACTTGTGGTCCAGTTAGATAGAAATCCACTACTACACAATGTCATAGTGCAGTTATTGTGAACACGAATTTGTTTAAACTTGGTATTCAATATTTATATATCAATCTACACAACGGCAATGTTGAAATTTATATTTAGAATGTATTTTTGCCATCCAACATTTTAAAATTCTATTACAAACTCAAAATTTTTAATGAACGGCGTAGGCCTTTAAGTATAGTAGTGAAGTTTTTAAGTCCAATAATGTGGTGTGACTCCATATTATTATCTAACTCTCTGATTTCAGGAAGCAGTATGGTCCTCGGGTGGATATATGGAGTTTAGGTATCATGGCTATTGAGATGATTGAAGGAGAACCACCATATCTTAATGAAAACCCATTGAGGGTAAGTCACAGATGTGTTGAGAACACTTTCGGCTACAAAACTTGAACATTTGGCTTTCAGTGTTTTGTGCAATAGGTTTAAAAACAAACTGATAAGGTATCTGATTGGTAGCTAAAACTACAACTTCTTTACCCCGGCCTGACAAAACCTAATTTCGACAATGAAACATTTTGTGAGGTTGCTAATTAGTGTACAAAGCATTATTAGTACATGTATGAAAGAGAATTGAAAATATTTATACGTGATATCCAATAATTTCATGTACAGTACAACCTCTCTATTGCGGACACCCATGGGACTGGGCCCAGGTGTCCTTAATAGAGTACTAGAGGAACTGGCCAGACATGTCCGTAATGTAGAGGTGTCCTCCTGGCAGAGGTGTCTGCTAAGGGAGGTTCTACTGTACTAGTTTAGGTGGTTAATGTATGGTTTTAAGTTGAGATATATTACTGAAGCACAATACGACATTTCAGAATAATGAGTTGTCCCCTTGTTATGCGACTTGAAACTGCATGTACGTCGTGGATTTCTGCAATCAAAAATCAAACTACATATTGCAGAGTTTGTGATGAATTGTATTGCAATTTATATTGACAAATAATAATTTCATTTAGTGGGCCTACCATATATTGTGATTTCAATTTTCACCGTACGTTTTCAGAAACACACATCTTACTTTTAATATACAGACTTATACTGACTCACCCATGAAAATAAATGCATTTTTAGGGTATCAGTTAAAAGAGTAAATCAAGTTCTTTCTAATGACATACTATACTTAGAATAAAATCTAGTTGTTTACATATAATCGGTGATTCAAGGTGGGTATCCTTTTTTTGAGACCCCCTGTACTAGTTCTCCGAAAGATTGTCCACTTGGTGGAAATAACCTTTTTGCCATATGATACATCCCAACCATGCACTCTCTTTTCTGTGATGCGAATAAACTTTCCCTCGGTTAATTATAGACCCCACATATACAACAAATGTGGGGTCTATATTGAGATTACTAGGAGAAGGTACTAGGCTTCTGCATTCTTCCCAGGTTATATTATGGAGGTAGTCCAGCAAAACTGCTATTTCAACTGAAAAACTGTCACCCCTGTCTCATCAAACTAAACTCGATCTAGTGCACCTGGCAAAGATTTTTTCGAAATTCGGATAATTTTGATGACTTTGAAGCATTTCTATGCGCCGATTTTCTGATTTGCTTTCAAATCTCCGACGCGATTCTCTCAATCACACGTACATTAGCATAAGCTCCGCCCCGTAATGGTGACGTCATATCCTCATGCATCATTGCGGCGGTATCTCTTTGCCGAAGTGGCGAGCTGTCCAGTATTTTGAGCAAAGAACGACGGTTGAATGTAGGAATGAAATAAAGGAATAGCCTTAAATGCTTATCGATGATCCATCCTGCCCATCTGAAAAGGTTAGGGTGCTGTTTAAATGTTACTGAGTGTGTGATTTTGAGAAAGCGCGAGAGTGTTTGTCCGGAAATAGATCATCCGCGAAACGGAATAGACTTCACTCCTCCATACGTGTACTGTGTGGGCCCGTGGGGGCTATCAAATTTGCTGACAAGCGAATTTCAAATTTCTAGTATTTTCAGATGTTATTCGATATTCATTCTAGTATGTGTTCTTTCCATTGTTAGGCTCTATACCTAATTGCAACCAATGGTCAACCAGAGATTAAACAGCCTCAGAAACTCTCTGCCATATTCAAAGATTTCCTCACTCAGTGTCTTGAGGTGGATGTTGACAAGAGAGCTGGTGCCAAGGAACTATTAAGTGTAAGTTACTGTGCTGTGATATGTACTCGGACCACTGAGTCTCCCATGCCGACTTATCGGCGGTGAATATCAGTCCTAAAGTCTCCTCCTTTCACCGCCGACATCAAGGGCCAGGAAATCCGTCGGACGCACAATCATAAACGGTGGCCAATCAAATTGCTCGACACAAAGTCATTGAATGCGACCTGAATTGATAGTGCCAACCTCAGGATCAGGTTACCCTTCTTCTGAACAACATGCACTGTGCTTTTGGGTCAGGTAAGCATCCCTGGAACCGTTATTCATTGAACACCTGGTCTTCAATTATGATGGCTTTCAGTGGGTGTCCCATGTGACAACCACGAGTGAGTGTAATGTTAGTGTTGCCGCGACATGGAGCCTTGGGAAAGGAAGGGAATGCAGGGAGACTACTGATAAAGTAACAGACCTTCTGACAGCCGATCAGGGGGAGTTTATCGGCGGTGAAGGATGGTCATTTCACACAGAATGTGATGATCATTGATTAAAAACCAAGTCAAAAGTTAATAAACTGGGGATAGCGTCGGTCTTTCAATTCAGTTTGAAGACCTCGAAAACAAGATTGGGGTCAAGTGTTGCCATTGAGGAAGGGTTTGGTGGGAGTTGCTGATGTGATTGCTTTGCTGTCGGATGGCCTGTGGTGATCAATAACCAGAGGAAGTACAGAAAACATTTTGTTGTAACTTGCAAATTTAGGGATGACAATAGTGATTTGGACTGTATAAGTCTTAGTTTTTCATTGTCTGGTTGAAACGTTGAAACAATGTTTTACTGTGATATTTGTCTCTTTTCAGCATCCATTCTTAAAGGGGGCAAAGCCTCTTGCGAGTCTTCAACCACTTATATTAGCTGCTAAGGAATTCACGTCTCGCCACTGAGGTTTCGATCTGAGAGAACTAGTCAATACATGTGCTGGTCTATCATAGATAGCTTAGAGTGGATGATGCGAACATCTGTCATTCAGTAGGCTGCTTCCAGGTTGGGCGGTCAACATTGTGTTGTTTCATCCTAATAGGATTGTTTAGGATAAGGTTTCAGCAGAAATGACTAAGCCAAGTAGTCGAACACTTCAAATATCGAAGTGCATCATAGCAGAATCCTTACTTTAATGTGTAGTGATTCAAAATGCAGTAGCACTTCTACTCGAGAAATTTCTACACTGCACCATTATGTACAAATATGCATTCAACTTTGGAATCTCCAAAAATGCCTGCTATGGTCGCTCATTGACATTTACAAGTTTTGTTTAAAAACGTTAGAGACAGCAGTGCATTGCAGTGCTTAAATATATTCTGCGACCAAGTAGAGCTGGTGTTTTGGCTCTAAAAGGTTCAGTACATGCATGTATAACTTATTTGTAGAGCAAAATAGTTTGCAATCTAAATATTCACGGTTGGGCCGAGAAAAGATTTGTTCAACCAGGAAGAGGATTTCTGTTACTGTCCAATGTTAGTATGTTAGTTAAACTCACCACTTGTCATCTGTATTCTACCCTACTAAGGCAAAAGGCATTAACTGACCTAGGACAGTTTCATTCGGACAAAACATTTTGCATGCAGGAAATCTTTTGCAAATTTCACGAGTAGGTAATATAATGCTCGATAGGAAGTGTGCACTGTCCAGGTGAAACTAGTGTGAATTCTTTTCCCGATCTTGGGATCACCAGAACAGTATCAAGCTCCAAATATTGGACAAGATAATTTTCAGAGGCCCTGCAGACCAAAATAGGTGGCAGTGTCTTTTCTTAATCCTAGATTGGCAAAATGAAGCCTCTATAGTTTCACCCTAACATTGTTGAACTTGTGAACAGAACATTTTTTTTAACTGGTCAGACGACTTGGAAAATTGGTGTGTTGCTGTTTGAAGTTTCACCAGGGGGTATTTTGTAGAAATGTTTAGTATATATTGTTCATGACTTGCTTCTGCTTGGGGCCCGATAGTTATTTCTAAGACATGTATGACGGTCAACCGAAGCAGCACCATGTAATTCCAGTTTTAACTGAGACATGCTCCATTTATGCTGCCATGTTCTGTAAGGGGTTGTTTCTTCTTAACATAGAAGTGAGGTGAAAGATAGAATTAAGGCAGAGTTTGGGAACGGTCTAAACTGTATTGGGTTCCGCAAGATTTTTGTTTAGGCTGTTTCATTGGCAGCAATATGGGCAAAATCATGTGACTATATTTTCCCTAACCCTTGCCATCTGAATTAAGAATGGGAATTTTTACCATGAATTTTCATCAGGCTATTAAACCATGAAAATGAGCATATAAATGCACTTATTATACATCATTGTGAAGCGTATGACTTCTTCTATCAAACCATACCATTATCTGGCTGAACTGGGCAGAGTGGAAGGTTGTCCTCACCCCAGACCCATCAACTTCACTGTCACTACCATTGTCACCAACACCAGGCATACTGAGCGCTCTATCCACTGCAGATGCATCATGATGATATACATGTACACTACCGGTACCATATTCGCTATCGGAGTCATCATCTGAACTAAATTCCACCTTTTGGTCGTCTAAAATTAGCTCTAAAACTTGCTGAGTAGTCAGCGAGTTTCATCTGAGTGCCATCTTACTTCCTGGTTGTGAAAGACACTCATAAAATTCGGATTTTATCCAAAACAAATCGAAAATACCACAAAAACAGCGTCAGTCACTTGTCTTGACAGCTAGTGACATATGGTGTTACTATACTAACGGTCTAGCTGGCCATTCAGGTTTTTCCGTGAGGTCCCGATGTGAAAGGATTAAAGTCCCCAGGCTCATGGGTGACTAAGTTCCATGCAATGAGCAATGGCAGCATCGAGGTGACATCACGGATGGGTAACTTTTTAGTGTTTTCAACCCGACCAGCAACTGATTATATGTGTTGCCTGATGTGTCGCTACATTTCTTTTGCTGCAAATAATTGCACGTGCAAAGGTAACTTTCTGATGACCAAATGGTCTCAAGGGTTTCTAACAAGCAATCATTATAACATGATAAATTCTTCTTTGCCTCCTCTGTAGAATCAATTCTCAATATTACCGAGCATTTTATCAGACCTTCAAGTTTGCCGAGCTTGCCACTCCTGGGAAAGGACAATTTATTTAATAAAGTTAGAAAAACTATGTTGTTGGGTCTTTCAATGAAATATTGTTGTGTTCATTGGGTGATAAGATTCTTTAAGCATGATTTGCATCAAATAAAAAAAAGCACTGCTGATTTGTCCTTTGGAAAGTGAACAGATTGATGTAAAATATGCATGGATTGATTTTGTGCGTGCACCACAGAGTAACCCGCTGGTTTATTTACCTCGAAATTTAGTGCATATGATGACATACATGTAGTTTCCATGTTAACAGATGGACACAGTTCATTTTAGAGAATTTACCAACGCGTGCACATTTTGGATGTTTCCTTGTGAGGCAGCCATTCTCCCAGGCCTCAAGGAGCACTATCCAGGGCAATCTGCTTGGTAAAAAGGCCAGATAAGATAGGGCAATCTGGGGAATTCATTCACCAGCGTGTGCCTTGATGTCAGTATCTAAAGCAATGCAAAAACAGCTGCTGTGACGCATTTGTGTTAGATATCTGATTTCGTGATGATGGAGGGGAGCAGAAGAGTGACTATTATTCCATAAGACAAATTGTAGGGTGTAGTGCCACAGCTGATTGCTGCTCTTGTCACCTTTGAAGTTTGGCACATCTCATGACCTTTCTAACAAACCTGCGATTCTTGAATTGGATCCCCAGGCACATTGACGGGTCTCGTTCATTTTAACCTTCTCTTCTGCACCTGTGAAAATATGTGCCACAGATGAGTTGGTTATTTCAGGACACAATGTTCAGGTGCCGTTTCAACAAAACGGAAATTTCATTCGGTGTTGCATTTTCCCACAAATTGATCTCCAACCTGTGACGTTTTAGAAGAAAGCAAATTTCCAGTCTGTCGGTGAGATGATTACAGTAGAACCTTTCTGTTAAGGACACCCTCGGGACTGACTAGTGCTGTCTTTAATGAAATGGTCAAGGGACCATGTGCTCACCTGTGTCAAAGGACCTTGAAAAGTAGGTAAAAAAACTGCAGACGATATATATCATTGCTGGAAGTTCCTACCATATTTTTTTCAAACTTTTTGCACCAGTATTTAGCGAACAAAGGCATATTTTCACTTTTGACATTTGGTGCCCTGTCGGCCAAACCGTGAATCATATGACACCACGATTTGGTCCCTCAGTAGGGGTCACTAACTTTGAGATATCTGGCTAAAGCGGTTACAAAACATGCCACCGTTCTTGAACAGCGGTGCCACCAGACGACCTTGATCCTGTGGCCTTGAAAAGAAGATAGGAAAAATAATGTGGTGGATATATGATGCACCGTTGTGAAGAACAACCATATTTTTTTCGGATCAGTAATAAGGGGGCAATCGCATATTTTCACTTTTGACGTTTGGCCCCCTGGTGGCCAAACCGTGAATCATATAATGCCACGATTCAGTCTCTAAGTGGCGGTCACCCAGGTGTACATTCGTACCAAATTTGAGATCTCTCTGGCTGAAGCAGTTACAAAACGTGCCGCCATTGTCTAACGGCAGTGCCACCCACAGACTTTGACCTCTGTGACCTTGAAAAGTAAGTCAAATCAAAAACCGAAGAATATGTGATGTAGCATTGCTAAAAGTACCTACCATATTTTTTTCAAACCAGTATTAAGGGAGAAAACGCATGTTTTCACTTTTGACGTTTGGCCCCCTGGTGGCCAAACCATGAATTTTACGAGGTCGCGATTCTGTCTCTGAGTAGCGGTCACCAAAGGGTACATGTGTACCAAGTTGGAGTTCAATAGTTTAAGCGGTAACGAAACGTGCCACCCATGTCTAACGACGGACACTGCGCCATTGTAAAGGCTCACAGGTGAGCCAATAAAGAGTGTCCTGATTAGAGAGGTCAAATTGAATGGAAACAACTAATTTGGACCAAAACTAGTGTCTTTGTTAGAGAGGTTGTCATTGATAGAGAGGTGTCCGCTAAGGATGGTTCTACTGTACTTCTGAAAATATTTCTGTGTTCACTGTACTTTCGGCTGCCATTTCTAGGATCATACTAGAATAAACATTTATGCAAGCATAAAGTCTGTTCTCAAAGCAGTATTATTTTCTATGCATTTTTTTATTTCTCGCTGTATATCAGTAATGCCAATAGTCTCGTCGGGTTTTGTTTTGTGACTCATGTATATCTTTGCAACAAATAATGTGCTCATAGCATATGGGTCAAATATCCCCTCGCGACTACAATATATGACCAAAAGCAATCACTCGAATGTTCCTGACCACCTGATCGTGTATCGTCTTTCTGATAGACACCATCCCCGCAACAGTTGTTATATTTGAATGACTGATTTGTTCTGAAACTGTTTTTCTGGACGCCAATGTCAGAACATGACTCAATCAATTGCCATTTGTACCTGTAGCACCAAGGGTCGTGTCTAAAAGTCAAGTTGACTAAAAAGTTTGTAAATGTACATTAGCTTTAACCTTTTGACCACCGGGCCGTTCGAACAGTTCCATACCGGGGCCTTTTTGGTATTATTGCGCTGCTATGCTATCTATCCAACTTACTGCGTCATTATACACCAGTAGAGCCGAGCCAGATCATACCAAACAATACACAGAAAGGTCTATTATAGCGACTGCTCAATCGGTCGACAGTTAACACATGTATTTGATTGCGACCGATATAGCGGTCAGCGGTAATCAAGAGGTTAGCAAAATTAGTCAGCACCAGCATATTATTGTCAATTAACTATTAATGTCAAGCTGGTCTCAGAAAACATTCTAATAAATTTTGTTTGTTTATTTTCATGCTGTACATGTAACTTATTGATATGAATATGATGCTGACTTGAAACATTTACCTGTCGGCTTTAAGAGAGAAGAGGATCACAATGATTAGTGTGGTTGCCACTTACGCCATATTGATGTTTAAATGTGATTGACACCTGTCAGCTTTAAAGGCCAACGTCGTTTGTTGAAGAATATGAAATTTGTTATTGAATTTGAAAATTTCCAATTACGTGAATATCTACTTTACAACTTTTAGCATTACCTTTGTGTAGACAGGTATACCAATACTATAAATGCCAAGTTTCATCAAATTGGTATGCATATTATTAACCCTAAAAGCGCCAAAGGCGACGATCATAGCAGTAAAGTGCCGTAGGCGATGATTGTCAAAATTTAACCATGCTCTATTACATTCTATAACACCAGACAGCAGCATTGTTTACCATGGTTTCTTTTAAGTCCAACATTAATGAATAAACTTCTTTCGAACTTTTGGGCGAGTTTGAAGAAATATGGCTTGTAGGAGAAATGAGTTTGTGACTGCAGATGGTGACTCCGACTATTTAGGCAGTGATTTGAGTGAAGATGATGATCCTATGCCCGCTGAACACAAGGATCATACAGGGGGTCCCAATGAAACTGAATCCTCTGATGATGAATGTGGGGTATATGTGCATTTACATTTTCGTTTATGCTTCGGATTCCAAGCGGTTAATTTGGCTTATCGAACAAGAAAAGTGGGTTCACAGTTCAGGTTAGAGGTTATAACAAACAAAATTTTATATGCATTGTTTGTTGATATTACTACATGTAATATAAAACTGCATCTAATCAGCAGTTGAATTAAGCATGACAAATTTATTGAATTTTCCTCCGTTGATTCGGCGCTGGAAATACATATTTTATGTACATTCTGCGTTTTAAGGGTTACCTGCACTACGGCATTTTCCTGGACCACCAGTAATTACAAATGGTGTACCCCCTTAAACCATTTCGTTACAATGGCCCGGTTTAGCGGGCCATGATGCAATGACGCACGCTACTGATCTCTACGTCACGAGAGGCGTCATGACGTCATTTGAATAGAAAATAACGTTGCGACACGCGCTTCATGTATAGGCAAGATAAAGTTACATGAAGTCGCCAGTAGGGGTTTCTCGGAATATCTCTCAATACGTCAAAACTTTTCACACTTGTTCAAGGAATATATTTAGTGCTGAATCTAACATGACCCAGTGCCCTTACTCATGTTACTTTGTATACTAGTTACTTGAAGAAGGCCAATTTAACCCCCGCTTCTGCCTTTGGCCCCTTTAAAATAGAATAGTGATCAATGTGGTGGCATCATGACTCATATTTTCTGCTTACAATTTTGTAATTCTTGCAATTAAAGTGACAGTTGATATATTGGACAATATTTGATCTATAGATATGAGATTATTTGTAAATGCAACAAATATCCATGCGGAAGTGGGTGTTGAATATCAGATGTGCTGCCCCATACTTTTTCTGCTATTGTACATATCTAATGGGTGTTCTCTTTTTTTGGCCACATGAATTTCACTTCGCTTCTGGTGTCACATTATTTTACTTTCCTTTTTAGCTCACCTCTTGGGAGCTTATACGATACCGTGGCGTCCATCGTCCGTCGTCGTCGTCTGTTAGCGGAGCACGTTTCGTCATCGCTAGGGCTAGATGGCTAAAATTTGGTGTGATGGTACCTTTGGGCAATATGCCCAGATGTATTTTTTTTCTTCGTGATATGACCTTTTTCTCGCTTCAGGCAGCCATCTTGGAAATTGGTTTTTTGCCTTTTTGAAGCTAATGGCTGTACGTAGAGTGACAAGATTTTTATGGTGGGTGTGTCTTAATAAGATCTGACCTACTTTTCAAGGTCACAGAGTTCAATGTTCACTAAATCACAGATAGGTGGCACATTTCGTTTCTATTTGAGCTAGAAGGTTCTAAACTTGTGTGGACATGTATCTAGGGACCTCTATTCTACCCCAAAAATTCGTCCCGCCAGGTGGCCATCTTGAAAATTAAACAAAGTTGGATTGCAACCAAATTTCATGTGATTGTATATCTATGAAGTCTCTGCAACATCCCTGATTTTCAGTCAAATCCATGAAAATTAATCTTGAAAATTAAACAAAGTCCTATCACTCCGAAACTAATGATCGGATTGCAACCAAACTTCATGTCATTATGTGTCTATGTACTCTTATCAATATCCTTAATTTTCAGTCAAATCCCATGACAAATATGGCCGCCAGGCCGCCATCTTGGAAATCAAACGAAGTCCTATTACTCCTAAACTGTTGAACAGATGTCAACCAATTTCCATGTGACATGTACACTCTTCAATAACCCTGAAATTCAGCCAACTTCATAAACAAAATGCTTTACTTAGATGGTACCGGTGATTTTCTTTTGTGCCATTGAGCCGAGAAGAATAATATTATTCAATCGAAACTGGTGAAACTAGCCAGAAACTGTTCTCTCCATATCCATTGCAAATGACATGCATTATATTACCTGAGGTGAGCACATGGTCCCTGGACCATTTCATTGAAAGTGTTGCTTTATCAACTATGCTTATCACTTAGGCCAGTGTCAAATCTTTATCCACCACTTGTCTTCATGTTCCAAATACAAGTTGGGGGTCATGACTGGAGTCTTTGAAGCAAAAGACTTATTGACTTTAAAGATACTGGAGTATCTTGAATTGATCTCTCAGCAGGAAGCCCATAGTAGTGTGGAGTAACCAATGTAATTGCTCTCAGTCTACCTAAGGTAGCCAGGCCAGGGTTACATGTACACTTTTCCACCTACCTGGCTGAAATAGACTTTGTATCACTCTCATTCAAGATTACATAACATGTTGGAAGAATTAAATTAACTTCCTGTTTGTTAAAGAGGCTTGTGCCATTAATTTTAAGACCATGAAATATACATATACCACAGGCACTTGCCACCACAGGGGCTTAATTTCTGATAATAAGCATAGTTGGAGATCCTGAAAGAATTGACAAGTGTAGTTAGCTCTTTGACCTTTCAGCCTAAGATTTGTGTGTAATGTGGCAAATTTCCATATGATAATGGATGAAAAAAATCTATATCAAAGTCTCCACATCATCTATATGTTTTCTTAAATTTTAGTTTCAATTGTGTACTGGTTTTTAGCTCACCTCTTAGCAGAGGTGAGCTTATCCCATACCGTGGCGTCCGTCGTCCGTCGTCGTCGTCGTCGTCGTCGTCGTCGTCGTCGTCGTCGTCGTCGTCGTCGTCGTCGTCGTCGTCGTCGTCGTCGTCGTCCGTCGTCCGTTAGCAGGGCACGTTTCGTAACTGTTAGAGCTATTGAGTTGAAACTTGGTACACATGTACCCTTATGTAATGACACCTTGGAGACCAAGTTTCGGTCCGATTCGTTTCATGGTTTTGCCACCAGGGGGCCAAACGTTAAAAGTGAAAATATGCAATATCTCCCTTAATAGTAGTCGGGAAATTTTCAAAAAAATATGGTAGGTACTTCTAGCAAAGGTGCATCATATATCCTCCGGGTTTTTGATTTGACCTCCTTTTCAAGGTCACAGAGGTCAAATGGTGTAAATTGGCCGTTAGGATGTAACGATGGCACGTTTCTAAACTGCAATGACTATTGATACCAAATTTGGTACACATTTACCCCTTAGTCAGGTGATCTCAGGGACCGAAGTTTGGTCCAATATGATTCACCACTTGACCACCAGGGGGCAAAATCCAAAAACCTTAAAAATGTGATTATTCCTTAACTTCTTGCCCGATTGCCACCAATTTGATATCATGGGTACATCTAACCACCATACAGTATATGTCACACAGGTTTTTAATTTGACCTTCTTGTCAAGGTCACAGAGGTCAAATGGCGTAAATTCGCCGTCAGGCCGTAACTATGGCACGTTTCTTAACTGCAATGACTATTGATCACAAATTAAGTACACATGTACCCCTTGGTCAGGTGATCTCAGGTACTGAAGTTTGGTGCCATCTGATTTGCCGTTTGACCTCCAGGGAGGGGGCCAAATCCTAAATTCTTCAAAATGCCATTATTCCTAGTAATGACTTGCCCGATTGGCACCAATTTTATATCATAGGTACATCTAATTCTAACAACCATTCAATGTGTCACCCGGGTCTTCTTTGATTTGACCTACTTTTCAAGATCACAGAGGTCGAATGTACTGTAAATTGGCCATTTTGGGGAAATTGTAATTGCTTGGACCTACATCAAACCTAACACTACATGACACAATACCATGCTCTTTATCCATCTTTCCTCCACATGAGGTGAGCACAATGGCCCTGGCCATTTCATTAACTGCAATATCTATTCTCAAAGTCAGTAGAGAAGTAAGTACCCCTTGATCAAATGATACAGGTATCAAAGTCTGAGACTCCACATGTCCAAGTCAGTGGTGGCCAAATCAAGGCAAATCAAGCTCTTTATAATACAGTGGAACCTACTTGGCAAGCCACCCTCTTAATTAAGGACAGTGGTTTGGATTTTGGTCCTAAACTGGTCATTTTCATACCTTATTCCAAAGGCATATCTGATAGAGGAGTTCTTCTGGATATATGTCATCTGGGTTTTCAACAGAATCAACCTTTGAAGGTCAAATGGTCAGCTTTGCCATATTTTTTAATCACACTGAATTTATCTCAAAGGGACAACTTGGGTGTGGTATTTACCTGGCTGGGAAGATAATGATACTGCCTTCCACCATGCACCGCCACTTGTATGTAGTATTGCACTTATGCTGATCTCTGATGATGATTTTCAGGCGTGTTGCATGGCTTGTGAATTCCATGCAGGCCTATGGTTACACCCCATCCCAGTGCATTGTTCATTGCAGTTCAATAACTTGTTTAGAGATGTCGCGGTCCTGCTGGAAGCCATTATTGTATAAAAAACCAACATATCTTATGCCTAGGTAGTCCCTTTAATTTTTTGCCAAATCTAAAGCTCTAAAATTCCTGTAATTTGCTTGATGCCAATTTTATAATACGGTTTAAGGGTTAACCATGGGTACTGCCATTTTGGCTAGCCCTCCAAATACTAAAGCAATTAAAACTCGTTCTAAATGAATTGAATGCTCATTTCAAGGGGGGGAGTCTGTTCATTGGAAAATAAAGAACAGCCTCCTGCCCTTGAAATTAGCATTCACTACGTTTTGAAGGAGTTCTAATTGCTTTAGGATTTGTCAAGTTCCGGGAAAAATGGCGGTACCTATGGTCAGCCCATAATAGTGCCCTAAATCTGACCACTATACCGTGTCCCCACAAATTGCTTGGTCAAAAGCTGTTTGCATTATTTCATAGATCCAAATATTACATCTCTAGGGGTTTTACGTAATTGGCATACATGTACAACGTTTTGATATTGTTGACATTGTATTTGTTACACAATAATATCAAGGATGTACTATCAAAACTTTGAGAATGTTTTTTGTATTGGTTTCCCACAGACAAACAACCTATTGCGGAAAACTAACAGTGCCAATATTATTGCTCCCCGCATTCATGCCACAAAGGCCTTCCTTAGCATTCATATTCATCATCTGACATCAAGATTTGTGATGTGGAAGCAGGTGCACAGCAGAAAGCAAGGACGTCATACCGGCCAGTGAAGCTGAAAGGGTAGATGTCGTCCTGGGTGCCGACAAATGGTACCCAGGTTCAAGATCGACTGGACAATAAGCACCCTGGGTGCCATTACACTAGACAAACAGCACCCAGTTTCTTCTTCTACACT
Source organism: Lineus longissimus (assembly GCF_910592395.1). NCBI lineage: Eukaryota > Metazoa > Nemertea > Pilidiophora > Heteronemertea > Lineidae > Lineus > Lineus longissimus. The sequence continues at coordinate 12,732,024 of NC_088317.1, read as the reverse complement.
TTTTCTAGACCTACAGCCGAGGTTGGCCCCACGCTCACGGAGGTCACGTGTCACGATAACCATCATTTTGCAAGATGGCGACCGTCCCCGTTTCCAACCGCGCTCTAAAAATCTTTCTTTCATCAATTCCATCTTATTCAAACGGGGTATTCGTCTCTAAGGAGAGATAAAGAACCTATAGGCCTAAACGCTTTTTTTTCTGTTTATCTGTTCTTTTTATTTCGCGCACTGCTTATGCCGCAAGTACCACGGCGCGAGATAAAACGAGATTGCAAGAAACGTCCACGTCCCTAAGATCCGTAAGCCAGGCAAAAAGAAGCTGGGTGCTGTTTGTCTAGTGTAATGGCACCCAGGGTGCTTATTGTCCAGTCGATCTCGAACCTGGGTACCATTTGTCGGCACCCAGGACGACATCCACCCTTTCAGCACCAGTGAAGGTTATACAATATTAAGCCTATAGACTACATTGTATGTGTGTTTAAGGCCCCCTGACTAGCCTACTTGTATTTCAATACCTTGGTAGATAAGTACTTCTGGTACCATAACACTTTGTGAATCCCAGCTTTGCTGTTCTGTACATATGTATGTTTATTCTTGGTGCTGTTGTGATGATGAAATACAATATACAATGCGATATTTGTTGGTCATTTGTTTCATTTTCATGGTCAAATGTTAGATTTTGAAATATTGAGTTAGGCAGAGCGTATCATTATTGGGTAACCTTTTTGGCTCGCCATGTCTGTACAAAATGCAGTGGTCTTATACATGTACATATAAATTTGAAAAATGCTGTGCTTATCATCACACTGTATACCCCTCATCCTGACTATATCAGGCCATTTCACTCGATACATACCGACTCCCTCAATGGAAACATGTGTAAGGAGAAGTCGTGTTGTAGGCTCTGTTTGCAAGAGGATGTATACCCCTTTATAATAGCCCAAGACTAATTTGTGGAGCGTGATAAATTGGAGAGGGTGTTATTCTGATATAGAATGCATTTTTGCAGATGCATGTAGAAGAAGATATGCTGAATTTGTGTCCATTGAGTGTGAATTATGGAGGGTAGGTGATAAAGCTTGGAACCAGTGAAACCTTGACAAACAAGGTTTGAAACCAGTGATAAACCTTGTAATCAGTCCTAAAAATGCATAAAAACATGAAATAATGCCATTTGAACATGAGGTGGTTACGAATCAATATTTGGAGCTTATTTTTACATGATCAGATCGGAATTAGACGGTAGTTTAGAAATCAGTCGCATATCTGATTCAATAATCTATATTTTAGAACAACCCAGTCATACCTCGCCTCCAGTGTACATTACTGATCTCCCAAATATAGGCAAGCACGTCACGACACGCCCATCACACACCCATAATATGGACCAATCAGCGCTCCGCTTACTACGCCACCACACGGGGCCTATTTGAACTACGGAGCGGTGTGATCATACAGGGTGATACAGAGAAGATTGACTACATCATGCAGTACCGCCTGGCACTTATCCGTAGAAACGTAGAAGGTTTATTACCGAAGGTTTTAGCCGGGTTTGGAGATGATAAATGTGAATAAATTCCTTCGCTTTGAGCGATTTCGTACATATTCATGTACACATCGAGGGATGTAGAGTATAGATATTTTCGTGATGTATTGTAACCAGTTCTAAGCGGACACATTTTTAGCTCACCTCTTAGCAGAGGTGAGCTTATCCCATACCGTGGCGTCCGTCGTCCGTCGTCGTCGTCGTCGTCGTCGTCGTCGTCGTCGTCGTCCGTCGTCCGTTAGCAGGGCACGTTTCGTAACTGTTAGAGCTATTGAGTTGAAACTTGGTACACATGTACCCTTATGTAATGACACCTTGGAGACCATAGGCAATATCTCCCTTAATAGTAGTCGGGAAATTTTGAAAAAAATATGGTAGGTACTTCTAGCAAAGGTGCATCATATATCCTCCGGGTTTTTGATTTGACCTCCTTTTCAAGGTCACAGAGGTCAAATGGTGTAAATTGGCTGTTAGGATGTAACGATGGCACGTTTCTAAACTGCAATGACTATTGATCCCAAATTTGGTACACATTTACCCCTTAGTCAGGTGATCTCAGGGACCGAAGTTTGGTCCAATATGATTCACCACTTGACCACCAGGGGGCAAAATCCAAAAACCTTAAAAATGTGATTATTCCTTAACTTCTTGCCCGATTGCCACCAATTTGATATCATGGGTACATCTAACCACCATACAGTATATGTCACACAGGTTTTTAATTTGACCTTCTTGTCAAGGTCACAGAGGTCAAATGGCGTAAATTGGCCGTCAGGCCGTAACTATGGCACGTTTCTTAACTGCAATGACTATTGATCACAAATTAAGTACACATGTACCCCTTGGTCAGGTGGTCTCAGGTACCGAAGTTTGGTGCGATCTGATTTGCCGTTTGGCCTCCAGGGAGGGGGCCAAATCCTAAATTCTTCAAAATGCCATTATTCCTAGTATTACTTGCCCGATTGGCACCAATTTTATATCATAGGTACATCTAATTCTAACAACCATTCAATGTGTCACCCGGGTCTTCTTTGATTTGACCTACTTTTCAAGGTCACAGAGGTCGAATGTACTGTAAATTGGCCATTTTGGGGAAATTGTAATTGCTTGGACCTACATCAAACTTAACACTACATGACACAATACCATGCTCTTTATCCATCTTTCCTCCACATGAGGTGAGCACAATGGCCCTGGCCATTTCATTTAGTGATTCCCGTGTGCTTGTTTGTCATATCTACTGAGCTTTATTAGAGCATTATATACACAAATGATTCTTCTAATAAAAAAGTTTTATTTTAGTATATTGAATACAAAACAATCACAAAGCTTACTTTTGCTTTCATCGAAGAGCAATAATTAGATATTTGCAATAGCGGCCCGTCATGAATATAAGTTTTTTTTTTAACTACAATAACACATTTCCAATTCATTCAATGATGACGTCATCCTCCACAAAAAGGTTGATTCTGGAACTACTGGCAAATTGCTATCAATAAAGTCAGCTGGGACGAGATTGGCAGTTGGGAGGGTATAAATCGTGGAAGGAACGCGCCCGATTTCACGCGGTACTTGCACAGTGATTCCACGGTTTAGTACTGACTATTCCAAGGTTTATCACTGGTTACATGGTTTCACTGATTCCAAGCTTTATCAACTACCATTATGGAGTGATTACCGGTACATTCCAGTCTCCTGGATCACGATTCGAAATTCCGTTTAGCTGTATGTAGTAGCAACTGCAATCTTTCGGTTTTTCGTCAAACGCCAGGTAAATTCGTGAGCTGGTTAACACTTAATGCGCCCAAAATATTTCAGAAACTAGCCCTTCGGCAGTATTTATGCACTTGGGTGGATAGTTAAATACTGCACCAGTTGTGACCACGACTGCACTGATATTAGTTGCCTGCTTTCTGTGACAAGGGATCAGAGGCCAATGTTTTTGTGTGATATTGGGAGATCCAGAAAACTTAGTCGAATTGTCATGCCCAAGATCAAGTAGTGGTGGATTTAGAACCCGGGTTGCATGAAGTACATTTTACAAGTCCCCCTCCCTTTGTACTTGGAGCAACAATTTAAAGTGCTTCAGTCCAAGTTTAGCCGGTCCCAGAGATGGCAGGAAAACCGCATATTTTTCACTTGTACATGTAGATTTCAAATTATTTCTTCGGCAGGGCCCTCTTACCTACCAAGTATCCAAGTGGCACTTTCACTGACCGCACCCCTTCATAAGTTTTCTAGGTCTGCCACTGTGCAAATACTTTCAATCCGATGGCATGAAATATCTATCGCACCATGGAATTTCAAAATGTTGCGAAACAGCATACAGGATTTCACTCTCCTATGTCAAGGGCAAAATAGATAACTGCATTTGGCTCCGATGCATCTGTAGAAAAAATCAGCGCATAGTGTCTGAGGTATTGGTCACAGCATTTGTCTCCTTGCCGAAGGAGACATGGATCAGGTAGGAAAAAGACTTTATCAATTTTGTCTCCAAGTCGTAGAAACAGGAGGCGGCGAACACAACTCCATGCTGGTAACAGCATCTGCCTCCATAAAGTTAATGTGTGTTAATGCTGTCTTTTACTGCCAACAAGCATATTCTATGCTTGCTACTATTATAAGCCAGGTAGACATCATAGTTGTAGAACTACTCCTGTTGTTGTCGTTAGCTGGCTCTTTGGTTACTGCAGTGGACTGTGCCTTACTGACACTGTCCGAATCCCCACACAGATGAAAAGGCCTGAAAAAACTAGTGAGGATAACAGCCAGCCCCGGCAGCCAGTCGATCACAAACACCATCAATTCTTTCTCCCTACACAACGATACCAACTACATGTAATGCTATGAAATAAGAAAGGTCATAAAACAATATAATGATAATAATGATTATTTATATTGCTCTTAATGTATACAAGGATACTATGGCAAAATACAAACAAATACAAAGTACAATATAAAAATACAAAGATACAGAAAATTGCAGCAGATAAATGATGCAGAAGAGGCGCATAAATTTGCACTATGCTTGATGTGTCTCTTGTGAGAGTGCATTGTTTCTTACATCCCAGATATGTTTTAAATATTTTCCAGTTTTAATTATAAGGGGTTGTGTGTCAGAGTTCAAGGTCATACACATTTTTACCCCTCAGCCGAAATGGGCTAGAGGGGTATTGTCGTCATGTGCGCCGTCCGTCCGGGCGGGCGGGCGTCTACTATTTGGTTTCCGTCGATTTCTAGAACGGCTTTGACGATCAATTAAATACTGTACCTACTCAGTTATACCGACAGTCCATTAAATATACGTAGATCAGCGGACCGCCTTTTTCACCATGTGACTGTGGTAATGCTTCTCACGTGGTACATATAAGCCCCGGCAACATTTTAATATTCATTTATCGGGGTCAGTTCAAATGCAATGGAAATGTGATCTGACAAAAGTCTGTTCAATAGCCGTGTCGGCGGGTTTCATGCCTCACGGATTGGCTTTACAAGGCGATATTCAGGTTGTTTGAAATACAGGGTGTCCCAACATTAAAGTTGCAATGCTCCTATTCATTAATCGGGGTTGGTCAAGTGCATTGGAAAAGTGATATGAATCTAGTTTCTAAGTCTCGTATGGGGAGTCCAAGACCTTCTGTGAATGTTTTGATCTTGGCCGATCGCTGGTGCAACCAGCAGGTCTATAGTGACCTCCGCCTATGACTTAATGTGTGCAATCATTACAAAATGGCCAAAAACAAATTAACATCAAGAGCAGAAGAGGGAACCATAAGCTGGGGTGTACAGTCGCACTTTGCTGTACCTTAGAAGGAGAAAAAGCGCCAGCTTTTGTCATCATCAAAGCTGCACAGGAAGGCCCATTGGTACGGCGACTGCGGCAGAATTGTCCTGATAATGTACGGGTAGGTAAAAAATTGATTTCTTTTCAATCCCGACAAACACCGCTTTGCTATAAAAATTATAAATAAAAGTATGAAATGTTGGTTCGATGACTATCAATTGTAAATTTATCTTAGTGTTAGACAACTGAAGACATGTACCAGTTTTTCTGGCTGCACTGTAAATCTGGATGTTTTTAAAGAAAACACATTTACATGTTATTTCTGTTACAGTTTCAAAACACTTATGACACGTTTTTTACTCAAGATGTGTTTAATTTCAAAACACAAATTATGAAAAGAACATGTGTTCTGTTTATAGTTAAACACTCAATTAAACGGCAGGCGTCTAAGTTTGTCTTGCACGTTGCCTCAGTCATCATTTTTTGCCCCGGTATACCTAGGTGTATTAGACATGTATTAAAACAGTAAAAATTGATGTCTTTCAATTTCTGAAGCTGATTCACTGTGTTGTAAAATAAAACACTAGGCGTTCACCAGGTTTCCTGTATTTTCAGGTGATTGGAACGCCAACTGGATGGATTAGACAGGAAGCTTTGAAGTTCTGGCTCACTGAGGTTTTCTGTCCTTTTGTTGATGGAATCGAAAGAGAGGAGGTAGAGGACAATTCGCTATTGATAATGGATCGCTGTCGTGTTCATCTGCAGGAAGAATTTCAACTTCAAGCCGCTGATGTTAATGTCGTTACTCAGTACATTCCCCCTGGGTGTACCTCGATTGTGCAACCATTGGATTGTACAGTTATGCGGGCCTTCAAATCAAGAACGCGCAACGAATGGAAACGGTGGGAAAAAAAACGGATGCAAATGGAAGTTGTCCAAAAATTCAATGGGAAACCGTTTTGAACATTGTTTCAAGATCATGGGATGCAATAGTGCGTGAGGCCATCGTGAGGTCGTGGGACGTGGCCGGGCTTATGCATGATGGAGCAGCAGCTGACCATGATTTGCTATTAGACAATCAGGAGATGGACGATTTTGAAGAAGATGGACTTGGATTTGATGACGAGATTGACATTAATTAGTTGATTTGTTGACTTAAGATGTCAATGTGTTGGAATTGTTATGTAAGAATGTTGTTTTTGTTTGAGAACCTGTTTGTTCAGGATTTATCAACTGTTGAATAAAAAATGAATCTTTACATTTTAATTTTAGTCTTTCATGTCTGACAAAATGAATCAAGGAAAATGAAATTGCCACCAATCTTTTTCTATTACCCTTGGCATACCGGTAACAATGCACTCTCTGTTCATAGCTAAATGCCCATAAAGCTTATTGATTTTTTTGATAAAAGCAATAATCATCAGCAAGTTGTTGCTTGACCGCCAGCAGGGTTCATTGGAACGTTTATTTTGGAACACCCTGTATTACAAACAGCCTGAATATCGCCTTTTGAAGCCAATCCGTGAGGCATAAAACCCGCTGACACGCGCTATTGAACATACTTTAGTCAGACCACATTTGCAATACAGTAAACTGACCCCGATAAATGAATATTAAAATGTTGCCGGGGCTTATATGTACCACGTGAGTAGCATTACCACAGTCACATGGTGAAAAAGGCGGTCCGCTGATCTACGAATATTTAATGGACTGTCGGTATAACTGAGTAGGTACAGTATTTGGTATGTACATTGGGGGTGACTAGAGGAAGGTCCCTTTCGAAAACGGGCTTGTTCCGATTATCAATATGGCCGCCAGGGCGGCCTGTTTGCAATTGGTTTCCGTCAATTTCGAGGATAACCGTTTGTCCGATCAAATTCATTTTTGGTGTGTACATTGGGGGTGCTTAGAGGAAGGTTCCTTTCGAAAACGGGCTCGTTCTGATTCTCAATATGGTCACCAGGGCGGCGTGCTTGAAATCGGTTTCCGTCAATTTCGAGGAGAAGCGTTTGTCCGATCAAATTCATTTTTGGTATGTACATTGGGGGTGACTAGAGGAAGGTCCCTTTTGAAAACGGGCTTGTTCCGATTATCAATATGGCCGCCAGGGCGGCCTGTTTGCAATTGGTTTCCGTTAATTTCGAGGATAACCGTTTGTCCGATCAAATTCATTTTTGGTGTGTACATTGGGGGTGACTAGAGGAAGGTCCCTTTCGAAAACGGGCTTGTTCCGATTATCAATATGGCCGCCAGGGCGGCCTGCTTGAAATCGGTTTCCGTCAATTTCGAGGAGAACCGTCCGATCAAATAAATTTTGGTATGGTCGTTGGGGGTGACTAGAGGAAGGTTCCTTTCGAAAACGGGCTCGTTCTGATTCTCAATATGGTCACCAGGGCGGCGTGCTTGAAATCGGTTTCCGTCAATTTCGAGGAGAACCGTTTGTCCGATCAAATTCATTTTTGGTATGTACGTTGGGGGTGACTAGAGGAAGGTTCCTTTCGAAAACGGGCTTGTTCCGATAATCAATATGGCCACCAGGGCGGCGTGTTTGAAATCGGTTTCCGTCAATTTCGAGGAGAACCGTTCGTCCAATCAAATTCATTTTTGGTATGTACGTTGGGGGTGACTAGAGGAAGGTTTCTTTTAAAAACCGGCTCGTTCTGATTCTCAATATGGTCACCAGGGCGGCGTGCTTGAAATCAGTTTCTGTCAATTTCGAGGAGAGCGGCTTGGAGGATGGAATCAATTTTTAGTGGGTGTAGGCCTAATGCAGTTTTGTAAGGGGAAGGTTCCTTTTCGAAAATCAGTGCGATTCGAAATTCAATATGACCGCCACGCTCACATCCTCAAAATAGGTTTCCACAATTTTAATTTCCATATGCAAACTAGCCACTCCACTAAGCCAACTTTACCCATTATCTTACCTTCAACCTTAATAGGCTGAGGGGTTATGCTCGCTTTGCGATGCTATTTTTTATAGATCTGACAATCCCTCACTGAAGACCACCACCTGGGTAGGACCATGTATTCTACCCCACCACACAAATGACTTTGAACAATGCAGCGAGCGCAATGGATACGTACGTGTACATTCTATCTATCGACATGCTTGCTGATTGTAACCTCAATCCCAATGAATGTAGGTAAAAAGGTACAGGTAAAAAGGTACAGGTAAAAAAGTTAGGGTAAAAAGGTTACAGGTAAAAAGGTACAAGTAAAAAAGGTACTAGGTAAAAAAGGAATAGGTATAGTGTCTTTATTGTCAATGCTATGAACTAGCGCCGGGTTAGCAGTTTTGTCAGGTTACTTTCGTCGAGGCACTGGTACTGCCATTTTTCCTAGACCTCCAAATCCTAGAGCAATTAGAACTCTTTCCAAACAATTGAATGCTCATTTCAAGGGCGGGAGTCTGTTCATTGGAAAAGAAAGAACAGCCTCCTGCCCTTGAAATTAGCATTCACTACGTTTTGAAGGAGTTCTAATTGCTTCAGGATTTGTCAAGTTCCAGCAAAAATGGCGGTACCTATGGTCAACCCTTAAAGGCCATATATCAAGGTTTGAAAACATGCTTGATACTCATGAAATATGTTGAGGGTTAAAAAAACAAGATCCCAGACATTAAAAAAATTCTAATAATAAAGTCATTATTTAGTTATTTCAATTTTCACTTTTAAACTATTTGAATTTCCCACCACACACAACTTTAGATTAGTTCCACATGTGGCCGCTTGGGATTTTTTGATGACGTAGATCAGGTCAGTCAGAACAAAGCAAGATGGCTTCCGCATACAGTTCAGAGAGTGAGAGCAGTGAATTTGAGGATGTTTTGGTCGATACAGAAGGATATTTAAACTTTGAGCCGTACATGTTCGAGCCATTAATATCACTAGATCATAATGAGAGTGATCATTCGGACGAAAGTGATTAGAATTTGTGGTTAATCAATTTGCATGATTGACCTGCCGATATAGCAAAGAAGACATTGATAGACGGTTGCAGATGCATAACATGTATGATTTTTGAACAGACTAATGTTGCACAATATTGTTTCGCCTCGTCAGTGTTGTATCGCCAGTTATGTCATGACGCTGAACTACTATTGAAAAGTGACGGTATTATGCACAATCATCTTGACGTGACGATATAATGCCGTGCAACGTTAGATAGCCCTAGATGTCAGATGACAATAATCTGTCATTGACAGTGGCTGTCACTGACACTGACCTGTGTCGCTGTCACCTTGCTATGGCTGGAACACAAGAAGACACTATGCGGTATCACAGGCCCCAATAGGGCCTACACATTATGTATAACAACCGACCTCAGCAGCCTCGGGCATTAAATGCAATTGACATGGTTGGAACAGCTGTTTTTAACAAGTGGCATTTAATATTCAGTTGGATGCAGATATCCGGCTTCATGTGATAATCCGTATCGATAAAGTGATCACTGCAAAGTTTGGCCGAAGGCCCAGGCTTCCAACACTCCAAACGTTTGCACTTCCGAATCCACAGCTTCCTCCTCTCTCGTTCAACTGGCTTTGGAAATTCATGAAAATGGGTCCCATCCTTCATTCGATTGCTTTGTGCTATCCTTGACACAATTCGGAGCCACACAATACACCATAGTGAATGAAACACATTACTTCCAGGTGTGCATAATTAATTAAGGCCCTCCTGCTTTTATGATTGCATGACATGTACAGATAACCTGATCTACATCACAACTTTTGCTGAACCCGCCGCCTGGCTCTAACAAGCCAGTTGCTAGCCTGATTAGGTAATCAAGTTGTCAAACACATAATTGGCTATATCTTCAAAATGGATGGAGCTAATTGCATTTGGTTTTCTGTATTGTATAAAGTGTTAGGTACACTTTTGAAATCGTCTTACAGCAGAAAATGGCAAAAAACCTTGATATATGGCCTTTAAAAGTTAAGGTAAAAAAGTTACAGGCGAAAAGGTACCAGTAAAAAAGCTATCGGTAAAAAAGGTATCGGTACACAAGGTATTGGTAAAAAAAGTACAGCTAAAAAAGTACTAGGTAAAAAAGGTATAGTGTCTTTATTGTCAATGCTATAAATTAGTGATGGGTTAGCAGTTTTGTCGGGGGTTACTTTCGTCGAGGTACCGGCACACATGTCAGGCTGTTCACTTCCAACTTTCAATCTATTCATTGAAAACCAACAGTATTTACCATGTGTGGTTATCGTTTTGAATGGGAATGAGAAAATGGAAGATGTTAGGGAGAAATTTATGAACCTGTGCTTGTCATTCCAGGAACTGGCATTTCAGGTCGTTAAAAGGACAAAGTCCCGAGAACAGAGTTCGAATTAACTGGTAATTAAATAGAAAATGGACTGTGATTATAACTTCATAATTAATGAACCAGAATGTAATGAAGCCACTTTTGAGTATTACTTATCAGATCAATTAAACATAAAATCTATTACTTTGAAATCAATATCCCTTTACAATTAATGGTGGACTGGTGATTTTCTACCAGAGGGGTCAGGCATTTCTGATAGCTTGTTGAATTACTTAGAACGTTAGAAAGCGATCCATTAGACAAGAAGGAATTGTGCATTGAAGCAGGCGGCACATCATTAGATGCGTCTTTGTTCGCCGTATTGTTTTCTGAATTAATTGCAACTCGGTCGACAATAAGCGGCGACCAAATTTGTTCTCCGGTTTACTCGACATCAAACGACTTTTTCAATGAACAAATTTCTTTATTGTTTTCTCTCGGGAATTCTACATGACTAAAAGTGAAGTGCTGCCGCCTATACTACTCTGGCAGAATTAAACGTCTCACAAAACGAAAGTCCTTCTCAACATTCCCCTCCTCTTGGCCCAGCTGTAAGGGTTGGCCAATCCAAAATCCTTATCACTCAATCCACTATGAAAGTCCAATATAATCCAATGTCTATTAGTATTCGTCAATTCTAGTGAAAGTCCAATGTTGAAATATGAAAGTCCTCTATCAACAATGATCAGATATGAAAAGAACGATTAACGTCACTTTTATTCTCGAATCAGAGTCTTTCACATCCATCTTACGTCACTGACACATTATCGCACTTGGCAAAGTTTGCTAACCGGACGTGTTAGATAATTTCCACCAGTTGTCTTCACCTTGGCTGCACGGACAATATCATCCTCTCCTAGATAGACTTCGGTGACTCTCCCTAGGACCCATTGACCTCTGGCTTGCTTCTCACCGACAATGATCACCAAATCTCCAAGTCTCAGGTTTTCGTTTTCGTATAACCATTTCCGGCGGTTGTGAAGAATTGGTCATGCTCATGCTGCCATCGGTTCCAAAAATGCTTTAGGAGTGACTGCACATGCCTCCATCGTCTTCTCGGGTTGTGTCGCAGCTCATCGGTTGATGGTGGTGCCAACTGACCTCCCAACTGACCATGAAGGAAATGGTTCGGCGTCAGGGGTTGCGTGTCGTTTGCATCACTGCTAGCTGGCATCAGCGGGCGGAATTTAACAACCCTTCAGCTTCCACAACGAAGGTATGGAATTCTTCATCATTCATCTCCGCTTCTCCAATAGACATCTTGAAGGCACGTTTCGCTGCCTTCACCATTATCTCGAATACACCCCCGAAGTGGGGTGCACCTGGAGGGTTGAAGTGCCATCTGATGCCTGTAGTGTTCTGGTATCCAATCGTCTTCTTCTGTACGGTGTCCCAGTCGATGGCTCGGACTAACTCCCGGAGTTCTCGTTCTGCCGCGACGAAGTTGCTGCCATTGTCTGTCAATGCATCTGTGGGAACGGATCTTCTGCTGGTCATACGTGATAAGGCCATGAGGAATCCGTCCGTATCAATCGTGTAAACTGGCTCTAGACGAGCCGCTTGTACTTGCAAACACGTGAACACAGCAAGATAGCGTTTTGTTCGAACTCTGCAGCGACTCTGTTTCGTGACGAATGGTCCCGCGAAATCGATCCCACATTTGGCAAAAGCTCTGAGCGGCGGATTGAGACGAAATCTTGGGATTGGTGCCATCTGCTGATTTACGGGTTTCGCCTTCTGTAACATGCACCTTGCACACTGGTTCTCCCACTCTCGGACGGCCTCTCTGGTACGTAGAACCCAGTACTTCCTTCTGATAGCACAAATTGTGGCCTCTTTGCCCACGGGATGACCTATTTTCTCATGATCAGGCTGTGATTTCCTCTAGAAACATCTCCCTTTGTGCCTGGCGAACAAGACGAATCTTCGGCTTCCTTTAACTCGTCCACCGTCAACTCAGCAGTCCAACTGTTCAACCCATCTGGAAGTGGCTTCTTTAGGATCCATTCGATGCTCCTTCGCAGGAATCCCATCCTCCGGATAAGACGGTTGGTATCACTCCATCTGCTGGGATGCAACTCGAACTCCTTGTCAGCTGGTCTTATATGATACGTGGGTGATGACTTTTCGCAGGTTTCTTGCTCGATGGGTGTAGCTACTTTATTCTCCGGCCACTCAACAGGCTTTTCTTTCAGATACTGTGGTCATTCCCACGATAGGCTTGAACTGGCTAATTCGGGTACTGTGAGTCCTCGGCTCACTAAGTCTGCAGGATTGAGCTTCGTTTGTCACAGCCCGTAGCCGGCGGAGGACAAAAAAACAACTATACGTGGCGGATATAGAAAAAAAAGAGAATACAATTCACAAATCATTTAATTGACATTATATACACATTACACATTACACATTACACATTACACATTACACATTACTCACGTAAAGGCCTCGCGTGCTAGCTTTATAATTAAGCGGAAAATGCGGTATAATGCGGTTAGGCGGCGCAGGATGTTCTTGCGTTAAAGATTCGCCATGTTGTTCAAGTGAGTTTTCTTGTTGCGACGTCAAAACGTCGTAAGGTCTCATTAGTAGTTCCTAAAATCATTGATTTATCGGTCCTTACAGTATGTCAGCACTGATTCAGCAGTTGTTTTCGCAAGGACATGTTTTTTTGGAGTTTCTGAAACCTAGAGCGCTACTCAATAGGCGACTAACAAGAAACTACGCATTTATACTGTTGTTGCCGACGTATGTGTACACTGAACTTGGGATGTGCGTCGGCCCCGTGTTGAAATGCCGTCCAGTGCCAGTTGGTGCGTTTTTCGCTGATTTGTGCAAAATTCAACATATCTCAAAAGTTCAATGGTTGACCCTCGATTTTTTTTGATTTTTGTATAGCGTAAGCAACTGTCTTTCATGGGAGAATGGTCTCTGTAAGAATTATTCAGGAAGAAATGTATAATATTTGGGGTTTTTCGTGATTGTCCGGCCCAATTGGCAATATTGCCATTTGGGATGGTGAACAGAGCTAGGAGCAAATGCGACGCTTATGATTTATTTAAAGAAATAAAATGCCCGATTTAACATCCTGCAGAATCAGGGGAATCGGGCGTTTCCAGTGATATACGACACAAATGGGTTGTCCTCATGCATTCACTTTGGAAACGCATTTTAAAATAGATGTTACGTCCTGTTAATGGGGCACGTCATCATCGCGTACATTTGGGAAAAACTCCCTAACGAGCCCTAACGTCTAAACAATAAAGAAACGCGCAATCCGCGGCCAACAATAAACACAAACTTCGCGTCACGGATGACGTCACATATAATGTCCGTAGATGACGTCATAATACTCATAGCGAGTGCGCATGCGTACTTAGTTTCGGACATACCGCCGCGCGGTGTATTGATCATGGACGAATCGTCGCGGCTTCTGAACGAGTCGCCCGTATTTGGAACGGATCGGAACATCGTTGGTACATGCCTCCATCTACTGACATCGGTGATCGACTGAATTTCTCCAACCCTGTGAGCGACGTATGGCTTGTACTCTTTCCCTGGTTGTGTAATCCAGTAAAGGACATTCATCGAGTCAGTCCAATAGGTGACGTCCAATCTTCTTCCATCCTTTCCACTCTCGAGGGCCTTTTTTACTTTCTGTACCAATCTTGATGCCACCACAGCTCCGCAAAGTTCAAACCGTGCAATCGATATGGCCTTCAATGGAGATAACCTGGTCTTTGCCATGATGAGTTGAAGTTCGATTTCTCCATTTACTTTTTCGGTCCTGGCGTAGACAGCCGCTCCAAATGCTTCCCTTGAGGCATCGCAAAAACGTGAAGATCCGTTTCTTCTTCCCTGTTCATTCCCAGGTGCCTCTCTACGGTGATGGTGTCGAGTAACTTCAGTCCCTCTATCCAGGCATGCCATTATTTCGCCAAGTCTTCATCGAGTGGTGCGTCCCATGTTTTGGTCCTCACCCAACTCTTTTGAAACGTTATCCAGGCCTTGATTCGGAATGGGTCTAGGAGTCCCAAAGGGGTCGAAAAGGCTGGCCATGCATCGCAGGATACCCCTCCTCGTGATAACTCCCTCTGGCTTAGGCTTCTTGGATACGAACTCGAGCTGGTCCTTTTCGGCATTCCATATCACCCCAAGTACCTTCTGTGTTGGCAGCGTCTCTTGACCATTGATCTTCACCATCGCTTTCTTGTCTTCTTGTGCAACACCAGCTACGACATCACTGTGGCTAGAGACCCATTTTTGCATCTTCATTCCGGCTTCTTTTAGTAAATCGGACCGTTGCTCACGGGTTTGTTGACCTTCTATGACTGTGCAGCGACTATCCAAACCATCATTTACGTAGACAGCCTAAGCAATAGTCTCTTCTGCTTCTGGGTAGGTCGACTTCCTATTCTCTGCGTGGCTCCCTGATCACTTGATTGGCCTTGTATGGCGATGAGCAATCTCCAAAGATGGTACATTGGTACTCAAAAGCTCTGCCTCCCCATATGATTCTGTAGTACGGTCTATCTTCAGGGCTTAGTTTGATCTGCAGAAACATCTCAGAGATATCCCCGGAAATGGCTACTGGAAATCGGCGGAATCTTGGTAAGACATCTACCAAATCATTCAACAGGTTCGGCCCAGGTAAAATGGTATCATTCAGGCTTCTTCCTTCGAATCGGGCAGCACAGTCCAGGACCATTCGAATCTTGGTTGTTTCTCGACTCTCATCTCTGACAGGAAAGATGGGGATGTAAAAGTCTCCTGGTGTCATCTGGTTTACTTCTCCGATCGATTTCAAATAGCCTTTCTTGACTTGTTCTTGGATCTTCTCGGTACACCTTTCATAGAAATTGGGGTCGGTTTTCTGGAGTCTTTCTTCTGTTTTACTCTGTCTTCTTGACACAGCTTTTAGGTTATCTGGTAACGTAGGTCTATCTTCTCGCCAGGGGGTAGCGACTTGAAATTTACCATCTTGGAGTACCATTGAAGCGGTCACTTTCTGCTTTGCTAATTCTTCTTCCGCGGACATGATGACTGACTGCTTACTGCAATTTGGCTGTGCAAGACCAACGGCCTCCAATTCCCAAATCTTTTGAACCATGTTTTTACCTCATCGCTGTCATCCATGTCAACTCGAAAGGATCAGCTGCATTGATCATCTTGGTCTTTATCCATCCTACAGGTTGGTCCTATACAAGTCCAACCGAGGGGTGTTCTTCTTGCAATGGGGGACTCCTGACATCCATCTCCTCCTCCTCACTTCTTCCATAGCATGATGAAGGTATGGATGTCGGTTCCCTACCAAGATCCCAACACGTCGTCTCCGTGGGTGTTTTGCAAATGGCATGTCTTGGAGATGTGGCCATTCCCTTGCTGCTGTCTTCCAGTCGATCAAATGTGCGTTCCCTACCAGCACCGGATGGGTCCAGATGGTTGCTAAGGTGAATTCCTCTGCCTCACTTACTCCACGGATTCCGAGATTCTTAATCTTCAACGTGTTATATTCTTCCTCTTTATTGCCAAACACTCTGGAAGTCTTTTTCAGGCTCTTCACAATAGGGAGATACAACTCATGTGCAATATATTCATTGATATAAGTCTCAGTTGAACCGTCATCGAGCATCGCCATTGTCGTTATGCTTTTCTCTCCATGGCGCAGCACAACTGGAATGGTTCTCATGGATATGTAACTCCCAATGTTGCATGTGCAATATATTCATTGATATAAGTCTCAGTTGAACCGTCATCGAGCATCGCCATTGTCGTTATGCTTTTCTCTCCATGGCGCAGCACAACTGGAATGGTTCTCATGGATATGTAACTCCCAATGTTGGTGTTAACTTGGTTGCTGTTATCTCTCGGGTTGCCATGCGCCTGGTCTGGGGGTGGATCGTTGTTTGAGGCTGGATTGTTGTTATCAGATTCCTTTTTGGACTGATTAGACTGTGGTTTCTTGGAATAATCTTTCCGCAGTAGTGGATGGTGTGAAGGCTTGCCATCTTCTCGTGGTTTTGTACATTGCAAAGCCCGTTGACCTTGATCCAAGCACCATTTAAATAATCCCTTCTGCTTCACAGCTCGCCATCTGCTGCCTACATCCATGCCGATAAACTTCTCACAGTCCCTGGGATGATGACTCTTACTGCATAGCGGGCATTTTACATCTCCTGTAGTGAATGTACCATTCCTTCTTTCTTTACTAGGCCAGGTTCTTCTTTTTTAGCTCAGCTGACTAAGTCAGCCGAGCTTGTCAAATAAGTTGTTCAGTGGCGTCCGTCTGTCCATCCATCCATCCATCCATCCATCCGTCCGTTAAACCCATGGTGCACATTTTGTAACCGTAAGACCTAGAGACTTCAATTTTGCATTTCTGGATACTTCTGGTCAAACTCTACTTTCAAAACAAAATTTGTCGCCATTCGACCTACTTCCTGCGAGCGAGAGTGCATGAAGGAAACTGGCCTATATCGGCCTAGGAGCAGCAGAATTAGTCGAAATATGCTCTAATATTAAGATAAAATTCTTGAAAATCTATTTTATTGAGAAAAAGTTCAAAATTTTAACAGGAGAGGGCGCTACCTGCCTTTTAATTATTTCTGCCGATTCAAATTCCCGCCCGATGACGTCAGCCATCAATGAAGTCTCCTATTTGCCAGTTCTCAAAACATGGCAGCTACACAACAAAAGCAGTAGCTCCAGGAATAAATCACTGTTCACTTCAGCTTCGTAATCGATTGTACCCCCACTTTATTGTGTTTCGTGTGGTGTTCCTATTCAATCAACGATGTAAGGCCTTATTATGTTGGTTTTAATTGAGAAGGTGCATTATAAGCGGCGTACGAAATACCGAAGCGGAGACAAAATGGCGGCATGTTGTTTACGCTATGTGCAATAATCTTGGAGCTCAATGACACTCAAGTACCCAATTTTCTGCTTAAAAAGTAGTCTGGTAGGCAATATTATCACTAGTTCGTTTCAGTGGTAGTCATAAGGTCTTTAGGGACTAAATTCAGAAATTAGTTCTTGAATATTTGGCGACATTTCTGTGAAAACGATATCGGAAGTGCATGCTCTGTTCGCGATGACATCGCCGATGTATTTTGAAGTGGAGAATTCCCACAGTATGTGCAGTGAATCGGCATGATTCTGTTCGCCTATTATGTTTTAGTTCTACGATTCTTTCATGAGTAAAAAGTAGACATTCTAAGCAATACAATAATGTCACTCCCATAAAAATTGATTGGAAATTGAGGGAGCTACGGCATTCTCTTCGGCAACTGGCAGCGCTGAAAAAAATACATTGCATACTGTACAATACCAAATGGCACATTTTAAAAAGCGCTCATTGGACAACGTAGGGAATCACCAGAAATGACGTCATCGCTGGTCTAAATAGAAAACTACGGTGGCGCAGTAGAGCACAAGAAAAGGTTTAGCATTAAAGCGAACTGGAACCGCCGAGCCAGTTCGTATGACCTCATTTTCATTTCCCGCGTATCGGGTGATCAGAACGAGGCATGAATGAAACATGGCGCCTAGCTGTCAATCATTGAGTGACGTCACTACTATGGAATTTACTACGAAAACTCATGAATGAAAGATCGCATGACTCACATGATTCTCACATGATTCTCAATAATAACAAATTGAACTGCGCATGCTCGGGCACTGGGGGCGGAGCTACAAATCTGAACTCGAATATGAAGTTGGAAGTTCGACTTTCTCGGGCGGTGAAAGTCGAAAAGTTGAATAAATCGCTCGGCGGTTCCAGTTCGCTTTAACTTCGTCATGCAAGCTTCAGCAACAAAACGATTTCTCCTGAATGATTTATTTGATCATCATCAGCTTGTTTCCCCTGATAGATAAAAAATTGATTTACAATTTCCATCAAAGTTTTCTATTTTGTGTATAGTCACATGTTATTTAACTGGCAAGGAGCCAAGCAGTTTTGAATATTCGCGGGAAAATACTTCGTACTTGTAAACGAGGCTATGACAATGAGTATCCTCATTCATGGCATAAACTTCATGTTTCATACGATGATTTCACCCAAATTATGGTCAGGATTGAGGAATGAACAGTGGCATAATTATGTCAACCAAAAAAAAACATTGGTACCGTAGTGAACGCAAAAGGATATCAAATACCATGGAGCATGCCATTTTCATGCATAATGAACTAAACACCGGGAAGATATTAATGATATTAACTCAGCTGAGCGCCAGGCCCTTGGGCCTCTTGTTCATTCTTGTCATAGGATCTTTTTGGTCCTGATTCTACTCCTGCAATCGCCTTCTTCACTATCGTCTTCATTTCTACCAAGTCTTCAAGCCAGGTTTTCATGCTTTCTAGGGAATCCGGGCGTTGGGTCTGTCTCTGCCATTGAAACATAAACAGCTCCCCCTCTGGAAGTTTACTTCTTAATATCGTATAGAGCATACCATCTCCCATCTCTTCCTTTCGACCAACAGATTCCATGAACGAAATGACTGTATGGAGGCAGCTAAGTAGTCCCTTCAATTTCTTGGTTTTTTCTTGGTCATCGTCGCGTATCGGAGGGAATTTGTTCAAGTTTTCAAGCAATCTGTTTCCTTCTCTTTTGTCGGTTCCATACCCTTTCTCAAGACGTCTTAGGGCCTCCAAGTATTGCTCTGTAGTATAGGCCTTGGCTTTCCCGGAGAGCGCACCCTTCAGTCTGAGTATCTTTTCTTCATCCCTCATGGGCTTATCTTCTACCGCTATTCGAAATGCCGCACGCCATCCTCGGTATTACGCCACTTTCCCATCAAACTTTTCCAGCTGAATTCTAGGCAGCCCGTAATCTCTTCTTTCTGGCATCTGTTGCATAGGTCTCCATTATGGGCCGTGAAAACCGCAAAAAATCTGTACATGTTTTTGTAAGCGGTCGTCGCTCGCGCAAACTTGTCTTGCATGTTTTTGTGAAAGAGGACGTCGGCGAACGCGGTCGTATATCAAAACAGACGTCGGGTGGCGCTCGCGCAAACTTCCCTCACATGTTTTTGTGAAAGAGGACGTCGGCGAACGCGGTCGTATAAAAAAACAGACGTTGGGTGGCGCTCGAGACGGGTCATCCTATTTAGCGTCCAGTGGCGACCAGTGGCGTCCAACGCGAAATAATAGGGTGTATATGGTTAAAAATGTTTTCAAGCTCCTAAAACACTTTCAATAAACAAGATTTAGAAGTTTGGTGGAGTTTGCAAACCTAGTTTTTGAATAATTATCACCAGAAAACGATCTTAGTATGCGTCCAGCAAAAGTACTGGACGCCATGTTTGTTTTAGCTGCCGTTCCTTGGGTTTATAGAAAAAGCGGAATCGGGATCTGGCATCAGGTTGGCATACTAAGATCGTGTTCTGGTGATGATTATTCAATGAAATGGCCAGGGCCATTGTGCTCACCTCATGTGGAGGAAAGATGGATAAAGAGCATGGTCTTGTGTCATGTAGTGTTAGGTTTGATGTAGGTCCAAGCAATTACAATTTCCCCAAAATGGCCAATTTACAGTACATTTGACCTCTGTGACCTTGAAAAGTAGGTCAAATCAAAGAAGACCCGGGTGACATATTGAATGGTTGTTAGAATTAGATGTACCTATGATATAAAATTGGTGCCAATCGGGCAAGTCATTACTAGGAATAATGGCATTTTGAAGAATTTAGGATTTGGCCCCCTCCCTGGAGGCCAAACGGCAAATCAGATCGCACCAAACTTCGGTACCTGAGATCACCTGACCAAGGGGTACATGTGTACCTAATTTGTGATCAATAGTCATTGCAGTTAAGAAACGTGCCATAGTTACGGCCTGACGGCGAATTTACGCCATTTGACCTCTGTGACCTTGACAAGAAGGTCAAATTAAAAACCTGTGTGACATATACTGTATGGTGGTTAGATGTACCCATGATATCAAATTGGTGGCAATCGGGTAAGAAGTTAAGGAATAATCACATTTTTAAGGTTTTTGGATTTTGCCCCCTGGTGGTTAAGTGGTGAACCATATTGGACCAAACTTCGGTCCCTGAGATCACCTGACTAAGGGGTAAATGTGTACCAAATTTGGTATCAATAGTCATTGCAGTTTAGAAACGTGCCATCGTTACATCCTAACGGCCAATTTACACCATTTGACCTCTGTGACCTTGAAAAGGAGGTCAAATCAAAAACCCGGAGGATATATGATGCACCTTTGCTAGAAGTACCTACCATATTTTTTTCAAAATTTCCCGACTACTATTAAGGGAGATATTGCATATTTTCACTTTTAACGTTTGGCCCCCTGGTGGCCAAACCATGAAACGAATCGGACCGAAACTTGGTCTCCCAGGTGTCATTACATAAGGGTACATGTGTACCAAGTTTCAACTCAATAGCTCTAACAGTTACGAAACGTGCCCTGCTAACGGACGACGGACGACGACAACGACGACGACGACGACGACGACGACGTCGACGACGACGACGACGACGACGACGACGACGACGGACGACGGACGCCACGGTATGGGATAAGCTCACCTCTGCTAAGAGGTGAGCTAAAAACTAGGTTTGCAAACTCCACCAAACTTCTAAATCTTGTTTATTGAAAGTGTTTTAGGAGCTTGATTGAAAACGTTTTTAACCATATACACCCTATTATTTCGCGTTGGACGCCACTGGTCGCCACTGGACGCTAAATAGGATGACCCGTCTCGAGCGCCACCCGACGTCTGTTTTTTTATACGACCGCGTTCGCCGACGTCCTCTTTCACAAAAACATGTGAGAGGGAAGTTTGCGCGAGCGCCACCCAACGTCTGTTTTGATATACGACCGCGTTCGCCGACGTCCTCTTTCAAAACATGCAAGATAAGTTTGCGCGAGCGACGACCGCTTACAAAAACATGTGCAGATTTTTTGCGATTTTCACGGCCCATACTCCATGCTTGGGGTGAAATTGGCTCAGCAATACGAACATAGCTTGGTGTGTTGTTGATCTCTCGAAATTGGCTTGGCATTGGCATTATCGGGTTTCCTGCATATCCATAGGGCGGTCTTGACTGCATAGGTGTAATCTGGTTGCTGAACACTTGATACCCATTTTGGTGGTCCTTGACATCCTGATACCCATTTTGGTCGTCCTTGACATCCTGAGATCCAGAGTACGACAATTCACGCCTAATCGATAGCCTACTGTCTGGTGTACGTGGATCGTCCGTCCTCCCGCATGTCTCTCTCAGTGGCGTAAAGGGCCTATCTTCTTGTACCATTCCTGTCATTTGCTGCTGGTTCCCTTCGAATATGGTTTGCTGTTCTCGATCTTTCGGTGATGCTTGCGGGTCCCCTTTAAATATCCAAGTCTGTTCCCTTTCAACTGTTGCTGGCGGGTCCCCTTTAAACGTTGAGTGTTGTCCTCTGTTGCTCCTGTGTGACCTTAAACTTCCAATAACAGATGCTTCTCTAACTTGCCTCAGACGTACCATTTCATTTTCAATCTTTTCCTCATATAGGATGATTTCTTCCAGCATTTTCGGAAATACATCATTTTCTGTACCAAATTTCTCCAGGGCAGCAATTACATCTTGGACCTTCGAACAAATATTGTCTTCATGGGCATTTAGTTCATATTGACTTCTCTCCGATAGGACAGCTTCACTTGACATCGAGATTGTAACAGCAGACTTTAAACCATTAATGTATCTTCTGGAAACAGGCCTGTGTTCATCTTCTTGATACTGAGTATTTCGTGCAGGGCTTGATTCCCATTCATCCAAAATTATCAGGTCTTTGGCCGTCAATCCCATCTCCACACGTTCAGCCTTGCCATCTCCGTGTACAGCAGCCATCAACAATTCTTCCTGGGGACGAGGTTGATTTTCGTACTCGCCGGCGTGGCCCCTCCTAGAATTGTATGCATCTTCCGAAATCTGGGGGCGAGGTAGGGCTAACTCGTGAGGATTTTCGACGGGAAAAAAGGCTGATTATCTCCTATTCCTTGGCCAAATCCGGACATTTCAGCTTGTCGAGTCTTCTACGTGATATTACTTCTTCAACTACGCTCTGCTACCAAATGTTCGCCGGTTTACTCGACATAAAACGACTTTTTCAATGAACAAATTTCTTTATTGCTTTCTCTCGGTAATTCTACATGACTAAAAGTGAAGTGCTGCCACCTATACTACTCTGGCAGAATTAAACGTCTCACAAAACGAAAGTCCTTCTCAGCAAAATTCCCAGCCGGAGTTTTTGTAGCCCAGGAAAAACCTTACCATAAACGGAGAATATCATAAGTGAAACCGGATTTCCATACTCACGTCATTTTAGTTTAAGTGAGTTTTGTAGTGAATGGCAAGGCTTTATTGAACGTCCTGGAATTAACCATGTTAAACTCCGCTGTGATAACATCAATTACCTAATCATTGAACTTGCAGAGGACAAAGATTTTTCGCTGGAAGAAACATTTGATAAAAAAGATGAATATCTCAAAATGTCGACAGTACAAACTGGTTTTGAGGCAGCAGTTACCCAGATTAGCACTACAATAACAGGGGTTAAAAAATACATACTCACAGTGGTGAATAAGTGGTTTGGTCTTAAACAAGAAAGATTCACAAAGAAAGGAAAATATTACTCTACAAAACCACTTCCAATTTACAGAACACAACTCATTTTGAGATCAAATTTGATTGATAAAAGTAAGACACTCTACAATAACCTTCTGACATCTTTTGTATTTTACCAGTGGAAGATGGCGACCAGATAAAGAACCAGAGATATGAGCTTAATTGTAATAAAGTTGTCAACAAATGTACCAATTATCTAAAATTTGAAATCACTGGTGAAGATCAACAATTACCTAACATTTTTCGCTTGAAACTAAGATTAATGTATTTGATTAAGTGGAAATTACTCCACTAAACTAAGACTGTTTTTGTCTTCACTCTTTGATCTAAAAACAGTGTCTGCTCGATTCTCAGACTTTACTGGCATCACGGGTTTAACTACTGATTTAACTTCTCTGTGACATTGAGTGTTCGGGCATTTTAGGCTCTGAAGGTTCTTCTGGTTCTGGTTCTGGTTTTGGTTCATGTACATTGAATGCTGTCTTGTCCTTTTTTAACCGCATGAATTCCTGAGATTGTTTACCCAGTTCTCTTGACCATGCTAATTGTTTCTCTGATCTTACCGTTTAGGCTTTTCATTGGTTGCCACTTGTGTCACAGGAGTCTCCTGATTCTCCATTCATCTTATTTGAATTTTCTTGTCCATCCAGACTATGTCTATCTTGACAATGCCCTTCCAGACTATGTCCTTCTTGACAATGCCCTAAAGTAATGAGCGAAGATGAGGCGAGCGTACATTCCAGTGTGCCGCAGCAGCACTCTGGAATGACCTCCCTAGTAATATTCGAAATGCGGACTCCATCACAACTTTTAAGACACTCCTCAAGACCCACCTTTTTCAACAACATTACGAACATTAGAATTGTTTATTGTTGTCAAAGACTATACTTCTTATAGAGACTCTGTTTTTGTTAAGCGCCTTTGAACGGCCCAATATAGGACTGATAAGGGCGCTATATAAATGTGATACATAGATAGATAGATAGAAGGGCAGTTAGTGCCCCCAGTCTCAGACTTATCCACCCGAGCCATTTGTCAAGTTCATTGGTAATTATGTAATCGTTTTGTAAATCGAAGTACAGTGCTTCTTCGTCATCTATTGGGAATGTCCAGTTTGATAATTTAGCGTAAGCTTTTAGGACTGTCTTACCCAAAGAATCAGTAAGTCTGGCAGCCATCTTTGTCTAGTAGATTCTATGGTGTTTAAAGATTTCCTTCTCTGTCATATTATCTAAGTCATTAAATGTAATCTGTTTATTGCTTTTCCCTGTTGCCACCAGAACTTCGAGGTCTTGTTTTTCTTTAAGGCCACTACCAGTCAAATAGTTCAAATTTTGTTGATTGTTAGTTGAGCCTAGTTGACAACTAGAATTGACTATTCCTTGACTAGAATTAACTAGACCTTGACTAGGAGTAACTACATTTGAACTATTCAACTGCTTGTTCGAAATTTGTTGTTTTGTAGTGCAGTTCTGTTGATAATTAGTCGAACTTTGTTGGTTACTACCAGTGTTCTGTTGGTACCTAGCACCGATTCGAGCTATGCTCTCAGGACTAAAATGTCTGATTGGGTTTTGACTGATTACAACAATCTGTTTCATTTGTTGTTCAATTACAGCTGATATCTGATTTATCATTGGCTGATTTATCATTTATTGACTATCCATTTAAAAGTATGGAAAAATAAGTGTTAAAATGTAAAACGTTTTTTCAGTGTAAAGATATGAAATAATCAATCTGCACTAGCACTAATTAAAACGTCAAACTGCTTGTCAATCTACTGGTAATATTCCTTCTCATGTCTGTCATTCTGGAAGAAAATACTTTTAGTGAAACCATACCATAGTTCCTCCAAATCATTAACTCGTTCCTTGTTGGTTAAATAAGGGTTCAGGACTGCATAATCAATTTTCATCTCTTTAAAGGCTTGGTGTAAAAACACCTTGTAATTAATTGTGACCTTCACACCACAGTAATGCAGATATCTTTGGAAAGCTTAGTAAGCCAACCTAAGATCAGTAAAATTGTCTTCAGTTAACTGAGTCTTGCCAGTAGCTTGATTAATGAATTCTGTCTCTAAAAACCAGTCATACTCCCCGCAGTGAAATTCAAGGAGCATGGCCTCACATGTAGCCCCTGATTCTGTAATTTAGAGGGTAGAGTGGTGATACCCATTTTTAAGGTTGACTGAATTGTCTTTTCATACTTCTCCTTACTAAGCTATTTTCTTGAACTAGAGAAGTAACTCTGTAAATACGTTTCAAAGAACTCTTTTGGGTAATTTACTACCGGTTCTTACAGACGTCTCCATCCAAGCCTTCTAAGGATGCTGTCCAAGTAATTTTGATCTCGAGATTTTTAAAGTCATCATCATAAATAGTTTCATTACAAGTAATACAGAATCTGTACTTGATAGGATCACAATGTTTCATAGGATCAGATCTTGTTGGATTCAAGTTTTTCGTGTACTCAAACAGGGTCCACCGTTTACAGTTACGGCATAATTCGGCCTTAGATTCAGTACCGGTGTCATACTGTTTCATCTTTGGTATTGTCTTACACTCTGGACGTCGTCTGCTCTCTGAACGTAGTCCGGTTGTCTCAGTCATGAAATAATCATTAAGTTCTTTCTCAGTCATGAAATAATCACGAAGATCATTAAAACCATCATTAAGAGTGGAATCCGATGATTTCATGTCTGATGATTTCATATCTAATGATTTCATATCTTATGATTACATGAGTTACGATTTCATGAGTGACGATATGTCTCTAGGGCGAATAAAACCCTTATGATTTTCAGGTTTCCACTCATTGAAATAATCTTTTAGTGGGACATAATGGTACATATCATCCATCAAGTACATTTACATAATATCTTTCTTTTTAATTAAAAAGTCATTAATCTACTTGAAGTAATGAATATGGTGGTGCTGATGGTAGTGTCAGACTATGATTACTCAGATTATGAGAACTCAGACTATGATTACTCATCGGATGATAACAGTCATAATGGTGCTGATGGTAGTGTCAGACTATGATTACTCAGATTATGAGAACTCAGACTATGATTACTCATCGGATGATAACAGTCATAATGATACGTAATATTCGGACTTTGTCCTGCTCGATTTACTGGCTTTTCAGTTTTTCTAGCATCTCTGTTTGTGCTAGTTTCTTGCCCTCTTTTAAAAAAGTCTTCTTAAGTGGCTCTACGTCGACATTGGAGCTGGTATCCCTTTGTTTCTTTCTAATAGCATTTTTCATGGAAATATACTTCTCCTTCTCCTTTAGAATTAAACTGAATTCCTCTGTAGATATGAACGAATCTGTTAATGCTTTGCTAACTAGATCATTGATAGTGTTAAGTTTGGAAATAGCCAACGTACCTTTCTTTTCATGCTTTTCTACTTTCTTAAGAATGTTCTTTTTCTCCCAACTTAGAGCTGACGAAACAAGGGCACTTTCTATTGTCACACCACCCCTAAGCTAAACCTATCGGCGCCGGGATGACACCAGCTAATGCTGAAATACCAACAGAGCATGCTGCTGCACTGGTCATATTAAGGAAATGGCTAATGCCAGTAATCACGTCAAATGCTTTCTTGTGTTTTGAAAATATCTTTCTTCTGCATTCAATCTCATCTTCAAAGAACCTCTTAACATCACTGATTTGATTGAGTCTGAAATCCTGAGGTTTCAAGCTTTGATCATTCTGTTCAGTGTTCATATTATGATTACTCAAATTTGGATAAAGTGTATTGCCTTCTTCCATTTAGCTAATGAGAAAAACTAGAATCAATTGTTCTAGGTTTGTTTTCAGGACGAGGTCCTGTTCTTTCGGTAATGGGATTCGGCTTCGTAGGATTAGACAGTGGTTTTGATAGTGGTTTGGTTACTGGAATGTTATTCGCTTCCAGGTTTTCCAGGTCTTTCAGCAATTCTCATGTCTAATCCGTCTTCGTCTAATCCCTTTTAAATCAGGTTTGTCTTCTTCATCTATTTTTCTGTAAAACTCTTATAATCTTTTTTTCCAGTTCTTTGTTCTCTTGGTGTAGCCCCAAGTTCTGTTCATTTATTTAGATAAATAATACCTACATCTAATCCGTATTTCTTGCCTTGACTGGTCTTGTTTCTTAATATCTTCTCTATCTTGTACTCTAGTTGGTCAGAATTAGGAACATAGCTCAATTCCTCTTCATAGAAATATCCATGAGTTTCCTCCTTGTGGTAATCTTCAAGCTTGTAGACAATAGGATGAGTGAAGATTATCTGTTTGACTTGGAATACTACCTCAGTGAAGTTTGGTAGGTAGCCTTTATCGAAAATGGACTTGTACTTTGAAATTCTTACACTATCACCTACTTTGTACTTTGGATCACCAAATGTTTCTTTGAGCGGGAGACGGTAAAGGTTGTACCATACTGCTCCTTCGTTTTCCATCTTTCTGGCGTCGACAGGTTTCAAACCTATTGATGAGTGAAATGTATTATTGTAACCACTTACCAAGTCATCTACAACATCAATCCACATGCCAGTCTCCTTAGCGGTGAAATAACGCCAAATCTTCTCCTTCAAAGTTCTGTTGAAACGCTCTACAACTGCTGCCTTCTTGTCAGATTTTGTGGAGAACCATTCTACGTCATTTTCTGTTAAGAGTTCCTTAAAGCGTTTATTGTAGAATTCTGTACCATCATCAAACTGGATCTTTTCCGGTCTCCCCTCTCTGAAGATCACTTTAAATGCATCTCTGATTTCTTCTCCTCTCTTTCTCTTTACTGCCACGGCCCAAGAGTAACGACTGAACAAATCTATGACCGTTTAAATGAATCTGAATCCTTTATTCTTATGCTCAAATGTCTGCATGTCAACCAGATCAGTTTGCCACTGTTGATCGATGTAGGATACCATTGTCTTTCAGAAGGTGAATTTCTTAAGAGCCGCTTTGTGTATTTGATGTTTTCATGTTTTCACTTCTATGTACTTGACCTTTACTTGTTTCCACATTTTACTCAATGAACTGTAAGCCACAGGACCTTCAGGGTTGTACAACAAATCTCTTAGATACTGCTCGCGCTTTCGAGCTTTGCTTCTGGGATGAAGTCCTGAATGTTCTTTTACATTCATTTAGATGGGTGATCAAAGACCCGGACAAAGTCCAGAGAGCTTCGCCCGATCAGGACAAAGACCAGAGAACAGAGTTCGATCATTAAAGAATCTGCTTGTTTACGAGCCACATAAAATGCTAATCTCTGGTGTCACCAATTGTGGTAAGACACATTTTGCCCTTGACCTCTTAGAAAAGGGATATCGTAACAAGTTCCAGAACATAGTCATTTTCTGTCCAACATATTTCAACAATAAGACATATGAAAGGAAATGGATTTATCAAGATATGAGTGTCTACATAGTTAATCCTGAAGCTGTGGCCAGTAATTTGGACCTTAAGCTAATATTTGCTTCTCAAACCTTTGCAGGGTCAGATACGTTATTCCTAATTAATGATTGTGCTAATTTTAGAGACACAAAGAGACAGGTGTCTGAGTTATGTAATCTTGCTTTTTCCGGTAGACACTACAATCTGACTGTTTGGTTACTAGTTCAAAAGTACAATTCACTTGTTAAGGACTTCCGAGAGAACATCCGAATTTTAGTACTGTTTTTAGCTCACCTCATTTCAGTCCGGTCTGATTTCCTGATTTGGCCACCAGGGGGCCAAAACTGAAAACATAAAAAGTGTGATATGTCTCTTATTAATGATCCGTTTTCAATAAACATTTTATGGTAGGTACTCCTAGCAAGGATACATCACATATTATACGGGTTTTTGATTTGACCTACTTTTCAAGGTCACAGAGGTCAAATGGCGTAAATTGGCCGTTAGGGTGTAACTATGGCACGTTTCTAAACTGCAATTACTATTGATCCCAAATTTGGTACACATGTACCCCTTAGTCAGATGATCTCAGGGACCGAAGTTCGGTCCAATATGATTCACCACTTGACCACCAGGGGCAAAATCCAAAAACCTTAAAAATGTGATTATTCCTTAACTTCTTGCCCGATTGCCACCAATTTGATATCATGGGTACATCTAACCACCATACAGTACATGTATATGGCACACAGGTTTTTAATTTGACCTACTTTTCAAGGTCACAGAGGTCAAATGGCGTAAATTGGCCGACAGGCCGTAACTATGGCACGTTTTTTAACCGCAATGACTATTGATCACAAATTAAGTACATGTACACATGTACCCCTTGGTCAGGTAATCTCAGGTACCGAAGTTTGGTGCGATCTGATTTGTCGTTTGGCCTCCAGGGAGGGGGCCAAATCCAAAATTCTTCAAAATGCTATTATTCCTTAATGACTTGCCCGATTGGCACCAATTTTATATCATAGGTACATCTAATACTAACAACCATTCAATGCGTCACCCGGGTCTTTTTTGATTTGACCTACTTTTCAAGGTCACAGAGGTCAAATGTACTGTAAATTGGCCATTTTGGGGAAATTGTAATTGCTTGGACCTACATCAAACCTAACACTACATGACACAATGCCATGCTCTTCATCCATCTTTCCTCCACATGAGGTGAGCACAATGGCCCTGGCCATTTCATAACTCTTATTTTCTTTACACCTGAACCTTTCATCATTGGAGGAGGTAAAGTCTTTTTATCATTAATGTCATTCTTACCAGGCTGTTAATGTCAAGGGGCAACTAAGATGTTGTTGTTGTAATTCTCGATCTTACCAATCTTGAGGATCATGTCAGACCCAATTATGTACAATCCTGGAGCTATTACATAGTCTAATATTGTATGAGTGTCAGACAATGCTTTCTGGTACCTAGCAATTGAAGTTTGGATGTCCACGTGTTGATCAATTGAATCTTGTGAGAGTTTTAAGAATTGCTTCTGTGCGTCCAATTCAGTTCCAAAACTACCAAGTATCGGTTCTTGCTTTAGCCTGTGCTCCTAAAATACAGTAAACATAAGTTCTTATGCTGTCGTTGAGTCTAACAATTCCAGGCTCAGTTAACCTCTTCTTGTCCGACTAAATGAAGTATTTCCAACCATCATCATTCTGAACAATTCTTGGCTATGTGTCACGATTGAGCATAGGTGTAATGTTTATCAGGCAAAGCATAGTGATCTCTATGATCCATTAATCCATTTCCATGAACCGCACCCCATAAATATGTTGTTCCTAGGCCACAATTGTCTCCTTTCTTTGTTCTAAAATCAAAGTCTGTAGATACGTTAAATTCATTACATAATCTGAAGAATTCTGTTACGTTGTAGTGATTGTTAGCAGAGTTAAATGCATCATCCATGGGTAATGCTACTTCCGTTTGCTTAAGTACCTTCCTAACTTGATAGTAAACATGAAATTGGTAGATGGATTTGACAAGCGGTATTGTAACCCCTGTCACACCGGGGAGACCAGACAAGGTTGTGGCACAATAAACAGCAAAGTTCACCTGATTCTGATAGTATGTCATATCACATTTAGCCAACCACCTGTTTACTTCACTCTCTTTCTAGAATCTGAAACCGTAGGAGATTGTCGGGTCTAAAACTTCGATACTGAAACTCTGTTCTTCAGCAATGAATACTTTCAGAATATCCACTTATTAAACGTGATTATTCATTATTCTATTGTGTGTAGTATTCCGTGTTATCCTCTATTTTGTAGTAATAGGGAAAGGCGTTGGGATGGTTTTAGCGTTTATCATTGAACCATTCTTAGTGGTTTTGCTCCAAATATTGCCGAAATATTATGTCGTAGGATTCCTACCAGCGCCTTTCCCTATTACTTGTAACCGGTAGTTTGGGCGGGTGGCTGGACGAAAGGTTTAGTCTATCATACTCTAGACTCTCTGATCTATCTCTGGGCATGACCGCCCCCAGCACAATGCACATTGAACAGGCCATGGCCCCTACATATCTGACTGGCTCGGGGCCTATCTGCCTGTGATTCTGAACCCTTGCTGTGAAATCGACACAAAAAACGCCAAGGGCAGGACATGATGTCATGACCACCAGAAATGTTAGACAACTTGGTGTCGCTATCTCGATTGAACAATGTTGAAAGGCATCGAACGACGCAAGGCATAAGATGTATGGGGGCTTGGCTTGCATATTCCAAAACGGTGTTAGATCGGTAAGTCTTGAGTATTTGCCCTTGATACCGTATTTGGGTAGGAGAACCTTTACCTACCTGCAGCACTCCGAGAATCAGGCCTGTAGTCTATTCGTAAATGTTATATCCGCATCGTTTTGGGCTCTGAAGAAAGAAGTACTGGACGATCTGATGTATTAGGCTTCCCCATGCAACCAATATGCTGGGGAAGACTGTTGATTTACTTCACTAAAAATAATTGATTTGCGCGACGCCGTGAAAAGGAGCGTGAATTCCATCAATCAGATTGGGTCGGCACCATGCACAACACTTCGTCATCATGACACTTTGAATTATGGGATTGCGAAACGCAACACGTACATGTAGCGGACGCTATTTAACTCGTTGTCAGTATTGATGACATCACGATTAGGATTTCAACGGATACGTCGATTTCAATAACCGTGACTTCATCAACACCGGCATAACTGAACTCAAGGAAGGACTTGCAGTCAAGTAACTGTACTTAAAATAGTTTCAGCGTATTCTACATGTTTATCGATGTACTGTGGCAACGCTTTATTAAGCCCTCTGTGCAGCACATCCAAGTATGTATAACATTATCCTACCTTTTAAATTGCTCAAGCAAAAGTCAAACCTCAAATCTTGTCAAATATGTACGGGAGGCAGAACTTATCCGTGTTGCAACACACACTGTTTTGTTCCGTCTGGTTTCTCACCCTGCCTCTAACCCCATTGTTTTCTTCTTTGCCATCGTTTAATTTCATATAAATCCTAGTAATCACAATAAACCTTTAGTTTTAGTAATAAAGATATTATGTTATGCATGTATATTATTACTGAATTTGGAAGTTTGTCTCAAGCACCACGACTTCGTGTTTTGTCCGATTTACGTGAAACTCGACAACATGACGCCCTCAAATAGCCTTCGCTATTTGAGGGCGACGAAGGATACCCTTAAAATGATATTTCGATGGCTCTCCATATTATTCATACCTTCGCACCAGTGTGTCTTCCTTCCCATACCTGCATGGTCAGTAAGTAACGCGTGAAATGCCCCGAAGCTCAATATGCACCGTAATGATTTTACATGCGCAATGTAGTTCTCGCCTCCTGAGAATCAATTACATTTCGTAGACTCCGCAGAAGGCCAGGAAAGACCTTACTTTCAACACTCCTGTGTCTCAGCTCTTTTCTTGATGTGTTTTGTGAAGATGGTAATAAAACTCATTGATCAGCTGCTCATCATATAAAGCTGTCAGATATTATATAATGTCCCATCTGCCACC
Organism: Lineus longissimus; assembly: GCF_910592395.1. Lineage (NCBI taxonomy): Eukaryota > Metazoa > Nemertea > Pilidiophora > Heteronemertea > Lineidae > Lineus > Lineus longissimus. Next base: position 12,699,323 of record NC_088317.1, on the reverse strand, counting down.
GGTTACATATGTATCATCAATTGGTATCATGCGGGTTATGCTAATCATTATTATATCCCTGATTTCTTATTACCATCAATGTTTACATTTCCCATGATTATGGCAATCTAATTATCGCTATCAATTCCTTCCGAAACCGTTTACAAGACAATCCGTAGATATAAAAATTCAAACAGTAGTTTGTGCTTTCCATTAGAACCGCCAAGTTCATTGTGAAAATTTGGACTTGGAGAATAACTTCGGATGATCGGTTATAATTTTTATAAAAATACCCCCAGAAGAATATTTCAAACAATGTAGCTATATTACTGATGATAAATATACAAGTTACCATAACCGCCGTGTAGGTAATTGTCCTTTCAGTAGACGATGGACGTTCCGTTTTCGACAGGCGAGAAAGATTCTTTTTACTTTCATGGAGCGCACGGATAATGCCAATGTTGCAGAAGAGGAGACACATCACTGGGATATAGATATATATTGCGCTGTATATCTCATCAAATACCTTCCTTGCAACCGTAAAATGAAACGGGCAATACCAGGACCTTAAATCCGGACGGTAAGGACGAAGGAGTTGTACACACCCTAGCACGGTTCCCACGAACACGATACAAAGAGTCACCAGCTTCGACCGTCGCAATGTACAAACAGTTGCAGCCTTTAAAGGCCAGGTTAAAGCCACAAATCTGTCGAATGCCATGACGGTCAAAACCAATGGTGACAACACTAAAGCAAAGTACAGAAATGCTAAATAAAACAGGCAGTAGTACAACATCACGTCATGTTTAAGTCGGATATCCGGAATCAGTACCAGAAGATACCGCAATGCCATTCTTCCTATGATGTACGTGCTATCAAATACCGCGAGACATCGCATATAAAAGCACGTGGTAGATTTGCTGTATTTTGATTGGTTCATAAGAAGAAAGCTGAGAATATTTCCGACAAGGCCGGCCATTGCGAGGATAGGTGGCAGGATGGTGACGAGGGTGAAGTTGACAAGGGTTAGAACAGAAATGATATCAGACGCTTCCTGAATGGCAATCTCTGTCGTGGATGGCAGTGTGTCCTGCCCCATGATGTAGTGTGGTGATCGATATGTCGGCTGTGTAGTTTTTACAGGCTTTGTCTGTTCCACGCGTCGACCTTGTGAAAAGCAATTCAATTGTAGTACATGAAGGCCCCCACGCCAAAACCAACACCCGAAATAACCTTCGCTGTGAGTGCACCTGCTTGCTGAGCTGACAGTAGCCTGAAATCATATCTTTATTACCGCGCAACGTACATGTAGTATAATTGTTGTGATACTACATTGATGTGATATTTTACTGTAATAAGGCCTAGAGCCGACAAACAATGCTCTGCGAGAGGAAATATAACACTGTAACCTTTTTTTCTCTGTTCCCCATGATTCAACAAATGCACAGCGTTTTTATACATAATAATGCATGTAATAATCACGATATCAAATGCTGAGGTATCGAATTGCGAAATATATCGGGTGGGCCTCAAAAAACGAGTACACTTCTACATGTACCAAATATGGAACTGTAAACGATAACACGAATGGTACATAGTCTGTATCTCTCATATTGCAAAATCGATATTTGGCACATTCACTGAAAATCGGAGGTCAAAAGACCAAAATTGTAAAAAAAACACATATGTTTTGAAATTTAATGTAAATCTGCAATGCCAGGCTGAAGGTTCACTCGGAAAATTACTTAAAACTACATGCACTTGGATATGGATTCTAAAATACCTTGGTACCGTAAAGTCAACTTTTAAATGGAAAATGCATAAGCCTCGTTCTGAGAGTGGAGTGTTTTGGACACGCAACCAAGATGCTCTACCAAAGTTCCCTCGGGTTGCACTAAAATGTGGAACCATGCACACAGCTCACTTCAGAAGTTTGAGGCTCTCAAAACACTGCTTCAAACACAAATCAGCCAAGGAAGCATCAACCACCCTAAGTTTTTTAATGAGCACTACACATATTTGCTGAGAAAAACGCTCCAAATAGCCCATTTGCGCGGATTTTAGCGTCACTTGAGCGAGCCGATCCGGACTTCCTATACGCGCTGCCGTAACATAATGTAAACAACGGCGCTACCGGCGCTCCGGGCAGGCGATGGATGGAATTTGCCAAATTCGCACATATTCAAGTTATTTCGTGGCCTATCTTTTTAAGTTTGAGGTATTTTAGAATAGAAATTGAACCCTCGGCTTCGGACCTTGGTTGAGTTACCAAGACACTCGAGGGTGGAGCTAAAATTTCGTCCAAACCCTCGCCTGTCGGCTCGGGTTTGGACTGTATTTTAGCTCCACCCTCGAGTGTCTTGGTAACTCAACCAAGGTCCTCCGCCTCGGGTTCAATTCCTTAATTATAACCCGAATACAGTAAATGCAATGCTTACGTTGTCAGGGTGAGGCAATAGTGAGGTTGAGATCCACGACTTACCGATACTTATACTTATATTTTTTGCCAAATACATCATCAGATATGGGAGGAGTTTTCCCCTCTGATACGTTCTAGCGAAAGTTGAATTTTTTGCTGCATTAAAATGCCCTGCCGTTGCTCATATGGCTATTATGTAACAAATCCGACAACCCAGCTGTAACTGATAAGGATGGATCATTATCTGACATAGAATTAGAAAAATGAGAAAGCGATTTTTACGCATCTAAAAGCCTATTTTGTTGGACATCTTTTGTGCTCTATAAGTCGCCTTCGGAAACGTGGCCCCTGGTTAAATACAAAACGAATGACATAGTAGTTCATGGCCCTCGTCATTGATCCGCGCCGAGTCTATTACGTAATCATCTTTCCATACACGAGAACATATGAAAACAACGCATCCGAATTTCAAGGTAAGTGGAGCTTTACTGCTATCAAAAACTCGATTTTTCGATAGTTAATGCACTCTGATTTTGAAAATGTTTTACTAGACGCAAGGGCCCAACGCGCCGCGTAGCGGCAAAAAAGCGAAGCTGGCGAAACATTTATAACGGGTCACCGTCACTTATTATTGGACTTATAGCGCATTTACGGGGTTGCAACTATTTTGCTTTATAGTGTCACCAGGAAAGAAAAGCATGCGACCTAACGCCGATCTATTTGTATAAAGTGATAATTGGAAGGTATATAGTAGGAAATATCAATAAAATAATCATTCCATGTCGTCTTTTGAGGGCATTTTTGATTGTAAAAAATATATGTGTACGTCACCGTAGTCTCTGCAATGATAATTTTATCAGAGCAGTCTCGCGCAAGTAGAAGTTCTTTACCTACTAGTTCTTCACTTATTAGTCTCAACGTCTGGCGCAAAGCCAGACGTTTTCCATTACGATTTCACTACGATGTTTGACAATAAGGAGCAGTGCGCGAGATATGCTAATGAGCAGACTTCCCTCGCTTGAGTTTCTGAAGAATGTTCCATATCGCGCTATGCTCATCACTGCTGATTATGACAGGCGTGCAGCGGTAGGTATCTGCTCCCCAACTTCCACCCTAATACGGTACAATAAGTTACCATTTGATGAGAATGGGACAATGCCCTCACTGTGTATGGAGTCATAGGGATAAGAAGACATTATTCATTAGTGTTGGTACAAGTGATTTTGCCCAAAAAGCATGCGCATTCAAAAAACAAAATATGCAAGGTATCACGTACATGTAACATGACCATGACGACGTGCAGAAAGTGCACTGGCCAGTGCATACCCTATGGCTATGTATAGTAAACATGGTAAACATGAACAACATCATTATTCATCGGCAGTTCATTTTACTCCGAGCTTTTCCTGAAACATATTGCCATGATGATTAGGCCTACCATGTACCATGACCAATAACGGCACTAGATCATGTAGATATCAACAAGTTCACATGAACCGTATAATCCCGCATAATCCCGCATGGCGCATGTGGGGCATGCGTCTAAACCAAAGCCCAAAAATCACTTGTTTTGGTCTATTTCACTTGTGTTTCCCCCGTCTCCCAGTCCATAATACATTTACAGTTTACAATCCCCGATCATGGCCCAACAAAAGGTCATCGGTTGACTAAAGCCAAGAAACACAACTGTTCAATGGATTTATAGTTGAATGCGATCAAACTACATCTTTTCAATCGTGGATTGTAAATTTAACCCCATGGGCCTAGGGAAGGCCCTATAACAATACTTTCGACACAGTTATTATCTCCGCTGCCTCCACCATGTTACACACAGTGCTCACTGCTGATTCTAAAATGCGCCACCTAGTCAATTGCACTATCGTCATCACCTCATCATACTTCATTGACATTACAGGCACACATTGACATAGACCACTGTTGCAATCAACGACACAGTCGCTATCCAAGTAGCATTATAGAGGTAATTATCATTATCATACCTCATTAGCATGTGAACCAATCGCGTCGCGTCCTTTGCGATCACGGCAAAGCCTCATGGAATAATGTCTTTCAACGTTGAATAATTTTTCATATTCCATGCCTACAACTTCAATTTCTTCATAATCCATGGCTAGAAGTTCAATACTAATATAATATCCAAGATAAAGTTACAAGAAGTAGTCAATAGGGGTCTCTCACCTCTCACTGTATGTCCACACTATTCACGCTTGTACGAGGAATACATTCAATGCTGAATCTAACAACACCCAGTGCCCTTACTCTGTATATTAGTCACTGGAAGATGGCCCATTTCACTCCTTGCTTCTACTTCACCTATAGTCTCATTGCAAACGCCTCAGTTCTATGATATCACATTCACTTTCAGCTGTCATGCAACGCAACAACTGTGCTATCTGCCATCGCACATCAACGAAGAAGTGCAGCCACCCACATTCCACCCCACGTCTGTCCGACCAGCTGCAATCCTCGAGGACGCCCCACTGTACCACGATTTCACTACAATGTTTGACAAGAAGGAGCAGTGCGCGAGATAGGCTAATGAGCAGACTTCCCTCGCTTGAGTTTCGGAAGAATGTTCCATATCGCGCTAAGCTGACCACTGCTGACCATGACAGGCGTGCATTGGACTGGTACAGGTTGGAACTGAACATTGAATATGCTGGTGGTGACGCTTTCTGATGAGAAGTTGGTCGTGACTGATGCAGTATCCTTGGACTTGTCCACAGCATCGTTCAATCATTGCTCTCTGAGCTGCCTTGATTCTGTACCCAAATACTAAGACCAAATGCCTGTTGACTGTGCTTTAAGAGAGACTGGCGCCATGCCTAGAGATATGACTGACCCCTATTGGCAAATTTGTATGACTTTATCTTGCCTACCTAGCTGCTGCCTATAGTCTCCCTTTAACTGCGGAACACTTCAAAGTCGATAAAATGCCATGTTCCACCTTTTAATGTGTTCAGACCGCCATTTTCAAAATAATCAAGTCAGGACACTGCCTTCTAGTCTCATAATAAATTTTGCTTTCCTCAATATATAATAACATTTCTTCTTCTTCAATGCTTTCATCATTCCAAACTTCTCCTCCTCTGACTTTTACAGGGGTACAGTCATGGCAATCAAAACCCAAATACTGAGACCAAATGCCTGTTGACTGTGCTTTAAGAGAGACTGGCGCCATGCCTAGTCTCTCTTAAAGCACAGTCAACAGACACCAACCCCCTCAGACTCAGAAACCACAAACGCCCAACCCTTCCTGCTACCCTAATACTTCTGGATCGTGAGGGTATCTATATCACACCACTTGAAGGTTCTGTCCTTCCACCAACAACACGATTTCTAGTTGAAAAGTGAGTTAGAATCAGAGTGTACACTAAAAATTCAGCTTTTTGCTATAAGGCCAGGCGCATGCATAGGACTTATGCCAAAGTGTGTGATCGACGGTGTTGCGTGTCTCGAGGCTTTGGATTGCTGCGGGTTCGGACATGGGCCGATTGAAGGGGGAGGGCGATCTTTGCTTTTTACCAGGAATTCACTAGGCGGGCAAGCCCCCCCCCCCCACATAATCTTTTAAGATCTTGAATCCACCACTTGGACAGACCATTAAACTTGTCCGCAATGAGTCTATGACGTGAAATTTCACTTTTTTTTCTTCATTTTTCAGCATGGACAATACAAACCAGGTAGCACAACAGGCCACCAGAAAAAAAGGGTCAACTTCTCAGATGAAGACGATACCCTCCTGCTTAGAGCAGTAAATGCTCAAAATCCGTACAAACAAGGAAACAGTTGGGCCCAGATCGCAGATGCTTTGAATAAGGCTGATTTTTTCAAGTTGGAAGTTGATTCAAGACGCGTGCGGGAGATGACCAAGTTGCTGCTTGATAAATTTGAAGAGGATGAAAAAAAAGACATGAAGGCGTGAGTATGAAAGTTTATGATTCTATGAATCACGCTCGACTGGGTGTCCAAACTGCAGTATTATATACATACATTATGTATTTACTATTTAGGATCCTCAGAATACACATGCCTGTAGCTTCATTTATAACCTGTTTTCAGGTCCGGCGTAGAACACGAGTTTACCGAGAACGAACAGTTACTTAGCGACATCTTGGACATGAATTTGGACGAAGATATGAAGCAGACAAAGAAGAAAACAGACGATGAGACCCGAGGAAAGGAAATCAGGAAAAACGCTTTGGAGACGCTTACAGAACGAAAAGGTAACAGAAAAGCCAGTGATTATTTTTCAATGATACATTTTTTTGGAATGTTTTTAGAAGTCCAAAAGGTCCTAATGAAAAAAATGGCCAGTTTTTTGCGCACCCTCTCGTCCTCTCAAAAACCTGAAGGTGTTGGCATCTGGGAAGTGGTGATCTCTCCTCCTGTAAAATGTACATTTTTGTACCTGGTTCATTGAAATATAAACGTAGCTTATTTTTTTGCAGATGGAGGTGACGATGAAACTAAGCCTGCGCCGAAACGCCAGAAGACCACCTCAGGCCAGGTACTCGAGTTCATGGCGGAGAAAGCAAGTCATGAGCACGAATTAAAGGAAGAAGAGCTTAAATTGAAGAAGCAGCAACTTAAGCTTGAAGAGGAAAGGTTCAAATTGGATCGGGAAGAACGACAGAAACGTATGGAAAGGGAGGACCAGGAGGAGCAACTTTGATTCAAAATGATGCAAAAGTTTGTACTGGACAAATAAACTGAATACACCATGTGGTGAAGTATTTTAGATGGAGAACAATCCAACCCAAGCTCGGCTCGGGAGGATCGAGGCCAAAGCCTGTTTGGCTTCCATACAGGCATGTGTGACAGTTGGTTAAAATTACAGCCACCATATAATACTTTGCTACAGGCTGGAGGTACAGCTTTTGGTTCTTGTCAAAGTCCACGAAAGCAAAGTTGGAAATTACTTTCCCGAATGTCCATTCAACACTGGCGCGGACCTTGGACATTCTCCGATTGAAGGCGGATTCAGCCTCCTGAAGTTGGGCCCCAGCAAAAGGCCTCATCAAGAAGGGACGGATGGGATACGCTGGATCCCCGTATATCTTGTACCCTGGATGGCGTCTATCCAACTCTTGTAGCTGTTCTAGGAGGCCACTCATACGCAATATTGCTGCATCATGGCGGCGTCCCTCGACGGGGCCATAGAGATTGGCAATCATTCCGTTTGGGGTGCTCACCGACTGGAACTTGATGCAATGTTGTCGTTTGTGGCCACTGTACACGATCCTTTGATTCCTAGTGGGTCGCGCTATTGGTCGGGCATTCCCATCCACGAAGCCCCAACACTGTTGAAGCGGTGCATCCCTCGCTTGGACAGCATCACCGAATTGACGTAGGTGGTCCTCCGACAACCAGGGTTGGTCGAGGTCACGTAACAGGTGGCTATGCTCATCGTACAGGATGTCCAATGTTTCATCTTCGAAATATACGAAACCTCACTTGTAGTCCTTCAGTGGTCGATCGCTATATCAACTATCCATATCATCGGCTACAGTGCCGTTGCGGCACTTGACGGTCGCTGGCATTCTCAGACTGGTGGCCAGCCGTTCCATGTCGTCCCTTTCGAAACGGAACATACTATTATACTGTTCGTTCGTTAGCTCACTCAAAGTCACACCCGTTCTCGTTGGTTTCTCTGCCTTAGCCAAAAACATTAGAGCAAAACCCTCCTCTTCGGACATAGCCAAACTCATCACATTAAGTGGAACAGCCATTTTGCCAAATAATATTACTCGTTTGTAAAGCGAGCTCCGATTGGCCACGGAGCACTTGGCACCTCCAATTCGCATTCATGTTACAATACACATGCGTATACGTCGTCAGTTAAGTTGATGTTTTCTCAACTCATTTTTTCCATACCTTGTGACGTATACGGATGTTTATCAGTATGAGTATAAGTTTTGCTATAAGTGTGTTGATCTCAACCTCTCTATTAGGAGTAATGCAACCGATAGTTACCGAATAGTTTGGGCGGGCGGCTGGACGCTATCACATGTATAAGGTTTAGTCTAACATATTTTGCCCTTGATACCGCATTTGGGCAGGATAACCTTTACCTACATCCAGCACTCTGCGAATCAGGCTTGTAGTCCATTCGTAAATGTTATGTCCGCATCATTTGAGGCTCCAGAGAAAGAAGTACTGGACGGTCTGATTTATTAGGCTTTCCCATGCAGCCAATAAGCTGGGGAAGACTGTTGATTTTACTCAACTAAAAATATTTCTTCTTCTTCTTTTTCTTCTTCTTCTTACTGTTATATTATCACTTCTGGAGCCCAAACAGTTGGGCGTTTTTCAATGAAATTTTCAAACATATCAGTTGGGCGATATGAACGAAAATGACATTGCCCTTTTGATCATTGATTACGTAATTTGCATGAAATGTTTTTGTTAGTCATCCCCAGCAACAAGCTGGGGATGATTATTGATTTTAATCCACTACTCTTCTTTTTCTTCTTTTTCTTCTTCTCACCTCTTGAGCCCAAACGGTTGGGAGTATTTCAATAACATTTGGCACTCGTATCAGTTGGGGATATCATTGATTACGGAACTTGCATGAAATCTATTGTTATGGCTAATTTGGGCCAAATTTTGACCCAAAACTTTCCGGACAACGCCTCCGTAACGGTATGGCGGAGAGCACTGAATCATTCAGGGATGATATGGCTGATTTCGGCATCCCCGACGAGCTCACTAGAAATGGACTAATCATAAGCTTCATTTGGGGGATAGTTCCCTTCAATTTTGCTTTCGAAAATGGACCAGCACGGTTAGGTTTTTTCACTAAAAATGAAAAAAGTGCTGCGATTCAACTCAAGTGTAATAAAACTCACACTTTTGAAGCTGACCAATTCTTCCAATGTTACTCGGGGATCAGTCCAGTGTATTAGCTATCAATTTTCCTACACGCTTAAAATGTATTAGTAAAAACAACTAATCTGATAGGTCCTATTGCGCCAACTGTAAAATTAGTAAAAATAGTTGTGAAACATAATGTACCACTAAATTACCAAGTCTACTTATTCCATGCCCAGCTCACTTGATCAACCCGGATAACCTGTCTCGCAGAATTATGTTCATTTCCTGCAATACAGCCTCTAAAATATTTGCACACGTAAAAAAAATCAAATAAAATTCGTTTCATCAACCCCTGCGCACCATTTCAACAAACATGACTCCATGATGTTACCTCAAGATTCCATAAATTGAATTCTGAAGTGTGTGTCTGATAATTGATCCTTTTACCCACCCTGCAAATGTTCTACAAAAGTTCCTTTTTGAGGACTGTGGAAATGTACTCCTACGTCCTGTTCCTGCAATGAGAGGCCAAGGTGAGACCAACGGAAACTCATTTCTTACAGATCATCCTTAACAGCAGTATATCAGAGGCAGTACGCGTCTGCTGTACCCGCTGCTGTAGCTCGTGTCCTTATGAGCAGGCATATTGCCAGATATTACACAAATCTACACAAGTATGGCCAGCAACAGATAAAAATAGATTCTAGTTGTTAGCTGTTCATCTAGTTTATAAATAGAATGAAAGTACATGCATATGAAAATAATGAAAAGGATGAGACGTTCTGGTTCCAGTAGACAGTTTCAATTGATTTCGAACGTTATTGAATAACATTACAGTACAGGTACTGAATAATTTGCCGCGGCAGGTAGGGCTTGTAATTTTTAATACCTGATCGTCCCGGGAATCATGTTATTATGAAAGGCTGTTTCTCTAGGTACCATCACTCCTACTCTATAAACCGTATAAATATGGACTTAGAAAAATTACTAGGCCTACCGACCGCGGCAAATTATACAAGTAGGTACTGTATTCATAAAAACTAATAGATCACATTGTGTTATATATGATGTAGTTTTATCATGATGGCACCTAAATGTATAATACTGTGCTTTTGACTGGCTTCAATTTTTGCTGTGTACAGATTTATAAACATGTAATGATAAAAAATATGATATAAAATATGACAAGATATACATGTACATAAAATATTATAAGACTACTCATAAGACGAAGGTATGAGGTCGTCACTGGTCTGATATTTGGTCCTTTTGGCGGGTTAAGTTCGGTAAAACACGCCATGTACATAGTAGGTGAGGTCACAGCCAGTGTTACACCTAGTGTTAGGTGTCAGTGTCAGGGGTTACACCTAATCCGACCCCTCTAATCCTGGGGTCAGTTTGGTGTTAGGTGTTGGGTGTTCCGTGTTAGGTGTCAGACATGGTGTTGGTGTTTAAGGTGCTGAGTGAACATTTGGGATGAAAAACATCTTAGGCCTACCTGCTGCCTGTCTCCACTGATGAAAGTCTTCTGTTAGCACTCCTAATTGATCCTCGGTGAGTCTAACATGAATATTGCAAGGTTCGGAACTTACTGATGCCGATCGTTCATGTCTTGGACCTCCTTCTTGTTGCATATTCGCCACAAATTGAACATTTGGGATGAAAAACATCTTGAGTGTGTGAATGACAACATAGGCAAAGATGGCTACCACTGATCTGAAGTTGTGACCTCTGGCTCTCACTAATCCCTAAGAGGTTTAGTGTTAATACACCGCATGTAAAATGTACAGGCAATTCCTGATCTTCAACACCAAGCTGGGTTTACGGTGTGACACCTGGTGTGATCCTAAAGTCCAACACGGACTGTGACCTAGGATTACACCAAGATCAAGTGTTATCTAGAGGATCACACTTGATCCTGTCGATAGGTCACAACTGGTGTGATCTTGGGTGTTAGGTGTTAGGATCAGGCGTTGGTGCGATCCTTAAACACTGGCTGTGACCTTACCTATTGTACAAACCAGCATGCTATATCTGCCGAAAATGGAGTCCATTGATCACATTCTTTTGTTACAAAAGGATATTTCAATGCAAATCGGCTGTTTTTCAATGAGCTTTAACCAGTCGGCATTGGTATGTGCACTGACTTGACTAACCAATATATACAACAAAGAATTGGCCCATAGGAATGCACTCCTGTTAGTATAGCAGGCTCTGCTCGCGCTTGTACACAGTGATGTAACCAATACAGTGTGTGTACCTCCATGTCCATTGGTTAACCCTTCAAGCTTCTATTACGTTGAACTGAGGTGTTCACGGAGTACATGTAGCATCGTTCAACAGAGCAGAGTCTTTCAATAACGACAGAAGTACTGTGTACAAACAACCAAAGCTATATTTCCGGGAGGTATATAGTCGGTTGATCATATTATTTCGTTATGCATGCAGGGTGATTCATTACGAATCGGCCATTTTTTCAATCGGCTATACTCTGTCCACGTAAAAATGTGCACTTGTCCACCAGATACAACGAAGAATTGGGCCATTGGAATGTTCTTCTTGTTGGTATAGCAGGCTCTGCTTATGACGCGCTTGTACATAGTGAGAAAGACACTGAACAGACATAGCGACAACACGCCAGGCTCTTCTCCGCTGACAAAAACATTTTGAACACTTTCGGCCAAAATCATGGTGAAAACAATCTTCCTTGTGACATCTGGGGGCATTTACCCCTTGCTCCCCTCTAGCTATGGCCCTGTTCGCATCATTGCAAACACATCAGTTGATAGTGTCAACTAGAATATTTTAACACGAGTGATATAGGATTATCTAGATTATACTAGAAATAGGGTTATCTAGAATATGCTGGCGTTGTAATAGGAAACAATTTTATATCTTGAAAACATACGACGTACAATAAGGGGTTGTGATATTGATAAACGATTTTAGAATTTTCAGCAGGCAAGAGAGATGTGACTCGGAAAATGGATTTAGCTATTTTGACTCGGTTATTGGGACGCGTGCAAATATATCCAACGCATCTGAGAACTGCACGCGGTTTTCCGCGTTCGCCAACGGCTTCTAAGTATTTCCCGAGACTAAATCTGATGTACCAAAATTTGAATGATTTTAGCTATCGATGTGTATGGATCAACACCTCAAGAGTCGCAAAAATTTGGAGAAATGTCCAAACCTAGGATTGCTCTACCCTCTGCTCCCTTCTTGCTATCGTTTGCGGTTGGCTGGCAACACCTTGGAGTCAATATTATTTCGGCTTATATCACCACCATCACGCTGCTGCCTGGTTGTTCCGGCTGGACTGACTACCCAGCGAATATTTTCAATCTATCTGAAAGTTACATAATGTAGTGATGATTATTGTTACTAATACAGATCAATAATTTATGACATTGTTGCCCAGGCAAAACTTTATGGCACGATTGACAGAATTTATGCCGGTCAATCATTATTTCATCAGTTGTATTGTATATTGGGCATGAGATGTCTTTAGGAGGTTATGGCATGATTTCTTCACATCTATCAGCGATAATAAAACAAATCCAGCTCTCTCCAGATCCCCAGAGAATAAATTTATTTTGCTTCTCTAAATCGAGGCGTCTACTAAACAGTCAGGGACTGTCTGCATTGTTGCATGAATGCTTTTCGGCCCGCCCAAAATATGGTAGTGCTGCTATATAATTACCAAAAATACTCCTAATCCTATAGATTGACCCCGGAGACTTTGCACCTTGTGTTTTTATGTGTTGATTTTAGGCTATGCGAAAGTATCGCCCTCTGTACATTTCGTACATTACGTTAGTTTGCCCTTGACGTCTATGGTAGGCCGTAGGGGACATTAATGCCGATTTAAGTTCTAGACCGTAATGAATTTATGTCCAACACGGCCCTCATGCCAATCACCATAGCTATTTATGTGCTAGACCATTATTCCTGGTCAGCGATTGGTTGATTAACGTGCTAGAACTTAACTCCTGCACTGTGATAGGCTGATTTATGTGCTAGACCATTATTGCTGGTCAGCGATTGGTTGATTAACGTGCTAGAACTTAATTCCTGCACTGTGATAGGCTGATTTACGTGCTAGACAATAAATAATTATGTTCTAGAACTTAAATCGGCATTAATGTCCCCTACGGCCTACCATAGACGTCGCAGTAAAAATAATTCTGACCTATAGCGCATTCGATTCCTAGCGCCGCGCTTCGGTAAGCATCGGATCTCGCGCATCGAGCTGCATTCGCAGTCCGCTCTTGCGCCAGGACAAAGTAGCGTCAAAAAGAACTAGAATTGTCGGTTGAGTCTGCAGGCAGACTCTGGAGTCTCCGTCAACTGTGGGGTGCTTTGTTTGTTGAGGAAGTGGAGGAGGCATTATCAATGTTTTGGTTAAAAGTTTATTGGGAAAATAGATATATACATAGTTGGAGATTAAAAGTCGGGTTACTGGTTTGTAGACCTTGGTATGAGAATTGTCTTCGCTGGCAAGGTTTGCATTGGGTTTATGTTGCTGCTGTGTTAACGCTGTGTTGGGATAGCAGCGATGGTGATGTTGTGATTCACATGTGCCTTAAACACTATTCTGCACATGCGACTTGCGCATGACCGGAACTTGATCGTCTTATCAACGCCGTCGCCTCGCTCCAAGGCCCTGCCTGTATTGACCACTATTGTTGCCGCGAAAATTTGTTTGTAGCAAGAATAACTTATAACAACAATGAATCATAAAATATTTCAATTTATGTCTAAGCAAGTGTGTTCCTGTAATCGTTGCTCTTAAGTACGAATTGATCAACATGGAAGCTATCGAAATTGGCAGGGAATATGGTCGCATAATACGTCTCGTTTGGAGAATGTGCAATGGCGGAAATCGAAATTGGCAGGGAACATGGTCGCATAATACGTCTCGTTTGGAGATTGTGTAATGGCGGATCAAATTTTCACGACCCATCGCCAAACGGCTGTCTCGTCCCCTAAAATATGTCGTTATTGCTCGCTAAATAATTCTGAAAATTCGCACTGCACACCTTTGATGTTTCGATAAACAACTCATTATACTATTTGATTTACTTAATGTCCAGTTTTCCCTAAACTTCGCGAACACGAATCCACCTGGGTTCTCCAATCACTAATGATATACACAGTGCATTGCATACACCGTAGTCACATGGAACGGGGTTATAAATTGGGGGAATTTGCCTAGCTAAACCAAGAGTCTCCTTTCAACCCTACATACGTAGGTTGACGGAGACTAATGATGAGACACACTACCGGATGTGCGTTAACTACAAAAGTGACTCAGTAACCTTATTCAACATTTTTTTCACATCGAAATATTAATTTCCTCCAACAGCTATTCTATTTTTGCCAAAAAAGTGCAGTCTGATGAAATAAACACATTTCGTGTAATTCACTGGATTGTTTGCCTTCGTTTCTTGAAGGTCACGTGCGGCGGCTCTTTTTGTGTCGAAGTAACCTGCTCGCAGGGTCGCTCACTTCGGCCTGAAGAGAGATAAGGCGCCAGCACCTTAAAGAACGCACTGGCGCTTACTCGCGCAAGCGCTGCGCTAGTAATCGGACACGCTACTGGTCATATACACGGTTTATTGTCTTTAAACACAACCCGCTCGCACCTAGGCCTAGAAATTCCCAATGTTCTAACTGGCTTACTGAGGGTCAGCAGGGGGAAATCTTCATAAGAAAGTGTGTTCAATAGGCCCGAACCGGAAAAGGCAAATAAACATTACTGAATCCACCCACCAATTAGATCCCAAGGACGACAATACCCGATTTGTACCAGCGCTTCGATGGGTAGAGCCTAAACAGCCAAATACAATAGTAGGCCTATCGCAGCCATAAAAGGGGTGGGATTCTATTCAAGGGTTAACAACGTTATCGTCATGACTCTACAGCGGAACTTTTCATTTTACAATTAAAGACCAATTGGAAGAAACGAAGACAAGATATCCGATCCCTTTTATGGCTGCGGAAGGCCTACTATTATGTCCGGTTGTTTGGACTCTACCCATCGAGGCGGTAGTAGAAATCGGGTGTTGTCGGGCTTGGGATCTTATTGGTGAGTGGATCCAGTATATCTGATGTACTGTTGCGAGGTGCAAATGTCCTCTTTATCCTTTTTTGTAATTATGGTTCCCGATCCAGTAAGATCGGGAACCATATTGTTTCTGGTCATGGTGTGTGTGTGCGTGTGTGTGTGTGCGTGCGTGTATATGTGTGTGTGTGTGTCCGTCCGTCACACCTTCATATCTTATCTCCCTCAACAGCTACAGCTCTGGAAACATGTCGTACCCCCAGGTTTGTCAACCCTGCCAATCCAATGAGCTAATCATTTTCATCCTGGGATGCCTGGATCATGATGTAATTGACATATCAGACTTGATATTTTGTCCGTCACACTTTTTTCCAGATGGCATAACTCGGCCATTTTGAGGTGTACAGCAATAGAAATTAGTTATACCCCTAGGTTTTCCAACCTTGGGAATCGAATGGGCAACTCACATTTGATATAGGATGGTGGGGTCATGGTGATATTGATATCTCAAATTTGATATTTTGCAATATTTTGATGCTAGGATAGTTTGACAACATGCAACAAAACCTAGGTCATCTGTGTTCATTGTAGGGTTTCAATGAAGTCAAAATGTTCAATTACAGGTGTCGTTGTCGAGATATCATGAGATTTTGATATATGAACTTTGATATTCTGAAATATCTTGGTCCATGGTATAGTGAGAGTCATGGAAACTTCAGCAACATGGGTTATTAAGGTTGCTCATTTCAATTATGCAATGACCTTAAATGTTGAAGGTCAAGGTCAAGGTCAAACTCGCAATTATTTTAATATCTTGGTCAATGGTACAGTTAGAGCCATGGCAACTTCACCTATACATAGGATGTTGAGGTAGTTTATTTCAATTATGCAATGACCTTGAAGGTCAAAGGTCAAGGTCAGGTCAAACTCACAATTTTTGAAATATCTGTCCATGGTACAGTTAGAGCCATGGCAACTTCACCTATACATAGGTTGTTGAGGTAGCTCATTTCAATCATGCAATGACCTTGAAGGTCAAAGGTGAAGGTCAGGTGAAACTCACAATTTTTGAAATATCTCTGTCCATGGTATAGTTAGAGCCATGGCAAATTCATCTATTCTTAGGTTATTGCGATCACTCATTTCATTTATGCAATGACCTTGAAGATTCAAGGTCAAAATCAATGTCAAACATGCTCTTGTCTTGTACATGTACTTCTCCCAGATTACAAGGACAACCGAAGCTGGTCCTGTTGTTACTGAATATAACTACGTGGGAACCATATGACATTCACAATGTCTTCTTGTTACTGTATGTTTTCGTATGTCTGCTGTACTACATGTATCACCATCGGCCTTTTGGTAAAAAAATTATCTATCATTCAGAATTAAAAATGTTATATCCTACCCCTTGTTCTGTTTCATTGGTGAGGGGTGACAACCGGCCTGTGGAATCAGTTGCAACCTTTCTCAGTTTTTCCTACCTCTTCGAGTCATGAGCAAATCCAGCCCCAGACAGTAACAAACGCCTCGTATGGACCGTTCAGCTAACGTGCATCTATCTTCCTCACTTTGGCGAGGCTTTGCCATGGGACATCCCTACCAGGAAGCCTTGATCGGGCTTTCATACCGATGTTGAATGTCAAGTTTTAGCTTTTAGACTGTTGCAGTTGAAAGGTATGCTTCGATTTCTCCCGTACGCGCAACTGTACAACAGCTGAAACGCTGGAACCAGATATGCAATATCGGTGTCCTGGCATTGCCTCGCCAAGTGAAGAAGCTGTCAATAATATCAAGAATTCATAAAGACTAGCATTTATTAGATATGCGGTCCATATGAGTGCCCTCTTCAGAGGTGGTCTTCCCATTGAGGCCGTATTTGCCCGCAGAGGTGGTTGGCAGTGACTCGACAGTTGGGAGCTGCTCGGAGAAGTTGTAGTTGATTACATAGGGTTGGTGTGCAGCACCATGAGGCTAAAGACAGAAGTTGTTCATTCGGCCAAACCTGACCTCACCCTTGAGGTATACCTCGAGAACACTACACCATGCATACAAGCAAACACTAGAACTCTCACCTGGGTAGTATTTCATACCTACCGGCAGTATTATTCATCTCCATCCTTCTCATCACCGTTATTAGTTTGTCTATGGTGGCGGCCTCTTTCGCTTGAGCACTCCAAGTGGTTAATACACGAAAAACCTTATCCTTGACACCTGTTTCATCAATATCAATAGCTTCAATATCACTCATGCGAACTTCAAGATGGCGGCCCATTGTCTTCCAGTTCCTCAGTATTTCAGGAGCCTCGTCTCTCACGATGAAGAAGGACTTCATCAAATTGGAATCTGGAACCAATTTGGCGAGTTCTTCCTTATGGAGCCTCCTCAGGGCCTGGGACAGGTTTTCAAGCTGAAAGTTGAGCCACAAAGTTAAACTGATTCAATTTTACCTAGGCTGGTTAATCTAAGGTTTTACCTGTTTACTCACCAAGACCTGGTGGCATGCACGATGGAGGAGGGGAGGGGTGGGGGTTACTGAAACAATTCAGGGGCACGGGAAACTGCCGTTTTGAGCAGTTTGAAATGGTGGAGGAGTTAAGTGGAAGTAATCGTTCTACCGTATGAAAGTCGCTTGAATCCGATGGGAGTATCGTACTTTTCCCAGCCGCAACTTCGGATAAATTGCAAAAGAATCCAGCCGAAATTTAGTGCAAGGAAAATGAGATATTACTAATACTATAGAGAGTAATTGATTCTATACACACCTTATTTTGCACTTGTGTGGTCATAAACCATTCAAAGAGCACTGAGAACACCACCTGTTCCAACGGTTTCCCGGAGCTGTCACATTGGATCTTGGCGATCTGGGTTTTGTCCATCTTTAATTCCGATGCAAGGCTTTTCCACTCTTTCAAACTCCCCGAGATCTGTCTGAAAATATTGTGTGCGAGGGAAATGCCCTCTTTGCGTTTTTTGTGTACACCAGTCTGGAAGGCGAATGAAGAAAATATGGAACAGGCATGGACACTTCTTTAAAATTGAATTCTCCCTTTAACAACGGCATATATTCCTTAATGTTTTTGTAGAACAATGGGTTTACAGCGAGTACTAATATGCAAAATTTACATTTTTTTCCATAGAATTGAAGAAGTCTCGTATTTTTCCTTTGAAATCTGCGAAAAAAACGGTAGTTTTTCTCTGGCGCCATTACGGCAGTGGCGTGTCATTTCCGTGAAAAGACCACCGAAAGTAAACAAACGAACGTTGGTTGCGATTTCGAACTTGTTGACTTGTTTGGGCATGATGGAGAAAGATCGACAAGTCCATTCGGAAACTAGTTCAACGGGGGAGAATGGAGATTGCCTCGGTTTAGGTACGACTACGACAGGGTGCGTGAGGTCAAGATCCCAGACAAGGTTGGAAAAGTGAAGAAGGACGAATACGCGGTCATTAGAATTATTCATACGGTATTTCATAGTTCCGAATTTCCATACAACAAAAATAGTGGGTCCCCCTAATGCCAGCTTCAGGAGCCACTGTCAAGGCATAAGCTCTCTTTTGCACTTTTCCAATGGGTAGACCGTCGACCCATGCATACGCATGCCGGCTGCCACAGTTGTGCAATTTAGCGTCGTATAATTTGACGAGGATACAATTATTTCCGCACGTATTGAAATGAAGGGAGGGATATACTCGTGTGAAAGAGATTAGCATTGAACGCCACCTATTCGTGAATTACCGTTCTGACTAATTTAAAGCAGCTATATATGGCTAGAGTTAAGGCTACACTACTGAATGGTACATTGTATCTACGACAAACCTTTGGGATTTTGATTTCGAATTGATGGATCGGCTTTGCTTCTCTCTCATCACTTTGCGTGTAATATTCGTTGTGTCCAAAGTAGAAGTCACGTGTGGTCTGACCGGATTCATTTACGGGTTCGACTGAAAACTGACGCTGGCAAGACCTATACTTGGAATGGTAAACGAAGTCAATGGCGCCGTCTGCCCGATTGTCGCCGTAGTCCAGTCGGCGGATGTCTCCCTTCAGATCCATGGTGATTGCCTGTCCCTCTCGGACAAGCATTTCCTGCAAAAAACAAAGCATCAATGAAGAGAAGCAGGATATGTATCTTGTAGTATTCCACAATTACTCTTGAAAAGGCGAACACAGATCATTCTACTATCGGCTGTAGGCTGTAGACAATTGGGGGTTAGAAATAATATTCGCTCCCCATTTCGTTGCTCGAAGTCTCGAAAGCCAGCACCATTGATGGTCTTCTGATCTGACAGTCTCAAATGAAACATTTGACAGTTTTTAAACTTTAAAGTTTTTAAAATGCCATGGCAAAAACTGTGCTCATGCGGATGTATGTTAGGCAAGATGATGACTACCTCTAATTACATAGGTAATTACCATTGACCGCTTAGAAAGGATGTCAATCATGATCTTACATGGCTTGGTTCTTGCCCTTCAGTAAAACCACGTTTACTCATATCTGACACAATATGGTCGCTCTCCTCCGTCCTGACGCAATCTGTCAGAATATCTGTTTTGTCTTTCTTCTTCTGCTTCTGAATGAACCTGACAACATGCTCGTCCAGGTGCTGGTTCAGTTTCCCGGCTGCGAACTCCGCATCTTTTGCGCTGGAGTCGGTCTTCATTTTCATCATAACCATACTGAAAATTTGTACCATGGTTATGTTATATGACCTGTGTTACCAGATAAAAACATAACTTTATAGATAGTACCATTGAAGACAGATGGGAGGGCGAGCTCGATTTGGACTCGTTTGCCTGGAAACATGTGCGATAGAAATGACAATTTGTTTAATCGATCGATCGATCGATTGATATCGATAAAACCAACTCGGGACCGATTTGACGGTAGTGGTAATTCGTACAAAAGAGGTGGTTTTGAGCTTCGCATAAAATTTATAATGCGGTACGAATGGAATTCTACCTCATTGCCATGATAAGGTCAAACATTCGGATAGCAACAGACCAACCTCACACTTAAATGTTTCAACATTTTGAGCTCAATTGTCTTTGTCAGACCTGTTGGATCGGAGTTATCGTGAAATTTGTTATCTACCCCTTCCTCGAGACTAACCCCTCTAAAATGGCCATTTTTGCTTGTTAAAGCTCAGAGAATTCTCTCAGGTTCAAGAGGTCATATGATATATCGATATATACTTATGGTTTCACTAGCCAGTGGAAACAATGTCCACGTTGTACCCCCCTCCCCCCAACCCCACCCCACTAAAAAAAAACTAGTTCTTCAGACGCCGGCCGTTTCCATTGATATGACTGGGCCTATCGTGTTCTAAATACGATGTACTTGAACGTCATGATCTTAGTTTTCATGTACAGATGATGCTGTGGCAATTTTATGAGGCCATCTTCTGTGAACTTTTGGCCGGGTCACTACCCTCAGTTTGAGGTTATACGGTAACATACGTCCAAGGCGCGGGGCGAGATTTGGCTTGATTCAACGTGTGCTAGTTCCCTTCAACCTTCAAGCTACATTTGAGAAAGGAAGAGCCGCAACGGCCCTGCAGTTTTTTTATCAAATTTAGAAATATTATTATCCTGGCTATGTACCACAGGGTGGTTTTTTGAAGTGAAAATAAAAAAATTTTCATTGAGTCTTTGACCAGACACACTTCAGCATCACGGCGGGATTTTTGTCAATTTTTGACCGTGTGCAGGATCTGGCAGTACCTAAGGTGGCGCCACTTATTTGTTCCGTATCACATTAAATCCATCCAATGTGCTCTAAAATGCGTCACTGGGTTTCTACGAACTTCAAAATGTGTAAGGTATGGTAGTTTAACTTATACCTCGCCCACACTGTACGCTAGGTGAGCCAAGCGAAAGTTGCGCGGAAGTCAATTCCTGTAGTTTCACTTCAAGACAAATTTGATTAATGAAAAGCCGTAACATCCCTATATTATTGATTTAAATGAGAATATCATTCCTCTGGCTATCAAATGGTTGTTGTCTTACGAAGAAATGTTTATTATTTTACCAATCTATGACCAGGCGAACTTGACACACATCACGCCTATTTTGGACAAATTTCAGACCATTTAAAGGACCCGTGTGAAACAAAATGTGGCGCCACCTAGTGGCAACTATCCAATGAAATCCATCGAAAGATGTTAAAACATCTTCCCTGGGTCTCTACAAATCTAAAAATGTAGGTTGTAGTAGTTATGGACAAATGATTGACCTCAGAAGAATTCTAGAACATGTCCCAGATCTGGGCCTACTCGTGTAATTCGGCTGAAGACATTCGCCGCACTGGCTTGTAAGTCCTATATTTAAAATGTGAGGTATGAGACCAACATGTTTGGTGCGAGGTTGGTGATGTTTGTCTTGGCTACTCATAATGGAAATTTTGTGATCACAGCCTTTATAGTTGTGGAGAACTTTCCAAATCAAAGCCTTTGGCGAGGTTGAGCTGACATTTCAAAGTTTGCGCACCTTATGAGAATAGTAGTATATATTATTTGTTTATTGTCACCTATTTATTTATACAAATAGCCAGCCTTAAGGCTTATGAGACAGTTGTTCGGGCATACGAGTTGTGAGATGTCGTTTCAAGTTCAAAGATAGTAACAAATATATCTTTACTCACCCTTCTACCGGTTTACTGCTCTTGACCGATACCACCCCCTCTTCACTTGACTCTGTTACCTCATCCTCGCAGACCTTCCAATCTTTGTTAAGTAATTGTTGGACTAACCAGGTGTGCATATCAGGGGTAATACCCTAAAACAGCATTAAAAGCAGATTTGTCAGAGGTGGAGTTTTCGCAAATACTACAGTGTTTTAATTGTAGCCTACATGGCATGATAAAATACAACATACAAGTATTCTACAATGGGATTGTGGACTGGGCTGAACAGAAGGGTCGAAGTCGGGCTAATTCTTTGGGGAACTTAATTGAACTTTACTAATTCACTGCTCTTGGTAACCTGGCCGAATTTGTTTTCATTTGTACCACACTTTTCCCTTTCTTTGGACGGTCTACCGCTGGCATGTTATACACGACTGCCTTCTCGATACCATTCATGTTTTCCACACGCATTATGTCACTTGCTGCAATGACGTTCTCACATCCTGATACGTATTGCTTGAGGGTCTCGATGCGTTTGTCGTCAACCTTGCGAGCCTGGAACGAAAATGCAAACACGATGAGCAGTTTTTATTTTTAAAAAGATAGCAACTGCGCGCGCGTGGGCTGCTGGTATCTTTTAACTCCCAATGAGAGGCTTACAAGCGTTTCCTGCGGAGCAAAAGTACGCTTAGCCAATCTGGGGCAGAGTCTACACGGTGTGTAGATTCTGCCATCGACTCTGTACGGAATCAAGCCGCCCCAGGTGGTGGACCAATCGTTCTGATGAATAAACACTCTTTATATGATATACGGGCATCTTTATTGAAAAATCTTTCTTCGTTCTCTGTCTTACAAATATTTCTAACTCCTTATGTATGTCGTTGATGCCGTAAAAGACTGAAAGAAGATGCAACACTTATCTTGAGTTCACAGATCAGAATGAAAGGAAAGAAATCCTAAAGCTAAAGCTAAACCTATCTCCAGAGACAGGGTATAAGAAACTAACGTCCTAAAGATATAAAATCATCTATATAACACCAAAGGTGTGATATACTTGTATCAAGCTCAAGAATGGTCTTATAGTAACCAGTTAAGCCACTGGTCAAAGGTTATACTAATGAATTAAGATATGAAGTACATATGTGGTGGAGAACAAAGAATCCACATGGCTCATTTTGATGCTCACTTTACATGTCCAAAATATCTATCTATGAATAACCAGAAGACGGAAATATCACTTCCATGATATTAATAAAGGCAAAGCTTACTACATACCGTGTTTGCCGCATTCTGGGGTCTAGGATTCCGCTGATATATGTTAGATTGAAATTGGCATAAATGTTTATGATCTATCCAAGACAAGAGCATGTATGAGAAAGGATGGGAGGAAGTTGACTATCCCAAATCCTGGACATATAACCAAATAAATACTCCGTTAATCACAGCTAATAATCAAGGAATAAACGAAAGGAAACATCCTGAAATCTAACATGAAAACTATTTAAACCCAAACGATGATGTGTTAAACTTAAACCATCATGAAATATACTAAATCAAAAATGGGACTAAATCTTGAAAGGTGTAAGAATCAAGTATTTCTTAACAGGAAGTGAAGTGGTCCATAGTGCCTACAACCTTGGTGTACCACTCATGCCAGAGTTTGACCCGTCCAAAGTGCTTTCTAAGCGATGCTAACTGTGAGTCATCTTCAGCCACACAAAATAGAAAACATCTCACATTGCCTGCTGTCACACGGTGCATGTATCAATGGGCAACCGTTACCGACTGCGAGGCTTGAAGATTGGGTATCTTTGAAATAGGCTTCAACCAGCGTTATCTACAGATGCGTGAAACCTAGCATTTGTTATTTTCGAAAGGATTGCTTTGATCACGGGAATTCATCGAGCGCGATGTTTTCAACAATTTATCTCATCCAATGTGGCGCCCAAGCTGCCTGGTGCTCAGGTTTTGGACTACCCTAAGCCGATCTACGGACGGAGTACCTCTGATATTTCATGGGTGTGGGCAGCCTTACCGCAATTGTTATCTCATTGGGTTCTTTGAATGCATCTTTTGGGAAGTGTATGCTGATCTTTGGTTCTACACTCGACCGGACCGTCCCACCCTCATTTGGTTGGATAGTTTTAGATTCTTTCAGTATGGTCCTGAAGATGGCGACACGGATTCGCGTGAAAGGTGGCAGTTCACACTCTCTCAAGTCCTGAAACGGGTGTGATAATATAGGCCAGGCCTCTGTCATTCATTTATGAAAACATGAAAGAGTTGCAACGCTTGACAATAACTTTGTTTTGAATCTATATTGAAGTAGTAAAAGTCTATTAATTTAACTGCCAGAGTGGAATCTCCTAATTGTTCACCTGTACATGTAGATTTTACCCGTGAAGCCATTCAGCTACATGTATGTCTTCAATCAATAGTTTCAGCGCAAAGTGTGTTTTTTGGTGTCTGTTTTTCGTATGAATAGCTGGCCAGGCTAACGTGCCAAAATAATAGGCTGTGGTGCCATCTAAGCCCGGCACCCTCGAAACCTGTCCTGAGGTCTTTATTACACAACGAAACAAAAAGATACATTTTTTGTGACGACCAGAGCCCTCTATTAAACACTGTGTACATTTCGTGTACATTGCTGGTCATAGGTATTGGTAAAAAGTACCCCTAGGGCCATTCGATCCTCACCAAATTTTATATGTGTTAAGAAGAACCCTTTACCAATATTATAATAAAACTTTACAACATTCCAATACCAAATGATAGAGAAAAAATGACTTCTGTACAGCATATCCGTCAAATCGACACTCGCGCATTGATATGGCCCAAAAAAGAGTTCTAAACTGACCGGTGAGACCACATTTTCTTCAATATATTATCAAAAAGCATATTTCTGTGATGGCCTGACTAAGAATCAACCACAGATTGAGAATTAATTCCACTTTGATCCAACCCAGCCATGTATTTACCACAACTTGGCATTTTAATCTATGTGTGCGTGCCACACTTCTGATCGTAGATGAATACATGTATCTGCCCTGAAGTGAAGGTATATGACTTTCATTTTCATGTTTGATGTTGATTTCATCTGCAGATTCATGATTAATCCATGATTTGATCCAAAGAGTAGGCCTACTATCAAATGTTATGCCTCACAATACGGAGCCGCTGTGGACGAGTGGCTGTGAACGAGTGGCTATGACTCTCGACTAGCGGTCAAGGGGTCCCTGGTTCGAACCCCACTGGTGGCGTGAGACTTCAGGCAGGTCTCTTTGTCTTACTAGCCTTACTCAACCCAGGTTTAAATGGGTACCAGTGAGAAATGCTCTGATTGTAACGCTGATTGAGCGTCTCATCTGATAAGTTCTACTGAAAGGTTTCAGGATAGACCGGGGTTTTAACACTTTAAAAAGTGTGAGGTTGGATGACACCTCTACCGCAGTTGATATCAGACTATAAACCCAACTTTAACTTTAACTTTAACACTGGGAGGAAAGTTCAAACCAGTGAGATAAACAACAGTTCCCATAATGGTTTGCTTATACAACAAGACACAGGGAAAACATTTGATACACTCGGCATTTACCTGCCAGGCCCTGTTTCACATGTTTCACATGGCCAACTGTAAGTTGCCTATTTCCGTGCAAGGATATTCCATACCATTTTCGTCAATGTAGACACCAACAACACCAAAGGCCACCGAGAGGACAAAAAAAACCCCACAGAAAGCTGTCTTCGAAGAAATACTGTAAGTTTCATTCGTACATGTACCTCATTACCACATATCATGACACACTGACTGGTTAATGTACGGTCTATAGATTTTAAGCCCGCAACACACTAGCCGCCAACTTCGGTGTTCACAGGCGTTTTTTGCCGCAAGAGTCCTAAACGCCTGAAAAATCCCTAGTCTGCTACGAACGGCGTCGGCGAACGCGACTTGCCGCTACTTGCCGCAACTAAACGCCAAATATCTAACATGTTTGATTTTTGACCCGTGTCGCCGCGTTTGAACGCAAGAAGAAGCCAGGTGTGCTACCGATGGCCGCCTGACTTGGCGTTGGCGGCGAGGCTATGGCCAATCAGCTTGCGTCTTGATGTCACATGATTTCGCGCTGCATGGCCCAGGATGGGTTAAAGTGGCGGAAAAGACGCTACTGGACGCCAATTCTGGGCAGGTGTGCACTGACCGGGATCCACGGGCCGCGAACTTTGGCGTCGAGAGGCGTCAGCCGAACGCTTCTTGTCGCCAAAGTTGGCGGCTAGTGTGCTGCGGGCTTTAGCCACCGCTCCGTGCAGAACACGGGTATTTGCTAATGTATTTATAGTACAATGCGCCTCGTTCTCGGCGTAGCGGTTTTACGGGTGTCGCAATTTTAATACCATAACCGTTTCAATGTAACCATTTGGGTTAGTACAAAAATGTAAGCAGTCCACACGCAGTCAAAATCACTTTTTCAGCCATAACGTTCATTTTTCTCTACCGCGTTAGGCCGATCGATCCCTTGAAAGCTGTTTCGTGGGGGTCGATGATATCAACATTTGCCCTGATAACCCTTGGATAAGACAGTAGAACAATGTAGGCCTCGGTGGGGAGCGGGCTAGATAGTGTATTGGGCTTGGCATGAAATCTTTTACTGCGAGGCAAAGGGCAACGTGATGAATGACACTTTAATCGAAGCTAAATTTTGGTCAATACGAGAACATACCTTATAGCAGCAGGATAAATTGGTCTTCTTTGCAGGAACTCTGGTCCAATCGCGTGAATCGTTGACGCGAAACTTAGCAACAGCTGTGTAAAAATGATGGTTTTCAACCAAAGTTGGCATAGCAAGACGCGCTGGATCCTGGACAACGAGAAAGTAGAATGATGGTATCTTATTCTAAAACAACTGTGTTTAGAATGAACTGCACAATACAGTGTCAATTCCCTATGCGACAATGAAGCCTAATTTTCAATTCAGCGGTTATGGTCAGGCAAACATATAACCACTTGGGTTGGTGCAAATCATGGAAGCATTTCAGAATCATTTAAAACCAGGTTATTCGTTATTTCATTTGATATGTTTTAGAATAGAAATTGATACCTCATCATTGTCGGTATTGATTGTCTCACCAAAACCGCTCGGGTGGAGCTAAACTATTGGCCAAAACCTCGTTTTTGGTCTATTAGCTCCACCCTCGTGGTTTAGGTGAAACCACCAATACAGTTCGTTACCAATTCCTTTAAGCTATATTAGTTTGTTGGTTGATAGAAATAAACTCTTCGGCGTTTCAATCAAGAGGCTGCATTCATCCACCTATACCTGCAGATCCGTTTTGAGCAGCACTGTCTTCATTATCAGACAGTGTCTGCTGAATTGATACACTTTGTTTATATTATCTATTACTGGTCATACTCATCGGGTCGCCGGTAATATCTGGTAATAAGCTTATTTGATTCTCACAAGGATACATGGGACTATAGCAACAGGGATAAATACACTACAGACTTCTAGCATTACATCTGACTTCTTTTTTTTTTGTAACTGATAATTTTATTCACCAAAAACACAACTGTTACATGAAGTTCTACAGAATAAGAGGGCATGCAAGTACATAATATTGTTACAATATAAAACGATAGATGGCGACCTTGTTGTTCAAAACGGTTCAGGGTATAGTAAATTCCTTTTGCAGCTACAGATAACAAGGCAAAAGTGGGTCAGCGTGCAATTACTCGACGAAATGTACAGTGTATGTTATGCTATATTTTCCAGGGCATCTATGAGAAGGCCCCATTTCATCATGAACTTATCGTGTCTGAGATAGATCTTTTCTACTCTCGACGTGAACCGTATCATTGATAATAAGTTTCTGAAGAATGGTTGCGATTGTCTGAGTTTACAGTGATACAAGAATTGTTTTGCAATTAAATTGATATGCTGGACCAGTTCCGATGAACGAGGATCTCCCAGAATTACTTCTCGGGGATTTGGTAGAAATTGTTCGTTATGATCCGAGAGCCACTCTGACAATCGCAACCATACT
The DNA here is from genome assembly GCF_910592395.1 of Lineus longissimus. Lineage (NCBI taxonomy): Eukaryota > Metazoa > Nemertea > Pilidiophora > Heteronemertea > Lineidae > Lineus > Lineus longissimus. The sequence continues at coordinate 12,671,356 of NC_088317.1, read as the reverse complement.
GACTTTGCGTGGGTACACTCAAAAAAGACATGTTCCAAAGTTTCCGTGTAAAAGCCACAGAAGCTGCACATTCTGGATTCGCTAATGCCATATTTATGCAAGAGGACATTGGTGGGCAAAATACGATGCAGTATTTTTAACTGGAAAAATCGCAATTTGGTCTCCCTCGTACAAATGAATGGAACTGAATAGATTGATGACCAATCAATGTCCTCTCCAAATAAGTTTTCCCATTTGCGTTGTGATTTATCCGGACATGTTGCATACATTTTGATCACCCTTTTATAATATATTTGAGTTGGTTTAGCACAGTTTTTGATAGCAGCAATATTTACCGGCATAAATTCGACCAGTTTACATCCGCCTTCCTTTATACGCTTTTTCCAATTCTTTGGTATGGCATCAACCAGAGCCTTGTGCTGCAGAAAGTGTACATTACCCGTAAATTCAGGTGAGAGCTTTTCCCAAGTGAGAAAGTTACCATCGTCATCTATAATTTGATTAATAAATTGTACACCACTTTCGTGCCAGCCTTTGTAAAATATGCTCCTCCCATTGATTTTGATATATTTGTTATGAAATAATGGCTGCTTTAAAATGTCCTCAATATTTGAGTTGTGATCTATTTCACTACTGACCAGAGACACCCAAGCACCGAAAACATCCTTCCAGAAGGGGTTAAGTTTGGATAAAAACGAGGAATTGTTATCATTACTATACCAGATTAAGTGTCCACCATAATCCTCTAGAGTGGACACCAGTAAAGTATTCCAGGGGGTAACCTTGTCAAGCTTAATCAGCCGTTTGATCCAAGACAATTTAAGTGATTGACAAAAGAGAGTAACATTTGGAACATTGAAACCACCATTTTCATAGCTATTAAACATTGTTGTACGTTTGATTTTGTCTCTCTTGTTTGCCCAGATGAATTCAAAAATTCGCTTTTGGAGAGCGTCAAGAATATGTCTTGGTGGGTTAGGTAGAGCCATGAAAAGGTGTACCAGTTTAGACAAAGCAAGGGATTTGACAATGACGATGCGACCATTACATCTGACTTACCGGGAACTCGAGGTGGCCCTTTTCCGACGTGATATCAAGCACACTGCTGGCCAGCTCCTCCCCTGGCTCAATTGGAACGGTCGTCTCCTCCAGAGGCAGTTCAACTACCGTGATATCGCTCTTGACGAGTGAAGCAGTAAAGGCCCGGAACACACAGTATATACCTTTGTTCTGATATGTCCGCTGCTGTGCCCTATAGCTGAACGATAAACGTTGTTACATCAGAGACAATTGCATAGAAAAAACTGGCTAGATACTAGTTATTATTACTCTCAATATTTTTGCTTACTTGTTGGGGTTGAATAGTGCGTTTGAAATTGCTCCAGAAAATTTAGAGTAAAAGAAGTTCAGAACTGTTTTGAACTGTCAGTTGATAGTATGTTTTCATATTTGGAAGATCTCTGATTTAAAAACAGAATTTAAAATCTTTTACAAAACCTGCGAAGCCAGTCTGAGTGAACGCATTGGCTCTAGGTTGGGATCAGGACTATAAGCATAGAGAGGAAAGAACAACAGCGTTTGTTGCCCTCTCTGAACAGCGGTCCTTACAGTAATTGCCTCAACTTTGAATTTGCGTCCGTTGGCCGCCTCCTATCTGAAAAAAGGTAATGGTGCAGTTTTAGTCCATGAGAAGACGATGTGCTTGATTTTAGAGGGACAGCTTGGGCGTGGGATTTACATAGCCACACTCTGAAAACTAAATGGTTGAAAAGTAACTATTTCAAACAGTTATTTTCAATTAAATGACCATTCATATAGTCGCTGATGGTCAAATCAACAACTAAATGGTTTATTCTTAAACTATATGAATTGTTTATTGCAGTTTTATGATATTTCAGTGATCCTGTTTGGAGAAGTTGCGGTCCTGCTGGAAGCTGTTTTTGTGTGGAGAACCAACATATCTTATGCCCAAGTTGGCCCTTTAAAGGTTGGTAGAGACTTTTAAAAAAAAATTTCGAATCGAGCCCACTAAAAATAGTCCTTGGCGCAAGTGACCTATGCTACGATATAGTGATACAGCTTTATACATATCAACAGGACAAATGTGGCAGATGTGGACTAAATTTCGTGTCGATTCTCTTCTGGAATCATGTCGAAGTGGAAAGACATGTAAACATGTATATGTTGCAACCCAAAGTCAGCATGATTCCGTGTGAATTTGACTAGAGTTCTTCTTTAAAGGGTCGAGAAAAAAAAACCCAGTTCAATTACTTACAGCCAGACGCTGCGTTAGCCATTTTCTTTTCAATCAGGCTCAATCTACTGGAATAAAGAAGAGAGATAATGGTTAAAAGGGTACGCCGTCCGTATACTTACACAATGCCGTAGTGCAGTTATCATGCATGCCAATTTGCAAGATGATTTCAAGGCGCATATTCATTATGGCCATCCTTTAAGGAGATGCGAACTGGTTTTAAGCGAAAGGACTAACGCCGGTGATAGCTCCGGCCAAGCGACGCTTAAGGTCGATCTATAACCATGCGTATATGGCAAGCGGAGTGTCCAGTAATTAAAAAAACCTAGTTTTATTCAAAAAACCTGGTTTTTTACCTAATAAACTAAGTTTATTTGGAAAAAATATAGGTTTTTTTAAAACAACCTTGTTTATTAGCTAATAAACCGAGTTTCTTTAATAAAACCAAGTTTTTTACCTAATAAACCTTGTTTCTATCCACAAATGTCAAGTTTAACAAATAAACTTGGTTTTATTCCCTAAAATGTAAGTTTTTCATGCAGTGGTAATAAACTTAGTTTTATAGCAAAGAATCTTGGTTTATTAACAATAACTGGACAAATGGCTAATAAACCTACCTTTTTACGTAAAAAAAAAACTTGGTTTCATACAAAACAACTTAGTTTTTTGCAATAAAACCTGGTTTTATTGTAAAAATGTAGGTTGTTTTGAATAACTGGACAAACGGCGTGCAAAAACCTACTTTCTATCGAGAAACTTGTATTTTCTACCTCGCCCATGTACACAAATCCGCGATGTTATCGGCACGAGAATGGGCAACCTCGGCACCACGTGGTACTAATGCTGCACTGCACTGCACTCTGTAAGCTAGTTAGTGAGACCCTAACCTCATCCCAGATAACTCAATGTAGGTAGGATCGAGGTTTAAAAATGTAAGTTTTCTAATAAACCAGGTTTTTTTTAAAAACTAGGTTTATTAGTAATAAACTTAGTTTTTTTGAATAAACTAGGTTGTTTTGGTAATAAACCTTGTTTTATTGAATAAATGGACATTTCTGTACAGAAACTTATATTTTATACGATTATGTGGTAAAAAACCAAGTTTTTTAGGTAATTAAGCAGGTTTTTTAGCATAAAATGTTAGTTTCTGTTAAAAAACCTACTTTATTAGGAAAGAAAGTAAAAAAACTTGGTTTTATTAAAGAAACTCGGTTTATTAGCTAATAAACAAGGTTGTTTTAAAAAAACCTATATTTTTACCAAATAAACTTAGTTTATTAGGTAAAAAACCAAGTTTTTTTGAATAAATCTAGGTTTTTTTAATTACTGGACACTCCGCTTGCCATATGCGTAGCGAAAAACTACCCAACTTCAACTCGTGATAATTCATTGATAACAATGATTGACAAAATAATTATGGTACGGTACGTTACGTATAAAGCATCTAAGTGAACTTTCCCCCTAAATAACGGGATCGTATTTCTGGATAACCCAGAAAAATTATTTTTTGGGGAAGGTTCAAAAACCACCTTCATCAATTTCATGTCAACATGCTATGTCTCATCGATAACATACTCTGTTGGAAAGGACGCAGCCATCCCTAGCGGTAGTTGATAAAACTTGGAATCAGTGAAACCATGTAACCAGTGCTAAACCATGGAATCAGTCCTAAAAATGCATAAAAACATGAAATAATGGGTAGGTGATAAAGCTTGGAATCAGTGAAACCTTGGAACCAGTGATAAATCTTGGAATCAGTCCTAAAAATGCATAAAAACATGAAATAATGCCATATGAACCTAAGGTGGTTACGAATCAATATTTGGAGCTTATTTTTACATGATCAGATCGGAATTTGACGGTAGTTTAGAAATCAGTCGCATATCCGATTCAATAATCCATATTTTAAAACAACCCAGTCATACCTCGCCTCCAGTGTACATTACTGATCTCCAAAATATGGGCATGCACGTCACGACACGCCCACCACACACCCATAATATGGACCAATCAGCGCTCCGCTTATTACGCCGCTTATTACGCCACCACACGGGGCCTATTTGAACTACGGAGCGGTGTGATCATACAGGATGATACAGAGACGATTGACTACATCATGCAGTACCGGCTGGCATTTATCCGTAGAAAAGTAGATGAAAGTTTATTCCGAAGGTTTTAGCCGGGTTTGGAGATGAAAAATGTGAATAAATTCCTTCGCCGTGAGCGATTTCTTACATCTTCCAGTACGCATCGAGGGATGCAGAGATCTTTGTGACGTCACCAGTTCTAAGCGGTTTTTTTTATTAACGTGTGTGTTTGTCCTATGATCTCATGCATCTAGTACCGAGCATAAATACTTTATCGTCTATGGAATACAAAACAATCATAAAAACTAATTTTTGCTTCCATTGAAGAGAAATAAAATATTTTAACGACCACATCGCATTGCCAATTGATGACGTCATCCTCCACATTAAAAATGTTGGCTCCTGAACTAACTGGCAAATTGATATCAATAAAGTCAGCTGGGACGAGACTGTCAGTTGGGAGGGTATAAATCGTGGAAGGAACGCACCCGATTTCCCGCGCTATTTGCACAGTGATTCCATGGTTTACATTGAATATTACAAGGTTTATCAGTGTTTCCAAGGTTTCACTAATTCCATACTTTATCAACTACCGAAATAATGCCATTGGAACCTAAGGTGGTTACGAATCAATATTTGGAGCTTATTTTTACATGATCAGATCGGAATTTAACGGTAGTTTAGAAAACAGTCGCATTTCCGATTCAACAATCTATATTTTAGAACAACCCAGTCATACCTCGCCTCCAGTGTACATTGCTGATCTCCCAAATATGGGCATGCACGTCACGACACGCCCACCACACATCCATAATATGGACCAATCAGCGCTTCGCTTACTACGCCACCACACGGGGCCTATTCGAACTACGGAGTGGTGTGATCATACAGGGTGATACAGAGAAGATTGACTACATCATGCACTTATCCGTACATCATCTTAAACATGACAAGAAACGTATAAGAAGATTTATTCACTCACACAACGTAGTGAGTGTAATGGTTACGTATGTATAAAGTGTAAAAAAAATTCATATATCCATCATGTCCATCGAATCTGAAAAAATTTGTGCAGACCCATGACAATTCTGGTTCCGGTACAGTTTGTCGCATTCCATACGGGCCGCGCGTTGGCCGATCCTGCATTCACGACGCACCGCACCCACAGTTACCACGTCGGACGTGATTCCCATTGTTCCCTTCCTCGTGACGCAATTATTTCATGACGCCATGAGCCATTGACCATTCACACAAGTAGATTTATTCACACCGGCGCCACTGAAGTGCGGGTGTGGGACATCATGTATTTAAAAATCGTCTGCTAGGACATACAGGACAACGTCGGCGGAGACAGTTGTGACATTTCATTGCAGACAAAGCAAACGTCCTCTTCTTCTCGATTTACGTACTTCAAATTATTGAAGAATAAAAACAAAAAGTTGACCCTGGGATGGCGTGGGTTAATACCAATGTAATCAAGATAAATATTGATTTGAATTATAGAGCAGTATTCAATCTTTCATAAAATATTGATTTCAGTTCTATGGTCCCCCGGGTATTTTCAGGAGGGCAGCACCAGTAAGGGCTTCATTTCTGTAGACAAGCAGCTTGGAAAGTGAGAATCTGAGAACTGTTTTACAAAAATAGGATTTTCTCTAGATTTTCGTGGTGAACCCTATACGCCATTGCAGTGAGGGATGTCCCAGACCTTGGATATTAACCCCTTGTGGCGGTTTGTAAAAAAACACGGTTTCCTATTTTTGGCAGATTTTTAAGTTTAATAGAAAATGCATTGCAAATAATCACCGGTGTTGTCCCCTATCCGATTTAGCATCTACCGTTCCGGAACGACATCAGCGCCTCTAGTGTCAAGATGGTAAATTTGCCATTCTTGATTTTGGCGCCAAACGAATCCAAAAAAACGCGTTAAAACAAATCAAGAATATATTAGCTACAAAAATTCGTTATTAACTAACCGGTGAAGAAACATACACAAATATCTAGGCTAGCAGCTAGGTGGAAAATTCAATTATTATTTCACCACAAAGAGCTGCTTCTGTCCGCAGATATGAGACAGCTACCGGGGCGGGGACTATTTCTTTATGGGGCCTTATTGTTCAGCGTCTCCAAGGAATTCTATTTTTAGAGTTCAATGGGGGGGGGGGGGGGGGTTGAGGGGGCCTTCCCCACAATGTACTGACTAAAACCTGTCACTTTCAGAGAACGGGGAGGGGGTTTGGGGGACTCATCCCCCAATGTACTGGCTAAATATGTCAGAAGGACGGGGGTTTGGGGGCCTCCCCCATGTCAAGCAGTTGTGTGAGTTCACTAGAGCTTGCTCTTTACATATTACCGAAGGTTTTAGCCGGGTTTGGAGATGAAAAATGAGAACGAATTCCTTTACGCTGAGCGATTTCGTACATTTTCATGTACACATTGAGGGATGTAGAGATATTTTCGTGGTGTCACCAGTTCTAAGCGGACACATTTTTTTAGTGATTCCCGTGTAGGCCTACATGTTTGTCCTATCTACCAAGCTTAATCAGAGCATTATATAATATACAAAATGATTCTTCTGATAAAAACGCTTTATTTTAGTATATGGAATACAAAACAATCACAAAACCTTTCTTTTGCTTTCATTGAAAAGAAATCATTAGATATTTGCAATTGCGGCCCGTCATTGATATAAGTTTATTTTTTAACGACAACAACGCATTTCAAATGCATTCCATGATAACGTCATCCTCCACAAAAAGGTGGTTTCTGGAACTACTGGCAAATTGCTATCAATAAAGTCAGCTGGGACGAGACTGGCAGTTGGAAGGGTATAAATTGTGGAAGGAACGCACCCGATTTCACGCGGTACTTGCACAGTGATTCCACGGTTTAGTACTGACTATTCCATGGTTTAGCACAGGTTACATGGTTTCACTGATTCCAGGTTTTATCAACTACCATTCCTAGCGCATGTCCTTATAACCATTTCCATTTTCAATATTTTATGAAATTGGATAAAAGCTGCTTGACATTTTGAAACTTTATCATTCACGTCGGTTTATTCATTAATTACTGTTTACATCACTAGCCCACCAGAGTGCGTTTCGAAGTATTATGCGCAAATCAGCGGACCATTGGAAACTAAGGCCTACGATTGCTGTCACATGTTCAGGGTTGAGGTTAGGTATCAATAAAAGTTCCTCATTGCTGACTCTGCCTCAAATCGGCGAACAGAGTTTAGGCAATTATGATTCATTATGTTACACTCCAATGGGTAGCTTGGAATGTGCTTGCCTTGGGGAAAAACCCTTGACTATAGATAGACCATTATGAGACGACTATTGTTGACAGTGGCCTATCAATTTCAATTCCAAAACACTGTTAACTGATGTTCTTTTGACTGCTTTCATGCATATTCCTAACCAACCCAAGCGGTTATGGTTACTTCATCAAAATTGACTCCCTCGGCAGCCCATTGCGTCATCCCAATCGGGTCTCGTGATGGACTGCCACAAATAGCGGGAATTCGTGCGGCTGGATGACGAGCCAATGTGCGTTGTTGAAACGAAACTGTAAGGGCATTTTCTGTCGCCGAATCAGAACGCTTTGGCATACAAAACAATGTAGCTGATATCCACTTCATTCCTACACTTCATTTACCCCGTGGATTAATGATATACATAGTTGACCTACATGTGAATAAATAACAAAGAAACCGATTAAATGCAAAAATCTTTGTACGATGAAAAGTCAGGTTACATGAGCTAACTTGGAAATACGGCTATTTAAACTTTATTTATGCTAATTAGCGAAAATTTATACCAAGGCTATTTCGACTACAGCGCCTCTTGCAGCCATTTAATAAACTATCGGCACCAAATTGTGGTTGGCAGCTGGCCAAGTCGTTGGTAAAAAACCTCCAGAAAGCTCACCACGTTTCGAACTGGTTGTAACAGTAACAAATGCCCCCTGGAAAACGTGTCCGGCCCTATTGTGTTCTGCAATATGGCTCTATAGAGACCCTGACCGTCAATAGCTCAGAGATTGAAGCGCATTATAAAATCCTTTGTTTCCCGATCATTCTATCCTAGGACATTTTAAACTTCTACACCGGTTCACATAAACTGCCTTCGCCGAAAACGAGGCGCAGTGTATTATACGCTGAAAAACATGCTGCATTGCAACCAAGGTGTACGTTTTGATCCAAGCAAAATTGGTAGACATTGTCAAAACTTACATTCTAGAAGGAAGTTTCTCGCTTGTTCACGAAATCTATGAATAATCTCTACAGTATGTTTTAGATGAAGAAAGTGGCTCAAAGTGACTATGCGGCGTCAAGTGACCAGATTAAAGTAGAATACGATTATAACCTTTTTTATGCTGATATTGTTGTATCATATAGGCCTATGATAGCTTTTAACAGTGACAACTGATTTATGCTTTGTCAAATCAAAATCTATTGAACTAACTGATTTATAGTAGTTTTTCCAACCCGGATGGTCTAATTTGAGTTGAGTTACCAAAATAAAGCAAAACTGGCCAGTAAGTTAGAGCATATCAAAGCAGAACCCCTACCATTTTACACAATTCAAACTAACAGGCATTTCTATGGACTTTTTGATTGCGCTCTGTCATATTATATACATGTACTCGGCCTTTTTTTATTCCAGAAAATTCTTTTGAGCGGTATATATGAATTCTAGTACTTCCCTAATTTTGAACCTTTGTGAGTAAGAGCTATGCTGTTTCTACATGGCGTATCAACTAAAACTCCAAATCCGAAGAATTTACTTGTGCCACGTATGGATTAGATCCACACTTCAACATGTAGTGTAGGAGAGTATATATTTAGTTCTGTGATATTTTTGTCTCAAATTGATTCCATTCGATAAGGCCTCTGTAATCAGGACACCCGCATTTGACAGTTCCAAGGGCGTCCCGTACACAGGGTGGTCGAGAAAAAACGCAACCAGATACTTCCACTACCAGCGAGTTAAAACCATTGATACCAATGGATGGGGAATCTTTCTAGAAGAAGAATGATACCTAGATTGACCGATTCTTTTCAGGAGTTTTTGTTGTAGAGACGTTTTTGTGAAGCAAGGTTGGAGTCCCTTGGCCAATTTTAATGCAGAAAAACAGATCGCTTATGTTGCAGGTTACCAATATCTCGGTGGTGTACTGAGGCCTGGCCATGCTAACACGACGTTTACTCAGTTGATAATGGTCACTTGGAACCTTATCGACATTATCTCATATCAGTATTATTACCTGACATTTAATCCACCTACCTACTAAGTTCAATTTACCGGCACATTTCGGTATCATTCCTCTCCTAGAAAGATTCTCAATCCACTGATATCAATGGTTTTAACCCCCTGGTAATGGAAGTATCCAGTTGCGTTTTTTCTGGACCACCCTGTATAGAGGGGGTCAACCGTATTTGGAAGTAACACGAAAACGTTCACTTTCAATTTGTATGTTACGTATAAATGTACCCGCTGGGTTAGCAACCCGTCGATCACCAATCTTGATCGTGTTATGATTTTTAGAATAATCTCTCTTTTAGACACTTGCTTCACACATTTTAATAGTCTAAGTATCTTTTGAATGTAATAGACCATACTGGAAATGTTAAACAAAACATAAAGGTTCCAGTTAATTGGTAGCACTCCAAATCAATAGTTCCCAAAAACTAAATGTCAGATGGCGTTGGAGGGTTGTGACAGACATCTTAGAGACCGGGCATGGTTCCACATAAGACAAAAGAATCGAACCCACAACAACAAGCAGTACTACACCATGGCCAAGCACTACATCACTCAGAAGAGTCGCGTCAATGACCCAAGTACCATTACCCCACTTTGGAAAGAAAAATTTCAAAAGAATCGAACCCTAACCAAGCACTACATCACCATTAAAACCGAAACATCGCTAATAGTCGCCCAGGGATGAATTTTCCAAGTACAACATTTTTAGTACAATTAATGTAGCCTCGATCTCTATGCGCCAATTTGAACCTTTTTAAAGACTCCGACTCAACGGAGCGGCCCGCCTCAAACGCGGTATACCCTAGTGACCTCTGCGCCAGCTCTGTCAGCTTAGGGCCATTCATTACTTCTGAATGGGCGCCAACTCTGTTTTGTGCGCGCGCACCTTATTTAAATCGATTTCTCATAAAGAAGAACCGAGCGACACCCTGGGCACGGTTGCCCAAAAGAAATATCACACACGCTATCGTTAACTTTACTTGGCGTTGTCTCCTTCAGTTAAGGCATTTTAGAGTTATAACGCCAAGTTAGGTTAACGTCATCCAAAGATCAGGCTTTTTTACTCCTTCATGTACATGTACTATATTATGTGAAGTTACCTCATCCAGATAAATTTGAGTTACATTGCTCATACCTCATGTGCTCCAACGGGTACTACATGAACATGTATTACAGTTAACAAATAAATGCTGATTAGATACTTTTAACTGAAACAACTTCTCCCTGAAAAGTTAACCGAAAGTTTAAAACCGTGTTCAATATAGAGCCATACAGAGTCCTTTGGGGATGTCAAGGTTCGGAGAAGTATGACAATTGCACCCAATTTCAAGAGGAGACGAATGGTTGGCATGCCGTCGGTGTCATTTGATTACATTTAATAATTTCAATGGGATAGTATGTTTTCCTGTTGCGTTTCATCATCAGAAACTGGCCTGTCTGCACTTAAATACGCAATGGAGGAACCCTGCAACCTGCATATGAGTACGTCGTTGATTTTGAGGACCAATTCTAGTGTTGGCGATTGTTTTGGGATAGGCCTATGTCCGATCGAATCCCCGCTACAAATCTGTTATGGCGGCATCAAGGAGGATACCGCGGTGACGTCACATCACGTGATCCCGACCCATATTAGTGATCGCTATGGCCAATCAGATTCAGTCTACTGACAGCACCAGCACTGAGCACATCTCCGCGTCTCACTGTCTGGTGCGCTCCTGTACACAAAAACACCAATAGACATGAAATATTGCAATACCTAGTATGGATTCTTCCTGTGTAAAATAAAATTTACAGAGCAGATTAACTTCCACGAATAAAAAAGACGTTTGGCGTGGCCAAAGTGCGGAAATAATGTCTCCGCTAAAATACACTACGAAATATACTAGGCAATGCACTACGCAATATACAGTAGAGATGCAGTTGAGTTTGTTATTGTTTTGACTTAGAAGCCCGCCCATATCATAATATATTCATGTATTCATGAAGTATGAACTCATTTCTGTCCCATACAACTCTAAGAACAGTCAATTTCTCCTGAAATCATCACCGAAACCGCGATATCCGCGGGAAGATTTCGTTCTATTGTCCGAAAATGCATGATCTTACAGGGGCGCTAACTCGACAAATAGAGGGGATCTATGGGGATCTATGCGAGTTTTAGGTCCTACAGGTCTCGAACTTGTAAAATCTGTAAACATGCCTCCAAATCCCATTATGATAATGAAGAGATTGCCCATATCTGGGAGACTGTTTTGAAACCATCGCTAATTTTGGAAGATCGGTGCCCGGCTATTTGGTTAAAAAAAAACTATTTTTCCCCATCAAAACAGCACTTTTCATTATTCAAATGATAGCTTATTGTCTGAAGACTTATTTCATAGCAGAAAAGTACTAATAACTCTGATTTGATGCGAAAAATCTAACTTTTTTGATGACTTGATTTTCCCTTGGCCGTGGATCGAGTTTGTTTACAATATGCAGCGCCATCTTGGAAAAGCCGTGACGTCACCGCGGTATCCTCCTTGTGGCGGCATAGACAATCTTGGCATTTTCTAGTACTATGTGACATGCCAATGGGATTTGAACAGAATCTGAGGAACATCGTGGTACTATGTAGTTGCCGTTATATTGTACATGTAGGCTTACTTAAGTTGTCCGTTTCGGAGTTGCAGGCGTATTTAATGGTGTTGGTCGAGGCTCAGAATCTATATTACATTAGTTTGTTAAACTAACAACAGGCGGTGCGCCCGTGTCATGTCGACCTGGCTTTGTCGTTTTCTTCGTCTCAAAAGTAAAATTTATCTAGTTTTATAGGCACTTTAAATGTATACATTTTAAACGTGGTCGAATTCCATCCTCAAATTTAATGTAACAGTACGTATAAAGTAAAAAGTCTGCGCGATCAGAAGACCATATTTTGCAAGTTTGTGCATATCACAGAAAGAGCTATTCACTAATATACTGGGTCTTCTTTCGAGAGAGGTCCACTATGTATTCCCTGTGCTTCGTACATTGTAAGAGGCCCTGTAGGGTACTATAGAAAGAGATAAGGGATTTGCCTGTTGGTCATTGGACATCGAATTCAATGTCGAGTAGTGATTCACCTTGAATAAGGCGCGATTAACTTTCGTTCAATAGCAGTGGGCATGGTCAGAGTAGGTCTGTAATCCACCCTTATGTGTAATCAAAGAGTGCGCTTCCATTAGGCCTTTTCGGTCACATGTTAGCAGTAAGCAAGTCATTCACGGCACGGGGAGTGATAGTGGACAAACCACAATTAGGTTTTTTCATTCACGCGCTGCCCTATTGTCGGAATGGCGGAATACAAAGTAGAGCTGCTGTCTTTGAATAGCGCTGCGCGTCATCGTAAAACACTTTTGCCATTGACACTCTCGATCGGAAAAGATGATCGGACGTGGCCAGTTTTTACTTTGCGCCCATACACGGTGACGCAGAAGGTAGTTAATAAAGCTTGGAATCAGTGAAACCATGTAACCAGTGATAAACCTTGGAATAGTCAGTACTAAACCGTGGAATCACTGTGCAAGTACCGCGTGAAATCGGGCGCGTTCCTTCCACGATTTATACCCTCCCAACTGCCAATCTCCTCCAAGCTGACTTTATTAATAGCAATTTGCCAGTAGTTCCAGAATCAACCTTTTTGTGGAGGATGACGTCATCATTGAATGCATTGGAAATGTGTTGTTGTAGTTAAAAAATAAACTTATATTCATGACGGGCCGCCATTTGCAAATATCTAATTATTGCTCTTCGATGAAAGCAAAAGTAAGCTTTTGTGATTGTTTTGTATTCCATATACTAAAATAAAACGTTTTTATTAGAAGAATCATTTGTATATACTGTCTTTTCATCGACAAACCACCGGTTCCTAATATTCAGGCCAATCCCACCTTATGATGGTATGTAGCAGAGGATCACAATACACGCATGGTAACGACCAATAGCAGTAGACTGTCAACTTGGACAGCAGGTCTAGGTTTTAGTGGGGCTGCTGTATGTTTCGCAGGTGGCCTAATAGGGTTGCGTCATTTGTACGGACGAGTGACGCGGCGGAATAATACGAGGTGTCCCACAAAATACTCCACCGGTTTTTACGGGGTGTTTAATTTCAAAACTTGAGTACCTTAAAAAGCGTAAAAAAGGCATATCAAGGCTTGTTTGCTAAGTGTAATGGATGATTGAAAGAAAGGAACTTCGAACAACAATGTCTGGTCCATAGTTTGGAATCCGGGAGAATTACCTTAGCATTTTAGTTGGGACAACACGTAGGCCTAAAAGGGCAAAAACTATTGAGTAATCAGTGAGGTTTTCAGGCGTACATAAAGTTTGGGTACTGTCGGAAACCTCTTCTTGTCTTGCCTACAACTTGTAGAAATATGGATGAGCCACTGCCTAAAAGAAAGCGTAGTTATTCCGTGTCGGAGAAGCTGCGATACCTGCGAGACTTTGAGGTTGCCATTGGAAATGGCACTGTGCGAACGATGACAGAATTTGCCAACCACCACAACATACCTTTTGAGACGTTTCGCAGGTGGAACCGTCATGACCTGGAATTGAAGGAGGAGGAGAACCGGGGCAAAGACCGAAAGGTGAAGCAGAGGTTGATTGGTTACTGGCCTGAGGTCGAAGACCAACTAGAAATTTGGTTCCGGGATGTTCGGCGAAGACGTCTACCTGTTGTGATCTAGGATGTCCAGGAGAAGGCCGTGCAACTATTCCAGACCTGGTGGGATGCCCTCCCAGAAGAGCGCCGACAACTCGCCACAGAGGCAAAACCACTAATGCATGATTCCCATGCATCCAACGGCTGGGTGGAACCTTTTATGAAGAGGAAGGACATCAGCCTGCGAAAAGTCACGAAGAACACTACCAACATTCCAGAAAACGCCGTTGTCCTGCTTCGAATCTTTCGCGATGAAATAACCAAAACCATCGAAAATTTTGGTATACCAATGCGCCTGTTTTTCAACATGGACCAGACTTTCCTCCTTTTTGACCTCCGCCTAATGTACACCCTCAATGAGAAAGGCGGCAAGGCTGTTGATGTACGAACCTCCAGGAAGAATCCAAAGCTGGAATGTTCTGTTACACTTTGCGTGGCGGCGAATGGCGATAAGATGCGAGCCCACATCACCTTTCCGAGAAGAGGATTTGTTCGCGCGCTTCGAGCTCTGGAAGAGGCCGAGTTGCCCGAAAACGTTGTGGTCACATCGTCCGCCACGGGATGGGTCAGACAGGAGACGATTCACCATTTGCTTGACGAAATCTTCATCCCATACGTCCATGAGGCCCATGCTGAACAGTTCATACTTTTGATGGATCAGTTAAGAGTACATCGAACGGAGAACTTCAGGAATCGTCTCACTGCAGAAGGGGGCAGACTCAACTTTGTACCGGCCGGATGCACACCTTTGGCACAACCCCTGGATGTGGCTGTCATCAGATCCTTCAAATGTCACGCCAGACAAGCATGGAAGTCATGAAAGACCGAAAATACCAACGAAGCAGGCCAGTGTGATCCAATTGGGCTCAGAGATGTTGTCAACATCGTCAGCCGTGCCTTGGAAGCGATCAGCCCAGAGGTCGTCGAGCATGGATTTGAGAAAGCGTTACGCCCACAGAACATAGACGCAGTTCCACGCCCAGTTCCAGATGACGACGATGACGACGAACAGGGGGTAGAATTCCTCAATCTGCCTGATGAGTTTGAGCCTGAGATAGCAGGGCAGTAAGCAATCGGGTCAACAGAGACAATCGGCAACCGGACCAGAATAAAAATCCAAAATAATGAATAAAAAAATAAAAAAAACAGAAATGAGAAATAAAAAATAAAAACAATGAATAAAGGCAAAAAAATATGAATAAAGATTGGATGAAAGCCAATCTGAATAAACCTGAATGCATAAAGCATCGCTGGCTTGAAGCGATGCTGGTAGAGCCCCCAAAAGGCCTGTGATGCCCACTCCAACGCGTTTTATGTGAGAAAGGGTTAACGTTGATCTATCAAACAGACCCAAACCACAAAACCGCACTGAAACCGCAAACTCAGACCGCAAACCACAATAAACGCGAGCGCTTTGCATATCCTATGTGTCTCGTTAGGCCAATCTGTCCTTCTACTAGTAACACACCTACTTCATTCAACTTTTGACCAATGAGTGAAATGGTATTGTGCCCTGTGCTCGCGGTAGGCGTATGCATTAAGCCTAATGAACCGGTCTTACATCGATGAAAAGACAGTATAATGCTCTGATAAAGCTCAGTAGATGACAAACATGCACACGGGAATCACTAAAAAATGTGTCCGCTTAGAACTGGTTACATCACGAATCTCTACATCCCTCGATGTGTACATGAATATGTACGAAATCGCTCACGGTGAAGGAATTTATTTACATTTTTCATCTCCAAACCCGTCTAAAACCTTCGGTAATAAACCTTCATCTACGTTTCTACGGATAAGTGCCAGCCGGTACTGCATGATGTAGTCAATCTTCTCTGTATCACCCTGCATGATCACACCGCTCCGTAGTTCAAATAGGCCCTGTGTGGTGGCGTAGTAAGCGGAGCGCTGATTGGTCCATATTATGGGTGTGTGGTGGGCGTGTCGTGACGTGCTTGCCTATATTTGGGAGATCAGTAATGTACACTGGAGGCGAGGTATGACTGGGCCCTAAAATATAAATTATTGAAGCGGATATGCGACTGATTTCTAAACAATCCTTGCAAACTGGGGACAGTCTACACGAAAGGGTTCGTTGCAGGTATAAAAGAAAATAGTGTCCTCAGATAACACAAAATCCAATTGTTACCACCTCGTTGCAGTTTCCTTCATTGAACAAAAGAAATGGATATTTTTACAAGGTCAAGGATCATTGTTTGTGTCACCCAAGCTTGACCAGAGCTCAGGTCTTTCTTTGGGCAGGATGTCCTAGAGACAATCCATGGGACTTGTTCCCCCTTGGAACTTGCACCTTTACGCCACTGCAGAGGGGGGGGGGGGGGGGGGGGGGGAGGGGGCGGGGGAGCTGGTCTTCATCAAGGCGATTTACCTCTTTTCCCAATAGAATGGGTTTACTTAAGGATGTAACAAATTTCAGGCCTCTCCCCCGATGTCGAAACGAACCTCTACGACTGGTTTTCGGAGAAGCGCGGACTTGGTCTTCCAGTTTTGGCAAAGGACGTATCCAAAACAGCACGACAGATGTACCTCGTGTGGTGGAATGACCTGGGTGTGGAACGTCAGGGTATGATAGTTGGAGAACATCCCCAGCTTTCCGTCTTTACTGCTTCCCCAGGATGGCGATCTGGCTTTTATCAAAGGCAAGTCTCCATGATGGTTCCAGTATAAAAAAAGAAACTGTTGCATTGCATGCTCTATTACAGGGGAGTGTCCCCATTTGAGGCCAAAAACAAGACACACACACACACACACACACTCACACAGTAAGTTTACAAATTACTAGTTCTAGCTAATTGAGGGATTATTCTAGGACACCATTTTGCCGTTTCTCTGCTCTAAAACTTTTCACGCTGATATTGCTGTTTTGTTTTCTTTGCGACCCGGGTTCATCCTTAATATCGACGAAACATTTGCCTTGTTTGATGCAGTTCCAAACTACACCTTGGACGACAGAGGTAATAGGCAAGTAAAAATCACATCTTCACGAGGAAATCCACGTCTCGGCTATTCGGTGACACTCGGCATTACTAGCGATGGAAGGAAGATGGTGGTTCACATTACATTCAAAACCCCAACTAGAGGTGCAATGGCGGAGATAGAGGCAAACATACCTGAGAATGTTCACGTAAGTGGGATGATTCTGTCAAGATTTTCTCAAGTATTGGCACGCATGTAAAAACGTCTCTATCCACCGCCCCACGTTTCTCTTTGCTCATACTTCTCGCTTCCCTTCTCACGAGATGTGACCCCCCCCCCCCCCCCCCAACCGCGATAACCACATTCCTGAGGTAGCAAATCATATAGCAGAGGTCTGATAACCATGCACGTCGTGCGGCCTGCCAAAATCATTTCACAGGCTCCAATTGAATGTTGAGATGACTGACAAGGTTTTGCTCATGCACTGAAATGTGGCATAGCTTTTCAGCCATTATGATTATCTTGCAGATTGTCCAGTCGCCAACAGGATGGTTAAGGGTGGCAACGATGATAGAATACATGAAGCCATTCGTCGGCGGGGATACAACCTATCTCCACCTGTGGGTCCGTGCCAGGGTCCATCTCAATGAGGAAGTTGCTATCCGAGTCATCCAGCTTGGGGCACTAATTCAACTAATCCCAGCTAAGTCTACGCCGTTGCTACAGCCCCTATACATCACAGTGGGTGACAGTTTCAAGACAAAACTTCGATATGCATGGAAAGCATGGAGGACGGCCCACATACTGGCGGATGGTGCCTGCCCCCAAATAACCCTACTTGAGGTGGCCAATCTGATTGGGAGGGCATGGGAAGAAGTTCCACAACACGTGATTTTCAATGGATTTCTGGCGGCTGGTCTTGTGCAGGACGATGCAGCAGAGGGGGAGGCTCTTGCAGACGCCGGAGAAGAAACCGAAGAGAATGATGGACTTCATTTCATTCCCGTAATAGAATAAGAGGAAGAAGACTAAAATTTATGTCATTGGCGGAATAAAAAATACCCTATCGGTATTCTTGGTATAAAGTCGTCTTCGTTTTTTTTGTGTCACCCTTTGTAAAATCATCCACAACAAAACAGCGTGAGCCCTGCACGCGTGCCGATTCACCCATCACAATGGTAGATGATAAAGCTTGGAAACAGTGAAACCTTGGAACCAGTGATAAACCTTGGAATCAGTCTTAAAAATGCATAAAAACATTAAATAATGCCATTGGAACCTAAGGTGGTTACGAATCAATATTTGGAGCTTATTTTTAAATAATCAGATCGGAATTTGACGACGGTAGTTTAGAAATCAGTCGCATATTCGATTCAACAATCTATATTTTAGAACAACCCAGTCGTACCTCGCCTCGAGTGTACAGTACTTACCTCCCATTTATGGCATGCACGTGACGACACGCCCACCACACACCCATAATATGGACCAATCAGCGCTCCGCTTCCTACGCCACCACACGGGGCCAATTTGAACTACGGTGCAGTGTGATCATACAGGGTGATACAGAGAAGATTGACTACATCATGCAGTACCGGCTGGCACTTATTCGTACACCATCTTAAACATGACAAGAAACGTAGAAGAAGTTTGATTACCGAAAGTTTTAGCCGGGTTTGGAGATGAAAAATGTGAACAAATTCCTTCACCGTGAGCGATTTCGTACATCTTCATGTACACATTGAGTGATGTAGAGATCTTTTCGTGTCACCAGTTCTAAGCGGACACAACGTTTAGTGATTCCCGTGTGTTTATGTTTGTCCTATCTACCGAGCTCTATCAGAGCATTATAAATACAAAATTATTCTTCTAATAAAAAACGTTTTATTTTAGTATATGGAATACAAAACAATCACAAAAACTTACTTTTGCTTTCATGGAAGAGAAATAATTAGATGTTTGCAATTGCGGCCCGTCATAAATATAAGTTTATTTTCTAACGATAACAATGCATTTCAAATGCATTTAATGATGACGTCATCCTCCACAAAAAGGTTGACTCTGGAACTACTGGCAAATTGCTATGGTCTCACTAGCCAGTGGTGATCAGATCCCAAAAAACTAGTTCTTCAATCTCGAGTGATTACCATGGATACATATGGGCCTACTCTATCCCAATTGCTACTTATTCAAATGTCAATGTGCGATGTTTTTTTGTGAAGGGGTAGCTCTGACGATTATTTGAGGAAAATATCAGCTTCTTCTGTGCACTTACGCGGTGAGCAGGCCCCGCATGCTATTTATAGCTAAAGAGGATGTTGACATCGAATGGTTCCTGTGAGATTGCACATGTCCTCAAGGTAAAATTTCGAGGGCAAAATACTCAAGCAAAAGCCGCAGCGACAGCCTATTTTTATATAAAAGATTGAAATAGTCGTCAGTTGGCTTTCTCAAGGTGATGAGTAGATGTGTATGAAATTTCTTTTTCACCATCCTTGTTAATCTTTAAGTTATAAGGCATAGAGGTGAAATTTTTCAAATTTGCGTGAACATGAATTTGCGTGCCTCATGCATTGTGCTGCATCAGTCTTTGCATGACTGTATGTCTAGACGACGTTGAAACTTGGCCAGATGTATTCTACAAGAGACAAGCTATTTAGAAATGTATAGGTTTGTGTGAGAGTAAGGTACTGCCAAGTCTACAGCCGCTGGAACAGGGGTATGCATGGAATGACCTCGCGTCATTTTTAGAGGCAGGTAGGCTTGGCCTCCACCGGCTAGTGAGACTTATGGTCTCACTAGCCAGTGGTGATCAGGTCTAAAAAAAGTTCTTCAATCTCAGGCGATTACCAGGGATACAGATAAGCCTATCATATCGCTATTGCTGCATGTTCAAATGTCGGTGTCCTGGGTATTTTGTGAAGAGGTAGCTCTGACGATTATTTGAGGAAAATATCAGCATCTTCTGTGCACGTCCGCAGTGACCAGGCCTCGCATGCTATTTATAGCTCAATCGGATGTTGACATGAACTGGTTCCTGTCAGAGTGCACATGTTCTCAAGGTGAGACTTCGCGGTCAAAATGCTCAAAGAAAAGCCGCAACGGCACCCTATTTTGGTATCAATCAAAATTTAAAATTGTTATTATTTGGCTTTCTCAAGGTGATAAGTAGAAGTTTATAAAAATATTATTTCACCATCCATGTTAATTGTCAAGTTATAAGGCGGCAAGGTGAAATTTTCAAAATTTTCATCGATGTACAGGGTGTCTCATGTATTGTGCTGCCCCCATGTTCTCATGACTGAATTACTTGATAACAATGAAAGCTGGCCAGATGTACTCTAGAAGCGACAAGCTATTCAGAAATGTATAGGTTTATGTGTGAGAGTGATATACTGCAAGGTCGACAGCCACTTGAACAGGGGTATGCATGAAATGACGTCGCGCCATTTGTGGAGCCAGGTAGGCCCGGCCGTTGCACTGGCTAGTGAGACCTATGGTGGCTCTACACAGTGGGGACGGGGTCCGTTTTGTCCCCCCCCCCCCGAGAAAAGTAGTTCTTAAGACGCAGGCCGTTTTCATGTTCATGAATGGGTTCATCGTGTTCCAAATACTATTTATTTGATGCCCTGGTCTTAGTTTCTATGTGCAGATGGGATCTTTGGCGATTTTATGACCCGAGCATTTGTGAAATTTGAAGCGAGTCTCAATCCCCAGTTTAACCTCAATATGTAACTAAAACGTCCGGCCTTTCTGCTTGCCGGTTAACCGGGAACTTACTTAACATAAACTTTTAGAATTCGGTAATCTTGACTTTATTGACTTCTAGTTTGATACAAACAAGCGCTCACTTCAGACAGTCGCTTCTCCAACCCAGACTCTTTTTCCGAGTCCGGCTACTGCCACCCCGAGGCTATCGGCCAGTGGCGCCAACTCGGGACAGTCAGTGGAACTGACCAGACCATTACACCATCCCCTTCAAAAAAGGAGGGACAGTCACCCGTGCAATTTATGGTCTTCAGACACATGACAAACATCAACATGTGTACTAATTAACACTAAACATTACAATCAAATTAAATGACCGGTACAACACTTGTACAACAATAGGACCACAGTAGAACTTTTCAATAGGCCTACTAGTCCTGCCTCATATTTGTCACAACAGCAAAAACTGAAACATGGCAATTATGTGCCAATATCATCGATTCTTCCACAATTCCATGATTCGCAAACTCGAAATTTAAAAAATAATTCTAACCACTACTGCTCTAATGTTCATCAGTAGCACAAAAATACGTAATTCACAGTCCATAGAATCTCACAGTCTCTTGAAATGTCCACTCACTTGTGGAATAATACTATCATATTGTGGCTGTCAATAGGTTTAACAAGTGTCCTAACACCATGGCACGAGGTAAAAAGCTCCCTCTCCCTCCCCGGGCAACGTAGTCTCCTCCAAACAAACGTGGTATATGTACGATTGACATCTGGCCTTTATATCGTGGGCATTCTACGATTAATGAACAGCCAATCAGGAGTCCGTTATAGTGAAGGAGGTTAGGTTGTTGATCTTTTGTTTTAATATATGGTCACTGCCCGCTCGTCCCCGCTCCCCGGGCGCCCGCCCGCCCGCCCCCCCCCCCCCCCCTCCGATTCCACCCTACCATAGACCCCGCATTTAGGCCCTACCCTTTTTAGTGCAGGCAATGCTTTGAATTACCGAACATCTGCCTTTGACGTCCCCGTTATGCGCTTCGACCGTGCGCCCCGACCAGTACGAACTGCCGGTGTAAAAGTAGAAAATGTCCCCTGGAAAAAGTGTCCGGCCCTATTGTATTCTGCTATAATAATAATATTTTTATGGTCCTATTATCTGGTCTATCGAGACCATGACTGAAGCGCATAATAGAATCCTTTGTTTCCCGGACATTCTATCCTAGGACATTTTAAACTTCTACACCGGTCCAGTGTAATCGTTATTGTAGTCCTCTGAAGATATCAGCCCGAGTCAGCTTGCAAGCACAAGGAAAATAGTGGAAGAGTACCCTCCCCTGATCCCCACCCATAAACGTGCCCGCCCACGGACCCCAACCACCACCACGCCTTTGGCTGCACATTGATTTTTTTACTCTCTCCGCCTCACGTTTGATTGGAAATGCCCCCAAGCTCAGGATGATAGGCCTACTTTTTCCTATTCCGCTGGGTGATGAGTCAACCGAACGTAATCACGACGCCAACGGAGGTTCTTCGAATGCATTGCGAAAGTGACGAAATCAGCGCCTCTAGTCTCAAGATTGCGAAATGCCCCAATTCATTTGTCGTAATATATCGCTTACCATCGGGACGAAATGGATTCTGTTTCATCTCATTATCACGTCACTACGTGATCACTTGAGATAGTGTACGCCCACTAGCTCCTCACTTGTGACCTTGCTACGCTCCTTGCAAGACGTTCTTTGTTTTACTTCCACTTGTGACCCATTTCGGATTTTATCATGGATTCTGAAGTTTTGGACTACATTGATGATGATGATGTTCAAGCGGGCCCCTCTAATAAGGGTGCCACGGATACTAAGGATGCCGGGGGACCTTCCCTCGGTGCAATTCTGCTGGGTATGTCCCAGACATTAGAGCGCCTTGATAAGCGCATGGGCGAAGCAAATATTGTTGAGCAGCCCAAGAAAAGAAAAGTCACACAAGAAGCGCTGGACGCTGGTGCTGACGATGATGTTGAAATGGCCGACGATGATGATGCTGAGGCCCTGCTGGCAGGATCGTCTGATGACGATCACCCTGCCGAATATAATGAGGAATCTGAGGACGATGATCCGTTTTCCTCGATTGCAGATGAGGTTGTAGAGACCGAGAAGTGTGGCCCTGAGCTAGGGGCGACTCTTGCCAAAATTATAAATAAACGGTTCTGGGAACCGACGGCCCTTGACCTAATCAAGGAAAAACAGGCAAATTATGCAAAACCAAAGAACTGTGAGGCTTTGACGGTCCCACAGGTCAACCCGGAGCTAAGACGCAACTGTCCAAAGAGTTGAAAAACCAGGACAAAGGGCTCGGGTTTTGCCAAAAAGATCTGGTGAAAGGGTCTATTGCAGTTGCTCAAGCAACTCAAGAAATATCCAAGCTAATAAGCAAGGACAAACGGAAGCCGATCATTAGAAAGCTCACCGACGCTCTAGCGCTATTTGGCCATTCTAATTATTCCCTTTCAATGCGACGGAGGGAATTGATCAAACCGGGCCTAAAAGCCAAATATGCCGGTTTGACCTCCGAAACGGTCCCTCTCACAAAAAACCTGTTTGGGGACGAGATAGAAAAGACCTTGAAAAAAGTTGGTCGTACGGATGATGTCGGCAGAGATGCCGCTATCAGTTACAGAGGAGGCCACCGTAGTTATGGTTCAAAAAACTACGGAGGCTACAACCCCCAATACGGCCGGGGGAATTATCGAAACAACCAATACAGGGGAAGAAACTCAAGAAAGCCCTGGCCCAGACAATCATGGAAGAAGCAGCCCGGCAGCGGGACAGCAGACAGAAAGTAGAAACTAGGATTGTCACTCCGCAACCCAGCTCTCCAAAAGCTGTGGTGAGTTGCTGTCTCCCTTCTTCTGCATGCATGAACTACCAGAAATTTGTAGATAATACAATTAAGATTTCAAGATCTGAAGTTGAGAACTTTGAAGCCGGCAGAGTGGCTAAATTCAAAGATAGGTGGAAAAACTATACCTCTGACCCAGTCATTTTAAACGCTGTGTCGGGATACAATATTAACTTCATACAACAACCATATCAGGTTAAGCCCCCTCATGAGACGAAATTCACCGAGGAGGAGGGCGCAATAGTTGACAAAGAGATCTCGCAACTCTTACAAAAAAAAAAAAAAAGGGTGTGATCGAAGAATGTGATGAAACGGTACTCTTCCGAAATAAGGAGGGTGAATTTATTTCTACTGTCTTCACCCGCCCCAAAAAAGATGGGACGTCTCGAACAATCCTGAATCTAAAATATTTGAACCGGTTTGTTGAATACCACCATTTTAAAATGGAATCGCTGAAAACAGCTGTTGAAATGATGACACCAGGCTGTCACATGGCGACAATTGATATCAAAGACGCCTACTACTCTGTACCCATTTCAGAGAAGGACAGAAAATACCTCCGATTCCATAGAAAAGGGACAAAATATCAGTTCAGGGTCTTTCCCAACGGACTTGCCCCTTGTCCTCGTATATTTTACCAAACTTTTGAAGCCTGTTGTGGCAATGTTGAGGAGAAGTGGAGTACAACTGGTAGTCTACATTGATGACATTTTTACTTGCGCTGGAAGCTCGTCGGAATGCCAGCGCAATGTTCGCCTAATTGTTGAAAGCTTACAGACGTTGGGTTTCATAATCCACCCAGAGAAATCATCTTTACACCCCAAGCAAACAGCTACTTTCTTGGGATTTGAAATCGATTCATTATGCATGGTTGTGAAAGTTGCAGCCAATAAACGACTAGGGATAAAAGATGCATGTAATGAACTCCTCCAACTAACCAATCCCAGGATAAGGTTTGTGGCTGAAGTCACTGGGAAACTAGTTGCAGCATGTCCGGGTGTGCAGATGGGACAACTTTATTACCGGCAACTTGAGAATGAGAAAATCAGTGCACTGCGGCTTTCCCATGGCAACTTTGAAGCCCGGATGACATTGTCTGACCTCGCGAAGTCTGATCTGAAGTGGTGGGTCATAAACATTGACAGTACAAGTAAACCACTCTCCCTTGGCAACCCAGACTTTGCAATCTGGACTGATGCTTCAGATGCTGGATTCGGTTTCTCAAGACCGGATATTAGTGTGACCAATGGGGACACATGGAAACCAGATGAGGCTGGTATGCATATAAATGTGAAAGAAATTACTGCTGTTTGGTTTGCATTAAAGGCGCTGTGCCCTCATGAAAGAGATAAACATATAAAAGTATTCACTGATAATATGACCACCTTGGCGTACATAAGAGACTTTGGTGGGAGCCATTCCTTGCAATGCAACGAAGTGGCCAGAAAGATTTGGGTTTGGGCTAGGGATAGAGACTTGTGGATCTCTATTGCCCATGTTCCGGGTGTTGATAATGTTACAGCGGATCGGGCTAGCAGGCACTTTGATCATGAAACAGAGTGGATGTTGGACCCAGATGAGTTCAGAAATATCATGCAACATTATCCAAAATTCGATATAAAGCTCGACCTTTTCGCATCGAGAAAAAACTATCAGTTGGATAGATTTATATCCTGGAAGCCCGATCCGGATGCAGAGGCGGTAGACGCATTCACCTTGAATTGGGGAACTGAAACATTTTATGCTTTCCCACCTTTCAGTATAATCAGCCGAGTCCTTCAAAAGATCATCCAGGACAAGACCTCCGGCATCCTAGTGGTTCCAGACTGGCCCACTCAGCCTTGGTATGCGACAGTGAGGAAGCTGTTGATAGACAAGCCCCACATCATTCAAGCGAGGAAGCATCTCCTACGAATACCGGGAGTAGACAAGCTCCACCCACTTTGGAAACGAATAAAGCTCTTGGCCTGCCCCTTGTCAGGGAGTCGTTGTTAGAGGAAGACATTTCTGCAGAGGCCGCCGAGGTTATCTTACGGTCTTGGCGGGGCGGGACACGTGTCGGTTATGACTCATATCTCAGGAAATGGGAGTATTTCTGTCTCAGGCACGGGTGTGATCAAAGACATCCATCTGTGAGCAAAGTGCTTGATTTTTTGCTACAACTATATAAGACTGGCCTGGGACATAGTGCACTTAATTGTGCAAGATCAGCGCTGTCTACCATAATCATCTTTCCAGGAAATGTGCCTTGCGGACAACATAAAAGAGTTTGTCAATTCCTCCAGGGTGTCTTTAACGAAAGACCTTCATTGCCACGCTATACGGTTACATGGGACATCAATCTCGTCCTTCTTTACCTTGAAAAAGTGGACACTTCTTCCATCAAAGAGTTGTCGCAAAAGACAGTTACCCTATTGGCCTTACTTACAGGTCAAAGGTTACACACACTACATAAATTAAAAAGGGAGAATCTCAAGTTTTCAGTTGGTGTGTGCAGTTTCTATGTGGATTCTTTGCTAAAAACAACTAAGCCAGGCAGACATCGGAAGGCCATTGTCTTAAAAGAATTTACGGATAGGCCTGATTTGTGCATTGTTGACACGCTTAGACATTATGTCTCACGGACAGATGATGCCTGTACGGATGGTGCTCTGTTTATTAGTTATGTGAAACCTAATAAGGCGGTTAGCCGTGACACACTTTCCCGTTGGGTGTCGTGTTCTTTAAGAGACTCTGGTGTTGACATTACATCATTTTCACCACATTCTTGCCGTTCTGCCTCTACCTCAAAAATGAAAGCGATTGGTGTGCCGATAGACGATGTCTTGCATTGTGGAGGATGGGCAAATGCAAAAACTTTTGCGAAATTCTATGATAGGCCGGTTAACACATCTGATAATGATGCCAATGCTGGACAGGCTCTAATTAAAGCGCTACCTGCTAAATAGTGGTTTGCTGTCGTGTTCTGGTGACTTATGCAACTTCATACAATATAATATGTACTAGTAGAGTCGAGTTATTACATACTCTAATACAGTAACTAAGGTAGTTTGTTTATTGTTACTCATGTCCTCAAGTCTTTCAAGTCTCAAGTGATCACGTAGTGACGTGATAATGAGATGAAACAGAATTAAAAAATTACACGAGACTTACCTGGTAAGTTGAAGTGTGATTGTGATTCTGTGAATCTCAGAATCACAAACGGAGGGATCACGCACCCTCCCTAGGTTTGTTCCCTTCCCTGTGATCCTTTTTTTTTTTTCTTTGAGGACATTCCGTATTTGTTTAGCTGAGGATTCAGCTTCGTTCAATAGTGAGGAGCTAGTGGGCGTACACTATCTCAAGTGATCCCTCCGTTTGTGATTCTGAGATTCACAGAATTGCTAATTGAGTAATAGGGGGCGTGATTCTGAGATTCACAGAATTGCTAATTGGGTAATAGGGGGCGTGTTTTGAGTTTTTTCTGCCAGTTGGCTGAAAAGTACGGAAGCGTATTAGTGCCAACAAAAAAAAATTAAAAACTATCTCATACGTACGACTAATTAAGTCGTTCGTTCGAGTTAGTATCGCATTCGTTCGACTTTCTATCTCATTCGTTCGACTTTCTATCTCATTCGTTTGAGTTAGTATCTCATACATATGAGATAATAACTCATACGTACGACTTATCATCGCATACGTACGACTTATTATCTCATACGTATGAGATATTATCTCATACGTATGAGTTATTATCTCATACGTATGACTTATCATCTATGAGTTATTATCTCATACGTATGAGATAATATCTCATACGTACGACTTATCATCTCATACGTACGACTTATTATCTCATACGTATAAGATAGTATCTCATACGTATGAGTTATTATCTCAATATGTACGACTTATTATCTCATACGTACGACTTATTATCTCATACGTACGACTTATTATCTCATACGTACGACTTATTATCTCATACGTACGACTTGTTATCTCATACGTACGACTTATTATCTCAGACGTACGACTTATTATCTTATACGTACGACTTATCATCTTATACGTACGACTTAATTATTATCTCATACGTACAACTTGTTATCTCATTCGTACGACTTGTTATCTCACACGTACTACTTGTTATCTCATACGTACGACTTGTTATCTCATACGTACCAGTTACTATACGCCATACGGATCTGGTTCTGTCGAATTCTAAAATGGCGGACGCCGTTGGTGACAAGGTGCGCGTCTATTTCTATCTGGGGCTCAATTACAAAGAGATTATAAAAACACTAGCTCATGTCGACGGCATCATACTCAGTCTCCGGACCTTGAACCGGATCCTCTCCAAGTCTGGCTTATGCAGACGCAAGAATAAGGCTGACATACTTGACGTTGCTTTGTTTATAATGAAAGATTTGGAGGCGGCAGGGAAACTTCATGGTTACAAGTTCATGCACTTGGAGTGCATACAAAACGGCCTTGTAATGTAATGTAAAATTTATATAGAGCGCCTTACCACCGTGAAAAAACGTGTTCAAGGCGCTACTCCTCAAAAAGCTCCACGGAATAGCCATGCTTTCAGCTGACGCTTGAAGGAGAAAATATTGGTACTTTGGATTGATTTGATTTCAGAGGGGAGCTGGTTCCATAGGAAGGGGGCACATGCAGAAAAGGCTCTGTCGCCATACGAGGTCCTGGTGCGTTTTGCTAGCAACCTGACACTAGATGAGGACCTCGTATGACGAACAGTTTTTTTCGAGAGGTAGATGGAGATAACCAGGGGCCAGTCCGTGGAGCACCTTGAAACAGTGAAGTAGCACCTTGAACTGAACACGTGCCTCAATCGGAAGCCAGTGCAGTTCTTTTAGCACGGGTGTGATATGCTCACGCTTCCGTTTTCTACTGACCAGCCTCGCAGCTCGATTCTGTAACAGTTGGAGAGGAACAAGGGATCGTTTAGGCAATCCGTATAGTAGCCCGTTATTGTAATCAAGTTTTGACGTGACAAGGGCATGAACAAGCCGCTCAGTACAAGGCTGATTAAGATACTTTCTGATCCTACCTATCTTATATAAGCTAAAATTGGCGGCCTTGCAAACATTTTTTATCTGAGCTTGCATGCTCATGCCCTCATCCAGCCAAACACCAAGATCCTTCACATGCTTGATTTAGGGACCCAGACTCCATTTACAGTGATACCTTGAACTGAACCTGTCCTTCTTAGCGATACAATGTTCAGCATATCCGTCTTTGGAGCATTTAAAGCAAGTTTGTTTGCAACAAGCCAACCCCCAACCCCCGATATGCAATCCTCAGTGCGGGAAACAACCACACCACTCTCCAACATCACCACACCTCATGAAATTTATAAGTTGGTTGTCGTCAGCGTACAATTGAAAAGGAATGGTCCAGTTCCGCATGACATCACCAAGTGGCAAGTTGTAGATGGTGAAGAGAATGGGTCCCAACACAGAGCCCTGAGGCACACCGAAGTGAAGGGAGATCGGCTCAGAGCAACAACCACCAACAGCAACCGACAGTGTCCTGCCATGGAGATAGGATGAAAACCACCTCAACACAGTGTCTTTTAGACCAAGTCTCTGCTGCAACCTGTCAATGAGAATACTGTGGTCGACAGTATCGAATGCGGCAGAGAGATCAAGAAGGACAAGAATTGCCTCATTTCCATTGTCCATGCCTGTAAGAATGTCATCCGTAATCTTCAGTAGAACTGTCTCGGTGCTATGGCACTTACGGTATGCAGACTGATTGGTATCAAACAGACCATTCGACGACATGTGCTCATGCAAACGACAAGCCACCACCTTTTCAACGAGCTTTGATACAAAGGTGAGATTGGAAACTGGCCGATAATTGCTGAGGATGTCTTTATCAAGAGATGGTTTCTTTATCAGAGGCTTCACCTGAGCAAACTTGAGAGTAGGCGGAACGTAGCCACACTCGACACCTCAGTTTGTTTTTCTCCTCTCCGGCCATCACCTGAAACAATAAACGTAGGCCTATACAATCTTGATCAGTAACCCGCACCGCCAACTTTCAAACTCAGAATATTGAATATAAATATAGGCCCTATATATGTTGAATAAAAGACGAGAGTGTGTCGGTTCTTGAGGCTTGAGATTTATAACTACACAGTTGTGTCACTTCATTCCATGATCCTCATCAAGATATGATCGGCCTAGGCCTATAAGAGACATCGTTTGTACAGACTACAGGGGCGGATCCAGCGTAGCTGGACGGGGGGGGGGCTCTATTGAGGGCGAAGCCCGAATATGTGAGCACCGCAGGCGCGAACTTTGGCGGGGGGTCTAGGCCTAATGGGGGACCTCCTCCACAAAAAATTTGAAACTGAGATGCTCTCAATCTCGTGCGTTTCCCAGGTATCTGAGAGACAATATTAATATTGGGCGTTCTCGTCATATTGACCTGGCCATCTGGACTGACAATACCTACCAAACTGTACAGATGCCGAGCTAATCAGAGCCGATCGACAGGACAAGCAAAAATCGGTGCGCACGTGGTGAGAATCAAAATGGCGGATATACGCGTAGCGTAGCGGAGGCCCTCTGGTGGCGAGACTAAGAGTCCACATGTATTCAACTACGTATGAGATAATAACTCATACGTATGAGATAATAACTCATACGTATGAGATAATAAGTCGTACGTATGAGATAATAACTCATACGTATAAGATAATAACTCATACGTATGAGATAATAAGTCGTACGTATGAGATAATAAGTCGTACGTATGAGATAATAAGTCGTACATATTGAGATAATAACTCATACGTATGAGATACTATCTTATACGTATGAGATAATAAGTCGTACGTATGAGATGATAAGTCGTACGTATGAGATAATAACTCATAGATGATAAGTCATACGTATGAGATAATAACTCATACGTATGAGATAATATCTCATACGTATGATATAATAAGTCGTACGTATGCGATGATAAGTCGTACGTATGAGTTATTATCTCATATGTATGAGATACTAACTCAAACGAATGAGATAGAAAGTCGAACGAATGAGATAGAAAGTCGAACGAATGCGATACTAACTCGAACGAACGACTTAATTAGTCGTACGTATGAGATAGTTTTTAATTTTTTTTTGTTGGCACTAATACGCTTCCGTACCGCTTCCGTAGAAAAGAGTGGAAATATCAAAGTCTGTCTAATCTGTCGATTATCAAAAAATTTCCGTGGTCAATCACCATTTTATTTTTCACCATTTACTTGCCCCGACTATCCGGAATAATGTGGTGCGGAGGGGTATCGAGCGCGTCGCCAACAGCCGGTATCCCGTGACGTCAGCAGGTGGAGGGCCCAGTGACGTCACTCCCGGACCGCATAAAAGCCCTCGCAGGCCTCGTCTCGGGGCAGAAAACAACAGAAGTCTACAAAGTAAGTTTATCCCGTATCTTGTCCGGTTTCGTGCACATTTCATGCATAATGCACCGTATCATGCTCGCACCTGAATATTTGTGGTAGTGCACACCTGAATCAGCCCGTGGGTCACCCCGTACGGCCTCTCGCTAAAAGTGGCCGGCACTACAATAACATAATCTAAATTTCAGATTCACAACACCACGCGTTCTTTGATGCGTCGCGGTCAAACATTGCCAATTTAACTGCTAAAAGGCTTAAAAAATCAATTGTGGTCTTGTCTCATACAGCCTTACAGGTAATAGGTAATGGTTAGTGAAGATTTAGCAGGTATCAATATTATTGTGAAGTTTTCTTTACATAATCGACATTGGCGGCGTTTGGCCAACCAAACCAGCCAGCCCCTTTCGGTACAGCCTGCATACAATGTCAATAACATAGGCCTATGCACATGATGCATCGAATGTAACTGAAATGAAATGCATGAACAGCAGGCTGTGTAGACTGACAGAGGTATAAAGTTATTTATGGACCCTTGACATTTAATAATAAGCGGAATCTTGATTTGTTTGCTTGTTTCACCTAGTACTATAGGAGATGGGTAGGCCTATTACTAGTATTGGTATTATTATGTTATGTTAGGTGAGCACACTCACTGACACTCACACTCACGGGCCATCATGGCCATGGCCATGCAGACGCAGTGACAGTGTGGGCTATTATAAATCACATAAACTGTGAGATGCAAACTTGTGATATCGCGATATGGGTAGGTAATCATTAAGTGCATCTCACGGTTTATTATAAGCCCACAGTGTGACGACAATCACAATTGAATAATGTTGATGCCAAAATCATGAAATGCGAGTATCGTATAGCAAGGCTATAGTTTGTCCAAGTTGTTATGTAATCTTGGAAATCTGGACTTTTACTACAGCTACATTACAGTCATAGGCTTACTCTGATGAGTCTGAAAAGGTTCCCTTCAAACTTGGTACATGTGCAAACAAAATTGACATTTGGATTGTGAAAAAAAAGGATGCAACTGTGACTCTTTCCCGTTTCCCTCTCTCTGCAACCAAACAATGGAGAGAAAAAAGTTTTAATCCTTCTCGTATTGTTCTGGACACTCTCCACGCATGCGAGGAGTTTGGTCAGGGTCTTTCTCGAAACTGTCTATTGTACTGCCACAGCGTGAGAAGATGATGGTATGGTACAAATGTAGATAGCCATGGTATCTAGCACTGCATTTACAGAAGCTTAGCAGCCCACCAGGCCTTCATGTAGGCCTACCGGTACATTGATTTAGTTAATGAATTATGAGTGACTTCCTCACCCACGCTGTTATTGTAACTGAACCACTGAGGACCAGGAATGGTTATTAAAAGTGGACCCACAAGGATTATGATGACAGTACAGTACTGCCACTTTTTAAAGGGTAATTAAATAAGCGCCATGTCTACATGACAGAAATAGTAAAATGGGGATACAATACAAAGCAGACCTGGCGATATATTATCGTGCAATGTTAGCATCATTGGGAATTGCCATTCTAAATTTTAACTTCTTCATCTTTGCGAAAATTCTGGCTGCATAGCAGCCATCTTTGAAATCTTTTTTCTGATTTCATTGCCAATGGTTGTATGCAGAGGTACAAATAATACCCAAAAGATTGAGGAGCAGATACACTGCCACTAAAAGTGACTGACAATAATCTTCAGATTGTGGCATGTGACCTCTTTGCTAGACCGTCTGACCCAGATTTGTTTGCCTTCTCTTTTACACTACAGGCTGCACCAGCAAGTAGGCCTGAGGCAACTTCTCAACCTGTGAACAATAGGAAGTCAGTCAAAGCTAAGGTATGTGTGTGACCAAGTTTCCATCACCGAATTCTTGTCATGTCCAATCTGTCATCATGACTTTATGGGAAAACCTGTGGCATGTTTGTCAAGGTTCCGCAGCAAAACATCCCCATAGCATAATGCTGCCACCTCCGTGCTTCACAGTCAGTACGGTGTTCTTTGGATCCCCCCCCCCCCCGTTTTGCCAAACGTACTGCTGGTAGTTGTGGCCGAAGACTTCGCTTTTAGTCTCATCAGACCAAAGAACACTCCTCAAGAAGGCTCTGTATTTGCCCACATGTTCTCTCGCAAACTTCAGCCTTGCTTCCCGGTAGCGTTTTTGAAGTAAAGGCTTCTTTCTTGCCCTGCAGCCTCGTAGTCCACTACGATGCAAGACCTTCTGGACAGTGGACAGTGACACATTTGTCTCTGTAGCTTCTAATTCCTGGCAGAGGTGTTTCTTGGTCGTCTCGGGGTTAATGTGCACCTTTCTAACCAATGTGGGCTCATCTTTGGCTGTCAGCTTGCGCTTTCTTCCTGACCTTGGTAAGGTTGCTGTTGTCCCTGGGTCCCTGTACTTCCGCTTTATTGTCTGAACTGACGCCCGTGGCATATCAAACTGCTTGAAAATGGCTCTTAGTGAAGTACCAGACTGGTTCAAGTGGACAGGCGACTCTATCAGATCTTGAGAGTACTCCTTTGACTTCCCCATGATGGCTCTAAGCTGGCAAATGACCTGAGCAGAAACCCAGTCCCTTTTATACTGCTACAGTGGCGCCACCTGAGCTATGACATAATCATGATGGTCAACAGGTAGTTGAGACAAGATAAAAGCCATTGTATGACATATTTGCCCACCTCAAGGCCAAACAACTAGTAGATAAGGTAGGTGTATGTAAACTTATGACACTCTGAAATATGCATTGTTTTCAAATAGAGCTCATAAAAACAATGAAATTAATGAAACAGAAGTATGTTTTTTAGTTGATGACGAGATGTGATGATAGACTTCCTGTAAACTATATACTATTCCCACGTTCTGTAGTTGCAGAGAAAGAGACAGGGTTAGATCATCCTTTGAATTGTTTGTAAACTTTCGAGCACGACTGTACTCTCTAATTTTTGCCTTGGCCTCCAGAAATAATAGTGTATTTTCAAATTCTTTCTTATCAAACCTGAGTGTGTGTTATTATTGCACCACCAATATCCAATTTGATAACCAGTACGCATGTACCCAATGGTTTGGTTGTCTAATTTTCTAATTGTAATTTCTAATTCTAGTGTGAAAGTCAATAGTTCCCTTTTTTGTCATGGTAACGTTGTGGGCATTTTCTATTCTTGGCTCACATGGGTGAGCTTATATGCTTACGATTTCATCTTGTCCAGCATTGTTGGCTTTGACTTTGTCTGTCGTTAAGCACTTTTATCATATACCCTAAGTGCAGTGATCTGGCAGACGTATATGATAAATAGAAAACTGCACGAGTGTCTGATCCGAGTATCCAGATTGCACTCGATGATTTTCTACGCAGGTCGAGAGCTTTTCAAGCCGTAGAAAATCATCTCGTGCAATCTGGATACTCGGATCAGACACTCGTGCGGTTTTCTTATTGTACATGTACATGTAAGAAGCACTATCAATGGAAACACGTACCACTTTTTTCAGAAAAGAAAAGCCAGCAAGGGAAAAGCAAGCAAGGCGAAGGGTAAGAAATTTTTATTAGATTCAAGTTGCCGTGTTGGAAATAACAGTGGTCATAAGATATATAGAAAATGTAGCACTTGTCTTCATGGCATCATTGCATCACATCATCAGGAGGATAGGATTTTTGATAGAAATTTGCAACCATAAGCTGATTTAGAAATTTGCAACCATAAGCTGATTTAGAAATTTAATTTGCGGAGCAAAAACAAACAGTTATGTGATATTTCCATTGAAATAATGGACTCCTCGGAGTGCATGATGCAATGAGATTACAAAGAAACATTTAGCCAAATGTTCAGTTGTTGAAAGGTTTAATGAGGAACTGACCCCTGTATCCTCATATCCAATGGGGGGGGGGGGGGACAATTTGGTCGCATGGCCATCAGAATGAAATGTAATTGACTTATTTTGCAGGAGACTATTGCGCAGCTGAGAGAATAGACAACTACGACCCCAAAAACAACACGTATTACATAAAGTGGCAAGGATATGATGCGTCCCACAACTCATGGGTGAAAGCGGAAGACGTAACTTCTCCTCTCATCTCTTCTTACAAAGAGAAATTAGGTAAATCATGATTGAAAGGATTATGGCTGTGTGCTCTATGCAGTTGATGTTGTAGTGGTTGTGAGTCAAGCTGATGCAGCAGTTTCTTAGAGGTAGTGCCCAATTCGAACAACTGTAGCTTATCACATAATTATCGTTTATCAGAATTGTGGAGTCAAATGGAAGGATTGACAATCAATTTATTGAAATTCCTTCAGATGATACATTAAAAGATGTCATAAAACTCACCTGTCCATTCAAAAGGCTTTTGTATTGCAATTACAGAACGGTTTCTATTCAATAAAAACACTTCGCTGGTGAGAAAATTGGTGGGAACACTTCAAAGCAGTGGAAGTCTTTGGTTCAAAGGCATCTCAAACCAGTATGAGGTTGCAGCATGAATGCAGTGTAATTGAGATTTGCTTGTTTTCTTCGCCTTAATTCCATATATTTTGGTAGTGTACCCTTGAAGAAAATGATATGATGTCGTGTGATACTAATATCTGAATAATAGTGGTTCTTTTAATTTCCTCTATTTTAGGTTTCGGAACGCACAAGAAGTGATGCACCTCATGTCTTTCGATTGTTGAAAAAATTGATGTGAATTTGTGCAAATCCTCCCGCCTGTGTTTTTTTGTTCAGTGGAATTCACGTATTTCGGTATTCCTTCTTCACCTCCACGCATTATTCATTCTGACATAAACTCACATGATCACTTTTGATGAAAGATTACATAATGGATAATATTGAATTCGCACAAATATAGTACAATGTAAACTTATCATATCTTTCAAAGGTCTCATTAAAAGTAAATGTAAGTTACATGTACATGTACTGTGGAATTATTGTTTTTTCAGACAATCTGTGGCTGTTGTATACATGTATCATTCAATAAACGTGGCGTTTTTCATATTATTAGATACATATATAGTCTTGCCTTTATCTTTGCTACCTCCCAGCGACTTGACTACATGTATTATAAGGGACCATCTCAAAAGTATTTTGAAGCCTAAAAGACTACGGGTAAGTCATTTAGTCTTTTTGAGTGTGGTCACACCCAAGACTAAGTGACTTGAGTCATTTTTGCTTCAAAAAACATGTACCTGTGAGATGGTCCCTGAATTCATACCTTGAGACAATATCCAGACCGGCACTTAATACTGAGTTTCTCTTGAATTGGCATCAATAGAGAAGTCTGGCTACATGTGCTAGGATTGCAAATTACAGGGTACTTTACATGTACATTGGACTTGGAGCCTCCCTCGGTGGATACCTCTCTAATAAGGACACCAGTGCTGAATTGGTTTGGGTGGAATTCCACAACCAGGACGCCTTTCAATTGCAGACGATATTGGAGTGTCCTAACAGCAAGGTAACACTTTACTTAGACAACGTCACGTCCAACAAGAATACACCTGCCACATACGGAAATACTGCCTTTGAAGACATCATTCAGAATGTTTGGGTTACTTAAGGATTTGTCACACCCACCCAGAATATACACAAGATGTCATTGAAAATGCTTAAAAAAATGTCACATCCCACCTGAATACGCCGAACGTATGGAAATACCGTCTCTGAAGACATTATCCAGCATGGTCGGTTTACTTTATACGACACAATGTCACATTCAACCTGAATACGCCTGATCGTATGGAAATACCGTCTCTGAAGACATTATCAAGCATGGTCGGTTTACTTTCGACACAATGTCACATCCCACCTGAATACGTCTGATCATATGGAAATACCGTCTCTGAAGACGTCATCCAGAATGGTCGGTTTACTTTCGACACAATGTCACATTCAACCTGAATACGCCGGACCGTATGGAAATACCGTCTCTGAAGACGTCATCCAGAATGGTCGGTTTACTTTCGACACAATGTCTCATTCAACCTGAATACGCCTGATCGTATGGAGATACCGTCTCTGAAGACGTCATCCAGAATGGTCGGTTTACTTTCGACACAATGTCACATTCAACCTGAATACGCCTGATCGTATGGAAATACCGTCTCTGAAGACGTCATCCAGAATGGTCGGATTACTTTCGACACAATGTCACATCCAACCTGAATACGCCTGATCATATGGAAATACCGTCTCTGAAGACGTCATCCAGAATGGTCGGTTTACTTTCGACACAATGTCACATCCAACCTGAATACGCCTGATCATATGGAAATACCGTCTCTGAAGACGTCATCCAGAATGGTCGGTTTACTTTCGACACAATGTCTCATTCATCCTGAATACGCCTGATCATATGGAAATACCGTCTCTGAAGACGTCATCCAGAATGGTCGGTTTACTTTCGACACAATGTCACATCCAACCTGAATACGCCTGATCGTATGGAAATAATGACTCTGAAAATGTCATTCAGAAGAGTTGGGTTTACCTACATGTACGATATGATGTCACTTCTAACCAAAATACTGCAGCTGCATATGGTATGTAATTCAGAATGATGGTTTACTTGAGACAATGTCACATCCAACCAGAATACACCTACCGCATACTGAAGTACGGTCTTTGAAGATGTCATTCAGAGTAGTTTAATTTTTCTCAGTAATCCAACAGCCCGCTACATGTATATGTGTACATGCAGGACAATACAATGGTCAGTCACTTCAGAGCGTGGCCTTCAGGGGATGGCACAAGGACAAGGGCAACTTGAATACACAACCTTTCTCAGTCAAGATGAGGCAGATGCTACTTGACCATACACATCTTTGACACACCTGTCTGCTCATTTCCGGCAAAAATTGATGGTTCTTTATACATGTAGGCAGCCTGATCAGCTGTGTTCACCCAAGGTGAGCAACAATGAAAACAAGTGCATGTATTTTGATGCAAGAATCATTTTATTGCTGCTGAAATTCACATTCAGCCAGTAATACAAATCTGCTTATACATAATTGGTGGATTCACAATATATCAGATTACACAAAAGGCATTTTCCAAGGTCCCCAGTGGTCCGGCAATAATTCTAAGTCGTTTTGGGAGTTGCAGGACATCAGCCTAGCCCCCTGCGGTCAGATAAAAAAATTAACCAGCAGCAGGTACCCCCCTCATGATTAAGTTCGTCCCGAGGGCCGGAACATCGCTGTATCGTCGAACAGTTGGCAGATTCCTGAGCGCCAGACGAGCAAAAAAAACTCTCACTGAACAGTTTTGCCTCAGTTGACACTTTTTGCCATACGACGTCATTTTAGGGTCGTCACAACACCTACCTGATTTGTAGCGTAGTTTCCCAATAAACTGCATTGGAAGTTCGAACTTTCACTACAAAAAGTCACCTTATTCACAAACATGCTTCTTGAGAACCTCTGCAAGGGCCTTAAGAGATGCCACAGAGTTCCGAAAATGTTAGCATCTCGTGGCATACTTTGTTAGCTTCGAGTGACATTTGGGGACACTATACCCTTTTAGGCAAACTTAGACCAAATCAAGTCGAAAAAGATCGGGATTTCTGAAATAAATCCGGCTTCAAAGGGTTAATTACACGTACTCAATGCCAATGTCATCACAATCCTCCTCCTCAGAGCTAGACGCATCCTCCTCCGAATTTGATTCTTCACCACCAGGTTGCACCTCCCCTTCCTCAAAATCCACCACGATCTCTATGTCAGTGTCTATACATTCAAATACATCTGTTGCTTCTAGGAGAAGGTCTGTGTAGAATTCCTTTGATTCCAGCAGCAACTTCACCAATCCATGGTTTTCTTAAATAGAAGGAGAGCTGGACATTAAAATTCTGAAGTCATCAACAAAGGTAATGCACATACATCTGCAAACCAATAGTTTATGTCTGTCCAGTTAGATTAATGAAAGGCATTCGGTTTGAATTAATTCAAAGCAGGGCGTAGTACATTTGTATTAGTAAACTGAACCTGAGCTGGGAAAGAACGAAGTTGCAATCAGATCCAGATCAGCATCCACAGCCCAGATTAATTCAGAGGTAGTGCCACAGCAAGACAAGTACATGTATGCATCAACCTCCACAAATGTTGGGTAA
This sequence comes from Lineus longissimus, assembly GCF_910592395.1. Lineage (NCBI taxonomy): Eukaryota > Metazoa > Nemertea > Pilidiophora > Heteronemertea > Lineidae > Lineus > Lineus longissimus. The sequence continues at coordinate 12,631,976 of NC_088317.1, read as the reverse complement.
AAATAATTGCATGGCCACTACCTTGGTTTTTGATGGCCTCATTGTTCACGGTGTTGATTCTGTCTTCCAAGGTGTTGATTTTTTTCTTGAAGAAAAGAACAGTTGATACCATCTCTTGAATGAGCACAGGCAATTCCTCGATGTACCTGGTCATGTGTTCATGTATATCAACTATTTTCTTCTTCAAAGCAAATGTTTCTCCCTTGTTCCCTGAATTGAAGAAACAAATATTAGGACTACAGGCTAAAAGTTTCTTGCTCCATCCCTCCTACATGTACATACGAAACGCTGGTAAAAATACATGCTGGATATGTCAGAAATGTGACTATAAGATTGAGGCGCAACTTAACATTTTACTTGCAACCAATGCTACATTGCAACCAAATTGTGTTAAATGTACAAGGTAGAATGTACTTTACATCACTTGAAGACCAATGTACCAGTAAGCCTAGAGCAAAATGCCGACCCAGGCTTTAAACCTCAAATTGCTTGATAAACAACAGCTGGATCAATTTCTCTGAACAATCGAAAATGACTGCAGGACATTACCACTTGGAGTTATTTGTGTCCTGGACTTTGTGTTACATGTACTAAGTGAAGTTTGTGGGTAAATGAATATGAAGTGAATGCCAACCTGCAGGATAATGCCAAGGCAACAAATAGTCCTCTTGCGTGACTTCGTCCACAGAAACATGACAGTCTGCTTTTGAATTGTACAGTGTAACACAATGCTGAAGTTGCTTTCTCTCCTTTTCAAGACGCTTTTGTAGAGAAGCTCGACTCTTTGAAGCATCTGAAATGAAAATGATAAACTTTTAAACTGATCGATATAGCAGTGAACTCGACATGCATCGTAACTGCACAAACTGCTAATATGAAGAAAGCCCCTTTAATACTGTCGTGTTAATTGCTATCTTTCAAATCATGTCATGTTATTTAAACCAATGAACTTTATAAGAATCTGAAAAGAATGAAAGTGTGTATATAATCAAATTGAAAAACTCCCGAAGATAGGGCAGAAGGCTGGAAAACGTGGTCAACAAACTGGGTTGACCATGTCACAAGGAAAACCGTGGTGTTCTTGCAACTTCTATCTTCAGCTCCAGGCTCTGAATCACATTCTAGAGAACAAGTTGTGTTTTGATTAAAGAGCTGTGTTCCTTCAGTTATTTTTAGTGCCTGTTACATGTACACTTTGAAAACAAATTTATCTCCTATAAATATATCATACCTGATAACAGCTGACGACGCACATGAGACACAAACTGCACATGATGAACTATGTTTTCCCATTTTCCTAAGTATTGACCTCAATACTAGCTCCCGCACCTCCTCCCAACTCTCCTCTTGTCTTTGCTTCCGGTCAGCATGCGCAACAAAATGCCTTTTCTTCCATTCAGATTCAGTGCCTGGCACTTCAGTACTATTGGAAGCCCGAATCCCATTCAGAAGCTCCATAAGTTCAGCTCTCACTGTAAATTAAAAGTGCATTGATAAATACTACCGGGAAAGAAAAAAAAAGTTCCTAAGTGTTGATTCGAAAATACCATTATTTGCCTTAATCAGCAGCCAGTGTTGCCCAATTTACCTTTAAAAAAGAATAAATCATTTGCAAACTATTACCCGACTTGTGATCAACACAAAATTCAAAATTTAGATGAATCAGTTAACGTCGTTTGACCTCTGCAGCCGTAAAAAGTATGGTAGGTCAAATCGGAAACTTACTCCTTATAAAATACACAACTTGATTTGTGTCTTGGAATAGAGCCAACTAGCTGATGAATAAAAAGACCTTAAAAGACAAATCACAAACCTTGCTGGAACACTTGAAAATCGAAAGGTGCATCGATTTCTACTTCATTATTACTTGGTAGCAATTCCTCAGGAAAGTCCTTTAGTTTCTCTGGAAAAACAAGCAATTTTGAAATTAAGGCCAAATGCAGATTACGCCAGAAAAGATGCAATTTCTTCCATGGAATTTCTTACATAAAAAGGGTGGAAAAGACTAATTTTTCTGGTTTGATTTTAAAGATTGGTGAGAAATTTTAACGAGATATAGCAGTGATAGGGTTGTATTTGTAGGCATAAACCATTTGTCCAGAACATGAAATTATCAATTAATTGCACTAATGTAAGACTAGTCTAGCAGCAATATTTTTCCATGTATAAAGCCTAATTGAATATTGATGGCTCAGACGAGGTGAAGGCATTTGTCAACCAAAAACAATCTACCTGTCGTTGAGGTTTTCTTCCCTTTTCTTTCTCTTCTGGGAACTGATGGACCATCTATAGCACCATTGATGTCCCTGGATGGAGCCTTCACATATGGTTTTTAAGTTCTTTTTAGGATAGGTTTTCCTCTTTTCCCTGCGATAGGAGGCAGCCAACTCTTTGATTCGTGCATAATGCCCTGCATTCTCACCAGAAGGATTGTCATCATTACCATTGGATGATGCTGAAAAACAAACATATAAAGTGACAAATACTAATAGTCAAAACTATGACTTAGCCTAGACAAAATACAGCCTCCATGCAGGCTACACTCGATTTATGATTTTAACAAACACGAAATACTTTTTTACTGAGTTTTGTAACACCATGATTCTATCCAAATGGGCCATTGTACGATAGAGTGACAGGCCTTTCAATTACGTGGAGACCTCTACACCCTGTATTTTTTTAGCCTATTTTGGGGGACATGTTTTTTTGCTTTTTGGCTTAATTTGGGGACATTTCATCACGCCAATTTGCCTGAACAGCGATGTCATAAATCAAAGTTAGTGACTGATATCACCACATACACCTGAAAAATCATAATTTTAGGGGAAAACTTTAAAATGAGGCCATTTGGATGAGATTTGGTTATGTTAGGGGTCAAAAAACGCTTCAGGGGGTCATATTTTAAAAAAAAAAAGAAAAAAAAGACCTAATTTGGGGACATCCTGTACGGTGTAGGAATCATGTAATTGAGAGGCCTGAGTGACCTTATACAGTCCTTCGTAACTGGGAGTGCTGACCTGCCAGATTTCGGTCTCATGTTCACAGGCTTAGCGCCTTCGTTGCTCAAGAAATAGGCGAAGAACCCCCCCCCCCCCCCCACTGCGATATCAGGCTACGCCCCTGAACGTTCACGTGATACATGTTCTATGTCATTTTCGAATTGGTCAATCACTGTGCATGAGGTGACTTGTGACAAGACATCACATGGAAATAATTAATGCGATGACAGGGTAATCGGCCTGGGAAATATTGAAACGCCACAATTCATGAATTACCTCTTTTGGCAGAAGGGCAGGCACGCCAGTCTAAGTCAATGAATGTGAAATTTTGAATTTATGGTTAGGGCCAGGGGGGCGGCCTGGCCTGCCTGCCCGGCAAGCGTGGCCACACAGGGTAGGCTAGGCCTAGGGGGTGGGCATGGTGGGGGGGGGGGGACTATAGGCCTACCATTACATCAATGTGTAGGCCTATGTCAATGATGACAAATAATGATGAAGATGTCCACGCATCGAGCATTTACATACATTTACGGCAGCAGCATGGGGATGCATCTCATTAATCAATACAGGTGGTAGGCCTAGCTAGGCACGTGCCCTGCTGGGCCTGGGCCGGGGCTGGGCGACGGCCATGCATGCTTTTTTCTCACAATCTCAGATCGATTTAGGACAATTAGGTGACAAAAAAACAACACCTTGGCGACCATCTGGCTATACTGACCACCAAATTCCATGGTCAGGATATTTGATGCGGTCCTAACTGTGACATGGTCTACGTTTCATAGCCTACCGGTACTTCAAACCGTAAATAGCAATGGAATTGAGCAAAACTGAAATACTACAACACCATGAACACCATCCGATAAATCGAATGTCGCACGTTCTGTATCCCGCGAGATCGATCAGGGTTCGCCAGTCTACCTCTCTGGCTGGGCACCACCTCCACAGCTAGGAACCTCTCTGACCAGGCACCACGGATGCGCATGCTCCGTTTGGATCTATTCCGTTTCCGTTTTGATCACTTCCGGTAACGCAGGCGCATTGAAGTTGAGGAAAATATGGTGGTGCCTGGCTGTGGAGGTAACCTGCTCTCGACCATTTCAAGAGAAAAGACTATGAAATGTTCTGTTATTAACACAGTTTACCCAATATTGAACAGACTCCAAGTTTTATTTGTTCAAGTAATCAAATGTATAAGGCCAGGGACACATACAATGCTTTTTTCACTTGGTGGTGCCTGGCTGTGGAGGTAACCTACTCTCGACCATTTCAAGAGAAATGACTATGAAATGTTCTGTAATTAACACAGTTTGCCCAATATTGAACAGATTGGGTTATTGATCAGTTTGGAAGAAACTTCTTTGAAATATTCAATATTGGGTGGATTGTGGTAATAACTTTATAGTCATTTTACTTAAAAAGTCAAGAGTGGTATTCATTGATTGTAGTCGCAGTGTAAAATGTTCAATTCTCATCAGGAGTTTTTTTATTAATAGATATGCGAATGTGTCCACTGAACAAAATTGGTGCAATTCAAATGATGTCTATTGATTGATTAATAAATACATCTTTAAAACTAAATCGTGTGGTCATTTCATTACTTGGACCCTTCAGCCTGGAAATTCTTCTTCTTTGTGTTCATTTCCATCTAACAGACTCTCCAGACTTACTAGTAATCAGAAGCGGAGTTGGTGTTCGTCAGCCGGACAAGTCTCCCTCCTCAAGCTGCAAGCGTTGGGCATCTTCCCAGGATGTGCTCTACAGTCATTGGCTCGATCTGGGGGGTGTCGCTATCTCCTTATTCCTAGACAGAAGCCTGGAACAAGCTGGACATCGGGCAGCAAACCCAATATTAATGTGCTCAGAACACTTCTCAAGTAATTAGTGTTTCAGAGTGATCTATAGCCTATACCTAATACAATAGTGATGGTTTCGGGCAGGGCTTAGAGGAGGCTTAGAGTAACGAGACTAGTATATAGCAGGCCCGGGAAAGCAGGGGCGTAGGTAGCAGAGGGGGGGGGGGGGGGGGGGCAAATGCCCCCTCCCTGAGGTCACCAAAATATGTGTTTTTGGCCAAAAGATTTCATAAAGGGTCATTTTGTCCCCCAGAGAGCCTTTTGCCCCCCCCCCCGCCAGACCAAAAAGCTAGCTACGCCCCTGGCCCTGTAGGTGTATAGTATAATTTACTCTAAGTAAGGGCAGGGCAATAAGGAAAGGTGCTATGCTGCATGTAGGCCCTATTATATTCTATAACAAAGAAACCCAACATATGATTTAAAGGTGCCGGTGTAATAGAATCAGATGCCCCCTGATATTAAATGCCCTCAACAATAGAACACCGGCACCATTCAATAGGACTCTAAAGAGGCCAAGACCCTTCATCCGAAGAAGAACAATACAGGCGGGCATCAGGAAAGGGAGGGCATTTGATTCTATCACAGCGGAACAATATATCGCCCTTTTCCCACAAGAACTAATATTCCTCACAAAGGAATTCTAGACTGGACTTAAGCTGCGTTCACACTGAATACGTATTGAATGCGCATTCCGGAATACGTGCCCCGGAATACGAATCAATGTTAATTCGCATTAATTGGGGTGTTCACACACAACATGCCAATGCGCATTAACCGGTATCGCCGCCTATTGGCCATTAGGAGAACGAATCGACTCTCCTGATCAGGAGGCGCAAATGTCGCTACTACAACAGCAACATGGAGATGGATGTCCAACATGTCCAACAAGATGAGGAACAGCAACGCCGGCAAAGCTGACAAACGGAAGAAATCTGACACTACATGCACTATTGACAACGAAATGACAGATCATGCGTTCTCCATGTGCTAGAACGGAAATAACATAATGCGCATGCGCACAGGAGGGCAGCCTTGTTAATGCGCATTGAGTTGTTCACACCGAATGCGTATCGGGCGATCCGAATTCTGATGCGAATTCAATACGGTGCTGGAACCGTTTTCGATAAACCGATTTGGCATCATTCCAAAACGATTTCAGTCTGAACAGTTAATACGAATTCAGGTTTTAATTCGTATTCAATTCGTATTAAAACGCTAGTGTGAACACAGCTCTAGATTCATGGGGACCAGCATTTCTTTTACACCCGCACGCGGAGCATGAGCTGAGCTACTACTGCACGCCAACATATCAACCAACAGCACCGCCATTTCTTCAAACGGTTGGAAGTGATACTGTATTCATACTACCAGTCACGTGTGGTTCCTGGTCAGAGAGGTTCCTAGCTGTGGAGGTGGTGCCCAGCCAGAGAGGTAGGCTGGCGGAGGGTGTTGGCGAGATCTCGAAACTACTGCGCACAGGCGCGAGAAATTATATAATAGCTCAATTGCCCCCTACCCCTTCAATTCAGCTCAGGCCCCCTCGACTGACTACCTCCATCCCCCCCCCCAAATGTAAAATGATATCGTTTTTAGATTTGCTGTCGGTGTAGTCGGGGTTTGTTTGTCAGTTAAGGGGGCAACCGAACGGGGGGGGGGGGGGGTCTCTAAGTTTCACGTGCCTGTGCTGCTGTTTTAGTAGCGGCAGAGGCAGTGGCTAAAAAAGTAGCACGAGAAACGAGGATGAGCTGATATAGTTCTCCAGTAAAATGGGTTGCCGCAAATATTGACAACTTTAAAACTGTCAAAAACTTGCGTGAAGATTAATCAGAATAATTGAAGAGTCATGAAACTATATGATTACTACAAACCTAATGCAAATCTAAAACATTCATACGGGCTGGTTTTGCAAATAGATGGATACCTTTGTTTACAAAATGACGTCACTCTGACGTCACGCATAACTTAAAAGATACTTCGTTGCTATAGTTCATCATTATCCCACTGTAGCGCAATGTCTGTTTAGTTCCACCCCTGGCTGAAAGGTGGGGCAGCCTGATTTGGATCGTGGGATATGTACGTTATAAGCCACTAATACCAATCGTAGATATACCACTATTGTTTGCGGAGAATGCACTGCCCCGGGGTACAAAGCATCCCAAGGATAGGGTATACCAGGATGATTAGTTCACCTGATCAACAAAAGATACAAGGTTAAGTCTGGATTATATAGATTACACCGAACTATGAACTCATCGCTAGCCGTAACTTAAGCTTTTTGGCTCGCTTTAGCCATTGTCTTTTCTTCAACTGCAAGGACTCAGAATCCTGTCGGTTGGTGGCAGACCCAATTGAAACACGGAATCGTGTTGGTTTCTGGAGATTTCCACGTGGTCTCAAACGATAAGTGTTGGCTGGTTCCTCCTCCGCTGGGTCGAATGGGATAGTATCATCGATCTCTCTGTAAGGTGTTTCATCCAGGTCTGGATTAGGGACATCTAAAGCAGGTCCCCCATCTGGTGAATCTAAAGCAGCACCTGATGGCTCCATAACTGGACTCGGCACCTCCAGGGATCCAGGTTGGGGAGAGCCAAAGCGGCCTTTCACATCCGGCGACGTCACTTCCAGTGGCAATTCCTTGCGCAGAACACCTTGCGGTGGTGTGGTTACTCTGGGCACCTCAAAATATGTGGAGATACTCCGGAAACTCCCGAAGCGTAAACTCAACAGTGCCTTCACCTTTGACCCCTGCCCTCCGGCCAATCAATGACTTTGTTTATTTTAGATATCAACAAATAGACACGTGGACAGGGAGTCCTGGTTTTTAATGACGTCCGTCATCATCCTCACGTCTTCTGTTGTACTTATATATAAACATATATTTCCTGTCTGTACATTAGACTTTGAAAAAGGATTCAAAATATCCGAAACGTCGTCTTTACAACGTTGTAGTGTTGTTTTTTTATCAATCTTTTTATCAATCTCACCTCAAAATATGTGGACACACGCTCTATTTCATCCTCTGATTCAGAGTCAGATTCGCTTCCAGCCTCTCTGTGTCTCTCTGTATCCTGTAGGCCTACGTCTGACTGTGCCTTCTTCACCTGTGTAGTCTCCGTTTTATTTCGGCAGATTTCAGGCGACACCTCTGTCTCCCTGGCATGGAAGGGTCGCAAGTTGTTCAGATGACGACTGTTCTTCGCCTGGTTTTTCCTTCCAGTGCTACTATCCTATAATTGACTTCCGAAAGCTTTTTGATTATGCGGTATGGTCCCTTCCAGGGTTGATGGAATTTATTGACCTCATCAGGCTTGAGGTGGTGATTCCTCAAGAGAACGAAGTCACCTTCTTTGTACGACCCATCTTTCATCCTACGGTCGTAGTAGAGCCGTTGACGTTTCTGTGCTGCCTTCAAATTATCCCTGACGGTTCGATAAGAAGTTTCAATCTTTTTACGGAGGTCCTGCACATAGCTGGTCTTTTCTGGGCAAGTAGAGTCTGTCGTCCCTATCATTAGGTCCAAGGGAATCTGCATTTCTTGACCAAATGTCATGGCAAATGGAGTCTCCTTAGTTGACTCTTGAACACTTGATCTATATGCCATGAGAGCTGATGGGAGCTTTTCATCCCAGTTGCGTCCCTGCTCATCCACAAGGGTCGTCAGCATTTTCTTGAGCGTCTTGTTCATGTTCTCCACTTGGCCATTGCACTGGGGATGGTAAGCCTTTGTGCGAGTCTTTTCAATACCCAAAAGTTGGCACATCTCACCAAACACCTTTGACTCAAAGTTGCCACCTTGATCTGAGTGTATGTGTTCTGGCGTGCCAAATCGTGATATGTACTCGTTTACAAGAACTCTAGCACAGGTAGATACTTTTTGATTCCTCATTGGCCAAGCCTCTGGCCACTTGGTGAAGGCATCCTCAATCACCATGATGTAGCGATTGCCCCTTCTCGATGGCGGGTTAATGGGCCCCACGAAATCGATGTGCAACCTCTGGTTTCTTCTGCCAGCTGGAATGCTCTGTAATGGTGCCCTGGTTGCTTGCGGTGGCGATTTGCACTTCTGGCACTTTGCACATGTACGAATGAATTCTTCTACCAGACGTCTAAGGCCTGGGCGCCAACAGCGCGCTCTGACTTTGGCGTCAGTCTTCCTCATTCCAAGATGGGCACCAGCATCATGGGCCTGAACAAGGACTGGTTCCACAAGTGCTTCTGGCAGGACCAAACGGCGTTGAGTTGGCTTATCGGGAGATACAAAGTACAAAACTCCGTCGTCAATCTCCAACAACTGTCGCTGGGCCCATATTGCCCTGGTCCGTGCACTGCATCCTTTCAAGGCACTCTGTGGAATCATCATCTCATTTGCCATTACATGCTGGTAGACTTCCTTTATGTCTGGGTCTTCCACTTGAGCTTTTCCAATCGCTTCAGATGAATAATCCATCGGAACTGGAAGCGTTGATGAAGGATTTGGTGTTTGCCTCTGTTTCACGGGTTTCGATGAGCTGGGTGTCCTCGCTGCTGTTGTTGCGTTGACTGTTACTTTTGGCGAGGATGTGGGTCCACATGATGGACAGTCTCCATGCTGACGGTTTCTATGTGGCCTTCGGGACATCGCATCCGCATTGCTGTGGAGTCTCCCTGGTCTATGTTGAATTTCGAAATCGAACTCAGCGAGATGCTCAAGCCACCGTGCTACTTGTCCAGACGGATCTTTGAAGTTCAGTAGCCATCGTACTGCAGCATTATCTGTTCTCACTAAGAACTTTCTTCCAAGGAGGTGGTATCTGAAATGCTTGGTGAACCGCACAAGTGCCAACATTTCTCTGCGGGTCGTGCAGTAGTTCAACTCTCCACCCTGTAAACTCTTGCTACCATACGCTATAACCCGTTCAGACTCGTCCGACTGTTTCTGTGATAATACGGCTCCAACAGCAACGTTACTTGCATCAGTATCGAGCACGAACATTCCTGCTTTCTCAACACATGGGCCTTGACTAAAGCATCCTTCAATTTGCAGAATTCCTCACAAGCCTGTGACCATTCAAATTTGCTGTCCTTCCTCGTCAAACTATGGAGTGCTGCTGCTATTTCAGAAAAGTCCTGGACATATTTCTGATAATAGGTACAGAGACCCATAAACGATCGAACTTCAGCGACATCCTTTGGTCTTGGCCATTCTTGTACTTGCTGGATCTTGTCATTGTCAGTTCTGATGCCCTGTTTATTTACGATATGCCCCAGCCACTTCAAACTTCGACGGAGAAGTTTGCATTTGGAGGGCTTTAATTTCATGTTGGCCTTCCTCAGGCGTTCCAAGACTTCTCGCAGTTCCTCAATATGATGTTCGAATGAAGCTGTATGGACAATAATGTCGTCGAGATATACTAGACAGTATTGTAAATCACCAAGGACAAGGTTCATCAGCCTCGTAAACGTAGCCGGAGCACCAGTGAGTCCAAATGGCATTGCCAGCCATTCATATTGTTCCACACCAGAGACAAATGATGTCTTGACACGATCCTCTGGCGCTACGCCTACCTGCCAGTACCCACTGGCACAATCAAGACTGCTAAACCAACATGATCCAGCTAGTTTGCTCAGAGTATCATCAATCCTAGGTAACGGTTGGGCTGATTTCACAGTGCACTCATTCAATTTGCGATAGTCGACACACAGGCGGGAACTTCCATCCTGCTTCCGAGCCAGTACTATCGGTGCACTCCACGGTCCTGTAGACTCTCTGAACAGACCTTTTTCCAACAGGCCCTGCGTCGTCTCGTCAACGAAGTGCTGCATATGGGGTGGTACCCGTCGCGGTCTTTGTTTAATGGGCTGAGCATCCTTTGTGTCAATGGTGTGTTCGATGACGGTGGTATGCCCAAGGTCGAAGTCATCCATCGAAAAGACGTCCTGGTATTCCGCAATGAGTTTCACCAGCACTTCCCGCTGTTGATCTGTTACAGCAATGTCATCCACTTCTAGCTTTTCGAGAAGCATCTTCAGTCGCTCGGACTTCTCAGGAGAGTCCACAGGTTTGGGTGTACAAGGCGTCCCAACACTGGCTGTGGCAAAAGCTGCAGCCGAGTGCTCCTGTTTATCTCCCTCGTCGCTTGCCTCCACTTGCTCCAGATGCTGTGATTTTGAGTCCTCCTTGCTCACACTGACCTCTGCAACAGGATGTAACCACCCGATGGTCTGGTTAGTTCTGATCCTGATTGGTTTGTCAGTGAAGTTGCCAACACGGACAGGCAATTTACCATGATCTGATTGAACCAAAGTACGTCCAGTTGCGAACAATGATGGACTTCGTTTTGCTTCAACTACCCCTGGCATCAAATGACTCGACTTGGCTCCTTAAAGGGCTGTTTCCACATGAGCGTCAGCGCTAGCGTTATAACGCTGCGCATTGCGCGACGTGATACGCCCGAAAAACGCGCTGCGTAGTACGCCGCGCTATGCCTTTTCCACATGAGCGCAGGCGTCAGGCGGAACGCTGTACATTCAACGCCCGCGAAGCCGATGTACCTCGTGATCAGACAGTCAACATGGCCGATTCGGACAGCGATGTCGAAATGCTCGCTCTATATTTGTACGTGAAACGTCGAAAATCGAGAAAGAGACGCCATGACTTTTGGGTGCACGATATAAACAAGTCTCGCCGTCAATATGGTGAATATCACCATTTGGTGCGAGAGCTGTTCTCCTATGAAGACAAGTTCTTCATTTACTTCCGTATGGTGCCCGCAACATTTCATGAAATTCATGCCCTTATTAAGGATGATATACAGAAAGAAGATACCTTTTGGCGAATGGCCATTGGCACAGAAGAGAGACTATGTGTAAGGTAAGAAATTTATTTTCAATCTTCTTACATGTACAAAATAGTGTACCTTTTTAGGTCAGGACTTCTTTAAAGCAATGACCATTGCTGCTGAGACTCGTCGGTGGTCATGGGCCTGCTCACTGTGCAAGATGGAGATGGCTGATTGCTTCCGAAACATTGGCCAAATTGTTGGGAAGTGTTTTGACCACTCTGAAAAGCAGGTACAGGGTTAGATGCACTCCTCTGATGCCTATTGAAATGAACCTCATCAACAGGAAACACATGCCTCATTTGAGCCTCGTGGACAATTCCATGAATCTTGAACTTGATGTCGGCTACAGCTCGTGCTGGCAGCGTACGAACAATGTCGCCCATTGACTTCATAAATCTATCGATGTCATCAAGTTCCTCTTCGGCTGTGCAAGAGGTACATTACGGTTTTGTTGGAGTTGCTTCTTTTTCTCCGAAAAAAAATCGGAAACTACTTCGTCGAATTCATCCTTTGACTTCCGCTTCTTACTTGACGATGCCGATGGATTGCGAAAGGGTGTGGGAGTGCTTGAACGGGAAACACTACTCGCTGATGCCACAGAGACAGAGACGTCCTCATTCTCACCATCAGATGATCTGGCATCCTCTTCCGCTGCGATACCATCGTCATCAACCTCATCTAGTTCTTGGGTATCTTGACCAAGGTTGCTTGTTGTTCTGTAATAAAAGATTCAATGACATCAATGTTTGGCAAACACACGAACGCTGATACATTCAAGATATTTAATTTGTCGTGGGCGGTCGTTTGATGTCGATTATTTGTACGTACTCACGATCATCCAAGGAAGGCTTGAGGAACTCTAGGAGCCCAGCAAACTTGTACTGGGTCACTGCCTTTGCTGCTTGTCCGCTATTTGTCTTCGTGGCATTTAGATATGTAGTTATCCCGTACTGTCTTCCATTTTTGTTTCACTTCCTTGACACCTAAAAAAAAAAAAAAACGTTTATATTTGTCTACGTTTGTCTTTTCAGGTTCCTGGCAACCGGTGACTCGTATTCCACCATTGCATTCAGCTACCGAATTGGCATAGCCACGGTTTCTAAAATAGTCGTCGAAACATACCAAGCCATATGGAACCGACTGCAACCTCTCTTCATGGCAACACCAACGAATCAACTATGGTCAGAAATCGCGGAAGGATTTCAAGACAACTGGCAATTTCCTAACTGCTTGGGGGCGCTAGACGGGAAACACGTGGTCATATTTGCTCCTAAGAAATCTGGAACTATGTTCTTTAATTATAAGAAGACATTTTCTGTAGTGCTTCTCGCATTGGTGGACTATACTGTTTTGTGGTGGTTGACATTGGGTCGTATGGTTCCAACAGCGACGGTGGAATTCTAAAGAAAAGTGAACTGGGGAAAAAATTGGCAGACAACAGGCTTCAGATCCCAGAGGACAGGCCCCTGCCAGGATTCCCTGATACAGATAAAGTTCCCTATGTTATCGTTGGTGATAACGCCTTCCCGTCCGGGGAACACCTCATACGTCCGGTACCTGGCAACCACCTAGCTCATGATGAACGAATTTACAACTATCGGCTGTCGCGGGCTAGAGGAATATCAGAAAACTGTTTTGGTATTCTTGTCGCACGATGCTGTACCATCGGAAGATTCCCTTGCAAACAAATAACGTGGATCATGTAGTCAAGGCCACCTGCATTCTGCACAACATGCTGCAAATGAAAGGGATCCCAGCTCCACCACCCCCTCAAGATCCAGCATTGCAAACCAGCCAAAAAGACAACCAGAACGCCACGATTATGAGAGATCGAGACAGGATCGGGGGCAGGCCACCAGTTGAAGCACTTGCTGTACGAGAAAAATACAAGCGCTATTTCGTGTCTGCTGTAGGATCTGTGCCTTGGCAAGATACCTATTAATTTGGTCATGCAAACTAGATCGGACAAACTCTTCTGACATATGCCTATCTGTAGTAAATATGTGAATAACTGATTTTCATCATGTTTTATATACTTACTGTTAAATCCAACTCTATCTTAAATCGTTCTCCAGATGTCATCCTTTTTGAGATAGAGCGTCTTTGAAAAATTCTGAACTCTTGTCGTATAGACCAGGATTTTTCTCCACCTCCACAATCAATTTTTCAATTTTCCTGTCCACTTCGCTCCTTCCCATGTTGACGGTTTGGAAGTTTTCGGCAAGATGACCAAGCCATTGATGATCACATGACATAATTCATTGAAATAACAATAGGTTTATCAATACTCCGCTGAATTCGCTTGGTAAATCACGCTGCGCTACAACGCTCGAATGCCCAAAGGAGCATATAGGCGTTCCGCGCTGCGTGGTCAAAGCGTCGCTTTGTTAGCGCAACGCTCATGTGGAAAGGGCTCTATGGAAATTCATTGGAAGGATTTTAAAGCGCATTACGCAGCGTGATGCGCGGCGTTATAACGCTAGCGCTGACGCTCATGTGGAAACAGAAGCAAGTTTCCCAGGCACAATCATCTCTGTCTGGGCTGGTATGGTTACAGATTTTCCCAGGGTTATCCGGCAGAGTTTTGGCTCCTCCATCTGGCGGCGCAACGGAATTTCTTGATCACTAACATTTAAGGTGGAATTATCATATCTAATAGCACACTTATGTTTTAAGAAAAAGACACTTCCGAGCAGACAGGAGTGCGATAGATTCTCGACCACAACAACAGGATGATTGAAATCGAGGGAACCAATCTGTAAACAAATGTCAACAACTCCAACGATCTTCAAATCTTCTCCTGCAGCTGACTGGAGAGAACCGTCTGCTGGTTCTAGGGGTCTTCCAAACGAATGACAGGTCTCCCATAATTCGTGACTGATGATTGTTACAGCAGCCCCTGTATCTATCAGAATTGGTGTAGACTGGCCGTCGACTGTTCCACTGATGTACAGGCTGCTGTCAGTCAACTGAATACTCCCGATCGAGGCTGGCTGTTGCTTAGGTCTTGGTACAAACACACTGGCATCGGGGTTCAAAATCGACTCTACTGACATGCTTTTTTCAACCTTTTCACAGACGATCTCAGCATGTGGGGCACCTACTGTTGCTCCAGGACTGGTTTGCCTCCCGCCAAATCCCTCTACACATACCCAAAGTGTCTCCAGGCTTGTGTATGATCTTCACATTTAAGTGTTGGGGTGTGAAAATGTAATGGCGCGAAGATACATACACGGCTCTAAAGCAATCCGGATACTAGGGCGGGGAGGGAGGGGAAAGCCAATCCACTGCAGTGGCTCCAGAGCCTGCCATCATACACAGGGTTTACATTAACCTGTACACGCCAAACTGTCTTCCTTCTGGGTGTCCATGCGAGACGAAATACAGTTCGCTCAATCACCGCCAGGATACACTTTGGATCTGCACATACCCAAAGTGTCTCCAGGCTTGTGTATGATCTTCACATTTAAGTGTTGGGGTGTGAAAATGTACAGGCGCGCACGCCCGGGCTCTCAACCATCCCGGAGAAACATGCCCTACTTCATAACTCCTTTCCCAATACTTAAACAAAATTAACTAATTAATCCGCCATAATTAATTATTAATTAGGGACTAATTAGTCCGGAATTCGAAAATAAGGTAACGAGAAATTGTAACTTAAATTCTAACATTGCTTTATTATAAGAACTCAACACTGTATTTTAAATTCCACAGAAGATTACACGGTATGGTTTTAGTATGATGATGCATGTAGCGAAAAGGCGAGGCCACACTCTAACCAACACAATCATGCAATAATTACAATACGAAAATGCATAAAAATATACATCGAAATCTGCTCAAGGGAACGCTGCTGGGAAATTATCAACATCGCCAAACTTACTGTAAAGTGTTTTAACCGCTTCTGGCCGACGAGAACTGTCAGCCAGGGCTTCGGACACATTAGCCGCTTTTACCAAAATATCTGACCGACTGTAGTACTCTGCTGATGCCTCTGTGAACCAAC
Organism: Lineus longissimus; assembly: GCF_910592395.1. Taxonomy (NCBI): domain Eukaryota; kingdom Metazoa; phylum Nemertea; class Pilidiophora; order Heteronemertea; family Lineidae; genus Lineus; species Lineus longissimus. Next base: position 12,616,297 of record NC_088317.1, on the reverse strand, counting down.
CAACATGAGACATTACTTCCGCCGGGCTTGAAGCTGCCCCCGACAGAAGCAAAGTAATGGAGCAGCCGGCTCTTAAGCCGTGAGGGGTCTCACCCTGGTTGATTCCCAATGTATTTAGATAAATCTTTAATCTATCGTAAATTGCACTGTACGAAATAGGCGCATCCAACACTACACCGGCTTCTGAGACTGGACGGAATAAATATCCGACCGTAAGATCCACTCCCCAGGTTTGTGCCTTGGAGATATACTGCTGAACTCCCTTTACCGGGCAAATAAGATGATTTGGACATTCTTTAACAATGAGAATGAGAGATTACAAGACCTGATCCATCGGGTAAGCGTTTAACTTCCTGTGTTTTTAAAATTCCCAAATCACTCGCCCTATCCTCGGCAAAGAACTGCATCTTGAGAAAAGCTTGGTCTCTGGACAAAACGAATTGCTCCCTAAGGGATAGATCTGGTCTTTTAATCTGGTTATCGATATATTTTGAAATAGCTTGAAGCTTATCCATGAACAAGGGTTTTGCCTGCTTGGCAACTACGTGCGAGAAACCTTGCTCTCGTTTGACACACTTCAAATACGATTTCACAGGAGGTGAATCAGCCGGATTCCCAACCCCGGAGAAAATATCCCACGTGCTGCCCCTGTCGGTTTCTTCAGAAATAATGGATTTCAGGGACCGGACTAATCCTTCTAACGTACCGAAGGCAAGACGGGTAGGACACCCACAGTGGAATTTACCATGATGCCCGAGGAATATACAGGAAGCATTATGGATCTGTGTCCTACCGGCTTTGTCTTTCCATACTAAAAATCGTGTTAGATCTTTTGGAGAAACCCGTTCCAGGGTTGGCCTCTTAGGCAGTTGTGCCAAAAATTGCAACAGCTCGTTTTTTAGGGATTGCCTTTTCTTCATAAGGGGGGTTGCGGAAGCCGCCTTATCCAACTCCTGGAGCCGCTTGTCAATTGCCCCCATGTCAACGCTGATTTTCTGAAATAATCAAGATTAAAGCGTCATCCACAGAGTATATTCGAAGGATATCGCACATTATGATGTGCAGCTAATTCGAAAAGCCATTAATGGCCATCTCAAACCGACGTTATCTCTGATGAACCCCTGCTTGGAGGGATAATATACTACGCCCTTTTCTCCTTTAACCCCAAGGCAAACCTGTGAAATTATCCTGGGCTTTAATAGTGGCCACCATATTGGCGCGGGTGACGTCATGGGTAGCACAAGCGTGCAAACTGGGATTTCCTGCTGGATCAAAAACTGAATAAGGGGTAGAATGACAGCGATAGGTGGGAAAACGTAAGGATTTAGCTCCTTAGCTATTTCCTGGGCGAAAACATTTTGACCCGCTGACAGAGGTGAAGGGTGCAGGGTAAAATGTCTCAAAACATCGCCCTGTATTGAACGCATTGCATTTGAGTCACATGCCATGAGGTCTACTCCGTGCGGGCCATAGAGTAACTCCAATTGGAACCATTTTTCACTTGCCAACATAGTGTCCTGAGCTGAAATCGCCCTAGAAGGAGCATCTGCTGGGTTTTCTGCCGAAGAAATGTACTGCAAACGTAAATCAATATTTCATTGCTGAGTAAGATGAAACAATTTTATGAGCATTTCATTTAAGGCGTTGTCCTTGCAACCCTTGTTATTCCACGACGAAACTAGGCTTGTGTTATCGACTTTAACGTCTACCCGGTGGTCTTTTATATTTGTACTCAATGCTAAGAGGGAAGAATAGAGGGCGTCGGCCTCTTTGACATGAATCGGCCTTATATCATCTGCAGCCCAATAATCACCTAAAGTATGACCAACCTGTGGCCCTGATAGAGTGACCGCGCCATAGCGATATCCCGAAGCATCAGTAGCCAGAGCGTAATGTAAATGTTTTTCTGGTCTCCAAGAAAAATGCCCATGCCAATCATCCAAAAATGCCCAGAATTGTATCTCGTCCCGTAGGGGGCCAGAGATTGGGATGGTTTTACTGTTTTTCGAAGCTTTGGCTATTGCGCTAAACAACTCTCTCGTAAATAGTTTTGCGGCCGGAAAAACCAACATCATAGAAATGCATTTACCCGCGAATCTTTGTAGCGTTTTAAGGCTGACGAAGGGCTGACGAAGAATTTCCTCGCGCAAAACCTTAAACTTATGTTTCTTATCAGATGGCAGAAGAAACGCCTGCCTGCTAGAATCTACTAGAAACCCTAAGGACTTGAGCGCCATCATAGGTTGCAAAACACATTTTGGCAAGGAGAACGTGTAACCTAGTTCTGTAAGGATATATAATACCAAAAAGACCCAAAGCAAAGGAATGCTTGACGCGTCAATATTCTTAGGGACCACGTAGAATCTGTCGTCAATATACTGGATGGTTGGGATCCCCAAATGTCTTAAGAAGGTTGTAGCTGCATAGCCTACAGTTTGATAAACATAAGCCGATGATTTCCATCCGAACGGAAGCGTCGTACAAACTAGGTACCAACCTGCCCATTCCATGGCAAAATACGTTTGCGAAGTTTGCGATAATTTAATATGGTCATACCCCGATTTCTCATCAGTGGCAAACATGAGAGCATCTTTGTGTACCAATCGCGGTACTTCTTTCAATGTATCTAATGTGAAGGGAGAATCCTTAATCCACAGGTTAAGGAATCTCTGGTCATTGCATAATCTCGGCTTTGAAGGTTCAACTACCAAGGGCATGACTACTTTAGGGGGCGGACACTCCCCAACTTTACCCCAAACTCTGACTGAACCTGCTTTGATTCTATCATTCAAGGTTTCGGAAATAAAAGCAGCTTGTTTCTGACAATGGACAGAGTTAGGGAAAAAAAACTAACTGGGGGTTCGTTTGAATTGTATTTCTGACCCTTGAATTCACCCTTAAATGGCCTAAAGAAAGAATGCACATCAACCCCTTTTTCCAACCAAGTGTGAACCATCTCGCTCTCTGGGAAATCGTTCATTATGGAACTCCAAAGTTCAATATTTTGATGCAATTGTCCAGCGACAAAGTGTTCAGGGTCCCTTAAAGGCAAAGTGTCCAAAGGCACCGGAGTTTTTTGCAGAAGTAATACATCATTTACAACCTGATTGAGTTTGAATTGTTGAGCTGTGAAGTCAGGAGAAGTTTCCCCAATGGTAGTCCAAGACGCCTGTAACCTCTTGACCTTTTCGGCAGCAATTGGATTAAATTTCACCGCATATTCCCATTCTGGAATCTCTGGCTTAAAGTGCCCCAGTGAGATAGTAGGGGGGGATTCCTGCAAGAACCAAAATAAAATGTAGAAACATCTCATTACAGGCGTATCAGACTAACAAAGGGAGAACTTCTCCTAACTCACAGCTCGCGCGAACTAGGTCCGCAAGGGGTAAGATCCCTTGAGCTGAGAGAGAGGAAGATGTTCAAAATCAAAATTGCTTTACTTATTAACGGTTTTCTAAACAATACACTTATACCACTTAGCGTACCGGACTATTTTACCTTAGACCTATTTCTTGTTGTCAAATTGGGCCTTTGCCAACTTCATCTTTTCACATTCTTTGTACCAATGCCCAACCTCACCGCAAAAATTACATGGGCCCGGGTTATTTCTAGCATAACCATAACCGCCATAACCCCTGCCGCGACCTCTACCTCTCCCGCCATATCCCTGACCGTAAGCGGCACCATAGCCACCAAAGCCAAACTGATGCTGGGGAGGTGGGGGAGGCTGCGCGTAAACATGCTGAAGGGGGGAAGAGGATACGGCAGAAGAGGTAACCGGTGGAGACTGTGACCTGGAACGAAGCGGCTTTTTTACCAACTTTTTGGCCTTTTTGCACTTGGCTAAAGCTTTCATTATTACGTCAGACTGGCCTCCACCCAATGCGGAAAGACAAAAAGTGGGGATATCAACAGTATCTTTGAAACGTTCAGCTTGTTTGCCGAGCTCGTAAAAGAGGTGCAAATCTTTGTGATCTTGGTCCTTGGCGCACGCCACTAGTTCGTCTAAAGTGGCTAGGATGAGGGTAACGTTGGGCTTTACTTGTAAGGATAAATTCCTCACCTTCCTCAGGACTGCCTCCACCGGTTCTGCCTTTCGGTTCTTTTCTCTCTTTTCTAGTTCTAGAATTCGTTCCCGTAAACGCGGCGCGGTTTCCTCATCCTGTTCTTGACGGTCGAGGCGAGGGGCTTTGGCTACTGGTGCTTCGTCTTCATGCAATTGTTGTCCAACGGGCTGTCCATACTCGTTCGCAACCACAATGGCCGAATGTAGCAGCAGGCGGAAGTTGCCTACCGAATCTTCTCGACCTGACATTCTGAAAAAATCTACCGCATCTTCACCCGTGAGTTCCTGAAAGGCTACTGCTATGTCGGGGACGTCCAATTGTTCGGTAGGGCGGTTGAGGCGTATACGAGCAAGTGGGTCCGGGAGGTCGTCGTCCTTGAAACGGGCGAGAAGCTTCAAAATGGGCAGCAAATCTCTGCCCACTAATGAGTGCCTTTTCCGCAATAATATGTTATTGGAAGCCATGACAGAAAACTTCTAGGAGCGAAGCAATCTAGCCACGGCCTAGAAGGGAGTGAAACAAGATTGCCACCAGACCTGAATTTAAACTCACGCCCAGAGATTATGAATGGGATTATAAAACCAGTTGAAAGGTGTAAAAGCCAGTTAACAAAGGATCTCCGGCGTGCACAAAAGGGCGTGTCACGTAACACGAATCACGCGGCGAGCTTGACGGGAAAGCGCATGTGCGCACCCAACCCTCGATATGTTACATAATGTAAAACCTAATGTTTTGCTGCCCTAGCAGACCTATTTCCATAATGCATTTACCTATGCATTTCCTATACCTCTGTATACATGACCAAACCGAAATGGCCGCCATACCAAATAACCAAACTGCCAAGTAACCTAAAACTTGGAACCTTCACTATAGCTTTATAATAGCCCTTACCGAACTCTAAATTTGGCAAAAGGACGAGCACAAACTTAGAAACGGGATAGCTGTATAGAAAATCTAAAATAGCGAGAAATAGGCAAAAAACGGAGATAATTACCTGAGAGCGCACAAAAAAGCCAACCGTAAGGTGAACATGCGAGACGAAATACAGTTCGCTCAATCACCGCCAGGATACACTTTGGATCCTGAGCGTTTCCCGACTTTGGGCAATCCTTTGATATGTGTCCTTTCTGGTGGCAGGAGTAGCACTCCACGGCTGGGCAGTTGCGTGCCTGGTGGGCCTTGCCACCACACCGTCTAAACCCTCCTCCCCCATATCCACCGGAATTTCTGGACGGCTGTTGTTGAGATTTTTGTTGTTGTTCCAAGGTTGTTATCCTGTCGTTCATCTTGGTTAATAACTCAAGGACTTTGGCCATGTCTGAAGGGCCTGATGCCCCCTTATCTACTACTTGCGGTGCTGCACTGGCCACTTTAGGCTTTAGTTTTGCGGAGTCTTTATTACTCGCCTCACGGTCTGCCCCTTGCTTCAGGACCAATTGTACTGCTTCCAGCTGTCGAACTTTACGGATGGCTTCGCTTAAAGTTGTCGGAGAACTCATCAAAAGTTGCTGCTTGACAGCCTCCACCGCCGAAACACCAATCAGAAATTGATCAAGGGCCATTTCCCCTTGCAACTCAACACCACTAGCAGAGTACGCGTTCAAAGAAAGCTCCTGAAGGGCATCAGAAAATGACTCAAACGATTCTGATGGCTTCTGCACCCGAGACCTCAATCTCAACTTATAATCTTCACGGGTGGTGTTGTGAAATCTCTTGGTCAGCTCTCCACAAAATTCCTCATACGACATGCTATGCACCAAATGCAAATTATCTACGGCTACATAAGCTTGGTGGTCTAGGCGAGAAACTAACTGTTCTCGGCGCTCTGCGGCTGGAATCTTGGTCAGAGTGGCAAAAGTATTGAATCTTTCCAGCCATATTCGGAAATTCTGGCTAACCTGATAATTTTTTGGCGCCTGTACCTTGGCCTTGCTGGTATAGGACTGATCGGTACCACTGGCTGAGCTAGCTGGGGTCAATTGCGTCTTCATCAAGTCGGTGAATGTTGCCAGGAATGTTGCCATTGGGTCATTTCCAGTGTCCGCACCAGGTGCTCTCGGCGATCCCCCAGGCCTACCTGTACCACTGGCATCATCACCATTTCCATCGCCCTGCCAAGCACCAGGTCCCAAAAGCAACCTAGGGGTCAGCCCCCTTCCTCGGCCTGGTCCACTTGGGGTTGCCATATTATTTTAGAACAAGTTGTAGTCTGTGTAGACACCCTCAGAACAGTACACAGAAACAACAAATCTGGACACTTACAATATTCCCCCTCTTTCCTCGGTACTAAAGTAGAGTATAATGGTATCAAGCTTGCACTGACATTTGTGACAGCATGAAGAGATTGCGAAAAACGTTTATTTACAAGGCGTCAAAACATAATATCGCAATATTGTTTCAATACAAGGCGTTGAAACTCATGTAGTCAACATCAGTCATGCGTGCTCAAACACAATGCAAAATCAAATGGCAATGACCACGTGTTATCGATCAAAATCATGGAATAACTTTATTTTAGAACAGCCTATAATCCAAAACACGCGGGCGCTACTGGCGTTATTGACGAATTTACAGGCAAAATATCATCAACAATAGTGCCACTGTGGCTTCACTGGCACATGAACATATCAGTACTAATAAATCACACACAGTACGGCCGCTACGAAGCTTGTAAACATGACAAAACTTTAAAGGAGTTCACAGATTTTCGGAAATGCAAGACGCAGCATCCGTCATCACAATTTACATGTCAAAATACATATGGCGCCGACCGTATCTCAAAACCGAACGTGATCTGAGCGGCAAAATCACCTTTTTCGGCGTTGATTCCTAACCGAATTATCCCATAGCTGTTACCAATAAAACGTCCGGCCTTTCTGCTTGCCGGTTAACCGGGAACTTACTTAACATAAACTTTTAGAATTCGGTAATTCTTTATTGACTTCTAGTTTAATACAAAACAAGCGCTCACTTCAGACTCTTTTTTCGAGTCCGGCCACTGCCACCCCGAGGCTATCGGCCAGTGGCGCCAACTCGGGACAGTCACTGGAACTGACCAGACCAGACCATTACATAACATACCTTCCATCTGCCACGCGAGGTTGGGCGTAGTTTTGCGTGTATCAATTATGCTCGTCTAAATTCTAGAACATATAGCGAAAAAATAGCCGCGATGACCCCATGTTTTTACATCCAATAAAGAAACTAGATGCATTTGGCCATCTGTTGGTGATAATGTTATTCCCAAATCATTCATTTTGAACCGATTTATACCCGTTTGAAGATCGCACACATCTTGCCATTTCTTGTTCAATTACTTACCATTTTCAGGATCCAGTGGTGTCAAAGGTGGCGCCACCTATCGGTGCACTTATGAATTAAATGCAGTGAAAATGCTGTAGACTTCTTCTCTGGATTCATACAAACCCATAAATGTATAGATTATGTGCCAAGAACTGAAAGACTACTTCGTGTCGGTTGCCCGGGGCCAATTTGACGCTGCCCTTGACACCGTCCTCCGCATTGTGTAGTGCCACCCATTAATAAAGTCAGCTGGGACGAGATTGGCAGTTGGGAGGGTATAAATCGTGGAAGAAACGCACCCGATTTCACGCGGTACTTGCACAGTGATTCCACGGTTTAGTACTGACTACTCCAAGGTTTATCACTGGTTCCAAGCTTTATCACCTACCCATCACAATAGTGTCCAGCGACCTCTGGCTATACAATAGAATACGATAGGTCAGTGACCACAATGCCTAGACTGCCAGTTGGTTGGGTGAAGTCCCACAATAGGAATAGAAATGTATTGACATGTAAATACTTTATTCTCGGTTTTAAACGACCAGTTCAGTGTGTAGTTTGTCAAGCCCCTTTTCAACAATGAGGCGGTCATAATCCAGAAGTATTAAATTTGAACTGCACGCACAAAACCAGAGCGTCCCATGCGGCAATAGCAAGAAAATCAAACGATCGAAAGGTCCTTCTGAATACGGCCTGAAACACGATAGACCTCCAAGGCTTCGATGCGCTTAATTTCAAAAACCAGCAAGCCACAGGACGATGCGGACAGTCTCCCTCGGAGAATTATGGAAGAGAAAAAAATCAAATTCTTTTCCAGGGATTCGAAGCCGGGAACTCGGGCTCAGAATACGAAGGCAGTAACCGTCAGAGCTAAATGGGCTTTCTTGTGAACTGCTGCCAGTAAATATATTTTATATGAATGTTGATTATGCTTTATTTTTGAGAGATGAACCACAAATTTTCTCAAGTACATGTACTAGAAGAAGACACCAAGACAAAGGTGAACATTGCTAAGAGAAAACGTAGACTCCGCCTACATAATCACGCATAGCAAAGAAAAAAAATGACTTTGTCCTGCAGTTGCCCACTGGAAGCCGCTCAAAGATGTTGAACAAAGATTACACACAGATGTTTGCACATTCTATAAAGGCGTATAAAACGACAGGCATTTCAACCAGTCCAGTGGCCTTGAGGATAAGAGTGTTGGCAAATAAAACCAGAGGTCTCGAGTTCGAGTACCGATTAGAGGGCCTTTTTCTTTTTTTCTTTCAGAATTCTCGGCGAAGGTCCGCATCGTACCACGGCTTGCTGGTTTGTGAAATCAAGCGCATCGAAGCATTGGAGGTCTATCATGTTTCACGCCTTATTCATAAGGGCCTTTTGGTCGCTTGAATTTCTTACTATTGCCGTATGGGGTGCTCTGGTGTTGTGCATGCAGTTCAGCTTTAAGCTAGCAGGAAGAGGTGGGCGTTTGTGGTTTATGAGTGTGAGGGGGTATAGTGGTGTCTGTTGACTGTGCTTTAAGAGAGACTACGCATGATGCCAGTCTCTCTTAAAGCACTAAGCATGATACCTAGTCTCTTTTAAAGCACAGTCAACAGACATGTGGTTTCAGGATTAGGTCTTTCATTGTAACAATGCGAAAATGTAAGCAATTTTGGTTAGGTCCGTCATAACATAGAGTGACTCAACCACTCTCTTGATTACAGCGGCCTCCTCAGCGCCACTACGCGGGGCTTAATGGTATCAGGCTAAGTAGCTCCGTGCGATATGCACCATTCTGGGAAAACTCAATGTGGAAGTATGCTCATTAGCATAATCTATTCTTAGCTCCAGCTCAAGGTAATCTTGCGCAGTGTTTCTTCGGCGCAGATACATTGTGGTGGAAAACGTCTAGGTCTAGTACAATGAACGCCTGGCTTGCGCCAGACTAATAAGTGAAGAAGGTCTGGCTGCGCGAGACTACTGTGATAAAAATGACCATTGCAGAGACTCTGTGACGTAGGCAAATCCTTTTTACAATTAAAAATGCTCTCAAAAGACGATAAGGAATGATTGTTTATTAACATTTCCTGAACTATATACCTTCTAATTATCACTTTACATAAATAGGTTGGCGTTAGGTCACGTGCCTTTTCGTTTGATACCTAAATAAGGGTACGTTCTAAAAACGTACCCTTATTTAGGTATCAAAATCAATAAATACCGAACGAACGGATGGATCTTCAAACCCGTAGAGTGTGCGTCATTGCACTTTTCTGTAATTCTAGATAGTTAGGGTTTCCCAAGGTCACCGCGGTCTGGAAGTTCAAGCTCGAGATATTATCTACCTTGTACCATCAGCTTACACAGGTGTTTACGATGTTTAAGAGAAAGCGTGGGCTATGTTAGCTCCAACAATTGCACTACGAACTATCTGACTATGGCAAGATGACCAGATTTTGACATTGCTTTTGGCTAAAATTAGGAATGAATTGGAGATAGAAGTTGTTTGGCTATAACGCTTACAGGTTTTACAAGTTGTCCGATAGTGGTTTCTTAAAGGGTAACCTGATTGTGTATATGAAATACACAGAAAGAAAAATCGATCTTAACTTGAAACAAAATTGTCTTGAACCGTTTGTCCCCAGGGCAAGATTAGTTGGTCTCAAGTGGAGATAAGAAGAGTCTTGAAGGTCTGCCTCTCGAATCGAGACTCTTTCATCGCGATTCAATTTCAAGACTCTTTTATCTCCAGTTGAGACAAACGAATCTTGCCCATGGGGACAAACGGTTCAAGACAATTTTGTCTCAAGTTAAGATCGATTTTTGTACTCCATTCAAGATAGCGACGTCTTCATTTGACAAATAGCCTTCCCGGCTGCATCCTTTTTTACCGCCCCTCCTACCTCTGGGCGGTAAAAACGCCTGATATCATCAGGATGTCCCTGCTGGTGGAATGAAGTTCACCCGAATACTCATTTTACTTAAAAAATTACCTTTATTTTAAAATCGTTTCAAAACTTGAACAAACATTTAATGTATTAAGGGGACCATCCATTCATTATGTACGCAGGAAAGGGGGAGGGGTCTAGCAAAAATATCTGATGCATGTACTTTCTCTGTACATTTTAGTAACAATTTTGTACAGCTTAGGGGACTCATATTCGAATTCTATGCGTAGTTAAATGAATGACCCCCAGACATATTTATACCTCAAAAATATGAAAACGTTGTAGCACAGTCTTTGGATATTGTGGTCATTCACCCAGACACCGGCTTCAATATGAATCATCAAATATCCTAATCAGATGAAAATATTGACAAATATGGCAGTTATTTTTCCTATCTATAAATCACTACGCATTACAATCCAATACTCCTGATGCACTTTGCTCTAAAAAATTATTGCCACCATGCAGTACCAAACACTTGATAACAGAGAGGTTCTGATTGACTCCTACTCAGACTCCGATTAATTTGGAGTGGGAGTTGGGCCAGATCTGAACCTCCCTGTACCGTACTTTATTGTGTTCCGAGTCAATGTCAAAACGACTGTACATTAATATTATGGCGGATTATGTCGGCAGAATTGCTATCAAAACTTCAACATGGACAAATCTATAGGCCTAGTTATGTTTGCCATAACCGTAGCCAGAATCACTTATCAAAAATATTACTGATCAAAATTATCAGACTATTGCACACATTTTGGCAGACCTAAATGTATGCATCTTGGCCACAACCACACAGAAATTATACAAGATTCCTCATCAGTTCTCTAAACAGAAACAATCACCTTTGCTTCATTACCTAAATGTATGCATCTTGGCCACACCAACACAGAAATTATACAAGATTCCTCATCAATTCTCTAAACAGAAACAATCACATTTGCTTCATTAAGCCTGACATACACTTGGAGCATTTTCTATGCTTGATACATATTATCATTTAAAATAGGCTTGGCCCACGGTGAAATCTCACTTGCTCAGGAAATCATGAGTCTACAAGATCGGGGTCCCTAAATCTTTCGAATTTTTCAAATTATTGATCAAAATTATCAGACTATTGCACACAACTTGGCCGGGCAGACCTATGCATCTTAGCCACACCCACACATAGATTATTCAAGATTCCTCATCAATTCTCTAAACATATGACCAACAAATGAAACCGGCAGAGAGCACTGTTCTGTGCAACTCGTTCCATCTTGTCCGGGAGCGTGTGAAGCTTCATTGGCAGCTTCTGGTCGTCGAGCACACCCAGGAATACTCTCTGGAGAAATATCAAGGTACACTTGATTGGTGGTGGGTAGTTAATATTGAAAATATAATAGGAAGCCATCATTAGCTTCACCGCTTCAGCCAACGAACCGACCACCAAGAACTCTGTGTCATCAGCAACGAGCCGATATTCCTTAGAATCAAGAATAACCCCATCAGCAATAATATGTGGGAAGGGAGTTTTGGGTGCCTGAAAAAGAAATAATTTGATGAAATTTTATGACCCGACCTCCTTTTAGATCCCTGAAATAGATTTAATTTGGCAACCATCAGCCAGGACAGCTCTCAGGTTTGTTAAGTGGTTTCTTGCTTCACCATCTGCATCAATGATTCTGGAGGACACGCATCATGGTTGAACTAAACTTAGCACAAAAAGGACGACGTGTAGGAGGTTGGCATCTCATATGTTATGTTGACCCCTGATCACTAGACCAGTGGGGTGCAGGGTTAACATTGAGCACTGCATCCCTCAAATCTACTGGTGTCCTTTAACTGGCATGTACAGTACATCATTTTCCGATGATGAATTTTGAAGACCATATTTTTAAAGGATTTATCTTGGACCTTACCTTTTCTTCCTTGGCAACCAGCCAAGAAACATCCTCTTTTAGCAAGCATGCCAATTTAATTAATGACGCTTGGATTACTGCAAAGGTAAAGAGGCATTTTCAAATGTAATTTGTGTCCCGGATAGTGGCAGATGAAACTAATTCAGTACCAGTAGGTACTAATTCTTGGAACCACCCATCAGTTCCATCAGTGTGAATGACCAGGTTAAGGGTTGATATGGGCTCTTTACAGGGAATATCCAAACCATAATTGCAATTATCAATAACTTACCTTCAGAGTCATCAGTCAGACGCTGGAGGTCCTCCTTCGTTTTCCCCTTGGCAGGAATTTGCAAAATCCTCCCCCCCCTTATTGACCAGGGCGAGGTCAAACTCGTCTAAATATCGGTCACTAATTCTGTAGTACTCCTCTGCAAACTGAAACAAAAGCAAATTCTTAAAATCCATTTTTCAACCTTTATTCATATGAGGAATACGTGATGGCAAACCCCTTTCCCCAGTTATTAACTCTGACACTACAAGTCAACTGTAGAGCCTGGGATAGGGCAACCTGTGCACAATCTTACTCCCATGACAATGCATGTAGATTGCGGTGGATGTGGGAAAACCACAGACTAGCTCTCAAACACAAATGAAGAGAAAGAGGCACACCAGCGGTTTGTTCTTGAAAGAACAGACAGTTCTTGATATGGGATAAGTTTTCACAAGGATGCCAAAATTTTTCTCTTCCCAGGAAGGGTCGTTTGTTGCTTCCATTCATTGACTCAATTTTTCCCTGATTGACCAAATCCAAGTAGCCTTTTAACCCTTGACACATACACCTGAAATGTAGTATTTTAGAATACACACCTCTTTGGCAGTGAAGAGCGACGGGTATTGCTCTTTTATCTGCTGTACAGAGTAACCTTCAGTTACAACAAGCCTCCGACGATCCGCAAAGGTACGGTCCATCAACACCTTCATCTTCGTTTGATCCATGTTCTTTTTAGTCGCCTCTACCTTCATCCATTCCTGGAACATAAATGCAGCAGCTTTAGTTTATTGCATTGACTTTATCTGTGTGCAATTAATGCCTATGGGATGCAGTATTATCAAAATGCAACCCCAACAGTCCATCCTCCGTGACATCTGGTAGGCATCATAAATGGTTGTTTGAGATTTCCGGCAATAACACCATCCAATTCAAGAAATCACTATGCGTGTGTGGGGGGGGGGGTTGTAAAGTTAACAAATCCAACACTGAGGGGGTCATGAGACTAAAGATGGCCACCAGCAAATGCCAAGCCACAGTCTGAAAAGTTGATATAGTGTTGATACAGTGCACACAATCTCTGGGCTCACCAAGTAGAAGAATTAGGCAGTCATCAAGCATGGGAAACAAACAATTTACCTTATGCTTGGCAATGGTTGCCTCACTTTCTCCAGGCGGTGATATAGGTAAGAAATTGGGCAACGACCATGGACTTGTAGTGGTACTCTCGGCACCAGTGGCAGATGTGGTGGCCTTTTGAGTCGTCTTCGTCTTCTTCTTCTTCGCTGCAACTTCTTCAACATCACTATCAGCCCCTCTGTAGTGTGCGTTTCGAAAGTTTGTGCCTATCTGGGAGTACAAAGTGTCCTGGAAGGTAAAATAAGCTTGTTATTGTAAGCAAACCGCACTATGTGACTGATGGCTGGTGCAAATTCTATCAGTACTTACACAATATCCTTTCATTTTATCTACAAAGCGGCTTTTTTCTTGCATTTTGCACATTTTGGCACTCGGTCAAAGTCACTCATTCCATTTGGACTGAGTCCATAGAATGGATACTACCCACTAGCAATATAGCATACCCCGGACCCAATTTCTTTCATTGGGATCACAACTAGAACTAATTTTTGTGAAAGTCTGATACATACCGTCGGGTTAGAACCTGGAAGGGTTGACCTCAGGCAAGGGTATAACGCGCATAACGCGCTAGCAATATCCTTCTTTTGGGATGATCCTGGATAGCTGGAGTGAAAATAAAATTTCTAATCACACCAGTAGACTAAAGTTGTTTTGAATCAAACTTATTGGCCTGGGGATATTCTAAAAATACAAAATGCCATAAGGAGCAAGTCCATCAAAAGCTCTATTTTCAGTTCAGCCTGCAGGTTTTCCTTCAACATGTTCAATAAGAGAAGCCTTCCTATATCGATTTGTCTCCAGTTACCATAATATTTTCTATGTTTTGATTATGACCTCCTCTATTTATACCTGTAACTTTCAGGTCTATTAAACCAGTACTTCTTGAGCATTACCAAAAGGAAGATAACGCGTGCCATCCTTACTGGTCAAGCTTTTCCAAACTTGGTAATAGGGACACATATTTCCTTCCTGCCCCCTTTTAGTTGAACTCCTGTAATTGGTACAACTACTGGGCATTGAACAGTACACAGCACATGATTTAGCTTTCTCTTTTAAATCATAAGAAAAACTTACTGAATTCCATAATTATAATTGAGGTCGTTATACAAAACCCCAAATAGTTCTGACTTCTGTCCCTTCCCTAGCGGTCTTGCCTCATGTTCAGTTTCGAGGTGCTTCCTGAGTTTCTTGGAAAACTGCTCTTTGGGAACGCGGTAGTCAGATGACCAAGGCTTTTTCCTGTGGAATGGAACAAAAGGCATGCAATGAATATTTCAACAAGGCTACATGTGATCAGACACACAGCTCATGAGCTGCAAGTTGGTCCATTTCAATTCCAATGACAAACTCTCCATCTATCCAATCGAAAATGAGCTGAAATGCTGAAACAGAGCAGGGTTTTCCCTGTCACACCTTTTCATCCGAAGGTACACTCTTTAGGCAAGAGTGTTTCTGTATATTGCTGGCTTGGGAATCATCCGATACACTCTTGATTCTGAATGGACAAAACTGAACAGATGTTCTTTTTTCTCAAACTAAGCCGATACATGAATCCTAAAGCACTGGAGGTAGTGGTGTTGATATTTTTTTCAATACCTACCCTGAAGTGTCGTTCTTTGTAAGGATACAATAATCCACTGTAGATGTAGACAAGATGCTACGATTATCTTCCTCCACACTCGTGTCAGCTAAGAAACTTGCACTGCCTGTTGTCCGATCAGCCGAATCCACGATACTTGTGTTGAGCATATCAAAACCGCCTGAGAGATCAGCCGAATCGCCTTGAACTGGGATCACCAAATCAATTTTCTGAACTATTTGCAATTTCATGTTAGCTTCAATGTCATCAAAAGTAATATCGATCCAATACCCCAACCCTTGTCATAGTATTGGACGCTCACCACATTATGATCAGCTACCATGATCTTACGAATTTCAGTTTCAATGTTGGCTTTTTTCGCCGTAACCAATTTCTTTAGTCCGCCACATGTCACATGAACAGCGATGATATCGTCCGTTGCCATGTCACTGGCACTGCCGGTTGCCATATTGTTGAGCCTGTAAACAATGGTAAATGGAAACATTTTCAGAGGATGGTATTGGTATTGAACTCGCGTTCGAAAAAGAAATCCATAATTTTCTAATTATAATGATAATATGCATGTTCACACAACCATCATGACCATAATAATAGGCATGACAGGGACCTAGCCGTGATGTCAAAAATCATGTCCGTTTTACTTGAAAATCGGCTAGGAGCCGCTCATTTGTCCACAGACAGCTTTCGCCCATACAAGCAGCTGTTGTGTCCGTCACAGGCCAGACCCATTTCCATAAGGGATTTTGGGTGAAAAATTATAATCGTTGAGAGTAGGCCTGCCTGAGACCCTTTCAATTTTACAGTAGTAACAAAATAACATGATTGCTTATGAGCGGCTCCTACCCGATACCCCAGTATTTGGTCATTCAACAGAGAACCAGGGCCCAATTCCATAAAAGCATTCTAAGCCCTAGTTGGTTGCTAAACTTCATTCTATCTCTAGTTGCATACTATATCTATTCCATAAAACCATTCTAAGCCTAGTATATTTCTAAGTTCCATGCTAAAGTTAGAGTAGGTCTGGAGTACTTCTAAATCACTGGTATCATTCTAAGTCATTTCTGCTCATACCTCCGAGGTGTAAGGATGGCCAGGAGAATCTTAGAAATTGTGGAACTCCGCAGAGCAATGCGGCGGGAACGAGTGTTTCGTGATAGAAGGAATCCGTTGGACATTTTTGATGATGCGGAACTGGTAAAACGATACCGATTTTCCAGAGAAGGCATATTGCTGATAAGTGACATTGTAAAAAATGACATTACCCATCCTACCAGGAGAAATCATGCCTTATTACCATCCCAACAGGTAATGATAGCCCTGCAATACTACGCAACGGGCACTTTCCAATATGTTGTTGGGGACCCTTTGCAAGTGTCCCAGCAAACTGCTTGGCGTGCGATTCATCGTGTATCAGATGCTCTTGCAGCAAGGATTGGTGATTATGTGAAATTTCCTAATGCAGAAAATACGGCCCACATCAAGGATGGATTCTACAGGATGAGAAACGTACACTTCCCAGGTGTGATTGGTTGCGTTGATGGGACTCACATTTGGATCGCCACTCCCCACCTTCACGAAGCTTACTATGTGAACAGAAAAGGATATCATTCGATTAATGTACAAGTTATCTGTGATCACAAGGGAAAATTCACAAATATCGTGGCACGATGGCCTGGAGGAGCTCACGATAGCAGGATATTGAGAACTAGCCAAGTATGGGATCTAATGGAGGGTGGGGCTGTTGATGCCTTCATTCTTGGAGATAGCGGGTATCCTTACCGCAGCTGGCTCATGACTCCTCTTCTGAACCCACAAACAGCATCTGAACGACGTTATAATTCAGCTCATAAGCGTACTCGAGTTTTGATAGAGCAAACTATCGGAAGATGGAAGAGAAGGTTCAACACACTACACCTTGAATGTCGTCTGAGGAATCCTGAGGATACATGCAAAGTGATAGCAGCAACAGCAGTGCTTCACAACATAGCACTCGATCGAAATGAGCCAGAGGTTGAGGATATCGAACCAGGGCAGCCACAACCGGATTTGGTCGAATACATAGGACAGTTAAACGGACATAGAGCACGAGCATTATTTATACAAAATAGATTCCAAACTTAATTCTGGAATAGGTTCTTGATAATGAAGATAAATGAAAAAGAACATTTAATGATTTGACAGTGATTTAATGTTTTGACTTGAGGCAAACTTCCTACATTACAATTGGAAATATACTGGTGAATGACTATCACTGTCATCTTTAGGCGTGCTTGCATTTACTTTACGTTCCAAAAGTTCAATCTGCAGTTTTAATTTCTTTTGTTTTAAACGAAGATTTTCTTGCTTAAGAAGTGCATTTGCTCTCTCAATATCCACTAAATCATCAAATGAGGCATACTTCCTTGGAACCTTGCCTGGTTGAATTTCCGAACTGCCAGATGACACTGTTGCATGAACTGCCGGCACTATGGCTGGATTAGAGAGGCCGCTATCATCATCACCTACAGTGTAAAAGATAGGGTTCAAAGCATTCTTAATTAATGTTATACTGAGTATCATGCCTAAAATTCATTCAAAATGATACTCATGAACACAGTATCAATGTAAATACTGCAAGGATGGAGTAATTAGATTTAGCGCTTTGTAAGTTACTCTGATGATGTTACCTGATAGACCTCTGCAAATTTCAGGTTTGAATTAAATAATGCCTACTTGGTACCAAACTGTGTTACATGTATTTGCAAACACTCCTACCTGAACTGTCCTGTGCAACTGATGCTGCAGCAGTTTGGCATGCTGGCGTTTCGACTCCTTCCAGTCCGTTGAACCCCGGGGTTTCCTCACAAAGATCAATGATCTTTTGCTGGGCGGGGGTGGGATCGGCTGTTGGCTTTCCACCACCAGTCTTGGTCCGAGACTTCTTCTGCTCATTCAGCTTTGTACGAGACTCCATTTTCAGTTTGGAGAGTTTTGTTTTCAAGTCATCCAAAGATCTCGACACATTAGGGAATCTTGCCTTGTGCTGATTAAGTATGCTTTCCCATGCTTTATTTTTCCGGGCATTGGTGTTAGCATCCTTGTGTTGGCTGTCTAGTGTGTCCTTGAATTCCTCGTAACATTCGGCCATAAACATATTTTCTTGCGCCGAATAATTTGGCTTTCGTGGTCTCTTCCCTGATGCGGCATTAGCTGAAGTCGCCATTTTGAACACTTTCTGTACAGGGCCTATAGAATACACTGAAATGCCTTGACCAACACAGCCCTCACCCTGCTCTAAATTTAGCTTTCTCCCTGTCACTACCTATTGTTCGGAGAAATTGACCCTGTGGTTTTGTGGTTGTCCCATGCAGACACCATTCTAGCCAAGTCTAAGCAAGCAACTAGTAAGAATGCTTCTTAGAATGGTTTTATGGAATAGAAATAAGTTGATTGCTAACAAGTATGTAACTAGGGTTTTAGAATCATTATAAGGCCTAGTATTATGCTAAGTTAGAATGCTTTTATGGAATTGGGCCCTGGTGTTCATCAAAGACTTCATCTCAGATTGTTATTTTCTCAGTTGTGATACTTAAATGTTGTCATTTTAAAAAATCACAACCAACACACCAAATAAAATGCTCTTGACATGAAATGAAGAGCAGTAGAAGTGCATTCGTGCTGATTTGTGGATACACGGATGATACTGCTCCCCCGAAGGCCAAATCTAGGAATTTCATTCTCTTAGAATTCAACTACTAGTTTAGGGTATAAATGACCATTTTCTGTCGCGGCTTAGATTGTTTACATTTGTATGTGTTGGACGTTGGTCATGATTGATATTTGATGTCACAGTTCGAGTCCCCATTATGTGAACATGCCCAAATACAGAAAGTTCAATCACATTTTCTGAAGTATGGCTATTCGTAGCATACATGTACTCACACTAAAGTCATAATTCATATCATATATCAGACAAGAGCAAAACCAATGACCATGTCTGATCAAGTTGAAGGTGCTCCACCCCTAACTTTTTGAATTCATGCCATGCATGGGGGAGCAGGCCTACAAACAAGGGGGGTGGGTGTCAAAAATTAATTATGCATACACCTTGTGGTGCAGCACAACAGCAGGACCAAACTTTGTCTGGCACATGGACAACGGGTGGGGATCTAAGAGATTTGCAGGTGAAATCAGATCTTGCCGATGTGACGTATCAACTATAGAATATATGTATTGTGGTGGTAGGAATGTAGGTATTTCTAAGCTATTTTGACCAAAGCCCTTACAGGGCTTTTGCCCCAAATTAGCCTACAACCCCAAAGAACCAATCCACCACAATACATATATTCTATCATTCTTCAATGAAATGATTCATTCATGAGATTCCCAGTGAAGCGTTGCAATGAAATGGTCAATGAAATGGTGAGGGAATACTAGAGTTCAATGGGTTGTGCGTAACTGAAATCTTCATTCATCTTGCAGACAACCACTGGTAGGCCCTAGTTGACGACGACTGTGTCCATTCACATGTACCCTGGTGTGCCCTGGTTCAGTTCTTCATGAGCTAGGTGATGACGTCATGGGCGGGAATTTTTGAACTACCGGTAGTCAAAGATACATGTAATTCTGCTTAAAGGGATTAGATGCGGTGGTTTATCTGTGTAGTAAGGGGAATGATGTACCAGTTTGACACCATGTGGCGCCACCTGTAGTATTTCTATTTACTGTGGAACCAAGTGGTTTTTAGAGGCCTTTATTTTGCCTGGAAAATGTAACATAATTTTACTAGTAAATAAATAGAAAATGGCAACAGGATATTTATTAAATACCGAAAGGGCACATAAGATTCCACTTGGTTTAAAAGCTGAGAGGCAGCATCATATCATTACTCATAACCCCTCATCTGCTAACCCCAAAGAAACACTGTATGTTAGAATACCGGCATTGCGAGAGAATACATTCTTTGTACCTAAATCTCTTTATCTGTCTGCTGATGTAACCATTTCTGGTGATTCTAAAAATAGTGTTGTAAATAATCTTGGTAGAAACCTGATTTCAAAGATGGTGGTTAAGTGGGGAACAGAGCAGATATTTGACCTTGACGAATACAGTCATTATTCTACATTTAGAGATCTGTGGTTTACAGAAGAAGAAAGAAATGATAGAGTTTTTCAGGGTATTCAGTCAAAAAATCTTAGAGAATTAAGATCAGGAGTCGCTGAAGCTGATGTCACTGGAGAAACAGCTAATGAAAAGACTTTAAAGAAAGTGTTTGACAAGAAGTACAAAATACCATTAGATTTTGAACTATTCCATCATCATGCTCCATTTTACAAGTTTCCAATTCAAGAAGATGTGATTATTGAAATAACTTTAGCACCAAAGGAGGAAATCATAGTCACCACAACCACAGCTAGCATGGGCTACAAACTAGAGAATATTTGTTTTGAATATGATACCGTAGCCAACAAAATGATTGCTAGTCAATTGAGTAACAAGTACAACTCTGGATTCTCAATATTTTATGATTGGGTAGACCATTTTAAGACAGTCAATGTTACTGCTAATGAAACACTAATTAATGAGAACATCAACTTTCCAAGAATGTCTATTAAAGGATTATTATTACTATTTGTGTCTGACTATGTAGATGGAGCTAGAGATTCAGAGAAGTTTGAAAACCCTAACATAAGTAAAGTGCAGATCACAATAGAGGGTGTTGCCAATCAGGTGTTCCCAGAAGGAATGAGAATGATGGATCAATGGGAGGAGATCAAGAAACATTTTATGTCTGAAGATTTGAAGAAAACTCATGACTGTAACATGACCATGGAGAAATACTATGGTGATTCTAATCACTATGGTTTATGGTTGGACCTGAGAACTTCTGAAGATAATCGTCTACACGGATCAGGAAAGAAGCTCCAGAACACAAAAGATGGTATTCAATTATCTATTACAAAGAGATCTGGAAAGGGACCATACAAAATGCACATATTCGTGGTTTCTGATGCCCAGGTTAACATTCAGAATTCTCAGATTGCTTCACTCCAACACTGAAACAAAGTTCGTACAACACTAAATTAAATACTGAATACTAGATAAATGAGTTTTACTAGTGATTTTCTAAGTAATTAAATGGATACACCAGGAAAGAAAGATATCATAAATACACTGTATCAAAGTTTACTGTTGGCATCAACAACAATTGGTTACTCTATGCTACTGAAAAGGTTCTTGAGAATCAATATTGGTCCCCCAAGTCAGGCCGACCTAGAGGAAATTCTTAAACTGGGCGGAACTGTAGCTATTAGTAATGGAACATTAGAGTACCTTTACGATCAAGGAATCCTACCCAGAAATATTATGAAGTAAGAATAATTTACTTATTTGATAAAAGGTAAATTTGAAAACGAAAATTTGCTTAAGTAAATGGTTACTGTAATGAACATAGATTCAAGTGACTATCCAGATCAGAGTTCAAGTGATTTAACAGTCAATCTCAAGACTGAAATTCAAGATGCATGTAGCATCACTTTAACTTTTGCAGTAATACCTTGTACATTCTACAACATAAGTGCAGCCAGGGAGAATAACCGAATCAAAGTTAAGGGGTTTGATGTGGCAGAGATTACGCTACCAGATGGTCTCTATGACCTACAGAGCTTTTCAAAAGTATTTGCGGATAAGTTGAAAGAAAATAGTATGAGTAGAGGTGCTGTCAGATTTGACCTTGAAGAACCAACAGGTAAGGCCATCTTACACTTCCTAAAGAGAAAAAATGAGGCGCATTATCAGATCTATTTTATTGGTAAAAGTAATGAATTATTTGGCATGAAATCAGAATGGCCTTACCCTTTAGACAATAAAAGTAAGGATGATGTTGTAAGCGAGAAACCCATCAATTTTAGACCAATTAACCATTTTGTTTTTCACTGTGACATAATCGAATCTAATAGTGTATTAAGTAATGGTGAAGCATCTGATGTGCTAACCACAAGACCAATAAAGGAAGCTAATTTTGGAGATTTAATAGCATACACATTTGAGAAACCAATAGCAATTCCCTGTAAACCAAGATTCAATAAGCTGAATATTCGCTTAACTGATGAAAAAGGTGACATCATCGATCTTAATGGTCATAATGTACAGTACCAATTGGTATTAACTCGAGCTATGCTCTCAGGGACACATCATTGAAATTAAAATTCGTTGAAATTAAATGGCTGGCATTGGTATGTTATTTGGATCTGCAATAATCAATGGATTAGCATTCACTGGATCCGGTTACCTTTTTAAAAAACTAGACAAGAATGGCTATGAGACTGAAGTGAAAAGACATGATTTGGCTCAGGAGCAATTACAGAAGGCCTCCACAGAATGGGAGGAGCATAGAAAGAGTACTATTGACTTTGTTAATCTTGAATTAAAGAGAGAAAGAGACGCTTCTATTGATTTTAACAATACTGATTCAGCACTTACTGTTTACAATCATTTACATCCAGAAAGAACTATTGTACTACCTCAGCGACCACAATTAAGTGATTACTACCAACCTAGTGATGAAATGAAGAAATACGAGTACCTATGGATTATCCTAGGACTTAGTGGTTTAGGATTATTAATTTATTATTTTACTAGGGTTAGAAAGACTAAGACCATTGATGAGAAGCGGGACTAAGATTTTTGATGGGAAAGAGTAAATCCAAATGGATGTTGTAGTCTAATGATCAGTTTTGATCCTTTTTTCATCTTAAGTTCTTCTATGTAGTACTGTCTTTTCTCCTTAGGAATAACACTGTTTTCTTCTAAGGCATCTTTCATGGCTGATTCATCCTTATTAAAGAACAGGACTAAAATTCTTATGTTCTCTCTGTAGTCCTTAACAACTGAATTGTACTTCTGAACTAGTAACCAAACAGTGAGATTGTAGTGCCTGCCGGAAAAGGCAAGATTACATAACTCGGACACCTTCTTTTTTGTGTCTCTCAAATTAGCACAGTCATTAATGAGGAATAATGTGTTAGAACCAGCAAAGGTCAGAGTAGCAAACTGAAGCACAAGGTCCAAATTACTGGCCACAGCTTCGGGATTAACTATGTAGACGTTCTTGTCTTGGTAAATCCATTTCCTTTCATATGTCTTATTGTTGAAATATGTTGGACAGAAAATGACTATGTTCTGGAACTTGTGCCGATACTCCTTTTCTAAGAGGTCAAGGGCAGAATATGTCTTACCACAATTGGTAACACCAGAAATTAACATATTGTGTGGCTCGTAAATAAATACTTCACTCATTTAAATGGATGTAAAGGATGACACACAGCAGTATCTAAGGGATTTGTACTACAACCCCGAGAGTCCCGTGGCTTACAGTTCTTTGAGTAAAATCTGGAAACAGGTCAAGGAAGATATGACTTCGTCACGAGAGAAGAGCTCAGGAAAACTTATTAAACAAAAAGAAGTGAAAGAATTTCTAGAAACACTACCAACTCACCAACTACACAAACCGGCCATTAAGAAATTCACCTTCAGGAAGACAATGGTATCGTACATCGATCAACAATGGCAAGCAGATCTGGTGGACATGCAAAAATTTGAGAAACAGAATAAGGGTTTCAGATTCATTTTAACAGTCATAGATCTATTTAGTCGTTTTTCTTGGGCTCTAGCAGTTAAGAGTAAGAGGGGAGAAGAAATCAGAGATGCATTTAAAGTGATATTTGAGGAAGCAAAACCAACGAAAATCCAGTTTGATGACGGTAAAGAATTTTACAACAAACACTTCAAGGAACTCTTAACAGAAAATGACATAGAATGGTTCTCCACAAAATCTGATAAGAAGGCAGCAGTAGTAGAGAGATTCAATAGAACCCTTAAAGAAAAAATGTGGCGTTATTTCACCGCTAAGGAGACTGACAAGTGGATTGACGTTCTGGATGACCTGGTCAGCGGCTACAATAACACATTTCACTCATCAATAGGTATGAAACCTGTATACGCCAGAAAGATGGAAAACGAAGGAACAGTGTGGTACAATCTTTACGGTCTTCACCTCAAAGAGACATTTGGTGATCCAAAGTACAAAGTAGGTGACAGTGTAAGAATTTCAAAGTACAAGTCCATTTTCGGTAAAGGTTACATGCCCAACTACACTGAGGAGGTGTTCCAAATCAAACAGATCATCTTTACTCACCCTATCGTCTACCAGCTTGAGGATTACCACAAAGAAGAAATTCAAGGATATTTCTATGAAGAGGAATTGAGCTATGTTCCTAATCCTGACCAGCTAGAGTACAAGATCGAGAAAATCCAGGTACAAGACCAGTAAAGGCAAGAAATACGGATTAGTGAAGTGGAAGGGTTACAGTGATAAGTTCAATGAATGGTTACCAGTTTCTGATATCAAATCATTGAAATGAAATAAAGTCTCTAAAGTGACTTAAGTCACAAGAACAAGTTCGAAAAACGTAATTTAAAAAAAAAGTGTCCTACTAAATAAAGAAAGAAATGGATGGAGCAATATTTGATAATCAAAATGGTATGATGAATCAAAATGGTATGATGAATCAGAATAATATGATGAATCATGATAATATGATGAATCAGAATATTCAGAAGTTTTTGTATTATTTGCATCAAAATAATATGTTAAATCAAAATCTGATAAATCAGATTATGTTAAATCAAAATATGATAAATCAGTTTATCTTAAATCAGATTATGTTAAATCAAAACATGGAAAATCAAAACATGGAAAATCAAAATATGATAAATCAGAATAATATGATGAATCAAAACATGGAAAATCAACCTACAATTTATTGTGTTAAGTGCTGTGAAAAGAAACCTGAAATTAATTTTGAAAAGAACAGGCGTAATAAACTACTTGATTACTGTAAAGAATGTGGTTCAAGTAAAATCAAGGGATGTAATAAATGTTATGAAATTAAATTACTAAGTGATGGTGAATTTGGTAAAAACGGAAATAGAGGTAACTGCAGATCATGTTTTAATTCATATTACAAAAATGATTACCTTGACCAAAATGGTTATAGAGACAGACACAAAATTAGAGTTGGTCTAAACCGCATTTCTAAGGGAGAGTGTAATCGAGCTCTGCTCTCAGGACGAAGTCCGACCGGTAATTCATCATTCAATCTAGGATGTACAGACAGTTTCTTCTCACAGTGGTTAGAGTACCAGAGGAGTCTATCTCCAATAGGACAAAGTCCCGAGAACAGAGTTCGAATAGTAGAAGAAGAGTTGGATCATGTCTTACCAATCAAGGAATTCAAAGATAAACCTGAACTGTGCTTTGCTTGGTTTAACATGAGACCAATTGAAAAGACAGAAAACAGACAGAAGAGTGCTAAAGTAGACTACACACTATTTAAGGATCAATTGGATAGGTCAATGGATTTCATGGTAAAAATGAGAAGTGAAAACTGGTTTGTCTTTCGAGATCAGGATGTAATACCAGATTGGAAAATAGTGATATCACAGCATTTCGGGGATTATCTTCGTGATGAAAATATGATTCTGCTTGATAGATTATCGAATTTAAATAATAACATGAGAATGAACCAGAACATTAACATATGTAGTCAGACAGAAATCATAAACGAGATGATTAAGTTGAATAATAGACTTGAAAGAAATTTACTCTTTGCAGTGAATTGATTTTATTTTACTTAATTAAATGAATAGAACTTGGGGTTACACAAAACGACCACGTAATTGGAAAGAAAGATTAGAACGATTTCATAGAGAATTAGAGGCAGAAGTAGAGTCAAAGTTGGAGCCTGGTCCCGAAAAACCTTTAAAACCTGCTGGGCCTGTTGGGTCAGAAAAACCTTTAAAATTTAATGTACAACAAAAACCTGTAGTGTCTGCAAGATCAACACTAAACACTAGAAATGACAGAACAACTGATTCTAGTTTTTCCCACTAATTAAATGGATGGAGACAACAAGGTTTATCCAGATTTAAGTAATTTAAACTCTGAAAGTCATTTAAACTATGAAAGGTCTGAAAAGCATACAGAAAGTAACCCTCAGGCTTTCAGACTACAACAAATATGTGATGTTAAGAGTTTCTTAGAAAGCGAGATTGAATTTAGAAGAAAGATATTTTCAAAGTACAAAAAAGCATTTAGCGTAATTACTGGCATTAGCCATTTCCTTAATTTTGCCAGCGTTGCAGCTGGCTATGTTGGTGTTTCCGCTCTAGCTGGTGTCATCACGGCACCGATAGGCTTAGCTTTGGGTGGCGTAACAATAGGTAGTGCCATTATTTCATCAGCCTTAGGCTGGGAGAAAAAGAATATTCTAAGGAAAATTGAAAAGCATGAGAATATCAGAATGTTGGCAATTTCAAAACTGAACACAATCAATGATTTGGTTAGTAAAGCCTTAACCAATTCTCACATATCTACAGATGAGTTTACTTTGATTCTCAAGGAGAAGGAGAAATACATTTCGATGAAAAATGCCATTAGGAAAAAACAAAGGGAGGCAAGTTCAGCTGTTGATGTAGAGTCTTTAAAGAAGACTTTTTTAGAAGAAGGAAAAAAACTAGCACAGACAGAGATGCTAGAAAAACTAAAAGTTCAGTAAATAAAACAGGACCCGGACTACGTCCAGAGAACAAAGTTCGACTCGAGCTATGCTCTCAAGACGAAGTCGGACTAGGACAAGGTCCCGAGAACAAAGTTCGACTAAATAGTCCTAATCCTAATGTGGTGAATCACTATCACTATTATCATTACTTTGGTGTTAGGGGTGAATTTCACCAAGTAACACTACCATCAGCACCACCCTATTCATTAGTTTAATCGAGCTATGCTCTCAGGACAAAGTCCGAATAATGATTTTGCAACTCGAGCTCTGCTCTCAGGACAAAGTCCGACTAGGACAAAGTCCAGAGAGCAAAGCTCGACTCAAGCGAAGTTTGAATCGCTGTAATCTATGTAGCCTTCATAATACATTCCAAATGGTAAGGTGCTTATTCCATCTTCAAGTATGAACCTCTTGTCATCAAAAGGACTGAGGCTTTTTTTGTCAACTTCTTCCAAATAGATTTGGTGTTTATCTGATCTTAAGTGTCTCATCTTGTGGTAAAATGACCTACTCTTTTCAAGACAATCAACATAGTCATCAAATGAGATATTTCTCCTTACTACATTCTTGGCAATACCCTTTAATTTCTTAGAATCGTAATCTTTTGTCGAGCCTTGCTCTCCAGACATAGTCTTGGTCCTGTAAGCGTACATCTTACTTCTCAGGGCAATGAATTCAGTCATCTCTACTCCTCCTAGCTCATCCTTAAAGTAGCCTGGTACCTTCTTCTTACTGGTATCATAGAGTGGATGATCTTTTGGATAATTACTGAAATCAAAATAGTGTCTCAACTCCTTTAAGTCTTTAGTTAAGTCATCAGTATTAATGTTAAGTACAAAGGAATCTGTATCTAGATACAGTAGTTCAATATTTTTCTCACCAAAGTACGGTTGAAGAACTTCATAATAGAATTCATACATTAATAATTTAGACAATTCAAGTACTGAAGCTCCTATGTAGATTGGTTTGTTGAATTTCATTGATGTTTTCCTCATGCTAATAGCAGCATTATGTTCGTCAAATACGCATATCGATGAAAACCTGGGATTGGCCATTACATTCCTGGCTCTCTCCCCGTCCGATACAAATTCAATTTCAACCCTGTTCCTTACATTCTCACAAGTCTTTCCGTAGAACGCATTATTCATGAGCTTAAAATAGTCTTTCTCAAAATCAGTCTTAGAATCCATACGTCTTTTAGTGTTAAAATCAATGTATGGTGCTAACCACTTTGATTGTTTAAAGCTTATCACTGAATGAACCCTCTTAAGTACCATTCCGTGCTTGAGGTAAAATTGTAGCATTCTGTAATGCACTATGTAATTAGTTTTATCCTTTTGTGTTAGTATTAGTTTCTCTACATTTGATCTTTTATCATCACCCAGTAACTCTCTCTGGTAAGGACTTAATTCATCATCTTCAATAAAGAGAGATTCGGGACAGAATGGAAAGTTCCTCGACTTAAATTTAATATTTCCTGGATACTCCAAATCAACCTCTAAGAAGTAGCCTACTTCA
Source organism: Lineus longissimus (assembly GCF_910592395.1). Classification (NCBI taxonomy): domain Eukaryota; kingdom Metazoa; phylum Nemertea; class Pilidiophora; order Heteronemertea; family Lineidae; genus Lineus; species Lineus longissimus. The sequence continues at coordinate 12,587,985 of NC_088317.1, read as the reverse complement.
CTATCACTTGGAATTGCCATAATCTGCTCTTTACTGATAACATTCATGTTAAGTCGAGCTTTGTCCTGAGAGCATAGCTCGAGTGGATCAATATCTATCATTTCAAAACTACCATAGGGTTGAGGTTCCATCATGGACCAGCCGTAGAGATTATTTGCGTCTACGTAGAGTAGTTTGTGGTGTTCATCTGCCTTGACATGTCTTGTTCCCATAACACCCGAAATTCCACCTCGTATTGCTTTCTCAAAAGTAAGTAAGATGTTGGTATCAGTCAGTAGTTCTAGGTTTATTCCTGTGTACTTCAAACCAGCTTGCCAGGTTAGGCCTGGTGCCGAGTAACAGTGACATGGATCTATCTGAAAGTAGTTCAAATTGACATCCCTGAATTTCTCAAATAAATCAGCTAAAAGGATCACATCAGTTTTGAGGTAGAGGTCAATGAACTCACCGTGATTCCTGATAGCTTATTCATTAATTCTTTAATAAATAAGTGAGAATCGTAATTACTGAGATTGTGAAAAAACACTGGAACAAACATAGCTTTCTTTTCATTCAAATTACACGAGTTGTGAGCAGCACCTCGATATCTACCACAGTAGTGATCATGATCCTTGACCTTGTCATATCCCAAAGGTTGATTACAATAGTAACAATGTGTTTCTAATTGATATTTATGCCAGTCTTCATCTGTCATTGTTAGAGGAAAGTTACAGTTCAATAAATTAGAGAATTGTTCTTCCATCCTGATTAACCAATTACAGAACACATCTACAACATCAGCACCCCTGTGAGACACATACTGGCTACTGTAAAGGTGTGTGTAGTCTGAGTGAACATAAACACCAACAGCTGATGCATTTTGTTTAAAAAGTTTTTTAGTGGTAACAGTGGTATCTGTCTGAGGACGAAGTCCGACTCGAGCTCTGCTCTGAGTTGTGTCGGACTTTGTCCTGAGAGCAGAGCTCGAGTTATCATTGACTGTTGTGCTTATCGCTTCGAAATCAGCATAGATCACAAACGGAACTCTATTTTTGAATGAGTGTTTTTCAAATTTAATTTGTGACCATTTACTGTTAGGTGGAGGCAAAGTAATCTTACAGTAATCGTGTTCTCCACATTTCTTTTTATGTTTATCTAGTGTTTACTTCCTGTAAAAGTAATTCATGCATCTCCTGCAAAGATACACTCTATGAGCTAGTGTCCTGAAGAAAAGATTGATGTCTCTTATGTACATGAAATGGTCCTTGAAATACAACAGATCGATGACATCATCATCATCATAATTCTTGGACAGGTAGAGAGGTTCTAGTTTTGCCTCACAGGTGCTCTTAGCCGATTCATTCTGCAATTTAAACACATTAATTTTGAGATTATTATCACTCTCTATCTTAGGAATATCCTTTTGAATACATACAGGAAATGATTTGATTTTGATATCAGTAGTTTTCGAACTCTGTTCTCGTGACGAAGTCATTTCTAGCATATCGGTAGTAATATTTAATGTACTCTCGAGCTCTGCTCTCAGGACAAAGTCCGTCTCTGGATTTTCTTTCAGATATTTAGCGGCCAATAAAGACCAGAGAAAACATTTATTGTCATTTGATTCCACATTTATTACTGCTTTTGTTTTAAATGGTAATTTAGTGTAATGACCACCTTTACACCTCTTGTAAGAACAGATGGTCATGTTACAAGACTCTATTTTATTTAAAGTAAGTCCAGAACCTTGAAAGTACCTTTCCTCAATCTGTGTCTTAATGTAGTTTAACTGGTTGGTTATGGCATAAATTGCCTGGTTCCTTGAAATTATGCTTTCCATTGGAGACTGTATGGGGTGTGTTACACTTTCACCCTGACGATCAAACTGAGCAAATACTGATATGCTAATTTTGTGATGGTAATCATTGAGTTGAAATAATACCTCCTCTAATTTATCTCTGTATTCATACACTTGTTTAGCTTCTCGGTCAATCTTCAAACTAATGGTGACTACAGGCTTGCCAAATTGTTTTACTATTTCTATTCCACTCACTTTCTTTATGCCATCTAGCTCATTTTCCTCAAATGCAAGTTTCTTATCCATAGTTTTAGGGATCAGTGATGGGGCTCGGGGTTGAGCAATAGGGACATAATCCGGATTTAATTTACTTAAGTGACCTTTGGTTCTCCTGTGAATAGCCATATTATTGTAGGATATGTACTTGTCACATGTAGTGCAAAGTATTTTCTGATTCTTATCAGTCATTCTATTTATTAGATTAAAATTTATTAAATTCAATAAATCTCTTGAATTAAATAGAAATGGACTTCATAATCAATGAACAAGAATGTAATGAAGCCAAATTTGAGTACTACTTAACAGACCAATTAGACATAAAATCCATTACTTTGAAATCGATAACCTTTTACAATTCATGGTGGACAGGTGATTTTCTACCAGAGGGAGTAAGGATTTTCTCATTTCTAGTCGAAATAACCAGAATTACAACACATGAGCCCTTAGATAAACAATTATGGTGTATGGATGAATTTAGGACATTATTTGCTCCTGGACTTGAAACAGATACACTTGAAAAGGAAGTCATGAAAATTTGCGAACAGCATTTGGAAAATGAATCTACCACAACTAAAGACACCATTACTCAATACACATTTCCATACTCTCGACATTTTAGTTTAAGTGAGTTTTGTGAGGTATGGCAAAAATACATAAAAGAAATTGGAATTAGCCATGTGAAAATTTACTGTGATAACAATAATTACATAACCCTTGAACTTACAGAGGATAAAGAGTACCCTCTGAAAGTAGACAAGTTAGATAAAAATGAAAAAATCAAGATTGAGAGAAACACAGAAGGTTTTCAAATAAGCAAAACCATAAGAGAGGTGATAGAAAAACAGCTCACAGTGGTGAATGAGTGGTTTGGCTTTAAGCAAACTAAATTCACCAAGAAAGGAAAATACTACTCAACAAGACCACTCAACTTTTACAGGAAATATCTATTCCTGCAAGCTAATTTGGTTGACAAAGCTAAGACCCTCTACAACAATAAACCATCTAACATTTTCTGCATCATACCTGTAGAAGATGGTGACCAAATAAAAATGCAGCGATACGAACCGAATTGTAAGAAAACGATAAATAAGTGTACTAATCACATAAAATTCGAAATAACTGATGAGAATGGTAAGCTAGTTAATTTCAGAGGAACAGAGGTTTCTTTAGAGTTAAGAATCAAGCTCTGCTCTCAAGACGAAGTCTGACTAGGACAAGGTCCCGAGAACAAAGTTCGACCACCTGATGAGATCATTCCATTAAAGGAATAGTACATTTCTTCTCTTTAACTACAGGTTTAACAAGAGGGTTAATTGATCCCTTCATGACCGCTTCATTCGGACTTTGTCCTGAGAGCATAGCTCGACTAGGACTACGTCCAGAGAACAAAGTTCGATTCAAGCCTGATCGCTGCTCTTTACTTACTTTTTTAGGAAGTTTCTTAAACATAATGAATGCTGCTGAAATAACGGCACCTAAACCTAGTACATAGACATAGGTATTACTACTAGATTCACGCAGTGATACATCAGTATTTTGAGATTGTGGTTCTTCTTCCTCTACTTCTTCTTCCTCCTTTTCCACAACTCTGTTTTTTGGTGAGGAGTCCTGTACTTTAAATGTCGTCTTATCCTTTTTTATCCTCTTAAATTCCTTAGATCTTCTACCCAGTTCTCTAGACCATGCTAATTGTTTCTCTGATCGAGGTTTCTTAGACACTGAAACTTTAGTCGAACTTTGTTCTCTGGACGTAGTCCTAGTCGGACTTTGTCCTGAGAGCATAGCTCGAGTAGTATCAGTTACAGTTTCAAGTTCCATTTATCTTGACCGAATTTAATTCGAACTATGTTCTCATAACCAGGTTAATTTAGTCTTCTTTATCATCACTGCCTGTGATATCTAGACTTTCATCTATTGGTTTGTCACATTCAGAGACAGTCATATTTGGTGTATTCATATTTGATGCAGTCATACTCGATGTATTCATAGATGATTCCTCATGACAATGACCTAAAGTAATAAGTGTTGTTGAGGCAAGTGCAGTTAATGGACCCATTCTCAAACTCAACCATCCAAGCCATTTATCCAACTCGTTAGTTATCAAATAATCATTTCTAAGATCATGATAAAGATCATCTTCATCATCTATTGGTAATAACCACCTTGATAATTTAGTGTAAGCTTTAAGTACTGTCTTACCCAAAGAATCATTAAGTCTGGCAGCCATCTTTGTTTCATACATTCTATGGTGTTTTAAGATTTCTTTTTCAGTCATATTATCTAAGTCATTAAAAGTTATTTGTTTATTAAGGAAATCCTTGCTTTTACCAGTTGCAACTAGAATCTCTAAGTCTTGTTTGGCTTTAAGACCACTATCAGTCAAATAGTTCAAATTTTGTTGATTGCTGGTTGATCCTAGTTGGCAACTAGAATTGACTATTCCTTGACTAGGATTAACTAAATTTGAACTATTCAACTGCTTGTTTGAAACTTGTTGATTTGTAGAGCAGTTCTGTTGAAAGTTAGTTCTGTTTTGTTGGTAACTACCAGTGTTCTGTTGGTTAGAAGCCCCAACTCGAGCTAAGCTCTCAGGACTCATAACACCAATCTGTTTCATCTGTTGTTCAATCACTGCAGATGTCTGACTATTCATTTGCTGATTATTCATTTAAAATTATGGAAAAATGTCTGTTAAGTGCAAAATGCTGTTTTCACAACTTTATTGCATCTTAACACTAGCTCGAGCTCTGCTCTCAGGACGAAGTCCGGCTCGAGCTCTGCTCTCAGGACGAAGTCCGGCTCGAGCTATGCTCTCAGGACGAAGTCCGGCTCGAGCTCTGCTCTCAGGACGAAGTCCGGCTCGTGTAAACTTAATACTACTGATGCAGTTATTGTCTCTACCTGCACTGGCACTCAGTAAAACGTCAAACTGCTTGTCAATATCCTGGTCATATTCCTTCTCAACCTTGTAATTCTGGAAGAAAATACTTTGAGTGAAATCATACCATATTCTCTCCAAATCATTAACTCGCTCCTTGTTGGTTAAAAAAGGTGTAAATATTACATAATCATTTTTCAGCGTTTTAAAGGCTTGGTGTAAAAATACCTTGTAGTTAATGGTGACCTTGACACCACAGTAATGCAGAAATCTAAGGAAAGCATAGTACACTAGTCTAAGGTCAGTGATATTCTCATCGGTTAATTGCGGTTTACCAATTGCCCTGTTAATAAATTCTATTGCAAGAAACCAATCATATTCCCCACAGTGAAATTTAAAAAGCATGGCTTCACCATGTAACCCTTGGTTACATAACTTAGAGGGGAGAGTGTTAATACCCATTTTTAGGGCTGACTGAAGAGTACTTTCATATCTCTGCTTACTAAGACATTTTCTGGAACTTGAAAAGTAGCACTGTAAATACCCTTCCACAAAGTCCTTTAAATACTTAACTGCCGATTCGGACAGCCGACTCCATCCAAGTTTCCTTAGAATACTGTCAAAGTAACGTGTCTTGTTGTCAATATTGATCTCAAGAGTTTTAAAATCATCGTCGTAAGTAGTCGAATTGCAATTGGTGCAGAATTGATACTTCACAGTTTTAGCTGCGTACCTTGCTGAATTCAAGTTTTTTTGATTCTCAAAAAGGGTCCACCTTTTACAATTACGGCAGAATTGAGCATTAGTGTTGGTACTGACGTCATATTCTTTCATTCTTGGCAGGACTACTTTGCCTGTCTCAGTCGAGTTTTGCTCTTTGGACTTTGTCCTAGTAGGACTTCGTCCTGAGAGCTCTGCTCGATCCATAACCCTAGGACGAAGGAATCCAGTAAGATTTTCATTGCTACATTTACTAAAATAGTCTTTTAATGAGATGTATTTATTCATATTTACATAATAATTATTTTTTAAACATTGTTTTGATAGAAGGTCACCTAAGACCTTTTATGTTTTTTTACTGTTTTACGTGATTTTAAGGCTTTAACACCCTCTATTAAACCATAGATTATGGAACTAACAATAGCAATAACTGCAATGATCAGATGTTCGGCTAGAAAGCCAACAACTGCACCAATTGTTTTCAGGAGAAATGATACGATAGAACCGATGATTCCCGGTAAAGCCGCAGCTGATTTCTTGGCTAGTTCTTTTAGCCATTCAGCAAACTTCTTGAGACCTTCTTTTACTTTATCTGGTATTGATGGTTTTGGTCCAGGTTCTGGTGTAGGTCCTGGAGTTGGGTCTGGTCCTGGAGTTGGGTCTGGTCCTGGAGTTGGTTTTACAGATTTAGTGGCACCACTTAAAGCACTACTGATACTGAGACCTAGAGTTGTAAGTGTCATTACAACAGCTGTTATTATGGCGCTAATGGTTACACCATTCGTCTTAAAAAGTAACTTTATTCTGTCCTTCAGAGGAATAGTTGAATCTGGTTTCTTTAGAACATCAACAATTAAACGTTTAATTCTTCTAGTTTGTGACTCCCTGTCATTGTCTAACCTCCATACCTTTGACTGTTCCTCATGCAATTTGTCATTTAGTTCATCTATTTGCTTTTTCAACTCCACTTTATCTTTAGTATCTTCTTCTACAGACTTTACATAGTCTCTTGTTAAATCATGAATTTTTTTTTCTAGTTCTTGTATTTGCATGTCCTTATCCCTCTTTACTGTAGCTAGATCATCACCAGCCTGTTTTAACCCTCTAAGTTCTCTCAAGGCATATTCAGTAAAACCCAGTGATTTAAGTTCATCATCATTAGAATCAATTAATTTATCTATTGGTTGGTTTGAACTGTTTACCTCATTAATTACTGCCTGTGTTTCAGGTGCAATTGATTGAATTTGACTTACTGGTGTTGGACCTTCCATAGGTGCCATTCTAGGTACTTCCATAGGTGCTGGTTCATCAGGTGCAATCATATCTTTAATCATGTTAGCAAATCTCAGACCATACTTATTCTTTAATGTGCCTTCAGAAAGGAATTTACCATTTGATTTAATTAAAGGAATTAACTTGTTATTCTGTTTATTAAAAGAATCAGTGTCTAGTTCAATATTTTTCTTTTGTTGTACTGTAAAGTTTGCGAGTTCTTCATCTGTTGGCAAGAAGTAAGGATCTTCTTTGTACACATAAATACGTGATGCTAGATTACTTAGTTTGTTAGGGTCATATTTCCATTTACCACTTTTTTTCAATGCTTTTTCAAGTTTATCCTCGTTTTTTAGTAGCCAACTCTTCTCTTTCTCTAGTTGCGGATCAATACCTCTTACTCTATCTGGAGGTATACTGAATGAATTTTCAGTAGTAAGATTTCCACCTCCTGTGTTGTATGTTGTGCCGTCATCTTGAAAAGTTCTATTGGTTTCACCTGTATTAGGATCATCCACATTACGAAAGCGATAATTCTCTAACTCACTCATTTCATAATTTTCACCTCCTTCAGCCATAATTACTTATTTATCTAACCATAAAAACAATCAATGTACCAACAACTGAGTAAAGCATGAATTTAATTGTTTCATGAGTATCATCCTCCTTCTCAACTTTGGTGTCAAGTTTAGTAGTAGTAGGAATATTCTTTGAGGTTTCAGTTGTTTTTGGTGTATCAACATTACTCTTTGGTGTATGACTGGTCTCGAGCTTTGCTCTCAGGACGAATTCCGACTTGACAGTACCAACACTACTCTTAACTCTTATTTTCTTAGAACTATTTCCTTCCATCAGTGGTGATGGTAAGGTCTTTTTGTGGTTAATGTCATTCTTACCGGGTTTAGCATTTTTTGGTGCTATTAAAATGTTATTATTGTAGTTATCCAGCTTACCAATAACGAGTACCATATTTGATCCTACAATCCTGGTGCTATTACATAATCTAGTCTTGTATGAGTGTCACTCACTGCTTTTTGGTATCTTTGAATTGAAGTGGGAATATCAGGATGTTGATTAATCGAGTCCTTTAATAGTTTGTTAAATTCCTTCTGAGCATCCAATTCTGTACCCGGTACTCCTATTATTGGTGTTCTGGTCAACGCCTGAGCACCCAGAATACAGTAAACATATGTTCTTATTGTGTCATTCAACCTCTCTATTCCAGGATTAGAGAAACCATTTGATTTAAATATCATGAATTGTTGATAGGTTTGACATTCATTTTGTGTAATTACATCAAATACATTCTTGTGTCTCCTGACATGATCCTTGATGAAAATATCTGGATATTTGAAATTAGCCATTCCAGCATCCCAGTCTTTACTGAACATCGGTGGCATTCTATTTTCATGAACTTGCATGAGGAAGAAATTGATTTTAGAATCATTGATGTAATATCCGGGATCAGTTATGTTCGGGTTGTAATCCGGTACACTCCATGACCTCCAACCACCGTTATTTTCAAACACCGAGAAATCGTACTCGTCTTTTAAACCAAATTCACTCAATAACCCTCCTAGTTTCCTACGGTTAATGTTATTGTTTGTCTCATTAAAATCACTTTCACCTGGAATTGGTATCTCTATGATCTTCAATATTTGATAGTAAACATGAAACCTGTAAATTGACCTTAACAATGGATCACTGTGATTCAAGTGATCGTCTATTGAAATACCACAACCTGTTGTAGCAAACCAAACAGCCATGTTAAATTGGTTCTGGTAAAACGATAATGGATTCTTTTCCAGTCGCAGACAGTCTTTCTTATTTTTCAGGCTCAAAAACCCAGGTGTTATCTTAGTTTCTTGTAGTCTGAAGAAGTTATTAGTATTAACAGTTACTTCTGAATTAAAGAAGTCATAGGTGAATTTACTTTTATGTTGATTTGCTATTGGATAATACTTTATTACTCCAGAAGCTGATGAATAATTATGTTTGGTTTTAACTTCAGTTTTGGATAATGAAGACAGTAAAAAGGCCATTTATTTTAATGGAATAATCTCACCAGATGGAGAAAGTGTGACGTTAACATCATGTCTCCAAGGACAGAATAACATTTGCCTTTAAACCATAGTGATATTCAGTTGTACAATGACCATATCAGATGTTGCAGTCATTAATTATTTGTGCTTGCAAATTACAATGACCATATCAGATGTTGCAGTCATTAATTATTTTTGCTTGTCAAAGACATGAAAAGGCCTATTGTGTCTTAATGCCTTTATCCGACAGAATTTTCGAAAATATTTTCAGCGCTGAAAATTATTTTTGCGTCGTTAAAATAATTTCTCGAAATTCTGTCGGATAAACGCATTAACGAACAATAGGCCTTTGTAATACTTTGGGACGTGAGTATTGTTTGGTAACATATGTTACCATGTACATGCAGACTCTGTCAACAATATTTTCAATAGATTCAAGCAACAATGATTAATCACTGTATCAGCTGTCTTGTAGGCCTACAGCATTTATTGGAATACGCTGGGACTGTCAAGATGTGCGAACTTCAAGGGTTCATTTCTCTGCTATTTTTTAACGGATATTTGCAATGATGTATCCTTGGAAAGCTATTGACGTGTACTTTCTGTTGGAATACAGTAAGTCATGATTACATTAACCCATTGAACTCTAGTATTCCCTCACCATTTCATTGCAACGCTTCACTGACCATTTCATTGCAACGCTTCACTGGGAATCTCATGAATGATAGAATATATGTATTGTGGTGTCTGGTTCTTAGGGGGTTTCTAAGCTAATTTGAGACAAAAAGGCCTGTAAGGGCTTTGGTCAAAATAGCTTCAAAATACCTATATTCCTACCACCACAATACATATATTCTAACTATGAAACCATGAATGTGCTTCTCGAAGTAGAGTGAGTATCGCCTCTCAACCAATAGAAGAGGCTGCCCATGTAGAGGATGTACAGATTTCACCAAACCAAATTCATATAGTTCCTCATGGTATGGTGCCAGTACAACAACAGACCCTGCAGAATATCTGCAACCTTCCACTACCACAGCAGAGTAGCACTGCAGCTCTTGTACAGCGGCACCTTGGTCATTCGTCATCTGGTCAGATTCTTGCATGATGAGGCCCACTGCCTTCAAGAGATCCTGAACATCTTGGGCGAGGCTGTCAACTTGTACCTTCTTTTTTTCACGAACTGAGGAGTCTCATAGGCAAGAAACTCAGGCTTGGTATTCTCATGGCATTGTTGTAGCTGATGGGCAGAAGTAAGTGTTTTGCAAATGTTCTTCACATTCTTGGTTTTCTGAGCAGAAGATTTCAAGACACTGTGCTTCCCTTCAAACCGGAGAGTCCAATATGATGTGGGCACTGAGAACTTTTGCATTAGCTGGGGATAATGCAGGAGGTAGTGAGACTTTGGTTTCATTACATAATCGGGGAACAATGAATGCCACAGTTTCAGGAATTCAGAGATGAAATCCTGAAGATAACCCAGGACATTCCTGGGGATGGAATGACTTCACATTATGTCAACCAGCTCTTGAAGATCCAACAAGAGACCCCAAACATCATCATCATGAGGCACACCTTCTCCAACGAGTATTCCAAAAAGCCTCAGCAGGCACCATGTCTGGCATGCAGTTTGCTTCACTGCAAACTTTGAAATTTCTTCACTCATTTCGGAATGTTTAGTGGATTTGTCTGGTTCCCCATAGTCCAGATTTCGAATAGCCTTATTCAGAGACTTCAGTGAGAAGAAACCCTTTTTACAAGAGTAATTGACTACCAGAACAATCAGCTCGCAGGCAACACCCTCAAAGATATCGTGTGCCAAGTCTGGTGGCAAACCTTCAGCAACATGATAATGTTTGAGAGCATTGAGAGGGGAATCCTTCTTAACACCATATGTACTGGAAAGACGTGGATCTTCAGTAACCATCTCAATCTGATCATTGTAAGAATCAATGGTCCTTTGAGTGAACTCCTGCACATCATGTATCACTTGAATGTCGTCTCTCGTAGCCATACAGAAGCGACAGATGAGCCCAGATGAGAAGTTTTCACTAAAACCACCAATCTGATGACAACCAAGATTATCTCCACAGACAAGACAGAGTGCACCCTTCACCTGAACATTCAAACCTGAGGAGGTCAGGTGAATCCCTTCACTCTCAAGTTGCTTCAAATCTCTCAGAAATGGGGCCAATATTGCCTCTAGACCATATTTCTTTACATGGATGCTTCTTGCAAGGCATGCGACTTGAATGACGTAAAGCCTTGACCTAAGTTTTGGTGGAATGTTACCCAATATATAGTACACTGCTGTTATTTTATACTTCTTTGCTTTGTTTCTCAAGGGATTCGAGACAGTGAATTCATCAACATATCCAAATATCTGGAGATGATGGCAATTCTCTTGAAATATTTCATTCATTTCATACAATGACCCATCACAGTAATCTTCGATTCTTGAAGCATCACTTTTATGTCCAACAATAACATGTCCATCTACATCTTCATGCTTCATCAGAGCAGATAGTTGATCTGGCAATGGAATGTATTGAAATGTATCCACTGGTTTGTTCTGTGCATTTCGACTCAGAACAATTTCAGTAGGCTCAACCAATGAGAACCTTTCTTTGTAGTACCTATTTTGTTTATACAGAGTATTGAGTTGCTGAACAGCAGAGACTTCTTTGGTGTTGGTAAGAATGATATCAGACAGACCAGGAAATTCATCCATACTGAGATTGCGTCCTGCAAGATAGCTTTGTATATTTCTTTCGGTTTCTTTCTTGATGAGAGATGTAATGTATTCAACTTCATCAAGAAAGAGTTGTGGCACATCTGAATGGACCTTGTACTCAACACGAAGCTTAAGAAGAAATTTCGCAAGATGATCTGTTAAAGAGGTTGAATAGCGCCTCCAGAAGCAAGCAACAGCGCCACCCGTAGCAGAAATAAGCACTGCTTAGTGACGTCATGGTTTCCATATACGGCATCTCATTTGCATATTTTTACAACCTTATTTACTACGAGTTATAAATATGCCAGTAGCACGTGTATCATGCCGGGCGACGCTGTCGGGTGTTTCCACTATGGGTTACATAATCGGCTACAAAGAGGCCAGTGTTCTAGTAAATGAAGTTAGCAATGATAGCGAAAGAATGTTAGTGTATGTTACGCAGTCAATAGCGATAGTAGTGAGTTGGAGAGAGGAGAAAATGGAAAATGGCGAGAATAGTAGTATGGATTTCGAGTCGCCGGTGGATTCTGGGCCGGTGGAGAGCGAGGCCCCTGATCCGAACAGTACAGAAGAAATGAGGCAGCATATTATCCAAGACTTGTTTGACAACCATGACGACTCAAGATATTTGCCAGAATTGCCGGCAATGAACATGAGTGAAGAGGAGATGGGGCCATTCCAGCCAAGTGACCTGTCACGTCGGAGCCTCTAGAGACGCTGGTCTCGTCAGTACGCCAACGGCATTGAGGTGTTCCCCAAGGGTGGTGCAGACGCCAAGACGTGAGACTAACACCGGCGCGGTGACAGCTGTAGCAGATGGAGCCACGCCACTAACATTTTTCAAGCATCCGAATGGTACCTTACAGATCCGCAAGGGGCGCGTTTCCGAAAATGTTGCAAAAATCAATAACGTGATCGTAAATATTGTCATATTTTTCAAGATGAGAGTATGTAAATGATACGCAAACGGTAAACCAATGAAAGGCCAGTATCTATTGAACCTTACAAGTAATTTGGGGGCCTTGAAACTCCTTATCATTTATCAATGAAACCTTATTCCCGCCTAAGGTTTTGACCGGGCCGTCCAAAACTCCCCATTTTTTGGCGGGCCCTTCCCTTTAAGCTCTCCTTGTCGTCACTTTCTGTTTCTTCATTTTCTTCATTTTCTTCATCCATCTCTTCATCCCCAGACCCTAAATTTGGTTCCTGGTTGCTCTGTCGGGGGAGTCCATACATCCTTTGGCTGTTTAGTAACGAGGAATCACAAACAACTTCAGTTCTACTATATAATCCGTGTATTAAACTTCATCAAGGAACAATATATTTGCAATCAACGCTGATACATTCACGGAGCACGAGAGGTCATAACACTTCAGAATTTACTTTTACACTAAACTACTTCTAACTAAGATTTCATCATTTATGCTAAGCGTGGGTGTGAGTAGGAGGGGCTCGGAGAGACCAGGCCCTGTTAGGACCACCAAGAGTTTACAATCGTACAAATATTTCTTAAGATAAAGCAGGTTACTTATTTCTGAGAACGGAAGTCATCCGCCCACGCAAGATGCGGCAATGGGTCAGTCAAAGGCATTCTTTTTGATCTGCCGCCAGGCCTAGCAACACAATAACCTTGGAATAAGCATGTCTTTCATTACTATAACAATATACAGATATCCTCTCCACCCACGCACAATAAACTTCAGATCCTGGACCCTTCCTTAAACTGTCAGATCTAATTAGGCTCACTTTACCCGAGCGTACTCAATCGTTCTCACGGATCCCCGGAAGTGAAGACTTTCCTGTTCATTTATAAAACATAAACTTTATATACCAATATTAATCAATCTAAATTCAAACTAAATCTAAAAACAATAACATAATCATCATGAAGTCCATTTCGGCAGCCACACTGGTCTGCACTGGGAGGCTCAGGTGGATTCTCAGGCAATTGAAGTTGTATGCCAGCAGGAGCCTGATCTTCCGGCACAGCATCAAGATCACCGGCTGCGAATATACGTAGAGGTATTTCATTTTCTGTCAGTCGATGCTTTCTTTTGATATGTTTCAAAAAAGAATTCACCTTCGTATATCGCTTCCCACACCCATTCACCCCACATGCAACACTGAAGAGAGGCTCTGATCTGAGCTGTGGACATTTTGCAGATGTCTGACCCACTGGGGGAAAGACTAACACCTGAACACTGATCCAGCATGCCCAAGATGATCAGGCCTGCAATGTTTGCAAATATACCACATCCTACATTCATATACCACTAGCCATAGCCACTTCAATTCCCCTGTGTGTGTGTGTGTGTGTGTGGCAGTGCTATCAATCACGACATGGATGCATGCATGCATGCACAATGTACATAGCTCATGAGCTACACTAAAAAACTACTACAAAGACTACGGGCGGAGAAATTAACTCAGATACAGCTGGTTTTGACGAGTTTTGGTGGAGATCGGATGGATCGATGATATTAGAAGCTGGGTTATTGGGCTTATTAGCAGCGGATACTACGGCGATAGAAGTTTACCTGATGAAAAATCGACAAATTCGAATCAATCACAGCGCGGCATGAACATGTCAACAACTGTGGCGGCGCGCACCGGTCCTCGTGGTTATTACGAGATCGTTGTACATTCAGTCGATACCGCTGAATCTCAACTTCAGTAAAGGGATCTCAACTGAAGATAGTGTCGTGTCCGAAGACAACGTCGTAAGGGAAACGTCCGGCCAGTATGGAATTGGTCCGCGACGACAACAAGAGGAAGAAAATATCGTCTGCCAGACGCAGGACGCAAGCCGATTTACAGGCGCATTTTTGACCGTATAAGGCGGTGTAAATGTGTGATAACCATATATAAGCGGGTCGAGAAGGACACACGTAATGTAAGGATCAAAATGATGTATAAGAACCCCAAATGTGTTGCGTAATTTCAGAGAAATTTGAGTTCCAAGCAGCCATGTCGCGTAATGTTTGAAGGCTGCGTTTGTCCCGCCAAGTTGTTTCATTTTCCTAAGACGAATTAAGGATATAAATCCTTTGTACTTGAGATATTAGGAGGCCCTAGCAATGCTATATGTATCGATTGATAACAATTGCCTATTATTATAACGTTTTTCGGGGCGTATTGTAAGCTACGCGTCATGTTCAAATAAGTGTCCGATAAAAGTTCACTGGCCGCCGGGCCTACTAACGTTAAAAGCCATTGAATAATCTGAAAATCAAAATATTCTGTTTCAGAAGTCAAAATACTAATATTGATTAACTTTAAGGTTCATTTTACAGGGTTTTATTCCCTCTTTTTAGAATACTAGTGACAATGTTGTAAGACGTGTTTCATGTTATGTATTTTCAGTTGTACCAATCGATCAATCGAACTACATGATTGTAACGACCTATAGCGATGTTGAAATATATTGTTAAAGGGAAATCATTCGTAGATTGAGTCCTTATTACTGCCCAGATAACGAGCCCGCGCCCAGGTTCTCCATAGGGGAGAGCACAGATAGGTCTAACTCATGTATATCTTCAAATCAAAAAACGATTGTTTTACATCTAATCGAAATCGCTGCATCTCAAATTAGTAGAAAAGGATCTCAATTGAAGATAGGCCTGTCGCCAAATAAAAACAAGATCGGACATCTCAAGTCGAGACAATATTTATTGAATAATTGTTTCAAATGAATGTAATGATGTCTCAAAACCTTTTAAGACCCGTTTTGTCTCGTTTGAAGATCGATTTTTTTTTCTGTGTACCTGAGGCTGATGTAGCAGATAACAGTTTAATTTGTTATTTATACAAAGGAATTATATTACATAAGTTGAGTCATAGCGTAGAGGATGGGATTGTTTTACAATTTGGGATGACCCTGTAACATCACGAATAAAAACGATGCCTCTCACTGAGGCTAATTAATAATTCAAGGGCATCGCTTTCCTTCGTTTTCCGTCCTGTCCTCGGGCTGGACTCCCGGCCGGACTAGTCGCCCACTGCCATTGAACAGGAACTTTTGGCCATCGGGGACTACTTTGAGAATTTCTCTTAAGTTGAGACCGATTAGCCTCTATGCATGCGTCTTAGCACTTTTGATATACGTGTCCGAGTACTCTTCACTTTCCTTTTGTTTCTGCTTTGCACGCAGCACGCAAATCTTCTCTTCAACTGACCCGAAGCGAATGAGGACCACTCCTGGTTTATTATATTACGAGGCTTGGTTCTTTTACAGTTTAACACTTCATTGTCTGGGATATCCGGTCCCCTTTCTACCAACCGTTCACATCTGACTAAAGTTTGTTCACCGTGTTCATACGGCAGTCCAATCACTACGACCGAGACATCTGGGTCAAAATCATTAGGTTTGTGAACCAGGTCCCTGGCCTCCACTTTACGAAGCAGCTCTTCAAATAGGTCAATGTGGTTACTTATCTTGCTACATTCCATGTCCATGCAGTCTTTCAAATCTTTATGACTTTTCTCAACAGACTGTATCATTTCCTTCAATGTATTTTCTATGTATGAAGTAATACTTTTACGGAAGTTGCTTTGGTCTTCTCTCAGAGCCCGAAGTTCCGTAAACAGAACACCCATCTTTATAGCCTCTATATCGGGTTTGGCTGACTTGCCACAAGGTTTTCTTGTCGAAGTTATTTCCAGGTCCGAGATGGAGTTTTCTCGGTCCCTTTTAAGTGTTTTATCGCCTCTCGGCTCACACAAGACAGTCTGTTCCTCTGCGATGGTGCAAAGACCCTGGGGCCTGATTCACAAAGCACTCTTAGATTTCCGATCTTAGATCACTCTAAGAGCACTCATAGGGTGAACTTACGTGAAAGGTTAGGGAACCCTAAGTGTTATTCATGAAGCTATCTAAGTAGTATCTAAGCAATTGCTTACGCAAAGTGAATGAATAAGTCCTGAGTGAACACACGTAGCTTGCTATAGCAAACTTTAAAACGTCTCTCGTAATGAAAGGGTAAGGTATTTTAGCTCACTGCATTGCATGTTTATACACAATCGTGACAGAAGGCCTAAGGGTTTGCACGGCAGTACAGAAGACTTCTACGTGGCATTCCAACGGCGTTTCCCAATTACAATGGCCCAAAACGCCCTAGAAAAAACAATTTCTCTCCGAAAGAAATCGACAAACTCACTGACCTGGTGCAACAGCATAACAAAGTGATTTCAAGCAAATTCAGATTTGATTACTTTGTGTTACATGAACTTTGGTGTGTTATGAAACTTAAAATACCGCGCGCACAGGGAGCGCAGGGAGAGCAGACTTGAGAGTGATGCCGAGAAAGCAGAACGTGATTGAGAGCAAACGAAAAAGCTCGCAACGTTGAGACGGAGCCCCGGAGTTAGGCTGGGTACAAGGAAGCCAGCTCAGTGCTGAGGCCGAGTGCCGCCAACGGTTGAAACGAAATAGTATGCTGTACGAGAAAGAATGGTTCGGGAGTGTCACGAGACGTCCACGAGGGAACCGAATGTAACTGCACGTGTACGAATGATTCTGGAATCCACGAGGCGTGTCTAGCCTGTATGCTGAGGTAACTCAATATTCTGAACTTAGCGCCAAAATCTAGCTAGTATCGAAGTCTGCTCCCTTTCGCGAAACGCAATAATGTTGACACGCGCTGACACTCATTCTGAAGTGACTCTTCAATAGAATTCCTGTATATATTTTGTATCAAACTTATATTTGTTTACATTTAAAACCAGTCTCGTTCAGTTTTTTCATACACAGAAGTGTCGCATCTTGCATAGAACCAACAACCCACTTGAACTCACAGGGGGAGTTCGTAACAATTAAGGCGACATTCCACGTGAGAGAAAGTGTCGACATTTTCTCTCAGTGACTGTCGACATAAATATATTTGATCCATCCACATGCGAGAAAATCGTACTGACAGTTCCTATCGGAGAGATGATTTCTAGCTATGAGAATGTTTTCGTAGCTTCTTCCACATGAGAGTAAAACTGTCAGAAAACAGCCATCGGACGGTCATTGATCCCTCACGTGCGAATTAGACCTGTTGGGAAAGGTCATTTAGTATGTTACCTTCGAAGAGAGCGGAGGTAGCAGCCGCGGCTGCGGTGTACATTATTCTACAAAAGAAGAGGAAACCGCAGAGGTAGCACAAGATCTTGGCTCACAAGTGGCTGATGAGAAGAAAAACCTATCGGGCCTATCATGCTCTTCAGCAGGAATTACTCCTGGAAGATCCGGAGCATCTTCGAAATTTCCTGCGCATGACATCAGCTGATTTCGAAGAGTTGGCAATACTGGTTGGGCCCATTATCCACAGGCAGGACACCCTAATGAGACAGGCTATTCCGGCGAGGGAAAGATTGTCGCTCACCATACGTTTTAGATGAAATCGTTGAAAATAAACAGAAAATATGTTTTATTTCATATTGTAAATAAGTTTATCCAACATAAATACAGAAATAAAGAAGATTGCTGAGTACTGATTTCGGAGGTTGTGTATCTTCCGTTGGCATTCTATCACATCTCTCTCCACAACTGCCCCAATTTCTTTCCACGCCAACGCCTTCTTTCCCCTGTCTCTGTAGAGATTAGATTGCACATCCCATAGGCACGGGTTGCCATCATACACAGCTATCAGTTGGAACGTGTCGTTCCGACTCCACTCTTTGCTTGCTTCCATGTTGCTGGTAGCTATGCATATGCGCCGAATGACCAATGCATTGAATACTTGCTGGAAGTTTATTGCAAAATAGAACCAGTCCTATTCACTGAGAGCACTATCCGACATAACAAAAAGTGTCCGAAATGACCTACATTTGGTCCGTCCACATGACATAAGATCGCCCAGCTAAACACTTCTGACATTTATTGATCGCTCTCGGACAGCTACTCGCAGCGTCTTGTCTACATGCGACTTGGTGTCTGAGAGTGTCTGAGAGTGAACTTCTGAGAGAAAACTCTCACGTGGAATGTCGCCTTTACCAAGAAGATATGTTCTATTGCACCATGCATCCGGACGAGAGAAGAAGTGGGAGGACTTGAAGCAAAAGGTAAAAAAGAAGAGGTATGACGAAATGAAAAAGAGGCAGGTTACAGGAAATGTTCCATTTTCTGATGACGGCGAGAATGTTGGTGATGAGAATGCTAATGGTTTAAACGATACAGAAGAAAAGATCATTGGCTTGCTGGGTGTAGATCTTGTGTGTGGCCTTGAAGGTGGGGTAGATACCGCGGGTAAAAATGCTACTGCCGAAAACAAAGGGAAAATACGTAAAGTAAGTAAGCGTGTTCATACATCCGTCAATAGGCCTATGAAAAGGCTTTAGCTATTCTCTATCATTACCAAGAGCAATAAATGGTCTGGCTCTGAAGGCTAGCTAAATATTTTGTTTCCGAGAATATGAGGGCGTGAATTTGATATGTTGCTTGGTTCATCATGGGGGAGGGAGTTGGGTCCGCCCGATAAAAAATACTAACATTAAGTTTGACACGTGTTGATTATTCTGCGTCGCTCGCTGTAGAAACCCTCAATAATACGTTCCTGGGCATCCGGCTGAGGGAATGAAACGAATTGCTGTACCTTTCTCACCAGTGCCGTAGAAACTCGTAAAACAACCCTTGAGACACTAGGTTGGCTGATGTGACTGGCATCACCGTTACATCACCGACACATCCTGTACCGTTTGAACAAATCGACGTAGTCATATTCATCAAGAGAGTGCAACCGATCCCGAAAACCCGTTCCCGACAGAGAGCTCGTCTGACGTCTTCTTCAGCAAATATAACAGCCGCCATTCTAGCGCGCGTTGCCTTACCAAATGCCCTAAGTGTACACTAAGATGGGTCCGGTACCTCACGTAGAGTTACGATTACACTATGTATTTGCGTAATTTTAAGGGTCTTTTGTGAATACCACTTAACTCCTTAAGTGTTATCTAAGAGTATGTTACGGACCCGTAAGTCCCTAAGAGTGCTTTGTGAATCAGGCCCCTGTTCTGATGACACTGTATGTAGTCATGCGTGACGCTTAATCCTTCAAGCCGACATGCACACACAGACCTGAACGACGATCTAGCATACAGCCTGTACGTACATATGAATATACAAATGCATTTCTTGTCTAGCCACGGCTTGTGGATTTCGACTCGATGACTCGACGACGTGATGACTCGATGACTCGATCGAGTTGGACATTATTTGAAGAATATCACTGCTTGGAATGTAATCTATACTATAAAAGGGAAAGGCCCGATTTTCGTTACCTATGTTCTCGAATTTTGGCTCGAGTGTCTCATTATTTCCATCTCCAACGGATGGCCTACACCTTCAGCTACAATGATAGCACAAGTTTTGTGAAAATTTCTGCATAGAGGTCTTTGCAGGGCTTTTGTAAAGGATATTTCCCCAATTTCCAAAGGGTATTCCCCAAGTCTATTTATAGGCTAATTGATATTCAACAAGTTCATTTTAGGTACTCCAGGTGCCACCACCAGCATCTCCTTTGTTTCAGCACATCTTCTTTGTTTCCATGTGCTTTTCCAAGAATATTCAGGTAAGAATTACTCTATATAACTTCTCCTTGCTGACAATGTACATCTATTAGCATGATCATGTTTATGTGCATTCATGGCACTTCACATGCCACGTAAATGAATGAATTTATGGAGTTCAACCACAATAATTGACTTTTTTAGACATCCGATAATAGGTGATTCTGTCCGAAGATAGAACACCTGTAGATTTATAATGCTACTTTCACGCTAAGCTATAAACTCTCATCGCTACAGATAAATAGGTTAATGTATCATGTTTCACCTGCAGAGTTTTAGAGGTGACTGTCTTCCTTGATACTGCATATTGAGGCAAATTAAGCCCCGAAGCTGTGAATAGACAAGGACAATCCGCACGGTAAGTAGGCCCTATGCTATATATATAGCATGCATGCATGAACAAATCTGCACACAGGACACCAAAAGTTGCCTTTGGAAACTGTAAGATCATGACGTCATATAGCACTGACGTGTATTTTGTATACGAAATCATCCCTGTTTTATGCACGTCTCCCTATTTCTACTTTCAGAAACCTCAATCCAACTCCAACATCATCCAACAAGCATTTATAAGCCTACAGGCAATTATTCAGGGTAATTATTTGCGGCTTCACATCGCATTACTACTATGAACAGGACTGCTACAATGTCGAGATGTCATTTTGAAACGTGCCTTCTGTTCTTTTCTATTATTTCACTATGGCCGTATGGGTGCACTGAAATGCATTGCAACGTACATGTCAAGACCACTACCAATTGCTGTTATAATCCAACTTAAATGCAAATTCCTCCCACTGTCCACCAATATTGAATAATGCCATTTTTTATTCACCACTCCACATCTCTTTTTACAGATGTCTCAGAACAATATTCCCAAAATCCCCAACCACTGTCGAGCTGTCGCCATTCACCGGGACCTCCAAAAACTGCAAGACAACTTTAACAAGGAGCTGACAACCATGCAGGTAATGACCTGGAAGGGCCTTGCTCCCCCAAACTTGGGCCAACTGGGAAGCAGCATGAATGCTACATTTAACCACCTGATTGCCCTTTCCACAATACTCAAAGACAATCTGGTAGCCGAGCACAAGGATAAAGCCAATGCACGGAAACGACCATCGGCCTTCGCCTTCGTACTATCAACACCTCCGAAGAAGATGCCAATTCCAGTCACTACTTCATCTCCTAAACTCCAAACTGCTCCTAAACCCAAACTACCATCAACTCCCAAGGATCCACTACCCTCCACTTCAACTGCCAAGGATATTTGGGACGATCTGGCATTGGATTACATAACCCTCAGCCAGTCCACAGACCAGCTATTGTCAGAAAGCAGCAGCCAGGAGCAGCCCACTACACCAAAGCCAAAAGAAGAACCTGTCATGCCTGCCACTCCAAACGACAAGGAGGAAACCCAGTAGCTTTGATGGTCATTCCTTGCCTAAAACATTGCAATTGCAAGAATATTGTACATCACAATCATTAGACTTCACTATATATATATATATCACAACCATGAAAAGATTCTGTTCTGTTTGCAATTTTGAATAATAAAATATCTTTCTTTTATGACATTGTAAAACTTACTCATTTGCCATCATATCATTTTATGACCGTGTATAAGTTACTTTGAATATTTTTCATAAAAAATGTGGGAATGACCCAATAAGCCAGGAATTATTGTCCCCATACTCTCTAACAGATAGATGTCCAATAACATTTCATAGCCCATTCATGGCAAATGCACGCACCTATCCATAACTAATCAGTAAAATACAAAAGCATTAAGCAAAGTTACATGCACCAACCAACAGTCCCACATCTGCACTCTGAAATTGTACCTTTTCTAACAAAATATCTCTCCTTCACGCCACAGCAATAATGGTCAAACGCAAGTCATCGATTGGGGCACAAACCCGCCGAACACAACAGGCTCGAAAGAGACGGCAGCTACTGCCAACCGAACAACAACTTCAGCAACCACTACAAGTAAGCAACCATCCCAAAGCCTATGGACATGCAGAGGACAATGTTATCATTCAAACGAACATTGGCGGAATGACGAGATTCTGCCCAGAGTGTCAAGCTTCAAACTTCACTGACGAACCACCAGGAATATGCTGTTGCAGTGGAAAAGTTGACTTGCCACTTTATCCGCAGCCACCGGAATATTTGATGTCATTGTTGCAAAACAATATTCACTTCCTAACGAACATAAGAAAGTATAACTCACCCTTTCAAATGACAAGCTTCGCTTGCAAGACCAGGGATATTCAAGGTTGGGACCCCACTTTCACAGTTCAAGGCCAAGTCTTCCACAATGTTGGTGCCCTCCACAGCCAAATGAAACACCAACATTTCTTCAAATATACTTCATTGACAATCAGGCAGAACAACTTCAAACTCGACTCTCCATCACTAATGACCTACAACCACGAATAGTGCAATCTTTATCGACCATGCTCCACGAAACCAACCAGTATGTGAACGCTTTCAAAACAGTCGCTGACATCCTACGTACACGCGATGTTCCTGATTTAGCCGTTGTGATTCATGAAGACAAAAGGCCAGTCAATGAACATGCCCGCCGATTCAATTCCCCAACTGGCAGTGAAGTTGCAATTCTCATGCCAAATGAACCAACTGCCAATCGCGACATCAGTAGTGTAATAATGGCAGTTCTAACTCACAGTCAAATCCCAGTCAAAATCTCCAAGTCAAATCCCAGTCAACACGTTTCAAACTTATCTCAGTCAAATCCTAGTCTAAATAGTTTCCAGTCATTTCTCAGTCAAGTCACTAAATTGTCCAAATCGTCCAAATTTACAAAAATTTACAAAATTTCAAAAATTTACAAAATTTCAAAAATTTACAAAATTTCAAAAAATTTCAAATTTTCAAAAATTTCAAAAATTTCAAAATTTTCAAAATTTCAAAAATTTCAAAATTAAAAAATTTACAAAATTTACAAAAATGACAAAAATTTCAAAATTTCAAAATTTTCAAAATTTCAAAATTTCAAAACCTATATTTAAAGAAAATTATTTTCTTGTAAATAAAATGAACTTTCCATCAAACGAAGAACTTGAATCAAGAGTCACAGAGTCAACAGATTATCTAAAATTTAAAGATCTTCCAGTGAACACATGGTATAGAATTAACTCATTCAGAAATATTAGTACAAAAATAGGAGAATCAACACTGCTTGAACTTGAAGACTCAGAATCTAAAGAAGTCACAGTGTGGGCGACGAGTGTCATCAAACAAAAGATAAATCGTGATCACAATTATATAAGATTCACAGGTATGAAAGAAACAAAACAGGGTAACAAGTTTTATGGATTTAATCTTGTGGAATAATTTTCTACTCATCCTATATATAACACAAATTATTTTCTTGTAAATAAAATGAACAGGCCAATGATTTTTATAGTTCCATCTTGAACAACTTGATTAATTTTTAAAAACTTTTCCTATAATAAATATGACCACCTCATGATGATTTTCACAAATTCTCATGGGCGTGGTGAACCCTAAGTTCTAGATTTTCGCTCAAGTGAGGATTAACTAGAATTTTAAATTTCACTTCAAAGAGAACCTTATTTCTAAAGGCTAGTACTTTTAATTCATCGGTTAATATAGTTTTTATTTTCTATTTGACTATGTATACATGTCTCTATTTGGAATCTTATAATCAAAAACTTGATTATAAAATGACTTATTGAAACTGAAACTAAAAAAGGGGAATCCCCCCATGCTTATATCTAATATAAAACTTTTTCATGAATAAATGGAGAGAGTGTCAACGAAAAATAAAAACTTTTTCAATATAAATAAAGACATGTCTACATCGTCAAATACAAGCGCAAATTTCCCAACAGGCCTGGCTTTTCCAGCTGAGGGATTATCGAGTGACGAGATTAAAATTCTCGCCTACAGAAACAAAGTGAAAAATTATGGATCTTTATCAAGAGAAAAGTTACTAGAAAAACTTCAACAAGTCCCAAATAGTTTCAATGATGTTGAAGTGAAAATTGACAAGCCAGTTTCTGACTTGTCACAAATTGAAAAAAGAGTTCTAGCTCAAAGACTAGGTATAAATCCTAGAAAATTCAAAAAAGGACAGCTAGAAAATATCATTGAAGAAAAAATATCACAGGAAAATTTGGTTGACATCAAACCAAAAGCTGTAAAGTCAAAAATTTCTATTAGAAAACCTCTTTTAGAAAAAGTCAAGGATCTTGGCCATAAAAATTTTCAGAATCTCAATATTGAGAAATTGAAAGAACTCTTGACCAAAGAACCAGTGAAAAGACTATTAAAATCAGATCTTTTCAAACAAGCGAAGGAACTTGACATCAATGTTAAAAGTTCCATGACGAAGAGAGTCATCCAGGAATTGATTGAAAAACATGTGGAGTTAAAAACATTCAAAAAAGTCAACTCCGCTTTCAGAGGATTTGCTAATCATTTTCAAATGGAAGGTTTGCCTCATATTGACATTGAAAACTATCTCAATAAAATTAAATCAGTTTTACAAGATAAAATTAATGAGGAAAATAAAGAAGGATTAAAAATTTCAATCATTCTACATATTCTAATGCAAAGGAAGAATGACGTTAAAGAGTTTCAACTTCGTTCTAGACACATCCTTTATGTGGGTCAAGAACTTAATTATGACACTCTCATCGAAGACTTCCTTAAAGAACTGGAAAATTTAGTTCAGGAAGGTTCTGGTTGGAAATTTTTGGAAGTCATCAAGATTGAATTACATACTGTAAAATATACACCACTTTCAGGATCAAGCTATATTCCTTTACCAGATAAGATTCAAAATAAAAAAGCAGTGATTAATGTACAAAATTCTGATCAAAAATGCTTCAGATACTCAGTTGAAGCCGCATTATTAAATATTTCAAAGAACACAGAGCGAGTGTCAAATTACAACAAATCTGAATTTGATGACATGTTCAAAGATTTAGAATATCCAGACAAAATCAAGGATATTGAGAAATTTGAAAAGAATAATCCTGACTTAGCAGTCAATGTATTTACATTTATTCCTACACAGAAAGTGTTCTTTGAAAATGAAACTACAGTTTACCCAATTTCCCCAGTTAGAATATCTGAGAGAATTCTAGCAGAAGACAAGTATATTAATCTTCTGCACTACAAAGATGAGAACGATTTTCAAGAAGGTGAAAAGGTTGAAAATGTCAAAGATAATGCTAACTACCACTATTCTTGGATCAAGAACTTTTCTAGGCTGGTTTCTTCCTCACATTCTAAACACGATGGGCAGGTCAAAGTATGCTTCAGATGTATGAAAGTTATTTCAGCATCAAATAGCGAACTTCTAAATAAAAGATACAATCAACATTTTGAGAACTGTAAGCAGTTTGAATGTGTTAGAGTTAGCATGCCTAAGGATCATGAAAAAATCCTACAATTTAAAAATAAAAAATTGGAACAAAAACATCCTGTCTTTATAGTAGCTGATTTTGAATCATCTTTGAAAACTATCGACAAACAATTAGGTGAAAAGACTGTTCAAATTCAAGAACATATTCCTAACTCATTCAGCTTCTATACTTGTTTTGACAAGAATCAAATCAAGGCTGAAAATCTCTTAGTAGAATATAGTGTCAACGATCCTAATGAAGATATTGGAGAAAGATTCTGTGAAGAGATTGAAAAAGCTGTCTATAACATTCATGACAATCATTTTAGTAAACCTAAAGCTATGTTAGCCTTAACACAAGTACAACAGGTTAAGCACAAGACAGCTGAAAAATGTTATGTCTGTGACAAGGAATTTACAGAAAAAAATTATAAAGTTCGTGATCACAACCATTTTAATGGAAAATACAGAGGAGCAGCCTGTAATAATTGTAACCTTAAATTACAAGCACCTGATTTCATACCTGTTTATTTTCATAATCTTTCAGGCTATGATGCTCATCTGTTTGTGAAAAATTTAAAAGGTAGACTGAATGTCATCGCGAAAAATAGTGAAAACTATATTTCATTCAGCAAGACGTTACAGGTTGACGAGCATAAGACTATATCGATCAGATTTCTTGACTCATATAGACTCATGCAGTCATCTCTAGCAAATCTTGCAAATAATTTACCTAACACAGAGAAAAAGAATCTGTCAAACTTTTACAAAGGCGAACAATTTGATCTTCTAACTAGAAAAGGAGTATACCCTTATGAATGGGTAGATTCTTATGAAAAATTTGAAGAAAAAGAATTACCTCCCATTGAAACATTTGACTCAAAATTTAATGCTACAAAAATTTCACAAGAAGACTATTCCCATGCAAAGAATGTATGGGAAAAATTTGGATGCAAAACATTTAGAGATTACCATGAAATTTATTTGAGAACTGATGTTCTTCTACTAGCTGATATTATGGAAAATTTCAGACAGACATGCATGGACATTTATAATTTAGATCCAGTCTGGGCTTATTCGGCCTCAGGATTGTCTTGGCAAGCCATGTTGAAAAAGACTGACGTTGAAATTGAACTTTTAACAGATGTGGACCATTACAACTTCTTTGAATGTGGCATTAGAGGAGGAATCTGTCAAGCAAGTCACAGATATGCAAAAGCAAATAATCCCTATTTGAAAGACCACGATCCTAATCAACCTACAAGTTATATTTCTTATCTCGATGCGAATAATTTGTATGGATTATCCATGAGTGAAAAATTACCACATTCTAATTTTAAATGGATGACTCAATCAGAATTATTAAAGTGGCAAAGCATTCCATGTACTTTAGAAGTGGACTTAGAATATCCTCAAGAATTACATGACTTACACAATGCCTATCCATTAGCACCTGAACATTTGAATGATAAGTTGATTCCTAATCTTAGGGACAAGAAAAATTATATTGTGCATCACAAGGCCTTGAAGTTCTACTTGAGTCAAGGTTTAAAATTGACTAAGATTCATAGAGGAATTTCATACACAGAATCATACTTTTTGAAAGAGTACATTGACTTAAACACAAGTCAACGAGCCAAAGCGAAAAATGACTTTGAAAAGGACTTCTTCAAATTGATGAACAATTCATGCTTTGGAAAGACAATGGAATCAGTCAGAGATAGAAAAAATATAAAATTGACTACAAATGTCCCTCAGCTTCGAAAATTAGTCAATTCGAACAACTATAAAGATCACAAAATTTTCAGTGAAGATCTTGTCATGGTTGAATCTCAAAAAGTAGAAGTTTGTCTCAATAAACCAATATTTATGGGTCAAGCGATTCTAGACCTGTCAAAAATACACATGTATGATTTCCATTATAATCATATGATGAAAAAGTATGGTGACAAAGCACAACTGTTGTACACTGATACTGACTCATTAGTCTATCACATTCAAACTGATGATATTTATAAGGATATGAAACAAGATGCTGAATTATTTGACTTTTCAAATTTTCCAAAAGACACTCCATTGTTTGATGAAACGAACAAGAAAGTAATTGGAAAGTTTAAAGACGAAGAAGCTGGTCATGTCATCACTGAGTTCATCGCTTTACGTTCTAAATTATATGCCTATACAACTGATAAAGATGAAGAGGTTAAGAAATGTAAAGGTGTCAAGAAGAACGTAGTCAAAAATGAAATCACTATTGAAGATTACAAGTCTGTGCTCTTGGAAAAAATTCCAATTGAAAAAAGGATGAATGTCTTTAGGTCAAGAAATCATCAAATTTACACTGAGCAAGTGACTAAATGTGCGTTGAATGCGAATGATGATAAACGTACACTATTGGAAGATGGAATCTCAACTAAAGCTCTTGGATTTAAAAAATAAACAAGGGCTAGCAAAATGCTAGCCCTGTTAATGGCAACAGGGCTACCAAATTGGTAGCCCTGATTAAAAAAAATAAAAAATAAAGAAATAAAAATAAAAATAAATGGACTTTCCAAACTATTTAAAATATAATGCTAATGTAAACTATCCTGTCACTTACAAGAATAACTCTTTGACCAAGAATCCTTTCATCCATCAAAAAATTCATGTCACACCCTATCTAAGTTTTGAATTCAATACAATTGATATTTTTCCTATTAAGGTGATTCCACGAAATTTTTCAACGTATGCACAAGTACAAGATTATATTAAAAATGCAAGCATGGATAACTGGGAAAACCAATTTAAATTTGCACTATACTGTGCTTCATCAGGTTCAGGTGTAAGCTGGCATAATCATATTAATCATGCTGATCCTTTAGTACAAAGTATTTTTAGATTCCATGTCTATTTTACCATCATAAAGATATTACACCAGCTAAAAATTCCTTTACCAGGAAATCCTGACTTTAATCCATCAAAAAATCCTTACAATAAACAAGCCTATGAAAATTTGAAACTTGAATTTGGTTCTGTTGACTTCAACTATTTTCACAAAGGGAAAATACAAGCGCTAGACATTGTCATGGACGATGGCAACTATTATTTGAATGATCCTAGTAAGTTTCCATTTAATGCAGATAAAAAAGGATATGTCTATGCAGACCATCATAGACTTTATATTGATAATTTATCGTTCATTTACTCAGACGATTGGACAAATTTTATCACCTTAGACAGTCAAGGATTGACTAAAGCGGGCATGAGTAGAATCAATGAATCCATTCGAACGTATGTTTATTGTATTCTAGGTTCACAAACCATGATTCGTCAGGATATTCTTGATTCATTAGACACGCAAAAGCAATTTGGAATTTTAGTGGAAGATTCTATTCAAGGTCAAACATTAGTCGATTCCATCAAATCATTTCAGTCAGCGAGCATACTCATTCACTCAAAACAAGCGCTTGCATATGCTTTAGAAAAAGCAGGTTCACGATTAGATTTTGCTGTTGGATTAGGATTACAACTTGTTCCGAGTAATATGCGATTACATATTGGTACAATTGAAGGGTATAATAACTCTCTGTTAACCGCTACAGAAAATACAACTTTTGGCATCAATTCACATATCAATGTCAGAAAAAAGCGACAAACTCACTCTTCAAATCTGGAGAACGAACAAACTCACTCTTCAAATCTGGAGAACGAACAACCACAAACTAATTCATCAAATTTGATGAATAAACAAACTACTTCTACGAGCGAAGCGAGTCATTTACCTTTTACAATGGGATTAATTATTGTAGGTCTTTTAGTTCAAACTATTCTTTAAAATAAATATGATGCAAGAAGCATATGCAAGGTACAAATATCCTTCTGCTTTAAAATTTTATAAAATCATGAAAAAGAAGGATCCTAGTATAAAATTTGATGACATTGATCAATTTGTAAAATCTCAGAAAAGCTATCAGCTTCACAAAAAGCAGAAGTCCAATAAAATCCAAGGTCACATTATTGCTTATCGTGAAAATGCTCTTTGGTTCATGGATTTGTTGGACATGAGTAATTACTCAAGGCAAAATAAAGGGTATAAATGGATTTTACTTGCTATTGATACATTTACAAGAAAAGCTTATGCTGAAGCATTAAAAAATAAGACAAAGTTTGAAGTGAAAAATGGCTTTGAAAAAATTTATAATGATACTGGAAGTATTACACTTATTATTACAGATTCAGGCAATGAATTTTTAAACAAACCACTACAAGATTTATTCAAAGAATTAAACATTAGACATGGAACAGTGGATATTGGTGATCATCATGCATTAGGCTTAATTGATAGACTATCTAGAACTATTAAAGAAATGGTCTTCAAAGATTTCACAGAGAAAAATACAGTCAAATGGGTTGATACATTGCAAGATTACATTAGTGCATACAATGAAAGACCTCATTCTGGCATTTTAGACTATAGTCCAAATGAAGCTAACCTTCATGCTACTGAATTAGTTGAATTAAATGTAGAAAAATCTATGCCCGTTGTACACAAGTTTAACATTGGAGAATTAGTTAGAAAAAAATTGAAGAGACCTATATTTACAAAGGGTTACAAACAGATTTGGAGCAATAGAACTTACACTATCAAAAATATTGAAGGTGTTCATGCTATCTTAAATAATGACGAAAGAGTTAGACTTGATGCTTTGCAGCAAGTGACACAAGGGCTAGCTACAATTGATGAAGAAGCTGATTCTTCTGAGGTTGAGAAAGCAGATAAAGAAGCTAAAATTGAGTCAACAATTAAACACAAAGAAGGCTTAGATCCTGAAAAAAGTGTTGACTCACGGTTGAGAAAGAAGTAACATATTTATAATGTCTTCAAATTTGAAGACATTATAAACATGTTACTCGCTACTCACTAAGCTCGTAAGCTTACTCAATTTGCAATGAAGGAAGTTCTTTCAGCTCCTTGGGTACATTTTTCCATCTTCTACGGGTCAACATATAGTCTAAATAAGTTCCAACGATAGCCCACCATGTTTCTAATTTGATGAAGGAGTCATTCACTGATATCTCAAGTTGATCCACTTTAGTATTGACTTTACTCGCTGTTATAACGTCTGCACCCCACGAACTGTTTTTAACCTTGAGGATCTCTTCTTTAATTTCAACTAGTACTTTGTCAATCTCATAATCCCACAAATTAAATCTAGCTTTAACCTTGAGGATGTCTGCATTGAACTTGTCTTGAATGTCTTGAATTTGATCAAAGTTAGAATATAAATTACTCATTTATTTTATAAAAATTTTCTTCTTGTTCAATATGTCAATATGCCAAAAATGGCACATTGATTTTTTTAAAAAAAATTTTACTATAAATAAATGGACACATCGTTTGGTAAATATCTTGATCCTTATAGATCAAACAAAATAGCCAAGGGGCTCAAAGCTAAAAGAAATTATGAAGTCATTACTCACAATCCTAATTCTGTGAATCCTGGAGAAACACTTTATGTGAAAATTCCTCAGCTTGAAAAAGGACAAGTGATTGTTCCCAAAAGTTTGAAACTTACATTTAAACTTTCTACCTCATCAAAAGCAAGTAATGCAGCCAATGCTGCAGCAGCTGGATTTGTGGCTAATGTTGGTCGAAATATTGTTGAAAGAATTACAACTAAATTGGGTGGAAAAACAATGAGTGAAGTGGACAAATCTTACATCTATAATACATTCAAGGATTTTTGGTTGACAGAAAAACAAAGGAAAAATCGTGTTCAGCAAGGTATTGACAAGGAGCAACGAAAAGATGCTATTAAAACAGCATTTGGTGACAGATATTGTATTCCTATTGAGTCAGAACTTTTTGATGATCATCTACCTTTTTACCCATCAGCTATTTTAGAATCCATTGAATATAATATCAAATTCAATGATGCAAAATATGTTGTGACAGGAACTGCAACGTCAAAAACATATGCTGTGAAAGATATTCAACTTGAGTATGAAACAGTCTTTTCCACAGAACTTAGTGAGGAAATCGAAGCAATATATGCTGATACTAGATTTCGATATGAAGACGTGCATCTTTTGAGAACAGATTCAATTGGAAAGAATAAACGAATGAATATCAATGTAGATGTCAATCGCGCTTCTACAAAGGGTATTCTGATATTTTTCCAGAAAAATTACGCTGAGTATGATGCCGAAAATACAAGTTTTCAAAATCCAGACATCACTAATGTGACCATTACTTCAGAAGGAATTTCTCACTGTATATACAAGTCAGGAATGAAAGCCTATAATCAATTTGATGAAGTCAAACGACTTTATATGTCAGAAGATCTTAAGCAAACTGAAGATTGCATGATGGATGTCGAAAAATTCTATGAAAATCATAAATATGCTCTGTGGATTGATCTGAGAAGTACAGAGGACAACTATTTGCATGGATCTGGAACTGCCATGAGCAATATTAAACATGGTTTACAACTTGAACTTACCAGAAGTACTGAAACAGAATATGACATGCTTGTCTATATTGTAGCTGATGGATTAGTAGGACTTGAGAATAAACGAGTAAAGGGCATTGTACACTAGTTGTTAAAATATTTCGCATGTGTCAGTTGTCAAATTTGACAACCGAGTATATTCTTCAAA
The DNA here is from genome assembly GCF_910592395.1 of Lineus longissimus. Lineage (NCBI taxonomy): Eukaryota > Metazoa > Nemertea > Pilidiophora > Heteronemertea > Lineidae > Lineus > Lineus longissimus. Next base: position 12,555,699 of record NC_088317.1, on the reverse strand, counting down.
GGTAATTTCTTTTGAATTTTTGTCATCAAATTTGATGACATCCTTTTGCTTCTTCAAAATGTTAAAAATAAATGAGTATGACGAGTGAATTTTATTGTGATCCACCGTTCAATATGTTAATTGTCGGAATGACAGACTGTGGTAAGACCTACTTTATACTTGACTTACTTGAAAAAGAATTTCGTAAAAAATTTGATGACATTGTGCTTTTTTGTCCTACGATTGACATGAATAAAACTTACCAAGATAGAGCATGGATTACACAAGATAAAGGTGTAATTGTTTATCCTCCAAAATTAGTACTTACAGATTTAAATATATGCTTAGAAGATGCGATTGAAAATTTAAAAAGTCAAGATCATCAAACATTATTTATCATTGATGATTGTGCTAATTTGTGGGAATCAAAGAATAAGTGTACAAAATTGACTGAACTAGCTTTCTCAGGAAGACATTATGGAATTTCTGTGTGGCTTTTGACCCAAAAATATAATGCAGTTGTAAAAGATTTTAGAGAAAATTGTAAACACATGGTGATTCATACAATGAATGATCAATTATCTATGGATCAAATCTTCAAAGAAAATCGATGTATTCCACAAAGCGAAAAAGACACAGTTCTTGTGCAGATTGATGCAGGAAAGAAGCTTATACTGCGCAGAAAGATGCCTTTTGATTATTTTTTATCATAAATAAACACACCATGAACGGCGTGAATGTGGAAACTATTGTTGAAGAGTGTGACATGCGAAGTGAATTACTTTCACACTATCAATCAGGATTACTCAATAAACTAGGAATAAAATCATCTGAGGCTACGATTAAAAAAGCGTCACAAAAAAATATTGAAAAATTACATAATAAATATAACATCAAATATAATACTCAGATTGCTGATGATTTCGTATCTAATTTACTATTTGGTTATACTCAAGCAGTAAAAATGGTATTTCCAAATTTAGACCAAAACAAATTGCATGAAAAATTAAATGACAATATCATAGTTAACCATGAAATAAAGAAACAACTGGGTCAATATATGAACCCAACACTTTTAGCTGCAGGTACAATTGTAGTCAATACGGCTGAAACTGCAATGACGCATGAAAAATCAGAATTAGCAGTGGAAAAAAGCGAGAGCGAGGATTCCTAAATTTTATAGAGTCTGACTTTATAAAATCTAAGATTATGGCCAATTTAATGTTTTAAAATCTTCATACACCTTTTCTAAAGAAGATGTTAATACACTCGCTGATGCAGCTGCTTTTGCGTCCAATTTTTTCAATTCTTTTCTCGTCGCTGCGCTTATACTTGCTGGTGCTAAAAGATAGTGTTCATTTAATTTTCGTAATATATGTTTGTTAAAAAAGAAGGACTTTCTGTTTAGTTTATCCTTATTCTGTTCAAACAGGTCTTCTAACCTTTTCACATCCTTGGCAATTGAATGATAGTCCACTCTTTTGAACAATAGTTCGTCTTTATATTGTTCTTTAAATTTTGAAAATTTAGATATCACATACTTATGAGTTTTTTCCATGCCATAGTGTGAACCACAAATATACGTTTTTTGAATAGAATTTGTCCACAAATCTGGTGAAGTATGAGAGTATGAATCAAAAGCATTGTCTACAGTGCCACAATCATTACAAACGACTTCATTCTCTAGTATAGTACAAGCTGTTGAATAACAATCTTGACACATCCAATGATTACAATATAAATTGACATATTTTCCAGCTATTTTAAGCTGCTCTCGCAAATAATAACGATTGTATGAAACAAGTGACATGTCATATTGATAGTGTCTTGCGTCATTTTCTAATGCTTCAACAACTTTTTCATATATGTCTTCAAAGTTGTCAAATCTAACATCTGTCTTCATTTTATTTATGAAGACATAATTTTTATTAACCTAGTCATAAACCATCAGACTTTAATAGTCGCTAATAATGACTTTAATAGTCGTTAATAATGACTTTAATAATGACTTTAATAGTCGCTAATAATGACTTTAATAGTCGCTAATAATGACTTTAATAGTCGCTAATAATGACTTTAATAGTCGCTAATAATGACTTTAATAATGACTTTAATAGTCGCTAATAATGACTTTAATAGTCGCTAATATTTTTTCATAAAATAAACAGGTATGGACGGAGAAAACACAACAGCTGAAATAACAACAACAGAAAAGCCAAAGAATCATAAAAGAGTTGAATGGGGTAAAAAATTAGGTCAGTTGAATAAAGGAAAGAAAAAAGTTAAAACAGATGATGATGTTAAGCAAAATTATTATTTGCCTACAAACTACTTCTGCGAGCGTAGCGAGTACTATCCTTTAATATTGATAAGTGGCATCACTTTAGCAGGTTTTGTTTGGTTCTATTCCAAAAAGGAGTCACCTATTGAGGAGTCACCTATTGAAAAATTAAATAAAAAAACTAAACAAAAATCTGACAATCTGATCTTATAAATTTAAAAAAACATTTTACTATAAATAAATGAGCACAATGATCGACACGAAAAATATTGGAAACACAATTTACCATTCTGCAGTTTTAGCAGCACTTGTTGTTGGCTATGGAATGGCTGCTAAAAAGCTATTAAAGTCAAACATTGGAGATCCTAGTAAACCTGACTTGATGGAAGCATTGAAGCTAACTGGTGCAGTGTCACTAGCTATTATTACAAAAGGTTATCTGGAAAAGCAAGGTTTGCCGAAGAACATCACTAATTAAACAGGGCTAGCAATTTGCTAGCCCTTGTTGAAGAAATTTAAAAAAAAAAAAATCAATGTGCCATTTTCGGCACATTCACATATTGAACGAAAATTTTTATAAAATAAATGGCTGGCATGATTTTAACAACAATTTTTGGAGCAGTAGCTAATGCGACTGCTTTCGTTGGGGGGAATGCCATGTTCCACGCATTTGATGCTAAGAATGCTGCAGAAGAGCGTAAAAGACACGATTTAGCAAGCGAAAAATTACAAAAGGAATCAGCAACATGGTCTCACAATAGAATTAAACATCTTGACTTCCTTGCAGAACAACGACAGAAAAAACATCAAGCACAATCAGACATGTTAGACATGACAGACTCTATCCGCTATTATGACAGCATCCATCCTAAGCCAAATTTAACTCACTATTATAAACCTAGTCAGAGTCAGAAAAATTATGAACAAGCCTATATTGCAGGGAGTGTTATTGGATCAGCTGTTTTGTCAAAATTTATTTAAAATAAATGGCAGGTAATGATCCAACATTTGAAAATAAAGCCTTTGACCCAGATGTAGATCCTGATTTAGGAGATGTGGACGATACCTTAAAAGATCAACAAGAGGATAATGATAATCTTATAGATGAATTGACTGGAAATGTTCCACGACCTGTAAGGGAAAGTTTAATGGACAAAGAGATCATGATTGACAGAAAAGAAAGATTTTTAGAAGACTATATGAAAAAAAGTAATTTAAGATTAAAAACCCGTGCAAGTAATGTGCGTAACAGACTGGTAATTTATGAAAATAATCAAGTATTTTTTAAATCATTAGATGGGAGTAGACTTAAAGTATCACAAAATAATGGTAAGCCTTATGCTGTTAGCTCTATAAATGGGAAGGGGAAAGCAGAATTCATGGATTTTTTTGAAAAAGATAATCTAGAAACTCCAATACTTGAAAATGTTGAAGAAAAAACAGCTAGAAGACAATTGACCTACGAAGATGGAGCAGGATCTAGTGCATTGGATAACGTAAATTCACCAATTCCTCTGGAACCTGAAATTATTGACACAAATGAACAAGCGAGAGTACAGGTCACAAATATTGACACGGGTGAAACAAACTTTATTGAATTTGATCCTGAGATAGATCTGATCAATATTCAAACAGATATTTTAGATGAAACAGGCAAGCCTATGAAAACACATAATTCTAAATTAGATGATGCTATTGAATGGATCAGACGTAAGTATAAAGCTATTAAAGAAAAATTTAGGCAAGCACGTGACAGAATAAAAGATAAGATAACCACATTGAGACAAAGTGATGATATTGAAATGCAACCTTTAATTGATCATGAAGAACAAAATTTACGAGAGATTGATGAAGCAGAGGCTGATGAATTATATTTACTCAAAGAAAAGTCAAGACCTTATTTTGAACAAGTAGCTGAAGGCTATAGAAAAGCTGCAAATGATGTTACTAAATCCTTAGGAGAAAGACTTGAAGCATTATTCAAGCTCAAAGGTTTTAAACTTGGAAGCATTGTGACTGCTGTGCTGATGGCGATTTCTGCCATTGGTGGAACTGTGGCTGCAGTATTTAAACCAAGTAAACCTTCTAAGTCAGGAAAACCTATAGGACCTGGAAGACCTGATAGACCTAGTAAACCTATAGGACCTAGCAAACCTCCTAGTAAAATTACTCAGGGTCTGATCAAGTTTAAAAATTGGCTGCTTTCTTTAGGTAAAAAAGCTTTAGTCGCTTTGCCTGGAATTTTAGGTTCCATTGTGTCTACTATCTTAAAAGCAGCTGCTGGTGTTGTAGGATTTTTAGCAGAGCATTTGATTATTATGGTCGCAGTCACTATTTTAGTTATTGTTCAAGTATTATCAACCAATATAGGAAGCATTAAACAAAAAGCACATAAAATTTCTTCTAAAATAAATGAACGTTAGATTTCATGATGTATTAAGGATTCTACTTCCAGCTAGTATTCAGTCGTATGAAACCGTACAGGTTGAAAGGGCTATTATTCCCATGACTTACTATAATTTTTCAAGGGAATTACATAATCACTATTTACGATTTGCGACTGTTGTTGATGGGGCCTATACAAATCAAGACTTGATCACTATTCCCAACGGATTTTATACTCCAGCTACTTATAATAAAGCAGTACAGGAAGCGCTGAGTGAAAAAGGACATGCTGACTCCTTTGAGTTAACTTATTTACCCAGTGAAGGTAAAATTAAAATTAAAGTCGAGCCACCATTTGCTGTAGTTCTCCATAAAGAACTAGGTGAAATATTTGGAATGACTTTTGAAGACAATACCTTTATAAGATCAGAAATTACTGGTAATAAACCTTGTAAACTCCTACCCTATCATGAGTATAGAATTTCTTGCAGTATTGTCGATACACATAAAAATTTAGTGAATGGAAAGCGCAGTGATCTTATTACTTCATTTGTTCCCAAAGGTAAATATTATGGAGATATTCATGAATATACCTCCCTTCAAAAAGTAAAGATCGCAAAGCACGATCATACTAGTATTGAACTACAGGTCAAAGATCAGAATGATGACCCTATTGAATTTTTAACTCCAGTTTCAATTGATTTACGATTAGAATAAATGGATGATGCTGAACAATTTAGACTTGAAAAAATTAAAGAAAAAATTACAGAATTAGAGCTTAATATTGAAAAAAGAAAAAAATTACATAAAAATTATAAAAAAGCTAGTCAAATCTTACACGGTTGTGAAATTGGTATGTATATTACCAGTGTCACAGTCGCATCAATTGGTGCTGCGACAGTGATTGGAAATGTCATCAGTATTCCAATTTCCGCTATCTGTACACTCCTAGGATTGGTTGGAAAAATTGTAGTTCCTAAATTAAGGAAAAAGGAGAAAAAACATTTAGATATTTTAATTAAGAAAAAAGCATGCTTACGGAGTGTCGATAATTTACTTTCCAGATTCATGGATAATGGTACTATTTCTGCAAGTGAATTTGAGCTCATCCTAGAATCCGAAATGACATGACTTTCATCTGAGATAATCAGTTTGGGCTGTAAAGCGAGTCAAACAAAAGTAGTGTGGGGTGAGTAAATTTATAAGCTTACGAGCATAGCGAGTAAGCTTTTAAGCTTATAAAATTACATCAATTGTGACTGTGTCAAGATTTACAATTCCATCTTTGTAATATCTTAAGTCTATTATAGAAACATCGAGCCATGAATTATAACAAACATGTCCATACATGTGATTTTTAATCAACTTTCTTTTGTGCTCCATTAGACAAGTGTAATTCATTGGAAAGTCTGTGACGTTCACAAGCGGAGCGAGAGTATTTCTTGGTAAAAAATTAATTCCTGTCAAAATGACATTTCCAGTCATTGACAAGCATAGAACACCGATGAGAGCTTTCACAGTCTTGTTCATTTATGATGTTTTTATTTTCTTTAGATATAGGTTTAGTAGAAAATTATTCCACAAGATTAAATCCATAAAACTTGTTACCCTGTTTTGTTTCTTTCATACCTGTGAATCTTATATAATTGTGATCACGATTTATCTTTTGTTTGATGACACTCGTCGCCCACACTGTGACTTCTTTAGATTCTGAGTCTTCAAGTTCAAGCAGTGTTGATTCTCCTATTTTTGTACTAATATTTCTGAATGAGTTAATTCTATACCATGTGTTCACTGGAAGATCTTTAAATTTTAGATAATCTGTTGACTCTGTGACTCTTGATTCAAGTTCTTCGTTTGATGGAAAGTTCATTTTATTTACAAGAAAATAATTTTCTTTAAATATAGGTTTTGAAATTTTGAAATTTTGAAAATTTTGAAATTTTGAAATTTTTGTCATTTTTGTAAATTTTGTAAATTTTTTAATTTTGAAATTTTTGAAATTTTGAAAATTTTGAAATTTTTGAAATTTTTGAAAATTTGAAATTTTTTGAAATTTTGTAAATTTTTGAAATTTTGTAAATTTTTGTAAATTTGGACGATTTGGACAATTTAGTGACTTGACTGAGAAATGACTGGAAACTATTTAGACTAGGATTTGACTGAGATAAGTTTGAAACGTGTTGACTGGGATTTGACTTGGAGATTTTGACTGGGATTTGACTGTGAGTTAGAACTGCCATTATTACAGACATCGTTATACACCAGAGAGATGGTCCACTCAAACACATCAGCGAACTCCATCCCGCATACGACACTTTGCAATACCCGCTTCTTTTCCCCTTTGGCACAGACGGATACAATATATATATAACTTGCGGAGAACAAAAGAAAGTCACCCAAATGCAGTACTATTCGTACCACATCATGTGCAGGGAAACCAATCATCTGCTTCTATGCAGACGATTATTCCAACAGTTCCTCGTGGATGTTTACTGTAAGATTGAAACTGAACGTCTCCAGTTCCTCCGCAGAGAACAAAAGACACTCAGGGCTGATAACTATCAGCATCTTAGAGATAGTCTTTCGACAGCAGACTCGGATCCACACAATGTCGGTCAAAAAGTCATACTTCCGGCTACCTTTACTGGAGGCCCACGATACATGCACCAAAGACAGCAAGACGCCATCACCTACGTTCGTGCCTATGGTCGACCTGACCTCTTCATCACAACCACAACAAACCACAAATGGCCTGAAATCATCGCACATCTTCTGCCAGGGCAAACGACCCCTGACCGTCCTGACATAGTTACACGAGTGTTCAATCTGAAACACAAGAAACTTATGAAACTACTGAAAAATGGTTCATTTGGAGAAACACAGGCCTGGCTTTATTCAGTCGAGTTCCAGAAGAGGGGGCTGCCACACGCCCACATACTCCTATGGTTGAAACCACACGCAAAGATCAAGCCAGAACACATCGACCTACTCATATCTGCAGAAATCCCATCGCCTGCTACTGCACCTCTTCTCCATGATTTAGTCACAACACACATGATCCACGGACCATGTGGTCCCTTCAACAGGAACGGACCATGCATGAAGGACGGCAATTGCACCAAATTATTCCCGAAGGCTTATGTTGACAACACACAGGTCGGACACGATGGTTATCCTCAATTCCGAAGACGTACACCCGAAGACGGCGGCTTCACCTTCACGAGAACTAAGGAACACAACGGCAACACCTATGAAACGGTTACTGGAAACCAATGGGTTGTTCCCTACAACCCCTTTCTGCTCCGACAAATGAGCTCGCACACTAACGTTGAACTGTGTATGTCGGTCAAAAGCATCAAATATGTCTTGAAGTACGTCAATAAAGGAAGCGACCAAGCCATCTACAGCCTCCAAGAACGAAGCCAAACAGATGAGATACACCAGTACAAACATGCTCGATATGTAGGGAGCACAGAGGCAGCCTATAGGAATCTGGGTTTCCCAATGCATGAGCACTACCCACCAGTTCTCCAATTGGCAGTGCACTTAGAAAACGGTCAAAGAGTGTATTTCACTGAATCAACAGCGCAAGAACAAGCCAATAAAGAACCACCACAAACCACCCTGACACAATTCTTCACCCTGTGCGAAAGAGATGCCTTCGCAAAGGCACTCACATACCTGGGTGTACCACAGTACTACACTTGGAACAACAAGACATGGCAACGCCGCAAAAAAGGCCTCCCACTACCGACTCATCCAGGCATTTTCAAAGCACAATGCCTTGGCCGCGTCTACACTATCTCTCCTAATCAAGGAGAGTGCTACTTCCTTCGCATCCTCCTTCATGATGTTCCTGGCCCTTGCAGTTTCCAAGATCTGAAGAAAGTCGACAACACCAATTGTGCTACATTCCGTGAAGCCTGCCTCCGACGTGGCCTCATAGCTGATGACAACCATCTACACAGAGCACTGTCTGAGGCCAATGAATCCAACAGCCCCGCCCTACTCAGAAAAATCTTCGCTGTCATACTAACTTCCTGCGAACCAGCAGACCCCTCCTCGCTTTGGGAACAACATCGTAGCAACCTAGCCGAAGACCTCTTCCGTCCACATAACGTTGAACTCCTCCATGAAAACCAGTGCGAAGAAATCTACAACTCCTGCCTGATAGTAATAGAACACCAAGTTCTACAGATGAGGGGACAGCACCTTGCCAGCTACGGATTACCAATCAAGCGTCACAATTCAGACCACAACATGATCGAATATAATCGCTACACACAGTACTCTATTCCACAGCAGGAATCCTTCATTGAAGAAAACCAGCACAAGCTAACAACGGAACAAAGACAAATATACAACCTCTTCTGTTCTCAAGTCCACTCTTCTCAGCCAGGTATCACCTTCCTTGATGCACCAGGTGGCACTGGTAAAACGTTCCTGCTCAACCTCATCCTAGCGACGATACGTTCCAAACAAGCCATTGCTCTTGCTACGGCCTCAAGTGGAATTGCAGCTACACTTCTAACAGGCGGACGAACGTTGCATGCCACTTTCAAGATACCCCTGGATGTGCACATGAAAGACATGCCGACATGTGCAATAAAGAAGAACACTACCCTAGCTAAGGTCATCATTGATTGTAGCACTATTGTCGTTGATGAAGCCCCAATGACCCACAAGGCAGCATACGAGGCCATAGACCGGACCCTGCAAGACATCAGAGGCAATTCATCTCCCTTTGGTGGAATTCCAACATTGCTGTGCGGTGACTTCCGCCAGATATTGCCAGTTATCAAAAACGGTACACAGGCAAACATCATCGATGCATCCCTAAAGAAATCCTACCTCTGGAAAGACGTCCAAGTCGTACACCTACAAACAAACCTACGTGCTCACCTCACTGGAAATGCTCATGCTGCAAGTTATTCACAGCTCCTCATGTCGATTGGCAATGGAACATATCCCTTGCTTGAACCACCAACCACCATTACCGTTCCTCCCAGTCTACCGAAAGCAGACACAACAGAACAATTGATTCATGCCATCTTTGCCGATTTACAAGGACAGAATGATCAATGGATACTCGAACGTGCCATTCTTGCTCCTCTAAATGAAACTGTCGACAACCTCAACCACACCATTCTTGCAACTTTGGACCGTCCAGAAATTACCTACAAGTCATTCGACACAACATTGACAACAGAAGAAGCTACTCATTTCCCTGTTGAGTTCTTGAACTCTCTCAACATTGCTGGCCTGCCACCCCACAAACTGGCGCTTAAGATTGGCTGCCCCATCATTGTACTTCGATCCTTGGACCCACCAAGTATCACAAATGGAACTCGATGTCGCGTTGTAGCTTGCCACACCAATGTCATCGAGGTCCTCATCTTACATGGCCCTGCTGCTGGCAACCATGCCTTCATTCCACGCATTCCATTGGTACCGCCGACATCTGACCTGCCATTCCTCTTCCGCAGATTGCAATTCCCGATACGCCTTTCTTATGCAATGACTATAAACAAAGCCCAAGGCCAGACATTTCAGACCATAGGTCTCGACCTCACCACGCCGGTCTTCTCGCACGGCATGTTCTATGTCGCCCTGTCCCGCCTTGGAACCGCACAACGGATGCATATCTATGCACCAGAACATAAAACCAAAAATGTGGTGTACCAAGAAGTACTCTAAACTCACACCACATGAAGTTTTTGTGTGGGTTGCAGCACGTGTAGAGGTTCCATCATATTACTTTCACTGACTGACAGGGGTTTTACCTTTCCATACCGATTATTGAAGGAACCGATCCGACTTATCTCTCAGGTCTCCAACGCCAAGACAGTTCGTTGTTATTTTTTCTGGGCTCTACTTTACTGTATTTAGTTGATTTTCCCCGGACGATATCGATGACTGATTTAGTTCTCCGCCATATTGGATAATACTGGTAGTGTAAAATTCGTCTAATCAGTCTACATATAAGCATTTGTGTCGCCAAAAATGACTTCATCCCATATCATTGGTTCACCTCTTTAAGGGTTAAATGTAGAAGGTATTTAACTATTAAAAACTGTTTTTAAATTGTATACTTTTTTAAATTGTATACTTTAAAATTACCAGTGAGACTCCAGGATGACAGATCACTTTCATGATGAACGGAACGGATCGTCGATTTAGCAGGTGTCAATCGTGCGCATCTCTTGTTTACCTTAGGTTTCACACTAGTAATTCAGTGCTCAAGACTAGGTTGTATAGAAATAAATGAATTTGAATTTCTGATACATTGTCTCAGTTACCAGTATAGATGTGTTTTTCATTATAAATACATATATATTAATGAATTATGAATTTCTTCTCTAAAAAGGAAAACCATGATGAAGTTTTAGTTCAGTAGTCAAAATATTCTGGTCTCGCAGGGGTCATATTAACCCGTCGTAGCTGAAAAGTCGACTCACGGGTAAAAAGTTTTTGAAAATGACCCCCAAAACTTTAGACCCCCAAACCCTGACATAATCACCGTCAACACACAACGAAAGTTTTCTGGCTTGAAGAACTACCATAGGTCTATCAGACCACCGGATTTAACTTTCATCTGGAACGTCTGGGAAAAAGTTATGAGGCGCTAGATGTCGCCAAATTAACTGGTTAATGCATTAGCATTTTGTTACTAGTGAATATCCCTTAGGATAAATGTTTTTTTCCATCTACCTCTGAAAAAAGGTTTGAATTTTTTTTAATCATGACGCCACGAACAGTACTCAACATCAAGTGTCACCACCGGTATTTCATGTCGACAGTACCACCAGCGACATTTTAAAGCGAGTACAGGAGACAGGAAGCACACGTCAATTTCTCTCGTGTATGGCTGGCGGGAGTGGACAAATATCTGAATTAAGGGTCGGGATAAATCAGATTTATACCACGACTATATTCATAATAGTAGACAGCCAATCAGACCCCCGCATTTCATGAATTATGGTGACCATTAAATCTGAATTATACCACGACATAAATGAATCAACCCACGACTATAATCGTTTTAGACCCACGACTATATTCGTAATAGCAGACAGCCAATCAGAGAGCCGAATTTATGGACGGAAGTGCGATTTATGGACGCCGGAAGTGCGATATATGGACGCCATAAATAGCATTTCCGGCGTCCATATATCGCACTTCCGGCGTCCATCAATCGCACTTCCGTCCATAAATTCGGCTCTCTGATTGGCTGTCTGCTATTACGAATATAGTCGTGGGTCTAAAACGATTATAGTCGTGGGTTGATTCATTTATGTCGTGGTATAATTCAGATTTAATGGTCACCATAATTCATGAAATGCGGGGTTCTGATTGGCTGTCTACTATTATGAATATAGTCGTGGTATAAATCTGATTTATCCCGACCCTTAATTCAGATATTTGTCCACTCCCGCCAGCCATACTCGTGTAGGTTTGTGCCACTTTCTGATCTGGCTGACATATCCGTATTCCCTGCATTCCGCGTCAAACACCATGAACGGGAAGGCATGTCTCATGTCCACTCGCCGCGTCACTGGCCTATATGCTGGGGCTTGTGGAATCATCAAAATAATTGTAGAAATGAGCTTTTGACAGTGGTAGTATTAAAGGGACACTATAGGCAGCCACTAGGTATGCAAAATAAAGTTACACGAAGTCGCCAAAAGGGGTCTCACCCATCTCACAGTACGTCGACAGTATTCATGCTGTACGAGGAATATACTTAGTGCCTAGTGGTGAATCTATGACGTAGGACCTTTAATACTGTGCATATTAGTCACCTGAAGATGGCCAATTTAACCCTCCCCCTCCTCATGCCTATTAATTATTCCCCCTTTCAAATTGAAAATCAATACCATCTGGTAATTATGAATAAAGGGTAATATCCTCTATAAAGCACATATCCAAAGGAAATGAACGCAAGCTGAACTACAAATTAGAAAAACTTTTTTTCGCTCTCAACAGGGATCAGAACATTACCTGCACGTTCAAATTGTTTTAATCACATTCTGAGAAATAGTCTCGGTGTATCTAGATGACTAACAAAAATCCCACGTCGTTTTGGACACAATCGACTGAGCAGCTTTCGTTTTAAGATCGTATACTTCAAACAACCATTACCAATTGCTGATGTTCCTACATGATTGAAATAACCCCGGCCATTATCAACACGGAGTCGAACTATAACTGTGTTTAGTACACTAATGTTAGCTCGACCAAGTATAGTCCAAATCACAGACGACGTCATGTTTCGCGTAGTTTACGCCTACGCGCGAGTTACGCGCGACCTATGCGCTGGGTAGCGCGTCCATGACAATGACGCGAATTTAGGGATGACAATTGTGATTTGGACTGTAGTGTTAGACGAAATTGTTTGCCATCTCGAGTCGGAAAACGTTCTTTAAACTGACAGCACCGGCATGCCGGACTATAATGCATCTGTACACAACGCCAATCTACTTCAGCAATGTTTTAACGAACCTGCCCGATAATGAGTATCGAGTTATCATTGTAAATCATCGTCGATCACCGAGGGTTGAATCGCGGGAAATATCTAAGCGTTGAAAGAACGATAGGCTGAACTCGAACTTTGTACTTTTGGCTTTAAACCACAGCATCTGAAGATAACGGACTTGGCATCCTGACGAAACTTTCGTCCTCCACCAAGAAAATAGATGTAAAAATTCACGGCGAAATTCAAATGCCAAAGTTCCGCGCATAGCCACCATTCAAATGAATATCGCGCCAACCAATATGGGTCGCTCAGGTTATAAACGGCCATCGTCTCGTAGATTCTCAGCGGGCATGAACATACGAGATACGCGAATGACGTCGGTAACAAAATGGAGGTTAAGTTACTTTCCTCACTAGGCGTTTTCTTGTTGCTCGCCGGGTTCGTCTCGAGTTTCAGTCTTTCCGTGGATGCGCGGCGGACTGCAAGTATGATGACACAGTTGCATACAATAACGACGGCAAACGGAAGAATGGTCCCGAAAATGAGTAGCCCGATGTTGAGGAATGGTCCCAGCCAAGCGGCGTTTGGAATATGCCGGATGAGATTTCCATTCGGGGTATCGGGGACCCTGTATGTGAAAAACGTCTGCGAGTTACAGACCATCATGGTGACGAAAGTGACCGTAACCACCTTGGTAGCATTTGACGCGGTGCAGATGGAGACGGCCTTCATGGGGAAGCTGACTGCTATTGCTCGGTCAAAGGTCATCTCAGCGAGGAAAAAGCCCGACGTCATTCCAAACGCATTGCCGGAAAACTTTATAAAACTGAAAAAGATTATGACATCGAAGTGACAGTTACGGAATGTGGAAGTCTTCAAACATGTCAAAGCATAACATGATACACGACGAGACTTTTATACATAATTGCCTTGATGTTTGAGCAAGATTTAAAAGCATGTACTTTTTGTAAAAAAATATTTCTTTATCATTGTCGTCGTCGTCATCATGATCGCTCGGATTTTTTGTCCTAAATAGCACGAATAGGCTTTTTTAGTGCTTTACATCTTCAAAGCATTTTCTTAACTGACCTGCATTATCAGAACACGTAGTAGCAGTGTTTTACTTACCCTAGAAATAGGAAGTTGGAATAAAATCCCGGCACAAGATTGTGAGCTACACACACCCTGTATATAGCAACTGCTATGAGCACACACGAATCCACGACAGCCAGACCAGACATGTAAACACATGTACTTATCCTCCTGTTGTCTCTCATAGTGGTCACGAACAAGGACATCATATTTCCCAACACACCAAGTATCACGGGTACAAGGAACCACCACTTCAATAGAAAATCGGTACCCGCTTGCAGCCAGGCATAAGATCTTTGGTCATAGTTTTGCCCATTGGTCCATACGATTGTGATTGAGGAGGTTGTATTGTCAAATTCCATTTCAATTTGAAAAAAATCGTGTTTTTCTTTAGCGAGAATTCGCGTTGCTGACCTACCAGGATAAGCATATATTCTAGTTGTCTGAGTCCCCGATAAGAAGTTATATTGATATTGACTATGCTCAACAGCCCAAAACAAATTCTTGATTTTTTTCTTTCACAATGAACATTAATGAATGGTGGTCTTCCCAACTTCGACCAAGTTTCCGATTCTTCAAAAAACAACTTTTCTATCTTTGTCAAGTACCACGCAACGCAGTATGAGAACACGCAAGTCTGTCTTATAACCGCTCTGGACGTAGATGGTTTGGATAACAGGGCAAATTTAACATTGGAAAGAATTATTCTGCCGTCAAACTTTAGGTCATTAGTAAGGCTAGTAACACTGGTGACGATAAACTGTATAACAAGGACAATGTTTGCTTTCGACAAAACCCCGCAAAATGAGGCTCTGCTCGTTGTAGGACTTGGCTTGTGGACACTTCTTTGAACAAAAATTTGCTCACTTTGTGTCAGTTTTCGAGTACTGGCTCAGACTCCTAGGACTAGGATATTGCAAAGTGCCCCGAATTATCCACGGATTATTCGCCTGCGGGCTGAGACTCCTTCAGCGATATATTTGAAGTTGGCCTTCAAGTTATCCACGATTTATCAAACTACGCGCTGAGACTTCTTTCGCGAAATGAAAGTTGGGGAGATCACTCTTCATGAATGTTCATTGTGAAAGAAAGAAATTAAGATTTTTTTAGGTCTGCTGAACATAGTCAATCAATATATACAAATAGAACCCTCAAATTGTCGAAGTGATATTTCACTACGCGTACGGGCTGTGAATCCAGTAGCGAAATATCTGAAGTCGGATAATCCAAAAATAGCTCTCGAATCGTCCACGTTTTTATTCAACTACGGGATAATCGTCTAGCGAAATATCTGGATTTGGATTATCCAAAAAGATCGCCCTCGAATACACCTATTATTCAACTACGGTTCGAGAATCCGCTAGCAGTGTATCTGAAGTTTGATAATCCAGAAAAAGTCCTCGAAGCGTCAACTTTTTATTCAACCACTGGTTGAGAATGATCAAGCGAAATATCTGGATGTACACAATCCAAAACGTGCTCTCGAGTCATCCACTTTTTATTCAACTGCGGGCCGAGATTACTTGGAAGATCAGAAATAATATTTGTCGTTCCAAAGTATCCGCGAAGCATCCAATATTCAACTACGTGATGACAGTCCTTTGTCAATTGTATTGGAATGTATCGCCTCTGGTGTATCAAACAAGATTCGACTGTTAAGCACGGATGTATGGCAGGGACCTCCACTTTATTATGCTGCAGCCAACATGCAGTTTCTTCGTAGACGCTAAATAAAAAGACAAAACCCACTCTCAGCCCCACGTCTTACGGGCATTCCACATAGCGGATATCAAAGTCGATGAAGCCTTAGTTAACGGAGGAGACAAGAATAATATTAAAAATGTGTGGTGGCCGTAAATATGATTGCGAGTGTTGCGTTAATCGATTAACTTAGGACACCACTGACCTTTGTCCTTCGTAGTTTGTCGTTCCTCAGGGTTGCCAAACCTGCCTATTTTGAATGGCAAAACACAGCGACACATCAAATATTGAATATCGTAGCGGTATCGTGTGTTTAACCAAATGTGCACAAACCTCAACGAAGATATCACGACCAATTCCAAAGCTTGCACGTTGTAGAACACCTACATTGCATATCCACCTAGTGCGTCACAAAAAGTGCCGCTCCGACTGCGAACGCTGATGTTTCTATTATCAATGACCGAATAGCCACAATGTATTTATTTTCAACTCGCAAATATTGCAATAAGGTGCCCCGATTTCCTCGTTCACCTTCGATTATTTCTAACTAGCATTATGCCCGTGGCGCAGACAGGATGAAAGGGGCTATACCTTTAATTGCATGTGCTGAAATATTGAATTGCAATGAAAACAAGCCCTTCGGCGATAATGGCTCACTGTGAGAAATGATTGCTATAATGTTGTCAATGTGTACAGGGACTGGACCAATTGGTTCACTTACTGAATCCAAGATGGCGGACCACCAGACTAAAATGCGAGTACTAATTGAAGAGCTTAGAAGTATAATCAGGCTAAGGCACATTTTAAACCCTATATTTGGAGAAAAATGCAAAAATATGAAAAAAATCTTCACATTCCCTGGAAACACGCAAGTGATGATTTCTAGATATCGCTGAATCATTAAGAGGCACAGATTATGAAAGCATTTGCTTCTTTAAGGGTATAAATACTGCAAAACGTGCATAAACCAAGAAGGGTTGTTACAACTAGTTACACTACGGACTTAGTGATAAGGCCTCGTCCCATCGCCCTTACCGGCCACTACGACAAGTCAATACTCTTGCTGATGATTCGTCATTATTGGTCGTCGCAAAAACAACGAATTGACACAGATATCAACTAGGTCAACCAATCACGCGGTAGTCTGGCGGACACACCTCCACTATGTGACTTAGCATGGTGTCCCTGATGCAGCCACTAAAGACATGATGTAGATTGCCACAACAAACTTGTGGTGTGAAGCTGTGTACTCCTCCTAATATAATATTACGTCTGGAGGCAAAGTCGTAAGGTGTACAGTTAGCCGACGACGTTTGGTGTGCAGGTTTCTAATGTCTTCGGCATTCCGCGGGCGATGTGGAATTAGTCCGCCGAGGTTATGGAGGAAAAAAACCAAAATGGCGGGAGTTTTCCGCATCAATTTTGAAGTACGTGGATAATGAGGCGTTGGGGAGTTCGTTCAAGAGCTATATAACTTTTGCATACCAGGGTTATGAAACTGCCGGCTTGTTAGAAAAATGTCGGCGGATTAGATGGTCTTCGTTTTCGGACATTTTTTTGTTGGTTGGCACGAACAATTGTTGTAGTCGTTCCAGTGCAAGTGGACATGGTGGAGCCAGTGCCCGGCCCCCTCACTCCATTAATTTAGGGGGTACCTATGCTTGTACCAGAATTTCAGAGTGACCCCCTTTGGTAGGGAACACAGAAAATGATAGACCCCTTAAGTAGGGGACAGGACTGATTTTTACCACCCTTTTTTTGATGGAGAAAAACCGGGAGAAAGCACGTGTCTGCGGCGTGGTCGTTTACGGAACAAAAAGGATACCCTTAAATACGGGGTGTGGACCCTAAAATACGGGGCGCACATTAATGGGACTCTCAGCATACCCTTTTTACAGAAATTGAACGGAACTGATCGGCAAAATTGACCCTTTCTTCATGGTTTGAACGGGGTTTTCTCCGTACCTCAAACCTGAAAAAGTGACCCTTTTCCGTACATTTCCCGTACGCGCATGCGGTCACAAAAAAATTTGAGTGAGGGGGCCAGTGCTAGTGGGCCAGGTTACTCTACCAGTGAAATATGCAGGCGTATTGATGTAAGTTTTATCTGTTATAGTGGTGACTTCTCGCTACGTTAATTGCAAAATACATGTACATGATAAGAATGAGTTTACATAAGCAATCTAATCTTTGTTTAAAAATAGTGAAATACATTGAAAAGACTTCACCACGTACACGAAGGAGTGCAGGGAGTTTTCATATCCATCGCTAGCTGTTGGGAAGAGAAGGCAAATAAGCCTGGCCAAAGCCTGGGGCCAAATTAGTTGCCTTGGATGAGCCGTCATCAGTGAATTCACCTTTTTCATTACAGATTGTTAAATTATTCACAGACATACTTGTGGGTAGGCCTAATCCAGAAGAAACATACCGCCAGCCTTTCCTCCGGGTTTTTCCTACAGCCTTCTAGCACAGATAATTCACTTATTTTTCAATATATTGCAATAAAACTTGCAAAATATGTTTTAAATAACCTATTTTAAGCGCGCAGCAGAAAAGCCGGCTTTTCTGCGAAGCGCTACTATGGTTAACGTGCATACGATGTATCCAATGTACACAATGTTTCTCAAGTCCATGGATTCGTTTCAAATGGCTTAAATTTGACTTAAAATGGCCGCCAGATGAGATAAACGCGCGAATGAAGCAACTCGACTATTCTGAGCTCCGAGAGAGAACCACACGATTATTCTCACTGTTTTTTTAATCAAGCTTCAATTTCTGGGGGTTTACCCCCCCCCCCCCCCCGACATATGTGTTTTGATTTTTGAGACTTTAGTAATAATATCCAAAAGATGCTTAAAATGGATATAATCCCGAAATAATGAACCAAAAGACGGGCAGGCGTTCCGAGAAAAAAAAAATATTTTGAGATTTCAATAAACCTTTTGAACGAATTCCACATGGGCCGTGGTGGGATCCGAAGACACCTTAAGGAGGAATGCATGTTTTTATGGGGTCTGGTGTTCCTCAAGAGTCAAGTGTCTTCCAGTCTCTTGGCCTGCAAAAACCCTTGCCAACCAATTTTTTATGCATTAACCATTCGGCAACATGTTGGTGGGGGAAAAACCTGATCCCTGACCCCTTGAATTGGTTGCTCAGGTACGACCACAAGCAATTGTCTCAAGGAAGCCACAAGTACGACCTCTTGGCAGTCTTGCCAATATCATGCCAGTGAAAGGAAGGATAATGATGGTTGAGGGTTGGAGTTAGGGTACCATCAAAGGAGTACCTCTTCCTCGCTCTGGGTTAAACGTGTCAAAGGACTGCACCATCATGAAGGTTTGGGGGTTCCACTCGAGCGCCCCGGGGTAAGCAGCTCGGAAGGACTTATTGAGAGGCCAATAGGGGGTTTGAGGGGCCTTCGATCCCCCAATGCACTGGCTAAAACATGTCAGAAGGACGGGGGTGGGGGGGGGGGGGGCTCTCCATGTCGACAGTTGCGCGAGTTCAATAGAGCTTGCACTTTACATTAGAATCTGCCAGAGTGCCAGAGTACGATAGTCCGGACATAGTCCATTTCTTTGCCGGTTATTATGATGATGGAGTTGAGTTACTGCTAAAGAGATACACGGAGAAAACAAAAAATTGGCGGAAGGAACTATAGCAGGTTCCCAACCAGGGGGTTTGGGGGGTTTCCCCCAACCTAAAGGCGCTGCGCGCTTACTAGGGCACTGCACTGATAATATTATTGATTTATGTCAAGAAAATATAATTTTGATAACTTTGAAACCTGGTGGACGCTGGTGGACGCTGTTTAGGATGTCCGGCCTATACGTATACGTTGACTTCAGAATTCACCGTCCATCCGCATCAGGCTGCAAGTGCAACTCTGTCAGTCAGTGTCACCCAAACCAGGTCATACCAATGCTGCCAGCGATTCACAGACAACTAATTGACACTTCGATGAGTATTTCCATCACCTCGACATCTGAAAACTTACTGATTTTGTACGGAAAGCAAGCAGTGAACGATGTAAACATTAATGGATGACGGGGATGACGGTAATTACGGTGATTACCTCGTTCCGAATGCTCACCATAAGCTAAGTTGCATAGAGTCATACACCTGCAATACTTCATCGATCCCAGGTTGATTATCGGCTAATGTAGCATATCATTATCACACCCCCGGATCAAACCTTACTTATAAAACCTGAAACTATCGAACTGGCACGATATTCGTTCTTTTCTTTAAATATTTGTCGATGGAATCAAATGGAATCAAATCGAATAAATTGTTTGTGGCCGATTTGCACTACTCACACGCTTCCAAAAAATCAACATTTTGCGAATGTACTCGATTTGTTGGAACATAGTAAGCTCGTCCCCTTGTACGAATGTACGTACATATGACCATAATAAATCAATATGAATAACACCCTGGAAAAGGGGCGTGGCAAAATTACATGGAAAAACGAAAAAAACAGATATATACGATGGTTTGTTGTCCAAAATCACTTCACGAGACACACCTATGATGCCAAACACAGCCAATGATGCCGATTGCGCCCGAATCGGTCAGCCCTTATGGACAAACGAGGTTATCGCAAAATGAGGTTAAAAAACCCATGCAACTTTAATGGTCACTATAGACAGTGAGCCAATACATGTATAATGCAATATTAAAGGGGCTATATCGAAGAGACAAATAAAACCGACTAATTGTCCAAAGACCCGGACCCTGTGCTGATGCTCGCATGTAAAATTGTAATAAATGGTCCGATATAGAGATGTTGAGGCAATGTCAACATGCCTCGTACCTTTGTCAACAATAGGCCCCTTCATATACGGAGAAGAAGGAGAACTCAGATAGGCCTATACATGTCGGCTCGCTGCCCAAGCTCGAACCAGTTACAATAGCACGTGACTACAAAACTATAGCTTTAAAATGCCTGCTCCTCCTGGCAAGGTCTTGGGCATGGGACTTTATAGTCAACGGGCAAGGCAGAGGTTCAGCACCATGAGCTGCTTCTTGATACACCAAGCCAAGAGTGCCTCTTCAAAGACATCAAGTATTAAAACACGGTGGACTGAATAATGATACTTACTTCCTTTTGCTGGTGGGGGCTAAGGATCCTACGCATAGGCGTCCCCGCCTCGATATGAAGACGTATAGTAGGCCCTACTCATTCTTTCACCGAGCAGTGAGTACACGTGTTGACCTTGACCTTAGGGACCGCAGAATGACTGTCATGTTGTATGTGTCCCGATTACGCCGGAAGAAGGAATTCGCTGTTAGATACGACGCCGCCATTATTCCAAGGTAAATGCACAAAAAATACAACGTCGATGTATAATAATTGGGAGTCAGATTCAATGCAGGACCCAGGAGTGACAAATAAAATCGTCCCGAGCAACGCCTAGCACTGTAGTGTATTGTGTACACACCGCCTACACACCACGAGAAGGGGGTCACGTGACCCGCCATGTCGGACTGGGACAGCGATGAAACCCGGTCAGGAGCCGTCCAGACTGAGCTCAATTCAACCCGTACAGAAGAGAACGCAGCAGCAGAAGAAAAGTCTCCACCATCGAAACTGACTTATGAGAATGTTATTGAGCATGATACCTTGTCCTTGAATAAAGATGATGAAGTAGATTTACCTAGAGCGGACTCTTACTCAGGGATTAGAGACATATGGGTAGATGATAGAGATATAATCAGGAGGCGAATGGCTTGATACATGTACCAGTAGTATCAAGGGGTCAGGTCAATGGCCTAAAATCTGTTGTAGGAAGAGCGCTCTCAAAAACAGATGTTGATGGTTAACCTTGGAACCAGACTGAGATGATGATGCAACCACCTACAACTTCAGCAACTGATGGAGAGCCCTTCAGCCGGCCTGTGATAGTGATGCAGCCTTCACCTTCAAAGACTGATAGAGGACTTTTCAGCCAGCCTATCATGACGATACAGCCTTCACCTTCACCGATTGATGCATCTTTGAGCCAGCCTATGATGATGAGACACCCTACATCTTCAGCGACTGTCACTGATGCCTCTTTGAGCCAGCCTATAACTGCAGCCACTGATGTTGGATTGTTGAACCAGCCTGCAACTGCAGCCACTGATGTTGGATTGAACCAGCCTGCTATGATGAGACAGCAGGTCAGTCGCATACCCTCTCAACAGTATAACCGGCCGCAGGGCTTGCCAAATATACAGTATACGTGTATATAATTTTGGAGGAGATATGGCTGAAAATCGGGCCTGGAGAGCAGCTTTTCATACAGCAATTGATCGCATTATGATGGCCGACGAGGAAATGATGCTGCCGCTAAGAAATATCTTGACAGGGAAACCAAAAAGCTTGATTAACGACCTTCAGTCCTGCACTTCAGCGCAATATACACCTTTCCAGAATGTGGCGCTGAGTGTACGAAATAGTGATGTCATAAGGGGAAACTAAGCCTTATGGTGGAGGGACAAAGGAGATAGTCATGGTTGACCAACACACTTGAATGCCTTTGATGACGGACAAGGGGGAAAAAGTTTGTTCCAATGCAAGCCACCAATTTCGGGAAGCATGTATAAGGAGGCACTGAGGAGATTGGAGCGGGAATATGGAGGAGATAAGAGTGAAGGATACCGACTCTTAGAAAAGCTATTCAAGTTCCCAGTCATCAAGGATGATGACAAGGAAAAAGTCAAGAGATTGAAGGAGTTACTCAACAGCATCAACACAGCAATATCCTTCATGGAGACAGCTAGGAGGCAGGGAGATGAGATGATGTTTACCATAGTCAAAAGTAAAATACCAGAAACAGAACTTTTCCTGTTCGCGCAATGGCAACTTCAAAGTAAAAAGGAAGACAGTCTTCAGAATATCCGGACATGGCTTGAAGAACTGGTTGATATGAAGACTAGAGTCAAGGAAGCTGTTAGTGGAATAGAACAACAACACAAGAAAACTTGGGTAAAAAACAGACAAGGATAGGAAGAAGACCAGACCCTTTGCTGTTGTAGAAAATCAATGTCAAGTTTGGCGTGAAAATGTCCATGTAGTAGAATTTTGCCCAAAGTTTAAGAAACTATCACTGAGCAACCGCTGGAGGATAGTCAAACAGCGAGGTCTGTGCAAGGTTAGCCTGATCCATGGACACATGGCTGTGGATTGCACCAAGATGGGATCAAACGATGGCGAGAGAAAGCCCAACCATCGACTACTACAGCGAGACTTCCAAACAACTAACAAGGGTTATACATCAGCACAAGCCAAGACTTCAACGACAACCAAGAAACCCCCACCCAAGAAGCAAGAAGATAAATCTACACCGAAGCCTGAGAGCAAGGACAGCCAGGACAAGCTTGCAGGAAATTCTCAATTTGTCAACATGGGCAGTCGGATCTCTTTACAGACCGTTCTGGTTATGCTTAAACACAAGGATCGCCTCATACATACCAATGCTATGCTAGATGATGGTTTATCTGAAAGTTATCTCCTGTAGAATATGGCCCACCAGTTGAAGCTCCCCTGATTTGGATAAGAAGAGAACAACTCAAAAATTTGGGAGCCAAAGTCTTTTAACTTTGTTCTGAAAATATACAAATTGTACACATCATAAGTACATGAAACACTGTTGAAGAAAATCTCTACTACAAAGACGTCAGGAAGCGTAATCTGGACAGAAGACATAGTCACAACCAAGAAGACAGAAGACGATTTGCCATTTCACACACAAAGCGGTGCTGCCACCTGCTTACTCAGACAAATTAATATTGAAAGTGGGACAAGTTCTTCACAACCAATAAAATGTGACCAAAATATTACGCTTGTATATTCCAACTGGAGACATTTTTTTTCCATTTGACCAGCAGGTGCTGCCACCTGGACCAAGACAACAACACTAGTAAGATGAGACAAATTACATCTCATCAAAATAATGAAATAAACACACTTCTCCACTTGTTCAGTAGAAAGCATCAACTATGCCCAATATACACAACCTGAAGTGATCTTTGAAAGCATAAATTCCCAGAATTACAGGGAATATTTGAAATAAATTTCCACGAGGCGCGCACTCTGCTCGCCCCACCACACAAACCCTGTACAATAGCGTAGACAGTATATTGACGGGCTGACAGCTTTTGAGGTGAATTTGAATCTAGACTTTGGAGTGGTAGATGGCAATATAAAACACAGGGACTACGAATGGGGGTTTTATACATAATTATTTTGTTCTCACCTGAGGGGTTTTAGCTCCCAGTTTTTATAAGTAGAAGGCAAAAATGGCCTTTGATCGACAGAAAGTGAACCCGCGAGGATTCCACTTCCTTCCAAATTTTACGATGCGCGCGCAACCGATTGTGACATCCGAGGGACCGTCTTAAGAAGCAGTCTCGAGGGACCATCTCATAAACACTGCTATTTAAAACATCCCCGTATTGGAAACATCCAAGAAAGTATCCGTTGTATTTGGTTGAAGAGTACAATACCTTGAAAGTTGAAGGACTAACAATCCAGGGAGTAGAGCAAGACGAAGAATTCCAGATACCAAGCATTTGGACCCATCCAGTTTTAGTAGGAGAACCAACATAACAGTAGTGGACTTGGATTATAGCGGCGGATAATTGGCAGCACCTTGCAGAAGTACCTTTTCCGGTGAAGCCTAATGGAAAATGATTGATATCCTTATATGAAACAGACATGCCTACCTTTATCGATCTTTGAAAGAAATTGCAGCTGAAAGGGGCATTGGACCAATTGCGCGCCTAACACCGCTGGGGTGGACCTGTATTTGGTCTGTGAATAGAGATGCATCCGAGGAATGGGATAGTTCTACTACATTGCACTCAGTATACTTACAACATTGCCATGGTTACTGCCAGGATACTGAAGTGAAGACAATGGTCAAGCAGCATTGGGAGCTAGATGCCATAGGACTTGGGAGAGCTGATAGTGGCCAAAAGGAAGACAGTGTTACCCTAGAGGAGCGGAAAGCAAGGGAAACAGTCCTAAACTCTACACAACTAGTGGGAGGCCGGTACTATGTGGCCACACCATGGAGATATGACCAACCCAGTCTGCCACACAACTTGAAAACCGTGTCAACAAGACAGGGCTTTCGAGTGGAAAAGAACCTGCAAAATAAAGAATTAGGTCATCGAAGATCGAGTCAAAAAGGGATACTTACATAGGACCAGTTGAGGAAGCCACAGATGAGAGATTCCACGTCCCAATCTTTCCAGTGAGAGACGAGACCAGAGCCACTACCAAAATCAGAATGGTTTGGACTGCGCTGCAAAATTTGACGGAACCAGTCTGAACAGCAATATTTTATCTGGACCTAAACTACTCAACGATCTGGTGGATGTACTCCTGAGATTTAGGAGGTACCCTGTAGCAGTAGTGGGAGACGTCTCAGAAATGTTCCTACAGATTAGCCTTGACCCTGACAGTAGGCAATTTAATCGGAGTTTGGAGACAACAAATCTTGGAGTATCAACGTACCATTTTCGGAGACCATCACCATTTAAAGCCAACTTGGTTATTAGAGAGCATAGCCGTAAACTGGAGAAACAATACCCGGAGGCAAATGATACAGTGGAGCATGCCTTGTATGTAGATGATGCGTTAGATAGCCGCTGTTCTACAGAAGAGGGAAAGAAGACCAGACCTGATATGTCCGAGATGTCCGAAAAAGGAAGGATGAAGATGAGAAAATGGTGGTCAAATATTCCAGAAGTGCTGGAGGACGTCTCCCAAAGTGATAAAGTCACAGTATTGGAAATAAATGGGAAGGGAACCTTGCCCTGTCAGAAAGCCTTGGGTATACTCTGGTTAGCAGAAGAAGATGTGCTCAAGAATATATGTATTGCGGTGGTAGGAACTAGGTTATGTTTTAGGCCCTTTTGACCAAAGACCTTACAGGTCTTTTGCCCCAAATTAGCCTACAACCCCAAAGAACCATCCACCGCAATACATATATTCTATCATTCATGAGATTCCCAGTGAAGCGTTGCAGTGAAATGGTCAATGAAATGGTGAGGGAATACTAGAGCTCAATGGGTTATTCCATTAAAATAAATGGCTTTTTTACTGTCTTCATTATCCAAAATTCAAGGAAAAAATTCAAGTATATTAAATGTATTATCCAATAGCAAATCAACATAAAAGTAAATTCACCTATGACTTCTTTAATTTAGAAGTAACTGTTAATACTAATAACTTCTTCAGACTACAAGAAACTAAGATAACACCTGGGTTTTTGAGCCTGAAAAATAAGAAAGACTGTCTGCGACTGGAAAAGAATCCATTATCGTTTTATCAAAACCAATTTAACATGGCTGTTTGGTTTGCTACAACAGGTTGTGGTATTTCAATAGACGATCACTTGAATCACAGTGACCCATTGATAAGGTCAATTTACAGGTTTCATGTTTACTATCAAATATTGAAGATCATGAAGAATCTAGAGATACCAATTCCAGGTGAAAGTGATTTTAATGAGACAAACAATAACATTAACCGTAGGAAACTAGGAGGGTTATTGAGTGAATTTGGTTTAAAAGACGAGTACGATTTCTCGGTGTTTGAAAATAACGGTGGTTGGAGGTCATGGAGTGTACCGGATTACAACCCGAACATAACTGATCCCGGATATCACATCAATGATTCTAAAATCAATTTCTTCCTCATGCAAGTTCATGAGAATAGAATGCCACCGATGTTCAGTAAAGACTGGGATGCTGGAATGGCTAATTTCAAATATCCTGATACTTTCATTAAGTATCATGTCAGGAGACACAAGAATGTATTTGATGTAATTACACAAAATGAATGTCAAACCTATCAACAATTCATGATATTTAAAACAAGAGGTTTCTCTAATCCTGGAATAGAGAGGTTGAATGACACAATAAGAACATATGTTTACTGTATTCTGGGTGCTCAGGCGTTGACCAGAACACCAATAATTGGAGTACCGGGTACAGAATTGGATGCTCAGAAGGAATTTAACAAACTATTAAAGGACTCGATTAATCAACATCCTGATATTCCCACTTCAATTCAAAGATACCAAAAAACAGTGAGTGACACTCATACAAGACTAGATTATGTAATAGCACCAGGATTGTATGTCATAGGATCAAATATGGTACTCTTTATTGGTAAGCTGGGTAACTACAATAATAACATTTTAATAGCACCAAAAAATGCTAAACCCGGTAAGAATGACATTAACCACAAAAAGACCTTACCACCACCACTGATGGAAGGAAATAGTTCTAAGAAAATAAGAGTTAAGAGTAGTGTTGGTACTGTCAAGACGGACTTCGTCCTGAGAGCAGAGCTCGAGACCAGTCATAAACCGAAGAGTAATGTTGATACACCAAAAACAACTGAAACCTCAAAGAATACTCCTACTACTACTAAACTTGACACCAAAGTTGAGAAGGTGGATGATACTCATGAAAAAATTAAATTCATGCTTTACTCAGTTGTTGGTACATTGATTGTTTTTATGGTTAGATAAATAAGTAATTATGGCTGAAGGAAGAGAACTTTATGAAATGAGTGATTACGATCCTGATGAATACAAACCTGAGGATTATTCTGATATCTTTGGTATTAATCCAAAGCCTCGAGATGATGGCACAACATACAACACAGGAGGTGAAAATCCTACTGATGAAACTTCATTCAGTATACCTCCAGAAAGGCCAGGCACAACATACAACACAGGAGGTGAAAATCTTACTGATGAAACTTCATTCAGTACTCCTCCAGAAAGAGCAAGAGGTACTGTCCCTGAATTGATGGAAAAGGAGTTTAATTACGATAAAATAGAGGATAAACTTGATAAAGCATTGGGAGAATCAAACTGGAATTATGACAAGAAAAAATTGAGTAATCTTGCACCACAAATTGTTTACAAAGGTAACAAACTTTATTTACATTGGAAATCAAATTCTGAATTTGATTTGATAACGGATAAACTAGAAAACAAAAATTTATTTAGCACGGTCTATACTAATAATAATGGAGAAAAGATAAAGTTAATTCCTTTAACTAAGGATAATGGAAGCTTCTATGCTGAAAACACTTTAAAGAATAAGTTTGGTACTAGATTTGCTAACATGATTAAAGATATGATTGCACCTGACCCACCAGTAAGGGAACCTAAATCTGCATCCACTCAAACAGATATATTAATTAATGAGGTAAACAGTTCAAACAAACCAATAGATAAACTGATAGATTCTAATGATGATGAACTTAAAACACTGGGTTTTACTGAATATGCCTTGAGAGAACTTAGAGGGTTAAAACAGGCTGGTGATGAACTAGCTGCAGTAAAGATGGATAAGGACATGCAAATAGAGGAATTAAAAGATCAGCTTCATAATTTAACAAGAGACTATGTAAAGTCTGTAGAAGAAGATACTAAAGATAAAGGAGAGTTGAAAAAGCAAATAGATGAACTAAATGACAAATTGTATGAGGAACAGTCAAAGGTATGGAGGTTAGACAATGACAGGGAGTCACAAACTATAAGAATTAAACGTTTAATTGTTGATGTTCTAAAGAAACCAGATTCAACTATTCCTCTAAAGGACAGAATAAAGTTACTTTTTAAGACGTATGGTGTAACCATTAGCGCCATAATAACAGCTGTTGTAATGACATTTACAACTCTAGGTCTCAGTATCAGTAGTGCTTTAAGTGGTGCCACTAAATCTGTAAAACCAACTCCAGGACCAGACCCAACTCCAGGACCAGACCCAACTCCAGGACCTACACCAGAACCTGGGCCAGGACCAAAACCATCAATACCAGATAAAGTAAAGAAGGTCTCAAGAAGTTTGCTGAATGGCTAAAAGAACTAGCCAAGAAATCAGCTGCGGCTTTACTGGGAATAATAGGGTCTTTAGTTTCATTTTTCCTGAAAACAATTGGTGCAGTTGTTGGCTTTCTAGCCGAACATCTGATCATAGCAGTTATTGCTATTGTGAGCTCCATAATCTATGGTTTAATAGAGGGTGTTAAAGCCTTAAAATCACGTAAAGCCTTAAAATCACGTAAAAGGTCTTAGGTGACATTCTATCAAAAAACAATGTTTAAAAAAATAATTATCATGTAAATATGAATAAATACATCTCATTTAAAGATTATTATTCTAGTGAGTGGAACAATGAGAATCTTAAAGGATACATTCGTCCTAGGATCATGGATCGAGCTATGCTCTCAGGACTGCGTCCGACTAGAAATTTTAGTGAAGAAAATGACAGCAAGAATTATGACAGTGGGAAATTTGATAAGCCTACTCGAGCTATGCTCTCAAGACGAAGTCTGACTGAGACACACAAAGCAGTCCTGCCAAAAATGAAAGAGTATGACACCAGTACCATCGCCAAAGCGGAATTATGTAGAAATTGTAAAAGGTGGACACTTTTTGAGTATAAAAAAAACTTGAATTCAGCAAGGTACGCAGCTAAAACTGTGAGGTATCAATTCTGCACCAATTGCAATTCGACTACTTACGACGATGATTTTAAAACTCTTGAGATCAATATTGACAACAAGACACGTTACTTTGACAGTATTCTAAGGAAACTTGGATGGAGTCGGCTGTGCGAATCGGCAGTTAAGTATTTAAAGGACTTTGTGGAATGGTATTTGCAGGGTTGCTTTTCAAGTTCCAGAAAATGTCTTAGTAAGCAGAGATATGAAAGTACTCTTCAGTCAGCCCTAAAAATGGGTATTAACACTCCCCTCTAAGTTATGTAACCAAGGGTTACATGGTGAAGCCATGCTTTTTAAATTTCACTGTGGGGAATATGACTGGTTTCTTGCATTGGAATTTATTAACAGGGCAATTGGTAAACCGCAATTAACCGATGAGAATATCACTGACCTTAGACTAGTGTACTATGCTTTCCTTAGATTTCTGCATTACTGTGGTGTGAAGGTCACAATTAACTACAAGGTATTTTTACACCAAGCCTTTAAAACGCTGAAAATTGATTATGTAATATTTAGACCTTTTTTAACCAACAAGGAGCGAGTAAATGATTTGGAGAGATTATGGTATGATTTCACTCAAAGTATTTTCTTCCAAAATTACAAATTTGAGAAGGTATATGACCAGGATATTGACAAGCAGTTTGACGTTTTACTGAGTGCCAGTGCAGGTAGAGACAATAACTGCATCAGTAGTATTAAGTTAGCACCAGCCGGACTTCGTCCTGAGAGCATAGCTCGAGCCGGACTTTGTCCTGAGAGCATAGCTCGAGCTAGTGTTAAGTGCAATAAACTTATGAAAACAGCATTTTGCACTTAACACTCATTTTTCTATTATTTTAAATGAACAATCAGCAAATGAATAGTCAGACATCATCTGTAATTGAACAACAAATGAAACATATTGGTGTTATCAATCAAAACCCAGTAGGACTTCGTCTTGAGAGCATAGCTCGAGTCGGTCGCAGTCCTGAGAGCATAGCTCGAGTCGGGGCTTCTAACCAACAGAACACTGGTAGTTACCAACAGAACAGTACTAACTTTCAACAGAACTGCTCTACAAATCAACAAGTTTCAAACAAGCAGTTGAATAGTTCAAATTTGGTTACTCCTAGTCAGGGAATAGTTAATCCCAGTCAGGGAATAGTCAATTTTAGTTACCAACTAGGATCAACTAGCAATCAACAAAATTTGAACTATTTGACTGATAGTGGCCTTAAAGCCAAACAAGACTTAGAGATTCTAGTTGCAACTGGTAAAAGCAAGGATTTCCTTAATACACAAATAACTTTTAATGACTTAGATAATATGACTGAAAAAGAAATCTTAAAACACAATAGAATGTATGAAACAAAGATGGCTGCCAGACTTAATGATTCTTTGGGTAAGACAGTACTTAAAGCTTACACTAAATTATCAAGGTGGTTATTACCAATAGATGATGAAGATGATCTTTACCATGATCTTAGAAATGATTATTTGATAACTAACGAGTTGGATAAATGGCTTGGATGGTTGAGTTTGAGAATGGGTGCACTAACTGCACTTGCTTCAACAACACTTATTACTTTAGGTCATTGTCATGAGGAATCATCTATGAATACATCGAGTATGACTGCATCAAATATGAATACACCAAATATGACTGTCTCTGAATGTGACAAACCAATAGATGAAAGTCTAGATATCACAGGTAGTGATGATAAAGAATACTAAATTAACCTGGTTATGAGAACATAGTTCGAATTAATTTGAGCAAGATAAATGGAACTTGAAACTGTAACTGATACTACTCGAGCTATGCTCTCAGGACAAAGTCCGACTAAAGTTTCAGTGTCTAAGAAACCTCGATCAGAGAAACAATTAGCATGGTCTAGAGAACTGGGTAGTAAAGTACAGGACTCTGTCCCAAAAAACAGAGTTGTGGAAAAGGAGGAAGAAGAAGTAGAGGAAGAAGAACCACAATCTCAAAATACTGATGTATCACTGCGTGAATCTACCAGTAATACCTATGTCTATGTACTAGGTTTAGGTGCAATTATTTTAGCAGCATTTATTATGTTTAAGAAACTTCCTAAAAAAGTAAGTAAAGAGCAGCGATCAGGCTTGAATCGAGCTATGCTCTCAGGACAAAGTCCGAATGAAGCAGTCATGAAGGGGTCAATTAGCCCTCTTGTTAAACCTGTAGTTAAAGAGAAGAAATGTACTATTCCTTTAATGGAATGATCTCATCAGGTGGTCAGACTTCGTCCTGAGAGCAGAGCTCGAGTCCGAGGTGCTTGTCTTCACCACAAGAGTTTAACTCTATTCGGACTTTGTCCTGAGAGTTTAACTCTATTCGGACTTCGTCCTGAGAGCATAGCTCGATTCTTAACTCTAAAGAAACCTCTGTTCCTCTGAAATTAACTAGCTTACCATTCTCATCAGTGATTTCGAATTTTATGTGATTAGTACACTTATTTATCGTTTTCTTACAATTCGGTTCGTATCGCTGCATTTTTATTTGGTCACCATCTTCTACAGGTATGATGCAGAAAATGTTAGATGGTTTATTGTTGTAGAGGGTCTTAGCTTTGTCAACCAAATTAGCTTGCAGGAATAGATATTTCCTGTAAAAGTTGAGTGGTCTTGTGGAGTAGTATTTTCCTTTCTTTGTGAATTTAGTTTGCTTAAAGCCAAACCACTCATTCACCACTGTGAGCTGTTTTTCTGTCACCTCTCTTATGGTTTTTCTTATTTGAAAACCTTCTGTGTTTCTCTCAATCTTGATTTTTTCATTTTTATCTAACTTGTATACTTTCAGAGGGTACTCTTTATCCTCTGTAAGTTCAAGGGTTATGTAATTATTGTTATCACAGTAAATTTTCACATGGCTTATTCCAATTTCTTTTATGTATTTTTGCCATACCTCACAAAACTCACTTAAACTAAAATGTCGAGAGTATGGAAATGTGTATTGAGTAATGGTGTCTTTAGTTGTGGTAGATTCATTTTCCAAATACCGTTCGCAAACTTTCATGACTTCCTTTTCAAGTGTATCTGTTTCAAGTCCAGGAGCAAATAATGTCCTAAATTCATCCATACACCATAATTGTTTATCTAAGGGCTCATTTGTTGTAATTCTGGTTATTTCGACTAGAAATGAGAAAATCCTGACTCCCTCTGGTAGAAAATCACCTGTCCACCATGAATTGTAAAAGGTTATCGATTTCAAAGTAATGGATTTTATGTCTAATTGGTCTGTTAAGTAGTACTCAAATTTGGCTTCATTACATTCTTGTTCATTGATTATGAAGTCCATTTCTATTTAATTCAAGAGATTTATTGAATTTAATAAATTTTAATCTAATAAATAGAATGACTGCTAAGAATCAGAAAATACTTTGCACTACATGTGACAAGTACATATCATACAATAATATGGCCATTCACAGGAGAACCAAAGGTCACTTAAGTAAATTAAACCCGGATTATGTGCCTCTTGCTCAACCCCGAGCCCAATCACTGATCCCTAAAAGTATGGATAAGAAACTTGCATTTGAGGAAAATGAGCTAGATGGCATAAAGAAAGTGAGTGGAATAGAAATAGTAAAACAATTTGGAAAGCCTGTAGTCACCATTAGTTTGAAGATTGACAGAGAAGCTAAACAAGTGTATGAATACAGAGATAAATTAGAGGAGGTATTATTTCAACTCAATGATTACCATCACAAAATTAGCATATCAGTATTTGCTCAGTTTGATCGACCTTTGGTCGCAGAGCAGAGCATTGATCGTCAGGGTGAAAGTGTAACCCGGACTACGTCCAGAGAGCATAGCTCGACTAGGACAAAGTCCCGAGAACAAAGTTCGACACACCCCATTCAGTCTCCAATGGAAAGCATAATTTCAAGGAACCAGGCAATTTATGCCATAACCAACCAGTTAAACTACATTAAGACACAGATTGAGGAAAGGTACTTTCAAGGTTCTGGACTTACTTTAAATAGAATAGAGTCTTGTAACATGACCATCTGTTCTTACAAGAGGTGTAAAGGTGGTCATTACACTAAATTACCATTTAAAACAAAAGCAGTAATAAATGTGGAATCAAATGAAAATAAATGTTTTCTCTGGTCTTTATTGGCCGCTAAATATCTGAAAGAAAATCCAGAGACGGACTTTGTCCTGAGAGCAGAGCTCGAGAGTACATTAAATATTACTACCGATATGCTAGAAATGACTTCGTCACGAGAACAGAGTTCGAAAACTACTGATGTCGTAATCGGGCCTAGCTCTCAGTACGGAGTACGAATAGACTCATTTCCTGTATGTATTCAAAAGGATATTCCTAAGATAGAGAGTGATAATAATCTCAAAATTAATGTGTTTAAATTGCAGAATGAATCGGCTAAGAGCACCTGTGAGGCAAAACTAGAACCTCTCTACCTGTCCAAGAATTATGATGATGATGATGTCATCGATCTGCTGTATTTCAAGGACCATTTCATGTACATAAGAGACATCAATCTTTTCTTCAGGACACTAGCTCATAGAGTGTATCTTTGCAGGAGATGCATGAATTACTTTTACAGGAAGTCAACACTAGATAAACATAAAAAGAAATGTGGAGAACACGATTACTGTAAGATTACTTTGCCTCCACCTAACAGTAAATGGTCACAAATTAAATTTGAAAAACACTCATTCAAAAATAGAGTTCCGTTTGTGATCTATGCTGATTTCGAAGCGATAAGCACAACAGTCAATGATAACTCGAGCTCTGCTCTCAGGACGAAGTCCGACACAACTCAGAGCAGAGCTCGAGTCGGACTTCGTCCTCAGACAGATACCACTGTTACCACTAAAAAACTTTTTAAACAAAATGCATCAGCTGTTGGTGTTTATGTTCACTCAGACTACACACACATTTACAGTAGCCAGTATGTGTCTCACAGGGGTGCTGATGTTGTAGATGTGTTCTGTAATTGGTTAATCAGGATGGAAGAACAATTCTCTAATTTATTGAACTGTAACTTTCCTCTAACAATGACAGATGAAGACTGGCATAAATATCAATTAGAAACACATTGTTACTATTGTAATCAACCTTTGGGATATGACAAGGTCAAGGATCATGATCACTACTGTGGTAGATATCGAGGTGCTGCTCACAACTCGTGTAATTTGAATGAAAAGAAAGCTATGTTTGTTCCAGTGTTTTTTCACAATCTCAGTAATTACGATTCTCACTTATTTATTAAAGAATTAATGACTAAGCTACCGAAGTACAAGAAACTGAAATTACTTGCCAAAACAGCAGAGGAATACATTTCATTTCAGTTCGGTTGTTTCAGGTTTTTGGACTCGTACAGATTCCTGCAGTCCAGTTTAGACAACATAACCAAATCAATGTTGGATGATGATTTTAAAATTACCAGACAGCTGTTCCCAAATACCACTGACTTTAAGCTATTGAGGAAGAAGGGTTCAGTACCTTACTCTTTTTACACATCACATGAAAGCTACAATGTTACTTACCTAGAAAAGTCTATGTTTTTTGACGAATTGAAAAATGAAATGGCACCTGATTCTGCCTATGATGAAGCTAAGGTAATATGGGATCATTTCAAGATCAGGAATCACGGTGAGTTCATTGACCTCTACCTCAAAACTGATGTGATCCTTCTAGCTGATTTATTTGAGAAATTCAGGGATGTCAATTTGAACTATTTTCAGATAGATCCATGTCACTGTTACTCGGCACCAGGCCTAACCTGGCAAGCTGGTTTGAAATACACAGGAATAAACCTAGAACTACTGACTGATACCAACATATTACTTACTTTTGAAAAGGCAATAAGAGGTGGAATATCGGGTGTTATGGGCACAAGACATATCAAGGCCGATGAGAGTCATAAATTGCTGTACATCGATGCTAATAATCTTTACGGATGGGCCATGATGGAACCTCAACCCTATGGTAGTTTTGAAATGATAGATATTGATCCACTCGAGCTATGCTCTCAGGACAAAGTCCGACTAGGACAAAGTCCAGAGAGCAAAGCTCGACTTAACATGAATGTTATTAGTAAAGAGCAGATTATGGCAATTCCAAGTGATAGTGAGGTAGGGTATTTCTTAGAGGTGGATTTGGAGTATCCAGGAAATATTAAATTTAAGTCGAGGAACTTTCCATTCTGTCCTGAATCTCTCTTTATTGAAGATGATGAATTAAGTCCTTACCAGAGGGAGTTACTGGATGATGATAAAAGATCAAATGTAGAGAAACTAATACTAACACAAAAGGATAAAACTAATTACATAGTGCATTACAGAATGCTACAATTTTACCTCAAGCACGGAATGGTACTTAAGAGGGTTCATTCGGTGATATGTTTTAAACAATCAAAGTGGTTAGCACCATACATTGATTTTAATACTAAAAGACGTATGGATTCTAAGACTGATTTTGAGAAAGACTATTTCAAGCTCATGAATAATGCTTTCTACGGAAAGACTTGTGAGAATGTAAGGAACAGGGTTGAAATTGAATTGGTATCGGACGGGGAGAGAGCCAGGAATGTAATGGCCAATCCCAGGTTTTCATCGATATGCGTATTTGACGAACATAATGCTGCTATTAGCATGAGGAAAACATCAATGAAATTCAACAAACCAATCTACATAGGAGCTGCCGTACTTGAATTGTCTAAATTATTAATGTATGAGTTCTATTATGAAGTTCTTCAACCATATTTTGGTGAGAAAAATATTGAACTACTGTATCTAGATACAGATTCTTTCGTAGTTAACATTAATACTGATGACTTAACTAAAGACTTAAAGGAGTTGAGACACTATTTTGATTTCAGTAATTATCCAAAAGATCATACACTCTATGATACCAGTAAAAAGAAGGTACCAGGTTATTTCAAGGATGAGCTAGGAGGAGTAGAGATGACTGAATTCATTGCCCTGAGAAGTAAGATGTACGCTTACAGGACAAAAGATTACGATTCTAAGAAATTGAAGGGTATTGCCAAGAATGTAGTAAGGAGAAATATCTCATTTGATGACTATGTTGATTGTCTTGAAAAGAGTAGGTCATTTTACCACAAGATGAGACACTTAAGATCAGATAAACACCAAATCTATTTGGAAGAAGTTGACAAAAAAAGCCTCAGTCCTTTTGATGACAAGAGGTTCATACTTGAAGATGGAATAAGCACCTTACCATTTGGAATGTATTATGAAGGCTACATAGATTACAGCGATTCAAACTTCGCTTGAGTCGAACTTTGTTCTCTGGACGTAGTCCTAGTCGGACTTCGTCCTGAGAGCATAGCTCGAGTGCAAAATCTTTATTCGGACTTTGTCCTGAGAGCATAGCTCGATTAAACTAATGAATAGGGTGGTGCTGATGGTAGTGTTACTTGGTGAAATTCACCCCTAACACCGAAGTCATGGTGATAGTGATAGTGATACACCACATTAGGATTAGGACTATTTAGTCGAACTTTGTCCTGAGAGCATAGCTCGAGTCCTGTTTGATTTACTGAACTTTTAGTTTTTCTAGCATCTCTGTCTGTGCTAGTTTTTTTCCTTCTTCTAAAAAAGTCTTCTTTAAAGACTCTACATCAACAGCTGAACTTGCCTCCCTTTGTTTTTTCCTAATGGCATTTTTCATCGAAATGTATTTCTCCTTCTCCTTGAGAATCAAAGTAAACTCATCTGTAGATATGTGAGAATCGGTTAAGGCTTTACTAACCAAATCATTGATTGTGTTCAGTTTTGAAATTGCCAACATTCTGATATTCTCATGTTTTTCAATTTTCTTAAGTATGCTTTTCTTCTGCCAACTTAGAAATGAGGAAAAAAGGGCGCTACCAATGGTCACTCCACCAAGTGCAAAACCTATTGGTGCAGTGATGACACCAGCCAGTGCAGACACACCAACTGAGCCAGCCGCAACGCTTACAAAATTAAGACTATGACTAATGCCAGTAATTACGCTAAATGCTTTTTTGTACTTTGAAAATATCTTTCTTCTAAATTCAATCTCGCTTTCTAAGAAACTCTTAACATCACATATTTGTTGTAGTCTGAAAGCCTGAGGGTTACTTTCTGTATGCTTTTCAGACCTTTCATAGTTTAATTGACTTTCAGAGTTTAAATTACTTAAATCTGGATAAACCTTGTTGTCTCCATTCATTTAATTAGTGGGAATAACTAGAATCAGTTGTTCTGTCATTTCTAGTGTTTAGTGTTGATCTTGCAGACACTACAGGTTTTTGAAGTACATTAAATTTTAAAGGTTTTTCTGACCAAACAGGTTTTTCTAACCCAGCAGGTTTTAAAGGTTTTTCGGGACCAGGCTCCAACTTTGACTCTACTTCTGCCTCTAATTCTCTATGAAATCGTTCTAATCTTTCTTTCCAATTACGTGGTCGTTTTGTGTAACCCCAGGTTCTATTCATTTAATTAAGTAGAATAAAATCAATTCACTGCAAAGAGTAAATTTCTTTCAAGTCTATTATTCAACTTAATCATCTCGTTTATGATTTCTGTCTGACTACATATGTTAATAATCTGGTTCATTCTCATGTTATTATTTAAATTCGATAATCTATCAAGCAGAATCATATTTTCATCACGAAGATAATCCCCGAAACGCTGTGATATCACTATTTTCCAATCTGGTATTACATCCTGGTCTCGAAAGACAAACCAGTTTTCACTTCTCATCTTTACCATGAAATCCATTGACCTATCCAATTGATCCTTAAATAGTGTGTAGTCTACTGTAGCACTCTTCTGTCTGTTTTCTGTCTTTTCCATTGGTCTCATGTTAAACCAAGCAAAGCACAGTTCAGGTTTATCTTTGAATTCCTTGATTGGTAAGACATGATCCAACTCTTCTTCTTCTATTCGAACTCTGTTCTCGGGACTTTGTCCTATTGGAGATAGACTCCTCTGGTACTCTAACCACTGATGGAAGAAACTGTCTGTACATCCTAGATTAAATGAGGAATTACCGGTACACTCTCCCTTAGAAATGCGGTTTAGACCAACTCTAATTTTGTGTCTGTCTCTATTACCATTTTGGTCAAGGTAATCCTTTTTGTAATATGAATTAAAACATGATCTGCAGTTACCTCTATTTCCGTTTTTACCAAATTCACCATCACTTAGTAATTTAATTTCATAACATTTATTACATCCCTTGATTTTACTTGAACCACATTCTTTACAGTAATCAAGTAGTTTATTACGCCTGTTCTTTTCAAAATTAATTTCAGGTTTCTTTTCACAGCACTTAACACAATAAATTGTAGGTTGATTTTCCATGTTTTGATTCATCATATTATTCTAATTTTCCATGTTTTGATTTTCCATGTTTTGATTTAACATAATCTGATTTAAGATAAACTGATTTATCATATTTTGATTTAACATAATCTGATTTATCATATTTTGATTTAACATATTATTTTGTTGCAAATAATACAAAAACTTCTGAATATTTTGATTCATCATATTATTCTGATTCATCATACCATTTTGATTCATCATACCATTTTGATTATCAAATATTGCTCCCTCCATTTCTTTCTTTATTTAGTAGGACATTTTTTTTTTAAATTACGTTTTTCGAACTTGTTCTTGTGACTTAAGTCACTTTAGAGACTTTATTTCATTTCAATGATTTGATATCAGAAACTGGTAACCATTCATTGAACTAATCACTGTAACCCTTCCACTTCACTTATCCGTATTTCTTGCCTTTACTGGTCTTGTACCTGAGGATTTTCTCGATCTTGTACTCTAGCTGGTCAGGATTAGGAACATAGCTCAATTCCTCTTCATAGAAATATCCTTGAATTTCTTCTTTGTGGTAATCCTCAAGCTTGTAGACGATAGGGTGAGTAAAGATGATCTGTTTGATTTGGAACACCTCCTCAGTGTAGTTGGGCATGTAACCTTTACCGAAAATGGACTTGTACTTTGAAATTCTTACACTGTCACCTACTTTGTACTTTGGATTACCAAATGTCTCTTTGAGGTGAAGACCGTAAAGATTGTACCACACTGTTCCTTCGTTTTCCATCTTTCTGGCGTCTACAGGTTTCATACCTATTGATGAGTGAAATGTGTTGTTGTAGCCGCTGACCAGGTCATCCAGAACGTCAATCCACTTGTCAGTCTCCTTAGCGGTGAAATAACGCCACATTTTTTCTTTAAGGGTTCTATTGAATCTCTCTACTACTGCTGCCTTCTTATCAGATTTTGTGGAGAACCATTCTATGTCATTTTCTGTTAAGAGTTCCTTGAAGTGTTTGTTGTAAAATTCTTTACCGTCATCAAACTGGATTTTCGTTGATTTTGCTTCCTCAAATATCACTTTAAATGCATCTCTGATTTCTTCTCCCCTCTTACTCTTAACTGCTAGAGCCCAAGAAAAACGACTAAATAGATCTATGACTGTTAAAATGAATCTGAAACCCTTATTCTTACTCTCGAATTTCTGCATGTCAACCAGATCAGCTTGCCACTGTTGATCGATGTACGATACCATTGTCTTCCTGAAGGTGAATTTCTTAATGGCCGGTTTGTGTAGTTGGTGAGTTGGTAGTGTTTCTAGAAATTCTTTCACTTCTTTTTGTTTAATAAGTTTTCCTGAGCTCTGCTCTCGTGACGAAGTCATATCTTCCTTGACCTGTTTCCAGATTTTACTCAAAGAACTGTAAGCCACGGGACTCTCGGGGTTGTAGTACAAATCCCTTAGATACTGCTGTGTGTCATCCTTTACATCCATTTAAATGAGTGAAGTATTTATTTACGAGCCACACAATATGTTAATTTCTGGTGTTACCAATTGTGGTAAGACATATTTTGCCCTTGACCTCTTAGAAAAGGAGTATTGGCACAAGTTCCAGAACATAGTCATTTTCTGTCCAACATATTTCAACAATAAGACATATGAAAGGAAATGGATTTACCAAGACAAGAACGTCTACATAGTTAATCCCGAAGCTGTGGCCAGTAATTTGGACCTTGTGCTTCAGTTTGCTACTCTGACCTTTGCTGGTTCTAACACATTATTCCTCATTGATGACTGTGCTAATTTGAGAGACACAAAAAAGAAGGTGTCCGAGTTATGTAATCTTGCCTTTTCCGGCAGGCACTACAATCTCACTGTTTGGTTACTAGTTCAGAAGTACAATTCAGTTGTCAAGGACTACAGAGAGAACATAAGAATTTTAGTATTATTTTTTAACAAGGATGAATCAGCCATGAAAGATGCCTTAGAAGAAAACAGTGTTATTCCTAAGGAGAAAAGACAGTACTACATAGAAGAACTTAAGATGAAAAAAGGATCAAAACTGATCATTAGACTACAACATCCATTTGGATTTACTCTTTCCCATCAAAAATCTTAGTCCCGCTTCTGATCATCAGGACTGTGTCCGATCATCAGGACTGTGTCCGATCAGTGGTCTTAGTCTTTCTAACCCTAGTAAAATAATAAATTATTAACCCTAAACCACTAAGTCCTAGGATAATCCATAGGTACTCGTATTTCTTCATTTCATCACTAGGTTGGTAGTAATCACTTAATTGTGGTCGCTGAGGTAGTACAATAGTTCTTTCTGGATGTAAATGATTGTAAACAGTAAGTGCTATATCAGTATTGTTAAAATCAATAGAAGCGTCTCTTTCTCTCTTTAATTCAAGATTAACAAAGTCAATAGTACTCTTTCTATGCTCCTCCCATTCTGTGGAGGCCTTCTGTAATTGCTCCTGAGCCAAATCATGTCTTTTCACTTCATCTTCATAACCGTTTTTGTCTAGTGACTTGAAAAGGTAACCGGATCCAGTGAATGCTAATCCATTGATTATTGCAGATCCAAATAACATACCAATGCCAGCCATTTAATTCCAGTGAAAATGTTAATTCCAGTGAATTTAATGATGTGTCGCTGAGAGCATAGCTCGAGTTAATACCAATTGGTACTATACATTATAACCATTAAGATCGATGATGTCACCTTTTTCATCAGTTAAGCGAATATTCAGCTTATTGAATCTTGGTTTACAGGGAATTGCTATTGGTTTCTCAAATGTGTATGCTATTAAATCTCCAAAATTAGCTTCCTTTATTGGTCTTGTGGTTAGCACATCAGATGCTTCACCATTACTTAATACACTATTAGATTCGATTATGTCACAGTGAAAAACAAAATGGTTAATTGGTCTAAAATTGATGGGTTTCTCGCTTACAACATCATCCTTACTTTTATTGTCTAAAGGGTAAGGCCATTCTGATTTCATGCCAAATAATTCATTACTTTTACCAAGAAAATAGATCTGATAATGCGCCTCATTTTTTCTCTTTAGGAAGTGTAAGATGGCCTTACCTGTTGGTTCTTCAAGGTCAAATCTGACAGCACATCTACTCATACTATTTTCTTTCAACTTATCCGCAAATACTTTTGAAAAGCTCTGTAGGTCATAGAGACCATCTGGTAGCGTAATCTCTGCCACATCAAACCCCTTAACTTTGATTCGGTTATTCTCCCTGGCTGCACTTATGTTGTAGAATGTACAAGGTATTACTGCAAAAGTTAAAGTGATGCTACATGCATCCTGAATTTCAGTCTTGAGATTGACTGTTAAATCACTTGAACTCTGATCTGGATAGTCACTTGAATCTATGTTCATTACAGTAACCATTTACTTAAGCAAATTTTCGTTTTCAAATTTACCTTTTATCAAATAAGTAAATTATTCTTACTTCATAATATTTCTGGGTAGGATTCCTTAATCGTAAAGGTACTCTAATGTTCCATTACTAATAGCTACAGTTCCGCCCAGTTTAAGAATTTCCTCTAGGTTGGCCTGACTTGGGGGACCAATATTGATTCTCAAGAACCTTTTCAGTAGCATAGAGTAACCAATTGTTGTTGATGCCAACAGTAAACTTTGATACAGTGTATTTATGATATCTTTCTTTCCTGGTGTATCCATTTAATTACTTAGAAAATCACTAGTAAAACTCATTTATCTAGTATTCAGTGCTGGAGCGAACTTTGTTCTTGCAGCACCTCAGTGTTGGAGTGAACTTTGTTCTTGCAGCACCTCAGTGCTGGAGTGAAGCAATCTGAGAATTCTGAATGTTAACCTGGGCGTCAGAAACCACGAATATGTGCATTTTGTATGGTCCCTTTCCAGATTTCTTCGTAATAGATAATTGAATACCATCTTTTGTGTTCTGGAGCTTCTTTCCTGATCCGTGTAGACGATTGTCTTCAGAAGTTCTCAGGTCCAACCATAAACCATAGTGATTAGAATCACCATAGTATTTCTCCATGGTCATGTTACAGTCATGTGTTTTCTTCAAATCTTCAGACATAAAATGTTTCTTGATCTCCTCCCATTGATCCATCATTCTCATTCCTTCTGGGAACACCTGATTGGCAACACCCTCTATTGTGATCTGCACTTTACTTATGTTAGGGTTTTCAAACTTCTCTGAATCTCTAGCTCCATCTACATAGTCAGACACAAATAGTAATAATAATCCTTTAATAGACATTCTTGGAAAGTTGATGTTCTCATTAATTGGTGTTTCATTAGCAGTAACATTGACTGTCTTAAAATGGTCTACCCAATCATAAAATATTGAGAATCCAGAATTGTACTTGTTACTCAATTGACTAGCAATCATTTTGTTGGTTACGGTGTCATATTCAAAACAAATATTCTCTAGTTTGTAGCCCATACTTGCTGTGGTTGCGGTAACTATGATCTCTTCCTTTGGTGCTAATGTGATTTCAATGATAACATCTTCTTGAATTGGAAACTTGTAAAATGGAGCATGATTTTGGAATAGTTCAAAATCTAATGGTATTTTGTACTTCTTGTCAAACACTTTCTTTAATGTCTTTTCATTAACTGTTTCTTCAGTGACATCAGCTTCAGCGACTCCTGATCTTAATTCTCTAAGATTTTCTGATTGAATACCCTGAAAAACTCTATCATTTCTTACTTCTTCTGTTAGCCACAGATCTTTAAATGTAGAATAATGACTGTATTCGTCAAGGTCAAATATCTGCTCTGTTCCCCACTTAACCACCATCTTTGAAATCAGGTTTCTACCAAGATTATTTACAACACTATTTTTAGAATCACCAGAAATGGTTACATCAGCAGACAGATAAAGAGATTTAGGTACAAAGAATGTATTCTCTCGCAATGCCGGTATTCTAACATACAAAGTTTCTTTGGGGTTAGCAGATGAGGGGTTATGAGTGATGATATGATGCTGCCTCTCAGCTTTTAAACCAAGTGGAATCTTATGTGCCCTTTCGGTATTTAATAAATATCCTGTTGCCATTTTCTATTTATTTACTAGTAAAATTATGTTACATTTTCCAGGCAAAATTAAGACCTCTAAAAACCACTTGGTTCCACAGTAAATATTTCATCAGAATAACATTTGCCTTTAAACCATAGTGATATTCAGTTGTACAATGGCCATATCAGATGTTGCAGTCATTAATTATTTGTGCTTGCAAATTACAATGGCCATATCAGATGTTGCAGTCATTAATTATTTTTGCTTGTCAAAGACATGAAAAGGCCTATTGTGTCTTAATGCGTTTATCCGACAGAATTTTCGAAAATATTTTCAGCGCTGAAAATTATTTTTGCGACGCTAAAATAATTTCTCGAAATTCTGTCGGATAAACGCATTAACGAACAATAGACCTTTGTAATACTTTGGGACGTGAGTATTGTTTGGTCAGCATATGTTACCATGTACATGCAGACTCTGTCAACAATATTTTCAATAGATTCAAGCAACAATGATTAATCACTGTTGTGTATTGTTTAATACATGTAATGGTTTGGGATACGACCATTGTTTTGGTCAGCATATGTTACCATATGTATTGCAGCATATGACTCTGTCCACAATTTTCGATTCAAGCATCAATGCTTCATCAATGTATCAGCTGTCTTGTAGGCCTACAGCATTTATTGGAATACGCTGGGACTGTCAAGATGTGCGAACTTCAAGGGTTCATTTCTCTACTATTTTTTAACGGATATTTGCAAATGAGGTATCCTTGGAAAGCTATTGACGTGTACTTTCTGTTGGAATACAGTAAGTCATGATTACATTAACCCATTGAGCTCTAGTAGTTCCCTCACCATTTCATTGACCATTTCATTGCAACGCTTCACTGGGAATCTCATGAATGATAGAATATATGTATTGCGGTGGAT
The DNA here is from genome assembly GCF_910592395.1 of Lineus longissimus. Classification (NCBI taxonomy): domain Eukaryota; kingdom Metazoa; phylum Nemertea; class Pilidiophora; order Heteronemertea; family Lineidae; genus Lineus; species Lineus longissimus. The sequence continues at coordinate 12,510,984 of NC_088317.1, read as the reverse complement.
GGTTCTTTGGGGTTGTAGGCTAATTTGGGGCAAAAGACCTGTAAGGTCTTTGGTCAAAAGGGCCTAAAACATAACCTAGTTCCTACCACCGCAATACATATATTCTTGCTCAGCGTGAAGTCCCGATTGATAGAAGATTATCCGGCCACGAGGAGGGGTATGCTGAAATGCCTGGCTGCTGTCTTTGATCCACTAGGACTGGTGGATCCTTTCCGCATTCGAGCCTGGGTCCTATTTCAACGATCATGGATCAGGAAGGAGGACTGGGACGCCCCCATAGAAGAAGAATTAGCCAAGGAATGGTCATCCCGGAAGGAAGAGCTACTGTTCTAAACCCCTAAGACCTGGTCCCCTAGCGGGCACGGGCGGTAAATTGACTTTAGGGGGAGGCCGCGATCTTGCCTAACTTGAGCCGTGGAGATACTCAAGGCAGCAACCCTAATTCAACCCAAGGAATCACATGCAACGAAAATAAAGAAGTAAATCGACTCAAACTTGTTTAATAATATCGGGAAAAGGATAGTCGAACACCTTCCTTGTTTATGTGAGTTTGGAAATGATTTAAAAGAGCTAGTCCGAATTTAAAATATATGAGTTTTCACAGATATCAGTTTACACAGTCTAAGCCTGCTTCTGTCTCTCGATTCGAGTCTCCCCTTTACCTCAGACTCGCCGAGTTTATACACTATCTTGGACCTGAGAATTAATCCAACTCACAACAAACGCCGAGTTACAAAACCAAGTTTTTTGACCAAAACCTTGCCAAAATGAGAAACCACCCCCTTGGTCCAGCCAACCGTGGGAGGATCGGAGAGATCTGTCTCTCAAATAACCCTTTTGTCCCCTCGCACGCACCTCAACACCAGTGAACTCCAAATTTTGATAAATATACCACAAAAAACCTATAATCCTGATAAAACTAATGTGTTGGAAGTATACACAAAGTCCCTGGATACGGGGTATCCAGAAGACCTGCTGCCGTAGACCGGTTGAACTTGCAAAGAGAGTAACTACTGGTAGAAGATGAAGCCGGAAGCCAAGGGTATTGATTAGTATAGTTTATTCGTACTTACAATCACAATCAGAGACAAGGCCACTAATGAATATTCATAGGTTGGAGGGTCGAGGCCTATCAATTAGACGAGTGCATGTTTTTTACTCTCAAGTACATATTTGGAGAGGTATTGAAAAAATATTTGCTGTGGCAAGTCTACAGATATAAAGAAAATATTTGATGAAAAAATTAATTTCGAATTTTGCTAATTGGGTAATAGGGGGCGTGTTTTGAGTTTTTTCTGCCAGTTGGCTGAAAAGAGTGGAAATATCAAAGTCTGTCTAATTTGTCGATTATAAAAAAATGTCCGTGGTCAATCACCAATTTCAATCGTACCAGTTACTCGCAAGACTAACCCGTATATCATAATATCCGAATTTCAGTTTCACTACTTGACGCATTCTTTGATGCGTCGCGGTCAAACATTGACAATTTAACTGCTAAAAGGCTTAAAAACTCAATTGTGGTCTTGTCTCCATTTACACTACATTTTGGGTCAATTTAGTGAAAAATTTGAATGTGCTCAAATCACTCTAATTCATTTAGAATATTGTATTGCTGATGATTTAAGGCCAAAACAAGCTAAAATAATGAGAAAAAAACTTAATTTGACACCAATATGAGCCAACCTAGCCCCGGTCTAAGTTCGGTTTCATTTTTACAAGTCTTGTTGTGTTGCCATTCATTTTGTAATTTCTTTGAAACTTCTTAGGCCTTGATTCTGAAAGTAAGATATTCCTAAATCACATCCTAAATTTTCAGCTCCATAGCTTGCTTATTCAGGCCAGGGCTGGTCTTTGAATTTGGTGCTGTTGGCTGCAAAATCATGACTTTTTGTCCATTTTGTCCTCTTTCGACGCTTTGGCACAGTTGTACCACTCTTTGAAATGTCTCTCATTTCTCCAAAAATGTCCAGATATGACTTTCCTTTGTTGGAGAGTTGTGGGATGTCATCTACATTAGTTTGAAAAAAATCTCAAAATGTTAACCCCTGAAATGTACCTTCATTGAGACAAGACCACTAATGAATATTCATAGGTTGGAGGGTCGAGGCCTATCAATTAGACGAGTGCATGTTTTTTACTCTCAAGTACATATTTGGAGAGGTATTGAAAAAATATTTGCTGTGGCAAGTCTACAGATATAAAGAAATTATTTGATGAAAAAATTAATTTCGAATTTTGCTAATTGGGTAATAGTGTTTTGAGTTTTTTCTGCCAGTTGGCTGAAAAGAGTGGAAATATCAAAGTCTGTCTAATTTGTCGATTATAAAAAAATTTCCGTGGTCAATCACCAATTTCAATCGCACCAGTTACTTGCAAGACTAACCCGTATATCATATCCGAATTTCGGTTTCACTACTTGACGCATTCTTTGATGCGTCGCGGTCAAACATTGACAATTTAACTGCTGAAAGGCTTAAAAATTCAATTGTGGTCTTGTCTCATCAGTTTGGAATCCTTATAGGCAGAGCACGCCCCAAGTCCTAGTTCAGAGGTGGTTGGCAACAGAGAGAGAGAGAGTGTGTCGCACCAACCGCTTAAGTATTCAGGAGCCGAGCCACGAGTCCAGAGTCCGGCATTATTATGAAAGGTTGTTAATTAAAGAACTGTCGAGGCCATCTGATATCAGGGAGTCCAGAAAGAACTGACCATGTCAGGTGCCTCCCTCTTGTAGACATTTACCAGCGCAAAGTCGTGATTGGACAGCCCCGTACCAGGTGACCACGACCGGGACGCTAAACAATAATTTTACGAGAGAAACTGACTAGCTATCCCTTTAAGACCTGATTTACGAAACTTTGTTTATTTGACTCCGAACGCGTGACTCTAACTCTCGAACTTTTGACCAATGAGGTTACTTAAGAAAGGTGCGAAACAAAGGCGAAGAGCTTACCGAATTAAGATAAGGCCAGTCCCTTTCCGTTTACAAATTAACCCTATGAATACCGTGAAGCCTATGTTTTAAGGACTTCACGTTACAGAAGGAAGAATTTTAATACTTGGATACTAATGCGTCAGCTCACTAGCTTAATCAGCCGCCTGATGAGGCTAAACTATATGTGGTCCCTTCTTAATTCCAAATGGCGCCAATTAGCCGCTTAAAGAAACCTCCTATTCATCATTGCGTAGTGGGACACATTCTTAGTACCAACGACCACATCCGCCATGTATACATTAGGCTAGATATTGACCACATCGGGTTCGACACTTCCGGTTCAGTATAAGCGGCCCAGAAATAATTCTGGCGAGAGAGCGACTTTAACAAGCATCTGCGAAGGGTATTAAGCCATTTCGAGGACAATAAATCTCTACTCTAGACGAACAAGGCCCTGCACTAGGACCCGGAAGGAATCAACGCAGGGGAATTAATGCGCGTCCTGCTGAATCTTGACCTTATGGAACCCAGAGTCTGTGCCAAATAGTTTCTTAAGTTTTTAATAAGTAAGAAAAAATAGATACTTTAAAACAGCATCTTCAATTAAATAAATGAACAAAATGCTTTGGGACCATCGGTCACTAATTCGACATCTACAACACCTCTCCCCCTGGGGAAAGATTCAACCCGAATCTCCCGGCCCTATAACTCTTGACAGGCTTGCCGAGTTAAGGATATCCTGTTAAGAGTCATCGCCTGAATCGGAACTCTATGTGTCTGACTTGTCACAGCGTTCCGCAATTTCCAGTGATACCCACACTGAGGATACGATTGCAAAGCAGAGCAAACCTGTGCCAGGGTTGATTCAATCCGGAATTGATAAGTTTCAGGGTGGTAGGTGTGCGATGACCCCCAACGGCAAGTTCTGGTAGGTTTGCGATGACCTCCAACAGCAAGTCTTGGTAGGTTTGCGATGACCTCCAACGGCAAATTTTGGTAGGTTTGCGATGACCTCCAACGGCATATTTTGGTCACACTCTTTACCAATCCACTCTATATGGTATAACTCGGCATAATAATTATGTTATCATTACGAGAAATCTTTAAACTCAATGGTGATTACACATGCCCGAGTTTCTACTTTTTGGCAAACATTTTATGGTCAAAAGATTTATGGTGATGATCCCTAGCATGGACCCTTTAAAAATATTCTGTTAATTAGTATAGGCCACTAGATTGTAATTTTCCACTGTTTCTACCCTTCCTATGTTTGTGATCGTAAATAGGGACATTTAATTATATTTCCAAAATTGTCAACTGCATTAGTAGATTCAGTGCGTTACCAAACGTCAGTTGATAATGTCATTCGCCTCCCTCCTTAGGGGAGAAATCTGGACCACGACGTTTAAAAAGCAATTGTCGCATGATCCGTCCAAAATGTCTTACTCTGGAAGGAAATGTTCCGAAATTCCGTATTTCTCACCAATCAGTTGTGTCTATAGTTCCTTTACTCTCGAAATAGGATGTATGACCATGGTCAAGACTTCTGTTCCGTAATTAACTGCTGATCCATGTAGTCAGATAGGTGGTGGAAAACGTGGACCGACCACTATGAAGTCCAACCGCTGTAGCAAGTTTTTTTAAAACGGACGCAATTTGCGATCGATACTTGAACCGGACGGTTCCAAAGCCGAGAAAGAATAGACTGCCTGCTTTGATATAGGGTTGACGATCCTGCCTTCGCGAATTAATATATCGTCCATAATCGACCAGAATCAAGTACCACTTAATATACGTGGTGATCTTGAAACCCGAAGGCTTTAGCAACCTAGCTGGTATAACATTTAATGACGCACATAAAACTCGCACGTACCTACAGCCAGCCACCCAAAATAACTGGAAGTTAATTCCAGAATTCCGGCGTTAATAACTGCTTTTGGAGGCGTTCCTCTCCGTTGACCTGTTCAGCCCGGTCAACGCGGCTATGCAAGTACATTTCCACACGATATAGCAGTTCATCGTCGTCTGACAATCACACGCCCTTGGGTATAAAGTGATACACGATACAGCCAACTGCTTTGACCTGTCTTGCCCGGTCAACAGGGCATTCCATTTCCATGGTAGAAAACCTCGGAACAGTTCAAGAAGGTGGTTACTTTGGATGCAATGAAGTTCAAGCTTCAGGTACCCTTGACCGTTTTAGATCCTTGGTAAATCATTGATGGTTGCACAGAAGAGTCCATGAGAGCAAGAAAACTTCGGCATTATCGGTAGATCGAACGGGCATACTGATGGCAATAGAAAGTTCTTATGATCCTCCCGTGTACATTGCACCGTGAATAAAAGTTCTGATAATCCTTCCGTAGATATTTCATCTTGAATAAAAGTACTGATTAAGACATGTCAGTAGAAGTTACACAAGTCCAATTATCCTTCATGACAAAAATCATGTCTTTGGACAATGGTATCATTACTTTTTTGTTCAACGCTAAACCTGAATAACTAACGGTTACAAGGAGCAAAATCGACGATAATTATTAACAATGCTTTGTAAAAGAACCCCGGCCATGGCGAGTATTTTTTGGTTTCATCAGTCCCAGGGCTCAGGATATGGCACAGAACGCGTGGGTCGTGGGGGCAAGGATGCGTCTTCGGCATCACATGCAGGGCAAGAAGATAAGAAAAGGGCCGCAGGTCCCTGCGAACATTTAAGGTGAGCGATACGGCGATATGGCGACATGACCCAACGCGCGCTCCAACATTGCCATTTTTTATGGGGGAAATTAGCTGCACGGGAAGGGAGCAATATGGGGAGAACTAAATATCATTATCCACACAAAAGGAGTCCAAATCGAAGTCGAATTCTGCATGGTACTCGCCACCTCGGGTTATCCCGTGAAATTAGGTAAATTTGTTATAAGGGTGGAGCTGTACTGAGTGGAGGCATTCAAGGGAAGACTGAGGGACATAACGCTATAGACATCGATAGATCGAGGCGGCTACAGCAGTGATGGCAGCCTTGATAGTTATGTACAAATTATTAGTGTCTTGAGCAAACAAAATATCCCTGGCCTGATGATAATAGGAAACGGAAGGGTGAGCGATAGAATAGGTGGCAAGGCCTGAGTCTAAGGCCAGCTGTTCTGAGATAGGATCTAATACAGCCTTAACCTTTTGATGGCCGACAATTTGGACGGGTAAATATCCTTCCAATTGTTGGATTCCCAGGATCCATGATTCGGTAGTGATCTGGATCTGCTGTAAGGCCAGCAGAGTTTCGGCAATGTTCTTGTTAAGGAACAGAAGAACCTTAACCGAAACCTGTAGCACATGCAACTGCATGTTCGTGGTCCCGTCCTCTCTCAAGAGTGCATCAATCTGTTGTTGGTTTTCGGCTATACTGGCGACTGCGGCAGCGATCCTTTCGTCGGTCAGGTTCATAAAAGATCCCAGGGTTTCTTCTGTCTTCTTCACCTCATTGGCTGACAACTCAGCCTCCTGGTAGTAGGCATCTAAGTTCGTCTGCAGTTGGTTCACATCATCTTCAGTAGCAACACCATAGAGCGTCTTTATTACTTGCCCCGCAATGCCTAGCCTCCACTTTGCGAAGCCGCTCTTCAAATATGTCAATGCGGTTGCTTATCTTGCTACATTCCATATCCATGTAGTCATTCAAATCTTTATGACTTTTCTCAACAGACTGTATCATTTCCTTCGATGTATTGTCTATGTATGAAGTAATACTTTTACGGTAATTGCTTTGGTCGTCTCTCAGAGCCCGAAGTTACGTACAGAACACCCATCTCTATAGCCTCCATATCGGGTTTGGCTGACTTGCCACAAGGTTTTCTCATCGAAGTTGTTTCCAGGTCCGAGGTGGAGTTTTCTCGGCGAGACTAGGTTGTATAGAAATAAATGAACTTGAATTTCTGATACATGGTCTCAGTCACCAGTATAGATGTGTTTTTCATTATAAATACATATCTGTTAATGAATTATGAATTTCTGCTCTAAAAAGGAAACACTTGATGAAGTTTTAGTAGCCAAAATATTCTGGTCTCCCAGGGATCATATTAACCCGTCATAGCCGAAAAGTCGATTCACGGGTAAATTTTTTTTGAAAATGACCCCCAACCCTGATATAATCACCGTCAACCCACAACGAAAATTTTCTGGCTTGAAGGACTACCATAGGTCTATCAGACCTCGATCCGGGTATAACTTTCATCCGGAGCGTCTGGGAAAAAGTTATGAGCCGCTAATTTACTGGTGAATGCATGAGCATTTTATTACTATAGTGTGTACCCCTTAGGATAAATGTTTTTTTCCATCTACCTCTGAAAAAAGGTTTGAATTTTTTTTATTCATGACGCCACGAACAGTACTCAACATCAAGTGTCACCACCGGTATTTCATGTCGACAGTACCACCAGCGACATCTGATGGAGAGTACAGCAGACAGGAAGCACACGTCAATTTCTCTCGTGAAGGTTTGTGCCACTTTCTGATCTGGCTGACATATCCGTATTCCCTGCATTCCGCGTCAATAACCATGAACGGGACGGCATGTCGCATGACCACTCGCCGCGTCACTGGCCTATATGCTGGGGCTTGTGGAATCATCTTATTATAATTGACGGACTCCATTTTGAATGTTCGGTACCAACTGTAGTTGATAAATAGTGTACAGTAATAGTGTAGCTACGCGTACATAATTTAGGTGAACAAACCTTTGTCCCCTCGAATCTTCTAAACTACGCATTGCCGGGAGACATCAGCGCTGGAGAGCGTTGCTTTACTATCTGGTGTGTGTTATTGTTATTGTTTCAGCCTCGGAAGTGTGCTGGTTTCTCAGAAATTTGCAAAAGAAATTTGCAAAAGAAATTTGCAAAATTGTCGGAGACAACCCATTTTGTGACCCGGGTACTTAAAACCCGTTCGAGTGAAGTCTCGCCATCAGAACCCGTTCGAGTGAAGTCATCGGTGACTTGAAACTTCAGGTTCTACTAACTCGGGTTTAACTCGCGTCAGTTACCCGTTTATGCCGCCATACTTTCAGAGAGGAGCAACAATTTTTCCACAGCGTATTTTTATCCCGATTTGAGAGCTTTTGTGGTCAAAACCATATTGATTCCATGTGGCTTTCTCAGCACCGATTGTCTTCGCCAGCATTGTTTTGAACACACAAAATGAGTCCGGAAAGATTGATCGTGGATTGCGTTGTGCACACCAGTGCACATGACATTGTCATCGTGCATGTTTTTTAATCTTGAAATAAAGCTTCAAAAGCATAACGTGTACATGTATTTCTGAAACCAAATTAAAATACCACATATGTTTGTATTTGCCTGTAAGTATATTGTACATCAATATAAGGATGGTGGAGATATTACTAGATACATTGAGGATGTTTTCTCCGTTACACGTGGGGTTCAGAGCAGCATGCTGGCGAAAAGTTCGTACATCCGGGTATTTCCAATATGGCGGCGCCGGTAATCAATCATCAACAAACATGACAATCGTTCTTTAAATCGTATTTAGCTACTTCATATAGGGACAATACACTAGCCACCTATCAAATTTGTTTTTTTCGTATTCATGTCTCCTCTAGCCTACTTACTTACATGCCCATTTCTTTCTATCTTTCATTTAACACTTGCTCTTTTTTCCAGCAACGCCGAGGTTAACACTGCCTCAGTACATGAACGAGTTCCAACTTCCATAAGGCTTCTATTCTGGTATGTTCCCTTCCCTTTCCATTCATGCTATGCATTGATTATTTCCTAGGTGAGCCATATAATAGTATATCAAACAATGATCTGAAGTATGCTTATGTGCTCGGTACTCATCATGTCGCATTGCCCTACCTTCCCATTCGCTTTTATTTTTATTCTAACAGTCCCCATTCATTTTTCCAGCAACGCCGAGACCAACAAACTTGATTTTCATATGAGTACGCCCTACAAGCTTACAAAAGCCTTCTATCCTGGTATGTTAACACGGTACAGTTCATGCTTTCCACTCACCATTCCTTGCCACTTACTGCGAGCTGTCCTAAACCATCCTTTTTTTCATTCCTAATCTCTACTGTTCTATTTTGCAGAACCATCTAAAAAAACAGTTGTTCGTCGCTAACCTGACTCCTTGCTTCGTCGCTAACCTGACTCCTTGCCACCCGACCAGTGTTTCTGCTATAAGTATTACCGCAGATACGTCTTTAACACGTCTGTTTATTATCACTACCATACACTAAAAGCTCACACATGTTCTTGATTCCTGACAAAAGGATGTGAGCCACCTACAGCCTATCAAAAAGAACAACACCAGTCCATAATGACACAATCCACTCTATCCTTTTCAGTCATGCCATACGATGTGCCTCCCCACAATGTAGTGATGTCTATCATCTCGCAACTAAGATCCCTCCTACACAACATGCTGCGTGAGGCTGCCTATGCTGAGGTAAATGCTCAGGAAAATCACCCTTGCACAGCAACTGCTGTTGCAAATTTCAACCGAATGGCCAATGAAGGCTTGCAGCTCCTAGCCAAAAAGATAACACAGCTCCTTACTTCTACAAAGAACTTTGACAAGGAGCAATTACGTCGCGCTCTAACACTGTTAGGCAACCTAAGACAGTACGTGGTCTCCGACCTGAGCCTGGTGGGCGTGTACCTAGACACTCAAGAGAACGCACCACCACAAACTCCAGAGGCGGTGCAGTTGCTGAGGTTCCTGCGCCATAATATCGATGGCCGAGTATCTTACATCATGAAGATACTCACAACAGCCAAGGCCAACCTCAGCAACTGGCATCTGCAACGGAAAGATAGCCACCAACGCCAGACATCCACGCCAAAGAAGACAAGTCAGGAACCCCAACCATCAACGTCTACTCAGGGCCCCCCTCAGTTCCCAGTCGTCGTGTTCGACGAAGTCTCTGATGCGGCTCTGTCCGATATTAGTTTGGATCTACAACATACTGCTGACAGCCCTGCCCCCGTTGATGTACCAGTTGCTGGCAACCCTGCCCCTGTTGATGGACCAGTTGCTGTTAACCCAGCCCCAGTTGCCGACGATTCTGCTGAAGTTGATGACAACAACAACAACCACAAACACAACGATCTGGAACTGTCTGCTGAAGAAGCTTTAGCCCTCCTAGAAGAGCACAACGATAAATAACTTTCCTTTCCTACAAACACAGTCAATGTTCTCAGTGAATGACATTCGTCAACACATTACAGGCTTTAAAAACCACTCGCAAATAACAGCGTCTCCACGGTATAACATGTGTTCTTGCAATCAACACACCTTGCACCATCAAACAGTTCATTATTGAAAACTTCTCTCTTTACAGTAATGTACAGTAACTTCCCCTACAATGCCAAAGGCAAAACAGAAATCTGCTCTCGGTCGCTCCAGTCGACATACCCTCAGAAGAAAAGAAGCAAGAGGTCACAATGACACACCACAACCAGTCTCATCTAGAACGCGGTTGCAAGCAGCTGTCGAAATCTCACTCCTCATCCTCCACCTTTGAATCATCCGGAACCATCTACCCAGACTGCAGGACCAAGCAGAATCCAACACGAACGGACCCACAAAGCTGCAGTAAACAACACGCCATTCAGGGAACTAGACGTCTCACCAACTTTGGTGACCCATTCTTGCGGTTCATTTAAGGAGAACATTTGCGAATTCTGTTCTGCCTATATTTGGTTGTCAGAACGAAAATCCCTGTGCTGCCAAAATGGCAAGGTAAAGTTAACTCCCCCGCCCCCTCCCCCACCTGAGGTTCACCCATATTACCTGCAAAATGACCACTTCCTCTCCAACATTCGTTCTTATAATAATGCATTGACGCTGGCATCTACGGGTTGCACGGAAATAAGGGCACCAGGGTTTAGTCCCACAGTTAAAATTCAAGGTAAAATTTACCATCGGATTGGCTCCCTCTTACCTGACCCCTCTGCTCCCCCCAAATACGCCCAAATTTTCTTCTATGACTCTGACTCTGAATTACAGACTCGCTTGCAGCAAACAGACATATTGAAACAAACCATCGTACACAACTTGCAAAACTGTCTACATAATGTCAACTCCTACATTGCATCATTCAAAGCTGCCATTGAAATCACCCGCCACACTGACATACAGATCCTTCTACATGCCGACAAAAAACATCAACCAAGCACTGAACACTGCCGCCGCCACAACTTGCCACAAACTTCCGAAGTATCAGCCCTAATCCCAGGAGAAATTGGGGAACACTTGGACATCATCCTTCATTGCCGGAACGGTCCGTTGAAACGCATTAATACCTTACATCGCTCATATGATCCACTTCACTACATTCTACTCTTTCCTCACGGCACAGATGGCTGGCAGCTCACCCTCACCAAAACAGATAATAGGACCCTAACTGCCTTGGATTTTTACAGCTTTAACCTACAGATTCGCCACAACAACTTCAACATCATCATGCGCTGTCGACGACTTATGCAACAGTACGCTGTTGACCAATGGGCAAAAATAGAGCTATCACGTTTACAGTGGGTGAAGCAAAACCAGCGATCAATCAGGGCGGAAAAATATACAGGTCTCTTCGACGCTGTCCACTCCGGCGACACCGTCAACCCAGGACGAAAGATCATCTTGCCACCAACAATCTATGGGAGCCCAAGATTTTACTCGGAGGCATTTCAAGATGCGATGGCCATCGTCCGTAAGTTGGGAAAGCCTGACTACTTCATCACCTTCACCACCAATCCAAAATGGCCTGAAATACAGGAGGCACTACACCCAGGAGAATCGCCACAGGACCGTCCAGACCTAGCAGCCAGGGTGTTCAAGCTGAAGTTGGATTCCCTCATCAGTGATATTACGAAACGACAGGTCCTCGGCAAAGTCAGTGCGTACACCATTACCATTGAATGGCAGAAGCGAGGCCTCACACACGCCCACATCTTGCTGATAATGACAGATGACTCCAAACCGCGAACACCAGAGCTAATCGATCAAGTTGTTTCTGCAGAACTACCAGACAAGGCAACAAACACCCAGCTCCACCAAATAATCTCCTCCAACAACATCCATGGACCCTGTGGCTATGGCAAGCCGTTCGTCCAATAATTAAGAAAACCTATTTTTTTTGAAAAAAACATGGTTTTCTTCTTAAAAAACATAGTTTTCTTCAAGAAAACCTAGTTTTTTTCAATGAAACTAAGTTTTTTAACAAGAAAACATGGTTTTCTTGAAGAAAACTATGTTTTATTCAAGAAAACCAGGTTTTCTTCCATGAAACTAGGTTTTTTAAAAAATAACTTATCCTTTTTTGCATAAAGTGTAGGTTCCATGATTTCTCTTCAAAACCAAGTTTCGAAAAAAGAAAAAAACTATGTTTTTATCCAGCCATTTGACTAATAATTAAAACAACCATGTTTTTATCATAAAAACCTGGTTTTCTTCAAAAAGAACCTAGTTTCGTTGAAGAAAACAAAGAAAACCATGTTTTTTAACAAGAAAACGTAGTTTCAAAAGAAGAAAACCTGGTTTCGAAACAACCCAGTCTTTTTACCCCGTCCCCTCAGCATGCGCGTGACATTTGGGGCGAGATTGGCGATCCACCGTAGTTTACCCGGGTTGTGCGGCCTTTGGTACGTAAATGCGTAGCCCGGGTTGCTAACCCGGGTAAGCAAAATCCAACCTCTCCCCTGCCATGCTCAGGCCAAACAGGGACGAGGTAAAAAGACTAGGTTATGAAAAATAACCTGGTCTTTTTCATTAAAAACTTGGTTTTGAAAAAGAATTGCATATAACGTAGTTTTCTTCAAGAAAACCATGTTTTCTTCCATGAAACTAGGTTTTCTTCGAAGAAGCATAGGTTGATTTAAAAAACCAAGTTATCTTGTTAAAAAACCAGGTTTTTAAAAAGAAAACTAGGTTTTTTAAATCAACCTATGCTTCTTCGAAGAAAACCTAGTTTCGTGAAAGAAAACATGGTTTTCTTGAAGAAAACTATGTTTTTTAAGAAGAAAACCAGGTTTTCTTCAATAAAACTAGGTTTTCTTAATTATTGGACGAACGGCTTGCCATATGTGGCAGCATCAACCTTAACAGTCCATGTATGGATGGGACTGGCGTTGAGAGAAAGTGTACGAAGAACTTTCCCAAACCGTTCTCACTCCACACAATTGTCACTGAAGATAACTACCCCACTTATCGCCGTCGCTCGCCACAACAGGGAGGTCACACTCATGAAATGACAGTTTGCCGCAACGACTTCCTCTGTGACAACTCCTTTATCGTACCCTACAACCCGCTCCTATCACTTCGATATTCAGCGCACATCAACATCGAAGTTGTTCACTCAGTCCAAGCAGTAAAATACTTATACAAGTACATCACAAAAGGCCAAGACCGCATCATCTTCTCCCTGACAGCTGATGGGACACAAGTGGCAGTACTAGATGAAGTCGAAAACTACCTTAACGCACGATACATCTCAGCCAGTGAAGCCCTATGGAAAATATACAGTTTCCCAATCCACCACAAGTGCCCTCCAGTAGAGAAACTTCCATGACATCTACCTGACCAGCAAACAGTCGTCTTTGAAGCCGAGGAGGCTGCTGCAACAGTTGACAAAGCCCCCCCCCCCCCCCCCCCCCCACTACAAAACTCATCGCATTCTTCACTACCAACACCACAGACATAGATGCACGCAGTATCTTATACCCGGACTTCCCACGCTACTTCACATCAGCCCTGCAATGGTAGAAGGCAGTAACTCCATATTTTGGTCAAATCCACCTTTTGGGCATTTCTGGAACTACTGCTAGTGCTTTATCTTCTGAAATGGTTGTTATCTGAGATTTCAGCATGGGGGTGAGAAGTAACTCCGACCTCCAGACACTAATACAATGGTAAAAGGCAGTAACTCCACATTGGACATGGAGTTACTGCCTTTTATACCATTGTTTTTTTTAAACCCCTGTGGAGTTACTGCCTTCTACCATTGTTTTTCTCCAAGTGCCTGTGGACCCCCACACCCCACCCCAGTACCCCGCCCCTGATAAATCATTGACTGGGTGCCCTTGATCCTTGACAGCCACTGTACGGTTCTCCCACTTCCCTGTTACAGTCAAAAACGCATTGGAGTTACTGCCTTTGATGATTGTACAACCAAAAATAGTGGCGGTGGTTTACAATGGAACAAGGCAGTAACTCCACTTTGACCTTGAACTTTGACCTTTTGACCTAAATCACAGTACTTTTGATATTTGGAAGATGAAAAGACAAATATCAAATTGTAAGTATTTTGATAAGATTCCTCATGTTTGAGGCATAAGGTTGATCACAAATTGTTGTTTTTCTCAAAACTATGAAAAGTGGAGTTACTGCCTTCTACCATTGCAGGGCTGACATGGAATGGCAGCAAAAAGCAATGGCAGCGTCGCAAACGAGGCACCAAACTCACCAATACCCAACACTTCCAGACAGACAATGTTGGCCGCATACCAACAATCTCCCTCAGCCCACATCAATCAGAACTATACCACCTTCGAACACTGCTTCACCACAAGGCGGGTGCACAAACATATGAAGAAATGCGTACAGTCAATGCTGTGGAATGCGGAACATTCCAAGAAGCCTGCCTTCAACTTGGACTGATCACCGAAGACAAGGAAATACATCGTGCAATGACAGAGGCCTGCACCATTCGATTTGGGGACCAACTCAGAAACTTCTTCTCCACACTGCTGATGTATTGTCGCCCGGCAGACCCCAATCAATTTTGGACCACCTGGAAAGAAGAATTGTGCCGAGACTACATGTATCGAGACAAAGCCACAACACTATCCAACTACAATGAAAATGAGGCCCTCCAACACATACAAAACATCCTACAAAGAGATAATTTAGACCTAGCTACCGACTCCCACCTACCAATCCCAGACGCCACCATCATCAACACAACAAGCACCAGAAGAATAATAGCAGAAGAAACCTTTGACACTACACTCCTACAAGAATCTGCCCCCCAGCTCATCAACACCCTCAACCCAGAACAAAGACAGGTCTTTGAGTTGATCATGAGTGCAGTGAACGATAACGCCAGGAAGATATTTTGTTTGAATGCAAGTGGCGGCACAGGCAAAACATACCTCATCAATGTCCTACTCACCACCATACGTGCAGAAGGAAACGTAGCTCTTGAAACAGCCTTATCAGGCATTGCAGCAACGCTCCTCAACAACGGTCGCACCCTCCATTCCCGCTGTAAAATCCCTATCAATCTCACTGAACACTCCACCTGCAACATCTCAAACAAAGATGCCACAGCTGACCTCCTCCGTCTGGCCAAAATACTCATCATCGATGAAGTTTCAATGGGACACATCTTCGAATGCCTGGACCGCTCCTTACAAGATATCCGAGACAGTGAACACCTCTTTGGCGGCCTCATTGTACTCTTTGCTGGAGACTGGAGACAGATATTGCCTGTAGTACCCCACGGCAGCCGACCGCAGATAGTAGAGGCTACACTCAAGAAATCATACCTGTGGTCCAGCATTCAAACACTCCAACTCACCTGCAATATGCGAACAAACACACAAGACACCACAAACTTCCCACAATATCTCACAAACATTGGCAATGGTACTAAAACACCCTATCCAGACATTGGCCCACACACCATCAAGGTCCCCGAACACTTCACACAGAACATCACATCTCTCACAGATCTATGCAACTTCGTCTTCACCAAATTACCACAGAACTTCACCCAAGCAGAATGGTTGTCTTCAAGGGAAATTATTGCTCCAACAAATAAGGCTGTGCAAGAAATCAACACCTTCGTCATAAACAGATTTCCAGGTACATCAGTGGAATACAAGAGCTGCGACACCATCCTTGAAAACGAACATCAATACCCATTGGAATTCATCAACCGCTTGAATCCTGCTGGCCTCCCACCGCACAGTCTCATCTTGAAAATGAACTGCTGCATCATGCTCCTGCGCAATTTCGATCCACTCAACGGACATTGTAATGGCACACGCTACACCATAACAGGCCTTCATCAACACATCATTGAAGCTGTCATTGCAACAGGACCCCACGCTGGAAAGAGACTATTCATCCCAAGAATACCAATGGCACCCAGCAACAACACATTCCCCTTCCAAATGCAACGCCGCAGTTTCCAATTCGCCTGGCATTCGCCATAACTGCCAACAAATCTCAGGGCCAGACCCTCCAACAAGTGGGCATCTACCTCCAAACACCCATGTTCACCCATGGCCAATTCTATGTCGCTGTCAGTCGCGTTCGCTCCCCCGACACCCTCAGACTCTTCACCCCCAAAACTTCCACACCCCCTATCTACACAGACAATGTTGTCTACAAGGAAATATTGTAATACAACCCACATTGCTTCACTTTGCGAGTTTGTTGCAAGCAAGTCTGCAATTCAGAGTCAACCATACAAGACAACCCAACTTCAACGACAACCCTCTTGGCCTCTGAATAAAACCAATCAATAACTATAATGACTTTTAAGCACTTATCAAAATCTCATGTGCAAGAACAGTACCATACTACCCACTTTTTCAACATCGATTTTTATAGCTTGGCACCTTATTCCATAGCATCCGCATTTTCCTATCCTGCAACTCAAGCTATCCATCTCATAATGTATACCATAAACAGCCCAGGTTCCCACTGCCAAAGGTTCTTTAAGCCAACTTTGTATACAATAAACAACCTAGGTTACTACGTACAACTGGGGGCACTGTATACACACATCAACCCATCTTGCCACATCTGACTCCAAGGTTACTACATCTGACTCTGTATAAGACCAGATACCAAACACAAGCACTGTAGACTGCAAACATATTGTTTACTTTACTACTAATACTACCAGTGCTGTCTTTCTATATTTTACGACTCAGGTTATTATAGCACTCAGGTTACGGTTTTACTGCTGACTCTGTATATATTTAAAACCAAGGTTACTACTGGGCCTCTGTAAACACACAGTAACCCAAGTTACCACATCTGACTCTGTATAAGACCTGATACCAAACACAAGCACTGTAGACATATCGTTTACTACACTACTAATACTACCAGTGGGCTTGTGGTATTCGACTCGATGACTCGACGACGCGATGACTCGATGACGCGATCAAGTTGGAATCTTTTTAAAGAATATCACTGCCTGGACTGTAATTTATACATAGAATCATAAGTGGAGGAAAATAAAAAAGAACCGATCATTACCAACCCCTTTCCAGCTGTTTTCACCGCATCTAATCCGACCATTTTTCGTTTCCTACAAGTTCGCATTTTTTGATAAAACCATGCGCCATGTTGCTATGCAAGCTTACCGTCAATACAGCTGAATACACCTAAATATAGCTGGTTCAGATCAACCTCCTACCCAGGTTCTTTACGAGCAGAAATTCCAATGTTAAAATGACACGCGAGTTCCTGGAGACAAGGTTGGCTCTGGATATCCGTTCAGCACGGCAATATTAAATGTCTTATACACCTTTCCAGAAATGGGGCGCTGAGTGTCCGAAATAGTGATGTCATAAGGGGAAACTAGGCCTGTGGTGGAGGGACAAAGGAGATAGTCATGGTTGACCAACACACTTGGATGCCTTTAATGACGGACAAGGGGGAAAAAGTTAGTTCCAATGCAAGCCACCAATTTCGGAAAGCATGTATAGGGGCTGATGTATTGGGGGGGGGGGGGGGGGGGGGGGGGGCAGATTTCAAGGGGCGGAAGAGGGACTGAGTGACTGAGTCTAAAAAACTGCACATATGCGAAATTCCGATTGTTGACAGACTACCACATGACATCTGACATTGGCCACTAGAAGCTTGTTTGTCAATTAAATCTCCGGTCATTTTGCATGCTATGAAACTTCCGCGAGTCCTTTAAATATCAAAATCAATCGCGGGGACCAATCTTCAGTGGCCATGGCTGGGGGGGGGGGGGGCACATCCTTCTACATACCGTAGCTGGGTATGGGAAGGCCGAGCTAAAACCTCTGCTGTTGCAGCGGTAGCCCGGAGACCAGGATCATGGGATTCCGTATTTTAGCAAAATCCATAGCAACGATCGCGTCATCGAGCCATCGCGTCGTCGAGTCATCGAGTCGAATACCACAAGCCCTACCAGTGCTGTCTTTGTATAATTTACAACTCAGGTTATTATAGCACTCAGGTTATTATAGCTAGGCTCCACAGCACTGAGGACCTTAACTACTGCATATGTATATGAGACAAAACCAAATTACTACTGCTGAATATACATAAACAATCCACAACCAAGCTCCACACTGCTGACTCTGTATATATTTTCAACCAACAATACAACTGCTGACTCTCCATACATACAGAAATCAAGGTTATCACAGCTGTCCAACAATATATTGAACAACCTGCAATGTACCTTACCAGTCAAGACTATTACTGCTGACCCTGTATATATTGAACAACCTAAGTCCCCTCTGCCAGCTATTTACACACAGAAACCCTACTTATCCAGACTGCTGACTCTGTTCAATTTAGGATCAAACCAGGCCTTCCATTTATAACTTCCTACTTCTCTCTTTGTATATAGAAACTGTTCAACTAGCCATTTCATCCAAACACTCATATACAATGTATCTGTATTACTGCCCTCGACAGTTCAAACGTATTGTTTACAAATACAAATCTATATTTTCCTAAAAACATGTTATCTTCCTCATTATGATATACCCCCATACCTTCTTAACACCCTACCACAGCATCCACGCCCCACAATACCAAACACCCCCTCAACAAATATCCCAACACCAACAGCCCCACCCAGCACCAACGTGCTCGCCACGGGTACTTATGCTTGTCAAAATAATTGTAGAAATGTGCTCTTGACAGTGGTAGTATTAAAGGGACACTATAGGCAGCCACTAGCTATGCAAAATAAAGTTACACGAAGTCGCCAAAAGGGGTCTCACCCATCTCACAGTACGTCGACAGTATTCACGCTGTACGAGGAATATACTTAGTGCCTGGTGGTGAATCTATGACCTAGGGTCTTTAATACTGTGCATATTAGTCACCTGAAGATGGCCAATTTAACCCCCCTCCTCATGCCTATTGATTATTCCCCCTTTAAAATTGAAAATGAATACCATCTGGTAATTATTAATAACGGGTAATATCCTCTATAAAGCACATATCCAAATGAAATGAACGGAAGCTGAACTACAAATTACAAACACTTTTTTTCGCTCTCAACAGGGATCAGAACATTACCTGCACGTTCAAATTGTTTTTATCACATTCTGAGAAATAGTCTCGGTGTATCTAGATGACTAACAAAAATCCCACGTCGTTTTGGACACAATCGACTGAGCAGCTTTCGTTTTAAGATCGTATACTTCAAACAACCATTACCAATTGCTGATGTTCCTACATGATTGAAATAACCCCGGCCATTATCAACACAGAGTCGAATAAGGACTGTGTTTAGTACACAAGTGTTAGCTCGACCAAGTATAGTCCAATCACAAATGACATCCATCCTGCTTTATTGACGCGCAACGTACGCGCGAGTTGTGCGTCAATGACGCACATGATTCTCGTATTGACGCCAACGCGCGAGTGACGCGCGAGTTACGCGCGACCCATGCGCTTGGAAGCGTGTCAATGACAATGACGCGAAATTAGGGATGACAATTGTGCTTTAGACTGTAGTGTTAGACGAAATTGTTTGCCATCTCGACTCGGAAAACATTATTCAAACTGACAGCACCGGCGTGCCGGACTATAATGCATCTGTACACAACGCCAATCTACTTCAGCAATGTTTTAACGAACCTGCCCGATAATGAGTAATAAATCATTGTTAACACAAGAAATGTTAATCGAGTATAGTCTCAATTAACGGACTAAGTAAATCGTCCACTGTCACAAAGAACGAATTAATTACTCGTCGATCACCGAGGGTTGAATCGCGGGAAATATCTAAGCGTTGAAAGAACGATAGGCTGAACTCGAACTTTGTACTTTTGGCTTTAAACCGCAGCATCCGAAGATAACGGACTTACGAAACTTTCGTCCTCCACCAAGAAAATAGATGTAAAAATTCACGGCGAAGTTCAGATTCCAAAGTTCCGCGCATAGCCACCATTCAAATGAGTATCGCGCCAACCAACATGGGTCGCTCAGGTTATAAACGGCCATCGTCTCGTAGATTCTCAGCGGGCATGAACATACGAGATACGCGAATGACGTCGGCATCAAAATGGAGGTTAAGTTACTTTCCTCAGGCGTTTTCTTGTTGCTCGCCGGGTTCATCTCGAGTTTCAGTCTTTCCATGGCTGTACGGCGAACTGCAACAATGATGACACAGTTGCATACAATAACGACGGCAAACGGAAGAATGGACCCGAAAATGAGGAGCCCGAAGTTGAGGAATGGTCCCAGCCAAGCGGCGTTTGGAATATGACGGATAAGATTTCCATTAGGGGTATCCGGGGCCCTGTATGTGAAAAACGTCTGCGAGTTACAGACCATCATGGTGACGAAAGTGACCGTGACCACCTTGGTTGCATTTGACGCGGTGCAGATGGAGACGGCCTTCATGGGGAAGCTGACTGCTATTGCTCGGTCAAAGGTCATCTCAGCGAGGAAAAAGCCCGACGTCATTCCAAACGCATTGCCGGAAAACTTTATAAAACTGAAAAAGATCATGACATCGAAGTGACAGTTACGGAATGTGGAAGTCTTCAAACATGTCAAAGCATAACATGATACACGACGAGACTTTTATACATAATTGTCTAAATGTTTGAGCAAGATTTAAAAGCACGTACTTTTTGTAAAAAAATATTTCATAATCATTGTCGTCGTCGTTATCATGATCGCTAGGATTTTTTGTCCCAAATAACATGTATAAGCTTTTTTAGTGTTTTACATCTTCAAAGCGTTTTCTAAACTGACCTGCATTATCAGAACACGTAGTAGGAGTGTTTCACTTACCCTAGAAATAGGAAGTTGGAATAAAATCCCAGCACAAGATTGTCAGCTACACACACCCTGTATATAGCAACTGCTATGAGCACACACGAATCCACGACAGCCAGACCAGACATGTAAACACATGTACTTATCCTCCTGTTGTCTCTCAGTGTGGTCACGAACAAGGACATCATATTTCCCAACACACCAAGTATCACGGGTGCAAGGAACCACCACTTCAACAGAAAATCGGTACCCGCTTGCAGCCAGGCATAAGATCTTTGGTCATAGTTTTGCCCATTGATCCATACGATTGTGATTGAGGAGGTTGTATTGTCAAATTCCATTTCAATTTGAAAAAAATCGTGTTTTCCTTGGCGAGAATTCGTCTCGCTGACCTACCAGGATAAATATATATCTTAGTGGTATGAGTCCCCGTTAAGAAGTTAATTGGTTATATAAATATTGACTGTGCTCAGCAGCCCAAAACAAATTCTTGATTTTTTTCTTTCACAATGAACATTAATGAATAGTGGTCTTCCCAACTTCGACCAAGTTTCCGATTCTTCAAAAAACAACTTTTCTATCTTTGTCAAGTACCACGCAACGCAGTATGAGAACACGCAGGTCTGTCTTATAACCGCTCTGGACGTAGGTGATTTGGATAACAGGGCAGATTTAACATTGGAAAGAATGTCTCTGCCGTCAAACTTTAGGTCATTAGTGAGGCTAGTAACACTGGTGATGATAAACTGTAAAACAAGGACAATGTTTGCTTTCGACAAAACCCCGCAAAATGAGGCTCTGCTCATTGTAGGACTTGGCTTGTTGACACTTGTTTGAACCAAAATTTGCTCAGTTTGTGCCAGTTTTCGAGTACTGGCTCAGACTCCTAGGTCTAAGACATTGCAAAGTGCTCCCGAAATATCCACGGATTATTCACCTTCGGGCTGAGACTCCTTCAGCGATAAATCTGAAGTCAGCCTTCAAGATATCCACGGATTATCAAACTACGCGCTGAGACTTCTTTCGCGAAATGAAAATTGGGGAGGTCACTCTTCATCAATGTTCATTGTCAAAGAAAGAAATTAAGATTTTTTTAGGTCTGCTGAACATATGCAATATCAAACATGGTTTTCTTCCATAAAACTGAGTTTTCTTAATTATTGGACACGCGGCTTGCCATACGCGTACGCTGTGAATCCACTAGCGAAATATCTGAAGTCGGATAATCCAAAAATAGCTCTCGAATATTCCACTTTTTATTCAACTGCGGGAGAATCGTCTAGCGAAATATCTGGATTTGGATTATCCAAAAAGTTCGCCCTCGAATCTACCTATTATTCAACTGCGGTTCAAAAATCGTCGAGCAATATTACCTGAAGTTGGATAATCCGGAAATAGCCCTCGAAGCGTCAACTTTTTATTCAACCACTGGTTGAGAATGATCAAGCGAAATATCTGGATGTACACAATCAAAAACGTGCTCTCGAGTCATCCACTTTTTATTCAAAATTGCGGGCCGAGATTACTCGGAAGATCAGAAATAATATTTGACGTTCCAAAGTATCCGCGAAGCATCCAATATTCAACTACGTGATGACAGTCCTTTGTCAATTGTATTGGAATGTATCGCCTCTGGTGTATCCAACAAGATTCGACTGTTAAGCACGGATGTATGGCAGGGACCTCCACTTTATTTGGCTACAGCCAACATGCAGTTTCTTCGTAGACGCTAAATAAAAAGACAAAACTCACTCTCAGCCCCACGTCTTACGGGCATTCCACATAGCGGATATCAAAGTCGATGAAGCCTAAGTTAACGGAGGAGACAAGAATAATATTAGTATTGTCCTATTACAGTAAACTGCAGGTGTTTTGATTATGCGAATAATTCCATTTTTCGAAAATAAAATCCGCGAAAATATCGATTTTTCCTGCAGAAATTGAAAAAAAGGCGTAACAATATGCGGTTGCCGTAAATATGATTGCGAGTGTTGCGTAAATCGATTAACCAAAGACACCACTGACCTTTGTCCTTCGTAGTTTGTCGTTCCTCAGGGTTGCCGAACCTGCCTATTTTGAATGGCAAAACACAGCGACACCTCAAATATTGAATATCGTAGCGGTATCGTGTGTTTAATCAAATGTGCACAAACCTCAACGAAGATCACGACCAATTCCAAAGCTTGCACGTTGTAGAACACCTACATTACATATCCACCTAGTGCATCGCAAAAAGTGCCGCTCCGACTGCGAACGCTGATGTTTCTATTATCAATGACAGAATAGCCACAATGTATTTATTTTCAACTCGCAAATATTGCAATAAGGTGCTCCGATTTCTTCGTTCACCTGCGATTATTTCTAACTAGCATTATGCCCGTGGCGCAGACAGGATGAAAGGGGCTATACCTCGAATTGCATGTGCCGAAATATTGAATTGCAATGAAAATACATGTATAATGCAATATTAAAGGGGCTATATCGACGAGACAAATAAAACCGACCAATTGTTCAAAGACCCGGACCCTGTGCTGATGCTCGCATATAAAATTGTAATAAATGGTCCGATATAGAGATGTTGAGGCAATGTCAACATGCCTCGTACCTTGGTCAACCTTCTGCCTCGTACCTTCATATACGGAGAAGAAGAAGGAGAACTCAGACAGGCCTACACATGTCGGCTCGTTGCCCAAGCTCGAACCATTCACAATAACACGTGACTACAAAACTATAGCTTTAAAATGCCTGCTCCTCCTGGCAAGGTCTTGGGCAAGGCACTTTATAGTCAACGGGCAAGGTCGAGGTTCAGCGCCATGAGCTGTTTCTTGATACACCAAGCCAAGAGTGCCTCTTCAAATACATCAAGTATTGAAACAAGGTGGACGACGTACACGATTTACCCAGTGCGTAGCGTAGTTTCAGGGTGGCCTTTAGAAATTGCACTTTTACAATATTGGCACAGTGAATTCATAAGATACAAAATCAGGAGATGAACATGACACCCTGTGATGATAATAGGAGTATGCAACAATTTCCCGCTTTGCTAGTATTAAAACCATGCGTGTATTGAGGAACTCACTTGACTTCGAACAGTTATCGTGCGAGGTCGCAATGGCCATTAATCGTAAGATGTATAAACTGCTGCTCATCTATGCTCCATATCCAGTGCTCTTGTTCGTTCTGCATCTTTTAATTTTTTCCCCTCGCCTATATTAGAGAGTGCATATCAGTGAACACACTCCGTGAGACCATTTTCACGAATGGACAGAATACACTGCTTTAACATCGAAAATTCGTTGATTTGTTGACATCTCACAAATGTTCAAAATATGATATATGTTTTCATTGACTTACGGCCTCCATGATTTACACTGTGCATCTTAAGTATGTGCGCATGCTGCACTGTAGCATTAATTGGCGATCAATCACCTAGTTTATGAGGTATCGCCTTTAGAATCTGAAGTAACGAAAGTGTACGCAGGTCGACACATATCGGTGTACGCTGATCTATGCAGGAAGCACGAAAGTGAACGCATGCACGAGGATCAACTACCTCTTTCAAAAAAAGTCAAATTTGCCAATCAATATTCTACCGAAGGACATTTAAATGCAAATATCATATTAAATTATATGATTTAAAACATGAAGGGTGTTAGTGACGAGTTAATGAAAAAATAGATTTTCGATCAAGTTTCTTCATCAATTAACTGTCCGACGGAAAAAAACTTGAGGAAGTCGAAATATTGTCCGGAAATAAGCAGTGCGGTACGTAATATGCACTGTCTAGATGAACGGGAGTCGTATCCCCTGACCAGAATACTAAAGGTATACGGGAGTTCTTTGACGCATGCCATAGGAAAGGAGTTGACTGATGAGGCTGCTGGGTACTTGACTCGGGCGATGGTGCTATCTCGCCTTGACTACTGCAACAGCACCCTTGCTGGTTGCAGTCAGTCAGCGGTGGCCAGACTCCAACTTGTCCAAAACCGTGCAGCCAGACTTGTCACCAGAACAAGGCGCTCTCACCATATCACACCTGTTCTGAAGGAGTTGCACTGGCTGCCGGTAGAGCAAAGGATTACCTACAAGTTGCTGGTCCTGGTCTTCGGAGCCATACATGTCACTGCCCCCAGGTACCTTGGCAGCCTCGTCACTCTCCACGTACCGGTTCGCCCTCTTAGATCAGGGGCACAGGACCTACTGACTCAGCCCGATTATAGACTCAAGACTTTCGGTGGCAGATCATTCCAAATTCTTGCTCCTGGCATGTGGAACGCACTTGACGCCGCACTGCGGCAGGAGACCTCATTGGTCTCATTTAAAAAGGACCTAAAGACGCATCTTTTCCGTCGTCATTTTGGGGAGTGAGGAACTATGTGGGGAGCGCCGTAGAACATTGCTACAGTAGAATAAGGCGCTATAAAAATTTTATTTTCATTCATTCATCATTCATGCCCTCAACTGCGCCGAGTCACAGCTGAGAGTTAGACATGACCGTGACGGATGCACGAGTATTTGATTCAAACAATCAATAGCTTTTTTTAATACGGTGAGTGAATGTGAAAATGCTTTTCTACAATATTTCTAGTTAAGAAATCCAAGTCCGCTAAGATCCCGTTTAGGACTATGTCCTCCGAAAGAGCGCCGTGGCCTAGTGGATACGGTATCGGTCTCAAGTCCCGACGGCCCCGGTTCGTATCCCACGTAGGCCTTTTTAATTTTCTGCCCGTGATTCTCCTTCTACGTCAGCTAAGATCCCGTTAAAGACTATGTCCTCCGAAAGAGCGCCGTGGCCTAGTGGATACGATATTGGTCTCAAATCCCGACGGCCCTGGTTCGTATCCCACATAGGCCTTTTTTAATTTTCTGCCCGTGATTCTCCTTCTAAATTTTGTGATACATTTCTTCATTTTTAACTCTCTGCCTATAGCAGAGAGTTTATATGTAGTATGGAATGACGTCTGTTAGTCTGTGAAGTCGTAAACATTGTGCCGGACCGAACAGCGCACCTCCATCATGTAGTTCCCCAGAGTGTTCACTTCACAAGTTCCACTGGCGTATTTATTAACTGTATTGCATGCTGAATATTAATAACTCTGAATCGGCGTCCATCTGTGTTACCCAGAATTTACGGACTTTCGAAAAATAAAAATCTGAATATAAATCTTCGTACCGCGTAGTAATTAAAAAATGCTATTTTTAGTTTCACGATCGTTTCGGCCTCATGCCGTTGTAGCGTGGTCGTTTCGCCCTCAGCGATTTAGTTTCGCTCTAATGCCGTTGCAGCGTGGTTGTTTCGCCCTCAGTAGATTTATTGTTTAGCCATGCAGGTTTGGTTGAATATGCCCAAGGAATATGCCGTAAAGTTGGTAAAATGAAGATGAATTGATGTAACGACCAAAGGTGTACCAATGTTACCAAAATAGGGCAAAAAAGCATGGGTGAAACAACCCAGTTATCTTGTGTAGCGCCAGTTCGTAGGTCCATTTAGTCAATGTCCGCGATACTCGGAACATTTCGCATGAAAATAGTCTGTACAAAATATTCTTTATGCCTAGACTGTGCTTTTAATAAAATAGCCTTTATGTGTTGTGTTTTGTTCGGATATTGTACTTTCGCCCGCCCAGAAAACTAGATTTTTGTGACCTGCTAAATCGTTGCAGCACTGAGTGCCAGCCGGACTATTTTCGATAGACATTTTCGATAAACATCTTCATCTTAGACTCATTTTGTGGTCATCACCTATCCCAAATGTACATAAGTGCACGTACCTCCCTCAAAACCATGCCCCAAAAACTTCCTGTCAACATAACAGGTACCCCCAGATATTAATTCGGCAGAGAGTTCGCTGGCAGTAGCCAGCTCTAGTTTATTAAAAAAAGAGTGACTTTCACTCCAAAAAAACAGACAATATCATGTATATCTTCCGCATCTATAAAGTTAGATTTAAACGATCTTTTCCACGACATTTCATGTTTTTGTCACATGTACACGGGCAGTAAATACTCGAAATATACTGGTACATGTAAACGCGTCCCGACCGGGTTGAGAGGTAGTACGAATTTTATCGCGCTACGGTCCTTTTTTTATTACCCACTGTGGAAAGTTGTTTAGAGCGTATTTCACATTACGTTTGGCCTCCGAACACTTACTCGCTGTTGTTCATGGAATCTACTCCTGATTTAAGATTGTCCAATTTTCCTCCCTTATAAGGCCACAATATACCCCATATTTTCCCGAGCAGTGAGGACAAGTGATGACCTTGACCTCAGGGACCGTATGATAACCAGGTCAAGTTGTATAAGACGCACCAAACCTGGAAAATATGCATTTCAACAATTATGCTGAAAAATGTGAGTTCGCCACTATGCCAAGGTTGTATATGTCCCACTAACATGACTAACGCTATAAAATGCCTTCCAACAGTTAGGCTAATCATTCGACGTCGCCATTACGCCGAAGAATCAACAAGTCCCCAATAATGTCCCTTTGGGTATTAAAGTATATTTGATTGGGAACTAAATTCATTGGAGCGAGAGGGATACACAACCTTTCTCGGTCTGAACCCATTGTAAGGGAAGGCTCGCAGACGGAAACATTCACATTTACTACACCAACCTTCGTAAAAAGTAAAAAATTCTACATTACAAAATAAAAAGGGAATGTTATTGACAGTTGTATAGCGCCTGTAAAACTGAGGAACAATGATCACAGGCCCTGTTGGGCTGGGGCCTATATTGAAAAGAAGGTGATGATATCTGGTGCAGCGCTCAGGGAGCGTGGTAGAGAGTTCCACATTTATGGTCCTTGGGTCGTGAAAGCTCGACCTCGACCTACATGGGGCGTCTGTAAAAGACGAAATGAGAAATGAGAAATGAAATGAAAATAAAATGGAAATGGACCCCTGAGGCAGATTCTGGTCTGCAGATAATGGGTCGAGATAAAACAAGAACTTGAGTGGGTCAGCGATTTCTGGTCTGCAGCATTAAGCACATGGCTAAGACCAATGTAAGACAAAGGCTGTCAAGATGGCGAGTTTTATTGATGCAGAGTCGGTAAGTGCTTCATTACTCGCTCAGAAATTGGATAATGACATCCAACATAAATTTTCTGGCCTACTGACATGACTGAAAGGTTGTAAACTATCAGCAAAGAGCATGAGATTGAGAGGAGTCATAGGGCAATGACAAATGAGTGATGAGAGTGTACCAGTAGTTGTCTGCAACATACATTATGTACATAGCAATGCATGCATATGCTTCATGTACATAGGCCGGCCTATTGTGTCATCCTGTGTCCGCGGATTTTAGCTGGTGCTAGCATTGTCATGCTATGCAAGTCACTTTACATAGGCCTATTATAAGTACAGGTGACCCACAACCTGCTAAAACCCACCCGCGCACAGTACGGTAGGCCTAGCCTACAATGGCTACATGTCTGCTCTGCTGCTGCCACATCCCCGTGCAGCCTATTACTACATAGGCCTACTAGCCTTTAGCACGATGACCATGGCAGGGACTGCTCTTCTTAGGCGAGATATAGGCCTATCCCATCCCTCGGTCAGGTGCTGAGCCTGGGGTTGGTTCTAAACCTGGCACTGGCACGCTGGCACTGGCACTGGCATTGGTCATGAAAATGGCTATAAGACCAACACTCATGCTAGTATGTAGGCCTATGGAGCCTTACTGGTGCGTTTTATGAAAAAGTTCTTCTTAGGACAAAAAGGTTTTATTTTGGCATAAAGAATGCGAATCACAAAACTAATTAAACTTTTGTTCTCATCAAAATTGTTTTCTTCTCTACTCCTTTCAACTTACTCCTTAAACTCATAAACCTTTAAAAGTTCAATTCTCTATGCCTATATGATACTTTTTTGCCTAAGAACTTTTCCATATAACCATGACCCTTAGGTCCGTGATATAACGCATCAGTCAGGCCCCTTACATACTAGCAAGAGTGTTGGACTTAGCCATTTTCATGACTAATGCCAGTGCCAGTGCCAGGTTTAGAACCAACCCCTGAGCCTGTCCTAAGCTGCTATAGCCCATGTGGATTTGTAATATGTTTTGTGCCTTAAATCAATCCTAACAAGTCGAAAGGCTTGACCCCCCCCCCCCCCTCGGCCAATCCTGACTGCAGCTGTTGGACTCTCCTCCTACTAAGTATCTGAGATGACCCATCAATTTGCAATCCTGGCAATGATTGTCGACCAACATTTCTACTAAAATGACCCCAGATCAATCATGAAGGGAACGGCTACCCGACACTGAAACAAACAACATAGTTCTACCCCTTGAGTTCATCGATGTTTTGAGAGACCTCCTTACTATAATGATCAATCCTGAGGAGATCAGGGGTTAATATGCCCTTCCCTCGTCGCAGAGACCCTTACTATAATGATCCATCTTGAGGAGATCAGGGGTTAATATGCCCTTCCCTCGTCGCAGACACCCTTACTATAACGATCCATCTTGAGGAGATCAGGGGTTAATATGCCCTTCCCTCGTCGCAGAGACCCTTACTATAAGGATCAATCCTGAGGAGATCAGGGGTTAATATGCCCTTTTCCCGTCGCTCAAGTTTTGTACCAAAAGGAAATATCAACCAGGCACAACGCAGTAATATTTCTGAGATGACCCCTATGATCTGCCCATGTGGCGCTTACCGTAAAATTCCATATTTTATACACACTCATTTCCATTTCATTTTCATTTCATTTCTCATTTCTCATTTCGTCATTTACAGACGCCCACCTACATGTAGGCCTTCCCATTTTCTCTATAATTTGGTAAAGAATATAGTGCCGATCACGACAACACTGGCACCTCCCTCCGTTGTATGCGGATATCAATGGATATTTACCTCGCTATACGGACCTAGGCCTATATAGTTGGTCCAAGGATTTGTTCCCCTTATCATTTGAATAGAAATTAACTTCGAATTTTAAGTAAATATTTCACGTCCAGGCGTAAGATGTTGGAAGTTATTTGTAAGGTAAAATATTATTTCCCGGAGGCCTTTGGAGACATCCCACGACGGGAATCAGCCGTTCACTTTGATAGTGGCCACCTGGCCTTGTCGTGAGCATATCGAATCCGTTCCGGTGTTGAATGTATAACCAATCAGCAGTTCACAGCTGCGTATACTGTAACATACTGTAACAATATTATTTTAGTGAAGCAGTGAAATAATAAAATGTCTCGGTGTACAATTTCGTTACAAGTCGGGAAAAGGCTAAATGAAGTTAATTTTAAAAACATGATACGTTTAATTTGATGCGTGATTTAACATTATACCTACAGTGTGAATCAATAAAAATGAAAACAATTCATGAATCATTTAATGGCAGTTTTTGTTATTTTAATTTGGTGCAATAATGTCATTTGATGACAGTATCTGATGAATAACCAAGCCAGAAAAGTCATTCATCTGTTATCAATGCATGTGTGGATGTCTTTCGTGATCCTAGTTAGCTCTCCATCCATCCTTTCCATGTAGAACGATGCACTAGTAAAGCGCGTCCTGTAGCCATGGGTCTACCGAGATATGACGACTTGGTGTAGATATCGATTTTTCTGACGTCACGCTGATGGTGATTGATTACCCCGCTACTAAGACGATATTGGAAATGACGTTGCGTCGTAATAGCGGGATGACGTGAACTCGGATATCGGCGTGCACTCGCGTGGCGGGAAAGGTCCCTTTTTGCGCTAGGACGTGTGCCTCCTTAAAATAACGAATAACACATTTTGTTGAAACAAAATTGGAAAAGCATCAAACACGTTCAGAAAAATAGTTTTCTGTTGAACCGGAAGAACAATCACACTGCAGTAAAAAGCAGGCCTTTCCTTTATAAATATGAAGCTTTTTTTGCTACGGTTCTCGCCGCGGCAAAACTTAAACGACGTTCGTCCTCGGAGCGCATTTGGTAATGCAAATAACTTGTTTGCGCGGTTGGGTGGAATCGGAGGTACATGAATCGGAGACAAAACCACCATTGAATATTCATAGGTTGGAGGATCCAGTCCTATCAATTAGACGCTTGCATGTTTTTAACTGTCACGTCCATATTTAGAGAGGAATTAAAAAGATAGTTGCTGTGGAATGTCTACAGATATTGAGAAATTATTTGATGAAAAAAATATTTTTTATTGATGCTAATTTGGCAATTGTCAGATTGTTGTTTAGATTTCACCAGTTACTCGCCCGACTGTACCAAATATCCAAATTTCAGATTTACAACCGCACGCAGTAATTGATGCATTTGATGAATGGCATCACAGGCCTTTGTGTTAGGCCTGAGTTGTTGGCCTTATTAGTTTTATTTATTCATAATTTCCCTGGTTAGGCTGAATGTGTAACTGGTATTTCAGTCATATTATTACATGTTAATTTAGACCTTTGGCTTGAGTGTGTTGAATAGGACTTTGGTAACTTCAGGACGTTGTGTGATTACTCATGGACATAGACTTATATAACTCTTGGGTTCATTAGTTGGAGCTGGACTGGGTGTGGGCAGTTCCTGGCTGGCCTCTGTAAGGAGAAGTTGTACATCGTACGTGCCGAACTCAATTCCGTTTGACCAACGTGGTCGTCATTCCTGGTGGAATGTGAACCGGCTGTGTGTCGGAGAGTCGTGGTGTTCTCACCTGTTTATTTGCGTCCAGCCGCGGGTTGGAGCGCCTTGGCATTGCTGCCATCGTGTCGGCGAACCGTGAGTTGGCTTTGCGGCCAAGGTGTCGCCAGACCGTTAATTTGTAAACCAGCTACGTGCTTGGTGGCTACTGGAGTAGCCTTGGACCGACTGCGTGTCGGGACGGACACTTTTGTGTCGTGTGTTGTCGTGTGGTAACCGGAGAGGAGTTCGGAGAGACGTGTGTTACATGTGTTACGTGTTGGGAGACCGGTGGTAGGTGGAGGAGCCGTTGTTGGGAATTGACCGCACCCAGGGAGTGGAGCCCGGAGTGGAGGGAGCTTTGGACTTTGGTAATGTGTAAACAGACTTTTAGTTGTTGGATTTGAGCGGTGAAATGTTAATTTTGTAAATATATTTTTCTTGTTCTTGTTAATTTTTAATACATGTAAATAATTATACATTCAGCCGTCTTTTTCTAATTTGTGACCAGGCCCGTGCAATAGCCTAAATCCCCGCTCCGTCACAATGCAACGCAGTCAAACATTTGACAAATTAACTACTAAAAGGCTTAAAAGTCAATAGTTGGCTTCTCTCATCGCAAGAGTTGGATTGGGTAATTTTTATTTCCAAATGACCGCTGGAGCCGAGTGATGCAACGACGGCGCGGGAATGTTCGAGTCGGTGAAATTCGACC
Organism: Lineus longissimus; assembly: GCF_910592395.1. Taxonomy (NCBI): domain Eukaryota; kingdom Metazoa; phylum Nemertea; class Pilidiophora; order Heteronemertea; family Lineidae; genus Lineus; species Lineus longissimus. Next base: position 12,478,689 of record NC_088317.1, on the reverse strand, counting down.
ATTATGGTCAGAATTCGATGATGTATCAAACTTTGAACTGAAGACAATGTCGACGATGCTTTTGTAGACATGGACATTAGGTCGTGTCCAGATGGCAACATGCATTCCAAGTCACTCGTAATAGGCATGAATAGAGACTATCCTCGTATTATCATAGTCTATGTGTATAAGAGACATCTAATAATCTAACCAGACCAGTCCAACTTCTACATGCTGGTCACTGGGTTGTTAGGCAGTTTAGACATTGCTTGTGAAACTCGGGCAGGCCTATGGGTACACCCCGTTCTAGTGCATTGTATATTGCAGTTCAGTGGTTTTTCAATTATCTTGTTCGGAGATGTCACGGTCCTTCGGGAGGTCATTTTTGCATGAAGAAGCAACATATCTCATACCCAAGTCCTATTATAGGATATGCGAAGTTATGTCACCGACTGTCCAGCGATACGAAGAATTCCTCAGCGACGCAATACCACGCTACTCTTGTTTTCCTGATACTTACATAGCGCTAAATCCAACTGGTTTCAGTCGCTCAAATTAAAGCCCTTCACATTATTACCCCGAGCTATCGGCCTGTACATTCGTGATTCAAGCTCAACTCTCTGGGAGTATTGCAGGTATTACAGATATAAAGAGTAATGTAATTGTTGCATGAATTCTATCGGACTGAATTGAACGAAATCATGGACAAACCCAATTTTTCCAGGTTGACGGAGGTTCGAAGTAATGCAAGCCTAAATCCAGTTAGGGTTAGGGTTAGGGATAGAAAATGCCCCCCTGGAAAAAGTGCCCGGCCCTACTTTATTCTGATGGCCTATTGTCTATAGAGGCCACGACTGACATCACTTCAGGGATTAAACGCGCATAATAGAATCCTTTAATCCCCGGACATTCTTTCCCATGTCATTTCTACACCGGCTCAAGTCACTTCCACGCCATTCATCGAAACATTGTTCGCGTGATAATGATCACAGATGAATGACTTGTCTGGCTTGAGATATTTACAAGGTGTCTTAACTTAAACACTTCTGACACCAGTGAAGCAAAACTGCACCAAATTAAAAAAAACGATAGCCATTTATTAAGTGTAAAATGTTTATTGATTCACTCTGTACATGTGTAGGTCTAATGTTGAATTACGGTTCTTTGCCTTGGGGATTCTGCGCATTGAATTAAGCGTATCATGTTCTCAAACAGAATTGCATATATATGCGAATTGTAACAGTGATAAATTCAACGAGATGTTTTATTTCAAATAATTCATTCTCACCGATACCGGATTCGTCGGATTGTAGTGTATAATACTGTGTACCACGTATTCGAGTTACATGTATTTGGCGTAACACTAGAACGTCTCCAGCAAACAACTGCAGGACAGATTCACCAGTTATTCCACGGAATTGATGACGATTATTACGAACCAAGAACCGAGCCCGATTTGGATATTACCGTACCCTAAGCGACACCTCTTGTAATCCATTACTTTAAGGAACAGAGTATTGGGGAAAATGGGCAGATTCCTTTTGAACTTCTCACCTATATCACAATGCACCCCAATAGAGATCAAGCGAACGCAACCAGTGATTGAGTAACTCTTCATCCCAAATACTTCCCAATACTCAATCACTTCACCTAAATCGAAAAATGTAACACCGGGTTTATAATGAAATAATAAGTTTAATGGATCAACCAGAGTAAACGGTTACCAACCGTACAAACGTGAGACAAGAACGACCAGGAACAGTTTGTCAAAAGAGATTGAATATAAATAACAAAATGTGTATCCAGGTTTTGAACATACAATACATGTAGTGACCACCTTGCAAAACAAGCTATTTGATTACATTTCACTCTTATTACCCAACCTATATTTAAGTCAACTCTCGCTAAACCGCCAAGCACTGGCCAGATGCCACTGAACTGATTATGACTGATCCAAAACATTCTAATCCATAATTGGATTAGCTTGTGCAGTGGTGTAAACCATTCTTCCCTTCCCGTCGAATTAGCTGAACCAAAGCTGGCCGGAAAATAATCTGGATCTCTTCCTAGCAATCATCAATACTATAATGACAAGGTTGGCCCTGAACCACCAAATTTTCAAACAATACTGCATGGGTTGGCTACTGGTGGCTCCTTCCAAGCTCTTCATGACTTATACCATTTACCCGTCTCGGATGTTTCTATCAGGTTAAGTTCATTCCAAGAAAACACAATTCACTTCCCAAATCAGGATCTGATGACTCCACTCATCATGAAACCAAAATAACATATTTCTTTTTTTGTTTTTTTTCTTCAAATGAAAATGAAAGAGCCACCAGCAGCCAGCCCATGTGGAATAGACAATATTCCACTGGGGAGAAGAATCCCCGGGAAGGAGCTGGAGGAGGTAACAATTTGAAAGAACCGGATAAGAAAATCATAATCCTGGTATATACACATCTGTACCCGCGAAACTCTTGTTACAAAATACCAGTCCCCCATTTGGTTGCCTACATTTTTTCACAATCATGAAAGGGAGAGACGGCATATGACCCTCATCATTTATAGAATATTATATACCTGGTCATACAATAGGCGACAACCAACAATGAATGGATTTGCTGCGTATTTTTCTTGACAATCAGTCGATATGTACCAGGGCGCGAGATAAAACGAGGTTGCAAGAAACGTCCTCGTCCCTCAGATCCGTAAGCCAGGCAAAAAGAAGCTGGGTGCTGTTTGTCTAGTGTAATGGCACCCAGGGTGCTTATTGTCCAGTCTATCTCGAACCTGGGTACCATTTGTCGGCCCCCAGGACGACATCCACCCTTTCAGCTCCACTGACTACAATCACCGTCCATCCATGCGTGAAGTTCAACCAGGCCCACCATATATTCACGAACAAAATTGCCAATATTCACCTAACAGCCGAACATTATTGTCCCGAACATTATTGTCATCTACAATATTTTGGCCCACTCGCCATTATATTTTACTATAGGCTCACTCGCCTTGTATACTCGCTCGTCTACAATATTTTGGCCCTCTCTCCATAAAATTATGACAACATACAAACCTAGAAAACGAGAAATCGAGGAGTGAAACAAAAATCGACCGCCCGAGAGGATGTTCAGGATAGAGAAGACATTCTGGATTCCGCGAGGTGTCGCTAAGGGTGCCACTGAACACTATTTTGCTTGAAGCGCCTAGTGCATGCAAAATCGTAAAGCAAAAGCTTCTGTTAGTTTGATTTGCAGGAGAACTGGAGTGAAGCCGGAGTTGGAGTCGATTATATATCCCCCTATAAAAAGTGTTCAAGTCCGTCCCTTGTATTCTGACAGAATGGCCGTCGATATCGCAGATATAAAACGGGCAGAATCGAGTTGCTTTGTTCCCCAGACATTCAAATTATGTAGGACATCTCAATTTTTTTACTCCGGGACGCGCGCTGGCAGTGAAATCTCTGAGACATTGTGTAATATTCCAAATGTTTTTTATTCAAATGTAGGCCGTAAGTGACCGTTTTAGATGTCTATGATAGATAATAGAGACTATTCATCCTGAGTAAGACCACGCGCCTCCCTGCAATATTTCTGTTTTTGAGTGGGCGCAATGACTAAGACAATAATAATTGGTGCCCTCCAGGAATTATGCCCAATTTTATGATCAAAAGCATTTCCGGTACATGGCTATTGGAACCAGTGACCTTATATCAATGCCTTTTCAGTGGAAAATAGGGAATAAAATATCGCTTACACAGGCAGTGCTGGAATAAATATTGTTTACATGCAAGTAGATATTCTCAACGTGGGTAACTTTACAGATCCAACAATGAATTCCCCCAATGCCTACATGTCAACGATCGAGAAGGGGCTGGGAGGGGGTCCACCAGATATGAGCATCTTTTGGGAGTATCGTCTTACGACGAGCCTTTATAAATACATTCCGCCTGTACTAATCATAACTGGGACCTGTCTCAACAGTTTAACCATTACTGTTCTCCTGAAACGGAAATTTGGTAAATCGTCGACGAGAATCTTGCTTATTGTTATAGCTGTCGCAGACACTGCGGTCCTGTTGACTGGCCTACTGCGACACTGGCTGCTCTATACCTTTGACGTAGATGTAAGGCTTCTAACAGAGCTTGCATGTCCTGTCCACTATTTCTTCACAAGTTTTTTCAACCACTTTTCAAGCTGGACCATCATGCTGTTAACCATTGAGAGGTGTATCTCTGTAACCTTTCCTATAAAGGCTAGGATCATCTGCACAGGAAAATGGACAATCGTCATATTAACAACAGTTTTTCTTATTCTGTTTATCCTAAATTCACACATACTCATGTTCTACAGGATCGACCTCGAAAATCCGAGAGCTGCCTTCGGCATTCTTTGTTATCCGACAACCGCAAACTACCGGAATTTCTGGTCAAAACGATGGTCCTGGATAGACCTACTTTCATCATCGTTTATGCCATTCCTTGTAATAATTCTGTGCAACTGTTCTATTCTACACCAGGTCATCCGAAGTCATAAAAAGAGAAAAAGTCTCCAGCATCATGGGAAAGGTTCAGATAGTCAGACAGCACAGATGATGAGCATGACCTACATTTTGGCTACTGTTAGCATAGTGTTCATTGTATTGACGTTACCAGAACGCGTGTACTTTTTGTTCGTACATGTATTCATTTTGAATACTGATTTAACTATGCAGCAAAGAGTCCGAATTGTTCTTGCTCATTGTTTCACGATTTCATTTCATTACACAAATAACACAATAAACTTTCTGTTGTACTGCGTGAGTGGAACGCAATTTCGAACTGAGGTATACCGGATGTTCCGAGCATGATTCTGCGTCTAACATTAGGTTACACTGATTCAATTGTGAAGCAAAGCAAAGCATCCGAATACTTGCTCATTATACCACCAGAATCTCCAAAACAACGACTAAGAAGAACCCCTGTGACGGAGATTACACCCGCCCCGGGTATTGCCATTGGTAATCAAGATGGCAGACAATATGGCCGCCATTCTTTGAGCAGTGATATGTTACTATCCAGCACCATCATTGATTGATGCACATTGTAAAATACGTAATTTGCAGTGCTGCAAATCGTGTTGGTTACTGAAAATCGGTTTCTCTTGTTATCCGGCAGGTAATGACGGAGATTGGATGCATTTTCACACGAGGCAGAAATGCATTAAAAGACGGCTTTGTTGTTTATGATCAACGCAAAAACACCCTCGTGCACTTTCCGAGTACAAGCAGAACATTTCTTGTACTTGGAAATCGCACGAGGGTGGTTTAATTATTGCTTGGGGAAAGTGCAAAGAAGCAAAACTAACGCCGACGTGTACATCAGCGGATGTCCTAACGCTTGTACTATCTTCTTTATTTGTTAACGAAAGGGGATAATTATAGTGTTACGAAAACCGCCAACGTGACCAAGAATCGAAATGATGCATTTATGGCAAGAAAGTATTTGCCGAAAAAAGGAATAACTGGGAACTATTTCGACGATTAGGACAATTAGGACGAAGCTAAGTTTGCAACTATGACGCCGGCTGGCAGGAGGTCTGAAGATGTAGGATACTTCTGTCATGTTGCGAATTCTCAAAATATCTACACTGTCTTGGTCTTCCTGTGATCGAGACTCAGAGAGGATGAGTTTACTCCGGATCAGGAAAGACATCCGCACAAGCATTGATCACAGTAGATGAATGACTTTTCTTGCTTGATTATTCAGATACTGACACTTTACAAATTAAAAAAAAACAACAACAAAACTACTACAATTTATCAAGTGTTTCGTTTTGATTGATGCACAATGTTAAAATGGCCTTAGGGAATTTCGCATCTAATTAAACGTATCATGTTATCAAACAGAATGGCATTAATATACTTCAAACAAGGATACATCACCTATCATACCGATTTTGATTTGACCTACAGTATATACTATACATGTGACAGGTTTCTCAACCAGAATGAATTCCTATCCACTAAATGTCGATACAGTGAGCACAATGGCCCCTGGCCTTTTCATTTCTGGCTCACCGTAGGGAAGTCTATAGTACACCGCAGTGTCCGTCGTCCGTCGTCGTCGTTGTCTGTATCCTGTTTCAAAAACAGTGGCACGTTTCTTAACCGCAAGGGCTATGAAGTTGAAACTTTGTACACAAACCCCCAGGTCAGGTGACCACTGACGCTGACTTTCGGTCCGATCTGATTCTCGACTTGGCCACCAGCCCAAAAGTTAAAACCAAAAAGTTCGATATCTCGCTAAGCAACTCGTTTTCGCTTAAATTGTTATGGCAGGTACTCCTGGCAACGGTATATCAAATATCATACGGGGTTTTGATTTAACTTAATTTTCAAGGTCACAGAGGTCAAACGGCCTAAATTGGCCGTTTGGAGGTAACTATGGCACGTTTCTTAACTGCTGAAGCTATGAACTTGAAATTTGCTGCACATTATTCATTAAATAAGAAAACCTCTGACACCGAATTTCGGTCTGATCTGATTATCGACCGGGCCACCAGGGGGCAAAAGTCAAAACCTAAAAAGAGCGATATCTCGCTTATAAGCGACGCGTTTTCGCGAAAATGTTTATGGTAGTTACTCCTAGTAGGGATACATCACATACTGTCTTCTCCCACTTAACCAAGCGCCAGGAAAATGGCTCGAAAATGACTAAGTCCAGAAACATGGCAGTCTGTAGTTTTTACCCGTGGGCTGCAAACATTCAATATGACAGCCAATTATATTGATCAATGGTTATAGGAAGACAACCTTGTAAATGTTGTCAATTCAATAACGCATGGTCGCGGTCAGGGCCAGTAATCCCTGCAGTCAGGGTGATGATTATTGAAGTAACGTAAGTTCATGTAAATGGTTGACCAATCCAGAGTCTTTCAAATGAATTTATTTTATCTAATCGATTATGGAATCGTTTTCTTGTGGGGGAAATCCAATAAAGGGCACTTTCGTGTCAAATGTCATAATTGTTGTCTGCCATCTTGCTTTGACCACGTTCTTTTGGTAAGATGCACGCAATGCGATGGATTTTGTGGGTAGGCCTAGCAGGCACCCTGATGATGTTAACGTATGGAATGGAGCATGGAGATGATGTTGACAGCCCTGACCCTGATACCACTACTGATGATGATGATGATGATGATGATGATGATGATGATGATGATGATGATGATGATGATGATGATGTATATGATGCTAACCAGGCTGTACCTGGTGCATGTAGGCACCAGAAAAGCTACAGTCTCAATCAGAAGATTGACCTTATCGAGACATACCAATTGGAGCATGCTATAGGATTACGTCATGCTGAAACTGCGACATCCTTTGCTAGACACCACCGCATAGCACCGCAGACATTTAGACGTTGATTAAGCACACAGGATGACTTGTTTGCCCTCCGAGATAGATCAACTCAATACCATAGAAGACGGAGGAGACAACGGCAACACGGCACTGATGCACAAGGTAGTGTTTCTACAAGCATTATATTCCTCGCTAAATGAATTTCCTTCCTTGTTGGCCTTACTGACCGGAATAAGTCCGCTTCTGTGTCATGGACGGAAGAATAAGTCGCACTATACATCAAAGCGACTGACCCTGACCATTGCCTTTAACAATATCAGTATTATTGTTACTGGGACCTTTATTCCTAGGACTAACATTTCGTTCATACCTGTGGTTATCAGCAATCAATATTTCCAAAGATGTTAAACGTGTTAGCTTTTTTATTTCAGCATACTGGCCCGAAATGGAAAACAATTTGAACACCTGGCTCCTTGAGCGCCGAAGACTTGGTTTCCCTGTTTCCGGTGAGGATATTAAAGGGCAAGCTGAAAGAGAATTTCGGCAATGGTGCGCAGAGCTTCCGAACGAAGCGAAGGCCGAAAGACAAGAACAGAGACCCCTGCGATACCTTTTCCATGCATCTGCACATTGGCTTAGCAACTTTATGGAAAGGTGAGTTTCATTCCGCTGTTGCATGGATCGGCCTTAATGGATTGTATGCGGTGAATTTTAACAATATGCAAATTCCATTTAAGGAAACAAATCAGCTATCGAAGGAAGACCAAAGATTCAAGGGGGTTACCTGATAACGCCCAGGCTTTGGTTGCCGACTACCGGGGAGATTTTGCCGACCTCATCAGAGACGCTGATTTTGATGTCATCATGAACATGAATGAGACGTTCGTGTTGTTTGATATGGTGCCAAGATCAACAATGGAAGCGACTGGGTCTCAGAATGTTGACATTAGATCATCCCAAGGAAACCCGAAACCTGGATGCACGGTGACTCTAGTAGTTACGACAGACGGACGAAAAGGATGAGCCGAGGTCAACTTCAGAGGCTTGGCACCAGATGGTGACGTCATTCGGCAGCTTCAGGCGAATGCTCCAGACAATGTGCGAGTGAGTATTGGCATAGAATACAAGTCCGTGCTTGTAGTACAGGACATGTACCTGACGTCATCAGTGTTGTCATTGACGGTTATTCTAGTTAATGGTAGTATTTTTTAGGAAAATCAGAACTTCTTTGACTAAGATTGTTGTAGGTTTGTCATGGATGCAACCAAAGCATTGTGCGTGTCTGACTGTTCAGAAAAGTAATGTAAATGTTCATACTTGTTGTTTATTTTTCCAGGTAACTGGTAGTCCACAGGGTTGGGCCCGACACCAATCGCTAATCGAGTGGTTGCAGGCCCTGGTTGTGCCATTTGTAGCAGGGGCCACGTTCCTGTTACTTTTAGACAGATATCCGGCGCATCGAAATCAGCAATTTCGTGATGCAATCACCGCAGAGAATGGGACAGACACTTTCATTCCAGGACGATGTACTTCGCTACTGCAGCCCTTGGACTTGACCGTAAACAGGAGCTTCAAGTGTCACCTGAGGACCATTTGGAAAGTGTGGAAAATCGGCCACACTGATGATCAAGGACATTGTGAGCGGATCACCAGGCGGGATGTGGTCAGGATGATCAGCCTCGGCTGGGAAAGGGTCACACAACAGACGATTATGAACGGTTGGAGAGCCAGTGGCCTAGTTCCTGAGGACGATGACGAAGTCGGGGAGGGGGTAGAGATGGTAAATGATGAGCTTGAGCAGTTTGTTGAGGAGATTGAGTTTTCGGAAGGAGAAGAGGATGATGATGTTTTTGATGATGACGTGTAAATCCCGTTTGGATAATAAAATTGATTGGTAAATTGATAAGTAAATCTTTTCTTTAATTTATTCGTTAACAGCAAGACTTCTTTATTGGGACATTCTGCAGACCCATGAAGCTGGATTTATTATAGACCCTAGATTAGAAATTTCTGGTCAACGAACACTATAGGCATAAAATGAGGACGCTAGTTGTATTGTATTCATTCATTCAGTACAGGACTAACCCATGTCAATGTTCATGTCTTTTATCCACTTACGTGGAAGGCATTGGCATTGCCCACGAAAAGGGAGTCAATTATCAGCTGTGGCTGTTCTTTCTAATGTTCGCCTGCCACCAGTAAAATCGGCCTATTCATTTGGACTTAGTCATTTTACGATTCAGCCGCGCTCGGTTAAGTGGGAGAAGACAGTATTAGACGGAGTTTTGATTTGACCTAATTTTCAAGGTCGCGGAGGTCAAATGGCGTAAATTGGCCATTTGAGGGTAACTATGCGCGTTTCTTATCTGCTGAAGATATTAACTTGAAATTTAATACACATTATTCCCTTAATTAGATAACCTATGACACCGAATTTCGGTGCGAAAACTCATTACTTCAAAGTAATGAGTCTTTGATATATGCTCACTCATGAATACTAGCATTTCAGAACTTGATTCATTGTCATGGCCTATGAATTCTAAAGTAGACGAAGCAAATATACCCTGCACCAAGTCCCACAACAACTGATAAACACAGCCGTACATTGAACGTCATGAAGACAAGCATCACTAGCCTAACTGTAAACGTAGCTACTGTCAAACACGACCTCGGGAATTGGCGGGGGCGCACAATGACTCGCCCTCCGAAATGTCGCTGCAAAGGCGTGGAAGTATTGGCCCCGGGTTATCCGGAGTCACGGGTGTTTGCGGTCGTGGTGCTGGCGACTCATCATGATCATCAGATCTTCCCCAACCGTCTGGCGAATCAAAAAAGACGATGGATAATGAAAAATGGCAAATAAACATCCAGTGACATCTATTGCCTGGTATCAGTCTGCGAATGGGCCTAATCAAGAAATAATTTTGTTTTTGTTTCGAAAAGGTGAAGAGGTCATCATTGACGGTAGGTGTCGGCCATCGGAATGTGACGAGGCCTTGTGCTATCAAACAATATGAAACAGCAAAGAGAAGCTGTATATACTAGGAGAAAATACTATTACTTTGAGATGGTATAACATCGTGCATGCATTTCAGGGCGCAGTCGTTCAAAACAAGTTTTTTCACTTCTAAAGTGATTAACTGAAGGAGATAGGGCCAAGTTAAGTTAACGCCAGCGTTAGTGACAAAATTTGTTCTGAACAACCAAGCAAAGAGCCAAATACCTCATAACATTACACGAGGGAGACCAGTTGTGATTAAGCGCGAGCTCACAATCGAATCACGTCTCGATCGGAAGAATCACCGCTGTTTTGCCTTGCGCACTTTAAGGACACTATCAATCCAAATTTCCTCGTCCACCGAATTAGGCGAAAAATTGAGTGGAGGTTCCGTGCATCTGATGTCTTTTGCTCAGGGCGAGCAATAAAAGACACCACCAAGTGAGCATGCCGATTTTAGGCGTTCAGTGTTCGTCAGTCCTAAAGTCTCTTCATTTCTTATCGAAGCAACCGATTATATTCAACTAAGAAATATTTCCTCGATTTGCATGCATAGGTTGCTAGATGAAAGTGAAAAACATGAGTTCATTGGATTTCGTCGAAGAAGCAGTCGCTAGGTCTATAGACATAATAGGTGCCCAACGGCAGTGACAAGTAAAAAATGCCCATTCAGCGCGGATACGGTTCTGAAATTGCACATCCACTGCCCCCTTCCTTGATCGACCGCTCCTCCGTCAATAGAAAGATTCAAAGATGCTTTTACAAAGGGACATTATCATTTTCGAATTCAAAGACATTTCCTTACCCGTTAACAGCAACCATACGACGACAATCCCAATTTCAATATTCTTGATTATGAATACATGTTATTTCAGCAGAAAATTTCTGTTTTTGACCAGTGTTGAGAAATTTCGACACATCTTTTAGCTTGTGTATATAGACCTGTGCTGTATGAGCCGACTTGCCTGCAGCTGATAAGGCTTAAAGCTCTGTACACACTGACAACATTTTCGGTAACATTTTCGGAAACATCTCGGCAACACACCTGGGCAACAGAAATTTGGCCCTGTGTACACATGACAACATTCGACAACATGTTGGGCAACTTGTTATCGAATGTTTCTGAGAAAATGAGGATTTTGGACGGAAATTCATAAACAACATTTGAGCAACATTTGGCCAACATGTTACCGAATGTTTCCGAACTGTACACACTGCCAACATTTTCGATAACATCGCACCTGGACAACATGTTGGCCAACATGTTTCCCAAAATGTTGTCAGTGTTTACAGAGCTTTACACGTATGTCTTTTTAATATCTGACGGCTAAGCTCTGTACACACTGACAACATTTTGGGAAACATGTTGGCCAACATGTTGTCCAGGTGCGATGTTATCGAAAATGTTGGCAGTGTGTACAGTTCGGAAACATTCGGTAACATGTTGGCCAAATGTTGCTCAAATGTTGTCGAAATAATACAAATCAATTTTGTTGCCGAGTGTTGTCGAGTTTTATCCAATCAGAAATAGGCCACAAATCACATGATCTACCTGAAGCCATGTGATGTAGTCAAAATAGCAGCCTCCAGCAAGGAATGGTTATTGAGTGAAGTTGAACAACTTATCGCAGTATGGGAAAGTTGTGCCTGTTTATGGGATGACAGTAGACAGGAGACAGTGGTAGGCCCCATGCTGGTCTCTCATATATATCCATGGTTTTGTCCACACTCTTTTCTCATCTTTACGTCTTCTTTACCGTCTTTCAATCAGGATACGTAAAATTATGGCAGAGCCCCCGACAATACATCTTCTTCTCTTGGAATCTTCCATTGTTTATGAATATCCGTCCAAAATCCTCATTTTCTCAGAAACATTCGATAACAAGTTGCCCAACATGTTGTCGAATGTTGTCATGTGTATACAGGGCCAAATTTTTGTTGCCCAGGTGTGTTGCCGAGATGTTTCCTAAAATGTTACCGAAAATGTTGTCAGCGTGTACAGAGCTTTACTTGCCTTGGCTCAATGAATCATTGCCTTGAAACATCGATCCCAGCCAGCAGCACGGCCATGTGTGTCAGCAGATGACGAATGAACGGACGCGAGAGCGAAGACCCATTTGACAGGCAAATCAAGGTTCATAAGTACATAGCGACCACTAAGTTTCAGGGTGCGTATCAATAGAAGATCATCTTGAGAATTAGGGTTTGTTCTCACTCCTTCGTCATTACAAAACCCTGAGGAAAAGCAATGAAATCAAATGCGAAGGACGACAGTAGCCAATACTTCATGACACACCCGTACATAAAATGTATCGAGAGGGGGAGTTTAATTGAAAATCACTGGTTATGTTTCCCAAGATGATTAACTTTGTTAGGCTTATTGGACGCTCCCAATGGTTGTACCAGGCAGGGAATAGAGACTTACCGTCATTTCGATTCTTGGCAAAGTTGGCAGTTATTGCAATACTATAATTATCCCCTTTCGTTAACAAATAAAGAGGATAGTACAAGTGTTATAGGACTTCCTCCAAGGTTATTTCGTCACTTCCGTCATCACCAGCCGTATCGATAACAGAGAAACCGATTATGAGTTACCGTCACAACTTGCAGCTATGCAAATTACGTAATTCACTGTGGGAATCAATCAATGATCCAAAATGGTAATCCCACTTTAACACGATACCACTGAACAGTTGATGATGATCTCAGCCCATCAATGGCAATACTCGGGGCGCGTGTCATTTTCAATCTCCGTCAAAGAGGTTCTTCTCAATGTTGTTTTGGAGATAAAGGTGGCAAAAAATGAGCAAGTATTTTGATGCGTTGCTTCATAGTTGAATGTGTTTAACAGGTAACCTATAATGTCAGACGCAGAATCATGCTCGGAACATCCGGTATACCTCAGTTTGAAATTGTGTTCCACTTACGAAGTATAACAGTAAGTTTACTGTATTATTGGTGTATTGAAATGAAATCGCGTATACATGTAGAAATGAAATCGCAAAACAATGAGCAAGAACCACTCGGACTACTTGCTGCATAATGGTCCAATCAGTATTAAAATTGTACACGAATAAAAAAAACACGCGTTCTGGTAACGTTAATACGATAAACACTATGCTAACAGTAGCAACATGTAGGTCATGCTCATCATCTGCATGTGCTATCTGACTATTTGAACCTTTCTCAGGATGCTGGAGACTTTTTCTCTTTGTATGACTTCGGATGACCTGGTGTAGAATAGAACAGTTGCACAGAATTATTACAAGGAATGGCATAAACGATGATGAAAGTAGATCCATCCAGGTACAGCTGTTTGCCCAGAAATGGTTGTATGTAATTAATATTTGTTGGATAACACAGAAAAAATGCATATCTCGGGGTTTCGAGGTCGATTCTGAAGCAAATGAGTATTTGTGAATTTAGGAAAAACATACGAAAAACTGTTGTTAATATGACGATCGTTCATTTTCCTGTGCAGATAATCCTAGCTTTTAAAGGAAAGATTACAGAGATACACCTCTCAATGGTTAACAGAATTAAAGCTTAAAAATTGGTTGAAGAAACTTGTGAAGAAATAGTGGACAGGACATGCAAGTTATGTTAGAAGCCTTCAATCCACGTCAAAGGTATATACTAGAGCAGCCAGCGTCGTAGGCCAGTCCACAGGACCGCGGTGTCTGCGACTGCTGCAACAATAAGCAAGATTCTCGTCGAAGATTTACCAATCTTCCGTTTTAGAAGAACAGAAATGAATAAACTGTTGAGGCAGGTCCCGGTTATGATTAATACATGTAGAATGTATTCATAAAGGGTCGTCGTAAGACAATACTCCCAGAAGTTACTCGTATCCAGTTGACCCCCTCCCTCCTCGATCGTCGACATGGATGCATTTGGGGTATCCATGGTTTGATCTGTAAAGTTAACAATAAGCTGAAAAACATTGCTATCTACATGTATTTGATAATATTTTTTTCTGTGATGTAGGTGTAAAATGATGTTCTATTTCCTATAGTTTCAACTGAGAATGTCAAAGGCTTTAATATAAGGTCACTTCTTTCAATGCCATGTACTGGAATATGCTTTTAATCATAACATTAAGCAAATTTCCCAGAGCAGGCAGCGATTGTAATTGCTTAAAATGTCTCTAAATGGGCGAATTGGAGCCCCCCCCCCCCCTTACATCTGAATATAAATTATTTCGAATTTTAAGTAAATATTTCACGTCCAGGCATAAAATGTCGGAAGTTACTTGTCAGGTAAAATATTATTTCCCCGAGGCTTTTGGAGCCACCCTGCGACGGGAATCGGCTGTTCACTTTAATAGTGGCCACCTGGCCTTGTCGTGAGCATATCGAATCCGTTCCGGTGTTGAATGTATAACCAATCCGCAGTTCAGAGCTGCGTTTACATACTGTAACAATACAATCCGGTATAGGTGAGAATGAGTTATATTATTTGAGTAAAGCATTGGAATAATAAAATGTCTCGGTATATTTATATCAGTTACAACTCGGATAGAAATGAAATTAATTTTGACACATGATACGTTTAATTTGATGCGTATATTCCCCAAGGCAAAGAACCGTAGTCTAACATTATACCTACAGTGTGAATCAATAAAAAATGAAAACAATTCATGAATCATTTAATAGCAGTTTTTCTTATTTTAATTTGGTGCAATAATGTCATTTGATGACAGTATCTGATGAATAACCAAGCCAGAAAAGTCATTCATATGTTATCAATGCATGTGTGGATGTCTATCGTGATCCGGAGTAAACTCATGCTCTCGGTGTCTCGATCACGGGGAGCCCACGACAGAGTGGAGATTTTGAGATTTCGCAACATGACAGATGTATCCGGCTTACTGGACTTTGCGCAACGAAACGAAACGAGCGAAATGGGGGAGCGACCATTATGTTTTACCCCGGTACTCTAGCCTGAAAATTTGTTCGGACCTCGATCGAAGAAGGTACGACAAACAATTAATTAATCAAACCCTTATGAGGTTCATTCATTTGAAGTAGAGAGGGTAACGTACATTGTGTACCCAAATCAAACACACACGCAGTGCTTGCATGCATTGCAGAGAACGACTTTTGAGTGATGACCCACACCCACCCAGGCAGCTGAGACACATGTCTTGTTGGACATACCTACCGATTTTTACTAAATAAAAGCATAACTTCATCACACTTTTCGGGGTTGAAAATGTACTCACGTAAATTAACAAAATTATTGGAAGCTCAAATGTCTGAATGTAATGTATGCGCGTAATGTATACTCTCAGCGCGATTTATTTTTTCACACCAGCCGACGCCATTTTGTTTCCCATATTTGGCACACGCGTCATAATTTATTCATACGAATGAGGTTATGCACTCCAAAAATTAAATGGTGAAAACTAACTATTAATAGTTAAATGGTAACTACTTTGGGGCTTAGTATTGCACCGACTAATAAGTGGTTATTTTAACTATTTCAAAATAGTTAATAAAGTAACTACCATAAGTAGTTGATTTTTAACCATTTTATAGTTTCAATTTGAACCATTTTGATAGTGATCCTTACTACTTTATCCATCCAGATTAACTATTATGTACTTGTCGCTCCCTTTTTGGCGGATGGGCTAGTTAGGGTCATAATGAGGAAATCCGGGCTGTAACTGCTACTGTTTCTCTCAAGCCGACACCTGTTCGTCTACTTGAGATCGGCAGCAAGGAGGCCCGGATTTCCTCATTATGAGGGGTCCAAAATAACCAGTATTTTGGACAGTGTGAGAACAATGAGTGATAGAACTGATGTCCAAAGAGCCTTTTGAAAGTGCATTTGCTACATATTGCCAGGGTCATAGATCCCATCATTGGGTTGTATTTCTTAAAGGAGATAGCGTCCTACAACTAATTCTCAAAGAGATCAAGACTTATTGTACGGCGTTATCCTCTTTAAGCTAGGGTACACAACCATGTTGTCACTAAAAGAATTACCTTTTAATGAAAAACAAACACTAAACGCATTTAGTCTGATTACATCTACATGTATTTACAACAGAAATTTATCATTAACTATAGTTTTCAATTCATTACATTCAAATTTGTGACTGGCATTTAAAGTAGAAATCTATCAATGACAGTTAAGTTAACAATTCATTTCACATTCATTCAATTTGAAAGCAGTAAAACGTTTTCAGGACAATAACCCCTTGATACATTGCCTCCTATACAGTAATCCCAAGATATACTCACACTATAAATGGCCAGATCTTTGCAAATATCATAGGATCTTCCTCTTTATACTCTAGCAGATCACCAAAGTCCTCAATGAATTGCCACACAATAATGCAGTCCAGTAGGATATTCTAAGTCAGGAACATACAAAGCCTAAAACAGGCCTCAACGGCTTTCAGCAGTGTCGGATATTCTAAAGCGTTCACCTCAATGATAAGAAATGCCTGAGTTGGAGAGGTTCTATCCCCAAGAGCCAACACGAAGGGCTGCACAGCTCCACTTGGGAGGTCCTGAAGGAATGAGGGGATATTTGTTGTCACCTGCAAGACAAATCAATTTCTATCAGACAATTAAGCTAATGTAATATACATGTAAGCAAAGACCCCTCTGGACTAGTCATCTACTAAAAAACTATGGCCCTGTTAATTTCAAATTGATTCATCAGAGGACCACTTCCCTTGTTCATTTCAAACAAGTTGACACAAAATTATGAATTTGTTATAATACAATCAAAAATCTGTATGCAATATTCAAGGTCGCCATGCTCAAATCGCAAAAACTACATGAAGGCAATAACTTTATACCTGCTTGAACTGTATGAACGATGACATTGCCTCAGTCACGGATGGTCTATGACCTTTTGTTGGCCTGGGGGGCAGCATGATCGGTAGAAGTTGCATTGCAACTACACTCTGTTCCACTGAAAAATAACCATTATAATGTATTTTGGAAATGATACTCAGTTAGCAGTACTGGTTCCATTCATTCATTGGTCTAAATTGTAGTATTTTCCAAAATAAATGGAAATTAACGTTAGCCTCGCTTTCAATGACGCCGTCAAGACTGAGTTGTGTATCAGCGCCACGTCATGGATTAGTTTCGCTGGTTCCTCATTGGATCACTAGAATCTTTTTTGCTTCTGGTATCAATTCAAGGCATCTGAGACAAAATTGGGGTACATGCAGTAAATACAGTCATACAAATTGCATGTCAGATGGCCACTTAAAAAAAGGGATACTTGAACAATAATAATGTACTTAAGTCTTACCAACACTTTCATCATTAACATCATCTTCAACACTGGTATCCTTACCCCAAGACTACTATCATGACTATTACATAGTAGTAGATTGCGGTACTTCCTTGCAAACTTCTTTCTGGTACCAATTTTTGGAATCAGCTCCTTTATTATTTCATCGTCCAACATACAAAATGCCTCATCATCAATGCCTTCATCTGAAAATAGATGTAGTCCTAAATGAAATGAAAATCATGCAAAAATGAAGGTTGCCATACTTTAAGCTTAATCTGGTGGTATTACGTATACTAAGTACTAGTAATTAATGACAACAGGCCAGCCAGTCAATACTGACATGCTTCCATGAGTAATTCTTGGTTTGATCAGGATTCAATTCTACAAAAAAAAGAAAAAAACCTAGGTCACCATCAACTCCCACAAAATGGACACAAAAAACGTTGTAGTCCAAAAGCACCACCCCCTTCTCAGCGGCTTGTCTGTCACAGTGTCACAGACAGACATGTAATGGAATGGTTTGCAGTTTTTGGAGTATTTTCAACATCCTGTGCAAATTTAATTGTAGCACTAGCAGCCAATTTAGAATCAATAAAACAAATTTTGGAACAAAAAGATTCATCAACCACAATCATTCAACAACCACTGCTGCGCACTATCGCTAGCATATGGTTGAAAAACCAGCAATTAATCTTGGTACACCCTGTTGTGAGACTTTTCAATACTATCAATACTACCAATTATGACCCCCCCTACTTTCGTCAAAATTATAGAATTAACCCTATGCATTATAGAATTTCCATCTATCTAGGCCTACCACTCTTGTTAAGCAGGCAAGCATTGTGTTGCAAAAGGAAAGGATCATGGGGAGACCCTACTGAGATCCGATATATCAATTCGATAATGTACCAGGTACTGTTATTCACTGTAATCTACAAGAGTACTCAATTTCGACCCGGCCATTTCATTCGATATTAACCAGTTAAAAATACAGAGTTGGTAGATAATCATAAAGACATTTAGTAGAGGACAGGAAGGATCCAAGAAAGCATCCACAGAACGAACTTCTCTTTCCAAATACATAAAATTAAATAAGCTACACTACTGAACACTGACTGGACCTGGTGGTCCTGGATGATCATATGTCTCAGGCAAACTACACTGCAAAACTTACAACTATCAATAAGACTGCAGACAATTCAGACACTGACCAATCCAGACTGCCAGATCAAAACGTCCAGATTGAATGAACAGTCTCACGACGAGTGACCAGTCAGACCAGTAGGCCTTCTGGTCTCGGCAGTGGATTTCGACTGAATTCAGTGTGGACATTTCAAAGCCTTTAGGCCTATGGTGGCCAGGCTTCACCACTAACAGGGCTATAATGTACATTGCATGTAGGGCCTCGCATGGTAGGCCCTACATGTACATATGTACATGTATTGTAGCCTATACACTGTAGGTGGTGGGTCAGTGCATGCAAATCATGAATGAATGAATCATCATCTGTTCTGAATGAAGCGTCCGTGTCCGAAGCATTTTTCAGCAAGACATTTCACGCAATATGCGTGAATTTGACACTCTGCTATAATGAGACAACAATTTCTGCTCGCAAGTATTTGGAAAAGGAACATTTGGTAGAATGAGGTCGAAATCGATCGCATTTTAGATCAGTATAAAACGTCAACAGTTCCGGCGACTTCCGCCATCGATTTTGAGTTGGTCCGAGTGCACCCTCTCGGAAATACTTTACACTTGCGTCAACTTTTTCGGCGGGAATATTCAAACTAACGAGTATCTCATTAAATGCATGTAATGCGCGAATGCTCTACTGATACTTCGGAACAAATTTTCAATAATGTTCATATAAAATTTAGCACTAAAATCGAATAAAACTGTTTGAAACTTGTTCTTAAATCGAGAGTGCGACACTTTGCTTCATGGCGCGCACTCGCATTATCACACGGCCGTTAGACAACAATGTGCCTTAACAATTTATTTGATCACATGACTCCTGTGGAATCTCCGATCTGATTGGTTGATCTGCAAATATGACGCCTTCGTGGTAATTTGCATGATTTATGAAGTAATTTCCCTTGACCAACTTTGAACGCGTCGATTATGATAATAAAAGGGAGGGACCCAAATCGGAAGTGAATAATAATTAGGTCATGTGCCAGGAATGGTTACTGCGTAATCAGTTTTTGGATACTTCGTCAACTGGCGGAGAAATTTGCTGATGCGCCAAATCCCGTGCGAGTTTCTTCGATATTTCGCCGGAAAATCAGTTTAAAACAGGTAAGATCGGTTCATATGCCAAGAATTCGTACATGGTAACGAAGAACCCATATCGAGATACTCTTATGAACCAAGAATAGAAACTAGCAAGGCTTTATAAACGTAAACAGAATGATGAAAAGGGAAAATTATATGGTAATTTCTCATCTTGGTGGTGTATGCTACAATGTGGAACCAACTACACGGCTCGTCGATGGTGTAGCAGGAGATTTGCTTGACCAACTTTGAAAATCGCGAGCCCGGGTCTCCTGGTCGTATTCCTTATTATATACCAAGCCACTTTGGTTACTCAACCCGCCGTTGGCGCGGTGGTCGGCAGGCTATTCATAGTAACAAGACCGAGGGATTTCTCCACAAGTAAAAATTACCTAGCTAACGGCCGTGATCACAAGAGCGCTGACGGGCGCACACTTTCGCGGGCCTTTTTAAGTTGTCTTTTACTTATCACATCGCCTACAAACTTCTTCTTTTTCCAGTTTAGTGCATTCTTCATTAATACATGTAATAGAGTAGCTTACAGGCCTATCGAACTGGTGATAAAAATGTTTTGTGCATGCGTCGTGAGAACTGAAGAAAAAAGAGAACTAAAAACAGGTTTCGAATGGTGCACGTTTTCTTTTTTGCCTTAGGCCTATACAAAATTGTCAAAAAAAATTCTTTTCTGCTGTCGGAAACATGAAAAAAAGAATATCTACAGAAGCTATATCTTACCCATGAACACTTTAACCAGTTCTCCCATCCCCCATGAGGCCAAGGTTTCCTCGACGTCCATTTTAAAGATCAGCGAAAACGAAGTTTGGCTTTTGAAGCGGGTTAAAAATGGCGGCGATCGACGCTGGACGTCTGCTGTCTGAGGGCGCATTCTGATTGGTTGAAGCTTACTACTTCAAGTGGCTAATTCACAAAATCAGTGATTCTGATTGGTTGGCTGATTTTACTACTGGAAATGGTAAAAAAGTATTCATGCTGTTTGGATTTCAAGTAGTTACTCTAACTATGAAAATAGTTATGTTAACTACTTATTGGTAAACGTATCGTTAACAACTTCAAATGGTAAATGATTTACTATTTAATTTTTGGAGTGTGGGAAACCCCATTTCGTCTCGCATGTCTCAGTGAGTGCAGCGCTGAGAGGCAACAGGCGAACGAGGTTGACAGAGATAATCAACACTAGGTACCTTGTCTCCAGGTACTTTAGCCAGAATTCACACTGGATGACCTACCTGGAGTTGTTCTTTTGTTCTAAGGCGCGATTTTTACTTGACTCGGTAGTTTTGTCAGTTTCTTGTTTTTAGCCACTGGAAGGCATCGCTTGCTAATTTTTGCACACGCACGCACACTCCATACAATTACCATTACCATGGTTAACGACCTATAGTGATAACTATTTTCGTAAGATGCAGTGTATAAAATCAAATGGTTTGTGATCGGAGACCCGCTCGCGAAAGTTCATTCGACGAGGTGCAAAAGCCCCGTAAAATACCTGGGAACAAGGTGCTTAATGAAGATAAGGAAAGTAACCTTGTCCACCCGCTGCATCAAGCACAGGTATGTCGATCTACGTAAAATCCTACATGCAATGACGCTGCGGCATAAATTATGCCAAATATGGGAAACAAAATGGCGTCACCTGGTGTGAAAAAATAAATCGCACTCTCAGCAAGCGAATAGTTGTGATCGTCGGTTTTTGATACGAATCGTTTCCTGTATGGCCGTTACAAGCCGTTGTCTGAATATGATGTGAACCTGTTTACCGTTCAATGCTGCTCCCTGTGACGCTGTACCCGCAAATGTTCAATGAAAAAAATGCTGGATAATGACTTACACGGCTTGTTCGCATCGTAAACATAGTGGTACGCGCGTAAACTGTATTTGCGTTTGGCCTAATTTTACAACGATTACTCCCCATGTAACCACGATCTAGGATGGACAGGCTGTGTATTATGAATAGGAAAAGTCACCTAGGTACCGTTGCGTAGAATAGTTTTTGGCGAAATATTGCGCAAAGTCCAGTAAGCGATGTATCCTACATCAGACCTCCCGCCAACCGGCGTCATAATTTCAAACTCTGACTGAATTATCACACTTTTCCGATGTTGACTCCGATTTGACCCTAGTTAGCTCTCCATTCGTCGATCCTTTCCATGTAGAACGATGCAGTAGTAAGGCGTTTCTTTGAGCCATGGATCTACCGTGATGTGACGACCTGGTGTAGATATCGATTTTTCCGACGTCACGCTGATGGCGCTTGCGACGATATTGGAAATGACGTTGCGTCGTAATAGCGGGGTGACATGTGTTGTAATAGTGGAGTGACGTGTACTCGGATCCCGGCGTGCACTCACGTGGCGGGAAAGGTACTTCGCGTCAGGTCGTGTGTGTACTAAAAATAACGAATAACGCGTTTTGCTGAAACTAAATCGGAAAAGCATCAAACACGTTCAGAAAAATAGATTACTGATGAGTCAAAAGAACAATCGCACTGCAGTAAGGGGCCGTCTCCAAATTGATTTCGTTTCAAACGCGTTTGAAACGTATCTAAGATCGTTTGAAATTCGTTTGAAATGTGAACAATAAAAACGCACCCAAACGATCTTGAAACGTTTGTAAAACGATTGTCAAACGCTGGCCCTACCGTTTATATCCCGTTTCATATAGCGTTTGAAAGCGAACGCAATTTCGTTTCGCCCTAAACGAACTTCGTTTGAAGAGTGTTTAAAATTCGTTTGAAGAACGTTTAGAAAAGCGTTTCGTTTTCATTTCGTCAAAAACGGCATTGCGCCATTTGTCAGCAAACGCGTTCCAAACGCTTTTCGTTTTCTTTCGAATAGTTTCCGTGAAAAAGAAAAATTCCTGCCGTTTGTGTTCAAACGAATTCCAAACGGCTGGAGTTATCGTAAAAATCATGAAAATAGCGACATGTGCAATACGAACGGTGATTTTTTCTGCTTCGATTCTAAAATATGTGGACAATAGTGCTCTGGGATGTCCATTCAGTGACCACATTACGTTTGTCGATGATCTATCATGCCCATCTGACTGTTTGAATGATTAATGAGCGTGTTATTTTGAGAAAGGAGCGAGCGAATATGTCCGGAAATAGATCATTCGCGAAACGGTATAGCGAATAGACAGGGAGATCACAATACTTCCTTTTGCAATGTTGGGCAGATTCATAAAATCGCCATACCCACGTGTGAATGGCTGTGGAGCAACTCGTCACCCCTGGTGATGGACACGAATTTGCTGAAAGCAAATTTCACAGTTCTAGTTCAATACTTTAGTAATGCAGTGAAGACATGATGCTTTTTCTACCTTCCCAAAAGCAAAATAATGTCACAACCTGCCCTACGCATTTCCAACAAAACAATACAACCCAGCTATAATAAACATACTAACCAACACAAAATCGACAATATTTTCAGATTATGGATTTATTACGATTCACCACTGATCAATTCAAAATTAAAACCCTCAAATCTTACAATATGTATAAAGACTCTTCACCATTGCAAAAAGATTTTAGGTCTACAATTCAAATAACAACCATCATAATCACCACAAACACATAAAAGCACCCAAGTCTAGTCTTCACTTGTACCAAAACTGCTGACAATTTCCAGAACCGTGTCCAGCTGCCCTGCACGACTGGCAGAACGAATATGGATAACGAACAACCACATATTCAACTTTAGATGTACGAGCCCCCGGTAGCTTGAGAGTAATCTTCACAAGCTGCGTCAACACCTTACTTCCTTCCAAAGTTGGGTGCAATCCATCATTGCGGCTCACCAAATCTGCTTTTGCTGGCCTTTCATCCTGGCTGCTATCTTTCTGCCCACGGCCTCTACAGAAAACAAGCTGAAGCGCAGTCCCCTTTAAGTGACACTGACAGAGGACGATGCGTGCCTATCAATCAATGGGCGGGCTGAAAAGCCTGAGTATTATAGTGTGGTATTTATTATAGTTCTATTTTGATGCTAATATCGGTGATTTGACGTACCCGCGTAGACGTTTGTGTCAAAATAAGGATAACATACTGACATAATAGTGAACCAAAATATCAAAGTGTAAATGGGTGTGTGCATGCTACGTTCCAGCCTTTCGTTCCAGTTAACACATTTTTTAATATATTTAAAAAAAAACATTCAGAATTATGAAATATCAATGTTCTACCAGAAGCCTACAGATGTCAAAATAAATAGAAATGACCAGTTTGGGACTAACACCACTGTCTTTTTTTGATAAGGTAGAGATTACAGTAGTCAACAAAATTAACTTTATTGAGAGAAATTGACCTGTCCTGCAGGTGATTGGAATTTACAAAGGGTCGTTTTTCATGACATTGTGCTCTACTGCGTATCCCCAGTGAGTCGATCGGGAACCCATCTATTTTTTATTTAGTACCATCGATGACGTCATTTCTGATGATTCCCTACGTTGTCCAATGAGCGCTTTTTAAAGTGTGCCATTTGGCATACATTAGCATGTAATGTATTTTATCAGCGCTGCCAATTGCCGAACAGAATGCCCCAGCTCCGTCAATTTTGAATCAATTTTTATGGGAGTAACATTATTGTGTTGCTTGGAATGTCTACTTTTTACTCATGTAAGAATCGTAGTACTAAAAACTAATACGCAAATAGAATCATGCCGATTCACTGCACATACTGTGGGAATTCTCCACTTCAAAATACATCGCGAACAGAGCGTGCACTTTCACAGAATTGTCGCCAAACTTTCAAGAACTAATTTCTGAAAGTATTCCCTTAAGACCTTATGACTACCCACTGAAAGGAACTAGTGATAATATCGCCTACTTGACTACTTTTTAGCAGAACATTGGCTACAGAATACAACTGCGCAACTATACGTCGTAGCCCGGGCTTTTGAATCGTCAAAAATTCAGTTAAATGTGCCTGTAGCGCCAACTGGCGGTGAAAACTAAACTAATTCCATTACAAGTAAAAATGAAAAATTATCAAAAAATATTCGGCCAGATGTGAAAACAATATTTCCTCTGTGGATCGAGGTATAAAGGAATGAAGTTTAAACTTCCCGATGACCTCTAATTCGCTTAATAATGTAGGTCGGATCGCGCTGATTTTTGGTTTCTGAGTTCATCTTGGGTTACGCCTAATTTAACAGCGTCAACGAAGTGCCTAGGCCTTGCGGTTACAAAATGCCCAAAAGTGACACGGAAGGGAGGACAGACACCATTCCCTTAGTAATATTACCAGCTTTGCTAACTTTGTCAGCTGAGCGAAAAAAAGTCGTAAATTGACGTACATCATCTTTCCTATTTTTAACGTTGATAACAGTACTGTTTCAATGCGTGTTCTGTTTTTCTGACATGACATTAGTTTACAGAAAAGAGCCAAATTGTCACTCCTCTTTAATCTGCGGATGGCAAAAATGTCTTCAAAAAATTCGAAATTCGACATTTCTAAAATGGCCAATTACAAAATTTCATTCGGAATTTCCATTCTAAAAACATATTTTTAGATGTCTTTCTCGTGAATTTCGGTTATTCGCAAAATCCACGATAACAAAACGCCCGCATAAATTTGGCAGTTTTACAGTAAAATAAGTTGAGAAGAATCACAGATAGTCGCTTCAGGTGTGGCTTTGATTTCACACTACAGAAAACGGTATTTAACTTGGGGTGATAAGCATATTAAGGCCGCAAGTTGGTTTCTACAGCAGCCTCGCTAAAAGTGTCTATCGAAACAGTGATTTCTTCGACAGCAAAATGAGGAGAGTGCGGAGGGACGCTGTCGCCGTTATTATCTAGAAACGAGGGGTTATCTCTACCTACAGTGATGTGATGTTCGCATCCAATTTCCAAGTATAATTCATCAGTGTCTTGTTTGCTGTTGGTGTTTAGAGCATCAAAGTTTCGTCTGCTTTTGAAATCAAAGACATCAAAGTCTTGTTTACCGACGGCATCACCACTGATAGTAGCTCGAGCTTGTTTTGCTAGAAAACATTTTCCCCTACGCATATTCGAAATGCAAGGTTGTATGATCGGAATATTGCCAACGACGTAAAGAGCTCCAGCAATGTATAATGAATTGGCGTAGTCTCCGGTCATATCGTACACGAATCCGGCAATGGCAGGGCCGGCTATGGCACCAATTCCAAAAGAGGCCCAAGATATACTAACGGCAAGAGTCACGTCTGCTAAACCTACCATGTCCTTATAAACTAACTGCAGGAGATAGTCATACGGATTGAGAGTAAAGCCGGCCACAAAACACACCGCCAATAACAAGTTGTACGTCGATGATACAAATGGTATGAGTATCAGTAAAGCCCCACAAACTGTCGTTTGAACAATTATGACAAAAAGGACATCAATCTTAGGAAACCTGTAAAGCGTAAATCCAGTAATGAGGGCCCCCGCAAGACTTCCGCCATTCAAGACGGTGAGGGCGTACGCCCCTTTTATGTCGCTGACACCACCGACATCGATGACTGCAGATGTAAGATGGCCAAGTAAAACAAAAAAACCAGCGCTGAAAAGAGTTATGTTAATGTTCATTAATATGAATGGAACAGTTGTAAATATATGTTTGAATGAGCGTTTTAAGTTTGCGTTTTCATTTTTACCAATCGCAGTATGTGGGGGTTCGGAATCAGGCTGGTCCCCGACTTGTACGTCATCTGCTTTACCACATGATGAACTAAAAGGACTGTACTTGCTAATACTTTCGTCATACGATCCTTTTGCTGCAGCTACATGTACACCATTGTAATCAGCTGAAAGGATCACCCGTTCAGTATTATCATAAAAACCTGTGAATGGCATTTCAGGAACAGTCATGTTGATGACCCCGCCAGACATGTTCGTGTTGTCTGAACAAGCTACACCAGAAGCAACATTCCCATGCGCCGTGATTGGTGCGTCTGGCCTGTTCTCTTCAGCCTCCTGCAACGGTCTGACCACCGCGCCACAAACACAAATATTCAACATCGTGGCACTCATTATGATAGCAACGCCTCGCCAACTGTAAGCCTCTATTAGGTATTTAAGGATAGTTGGTAGCACCATTCCACCAACGCCGATTCCAGTTGATGCTATACCAATGACAAGACTCGGTCTCTCCTTGAAGTAATATAGCGGGACTGTCAACATCGGGATGTAGACCAGGGCTAAACCGAAACCTAAGAGAAAAAAAGAGCATTGATACCGAAATGATAAATATGTATATTGTGAACGGCTGGATATCTCCTGCTCTAAAACCGAAAGAATCAGTAAAAATTAGGACGATAAAACCGATGGGTTCCCATCGCATTTGTTTGGCGGGCTTTATGGACAAGAAAAAGGGATGGGCCGATGCCCCAAAAATGGCAGGTGGCACCGGTCGCCATAGTTTCGAGTGCGGTAGGTGGTTGTCGGCGAATGTAACGTTGCACGAGGTGCTGACGCCATTTTGCGGAGTCTGAAGAATCTCCCAATTCAAGACCTCCTGTCGTTTATTCTTAATTTCTCCCTCAGTTACTTGCAGGTCCATCAGCCAAAAAAGACATTCTCGCCAGGCACAGAAGAACCCTCCACTTGTTCGAATCCCCCATAACCCAAGGCTTTCGTCACCCCCAAAACCTGAGAGATCTGCTAGTCAGAGTCAATGTAAACCCTGGCACTACTCCATGCGCGAACTCAGAGATGCATTCACTGCATCGTCTCTCTCCAAACAGGTGTCGCTATTTCCGACGTCTCAGGAAGGATCACCAACCACACCACAGGCAGGTCTGAGAATACAAACAGCAACATCTGTTGTTAGAGTAATAATGTCAGTTATCGCACCCAATGTAACAAATGCCACATACGGTATGTAGGGGAAACAAAACAAACCATAATTGGTCGTTTTCCGAAACACTTCTACAATATCATTAAGCGCAATCACGCTGAGATCATAGGACACCACTTTGCCCAACCAGACCATACTGGACTGCAGGATGTCTGCATTTTCGTTCTAGATTTCACCCATACCCTTCCAGACGCAGATAACTCCAAGAACACCAGACTCGCCAGAGAGTCAACTTGGATCTATCGACTGTGCACTATGTCACCGCTCGGTCTTAACATCTAGGACAATACTACCAATAATGTATATTGTGGTTAGATGTACCCACGATATCAGATTGGTGGCAATCGGGCAAGTAGTAAAGCAATAAACGCACTTCTAAAGTTTTCAGATTTGGCCCCCTTGCTGCCAAAGCAGTGAATCGGATGGAACCAAACGTTGACCTCTGAGATCACCTGACTATAGGGTACCGTACATGTGAACCAAATGTGAGATCAATGGACACTGAAGCTAAGAAAAGTGTAATGCTTAGCCTAACGACCAATTTACACCATTTGACATATGTGACCTTGAAAAGTAGGTCAAGTCAAAATCGGAAGGACCTGTGATATATCCTTGCTTGGAGTACCTACCATAAAAATATCATTGAAAAAAAGTCACTAATAAGCGAGATATTGCACTTGTTACCTTTTTCAGTTGAGGCCCCCCTGGTGGCCAAGTCGAGAATCATATTGGACCAAAATTTGGTGTCGGAGGTTATCTGACCTAGAGGGTCATGTGTACCAAGTTTCAAGTTGTTAACTGCAGTGGTCAAGAAATCTGCCATTGTTACATGCAAACGGTCAATTTACGCTACCTCTGTGTCCTTAAAAAGTAGGTCAAATAAAAAACCCGTAGGTTATGTGAAGTGTCCTTGCTCGGGATACCTTCCATGAAGAGAACAAATTACTGATTAGCGAGATATTGCACTTTTATCCTTTTCAGTTATGACCCCCTGGTGGCCAAGTAGAAAATCAGATCGGACCAACTTCGGTGTCAGAAGTTATCTGACGTTAGGAGTCATGTGTACCAAATTTCAAGTTCATAGCTTTAGCGGTTAAGAAACCTGCCAATAGTTACACTCAAACGGCCAATTTACGCCATTTAACCTCTTAGACCTTGAAGAGTAGGTCAAATCAAAAGCCCTTAAGATATGTGATATATCCTTGCTAGGAGTACCTACCATAAAATTGTTATCGAAAACATATAAGAGAGATATCACACTTTTTAGGTTTTCACTTTGGTCCGCTAGTGTCCAAGTCAAGAATCAGATCGGACCGAAATTCAGTGTCTGATGTCGCCTTTCATGGGGTCTTGTGTATTAAGTTTCAAGCTCATAGCCCTAGCAGTTAAGAAACGTGCAACTTTTTTGAAACAGGATGCAGACGACGACGGACACCGGTCACTGCGGTATTGTAGAGACTCCCCTTCGGTGAGCCAAAAAGTGCATATCTTTGGCAAACTACAAAACGTCTTTACATGCAGTTTCTATCGGGTGACTGCAATAAAATGCTCGAACATATAGATTGGCAGTGAAAAAGCTTTAGAATATTCATAACGAGTGCGCCTATAGCCGTTGTTACTGCAGAGGGCAATCTGAGTCAGAGAGTCCATGGCACACAATAGAGTTGTTACCTACCCAGGACAGTCACAGTCCTGACATTGTCTGGGGGAATATGACTTAATTGATTTCAATAGGCGGGCCCAGTGTTTATGTCAGTTTCGAACCAATATCCAGATCATAGAAGACTTTAAAGCTATGTGATGTAATGCCTACCATGTAGTCACAATCATGAAGCCTGTTTATTCTTAGATAAACACAGGTCTATGGTTTCCTGGCCTACAGTGTGTCAAAGAATCATGGATAACCCTGCTCTCCTTGCTCTGGTGTATGAAATGAATCATCGGGAGTTACAGAGATTACGTTGTGGTCTGCTTGCAGCCTTTCTTTTTGAAGACAAGATAGGGGACATTTACAACGCGCTTTTTGGTTATTTTCAAGGGCCTCGACTCGGCAAGGATGTCTTCACGGGGTTAGTCTTGCACCCACGTCTTTTCTTTACTCTAACGGGAGTAACTGTTGAGGATTTTCATCATATGTTTGACAATGTTAGAGAGACCTTGGTACCCGGGACACGCCCCGATGTGCTAACACCTATGAACAAATTACTTTTGTTACTCATCTGGGCTCGTCAGTATCCTTCTTATGCTATGCTCTCTCACACCTTTGGAGTAAACGAAGTGTACATTTCCAAGTTGCTGACCAAATTGATACCGTACATGGGTTTTTCTACATATCGACGTCATATCAGATGGCCGAATGCTCAGGAGTGGGCAATGATGAGGAGATTACCAGGCAATGGAGTTGGGATTATCGATGGTTCGCCACAACTGATCAGGAGGCCGTATCGAGGAAACCTGCAACAACTGTTCTACTCAGGTCACCGCCACTCCCACGTGATGAACGCGCAGTTGCTGGTTGATTCGGAGAATTACGTAATCAGATGCCGTCCTGGTTTCCAGGGATCAACCACTGATGCTCTCTGCTACAGGTAGTCCCTGATATGCAATTTCTTTTATTGGTTACCAACAACCAGATCATTTTAAAAGTAACAATTCATTATCTCATAAGTTAACGATGCTATCCCCTGATGGTGAATGTAGGAACTAGGCAACTAAAACACACGAAACATTTGGTTTTGGTTTTATAGTGAAAATTGGACAGATCATTCCTCAATCCTGATTTTTTGTAGGATAATGGAAGAACCATTGGTACCACACGGGACGAACATTCTGGCAGATCAAGGGTATCCAGATGAGGTCCCACTCGTGGTGACCCATGGCCGTGGAAGAGAGTTCAGGGCTGGACGGGTGAGAATCGAACACTGTCTTCATGACATAAAGATTTTTCGGGCAGCAGGTGTTCGGTCACGACATCGCCGAAGAACAATTCACGCAATTTTTGGTTTGGCAGGTGGTTTAAGGAACATGCGCAGAAACAGCTTCAGAAGAATGAATGTCCTCGTTGGTTAAGTCATTTAGGGTTAGAGCTTTATAGATGTCCTACTTTATAGATGAGGCACCAATTTCTGACTACCTCCGTTTTAAGTAAAAGTTAAACGAATCTGAAATTATTTTAATGGGCAGGGACCAGGCTATACTCAATTCCTTTTTCGGAGAGACCACCTGACTCTGCCAGTGTTTGGTGCTTCATTATCATGTGGCCTGTCATTTTTCAGTCCATTAACTACTTCAGTTCAGGCTTATTCAAAGCACCCAACATTGGTGGAGTCACGTGGTCTCTTACAAAAAAGATTAGAGTATTTCTCTTTGTATATAGTGCATTGCTGGTTTAGACCAGCGGAGACGGTATGAGAAAAATGAAGAGAACAAAGAAAAATACTGTAAAGATACGAATAAAGTTTATTCTTATCTATACATGGCCTTTGCTGTTGGATCATTCATCATCAAGATGCAGGTTCTGTCTCATAAATCGGATCATGTATCCCCTAAGTTCATCTTCCTCGGCCTCTCTTGCCGCCATCCTGTGTAACATGTCTCTCATCATCAACTGATTCTGCGCCTGCAATTGTCGGAGTCCACCCCTGAAATTCAAATTTATCATCAGGTGTTCCAATAGTTATCATCAGTTGTTCCAAAAAGGTTAAACTGTTTTAAATCAAGGGAAGTATTTAGATGGCAGGACAGGGCAGTGGTGAGTGGTTTGGAACACATACTATTTTCCTTCATCTAGTAGTCGGATAAGTATCTCAGTTTAGACATGGCCAGCATCTGCAATAGGTTATTGATGTATCATCAGCTTATGTAAGACTATCACCTTGGAAGTTCATTCGCAGCTCCCTCTTGTCCGACTGGCTCTTGTTGACCACCGTCTTGTTCACCACCATCGTTCATTCTTGCCACTGGGTCGGCAGCTTCGTTGGCCTCTGCTTGGTTCATCTGAGCCTGGATGAATAAAGTTGAAGAGGTATGACAGAAGTTTTTTCTGACCAGACTAATCAATAATATAACTGCTTTCACGCCAGTAGTAGCCGAACACATGCGGGCAAATATCCCGAGAACATCACGAATACTGATTGGTTGATTGATGATTTTGCAAGAGCAACTCTTGGAAAGTATAAAAGTATTGAATTACCTAAAACATTTCAAAGCGTCAGACAAGGTTGGTCCTCGAACATTGCATACTTACAGCTAACTCTTCTGGATTGTTTAATCCATCAAAATTGAATACAAATCGATCATCCCTCCTGTTTGGACAGCAGGCAGATGGCCATCTACAATTTCCCGTCTTCTTATTGCTCGACGAACAACGCGGAGGCGATTGATGATGCCATTGAGGTGTCCATTGTAGATGGCGTGCGCATGCGGCGTCAACTCCTCCCGTCCTGCCAGGAAGGCCCCGATCCTGGCGTTGTTATTGCCCAATTCATGTTGGGCTTCGCGTAATGCTTGGATTTCCTCATCGGTTACTGCATCTGGGCGCTGCCTTCTTGCCATTCTGATCTGTACTGTGCCTGCTGACAGTCCAACTGACAGTGATTCAAGACTGTCTGGCACGGCCGTTAGCTAGGTAATTTTTACTTGTGGAGAAATCCCTCGGTCTTGTTACTATGAATAGCCTGCCGACCACCGCGCCAACGGCGGGTTGAGTAACCAAAGTGGCTTGGTATATAATAAGGAATACGACCAGGAGACCCGGGCTCGCGATTTTCAAAGTTGGTCAAGCAAATCTCCTGCTACACCATCGACGAGCCGTGTAGTTGTTTCCACATTGTAGCATACACCACCAAGATGAGAAATTACCATATAATTTTCCCTTTTCATCATTCTGTTTACGTTTATAAAGCCTTGCTAGTTTCTATTCTTGGTTCATAAGAGTATCTCGATATGGGTTCTTCGTAACCATGTACGAATTCTTGGCATATGAACCGATCTTACCTGTTTTAAACTGATTTTCCGGCGAAATATCGAAGAAACTCGCACGGGATTTGGCGCATCAGCAAATTTCTCCGCCAGTTGACGAAGTACCCAAAAACTGATTACGCAGTAACCATTCCTGGCACATGACCTAATTATTATTCACTTCCGATTTGGGTCCCTCCCTTTTATTATCATAATCGACGCGTTCAAAGTTGGTCAAGGGAAATTACTTCATAAATCATGCAAATTACCACGAAGGCGTCATATTTGCAGATCAACCAATCAGATCGGAGATTCCACAGGAGTCATGTGATCAAATAAATTGTTAAGGCACATTGTTGTCTAACGGCCGTGCTGGGCCAATACAATGGCGGTACCACAACCCAGACTGTCCTCGAGATAACAGCAACCAGTTATGTTTTTTTTTCAATTAACTTTCTTGGCATTGGAAATAATGTGCTATTGATGTAGGCCTAATAGATCAGGGTCTTACCGTTTAGGCCTAAACTCACTCATGCGACTCAATTGTATTCCAGAATTCAGAACCTTGCCCAGTTCTGTGTTATCTAACTAGGCCTTACATTATAATAATAATAATAATAATAATAGTAGAAAATTGTGTCATATTCCCCCACACAGTGTCAGGACTGGGACTGTCCTGAGTAGGTAACAACTCTAATGGGAACAGTTTAGGACGCGCGACCTGTTTTGGCTACCGTATATATCGGTATAGTTTTCTGAATAAAATGTTGGCCAAGTTAATTGAAAGAGGATTTTGCATGACAAGCGCTTTAGCCTACTTTGCATTTGCCTAACGTATAATCATATTGTGCATTCGCTTATTAATGAATCCATGTGTTGGGCCCAAGTGACGTGTGAGCCTCCTGACAAACCGCTCCGATAAACCAGTCGGACACCAAGGTCTATTCGAAATATAAGTCCACGCGGACCTATTTATTCCAAATATCGCTCCCTCATATTATGTTACTTATTATTATTCGGATTGACCACCTGTCATGACAGTCCCTAGGTGATAAAACATTGCCAACGTGTACTTTAAGTTAGTTCTGAATTAGCTAGCAAAGGGAAGTGTGGTTTGGATTCCAGTCCGTAGGTGTATTTGCTGCCGCCGACTCAATCTTTTGTCAACCTCTTTGGACAGTGCCCGACTCAATCAACACCAACATCTATCAAGTTCTTATCCATTATTTTGTACCGTGTATCACTAGCATAATGACAGTGATTTCGGCATCGAAACATCAATACACCGTTTACGTAAAAGTGCCGTGTTCTTTTATTTTGACAATTCCATCAGCAGCCAGGTTAGGTCCCCCTCAGCGATTCCATCAACCTGCAGGAAGACAAGGACTCAGAAAGAGTGACGTCCAGCTCAACGATTGCAAGCATGTGTGACTGAAGTGTCACCGCAATTCAGTTAGTATAGCAACAAAGAAAGGTTCTACGCAGGCTAACAATTATTAGCTCGTGAGTATTTTCTCCGACTAAACTTTATCCTATGTGTTACAACACACTGGATTGAAGTGAAGGCTCACTCAATATGTATATTTACCTTTAATACATTGACTTAGCACAGGAGGTTCTGAGCAAAGGACAGTGTGGTATTGCGAGTTTCGAGCTACGTCCTTTCTGGAAGCCTGCTTGGACTCAACTGGACACAGATTCTCTTTGTCTCCTTTGTCAGGAGTGAACCAAGTGCTCTAGGCTCTTCCATCCGACACAAAGCCCTCCCCCAGCGGAACAGAGACTGCCAAAATAAACAACTATGAAAGTTGCCAACTAGCATACGACCCTCCATTTATACCTGCACAAAGATCTCTATTGTATCTACCTTATTTTGTAGTTCCTTCAGAATGTCACATATGCGCTTTTGTTCTCTTATAAAATTAGACTCACCGATATAACACCATTTTGGAATATGCAAGCCAAGCCCCCATATACTCTAAAACCTCGAATCAAGAAATGAGGCTCCGCCCAAAATCATTACAATGGTTTCAATGGGGATGGGCCAATAAGTCATAAACCATAAACATACCATTTGAAAATTCCTTCATAATCAAGGGCTACCTCTGACTAAAACAGCACCAAAACAATAGACCACCAATTTGACCCCAGCTCCTAACTGCGGGAAAACCCAAGTCCAGCAACCAAGAGTACCAAAAATACATTTTTGTTTACATTTGAACTGCACACATGCGTTTGTTTACAATTTCATTTCCCGCGAAATCTCGAAAATCAGGTGACCTTCAATCGTGGATTGAAAATAACATTAACCTGGGTTCAGCAGGTCAGCAGGTATACCGACTGTTCCAATCATCCCCCTAGAGCCAGCTGTTCAAAAGGTAATGTTATTCACCCCACAGGGAGTCCAGGTAATTGATTAAGCCCCTACATAACTTAACAGCAATGGCTTGGCTTCTGTGAGTGGTAAGGAGAATTGACAGTGTCCGATTAAAAATCCCTCATTACTGCCCCGCTGAAGTAAATTTTGAACAAAACCAAGACGGTACATCAGGGTAAGGTGTCACCACCATTCATGCAAAATTTCAAGGCGATCCAACGCCTCTAAGTGTGACTTTATTCGTCCCCCTTCCAGTATTATTATATAGAAGATTTAGACCAGCGCTGACGTAATTTCTGGTGATTCCCTACGTTGTCCAATAAGCGCTTTTTAAAGTGTGCCATTTGGCATGCATTAGCATGCAATGTATTTTATCAGCGCTGCCAATTGCCGAACAGAGTGCCGTAGCTCCGTCAATTTTGAATCAATTTTTATGGGAGTAACATTATTGTGTTGCTTGGAATGTCTACTTTTTACTCATGTAAGAATCGTAGTACTAAAAACTAATATGCAAACAGAATCATGCCGATTCGCTGCACATACGGTGGGAATTCTCCACTTCAAAATACATCGCGAACAGAGCGTGCACTTTCACAGAATTGTGGCCAAATTTTCAAGAACTAATTTCTGAAAGTATTCTCTTAAGACCTTATGACTACCCACTGAAAGGAACTAGTGATAATATCGCCTACTTGAATACTTTTTAGCAGAACATCGGCTACTTACCGTGTTGCAAAATCAATCTTCCATCTTTAGACTGGTCACAGTGGGTAAGCTGAAATAAAGCCTGGTTCTTTGGCCAATTCCATGCGCAGAATACAACTGCGCAACTATACGTCATAACCTGGGCTTTGAATCGTCAAAAAATCAGTCAAATGTGCCTGTAGCGCCAACTGGCGGTGAAAACTAATTCCATTACAAGTCAAAATGAAAAATTACTAAAAAATATTCGGCCAGATTTGAAAACAAGATTTCCTCTGTGGACTGAGGTATAAAGGAAAGAAGTTTAAACTTCCCGATGACCTCATTCGCCGAATGTAGGTCGGATCGCGCTGATTTTTGGTTTCTGAGTTCCCCTTGGGCTACTCTTAATTTAGCAGCGTCAACAAAGTGCCTAGGTCTTACGGTTACAAAATGCCCAAAAGCGACACGGATGGAAGGAAGGACGGACACCATTCCCTTAGTAATATTGCTAGCTTCGCTGACTTTGTCAGCTGAGCTAAAAAGGGGCTACAATTACCCCATTTTACCTTCCTGTATAGTATGACTTTATCCGGCCACCACGACTAACTTGCCAAACACGCAAATTATTGAATATACACAATCCGGGCCTAGTTTTGAAAGGCCTTTCATTTGTGAGTTTATTTTCAAGTTTTATCCAAGTAAACCTAGCTGAAATTGACACCATTTCCAAATCGTACTGGTAAGGACAACTCAGGCATGTTGAACTTTTAATTCCGGAGATGTTCCTATCCCACAGTAAAGCCCACCTCCAACAGACAATCGAAGATTCACCCCGTTTTGTGTACATGACCGGACGATAATACAAACGATCTTTCAAATGTCACATGCGCAGGCTGTGGAAGGCATGGCAAATTGCAAGAAATGATGAACATGGCCAATCTCCTGCCATTGCAAGGTTTGCGGTCATGTGCATCATTGGCAAGTCCTTGGGTCAGATAACCGCTGAAGCGATCCACACCGCGTGGAGAGCCTCTAGGCTACTACAGAATAAAGAGCTTGTACCGGAGAATGTAGACCATGATGTGATCGATTTTGGTGGGTCAGACGATGACGGTAGTAAAGACGGTCTGATCTTTGAGGCTGTGAATGATGATATTTAGTGACTTCAGGTTGTTGGTAACCCATTCAGAAGGTCTGAACTTCTCTATTTTGTACTGTCCTGTCCTGCCACCTGGCTATAGGATTTTAAACCTGTTCTGGGCATGCTCAGTCAGTTCCAATTCGGTCTCCCCATTTTCAAAACCTCATTTTCCAACTTCTACAACAAATTTTTCCACTGTAAAACAACTTTCAAACCATAAATTACCAATAAGCTGTAAGTAAAGTATATATTCTTTCAACATCCAACCGGTCACTTACCAACAAAGTACAAATTAAAGTGGTTTATTTCAACATGGTTGCTTGCCTCGCCCAATCCATTTTGTGTGCAATGCTTTGCCCTTGTGTATTATACATTCGCACCAACTTTTCTCAATACACGAATTACAATACATTCTTCCTTTCAATCATATCTGTTGTGCTTGTCATGCACACAGGTTTTTGTGCCCCTTGCACAATATCCGGGCATTTTGATTTGTAGTTTGGCACAAGAGGCATGAAAAGTGTTTTTTTAATAAATAATTAGCTTTTTCCCTTTAAGTCTGTTAGTCGCAGGCGTGGGTAAATAAAGTCAATCCCAACCAGCCATGGCTATTGTTGATATTGATTCTGTCATTTCAATAAACTGACATCACTACGGGATACCATACTAGAGTCGTGTCCACTACATAAAACGCCGGTGTTGGTCCGGAGTTTTTGCGCTTACACCTGTTACACCCCTCGAAAACGCCGGTGCTAGAAAACGCCTGTGTTTTCTTGTCACGGCGATGGATTCAGGGCTAAATGGGGGCTAATTTAAGCACGGCGTTTTATGTAGTGTAATCACAAAAACGCCGGGGTTAGTTAGTTTCTACACACGGCGACAGGCGGCGTGGTTACCACTGCGCATGCGCTGCCATTTTGTGTCGGTCAATCGCGACTCCAACAATAGGGACCTTTCGCTACGCCGTTCCGCCGAGAAATCGATCGAGAACGATCGCGTTTTGCGTATGACGTCATCGATTGATGAGTAGCTTTGCCCGTTCCCGTTCTGGATTCCGTGAATGAGGCCTGTTTTTCTCGGCGTCTGTTCACAGTGGTTCAAGAAGAAAAATGACGAATTTGTGGGATTCTATTGCGGTAAGGCACCTGAAGTAGTATGTTAAGTGGAGAGACTGTGTTTTAGAAGGGGAAAACAAGTTCATACTGCCCCGAATCGCCTTATTAAGCATGTTAAGCAGTCGTAAATCAGTCATTTATAGCAGCATGCATTGGATGCACAGGCTGGCGCAAACGTACTTTCCTTGCCTCCTAAGACTTCATTTTCGATATAAAATGCCATAAATTCATCATCTTCAATTGCGAAATTTGCAAGGCGTCTCAAGTTTGCCGCCATTTTGACGATCTCCATAGAAACCAAACTGTTTCTCGGTGACGGCCATGCGGAACGCGTTTCAGTGTTTCCGGGAACGGGATCGGGAACGAGAAACGTTCTCGGTGTAGCGGTTCTCGGAACGGCGTAGCGAAAGGTCTCTACTAACAAAAAATCGGAGAGTTCTACAGGAATTTCATATAGACCACGCCATCTGTCGCCGTGTTCAGTAACTGCCTCCATGTAATGGAAATTCCTCGCTGTGTCTTCTCCGGGCTTTTTCTGTTTCGGAGTATCCCCGGGGTTTAAAAACGCCGGGGTTTTCCATGTAGTGGACGTACTACTATGTACGCCGAGGACGATTTCCTTGAGCATATAATCCTAACCAGGTATTCATAACAAAACCTGGATTGTGTATATTCAATAATTTTCGTGTCAGGCAAGTTGGTCGTGGTGGTGGCCGGATAAGTCATACTATACAGTAATGCCTTTTGTCGTTCGATGCCATTCAGCATTGTTTATTCGAGATAGCCAATAGGGGGGCGTCACCAAGTTGTCTTACTTTTCTGATGGTCACAGGAAGGGTTCAAAATGACAGGCTGAGGCCCTTAACCAATCAGGTATGAAGGGGCCTTGATCTGTTATATTATACATGTAAGAGATAGTAATAAATAAATTCAGTCCAACATGCCGGTTAATCTGCATAAACCTCACTCCAGAAGCAAGGCTCCAGAAGTGAAGTTTTTGAATCAGATATTCGCCACCTATTGTTAAGCCAACATACTGCATTTGTAAACAATACTATACTGAAATCCCTAACACATGTTTCAATATAATTTGTATTATAAAGTGCTTATAAGTTTATTATAACATTATGGGCTATAAAAATGGTTTTGATGATAATAAAATAATAATAATAGCTTATTATTCCTCGGTCGTTTTCTTGAAATTATTTCAAATTTCTGTTTATGTAGGCTTACAGTGTACAGTGCCCCTCTATTCACAGACAAAGGGCGTTTAGGCACCTGTCTATTCCATTTTGTACTCCGAATTTTGATGTGTCAAAACACAGCGGGCAAAATGAATATTTTTAATCTGAATCCTAGGGTCTTTATGACACTACCTTTAATGTTTTTCGGGAAAAAAACAGGTTTATGCAGTCAGTCATTCCAGTTTTCAAAAGACGACAATAACTTTTTTACAAGAAAACTAGGTTTAACGACAGCATAAAAACAGCTTTATTTCAAAAGCTAATTTTTTTACCCAAAAATATAGGATTCACTTCATTAGTCAAGTTATTGCTAAGAATTTTTTTCTCTACAGCAACTACATGTATTTCAGGCATGTTAGGGCACTAAACCTGGTTTGTTTACGAGACTTCACTTTATTAATGAATATGATATTTAGTTTATTAAGGAAGGTTTTATTAAAACAGGCTTTCTTTACGTGGAAAAGGTATAGGTTGGGTTAAAACATACGACAATGTTTTACAAATGAACTTAGTTCATCAGCCATTAAACTAGGATTCAATAAAGAAATTCAGGTTGTTTGAATAACTGAACACCCCGCTTGACAAAGAAATTCGCCTTCGATAATCTTGGTCACACTACATCGAAATCAAGGTGCTTCTTAATACAGATCGAGTTATTTTAGTACCTACCGATCATGAATCCATACGTCACAAACAACACGTTGATATTAGGAACAAAAGCGGTTGAGAAGAAACCTACGGAAGATATGACACCACCGGAGATGACAACAGGCCTCGTCCCAAAGCGTGTGGCCAAAGTATTGGCTATCGGACCTGAAAAAAATTAATTAAAACGTTCGAACTCACAAAGCAATATCTTAAGACTTTCTAAATGTATCAAGTCATACTTCCGCAGCATGTATAGGTATAGACATTATCTATAGGACTGGTGCATATCGTGTCATGAGTCGAGCGTCCCTACTTTTAAATGGTAAAAAATTAAATGGCCAGGGCCATTGTGCCCTCACAGTTAGGTATTTACCAATGATGAAGCCCTTATATTATTAGTTAAGGAGATATACTAGCAAGCATCTAGCAAATTGCTCCAGTAGTTACAAAACGAGCCACCACTGGCCAATTGAAGCCCCTGAAAACGGGAGAAGGCCCTTACATAAATCCAATAACGATTGATATAGATATCAGGGGCCTTATTCACAAAAGCCTCGCAAACGCTTCGCAATCGCAAACACCTCGCCTAGCAAAATTTTCTAATCACAAAAGCCTCGCTACGCAATCGCTTCGCCAGGTCGTCGGTAATTTAGCGAATTCACAGTGTCTTCACAAACTCCTCGCACGCATTGCGGGTGATTTCATGAAGACATCGCTCACGCTTCGCAATCGCAGTGTGGTCGCTCAACCCCCGTTAACTCCATAATTTTAGCGAGAGCTTTTGGGCTCTCGCAAAGCATTCACACGAAGAAAACATGGCGCTCCTTTTTGCAATAGAAGAGGAAAATCAACGACATTTTCGCCGAAATAGGATATTTAGAGACCGGGTAAATCCGCTGGACATTTACGATGACGTAGACTTGATGAAGAGGTTTCGTATGCCACGTCACGTTATTCTGGAAGTTGTGGATTTGATCAAAGAAGATGTAGAACATCCAACACAACGATCTCATGCTTTACCGGCAAGTTTACAGGTGATGTGCGCCCTCCGTTATTATGCAACGGGAGATCTGCAGTTTGTAAGTGGGGACCTCAATGGCATTAGTCAAGCATCTGTGTCACGAATTGTTTATAGAGTTTCCACAGCACTGGAAAGGAAGGCGTCGCAAGTTATAACATTTCCACGAGATCACCATCTCCAACAAGAAGTAAAAGAGGGTTTCTATAATCAAGAGCGCCGCCGCATACCAAATGTACTTGGCTGTGTAGATGGAAGCTTGGTTGGAATAAAGGCTCCCTCGGTCCAAGAAGAAGCCTACGTCAGCCGAAAACATTCCCACGCAATCAACGTGCAAGGCATATGTGACCATACCTTGAAGTTTACCAATTTGGTGGCAAAATGGCCAGGTAGTACTCATGATGCCTTTATCTGGAACAACTGTAGATTAAATCGTAAATTTCAGAACGATGGGCTCCCAAATGGCTTTTTATTGGGTGATAGTGCCTACCCATTGCTTCCTTGGTTGATCACTCCCTACGTCACCCACGAGATGCGGCGGAGGACGAATTCAATGCCCACCACAGAAGAATTCGGCAGAAGATCGAGAACGCATTCGGACGATGGAAAATGAGATGGCTTTGCCTCCACAAATATGGTAAGCTGACACATTATTCAAATGGTCGACTTAATCATCGAATGTGGCCGTCAGGAGGCTGGACTCGTATTCATTAAGTCCCTACCATGACTGAAAGCAATTCTTTTGTTGAAACTTTGAAGTACCGGTATATAATAGTTCCATGGGATTCCCCCAGACTAAGACCTCCTAAAACATACTTTGCACGAGAACAATATAATGTACTAGTAATGAGCCTTTCAGTTTTTCCAGGCGGGGTTCTAACCCTTTCCCCAGAAAGGTGTGTTAAGGCTTCCCGGTCAATGCATACACGCATCGGTATGAGTCATTCGGACATTGTTAATGGATCACGTAATCAGTAATCGCGCCTGCGGAACTTTAGCGAATTCGCTAGCAGAGAGGGACAGCGAAGACATAGCGAAATATTGCGAAGGCCTTTGTGAAACGCTCGCTTCGCTAAGTTAGCGATTGCGCATGGGTTTCGCAAACGCTTCGCTTCGCAAATACTTAGCGAGACTTTTGTGAATAAGGCCCCAGGGCCTAAGCTGTTCAAAGAATGTTTTGTCGCCAATCAAATGCTTGCGCTAAAGAATTTAGCGTTATATCTCTTTCAGTTAACGCCATTTGACTTGGCGCCAAGTTCAGTTAACGCCAGCAGTTCTGACAAAACGTGCTTTGAACAACCGGGTCCAGGTATTTATCAGAACTGAACAATTGCTGCAAGTAAAGCCGTGCTTACATATGATAGGCTGCCTGAAATGACGTCATCATTAGAAATACTTTGGGTGAAGCCTGTTTTTAACCTTTAGTACTAACAAAATAAGGATGTTCACTGAAATCTAAAAGGTTATTCCTACATGATTCGATACACTAATATGATCCAGGATACTAAAACAACATTCTGCACCAGCAGCGTATTAATTCATTCAGAAAGAAATATGAATAGGTCACACTGCATGTTTTGTCTATCAAGACTTAGCTTTCACACAGCAACTAGGTATAACATGTATAAGTCGTCATTTTAAACGACCAGACAGATATATAAACACGGATTTAGGTTAAATGTTCGGAACACTGTACGTGTTATAGAATTCATTTTTAGGAAAAAGGAACTAATTGCGCCGACTCCCATAAGGTGGCCAGGTTGAAAACTAAGAATGCAGTAAATAAGCGTTCATTTTGATAGCCAACCGAGCCGAATCAGAAAATACAAAGTGCTTAAAATATGTTTATATTATTTATATCAAATGATATCGATTATATTTACTGTTTGCTAACGTAAGGGCCTCACATCAAGCGATTCTTTTGGTGGCGGCCATCTGGAAATCCAAGTTGGCCTTAAAATTAGCTTTATTTGAAGAGATTGCATACGCTCCTCATGCCATTATGGAACAATTAAAATGAGCTAAGGTAACTTCATAGCTGGTGGTCACTGACTTCAAATACCATTTCCAAGTTTTAGTCTCAATACGATCTCAGGCAAGTTCGGTTTGGTGGTGTAAATGTGAATTTTTGTACATAAAAGATATACACAAAACTAATGAAGCTGCGGAAAGGGTATTGGGGCGTGTCGACATTATTGAGTATCTCGCGATTGAAACACCTTTTAATAGTTGGGTTTCGCAAGTTCGGAACAAGGAGTTACCTATGTTACATGCCAGACATCATGTGACACTGATCACGAATGGTTCATTCATCATGGAACGCACAACCTCAGCAACCATTACGGAGCAGCTTCCTCGTACTCGGACCAGCTTACAGCACTCGTTGAATCAGCAACTTATTCGTCAGTACTCGGACCAACTCGAGAGGGCTCGGTCTCGATGCAGCCACGTTGCATTTTATAGGACTTGCTTATTCGGTGTTCCAGTCTACACCGCCCCAAACTAGTCTGTCCCCTACAAAGGCCCCCTGCGCGCGTGACATTACCAAACGTAACATTACCTTGTGGCGTAATCTATATGCGCTCTACACGCATAGTCAATCTAAGCTCTCGGGCCTAGGTGAGTCAATGGGTGATATGAATAAAGACTAGCAAATGCTTTTATCTAAAACTCCATGTACAATTACACTAGGCCTTTCTGTACAAAATTGAAGTAAAAGCATTTACTAGACTTTATTCATATCAGCCAATGTCAGTGCGTTTGGATTGTAATCATGATACACGATGAAAAGTGCCTTTATGTGAAAAACACTCCATATGCAACGCTAGTGGTGAGACAAACCTTTTCAGTCTAAACCTTCTAAAATCTAAGTGAAAAATGATTCACTCAAAATGGTCAACATGGCAATTGGAGGGTTTTGCATCTAATTTCCATATTTGGAAATCGTTTAAATTTCCATAAAAGATGGAACAGGACAATAACAAATACACCGAAGGATCAATGCCTTTTTCCATTAACACCTAGTATAATAATCGCACTTTGTCTACTTACCAGCGAGGCAGGCCACTGCCCCTGTCATAGCCCCAATGGTTGAAGTGACCGAGCTTGCATCGTCAAAATATTCCATCCACTCGTCATAGAAGATCCCCGTTGAACGTACGGTTCCAGCTATCAGGAATAAACAGAAAAAATCTGCCAAGACTACAATCCAGCCCCAGTACTTTGGCTGGTCCAGCTTTCTTCCACAATCGCCATGCATTGTTGATAAAAGATGTCTTCATTTGGCTGGTTTCATGTTTACTGTAACTCGGTCACTATTTATAATATTTACGGGTCTTCTTTGTCGAATTATCTACCATTTTCAATTATCACTGGCGTCAATGTCAAGACCTATGTGACACGGCCCGAGACATGCATTGTTGAAATAACGAGGGCTTGGAAACATTATAGCATGTACAGATCTGCTGACGGCTGACTGACTATGAGTGTAAAGGAATCGCCTGTGGTATAGATTAAAGCTGACGTGCATTAAAACCCCAGCCACCAAATTAGAACGCATGAACGCCCTGATGATGTTAGAAGAGCAATAGAGTTTTCGTGAGGATGTGTGGATGTGTAAATCCTTCGCGTAATGGCCATGGAACGGCACACGTCTTCCTTTTGCGGCCAGGATGAAGATCTTACAGTGTAGAAATGATATTTACAATAATGTGGTAGAGGTGAATGTGTGAAACGACATCATTTTGATGTTCAAGATATTGTGGCCGTTATCAGGCGTTTGAACAAGGGAAAGAGTGATAGCATTCGGAATATTTCATCACTACATTAACGCCACTCGTATGCTGCACGTTCATCTGTCCTTCTTGCTGACCTCCATGGTATACCATGGCTTTTGTCCAAGTCAGCTGTCTAGGTCTACCGTTATCCCGATACCCCAAAAAAGTGCAGTGTAAACGGTCCACCTCATGGGCTGTGAAGTTCATTTTCCATTGGCGTCTACCGCACAACTCCGACATTGTCATTCACTATGCGGGGAATGAGGC
This sequence comes from Lineus longissimus, assembly GCF_910592395.1. Lineage (NCBI taxonomy): Eukaryota > Metazoa > Nemertea > Pilidiophora > Heteronemertea > Lineidae > Lineus > Lineus longissimus. The sequence continues at coordinate 12,433,767 of NC_088317.1, read as the reverse complement.
CTGGACATACTGTATAGTATGACTTATCCGGCCACCACAACCAACTTGTCTAACAAGCAAATTATTGAACATACACATTCCAGGCCAAGTTATGAAAGGCCTGATTGGGGTTACATGCTCATGGAAATCGTCCTAGGCGTAGATTGTAATGGTTATCCCGTGGTGATGTCAGTAGCAGGGTGTACACTAGTAAAATATTAGCAACATTTTACCAACATTTTTACAACAATTTTGCAACAAGCCCTTCAAGGCCCTGTGTACACTAGCAACAAAATTGCAACAAATTTGCAACATTTTTACAACACGTTGGTAAATTGTTGCAAACTTTTTAGCGGGAACAAAGGGAAAATAGGTATTTTGGAGGGAAAATGGATGATTCCAAGGAGAGAAGATGTGTTTTGAGTGCTTCTGCAGCAATTTTAGCTGTCATTGTTGAGATGCGGAAGAGGCGGCGAAATAAACCAAAGAGACCAGGCCCTGGATCAAAATGAGGGTGGATCATGGGGCATATCACTACCTGTTAAAGGAGTTACGGCTGACTGCATGACAAGCCATCATACAAAAACTTCCTGCGAATGGATAAAACTGCATTCGAAGAACTTCTTGAAAAGGTTTCACCACCCATTACGAAGCAAGACACTCACTTGAGAGTTGCCATACCAGCCGCTTGTTAAAGTCACATGACCTCAGGTAGATCACATGACCCAAATCCTATTTCTGATTGGCTGAAGAGTTCGCAACATTTTTACAACATGCAACAAAGAATTGCATTGCATTTAATTTGCAACATTTTTACAACAATTTTACAACATGTTGTAAGACGCGTTTTGCTCTGTACACACTATGCAACATTTTTGCAACATTTGTTGCAACCGCAAATGTTGTAAAAATGTTGCTAATATTTTGCTAGTGTACACAGGCCTTTCAATTGAAAAAGCTCACGATTTCAACAAAAACAATTGTAATGCCTCTTGGGCCAACTACAAATCAAATTGCACGGGTCTAATGCAAGGGGTACAAACTACAAATCAAATTGCACGGGTCTAATGCAAGGGGTACAAACACCTGAAATCACTCAATATCGTCACACACATCCTCAAGGTTCACACAATCTTCACTACCTTCATCGTCTGACCCACCAAAATCTATAACATCATGGTCTACATTCTCCGGTACAGGCTCTTCATTCTGTAATAGTCTAGAGGCTCTCCACGCGGTGTGGATCGCTTGAGCGGTTATCTTACCCCACGACTCGCCAATGGTGCGCATGACCGCAAACCTTAATATGGCAGGAGACTGGCCATGTTCATCATTGTTTGCAATTTTCCATGCCTTCCACAGCCTGCGCATGTTACTTTTGAAGATCGTATTATCGTCAGGTCTAGAGGTTGTACAATCGAGTTACACCTCCCAGGAATCATGTGCACAAAACCGGGTGAATTTTCGATTGTCTGTTGGAAGTGGGCATTTCTGTGGGCTGGGAACATGTCCTCAATTAAGAGAAAGGGAAATGCATCCCCTGCAAAAGGCAGGAGGCAATCATTAACCCAGGCCAGAAGCATCCCAGTTAGCCCAACCTATCGGTGAACCTGTTACCCGGACATTTTCTGGAGCGTGAGCTTGTTAATGTTGCATAATCTTCTCCGTCTGCCCTTAAACTCCTAAAGAATACTCTGGCGGTCATCTTTCTCCCGTCGAAAGCAATGCCCAACGTTACAGTAACACCAAGCTTTGCGTTGCCGCGGGAAGTACGTACGTCTACCTGTTGGGCCCTTTTAGTACTGTATGTGTGTCTGGGAGCCATGTCCCATAGGGCAAAAGTCTCATTCACATTAACGATGAGATCAATTCCATTTTCTTCCACGGTACCGTTGTTGCTACGGACGTTTGTGAATACCAAATGACAGATGTGTAACTGAAAATAATCTACGAATCTATGTGAATAATGTCCCAGGATGCTGCAAATACTCTGCTGTCTCGGCCACTCTCTAATGTGGACAACACCAATCAAATTGTTGGCAACAATCATCTTGATCAGGATGTTCCAAGCATTCTGCCGCTCTCGGCCGCGAAGGGCGTGCCTCAACCAGAAGGATGTGTTTTAAATACCCAGCTTTTGGCGAGGATAGCTCGAACCCACTTGTAGGGAACGGTCAATCGAACCAGGACGGCACCATGTCCTCCAAGCGACCGGAGTCTGTGTTCGGTGACGAAGACGTCAACATGTTAGATGACTTTTATCGAGTCTCAGTAGCCTCCACTGAATTCAGCACAACCCTTTTCTGTGAACTCTTCTTCACCGCGGAGAATCCATTGCACCCTCACCGAGATTTTCGGCTCGGCAGCGCCCTCTCCGAGCCAGTTCTTGCACGTCAGCGAGACAAAATGGCGGATCGTGGGGTTTCCAGAGTGGATATCGATCAAAAAAGGTACCAAATATTTTGTCAAAACGATGCAAATTGCAGTTTGATATGATCGTTGCTCTGCCTAAGATACCGATGCATCAATCCTTGCGTCTTTTATTTTGATTCCTTTTCCAAGCGAGTCGTTTAAACTGTTCCCGTTGCCAAGATCACGGATGAATATTCACTCGAAACCAAAACCTTGCTTTGTGATGGTCGAAAAGCAGGCAATTTTACATGCAACTAGCAAATTACCCGAGGTGAGCACATTTTCAGGGCGAGCACATGTTGAGAGTGCAGCTGTAGGAGTGTTAGAGAGGAGATCAGGAATTCCAATGGTGTTGGGGGGTTTGCCTGTGGATCATTGAATCATGGACACCAACTATCGTTCTACGGCTGCGAGAAATAATGCCAGGAATCTTGTGATAAAATCTTGTAGCGAGTTGTCGGGGAGAATGTAGTGAGTTTTCGGGAAAATGTAGGGCGTTGTCGGGGAAAATGTAGCGAGTTGTCGGGGAAAATGTAGCGAGTTGTTGGGAAAAATGTAGCGAGTTGTCGGAAGCGAATTGTTGATGTAGCGAATTGTCGTGTTACCGTTGAGGGGATATTTGCAGCATGTGGATTTGTTGGTGACATTTCCTTCAAATGAAAAGGAAGTCTGCATCTGGTTAAAATGGTGGTGGCATGTTGATTTGTTAGAAACGTTGCTTTTGAATGAAATGTCTTGAGGGGGGGGGGGGATACATTTGTGATTTCAAAGTCTAAAAATGTTTCTTCGGGCGTGGGCACTTTACGCTGGCCTTGCATTTTTACCCACCTTGTTTCGATTTCTGGCAGAAACCCTGCATAGGCCTACGATACCGGTAGCTATCGGCTACCAATTTTGACATCAGTTGAAACGCATCTCTGGACTGATCAATGTGGTGGTGCAAAATGATGTGATATTGGTTAGGATATATACCATTGGGGACTTTTTCAACATTTACAGTCCTTGTCATCCGTGTACACATATGTACACGTATTCTATTGTCGGATGACTTTGACCTATTTTCGGACAGAGTCAAACTTCATTTTTGAGAGTTCTACCCTTATCCTGGCACAATCAATGAGTAGGCCAATCATATTTGCATCAATTCTGAGCAAAAATGCATCAAATAATGGAGCGAAAATGCAGAGTTTGGTCCGTCAGATTGTGCACCCAGTGGTGATCATGGTAAACAAATCGGTCATGCATGCATATGCCGGCCGAGTGTAAACATGACCTAGAAAGCATGTGTTTTTACTTTTCCAAGATCTCCACAGCTGTCAAATTTACGCTGTATATGTTAGGCTATCATTAATGAAAAAGAAGTTGGCAAATGACATTCATACCTCTTGATCTTTTAGCTAAATCAAATCATGAAGTGGGATCGCTGGGTGGCATGTGATGCATGCCACGATTTAGTAGCGACTGGTTGTATCTTCAATGTACGCGGTTTTAGATCGCAGGCAAAAAAGTGGAATTGGCGAATGGCAAATTGGCATGGCAAATTGGCTATTTCTCTTGGGGTACTTTAAATAAAGACGCGGAAATTTCAGGAACCATTCTTTCTTTTAGAGGGTGAGGGGGTTTCATCATCAAATAATGGCAGTGTGGCCTATATATCTATGGTACATGAAGATACTGTACTAAAAATGGGTCCATGAACTACAGGTTATTTCTTTTTATAATTTCAGCATCAAATGCGACAAATGTGATCAGTTGGGCTCACTTTTAGACCGATTAAAATGTCATAAGTAGGCTACCGTTCTATGGATGCAGCAAAGCCTTCCGTTGAAGTACAGACATGATGCACCACGAGGTGTTTTGTCAACGATGAACTGTTAACTTTACGCTTTGCCTTCAAAATATGTTGTAATTCTTCGGAGACTCAATTATGTTGGAAATAAACTGTAAATATTTTGTGAATATCGTTGAAAATGGTCATAGATTGAGGGTAATGAGAGGTTGTGATAGGTAATAAAAAGGTCATAAACTGGTTCTTTTTATGCCTACCATGCTTGAGGCTAGAGCAGTTGTTACCTTAGGGATCATGAGAGTCACCATAAAACACAAATGGTGATTGGAATGCCAGTTTTGTAGCAAATCTTTCAGTACAAGTCTTCCCTAATGAAGCATGTGAAAAAAATGAGTAGGCAAGAATCATTGGAGAAGAGTTATTGATTTGGAATAAATTCTATATTTTTTACTAAAAAGTTCGACTCTGCTCTTTTTGTGTCTCCTCCACCAGATCATGCATGAGGTGGGGTATTTCTTAGCCAGTACTGGTTGTGACTTTGTCCTTATACGTGTCGTATGATTGATTTGGATAATGATCACTCAGAATCTCTTTCCTTGCCATTTATAATAGTCATGGTATGGATGACTTCAAATGTGCTTTCATCCACACCGAAGGCTCACTGGTGGAGACAGGGGTAGAAAAACTTAACAAGTCGGGAGTCGATTTCTTATCTTTGTTAACACCATAACATGGGGTTTCCTGAAATAGCACAAACATGTGTCACAATCAGAAACAGTACATCATAACCATACTTGTAGTATACAAATTTTCCCAAAATTGTCTTCCCTACAACATGGTCTTACACAGAGAACTATAACCTACATCTTACTGTCACACAGATCATTGAAAACAGTCCTAAATATTCTCACAAACTTAGTACATGACAGAATGATATTGGTACTGTAAAATCGCGGGGAGACGTTACTCCTATACAAGGAGTGCATTCTCAACACATAGATGTACGCATCGCACGAGGCGCGCACTCATAGAAACTTCTGGCGAAGCATTCAAGACATCGGACTATCAAACCTCGATTTTGATGATTGTACACCTTTAACTATTCTGAATGACAGTGGGCTAGGGGTTTATATACATATTTTGCTTTTACCTGAATCTTGAAATCTCCCGATTTAAACCATAAAGGGCTACAAAAACCCACAAAAAATCAAAATGACTGAAGCGAATGTGACGTCATTGCAACTCACGGACGCGGAGTCGTCTCAGCGCGCGCGCGCAAGTAAGTTAGCGAGGGAACATGTCAAAAGTTGACGATAGGCAAATAAAGCTGGGAAAATAGGCGCAATATTCAAAACACTCATTATCACCTGTTGAAGGAAGGATCAGAATGGAAAGTCAAGAACCACCTCTGAGGGCTGCCAACTCGAAAATAACAACCACGCAGAGTTGGGTGCAAGGCTACCTCTTGGAACTTAGTTCACTGTGAGAGTTAAGTTGCCTTGATATGGAGAGATGATTACCAAATCCTTGGGATGGACCTCGCAGCCAGAGACTATGTCCAAGTGAGGACAGTCTCCTTCAAGAGTGAATTCCTCTTGGTCTCCAATATATGGCAGGACTGTTTCCATGGGGCTGTCGTAGAGGCACAGTGGAAGCATCTGTGCCCGTCACCTCCGTGGTCCCAGGTTTGATTACCAGTTGGTCCCGGTACTCATGTGATAAGAGAGTACGACTCTCTTCGACTACATATGTTTCCTCCGGGGTCTCCAGTTTCCTCCTACTTACATTACAATAGCCCAATATTGTTTATAGAGCAAATAATGTCCTAATTGACACTCGGCTCTCAATTCGATATTTTACCATTTCCTGGTAATGCAAGGACTGAACTTCAGTTGAGATCCCCAAAGGGACATCTTTCTAGACTTGAGGACAGCGTCTTTAAAATGTTCATAGCCAGATTGTATACCAGTGAAGTACGAGGGAGGGGAAGATAGAGGAGGGGTTTAGGGCAAGTACATGAAATCAAGGAGTGTTCTCACTGTATGCAAGAGGGTTGTCGCTGTTCGCGTCAACAGGGGCATGGGGCGGTTCCAATAAATGGCCGACATTAATGGCATTATTGTTACTTCTCATAGGTTCTTAAAGAAGCAGGACAAGACACAGGTAGACATGATAAGGACACTAGAGTCCCATTTTTTATACGGTTACACTGTACAAATAAAATGTATTTTCTATTTACAAAGTTCAAATTGGCTCCACGTATTTTTAAAATGTCCATTTTATATGGTGTTTGAGGAAGCCACGTTGAGGTCGTCCTTACATGATATACTCTAATCTCCCACTTACCTGTCCCATTTCCAAACCCTATCGCAAGTGACTAAGTCCGAATATTGCTAATTTTGGTTGGGGCAGAGCTCAATTTATGGAACAGCCTGGAGTAGTGACATGACAATGGACACTGTAAGGCTTTACGACAATCTTGCCTAGTCACGTAGTCGTTTACGTGTACTGCGGCTGGGCGACCGGGGCAATTAGGGTCACGGTTTCGTAACAGCTCAAGATCACTGTGGCGATTCGTTCACCATTTAACACACTGTATTTACACAATGGGAGCTACTACAACCGATCAATTGCCCAATGGAATAAGGGTGATTATAGAAGAGTCCTGGCTATTCTGCAGTTAAGCAGTGAAGTGGTCTAGGAACACCCACAAGGAGTCTTTAAACTGTGATCGGGCCTGATTGTTGATTTCATCACCTGTAGTTAAAAAGAGTGGCCTCGTCTTTGACATGGAAGGGTAAAGTCACTAGATTGGAACTGGGACGAAAGAACAGGGTGATCTACTGCCTGATAATGGGCATTAAAGAAAAAATTGAACAGAAGATTAACATTCTGATAAGGTTTTATTCATCATGAAAGTCAACATCAGCGTCATCAGGGTCAAACTCAAGCTCATCATTAACCTCTTCAAGTTCCCCATCTGCTGGATGCGGGATCACTGGGTCGTCATTCCCGTCCGGAAGAAGTCCACTTAGTCTCCACCCACTGACTATCACTTGGAATGCCACTCTTTCCCAGGCGAGACTGATCATACGTACTACTTCCTGGCGGGAAATCTGATCACAGTGTCCATCATCTTCGGTATGTCCAATCTTCCAGGCTTTCCACACCAATCTGAGATGACATTTAAAACTGCGATTTACAGTTAAGTCCAAAGGTTGCAAAATTGAAGTGCATCGTCCAGGAATGAACGAATCCTGTCCATTTTGCCGCGGAATTTCCTCCGTAAACAGATGATGTCTATGGGCAGGGTAGCGATCCAAGATGAGGAGAAAGGTTGCTCCGGCAATAAATGGCACAACAATGGCTTGCAACCATTCGATCAATGACTGATGTCTTGCCCAGCCATTCGGAGTACCTGTAACCTAAGATTAAAACGTTTCGTTTAGAAATAAAGAATAAATCGGTGCAATTCATGAAAATGTATGACTCATTCTCCGATTGTATTGTTGCTCAGCCAGCTGATAGCTTTGGGAAATGGTTTCAAAGATCAACGTACTGCAATGATTCTAAAAATAGAACAGGATTCGTAAAAAGACCATTAAACACGAGGAGCAGGCAGATCATAGAGCTAGCTCCATTGGCAGTTGAAGATGATATGGTCATCTAACAGCTAATAAACCAGGATTAGTTAATGAAAAGGTTTACTTACTCGCACGTTCTGGGGAGCATGGGCTCGCAGTTCTGCAATAACTTCGCCTTCAGCATCCAAGCCCCTAAAGTTGACCTCAGCTGGTAGTTTTCGTCCATCGCTGGAGACGGCCAAGGTTACCGTGCATCCAATCTTCCCGTTCCCTCTTGAGGATCTGATGTCGATCGAATGTGATCCTGTTGTAGCCATTGTGGTTTTCGGCACCATGTCAAAGTTGACAAATGTTTCATCCATGTTGATGATCACATGGAAATTTCCATTTTGGATGATTTGAGACGTTTCCCTACGATAGACGGCCGCTATTTCCATAGCGTTGTCGGGGAGGGTTCGCGTGTCCTTATTCTTTCTTCGATGGCTTATTCTTTTTCTGAAAGGAAAAGGAGACCACTTTTAGCTTTGAAAAACGTAGCTTACTCCCCCATTACTGTCCATTTCTTGGTCATTGGGCCCATTATTCCATTATGGCAGAACAAAAGTTGTGAGAGAACCCAACCCAAGTGAGATACCAATTTACGAAATGGCTTCGTTGTTTTTACCTTTCTTTGAATCGGGTCAGCCAGTGATCTGACGCTCGGAAATCCTGATTGCGAGGCCTTTGCGCTCTCGTCTGCTGCCTTTGTTCCTCCGTCAGATTAGTCCACCATTGTCTGTATTCTCTGGCTGCTTGTGACTGGAGATCGATCCCGGATACTGGAATTCCATGCTGGCGGCGTTGAATAAACCAGTCGTTGAGCTGATTTTCCATGTCTGCCCAAAACGCTGAAAAGGACAAACGGTAGGCCTATCAAGCAGACGGTGAAGGGATGAATCGGAGGGGGAGAAGAGTAGAGTATGCCTGAAATCTAAGAAGAGTCCCTGAATAATGTCGAACTATGGATAAAACCTCATTTCACAGTGAAAGCCTGAACTCACTGTCGCGCTTTTGCGCCGCGTTTTCACCGAGGCGCAGAAATCAATTGTTATTCATTAGGTGAACAAAGGATTCCCCGCCCGGCGGTGAAAATGCGGCGGAAAAACGCGTCAGTGAGTACAGGCCTTAATCTTATGGGCCTACTTCACTTAAAATTGTACATCTTTCGTAAATTCCTGACAAAAATGAGTTACCTTGTTCATCATTGCCATGCTGCCGAATCCTCCGCCGTCTCCTCTCAATTTGGGTGCACCTGTCGCGGCGTTCCGACATCTCTTCATACTGGTCTAGCCATCTTGAGAATGTCCTTGGATGGATGCGGTGATGTACGGCAAAAGAACGACAAGACCGGGCATGCGCAATGCCCATCGCATGGTGCAGCCTAAAAGTATCCACGTAGTCCAAACGCTGATTCAAGCTGTAGCCATGAAGATGTCTCCTTTCTTGGCCTTCGTTAGCCGCACCATTATTACCTCCGTCGTCACCACCATCACCATGCCCACCATTACCGCCACCATCACCGTCGTCACCGTTATCCATCGAATTCACGACCCAAAATCCAATGGCAAAGCAAAAAATCCAAAACAAACGCATCTCGTCGATTAACAAATCGAACCTCTGACAAAAACATCAATGAGTACACAAGAACTGTCCAACTTCTCTTATACTGTTTTGGAGAATACGTAATTGTTATGTCACTGATGTCATCCGTAACCTCACCCGATTAGGCCTAGTGTAATTCTTTGCCAGGCTCTGGGGTGTGACAAGGAAGTCGACAGAACAATTATAATATTGATCCAGGGCATTCTGTTTCCGACCATACCCCACCCCATTTTATTGGACTTAGGATTTTCTGATGATTTTCCGGGTTCAGGAATGGGACAGGTAAGTGGGAGATTAGAGTATTCGTGAAAAAAAACTTCAGCTGCTTTCAATTTGGAAACGACAGCAGACATAGCACTGGCAGACCGCATAATTTTGTTAGCTTCTGTTCCTCTTCATTCACCAGGGCCTGAAAATGACGATTGGTGATTCTAAGTTCATACAACAAATTATATTTTAATCTGAAGATGTTAAACAAGGTAAGGGTATTGGCGCGACTCATTTTTGGGAGCAAATTCACATGAAAAACTAGCTGAAACTGACCAGCTGCATATACATGTAGTGCATGTAGTATGGTCATGCAAATACCTTAATACTCGTTATGAAGCCTGTGCCAGCTCGGAGAGGTCGTTGGTCAACCTATTGGGGCCAACATACGCCCTATCACGAAAGTATATAATTAATCAAAGTACTCATCACATGTATTGCATTTCAGAATTTCAAGAAATGTATGATGTTGGCAAAATCGGTATGAAATTTACGAAAGAAAGTCATAATACTGTAGCGATTTTTACATCGGGGCTCTGTCACTTATATGACTTTCTGGGGGGGGAGGGGGATTATCCCAGGTCCTGATTTAGGAATTCCCCAGTTTTCATTGGTGCATCCCCATGGTACAGGACTGAATAGTCTACCGTGAGATGACCGTTTAATAGACATCGTTGTATAGAAACGGGGTGGCACGGCGGAATGTCGTCATTACACTACAAGTCGCCTGTCGTGTAGTGGGAAACGGAGCGAGAATAACGGCAGATATATACAATATCAATTTAATCAGGAAATCGCCATGATGGTCGTACAAGTGCGCTATACCAGAATGCAACGCACGCAAGCACACGAATGGTGTAAACGGGGAATTAGTCCCTATAGGAAAGTCCAAACCTGAAGACATCACACACCTCAACGCCCCAGACAAAGCTATACTATATAATTACTCAGTAAGGACAACTGCCCATAATTACTCATAATCTTAGCATGAAAAGTTAACTCAACACAGAGTAAATAAGATTGTTTCCAAGACAAAATCTCACTGACTTCACTGTCTCTAAAATTACTCACTATCATGACTGTCTCTAATAAAAACACAGAGTTCAGCTTCTACAAATCTAACTTTACCACAGGCTTACGAATCCGGATAGAGCGACGCACATCAGTCCCAGCGGGACTATTAGAATCAGTAGCGTACTCTCTGGAGAAGACACCGCAGGTGGCGCTTCTGCAGTTTCGCTATTCGCACAATTAGATGACACTTCAGAATTTGGAGGAACCACTCCTCCCGGTAGAGGTGTGGGCACAGCGACGGGCGAAGATGGCAATAGTCCTCAACTCTGGTCTGGCTTGACCTGTTTGAAGATCGGGTCGAAATTCTTCATATCGAGTCGTCTATCCTCTCCACGTACAGTACAGGAAGCGGGGCCTATTTTCTACTCAACGGCACCCGGCAAGTTTGGTGGACCAAATTTTGAATAGTTCTTGTTGTAGACACGGTCCCCAGAGGTAAAATCAGGAGGATTTGGCAAATGCTCCTGAGCTCTCGTACCTTTAATGTTTCTAGCCTGATTTTCTTGCATTTTCTGAACACGAGAGTCCAAAACATGAAGCAACCCTGCGCTTCAAGAGCAATTCACAAGGCGCAACACCAGTGGTGCTGTGAGGCGTAATGCGATAGTCAAATAAATAGCGTAGGAGCCTGTCCTCAACATATCCTGCCATTTTGTCAATTTTTCCTTGAACCCCCTCTCAGCTCTCTCAGATAGACCATTTGTGGCAGGGTGGTACGGTGCCCATGTCACGTAACGTATACCATTCCTGGCAAGGAACTCCTGGAACTCAGTTCCCATGAAAGCAGCAGCGTTATCAGCTACGATCATATCTGGCAAACCATGAACGCTGAACAACAGTCTCAGTCTAGAAATACATTGTAGTGATCTCTGCAATACTACCGCGCGTGACAAAAATCTCAAGCCATTGACTGTGAGCGTCAACGACAACCAAGTACATGTGTCTTTCTTTTGGGCCAGCATAGTCAATATGCAACCTTGACAAGGGTTTCCTCGGGTGTTCCCAAGGATGAAGAGATTGCTGATACGCAGATAATTTACGAGTAGACTGGCATACACCGCAGGCACTAACTCGGCGCTCAAGATCCTTGTCCATATTTGGCCACCACATGTAGCCACGAGCAAAATTCTTCATTTTCACAATTCCAGGATGAGTATAATGTAACTCCTCTGTTACAGCATCACGACCCTGTGGAGGTATAACAACACGACTCCCCCACAGAATACAACCATTCAAGACGGAAAGTTCAACCCTGCAATGAAAGTACGGTTTCATCGTCTCTGATTCAACCTTAAAATTCCAGCCTTTCAAGATACAGTTTCTAACACGAGCAAGCAGTTGATCTCGGTCAGTCCAGCGCCTAATGTCATCTGCAGTAACCTGAGTATAATTCAAATGTTTAAGTAACATGACTTGGTTCCCAACCATGGGACATGCAGCGACTTCCTCCTTGAGAGGAAAACGACTCAGACAGTCAGCATTTGGATTTTAGGACCGGGTTTGTACGCTTACTTATAGTCAAACGCAGCAAGGGTCAAACACCAACGAATGATGCGACCTGAAAACATAATAGGTACGGCTTTCCTCTCACCTAACAGTCCTAGTAACGGCTTATGATCCTTGCGAATTTCAAACGTTCTGCCAAATAAAACTTGGACAGTTTTCCAACCGCCCAGACAACAGCGAGGCCTTCCTTTTCAGTTTGAGAGTAGTTTTCTCTGCAGAGTTCAATGTACGTGACACGTAGTAGACTGGTTTCAAATCACCGCCGTTGGAAAACTGTTCCAACGCGGCTCCAAGTCCATAAGATTTAGCATCTGTCGTGAGCACCAACGGCTTCGACGGATCGTAATGCACTAACAAATCGTTAGAAACCAGCAAGCCCTTCGCGGCATTGAAAGCGGCATCCTCAGCAGGTCCCCACTTCCAAGGTATTTCCTTTTTCCCCAAATTATACAACGGCGACAGCACGTCTGCAGCACGGGGCAAGAAGCGATGATAGAAGTTGAGCATCCCGACGAACGTAGAGAGATCCTGCTTGTTATCCGTTGTTGGAAAAGCCCGTATGACTTTGACCTTGTCATCCAAGGGGTGGACCCCCTCTTAATCCAACTTATGACCGATAGCGTTAATCTCCGGTTTCATGAACGCGCATTTCGAACAATTCAGGCGCAATCCACGTTTCAGCACTAAGTTTCAAGATGCTCCTTATCCGTTTCAGCACAACGTTTCAAGAAGCTCCTTATCCGTCGGACCCGTAATAATGATATCATCGAGATACACTTCCATGAATGGAATACCACGCACGCAGTTCATTTTCCATGGCGCGCTGGAAAATGCTAACAGCAGAATGAACACCAAATTGTAGCCGCTTATATGCTAATAAGCCCTTGTGAGTATTGATAACCATCAGCTTTTGAGCTTGGAGTGATGATTTCAACTGATGGTAAGCATTTGACATATCAAGATTCGTGTAGGATTTACCCCTAGCCAACTTAGCGAACATATCCTCCGGGGTAGGCAGAGGACAGTGAGCCATGTCGCAATTCGGGTTCGACGCTTCCTTGAAATCAGCACAATGCGCAAATTTTTATCACCCGATTTCACTACAGGCACAATCGGACTAGCCCACTCACTGTGTAATCTATAGGTCTCATCACCCCCACAGACTCGAGACGACGCAATTTAGCCTCAACCATAGAAAGCCTCTGATACGGCAGAGGGCGCGCGCGCTTATTCACAGACTTGGCACCGGGCTTCAGTGGAATGTCGACTTCCACATCTTTCAGACAGCCCAACTCATCAAAGAACACATCAGCATACTTGTCACATAGAATTTTCACTTGTGAATCCCTATTTTCCTGCCTTGATGCCAACTTTCCAATCGAACTGAATGTAACGGAGCCAATTACGGCCTAGCAAAGAGGTACGGTAACCTCGCACAACTACCAAAGGCAACTTTTTGCGCTGGCCTTTGTGTTTCACGGTAACCATAGCCACACCAGCGAGATCAAGCACGCGCTTATTGTAATCATGTAATTTGATACTGGTGGGCAACAACTTATCACCAGGTTCGCGCATTTTCTTCCAAGTGGTCTCACAGTGACCACTGCACCGGTATCCAATTCGAATTTGAAATCAGAACCATTCACATCCATCCGGACAATGTACTTCCTATCATCATGATTACAATATATAACTGAGTACCGAGACTGAAAACCTCCGGAAATTCCGCCGAAATTTTCCACATCTCACTTGAATATTCCGCTCCCGGAAATCCAGTTTCCTCCTGCTCCTGGGTTCTGTACGTTTCAGAACCTGCCGATAACGTATGTTGCGATTTCAGTTTCGGAACCTTTCCATCCCTGCACGTTTTCGCGATGTGTCCTGGACGACCACAAACCCGGCATGTCGCATCCTCGAACTAACACTTATCAGCCAAGTGCGACGAAGAATCGCAACGATGTCAACGTTTCTGTCCCTGACCCCTGTGGTCAGTTTTAGCAGCAGCGGCACTCGGTTTTTCAACTTTATACTTATTCGGATCAAAACCCGGGGCTTTAGCCGTGAATACACATTTAAAACCACCTCGACCAACAGCATGAACTTCAGCACTGGACCTTGCATGGTTTACAGTAGTACCAGCAGCTTTACCACCATATATATCCGCACTCTCCTCATTAGAGAAAACAGTAGAAGCAATCTCGATTGCTTGAGCAAAAGTCAATTTCAGTCCCTCCTCAGCTTCTAGCAACTTTGTAACAGCAGGCATATTGTGAACTCGAGCAACAAGCTGATCCACGAGCATTTCGTCTAATGCATTACCGAATGTACAGTACTTTGTGGCATTTTTCAAGCGCACAGCATAGTCAGCCAAGGATTCATTATCCTGGCGTACAACCTACCTTAACCTTGATCTCTCGGCCCGGGCATTATGCTTGCCCCCGAAGTGCGTTGTAAGGGCCTTCGTGAGATCCTAGAACGATTTCTCAGCCGGTTTCGTCGGCGCAAGCAAGTCTTTGAGTGTCTGGTACTGGGCTGCGGACAGACCCATAACCAAAACATCGGCCTTCAGATCACCGTCAGTTTTATGCACTTCAAAGTAGCTTTGCAATCGTTCTTCATACGATTCAAAGTCTTCCTCCGCTTCCACAAACCTTGGTATTTGTTTAGATCCCATCCTCGTCGCCAGTGTCGTGTAGTGGGAAACGGAGCGAGAATAACGGCAGATATTAATAATAACAATTTAATCAAGAAATCGCCATGATGGTCGTACAAGTGCGCTATACAAGAATGCAACGCACGCAAGCACATGAATGGTGTAAACGGGGAATTAGTCCATATAGGAAAGTCTAAACCTGAAGACATCACATAGTCCCTTCTTCTTGGTTGATTATCGGGTGAAACTTGGCATGGACAGAGTCGCGCGAAAGCACGGCTATGTCGCGCCAGTTCAACTCGGGATCGTCCTTCTTTCTTAGTGGGTGGCGGGGTGAAACTTGGCATGAACAAAGTCGCGCTAAAGCACAGGTTATGTCGCGCCAGTTCAACTTGGGATCGTCCTTCTTTCTTAGTGGGTGGCGGGGTGAAACTTGGCATGAACAAAGTCGCGCTAAAGCACAGGTTATGTCGCGCCAGTTCAACTTGGGATCGTCCTTCTTTCCTAGTGGGTGGCGGGGTGTAA
The DNA here is from genome assembly GCF_910592395.1 of Lineus longissimus. Lineage (NCBI taxonomy): Eukaryota > Metazoa > Nemertea > Pilidiophora > Heteronemertea > Lineidae > Lineus > Lineus longissimus. The sequence continues at coordinate 12,418,337 of NC_088317.1, read as the reverse complement.
CTTGGCATGAACAAAGTCGCGCTAAAGCACAGGTTATGTCGCGCCAGTTCAACTTGGGATCGTCCTTTCTTCTTGGTGGGTGGCGTGGCGAAACTTGGAATGGAAAGAGTTGCGCCACGGAGATCGCCAAATAATGGCATGTAAGCTCAGTACCATAAGGATGTTTACCAACTATCGCCTTCGCAACGACAAGTGACTAAATCCGTGACTCGTGTCCTAACGTTAGACCGTTATGGCACGCCACAAAGCTTGTAGGTAATAAGATCAACGAAGTCAAATATGTACAAAATATCCCGAGATTTGTTTAATAGGCGCTCATGCGCACAATCGATATCATTGGTAACAAAGTATTATATATATATGTGTATGCGTATATATGTACATATATATAATTTTATATACATATATATATAATTTTGATGACTACGACGGCAGAACGGAAGAGGAGGCGACATGTAAGTTCAGATTTAAGTTAAACTAAAAGATAGAGACATTATGATAAACTCCTCATGAGTATCTTAAATCCTAAAAAGAGGACGGTTCATTCTTTCATAAATCAACGTATCAGCAATCCATGCTAAGCGAAGCAAGGAGTGGTCTGATTACGAAGCACTTGTAGAAATTTAGGTGTAATTTATTGAATTGTAAACAAATTTAATTATTTGACCGTGGTCTGAAATGCATTAGTCTGCCCGCGCTGACATAATGGGAAGCATGGGGCAGACAAGCGCACAGTAACACATAGGAATAGAAAAAGGAATCCCGAAATTGAGTGCCAATTCCGTAATTCAGACTAAAATTCCATGTATTATGTACATTCCTAATACTAAAGCATGGACTTACTCACAGGCAAGCCTGCGTGGTTCTCGCTTTAAATTTTTTTTTAGGATTTGAACCTTACAAGTGGAGTCCAAAATTGAAACTGCTAAACTGTCTACATTTTACACAAAAACATGACGTCACGACAGCGATTGACCAATAGGAATCGACGAAATTTGGATTCTGAGGACGTGGAATTCCGTCTAAAAATGTCTAAAATTTACATTTCAAACTCACAAATAGTTCTTTTACAAGTTGTCGCAAAGAAATCGTACACACGAGATAGAGTATGGATTCATCTATCCTGACGAGGAAGTTTATAGAAATTCGCTCACAAAGAATTATTTGTCAGACGAATGAAAAAAATCGAATTTCCCCGAAAAAATAATTTAAAGTTAATTCCCTTTTAAGAGGGCGGAAGTCTGAGACCACATTTGGTATTTTGATCGACAAAATATTTTTTTCACAAGGCAAGACTTGATAATTGCACATACGGTATAGAATAGAAACTTATCTACCGGGGAGGAAGTTTACGGAAATTCCTGCACAAATAATTATTTGAGAACCAATTTTTCACAGAAATTTGTAAGGAAAATATACCAAAATGGCGGTTTTGCGCCTTCATTCATGCAAAACGGGATCAATGTCACGCAAAGTATTTCTAACTAGAAATAATTATTTTGGCGGCTTTCTGCTAAAAATGACGTAGACGACCAAAAGTGATGATTCAACTACAAAATGTGAAAGATGCAGCCAAAATCCTCCATAAAGAATTATTTACAAACAGAATTTGTACTGATAATTGACCCGTAAACAATACGACAAAAACGGGTTACGCGGTTTCGCTAAACTCAGACGATATCTACATCAAGTTTACAATTTCTTGCATAAAATAATTATCTTACCGATTCGCTACTCGAATTTACATACCTGGGATAGAATAAGGTTTCATCTTTAAAATAATGAAGTTTCAAGAAGAAATGTTGGTTCAGAATTATTCTAGAGGGAAATTAGTATCGTAGTTCGGCCCAAAAAGTTGGTATAATTTTGCGCATAAAGACAGGGTGCGGAATGGCCGAACTCCGAAATGTTGGTTCAGAATTATTCTAGAGGGAAATTAGTATCGTAGTTCGACCCAAAAAGTTGGTATAATTTTGCGCATAAAGACAGGGTGCGGAATGGCCGAACTCCGAAATCAAAGTCGCAATAAAACGCTTCTAGAACCAACATAGATTCGTTTCCTTCCGAATTTTAACTCAAAACGTGAGAAACGCGGATAGAAATACATAAAGCTAGGTTTTAGAGAGTTTAAACGGTTATATATTCGCCACACGACGACTCGGGACCGGTGTTACACTAGAAAAATGTGGTCGTAGACCACGTGATGGCGGACCGAAAATAGCAGACGACGGAAAACGCCATGCGAATTCAAAGGTTTCGCAAATAATTCTGACATGAGTATCAAGAATGAGATTGCTCGATTAAATGGAATGTATATCTAATTTTGAGATTCTAAAATTGTAAAACAATTCACAAAGTCAAAAGAACCACGTGAACTCGGAATCTGGGTGCGAAACCTGGTGTCGTCACCCAACAGGCATACGCCATGTGCGGATACGAGATCAAAGTCGCTCTGTAAGAAAGTTCACTAACTGGTCAAAATGCGTCGATTTTCACGGATAAAAATGTCACACGAGATAAGAGGTTGGATTTGCGAAGGGTGTTACCCAAGATCACTTTTACCAAGCTACATGAAAATTGACAGAGGTGAGAGTCAGCTCTGAGTGATTTCTTAGCATAGGAAAAATTGCAGGGAGACGTCAGCGCCATGTTGGCTGTTCGACGAAAACTGTGAAGGTGGCATCCCAAAAGAAACTTAAATAAAATTCGGCAAATATGGTCTAACACCACGACTTAATCGTTAAATGATATAAAAATGCCGATAGATTATGAATTTTGAGGGATGAGATAAGCGGAACTTGATAGATTGATGAAAATATACTTCGAAGTCGACTCTGACATCTGTCAAGACGCACGTAGAATAACATGTTTAGACACAGTATATCATGTACACGGCAAACTACATACAGGTGTACACAAAACTTTGAGTGCGCAAAGCACTACGGTGCACAGGGAATTCGAATAGGGGAGGGGTTGTGATTTTGACTTAAATGGTGGTAATACAAATCTGACATACAAGGTTCCAGTCAGATTGAATTACAAAACACATAGCAAGATCTAGAAGTATTCCACAAAATTTACTTAAATAGGTGACCTATTCTACTGAGTCGAAAATCAGAGGGGGCCATAAAAGATGATAAAAGTAACATGTTTCTACCTAAGTTTCTCAACACAGGTTTCTAGGAAAGATGGAAGAGGGCCAGGGTGTTTAATGGAGGGCCCACAAGAGATCGATACAAAAGATGGGGAAATATTGTCCAGGTTAGCATTATCTTGCTAACATAGCTGCGCTGCCTCATTACTCCATGCATGAAGGGACAATCGGCGAACATTTTTGTTCTCGAAGAAAAAATGTATATGCCATACCGGCAACTGAGACAGTTCAAATGACTCATTGGGAAAATATTTCAGAATAAAAGACGCACGAATTGATGCATCGGTATCTTAGGCAGAGAAACGATCATATCAAACTGCGATTTGCATCGTTTTGACAAGATATTTGGTGCCTTTTTTGATCGATATCCTCACTGAAAAACCGCACGATCCGCCATTTTGTCTCGTCGAAGTGTGAAAACTGGCTCGGAGAGGGCACTGCCGAGCCGTTATTTTCCGCTTTGATTAGTGATGAGAAAGCCCCCGTTCGAAACCGTTATCATGGCAAAAGTCACCCAACGAGCCAAGGTCTCGTTAGGGAGTTTTTCCCAAATGAACGCGATGATGACATGCCCCATTAACAGGATGTAACATCTATTTTAAAATGCGTTTCCAAAGTGAATGCATGAGGACAACCCATCTGTGTCGTATATCACTGGAAACACCCGATTCCCCTGATTCTGCAGGATGTTAAATCGGGCATTTTATTTCTTTAAATAAATCATAAGCGTCGCATTTTCTCCTAGCTCTGTTCACCATCCCAAATGGCAATATCGCCAATTTGGCCGGACAATCACGAAAAACCCCAAATATTATACATTTCCTCCTGAATAATTCTTACAGGGACCATTCTCCCATGAAAGACAGTTGCTTACGCTACACAAAAAAAAAATCGAGGGTCAACCATTGAACTTTTGAGATGTTGAATTTTGCACAAATCAGCAAAAAACGCACCAACTGACACTGGACGGCATTTCAACACGGGGCCGACGCACATCCCAAGTTCAGTGTACACATACGTCGGCAACAACAGTATAAATGCATAGTTTCTTGTTAGTCGCCTATTGAGTAGCGCTCTAGGTTTCAGAAACTCAAAAAAAACACATGTATTTGCCAAAACAACGGCTGAATCAACGCTGACATACTGTAAGGACCGAGAAATCAATGATTTTAGGAACTACGGTTAGGGCTTGGCCGCGCATGAATAACAAAAAAAACTCCCTAATGAGACCCAAACCCGTATACAACTTAGCAGCCATTTCTGGCAGCACATGCGCAGTCCATGTTGCCGCCAATCCTGACGCCACAATACGTCATTGAAGGGAGCGTCTCTCCACCGCAGGTGACGTCACGGGTTAACCCTTACGTCAACAAATCCATTGGTGACGTTGCGACACGTCAGGATAATGCAACGGTAAAGTTGTTTTTTTTATTCATGCGCACCCCCCCCCCCTCCCCCTCACCGTAGTTCCTAAAATCATTGATTTCTCGGTCCTCACAGTATGTCAGTGTTGATTCAGCAGTTGTTTTGGCAAAGACATGTTTTTGGGGATTTTCTGAAACCTAGAGCGCTACTCAATAGGCGGCTAACAAGAAACTACGCATTAACTGTTGTTGCCGACGTATGTGTACACTGAACTTGGGAACTTCGGCCCCGTGTTGAAATGCCGTCCAGTGCCAGTTGGTGCGTTTTTCGCTGATTTGTGCAAAATTCAACATATCTCAAAAGTTCAATGGTTGACCCTCGTTTTTTTTTTATTTTTGTTTAGCGTAACCAACTGTCTTTCATGGAAGAATGGTCACAGTAAGAATTATTCAGGGAGAAATGTACAATATTTGGGTTTTTTCGTGATTGTCCGGCCCAATTGGCAATATTGCCATTTTGGATGGTGAACAGAGCTAGGAGCAAATGCGACGCTTATGATTTATTTTAAGAAACAAAATGCCCGATTTAACATCCTGCAGAATCAGGAGAATTGTGCGTTTCCAGTGTTATACGATACAAATGGGTTGTCCTCATGCATTCACTTTGGAAACGCATATTAAAATAGATGTTACGTCCTGTTAATGGGGCACGTCATCATCGCGTACATTTGGGAAAAAACCCTGACGAGACCAAAGAAACAGTAGGCCACGATGAAGCTAGAATATTTCACCAATGCACAATGTGTCACCATACTCAAAGAGTTAAGAAATGTTCGGAAATTCTACGACCGAGCCCTTGAACTCACGTTTGACGTTCCGAAGCTTGCTAAGTTTGATTCTGCTGGCTGGAGATTTTAATTCAACCATAAACCCTTTGCTGGAGCGAAAGAGTAAAAAGGAAACCCACCTGCCCTCCAGTGTGGCACAGCTCTGGACCATCTAAGCGTATGTAAGAGCTGTAAAAGGTTTGGGTAGGGGAAACTCTTTTTGACCTAGCTCTGCAGGAACATGTAATGCATTTTTTCCAGCATATTACCATTCAAAAATGAAGCTATTCCTATCAGATAGATCATCAAATCCATAATCAGCAGGAATTTTGAATATCAAGGTCACCAGAGGTCAAACTATTGAGAAGGAGATATTGAAGCCAAAGCTGATGACTTTAGATGTGATTCCCAAAAAAATGTGCCGAACTGACCACTTATTCTTGCAAAGCCGGCTGCTCCCCGACTAGATGTAGCTGCATGAAGTTGGAATCAATAGGACGTTGTACTAGTGCCTGCTTTTGTGGTAGATTGTGCCAAAAGGGTGATACTGACTAGAAACATGTCTCAGGTATACATTGAACAATGGTAGACTACTTGCACCATATGAAAAAACTAGCAGAATTGGTTCCAGATGTATTTCTCGGTTGGAAATATTTGATTAATTAAAACTTTGATGGGCTGAAATCTGAAAATGTTGAGTCTAGTTTCTTCACCAGCAATCAGACAAAAACGGGGGAGGGGGAGGGGCATGGGGTCACATTAACAGGTGAAGATGTTAATACATTCTGGATGCTACCCTTACTGATCTTGGTGTATTCCACGACCTCTAAAATGTAGGGATAGACACAAGAATTCCAACTCTAGGGTGACATTTTATGTCAAGTAATGACATTTTAGGATATTGGTGGCCATCTTGGAAAAAGGGTAATTTTGCTACCCCCACTACTCCCTCCCTAAATGACCTACCATGCTCAAACTTTTCAGAAAACTGTCTGATAATGTCTTCTTACTATTCAATGCCAATGAAATATTATATTAATACAAAATACCAAGATTTGGGGGTAATTTGAAAAAAGGGTCTTATTTTGGGGAAGGGGGTCTTTCACACTTTTTGACCCCCTGCTAACCCCCATGGAAATATTTTGAAACACTGTCACATTTCAACATGTAGAGGATATCAAATGCTATCATTTGAGTGGTAAACAGTGGTTCTGGTATAAAAATTGAGTGCGTAATGGGCAATATTGTTTCCCCTACCCCTAAAATTTCAGATTTTTCGGAAATTTTGGTTTTGGTAAAAAAAGGGTTAAAAAACCGAATTTTTGGGAAAAAAAAGATGTCATCCTACCTGGTCATATGGCCCAACCATGACCAGTCCAACCATGGTGGATGACATGCTCTACTATGAAGTGATTTTTAAATCCTTATAGAGAGCACTTTTTCATTTCTGCCTCTCTACTAAAGGGCGTTGCAAAAATGACGGGCCCAAGAAACTAATTATCAATTAATGGAATTAAGGAATGTACTTTCATTAGATTTATTTATTGATTCTGAAAGGTTACAGTATGAGGAAGGTTTTGAAACAATCATCTTTCCCATTACACTCATATTCGGCAAAATTTCTAAAATCGACCGAGAATTACCAAATTCAAACCAAAACGGGGATCTGATAATCAGTGGATAGTACTATAATATTTACTTATGTTCCTTATGGAAAGCATGGGAAATTTGGCATGCTCATGAGGAATTAAGGACACTGTGATCTGATTTCCCGCCAGGAAGCAGTCCGTATGATCAGTCTCGGTTGGGAAAAATTGGCCGAACGAGTGATCGACAGTAGATGGTGGCTGAGCTGGCTTCTTCTTGACGGAAATGTGGGTGCAGTGATCCCACCTCCATCAAATGACGAACTGATAGAGGATGATGATGATAATGAGTTGATGTTTGGCTCTTAAATAGGGTATTGGCTCTTGGCTCTTGGCTCTTAGTATAGGGTGTCCCACTATCAGACCATCTTAACAGTTTATCACTGCACTTAGCCAGACAAATCGATTGGATAACCCTGTATTATTGGCCCACACTCGTCAGCCTACAGTCATCAATAGCATAAAAAAAGCGCCACATATTAATTCTGCCGCCAGCAGCAAATTTGTTCGTTTTCTTTAATTCCTCTTGATATTTTTCTTTAAGTCTCTTGATCTTCTTCTGACACTGCAAATAACTCCTCTTGATTCCGCAGAGTTTCAGCTTAATTGCCACCCTGTCATATACCTTTGAGTTGTGTTTTGCTCCATCTAGAGCCCTCTGTATACTGTCCTCTCCCCAAATCTCAATTAGCATGAGCGTCTCCTGGTCTCCCCACGAACTGCCGCGATCATCAGGCATTTCTTCATATGAATCAAAAAAAAAATTACGATATAATCACACAAAATATATCTTCTTAACACTTCCTGCAGGCAAATTTAACGCGGAATATTTCGTGAATAGTACAGGACTCTCTTCCAGCGAATGACATCACGCGCGAGTGCCGTGCGCAAACATGCTCCGGAGCGGTTCGTTTTCACACGATGAATAAACCCTCCTACACCGGCCTACACCGACCCACACCGACCCGAGACTGACGATCGGATCCCGCCTCGGACCAGGAGGGTTCAAAAGGGTTGTATCGTTTTCACAAGAGGAAAATTAAACCGGCTAGTACATGATCTAGTCTCCATCCGGCTTGAACCCTCACCGTGTTTATAATGCACTAGAGTCACGCTTTTGCCCGGTTACATACCGATTACTTCATAGAGTTCAGGACACTTTGGTGGTCATCTCAGTGCTAGGACACCGACTGTATTATCTATTTAACCCGGACATTACTATTTTGACCATACTCCCACCCCATTTTTCTAAACATTGGTCTTAGAAATAATATTTATGGGTTCGGTAGTGGGACAGGTAAATGGAAGAATAGAGTATGTAGAATATATCTAGGCTGATGTTCTATACATAAAAATACAGCACCGTAAAAACTATGCAAATGAGATCGGGAACAGCCAGGGCCCCCATCAGAAAGCATGTGCTACTCCTCTGTTGCGCTTCTTGGTCATAATGATCAAGCTCATGATATTACCAAAACTACCCAGAGGTAATATACAATAACCGGGAGAGATCACTTGAAGACTTTCTCTGTCTTCTCAAGATGTCTTTTAGAATACGATCAGACTCGGTGAAGTTTCCAAAAGATGTCACATTTCGATCAAATGTTTGGCAAAGAGTTATTGTTTGCCATGTCAACAGTAACTAATGACGATGTCAATCATACCACCCTGAGTGTATTTAAACCACACGAGCGAGTGATCATTCATTCATCGTGTGTGCGCCGAGGGGTGCAGAGCTTCGCTACGCTTTGTTAGTAAGTATCGCCGTATTTTGTACACCTCATGTACACTGTACAGGCGCTACACTGTGTTTTGATGGTGTAACGAGTCTCGCAGCAGATGGAAGTCATTCTTGGCTGGCCATGAGGCGATAAAAAATTTACGAGTGAGGGTCGTTATATTGTAGTAGAGTCTCGAAGTTTATAGACCACATTCGTGATTGGCCATTGGGCGATGGATTGGCCAATGTGGTGTGATAGTGTATTAATGTTGTACAGATAAGAGATAGATTTCGGTGTAAGGCTTCCATATCTGCAAAGGCGCAGTTGGTGTCGCAGTTCAGTGTTGTCATTTCTGGCTGCCCATTGGGTTATTGAAAGTACGTGCGTAACAGACGACATTGTTTGACAAATATAAATTCCCATTTTGATAGAGATCATGCGATATTCCAGCTGAAGACATGTTTTAGAAATGTACAGGGTGCACGTGCTGTGTCAGTGCGTATACAGAACACTGTTGGATAAAAAGAATCAAAAATAAAAATAAAAATAAATAAAGTCGTGCCGTGCAGCGTATAAATCAGATTTTGAGTGCATGCCGCAAAGAATGCTATCGTGTGGAGTAAATCATCAAATGCGTAAAACTAAGCCATTTGTGCCAGTTTGTCTTGGTAGTTGATAAAACTTGGAATCAGTGAAACCATGTAACCTGTGCTAAACCATGGAATCAGTCCTAAAAATGCATAAAAACATGAAATAATGCCATTGTAACCTAAGGTGGTTACGAATCAATATTTGGAGCTTATTTTTACATGATCAGATCGGAATTTGACGGTAGTTTAGAAATCAGTCGCATTTCCGATTCAACAATCTATATTTTTGAACAACCCTGTCATACCTCGCCTCCAGTGTACATTACTGATCTCCCAAATATGGGCATGTACGTCACGTTACGCCCACTACACACCCATAATATGCACTAATCAGCGCTCCGCTTACTACGCCACCACACGGGGCCTAATTGAACTACAGAGCGGTGTGATCATACAGGGTGATACAGAGAAGATTGACTACACCATGCAGTACCGGCTGGCACTTATCCGTACATAATCTGAAGCATGACAAGAAACGTATAAGAAGATTTATTACCGAATGTTTTAGCCGGGTTTGGAGATGAAAAATGAGAACGAATTCCTTCACGGTGAGCGATTTCATGTACACATCGGGATGTAGAGATATTTTCGTGACGTCACCAGTTCTAAGCGGACACATTTTTTAGTGATTCCCGAGTGCATGTTTGTCCTATCTACCAAGCTTAATCAGAGCATCATATATACAAAATGATTCTTCTAATAAAAACGTTTTATTTTAGTATATGGAATACAAAACAATCACAAAACCTTTCTTTTGCTTTCATTGAAAAGAAATCATTAGATATTTGCAATTGCGGCCCGTCATGAATATTAGTTTATTTTTTAACGACAACAACGCATTTCAAATGCATTCCATGATGACGTCATCCTCCACAAAAAGGTGGTTTCTGGAACTACTGGCAAATTGCTATTAATAAAGTCAGCTGGGACGAGATTGGCAGTTGGAAGGGTATAAATTGTGGAAGGAACGCACCCGATTTCACGCGGTACTTGCACAGTGATTCCACGGTTTAGTACTGACTATTCCATGGTTTAGCACAGGTTACATGGTTTCACTGATTCCAAGTTTTATCAACTGCCGTTCATGCCCCAGTTCATTCGTATCAATGTGTTATACTGAGGAATATAAAGCAATCATATTGGATATTAAATGCGACTAGCAATTCCCCGTGCTCCGCTAGTATACTGGGATATAAACGTATATACATCTTAATATGCCAGGGGTAAGGGATATGCTGCGATATAAATGTGCGTATATTTGAAGTATATACCATCTCAGTATATCCCAGTATATTTTGATTATAAAACATATCACAGCTAGAATACTGCAGTAACAAAATTAACTCAGTATTCCAACCCATTTCTTGCAGTGTTAATGAGGTGGTATACAGGGTGCATTCTTCGAAACTGCAGCTGTACACATAACCGCTTCTGGTCAGCTCGGCCGTAACAAAAAAACTTCTTTCTCCAAGTGAATAATGTATACACATGTACTAAGGCGTATGGCCAAATTAACATGGTAGGATTTGACCAACTGACGTTCCCCAAGCTCGCGCAGGGGACATACTTCACAGCGCCTTCACCTATCCACTTAAATGAACCGAATGGTCGGCTTTTTATTGCAGCATGTTTGTTCCTCCTCTGGTTTATCATTTAACTATTTTTCTAAACGTGTTTGACACTTTTCCAATTTTGTTTCAGCTATTAGATAGTAGAAAAACGCACTGTTCGTTATTTCTAGTATGCACAAATCCTGGCGCGAAATACCTTTTCCGCCACGTGAGTGCACGCTGAGATCCAAGTTCACGTCACCTCGCTATTACGACGGAACGTCATTTCCATTTATCGTCGCAAATGCGGAGTAATCAAGCGCAATCAGCGTGACGTCGGAAAAATCAACACCAACACGTCACAGGGTAGATCCATGGCGCCAGGAAACGCCTTACTAGGGTCTCACTAGCCAGTGCAATGGCCGGGCCTACCTGGCTCCACAAATGGCGCGACGTCATTTCATGCATACCCCTGTTCAAGTGGCTGTCGACCTTGCAGTATATCACTCTCACACATAAACCTATACATTTCTGAATAGCTTGTCGCTTCTAGAATACATCTGGCCAGCTTTCATTGTTATCAAGTAATTCAGTCATGAGAACATGGGGGGCAGAACAATACATGAGACACCCTGTACATCGATGAAAATTTTGAAAATTTCACCTTGCCGCCTTATAACTTGACAATTATAAACATGGATGGTGAAATAATATTTTTATAAACTTCTACTTATCACCTTGAGAAAGCCAACTAATAACAATTTTAAATTTTGATACCAAAATAGGGTGCCGTTGCGGCTTTTCTTTGAGCATTTTGACCGCGAAATCTCACCTTGAGAACATGTGCACTCTGACAGGAACCAGTTCATGTCAACATCCGATTGAGCTATAAATAGCATGCGAGGCCTGGTCACTGCGGACGTGCACAGAAGAAGCTGATATTTTCCTCAAATAATCGTCAGAGCTACCTTTTCACAAAATACCTAGGACACCGACATTTGAACATGCGGCAATAGCGATATGATAGGCTTATCTGTATCCATGGTAATCGCCTGCTGGCTCCACAAATGGCGCGACGTTATTTCATGCATACCCCTGTTCAAGTGGCTGTCGACCTTGCAGTATATCACTCTCACACATAAACCTATACATTTCTGAATAGCTTGTCGGTTCTAGAATATATCTGGCCAGCTTTCATTGTTATCAAGTAATTCAGTCATGAGAACATGGGGGCAGCACAATACATGAGACACCCTGTACATCGATGAAAATTTTGAAAATTTCACCTTGCCGCCTTATAACTTGACAATTAACATGGATGGTGAAATAATATTTTTATAAACTTCTACTTATCACCTTGAGAAAGCCAAATAATAACAATTTTAAATTTTGATACCAAAATAGGGTGCCGTTGCGGCTTTTCTTTGAGCATTTTGACCGCGAAGTCTCACCTTGAGAACATGTGCACTCTGACAGGAACCAGTTCATGTCAACATCCGATTGAGCTATAAATAGCATGCGAGGCCTGGTCACTGCGGACGTGCACAGAAGAAGCTGATATTTTCCTCAAATAATCGTCAGAGCTACCTCTTCACAAAATACCCAGGACACCGACATTTGAACATGCAGCAATAGCGATATGATAGGCTTATCTGTATCCATGGTAATCGCCTGCTGGCTCCACAAATGGCGAGACGTCATTTCATGCATACCCCTGTTCAAGTGGCTGTCGACCTTGCAGTATATCACTCTCACACATAAACCTATACATTTCTGAATAGCTTGTCGCTTGTAAAATACATCTGGCCAGCTTTCATTGTTATCAAGTAATTCAGTCATGAGAACATGGGGGCAGCACAATACATGAGACACCCTGTACATCGATGAAAATTTTGAAAATTTCACCTTGCCGCCTTATAACTTGACAATTAACATGGATGGTGAAATAATATTTTTATAAACTTCTACTTGTCACCTTGAGAAAGCCAAATAATAACAATTTTAAATTTTGATACCAAAATAGGGTGCCGTTGCGGCTTTTCTTTGAGCATTTTGACCGCGAAGTCTCACCTTGAGAACATGTGCACTCTGACAGGAACCAGTTCATGTCAACATCCCATTGTCAACATCCCATTAAATAGCATGCGAGGCCTGGTCACTGCGGATGTGCACAGACGAAGCTGATATTTTGTAGGTCTTGGTTTTGTAGGTCTTGGTTTTGTAGGTGGGGGTCTTGGTTTTGTAGGTCTTGGGTCTTGGGTCTTGGTTTTGTAGACACCCACACGGGTGTCTTCAAAACCAAGACCTACAAAACCAAGATCTACAAAACCAAGACCCATCAACAAACCTACTCCAAACTAGTACCTAGTACCATAGTACCTGCCCAAGAAGTAATTACATTGTTCTTTTTTTTCATTCACCCTAACCCTTTAGAAAGCTAGGCTATATTATCACGAATACCCTCGAGAGGACTATTTAAGGTATTTTAGCTTTTGTATTATATCCTTACCCCGAGATCCTTATTTTCTTGGAAAAGCTTAACCAGTGTTAAATGTTCAGAACAGAATCTGAGTACAAAGCATCAAAGAGCTTGTTTATATAGGAGCTTCTGTTTTATTGATATAATTGCAACTTCCTGCTGAAAAAAGGAGAGATGTAGATGGGGTCTTGGTTTTGTAGATGGGGGTCTTGGTTTTGTAGGTCTTGGTTTTGTAGGTGGGGGTCTTGGTTTTGTAGGTCTTGGTTTTGTAGGTCTTGGTTTTGTAGGTCTTGGTTTTGTAGGTCTTGGGTCTTGGGTCTTGGGTCTTGGGTCTTGGGTCTTGGGTCTTGGTTTTGTAGACACACCTAAGTTGTGAAGATTGCTGCATGGGCTGTGTTGTGTAGCATGTACACCAGAATCGACAGATGTGATGACAAGCTCTTCGCTCGAAGTGTTCTGTAAAGTGACTTTTAAAAAATGCAAAAATAGATGGCAGACTGTCCGCTATCAGTGTGGAGAGTCGGACAGTGTCAAAAAGTCATTGTCCACTATGGTTACAATAGCGCTAGCAGAAGACAATAACAAATTTGATAAACTCCTGTTCTATGGCACTCGACGTGGATTTCCTGGTAGACATTTCTAGATGACAACTTGAAGACATCTGTTAGTTGGTTTATTTTGTTGTAGCTGTCTTGAATAAGTAGAAAAAGCAGTATTTTTTAGACCTATGCCTAAATCGGGGTAAAAAATGCGCTTATTTCTCCCAAATCTGTCTGGTGATTGCCCATAAGTCCGAAGGCCAACAAAGGAAAAATCCCATTTTAAAAAAGACCCATAATACCGAAGGTCCATAAGTCCGAAAGTAATGAAAAAGGGTCCACAAGTCCGCATTTCCAACTCATTCGATTTAGAGACACCAAATCCTGAAATTGAAATATTACTTGTAAGTGATTTATTTAGGCGTAATTGGAATCTCCTGTTTAAATGTTGAATGTTGAAATTATGTAATACCGCCTTTAAGTTAAAGGAGCACTGTAGTCATCCACAATTAAGTGCGCTGAATTTACCAGCGTAGAGGGAGCCACATATCCAGGGATGATTGCAACGAGGTGTTAGACTGGTATTCTGCTGTTCCAACACTTATCTGGGTCACATGCATTGCCCTCCACCCGAGACCAAACTCCATTAGTGTTTGTTCACCAAACCACAGCTAGCTCGCTAGTTCAGGAAACAAACTCCACTAGAGCGATTACTGCCCCTTTAAATTTGATATTTTAGCAGAGGGACTTATCTTTTTAGGAATCCGAACACCAACATGGTCATGAAGAAGACCTAATTCGAATAAGTCAAATAGTTAAGGCGATGAAGGAAGAAGTAAGCAATGACAATTCCAAGCCAATCAAGCGCATTTACGATGAAAAGTTGACAATCATGGCCATTCAAGATCAAAGAGCATTTCCAGCATTCGAGGCAGTACGGACGTCGTTGTTCCGTGTGAGCTCGGAGATGGTACCACCAATTCCACATGATATCGATGAAGTCTTCATAGAAGGGGAGCGGAGAAGCACGTGGAACGGCGAACGATTCTTGAGCCATGTTGACAACGAGTGGGGAATTCTGATTTATGCGACCGATGGTAATTACCGAAAGCTGCAGAGATGTCGCACTATCTATTTAGATGGGACATTTAAGAGTTGTTCGCAGCCCTACAAGCAACTTGTGACCATTCACGGAATGTACCATGGCAGGGTTCTTCCTTTGGTTTGGTGCTTTTTAACAGGGAAGACAGTCGGCCAATACGTACAACTGCATCACGTAAAACGGAAGGTCCGCGGGGTGGTATACACCAACGCCTAGCCCGCAGTTGGTTATTACTGATTTCGAGCACAGTCTACTTCTCGCCTTGGAAACGGAATTTCGCAATGCACAGTTACGAGCATGACATTTCCACTTCTGCCAGAGTCTTTGGCGTAGAATACAGAATATTGGATTGGCTGTTCAGTACCGTCGGGTTGAGAGATTAAAGAAGAATATTCGGAAAGTTATGGCATTAGGACACTTACCACTAGCAGTTGTCCGCCAGAACTTTCAGATGTTGGTCGGGAGAAATTCAACCAGACGCATCATCAACCATTTTCTAGCTCTGCAAGACTTCCTAGACTACGCAGAAAGAAACTATATCGATGGAAACTTCCCTCCAGCATTGTGGAACGTCTTCAATCGAGACAGCGACACATGCACAAAAAATCACATGGAAGGTACTTGCATTATTGTAAAACATTGGATTTTTACTTGTAAAGGAACAATAAGCGCAAGGAAACTCAAGTCCACGTACCTGGATAGCGTTTCACAATCGATGGAACAACAAGATTGGAAGGGGACATCGAACCCTCTGGTACTTCATTCGCAAGATGAATGACGAGCAGGTCGTCATGGAATCAGCAGCCGATGCCGGCGAGGATCCCCGTGGACTAGATTGGAGAGACGCATAAGGCAATGATGGTGTACGTAACATCGGTGAGGACTTGAATGCAATTGTCTATACGGTGAAGGAGTTCACTGTCTGAAGTCGGGAACAACATTCCGCAAGATGCGCAAAATACCAATGGAAGGTCATGGAACGGTGTTCAACGTGAGCTGAGCAGGGAATTCCCTTCTGTCCGCTTGGTTTGCGTGAAAATGCGCTACGCATTATATAGATTATTTCTTTTTCTTTTTAACCAGGGAGGTTTTGAAATTTCGTGGATGTAAGCACGCACACGGAAAACGGATATGGAAATATGTGCACAAGGATAGTCAAGAGTCAATTCACACCAGCACAATGCACATGGTGTGCGCATAAAATCTTGTGTTTTTTTCTTGCGCCGCTGTTTCCCAACAAATTTTTTTATGCGCGGACCCATGCGCAATTGACAAGTATTAATTGGCCCTATGTTGTCTATGCGTAATTCGGTGATACATGATTAACAAGACACGTACAGTTAGTTTACTTTTAATTCTGTTTTCGCACAGTAAGTTTACCTTAATTATGTTTTCTGTTACTGCGACAGTAATTGTGATTTGTTAAAACAAGTGAATAAATAAATAAATGACAAAAATATCCTTTTAGTATCTAGGCACGTGTTGTGTTAATTTTTCTACCGTTTCAGACGCCGTCGTATGCATTATTTGGGACTTATATTGACCTTTTAACACGTTTGGCGCCAAACGACGTAGATCTACATCGCCTTAAAAGGAATAGACATTTTGAGCCATAAAAAATCATGAAAATAAGCTTCAAATACATTGAAACTACACCACCTACATTTCTCGTCAGTTGTTCAAACTGACACTGGCGATAGGGACTTGGGCGCTCTGTCGGAAAAACTCAGTTTGCAGGGGGTTCCTTATCAAAAATTACGCAGCGAAGAGTCAAAAATCGGTTTACTTGGGGATAAATTTGAGCTTATATTTCCCATCTTCGAGAGGTGCTTGCTAAATAACCATGGAACAAATCGTTTATTGCTGGAATAGAGCTAAAAGCTGGCATCTCTGTGAATATTTATATGATATGGTTCGGGGGGTCAGCTGTCTTTGAGAAAACAATTTCAGGTGAATAAAATAATTACTTTTTAGGGGGGCGAGGGCCACTGCCTCATTTTTCCATGCTCCACTGCTACATCAATAGGTAAGTGGTGTTGGTATTTTTGTCTCAGATATGTAGGATTGATAGTTGCACATCAGCGAAAAATAGTTTAGGGAGTCATGTAATGATTTCCTTGTAGTTCTAGGTGTTTGAAAAATCTTCGGAGGGGCATTGTTTGCCATTTGTGTTATTTTCAAGAGCAAATTGTGGAATACGCTGGCATGACATTCAGTTTTACTTATTTCTATTGAAAAGATGAGGTGTTTCTTTACAAGTATCAGCACTTTGTGGGGGGGGGGGGGGCTATCGCTAATGGGGGAAAATGTGCAGGGGGTTGAGTATCGGTCAAAAATGGGGGTGGGGGTATTTTTGGGTATTTTCACCCTTTTCTTCCATAATATAAAATTATAACTGACCAATAAATAGTATTTATTACCATTGAAATCAGAAGATAACATATCAACGAAACTGCACAGGAAAAAATGGTGGGATTATCTCTTCTATAAATACTTTTAATTTTAATTTTTTTATAAAGGCCAAGGGGTAAAATCGGGGGAACGCTGGCGCTGAGAGTGTTAATACATGGGAGATTTTTGGTTTGATAGGCCAAAACTCATCAATTGATTGGCAAAAAATCATTAATGTCGTTTTCGGATTTATGGACCTTCGGACTTGTGGAGCCTTTTTCATTACCTTCGGACTTATGGCCCTTCGGACTTATGAACCTTCGGAATTGTGCACCTTCGGAATTGTGCACCTTCGGACTAGTGGACATTCGGACTTATGAACCTTTCGACTTATGTACAGTAATCAGCTGCCTAAATTGTGAAGATTATTGCATGTGCTGTGTTGTGTAGCATATGCACCAGAATATGATGATATGAAAACAAGCACTTGGATCAAAGATTTCTATAAAGTGTATCAAAATGCAATAAAAGAAATCCGACTGTCCGCTGTGGTTACCTGTGTCACTGTCACGACTGTTCAAGTGTAACCGTAGCGGACAGTCATGGCAGTGCATGAAAGTAACCATAGCAGACAGTCTGCCGTCTTATATTGCATCTTAAGTCACTTTATAGAACACCTGGGTTTATAGATGCCGCATAATCTGTGAAGTCAATAATTCACTAGGCTTCAAATACCTATCCTGTAAAGACATCTCCAAGGCCAGTGAAACATCAATTTGGGTGATCCCGGCCGCACTCTCGCTGTCAAAACCTGCTTGCCAACCATATTTCGTATCACGTAACTCGAGTCTAGATAGTTTGAATGGCCCTATCACCCAATCATTGTACATGTAGTTGAGTTTACAGTTAACGAGGCAACCGAACTGCACATATCCTTTGCGATGACTTTCGTTGAGTATTTAACGTATTCTACTTCCGTTCTGTGTTCTACTTCCGTTTGTGATCTCGACTTCCGTTGAGAGATCAACTTCCGTTTTGAGTTAATTTGTTCTGTCCTAATTTTGCACTGTGTTCTACATGTACTTTAATACGTTCAGTGTTTCACTTTTGTTGTGAGAATGTTTTAATATTTGAAGGGCTTGAGAGAAATTGACGTCAATGTTTGTTGATTGAATAGCAAATGCCCAAATTCTTGTTTAGACCTCCCTGTCATGTTTTTTAAAACATGACAAGCAGCTCTAACCAAGGGTATCCAAATCTGTTGAATGGGAAAAACTCAATTACTCAACATTTGCCAAATGAGGGTTAGCCCACTCTGCCTGTAAGCCCTTCATTTCGTTAACCTCATAACATAATTGCCTAAGTCATGTTTTGGCCAAAATGTGAAAATTAATTACCTATGTCACTTTTTTGTGTCATTAAAGCATTGTTTACTTATTTAATGGTTTAAAAAATGTTGAAACATCTGATCTGTGATAAGTTATTGTTAAAGTTTGAATTAAAATTTCCAAACCGTTTTCTAAAAAATAGTTTTCTTTAATTTTTCTCAAAACCTTCAAATATGAGTTAGGCAATTATGCTATGAGGCTAACGATTTTTTTCCGTTAATTTCATGTGTACTAATTTTAATTTTGTTGTGGATAGACTTTATGTTTTACCTAACATTTTAGAGTTATTTATTCAAAATAGATTCTTGTTCCCGTTTAATGTTTTGCGACTACCGCACTTATATTTTACATGCACATTTTGTTTTCGTTCTCGACGATTTTTTTTACTACTGCTTTATTCTGTTACTTGTTCCCGATAAAATATTTCGATCTAGTAAAAATGTGTGTGAACATATTTTTCGACCGTGTTATTTTATTTTCATTATCTCTCTCTCTCTCTTTTTTTTATTACTAAATATTTGTTCTTGCACTTAGGAGCCACCGCAGGTTAATTAACCCACTACAGGTTAATTCATTTGGAAATATGAACTATTTTTCTTGATTTTTCTCGGGTGGAATGACATGGTCTTGAAGGCAGCAAACATGGGTACATATTGTGTCAAATTCTGACATATCTCAGGAAAATGTCAATAACACATCAAGATATATCCATCATCTTTATAATATTTTCCATTGATAGTGTTATGAACCATGGTGATCACAGCAGTTGTTGCTTACCAAATTAGATCAATGTGGGCTGGTATAGAATGTTTTCACGGTCAGCCATGTTGGAGGGCAGAACAAGGATTTGTCATGCCTGACACAACTGAATCAAATGCTGTCTCGGTCATTTGGGCATATTTCTCTTGTCTGTCACTCCAACATGGCAGTTGATGACGTCACGTGAAACCACTCTCTAGCATTCGATAATCAGTACATGTTTGGATATTCTTTCTCCCTGTGTTTAATTTTTTTTAAGTTTGCTTATGACCACAAATAGGCAAACAAAAATATTTTGTTCCATTGCTCGGAAATATCATCATAGTGACAAAAATCATATCATCCACATGGACATGATCCATATATGAGAGTGTCGATCCATCCATATTGGTGTAAATCAGGAAGGGCGTGGCCCATTCCACCATTCGAACCCAGAGTATTGTAGACATTTGTGTGCGGAAGGTGCCCGTTCAAGTCTGTCAACTTTAAATTTGCTGATGGTGGATGGAGAAGCCAAGCGTGGGTGCGCAGTGTGTGGGTGTATGGCATGCGGTTTACTTCAGGGGGCTTCGATCATCGCCATCTGGGCTACCATATCCCCTGAGCGAATCATAACTTGGTTAGAGGTTAAAACATTGTTAAATGTCCATGGAGGGTTAATGTAGAACAAGGAGAAGGAATCCAAAGAGATGGTGGTGGATGGTAAGGTGAGAAATATCCGATTTTGCATTTCATGTACTTAAAACAAGATCGCTCCATGTACACAAAGCACTATAATTTAGTACATCGGGCGATCTTGTGAAGTGAGGAATACATGTATTGTGAAGTTTCCTGCTTTTCGGTACCTCCGTGATGTCTCTCGCTTCTCCCTAACATGCCTGAACCCATGGTCTTCATAAAATGTTTTAACCCCCGACTGACCAATGACCAGTGGCCTGTAGTGGGGTAGCCATACGGGATGCATCTGGATCCTGGTTGCAAACCCAATGGGCCCAGGTTGGAAGCATTATGACTCCCACGTTGTCCCTGCCGAGGCTTGCTAATTGGGTTCTTTCTAGTAAATAGAAGTGAAACAACAATGGAAATAACCATTTGTATTAAAATATTTATTTTACAGCATTGTCCATGGAATGACATGTAGCATCGTTCTCAGCTAAAGCTAGACATAGTATTTCAATTAAATGAAGAAAGGTCAAGGTTTCCAAAATAACAAAACTTCTCTCCAAGCAATAACAAAGACATTTTAGCGACTCATTCTGATTGAGGTTCATTCTTGCGTATCAATATGTTTGCCTTTGTTCTCTTCACTCATTAAACCTAAATTCTAAAAGGCCTTAGTCACAGTATATCATTGTTTCTAATACAAAATACATTACGCCTCGTTTTGATCGGAGCGGTCTTGGTATCGTAACCAATGACCGCCTGGGTAGGTATAAAATTCTGAATTTTAGCAGACGAATTATTTTCACCAAGAAGCAACGACTCAGCCCCACAAAACAATGTCAAGAACACGAGATTTTGAAGTATTCCCCGATATATTGGGATTTGTGAAGTAGGGAGGATACCCGAGGACTCTTTCGAGGTCGTCAGTCAGGATTCAGAAGAGGTCAAAGACGAGGAAATGGTAGAAATCGAGCTAGCAGACTGGGAATTCCCTTGCTGCGTGACGTCATCTTCACGAGCAACAATATGGCGGAGTTCCGGACACCAGGCTGGATCATTCTTTGACGAAAACGGAACATATATACCTTTCAAATCGTATTTAATTTGTTTAATTTTGAAACCTTTTAGAATAGAAATTAATACCTCGCTGTCGGTCATTGGTTGTATAATCAAGACCGCTCGGGTAGACCTCAAATTACGTCCAAAACCCTCGGCGAAGCGCCTCGGGTTTTGGACTGCATTTTCGGTCTACCCGAGCGGTCTTGATTATACAACCAATGACCGCCAGCTCGGTATTAATTCCTTAAACATAGCGGTGGTATATTGCAATTATCATCACATTGTAGTAGAGATTTTAGAAAATACTATAAGGAATAATTTTACAGTTTATTGATACGTCGATCACACAACAATCATAATGACCTGTTTTCCAAAAATCCAGGATATGATATTGGCCAGCAGGCTTATCATTAAAGTGATACTATGATGTGATTTACAACTTTGCGGAAATACGTCCGTTTTTAATTGTTGATCACAAATGTAAAGCTAAAATTTTCCATTTTTGATTAGATTTATTATAAAATCGAGGTTTTAATCGCGTCAGACTGGCCAACTGCCAAAGACGTTTTGAAAAACCCGCACTAAGTCACGTGACCTCATGACGTCACAACATGAACAAGTCAGACCGTCGAATATTTTCCTATTCGCTCTAGGAAGAAGCTATATCCGCAGTAGTTCACGTACGCTCAGGAAAATCTAATTAAATGAGGTCTAAAAATAGTTTTAGGAATACCATTATTATGACGTCAGTGATGGAATTTCCTGGTTGGACTTAGGACATTTATGATGAAATGACTAGGACTGTGGACTTGGGGGGGAGGGGAGGGGCCGTTCCTTCCCTTACTTCGTTACTTCGTTACTTCGAGATTTTTTCCAAATGTGCTGGAAGACCCCCAACGGCAGACGCATTTGGAGTTGGTTCTCGAAGTTGTGTTCCGGCGGAGCATCAGGAGGAGAAGATGAACCAACGGCTGGTGACCTCTTGACTCGAACTTCATGGTGACGGCCCGGTTCTTTGATAGGGTCAGGCCAGCGGAAAACCCCAACACCTTCAGTTTTGCTGGTGTTGCCGCAAAACATCGCAGCACAACGCCACCCGACAACCCTTTTCTTCTTCTTCTCCATAATCTTCAGTTCTTATCGTGTATATATTGTGTAAGGACAGGATGGAATGTCAATGGTCAATGGCAGTCGTAAATAAACGAATGAGATTTTTTTTTTCGCGGGAATGTAAACCACGTCGACCGCAAAAATGTTCATGTTGTGACGTCATCAACGAAAACGTCGTCGGCGTAGCGCGATTTCAACGGCATCGAAGCGAGCCGTCCGGGCGGGATTAAAACCATCAATTTCTCGAAAATGTGCATTTCGATTCGAAAACCTTACCGATTTATGAGAAAGTGACGTAGTCATTTGTCAAAAACAGCTAAAACATTATATGGTGAAATTTGACACGAGTTACCGTTAAAATAGAAATGTACAATTCTCAATCAAACGTCTGACAACAGACAGAAGTGAATTTCTCAAAAAGATGAAATTTGACGGCCTATTGACGTCCAAACGTTTTTAGAGCCAGCACATTGAGTACTTATCTGTGAGCCAACCATAATCTCATGCAGATACATTACTTCAATACACCTGGGCCCAGTCCCACGGGTGTCCGCAATAGAGAGGTTGTACTGTAATAATGTTATATAAATTTTGGAAATCACTTTCCGGAAAAGATTTTGATAGTTTGTGTATAAAGTTGCAATACATGTACTGTAGTTTGGTAGACCACAGTCAAAGTGAACTTGCTTTTATCTTCTCATTGCTTGTGTTTGTTTTCACCGCGTTTACAGATTATAATTATGTGGGATGCGATTGCCTTATCTTGATTGACGACACATTACTTCAATTGCAGTTTCGGTTTCAGGAGCCAACGTGCATGTTTGGAAACGCTTACGCTTATTCTATCTCTGTGTAAAACATTCAATCACTTTGTAGCCTACACCAGAAAACACCAAGTAAATATTTGGGGTAACGTCGTGTTTTATAAATGTTATACGCTGACAATCAATACTAAAAATGCCACTAACGGTATCAGGGAATGATCGTTGTCTGTACGTGCTAGCGCGATAACTTGCACACCTGGCGTCAGACCTCAGTATCTTTCTATTCATCAAAAGCCGTCTTTTCAATAGATTTATTTAATTAAGATCCATTTTGTAAAGAATGTTTAAATTTGATCCGGTTCAAAAAAATTTTCTCCTTTGAGAAATTTTACCTTTTTGCTCCTAATCGCATCATCTGGTGTGATTTTTGGTAGGCAGCACCAGAAATCGAAACTCTGGCTGTTACTTCTGGTTCACCGGTGGCTAGCCGGGCTTCCAAGTCGTGAGACAATCCATATATATAGACATCACCTCACATGGCAAATACCAACCATGTCCTTTATTGGCATGACGCCAAAATTATTGCCACGAATGGCCAAATGAGACGTTGGTATGTATGAGAACGTAAACAATCAGATGCAACACAGCATCATTGATCATGAACAGAGGCTATGGGCTATACTACCTCTCCACATCTGCGGCAACTGCATCAACCCCAGGACCCACGTGTGACCCCAGGCGGGTTTCCAGAAAAATTAGCCAGAATTGAAAACATTGATTACCTTTGCTGCCGGGCATCGACCGGAAATCAGACCTAACACCTTTTGGGGAAGTAGTAAAAGTACAAAGTTGAAGTTAACGTTAAGACTTAACGTTCAGACTATAAGTCTCAATACGGTTGTTAGATGCTGTCATCCGACTTCACACATTGAGCCCGGTCTATAAGAAACCTTTCAGAAGAACGCAGATGAGCTGCTCACTCAGCGCTGCAATCTGAGCATATGTGACCGATATATCCATTCATAAACCGGGGTGAAGTACGGCAGGTTAAACAGGGAGACATGCCCAAAGTCTCCTACCGACTGTCGTGTTTGAACCAGGGACCTACTCAGCGCTTGCCGCCACTTAGAAACGTCCTACTGGTCGAGTTCGATTGAGCGCTTAATAGCTGCTATTTGAAACCCCAGATTGACATCGGCAGAGATTGGGATAATAAATGGTCCCAAAAGCGCATTGAACTAATTGAGAAACCATGGTTATGCGCTATAAAAGAACCCAACATTATTATTATCATTGTTATCACATTTTGCACTTTTTCATTGGTGGCTTCTTGCAACTACCCTGATATGATCAGATCTCCCTGATCGGCACTCTTTCATTTTCTAACAGCTTAACTCACCCATATAATACCGGAAGTGATGAGTAGTACACACCAACACCATCCTGATCCAAAACTATTATTATTAATATCATTATAATTATTATCATAGTTGAAAGACCGAGTCACAAGTCCACATCAGTGGCTCATGTAACAGTGATTAGTAAACATTTTATGGATCCGACTCAAAATTAATCAACTAACAATATTGTGAGTAGGTCATCTTTTTGTTTGGATATGATAAGGCGACTAATTTCGGAATGTATGCGATATTAATGTTTACTCGACACATATTTGATCGGTAGATTTCAGAATTTAATCCGGTCTAAATTTGCTTTGCGTCCGCACTATCAGAATTTAATCCAGTCTAAATTTGCTTTTCATCCGCGCTATCTGAAGTTGATCCACTAAGAGCCAAATTCGCTAAACATTTTAACTGAACTATTTCTGTTATTTCTTTCCCACTATGGAAAATAGCTGGTCAGATTTCTGATCCGGAATGAAAGTCAGATTTAATCCTCCTCTAATGTCTGGGTTAAGTTAGCCTATCATGGCCAGGATCAAATTTTGTACATAAACGCAAACGAAAATTATCCGGGCAGGACCTGGCAATTTCTTGGTGTAAACGACACTATAGTCTACATGACTGCTTTGTTAATAACGCGCAATGTTTTTTTAAACAACATTAATCTGGTAAACTTGAACATAGAATATACATCATGCACCTCAGTATCTGATTTAACCGTTTTTTTTAATCTTAAATGAGTTGTGCAAGGAGGGAAAAGCTTTTCTTGTTTTGTGATTAAGGTAGCACAAAAGTTGCATTGTTCGCCTTATATGCTCGAATGCTGTCTACTGTAACTTTCACTTTCACTTGAATAAATCTCACTAAATAAATCATGAGTGGAGACATGTCATTCAGAAAGTAAGGGATTTTGTGAGGGCTTGCTACAAACACAGTATCGTTCACGATTCAAAGAAGTCTGGAAACCCGGCCTTTTGTCCATTTCGTTTGCAGATCCCCCTGATAGCTAATGAGCGCTCGTGAGCGGTGAAGCAGTAGAGGCCGCCATTGCAGGGACAGGAAAGGACACCTCCACATGACTGTCCTTCTGCACGCTTGGGCAAGCACGCACCTGAAACAAGTGAATGCATTCATTAGCATAAGCCAGTCGGTCTGAAGCCATGAAATTTCGCTTCGATTTAAAACATGATAAGAGTTGGATTTAGATCTAGATTTCTATTTAGATTAGGATTTCGAATTCTCAATAACCGACTGCAGAGCTCTCACAAACCCACTCTAGGTTACAGATGATGAGGGTTTATAGTACCCTATAGTAAGACAAAAGCAAGATGATATGATCGTAGTATCTGTGTATACCTTGACTCTGCCATCTCCCTCGCTTCCAGAATGAGCTCATACCCCGTTCCCTCTTGGCAGCCAAAGGAAAGTCATCGCTGCTGCCATCACGCCTCTTCCAGAAACTACTCACGCCCCTCTTGGTCGGGGTACTAAGGAAGTCAGCCACGCAGCACTCATCAGCATTGCAGTCCTCCTGAGATGAACACAGAGGAAAACGATATCGGCTCGTGGTGACTATCTGAGGGCTGGCTAATGCTACTGCAGCCTGAAAATAGAATAAAATCGCAAACGATCAACAACGAAATAACCAGGCGCCATTGTGCTCTGTTTTTATGCCTGTAAAATGACCAACGTACCACATGAGAACATGGGCATTTGGATGAATTATTAAAGACTGTCTCTCTGTGACCTTGAAAGTAAGTCAAGGTAAGAATAAAGTATCACCATGTTAAACGTTGATCAATATCTTGCAGTGGGTCGCGAACACGTGATAACCCATCAAATATGTTGTGGTTTAATGTGATATCAAAAGCTATCGATACCACAGTTTCTCCCACAATGAACTTTACAACTACATTTTGTTTGGAAAAAGTTAAGACGACCTCGATTCAAAAACCTGCGTGATCAAAGCACAGGCACCAAACTAATTGCGCCCAATCGGAACTGCGAGAACATACGAGGGTTGAGGTCATTATCCAAGACAAGCTAGCAACATTCCCGGTCTCGTGTCCAATGATCGCAGTAGGCAACGTTTCTGAGTGTCATTTCAATTCATTAATAAATTATACGTCTGGTACTGGTGCTGAGGTTGCCTCAATAATTCTCGGACGTTGACTAAAAGGAATGGGCGGCTTTTTACTTCATTGTGTTTGTTCTTCTTCCGGTTCATCAATAAATTATTTTTCTGAACGTGTTTGATGCTTTTCAAAATTTGTTTCAGCTCTAAGATAGTAATAAAACCCGCTATTAGTTATTTTAATACGCACAAGTCCTGGCTCGAAAAATCTTTCCCGCCACGTGAGCGCACGCCGAGATCGAAGTTCACGTCACCCCGCTTTTACGACGCAACGTCGTTTCCATTATCGTCGCAGTAGCGGGATAATCAAGCGCCAACAGCGTGACGACGGAACCAGAATCGGAAAAGCATGTTAATGCAGTTTTTTCTGAATTTTTGTGTTATTCAATGATGGAAAATGCGACTGTGGAATTGAAGGTGACTGGACAGCCGACCGATTGGTATAATAATGCCTTTAATACCAATGGTCCTTTAAACAAAGGCATTGTTATCGGCATCAGTACTTCAGCCAATGTGGGGAAGTATTGTCTCAGTGCTCATGTGCAAGACCGTTGAAGCGAACATTAACCCATTATCAGAATGAATAGAGATAATACTAGTGAAAACATTGGCCAGGACATTTCTCAATTGGCTTTACAAGGACTATCGGTGTCATAGGCGCTGAATCTAATTCGACTTTCGCTTGAGCTCGACCGATGATCATAATATGATTATTGATGACGCATCCACAGATGAGTAAATGTAGATAAAAGAAGGAAATGAAGAACGGAATGACGGACTCGGGACGCTCAGATGATTGATTATTATATTTTTGATAACAGGAAGAGAGACACATTACTTTATTTAGTTTAGAGTTCCTTTTTCAGGTTCACCGACATGCCCCTGCGTCCCAACATCAGTAGTAAAAAATACATGCTAAAACCGTATTAGGTTCATCAGGAAAAAAGACAGATTAATCGCTACCTAGATTGAAGCCGAACTTAGCATTTCCGAAATGATGTAGTAGATTAGAAGTGGGATGTAATAAAACACGGCTTGTCCTGTTGACCGGATGATGGGACGTCGACAGTAAGGCGGAAGTCACATTCTATGAAAGCCGTAATGTGTATATATCGGTCGAATGTTTTTTCTCTCCAATGGATAAAATGGTTTGACACACTGGGGGAATTATTTGGCTATGATGTACAGATCGCAATGGCCTTGAAACCAATTTGGACTCGGGCACATGAAAATCAAAACTCAGGCCCAACTGATGACAACACTCATAAATAATAGAAGGTATTCCACAACAGAACATGCAGAGTTCGTCTATAATCTTTGCAGATGCATTACTGATTCACCCCAAAATATTCTTTTCACAACAACAGCGGTTTACAGAGGGTTTATAACCTTTTAACTTCCTATACAGCTTTAGACCTGTTTGCTAACACATTTTATGAGTGTTGTCAGTTGGGCTGTAGTTTTCATTTTCATAGCAAAAAAGTTAATTTAGTCGCATTGCCGAGAAATATTAGATTAGGGACAAATCATAGCATCAATATTGGCACGATCTGAATGGGCGCTGTACACTCCAGCTTGGTTGTCACAAGGTATACAATATGTATCGTGTGATTTGAAAAAACGTTACGGTTTCAGAAGTCCGATTACGCAGTCAGTTTTGCATCGATATCTTTAAAATTCAGCCCTGATCGAGCATCGGATATTTTCAGTACGCTTAAATTTCAGTTTGCCAGGTGCTATATTAATGATATGGTACTAATGTCAAGAATGCAAGTCCAAAAGTGTGATATCTGATATAGAAAACTGCCGTGTTTTAGCAGGTGCTCAATGTGACCTCCTTCTTCCTTAACTGCGGTACGCCACGCAGAGAATTTTTCCAGGTTGAAGTGCTTCTTCTTCTTACTTCGTCCAAGGAATTTCATTCCAACTTCCCTCTAAATGTTATTTTAAATCCGCTTCAGTGAACCTTTTTCAGTTTTTCCCCCGATAAACCTTTTCAGATGGGGCGTCCCAGATCAATGGTGCCGAATCCGTTGGAAACAATATTGCATTTTTTACACGTACTTTTTAATTAAGCAGTACATGATTAATTTGAGGTCTATTAATTTGAAACGTTAGGTTCTTCTAGATAATATCTGGCCATATGATTGCCATTTGATAGCATAGGACAATACAGTATATAGAACTGGTGAAATTGGAAATGGGTTAGGACGATAATTGACAGAGTGTAGGCTTCTGATATGATGATATGATTATATGACAATGATAATGATAATGATAATCAGGTCAGAATCGATTTGTCCTAGTATTGGTATTAGTGTTTTCTTTTATTGAGACATGTTGTAATTAAGTTGGAAGCATATTGACATATTCCAGTATCACCGTGGTTGTATGACATAAGGAAACATAATTTCTGTTCATTATCAAGAGCCTGGAAAGATGTAAAGGAATAGGGTCGAAAACAAATCAATTCTCTCCTGATTATACAAAGAACATTCCAGCAGCAGATGCTTTTCATCTTCTACTTTGTTACACTAGCAGTTCAAACAAAGTCTCTTCTCAACTAGCTTTTAAAGTTTGCTGTGACGGCTCACCTCGATTTGTAAGTTGTGAGTACTTATTCTTAATTTAGTAAATGCCTTTCTCTGAATAAAGGAATGTGTGGAAATTACGTAGTTTTCTAGGGATAGAGCAAACTTGAAAAGCGTATAACTTCTCAGTTTGTCTTTCACACTGTAGTTGATAGAAAGACTATTAACATGACCAACTTAGTCTGACCATTCTGAACAAAATCTCGAGTGGAGAGATTGCTTCAGTTGGTTGTATATCTTGTTAGGGTTAAGAGCCCCTTTGTCGTTCCAACATTCTTGCTGGTGAAAAGTTATCAAAAATTTCTTAATGAACCCAGCCCATGTATCAGTTTTACCATGGCTGGCATAAGTAAGATATGCTTCATGTACTAAAGTTGACTTGTAAAATTTACAAAGACGCAGCCAATTTTTCGATGCATGTAAGAGTGCGGGGATTATAAATATACTGAAGAGACCAAGTTCACCCCTCACAGCTGTTGTGGTAGCACTTTTTCCTACACCCAGTAGATATTTTGCAAATCTTATAAGGATGTTTTCAGCAGATAAATTTTTACAAATTTTTAAAAAATTGTCCTTTTTGCATCCTTTCAGAAAATAAGGACTCCATATTTCAGAACAATACAATAGTATGGGCACAATCAGGCTGTGGAATAGCTTGAGTGCAGTAGGAATAGCGTTTCTAAGATCGAGCTGTCCTATTTTAAATATGCCTTGCGAGCCTGGTCACACAATCTTCAACAAGCCGGTTTAAACGAACCAGATGCAGTGAAGACATGGGATTGGACAACGTCCAGGAAGCTACCCTTAAAGATAAAAGCAAATTTCTTAACAGGGTATCCAGTCTTGTTAGTAAATAAGGATTTGGGTTTTAGTGAGGTTGACAGAAAGGCCCCACTTATTACAATAGGTTTCTAATTTATTGAGTGATTTCTGTAGTCCAAATTCCAGTCAGGAAGACCTAGAGAGGACCACAAAAGCTTCTGCAAACATAAGACAGCTCAATTCCGAGTGAAGCAAACTGACAGGGTCACAGGTGGCGTCAAAGATTTCTGGCAGATTCCGAACATACATATTGAATAATAAGGGGCTCAGAACATATCCTTGTTTAACAATCACACTTGAGTCAAATTTTTGACTGCAGCTGCCATTAACCATAATTGAATAGGAAACATTTGTACATTGTATATATATTTTGGATACAGGTCGGAAAGTTGCCACTTATACCAGCTGATAACAGCTTGTAGATTAAACCAGTTCTCGAAATGGTTTCATAGGCAGTTTTAAAGTCAACGAAGCAAGCAAATAAATATTTTTTGGGGCCAGTTGCATGTTCATCTATCAAATTTTAAGACTGAGAAAATGATCTGAAGTGCGGAATGTTGGTCTGAATCAAATCTGTGACATGGGCAGAAGGTTGTTATCTTCAAAAAATTTCAACAGTCTTGCGTTGAGTATAGAAGAAAATAAGTTCCCCAGATGACTGCCCACTGCGATGCCTCAGTAATTTGCTGGATTATTTATGTCACCCTTCTTGTGAATTGGTGTGAGAAGATTCAAACGCCAGGCACTAGGGAATGTACCACAAGCTAGAATCTGATAGAAAAGCAAAACAAAAGAGGCAAAATGATATTCTTTCCAGATTTGAGCATTTCATTCAATATGTGGTCTGGGCCACTAGCTTTACCATTCTTTAGACGATTTACACTTTTTATAATTTCATCGTTAGTAATTCTCATATTCAATTCATTGAATGTCATCCTTGTTCGAGCTAATATGTTGCTCCATGAAAGTCAGAAAGTTTGGATCAAGCTTGAAGTTCTGATTTACTA
This sequence comes from Lineus longissimus, assembly GCF_910592395.1. Taxonomy (NCBI): domain Eukaryota; kingdom Metazoa; phylum Nemertea; class Pilidiophora; order Heteronemertea; family Lineidae; genus Lineus; species Lineus longissimus. The sequence continues at coordinate 12,387,214 of NC_088317.1, read as the reverse complement.
GATTTTTAAAATGGTCCACAAAATCTTCCGAAGAGGATTTGACTGTTTGGATTGATCTCCTTTAAGTTGCTTATAAAGTTTCCAAACGGCCTGTGGGTTACTATCATGCAATGAATCTAGATGATTGGTTAACCCTTGGGAATACATAATTTTTTTCTTTGAGATAAGGCTTTTATATTTCTTCCTATTACTCTTAATCTCCTCGAGGAGAGACGGGATGTACGGATTGAGGCGAAGCCTAGCACGAGCCGACTGGAATTTTGATTTATAGAGTTTACATTCAGTGTCAAACCATTCTTTGGTTTTATGTTTCTTTGGTTTCGATTTCAAGTTACATTTAGCAGATCTACTTTTGAGTTTAATCAAGTCAGCTGTTGAGGTGATAATACTTCCAAAAAAACAGCCTCATCCACTGAACACTCATTGCCCAATGCAGAAAATTCATCAATCTGTCTTTGGATCAAGGGGTTCATGATTAGTAGTGCGGATGACAATTTAAGATCGTCACCTGCCGACCAAACTAAATCTTGTAGTGAAACATTTCCCTGGTCAGCAGGTGTATTCCGTACAAAGTCACCAGTATTTATAACACAGGACAGTTTACAATGAATGGATAAGATATCAGGTTCATTTACATAAAAGCATTGGATGCTATCATGTAGGTCACTGCTAGACAGCATGTAATCAATTGTACTCGGCTGTCCAGTGTGACTGTAACAAGTGTATCGACCGAAATAGTCACCAAGGGACTTACCATTTAGGATACGAAGACCAGAGGATTTACATAAAGACATGAGCTGTTCTCAATGAGAATCAACCATCGCTTTATCGCAGTTATTCCTCTTGATGGGGACATCAGTTGAGTAGTCCATAAAATCCTTCACAGCATAAGTATTATCTTCCTGACAGTAGTCTGCTGTGGTATTTGTACGCGCATCACGGCCGTTAGCTAGGTAATTTTTACTTGTGGAGAAATCCCTCGGTCTTGTTACTATGAATAGCCTGCCGACCACCGCGCCAACGGCGGGTTGAGTAACCAAAGTGGCTTGGTATATAATAAGGAATACGACCAGGAGACCCGGGCTCGCGATTTTCAAAGTTGGTCAAGCAAATCTCCTGCTACACCATCGACGAGCCGTGTAGTTGGTTCCACATTGTAGCATACACCACCAAGATGAGAAATTACCATATAATTTTCCCTTTTCATCATTCTGTTTACGTTTATAAAGACTTGCTAGTTTCTATTCTTGGTTCATAAGAGTCCCTCGACGCAAGGGCCCAACGCGCCGCGTAGCGGCAAAAAAGCGAAGCTGGCGAAACATTTATAACGGGTCACCGTCACTTATTATTGGACTTATAGCACATTTACGGGGTTGCAACTATTTTGCTTTATAGTGTCACCAGGAAAGAAAAGCATGCGACCTAACGCCGATCTATTTGTATAAAGTGATAATTGGAAGGTATATAGTAGGAAATATCAATAAAATAATCATTCCATGTCGTCTTTTGAGGGCATTTTTGATTGTAAAAAATATATGTGTACGTCACCGTAGTCTCTGCAATGATAATTTTATGAGAGCAGTCTCGCGCAAGTAGAAGTTCTTTACCTATTAGTTCTTCACTTATTAGTCTCAACGTCTGGCGCAAAGCCAGACGTTTTCCATTACGATTTCACTACGATGTTTAACAAGAAGGAGCAGTGCGCGAGATATGCTAATGAGCAGACTTCCCTCGCTTGAGTTTCTGAAGAATGTTCCATATCGCGCTAAGCTCACGGCCGTTAGACAACAATGTGCCTTAACAATTTATTTGATCACATGACTCCTGTGGAATCTCCGATCTGATTGGTTGATCTGCAAATATGACGCCTTCGTGGTAATTTGCATGATTTATGAAGTCATTTCCCTTGACCAACTTTGAACGCGTTGATTACGATAATAAAAGGGAGGGACCAAAATCGGAAGTGAATAATAATTAGGTCATGTGCCAGGAATGGTTACTGCGTAATCAGTTTTTGGGTACTTCGTCAACTGGCGGAGAAATTTGCTGATGCGCCAGATCCCGTGCGAGTTTCTTCGATATTTCGCCGGAAAATCAGTTTAAAACAGGTAAGATTGGTTCATATGCCAAGAATTCGTACATGGTTACGAAGAACCCATATCGAGATATTCTTATGAACCAAGAATAGAAACTAGCAAGTCTTTATAAACGTAAACAGAATGATGAAAAGGGAAAATTATATGGTAATTTCTCATCTTGGTGGTGTATGCTACAATGTGGAACCAACTACACGGCTCGTCGATGGTGTAGCAGGAGATTTGCTTGACCAACTTTGAAAATCGCGAGCCCGGGTCTCCTGGTCGTATTCCTTATTATATACCAAGCCACTTTGGTTACTCAACCCGCCGTTGGCGCGGTGGTCGGCAGGCTATTCATAGTAACAAGACCGAGGGATTTCTCCACAAGTAAAAATTACCTAGCTAACGGCCGTGAGCTTATCACTACTGATTATGACAGGCGTGCAACGGTAGGTATCTGCTCCCCAACTTCCACCCTAATACGGTACAATAAGTTACCATTTGATGGGAATGGGACAATGCCCTCACTGTGTATGGAGTCATAGGGATAAGAAGACATTATTCATTAGTGTTGGTACAAGTGATTTTGCCCAAAAAGCATGCGCATTCAAAAAACAAAATATGCAAGGTTACGGTATCACGTACATGACCATGACGACGTGCAGAAAGTGCACTGGCCAGTGCATACCCTATGGCTATGTACTAGTAAACATGGTAAACATGAACAACATCATTATTCATCGGCAGTTCATTTTACTCCGAGCTTTTCCTGAAACATATAGCCATGATGATTAGGCCTACCATGTACCATGACCAATAACAGCACTAGATCATGTAGATGTCAACAAGTTCACATGAACCGTATAATACCGCATGGCGCATGTGGGGCATGCGTCTAAACCAAAGCCCCAAAATCACTTGTTTTGGTCTATTTCACTTGTGTTTCCCCCGTCTCCCAGTCCATAATACATTTACAGTTTACAATCCCCGATCATGGCCCAACAAAAGGTCATCGGTTGACTAAAGGAACACAACTGTTCAATGGATTTATAGTTGAATGCGATCAAACTACGTCTTTTCAATCGTGGATTGTAAATTTAACCCCATGGGCCTAGGGAAGGCCCTATAACAATACTTTTGACACAGTTATTATCTCCGCTACCTCCACCATGTTACACACAGTGCTCACTGCTGATTCTAAAATGCGCCACCTAGTCAAAACAGGACATATGTTCTTCTAGGAATAGATCTCTTTCCAATATTTCGTCATTCCACTATCGTCATCACCTCATCATACTTTCATTGACATTACAGGCACACATCCACAGAGCACTCTTCAAATCATCTACACAGTGGTTATCCAACTAGGATTATAAAGGTAATTTCTTAGCCCCACACAGTGGGTTTCAGTCTTGATAAAGGGGCACTATTGCTAGCAGCTAGGTAGGCAAGATAAAGTTAGACGAAGTAGCCGATAGGGGTCTCTCACCCCTCAAAGTCCGTCACAACTATTCAAGCTTGTACAAGGAATACATGCAGCGCTGACTCTAACAAGACCCAATGGGAATGTCGCACAGTCATCTGTCAAAAACAAGACCTATGTTGCAGTATGATCTCTTGCCAATATTTAATAATTGCACTATCGTCATCACCTCATCATACTTCATTGACATTACAGGTACACATTGACATAGACCACTGTTGCAGTCAACGACACAGTCGCTATCCAAGTAGCATTATAGAGGTAATTATCATTATCATACCTCATTAGCATGTGAACCAATCACGTCGCGTCCTTTGCGATCACGGCAAAGCCTCATGGAATAATGTCTTTCACCGTTGAATAATTTTTCATATTCCATGCCTACAACTTCAATTTCTTCATATTCCATGGCTAGAAGTTCAATACGAATATAATATCCAAGATAAAGTTACAAGAAGTAGTCAATAGGGGTCTCTCACCTCTCACTGTATGTCCACACTATTCACGCTTGTACGAGGAATACATTCAATGCTGAATCTAACAACACCCAGGGCCCTTACTCTGTATATTAGTCACTGGAAGATGGCCCATTTCACTCCTTGCTTCTACTTCACCTATAGTCTCATTGCAAACGCCTCAGTTCTATGATATCACATACACTTTCAGCTGTCATGCAATGCAACAACTGTGCTATCTGCCATCGCACATCAACGAAGAAGTGCAGCTGCCCACATTCCACCTCACGTCTGTCCGACCAGCTGCAATCCTCGAGGACGCCCCACTGTACCACGATTTCACTACGATGTTTGACAAGAAGGAGCAGTGCGCGAGATAGGCAAATGAGCAGACTTCCCTCGCTTGAGTTTCGGAAGAATGTTCCATATCGCGCTAAGCTGACCACTGCTGACCATGACAGGCGTGCATTGGACTGGTACAGGTTGGAACTGAACATTGAATATGCTGGTGGTGACGCTTTCTGATGAGAAGTTGGTCGTGACTGATGCAGTATCCTTGGACTTGTCCACAGCATCGTTCAATCATTGCTCTCTGTGCTGCCTTGATTCTGTACTTACACAAATACTAAGACCAAATGCCTGTTGACTGTGCTTTAAGAGAGACTGGCGCCATGCCTAGAGATATGACTGACCCCTATTTGCAAATTTGTATGACTTTATCTTGCCTACCTAGCTGCTGCCTATAGTCTCCCTTTAACTGCGGAGCACTTCAAAGTCGATAAAATGCCATGTTCCACCTTTTAATGTGTTCAGACCGCCATTTTCAAAATAATCAAGTCGGGACACTGCCTTCTAGTCTCATAATGAATTTTGCTTTCCTCAATAATAACATTTCTTCTTCTTCAATGCTTTCATCATTCCAAACTTCTCCTCCTCTGACTTTTACAGGGGTACAGTCATGGCAATCAAAACCCAAATACTGAGACCAAATGCCTGTTGACTGTGCTTTAAGAGAGACTGGCGCCATGCCTAGTCTCTCTTAAAGCACAGTCAACAGACACCAACCCCCTCAGACTCAGAAACCACAAACGCCCAACCCTTCCTGCTACCTTAATACTTCTGGATATGGGTTCTTCGTTACCATGTACGAATTCTTGGCATATGAACCGATCTTAAACTGATTTTCCGGCGAAATATCGAAGAAACTCGCACGGGATTTGGCGCATCAGCAAATTTCTCCGCCAGTTGACGAAGTACCCAAAAATTGATTACGCAGTAACCATTCCTGGCACATGACCTAATTATTATTCACTTCCGATTTGGGTCCCTCCCTTTTATTATCATAATCGACGCGTTCAAAGTTGGTCAAGGGAAATTACTTCATAAATCATGCAAATTACCACGAAGGCGTCATGTTTGCAGATCAACCAATCAGATCGGAGATTCCACAGGAGTCATGTGATCAAATAAATTGTTAAGGCACATTGTTGTCTAACGGCCGTGGCATTGAAGTCACCACATAGGTGACAGTCACCAAGTTTGATGTATTAAGCAATGTCATCTTCCAGAGCTCAAAAATATTTTCACTTCTCTTAGAAAATGGTGATGAGGCTGGGCTTACATAAGTTGCCGCAGTAAATAAATCACGTTTAAGTTTAAGGAATGATTTTGAAAGTTTTATCCATGAAATTTCGCTATTAGAGGCTGGTATGGTTTTTATTCCACCTCTAATATCGTTTTTTTATGCCAATGGCAATACCGCCAAAGTTGTGTAGTGCTTTTGGATTTGTTGGTCTCATATTTTGGAAAATTCAATATCCCGGAAGAGATAAAATATCATTAGGTCCACAATGTGTTTCAATCAGACAAAATATGTCATATTTAAAAAACAATTCTTGAAGTTATGAATCGTCTCATTTACAAATCCTCTGGTCTCCTATCCTTTTGAAAACACCATCAATATTCCATGCTGTAAGTGTCAACATGGTGGCTGACAGAAGAATGAACCTTTGAGATTAAAGGTCACCTGCAACACTCTTTACCTTAGGGAAAAAATGATAGGGCATAAGATAACAAGCACAGTGGTGAAAACCGCATAAAAAGCAAACTACCCATCTTCAGGTTATGGCAAGTAGAAAATTCAAACATTCCAGGTGGTGCAGGAAGGACAAACTGATGATGTAGATTGTGCTGTACTGAAAAGTTTTTTAGAGTTTCATGCCTATATTTTAAAATTGCACATTTACCTGTTCCCTATAAGCTCATACCTGTGACAAGGTAATTAAAATATAAGCATGAAACTATCAAAACTTTATTTCAGTACAGCACAATGTACATCATTAATTTGTTCTTCTTGCACCACCTGGAATGTTTGAATTACAAACTGCTATAACTTTAAGATGAGTAGTTTGATTTTTATGCGGTTTTCACACTTGTGTTTCTTATGTTATGCCCTATAGTTTTATACCCCAAGTTAGAATTTTAATAAAAGCATTTCAGGTCACCTTTAAAATAACAGTATGAGAATACGTGGAGGACACGAATTACAATAAAATTAATAATATAAGTATAGATAAACATTTTGATCAATCAATCAAAGGTAAAAACATTTAACATAGTAGCAGATGATACGCAACACATAATATGATTGCGCCATGCTACATTATTTTAGTTTAGTTGAGAATTACCATGATAACTGGATATTATGTTGGGACAATAGAAATATAAAATAAATGTACAGTACAACATAATAAAAATACATGAACGGTACAACACAGTGTTAATCTTCACTTCAGATCAAACCTAGTGTCTTCTAGCACCACCGATCCTTAGGTTGTCAATCAGTTGTTGAAAACCTTCGAGGAATAGGTTCATTTCATGACCAGGCTTGGCGTGGCTATTGTTTTTCGAGTGATAGTCTTTGTTTGCTGTATAGCCCCGATCATAAGACCGACCTCGACGTGGAGGAGAGTAACGCGAGTAGCGTTCAGATGTCCTGTATGTAGTTTGATGTTGACGAGAGGGAGAACAACGCTCAGAGTTTCTGTGCATCAATTGGTTGTTATCCGAAATATCCTGGCGAACTGTGTTGGGTGCAGAATACTCAGAATAAACCTCTAGACCCAGGCTTGAACACAGACTTGTAGTGACGGACCATTTTTAGGAAGGAACGGTCCTTCAAATCAACACCATCCTTGTGAAACTGATCGCGCTGGACAATAGATTCGTGCGGAATGACTGCGATATTGGCCATTTTTGCAAGGGCGCTGTTAAAAGGCTTGACTATGTCATTATATACCTTGCAGGCGGTTCGTTTCATAACCTGGCACTGGCACTCTTGCACTGGCACTGGCACTGGCATTGGCAGCGTTTTTGCAAGAAAATACAACAAAATATAGGTTCTACGTCCCATAAAATGCAATTGGTGAAAACCGATGAGGATTGCAGCTCATTGTGTCCGTAAAAATCATTGACTTTTAAAACTTAACCGAATTCCTTTCTAAAGCCCCCCTGTGCAAACGTGGCTGCCGGTTGCAGACAATACCTTATGCCATGCGCAGATAGCCTGACATTTTAAAAGGGGTGTGCATGGATCTCTAGCTTCAACTGGAAGAGGACAACCGGTAAATATTTGGGCCAATATTTGTATCAGAACTAGGCCTACTGTGTTCAGGCATGGATTACGATCTCTATGATTCAGATTTATGTCTAATATCAACGTGTTTTTATGTCCGAAAATATATAGTCAAGGTCATCCGATAATCGTATGACGATTTGTACAAAATCTAGTCTGCAGACCAGAAATCACCTTGGGGCCAGTGCCAGTGCCAGTGCCAGAGTGCCAGTGCCAGGTTTTGAACCGACCCCTTGCAGGCCTCAACTTCGTTGACCGCATTCTCGTTTCTCGCATTTGGGAATCTTGGTAGAGCGTTTGAAACACAGACGGCAGTATACTGAAAGGAGTCTTTGCACATTTGTACGAAGTCCTCGGTTTTGTGAATACAGTCCTCACTCGCCATATTTGAAAGTGCATTGTCCGCAGTGTGAAGGACTATCACATTTGCTTTAAGATGCGCAGAATTCCTCTCAACAAACGTAGTCGCCCCCTCTATATGCATTCCAGAGTGTGGCGAATTAGTTGTCCTCGATCCGAGTAAAAAACCTAGCACCAGGCCACCTTTAACACAGGACGCAGTCTTGGTAAGTGTTATTCTGAAAATCTTAATTATAAATAATGGCTTGTGTTTATTGTTTTCTGTTATTCCTGGTCACAGATGTGACATGCATTCGTGCGACTGACGGCGCATTGTCCAGTCTCCCAGAAAGCCCTTCCATCTCATATTCGAGAAACTTCGGCTAATTAAACATGTTGTTCCCCCGCAGGCATCACCGTTACTCTAATTTAACAGGCTAGTGTGGTTATGAATAATAATAAGACGTTAATGATCCTATCCCTTGTTTTATTATTGAGACAAAGGTGCTTCAAGGTTTGTTCAATCATCGATTCCTTGACTTTGCACCATTAGTTCGGAACTTCGGGCATGAGGAGGTACATTGTGTTTTAACAGTGTTGCTTCATTTTTATTTGAATAACTTATGTTTTAATCAAAGTGTGCCTGCACAAATCATACCATCATAATCTGATCATGATGCCACCTTTGACCAAGAACCAGAAATAAAACTATCAGAAACTTGCTTGTAACACCCACCCGCGGTGCAATCTAAGGATACTGATACATATGATGGTGAAGATAGTGCCCACATGGATGTACTGTAGTTTCATGAAAACAACACCACTTCATTAACAGCCGGTGTCGCCGCCCCTGACTCATAGGGTGGCGAACAGAGCTGTTGAGAAGGCCGATCATTGGCTGTGATTCCAGAGAGGGTTGTCCAGGCCTAATATCCAATATTCTTCAGTTTCGAGTCCAATCCTTATTGTTTGGGTTGTTGAGACCGATTCGTAGGTCTCCTATGAATGGGATATGGGATCGGGCTATCGGCCATTGTACTGAGTGTCCCAGAACATTTTCAACTAATCGTCAATGGTAGTGTAAAGGGTGTCCCAGTGCTAATGGCTGATAGTGTATAGGGTGTCCATGAAAAAAGTCCAACTGACATATTGGCTTCTGCTGGTTTTAGGGACTGACCTGCCCTTTCAAAGTGATGCTCTGCTAAGGGAGGTAATGGAGCATATCTTCGGGTCCTATCATCCCTTACCAGCTTCGGGCTTTCAAAGATACTTTGCAGTGCGAAATTGGTAAGAATGAGAAGTTGTCCGTCACATACAGTATCTTGAGACAAAACCGAACATCCCTCTGAATGTAGTCTTGTCCGAAGTGATCAGTGAAGGAATAAAAAAGAACGATGCAAATCCCGATTCAGGTTTTTTCAAAGCTAAAGATACACATTATTAGATTGTCCAGCTTTCAGAATCGTACCAACAATTATTCACAACACCCACAGTCAATTCAAGTCCATCACAATGTCCTCCTCGACTACATTCACGAACTCTGGTCCATCCACGGCAGTCTCCTCTTCCTCCTCCAAGATAGCATGTGGTCCAGCTTCGATGCTTCAAATCAGTTGACGATAACGTCCTCATCAACACCATCCCAGGCATCTCTGATGATGTTGGTCACGTCTCTCAGGCCGATGTGAGGGCAGTCTCCTCGTTCGTCCGTGTGGTCCTTCTTCCACGATTTCCGTAGTTGCCGTACGTGACATTTGAAGGACTTCATGACTGCAACGTCTAACGGTTGTACGAGGGATGTGCAACCAGCAGGTACGTAATCCAGGCTGCCTCTCATGTCGCGGACTCTCGTCCGGAAGTTCTCTGTCCGGTGGACCCGATAATGATCGATGATTAACAGGAACTGGTCGGTCTCGTTGTCGGTGACGTAGGGTGATAGGACTTCATCTAACCAGTGGTGCACCGTTTTCTCCCTCATCCAACCAGTTTCCGATTGGGTAATCTTTACATCTGCTTGTGGGTTGTCTTGGAGGGCTGCAAACACACGGACGAAACCTCTTCTGGGGAAGGTGATGTGCGCCGGCAACTTTTCTCCAGAGGCTGCGATGCAGAGGGTGACGGTGTATCCCAGCTTGGTATTGGACCTGGATGATCGGACGTCTATGGCCTTCTCCCCCGTGGTGTTTGCCGTGTACATGGTTCTCATATCAAACAGGACAAAGGTTTGGTCCATGTTAAAGAAGAACCGCATCTGTATATCAAGACGATCGATGCTCCCAGTAACCGCATCTCGGAAGGTCTGGATCCTTGCAGCAGCATCAGCGGGGACGGTCGTTGTATTCTTGGTCACCTTCCGTAGGGACACGTGGCGTCTCTTTATCAAGCACTCCACCCAGCCTATGGATGCGTTGAAATCCCATAGCTGAGGGCGACAATGCTGAATCCCTTCTCTGACATCTTGGGCTAACTCATTCCACCAGCTTTGCCACACTACCAACGCCTTATCTTGAATGTCGAGAACGGAGACTGCGAGGCGACGCTCTCTCATCTGCTGCAGCCATTGGTAAAGCTGGTCCTCAACCTGTGGCCATAACGGATCACGGGGCTCCATCACCGTCTTCTTCCGGCCATGCCCTTGTTCTTGCTTCTGCTCGAGGTCCTCGAGATTCCACCTTCTAAACGTCTCACAGGGGATGTTATAGTGGGCGGCAAACTCTCTCTGCGCACCGTACCGTTCACCAGTGCCTCCTTCTGGTCTCTCAGGTAGGCACGTTTTTCTGTCACGGTGTAGCGCCGGCGTCGTTTTCTCAGCAGCTCTACAGCATCCATTGTCGCACAGGTTGTCTGCAATGTGGGTACCCTCAGTGGGACTTCATTTATAGGCCTAATAGGTCCTAGAATTACACAAGAAAACCACAAATCCTAGAAACTTCGATTCTGTTTTCTCCCACGTAGGCCTAGGGAGTCTAAATCAAAAAAGAGGGTTGTAGAAAAACAGAGGATGAGCTCCTCGTTTTTCTTCGGAATTTCGTGACTTCTATCATTGCCTGAATCTCAGTTTGCTTTACTAATACAAGCATTCGTAGATTTTCCTTCAGAGTTTCAATAAGGACTTTTTTTGTTTTAGGGGGTTTGGTACAATTTAAAAGGTGCTTCAGTTTTATGAGACAACCTGTATAAACGGTCGGCGATTGGCCTTACCATTTACGTCATTCCACATGCGCACTCATCGACCAGTAGGCCCACAACACTTCGAATCAATAGGGCTGCGGTAATAAGTGGTTTAGCGTAACCGTGACAGCTCGGCTGAGCCGTCACTAGTTACCGACCGACTGCAAGGGCCAGCGAAGTCACTCATTGGTTACCTCTGGTGAATAGACTCGAGAGAAGAGGCCGGCTTGTGCTAAAATAACTTTGATGTATAAAGCAGTTTTAAAATGCCAGGTTTGTAAGACTAAGCCCCAAACAAAAAACCGAGAAACAACGTAAGACGCTATGATTCATTTCATTCTTGGTTCAGCGGCTGTTTCGTATCATTTATTGGCGGACTTTGTTGTTATCAACTAAAAGACAATAGAATGAAAGACAACTTACATAAGAAAGGGTTTTTACAGAAAAACATGAAAATCGGTGTCTATATTTCCTCATAATATACCGGGTGGTCCAGAAAAAAATCAACCGGATACTTCCAATACCAGGGGATTTAAACCATTGATACCAGTGGATAGGGAATCTTTCTAGAAGAAGAATGATACCAAGATCGACCGATTCTGTTTAGTAGTTTTTGTTGTAGAAACGTTCTTGTGAAGCAAGTTTGGAGTCCCCTGGCCAGGTTCAATGCAGGAAAACAAAACGCTTCTGTTGTAGGTTACAGACATCTCGGTGGTGTGCTGAGGGCTGGCCATGCTAACACGACCTTTACTCAGTTGCAAATGGTCAGTAGGAGCCTTGTCGACATTTTCACATATCAGTAGTATTACCTAACATTTAATCCACCTACTTATTGAGTTCAATTTACCGGTACAGTTCGATTTTTCCTATGCGCGAATGAAACCTGTCTGTGCTTCACAAACTAGGCTCAAAAACAAAAACTACTAGACCAAATCGGGAGGTCTTAGTATCATTCCTCTCCTAGAAAGATTCCCCATCCACTGATATCAATGGTTTCAGTGGAAGTATCTGGTTACGTTTTTTTCTGGACCACCCTGTATATCAACATTACATTCAAAGTTCGGTACTGAAAGATACTTGACGAACCGAAAAAGCGGGGGGATTAGGGGGCAACGATCACCAGCAACATGACCAAAGTAGAAAAAACAAGCTTGGATCGAGAGGCAACAATTTCTAAAAGCGATGTTTCTTATATCGTTATTTGTTCCTTTTTTCGAGGCACCAGGCAACAACATTGCTCAAACATTAAGGGGGGTTCGGGGGTGCTCCCCCGACCTAAAGGGGGGCTCACTAAGTCCTTGACTTTACATATTAAGCCCCCCTCTTAGGAGGGGCTCTTAAGATACACGTGTGTGCGGGAGTATATAATGAATGATTAGAAATAAAGAGAGAAACTATTGTATATCCAACAAACAATTTTTTTTGGTTTTTCAAAATGGCGCTGAATAAATAAATCAGACCAGTTGTAGCGCTGAATTATAAATCAGACCAGTTGTAACAGGTTACGAGAACATCTAATTTAAATCTTCATGGGAATTCGCTACATATGCCTAAGAAATTGGCCAATTATATTAATATTTTTATTAGAGGAATGTCCGTCCTAAATCATGACAGAAAAGGGTGGTTTATTTCAATTTTGTGTCGACATGGTCGAGGTCACGTGACATAAACAAAACAATCGCACACACCCGTCCAAAAAAGGCACTTTAAGAAAAACAAATACGTTTCTCCTGCTTAAAACACCACTGACGAGCAAGTTATTTTAGTCTACTACCCAAATCTGAAGTATCAAAATGAATTACAAACTAGAACTAGCTCTATTTAGCAAAAGTTGCGTGAAAAATTCGGGTGAGCGACATTCTGAACCCTAGCGGCCAATAATTAAACTACTTTCAGCCGTCTGCTCCGGTCTCGTTAGGGAGTTTTTCCCAAATGTACGCGATGATGACGTGCCCCATTAACAGGACGTAACATCTATTTTAAAATGCGTTTCCAAAGTGAATGCATGAGGACAATCCATTTATGTGTCGTATATCACTGGAAATGCCCGATTCCCGTGAATAAGGACAATCACAATGTATTACATTACCAAAACAAAAATGTGTCGGAAGGAACTATATGGATGGTCCCATCGCACCCCCCCCCCCCCTCCAGCAGTATGACACAGAAGGGCTAGTTGACTGTCCACCGGGGGGGGGGGGGGTTGGGGGGAGCTTCCCCCCAGCGCACTGGTAAAAACCTATGTCGACGGAGGGGGGTTTGGAGGGTGTCCCCCATTGTAACAGCTGTAGTTGTTAGAGCTTGCACTTAACATATGCTCGAAGGGGGGTTCGGGGGGAGCTCCCCCGACCTTAAGGGGGGCTCACTAAGTCCTTGACTTTACATATTATTGTTTACATGAGACTCGCTTGTAATAAGAATTATTCTGGTCGTAATATAACAGTTACTTTACAGAGTGTGGCAGAAAAAATGCAACACTTGCGGGTTTTGATGTTATGTCCTTCGAAAATATAAGAGAATGCCTTTTGGCGGCAACAGGAAAGGACATAGATGAATTCGTAATAAAATTGGCGACACTGGAGCTCCATTTTAGTAAACCAATGTCGAAAATCTAGCTGGAAAAAAGTAGACTACCCATTGATCGTAGTCGAGTAGACGACTGGTTTGTATAAAATAATGTACTGGTTGTAGTTTTCCTTTAAATTTCATTATCACGAACACGAGGTCACTTATCAAGTACTGCTTATGCTTGCCAGAGATTGGAATCGAATTTCAAATTGAGGGTAGTGTAAGTTGAAAGCTGTCGTCTTTGTTACCATTTTGTCAAATACAGGAACCAAGACAAAAATAAGTTACACTCGTTTTCTGAATTTATATTCCAAGGACATTACCAAAATAGTTGAATATGCTAACGATTGTATAATGGTCAAAAAGGTGTCTGAGTGACTTAATAAGTATAAAATCTATCAACTCTATTGCCTTATCTATTCTTTTATCCGATAGCGAATAAACCTTTCTAAACTGTTCGCTACCTTACAAAATGTTGTTTTCTCTCCTGAATAGCGGGAAAAAAACTATTTTTCAAATTCCCGTCTAAAAGAAGTCAATTGTATATTTTATGCGAATGGGATTCGCGTACAAATGTTTCGACGTTGTAATATTGATATTTCAATTACTAGTAGTAGCGTCGACCTGCCTCGCCTGCAGCGATCGGGAATTTGCAAACAAATTGGTCATCTTCAAGTTCCACAATGTTCTTTCTGGGTGAATGCATTATACAATCTTGGTGACTTAAGTGATATGAATGAGTTCCGTAAAGATCATGATCAAATTATGTTCGTTGCTTGAAAGACGTGTCTCTGCAACACTGTGTAAATTGGAAGAACCAAGAGTCGAGGTTTGAGTGCTTGCATTTGTCAGTCAGATAGTGTTGCGTTCGTCCAATAACGGAGAAAGCTGTGTAGCCTTAGGTTCACGGTGTAACCCGGGGCTCATCTAACGTCGTCGTGAGTTAAACATTATACTGCAAGACGTTCTCGAGAAATGTCGAGGTAATGACGTCAGGAGATCTGGTACAAACTGATTTTCCTCCCATTTTATGAGGAAATCGTTGATAAACTGTTGTTACAGTCTAAAAGATCGATAATATTTCACACCGCAGATCATAGCAAAAATGCGCACATTTAGCGTGGTACTCCTTTGCATAAACGTAGAAAAATCTCGTACACCGACATTTTAAAATATCTACCTCACCTCATTTTGTTTGCTACCCGACTATTTATTGATATTGCCGCCACGTATCAGTACCGGCTTTGGACGAAACTCGTAAAAGAAGGCTGTTATAACCGATTCTATGATTCTTCTTGGTTTTTGGTTCGCGCACAATGCTTCAGCAACTCACTGAACATTTTTTAGATTTACTTACCCCAACAGCAGAACGGGTTTTATCAATTTACAACGGCAAAAGAGTGTATAAAAAATCATATATGGCGCCAACGACGTTTCCCTTGAACTTCTCTTTTTACCCATGCCAACATGCGTTTCTGGTACTATGACGCTCAATGATGTCGGTGTCGCGATGGACACCCTATAGGGTTCACTCAGAATGGAGCAACGGCTGGCTTTGGGAGCCTGCCGTGCATGGGAAGCCCGGGGGGGGGGGCATAACTATTCGAATACAGATATAACGACGGCGTTACATGTATGTTTTCATTGAAAAATGGTACACTGCTGAAGAATCGAGACCTTCCCGAGGACTGGCGAGCGAATGACATCGGGAGTGTTAGTACCAAGAATTAATAATGACTATAGTCTTCATTGGTCTTTATTAATTCTGGATTTTTTTTCTTTCCATTCTATGGGTAAATGGAAGATTGATGAAAGTTGTTGAAGTTTAAAAGATGATTTCACCGCGCATATCATAGTGAAGTGTACATTAAGCGAGGTCATCCTCGTAATGATGTAACTTCTGTATTCTGGGATGGTCGGACTCTCAGATTTTATGGAAATTAACACTCGTAGTTTGCTAGAATGTGATATATAAGATGTCCTCGCTGAATAATAAGTTGGTATTGCTTCTTTCAACAACGCCTTTGCTGAATAATCACTTCGCGAGATGAACAATGTCGGACCGGAAGATGTCTAACATACGGGATGACTGGCCAAGGGGGACTTGTGCATGTATTTAATGAACCTTTGAGAGAAGCAATATTGGTGATATGAAAAGTTTGCCAGGCGAAGCAAGAACGTGACCACGGTGAAAGATTTTGTGCAAAGTGACTCTATTGATATTCTGATTTTTTTGCCAGCCCGGGCTGCAATCTTTTTAAATGGTATAGCCTATCCTGACTCACCCATATTTTGAAATAAGTCTCTTTCTGGAGATATAAGAATAGAAAAGGTGTTAAAATCTCGGGTTTTAAGATCAACGGACTGTTTGTTGGATATATCGCCACACAGTCCTGACGTTTCCTTGCTACATGTAACAATATTTCTGTTAAGCTTACAATGTATTATCCTGCGAAATTATAATTTTGACCAATTTACCAATCCACAAAAAGTTTATAATATCATGTATGTCAAACCCTGTTCAAAGTGATGCCAGAGTCTTTCAAATTATTTGAAAGACTCTGGTAATGCTAAGTACCTCAAACCCTCTCCCTAAACGTACATATTGCATAGCCTGCCATATAATTGTGGTGGATGAGCACGGGTGTTCCTAGGTTAAGGTTATGGTGAGGCGTCAGACCTTTTAATTTGAAAGCCCGAATTTAGGAAATAAACAACAAAAATGAAATTATCTACCTGGTAACGCGAAGGTCAACCTGTCGAGAAAGCCGATTCTTGAAGAGGATGCACCGGAAAGGTTCCTTCTTGAAAACGTCATTCAACTTAAGCCTTTATCTGTTTGCACCCTTCACAATGTAGCTTACCATCGAGGCCAGCGATAAAAAATCCCATCAATTCCGTCCATAAAAAAGCTAATAAGCAAGTTTTGCAACTCTTACGGACGCCTATGGCATCATATACGCGACACAAATCGGCTTTCAATTAGGGAGTTTTTACAAACCCCTCGAAACGCCAACGTAATGCCTATCTCGATGTATGACCTCCTTAAAACGAGGCCGAACAATGGGATAGGTGTTAACGTTGGCGTTTCGGGGGAGGGGGGTGCGAAAACTCCCCTTTTGAAAAACCGTCGTCGATGAAATACATTTACCTACCTCGTGCTTTGTCGTTCATTGCTCTTCGTAAGCATCACGAAACCTACCTTTTAACTTGGTATTCCAGAAAGCTATGCAATTTATTATGGTGCTGCGAACAATCGAACCCGACGAACACCAGAAAATATAGCGATCTCGCCATTATTCCATCAGTGCAGCAATTAGCCTTTGTTCAAAGACAAGACAGCGTTTAATGGGCACTATTCTGATAACTGTTATTAGTAGACACGAACTATTTGTACTTTCGTATTGTACTGTTCAATTTAGTTAATGGCAATGGATATGATGAACATAGTCAACATACTTAGCTGCTATTCTGCTGTTCATTATTCATTTTAATAGCGATATCGCCAAATGTATTTCTAATATTGACGTTGGTCAATTTGTTATGATATGACTAATAAAAACAGGACAATACATGGTGCACATGGAATCTTTGTTGATGGTCTTCCATGTAGTAGTGCAGAGACAAACCAAGGTAGCATCCAAATAAGCTCATCAGCTTGGTGTAAGGAATTGATCGAACTGGAGGTACTGGTTGTCTCACCAAAACTACGAGGGTGATGCCAGAATGTAGAACATGTGGCCATGTGGCCCCCCAACATTTTAGCTCCACCCAAGCGGTTTTGGTGAGACAATTTCGACAGTGAGATATCAATTTCTATTCTAAAACATCTCAAATTAAATACCGAATAAAGTGCTTTTAAATGCTTGTTGAATACTTCCATATTTTGCACCAACCCAAGCGGTGGTGGTTGCCCCACAACCGCTGAATTCAAAACGCGGTCCATTATAAATCTAGATGTTCTAGAATTGATATTATGGCAGAGTGCATTATCACAAGCAAAAGGTTGAAGAAACCAATGCTCGCCTTAATCGGGAAATGTCTTTGCCATTAGACTTATATTTTCTATAAAGCGAAACGGAGCAATTTTTTCATTTTATGGTTGTGTCCTATGGACATAAAGTGGCGTAAAAACCCTAGAAAGTAGAGGTAACTAGTTTCCAGTATTTGATACTGTAAAAAAATGAAATGTCCTGGGGACATTGTGCTCACAGGGGAATCATTAAATTGCAGATGAAATGACATATGGAGGTTAAATTGACTTTTAGATATGAAATGAAATGGCTAGGGCCATTGTGCTCACCTGTCGATATGAAAGGGAGAGTATGAGGAAGAACTTGTCATTGTTAGGGGTTAATCATGCAATAGTTGTGGGATGGTGTGTGGTTTGTAATGAAAGATAGCCACCTAATGATATGGCACCAAATGAATAAAAAATCAAGAAAATGTAAGATACAAGTCAGAAAAGACAAAAGGGAAAAGATAAAAAATAATAAAATAAAAAAAATATTTTTGGCTGTCCCTGGCCGGGGTTTGAACTCACGACCTTTGGATTGCCACAACACGAAAAACACAAAACATGCAATTTCGGCCATATCTGTGTCTGCGTTGTGACCTCTGTGACCTTGACAAGTAGGTCAAATTAAAAACCCATATGATATATGATGTATCCTTGCTATGAGTACCTACCACAAAAGTTTTATCGAAAACAAGTCATCAATAAGCGAGATATCACACTTTTTAGATATCCACATTCGACCCCCTGGTGGCCAAATTGACAATCAGATCGGACCGATATTCAGCACAAGAGGTTATCTGATATAGGGGGTTATATGTACCAAGTTTCAAGTTCATAGCTGTGGCGGTTGAGAAACGTGCCATAGTTACACTGAAACAGCCAATTTATGCCATTTTACCTCTGCAACCTTGAAAAGTAGGTCAAATTAAAAACCCGTACGATATATGATGTATCCTTGCTATGAGTACCCACCACGAAAGTTTTATTGAAAACAAGTTATTGATAAGCGAATTATCACACTTTTTAGGTATCCACATTCGGCCCCCTGGTGGCCAAGTTGAGAATTAGATCAGACCGAAATTCAGCACCAGAGGTTATCTGGTATAGGGGGTTATATGTACTAAGTTTCAAGTTCAGAGCTGTGGAGGTTGAAAAATGTGCCATAGTTACACTGAAACAGCCAATTTACGCCATTTGACCTTTGTGACCTTGAAAAGTAGGTCAAATTAAAAAAACCCGTATGATATATGATGTATCCTTGCTATGAGTACCTACCACAAAAATTTCATTCCAAACAAGTCATTAATAAGCGAGATATCACACTTTTTAGATATCTACATTCGGCCCCCTGGTGGCCAAATTAAGAATCAGATCGGACCGAAATTTAGTGTCACAGGCCATCTGACCAAGGGAGTCCTGTGTACAAAGTTACAAGTTCATAGGCTTAGCGGTTAAGAAACGTGCCACTGTTTTTGAAACAGGATACGACGACGACGACGACGCACGACGGACGACGACGACAGACGACAACGGACGACGGACACTGCGGTATTGTATAGACTCCCCTACGGTGAGCCAAAAATGTGGCACGTCAATGACACTTTTAGAGTTTGACTTCTGCAACTTGATAAACTAGGTCACAATCGACCTTAATTGGGTCAACTTGTATGAGTTTGACCTCTGTGACCTTCAAAAGTAGGTTAAAACAGAAACCCGCACATTTTGTCATGTAGTCTCATTAGAAGTATTGACAGTAACAATTTTATTGTTCTAGCTATCAGCGTTCATCAGATATTGACAAAATAAGGTTTTCCAAGATGGCTGCCTGGAGCCAAAAAAAAGTTGGTCACATTGACCTACTTTTTTGGTCAACATGTAGAGATGCTCAATAAGTGTCTACATACCAAATTTACAGAGTCTACAACAAGTGATGACGAAACGTGCCACCTGCGGTGAAATTATAGTTTGACCTCTGTAACCTTGAAAAGTAAGTCAAATCAAAAACCCGGGTATTGTCATGTAGTCTCTTCAGAGGTATTCACAGAAAAAATTCAAGATCCTAGCTATCAGCATTCATGAGATATTGACAAAATAAGGTTTTCAAAGATGGCCCAGAAAGTAGGTCAAATTGCAATGATTTTCGGTATGTGAGGTCATGCTGTCATAAGACATCGACACACCAAGTTTCAACCTCCTATACTCAGTGGTGAGCAAACGTGCCACCATTGTTGACGGACGCCGGACGGCCCGACGGCCCGGCGGACGGACAGACGACGGACGACGGACAAGACGTGACGACATAAGCTCACCCAGGTGGGCTAAAAACGTCGGATTTCTTGACAGTAAGGTTTACGACAGTCCTAATTTTCAAATTCTGTTTTTATAAAGTCTTGCATACCTTGTTGCCACAGCTGAAGCTTCTTTAGGTCTTTAGGGAAAATGAATGTGGGAGGTTTTTGATAAGCAACGAATGGCTCAAATTAGTCAACTTACAATATTTGAACTAAACCTATGATTTTTAAGAGGCAAGTGTGGAGACTATGAAGCTCTGAAACCTATCTGCTGAGAACGCGTTACTGTGTGCAGAAATTATTGCAATTGTAAACTCATAAGATGTGTTGAATACGGCACTACTATTGGCAGTGATGGATTCCTTTACAAAGAATAATTTCTGACAGTAAAATACATATATAGCCCAAATCAAGCATAAATAAAGACTATTAAATATTATTTAAGAATTCTTGCTAAAATTGGTCATTTTTAAACGCAATGTAGATCAAAGAGTGTCATTTTGTTCATGGAGGGGAGTTTCTGACGGCACCAATAGGGTTACGAAGCGCGGATATCGAATAATGTCGTGGTAGTGACCTTATGGGTTCCTTTACAAAGAATACCTTTTGACAGTTATGTACATGCATAGCTAAAATATATAATTAAACGTAATGCTGATCACGGAGGGTGATTTTTCATGGAGGGCTGATTCTCGCGACACTTAACCAATACGTTTGCGATAAGCTTCCTTATCAAAGGTAATGATACCTTATGGCTGGAAGCGAGCGTCATTCGATATGTGTCTAATCACCAGCGCCATTATCAGTCACCCCAGCACCAGAAATAGCAGGTTGCACTTCAAACGAAAATTTAATTATGAAATTTAATTAAAATAATTGTTATGAGACGTTAGCCGTTTTCGGCTAATTATCGCTGCGTCTTGACAGCGTGTTAATGTGCATTTATGGCCATTATAAGACTATCATGTTTAGGCTAATGTCCTGTTGATATTTACCAGGTGAGAGATGAACCTGCGCTAAGGCAGCAAGCAAATTGCCAAGGGAGTCGAGTTTCAATGAAGACGCAAGCAGAATGCGCGTCATATTGATAAAAAGATAATTTGCACAGATGGTGTACAATACGTTGAGGACAATTACAGTATTTTACGATTTTCTGGCTTATTATAAACTGCAGAATGCGGAACGCGAAATAGCGAGATACCAACCTCGGTTGAAAGTACCGTCCGCCACAAAAGATATTGCAAATTTGGTAAATAGTAAGGAGCTTATCCATATTTCTATTTCCTCTTCGATGCGGGTTTTTTTTTCATTCATGACTGTCACAAACCAAACTCATTGTTGCTGAATTTTTCCTGTTGACACTTCAGAGTTTGAGAACTTTTTTTGAAGCTACTCTCTTATTTCAATGGCATGGGAGAAACGAAAGCTAACCCCTCGCTTTCTTCTGTAACTGCCCGGACATAGGAAACGCGGGTATTTCTAGCTTTCGTATTGGTAAGTATGAACAAAACAGGTAAATTGCACACCGAACTTACGCACCGTCTTCGGTCTACCATACTTGTCATGCAGCCCAGCCCATGCCACAATACTCATGCATTACAATTTACATTGCTGAGTCTGCCTCGGTATTGGCCAATAGCGGCTACACACTGTTCACCTTTCGGAACTTTTATAACCAAAATACATGTACGTAGACGCGGCCAATACACCAGTTGGTGCGTCGTCTACCGCAGTTGATATCAAACGATCAATCGTTAACTTTAACTAAACTTAAGCAAATTGCAAGACACTAGCGTTTGAATAGGTATCACCAAAAACCCAGTTTTGATATCATTCATAAAGAAATAATTACCCGGATGATGTGCTAAGAGACAATGCAGAAACTCACAAAACCGTGTTATATCATGAATTCCCCATGTAAAGACTTTTGTATTGTTTGTTGAAAATGTAAATTGCATTGTAATAGCTGAAAAATTGTATCCCTAACAGCAGAAATGTAACTGAATTGTGAAAATCTCAATTTTGGAACATTCGCAGATTGGCTCGGTATTCCAACTTAGTTCGGACATGAGGTTATGCTAGTCACTTATAGTGGCACCAAGGACACAATCTTTCGATTTTGTACTAAAAAGTTGTCACAACCAGAAGTGATTGATCATGTAAAAGCGTTGCAAGTATCCGATTGGCTCTCGCATTATCGCCGTCATCACGGACAAATGAACTTTTGCGTCATTCTGCATGGTATCGGGACGGGGGATAACTCTCATAGATCGTAAATGACATAGCCATGGTGTCAGCGCCCAAGACTGTTCTAAAATGATTCTAAAATTTCAAGACAGTCAAGCCAGCAATTTCATAACAGTTTTCTTCAGAGGACAACTCTAATAAGCTTTCAATATAATGTTATACGAACACACTCTCTACATTGAGCAGTTGCAAGTCCTGCTCGCTACTGGCAATGAGGATAAGGCGGAATCTACGAAAACTGGGCGAAATCAGCCTTAAAACAATATGAGAATATCGATATTTAATATACAATTGAATAGATATTTGTAATATTCGTCAAGTTTTGTGTTCTTTCGACCACGGCCGATGTGGAACTGGTCCGACATAAAATGCAGACAAATATTTTTTCAGGCTTTTTTTTCTAAATAAATGTTTCATAATTATTGTGGTTTAAACAATTCAATACTTATCGAATATACAGGTCGACCTCGTAAATACCGGTATCGGTTGCCATTTTGAAGAGGCCTCTTGGTGTGCCATATATTGTATGTATGAATTATAATTGGGTATTGATACTCCATGAACAGTGTTATCTAAATGTTATTGTATGCACAGGTCGCGATCGTCACAGTCATTGGCTAAAGATATGTAAGCCACATCAGCGGGTATTTCTAATGTTTTGTTAATCAAGGTTCCAGGGCGGTATGGGAAGCGGCGCTATGCAGATTGTGCATGACAAGTCACAATAAAAGCGGGACCAAGGCCTACTTCGTCCTGGTGGTACCTTTTTGTGGACCTCTGAAATGTATGGTCCTACTATTATAGTACAGAAAGGATAGACTACCGGTATTCACGAGGACATCCCGTATTACTTACAGTCACATATTCAAGCATACGCTCAGTTTATAATGTTCCATGAGAGGTTCATTGAGCTGGAGATATAAAGTTTTAAAGTACGATGATGAGTCTTTGCTCGGCGACCAACCGAAAATGCAAGGCCAGGGTTTGGCTATCCTCGTACAAAACGTGATGTATACATGTGTTTCACATCGCCGAGCTTTGATTGAAAATCTAGTCACGTGTTGAATACGTCACTTTTCCGCAATCAAGTTCGTTTCATCCGAGTTCATACACTGGACAAATCAATGCCGGATGAAGTACGCTAAACGGACACGTACACTCAAATTTCATCGGACTTAATAGCACAATTATCGATATTTATCCACGAAGGTCTGTCTATTTGAGAAATATTTTCCCGTAAAAATGTTAGTGAGGTTTTAAATTCCACGACTGGTTCTTTTATAAATGCAAGATCTTTGACAAAAATCTCGACGAGAAAAAAAATGGAGGCGCGTCTGAACATTCAACTGAGAACGTGCGTATAATGCATAAGGCGATTATAATCTTTACGGCTTCTCACGAATCCGTCGTGACTGCTATGTAGATAGGAATGAATAGTAAGAATCCATCTACAAAAACCTCGCTTAAAAAGAGCCTAAAGCTCTGTACACACTGACAACATTTTGGGAAACATGTTGGCCAACATGTTGTCCAGGTGCGATGTTATCGAAAATGTTGGCAGTGTGTACAGTTCGGAAACATTCGGAAACATTCGGTAACATGTTGGCCAAATGTTGCTCAAATGTTGTCGAAATAATACAAAATCAATTTTGTTGCCGAGTGTTGTCGAGTTTTATCCAATCAGAAATAGGCCACAAATCACATGATCTACCTGAAGCCATGTGATGTAGTCAAAATAGCAGCCTCCAGCAAGGAATGGTTATTGAGTGAAGTGGAACAACTTATCGCAGTATGGGAAAGTTGTGCCGGTTTATGGGATGACAGTAGACAGGAGACAGTGGTAGGCCCCATGCTGGTCTCTCATATATATCCATGGTCTTGTCCACACTCTTTTCTCATCTTTACGTCTTCTTTGCCGTCTTTCAATCAGGATACGTAAAATTATGGCAGAGCCCCCGACAATGCATATTCTTCTCTTGGAATCTTCCATTGTTTATGAATTTCCCTCCAAAATCCTCATTTTCTCAGAAACATTCGATAACAAGTTGCCCAACATGTTGTCGAATGTTGTCATGTGTATACAGGGCCAAATTTTCGATAACATCGCACCTCGACAACATGTTGGCCAACATGTTTCCCAAAATGTTGTCAGTGTGTACAGAGCTTAAACCTTAACAAATCGCAGACAACTTATTTTTATGCTGACCATGGAGAAAACCACAGTAAAGTTTTGTCGAATTCTACAGCCAGTCCACCTTAGGACGCTGATTTTTGTAACCGTCGCTACGGGGAAAATGTACTGGGAGGAGCTTTTATAATTCACAAAATTGCAACAAAATCAATCCAACGCGCGTGGAATTCGCGCGGTGTCCGGCTTTAAGTGAAAAGAATATGACAAGGAGTTCAGGGGGCGTGGCCGAAGGGAAACTGAATAACGCATAAATACCATATTAATAGCCCAGACTTGACGGCAACTAATAAATGGTACGTAATTTACATAATAAGAATTTTCAAGATAACTTCTACAGTTTTTTACCTTCGACAAGCCATTTTCTTCCTCTTTAATGCTTAGTTTTGCCACGTTGAGTTGTTGCTGTGCTGCTGCATGCCAAGTAACTGACAAGAGGTCAGTTAAAGGACTAGTCACACCCACAGTTGGTACAGATAATACACATCTCAATGTTTGGTTCGAAAAAGCCATCCTTCAAGATACTTCTAAAAAAATTGACACACAGCATAATATCACCCCTTCTGGGTTTTTTAAAAGAATTATTTACATAAAGAAACAACTACCGAAATGTGCGAAGCGGAATCAAACTATTCATTGAGATGGAATGGCATCATTCAATCCGCTACTGGCAGTATATCACGCCTCACTCAGCCCATTGTGACCAAGCATCTTTGTGCAACACGGAGCGTTAGACTTTCTTTACTAAATGAAGGGTCCATACTATTCAAAGTGTAAAAAGATTCCTTTCCTCTCATCTGTCATAGGTCTGTCAATTCCGAAGCCAGGCATGTCTATTCAGTGAACTGCAGCAAGCGGAAGACCCACACCATGTAGCACAAGGAATCCGACTTCTTAGGAAGAGCCATTACGCTATGATATTGATCAGTTTTGTCAGAGAGTCAGGATTATTTATTAGCAGATCACTGTAAGCAAATTGAACAGATGTAAGAACGGTGCCCACGCGCGATCAGTTTGGGAGCGTTAGTCGTAAATACGAAAATCAACATTTCGTTCTCAAATCGCCCTTTTGTCTGCAGCATATGTTTGTACCATACAAACATGATCGAAGGTCAATACAAAAGTAATTTTACACGCTGCGACAGTCGCAATTGAAAAGCCCATGTTTGTGCCGAAATCTAGAAGCGTCTAATTAGTGGCGGTCATTTGAGCAACCTCTTTGGTCATGTGGTTTCCTCAGTCCCCTTCTGTGTACTTTGGTGCATTTAAGGTATGGTTCTTTAGAGACCAAATAGCTTTAATGCCTCTGTCAGATATCAAAAACTCAGCCCCATAATTTTCCCAAAAAAATTTAACTGTGAAACCTACACAATTTTTTTTAATTCGATGTAATAGCTGACATCCATGCAAAAAGACCAGCGCCAAGTTAGAAAACATAAACGCTCCACTATCAAACAACCACCAGCACTTAATCAACACACAGACACGGTGTGACTGCTCTCACATGACTGCAGAAGCGAGTTAAGTCTCTCAAAAGATTCCTCAGAAAACTGCCGAAAAAGCCTCCTAACGAAGAATCTTATCGGGACTATCGCCCCGGAGAGCCGTTTTCAGAGGCAAACAATACAAATTCCCATATGAGGTTAAGGTACTTAGACAGATGTGTCGGAACCCGATGTTAATTGGGAGCAAATGATTACATGTATTTGTTGAATTTGTGCATTGTGTTGTTGCTGCCAATGAGCAAATTGGTTGGGAGACTGAACATGCCGCAATGTTTTAGGAAAACACCCAACACTGTCCGCGTCTTAAAAACAATCGAATTGCGTTCAGATTGGCTTCTATATTCATGATCATAGTACCTACCTTTCTCTATTGGGCGAGAATGGGCAATATACGCAACAGCTCAGGGCAGGCAATATATTCAGACATTTTAAGTTTCCTTGAATGGTTTCTTTCAGTTTATTGTCAGAACATGCAGAGATTTCATTTTTACACAATTGATGAGGGAAAATTACCTTGACTGATATTTTCATCCTCTACACTAAGACAAGTGAAGATTTTTTTAGCTTTTGATTTGTTTTTCGACAAAAATAAATATTTGTGTGCACTCCGTAGGTTTTGAGCGAAGTGAAAACCCTGTTGGAGGTTTTGCACAATCTCAAAAAACCATTTGAAACTTTTCACTTCACCAAAAAACCTCTTAAGGTGAATTCTGTTCACCGAAAAACATTTAAAGGTTTCCCAGAATCCCAAGGACCATTGTTTATTTTCTCAGTGTGTATGAGTCTAAGACGGGTGATATGTAACGAAGAAGTTTAACTGACATATGACGCTCACTGTACCATATGTATGACCTTTTACTCCAAATCTGGCAAACCTGGGTTAATTAGAAAACATTAACTTTTTTACGCAGTAGTCGTCTCCGGAGTTCAAAATGTTTGTACTTTCAAGTTCGTTATACATAGCGAGATTCCAAGCTACATGTACCCATGTACTTCATAAACTTATTGGATTCTATTTAAGACTTTAATGATAACTTTTTGGGTTGAGATACTATGTAGACAGTCATGTACATTAATCGTAGGAGCCTTGAAAACTTTCGGCGATGAATAAGCATGATCATGATATTCTAGACTCACCGTTCTAAGACCGGTTCATTTATACCGCTCCCAGTATGATATGCATTGAAGGCCACAGTCCCTTCTTGCTTATTGGCTCGCACTTGTTGGTATTCAGGTTGTGGATGGTTAGTGGTTGGCATCATTGGTCATGGTGTGGTAATCAGTTTCCCTGTCTATTAGCCTAGGGCTATTGACAAAGAATCTTCAATAAAAGAAATTGCATTAATGATAAAGTAATGTTTAAGTGCCTGCCATCCTGAATTCTACCTTATTCTAACTATGAAATTAATGCAAAGGCAAACGGTATAACCATTTAACAACGGGTTTCGCCTACCCATTGTCCATCCCGTCCAGTCCGTTAAGCTATACAGTACTTATCATTGTTCGCATTGTTGCGCCAAAACAGCAACACAGCGAACCTGGGATATACAATGTTTGTGGCCGGCTAACTCTGTTATTATCATGGTACTGTTGCTCTTCGAGGAATAGATTAGAAAAGGTACAGGAGATGCTACGCTTTCTCTATTCATTGAATCCTTATCATAGTCATCGGATCATGGTCGATAAAAAAGCCAGGCATTATTAGGGGCTACATGCGCTGCTTATGGCAGTTACGGTATGTAATCATGGTAATGAATGATTCCTAACTTTCATGTCATTCGCAGTGACCATGGTCAGGATGACCAACACGGGGGAAGTACCATGACAAATGCCTCAGACATTACGTGGATCTTGTACATCATAAATTTAATACAATATTTAGTCGATATATGTTCAGGAAGGATATATACGACAGCTACAAGGCAACCACCAGAAAACCATAAAAGTCTCAGAATACGGAGACTTAAAGGAGATTAGTGTACCGTTTAAACCTACAGGCACGATATTTTCTCTCACCTTGAGCACGCCGAGGTTCGCCGATCGAAGTTGACCCCCAGGCTAGTATAGGCCTTGTTTGGATGACAGACTGGCCAGAAGTTTTTCAATGGAGCCCGTTGTTTCCCCTGGATGATTGTTTACAGATTGCTATTGTTTCCTGTTATATCTTATATTCGATTTTCAACTTCGATTCTTGGATTAATCAGTAATTAATAAGGATTAATTCTTGGATTAATAAGCAAGATTGTATTAAATGCTCTAGATGATATGTTGAAATAGTGGTAATGATTTTTTTGACGTTAATTTGATTTGAACACCTTGTTTTCATCTGAACATTGAATGACATGTTGGAGGACCACAAACCAGATTATTTTCATAATATAGAGCGTTTGAATTTAAATTCACGGACTTTTTCCATTTTTTTACGAAGCCGATCCTTTTTGCTGTTTTTGCAGTCATGACAGTAGTTAAACAAAGGTCCCGTCAGAGTTTCCCTTTGTTTGACATTTCTGCTTTTCTAACCCATTTTTAGACACAATGTAACCAGCACATTCATTTTACGCTATCCCGCGTACGAGTCAACGGCCTCCACGAGTCCATTGCGTGGGACCAGTTTGTTTTAGGATTAAAGAGGGCGACTCCCACTCCGACTTCCACTGAGTTTGAGGCGGACAGTCATTTAGTGTAATCTTCAATTTAACTGAATTGTTGAACGCTTTCATATTGATAAATTACCCATACATGTATATCTGCACAATCATTTTTGAAATCCCAAATTTGACCTGTGCATAAGGCAGATTAAATATACTAATATTTGTTTATTTCGTACAGATTGTACAGATTTACTGAACTTGTGCATTACAACAACTTTGTGCGGGGTGCAACGTGAAATAATGTATTTACTTACAGGCCTAGGTGCCTAA
This sequence comes from Lineus longissimus, assembly GCF_910592395.1. Lineage (NCBI taxonomy): Eukaryota > Metazoa > Nemertea > Pilidiophora > Heteronemertea > Lineidae > Lineus > Lineus longissimus. Next base: position 12,358,316 of record NC_088317.1, on the reverse strand, counting down.
ATAATGAACTTGATCATGGCACAGTGTCCATCAATCGGACGTACATAAGAGATTTATAATTTCCATGATTAAACGTTACATGAACTCGTCATCGAAGTCGTAGGCAATGACTACGACTTGGAATACGACTTCATAATTTCCTCCTTATGCACAGGTCTGATCTGGAATTTTAAAGTTCTTGTACATGTACGCGTAGAACATCAATATGAAAATGTTCGTCACTTAATGTAAATCGAAGTTGTCACTAGATGACAGTAGTTTACTCTCAAAGTTGAAGTCGGACTGGGAGTCGTAAATGATGCGTAACCTTTCTAATGTAGATGTGCATGTATATACGCACATATACATGTTCATGCAGATATTGTGTTTCTTTTGTAGTGTCAGATATCAATTAAACAAGTTATGTTCCGAAGGGAGCAGGTCAGGTTACTCCCGTTTTATATTTTTAATTTGACAAGAGCAGGTGGTTTAGATGATGCTTCAGTGATTGATAACTCACTCAATATAAAATAATGACAGCTCATCTATCTCGGCCCTAATTGACCATCATGCAACGCGTCAATTAGCAAAATATGGCTTCCTTCCTGCAATGACTTATGTTACGTGTAAAGAATACCACTTAGCAGGTGATTTATTACATATATCACACCATCATTAGGTTATAATGCTACGAAAGCCCAGATATCTTAAATTTTCGATGTCGCTTCTTTTAACATGATAACAGTGCGATCGCTGGTTCAGACGTTTAACACAACTATTTTCTTTATTGTCGATGTTGGAGACCAAGTGTTTTTTCTCTTTTTCTAAACCTCTCTAACATATTTTCTTCTACACCGTCTGGTGGCTCCTCCTATCCTTATCAAAATAAACTACATCCATGTACATTGGACAGTGTATGAAAGACAGTGCATTCTAGCTGTAGAAAAACACACGTCATATTTTTCTATTTCTTCCCAACTTTATCCTAAAATCCCCCAAATACGTTTGTAACTTTTGTAACTTTTGTTCGGGATTTTCCAACGACACTAAGGATGTGGTGTTGATGATGTTCTGCGATGCATCTGAGATGGCCTACCTGCGGTACACTTTGGAGGGGGGAGGATCGCGTGCTATTTCCTTGCAGCGAAGACACGGGTGGCACCCATAAAACCTCAGTTATCCATCCCAAGACTTGCACTCCAAGGAGCGATATTGGCAGTCAGACTGGCTGAAACGCTGATGAAAGAACTACGACTAATCAAGATACGACCAATCAGGATATTTTGGACAGATTCCTCAACAGTACTGCCGTACATTCGAAATCAAAGCAAGAGGTTCAAGCCATTCGTCAGTAACCGTGTAGCAGAGATCAGGGAGTTATCTCATCTGGAGGAATGAAGCTAAATTCCAACCGCACTGAACCCAGCTGACCACTGCTCAAGGGGGATGAAAGCCGAAAATCTTATGGTCAACCATATTTGGTTCACATGACCAGAGTTTCTCTTAGACAAGGAGGATAATTGGCCACAGAAGAAGATCCCAGACAGCCAACTGGAAGGCAAGGTAAAAAAAGGCAACCAAGCTGATGTCGCTGCCTCAGTCCTATTGACTAGGGAGAAGGAGCAGGAGAAATTCGCCTATTAGTACAACTTCGAACTATTGACTTTGGTAAAGATTGACTACTTTTCAACATGGCGCAATCTGATCCGAAGAACAGCATGGGTCATCAGAGCATTCAGAAACTTGGCTTCGAAGATACCAAAACTGGGGGTGAAAGCCATCACTTCGCCTGAGATAACGGCAGAGAAATGGGAGGATGCTCAGCTGATTTGGATTCGACAAGTCCAGAAAGAAACTTATCCAGAAGCCTGGGAGTCTCCGTCTAAGGACGAAATGCTCTGTCCGGTAGAGGTTGAAGCCATCGTAAATAATAGGCCTCTGACCTATGTCAGTGAAGACGTCAACGATCTCAGCGCTCTTACGCCAATGAACTTTCTATTTGGTCGGGCAGATGTGCTGCCACCGTGTGAAGAAAGCAACAACGAGATCAACAGTCGGCAAAGATGGAAACGAGTCCAAATCGAGTCAATCAGATATGGTTAAAGGAGTATCTACCGAACTTGACGTTAAGATCCAAATGGCGACGAAATGGTAAAACTGTTGCTGTCGGCGATTTGGTCACACTTGTCAATAAGAAACTACCCCGAGGTTCCTGGACCCTGGCTAGAGTGATGGTTGTCTAACCCGGCGACGATGGTATCATTCGAACGGTGAAAATGAAGACTGCGGACAATAGCTACGTCAGGCCTGTGACGAAGGTTTGCATGCTCGAAGAGAGCTGTAAAGACGGAATCCAAATGGCCAGAAAAAAATTGATCAAAAGGTCATCAAATTCAGATCAAATTTCTGGTAATTCTTCGTATTTTTTGGCCATCATGTTCCGCCCGCCCACTCTCTTTGAGCTTGAATTCCATTCGTAATGTTGAACCTTTGGACGAGGCTGGTTGATGAACACTTTTCTGATATCCGCATGAACTCTTGGCAACCTCGTTATGAACTCTTCTATGATATCCGCACGAGCACCATGAACACTTATCGTGATCAATAGAAGGTGAAATTGAACTGTCCGGATTCCCTGAATACCTAATGAATTAAATAGCGCATATCCAATTGGGCATCGCTTGCCTACATTCGGATTTTGACTCTGACTGGAGGGGGTTGTAACCCCAGTTTTGGTTGAGGGTCATTCTCGAGTTATGGACTCAGGGTTGGCTCTGTGAATTTTTTCCTCCTAGCCACCTTTTAGCCAAGTGGCTGTCACTTTTAGCTATATTGAGTCAGCTCTAGCCATTGCCGATCGTTTGTTCATCTTGTGGCCGACCCAGCCCACAGTAACATGTGCGAGAATGGCAGCCTGCCAGTACTGAGACTAGCAAATCAACGAACGATTCGAGGAACTCGTGACCGGAGATTCCAATGCAACGTTTAGCCAGACATTGTTTTACATTCGCCACTCATGTGCAGCATTCGCAAGTGGCGAAAATGCGAACGGGCGCGCCAACCCTTTGACTGTGAAGGGTTAATCCGAATTTATAGTCGTGCTTCAGGCCGAGTATAAGTTATGTTATTGTGGTTTCACTTTTCAAATTTGAATTATTTAACGGGGATACCTATCAGCAGCTTGCAATTCGGTTACTGTTTCAAACTAATCCTGTTTTCAAGCTACTCACTTCTAGTTCAGTTTAAGTTACCTTGCACTAAATTTGGATCAACTTAAAATCACCTTTCTTATGCAATACTGTATAATACGAGGCAAGCCCACCATTAATTTGTTAAGCCTTTTAGCAGTTCGATTGTCAATGTTTGACAGCGACGCATCAAATACTGCGTGGGGTTGTGAATCTGAAATTTCGATATGATATTCCGGACAGTCTGGCAAGTAAATGGTGAAAAGTAAACTGGTGGTTGACCACGGAAATTTTTTGATAATCGACAAATTAGACAGACATTGATATTTCCACTCTTTTCAGCCAACTGGCAGGAAAATCTCAAAACACGCCCCCTATTACCAAATTAGCAAAATTCGAAATTAATTTTTTCATCAAATAATTTCTTTATATCTGTAGATTTGCCACAGCAAATATTTTTTCAATACCTCTCCAAATATGTACTTGAGAGTTAAAAACATGCACTCGTCTAATTGATAGGCCAGGACCCTCCAACCTATGAATATTCAATGGTTGTATTGTCTCATACTTGACTCTGTCAGGGGGGCGGCCATGTTTGTTATCGTGCTCGTTTGCTTCAGTTGGCTCGCTGGCGCAATTTTTCCTTGTCACTTATAACCATGTTTGGTTCGGGCTTGCTCACTCGCACCCGCCGCCATGGCCCGCTCTATCTAAATTTTATCATCTTCTCAAATTACACCTAAAACTCCGGATAAACCTTAGCCTCAGACGTTTGTAACCAGTTTTATAACCTATAACTGCTTGCCGCAAATATTGCCAGCTTACTGTAGTAGTCGTGCATCGGATACCTTTCACGGAATTTAGCTTTCTATGGACAGTGTCTTTCGTCGGAACTGATTGTGACAATATGGCGTCTTCCATTATGTGCCTTTGTATTCTTCTCTCAATCTAACAGAGGTATTTGTCCCACAAACTTTCGTCTCATTTCTCGCTTGTTCGATCCCGAACACCAGAATTTTATTCACAACTTGGCGGAGTGGAAAGTGACCATTCGTACCTTCACTCCGTCAGAGCGTTATCTGAATGTAAGTTTCTCCCCGTTTTTGGCAACTTTTAGCCACTTTATAAAACTTTATGTCCAGCCTCACCATCTTGGGTCTGCTTTCTTTCAATTCAGTGCATTGCATGCACTCGTGTACAGTGCTTGTACACTATATATGTACAAATAAATAACTTATACAGTTTCATTTTTGGTTTTTCAATGTTCCAAATGTGCTGTCACGCATAGTCCATTTGAAGGTATCAGTTTCAGTTGTCGGAGCGGCGCAGTGGAAACATCAGCACCTATCACCTCTGAGGTAATTACAGTTGACGATATAATTAATGTCAATGATGTTGAAAAAGGCCATTTTTCAGGTTTGTACAAATATCTGTAATAACTAAAGCTTCGGCTAAGTCACAAATTCTTGTCAAAAATGTGGAATTAAAGTGCAAATGATATTTCAGAAATGGTTTGCTTCACTAAACTGAATTTTTCACATACTTTTTAAACAATATGGAGAGCGTTTGATTGATAATGTGAGAAAGTAGTGCTGCTCGTTCGCTAAAACAATTGATTCCTTCAGATACACATTCTGACAAAGAAGTCACTTCACGAAATATGGCAGGATGAGAGTTCAGAATGCTATATATCGGCATGTCCAGCTGGGTACCTGAAGCTTTAAATTCCCCTCTATATCGAAAAAAGCTTGCTAATTGATTATGTAACTCTTAACAACTTTTATCATTAATCTTTTTTTTCACTGAATGTTTAAATTCCTCTCGATATCGAAAAAACTTGCTAATTGATTAAGTAATTCTTAAAAAAAATTATTATTGATCATTTTTTACTGAAACTTTAGCTATAACAACTAATCCATTGTTATTTTCACTACTATTTTTAGTAAATTTATAATTGCTGAAATAGGAACTACCAGATTATATGTTTTTACTAAGAATTCTAGGAGTGCATGTTGTCGCGTCCGTGAGCAAGTTGCTCATGGACGCCGTCGCTGGTCAGCAATTGGCCTCGTTAGTGATGAGCCTTTTCACAAAGGTATTATACGGATGTCACCACATGTCAAATCAGGAGTATCGAACTTATGAACAGTCACACACCGACTGATAATCAAATAGAATGCGCTCTGATGGCTGCATCATTTGATACAAGATCTGGTGGGTATATGGGACCATATATCCGACGACACCAAACGCGAGGCGTTTCCAGCGAAAGCGAGGCCTTTTCTCTCATCTGCTTGTGGAAAATGAAGCTTTGAATAATGAAGATCTACCAGAGTAAGACTGGATATCTCGGGGGGGCAAGTTCCTTTTTAGAACGAAATAAAAATCTTTTATGATAAAATTTTGCCGCAAATACCGTATTCCAGTCATTAAACTGTCCTCTATATTGACAGTATGTTTTATAGCAGTTCACCATCGCTGATTATTTTGCTTTAAAATGAATCTCGTGCGAATAATACACTATGTACAATACGACACCTTGAACGTGGTTCTCCTATTTAGTGTTTCTAAGTCCAATCCTCAAGCCCGAGCATCAAATATATGTTTAGAGTCACAGATAAGGTAAAAATGGCGTCACCATAGGCCCCCGGGGAAAAAATGGTATTCAGCTGGTATACACTATGTTTATATACATGTACTTTCCAAGTCAGTCAAAAATATAACTCTTAGTACCGTATGTTCTGTCACACGTGGTTATTGAGATGCATCAGGGACAACGAAAACTGTTGAGTATAAAGACTATGTGTGCGTGGCGAAAGCAACCGAGTCATACAGCCTCGAGTAACCACTCAAAACGATTTTTCTGAGTGTGTGTGGGGTAGTAGCTGCACCGAAATGAAGTGCTCAAATGGCCTTGGGGGTCACATTTGGTGAGCATACATGTGCCATCCTAAAACCCCTTAAAGGCCATAACTCCAGGTTTTTTGCCATTTTCTGCTGTAAGACGATTTCAAAAGTGTACCTAACACTTTATACAATACAGAAAACCAAATGCAATTAGCTCCATCCATTTTGAAGATATAGCCAATTATGTGTTTGACAACTTGATTACCTAATCAGGCTAGCAACTGGCTTGTTAGAGCCAGGCGGTGGGTTCAGCAAAAGTTGTGATGTAGAACAGGCTATCTGTACATGTCATGCAATCATAAAAGCAGGAGGGCCTTAATTAATTATGCACACCTGGAAGTAATGTGTTTCATTCACTATGGTGTATTGTGTGGCTCCGAATTGTGTCAAGGATAGCACAAAGAACAATCGAATGACGGATGGGACCCATTTTCATGAATTTCCAAAGCCAGTTGAACGAGAGAGGAGGAAGCTGTGGATTCGGAAGTGCAAACGTTTGGAGTGTTGCAAGCCTGGGCCTTCGGCCAAACTTTGCAGTGATCACTTTATCGATACGGATTATCACATGAAGCCGGATATCTGCATCCAACTGAATATTAAATGCCATTTGTTAAAAACAGCTGTTCCATCTGTATTCGATTTGACCAACCCCACTTACATGCGACAGCCTCCAACGGAACCCGTTCGTTAGCCAAAAAACGTAAACATCAAGAAGTGAGTTGAACACTATTTCATGATTTATACACTGCTGATGCACACAACACACATACTACCCAAATGGCACATGTCATCCACTGTACAGTGGCTACACAACCATGTCAATTGCATTTAATGCCCGAGGCTGCTGAGGTCGGTTGTTATACATAATGTGTAGGCCCTATTGGGGCCTGTGATACCGCATAGTGTCTTCTTGTGTTCCAGCCATAGCAAGGTGACAGCGACACAGGTCAGTGTCAGTGACAGCCACTGTCAATGACAGATTATTGTCATCTGACATCTAGTCCTATCTAACGTTGCACGGCATTATATCGTCACGTCAAGATGATTGTGCATAATACCGTCACTTTTCATCCGAATGATCACTCTCATTATGATCTAGTGATATTAATGGCTCGAACATGTACGGCTCAACGTTTAAATATCCTTCTGTATCGACCAAAACATCCTCAAATTCACTGCTCTCACTCTCTGAACTGTATGCGGAAGCCATCTTGCTTTGTTCTGACTAGCCTGATCTACGTCATCAAAAAATCCCTAGCGGCCACATGTGGAACTAATCTAAAGTTGTGTGTGGTGGGAAATTCAAATAGTTTAAAATTGAAAATTGAAATAACTAAATAATGACTTGATTATTAGAATTTTTAATGTCTGGGATCTTGTTTTTTTAACCCTCAACATATTTCATGAGTATCAAGCATGTTTCAAACCTAAATATATAGGCCATATATCGAGGTTTGAAACATGCTTGATACTCATGAAATATGTTGAGGGTTAAAAAAACAAAACCCCAGACATTAAAAAAATTCTAATAATAAAGTCATTATTTAGTTATTTCAATTTTCAATTTTAAACTATTTGAATTTCCCACCACACACAACTTTAGATTAGTTCCACATGTGGCCGCTAGGGATTTGTTGATGACGTAGATCAGGCTATTCAGAACAAAGCAAGGTGGCTTCCGCATACAGTTCAGAGATTGAGAGTTCATACAAGAGGCAGTTAGATAAATGTTATCTATGTTGAATTATATTATGTGACAGATCACACCTATCTCATCTCATGACTCTCCCTGATGGAAATAGATACTCCATATAAAATTATGGCTATAAACTTGACTCAGCGGCAAGATAAAACTTAAAATCCCTATGTTCAATTTCCAACTATCCGTTAGGCAGATGTCATTAGAGGAGACTAGCTAGACTGACTAACAAGAATAATTTATAAGCAGATCATATAAATTATTAACATATGACATCACAGCCTGTTGTTAGCCTATAGATACAAAATTATTAACATTTATACACGAGAGCACAAGTTTTTTGCCAGAGGGCAAGAAAAACCCATGCTTACGCAGGAGGGACCAACTTATGGAATGTTTTGAAATATGTAGATATCACAAGAGCAAAAACAGCAAACCAAATTTCATTATCCCATTCAAACCCGTCCAAAAAAGGAAAAGAAAAGAGAAGTCAACATCAAGAATGAGCATGGTTAATCATAGTTCTCAAACAATGAGAACGGTTCATTCTTATAGTATCCCAAGAAAGAGCAGGTTTCAATACAATAGTTTTATGAGAAAGATCATGGTTCATTGATAAAGTTTTCTCAGAAAGATCATGTTTCATTATCCTAGTTCTCCAGGAAAGAGCATGGTTAATTGTTACACTACTCTAAGAAAGAGCATGGTTCATAGTTCTCCAATAACACTTTCTAGATGTGAGATTCGGCTTCTAAAATAAATATTACCGTTTTTCCAAAAAGATTAAAAAATTAGATTAATTACTTTTTGGAATACAATAAACTCATTTATCATGGGCAAAAGTATGCTTTCATACTAGAACATTGAAAATGTCAATAAAAAACAGACTTCATATATCAATTTTAAGAGCATTAATTGATATAATTGATATTTGTCCTCCCAAGTAGGGCAATAGCCTGATCTACATCACAACTTTTGGTGAACCCGCCGTCTGGCTCTAACAAGCCAGTTGCTAGCCTGATTAGGTAATCTAGTTGTCAAACACATAAATGGCTATATCTTCAAAATGGATGTAGCAAACTGCATGGGGTTTTCTGTATTGTATAGATTGTTAGGTGCAATTTTGCAATCGTCTTACCGCAGGAAATGGCAAAATACCTGGAGTCATGGCCTTTAAGCGATGAACATACAACGTACATACAGCATGTAATACTATATTTTTGTCAGCAACCGGAGGGTAAGGAACACTGTATCAAATACAGTCGGAAAATTGAGGAGCACGAACACAGCCTCGGTTTGTAAAAAAATAAAGAATCTCCATCTCTCCACAAAACTGTTTACAGGAGATATTTAACTTTTTAAAAACGAAGTAAACTAACGACATATGATCGGCGCCCTGCATTTTGACAATAATACCTTCAATTGTGTACGGATGGGTCAAAATCGGCAACGTCACTCTGCCTGGCTAGAAAGATTAACTTGATATACGTACATGTACATGTATATAGCTGATGCGCTGGCCACCTACAGCGACTCGGTCTCTCCTAACGAAAACAGGCTATAAATTGAAATAGCTGCGATCAAATTAGGCAAAGTGAGGATGTACCTAGAAATCACATATCCATCTCATTAAACCACACACATATTTCCTTACCGTATTATTTGTATCAAAGAAGGCGGAGACACACCGTGATATTCGCTTTCACTTCTTTTAATTCGGTAGCATATACTAATATAATCGAATATGTAGGCCAACAAACATGTGTCGTTTTTCAAAGTAATGTGTTGTCACGCTGGCTTACCATATGATCTTACTATACTCGCCACAAAACCACACTCGTCCCTCGGAACTGGTTTCTACTGTTGATATTGTTTATTTTCTGTTGTTTTGGATCGAATGCTGATAACGAGGTTGAAAGAGTAGTGGGCAAAAGGTCAACTAAACTTTAGCTGTAAAATTTGACTCACTGCATTAGTATAATATCATCGGAGATCAAGATGGCGTCCAAGATGACCGGTTCGAAATTTCTCTCCGGCTAATAGTGTTAAAAATCATTTCATATTTCAATGGTATACGCCGTGTGTCGAAATAAGAGACTATAAGGTAAAAGTGCATTCGTAGGGAAAGTTTTCGGGGCCATCGTCAGACTGCCCTAAAACTTGCGGTGTCTTTTTGGACATTGGGAAAAAAGACTCTGTATAGGTCCAATAGCACTCTATACGCATGTGCATGTATATATATACATTGGCCTGCATGTACATTCAACCGTAGTATTAGTATACTAACTACATCGCCAAGCAATCGTTCCGCAACATGTCCTTAAGTGAGAAGTCGCACACGCCGAGGCTATCTGGCGAGAAATGCAAATCTGATCAGCGCTCACCGCAGGACGGATTGGGCAGTCCAGCGTTGACATTGGGAAAAAGTGCAGTTGAAACTGACCCGCCATGACGGCGAACAATCAGAAAACAGCTTTATTGGAGAAAACGAAATGCGAAGTGCGAACAGTGGTGAACTGAATGAGTGTGAAACGCAACAGAACAGCTGGTACACGTATGACGACGAAAAATATATCGAGGACCCGGTTCTTATATATGTCCTTTTTGGAATGCAGACTGGCACGATAGAAAATGTAAAAAATGCCGCAGTGGGCTTCTTTACAAATGATAAAAACAAAATCGCTAAAAAGAAACTATGGAACGAGGATTTGCAGATCGGTGATATAATCAGCAACTGGCAGAGTCGAAAAACCTCTTCGATAAGATCAGAGGAAGAAGCTAATGTCGTTGATATTATCACTGCTCTGAGAAAGCTGGACAAATGTGGCAAGACTCCCAAAATCATGATTTCGGCTCTAAGGTTGTCGGAAATCCCGAGATCCCCCCCAGAAGACCTAAATAATATTACGTTGGTAGACAGGCTTTACAAATTAGAGACGAAATTTACTAACATAAAGGAAGTGCTAGAAAAAAACGTGAGTGAAACGCAGAGACTGAACAAACGAATATCGGACTCGGCTGATCAGGATGTTGACGAGAGTCCTCTGACGTACGCAAACATTATCAGTGCTGTAAAACCGGCAGTAGGAACAAAGGCTGCAGATCAAGTCAATACGTCCTACCGTTCAATATATAACACAAGCAGTGATTCCGGTGTCTTTCGTGGATACTCGCGAGGCAGGGGAAGAGGGAGCCGTGGGGGCCGAGGGCTAGGTGCCGGCAAGCTCCTCACGGTCCCAGCGGTTCATAATCTCAGACGGACGAATAGTACGGAATAGGTCCGGAGCAGTGGCTCAAACCAGTCGGCTGTGACCGACGACGGATTTGCATTATCACGCTACGAACAGAAAAAGTCGATACGTGTAGAGAAAAAAAGACAACGCTTCATAACTGGTAGCGGGAAAGCAGGATCGAAAGTAAAATGTGGTCCTGAACCAGACAGAGACCTCTTTATATACAGACTTAATAAGGATGCAACAGATGTCGATATGAGGGAATTTGTAGAAGGGCTCAAATGTGAGATTCGGGAGCTGAAGTGTGTTTCACATGTAGACGCTGTATTCAAATCGTTCAGGCTTACGGTAGCGAAGAGCGAGTTTAGTAAGCTATTCGATGAACAAATATGGCCGAAGGGCGTAAGAGTTAGAAAATACAATATGCCGATGAAGCAAAAGAAAAAAAACCGATAATGAGTAAAAACAATACATGTATATTTTTGATTAGTATGCTTGTTATGAACCTGATAGTGACAACCTACAACTCTCAAGGCCTTGGGGCCGGCAGGATGAATTACATCCAAAAGTTACTACACGAGTCAAACTTTGTTTTGATACAAGAGCATTTGCAGTTCAGCGACGGGCTTCTTAGATTCGAAAGGGAACTAGACGCAAGGGCCCAACGCGCCGCGTAGCGGCAAAAAAGCGAAGCTGGCGAAACATTTATAACGGGTCACCGTCACTTATTATTGGACTTATAGCGCATTTACGGGGTTGCAACTATTTTGCTTTATAGTGTCACCAGGAAAGAAAAGCATGCGACCTAACGCCGATCTATTTATATAAAGTGATAATTGGAAGGTATATAGTAGGAAATATCAATAAAATAATCATTCCATTTCGTCTTTTGAGGGCATTTTTGATTGTAAAAAATATATGTGTACGTCACCGTAGTCTCTGCAATGATAATTTTATCAGAGCAGTCTCGCGCAAGTAGAAGTTCTTTACCTATTAGTTCTTCACTTATTAGTCTCAACGTCTGGCGCAAAGCCAGACGTTTTCCATTACGATTTCACTACGATGTTTGACAAGAAGGAGCAGTGCGCGAGATATGCTAATGAGCAGACTTCCCTCGCTTGAGTTTCTGAAGAATGTTCCATATCGCGCTAAGCTCATCACTACTGATTACGACAGGCGTGCAAAGGTAGGTATCTGCTCCCCAACTTCCACCCTAATACGGTACAATAAGTTACCATTTGATGGGAATGGGACAATGCCCTCACTGTGTATGGAGTCATAGGGATAAGAAGATATTATTCATTAGTGTTGGTACAAGTGATTTTGCCCTAAAAGCATGCGCATTCAAAAAACAAAATATGCAAGGTATCACGTACATGACCATGACGACGTGCAGAAAGTGCACTGGCCAGTGCATACCCTATGGCTATGTACTAGTAAACATGGTAAACATGAACAACATCATTATTCATCGGCAGTTCATTTTACTCCGAGCTTTTCCTGAAACATATAGCCATGATAATTAGGCCTACCATGTACCATGACCAACAGCACTAGATCATGTAGATGTCAACAAGTTCACATGAACCGTATAATCCCATGTGGGGCATGCGTCTAAACCAAAGCACCAAAATCACTTGTTTTGGTCTATTTCAGTTTCACTTGTGTTTCCCCCGTCTCCCAGTCCATAATACATTTACAGTTTACAATCCCCGATCATGGCCCAACAAAAGGTCATCGGTTGACTAAAGGAACACAACTGTTCAATGTATTTATAGTTGAATGCGATCAAACTACGTCTTTTCAATCGTGGATTGTAAATTTAACCCCATGGGCCTAGGGAAGGCCCTATAACAATACTTTCGACACAGTTATTATCTCCGCTGCCTCCACCATGTTACACACAGTGCTCACTGCTGATTCTAAAATGCGCCACCTAGTCAAAACAGGACATATGTTCTTCTAGGAATAGCCTAGATCTCTTTCCAATATTTCGTCATTCCACTATCGTCATCACCTCATCATACTTTCATTGACATTACAGGCACACATCCACAGAGCACTCTTCAAATCATCTACACAGTGGTTATCAAACTAGGATTATAAAGGTAATTTCTTAGCCCCGCACAGTGGGTTTCAGTCTTGATAAAGGGGCACTATCCAAGATAAAGTTACAAGAAGTAGTCAATAGGGGTCTCTCACCTCTCACTGTATGTCCACACTATTCACGCTTGTACGAGGAATACATTCAATGCTGAATCTAACAACACCCAGTGCCCTTACTCTGTATATTAGTCACTGGAAGATGGCCCATTTCACTCCTTCCTTCTACTTCACCTATAGTCTCATTGCAAACGCCTCAGTTCTATGATATCACATTCACTTTCAGCTGTCATGCAACGCAACAACTGTGCTATCTGCCATCGCACATCAACGAAGAAGTGCAGCCGCCCACATTCCACCTCACGTCTGTCCGACCAGCTGCAATCCTCGAGGACGCCACACTGCACCACGATGTTTGACAAGAAGGAGCAGTGCGCGAGATAGGCTAATGAGCAGACTTCCCTCGCTTGAGTTTCGGAAGAATGTTCCATATCGCGCTAAGCTGACCACTGCTGACCATGACAGGCGTGCATTGGACTGGTACAGGTTGGAACTGAACATTGAATATGCTGGTGGTGACGCTTTCTGATGAGAAGTCGGTCGTGACTGATGCAGTATCCTTGGACTTGTCCACAGCATCGTTCAATCATTGCTCTCTGAGCTGCCTTGATTCTGTACTTACCCAAATACTAAGACCAAATGCCTGTTGACTGTGCTTTAAGAGAGACTAGCGCCATGCCTAGAGATATGACTGACCCCTATTGGCAAATTTGTATGACTTTATCTTGCCTACCTAGCTGCTGCCTATAGTCTCCCTTTAACTGCGGAACACTTCAAAGTCGATAAAATGCCATGTTCCACTTTTTAATGTGTTCAGACCGCCATTTTCAAAATAATCAAGTCAGGACACTGCCTTCTAGTCTCATAATAAATTTTGCTTTCCTCAATAGTAACATTTCTACTTCTTCAATGCTTTCATCATTCCAAACTTCTCCTCCTCTGACTTTTACAGGGGTACAGTCATGGCAATCAAAACCCAAATACTGAGACCAAATGCCTGTTGACTGTGCTTTAAGAGAGACTGGCGCCATGCCTAGTCTCTCTTAAAGCACAGTCAACAGACACCAACCCCCTCAGACTCAGAAACCACAAACGCCCAACCCTTCCTGCTACCTTAATACTTCTGGATAAATGTTGTTGTTATGGGGTGAGCGGCATGAACGAAACGGAGTTACTCGTTGGGAGACCATACGGGGGCGCTGCTATATTTAAAAAAAATAGTATTAAGGTTAAGGTAATATCAGAAAAAATGGACTCAAAGCGAATATGTGCGGTCATCGCTGCACATGCCAATCACAGATGTTTAATATGAATGCGTACATGCCTGGCGAAGATAAAGTTGATGAATACCTTGAAACATTACAAAGTATGAGCGCACTATGTGCTACAGAAAATTTTAACAGCATTATTCTCGGTGGTGACTTTAATGTGGACAGACTTCGTATATTCAGTAGAAATACCCAAATATTGGAAGGGTTCATAGGCAACGAGTCGCTTTTCTCTACAAGTAGCGGGCCAATATAGATTACACGTTTGAAAGCAAGGCAAACTTTGCCCGGTCCAAAATCGATCATTTTTTCGTGTCTGAGGGTATGGTCCCGAACGTTTTAACATGCGAAGTACGTCACGAGGTTGACAACCTGTCAGATCACTCCCCAATGCTGCTGACAACGGATATAAGTATTGAATGCGGACAATGGAGCAGAAGTGAGAAATGAACCGGTCGTGAACTGGAATAGGGCATTAGCTGCTGATTTTCAAGCGTATAAGACATGTCTAGATAATAAGTTAGATGAAATAAACCTCCCTATCGGGATGTCAAGTTGCCGGAACTTCATGTGTAAAGACCACAAAGCCGAAATCGACTATGTTCATGAGTTTATTGTTAAAGCATGCGTCAACGCGGGTGTAGAATGTATACTTGTTCAAGGTCAACCTAAGGACACCCAAAACAGAGGCATTCCAGGGTGGAACGATCAAGTTAAAGACGAGCGTGAACGTGCCATATTCTGGCACTCCATGTGGAAGGATGCCGGTGCAATGTTTTTGAGTGTTTCTGTTTTTGAGTGTTTCCCCTCATTGTTTGGGAACGCTCAAAAATAGATTGACAAGTTTTTCTGTGTATCCCCCCTATTGAAAAGTCGTGGTCTCTCTAGCTGCCTATTGTTTGGAAACACTGACACATGGGGAACAACCACAGATGTTACACCGGGAGTCCGCGAAACGGAGCGGTTGCTGATATCAGGAGAACGACCCGAGCAAGATATCACTTAGCTATAAAAGAACTAAAACAACAGAATGTCGCGCGGAGACAAATGCATATTGCCGAGGCCCATTTACAACACGATGATAAAGATTTCTGGAAAATGGTTAACAAAGTAAAGGGAGGCAAGAAACCAACTCCAAACAAAATAGACGACGCCGATGACGAGCATTCAATTGCTGATAGGTTCGCAGACAAATACGAGCAACTTTATTCGTCGGTTGGGTACGATCAGGCAGAGATGAATGATTTGATAAATACGATGGACAGAGACATCATCAATGCCTGTATGCAGAACAAGTGTGCTTGCAGAAATCACGTGATCACTCCCACAGAAGTCCGTGGTGCGGTTAAGCTTTTAAACAAAGGAAAGCATGAAGGACATAAAATTCTTTTCTCGGATCATTTAATACATGGTACTGCAGACCTAGATGAACTCCTGGCTGCATTATTCACCGGTATGCTGACGCACTCATATGTCCCGGAAGCTTTCAAAAACTCAGTTATTGTTCCTATTCCTAAAAACACTAGAAAGTCTTTGAGCGACTCAGAAAACTATAGGGGTATAACGTTGAGTAACATTCTTGGGAAAGTGTTCGACCACATTGTGATTGAGAAGTGCCCCAGCACGTTTAAGTCATCAGATTTACAGTTCGGTTTTAAAACCAAATGTTCTACCACGCAATGCACCTTCACCATGCAACAAACTATTGACTATTTCAGAGCAAAAGGGTCCAATGTGTACGCTATGTTCTTAGACGCTAGTAAAGCGTTCGATAGGGTCCAATATATCAAACTGTTTAACCTGCTTAAAAATAAAGGGTGTTGCCCACTTATAGCCAGATTTCTTGCTAGACTTTACGCGACTCAACAGTGTCGAGTAAAGTGGAAAACCACACTGAGCAGGCCAATTAACGTTAAAAATGGGATTAAACAGGGGGGAATGCTATCTCCAATTCTTTTTTGTATCTATATGGATGTACTTCTTCAACGATTGGAATGCTCCAAGCTAGGATGTCACATTGGTCACGTGTTCATGGGGGCGTTTGGTTACGCCGATGACATTGTAATTCTTTCTCCAATGAAATGTGGGTTGATGGAAATGTTGAAGATATGCGATATTTTCTCAATGGAGTATCATGTCACATTTAACGCCACAAAGAGTATTTTGCTTTTCTTCGGTATAAAAGAGCCGAACGAAGAGATTTTCATTATATGGAACGGCAGAATAATGGCCGAAGATCATACAAAACACCTAGGTCACTTGGTTGGCGTTGACGTTAAGGATAACGTCATTAACGACGTCATCGCGGAAATGTACAAGCGAACAAACTGTATGATATCATTATTCGGTTTCTGTGATTTCGAAGTAAAGTACAGGCTGTTTAAATCCTATGTTATGTCATTGTACGGTAGCGCACTGTGGGACTATTCTCACCGATCTTTTATCAGATTCAACACCGCTTGGAGAAATTGCATTCGAAAGTTATTCAAGTTATTCAGGTTACCCTTCAGAACCCATCGTATATTGCTGCCGTCTATTTGTAGAGACGAACAGTCCGATGTCCAGGTTTTTAAGAGATTTGTGAGATTTTTAAAAAGCTGTATGGACAGTGAAAGCAAGAGAGTATACAAGGGGAATCCAAATACGCAAAGAAGGTAGTTTGAGTCTTGTGCAACCCATGCCAACACATACCACGCCTTGTTTACTGTCTGCCTTTCCATGTCCACAGTCCCTCTCCAGGCTCCCTTTCCTCTACATTGGAGCCTTTTTCCTGGCGCGGTGTCCAATGAAGAAATTTCGGAAGTCCGGATTTCTCCATCTCCAAGACATGGCCCAGCAAGTTCCAGCTGGTTACAGTCCATGCATTGGTCCTTCTGACAACGTCTTCATTTGTGACGTTTTGTTGCTACATGCAGCACACACCCAGGTTTCAGACATCGGCCTTCAACACCTCTCGGGCAGATCTCTGCATGAAGTGCTGTTCATCCTTCATGTTTTAGCAGCATAGAGAAGTACTCAACATTATCATCATCCGAAGCATTCAAAGCATCTTAATCGTTGGATTATTGCCTTGTGAAAATAATTAAATTGTGCGCATATGTACACGTGATCGGGAGTACAGTTATGAAATAAATAGTGTTTCTTGAAATATTTACAGTATACATGTACTTATCTCACGAAGAGTCTATGTTCTTAAATCAAAAACATAATCGATGGAGAAAGATGATTTACAGTGTTTTAGCTATATAATAAGGCATAGGTCAGGTGAGTTTAGGACTAGAATGCATCAATGTCCTTTCTTGTGTCTCAGAAGGAGTCAAGCCGTGCTCTGAATGCCAGTACTGATAGGCCAGTGGCACGAGGAACATTGTTCCAGTCGTTAGCTATTCTGTTTGTAAAGAAGTATTTCTGCATTAGATATGCAACGGATGTTGGTCAGCTTGAGTGTGTGTGCTTTGCCCTTACGTTTTTACTGCAGGGTTTTTCGATATTGGTTCTTGGTGTGGCCATATGCAAATTTGTACATACTGATCATGTCACCTCTAGCCCTGCAGTGGAAAAGTGATGGCAGTTTTAGTTCTTTCAGTCCGTTACGGCAAGGAAGGTTACGAATACTCTACATATAACCAGAGTATTTCGATAAATTCAATATATTGAAAAACTCTGATGTAACTTATTTGGTGGCACGTCTCTAGATTGATTATATCTTTGTGGTGACTTTACTTCTGTGGGGTGACAGATTTCTCGCGTTTACTCCAAGTGAGGTCGTAAGAGGGTCAGGTTTGATAAAAGTAGTGATGATCGGACATTGGACATGTAAATCAAGACCCAGGACTTTGGAGTTCCAAATAGTTATTTAGAAAGTAATTAGAAATCCTCAATACCCACGGCTATATCATGTCATTTTTAATATATTTTATTTGTCTCGTCTTGTCGCTTTATGGTTAGCCGCAGTCCACTCGCCTGGAATTCAAAGTGATTTCTTCAGAGTGGTCAGTGTACCCGGAGGCCGGCACAGTTCTGTACCACCGCTCCCGGGGGAAACCCTTGGATCGAAAAACGGTCTTTGTTAAGGATTCTATGAGATCGCTTTCATCACATCTAAACAAAGATTCAAAAGGGAATAAGAACAACTCTGAATATGCAGCACGTGTGAGAAGATGACTTGTAGAGAGGACTGCCATTACTGGGGAGATGCGGCTAATGCACAATGACAATGACTTTATTCTATATGTGTACGAACTTTAGGTTCTTTTTAAACGTCCAGTTTATGCATGTAGATATACAGCTTGGAAGACGAACTACTTGCCCAGTTTTCTTCTGGAAAAACAAGATGACATGATGGCGAAACATGTCAAGGCATATACACTCACTGACGGAATTTGACTACGTTTCCAACGGTTATACAATGGTTTTCCATCAGGTTTTCAAACACTTAACGTGTTAATTACAAATTTAACCAATTCACTTGGTCTAATAGTGAAACTTCTACCACAGCATAACACATAGCATTACTTTTGCATCAACAGAGAAATAACTTTGTCCATAGACAGATTTAACCGGCATTGTCGACGTGCGAGTCATCTTCCTAATTGCAGCATGTTCAGTCGGTCGAAATATACCCAATAATGGTCACCTTTCAAGAGGAAAACTGTACTCCGTAGTCGGTTTCTCTCGCCAAATTCAACCAACGCCGTGCGCATTCTCCAAGTAGCGATTATATTCAAGCATATTGCCTCTGCCAGAATTGGCTTCCATTGCACGTAATGCATGTATAATGTACACACATGTACGTGGCAAGAATGGCTGAACAAAATACTGTATATGCGACTTACTAAAGATCTTCGAGTCAGCTGTAGGATAACCATGTTTACTATTAAGAAAATGAATATTTATTCCCATTGAGCCGATTAAAACTGTTCAATGGTCAAAACACACCTTGCTTCAAATCATTGTCTGCACGAACAAACCCGATCACACAGCAATTTTCCATACGCTACCAAAATAGTGCGCATAAAACCTCTTTTCGGGCAAAGACTTGAAATGCATTATGACAACCTTTTTTGAAATTTTGAAATAAAAAAGCCCAAAAATGTTTTGTAGTTTCGTGCATGAGGTAGTTCACCACATTGAGATTGCAATGACGGCCAATTTAAGCAGTGACAGTAGGATACCGCCTCATCACACTACTATCACTGCGCAAGGTGTATGCGCCGTGTGCAGTTGGTGAGCTGTATATATACGCCACACAGCTGATCGATGCCTATAGAATTCGCGCTCTATTAGCACATAACATTTATTTCCTCTCGCCGGTTTAGACCAGTAAACCGATGAGAAAGCATTTTCGTGGGGTCGATCTTATTAAGATTTGCCCTGATAACCCTTTGAAACGACAGTAGAACAATGGGAATGTAGCCCTATGTGCGAACGGGCTTTATTTATAAACAATAGTCCGTGTATTGGGCGAGGCCTGAATTCTTTTTAACAGCAAGGTAGACGCCAAAATAACGTAATTATCAAATAACCCCATTTCTGACGTCATGCAAGAGACCTACCTACTGCTTGATGTTCAGACAATCGGGTTATTCACCAGTTTGCCTGGGTACGATTTTTGGGACATTCGCTCTAACGCCATTTCCTTGGTAGTTAAACACGAGGTCAAGGATCGTAATAATTTCGACGTTCCAATACTTTAACTATTTCAACTAAGGCTTCAGACCGCCGTAGTTATGTCTGCTAATTGGCTGCGGCAGGAAGTTATGATTAATGCAAATTGATCATGTTGTGCTTCGTCTTACAGACGGTGAGTTGTTGATGTTAGTGAATTATTGCCCTTAGCAACGGGATGGGTCGCTTTATGTATCACCTGATGATGCTCATCTAGCCAGTTAACGGCATTTACTTCAACCTATAATTGAGAACAATTTAGATCGCGCATCCTTGATCACGCTGCGTGTAAGTTTCGACTGCTCAATTGTTCTTGTATATGAATAAACTTTCGAAAGTTAGTCTAACGCATACGTCTAGTCCCGCACGTGTGCATGTGTTTGAAAAACTCTCACTGATACTCATATGTATCTGTTGGAATTCAAAGATGGATGGTGTACTATATCACACAACTCTATACTATTACCTTACATTTCTTGGCCCTCTTGCGAGAGAAATGAACCCTATCTGCACATTCCTGATATTCACCATATTCAAAATATTCTTCCTGATG
Organism: Lineus longissimus; assembly: GCF_910592395.1. NCBI lineage: Eukaryota > Metazoa > Nemertea > Pilidiophora > Heteronemertea > Lineidae > Lineus > Lineus longissimus. The sequence goes on along the minus strand of NC_088317.1, from coordinate 12,337,659 downwards.
CAGATCAGGTACTTCTCTACTCAGTGAACAAATACAATATGTATGTGTTTTATTTGATTGAATATAACAATACAGAAGTTGTAACAAGTTTTTAATACATTTGGCAATGTGAATTTTCTGAATTTGTTGAAGCCTTTGCTCACATATTGAAATTATATATTTTTGCAAGAAATACGCATTTTCGGGCTACATTTATACGAAAACAAATCCTTGTTTGCAGCTACCAGTTTAATCATAAATCACACAGGGGCATACATGATCACTAAATTGCGTGTGTCTTAAACTTTTTTATTTCTCACATGTCGGGTCGACCGTTGGTTCTGGCTTTATTTTTGAAACACGCATTTTGATCGGCCAATTTGGCAAACCCAAGAAATAAAACAATTTGGATGTGAAAAAACTTCGAACTAAATAAATATTTTTCCACGAGGCTAAGGAACCCTCGTTTGTCCGTGGTTCATCCAACACTACCATAAGTCCAAATAACGCAAATAACGGGGGGGGGGGGTACTGGTAGTTCGTTTGCTAGTTACCCCCATGGATGACACACGTTTCATATGAATTTTCGGCGAGAATGCGATTGAGTAAAATGTTCCTTGTTTATTGTTGATATCTTCAAATGCCTTTTAAGTCCGTTACATTTTGAAAGGGTCAAAGCCAGGTCACGTCTTTCAGGAAAAGGGAATGATTACCGCTACTACCGGGGAACATTCATTGCACACAGGACAGTGCAATTGATGGATAGTGCCAGACACTAATTCAGAGTCACAATTAATCTGCGGTCTCGTTTTTCCCTTTTAGTGACCAACTTACGCGTGGTCAAGCAATTCACATAAATCACAAGTATCGCAGTAGTTCATGCAGTAAAACATGCTGTACTTTTCCCTGAAAAAGTTCGGCTTAGTCGATAAACTACATTCAATTTCATGCATCATTTATAGAATCCTGTTGGACCATCGTGTTGAACCATCTATAACACTGAGGCAGACTTGCATCGCTATAATCGAAGAGGCAAAGGTTCAGGACTGCCTGACATGCCTGAGGAAGAACTATCGAAATGTCACTATGGGCCCAAAATACCGAAGAAAAATTAGAGGGGCTTTTTTGCGGAAAAGTAAGAAGTTTTGTTCAATTTGCTGTGGTGAAATTCAAACTGATTGGCCCCCGCCCCTAAGTACAAAAGAAAGATTTATTTATAAGTCAGTCACCTCAGCGACACAGTGCCAATTAGCCTCTGAAACTAAAAAAAACAAGTCGTTAGTGTTGGAATTTAGGATTTTACGGACTTTTCTGCGACTTGATCTTGCGGATTTATACCTCTGCCTGTTTTCTGCTACCATTTCTTATCGCACTGAATGTGTAACTATGTCTAAAATTGATAAACTGACCAATTTAAGGTTTTTTTTAACTGCTGGTGATCAAACCCGCTGGTTAATTAGGTGACAAACCTTGCAGTCAACTTATATATCAGCACAAGATTTGTCAGTTAACGAACTCAGTTGGTAAGTTTACTATAAAGCTAGTTTGGCAGGTTCATCTCGATTAACTGCAAAATCAAGTCTAATATTCTCCCAAGGTTACAAATTAAGATGTATTGATAGTTAACGATTTATTTGGTGTTCTTGGCAAGAACGAAAAAGATATATGATAATCAGCCTATTCACCCACGTGGTTCCCTGCTATTCGCAACAGATCAAATTCTTGCAAATGCCCACCCCGAGTTACCTCTGTCTGTTCTCTGTTACCCTTTCTTATCGCATTGAAATGTAACTTAAACAATGTAAGGTTGTTCAGCTGCTGGTGAGCAAACCCTTTAGTCACTTGACAAACCTTGCAGTCAACTTATCAGCAAGATTTGCCAGTTTACGAACTTAGTCGATTTGTTGACGAAGCCTGTTTGGAAGGTTCATCTAGATTATCTACTTAATCAGTTCTACCATTCAGCCAAGATTACAAGTTATTGCATTGATAGTTAAAGGATCAATGTGATTCTTCGCGAGAGAAACGAGGAAGATATATGATACTCGGCCCATTCACCCACGAGGTACGGGGCCTAAATTGTTCAGTGCTCCGTGTTATTTGTTACGGATCAAATGCTTTTAACATGTATACAGCTGCCTGTCCCTTGTTAATTTCAGCGATGCTGGTTAATTAATCTTATGAAGGTACAAGTACATGACCACCAAGTAACCGTTTGCAGTTCGAATTACCAGTACAAAACGTTTTTTGCCTGTCGGCATCTAATACAGAATTATGTAATCATGAAATCATGTAATTGAAGCTGTTAAATTCCATGCCGGTCCACTGGCGTTTTGCATCTTGTTCACCGCCGAGTAGTCGGCTTGATTGAACTCTAATTCCGTTAAATATCAATTTACGTTAAATGTCAATACTGTGTCCGTTACACATCATCACAGTAATTTATCTGACTGATCTTTGTTAACGGGTATTATCTTCGGATCATAGATAAAACGGTCAGTCATACTTCCGAAGTTGCACTAAGGACTTTGACTCCCACAGACAGTCGATATAGGTGTAATCAGAAATGTAGAAGCGAGCCTCATCAGACAAGACCACCGTTGAATATTCATAGGTTGGAGGTTCCAGACCTATGAATTAGACGCGAGTATGTTTTTAACTGTCAAGTGCATATTTAGAGAGGTATTGAAAAGATATTTGGTGTGGCAAGTCTACAGATAAAAGAAATTATTTGAAGAAAAAATTAATTTTGAATTTTGCTAATTTGGCAATTTGGTGTTTTGAGATTTTTCTGCCAGTTGGCTGAAAAGAGTGGAAATATCAACGTCTGTCAAATCAGTCGATTATCAAAATATTTCCGTGGTCAACTACCAGTTTACTTTCCATCATTTGCTTACCCGACAGTCCGGAATATCATTTAAAAATTTCAAATTCACAACCCCACGAAGTATTTGATGCGACGCGGTTAAACAGTGACAATTTAACTGCTAAAAGGTTTAAAAAATCAATGGTGGTCTTGTCTCTTATATACCTTTGATGTTGTATATGTGCGGAATCCCTGTTTAACGAAATTCAATAACGTCCAACGGGTAATAGCGTTGCACAGGATATGGGTATTTCTGACTCCTTTTGCACGCCATATCATTATGACCATTTTGGTGCGTCCTGTGTAGAGCACATAATAGGAAGGTTAATAATACTTGAACGATAAACGACAGCGGTAACGTCAATGACGTCATCATCCAAATCGTCTACCGTTTCAATGATGAAAAAATGTCGTTCGGTTCATACGGTCTTTACAGGCCAATTATGGTCACTAGCATATACCCGTGGCGCGGGCTGTTCGAGGTATAAAAATCGTATAATCGTATAAAAATTGTGTGGGTGCTGGTATGTTGTGGGTTTGGTGTAAATGGGGTGCTGGTTTGTGAGTGACACTTTTTTTCATGAGTGTAATACTTCTTGAAAACGGAACTATGTAACCATGTACATGATGTACAGGCGTCCACAATGCTAAACCAATTATCGGAAAACCAAGATGGTGCAGACTGGTGATGTACTCGATATCAGCCAGCGATTAGCGCCAGAAGGTCAACTGTCCTTCTGTCACCAGCCCGGCGCCAGGGAAAACTTTCTCTTGCTTCGACCCAGAGGTCAGCAACATCATCCTAAAGGCCTCTAGTGCATCATGTGAACTCGATCCAATACCTACGCCCCTTCTGAAGCAGTGTCTTGACTCACTACTTCCTACCATCGTTGACATTGTCAATCAGTCTCTTCAGAAAGGACATGTTCCAAATAGTTGGAAATGTGCTACCGTCAAACCATTACTGAAAAAGGCTGGGCTTGACCTCACCTTTGCTAATTTTAGACCTGTTAGCAATTTGCCTTTCATTTCAAAAGTAGTTGAGAGAGTAGTCGTGAAGCAGCTTCTGGGGCACAGTGACTCCTTTGCTCCACTCCCCAAGTTTCAATCAGCTTACCGTCAGAACTTCTCTACAGAGACTGCATTGGTAAAGGTCCAGAGTGATATCTTAATGAAAATGGACAAACAAGAAGTGTACCTGTCAGTCCTCCTAGACTTAAGTGCGGCATTTGACACTGTCAATGTGACAAATCTTCTAAGCATAATGAAAGAGGATTTCGGTATCTCTGGAACAGTTCTAAAGTGGTTGGAGTCCTACCCTGTAGGAAGAAGCCAACAAATTGTCCTGGGCGACTGCCATTCAAAGCGCTTCAATCTGAACGGTGGTGTCCCACAAGGAAGCTGTCTGGGCCCAGTCCTTTTTCTGTTTTACCTGTCCCGTCTGTACCATCTGTTGGCTCTACATGCCCCTGGGTTTCATGGTTACTCTGATGATAACCAGCTGTACATGTCATTCAGACCAGTCACAGTCGAAAATGTGCAGGGGGCTGTGGAGACAGTGGTTCGGTGCATACGCGATGCGCGCGCATGGTTTATAGACAACCATCTCTGCATAAATGACACTAAGACAGAATGCATGTTGATTGGCTCCAGGCAGCAGCTTGAGAAGGTGAGCATTGACGGAGTCAGGGTGGGGAACTCGACAGTCAGCACCAGTACGTCAGTCAGAAATCTGGGTGTCTTTTTTGACGAACACATGTCGATGGAAACTCATGTCAGTAAAGTCTGCTCTAGAGCTTTCTTTGGCCTCTGCAAGATTCGTCAGATTCGCGGGTTTCTGACTGTCGGCACCACCAAAACCCTGGTGCATGCGTTTGTTACATCACACCTTGACTACTGCAATGCTCTCCTCTACGGCATCACGGAACAGCAATATGGCAGGTTGCAGCGTGTTCTAAATGCTGCAGCAAGGGTTACATGCTTGATTCCCAAGTTTGACCGTATCAGTCCGGTTCTGATGCGGCTCCATTGGCTGCCTTTCAAGGCAAGGGTTGAGTTTAAGATACTCCTGCTCACCTACAAGGCAGTCCATGGAGCGGCACTAGCTTACCTGACTGATATGGTACAACGCCGACGTGGGTCAGCCTATTCCCTCAGGGCTGATGCCGCTTTCCTTCTACAGGAGCCACGCACCAAGTGCATACCTTTTGGTGACAGATCCTTCTACAAGGCGGTGCCACTCCTATGGAATGGGCTGCCCAACACATAAGACTCGCGGAGTCAAAGGCAGCTTTTGGAACAATGCTAAAAGCACACCTTTTTCGAGTGTATTTCAAAGGCGCCTGAGAGTTGGTGAAATTTTTCCCCAAATTTGGGCGCTTTAGAAATGTCATATTTGATTGATTGATTGATTTGATGTAATCCATATGTAACACTTATAACTCCATGTGCAATAATCGTAGCAAAGCCGATTGATCATTCACTTCTGTACAGTCACATGCCGCGAAAGTTTCGTTTCTTTGAAGAGCAGGATGTGCTGCTGCTGAGGGAAGTTAGTTCTTCGTTAAAATTCTTCGCCTTCTTCCAAAATAAGCAGTGGATCCATGTTGGTGTTGATCGATACTGACTACAAAAATTGTATCTAAAAGTTTCATGCACATCTTCATGTCTAAAGTTGGTGAGGTAATTCATTGAATAGCCGTGTACAACAGGCCCTGGAAGGCCAAGAACTGTTCGCGCAGGACAAGTCACATTTAAACATTATATCAGTCAGTTAAAAGGCCTAGTCCTGGTCTTTCCCAACTTGGATCAGTGTCAGCCAAATGAACATTTTACGTTTACTGGGAATTTATTATATGCCTCTTTACCCAACTTACGATAAACGTAATGACGTCATTGTTGTTACCGTTATCATTTATCGTTCGAGTTCTTAACCTCCCTATTATGGCGCGTGGCGCTTGGTATCGTGGCTTGTCGGACTCTTACTTAGTGAGATCCTAGTTGGCATGATGTGATCCACTGTAGCCACTCAACTGCTTTTAGGAGACCAGAATTGTTCCTCTTATCTTTTTTTTTAATGAGGTAAACGACCACACTTGTCAAACATGCCAAAGTGATATGAATATTCATGGTCATGGGCGAAATTGGGGATTCTTTCACGAGTAGATAGTAAAACCGATTTATGACAGTCAGTTAACAACCACCAGAGTATTGTTAAAAGGGGGGCCGGAAAAAATCGCCCGTTCATTCACATGTGTTCCGCGACTGGGAAACTTCACCTTTCTGCTGGTGTCGAAATTACAAAACGGTCGTAAAAATCTAGAAATTAAAACCAGCATCAGTGCATAAGTCGTCATGGAACTTCGGCTATCAGGGGGGCCAAGCACGAAAATCCAAAAAACTATAAAAACGCCTTTGTATTCGTTTTGTCAAAACAATTGTGTTCAAGGTAGATCAACGAAACCAATTTACACAACATTTCAACACCTGTCACCTTTCAACATCACAGAGGTGACATCAAGGACACATATGTCGTATTCGACCGTTTGGAATCGGATTACTGCTGGAATTCAAACATTCTCTCTCGAAAGTCTCGAAATTAAAAACAGCCCTGCCTGCAGTGTTTAACTGGCTTACCGACTTTACAATGAGTCTAGTTTAGGATATGCGCCAAAAGTACGGGATATCTCCAACATAGACGGAGTCCAGGGGATGTTGCGATTTGTCAATAATCTGATTGACTTTTCCGAGCAATAAACAACAAAAACGTTTTGCTTCTTTGTGATTAACAGGAAACTAAGAGGACCCTCTTGCAAACGGACAGTAGCACATACCTATCTCAAACGTATTGTGTTTGAGACGCAACAAGTAAGGTTGATGCTACCAGGGCGTGTTGTGGTGCGCAATCTACGGATCCAGTTCGACTCTTTGCGGAGTCTGAGGTCCCTTGTTGTGTCGAGACCTAGGGGACAGTGTATGAATTAGATGACTGTGATTGTGACGTCTTCAAGGCCCTTGTGGTTTGCTGAATTGAAATGGTCACCAATGGTGTCCCCTCTGTTGGCCCTTGTAATGTCGTAGAATTGACATTAGAAGCGTTCCATGACGGAGCGTTTTGCCTTCACAATGTATTGTTTGTTACATGTGTTACATTATATGCAATAAATGAGATTGCTGCTCTTACAGCAGACTTCTTTCTTTGTTTCACGTCAAATACATCTCAAGGTACTAAAACAGCTGATTATTTCCATATCGCCATATGGTTCGAAGGAGTAACGACTTTATCAATTGCAGTATCATATAAAGAAATAAATGAATAATTAATTAATAATAAAATTGTCTTGAATATCATTACAAAGGCAAAAACAAAATATTCGTCAAGGCACCATCCATATGGGATGGTTTCCATCCGTATTGGCGTATATCTAGAGGGGAGCAGCGCAAGCGTATGTGTTTCATACTGCATGCACATGTGCACTTTATAGACAGAGAGTACAGGCTTGCGCCGCGAGTGGCGACAGCAAAATCTGTCTTCAAAGCCAATCCGTCACTTTGATTTTAAGAAGGCATCGATTTGATCTTCTTTTCGGATGTGCTTAAAACGCCTGATTGTCATAGACAGTTTAGAGATCACTGATCAAACGCTATTTGCTGGATTTTTATCGCCGTGTTATTTTTTAAACATCGCAATCTTGGAGTACCTATCATTAGTGATAGCACAGTCTGACGAGACAAACAACAGAATGTAAGTAAGGAATCTCCGTAAATTGGCGTCACGTCTTCCATCGTAAAAAACAATGAAACATGTCTGTTCGTTAATATTATCAGTGCAATGCCCTAGTAAGCGCGCATCGCCTGTAGGTATCATGGTTCTGTAGGTTCGGTTGCCGTCACTAGCCTAGGTGATGCGCATTGAGGCCTCACTGACAGCTAAGACCCGGCCGAAAATGTACTTTCGATCACCCCACCAATTTTACAAAGTTTCTCCTTTACAAGGAAACCAGAACATTCGTAATTAAGAATATAGTATTCGGGGCAAGGCAATGGGGGCAGCCATAATTTGAAGAATTATGTTTTCCCAGGGTAAAAATCTTACCAGTGACTGAGCTCGTCAGATACGGATACAACAAAGCTGAGTAACTGCATCCGTTCATTAGCAGACGTAACGGTATCCTTCACCGCTGACAGCAAACTGATGGTGGCAGCGCCACAAAGCAGACACTCCTGTCGGATTTGTTACAACCATTTTGAAGTCATTTCAAATGAAATCGGCCATATTTGTTATATTGGGCTTGTGTTATTCGACTCGATGACTCGACGACGCGATGACTCGATGACGCGATCAAGTTGCAATTTTTTTAAAGAATATCACTGCTTGGACTGTAATTTATGCATAGAATCATAAGTGGAGGAAAATAAAAAAGAACCGATCATTACCAACCCCTTTCCAGCTGTTTTCACCGTATCTAATCCGACCATTTTTCGTTTCCCACAAGTTCGCATTTATGATAAAACCATGCGCCATGTTGCTATGCAAGCCACTGGTATCTTACCGTGAATACAGCTAAATACACCTAAATATAGCTGGTTCAGATCAACCTCCTACCCAGGTTCTTTACAAGCAGAAATTCCAATGTTAAAATGACACGCGAGTTCCTGGAGACAAGGTTGACTGCCAATGATCATGCAGCCAATCGAACTCCGAGAATTATTTTAAGTGTCAGTTTAGTTTGGGAATTATAAATCCTCGTATGACATCTTTCCCCTTAGGGCATCTCCAACCAGGACATGTCAATATCGAGGTATATGCCCTAGGGGGCAATATTAAATGTCCTATAGGGGCTGATGTCTTGGGGGGGGGGGGGCAGATGTCAAGGGACGGAAGAGGGACTGAGTGACTGAGTCTAAAAAACTGCACATGTGCGAAATTCCGATTGTTGACAGACTACCACATGACATCTGACATTGGCCACTAGAAGCTTGTGTGTCAATTAAATCTCCGGTCATTTTGCATGCTATGAAACTTCCGCGAGTCCTTTAAATATCAAAATCAACCGCGGGGACCAATCTTCAGTGGCCATGGCTGGGGGGGGGGGGGGGCACATCCTTCTACATACCGTAGCTTGGTATGGGAAGGCCGAGCTAAAACCTCTGCTATTGGAGCGGTAGCCCGGAGACCAGGATCATGGGATTCCGTATTTTAGCAAAATCCATAGCAACGATCGCGTCATCGAGCCATCGCGTCGTCGAGTCGTCGAGTCGAATACCACAAGCCGTTATATTGTGCTCGATGACAAATCTCTGAACATTATTTTCGACAGTTTCTTACTGTCTGTGATTGTTGGGTATCTTTGAAGCAAATTGAAACCCTTGTTATTGTCGAGACCCGCACAAAAGGGAAAATAATACTTACACCACAAATTCAATAGAAAAGGATTTATTGTGTCTCTTGGTGGCGAATGTTGTAACACATTTGAAGTGATATGCTAAAGTGTATGATGTTCACCACAATGTTTATGGAGTCAGGCCACGCCAATTTATGAAAACAGAGATACTGCGTCCTACGGCCTTTAAGTAATAACCATACGTATCCTCTCTGAAAAACAAAAGAAAGAACAGTCGATGGTCCTTGGTTCCTCGGCTAATTCTATCCGATCATGTTAAATTGCTGATTGCTGACAAAAGCAAGTACAACGAGGACATTTGAATGCAACTGTGACACCGTATCTTACACAAGGAGCAACAGTTCTTGCTCTTTCCTAGAAAGCCATCACAAAGATAAGATCAGATGAGACGTTTATCCCAGATTAAGCTTGAAAGACCAACTATGCCAACGGAGTATAAATTTGGGCCACCATGACCAAGCTATTGGCTGGCCAGTCAGCCTTCACACTACCGCATACTACTAGTGTAGTCAGCGATAAACAATAACAATGGAATGACTTAAAGCCGTGTCAATTGTTATCGATCCACAACGCTTCTGTCGTGTCAAAGCCTTAAACCAAGACAAATAACCTCCAGACAACAATCGTACTGCATGTATCAGCATAACCATTGCTCTGCGTCGCATTGTCGACATAACGCAAAGAAGTGCGACCTAAGAACGTCAAGAAATTTACTTGTGCGCTGGGATTTATTTGAACCTTTGCGTGCTAATAATGACGAATATCGTGTGTTTTCCTACTTTGACAACACTCGAAAAAGTTTCAGAAAATGGTTAACTATGTGCCAACGTGAGAAGAAAAAATTCATTCACGGAATAATTTGTAATAGGTTGTCATTTTGGGATTTTGAATCAGGTGAGCGGGGTAACATCATTTATAAGGTAATTGGTTTTTTTAAATCATCAAATTAGTGCAAATCATGAAAGCTTTCCCTTCTTTAGTGACGCTGACAGGGAAGGGATGCCGCTTTAATAATTAAACTGTGAAAAGTACTACTAGTAAACGACCGTCAAACAATCAATCAACGGGTTTCTACTCTCCATTATCCCATGAATCCGTTACCACAGCATAACTTTTGGAAATTCTATTGATAAAAGATTTCTGCGAAACAAAATTACTGAAAAAGGATGAGAAAGAAATTTTACCTAGGGATACGGGAATTTTTATTTCGATTTCATCAGTTTGGTTGTTTGACGTGCTCTCTTGTAGCACATTGTGACAAAGTCAGATAATTGTGTGCGAATATATCTTTGATGGCTGGATTCGCGAGATCAGATATTTAAAAAATTCTCGCCAACTTTCCATATCGCTTGAATATAAAAACGTTTTCTATAAATATCAACTCCAACATCATCTTCAGTCCACATTCATTCGTGCTCATCAGCATCAAAGTCAGTCAAATTTGATTGAATTATTCGACAGAAACGACGCTATTTCAGTAAAAAAAATATGTACAGTCGGCTACGATCAATCAATGCACGTGTATATGCGTGCGTATGACTGTGTGTGAGCTTTTCAAGTGTTTTAGGGGTTTCGGGAGTTAGTCGTTGAACGTATTTGTTCCATCTTGACCCTCAATGCATTCACATTGCTCAGCTTCCAGACAACGCGCGATGGAGGCTACATGGAGGCAACACCACTGGAAGTTCGGTAAGTATTTGTTCAAAATGAGCCTGCAGCTACGGACGACCGAGTGTGGATATTCCGCCAGTCATTTTATTTCGCCAGTCACCAGACATTTTTTTTAAACTAATAAATTCGGCACAAAAGTGCCAAAACCTATGATTGAAGATAAAATCAAATACTTTTCATAAATCAAGCAAGTTTAATAGTGATTGGGCCGTATTTGACTGCATGACATGTATGATTCTAGCATATCTCGATAATGCGAGGTAAAACCGAAAGGATTTTCGGAGTTGACGAGTTTGCTATGATTTAAACGGTGGCCTCTAAGGAAAACGTGTTTATTTGTATTGTAAATTCATATTCAATTAAACAAACGCAATTTATTGATTCCTTTGATAAACTACGATGGTATAATCAAACTTTCTATTTCTTCAACTGTGTGTTTTGGGCTGACATGATCGGTATTTTCGGCCTTCCCATGATGTTACCCTATCTCCATCATATGGATTTGTTCCTGATAGTGTTGACTGTTATCCTCTGGAATGGCGGGGGGGGGGACTCCAGTTTGTTTATTCTCCGAAAGTTAAAAGGGCAGGCAAATGCCCCCCCCCCCCCCCCCACTAACTCCTCATAAGTCAAATCTGATTAATATAATTTCCAGCTATAGGCCTTCGTTAAGTACCAAGTTTATCCCCTATGCTTATCAAAAACTTTGAAATTCTTCGAATATGCCATATGCCTAATAGGCCACCGTATAATTTTTTAAAAAGGACTGGTGACTGGTGACTGGTGACTGGTGAAATAAAATGACTGGCGGAATATCCACACTCCGGACGACCATTTTACCTAGGGAAAGTCACATCGATATATATGGACAATACAAAAACTGCATGAGTGGCTGATCCGAGTCACCAGATCGCAAGAGATGATTTTCTCCGGCCTGATAGCTCGAAGAGGACCGCGGGTCAAATATATGTACCTTATGTGCATTGATCCGGGAGGATATGGGGTCTCCGGTTTCCTTTAACTTAACAAATCGTAAAAATATTGTAGCTAATAATGTCCTGGTTGACGCTCAGCGCTGAACTCAATATTCCAAAAAATATACATTCCAATGATAACTGATGAAGAAAGAAGGTAAATGTTACAACCATCCTGCTGTTTGTAGTGTTTTTCTTCATCTTGGCCACTTCTGGGTGGCGATGGGACAATACACGAAGTACAACGAATATTCTGCGATCTAAAAAGCGCCATTATCGGATCAGAGATCAGCAAGCATGAAATAAGCCTCATCTGTCCTTCTCTTTGTCCATGTAAATTGCCTTCGCGGTATTTTTTATCGTTGTGATTACTTTTCGGGGTTTTTGATCACGAGATGAGTAACATTCATGGCCAGTTTGCCTTCCCACCGGCCACAGAGGCAATATAACTCATGCCATGAACCGTTCACTGCAAAAAACCCGCATGTGCATATATTTAATTAATGGCTGTTTGACGTCTGTAGAACACACAATATCTCCTTTTGCTTCTCCTGAAGCATTCTTGTGCTGATCTCCATATTTATAAGAGAATGCCTGGTGTATAGTGTATTCTCGTAAAGGGGTACGCCGTTCATAATAACTGTTGGTCCGGGAAAATATACAGACCGTATTGCAGTTATTATGATAAGGAATTTGCTCAACTTGGTATTTATTTATTTGCACATGTAAATATATCTACACATGCACAATGCGCACGTATAAGATCATCATGTGACATTTTCACATTTTCATAGAAGTCAGGTAAAATTAATCCTGACTCTCATGCGTTTGCATCACCACTATCGAGCTCCACAGGCGTTTGGGTGAGTGAGTTAGTGATCTCAAAACATTGCGGGTCAAGATGGGTAAAATTAGGTGGAAGACAGATAAGAAATCGTCGACACGACTATCTTCGGGTAAATCTTCTTTAGATACAGTTCACTCAAATCGATGAATGCTTGGCGTCACTCTCGCTCCCCGAACTTCGCAAATCTATTCATTTTGGGGGTAGTTGTAAAACAAGAAACACAGAAACGAAACAGAAACACAGAAACACAGAAACGAAACGCAGAAACCAGTCTTGTGGCGAATTCTGGTCTGCAGACTCCATCTTGTTGCCATGGTTGTGGCCGCGAACGCGGGTGTAACTAAAACTGGTATTCAGTCGGAATGGAAGGAGGAATGCTCATTTCCCAATACCCCTTTTAGCCTCATCAACGTGTGCGCAGATTGGCAGCATCCAGCCTTGATCGTGCCCCTGACCAAAAACGGCCCCAAGTCGAAACGGCCCCACTTTATTTTCATGAGATCACTCCTGACAGTCATGACCATGCCGATCCACCATCTGTAGGGCATGAGGACTTTATGATCGATATGAGCCGCCAGTAAGTCGGCATGACCAATGACCAGAACACGACCATAGGCCTGCTAGGAATGTACAATAGAACATGACTCTCTTTTCGAAGGACTATTTCTATTTACACTGACCTCCCCAATACACTACATATATGTACTACACGGCGTAAATAGAAAATAGTCCTTCGAATAGCGATTCCTGTTCTTTTGTACATTCCATGGCCTGTGCACGACACTAGGCTGAACTTCCCTACTGCAACCTCATTTACATAAACAGATATTTAAAGGGACTATTTAAAGGCAGCAGCTGGGCAGGCAAGATTGAGTTACTCCAAGTCCAAGTCTAGTGCCCGCCCCCCCCCCCCCCCCCACTTTACTCTATTCTAGTCGCCAAAATTGGTCTCTCACGTCTCACATAACGTCGAAATGATTCACCCATGTACTGGTACCGTACCTTGCATTTAGTGCAGCATCAGACGGGATTTGTAGGATGATCCTGGTACTTCATGTAAATTGAACACTACAAGGCAAGATGTTGCACTGCACCTTCATTTAAAATAACATGCTGTAGGAATCGAATCGAACCTACCAAAGTACTACACCACCACCTCAAAAGACTTCACCCATATCGTGCCGCCCCCTCCCCCCCCCCCCCCAAGTTGCTCCATGTATCCCCTCAACAACTCTATTGCATTCCGGCTGGCCGCAACCCACCAACCTCAGATTTTACTTTTAAACGACAATAACAACGGATTGGGCAAGGAAAGTATCGGCGTGCCGCTTGATTCCAACTTTTATGAAAACCCGTTTGATTTTCGTTTCTGCGTTTCGTTTCTGCGTTTCTGTGTTTCTGTTTCGTTTCTGTGTTTCTTGTTTTACAACTACCCTCATTTTGGCGACCTTCTCTGCTAGGGACAGGCGAAGAAGAACAAATGATGGGTTTTGTAAGCCAAGTGTTAGCGCGTTTGATTGCTTGCGCTGTGAGCGCGACAGTTTCGTCTACACATGAGACGTCACAACCAGTGCTTGTGACACCTGGTCGAAGTAACCCTCTTGTTGACCATTCTTGAGAGTCACGTGTTTTTGCAACAAGATGGGGACAAAATGTATTGACGTGAGAAAATCTGTTCATGTCGAAGATTTGCTCCTCGCAGAAATATTATAAAAGAATGAAGGTATGTTGACGAAAAGTGTGGTTGATGAATTGGAGCAAGTGCAATATAACGGTTGGATGCCTGACTTGAGACTGAAAACCGCCAAAATCGTAAACTTTGCCAAGGAGAATGTGGTTACTATAGATTCTAAAATACCTTGGTACCGTAAAGTCAACTTTTAAATGGAAAATGCATAAGCCTCGTTCTGAGAGCGGAGTGTTTTGGACACGCAACCAAGGTGCTCTACCAAAGTTCCCTCGGGTTGCACTAAAATGTGGAACCATGCACACGTCACGTCAATGGAATTTCAGCTCACTTCAGAAGTTTGAGGCTCTCAAAACACTGCTTCAAACACAAATCAGTCAAGGAAGCATCAACCACCCTAAGTTTTTTAATGAGCACTACACATATTTGCCGAGAAAAACGCTCCAAATAGCCCATTTGCGCGGATTTTAGCATCACTTGAGCGAGCCGATGCGGACTTCCTATGCGCGCTGTACAAAATGTACATGTCTCATTTTCTGTAACGTTGCCGTAACATAATGTAAACAATGGCGCTACCGGCGCGCGAAATTTTTTTCTGCAGGATACTTCTGCCACAGTGTACATCTGACAGCCAATCACAATTGGCGCGATCTTTGACGTCACACTGTTTATTTATGCATGATAATGCAAATACAATGGACGATACCGAGTCGCATGCCGAGTGCCACTTCAACTGTGAATGTGACAATAGTTCATTGTCTCACCCCAATTATGCTCAACTCAAGGTTTGTGTCGTAGTGTTTAGGAATGAATTGCACAGATTCATTGTAAAATTGATGATATAATGCGTACAAAAGAGGCATCAGCTGATCTGATCGCTACATTGCAGCGCATGCATTGATTTGTGAAATTTTAAGGGGCAGTGACACTGACAGTGTTGCCAATGTTGATAATTATTAAAGGGACAGTGTATCCGATGTCTCGCGATTTGTGAAATTTTAAGGGGCAGTGACACTGACAGTGTTGCCAATGTTGATAATTATTAAAGGGACAGTGTATCCGATGTCTGCTGTTGAAGGTATCAGGCCTATTTTGGTAGTTTGAACATTGTTGAAGGGCCATTGTATAAAACACATTTTGACAAGCAAACAAAATAAATTGAATGGTGGCGCCACCTATGCATATACAGCAGAACTAGTTACACGGTTGACAGATAAACATTCAACCTCGGCTATTTTGCCGAGCACAGTGCGCCTTTAACAGACAAGTCCAATAAATACAGTCCACTCGACAATGAAAATACATGTTAAGATACTACAAATAAATATATTTTAGCTAATATACTCCTCTAACCATTTGCTAACTTGTTCTTTCCAAGATTATCAGAACACGTGGCATTGTTGACATTATTGCGCCATGTGGAAAGATGATGTCAACAAAGACACGTGCTTGCCTTGAATTCTGATTGGCTGTCAGATGTACACTATGGCAGAAGTATCCTGCAGAAAAAAATTTCGCTACCGGCGCTCCGGCCGGGCCGGCGATGGATGGAATTTGCCAAATTCGCACATATTCAAGTTATTTTCGTGGCCTATCTTTTTAAGTTTGAGGTATTTTAGAATAGAAATTGAACCCTCGGCTTCGGACCTTGGTTGAGTTACCAAGACACTCTCGGGTGGTAGTTGATAAAGCTTGGAATCAGTGAAACCTTGGAACCAGTGATAAACCTTGGAATCAGTCCTAAAAATGCATAAAAACATGAAATAATGCCATTCGAACCTAACGTGGTTACGAATCAACATTTGGAGCTTATTCTTACATGATCAGATCGGAATTTTATGGTAATTTAGAAATCTGTCGCATATCCGATTCAATAGTCTATATTTAAGAACAACCGAGTTGTACCTCGCCTCCAGTGTACAGTACTGATCTCCCAAATATGGGAAGACACGCCCACCACACACCCATAATATGAACCAATAGCGCTCCGCTTATAAATACGCCACCACCACGCGGGGCCTATTTGAACTACGGATCGGTCTGTTCATACAGGGTGATACAGAGAAAATTGGGGGCCTGTCATGCATTATGCATGGATAAGGTTGACGACTATGTCTAGGCTTAATTGTCTATGATTGACTGATATTTTATAACAAACGATGAATAAAAGAAGCCTAGTCATGTATGTTTATTACCGAAGTTTGCGGATGAAAATTTCCTTCGCCGTGAGCGATTTCTTACATCTTCCAGTACGCATCGAGGGATGCAGAGATCTTTGTGACGTCACCAGTTCTAAGCGGTTTTTTTATTCACGTGTGTGTTTGTCCTATGATCTCGTGCATCTAGTACCGAGCATGATACTTTATCGTCTATGGAATACAAAACAATCATAAAAACTAATTTTTGCTTCCATTGAAGAGAAATAAAATATTTTAACGACCACAGCGCATTGCCAATTGATGACGTCATCCTCCACATTAAAAATGTTGGCTTCTGAACTAACTGGCAAATTGCTAATATGTAAAGTCAAGAACTTAGTGAGCCCCCCTTTAGGTCGGGGGAGCTCCCCCGAACCCCCCTACGAGCATATGTTAAGTGCAAGCTCTAACAACTACAGCTGTTACAATGGGGGGACACCCCCCAAACCCCCCTCCGTCGACATAGGTTTTTACCAGTGCGTTGGGGGGAAGCTCCCCCCAAACCCCCCCGGTGGACAGTCAACTAGCCCTTCTGTGTCATACTGCTGGAGGGGGGGTGCGATGGGACCATCCATATAGTTCCTTCCGACACATTTTTGTTATGGTAATGTAATACATTGTGATTGACCTTATTCACGGGAATCGGGCGTTTCCAGTGATATACGACACAAATGGGTTGTCCTCACGCATTCACTTTCGAAACGCATTTTAAAATAGATGTTACGTCCTGTTAATGGGGCACGTCATCATCGCGTACATTTGGGAAAAACTCCCTAACGAGACCGGAGCAGACGGCTGAAAGTAGTTTAATTATTGGCCGCTAGGGTACAGAATGTACGTCGCTCACCCGAATTTTTCACGCAACTATAGCTAAATAGAGCTAGTTCTAGTTTGTGATTCAATTTGATACTTCAGATTTGGGCAGTAGACCAATATAACTTAGTCGTCAGTGTGGTTTTAAGCTGGAAAAACGTATTTGTTTTTCTTAAAGTGCCTTTTTTGGACGGGTGTGTGCGATTGTTTTGTTTTTATGTCACGTGACCTCGATCATGTCGACACAAAATTGAAATAAACCACCCTTTTCTGTCATTATTTAGGACGGATATTTCTCTGATAAAAATATTAATATAATTGGCCAATTTCTTAGGCATATGATGTAGCGAATTCCCATGAAGATTTAAATTAATTTCAACCAATGGGATAGCAACCACCACCGGAAGATCGCGGAGAAATCGGTAAACTCAACGGAGTTAATTCAGAAAAATACCAAAAAAAATTGTTTGTAGGATATACAATATTTACTCTCTTTATTTCTCATCAAATCAGTATATACTCCCACACACACGTGTATCTTAAGAGCCCCTCCTAAAGGGGGGCTTATCAATAAAGTCAGCTGGGACGAGACTGTCAGTTGGGAGGGTATAAATCGTGGAAGGAACGCGCCCGATTTCCCGCGCTATTTGCACAGTGATTCCATGGTTTACATTGAATATTCCAAGGTTTATCAGTGTTTCCAAGGTTTCACTAATTCCATACTTTATCAACTACCCTCTCGGGTGGAGCTAAAATTTCGTCCAAACCCTCGCCTGTCGGCTCGGGTTTGGACTGTATTTTAGCTCCACCCTCGAGTGTCTTGGTAACTCAACCAAGGTCCTCCGCCTCGGGTTCAATTCCTTAATCCATGCACTTGATTGGGACCAACGTTTACGAAAACGTCGCGTCTCGTCACGTTACAGTAATGTAAAATGCATGGTGACGTGACGACGGCCAACACTACGTCATGTAAACGTTGGTCCCAATCAAGTGCATGGATCTATAGTATATCCGGTCTGGCACGACATCGCTCGCTGAGTCGCCTCTATTGGGCTTACTGGACTTTGCGCAACGAAACGAAACGAGCGAAATGGGGGAGCGACCATTATGTTTTACCCCGGTACGTCAAGTTCGATACATGGTGTCAGTCACCAGTGAGTGATGACCCACATCCACCCAGGCAGCTGAGACACATGTCTTGTTGGACATGCCTACCGATTTTTACTAAATAAAAGCATAACTTCACTTCACACTTTTCGGGGTTGAAAATGTACTCACGTAAATCACCAAAATTACATGCCAAATTCGCACATGACCTGTTATTTCTCAAAGCTTGGAAGCTCAAATGTCTGAACGTAATGTATGCGCGTAATGTATACTCTCAGCAAGCGAATAGTTTTGATCGTCGGTTTTTGATACGAATCATTTCCTGTATGGCCGTTACAAGCCGTTGTCTGAATATGATGTGAACCTGTTTACCGTTCAATGCTGCTCCCTGTGACGCTGTACCAGCAAATGTTCAATGAACTAAATGCTGATAATTACTTACACGGCTTGTTCGCATCGTAAACATAGTGGTACCCGGGTTAACTGTCTTTGCGTTTGGCCTAATTTTACAACGATTACTCCCCATGTAACCACGATCTAGGATGGACAAGCTGTGTATTATGAATAGGAAAAGTCACCTAGGGACCGTTGCGTAGAATACTTTTTTGGCGAAATATTGCGCAAAGTCCAGTAAGCCCCTCTATTGTGCACACCTTTAAAAGTCTAAGACGGGGGCTTACTGGACTTTGCGCAACGAAACGAAACGAGCGAAATGGGGGAGCGACCATTATGTTTTACCCCGGTACGTCAAGTTCGATACATGGTGTCAGTCACCAGTGAGTGATGACCCACATCCACCCAGGCAGCTGAGACACATGTCTTGTTGGACATGCCTACCGATTTTTACTAAATAAAAGCATAACTTCACTTCACACTTTTCGGGGTTAAAAATGTACTCACGTAAATCACCAAAATTACATGCCAAATTCGCACGACATGTTATTCCTCAAAGCTTGGAAGCTCAAATGTGTGAATGTAATGTATGCGCGTAATGTATACTCTCAGCAAGCGAATAGTTTTGATCGTCGGTTTTTGATACGAATCATTTCCTGTATGGCCGTTACAAGCCGTTGTCTGAATATGATGTGAACCTGTTACCGTTCAATGCTGCCCCCTGTGACGCTGTACCCGCAAATGTTCAATGAACAAAATGCTGATAATGACGTACACGGCTTGTTCGCATCGTAAACATAGTGGTACCCGGGTTAACTGTATTTGCGTTTGGCCTGATTTTACAACGATTACTCCCCATGTAACCACGATCAAGGATGGACAGGCTGTGTATTATGAATAGGAAAAGTCACCTAGGGACCGTTGCGTAGAATACTTTTTTGGCGAAATATTGCGCAAAGTCCAGTAAGCCTAAGACGGGTGCCAGGGGAAGCGCGGCATGAATAATCGAACCACGTTAGGATTTCTATTTTTAAATGCGGGGAAAACCTTTCATCTTAAAAACTCCTTCTGGTGTCATTTTTGGAAGTAATTTATTAGAGGATCGAGAGAAAATCTTTTTCTGGTTACGCTGGGGATTTGAAACCGCGACATCTGATGATCCCTGTTTGGAAGGCAGAGACCTCGGACACTAGTAAATCAGGCTTATTTGATAAACAATCGGAGCTTTAACTATTCAGCATCCAGAAGTATTAAGGTAGCAGGAAGGGGTGGGCATTTGTGGTTTCTGAGTGTGAGGGGGTATAGTGGTGTCTGTTGACTGTGCTTTAAGAGAGACTAGGCACACAGACATGTGATTTCAGTATTAGGTCTTTCATTGTAGCAATGCGAAAATGTAAGCAATTTTGGTTAAGTCCGTCATTTGACCAAGTAGCTTCTAGAGTAACTCAACCACTCTCTTGATTACAGCAGCCGCCTCAGCGCCACCACGCGGGGCCTAATGGTATTAGGCTAAGTAGCTTAGCCTAATGGTATTAGGCTAAGTAGCTTAGCGCGATACGCACCATTCTGGGAAAACTCAATGAAGAAGTATGCTCATTAGCATAATCTATTCTAAGCCCCAGCTCGAGGTTATCTTGCGCAGGGTTTCTTCGGCCCAGATACATTGTGGTGGAAAACGTCTGGTACAAAGAACGCCTGGCTTGCGCCAGACTAATAAGTGAAGAAGGTCTGGCTGCGCGAGACTACTGTGATAAAAATTACCATTGCAGAGACTCTGTGACGTAGGCATATACTTTTTACAATTAAAAATGCTTTCAAAAGACGATAAGGAATGATTATTTGTCAACATTTCCTGAAGTATATACCTTCTAATTATTACTTTACATAAAAAGGTTGGCGTTAGTGCGCGTGCTTTCCTTTCCTCGTGACAATATACAGCAAAATAGTTACAACCCCATAATCGCGCTATAAGTCCATAATGAGATCACGGTGACCCGTTATAAATGTTTCGCAAGGTTTGGTATTTTGCCGCTACGCGGCGCGTTGGGTCCTTGCGTCAAGCATGGCAGCCATTGAGCATCGGCATGGCAGCTAGACCTGAGAATTGGCTCCATGGTCATAAATTCTACAACACCTGGATTTAGAAAGAACCACACTTTACAGTGAACCACACTCTACAATGCACTATGCGCCAACGAAGCCTCGTTTGAATTGTGTTGGTGCAAATTATCGAAGCAGTCAAAAAGCATTTAAAACCAAATTACAATGAATTGGATATTTAATTTAAGATGTTTTAGATGAGAAATTGATACCTCACTGTTGGTAGTGATTGTCTCACCAAATCCGCTCGGCTGGAGCAAAAATGTTGGCCAAAACCTCGGCTCTGCCTCAGTTTTGGTCTTCATTTTAGCTCCACCCTCGCGGTTTTTCGGTGAGACAACCAATACCTCCAGTTCGGTATCAATTCCTTTAACATAACGCAACTATACCCGACTTCTGGTTGCAACTGTCGTTATCAACACAGTCATTATACGGGATTTCGCAATATTATAGCAAAATGTGCTGACCGGTATTTTATCACTTTTATGTTAATAGGGCGTTTAGACCTAACTATGGTATTGTCTTGTTTGTCATGGTGATAAATATAACTATCTGAGTTCAGGAAACCTCGGACATGTTGGACATTTTTGCCTTTCTGATACTCCCAATAACTCTTAGTGTTTATCGGTATGATGAACGCCTTCGAAATTGCAACATTATAACTTTTGAACTCGTTTTCGTTCATGGCTTCATGTATTTCTTACTCATCGCAGTCATATCTAAGGGAAGCTAATTCACCGAATGACTCTTACACAAAGAGGTTAGCAACGGAAGGGGGCAAAACCATTGAGAGCGCACAGTAAATGTTAAGACGCTAGTTCTAAGCTTTTCATTGGAAAAAAAACACAATGCGATACTTTAAACCTCAATCCTGACATTTAGTCGCATTTGACTCGGGTACAAATTTAACATCGATGACAATAAGACAGGTAGCTTTGATGTGAATTCTGAATGCCGGACTTGAAAGAAATAACACATTAGGTTTATGTCAAATTTGACTCTCAGAAGTTGGGCTACTGTCACACCATCACGTTGAATGTGATCTCCCGTTAAGTAATCCGACCAGGCCACACTCCCTTTCTCAACCTCGTTTCATTGGGAACAAAAGGGCCCGCTCGTAAACGTATAACATCCTAGACGAATCAC
Organism: Lineus longissimus; assembly: GCF_910592395.1. Taxonomy (NCBI): domain Eukaryota; kingdom Metazoa; phylum Nemertea; class Pilidiophora; order Heteronemertea; family Lineidae; genus Lineus; species Lineus longissimus. Next base: position 12,315,474 of record NC_088317.1, on the reverse strand, counting down.
CGACTTGCTGGTATATCATTAGTTGCTGTAACTATGACGTCATCTAAAAGTAGATTAACGAATCCAATATGACGCATGTAACCGCCCTAGAATCACAGCAGGAAACCTATGAAATGGTAGGTGATTTCCGCCATGCATATCTTACTCTACGTCTCTTCACCTCAATCAATTCTGCAGATTAGCATCTGGGAGTGAGCTATGCCCCCTTCCGTTACCACGTACCCAAGGAGGAACGTTTTCACAGCCAAATAGACCTATCCTAGCCTGTCAAACCTTGACATTTTCGTTGTACGTTTTGCATGATAATTTCAGGGTTTGGGGGATCAGAAGTTAAGGGGTTGATTTTTGACGGCTTTTAACCCGCGGGTCAGTTTTTCACTACGACGGGTTAAATGGAGCCTAAAAACCACATAAGTAAGCAATTTGACTGAAACTTCAACATTTTCTTCATTTTAAACACACCCAATTCATAATTCAAGAAGATATAGATTTTTAATGGAAATTACCTTTCAGCTGGTATTGGTGAGACCACGCACTCATCTCAAACTATTTTCGCGAGCTGATTGGTTTGTAACAGGTGCGTGACCGCCAGGAGTTGTGCGTGCTTAAAATAATGCGATTTTACAATCTCAGAGTTAAAGGAGTGGGCGGCTTTTACTTCAATAGGCTTATTCTCCTCCTGTTTAATAAGTAAACTATACTTCTAAAAAATTTTGACAACCTTTTAATTTTGTTTTTACTCTTACATGTAGGTATAAGAAAAACACGATTTTCGTTCATCTTCGCCCTCAAATGGTCAATAAATTCCTAGCGCGCGGAATTCCGCCACGTCATTTTGAGTTCACTTCGTCAACAGCAGGGTCACTATAAAGGGCAGTGAAGGCAGTTTTGTTACGGCGAGATTTTTGGGTATCTGAAGCCTTGCAAATTATGCTTTTTCTTCTCATTTTTCGAAGCCAGGTTAGGTGAAGATGACGAATGTACGCAGCGTATTTTTATGTTTTCAAACAATAACAAGGAACGTAATCCGCCACCGAGGTTGTTTGTAGCTCTCCCCTATGGTAGTTGATAAAGCTTGGAATCAGTGAAACCATGTAACCAGTGATAAACCTTGGAATAGTCAGTACTAAACCGTGGAATCACTGTGCAAGTATCGCGTGAAATCGGGCGCGTTCCTTCCACGATTTATACCCTCCCAACTGCCAATCTCGTCCCAGCTGACTTTATTGATAGCAATTTGCCAGTTGTTCCAGAATCAACCTTTTTGTGGAGGATGACGTCATCATTGAATGCATTGGAAATGTGTTGTTGTCGTTAAAAAAACAACTTATATTCATGACGGGCCCATTTGCATATATCTAATTATTGCTCTTCGATGAAAGCAAAAGTAAGCTTTTGTGATTGTTTTGTATTCCATATACTAAAATAAAACGTTTTTATTAGAAGAATCATTTGTATATATAATGCTCTGATAAAGCTCAGTAGATATGACAAACATGCACACGGGAATCCCTAAAAAATGTGTCCGCTCAGATCTGGTTACATCACGAAAATATCTCTACATCCCTCGATGTGTACATGAATATGTACGAAATCGCTCACAGCGAAGGAATTTATTCACATTTTTCATCTCCAAACCCGGCTTAAACCTTTGGTAATAAACCTTCTTCTACGTTTCTACGGATAAGTGCCAGCCGGTACTGCATGATGTAGTCAATCTTCTCTGTATCACCCTGTATGATCACAAAGCTCCGTAGTTCAAATAGGCCCCGTGTGGTGGCGTAGTAAGCGGAGCGCTGATTGGTCCATATTATGGGTGTGTGGTGGGCTTGTCGTGACGTGCATGCCTATATTTGGGAGATCAGTAATGTACACTGGAGGCGAGGTATGACTGGGTTGTTCTAAAATATAGATTATTGAATCGGATATGCGACTGATTTCTAAACTACCGTCAAATTCCGATATGATCATGTAAAAATAAGCTCCAAATATTGATTCGTAACCACCTTAGGTTCAAATGGCTTTATTTCATGTTTTTATGCATTTTTAAGACTGATTCCAAGGTTTATCACTGGTTTCAAGGTTTCACTGGTTCCAAGCTTTATCACCTACCCTCCCCGATTCGTCAAGCAAAAAGGAAAAATCGATAACTACTGCAAGACGTCACAGTGTAGATCCATGGCTCCAGGCAGCGCCTTACTAGTGCATCGGACCACATGGAGAGGATCGACGCATGGAGGACTAACTCGGGCCAAATAGGAGTCAACATCAGTGTTACGGCCAAACCTATGAAAGTTATCAGTTCTGAATTATCCCGCAATGAAACTTGTTTGCCTTGGCGCTAGCAGTGCTATCTGATGGAGTTTGCGCACTAGTCAGCGTGGGGGGGGGGGGGGGGGGGGGGCGTATATAGGTCACTGCATCAACATCTCGCAGCATACAATACGCTATCCAGCTAGTTATCTTTGATATAAGCAATTTTTCCGTTTTTAACGCCAACGCAAGAAATTAAGTGATGATCCCAAAGGAGGCAAACATTTCGGTAAGCGAAAATGCACTTGCATTTATTATTCCTGTTAGTTTCGCCCCAGTTATTGGACTTTAATATTGATTCATTTGATGCAGCATCGACGCTAAGAAGATGTACAGAGTATACATTACCGGCGTGTAGTGTCTGTCGTAGTCTCAAACAAAGCACGCAGTCGTTTAGTTTATGAGTGTTTAATTACGGTAGAAGCAGAGGTTAAATTGGTTGGTTAGGCCTTGGACTTATTTCGGAGTTTATTACCGCTTTTATTCTCGGCTGCTTTGGGACTTGGTATACATTTGTATCATATTAGTTTGTTGTTCTAAAGTGCGTTGCGCTAGTGAGACTGGGGGCGTATCATTGTTTATCGGCTGCTCGGGATTCTGGACTTCGTTATTATCTACTTTTGCCAATACTAGTACCAAGTATTATGAAGTCTGCTGGTATAGCTGACCTGAATGTGTTTTGGTATTTGGCTGTTTTGTATAGAACGTATGCTTGTATAACGTTGTGATGCTAGCAATATTGGTTGCTATGCTATCAGCAGTGCTGCCCTCTTTTATTGAATCACTACACTAAAACTGTGATTCTCTATTATTTAAATTTATCCTTAAAGCTGAACTGCATTATTCTTTGAGGGAATTCTTAAGTCGTTTTTGTTTATGTATTTACAGTTAATCGCCGCCACCGCAATTGTAGCTGTATTTCATTGAAGATAAAGAAGATATCATTAACTTCGTTTATTGACTTCATTTATGGTTGCCATGCGCATTGACAAAGTTGCCAAGCTCAGACGTGGTCATCACAATCAGAATACATTATCAATACAAGCTTATATTGTTGCAGACCATAGAGTTGCTTGTCCCCTTGTGCTCTAATTACGAAGAATAAAGCTTGGTGCGTAGTAGCTCATTCAAATACGTACAAACTTGCTAATATCAATTTTGGCAAATTAAAATTACATTGTACCTCAGTCCACTAGAAAGGTCATAAGGTATTCGAATGCGCATGTAAATGGTATCAAATTATTTGAAATACAGTGGAACCACCCTTAGCGGACACCTTTCTATTGAGGACAACCTCTCTCTTAAGGACAATTTATTTGGTCCCAAATTGTTTCTTTCAATTCAATTTGACCTCTCTTATCAGGACACCTCTCTACTAGGACATCACTTTTCAGTCCCGATGTTGTCCCTAATAGAGATGTTCTATTGCAGTGATTTGTTTTCATCAAGGCACCCCCTCCTAAATGGAATATGTAACATGCATGTAGGATTCATGACCTCCATGTTCATACACATGAGTCCACTTATTGGACAATATTGGCATAACCTCCCTATTAAGGACAGGCTTCTATATAACGGACACCAACGCCCAGTCCAATGGGTGTCCGCAATAGAGAGTTTGTGTTGTAGCTTGATCCTTCAGTCAGATTTTGAATTTTTCCTTTCTTTGTGTTATTGGTTGATGGAAACTACTTATGAAGAATAGGAGGTGACTGGGCAGCCGGCAGCTGGGTGATATTGCCCTTAATAATACCAATGAATGTGATGTGATCAATAATGTTAGGAAAAAAAGGTTTTAATCCCAAACCGTTGGTTCCTTTTTAAAACGAACTGGAAAAACGTCAGAATCAAAATACAACAATAATTCATGGCTACATGCACACACCAGTAATTCAGTGCGCGAAACTTGGTTGCCCGCATTGCAAAAAAAATCATTTGTATTTCAGATACATGATGTCACTTACCAGCATGAATGCATTTTTCCATTATGAAAGCATACTTTTTCATGAATCATGAATATCTGCTGTTGTTCTTTAATAACCTCTCGTTCAGGATCTTGCCGTGACGTGCTCGAACAAACCTAGGCTGACAAGGAATGACCTTCAGGCGACATTGATAATGAAATGAAAAGTCCCGAACAAAGAACTTGTTTTTTTATTCACACTTCATTCTCTCCGATGTTTACTGTCTTATCACGCTTGCCAAAACCAATTTCGCTGAAGAACAGACGCAAAGTTTCCATTGATTAAAAACGACTTAAGACGCCGCTTGGATTGCTGATCACTTTGATTAATAAACCACCGACCATCAGCGCGGCCGGTTTTTTCTTCATGATCAGGAGACCGCTTGCTGATTGTTCCTATAACATTAAGGTGACGGAATTTTCAACAGTCGATTCCTTCGCATCTCAAATCCTAAAATAATTTTAAAACAAATAAAATCGGCTTACTGGTAGTGGATAATGATAAGCTACATTTTACTGTAGGGAGGGAGGCTAAGGGCATGCCTGAGAATGTGGATGACTGGACCGTACAGATTGTCCACACTGATGAGGCATTTTATTCTTAGCAGTTGGAACGTATCGAACTTAAATGCAAAATATACGTGTCCAAAATTAGGAAATAATGTTAAAAGCTCTCTATATGCCTACAGTTACATGTGCACATGACTTGTGACGAACCGACTTACTTTGATTTCATATGGATTGTTTTCGAATATATTAGTATTATTGTATAAAGTCAGATAATTTTAAAAACTACATGAAATCAAAATCGATGTTGACTATAAGTTTTAGAGGCATCTGTATAAGTTCGTTCAAGGATAGGAGAAAACAATGTTCGTCACCGTTAAGGTGAATTGCACACGAGAAAAAAACCCGGATTCTGAAACAGAATATTAAAGACTGAGAAGTACTTCGATGCTGTAAAGAATGTAAGTTTGATCAGGAGAGGAACACAGAAAATTCGCCTCTCTGGCCATCATTTTTACATTGAAACTCACTGGCAAACTTAACAAGGTTTACGATTTTGGTCTCTTCGCAAAGCAGGTAACGTTGTAGATGAAATTCACGTGAATTAAGAGTAGCAGTCTTGGAGCATTGTTAAAAACTGAGTATGCACATCCAAAAATACTCTCTTTTACACATTAAGAGGTCAGTCCTTGTAAACTTGGTAATACCACCCTCTGTTAGTATTGGAAGGTCAAATATACCAATATAGGCCCTACATTAAGCCCGATTGTTCAGAAATTCATGTACCACCTGTTAGTAATGACCACCATTGGAAATGATAAATTCTAGTAGCCAATGGATCATAGAATTGGGCTGTGTTATCAGTTAATCATGTTTTTCTGTACACTCTTGGAACTGACCTCTTAATGTTTAGAAAAAAAGTACTGTCTTTTCATCTCCAAACGGTCGATCCCTAATATTCAGGCCAAACCCCTTCATAATGGTTATGCAGAGGGCCTTTGTATAGCAATAACCAATTGCAGCTGCCCGTCAATACGAGCGGGCCTAGTTGGCTCACCGTGGGGGAGTCTATACAATACCGCAGTGTCCAGCGTCCGGCGGCGTCGTCGTCGTCATCGTCGTCGTCGTTGTCCGTCGTCCGTCGTCATCGTCGTCGTATCCTATTTCAAAAACAGTGGCACGTTTCTTAACCGCTAGGGCTATGAACTTGAAACTTTGTACACATGACCCCTCAGGTCAGGCGACCACTGACAATGAATTTCGGTCCGATCTTATTCTTAACTTGGCCACCAAGGGGCCAGAAGTGGAAACTTAAAAAGTGTGATATCTCTCTTGTGAGTGACCCGTTTTTGATAAAATTTTTATGGTAGGTACTCCTAGCAAGAGTACATCACATATCAGACGGGTTTTTGATTTTTTTCAAGGTCACAGAGGTCAAATGGTGTAAATTGGCCGTTTGAGTGTAACTACGGCACGTTTCTAAACCGCTAAAGCTATGAACTTGAAATTTGGTGCACATGAATCCCTTTGTCATATAACCGCAGACCCTGAATTTCGGTCTGATCTGATTCTTCACTTGGCCACCAGGGGGGCCAAAGGTAAAAAAGGTAAAAAGTGCAATCTCTTACTAATTAGTGGCTTGTTTTCGATGACATTTCTATGTTAGGTACTCCTAGCAAAGATACATCAGATATCTTATGGGTTTTTGATTTGACCTAATTTTAAGGTCACAGAGGTCAAATGATGTAAATTCGCCAATTGGGTGTAACTGTGGCACGTTTCTTTACCGCTAAAGCTATGAACTTGAAATTTGTTACACATGACTCCCTATGTCATGTTACCTCTGACAATGAATTTCGGTCCGATCTGATTCTTGATTTGGCAAACCTAAAAAGTGTGATATCTCTCTTATGAGTGACTCGTTTTCGATAAAACTTTGATGATAGGTTCTCCTAGCAAGGATACATCACATATCATATGGATTTTTGATTTGTCCAAATTTCCAAGGTCACATAGGCCAAATGGTGTAAACTAATCGTTTGAGTGTAACTATGGCACGTTTCTTAACCGCAAAAGCTATGTACTTGAAATTTGGTTCACATGACTCCCTACGCCATGTAACATCGAACACCGAACTTTAATCCGATCTGATTCTCGACTTGGCCACCAGGACGCCAAAACTAAAAAAGGGAAAAAGTGCAATATCTCGCTTATTAGTGACTTGTCTCATAGCAACCCGTTCCGCTCGGACGTTCTACAGACTGTAGTAGTTATGGAGCCTTTGAGGAAAAGATGAAACGTCCAGTGGCCATTGTGCTCACCGTATAGATATTTGGTACTTTGGAATTCAACCAGGTTAAGAAACATTGTACATGTATAGTATATAGGTCAAACCAAAGTCGGTATGACATGTGATGTATCGTTGCTTGGAGTAAGTACCACAAGAATATCATCAAAAACAAGTCACTAATAAACGAGATATTGCACTTTTTACCTATTTTAGTTTTGGCGTCCTGGTGGCCAAGTTGAGTACCAGATCAGATCGAAAATTGGTGTCCGAGGTTACATGACGTAGGGAGTCATGTGTACCAAATTTCAAGTTCATAGCTTTAGTGGTTAAGAAACGTGCCATAGTTACACTCAAACGACCAATTTACGCCATTTGACCTCTGTGACCTTGACAAGTACGTCAAATCAAAAACCCGCATCATATGTGATGTATCCTTGCTAAGAGTATCTACCATAAAATTTTTACCAAAAAACTAATCAGTAATAAGCGAGATATGGCACTTTTTACATTTTTGGTTTTGGCCCCATGGTGTCCAAGTTAAGAATCAGACCGGACCGAAAATCAGTGTCACAGGTCATCTGGTTTAGGGGGTCATGTGTACCAAGTTTAAAGTTCATAGCTTTCGTGGTTAAGAAACCTTGAAAATAAGGTCAAATCAAAAACCCGTAGGATATGTGATGTATCCTGCTCTGAGTACCTACCATGAAAATAAAATTGAAAACAAGTCACTATTAAGCGAGATATTGCACTTTTTACCTTTTTAGTTTTGGCCCCCTGGTGGCCAAGTCGAGAATCAGATCAGACCGAAATTCGTTGTCATAGGTTATATGATGTAGGGAGTCATGTGTACCAAATTTCAAGTTCATAGCTTTATTGGTTAAAAAAAAGGTGCCACAGTTACACTCAAACGGCAAATTTATGCCATTTGACCTCTGTGACCTTGAAAAGTAGGTCAAATCAAAAACCTGTATGATATGTGATATATCCTTGCTAGGAGAACCTACCATAAAAATTTCATCAAAAATAAATCACTAATAAGTGAGATATCACACTATTTATGTTTTCAGTTTTGGCCCCCTAGTGGCCAAGTTAAGAATTAGACCGGCCCGAAATTCAGTGTCAAATGTTATCTGACCTAGGGGGTCATGCATACAAAGTTTTGAGTCCATAGCCCTAGCGGTTAAGAAACGTGCCACTGTTTTAAAAATAGGATACGACGACGACGACGGACGACGGACGACGGACACTGCGGTGTTGTATAGACTCCCCTAAGGTGAGCCAAAAAGGAGCTATTCGGTGTCTGAGAAGTTGCGATACTTGAGAGACTTTGAGAGGGCCCTCAGTCATGGTACCATCACCACGATGACAGAATTCGCCAACCACTACAAAGTACCCGTCGACACGTTTCGAAAGTGGGACCTGGCTGACCATGAGCGAAAGGATGCGGGAAATAGGGGAAACGATCGTTAGGTGAAGCAGAGGTCCATTGGCACGTGGCCCGAGGTGGTTAACGAACTCAAACTGGTTTCAGGATTTGCGAGACAGATGTCTACCTGTTGCCATTGAAGATACAGGAAAAGGCCATGGAGCTGTTTCGTGCCTGGTGGGGTGCGTTACCTGAAGACCGCAGACAACACGTATGTAACTGAAATAAAACCGTAGCTCCACGATTTTCATGCATCCAATGGCTGGGTTGAACTATTTATGAAGCGAAAGAATATCTCTCATCGAAAAGTCACAAAGAACACGAGGACCGCAGTCCAATTCTGGTACAGACTTTTCGTGATGACGTCACATAAATCATTGATCGTTTCGGGATACCCTTCCGCCTTGTATTTAACATGGACCAAACTTTCGCACTGTTTGACTTTCGGCCACTCTACACCCTCAATGAAAAAGGTGCAGATGCTGAAGACGTCAGAACGTCAAGGTCCAATGCCAAGTTGAGGTTCACAGTTTCTCTCTGTGTTGCAGCAAATAGCGATAAACTACGAGCTCACATGACCGTCCCTCGAAGAGGATTCCTTCGGCAACTCAATGCGTTGGAAGATGTTCCTGAAAATGTTATTGTAACATCATCTCAAACCGGATTGGTTAATGAGGAGACGATCCATCATTGGCTTGACGAGGTCTTCGCACCGTACGTCCAGGCAGCACAAGCTGAACACTTTGCCCTGTTGGTGGATCGCTACCCGGTATACCGCACTGAGAAGGTCGGATTACGTGTCACTGAAGAAGGCGGAATCCTTGAATTCATCCCTGATGGGTGTACCTCCATGGCACAACCCTTAGATCGTACAGTCATGACATCTTTCAAAAGTCACGCTCGAAATGCATGGAAGGCTTGGAAGATATGAATAGGAATAGGAAAATACGATGAAGCTGGGCAGTGTGATCAGATCGGCCTTAGTGATGTGGTGCAGATAATCAGCAATGCCTGGGAATCTGTCAATCCCGAAGTCATAGTGAATGGTTTTGAGGTTGCCTTCCGCCCAGGGAACATCGACGCCACAGGTTCTCAGGCAGTTCTCGACGATGATGTAGACGATGACGAGCATGGTCTGCAGTTGGTCAAACCGTCAGATGATGAGAACCAGCAGTAAACGCCTGGCCCATCGGGGGAAGCCATCATTGGCAACCTTCTTAAAACTAAGAAAAAATAAAATTGATAAAATGAAAAATTAATCAATTAATCAATTTAATTAATTTGATTAATTTAATTTAATTTAATCAATTAAATTCTAAAAGAAAATGAAAAAGAAAAAAAGGTGAAAGATCAATAATTTTTTTGGAGCGGCGTGTTGGAGTAAGTTGTATAGATGCAGTGCCATCTGAACAGCACCGTTACAACCTGCTTACACTCGCAAGTCCATCACCATTCCGTGACCGGCTGCTTAATTTGTGTTAGGTTTCTAACATTGGTGTCTTACCGCTTGCATCATCTCCTCAGTAAGACTATTAATTAACCGCCATTTGCCAATTGAGCAGCTGGACGCTGAAGTGTTATCGGCCGCTCCGTTAGCTATGTCCGCCATGTCCGGCAGTCGGGTTGACAGCTCCCACTTTTTTCGTATAATTTTCTATTCTCTGGACCGTTAAACTAAACATTGGGCAGGTAGGAGCCTCAAAAGGCCAGCTAAGAACTTTCGTATGTGAACTGTATTAGTTTGGAACGATGGATGAAATGTTGGGGGAGGTAAATTCCTCCAAGTTCAATGTCTCTTTGTCTGACACTCTATCCGAGCCCTGTTCGCAATGTCCAATGTAGAGCGATGTACTACCGCCCGACCAATTGTGGTACGAGCGTTTCGATGATGAACTTATAAACCTGCCTAGAGATACGTATGTAGAAAAGATTCTTGTCATTTCGATACGGACCGTTATACAACAGAACTCTATACGGCCAAACTATATGAGAGGGCTCTAAACTTGCGTCCGAATGATTGTCGAAGCTCCGAGCCCGTTAAACGGAAGACCACAAAGGCCTCTGCCAAACGGAGCAAATTCGCTAAGGACTGCTAATTGTTACGAACATTTATTGATGGAGCCCCGTTGGAAGACATTAAGGAGGTCTTTTTCAGCAAAGGAAGGGCCCCATCCCCATCAGGGTAGCGTTCGTGCACCGATAATTCAGCTGAGAGTGTAAATACTCCATGGAAAGGCAACCCGCCATGGTTCGATTTCCACAACAAAGGCGCCGGTGTAACAGTAACAAATGCCCCCCCCCCCCCTCCTTGAAAAAGTGTCCGTCCCTATTGTATTCTGCAACATGGTTCTATAGAGACCCTGACCGTCAATAGCTCAGAGGTTGAAGCGCATAAGAGAATCCCTTGTTTCTCGGGCATTCTATCCTTGGACATTTTAAACTTCTTTACGGTTCATTCGGAACAGTGATTAACCACAAATTGAAAGTGAGCTCAAGGAGGTTAAGCAGAGTCAGGATGAGTCCAAGACGCGCCGATCCGAGGGGATCGGTAAACTGAAAGATATCAAAGAGGTCATTGAGGGGCAGATTCGAAATCTATCTAAAAAAAACGCTCTTCTGAGAGGTGAATGTGATAAACTTGTGAGGACCTTAGAACGGAAAAAAGGCAAAGCTAGCGTGGGAAAGACTCAAAGACACACACGAATCTGGTGTGTGCAAATTGCGTAACGACATAAAACTGTTAAAATCAGATCTGAAATCAATAGCCGAGGACGTTTCAAAGCTTATGGTAAGGGACGATTCTAAACTTCCAGCTGCTACGTAAGAAACAACTGCGCTTTGCCCAAGGGTCAGCGCAGTCGAACGCGACATCGTCAAAATGAAACTGTCGTCTGAGACGTACGCTTCTGCGACTGTCTCGGAAAGAGACAACACTGAACTTCTCGCTACTCACAAAGAAACAACTGCGCTTCGCTTTAGGGTCAGCGTAGTTGAACGCGATATCACCAAAATGAAACTGTCGCCTGAGACGTATGCTGCTGCTACAGCCTCTAAACCTCCATCACCGCAGCATGAGTCGATTTCTCTTGAACCACCAAGGAACATCGAGACAATTGTCACCAGGAGTACTGGTAATACGAAATCACTGCCCGAAACGCATGAGCATTCTCAGAATGCCTCACTCTCTACCGGAGCTTATGGATTCGTTGGGGTTGTACGCAAACCACGTCGGAGGAGAGCACCTCTTTTCTTGGGATTTATTTCGCCCCGCACAACCTCCGAATCGATCGCCAAATTTCTTACGGACCACGATATCAAGTCGCCTACAGTTCGACTTATCAAAAGTAAAATCAGGGGAACTCAATCAGCAAAAATCATCGTGGACCTCGAGGATAAAGATGTCCCAGAAAGCTACCGCCCAATTTCTTTGTTGCTGTCATTGTACAAGTTGTTAGAAAGATTGATACTTTCACGAATTAACGCGAGGATAGTTGAAAATAACATTACCTTTCAAAACAAACAGCAAAGCGCGTATCAGACAGGAAGAAGCTGCGTCTCCACTTCCTTCGTTTTGCAAGAAACTGTTGCACAAATGCTTGAGAGGCATTCGAAAGTCTATGCATGCTTCTTAGATACCGCCAAGGCATTTAACACTGTTTGGCATGGTGGCCTACTGCACGAACTATTTATGTTTGGAGTACAAGGTCCTCTGTGGAGTCTCATTAAATCGTGCTACTCGGATATTGAAAGCTGTGTGGTCGAAAACGGTGTACAAATCTGATTGGTTTAACGTTCGCCAGGGCGTCAGATAAGGGGGAATACTGACGCCATGGCTGGACATATTGTACATTAACGAGTTATGCGACAATTTAGACAGCCTAGGTGACGGTGCTCAACACGGCGAAATCAACTGCGGATCTCCGTGTCATGCGGATGACTTAGCTTTACTCTCCTTAATCAAACACGGAATGGACCGCGTGCTTTCGAGCAGTTTCCGATATTCGATAAAATGGAGATATGACTTTAACCATGACAAATGTGCAATACTAGTTTTTGGTGAATTCCTGCTACAGTGGGCACGATTGAAAGAACTTCGTACATGGAATATGGGACCTAAGTCTCTCGCTCAAAGCATGTCCAGTGTGCACCTGGGAATAACACTGAACAAGTATCCGAAAGCGTCCAACATTGCAATATCTGCCGCTCAAAAGCTGAAAGCTCATGTCAATCTTAGGGCCAGGAATCCAACCCAACTCGTTCAACCCGATTTGCAGCTTAAAACTTTATCGTCTAGTTTGCATTCCTAAAGCACTTTATGGATGTGAACTTTGGTCCCAACTAACCGATTCGGACCGTCTAATTCTCGAACGAGCCCATCGCTTCTGTTTAAAACTTTTGCATGGCTTCAGCAGACACAACAGAGCTGTGATAACGCAATCTATGACAGGAAAATGCAGCATGAGAGGACTCTTGGACGAGAAATGTATTCTGTTCTTCAAACAACTCTCTGCAATGTCCGAGCAATCACTGCCGCTCAAAGTATTTGAATTTCGCCATAACTCACTGTGTCAAGGGGAAAACAACGCTCACCTAGGTTTCATTCCTTACTTATGGCTACCTTATAATGCGCTAAATTAGATAGATATGGTCTCCGTCACATTCTTGAAAGTTTCATAAGCATTGGAACATTTTATTTACCTGAATTGCCGCCAGGCCAGACACTTAAATCACTGATTAAGATATCCATTCTCAATCACGAGAACATTGCTTTCACAGAAGACTGTACAACAAATGGACTTGACAGAACTCTCAAAATTGAGAATTCAATTGACTATTCTTCACTCATCTGGCTTGCAACTTTAGAATATCCATGCATCAAGAGACATTTTGCTTTCCTCGCGAGACTTAACACACTTACTATTCTCTCAGAGCCAGTGTAACAGTAACAATTACCACCCTGGAAAAAGTGACCGGCCCTATTGTATTCTGCAATATGGTTCTATAGAGACCCTGACCGTCAATAGCTCAGATATTGAAGCGCATAATAGAATCCTTTGTTTCCCGTGCATTCTATCCTAGGACATTTTAAACTTCTACACCGGCACAGTCCACTAGATGCTCTAAGTTCTTCATTGACCCACATGTACATTTCTTCTGTTGTTGTTCAGACTTCATCAGTGCAAATCGTGAACTATTTTGGCAACGTATGGAGAACGAATGTAATGTACATGTATATGTTGATGCTGCTCTTTGGAATATGGATGATTGCGAGCTTTCCGGAACGCTGCTCGGTCGGCAGATGGATGGACTGGATTACACCGACAATATGACATAGCTAAAAATTGTAGCTGAAAGCTGGATGGTCAACACGTGATCATCTACATGATCTAAGCATGTTCAACATACAGTGCATGACTCTCATTGTAATACCGCACTGCGGCCGACGTCAAATTACCAATACCAATCTTTACATACTTTACTTACACTTTTACTTGTTGTTACACCACCTTGTTCTCACATTTTTTTTGTCTTCTAACTAAAGGAGGAATAAACAGATACATATTACTTAATCGCCACACCCTAATTGAGCAGCGGGACGTTGAAGTATTATCGGCCGCTCCGTTAGCCCGCCGTTAAAAGTTTAGGGCACGCGCAGCTGACGTCTGTAGTGGTGCCTATTTCTACCGAATCGCCCGACATCAGAAAGGGTTAAAGACATGAATGGCAGGATGAATCATTGAAGCAGTCATTTACTCTATACAAGATTTCGTATGAATGAAAGACGCCATGTCTATTTCGCACTGCTCGCACCAACTCGGCCCTCGCCAGGCATATCATAAAGTAGGCTGAGCTTGGATTCTTTATTCAACCAATCGGAGCGAGCGCAATGCTGAAGCATTGTGTGCGACGGCCTGCACAATGCATAGACACGCATGGTAAGTGGTCGCTTAAAGAAACCTGGTATCTACCTCTCACGGCAGTCATCGTCTGATCGAAGTTTTCGATGAATTAAAACAGTGAGATACATGTAGGACGTAGATTCCTTTGAGCAAGGTTAGACAAAATTTGCAGAGAAACTCATCGTGCCACAGGGTTGCACCTGCTCTCAAGGAGTTGATGGTGTACACCGAACGTTTAACATCGAGTGTAGCCTGATTACAAAGTGTTATTTGCATCTTAAATAATAAAGACGCGTCAAGTGTTTAATGCTTCTTTCAGCCAGAGGGTAAGACACGGCGGTTAATACCCCAAGTTGACGAAGCAAGCAAATCTGCTACTGATGGACGATGCGCGCGTTCATGATATAAAATGTCTATTTTTCAGGATTATGAAAATGACATTACCTTATTTTGCCCTTACCCCGCAGTTAAAGGAATTCAGGCCTAGCCTTATACAGGGTCGTATTGTCTTTAAACAAATCGAAAATCCGTTCGAACCTCGGCCAGAATTCCCAGGGCAAATCTTGATGATATCGACCCCCACAAAACAATTTTCAGGGTTGTCGATAGGCCTAAAACGGCACGGGCAAATAAACGTGATGGATGGAGAACCCTGCCTCATCATTGTTTAATAACAGGCCGAAGTGAGTCCAATATTACCCATGCTGTTATAGAATCGGCGAGCTCGCACCGTCTTCAATTATAATTTTTCATACATTATCACCCAAATGTTTTTTCAAGCAAATGATAACCAGAATGCCGGTGTACATTATAACCAGAATGTCGGTGTAACAGTTTTAAATGCCCCGCACCCCAAAAGACTTTTTAAACCCGGTTGTATGGTAATGAGTTATGTCTGATGATTTAACCCCTTCTGTACGTTTCAACTCCCCGGTTGTTGGTAACATGCAGGAGCTTATCCTAGAGTATAACATTGCCGATAACTAGCTCATACATGTAAAGGTTATATATATGGACTCAAGAACAATGAATGCATTCGATAAAGAATGAAATTCAAGAATAAAATGAGCTCGCTTTTGGGCGCCTTGCACGAACTTGTAGGTTGAGAGATCAGAGGGGGCTTTGCTCCGTTGCACTCTTGACTAGCAAATCTAGCCACCTTTTTAGTCATTCGGCAACCTGTCGACTATCGAATGTCACAGCACGTCCAGACTTGTGTCAGAAGAAAGGTCTTTAGCAGCATTATCGATCCCGACACCTTTAGTAGTCTACGCCTGGGCGACTCTGGAAATCACCACCGGTCCAATTTTCAACGCACTACCCCTGAAAAGTGCCTTCGACCTGTCTAGTTGCACATTTGAAAAACCGAACAAACAGTGGAAAGGTGACAGCAAAAAAGGAACCAGTCATCCTGGCTAAAAAGCAGTTCATATGAAATGCCCGAAACTTGCAACGTCAAAGAGAGATTGATATTCGACCAGGCCTCAGACCTGCCTAAAAGACGGCCCGCCTTTTCTCCGGTAACGAAAGGGTTTGGTTTATCCTTTGACCCAAACACTCAGTCCTGCATTATGACTGGTTTTCCTACCACACCGAATAAGCAACTTAATGTTACTGATTAGTGCTCCACCGATTAGTACGTTTTGGAGCCTCCGCATTCAAAAACAAAATGATTCATACTTGACGGAGAGGTTTCCTAGCTTGAAGAGTTTTTCGTGATAATTCCTTGCCAGCAATTAGTACCATACATGTCATTACAGACGGAATAAGGGACGCTACAGATGTGCACTCAAACACGTGCATCAAATGGACCTACACAGAGTTACGAGTCACATTTTTTAGCGTTTACCGAACAATGCAGGAGGCGCTGAAAATGGATTCACTCAAAAACATTACACTGGGCCGGCATGTACGTATCTCGAGACAACTCGTACTTGCGTTTCGGAATTCTTAACTATGAACCATCGGAAGCTGCGAATTCAGTGCATTTACGGATCAGCTGACACGTTCGACAAATTGCTCTCAACTAATCGAACACATTATTATTAGCTGAACTTTTTGTCGGCCAAATTACATTTATTGGCAGCGAAGTAGCCTGAATGCCAATAGAAATAACGTATGATTCACAAGGACACAGGCAATAACATGAAATACTGCACACCGACTTGCTGGCAAAGACATCCCATCATGTGGCCGCAGAGTCATGTTGATCAGTTACCAACAGCAAATCCTAATACCAATCAAGTGGCATCGGAGATACCAGTGTGAAATGTTGAAATTATGTCATGCGCTTTTAATCTCTCAGGTATTAACGGCCATGGTCTCCATAAAACCCTGTAGCATAATCCGTTAGAATATAATAGAGCCGGACACTATTGTCAGGGAGACATTTTCTACTGCTACACCACGAAAATTTCTAGACAAATTGTCCGCCAACAATCACCCTCTGCTTAGATTATGAACTTTGACGTGATAGTTGACTTATGTGAGCAACTGTGTATCAATTTAAAATTTTCATCGGCTGCCGGTTGTGTATTACAAAGCCATGCGGTAGCCAGAATGCAATTTCCTGGACAGCAAATACAAAATAACGAATCGCAAAAATCCCGATTACGAAAAATGCATCGAATAATCAACAACTTTGATACTTTGCTGGCTGCGAATAAAGTGCAATTGTAGCAGTCGAAAGTACTTCCCTGGTAAAGACAGTGTCCGGCCATATTTAATTTTAATTGATTATGGAATTTAGTTCCCGAAGAGTCCATGATGTCAATACCTCAAATATTAAAAGCGAAAAAAGAATCCTTTGTTCCTTGGACATCCTTTCCTGCGGTCGAGAGTCTTCAGGCCGGAGAAAATCACCTCGTGCGATCTCAGGCTGGTGACTCCGATCAGACACTCATACAGTTGTCTTATTAGAAACATTTGTACCGGTAGTCATTTCCGACAGCTCAGAAAATCTAGGTCGGACGACGGTATAAAGTTAATGCCACCAATCAAATTCATGGAAGATGTTCTCCAAGTTTTTTTATGTTGGTAGGAAAACAGATTTCAACGCGACATTCAGAAAGGTATCAGCTTTGTAGCCTCCTGCTTTTAAAAGGGCGCGCCGTTCGAATTGAATTGTGGGCAGGAAAATAGAAATCAAGTTATACACAATGCCTTATGCAGCTATCATGCTTGCAAATTTGCTAAAACTTGGTATACATAGTATCTGTATATCTGTACACACCGGCGAAATTGAAATTTATATTCAGTACGTATTTATGCTTTTATAAAATTTCAAAATTTCCAGATGTGCAGTAGGTTTTGCCCAGTTTTTAAGTTACGAACCTGATACATGTTTGGCTGTATATTATTACATTCTGTTCTGATACTTTTGGAATATACTTACTGCATATTGAAAGTTCCAATTCTGGAAATATTTAGTTATTGAATTATTTTTGTCGGTGCCTTACTATAAAAGTGATATTTTCTTGGTTCAGCATAAGGCCTACCCGTTCGTTAAATATTTTTAATTTGAATTATACAGTTAGTTAAGTTTAAGGAAATTCGATTGCTTAGTTTAAATTTGCCGCCCGCGGTATCGAAACTGCATGTGCTCGATCCCTGCGAGAATCATAAATTCACACTCCACACAATTCATACTCCAATGAGGTGGATTTTTTGTCCCGACAACGATTTGACGGGTAAATTCACCTGACAATTGTTATCATTGCGAGTGGCACGTGGGAATAAAAATTGGGAAAGCAGTACATGTAGTTGCCGACAAACTGCGACATCAGAATTTGTCGTTATAATAACAATCATTTTCACATGACTGTGTGATATATAGTAAAAAAATATTATCTTTAAAAAGTGTGTGGGAATGACATTAAGCGGATATTGAAAATGTATTCGAGCCAATGCTATCATCGGTGTAGATAGCAAGCATGCGAAAATCACGAAATCAAATCATATTACTTTGACTGCGTTCAAACATGAAACATCGAAAACTTCCATCATGTTTCAAGTTGGAATATCGCCTGGATAAATTGCTGTGATCCTTTCTGACAATGCGTGGTCAGCTTCCCAAACAACCATTTCCATAAAGAAATTGCTATTGCCTTCCTCTATTGATCACATTTTATGAATCAAGTGAAGTTGTCTTGCAATTATTATCGCTGTAAATGTTTTATAGAGACATTTAAGTCTATTTCATGATTTGTCGCGCTGATCACGAAAAAGTCATAGATTGATTGGCAAAATTCCCAAAATGTGACTAAATATGTTCGTCCATTCTGACGCGTTGTTAGAAATTGGCACTCTAATATGTTTAAGACATGTCAGACTTAAATGTATCACACGGTTGAAGACCCTTGTTCAACTGAGATGTGTTTTATGTGTGAAAAGAAGATTAGTTTGAAAATTATTTTGTTTTCATCGATTCTTCAGATGCAAAATGTTTCTGCACTGAAGGGGTTTTCAAATGGAGTTTTTTGGGAAGAGTCTGAATATAGCCTCAACACTTCGCCAGGTAATTGGTGAATCCCAAGGTGGAAATTAATGTTTTAATCATTCTCAAGCGCATTTCTTTCTTTTGCTATTAGAAAGTGGATTCGAGACGCTCTAGTAAATATAAGATGTTATACATGGTACTTGTATCGAATGAAAAAGGGTACACAACCAAATTTATGGAATTGTAAACTGTACCAGTAGAATAAAAGCACTTCCTGTTATTCTTTATCATAAAGTCGCCACATTCCGAGTAAACCAGAAGTGCATCAGTCAAAATAACAGCGTACAGTTTTAAACATGCATGTCCCCCATAGGAAACTAATACGGTGCAACAGTTTGATTCAAATGTCAAATGGCCACCATGGGCAAATTAGAGAAAGCTTAAAACAGAAATTTCCGCGCAATTGTTGTTATCTTTTTTGAAAGTGATAATATTTCAACCGTATAGTCGATCTGCGGATCGACTCAGATATTACTCAAGAGGCGACCTATCAATATGAGAATGGGTGATAAAATATACCAAAATTTCACACCCCATATTGATACAAAATCCTTTACAGCTGTGCAACTCGGTCCATCATTTGTCAAAGACACGCAACTTGAAACGGCGAAATGCTCAACCAACTCCTTTTCGTCACCCAAAAACAGCGTGTCTGCAAATACCACATTAAGTTGTCACACAACGACTTCAGAAAGGTAATGAATTGCTGATCAAAAGAAAATGTATCCTACCTGAACAAGAACTATAACGGCCAGGCCTAACGTGACGTAAAGAGTAGTACCCATCCTAACTTGTGGAAAGAGTAAGCAATTTCTGTAAAAATACTCCGTGAACACTTCTCCTGTTGTATCTGGGAGACCGCTGGCTTGACGCGAAATGATCTGATGCCACACGTGCTCTGCAATTTATAACTGCCTCGTCACCAGCGCGGTAGCGTGACACTTCCGATCTATTAATACGCGCAGTCTATAATACAGAGCACGTTTAATGATATACCTGGGGGCGAGATATACGAAGTGCCTGCATGTGTCACTAACGTTGGGTATACAAAAGAATTAGAAATACTTCAACCTCACTTCTATGGGGTCAATGATCAAGCTAACATGTACGATTCGCTTGCGAGGGCTGATCATTTTGCTGATTCCCATATGAAAAAAGATATTGATAGCGAAGGAATGTTTGTTCCTCTTCTTCTAGTTTTGACCAGATTGATCAAGGAATTAAATCCCAATAATCAAGTTCATATAACTTCATATAACTTTCTTTAGTGTGGAAAAGGAGGATTTGTCAAACTCTTTTACATGGCGATAGGTTCGAAGCACTATCCTCCACCAAAAGTTAGTCAAATTGGCTGTTTTCACTCCCTGCTTAGTCCCGCTTGGCAAATGCTACCAAGTCAGTGGGAGTGCATACCATCTGTGCAAACCCCCAAAATACAACCACACTTCTGGAAGAAACGGGATTAAGCCAAATATGCATTGAAATGGTTGATGAATGAAACAGCAACACCAAGCCATAGCTCATATTGTCTCCGCACTATAACCGTTACACCGCGCAGTAAAAGTATTGTCATTGGCGTAGCTAGCGGGAAGGTGTAAATGCCCCTAAATTCACCAAAAACGTGTTTTTTACTATGATTTAGGCCGCAAGATTTCCAAATGTGTCACGTTGACCCCCTCCCCCGACGAGAGCCGTTTGACCCCCCCCCCCCCCGCGACCAAAAGGCTAGCTATGACCCTGATTGTGATAAGATTGTCATACTATGATAGAATATTATGTAGGCTGTGGAGAATGAAATAAACCATTATAATAGACCTATCAAATTGCTAAATAGTTCAGAAAGTGATCGATCAACGCCGCGTTTCTGGAAACTGAAACAATGTGCAGGACATATCAGATTACCAATGGAAGCGGGGTTTACTTCCAATTGTTCAAACTCGCTCGACTCTTTATCTCAAAATGATAACTCATACATGTAAGGGTGTAATAGTGTCCCCTTAACCTATCCCTGTTGAGGGACAGGTAGACTAGGACTTAGATGGGTATGGGTACGGTGCTGCATTGCCCGACGCACTGCAGTAGGCTACTGGCCTCCTGCTTGGAGGCGTATTTGGTGCACTGTCAAACTAACCATGTAAGGTATCGAAAAAAACCTGAGTACGTAACCCATTCTTGTCTGGAAGTTCTTCCCTCTGGATCCCGGAGTTGGTTCCCCAGGACACTTACCCCAGGATGAGATGCAGTTAAAAAGACTATTCTTGATTTCAAATAAATGAAATACTCTTAGATCACCTAGCACGACATCATCTATGAACTTATTCTTGAATAGTACCATCGTAAAGTCATAAGGAATAGTGAGAAGGGGCATGTGAGCGGTAACCGCAAATTCCAGTCCAAAAAGAGCCCAGATTTACTCGATCGAAATACGGACAAACCTCGCTTTATTGACGTTTTCCAATCAATTGCTGTCTCTACATACACAACTTCTACCTTTAGACGAGAGTGTGCTGGAATAATTTTCTTGACGAGAATAATGCGGGAATAATGCCCTAGTGCAAAAGTCTCAGCCTACGGCGGAGACTAATTAATGCCTATAAATGATGTAAATTCAAAATAAATTTATCATTTTTAGTCATGGGTGGACTTTATTCCTTTGTATTATGTAAATAAACATTGGCCTATAATCATGCTAACCAACCATGGCACATTACCATATCAGGTGATTATATCACAGGGCATGTAGTTCAATTGGGATATTTTTGTTATAGTGTGTTTGTTATGACACTAAGTGGACATCCTGCTCGTGATGTGAAATGCAACAAGGATTTGACTCCCTTAAATCACCTCTAAAAAATCCCAACCATAAGAAATCCATAGAGGTGCATCTCTAGGCCTGGTATAGGCTTGTAGCATCATTGAACCAATTTGCCATGATTGGAACAAATATGAACTACTTTTAAAAACTGGAGGGAAGGAATGATGAACAATCTGCCTGGCCGTAAGGCCAAAAAGGGAGGTGCGGGGGTGTCCCCCGAATTATATATAACAGTGGCTTACACTCACTAAGGACAATGTATTACCAAAACAAAAATGTGTCGGAAGGAACCATGGATGGTCCCAACCAGGGGGGGTCCCCTCCCTTGTACTAGGTAAAAACGTTACGCTATCGTAGGGGTTCGGGGGTGCTCCCCCAACCTAAAGGGGGGGGGGGGGCGCACTAAGTCCTTGACTTTTCATATTAACGTAGGATTGTCAAAACCCTGAATCTCAAGATGCTGACATCCAAGATGGCGGCATTTGATCAGTTCCAGTGTCTGAACTTTTCTAAATTCGGCACTAGGGCGAGTTTGTTTTAATTTCGGCACTTGGGCGAGTTGGGCCAAATCCAAGCAATATTGCTAGAGATTTCTTCACTTTTTCGGCATAAAATCCATTTAAAGTAGGTAAGATCGGTTCGTTTGCAAACATTCTCACGACTTTTAATGAAGAACCCATATCGAGTTACTCTTATGAACCAAAAGTACCACGGTTCTACTAACGTATAATGATTTCGAGTGAAAATTATTAGGGAATTTTGTAATTTTTGGTGGTGTATGCTAAAATGTGGAACAAACCACACGGCTCGTCGATGGTGTAGCAGGAAAAAGAGCCACTTGTATACAGCATGGATCAAAATGAATGTTGTGCGAGTTAATTTTACATTTGTTCTGTGTGCTATCATCAAATTGATGAACAATGTTAATGAATTCGGGACCTATAAACCCAAGCAACAGATATTGTCATCTGTTCTTTACAGCATCCATAATACAGGGTGACCCTGAAAATAGTCCCAATCCTATAAATGCCATACTTTACGGGGATTGATCGACTTGACAATTCACTACCACTTCACAAAAATGGTCCTCGGCCTCGTTTAGATCAGAGGCATTTATCATTGATTTGGAGCATTAGTCATGTAGTAAATTGTTCATTCAGGCTCCTTATATATTGTTTGGTGTGGTACACTTTGTTATTAGTCATTTCAACCATATGATTCAATTCGCTCCAGTCCTCAGATGCCTAGTGGTCAAGGAACACCGAAGAGGGGGTCGAAGCGTGGCAAAAAGGCGCAGTACAAGGGAACTTGCAAAAGAGGGAGGGCGCTGATCGAGGACAAAGAAAGCCACTGAGGCCCGCCTGGCAAATATTCGGTCACGGAATTGTAATTGAGCAATTTCACCCAACTTCTCAATTTCCCCGTTTTCATTATAATGTGCAAAAGTGTGAATAATGAATATTTGCTTGAACACAATGAAAGAGTCAGTTGTCATTTTGTTCAACACAATACTTTTCAGCCATGAACAATCGTAACCAGTGGTTATTATGTATGCCATATTGCGATTTTATCACACCAACGTACCTCCCCGGCCTCATTTTACCAAACGTATGGACAAAGCAGGTGATTTTTAAAAATACTCGGTTGTGGTGTTGGTATTTTTTTCTCTTGGTGCTATTTTTCCTCTTTTCCTTTCTTTCTGACATGTCTGCTATTATTTCTAAAGATGAGCCTGTTTTCTATTGTAATTTCTTATCTCTGTTAGAATTTTTAACTAACTTTACATACTTGTCTCTGCTCAAGTTGTAAATAATATGACTTTTCACTGCATGTCTGCGCATGCCATGCTATGCTTCTTGCTTTGCTCAACTCTTTACTATGCTTTTAATGCTGCTTTCCTCTTTGCTGTGCTTTTAAAATTTTATTGAATAATGCTTAACCCTTTCCTATGCTTCAAACTGTCCTCTTTGTTCTTCCTTCAATGCACCTTCGCTCTGCTATCATCTTTTTGCCGCCTAGTGGTGACTGTGATACTCAGTTACATTTCCGGGTCGCTGCTGCGAGAAAAACTCGTGTCTGTTATAATGAATTAAAGATGTCCTATGATCAATGTGTTCAAGACATCAGTCAACAGACCGAACGAACACTTGAAGAACATCAGCTTGTCCTTTTTCTACAAGAGCAGCACTCAAGGGATGTTGTCTCCAATTTGGGAAACGTCTTCTCAATCAAAGGGAGATTGACAAGCTTCATGAACTTCTCTGTGTTCTTGCCGGTGCAAAGGAGGGTGTTTCCCCCACTGATGAAGACCTGGTGAAGGTATTAGGACAGCTGTTGAAAGATCATCCTGAGATTAGCTTGCAAGCTTTTCAAGAAGCTGAGATTTCCTTTCATTCACAGTTGTCTGTTGAGAGTACCCTAGATCTGAGGTTGGCTTGGCCAAGTTACGCAAAGAAACGAACAGTACAAGTGCAGGAGATGTCGCATTCGTCCGTGTTAAGGACATGGCAAAGGTCGTGCAAGATTTTTATTCCCTACATGAGGGTCTGGGTAACTTTGTGGAGTCTGAACATTTTCATAATGAGGTACGGGTTAAATTGGGTCGTGATATAGGGGGAACTTCCACAAAACTATGCTTTCAGATTGCAAACATCAAAGAGGGCAATAGTGCTGAAAGGACCCAGATAGTTTCGTTCTTTGAAGCAACAGATTATGCAACTAATCTGTGGCAGATGTTTTCCCTTTATACCACCCAATTTGCACACCTCGACAATGCCGTTCAGACTGCACAGGGAGTCTTGAAACATGTCAGGAAATTTGTAGTTGGCGACTACAAATTCTTGTGTAGTGTCTTCGGGCACATGGGTGCTGGTGCCAGGTTCCCCTGCTTGTTTTGCCTGGTGCCCCTTGCCAGTCTGCGTGGTACAAGATACATGATGAGGCCACTGGGCAATTCGTTGACAATATCAGCTGTCCCTATACTCTTCGCACATTAAAGATGGTTAGGGATGACTTGGCTCTGTGTCTGGCAAGTCGAGGTGACCCCAAGATAAATGCACAGGAAAACCACAGCATATATGGTTATGCTTTTTTTCCCGTCCCACTTGACCAGGTTTCGCCCCTTCCTTTGCCCATTTATCTTGGAGTTGTTCAATTCTTGTACAAGAAAATGGAACAAACAGCCAAGTACCTTGACCAAACATCTGTGAATGAAAGAGATGAGGAGTCTTGGAGACATTTGATTAACATGATGTTTTGTCAGCTCTAGAGGTCCGTGTCCAAAATGAAATGTCTCTCGTGAAGAGGTATCATGAAGTCAACCAGACCAAGAAGCCCAGAAAAAGGCCAGGTGTAGGGGACCGCTGTGCTGCGATCGTTTGCATCACCCACACAAAATCGGCCACAGCGGTGACATCAGCTGAAGAGAATGGAATTCAGTGGACATCCTGTGATGTCTGTGAGCAATGGTATCATCAGATTTGCTTGGGTGTAACTGACCCATCGGTTCTTAAGCTAAGGATGGGGATCCCTACAGTTGTCTCATGTGCCTATCAGATATCAATGGGTTAGACATGTCCACAGATCTGGCATCGATTGTTTCACAGTCTGAGCAGGAACTTGTGACAGCTTCAGAGCATTTGGAGACATTGCAATCCAACCTATCTGCCAAACGGTGCAACATTTTAGGTGACATGACGCCCATTTATAATTCTCTGGAATGCAAGTTAAAAGGTATAGGCGTTGATAAGCAAGCCTATCACTCTCAATGCTTTGTAAGTAACAATGTCCATAAGATTTGACAATTTCAGCAGCAAGAAATAATCCCAAAATCCTTGTCAATGCATTTGAAAACCACCCATCTGAACAAATAGGTTTTATTGCATTCTTGAGGTTTTGAGTAAAATTCACCCACTTCTTTTCAAGTCGACTTTTCTTACACAGACAGAAATAGAAAATAGCTTGATCTGCTAAATGAGGCGAGAAGAATAGTTCGGAAAGTTTCGGTTCAAATGATTGCAATACTAGGATCAATGCTAGTTAAATTGCAAAACTAAATGTAGTATATAGTGATGTATCTGAAAAATAGCAACAGTACAATTTCATTAAATCTGCCATGGGTTGCAAACATTTTGGACCACCTTGTTCATGCATTGTTCCCTACTCAGTTTAAGACTAATCAGTATATTTTCCAAAACACTGGTAAGGAGTATGGGGTTAATAAATATTCAGGGTATCCAATGACTAGGTTATGATTTAGGTTTTTAATAAACCATCAATTTAGGCTTTGAGCCAAGTTCGATTCCTAGTCTTCTCTTGGCAAGTGTCATAAAAGAATGTCAAAGAGACTTCATATATAAGCCTACCAGGTCATACAAATTATTTTTAGAATTAATTTCCACAATAGAAATTAACAGCTGTGTCGAGCGTGACACACATATCTACAGTCCATGGAGTCTGGGTTGCCTTTGTTGTTGGGGATACCTCATTGACCTCCCTGTATCCTCCCGCATGAAGTTCATTCCACCTCTGGCACACTTCCTGGGACACAGATTCTATTCCTCCTGTCATCACGGTCTGACTTGAAGACGAACTTTTCGCAACTGGCTTTGGTCTTCTCTGGCGTTGTTTCTCCCGCTGTTTCGAGTTAATCAGGGTGTCAGACATATCCGACTCTGGTGAGACAGTCAGATCAATGATGGCACTTGCCATTTTGGTGTTGGAGCTGAAAAAGATAGATTCCGTGTTCAATGAATGCACATAACTGAGGCAAGACTAGGCTATATTCATAATGGAACAACAACTACTGAGCCATAAAGCTCATCTTCATACATGCATATGTAGTACCATTGGTCTATTTAAGGACATCTGTCTTGCTGTAAGGTTCAAAGTACATGTCACAAAACCTTTACAAATGCAATGATATTTGTAATAATGGTTAATCGTTATAGTGTCGAGTCATTGTGGTCACTTAGCTACAGATTGATTTTGAAGTTTATCAATTAAATAAATAAGCCTATAAGTAGAGTTACTTCCCTATCTTTTTATTTCACTCGTCCCTGATTAGTCAATCAGACACAACGTCAAGCGATCAGGCCAGGTGTCAGAGGGTGAACTCCAACATCTGCTTCAGTACATATGAACTGGAGCTGGTGTTCGGCTTAATCAGCGACGGGAGTGTGCGCAATTACCGACGTATACGTTGACTCTACATTTAGTACAGTGCGGCTGTTGGTTCCCTCCCACTGCATTGGCCTTGAAATAATACCACTTATAATTGTCCTGTGTATCATAAAAAACACTTTGAAGTGAGCAAATTATTCATGAGACATAACAATAGGCCTACATCATCATACATACCTTTCGTGTTTAAAGATAAACGTGGAAAAATCGAGAGTCCGGGTGTCCTGGTTCGAATACCACAAAATATGCCCAACAATTTGGTTATTGAACCCGTCGTTGGCGCGTATGGCACGCCAAAGCGGAATTATGTCAACCCTGAAAAAATATTAGCAACTTCAAATTTCTTGGCAACAAAGAAGAAATACTATTTAAACTTTCAAAAATATACCCGACAATCTTTTAAAAAAGATAAAAATTTTTAGGCTCATGTCAACATTTTGAAAAAACGAGCCAACAATTTTTTTTTCGTGATACTTCGAAAAATTCGTTTACATTTTTTTCTTCTCTTAAAAATATTTTCCACGCAATTTAAAAAAAAAAATCTTGACAAAATTTTACTGCAACATTTATTTTCGTTCCAGATTTTTTCTTGGCAACATTTTTTTCGTTAAACATTTTTTCCGTTCAACAACGAGCGCCACCTATGAACTGCTGATAACACTCGCGCGCAGGGACGAGGTTAAGCTGGGGTACTTCATACTCATAGCAGGTCGGGAATTCTGATCGTTCGTTCGTTCGTATGTTGTTGTGTATGGCACGTGCGTAAGATATTCGTGTTAAGAAACATGCCAGAAGTACCCCGTAGCTAAACCTCGTCTCGAGGGGATATAGTTCAATTAGTTGTTCACAGGTGGCGCTCGTTGTTGGACGAAAAAATTGTTGACGAAAAAAAATGTTGCAAGAAAAAAATCTTGAACGAAAATAAATGTTGCCGTAAAATTTTGTCAACATTTAAAAAAAAAATTTTGCGGGAAAATATTTTCAGAGAAGAAAAAAAATTAAATATTTTTTTCACGAAATAATGAATTTTTAAAGTTTTTTTATGAAGAAAAAAAGTTTAACCCCAAAATAATTTTTTTCTAACGAATTTTTCTAAATGTCAAAAAAAAATTGGCTTGTTTTCTCAAAATGTTGGATCTTTTTTTAAATAATGCTTATATTTTGTGCAGGGTTGAAATAATTCCACTAATGTTGGCTTGTTTTCTGAAAATGTTGGATCGTTTTTAAAATGTTGCTAATATTTTGTACAGGGCTGAAATAATTCCGCTTTGGCGTGCCATAGGCGTGGTGATCGGCAAGCTTTTTATATAGTAACGGTGACAAGGGGTTTCCCCGAAGTAAAAATCACCGAGCTATAACGGCCGTGTGGATTGCTTGAGATATCAAACCTTTTACCATAATTACCACAATTGCAGAGACTAAGGGACGACATTTAGAGCATTTGCCGTTTTTCCAGATAACAGCCACTGTTTGAATGGTACTAGTATACAGCATAACGAAGCAAGGAGACGTGCCCTCTTCTCAATAATATTTTGAACAGTATGATGGGACACAGTCGAAGTCTTTGCTGGCGTACAGAATTACACAGTACACAGGAGTATCATTATTTACATGATAGTGTATTACCTCTTCGACAACATAACAACAGCATGCAGTGGACACACCTTTTTGAATCCGAATTGATAATCATTAATCATAATAATTTGTTTGGCAATTAACAGCAGCTGATGAAACCTTACTAAAACAACAGGCTAAACTGTCAGCTTGTTCGAATCAATATGTTGCGCTGCATGCCGATTATACCAACATTGACCGAGTGTACTTTTCGTTGAATTGTTGGCCGCATTGCTTATTAAGCTCAGTTTGAAGCTACATTAAGACGGGCTTCTTCATAGCTTCCAGTAAATTGCCCAAGGGAACTGTGGGATCAAAGGACAGCTGCCGAGACCTGTCTGTTCTTTCTACTGTCTGTCGCCGGAACGATGATAATCTTAAAGAAATGCAGAATAGGATCTGAATTTAACATTGCCTTAGTATGTTCTGAATACCACTTTGTTTTACCTAAATGCCAGAGAGTTATAAAGAGCTCTTTCTTCCGGTTTCTTGCTTTCAGCGTTTGTCAAAACAACTTAAATTTAAATTGTTGTAAAACACCGGATTACACAATTCAACCTGCGATAACGCACTTGTTCTTGAGTTCTTTTATAGTTAGCGTGTCTCATAATGGAACAATGAGTTATGTCGGGTAGGTTATCCTTGTCTATAATATATCCTTCTCCATAATGCTATTGGCGTAAAGCCGTTTTTGGTGTTGTTATCGATATCCTTTCTGGTCTTATATCGAATGTTAGTACATGGGCTTTAATAGTCAGAACAGATGCCTTATTGCCCTTGCGATGTTCATACTATAAATTCAAGAAAATAACACCACTTCATTAACAGCCGGTGTCGCCGCCCCTGACTCATAGGGTGGCGAACAGAGCTGTTGAGAAGGCCGATCATTGGCTGGGATTCTAGAGAGGGTTGACCCGGCCTCATATCCAATATACTTCAGTTTCGAGTCCAATCCTTATTGTTTAGGTTGTTAAAACCGATTCGTAGGTCTCCTATGAATGGGATAATGGGATCAGGGCCTTTGGCCATTGTACTGAGTGTCCCAGAACATTTTCAACTAATCGTCATTGGTAGTGTAAAGGGTGTCCCAGTGCTTATGGCTGATAGTGTACAGGGTGTTCATGAAAAAAGTCCAACTGACATATTGGCTTCTGCTGGTTTTAGGGACTGACCTGCCCTTTCAAAGTGAGGCACTGCTCAGGGAGGTAATGGAGCATGTCTTCGGGTCTTATCATCCCTTACCAGCTTCGGGCTTTCAAAGATACTTTGCAGTGCGAAATTGGTAAGAATGAGAAGTTGTCCGTCACATATCTGGAGACAAAACCGAACATCCCTCTGAAGGTATAGTCTTGTCCGAAGTGATCAGTGAAGGAATAAAAAAGAACGATGCAAATCCCGATTCAATTTTTATTTCAAAGCTAAAGATACACATTATTAGATTGTCCAGCGTTCAGAATCATACCCACAATCATTCACAACACCCACAGTCAATTCAAGTCCATCACAATGTCCTCCTCGACTACATTCACGAACTCTGGTCCATCCACGGCAGTCTCCTCTTCTTCCTCCAAGATGGCATGTGGTCCTGCTTCAATTGGCCTTGGTCAAAACGATGCTTCAAATCAGTGGACGATAACGTCCTCATCAACATCATCCCAGGCATCTCTGATGATGTTGGTCACGTCTCTCAGGCCAATGTGAGGGCAGTCTCCTCGTTCGTCCGTGTGGTCCTTCTTCCACGATTTTCATTGTCGCCGTACGTGACATTTGAAGGACTTCATGACTGCAACATCTAACGGTTGTACGAGGGATGTGGAACCAGCAGGTACGTAATCCAGGCTGCCTCTCATGTCGCGGACTCTCGTCCGGAAGTTCTCTGTCCGGTGGACCCGATAATGATCGACGATTAACAGGAACTGGTCGGTCTCGTTGTCGGTGACGTAGGGTGATAGGACTTCATCTAACCAGTGGTGCTCCGTGTCCTCCCTCATCCAACCAGTTTCCGATTGGGTAATCTTTACATCTGCTGGTGGGTTGGAGGGCTGCAAACACCCGGACGAAACCTCTACTGGGGATGTTGATGTGCGCCGGCAACTTTGCTCCAGAGGCTGCGATGCAGAGGGTGACGGTGTATCCCAGCTTGGTATTGGACCTGGATGATCGGACGTCTATGGCCTTCTCCCCGTGGTGTTGGCTTTGTACATGGTTCTCATATCAAACAGGACAAAGGTTTGGTCCATGTTAAAGAAGAACCGCATCCGTATATCAAGACGATCGATTCTCCCAGTAACCGCATCTCGGAAGGTCTGGATCCTTGCAGCAGCATCAGCGGGGACGGTCGTTGTATTCTTGGTCACCTTCCGTAGGGACACGTGGCGTCTCTTCATCAAGCACTCCACCCAGCCTATGGATGCGTTGAAATCCCATAGCTGAGGGCGACAATGCTGAAGCCCTTCTCTGACATAATGGGCTAACTCATTCCACCAGCTTTGTCACACTACCAACGCCTTATCTTGAATGTCGAGAACGGAGACTGCAAGGCGACGCTCTCTCATCTGCTGCAGCCATTGGTAAAGCTGGTCCTCAACCTGTGGCCATAACGGATCACGGGGCTCCATCACCGTCTTCTTCCGGCCATGTCCTTGTTCTTTCTTCTGTTCGAGGTCCTCGAGATTCCACATTCTAAACGTCTCCCAGGGGATGTTATAGTTGGCGGCGAACTCTCTCATACTGCGCACCGTACCGTTCACCAGTGCCTCCTTCTGGTCTCTCAGGTAGGCAAGTTTTTCTGTCACGGTGTAGCGTCCGCGTCGTTTTCTCAGCAGCTCTACAGCATCCATTGTCGCACAGGTTGTCTGCAATGTGGGTACCTTCAGTGGGGCTTCATTTATAGGCCTAAGAGGCCCTAGAATTAAACAAGAAAACCACAATCCTAGAAACTTCGATTCTGTTTTCTCCCACGTAGGCCTAGGAGGTCTGAATCAAAAAAAAGGGGTTGTAGAAAAAACAGAGGATGAGCTCCTCGTTTTTCTTCGGAATTTCGTGACTTCTATCATTGCCTGAATCTCAGTTTGCTTTACTAATGCAAGCGTTCGTATATTTTCCTTCAGAGTTACAATAAGGACTTTTTTTTGTTTGGGGGTTTGGATCAATCTAAAAAGTGCTTCAGTTTTATGAGACAACCTGTATAAACGGTCGGCGAGCGGCCTTACCATTTACGTCATTCCACATGCGCACTCATCGACCAGTAGGCCCACAACACTTCGAATCAATAGGGCTGCGGTAATAAGTGGTTTAGCGTAACCGTGACAGCTCGGCTGAGCCGTCACTAGTTACCGACCGACTGCAAGGGCCAGCGAAGTCACTCATTGGTTACCTCTGGTGAATAGACTCGAGAGAAGAGGCCGGGCCTTGAATATCCCGAAGTTGTGTTATTTTCATGAAACTACAGTATTTTCAAATCTTAAAATAGAGTAAGAAAATGAGAAAAATCACTTTAACTAAGCAAAGTTCCCGACTGCCACTACCACTCGGATTGGTGTGACATCGTTTTCGTGGTCAAAGACACCACAGATGGAAGCAGTACCAATGAGTAATTAGTGCCTCAAAATGGTTGTGAATATCATGATTTATTGCCATTTAATTCAATTAGAATTACATTAGCTCAGTTTATTGTCACTGTATGACATTAGTCTCACTCCAAAGTTTCATCAGGTATCGTTGGTAGGGAGTTACTCGAATGGGCGTGAGGATGACGTGTCGCGTTAACAGGAAGTCGCACCTTCTTTAAAATCAGTGTTTCCAAAATAATATGTCATATGATACTGGAAAGGCCAGATTCTATCCTTTCTCCAGAATGTAAAATATGGTGTTTGTTGTTTCTAAGAAAATCATAGCGCCTTTTTACTTCCTCGCTCTGGGACCCAACCAAACGCGACAATTCTACATTTTTTTCTGGACTGATGCTTCTAATAATAACCGCTTTAAAATTCAGAAGAGAAAAAATTAGTTGACCATTTCGTTAGGTATTTTCTTTCTTGGAGAAATCACAAAAACGAGTGGCACTGCTGAGGGGAACGCTGAGTGGTCTCTACTTATATACAAAAGTGTAGGTTTATGAGTGATTAAAAAAAAACTTTGCACTAATACGCTTCTGTATAGCTGTATTGTGAGCTGTTGTTTGTGTATGCGCCCAGGCGATGATCACCGCACTGAAAAAACAAGTTAGTCTCCCGTTACTAACCCAATTAGCTGCATCTGCTTGGAAGACGACTCACACGCTGGACACCAGCGATGAAGACAAGGAATCCTCTTGGTAACGGTTTAAATCGAATGTCAACAATTCCTTTAACTCAATGCATACAAAGGTCGATATACAAAACCAGGCATATTCGAGTGGCGACCACGACTGCGTCACACGATCGATCAAAAGGCAGATTTCGCAACCCTTACGAAGAGCTACGAACGACGAAGTACGATGTACCTTATCGTCGACTGAGAATATGATTTTCGAGTGTTACATGAATTAGCACAGACCTTTGTAGTTGTCGAACTACGTCGTTCGTTCGCTGCCTTTAGGTATGTTTCGCAACCCTTACGAACACGAAGTACGAAATACGAAGGTCAGTTGTCTCATCAAGTCCTGGGCCCGGTTGTTCATCACCAATTTTGTCACTAACGCTGGCATTAACTTAAATTGGCGTCTTTTCCTTCAGTTAAGCCCTTAGACTTAACACCAAGTTAAGTTAACGCTAGCGTTTGTGAAAAAATTGTTTTAACCAACCGGGCCCTATGCCAATTCATTTAAGCGACAATCGTGAATCATCGGCTATACAGGGTGTCTCATAAAAAGGGTGACCCGGGCGAAATGGGTTAATATTTTTAAACCATGCATTATACAGCTTTTGACGTTACAGCACAGTTAAGTAGAAACTATGAGCTTTGTCTTGATATCATTGTGACGTCCATGCAGTCACGCATGACTGAGCACCATGGTCTTTAAAAATGACAGGCAGAAATGAACTTGTTCCAAGTTGGGAAGTTCCATGGAGTTATCTTCACCCATGGTTTATTGTCAATGGTTGATTAATTTAAGAGTGTCATAACTTATGGTGGGCACAGGATGGTGCTCCAGTACATCGCCTTCGCGCAGTTCAGGAAACCTTGACGGCCGCTGCTTTGTTCAACCCCTACATCCGGGGTCTATTTGATCAGCATTCAAAATGGCTGCACCCCTTAACCCTGGATACTCGTGTACGTCATATCCAATCATATCGTTCGTCACCGCCATATAGACCCGGGCACTCCGTTTCAGCACTGTTTCAACATGACCAAAAACCTGTAGTCGACCAAAGAATTATAAAATTGACCAATTATCTCAGGAGGAATACAGATGAAGCCTTATCCTCAAATATGAAAATAAATTATCAAAAGGGATTTTGAAATAATATGTTAAAACAGTGCTCGCGCGATTGGGATTTGTAACACGTGCTTCTTCGGTTCTATTTTGCTCGGAGTGCCCACATAGCCCGACTAAATGACGCAATTTTCTTGTGGAGGAAATAATTTTTTATATCAGCATCAGTTCATATACAGGTTATCCTTGCCTGTAACGTCTTTGGGTGACATTGCAAAGAGGCCCGATGGGGTATATAATGATTATGTGTAGGCCTGACTATGTCATGTTACATGGTTATGAAACCCAACAATATTGATCAAATGTTCTTACGCCAGACTGTTGGCGTCAACCATGAAATTTGGTGTAGGCCTAAGAAAAGGCACGCCAGCATACCATCAGTTGCCATCTTAGTCAAATGATCCCTTAGTACAAATGATTGAAGATGAATTGACGTCCCTCATACTAGATTGGAATGAATAGTCGTTCTTGAATAATCCTATGTAACCGGGCAAGACTAGGCCTAGAGGGCGGAATTAACTACAAAGATTTCTTGAGTATTCACACCCACTCCTGGTGATACCCCTTTGTGGGCCTAATTTAATGTATGGTACATCTTAAGTTGTACAAGAAGGTATAGAAGACGTTATAGGTAAGGATGACCTGTATTATCCGTGTCTATGAAGTTCTATTATGCCGTCAATTGATTTGTGATCGCATAATAGGGTAAATGGTTATGTCGACTTATAAGGCGCCCTTTTCGCCGATTCAATATATGCCATGAACATGCAAAGTGTCAAAACATTATTTACATCTTATTTGCATGTCAAACGTTATTCGTTGACCAATCAAATATGTTTTGGCTCAACATGATACCAGGGGCAGTGCAAATGGCCATACGAGCGCGCAATGACCCCTTGGTTAACGAGGTTGCTGCTATGTTCGGAGAACGTGTAATCGCGCTGAACCGCCTAGTTGAGTAGCCACCAAGGTCACCAGATTTGACTTTCTGTGATTTTTTTCTTTGGGGTACCTGAAGAACAAGGCTTATGAGACTCCAGTTCAAGGTCTAGCAGAAGTAAGAGCTCGTATAATTTGGGAGGTCGATGAATTTAGGGAAAATCCAGAGATGTTGATACGGGCTGTTCAGGATCTGTGTCGGCGTTGTCAAATGCATCCAAAGAGGAAGGGGTCATGTGGAGGGTGTCGGGGCTCAAATTGCCAAAATTTTGAATTCATTTGGAATAAAATTTATCTGAAAAAAAAGTGATGTGTTGTTGATCATTAAACATGCTTTCATTCTCAGCCACGTGATGTGGCTTAATGTCAAGCTTTAATTTCCCTTCTTGGAACAAGGTGATTTCTGCATGTCTTTTTCAAGACCATGGTCCTCAGTCATGCATAACAGGTTGGACGTCGCAATGGTATCAACACAAAGCTCATAGCTTCTACTTTACTGTGCTGCAATGAGAGAAGTTGTAGAAAGTATGGTTTAAAAATATTTTAATATTTTTAATCCTATTTTTAAAACCTATTTTGCAAGGATTACCTTTTTTATGGGACACCCTGTACATAGCTGTACGACGAATCTGGGAAAATAATCGCCGAATAATTACATTAACATACATGTACTTCGTATTTCGTCATTTGTAACGTCGTTAGGGTTGCGAAACCTGCATTATAGCGATATTCTACAGAAGAGAACACGAGGCATGAACCAAGATTAGGAGATGTACTTTATGTCTTGTCGCAAACGTGTAATCGTGAAATCTGACATGCAATTCCATTTTAGATTTCTAGAGGCATTAGCGAGTTTCCGTATCGCTTACGATTACGATTACGATTACGATTTGTGTTTGACGTCATCGATTTTTGGTGCTACGTCATCCCCAGCGAAATCGTCGATGGTACTTTCGTCTCGTTCTTACGAGGATTCCGGCTGATCTTCGTAAGTCGAAAAACGATTACATGGATTGGCGAAAAGCCTATTTTCCACGCTACATATCAAATTCAAGGTGAAATATTCATTGAAGAATACTTTAGAACATAATATCTGTCAAACATAGGAACTGCATTTAATGTGATCAACGGCGATTTTGATCATGTTTTAGCGCGGAGAAAAGTGCACCCAGAGCATGAGAGCAGAGTATTGGGCCTATACTACAGTACACCAAGTCGTTGGTGTGAATGCGGAAACAAAATTTCTGGTTCACGCCGGTTTTGAGAGTATTACGATTACGACTTCGAAATCGTAATCGTAATCGTAATCGTAAGCGATGCGGAAACTCCCTATTTATGCCAGTTTCCGTTTTCAAACGAATTCAGGTTAAATCCAAATAAACACTTATTACCAGTGAAAACTGTATGCCCCTATTAAACAATTGAATGTGGATCCGATGTTACATCTGTGGTTCTTCTTTATTTATCAGTGTTTCCTCTATTGTTCCCCAATTCACGTTTTAAGCCAGCACTGACCAAACAACCATATAAGCCTGCTCTATTGTAGAGGAATCACTGGCACACAGAAACACTCACAGATGCTGCACCGGCATTCCAACCACTATAATCAACATAATTGACAATCTGCCCTGAACCAGCTGGTCTGGATTCCTGGTTCCCATCCCAGTCTGGAGAATCGTTATCCTCTAAAGAAGCAGGTTCGGCCGGCAGTTGCGTTGATAGTGTGTTCTGGGTGCAGTACCAAGGTGAGATGTTTTGCCTCTCACTGCCTATCAAAGGCAATAGTATTGCTTAATACATTCTGCATAGTACAGTCCTTCCAGAAAAAAAATGTCCACCGCTTTTTAAAAATATCACCGAGATAAAATAAGATATTTGAATGCGGTTTTCAGCAGAGTATGGTATATTTAGTTGGTAATATATATGTTGTATTTGGATGCACCTAATTCCATCCCTTCATTATGTAACAAACATTTCAAAAAAGTCCAAAAATCTTTTTTTTTGTTTCATGCGCCTTTTCAAAAATTTAATGAGCCCATGAACTGTGCTTTATGACCATAATTTTTTGGCCATTGCAATTCCATAGAGTGTGTTCGATAGTCATGACAAAGGCATATTTTTGCTTAGGATTTTCATGTTATTTTTTTAATCTCTTCCATAACATTTGATAAAGACCCACAATCCTTCGGGTATTAATAAACAGAGAAACAGAGAAACGAAGAAATCGAGAACTTCCCATATCGAGTAGTTAGGCCTTAAAACCTATGTCTATAATGTACGGCGTGAAAATAGACTAATATGCTAGCCTGGTTTCTTCTCCCACGATGAAAGCAGTTCGAAAATGCACTGGGTGGACAGGAGACCAGTCCTATCAGATCAATGGAACATTGTCCATTTCGCAAAACCACGAGGTCGACTGCATGGACTCTGGCATGTCTGGGGCTCTGCCAAGTTAAAATCAATCATAGAATGTATAATTCATGAGACAATGATAAACCGACGATATTGGCCTACTAGTAATGGACTGTAGGGCCTGTGACATATCTCATGTCAGCCTTGTTGGGTATTCAGCATAGTCCAGTCTTAATTAGCAAAGTCTGTATTTTAGATCTACCCGGTGTAACAGTAGATCGTAGTCCGACGTGAGAAATAAAGCATTTCATCTCCGATATTCTCGACTCTGTTGCCCTGCCAGACGCTACCCGCCTTACGAAACAAGCCTCGTCCCCAGGATCAAACAAGCAGGAGGGACGAGGTTACCAGGTCTAAAATTGCCCAAATAGTCTTGGTTGATTGGTTTTTAGTGGTTGTTTTCTTGGTTTTAATAACCTAATACACAGTCAAAACTGTCCAAGCTAGGTCAGGATTTGCTACATGGCTATACGCCCCTTAATTGTTTTGAATTGATGCTACTTCATTTTGAACAAAACAAAATGGCTGTTGGCACACAAGTACTGATTTTTGTAGCAATGCATTGGGAGACGAGGCCTAACTAGTCGATGGGGGAAGTTCTCGATTTCTTCGTTTCTCTGTTTCTCTGCCTATTTTTGATACCCCAATCCTTCATGTATGAGCTGAGTTAACCATAACGACCCTGACTGACTGCATTGCTGACTATGAGGGGCGTTCTCAAAGGTCACCAGCTGTCTGAAAAAACAATCACCTGCAGCGAGCTAAAACTAATCTTCAACATGAAAGAATTTAGCAGGAATTTTCTAGTAACGAAAGCAAAAAAACCTTTGTTGCATCATAGTTCACCCATACACTGTGAAAAAGAACGAAAATAAAATAAAATAAAAAGTGACTTTTTGGACATTTTTAAAATTGCCTGTTACATAATGAAGAGACAGGATAAGCTGCGTCCAAATACATCAGATACATGATCAACTAGATATACCATTCTCTGATAAACCATTTTCCATACCATTTTCGGACAAGTGAACACCCCCCCCCCCCCCCCCCCCCCGTCTTCGATTATATATCCCAACATCCTCTAAACATGTCAAACCAAACTACTTAGTTGAGAAAAATCTGCTAGACCTTGCCTGGGGTCGAGCCGGGTCCCACGGTTGAAAGTAGCACTCCAGTAGAATGATAATAGGTTATCAATAATAAAGCTCATTTTGATATTCTTATCGCAGCCCGTCATCTTCATTTGACACAAAAGACTGTTGATCCCATAATAGAGACTTGCCCTTTTAGAATAATTTCACAACCAAAATACGAATTTCTGACCAAATATTATTGTGTCTGCCATTGGAGGTAGCCTATATAATCAACAAAAACTCCCGTTGGAATTGCTCATATAGACTCGTTCAAACTCATGTTCATGTGGTATACATGTAGTAAAGCCCATACTATGAAAATGTAGCGGTCACGATGTATATATAGCTCATACCATGATTTAAAAGAGTTTGATGATGTTATAGTGTCTCGTAAGCCTTCATAGGCTGGCATTATTGTACGTAATGGTGACACTTATATAAATATATATATATATACCATGGATTGTAGTATAATTGCAACTTACTCTGCTTTTTAGCTCACCTCTTAGCAGAGGTGAGCTTATCCCATACCGTGGCGTCCGTCGTCCGTCGTCGTCGTCGTCGTCGTCGTCGTCGTCGTCCGTCGTCGTCCGTCGTCCGTTAGCAGGGCACGTTTCGTAACTGTTAGAGCTATTGAGTTGAAACTTGGTACACATGTACCCTTATGTAATGACACCTTGGAGACCAAGTTTCGGTCCGATTCGTTTCATGGTTTGGCCACCAGGGGGCCAAACGTTAAAAGTGAAAATATGCAATATCTCCCTTAATAGTAGTCGGGAAATTTTGAAAAAAATATGGTAGGTACTTCTAGCAAAGGTGCATCATATATCCTCCGGGTTTTTGATTTGACCTCCTTTTCCTGGTCACAGAGGTCAAATGGTGTAAATTGGCCGTTAGGATGTAACGATGGCACGTTTCTAAACTGCAATGACTATTGATCCCAAATTTGGTACACATTTACCCCTTATTCAGGTAATCTCAGGGACCGAAGTTTGGTCCAATATGATTCACCACTTGACCACCAGGGGGCAAAATCCAAAAACCTTTAAAATGTGATTATTCCTTAACTTCTTGCCCGATTGCCACCAATTTGATATCATGGGTACACCTAACCACCATACAGTATATGTCACACATGTTTTTAATTTGACCTTCTTGTCAAGGTCACAGAGGTCAAATGGCGTAAATTGGCCGTCAGGCCGTAACTATGGCACGTTTCTTAACTGCAATGACTATTGATCACAAATTAAGTACACATGTTCCCCTTGGTCAGGTGATCTCAGGTACCGAAGTTTAGTGCGATCTGATTTGCCGTTTGGCCTCCAGGGAGGGGGCCAAATCCTAAATTCTTCAAAATGCCATTATTCCTAGTATAACTTTTCTCGATTGGCACCAATTTTATATCATAGGTACATCTAATTCTAACAACCATTCAATGTGTCACCCGGGTCTTCTTTGATTTGACCTACTTTTCAAGGTCACAGAGGTCGAATGTACTGTAAATTGGCCATTTTGGGGAAATTGTAATTGCTTGGACCTACATCAAACCTAACACTACATGACACAATACCATGCTC
Organism: Lineus longissimus; assembly: GCF_910592395.1. Taxonomy (NCBI): domain Eukaryota; kingdom Metazoa; phylum Nemertea; class Pilidiophora; order Heteronemertea; family Lineidae; genus Lineus; species Lineus longissimus. The sequence continues at coordinate 12,275,490 of NC_088317.1, read as the reverse complement.
TTTATCCATCTTTCCTCCACATGAGGTGAGCACAATGGCCCTGGCCATTTCATTCATTTTTTTAAGACGTAATAGCGGCCATAAGAATCTAAAGAAAATTAAAGTGAGTAGGCGAATTCACGTCGCAACATCACAAAGAAACAGATAACCTTGTTATCACTGGCATTCCAATAAATACATCTTCTCCGGTGGTTTTCGAATAATTTTCCATTTAATCTTTATGGTTTTTAGTTTACTGTTACTGCTAGTGGTAGACGAGAACGAGCGTAGGTACAGTCAAGTTAATATCAATATCAACACCTCCTCATTACAATAATCATCTGACAAAACTACATGTGCATGCATATACACTCTTAAAATTTATTAGACTAATAGTAAAAACAAATAATCTGGTAGTTGCCATTGCACCAACTAATAGTAAAAATAAATAAAATGATAAATAAAATTAAATAAAACAGTCGGTGCAACTACTAGAGTGTAGTGGAACATTAATATGAAACTAGCAATTACCCGTGCTATGCCCGGAGTTTCCGGCATGGACACATGGAGTGTTCGGTAAAGCCGTTTAATTTGTGTACATTCCTGAAGCAGTGGACCGGCCTCGTTCTTTACCCTAACCACTGCGACAAGTGGCGAGCTTTCTGGAGGTTTTGTACCAACGACTTGGCCCGCTGTCAACCATGTGGTGCCGATAGTTTATCAACTGGCTGCAAGGGGCGCTGTAGTCGGAATAATATTTGCAATGATTTTCGCTAATTAACACCAATTTCTTTTTAAATAGTCGTATTTCAAGTTAACTTATGTAACCTGAGATTTTATCGTATAAAGATTTTTGCATTTAATTTTTTTGTTGTTATTTATTCGCATTTAGGTCAACTATGTATACGATTAAACAACAGGAGAAATGAAGCGTAGGTACCAGCTACACTATTATGTATGCTTAAGTATATACATGTACGTCGAGCATTCTGCTTCGATGACAAACAATGTCCTAACAGTTTCGTTACATCAATACCCATTGGCTAATCGGAATTCCCGCTATTGGTGGCAAGCCACAAGGAGACCACATTAGGATGACATGATGGGCTGCCCAGGGAGTCTAAATATGGGGGGGGGGGGGCGTGCCGGATTTGGTGGAAGGTATAACCATCATAGAGAAACATTTGTGTTTCATTATGATTATAATTTGGCCGTTATTTGCCCCTCAAAAGAACAATATATATTGGGTTGTTTTTTTACAAATTATGCTGATTAGAACCTTTTAAATTTTCCACGAAAATTTAGCCGAAAGTTTAAAACCGTGTTCCATATAGAGCCATATAGAGTCCTTTTGGGAGGTCAAGGTTCGGAGAGGCATGACAATTGCCCCCTATTTCAAAATGAGTCAATTGGTTGGCATGCAGTCGGAGTCATTAAATTACATGTAAGAAATTCAATGGGATAGTAAATTGTCCTGTTACGTTTCATCGTCAGAAACTGGCCTGTCTAGACTCAAATACGTTTTGGAAGAGCCATGCAACTTGTTTATTAGCATGTCGCTGTACTTAAGTTGTCCGTTTCGGAGTTTTAGTAACCCCTTGACGTATACATTGATGTTGATCGAGGTCCGGAATCTATATTACATTAGTGTGTTAAACTAACAACAGGCGGCGCGCGTGTGTCATGTCGGCCTGGCTTTGTTGCTTTCGTCTTAAAAGTACGATTTTGCTGGTTTTATTGGCACTTATGCACTTTAAACGTGGTCGAATTCCAACCTCAAATTTGACGTAACCGTACCCATACGTATAAACAAAAACAGATTAGTTTCAAAAAACCATTGACTTAGAAACCAGAAATATAGCCTTTCTTTCAGCAGCTGTAGAGCAGGCACAAGTCTACCGATTCAGACGATTCATGTACCACTGAACTGCATTTACTCTATTCTACCCAATTGTCTTTACTTCTTATTCTTTCAGTTAAGCAATTCATCACCATGTTGCATTGTGTGTACTGCTGTTTTTACAGCTGACCCCAATTTTGAGGCAAAGGTCCTGTTGAGTTCTTTTATCCCCCTATGCGCCGCTAGTGTATACACACATGAATACTTAATGAATACTTGTCGCCAACTTTGGCGACAAGAAGCGTTCGGCTGACGCCTCTCGACGCCAAAGATGGCGGGCAGTGGATCCCTGTCAGAGCACACCTGCCCAGAATTGGCGTCCAGTAGCGTCTTTTTCGCCACTTTAACCCATCATGGGCCATGCAGCGCGAAATCATGTGACATCAAGACGCAAGCTGATTGGCCATAGTCTCGCCGCCGACGCCAAGTCAAGCGGCCATCCGTAGCACACCTGGCTTCCTCTTGCGTTCAAACGCGGCGACACGCGTCAAAAATCAAACATGTTAGATATTTGGCGTTTAGTTGCGGCAAGTGGCGTCAAGTCGCGTTCGCCGACGCCGTTCGTAGCAGACTGGGGATTTTTCAGGCGTTCAGGACTCTTGCGGCAAAAAAACGCCTGTGAACGCCGAGGTTGGCCGCTAGTGTGCTGCGGGCTTTAAAGAGAGTTGCCATGGTAGAGCTTAGGGCAATCCAGTGGGTGGGTAATAATACGGAAATTAGCATTAATAGCCCACAGTGTTTAAAAATAGAATCTACTTGGATTAGTTTCCTTTTGTACTTTTCAACAACAAGCTTACTTGTAATACATGTGAAAACTTTGTAGTGTGTGCATGTAATATTCGGTGGATAAGATCCCTTTGGTGCAGGTGTGTCAGTTTACAATGGACCATAACAGTGATCTATCTGTCATCCCGCAATCATTTCAGGTTAGGTAACCATCGAAATGTGATGTTGGTTGGAACAGTAACAGAACATTCCCTTTTATTGTATTGTTAGAACTGTCCAAAATCTATCGGCACAGTTAAACAGTTCTAGAACTGTTCCATACCACAACAAACCTAATGGGATGATCGAATGACGTTCGATGGGATATGGGGTTCTTCTTGGCGAGATTGCTGCCCTTATCCCACCACGCATGGCGGATTTACGCAGGGAAATTTACACCAAATAACACCCGGCTGAAAGGCGTCTGATGCAGGTCGGGTTATGATGGAAGGGCAGCCCGTGGCCAACAAAATTGGAATATTCATTTTGCCAAACTGCAGACAAACTCGGCCAAAATATATATTTTTCCCACAAGACTTTGGCTGATATTTTATAAAGTTCCCTTATTTTGGTCTTAAGGGCACCTTTCATAAGGCAACCTTAGCGGAAGGCTTCCTTCACTAAGGAAACCTTATCCATTGTCATTTTTAGAAGCGACCTTATGTCTTTCCTTTATGAAGGAACTCCTTTTGTGAAAGGCCTTCTTGAGGTGCCCTTTGCTGAGGAAGACCTTACAAAAGGCCTCCCTTAAACTGATTTAACAAGTGGAGCACAATGGCTCATGATGTAATGAGTAGAGCATTTGAAATGAAAATACCCTCATCTGCTGTGCTTTGCACTTGCACTAGGCCCATATACTTTGAAGGCTATGGAGGCAAAGGTAGCAAAAGCTGGTGACGGAATTAGGAAGAGGAGAGTATTTTCTGAACTAGAGAAGCATTTGCTGCTGCAGCTTAGTGAAAAGGAAAGGGAGGTAATTGAACTGAGGCAGAATACATCCAAGATACTGAAACAAAAGAATGGTGCCTGGGATCGTATTGTGACGAGTTTTAATTCGCAGAAAGGTATTGAAGCTACAGATGGGAAAACTCTAAAAAAGATTTGGGACAATCTCAAAACTAAGGCGAAGAAAGATGTGAGCAAAGAAAAAAAAGATCGTCGGTTAACAGGCAGTGGTGAAGCGGATCCAGAGGCAACGGCTGATGATGTGTCCCACCTTGTGTCTTCAATGTGCAGTGATGTTCTGAAACCACTTGATAACGACATTGATGACGATACAGGATATCATAAAGAAGGTACTTTGATTTCACTTTTTATTAACACACTTCATTACAAAGTCCACCATTTGGTCGGAGAAAACTACATACAACCACACTACATTATTACGGAGTCCACTATTTTGGTCGAAAATACCTCGGCAGAGAACTAATGATGATTTAACTTTGTAGACAAAAGTATACTCCATTCAATATAATACAGCGCCTCTCACCTGGCCCCAAGGTGCCTTATCTCTAATGGTATTCAGTTATTGAGCCACTACTCAGACTACCTGGAACCAGGTCAGAGATGCAATACTATTCTGAATAGTAATAATATCATCTCTTACAATTTCAGATGCCAAAATGAGTTTCTTGCCATCATTAGATCCTGCGTCTGCATTCGGAGACGTTCAGCCGAGTTTTCCCAACCCACCTGTACATGTACAGCCACATCAACCAGAGCCGTGATCATCATCAGCTACAAAGCCGAAGAACCTAAAGCCAGCTACATTGGAGGTCGTCAAAGGCAAAGCGCAACGTAAACGAGCTAACGGTCCTGAAAATCAAGCTTCAGAGAATGATGCATCTGCTACGGCATCCCCGTTTGACAGAGCGCTTAAGATGCAGGAAATAGAGCATGAACTGCAGGTGAAACGCCTAAAGCAAAAGATGGCATTCGATGAGGAAGACACTCAGAGCGCATGGAATTGATTAAAATGCAACAGGAATTCATACAGCATTTGCATTACAGGATGGAACCAGCTTCTAATTCGTCTAATCAATCGGGATACTCTCTTTACAATATTTATTCACAGATGAATTAGTAACGGAAATACTGTTCAACTATAGTCTGTCTCATGGCATTGCCAAGCACATCATTGTCGTTCATATAAAGCGCATTGTCATGTTCATCTTCTTCGGGTTCATCTTCTTCATCTGAAATTTCTGGTTCCCCAAGGTCTCTAGCTATATTATGGAGCACAGCTGTAGCAACGATAACTTTCATAGCCGTTTCCAATTTGCACCGGATTCCAAATTTCAAGCAGGGAAAGCGCTTCTTCCAAACCCCAAACAAGCGTTCGACAACTGAACGAGTTCTCTTATGTGCAGTATTGTAGCGGTTTTCAGCTGGGTTATTCGGGTTGCGAAATGGTGTCATCAGGAAGGGTCGGCATGGGTATCCCTTGTCACCAAGCAACAGCCCGGGTATTTCATTGTTTTCAAACCGATTGCAAATCAGACTGTTGTCAAAAATCCTAGCATCGTGAGTTGAACCAGGCCATCTTGCCACAATGTTTAAGAAGCGGAGGTCCGCATCGCTTATGCCCTGGACGTTCAACGACATGAATGCTTTTCTGCATCGATATATCTCCTTATTTTCCACGGGTGGGGCTTGAATTTGAATGTGCACACTATCCACACATCCAACAACATGCGAAAAACAAGCAGTATCCATGAATTTCTGCTGCATAGTAGTTGCTGCGTGACAAGATGGAAACCGTATGATTTGGGCACGTTTCCTGGCAATTGCTGAGGAAACTTTGGCAACGATTTTCGATAATGAAGCCTGTGAAATATCCACAAGGTCCCCTGCTACAATTTGGAAACTACCACATGCATAAAAACGCAATGCTGCTTTGAGTTAAATACTTGGTGGGATCGGGTTTCCACGATTATCAGGTGGCTCTGGTATGTCGTCTTGCAGGATATCCAAAATGTTGGCGAAGCCTTCTCTGGTAAATCTGTAACGTTTTTTAAATTCTCTATCATTCCTACGTCTATCTGGATCAACGTAAATGACGTGACGAATCCTTGGACCTTGCAAATCACCAATATTGTTTATATCCTGCAGCCTCCCTAAGTTTGCTACACGGTTTAGGTAATCGCCCATGTTGCTCCTTCGGAAATCACCAACAAAATCACCGAAACAGCTCTTAAGGAAGCCCCAGACCATCCTTAGGATTTAAGGGCTTCCTAACCAAAAATAAAGGTGTCTTCAACTTTAAGGAGCATTCTAAATACGGGCCGACCTTAGGCTTAGGCATCCTGAGCTTCAGGTTTTTGATACTCCTACGTCCCATACAAAACCCTGAGAAAATCCATTAGAATCGACAGCGAAGGGTGGCTGTTCTGATGACCTGATACACTGTGCGTAATGTATGTATATATAGTGTTTTATATGACAATAAAATGTATATGAATAAAGTTTAAGATAATCCTATCGTTAAATCGTTTTATACTTCATCGATTCTATGCTGTCAAACATTGTGTAGACGTGTAATTGTGTTTTGATTAAGTAATGAAATAAATTTGCAGCGGGGTGCGCGCAATACGAAGGAACAGCACTGAAAAATTCAGAATTTTCATAAAATACCCGGATGTTCTAAAAATAGCAGCTAATGAAAATACGCGTTTCATACGCCATCTTTGAAATTTAACTAACCTACCTCGGACCCGAGCCCTATGGCGCAAAAGACTATACAATTGATAGTGCATCTGAGAGCATTAATTCCTGGGTCCGTGATTTACGAATTTCCGAGACTCAAATACAACCGACGCTCTGATTGGGCGCTTTTTTTGCTACCGCTACAATCCGTCTGAAGGACATGGATTTCCCCAGGGGTTTGTAATAGCGAGAGCTGGAGCATATGGAAAACCACTAGGTGCCGAGGATGAGGCTTAGGTGGCGATAGAAAGGAAGCCTTTTCTTCGAAATGAAGGTTGTTTCTAAAATACTGTAAGGCAGCGTTAACTAGACAACAATAGACATAAAGGAAGCCTTTGAAGTAAAGGAACATTCTAAAATATCAGCCTTAATTGTTTTCCTCTGCAATGTGGATAACTTTGATTTTGTATGCCTATGTCTCTGGTAAAATCTTAAACAGCATTGAAAATGACATCTGCCAATTTCTACCGGAGTGACATAATCAGACATCATGCTAACGTCCTGTTGACAAGACCTATTATAACACTTCTTTATTATTATGACATACCCTGACCTGGGCTGTTAGAATTTTAGAACTGTTCCCTTCAGAGGACAACTCTATTATGGATGATTGAACCAACAAAGTAATTTCAATGTCTTCAAAAATCAAGGCTATTTACTGTTTCCTTTGTAAAGAACATGTGACTATGTTATCATCAATTTCAGCAACAAGCACCTTCTGTGATTACTGTAGTATCTGTCAAGGATGGGCTTTAAAAGGCAGATATACTGGGTGAATTTTTTACAAGTTCAAAACCTAAAAATGTAATAACGAATGCTGCTTGCTAACTTATATCAAAGATATATCTGGGGTCAGTAATAAATATTGAATAAATGAAACAGTCTTTCAGGTTGACAATCTTCCTAATTACGAGAAACAAAAGCATTTTTTGGGATAGTTTATAAGTAAATGGTGATTTTATTTGCAGCTTTTTCAAGTTTTTGCTATTGGCTTGATCATGATGTTTTGAAGGAACCAGTTTTGGACCCACCTTGCACTGAAGGCCATTGTATATAAATGGGCATAGGACTACAAATTTATATGTCAAAGCATATGCCAAATCTATGGCCTTTCCAGGAATTTCATTCGATACTCTTGAGTATGGTGACTTAACCAGCCAGCATGGCCAAGAACAGCGATGTGATAGCTTGGTGAAATGACATGTTATTCATATTACATTACCTTTCCATTCATCGATGCTTTATGCCACTTATATAGCTAATTAGGCCTACCAGCATTTGTGGTGGTGTGAGGTAAGGACAAAACCTCACAGCGAGTTGGTGGGAGTTATGTGTGTTGGTTTAGTGGTATATATGCACATCAATCTATGCGCGCTTTATTGGAATATTTTGGCACTTTGTACTCCTCATGACCATCACACTCACTCATGACGGGCAGTTTTGGCCAAAAACAGATGTGCAATGTCTTCTGGTGATATAGTCTCTTAATTAATATTTAAATTGCCCTGCTCGGCTGTAAGGGGAGAGCATTAGCGTCATGTTGAGATCCTTACCATTACAATCACCCAAAAACTGCGACCGTCAGGTAGGGTAGGGGTTGAAAAGTGGCAATTTCATTCAAAATTTGAGGAAATCCAAGTTAGAGGTTATTGTGAACTAATCTGTTATGAGATTGATAAATTTTATATGCAATGATGATAAGGTATCGTTTGGTTGTCTGCATTCTAAAATGATTCACCTTATAAGGCGGTCGTTTCGACAGCGAAAGTTACCACTTTATATTTGATGCCACTTAGGCGTGAACAATTGCATTCATCTAAAATTCACATACTTCGAACACCACATAAGGGAGCCTCAGCATTCGAATTTTCATAGCATTTAAGGGTTTGATTATGAAGTTATTTTACCCTTTTGCCGCTATTGATCAAGATATGTGCTAAACTGGATCCTTCCTATTGGCAAAGTACATGGCCAAATTATTCATCTCGGAGAAAAGATTAATGCAAATTTGCCGAATAATTCCCGGCTGCTGTAGAACCGTTCCGGTGCGGGAGTAAATAGACTTATTCCAGTATTTCCATAATTTCACGAAGCGTTTTAGCTTTCGTTTTCTTTACGCATTATTTTTTCTTTCTCGACAGATGCAATCCATTCATTTTAACAATAACTTCAATAGACGTTCATCTGATTAATACAAGCTGTCCGAGATAACATTTTAACAGTCACTGTTATTTTAAATTGCTATTTTGCCCTTACCTCGCAGGTTAAAAGAATACAGGCCTCACCCAATATACGGTATACTGTCTTCTACAAAGCCCGCTCGCACCTCTGCCTAAATTCCCATTGTTCTGCTGTGTTGTCAAAGGGATGTCTGGGAAAATCTTGATAACATCGTCCCTCACGAAACAGCTTTCATTGCCTCAAAATCAATAGCCCTAAACTGGCAAGGGGGAAATAAAAGCACTGACATCATACATATTTGAAATCGTTGCATAATAGTACCATGGTTATTGAAATCGGTTTCTTGTTGGCACCTCCACTGATAGCGGCTTGATGTTTTACCTTACCAAGCAAGTACTGTTGAAAAGAAGGATCAAAATGCTAATTGCTCAACCATATAATCGACAGGTTAGCAGCTTCTATCATTACCATCGTCGAGGTGAAGCCATTTTATCTATTCCCCGGACATGTTCCAAGATGGTATCAAAATGTGAGAGAGACGTGCACTGACTCGCCAAAAAGCTGACACAGCACGAAATGTATGATATTACGAAATGATTCACCTCGCCACACCTTTATATCGACGTAAATAATTGATGTGTGGGTATTCTCCATTGGTCGATAAAGCAAAGCCCGCGACCAAAGCAGTGTTTGGCTGGTAAATAGTGCTAATGTTTGAATGTCGTGATTGTGCTTGTCGTACGTGTTGTAACACGTTCGAAACAATCGTCAAGGAAAGGCAAACCAAACATACATTTTTGTTTAGATTTACGTCCTCATGCACCAACTAATTTCTTTTTTTATACTACCAACAATATATCGAGGTATTCAAAGCGTGCCGTCTATGAAGTCTCGTTCAAAATACAGTGTAAAAAACATCGGATATTTAAATTGGCCGTTCAAGGGACAAGCGTCCTTGCGCCTAAACATAAGTCGTCGGCTCTGTTGGCGAAAATGACGTCATACCATATAAAATTAAGTAAAAGCCCTGTAGTGTACACTGACAGCATTTTAGCAACATTCTTGGTTGCAACAATGTTGGCAAAATGTTGCATAGTATGTGCAGAGGAAAATGCGTGTTACGACATTTTTACAACATGTTGTTAAAATGACGTAATATTTTTGTGAAAAAAAAGGATTTGGGACGAAAATGGATGATTGATTCCAAGGAGAAAAGCTATCTGTTTTGAGTGCAACTGGCGCAATTTAAGTGACATTGTGAGAGGCTAAAGAAACGTCGTCAAAAACTGTAGACAGCACACAATGTATAATGGGCTACATAGGGCCAAATGTTATAAAATTTGAAATATAAATTCAATGGATTATGAGAATGATAGAGAGATATACAATGTCGACTGAACATATTTGAATAGATTATTTCGTTCTTCGTACATCGTATAAACATGACCAACCACACTTCTAAAAGGATCAATTGGAGCAGCACTTATTTTACTAAATTGCCAAAGTGTTGTTTACTTTCTCTTATTAACTCAACTCGAGGTTTCCGTACATTGGAAAATGAAGGACATTTAAAAAGAAAATGATGTAAATCTGCAACGGCCCATATTCATAAAAGTTCTTAATTTAAGTGCCATAAAACCCTAAGTGGTCAACTTCCCAAAGTTCCCCACCTAAAATGGGATTCATAAAAATACTCAGCGCCCCACTTAGTTAGGTTGACCGCTGAAGTTTGAGTGTAACACTTATCTTTCTTCAAAAGACACATCAGGTACCCGTGTCATATTTCTTGTTGAGTCTGCCTATAAATTAATTCATTACTCATTAATCGTGGGCATTCAAATGTGCAAATTACCAAGCATTTTCTGTACATAATTGTATCATCGTTGCCCGGGATGTTTGGGTTCAAAAATGGCGTATTAAGCTAAGGCCGCAATGGATACCCATATGGATGACCTCATCCCCTTCCCAACGTCTCATAGTATCTGTTGCTGCGTTTTCTCGGAGCACAACGGAGTCGTAGATGCTACATGGCCATCTAGCTGCAACATTGATAAACCCACAATATGCATCAAAAACATCCTGCGCATTGACGGAATACCAGTTTTCCCTGTTAACATATCTCCACTCATGAAACGAGGGTCCTAGAATCCAAACACAGTGTATGCATTCGATCGACCACACCAATAACACGAGGAATCTGATAATAAAAACATATAATTGAGGAGTGTCATCTTGTTTTTAGAAATTTGGTTCACTGAGGTTGTTACCTCCGCAATTAATCGACTCATGGTTGGTTTGGAAATGTGGACAGTATTACCAGTAACCTGTTGGAATTATCCGCAAGCGTAAAAATTGTAAAACCGAAAAGTCGCAAGCAACTTTAACTCAGGAGGCAGCGCGTAATTCTTCCTAGTTTCCGATTCGAGGTCATCCTTCACAAAAGAATGTTTGCTGATCAAACCGATATCGCTGATATAATTATAAGTCGTTTTAGAAGTCCAGTAGATGGAGCCGATCACGAAAAAAGCCTTTACCTGCGAATTGCACGCCTGTGTGCAAATTCCTGTTGCCAAGCCAAAATCAACAAAATCATCTCCGATTAGAGCCGAGCTCAAAATGAACTGAAAGAGCCAGTCCACTTAGAGTTAAGACTGCCCCTAAGAAATCTAAGATTCGATTTGAGTGGTTCACCTGACCTAAGCATATTTATGAATATGACTTATTTTAAGTAAGTTCCCCACCTAAACTTAAGATGCATTTTAGGTGCCCCACTTTGACTTAAAGGCCATAACTCCAGGTATTTTGCCATTTCTTGCTGTAAGACGATTTCAAAAGTGTACCTAACACTTTATACAATACAGAAAACCCAATGCAATTAGCTCCATCCATTTTGAAGATATAGCCATTTATGTGTTTGACAACTTGATTACCTAATCAGGCTAGCAACTGGCTTGTTAGAGCCAGGCGGCGGGTTCAGCAAAAGTTGTGATGTAGATCAGGCTATTGCCCTACTTGGGAGGACAGATATCAATGAATGCTCTTAAAATTGATACATGAAGTCTGTTAGTCTGTATTTCTAATTCTAACCTTCGATATACCCTATAATAAGGTAAGGTAATACAGACAAATTTATACCATTATAGTAAGAAATCAAACATCAGTCTGATCTATGTCAGTAAACTTGCCGCCTGACTTCACTTAGAAACCTAACCAAGGCTGTTACATAACATGTAATCAAAACAGTTAATCTTGCTTCATCTTCATTTTGATCAAACTTGATTTAATGCGGAGCTTTAAGTCTACTCTTTGAGGATCTGTACATGTCATGCAATCATAAAAGCAGGAGTCGTGGCCTTTAAGTAGCTTTATGAATACGGGCCCGCTGGCCCTTATCACATAATTGGCAAATGCGTTGCTCTCATTCATAACAACCTGTTTCGATACGTAAATTGTGAGCACTTAAGCGGGGACGATATACAAGTTGTCTCCTTCGTTTATATTTACCAAGTATGACCCTCAACCAAAACCTGAATGTCTCCAATTTCATCTTATCCTCAATAGCCGTCCGTAATTCCTGCAAAAGAGAATTGCGTAGCCTTCTTTCGAAGGTGTGAATAAAAATGATTGAGTTTGCTAGATTTAACATGTTTAAACTGTTTTGAAATTCCCACATGCAACCAATTCCGTTAGTAAAAAGCATTCTATTGACTGAGGCAGCTCAGCAAGTTTTAAAAAAATTGAAGGCTTCTTGTCTATGGATCTACAATCAAGTTGATAGGCTAATCTTAACAAAGAATAATTTGGAAGAGACAACAATCTAACCATTGAATAAGCGATATTTTGTCTTTATGAATGATGGACATCTTCCCAACACTTCCCTAGCTCCAAAGTTTGAGGCCTTTTTGCCTATTCGGAGCAATACCTTGAAAGATTGTTAGTGCAGAATTACTCAAGACGAGATTTATCATCTACTTTACCCACACCCCACATTTCGCACTCATATATACGAATGGGCCAAATCGTTGAAACAAATGACTTTGATACAGCCCAGAAACACATCAGATAACAAATTAAATGGTAAATGAGGCACCGCGATGCTACTGACAGCTATATTGGTGTAACAGTTTAAATGCCCCCATGGAAAGACCACCTCATCCTGTCGCATACTGCCGGACCAGCGCAAGTTTCTACATAGACCACAGAACCTCACCAAGAATATCCAATAGCATGACTGCTGCTCTCGTTTCACAGATGTATAACTAGGACTGTTCCCAGCCCAAGCTGCGCCAAGTACAGCTTGGCTGAGTCCAAACCAATATTGCCAATACCAGAGTTATTCAAATGACTCTGCCTATGCCAGCACCATTGCGTTTATTTGTCCTTGTCGGTTTCGGCCTATCAACCCCTATGAAAGCTGTTTCGTGGGGGTCGGTGTTATTTGCCCTGATAACCATTTGAGAAGACAGTAAAACAATTGGAATATTTGCCAAAGAGCGAGCGGGCTTTGTTTTAAGAAAACAGACTGAGTATTGGGCCAGGCCTTAATTCTTTTAACTGCGAGGTGATAAGGGAGGGGGAAATAACATAAAGAAAAATGAAATTAATTCATGGCACCAATATTGTTCATTTTGATAAAGTAATCAAAGTGACTTTGTTAGTAAGCAGTTTAGATGACTGACGAGATCTTCTTCTAAAAATGGCCAGGGCCATTGTGCTCACCTCATGTGGAGGAAAGATGGATAAAGAGCATGGTATTGTGTCATGTAGTGTTAGGTTTGATGTAGGTCCAAGCAATTACAATTTCCCCAAAATGGCCAATTTACAGTACATTCGACCTATGTGACCTTGAAAACTAGGTCAAATCAAAGAAGACCCGGGTGACTCATTGAATGGTTGTTAGAATTAGATGTACCTATGATATAAAATTGGTGCCAATCGGGCAAGTCATTACTAGAAATAATGGCATTTTGAAGAATTTAGGATTTGGCCCCCTCCCTGGAGGCCAAACGGCAAATCAGATCGCACCAAACTTCGGTACCTGCGATCACCTGACCAAGGGGTACATGTGTACTTAATTTGTGATCAATAGTCATTGCAGTTAAGAAACGTGCCATAGTTACGGCCTGACGGCGAATTTACGCCATTTGACCTCTGTGACCTTGACAAGAAGGTCAAATTAAAAACCTGTGTGACATATACTGTATGGTGGTTAGATGTACCCATGATATCAAATTGGTGGCAATCGGGCAAGAAGTTAAGGAATAATCACATTTTTAAGGTTTTTGGATTTTGCCACCTGGTGGTCAAGTGGTGAATCATATTGGACCAAACTTCGATCCCTGAGATCACCTGACTAAGGGGTAAATGTGTACCAAATTTGGGATCAATAGTCATTGCAGTTTAGAAACGTGCCATCGTTACATCCTAATGGCCAATTTACACCATTTGACCTCTGTGACCTTGAAAAGGAGGTCAAATCAAAAACCCGGAGGATATATGATGCACCTTTGCTAGAAGTACCTACCATATTTTTTTCAAAATTTCCCAACTACTATTAAGGGAGATATTGCATATTTTCACTTTTAACGTTTGGCCCCCTGGTGGCCAAACCATGAAACGAATCGGACCGAAACTTGGTCTCCAAGGTGTCATTACATAAGGGTACATGTGTACCAAGTTTCAACTCAATAGCTCTAACAGTTACGAAACGTGCCCTGCTAACGGACGACAGACGACGACGACGACGACGACGACGACGACGACGACGACGACGACGACGACGACGACGACGACGACGACGACGGACGACGGACGCCACGGTATGGGATAAGCTCACCTCTGCTAAGAGGTGAGCTAAAAAGCAATACTTTAACAACAATACACCCCAAAACAAATTCATAGTAGTCAAAAACAACGTACTAATGCAACTAAAGCCTTAGAATGCAATAAAAGAAGGCAGGCTGTTCGCGATGGTTGCGCCTGTGCCACTATGATGACTGTCCGCTATGATTACACCTGTAGTGAATGATTTGATTATTGCTTGAGTCAGTTATATTCACTACAGGTGTAACCATAGCGGTCTAGGCTTGCCCTGACGGGAACGGATTATCTGCATTTCTGTTGAACCAAAGACTAATCTAGATTGGTTTCTTCGATGTCCAGTCTGAACAGAAAAATGATGGCAATACTATTAATCTAAAGCAGAATCCCAACCCAGATCAAAGGCCATTCTGTAAGATAATCGCTTACTAGTTACTTGGCACAGATCCGCCCATCTGCTCTTAGTCTTAATTAGATGCGTACATGTAGTTACCTGGGACGGGATTATCCGTGGAGAGACAATTGGAAAACTTTTGAATGCTCAAGAGACGATGAGACTGTATGAAAGCTTATGCACTGCCTCATCAATGTTATGTAGGGCGTGCACTGTAAACATGATTTGGTCAACTTTCATAATCATTGGGCTGGTCAATCTGACGAACTAGGTTGGTCACTCGACTGATCGATCGCATGACCAATGGACTTGGGAGTAACTCTGTTTTTATTATCATTCGTTACAAGGGGTCATTGTGCACTACAGGTAAAAGGCATGCCACACTATTTTCAAGGAAGATTTTTTCCATTTTAGACCTGTATTTTAGACGAATAGACCAGAGTGTAAATTAACTGCTAGAGCCCAATCAAGCTGCGCAGACATTTACAATGACGTGATCAAGACAAAACAATGTTATATCGTTTATACGACTAGAACAAGGCATAGTCAAAGTTCAAACTTTTAATATTTAACGTGTGCTATTATCGGGTTGGTATACCCTCACGCTACATTATGAAAGTTTAGTACGCAGTTTGTCAACTGGCCAAGATCTAAACAACCTTACATGTAGATTTAGCAAATTGAGCAATTTTGACTGAATAACTGAAAGCGTGTGGGTGGGGACTATTCTAGGGATTTCGGAGAAATCGAGACGAAGATAACATATTGATTAGTATTCGCCACAGGATACCTGGAGTCATAAGGGGAGATTGAAATCGCACCGATGAAGCCATGTTGGCAGCCGGTCAGCACTTTCTCCCGGATGTTCAAGACAGGCGACAATCATTGCATAAATAATATATGACAGTCGCAATTTCTGCATTCTCAGCCTGACCCGTGTCACTGTTATTCTGAATAGATCGACAATCGTCTGGTAACTCTAAGTCCTAAGTTATATAGAAAGAGGGGGAAAATGACTTTAAGGAGACAACTTGGGAAGATATATGTTGGTTTTAATACAGAAATGGCTTCCATCAGGATAATTGAAAAGTCATTTAACTGCAATAAACAATGCACGAGAACGGGGTGTAACCATAGGCCTGTTTGAAATTCACATGCCACGTCCAAAACTGCCTCGCAACACCGTCCAAAATCCTTATCAGAACTCAGCATTTTGTTTAATACTACTGGTGGCGGCGCATGGTGGCAAGCAGGGTCATAATCCCCTGGGCAGGTGACCTCCACGCCCAAGTTGTCCATTCTGAACCATCAGAGTTAATCGGTCCGTCACCTCCCCTCATACCTCTGAAGAATCTGTATCTCGTGCGCCTCGAGTTGTGTTGAGCCAATCAGAACGCTGCTTTCAAAATTGTAATTTTTCATGAATGAATCATTTTTATTCTCGCCTCCAGTCTTGGCATGCTGCCAATATACATTTTCGACACAGCGTTTTTGAACGTAGACGACTAGGAGCAAGGTTGTTTAGATCATGATCAAAGTGCGCTCTTGTTACAGGCCTTCTGATTGATTCATATCGGTGGTAGCGTGCGATCTATTGAGGAATAACAGAACTAGCTTGTACAGGCAGATCTGCGTATGATTACGCCAAGGGTTGGTGTAACGGAGTCCGGGTCGGCGGAGTGGATTCAAGGCTTGAGCGCCAAGATGAAGTTGTCACGCTTGTCGGTGATTTGGTGCGTGTTTAGTCATTGATATGACCCATATAAGGTGTGGTTTCGAGAATCTGAATATATCTACCATGCACTTGGAAGTAAGCTGATCTTTCGCCTGTGTATAAGAAAGATTGTAGGGGGGGGGGGGGGTGATAATCATCGAATGGTATGTATGTTCTGTGCTGTTTCAAAGCTTCTGGAGAGACTGATTCAATCGAAATTGATCGACGAGGTTCAACTGTAATTAAAAGATGCTCATCATCGGCGGCCACACGCTCAACTAGCACTCAGCTTGTTCGAGGATAACATGATAGTGGTGCCAGCTTAGACAAGGGGAATCAAGTTGATTGGATTGATTTTGATCTTATTAAAATGTCTTGCATCATCGACTAAGTCCATAAGTTGTTGCAGAACTGGGGTATCAATGGAAGGCTGTTAAGACGGTTCGCGGATCGATTGTTATCTCA
The DNA here is from genome assembly GCF_910592395.1 of Lineus longissimus. NCBI lineage: Eukaryota > Metazoa > Nemertea > Pilidiophora > Heteronemertea > Lineidae > Lineus > Lineus longissimus. Next base: position 12,258,567 of record NC_088317.1, on the reverse strand, counting down.
CTGACAGGAAACCAAAAGGGTGTTTAAATGGTCACGTCTCCAGGATTAAAGATACAACCTCGGGTGTACCACAGGGTTCGATTCTCTGCCCCTACTTTTCTTATTGTAAGTAAACGACCTCCGAAAAGTTACGGACCAGAATACAGCTACAAGAGCGTATGTTTCTTTATGCATTTGAAACCACATTATTCCTTATTTGATTTGAGATGTTTGAAAATAGAAATGATACCTCACTGTCGGTATCGGTTGTCACACCGGACCGCGAGGGTGGAGCTAAAATGTTCGCCAAAACCTCCACTCCGCCTTGCTTTTGGTCTACATTTTTGCTTCTACCTGGTGAGACAACCAATACCTCGATTACGGTATCAATTCCTTAAACACAGGAGCTCTTTCGGAAAACAGTTGATTACCCTGCAACTGCGACGATAAATGGAAATGACGTTGCGTCTTAATAGCAGGGTGACGTGAACTCGGATCTCGGCGTGCACTCACGTGGCGGGAAACGTCTTTCGCACCAGGACTTTTGCCTACTAGAAATAACGAATAACGCGTTTTTCTACTATCTAAGTGCTGAAACAAAATTGGAAATAGCATCAAACACGTTAAGAAAAATAGTTTACTGATAAACCAGAGGAAGCACAAACATACTGCAATAAAAAGCTGCCAATTCCTTTAAAATATATTTTGGTCCGCTATTTAATGTTTTGTCCTATCCCAAGAGGTTTGGTCCCATGCCGAAATGTACTGTCCCATTTCTGTACCTCCTTACTTTTCGAAAGCGAAAAAACTTCCATTTCTTTTGTCTCCAGGAGCACATGACAGAAACAGCCTTTCTTTGGCTGAAATTGCCTTGCTTTTATGGGATGTATGGTCCCCTTGATAGACATTCAGCAGTGACTAAGCCACATTGCAGGGCGACAGAAATGAGAGTCTGTGCAATAGCGAAAGAAATAAAACTGTTGTTTTTACCCTCTTTCCAAAAGGCGCTTCAAGACTATCACAATTTTTTAATAACGTCACAAGATGTATACAACGATAATCTACGTCAGTACATGTAAATGTACGTCAATCTACATGTTCTTATGTCAATATCAATACCGTTATTATGTTATTAAGCTAACATGCAAAGCGGCCTACGGGAGCCTTTACAAAATTGGCCGAATCAGGATATTTCTCGATCAAACTAGCATTGCGAGGCTAGTCCATGCGTTTGTGACGTCACGGTTGGATACCAACAACGGGCTCCTTTATGGCCTGCCCGAAAATACACTCGCACCCTTACAGCGTTTTCAGAACTCCGCAGCGAGGCTTGTCACTCGAACATGGAAATTCGACCACATTACACCTGTTCTTATAGACTTACACTGGGTTCCCATCAGGTCGCGAATTGAGTATAAGATTCTACTCACAGTCTATAAGTCGGTAAATGGACTAGGTCCTGTGTACCTAAAAGAACTTTTAACTGCGACCCCCCAAAGATATTGATATTGATAAAACGGAGATGATATAACGGACATAACGTGCAAGAATATCGTTATAACGTTATCAAAGAAATAACGTGATCGCATTTTACTAAGAGGACTTTAACCAGGGGGATTTCCACCTACATTCGATAAAAACAAGAGATCAGAACACAGCATTTTTATATGTATACGGCTTTGGAAACGGAAGATGCAAGGATTAATTCTTAAAACGATGCTGATGTTCCTTTTGATGGTTTAAAAAAAGCCAGTTGCTTTGCTATCCTTGCGAGACGGATCAACCCGCAGGCAGTTCAATACGCCAGCACTGAACAGGTGCGAGCTTTCTCTTGTCCGTGGTCATCTCCCAGATCCAGGAAGTAGCATGATTACGGTGAAGGTGCCATCGAACTGTCTTTTGCTGGATACTAGCTTTTTATCAGACCGGAAACGGAAATGCTATCTTTCTGCAATGGACCCGGGATCATTGCCGTCACTTAGTATGTTTCCTGTGACAACTTAACCCAGTCTCATTAATGATCTCGCGTTCCTTCCTGTCCTGCTGATGTGTATTATAGCCGTTGATTGATTTTATAAATCATCTGACACCCACCGAAAGGTGAGCTGGTATGGCGATCAACATTAATCACAGTTAGCCAACCAGACTTCGTGTCATATCGAGTGACCAATCAAATGCATCGTCCTTTAACACTTGATACCGATGACCAGGTAGACCATGGAATAATATGTAAAGTGCAAGCTCTAGTGAACTCACACAACTGTTTGACATGGGGAGCCCCCCTCCCCCCTAAATCCCCGTCCTTCTGACGTGTTTTAGCCAGTGCATTGGGGAATCCCCCCCCCCAAAGCCCCATCCTCCTTACATGTTTTAGCAAGAGAATGGGGGGGGGGAGGCCCGCCCCCCATGATTTTAGTGCACTGAGGGTAGTTAACAGATAAATTGACAAATGCAGAAAGTTATCCACCCGCTGGTCAATGTTGTTTTCATCTTTGTGCGGAGAGAAATTGCATGTTTGTTAATAAAAACAATTAACTGCTTCAAAAGACAAGCTGCCCGGCAAGTGTGGAAATGAACAAGTTGTTATTTTTTGGGTTTTCGGACCAGATGGAATTTGTAAAAAAGCATGAAATATTGTCACTAAAAGAGATTATCATTTTAATAATTTGACTTTTGATTAGTTTATTTTCTATTAGCATCACTCCAACAATAAAACAAATGTAAGCTTCGGGGCCAAACGACCAACATTGACCTTTTCCGTCACGTCTTGTGGAAGTGTTTTTTCCCCTTTTATTTTGAATTTTTCTTTCCGTTGCCGCCGCCACTTGCTCCAGACGCTGCCGGTACTTCAATGCATTCCTTCGTTGAGTCTTTAGAGGGGCGTTAGGGGACGGTAGCAGTGCACGAAAAACCGGAATCAGAACAGCTATGCGTCAACCGCAAACATTTTCAGATTTTTGGACATATGGATTAGAAATGAATTTTGTTTACATTCATGTACATACACGTAACCATTAGACTCACACCTGTTGTGTGAGTTATCATGAACATTTGTTAAGATATTTAAAAAAGATTTTTTTTCTGTGTTTTTGGAACAAATTTCAAATTGATAGTCGAAAGGGCTATACTTAAGCGAAAATATATTTTGATATCAGAAGTCCATGCTGTTTCTAGTGCCGAACTTGTGATACTTTCAGCAGTCAAATTGAAGGGTTGAAATATGAAATATTTGTCAAAAGCCCTTTATCGAAGGAAATATGGATTTTTTTCTTGACCGATATCGCCCGAGGCCGGTGAATCACAATTCCAAAGGACGGAAAATCTCATATAAATGGCCTGAGAAACAGGCCCGGCTATATTTTTTTAATACGTGACTACCGCGAATATCCGACACGCCACTAAATACAGAAATGCTATGCGAGCTTGCCCGCGGATCGTGTGATGGACGTTATTACCGGGTAACATCGGTTTTTATAGACCGGTCTCATGACGTTGTTTGTCTGATGAGGTTCGGCGATTCGTGATGGTCATGTAATGCATCAAGTTACACGATTATCGCAAATCCCCGGTATACTTTCATACTAATACGGAAAAATGCCCAAAATTTTCCAGGAAACTGTGGGGTTAGTAGTTTTCGACTAAGCTGAAAATTGTATCAGGTCGTGATGGTGGTGGTGACATCAGTCTCCGAAGTTGGTCGTGCGTTGGAGAATAATTACCACCTTTGTGGGAACGGTTGAATAATTTGACTAAGCAACTTATTATCGCGTTACGATGGTTTTTCGTATAAAAGCCAATCATGTTACTATTCGAGGTTGATGCGATTATTCCACACTCCTCCTCAGGGAGACACTGTTCACTCGAGAACCTCCAATGATGGGAAAAGAATACACAATTCCTGCATAATCATGTCTTCCATCCCGTGAAATTGCGTGCGATGAAGCTCATAAATGCTCTACCTTATCATTTGATTACAGATCTGCCCAATATTGTTATAGATTTGTCCTGGTAGAGAGCAATAGTGACTTCTTTTTGGACATTTTGAATGCAAGGACCATGCATTGCTAAACTCAGTCGTGTTATCTTGACAACGAAGGGTGGTGCTACAGGTGCACGATGATATAAATAAAATGGTCAGGAGACTTCAGCTTCAGCACAATTTTCAGCACAAAATATAATTGTTGTGGCCATTTTCCTTGTTTCTCATGAGTTTAAATTTCCCGCCTTGTAAACCCTTTTTAATGAGCCCTGTCTGTTACTTGTGTGAACCCCTTTGCTCTGGTGGACCCTTTTTAGCCTCCTTTGAGATCTCCACCATCTTGCTTTCTTCTAACTCATTTTTTTCTAGTTTTACCAGTGTTCAAGTTATGATTTTCCTTAGGGTAGCTCCCCTTATCAGCACACAAATTGTTTGGTAAGCTTAAATAATATGTATAGAACCCATAGAACACTTCTTTTAATATGATTTATGTATAAACGGTCTGCAGGAAGGATTCTTGTGCCTCTCTGTGAAGCCCTAAACCCCTTTCCCGTGCCCATGTTCTCAGGCAGCCCTGTAGAGCATGTGGTCCCTTTATATGTTAATTTGCATGGGTGTTTTCCTTGGGATTTCCCTCATAATCATGCAAATCGTTGGGAATTCCCAGCTCTGGCTTTTTGCCACCTGGTTTGTTTACAAATAATAATGTACTTTAGATGTGGTGGGGGAATTTACTGTAAAAACGTATAGGAGATGTTTGGTCTTTATCTTTTCCCTGGTCTTTGGACTTTCTAGTGTTTATTTTCTGTACTTGTTGGCTAATATTTCTGTACTTGTAGGCTATTATTTCCCATGTTGATGATGTTGTACTTGTATTTACTTGTCTTTATTTGTATTTTCAGTAAATCTCTATAATCAAGGGAATTTCTACGTTTGTGTTGTTTTTTGAGCTGCCCCAATACATTTACAAACAATTTTCGAACAAGTTTATTTTGTGATCATCACCATGAGTGAAGACAGAGGTTTAGGAGCAAGACTTCGTCAACCGACTCCGAAGGGATTGGATTACAACCTGGACGTGAAGCACAAACGGCGCAAGGAGTCTTGCAGGTTTCTGAGACTTATGTCTGACAAGCTGATTCATCATTTAACATCGGAGGATGTGACGGTCGGTGTAATTCATAAGGAGTACACGGTATGGTTAACGAGTTACGAGGAGTTTCTTGGTTCCCACAGGGAATATCAGAGTTTGCTGTCTTCAGATGAGGAACGTTCTAAGGACAACGAGGCTCACTTCTTGAAGCTTGATAGTGTTTTCAGGGATTGCAAAACGGCTACGGAGACATGGCTGTTGGAACACGACAAGCCACCCTCAACACGTAGGTCAGGGAGCGTCAGGAGTCATTCCTCTTGTGGTTCGAAGAGAACGAACATAAGTTATTCTAAGATGCAGGAGGCGACTAAGAAGGCTGAACTGTTAGCCAATGTTTCTTCCCTGGAAAAGAAACGCACTTTGGAACGAAAGTGGATCGATTTACAAATCGAGGAGGAGGAACTTTTCATCAAGACTGAAATCCGATGGAGTATGCACGGTTCATAAGGTCATTCAATGCCAGGATAAACGCTTATACAGACTCCTACGAAGAGAAGATGAACTATTTGCTTCAGTATACAATGGGTGAATCACACAAGATCGTGTCAGGATATTCGAACCTGGTGACTAAGCTTGGATATCTGTATGCAGTTAAAACGTCAGTGGCGCTCAGGTGTTGCATTACTCTGAGAACTTGAAACTGTTAGTGAAGAAGCTGTTACAGTATTCGTACATGTCTTGATTGTGACTGTCTTCATACTCTACTATTCGTTTAGTTCGTTACCTTTCACATAGAGGCGCCACCGTATGGGGTCCATATATCATACTGTAATGATGGTTATTCTACATGTGTAACCTGCGTGTTAAGATGTTGATTAAACCCTATTTAGACCATATCCACAACTCCGTGGATATGGTCTATTGTTTTTACTGAGCCGATCGCCAGGACCCGAGGGATGTGGTTTTCGACACGTTTCTCCGAAACTGCCGCACGGAACGACCTGAAATTTGGTTAGGTTACGTTTCATAACCTGCTAACGAACAACGTGTACTTTATTTTTGCAGCCGTTGCTTACTTTTTTAGTTTTCGGATGATTTTTGATGAAAATCGCCGGTTCTGAACCGTTTCGGTAATAGCACTGCCTCCCGCGTTTTTACCGATTAGGCAAGTTGCTCAACGTTGATCTGTCCCGACCTGAACAGGTGGGAGGATACCCGCTACATGGAAGAGCCAACAGATATTTCGTCTACGCATTCTAGACTGGGTGAGTGTGATTTTTTCGTGATTGTAATCGCCCTCAAATTTGTGTTGAAACACTGCATCAGACAAAATTAACTCATCAGAGGTCAAGAAAAGGATCTTAAGAATATATATTCGCTGTTAGTTTGGGTGATTATAGGGAGCACGTCCATCTTTTGAGGCAAACTTGTCATCCGAAAGTTTCCAGATCCCCGCAATGGCGGATATACATTCATCCAAAAAATTACGAATTCGGGCAAGTTTCATCAAACTGTGCGCCTTAAACACCTAAGAATGTCTCAAAATCACCCAGACTCTACACATGAGATATACCTTCACTGAAAATAATTGCTAAAACCTCGCTTAACGTGTCGCGAGTGCTGAAAGCAACAGTTTTGGAGATCGTTTTCTGTACATCCTGCTCACTCCTGTAGAAATGTACAGTAAAGCACGTATACACGTGCAGTGTAAATGGACACACGAATGTACACACCTTCTGAAAATATTGTCAGCAAAGGTGATAAGTGTTTGTTCTGAATTATGACAATGAAATTCATAGACTATTAGCAGGTAGTCAGTGTCTGTTGGTCTGAATAATGAATGATAAAACTTCTGGTGAAGTTAAAATATTTCCTCGCTCTGTTTTACAGCCTGACGCAGTGACGGGGATGATCAGCATCTGTTCTGTTCTGCGACCGCATCAGTCACGGATATAGGAGCCTTGACCACGAGGAGCTGATGAGGCAAAGTCGTATAACCGTCTTAACCTTGACATCGGTGCAGTGCTGAATTTGCCGTCCGAAGACAAACCAGTATAATATTCCAGCCGTATTTCGTTCTTTTTCACTGTAATACTTTTACTTCAAAAAGACTGAATAAATAAACCTACTGTGGCAGTTAGTTTAAAAAGATATTATTGCATGTTACGTTTTTACTCTTAGTGCTGATCGGTCATACCCCTTGGGCCTGGCCGTAACCTTGCATACTGGTTGTCTCGATGCCGTATGCTATGACCATGTATATATCTACTGGACTGGTTTGTTGCACCATGTCGAAGGAATTTTATGTAGAGATCAAGACACTTCCCTCGCATCACAATCTACACCTCAAAAGAATGGTTGTAAAAATCCTTGCCATGTTGTGACCATGCATGCATCAATGGCCTGGGATGTCGCAACCTACACTTCAAAGGAATGCGAAGTCTAAATCACATTTATTTTTTGTCCCCAGGTTGTGACTTTCCTAACAGCAATTGCAGACCATATCCCTGGTGATAGTGTTTTGTCATCTTAAAAATGAGCACCAGGACAAAGCACCAAAAACCTGCCACTTCAGATCAGATCAGAAGTTACCTACGTGGTGCCAGTACCCACAAGTGCATGATTGACACCTAGATCATTTGAAGAAAAAATTGGCAGCAGAACCATGTGTGCATGGAGGGAGGTATTATAATATAAATACTGTGGAGACGCAATGTATTATTGGTCGTCCCAACATTGGGAGCTTTCATCCCCACCAGCCATATCAGATGGCCAACTGGTTTCCCTCACTCGACCAGAAAACTCATCAAAAGATACGAAAGATGTTGAGATTCAGATTACATTTGCTTGTTGTCTGCTGGATTCTGACCATCCATGCTGAGTTGTTGCAGTCCCAGAACCATCGCTAATTCTAGTATTTATGATGCACCTACTGTCACAACCTAATTCAGCTGGTTATTCAGGTTATCTGGTTATATCCTGGTGCAAAGCTAATTTCTCAACATGACAAAATACTTTCACCAGGGATATGGTCTGCAATTTGCTGTTAGGCGAATTGCCCAATACTAGTTCTTACACTAAAGTATGAGTCCATTTCATAACATGGTGGCAGCAGGAACAAAGTACCCACGGACCGAGGTAAGGTTGGTGAACGAGGACGGTAAAACAGTAAAGAAAATGACTTTTCTGCACTGACATTTCGCGCCACTTCCGCATGCTCGATCGGATGCATTAGCGGATACACGTGGACGGCAGCACGCAAGAAGCTCTACAGTAGTCAGTACACACAGCTATACACGGGAGACCATGGCAGATGGAGGTGTACCTCATATGGACTGGGGGCAACCCAACCAGGCAGAGACTTTCAAAATCTTTGGCCAACGGCCAGAACTGTATTTTACGGTGAAAGCAATCACTGACACCAAAAAGCAGATACCCATTCTCCTTCTGTCTGTGAGAGAAGAGGGGCTACGCCGGTACAATTCATGGAACCTGTCGGATGCTGACCAGAAGGATAAGACGAAGATACTGGCACGCTTCAAGGAGCAGATCGATCCAGGCGAGAACTATCGTGTGCAGAGGCTGAAATTGAGCAAACTCAAGATACAGCCAGGTGAGACAATAGATTCGTTTGTAACGATCAAGGACATCAACGCTACAGGAACGGTAGCAGGAGTAACGTCGAAGGATAAATGCAGGAAATGCGGATTAGTCCACCACGTAGGAAAGAAATGCCCAGCGCGTGATTCTGAATGTCACGAGTGCGGAAAAGTGGGCCACTGGGCCAAGCATTGTTTGTCAAAAGGAAATGATCGTGGGAGATCGAAATCCCGCGGCAGACGATCAAAGCCCACAAGATAGAATAGAACCCGTAAACGTGAAGCGCAGGAGAAGAATGTTAGTTCCTCAACCGCCGCTGAGTTCGAGGTACTCAACGAACAGTTTGAGAGCTTCCGGTTTGCAGTAATCGATACCACAGCACAACCGCGTGATGAAGCTTATGTGGAGCTTGACATCAGACTGAACACGATTCGAGGCCAACACATGCTGAGGGTGAAGGTCGACATATGGGCACAGAGGAATTCGTTGCCCACTCGCCTCTTCAGGCGGATCGCGAGTTCCCGCAGAAATGAAATGCCACTAATGCAGCGGTCAATGAGATGAGACACCTATTCACCCCTTGGAAAAAAAGTGAGGGTCAGAACTCGACACTTTCTCACAAATTGCCAAGCATCATTTCATCAGGTTCTAACTTTTCACCAAATCAATTGAGACCAGAGTTCACTATTTTTTCACCATGCCCGACATTTCATTGTTAGAGCAACATATTTTGTAAAAAAACATCGTAAACACTACAAAAATTAGTCCTGGTAACCCTGACCCTACGGCGTGCTAGCGGAGGGTCGAGGGGGATGCGTCGATTCACTATAAGGACGGAAGCCCAATGTACAGCTGATATACACTGCACTGAGCAATACTGAACGCTCTGGTATTCTGTAGGCACGAGGATTTCTGGGAATCCCCTTCTCATTTTCAAAAAGGAGTTTGTTTTTTACAATAAATATTTGGAGTAAGTACTCGAGTTTGGTCGATTTCATCATTACAGATTAAGTAAGCTAATGTTCTTTTGTCGGAATCGGTTTTGAAATTAATGTTTTATTTGAAAAACTCGATAAACCACGTGACCAGACACCGGAAGCCAACGCCCCCAAATCTAGTTCGTGACGAGAGAAATTTCGTGACATACCAGTCTCAGTAATGTGAATGAATGAGACTGGTTCGGAACGAAAAAATTACCAGCAACCTTTTGCTGCCGGCAGCCATCTTTCCTGTTCTGTGCGTAACATGTGCGTCAGCTGACGATCCGCATTTTCTTTTAATTTTTATTTCTTGTGATAAATCGCTCGACAGAAACTCGACATTCGCAAAATCCGTCTACTCCAGACATTCGTCGAATTTTCGACACCTTTCCCAATCCCATTCGCCAGAAAGTCGACGCTTGAAAATAATCAGGCACCACAGCACTCGACACGAACTCGACGTCGAGTGCGTGTCGACCGCTGACCCCGGGGCGTACAGACATCTGATTGACCGCTGCATAAGTTGTACGCTTACAACGGCACAGAGATACTTCATCATGGAACGGTTGACATAACATGCAGTTATGAAGGTTCAGAATGGGGAAAGACCTATTTCTTCATTGTCGATGTTGATGGGCTTGCGATACTAGGTCTGTCGACATGTGAAATGCTGCGCGTAGTTACGATGAACCGTTCAGTAGAATCGCAAGTGAAGCTGCCGCGCCCGCGAATAAATAACATTCAGGATCTCATGGCCGCATATTCTGAAAGATTTGATTCGATTGGCTGTATGCAAGGAGAGGTCAAACTCGAAGTTGACCCGAACATTGCGCCGCATATAGATCGTCCGAGGAAAGTTCCGATCGCACTAAAGGACAAAATCATGAAGCTGCAGGGCTACAACATGAACATCGAGTATAGGCCAGGCAAGGAATTAGTGCTAGCTGACACACTGTCACGTCTTCCGTGCCAAGCCAACTACGAAATGGAGGAATTGGACGTACGTGTTGATCTCGTGCAATTCTCAACGGAGAAAGTTGCACAAATACGCGACGCGACATCACAGGATGCGACATTGCAGAAGCTCTCCCAGGTCATTGCCGCAGGATGGCCTGAGAATGCGAAAGAACTTGACCCCTCCATCAGAGTATTTTGGAGCATGCGGGATGAATTGTCGCTGGAGAGTGGAATCGTGCTCAAAGGTACGTGTGCTGTCATACCTGCCAGTCTGCAGTCGGAGATACTGGAGAAGCTGCACTATGCCCACATGGGTATAGAGAAGACGAGATTGCTGGCCAGGAACACGGTCTACTGTTACAACGTAAACAAGGATATCGAACGTGTCGTAAAAGGGTGTGCTACATGCCAACAGCACATGCCTGCCCAACAGCCGGAGGCACTGAAACCACATGAAATTCCGAACCGAGCTTGGGACGTGGTAGGAACTGACTTGTTTCAAGCAAAAGGGAGTGATTGGCTTATAGTAACTGATTACTATAGCAAATACCTAGTAGTTCGTAAACTACCAAAGCCATGTCCAAGCATCACCGCTATCGCGTGTATTAAGCAGATATTCGCAGAGTTTGGAGTACCGAGCAGAGTCGTAGATGACAATGGTCCTCATTACGACAGCCATGTCTATCGAAACTTCGCCAAAGAGTGGGGATTTGAGATTCACACTAGTTCGCCAAGGTATCCGAAATCTAATGGTTTCATTGAGAGCCAGGTTGACATTGCGAAAAGGCTCATTACGAAAGCAGTCTAGAGTGGCAGGGACCCTGAGCTCGCATTACTCGCTCACAGGGCAACTCCTGTTGATCACAAACTTCCTAGCCCAGGTGACCTAATGCTTGGCAGGAAGCTGAGCTCGATTGTTCCGACGAAAATCGCGAATACCCTCACCGACAAGGACGCTGTGAAGGAACGTCTTCAGGAAAAGCAGTCGAACATGAAAACGTATCATGACCGCAGCGCCAAGGACTTACCGCCGTTGAAAGTAGGCGAGACTGTACGTTTCCAAATGCGGGATGAAGCACAGTGGCTCCCAGCCACTGTAGTGGACAAGGCAACAGAACCGCGTTCATACATCCTTAGGACACCCAATGGGACTCAACTGAGAAGGAATCGAGTTCACATCAGAATCATTCCAAAGCGTGTGAGTTTTGATGACACTCAACCGTGCAGCTTTCGCACGTCTGGCCTCACTGTCCACCGTCAAATCTGGAAAGAACAGGCCAGAGCAGTTGATAAAATGATTGAACAATCGAAGGTGATGCACTATAATGCTGAACTTCAGTCCTCCTCACAGGCTGAAGCCATTAACATTGTTGGCAAACTGATGTGCCGCAACGTCCCCTCTCCTCTGCCATCACACGAGTCTGATATGGAGCTTGCGGAACGTTTCAGTGAGTTCTTCATCTGTAAAGTTGAGAGGATCACACAAGCTTATCCTTTTTGTCGAAGGTACTTGAACGTGTTATTGCAGCCCGGTTGAATACGTACATGGACACTCACAACCTTCACGATGCCTTCCAATCAGCCTACAAGGCTAAGCATAGTACTGAATCGGCATTACTGAGGGTCCAGAACGATATTCGCAACATGGTTGATAAACATGGTGCAGCTGTATTAGTGTTACTAGATCTCAGTGCCGCGTTCGACACGGTCGACCACGAAGTTCTCCTCTCGCGTCTACAAAATCTCCTTGGTATCGACGGTATCCCGCTAACGTGGTTTCGTTCATATCTGGCGGGGAGGACGCAACATGTGTGTATCAGCGGAAAGAGATCAGCGCCTCAAACACTCAATTATGGCGTACCACAGGGGTCAGTATTAGGCCCCATCCTTTTCCTGGTCTACATCCTGCCACTTGGTCCCCTTATCGATGGTTTTGGCACCCCTAGGCACGGATACGCGGATGACAATCAGTTGTATGTAGCACTTCCTGTCACTCAGGCCGCTTCAAGGATCATCGACCTCGAGATCTGTCTCGTTGATATTCATGACTGGCTTACTGTTAACAAGCTCAAAGGAAATCCTTCTAAAACAGAGATCGAACTCTTTGGCTCACAGAGAGTAATCGATTCACTGAACGTTAAATCACTTATAGTCGCTGGCGTCCAGGTCACTCCGTCCAGTGGCCCTGTGCGGAACCTCGGAGTGTATTTTGATCAAACTCTTTCTATGGCATCACACATAAACTACATCGTCAAATCTGCAACTTACCACTTGCGCAATATTGGTCGCGCTCGCAAGCTCCTTACAACTGCAGCAACGAAAGAGCTAGTGCACTCACTGGTGATGTCTCGTTTGGACTACGGAAATAGTCTGTTAGCTGGGGTTAATGAGCAACTCCTGCACAAATTACAACTAGTGCAGAGCCGTGCAGCAAGAATAATTACAAGGACTCCACTACGTGAGCACATAACACCCGTTTTGAGAACTCTCCACTGGCTTCCGATACCATATCGTATCGATTTCAAGGTTTTACTCATGGTGTTCAAAGCCAAAAACAACATGGCTCCATCATATATCTCGGACATCCTGCCATCGTATGTCCCAGGGCGATCCCTGAGATCGGATAACCAAGAGTTGTTGGTGACTCCCAGGTATCGCCTTGAGACATTTGGTGGCAGAAGCTTTACAGTTTATGCCAGCAAATTATGGAACTCATTGGACACTAACACCCGCAACAGCTCCACCGTCAGCGAGTTCAAAAGAAGATTAAAAACCAAACTATTTGAACAGTGTTTTTGTTAAGCGCAGCTGAGCAATTTTTCTAATTGGATTTTGCGCTATATAAATGCTATTTGTATGTATGTATGTATGTAAGCTGTACCAGTGAACGATGCTGATCAGTGCACGGCTGGTGAGTCATACGAGGTGAAAACTGGGTTCACGGAGTTTGATCCCGTGGACACACAGTCTGTTTCTAAAGTAATCCGATCGATGAAGTCGAAGCACTGTGCCTTGGACCCGCTGCCAACATCATTGATGAAGGACTGTCTACCCACCCTAGTGACTCTGATCGCAAAGATCATAAACAGTTCACTATCTTCCGGAGTCTTCCCAGAGGAATGGAAGGAGGCGATAGTCAGTCCTCTTTTAAAGAAGGCATCCCTAGATGCTGAGGTGTTGAAGAACTTTCGCCCGGTCTCGAACCTCAGCTTCCTCTCAAAGGTTCGAGAGAAGATTGTGTCGGTTCAGCTAATGAACCACATTCACATGAACGGCCTGCAGACGCCCTATCAGTCCGCATACCGAGAGGGTCACTCGGTGGAAACAGCACTTCTAAAGGTGCACAACGATATCAACTCTGCTCTTGGATCACGGAAGTGCGTACTGCTAGTTTTGTTAGACTTAAGCGCTGCGTTCGACACGGTCAATCATGCTATTCTTCTGGCTCGTCTCAAGTCAATGGGAGTCGACGGGATGGTACTGACTTGGCTTCGCTCGTACCTGTCTGATAGGTCCCAACGTGTCCGCATTGGCAGTGAAGTGTCAAAACCTGTCAAGCTTGGTTATGGCGTCCCACAGGGATCCGTCCTTGGTCCGTTGTTGTTCACACTCTACACGAACCCACTCGCGGATATCCTGGAAACGGCTTCCGATGCGGACAGTGACAATTCATCATCTATACGCCGATGATACACAGGACTACCTGGCATTTCGCATTGTTAGTCTGTCATCTGCGATTTGTACTGTAGGGAAATGCGTGTCAGATGCTAGTGCATGGATGGTTGAAAATGGTCTGTCTTGTAATAATGACAAAACAGAGTTCATGTTTATCATGTCACAGTACATGTGTTCCCTTCCAGCAATATCGGGCATAAAGGTAGTGGACTGTATCGTCGATTCTACGGACACTGCCCGGAATCTTGGCGTTATATTTGATAAACATTTCTTCTTCAAGGCCCACGTGTCGGCCACCGTCAAGCGGGCAAATCTCGCAATTCGTAACATTGCTCGTGTCAGAAAATATCTTACAATGGACACAGCAAAGTTGTTTGCCAGTCTGCTTGTGACATCAAAGATTGACTTCTGTAACCCTCTCCTTGTCGGTTTGCCCTCTACAACTATTCTTCCACTCCAAAGAGTTCAAAACTCCGCTGCGCGACTCGTAACAAGAACCCGGAAGTCAGCGCATATTACTCCAATCCTCGAGGAACTGCACTGGCTTCCCGTCGCGCAGCGGATTCATTACAAAATCCTGGTTTTTGCGTTCGAGGCAATTCATTTTGCCCCATCCTACCTCTGTGACCTGGTCAGTGTGAAGCGTCCGTCCCGGGCGCTCCGATCATCAGTCGGTGTTCATTTGTCACAGCAAAAGTCAATCATCCCATCATATGGGGACCGGGCCTTTTCTGTGGCGGCACCGGCGATGTGGAACGAGTTGCCTTTGGGGCTGACGCTTTGCACTGACATCAACATCTTTAAATCAAATATAAAGACTCTGCTCTTTAAAAGAGCCTTCTGTAAAGCGCCTTGAGCGGGACTAGTGCCTGGATACGTGCGCTATAACAAGTTGCATTATTATTATTATTATTATTATTATTATTAACCGCAGAGAAGTCAGAGTGACACTCCAACCACTCAACCACAGAGTGTTAACCAAAACGCCGGTTTGGTTAAGAACAATGGACAGAAGGTGAACCAACCATACCAAACTCGCTCTGGTAGAAAGTCAACGCCACCTAAGCGTTGTGATGACGAGTAAATGTTGGTTGAGACAATGTGGAAGCACTTAGCAAACTCTGACTCTTATTAGTGAAAACTCTAGTATAAGAATTTGGACAATTTTCATGCTTGTGTAGAAAGCATTTTATTAGTGATTTTACAGCAGAGATTGGATTTCTGTTTCTGATGCATCTGTGTTACAAGTTGGTAATTTTAAATTTTGGTTTTAAAATTGGTGTTACAGTTAACGTATTATTGGACTGACATCTACAGGATTATTATAGAGCACCTGTTGTGTAATTAAATATGCTGCTCATTTTCTGGATAAGGGGGATGTTACAGTATTCGTACATGTCTTGATTGTGACTGTCTTCATACTCTACTATTCGTTTAGTTCGTTACCTTTCACATAGAGGCGCCACTGTATGGCGGTCCATATATCATGCTGGAATGATGATTGTTCTACATATGTAACCTGCGTGTTAAGATGTTGAATAGTCCATTTTATAACAGAAGCTACCTGTCCATCTCCATGACAGGTGGCGCAACATTGTGTTGGATGTCAAGGGAAAGGGCCAAGCTGTGAGGTTCAGTCATCTTGTAGCTTTCGTTAGGAGAGAGGCTAGGAAAGCCACTGATCCCACTTACGGTAGGGATGTGTTTTCATCTCTTGGCACTTCGCAGGCTAGTCAAGGTAAACTGCTGGAAGAGCGTCATCGGGGAAGCAGGAGCACGCTAGTAAAGCTTTTGCTACAAATGCAGTCGAGAACAAGAAGCCTGCTTGTCATACGTCACAACCTAGTTCCAGAGGGAGTGGTTCAAGTCAGAGGAGTGGGGATAGTTCAACTGTGACCAATGCAAGACCAGCCTTTTCCAGACCATGTATGTTTTGCAATGGTACTAAGCATGCCATGGATGGATGTTGTGAGATGGTATTTAAAACTGAACTTGTACGATCGCTATGCTTTCCTCAGATCGAAAGGGCTTTGCTATGGTTGTCTTGAGCTGGGACATCAGAGAGACAGTTGTAAACAGAAACTTACTTGCTCGCATTGCAACAGACCGCACCCATCTGTGTTACACTTGGAGCCTCGATCTAATCCTGTCAGTTGCTCTAGTGTCACGTTAGCCACAGCATCAAGTCGAGATATGGGGGCCGGAGACAGCCGTCGTTCAGCCATTGCTATTGTTCCCGTCAAAGTTAGGATGAGGGGTGGTAACAAGTGTGTAGAGACATATGCGTTTCTGGACTCAAGAAGCACTGCAAGCTTCTGTACAATGGAACTCATGAAATCCTTAAGTGTCAAGGGGAGGAAGACGAAGATAAACATTCGAACGATGGGGCATGAAATGCTTCAGAACAGTTAAGTAATCTCAGATTTGGAGGTCGTTAGCTTCAATGAAAACATTGTGACGGTGCTGCCGCCGGTCTTTACGCAGTTGAAGCTACCAGTTGACAGCGATGCTGTTGTCACCTCAGAGGACATTCAGAAATTGTCTTATTTGAAAGACATTCCTTTGCATACCATAGGCAGTGATGTAGAACTCTTGATTGGTGTTAACGTTCCCATGATGCTGTAGCCCCTGGAGGTTGTTCCTAGTCAGGATAACGGTTCATTCGCTGTGAGGACAGCTTTTGGTTGGGTAATCAATGGCCCTCTGGCAGCATCTGATGACAGAGAAGAAGCACGTGTGTCAGCTGTTGTTAAAAGAACCGAAGTGAGAACCATCGCAAGTTTGGAGGATCAAATCCGTGATCATGTCGACCGCGACTTCAGTGAACGCGTCATAGATGACGAGATTGAGCCGTCTCAGAATGGTAAGCTGTTTCTAGAACGTGTGTCTCAATCTGTCACATTCGTTGATGGTCACTATATCATCGGTGTCCCATTCAAGGACATGAACACTAAGTTGCCCAATAATCGTCCTCGGGCCGTACAGCGTATGGAATCTTTGAAACGAAAGTTCAGGAGGACAGTGACTTCCATGACAAGTATAAGACATTCATGGACAAGATTTTGAGCAATGATTACGCCAGGGTTGCACCCTGTCAACCCCCAACTGGCAAAGTGTGGTACCTGCCACACCATAGAGTTTTTCACCCCAAGAAGCAGAAACTAAGAGTAGTATTTGACTGTTCAGCGCGCTACGGTGGCACATCCTTGAACGATCACCTGTTGCAAGGTCCTAATCGAACCAACTCACTGCCAGGGACTTTACTCAGATTTCGAGAGGAGGAGATTGCTATGATGGCCGACATGGAATCGATGTTTTATAGAGTACGAGTACCTGATGAGGACGCCATCTACTTACGGTTTTTATGGTGGGAAGATGGTGATCCGAGCAAATCAATGGTTGAACATCAGATGATGGTTTATATATTCGGCGCAGCTTCCTCGCCAAGCTGTGCAAACTACGCATTGCGAAGAACTGCTGAGGACAATAGAGGCGAATTTCCTGAGGCTGCCAAAGTCGTAGAGCGAAACTTCTATGTCGACGATTGCTTGAAGAGCAAGGTTCCTATAGCTGAGGCCATAACATTAGCAGAGGATTTTCACAAGCTCTGCTGGAAAGGAGGTTTCAACCTGACTACATTCATTTCAAATAATCGGGAGTTCATGGCTTCAATTCCTGTTGAGTACTGGGCCAAGGAGGTGAAGGACTTAGACCTGTAGAAGAGCAGCCTACCGATGGAGCGTGCACTAGGAGTGCAATGGTGCGTTCAAAATGACACTTTCAATTTCAAAATTGAGCCGAGGGATAGACCGCCTACGCGTCGTGGGATCCTTTCCACCGTCTACTCGATTTACGATCACCTGGGGTTCCTTTCTCCAGTCATTTTGAAAGCCAAGTGCCTGCTGCAAGGCTATGTCGACTAAAGCTCAGCTGGGATGAAGTCATTCCGGAGCCGCACCTCGGCCAGTGGAGTGCTTGGTTGGAGGACGTTACCAAGCTGGCCGACTTCAGCATCAGGTGCTGTGTAAAACCTGAAGGTTTTGGTGAACTTGCATCGGCTGAATGCCATCACTTCAGCGATGCTTCGGAGTCGGGTTATGGTGTCGCTACGTGTCTTCGTCTGATCAACACCGAGGGACGTGTTCACTGTGGTCTCGTACAAGCAAAATCCCGTGTCACACCACTCAAGCAAGTTACAATAGTGAGATTAGAGCTCACTGCTGCCACAGTTGCCGTAAAGATTGACACCATGCTTAGGAAAGAGTTTGAGATTCCGCTCCAGAAATCTCACTTCTGGACTGATAGCATGTCGGTTATCAAGTACATCGGAAATGAAACGTCAGGATTCCATACCTTCGTCGCAAACAGGCTCCAAGTCATTCATGAGGGATCAGATGTGAAGCAGTGGAGATACATCAGTTCAGCTCTGAATCCTGCAGATGAGGCTTCGAGAGGTCAAGGTGCCGATGCTTTCCTACAGAACAGGCGCTGGTTAAACGGTCCTGACTTTCTCTGGGAGTCGCCGGAGTCATGGCCTATTGCACCCCCGATGTCGTCCACCTTGAGTAAGGAGGACCACGAGGCGAAGAGGAGTGTTGTTGCTGCCAGTAATGTTCAGTCAGCAACCCCACCTAGCGACAGTGTTGACAAGTTAATCAGTTTCCACTCCTCATGGTACACATTGAAACGAGCCGTAACTTGGATCCTTAGAGTCGAGGAGATGCTGACTCCACAGAGTCAGGAGTAGGAATGATGGTCATCAGTGTAAACCAATCGACTACTTGAGACCCCTCACTGTTCAGGACCTGAAGGACTCTGAGTGTGCTATACTCAGGTTTTCTCAGCAGGCAGCATTCGCTGAGGAAATGAAGTCACTTGCAAGTGGGAGAGCTTGTGTTAAGCAGTCTAGTTCGTTACGAAAACTAGACCCGGTCTTGGATAACGGATTACTACACGTTGGAGGTCGCTTGAGAAGGTCTGCTTTGCCTGTTTAGAGAAAACGCCCTGTTATTCTTCCAAAAACAGTCATGTCAGTAGGCTTATCTTGCGCCAGATTCATGCAGAGGTTATGCATGAGAAACGAAACCACATGCTCTCTAGACTCAGTGAGAAGTACTGGTTGATCCATGCCCAGTCTGCAATTCGTAAGATCATCGCCAAGTGTGTTGAATGCAGGAAACGTGAAGCGAAAGATGGAGAGCAGAAAATGAGCGACTTGCCACAAGAAAGACTTACCGTTGATGAACCGCCGTTCACATCAGTTGGATGTGATTTCTTCGGACCCTTCGAAGTTAAAAGGGGTCGTGCCATTGTAAAGCGATATGGTGTTCTTTTTACTTGCATGACCATCAGGGTGGTACATCTGGAGATTGCGGATTCTTTGGATACGGACTCGTGTATCAATACAATGCGCAGGTTTATCGCTCGTAGAGGTCAGGTGAAGCGGATGCGTTCTTACAATGGGACAAATTTGACGAGTGGTGAACGTGAACTGAGAGGTGCAATCAAAGCTTGGAACAAAGCCAAAATTCAGGAGTTTTTGCTCCGACAGAATATTGTGTGCGTCTTTAACCCCCAACTGGGATCTCATCACGGCGGAGTATTTGAGAGACAGATCCGTACTGTGAGGAAGTGTTTGAACAGTGTTCTCAATGACCAGCGCGTGGTGAATGAGGAAAGTCTGAGAACTCTGATGTGTGAAGTTGAGGCTATCGTCAATGATAGGCCTATCACTAGGATTTCGGACCAATGCAATGATCTTGAGGCATTGACGCCTAATATGCTGTTAACCATGAAGGTTAAACCGAGGCTTCCTCCAGGACTGTTTAGTGCGGATGATAACTACGGTCGACGTAGGTGGAGACAGGAACAGTACATGTCGGACCTGTTCTGGAGAAGGTGTTCAAGAGGGTATCTGACCCTGCTGCAGGAAAGCCAAAAGTGGACATCTGCGCGCCGCAACCTATAAGTTGGGGATATTGTTTTGTTAGTGGATGATAGACTCCCATGTAATTCATGGCCACTTGGCCGGGTGATGGAGACAATGCCGGATAGGCAAGGATATGTACGCAGTGTTAGGGTCAAGACTCAGACTAACGTCTTGATTCGTCCGATCTCGAAGCTTATCATACTCTTCGAAATGGACTAAGTTGTGCTTTGTGATCTTCGTGAGGAACCGGTGTAATTTGCTCTGGTGGACCCTTTTTAGCCTCCTTTTGAGATCTCCACAATTTTGCTTTATTCTAACTCATTTTTTCTAGTTTTACCAGTTTTCAAATTATGATTTTCCTTAGGGTAGCTCCCCTTATCAGCACACAAATCGTTTGGTAAGCTTAAATAATATGTATAGAACCCTTCTTTTAATATGATTTATGCATAAACGGTCTGCAGGAAGGATTCTTGTGCCTCTCTGTGCAGCCCTAAATCCCTTTCAAGTGCCCATGTTCTCAGGCAGCCCTGGAGAGCATGTGGTCCCTTTAAATGTTAATTTACATGGGGGTTTTCCTTGGGATTTCCCTCATTGTCATGCAAATCGTTGGGAATTCCCATCTCTGGCTTTTTGCCACCTGGTTTTTTTACAAACAATAATGTACTTTAGATGTGGTGGGGGAATTTACTGTAAAAACGTATAGGAGATGTTTGGTCTTTATCTTTTCCCTGGTCTTTGATCTTTCTAGTGTTTATTTTCTGTACTTGTTGGCTATTATTTCACATGTTGATGTTGTACTTGTATTTACTTGTATTTACTTGTCTTTATTTGTATTTTCAGTAAATCTCTATAATCAAGGGAATTTCTACGTTTGTGTTGTTTTTTTCAAGAAAATGTGGTCACACTGGTTAGTTAAGAACTCTTATTTGAAAGGGCCATATCAATGCGCGAGTGACGATTTGACGGATTCGATATGTTGTATGTAACTCCGGGATGGGTTAGACCTGCAAGGATAGGGAGAAAGTGAGTGAAAGTTGACAACGGAAATTTGGACCGATCTGAAGTTTATTTCCTCAAAAATGGCTAGCCTCCCCAAAAGGAGGGAAGACAACAAATAACAAATGACGTACAGGTACAACATAAGAAGAGCTCCCTTGAACAGTTATACATGTATAGAATTAACCTTAACCTGTGGTACCAGTACATGCACTATAACTTATGTTTTGATCTGAGTAAAAGTCTTTCACCTTACCTGCAAGGATAGGGAGAAAGTGAGTGAAAGTTGACAACGGAAATTTGGACCGATCTGAAGTTTATTTCCTCAAAAATGGCTAGCCTCGATTTCAGGTGACGCTATCCCAAGATACTATGGGGCACAACCATGCGCTCCCCTGACAACCGCCTACACCATGTCCCAAAATAAACGTTGCTCCTACAATTAGTAAAATTTTAACGACCCCTGTTTTTCCCTCGGTGCCGACTGTCACACTCTCCCCCCCTTAGAAAATGTCGTCCCTGACATAACTTATTCTAAGAGTATAAACTGATGAACTGGACCCGCAATCCAACCTTACCGGTTACTAAAGAGGCTGTCCCCCGATTACTTTAAGACGAACTGTATAAGTGGCCACCATATACTTATCGACTCATCGGACCCCTCGAATGTACAACACATCCTGTCCTGGATCGCCCAATCATCCTGTCACCATTACACTTGGTCAACACCAGCTTCCCTGCAGGATTAGATGGTTGCCTGAAAACAAAGAATTTAAATGTTACAACTTTTGACACAAATTTATAGTCTTAATCGAATAATAATGAATGAACATAGAACATATTTACAAGTTGGCACTTGCCCAAAGTTGTGTTCAACAAATCTTGTTAGCAACTTATGCTTCACTTGGGGCAATCGGGTTGAAGTGAAACCCATCACAAATAGCCATGTTGATTACACAGCAGTCTCAAATCGCATCCCGCAGGGCCAACCACCCGACTGTGGCTCAGAGGTGATGTTGTTTTGACCAATGCCCCAAGACAGATAACCAGGATGGTACATCCCACCAGGTTCCACTCCTACTTTCCAAAGTTTGGACTGATATGAGGGCTGGCCTAGTGCATCATAAGTAAGTGCGAGCGGTTTTGTCCTCTGCCGCAAGGGTCTATTTGGTTGTGTGTCCCCTGATGAACTCTCCTGGGATGCCGACTCTGCTCTTTCTTCGTCTGACGGTGATGAACTGGGGGTGTCGCCCTCTGGGGTCTGATCTGCATTTGTGCCAACATCCTCCCCTGTCAGGCCTCCACTGTCATAAGCTTCAACCTCGGACTGTGATACTGGTTCCGCCTCAATAATCGGTAGATAATAGTCTCCTGAGGTTTCGCTACCACTGCCAGTATCAGGGGGTACTGTCTGCTCTGACTGTGACTTCCTTCTGTCCCGTGCTGCCCTTGTACGTAACCGTTTCCTTGGCACCTCCTCAACTCAGCCTTCAACGGGGAGCTCACTACATTGAAGCAGTAGGTTTCTGTGAAGTACCCTCTTTCGCCCTTTCCCATCTTCGGACCTCACTTCATAGACTGGGGCATCGGGGGCTAGTCTCCTAAGGACGACATGTATCTTGTCCTCCCAATAGGACCTCAACTTGCCCGGTCCCCCGCGTGGTGTCAAGTTGCGCACAAGCACTCGGTCACCTTCCTTCAACTCAGTGCTCCTCAATGACTTCTTATCATGGATCCGCTTGTTCTTTTGTGCAGCTTTTCTTGATTTTTCCTCAGCTTGAGCATAGGCTTCCTTTAATCCTTCTAACCACTTATCGCCAGGCCCTCTCCCTTGAGTTTCTAGTCCGAAGATCAAGTCAACGGGCAGCCTTGGATTGTAACCAAATAGCAGGCGAAAAGGTGAGACCCCTGTGCTCTCATGCCTTGTACAGTTGTACGCGTGGACCAGTCGATTGAGGTGGTTCTTCCAGTCGGCTTTCTGACTATTCTCCAAGGTACGCAGCATTCCCAGGAGGGTTCTGTTCAAGCGCTCACATTTCCCATTGCCTTCTGGATGATATGGTGTGGTCCTGGAGTGGAGTATCCCACACTTCTGCTGTAGTTGACGGAAGAGTGCGTTCTCAAATTCCCCCCCTTGGTCGTGGTGTAATCTGCTGGGAAAGCCGAACCTAGGGATAAAATCGTTGAAAATTATATTTGCCGCAGTTTTACCAGCTTTATTGCGTGTCGCATAAGCCTGGGCAAACCTAGTGAAATGGTCAACAATTAAAAGTATGTACTCATAACCACCCTTGGCCTTCTCGAGATGTAGGAAGTCAATGGAGATTAATTCAAATGGGCAAGTGGTATGAATGGGCTTAAGCGGGCTACGGGGAAGGCTGTTTGGTTTCTTATCCTTGATACAAACACACCTTTTTGTGACATAAGTAGTGATATCCTTACTCATGCCTGGCCAGTGAAAGCGATCACGGGCAAGCGATATTACCCTTTCTGCGCCGGGATGCCCTATTCTCTCGTGAAGCTCCTGGTAAACCAATGAATGATACTTGGCGGGCATACAGAGTTGATTGACCACATTCCCATCTGGTAAATGACACAACCGGCGGAGGATCCCATCTTCGGACACCTTGAGTCTGTCCCAGTCTCGTAACCAAGCCTTCACCATCTGAGATTCTCTGGACAACTGCTGTCGTGTTGGCCTCTGCTTCCCTTTACACCAACCCATCACTTTCGCCAGATCAGCGTCTTCCATCTGGGCCTGTTGAATCTGTCTATCGCTGAACGTCTCAATGCCTTCAATCTCTGCCTAATTCTCTCTATCGGTCTCGGCTAGACAATTTACCCAACCCGTGTCGGTGTCTGCCTCACTTTCCGGCTTGCCATGCGATCCCAACACTGCCAGTAGTTGATCTCGGTCCGTGGTCGCTGTACACTTCTTCAAATAGCCATTCACATCCAATGGTAATCTTGACAGTGCATCGGCTGCTGTGTTCGTTACACCTGGATTATAATGAATGTTAGATATATTATAATCGGACAGTTCCGCGACCCATCTGTGACCTGTGGCGTTAAGCTTTGCTGTTGTGAGTACATATGTGAGGGGATTATTGTCCGTATAAATGTCAACAGAGGGTGCATAATACAAGTAATCCCGGAATTTCTCCGTCACCGCCCACTTGAGCGCCAGAAACTCTAACTTCCCACTGTGCAGATGACAGTTTTTCTCAGCTGGCGTGAGAGTGCGAGAACCATACGCTATCACGGCCATCTTACCATTTTCTTGCTTTTGGTATAAAATCGCCCCCAGACCCTCTTGTGTCGCATCAGTCTGCAGCACAAACGGAGCATTGAAATCCGGGAATTCCATGACCTTGGGGCTAGTGAGGATATCAATCAACCCTTCAAGAATAACTTTGTGCTCTCCTGTCCATGTGACCTCTTGTCTGGATGATGCCTGACCTTGCTTATTACGCTTGTTACCTTTCTGTCTGGATCTCGACTTTGGTACCAGTTCCTCTCGGGCTCTCAGTAGGTCGTACAAGGGCTTGGCTTTCCGACTGAAATCAGGAATATACTTACGGAAATAGCCCAGGAGGCCAAGCAACTTGCGAACATCCCCTACAGTCTTTGGTTCCCTGTCCTTCAACGCTGCTACCGCCTCTAAGTCTGCCTGATCAACTCGACTGCCAGCCTCTGAAATTAACTGCCCTAAAAACCTCACCTCCTTCCGGAAAATGAAACATTTCCGGGGTTTTAGTTTGATCCCCTTCTTCCGTAATGTTTGAAGCACCGCCCGGACGTCCTCTAAATGCTTCTCAAAACTGCCACTGAAAACTAAAACATCATCTAAGTATGGTACACAATTCTTGTCGCGAAGGTCCCATAAAGTCTCCTCCATGAAGGCCTGGTAAGCTCCAGGGGCTCCAGACAAGCCAAAAGGAATACGGATCCACTCCCACAGGCCCCAAGGACTGATAAATGCTGTACACGGCCGACACTCAGGTTTAACGAACCCCTGATGGTACGCTTTACCTTGATCTAGCGTTGAAAACCAACAGTTGCCTTTTAAATTGTCAAGTGCGTTCTGAATCCGGGGAATGGGCCTTTGGCTCCTTTTTGACTTCTGATTAACCGCACGGTAGTCAATGCAAAGACGTAAACTTAAATCTCGTTTCCGGACACAGACCATGGGGCTAGAGTACGGGGACGTGGACTTCTGAATCCACCCCTTATTGATGAGATCGATCAGGTAATCTTTTACCTCATTATACAATGGTGGGGGTACTGCATTGTACGTTTTTCGGACTGGTTCCTTGTCCAAAAGTTTGATGTCCAACTCGAGATCTGGTACGCACCCGATATCGTTGTCATCTCTTGAAAAGGCCTCACACTCTTCGCGTAACATCTGCCGTACGAGCCCAACCTGATCAGGCGTTAAGACAGCTTCATCTAATTCTAATTGCGGATCCCAGGCTGTCCCTTGGTCACTGGCCGACACAGGGTTTTTGGTCTGATCCACCTGGTTCACACAGGCTTGGTCCTTGTAGGTTTCAGGTGGTCTCATGGCCACCACCGACTGTACTGAATGTAATTCACCAATGATTGTACCACGGTTTAATACGACTGTTAGCCCAGAGCTGTTCTTAACCGGAATATTCAAAGAGCACAATTTACCCTTACTGAGCCGCACCAAGGATTCAGGCATTTCAAGACTGCCATTTTCAGCCATAGTAACAGAGGGAGAAAAGATGCCCAACTCACCCCCACTGGCTGCACCAGGACGGATGAAACATTTCAACGTCTTGCACTCCCCTGGAGCCACGGTCACAGGCTGACGACCAGTTTTCACTAGACCAATGTCCTCTTCCCGTCTTTGCCGCACCACCCGAGCCACCGAGTCCACTGTCTGTTGCTTCTGGCCTGGAAAAACAGAACTCAGAGAACATGCATCGGGATGGTTATTAACGAGATGGGCAATAACATTATAGCCTAATATCGGGTTCTCTAGCTTGGCGTTAGTCACCACAAATGGAACATCTATCAGTTGACCACCAAACTCAGTGTGAAATGTCACATACCCCTGAATCCCTAAAAGACCCCCACTGGCCGATCGAAGAGACAGATCCCTATGAAACAACTCCTCAATTGGTTTCACATTTTTTTGTGGAAAATTACTTTTTAACCAGTCAGTGTTAACTAATGAACACTGTGCACCTGTGTCCCAGAGAAATGGCTGAGCCTTATTGTCTATTTTAGCTCGAATATTACATTGTTCACCCACTAATTTAACCAGTTCAGATTTTGCCCTTGGAGTCAGTCCATGCACAGTTCCACGGAGTGAGTCTTTTCCCAGTTCCCGTCTCCTATTCTTCTCCGCTTGAATCACCTTACAAAGGTTCCTATGCACCGCCCAATGCCCTCTCTGACAGGACTTGGAACAATAAGTCACCGAGTGACATCCCGTACACACACCCACATTTTTTTGTAAACCACAACCACAATGATAGCAAACAGGAGTAGGGGACTTTTCTGACACACAGGCCACTGACACCCCCCTGTCAGTAACCTCTACTCGTTTCCCTGCGACTTCGATTTTGTACAATAAGCCCTGTAGTGATCGCCACTTCCACACAGGTAACAATGGAAACACCGCTGCACCTCATTGTCCACACATGCCTGACATCGATTCCGTCTCCTTTTGGTAGTGCTGTGTGGGTCACGCGGTTTCTGCTGGTCGCTGTTCGTGCTGTCCCGCTCCTTCATCGACGTGCGCAGCTCGTTCACTTCCAATCGTAGTGCTTGGATTTCCGCTAGCACATTACTAGCCCCTGCCTCATCCTGAACCATTGAAATCTTAACTTTGGTGGGGCCACCGATCTTAACTTTACGTTCCTCAAGTTCCTTTGTTGCCTGACTCAATCCTGCAACTAGTTCCTCGTCATCCTTGTAGCTTTTGAGCAGTACCTGCATCTCACTTCTAAGTAGGTCATCACGCAGACCAGTCTTCACTGCATGTCGGAACTGTTCTTCAACTAGGGTTTGATCGTAACTGAATTTAGATTCCTTTGATGCAAAAGTGATTTTCTGGCGGATCTCCAATGCACGGTAAAGGAAGTCCTGCGCCCCCTCTGTTTGGCCCTGAGTTAGGTTACACAGTTCTTGATACAATTCAGTGCTGTTCTTTTCGTGATAGAAGGTTCGTACAATCTTCTGCACCACTTCCAATGTCAGGTCTGTTCGGCCTTCCAAGTAGCCCCTTAACTTCGTACTGGGCTGAATGGCCCTTACCACTGCATTCACAATCTCCAAATCGCTGTGCCCCCTAGCCTTTGCTGCCTCCATCTGATGTAGAAAACTCATGTACGACATGGTTTTCTCACGATCCGCGTCACCGATTTGTCCCACTAACTTCAAGTCTTTCCGCCAGGTGCCGCCCACAGGGGTAGTAGTACCCGTCGCTACTGGAACAGGTTCCGCTTTGACGCAAGAAGCAATTACTTTATTCACACTAGCTTGTAGTCGGTTCAACACCGTTTCCCCACCATCCGCGTCACCTCCACATCTCGTCATCACGGCTTCGAGGTCGCTAAGAAGTTCCTCACGCGTTTTCTCGGCCGTTGTCATGCCACCAGCGGTGGCCATCGCTGTTAGTTCATTATGACTGGCCGCATACAAGCTGGTACGTATGTTGGTCAACAACAGCAGCCTCGCACCCTTCTCCATGATTCCCTCGTTGACACTCCCTGGTTATTATCAGATGTTGTTCACTTGCTGTTGGCTAATTCCCGGCTGAGCCCCCAAAATGTAACCCCGGGATGGGTTAGACCTGCAAGGATAGGGAGAAAGTGAGTGAAAGTTGACAACGGAAATTTGGACCGATCTGAAGTTTATTCTACTTACTAATCCCTTCCAGGGAGCTCAAAACGGGGCTCAAAAAAAGAACCATGAACATATCAAATAAGGTTTCTCAACACCAAAACATCAGGGGTTTTCCCCAGATATGCAAATATGGGACGTGCCCATGCGTTCCTGCCACCTATCAGTAGAGTTACGAACTAACCCGACGAAGCCTCTGCATGAATTCTACTCAAATTCTGCCACCATTTTACCAGCTGTACACACACGTGTCATTCATTGACTCAGGCTTAACCTTCTATCACTGACCGCAGCCAAAATACCTGGCTTAAACCATGCAGAGCCTCGTAAATGGACTTTGATTCTGTCCTGCCGCCACGGCGGGAAACGGCCCCGCAGCCAAACTGACGTCTCTACGACCGGCCGGTTCCAAGTCTAAAATAACTCTACCCGAACTGATTTCAGTCCACTTTTGTGGTACCAGTACATGCACTATAACTTATGTTTTGATCTGAGTAAAAATCTTTCATCTTACCTGCAAGGATAGGGAGAAAGTGAGTGAAAGTTGACAACGGAAATTTGGACCGATCTGAAGTTTATTTCCTCAAAAATGGCTAGCCTCGATTTCAGGTGACGCTATCCCAAGATACTATGGGGCACAACCACGCGCTCCCCTGACAACCGCCTACACCATGTCCCAAAATAAACGTTGCTCCTACAATTAGTAAAATTTTAACGACCCCTGTTTTTCCCTCGGTGCCGACTGTCACATGTACAGCAGTCACTTTTCACAGGAATTTGATAATGGAATGTTGTAAAATTTTATTATGATATTGGTTAAGGCAGAGTCTTTCAAATAAAGAGTCAGGTCACGGCAAGTTTCCTTTGATCCCACAGCTCTCTCGGGCAATCAACTGGAAGCCATGATGAAGCCCTTTTTAATTCAACTACAAACTGAGCTGAGGTGCAAAACTATGATGGAACGACCAAAATTTAACGAAAAATATTTACTCTGCGCATGAGGTACACATTATGACTTCTCTGGTTACAAATACATACAATAATACCTTATACTGATGAGAATGATCTAATAATTTAGGCAGATTTGTTGATTAGCTGCTAATTGCCAAAAATAACAATAATCAAACCACAATTAAGCTGCATGCACTCTCATCTGTTTGCAATTTCTTATAAAAATCCATTATCACGTTGTAATCATGTTTTTTTACCGCGAACGCGAAATTAAACCTGCTATAGAACTAGTTGTAGTCAGTCAAAATTGATAAGATATGAATATCCCATTAGATGGCAACAAATGGAACCATGTTATATCCTTAGATGGTCCATTATGCACCGACGACACTTACTTAACTGCTAACCACAAAAATATGTGAAGATGTTGAGTAGAAAAATGCTTTTCGAAAATTATTCTCAAATCAGTGCCATCACCTCTTCTCAAAACTGTCGAAATGCAAAATGCGAAACAAATCGCTTTTCATAAATTATAAATGTTATCTTTGACATTATATCTAAATAGTTTTATAGAGATCAGTGACTTTGAAGCAGGCGCTTGCTTCAAAACGGGGTGTTTGTAACGGTCATGTTCAGCTGATCGAAGAATTGTTCAAAGTCCAGTTGGGTGTACCACGTTACCCGAGAGAGCTCTGTCCCAACGCGCGTCTCTCGGCACAGTCGGTGGCTTTGATGTTGAAACCATTATGTTCCCTAGTTGCCTGACTCTTTATCTGAAAGACTGGTGAATGGATCTTCTTAACGCATATAAAATTTGGTGAGGATTAATTGGCTCTAGGGGTACTTTTTTACCAAAACTTATGAACAGCAATCTATATCATAATACTATAAGGCGACTCGATAAAGTGCCATTTGGGAGTAGTGTTTCGTCTCGAAATTTTGCACGTTTGCAGGTGATATGTTATCCTGATGCAACGTTATGTTTATTTTCGGAAATTTACTTCAGCGGAGCAGTAATGAGGGATTTTTAATCGGACACTGTCAATTCTCCTTACCACTCACAGAAGCCAAGTCATTGCTGTTTTGTTATGCAGGGGCTTAATCAATTACCTGCACTCCCTGTGGGGTGGCTAACATTGCCTGTTGAACAGCTGGCTGTAGGGGGATGATTGGAACAGCCTGTACCTGTTGACCTGCTTAACTAAGGTTAATGTTATTTTCAATCCACGATTGCAGACCTGATCTTCGAGATTTCGCGGGGAAAGAAATTGCAAACAAACGTATGTGTGCAGTTCAAATGTAAACAAAAATGTATTTTTGGTACTTTTGGTTGCTGGACTTGGGTTTTCCCGCAGTAAGGAGCTGGGGTCAAATTGGTGGTCTATTGTTTATGGGTGCTGTGTTAGCCAGAGCTAGCCCTTGATTATGAAGGGATTTTCAAATGAAGGTTACCATGGTCTTTTTATGTGCTCACCACAGCTTTCAATACTTGATGTATCTGAAGAGGCACTCTGAACTTGGCATGGCGTTATCAAGGAGCTGCTCACGGTGCTGAACTTCTAGCTTGCCTGTCGAGTAAGTGCCTTGCCCGAGACCTTGCTACATGTAGGAGGAGCACGCATTTTAAAGTTATAGTAGTGATGCAATTGGTTCAAGCCATTTGGAGGCCGACATGTGAAGGCCTATCTGGGTACTCCTTCTTCTCCGTATAAAAAGGCGCATATTGCTGACTAAGGAACGAGGCATTGCCTCATCATCTCTATCGGACCAACTGATATACTTTTATATGCACGCATACAGCACGCCACAGCTTGGTCCGAGTTTGTGGACAAATGGTTGGTTTAATTTGTCTCTTCGATATGGCTCCTTTGATATTGCATTAGATTTTCATTGCAATTCAATCTATTCAACGTCAGTATAGCCCATTTGAACCTGCCTGCGCCACGGGTACAATGCTATATACATGTAATGTACACAGTGTTTTGTACGGGGCTGCATTTCTGAGGACAATTTCATACATTTAACGTAATTCGGCAATCTTGACACTAGAGGTGCTGATTTCGTTCCTTACAACGCCTCTGAGACAATACCACCAATGAATATTCATAGGTTGGAGGGTCCAGGCCTATCAATTAGACGAGTGCATGTTTTTAACTCTCAAGTACATATTTGGAGAGGTATTGAAAAAATATTTGTTGTGGCAAGTCTACAGATATAAAGAAATTTTTCGATGAAAAAATTAATTTCGAATTTTGCTAATTTGGGGCGTGTTTTAAGATTTTTCTGCCAGTTGGCTGAAAAGAGTGGAAATGTCAATGTCTGTCCAATTTGTCGATTATCAAAAAATTTCCGTGGTAAACTACCAGTTTACTTTTCACCATTTACTTGCCCGACTGTCCGGAATATCATTTTAAAATTTCAGATTCACAACCCCAGGCAGTATTTGATGCGTCGCGGTCAAACATTGACAATTGAACTGCTAAAAGGCTTAAAAAATCAATGATGGTCTTGCCTCCTCTAGAACTAGTAACTTGCCACCATCTTGAAAAGCAGTACCACGGATATAGAAAAGGAAGGAATCTTTCTTAACATAATGAGGCTACGCACCACCACAAAGCCCGCGAAAATGATTGCTACATTACGCTGCGTTTATAGTTCTATACAATCATCTTAAAACCCACCAGTTAGTGTCAGATTTTATTCATAAAGATTATATTTTCTTAGTTATTAATAAAATAAAACGTTTTATGAGAGAAAGTGGCACCTATTCGGCCTGAATAAGATTTACAGTCCGAACTGTTGATGCAGTGGATGACGTAGAATTATCAAAACCCTGAATCTCAGTAGGCCGATATCCAAGATGGCGGCAATTGATCCATTCCAGTGTCCGAAATTTTTTTATTTCGGCACTGGGGTGAGTTTAGTAATTCGAAATAACACAATAAATGTAGTGTTCATTTTAGTGTTTGCCATGTGTACGTAAAGTTACTGATGGAGGACACTACCATGACTACTGGAGGCCACTTTAGCGTGTTTTTTCTTCCATCCGACTACTGTACTCACCACAATATATGGTTTCCCTTT
This sequence comes from Lineus longissimus, assembly GCF_910592395.1. Taxonomy (NCBI): domain Eukaryota; kingdom Metazoa; phylum Nemertea; class Pilidiophora; order Heteronemertea; family Lineidae; genus Lineus; species Lineus longissimus. The sequence goes on along the minus strand of NC_088317.1, from coordinate 12,226,468 downwards.
GTTTAGTGTCTAACAATAGAACCTGATCCATGACGCATAACCCTCCACGTGCTTCCAAATACTAAACGCTTGCAAATTAGATCCAACTAACTCCCCCAAACAACTTCCAACTAGAGTAAACGGTTGACACCCTGCCGGATAGAGAAGACGGTTGCCCCCCCCCCCCCCCTGCCTTTCAGGTGTATGGATCAACCATGTTAAAACAAGTAATATATCCCTATAGGGCACACTTCAAACCTATTTTTCCCATTTGAGACAATGGTTTTTGTCCAGCTTCAATCACTAGCTCTTCTCGAGTCAGTTACCTTGTGGTTAGCGTGCAGCATTTAATCATCCCCGCCTTTTTGATATCTTAAAGACTTATAAAAATATCCTGAGATTCAGTGTTAGTTTTCACTCCTCGTCATCAAAAGGCAAATCTGCCGTACTTTTTTCATAGTGCACTATGAGTACGGAACAATAACTTGTTACATAATATATTTTTGAATATTGATATATATTTCGAGTGTTTATTACCAGCGAATGTGACAAGACGAAATCATGAAATGTCGTTGGAAAGATCTTACAAATCTAACTTCTATAGACACGGAAGAATTATCGCAAAATTTAGAAGAAAAATCACTAGCAGAAATGTTTCTAAATCCCATTGTTGGATTCGAACGGGGGACGTAGGTATCTGAGACTATTGTCGTATCCACTAGGCCATGACGCTCTTTCTGAAACGCGATCTTATGTGTCGCTCAATGTTTCATCAATTGAAATTTTATTTAAAAGCATTTTCACATTCGCCCAGTGAAATAAAAAAGTTAGCGATTTTGTTTAAATCAGAGACGCGTACACTGTCACTGTCATGACTGCGATTAACTAGCACTTTTGAGGGGAAAACAGTTTTGGGCCTGCGCAAAAAAACTCCCGTATCATTCTGTCCTAGGGATACGGCTCCCATACCTCTAGATAGTGCGTATTAAGTTTCGCTTCTACACTACTCATTTCCAAACAATATTTCGACCTAAGCTTTTTTCCGTCCGACAGTTAATTGATGAAGAAACCGGACCGAAATTTATCATTTCAGTAACTCGCCACTGACACCCTGCAGAATGTTATAGATTACATCATTTAATATTATATTTGCATTTAAAATATCTTTTGGTAGAATAAATTTGACTTTGTTTTGAAAGAGGTTGTTGATCCTCATGCATGCGTTCACTTTCGTGCTTTCTGCATAGATCAGCGTACACCGATATGGGTAGACCTGCGTATACTTTCGTTACTTCAGATTCTGATGGTGATACCTCATAAACTAGGTGCTTGATCGCCAATTAATGATACAGTGCAGCATGTGCACATACTGTAGATGCCCAGTGTAAATCATGGAGGCCATAGGTAAATGAAAACACATCATATTTTGAACATTAGTGAGAAGTCTACAAATCAACGAATTTTAGAATTTTAGAATTTTTAGCTGTGTTTTCGGTTCAATCGTGAGAATGGTCTCACGAAGTGTGTTCACTGATATGCACTCTCTAATATACGCAGGGAAATATAATCAAAAGATGCAGAAGGAACGAGTAATCTACATAAACTTGAGCGATATCGCAATCCTAGCGTACACCAGATTAAATCGGAAGGTCATAGATCATTGCCACGCACTGGGTAAATCGTGTACGTTGACCGCCGTGAAGGTGTCAGTGCCATACGAATGAACAATAACTCAGAAGCACCACGTTTCTGTTTGTTGGTAATACATTTATAGGGTCCAAATCCAACCGTTCAATATTTACGCGTACAAAAGAAAGTACACTGTAATTAGAACGAAGTCAAGTCATATTCTTAAACCATCATTAATCATGGGCCATATAGGGCCATTCATGCAAGTTTCAGGAAAATCGCCGTAGTTTTTGATTGTCTGGGATTGTCCCTTAGGCATCCAGCTCCTTTGGCATGTATAATGGGGACTATAAAATAATTAGATTCCCCACAAATTAGAAGCTTCAACATTGAAACAACAACAGTGTATTACCTGACACTGAAATTTGGAACTTCTGCCATCATAAAAAGTAGGTCAGATCAAAAACCCTCGTGATATATGAGGATGATAATAATTGTTTTAAAGCGTTAATTCAAGTCATTGATTAACCTGGTCAGGTCATATTCCAGTCCTAAGTATAGGAGGCGTTACCTCGAGTTGCTTCGTTTTCGTTTGCTGGTTGGTTCGCGGTTTATAACTGTTTCACGTGCCCAAGGGCTACACACCACTAATAGATTTTAAGCCATTTTCCTTTAGATATCAACTGCCATAACATTTCCCGATATCTCACTCGAACCTAATATTTTCAGGGAAGAAAGAACTCACCTAGGGCATAAATCCATTGAACTTTCGACAGGTCATGACCATGATAATTTCTGGGTTTGGGGTCTGAAGTTTTTGGGGTCGTTTTTGTCTTAATTTCACGCGTCCACCACGTTTCGGGTTAATTGGATCCCCAAATCCACGCCGGTGAACATATGACGCTAAAAGTTCATCAGAATGTTCGCCGAAAACAACTTTAATTCATGATATCAGAGGAACTACATTCTGATTGCACAGATAGCACCCCTGCTGGACAGTGAGACCACGCATTGATTTCTTAGAGTACTACTTTCCTATCCGTCCTACGCTGATTGGTCAATTAGTGATGCGGAGCTTAAGGGTGTACCAGGTTGTCCCCCAGGAGATAGCCAATTGAAATAGCCTTCGATCCGCTATGCTGCGCAAAATATTTCTTTTTCTGCGTCCAAAATTTACAAGATGGTAAGACATTTGCTCATTTAAAAAGTGCGGTCAAACGATCATTTGGAGAGGTAGTGCTTTAAACAAGGAGCACATCCATCGGAATTCACAAAATTACCGGGCTCATTATCATATTAGTGTTATTTTTTAAACTAACAAATTGGTGCAGCTTCAATTACTGTATTGATTGCGATGACGTTGACATGGTTGATACATGTATGCGACAAAGGGGTTGGGTGCTTTTAAGGCCGATCCATCCCTTGGATTGTGATTGTATGAAAAACTATAAGAGCGAATATTTTTATACTTGCATAGGTGTCACTTAATGGCCCAAGTCATTAGTTATCGTAAAACAATGGATTGACCTTGACCAAATTATTTTCTTTTGCTTCAAATCCCTAAAAGAAAGAGAAATAATGGGTACAATGAAATTACACATTAAAATTGCTGCGATTGACACCATTTGGTCAAGGTCAATCCATTGTTTACCATAATTGATGACTTGGGCCATGGTGCCATCCATGCAAGGTTAGAGAAATCTGCCCTGGTATTTTTCCTACAATTACAAAGCTTTTTGTTAATAATATCAGGAAATATTAAACCTAACAACATTGCGGTACAATGTTGAAACAGCTCTCTTTCTTAAATTAAATAAGAAACAGTTCTTTCATCCATTATAGCTAGGATCAGCTGTCGACTAAACATCTCCTAAATGGTCGTCCTAAACTCATTTCCTCGTGACATTTAACTCGGACGCCGGATATGATTCTGAGATAAAGAAAGTCAACGACGAGGATGACTATCTGATATCTCATCGCATGTTGGTTTTTTTCCGGTGTCGGCTAACATGTCTAAAATAAAACATCTAACGGGTTTCATTGTATACAAAAGGGATGTATCAGTGGAACAGAGAAGCTGCAGCCCTTAGGAAGTTGATAACACTGATATAAACATGTCTGCAAGAGATGGAGACATATTGGAAAATGACGACACAGACGACATATCTTGTTCTCGCTCAGCTGTACCGGCTTCTGGGAGCTATACTTTGATCGATATACATACCATATCAAAAATATGTTAGCAAGATCTTGGCCAGAAATATCGCACATAGGGAAATTCCGGTGGAGCTTATTTACCATACCAATGAAGATTTGAAGAAAGTTAAATTAAACAGGACAAGCTAATCGGCGACAGGGTTCTCAATTGGAATGGTCATCAGGTATTTGTCGAAGGTGTGCGCATGGAGCATCTATACCCGTGGCGCCAGGGATGAACCTGATGACCAACATACCGGTATCCCTTTTTTGACATATGAAATGGGATGCATACAGTCCAAGTTAAAAGTGACATCCTGTAATTCGCGTTAGTGCACGCAACCTAGCGCGCAGGTTGAGCTCCATTTTACCCTGAATCCGAAAGGGACCAAATGTCACGCTCACCTGGTCTTCGGTCCTTCTCTTTTTAGACACCACCGTTTAGGTATCGTAAGGTAGGATGATGACGTGTCCCGTTTAAACATGACGTATATCTTTACCGAAAATGCGTTTCTAAGGTGTTTGCACAAGAACAACCCATTCGTGTCGTATATCACTGGACTTGCCTGATTTTCCTCTTTCCTTTCCGTTGTTTTATTTTATCAAAAATAAATCATAAGTGTCGCTCCTAGCTTTGTTCACCTCCCCAAGTGGAAATATTTTCAATTGAATCGGACAATCACGGAAAAACACGAAGATTCTACATTTCTTCCAGGACGATAATTCTTACAGTGAACATTCTCCCGTAAAGGACAGTTACTAAAGCTACACCAAAAAAGGGGGCCAACCAATGGGCTTTTGAGATCTTGAATATTGAATTTTGCACAAGGATTAATCAGCGAAAAATGCATCAACTAGCACTGGACGGCATTTCAATACACGCGTTTGCGAGTGTTGTCTCTATTGTGCCCCTGTCGTATACAGTCAGGAAATTAAAGATTTGACTTTCGTGCATGTTGTGTCAATAATGTTTTGGATTTTGATACGCGCGGTTGTAAGAAGAGGCGACGGTTTATGACTTGGGCAGCCGAGATTTCATTCCGAAACGTTGTGTGTGTCTCCAAGCACTGATATCTCCGATGATCCGACCGGAATCAGTAGGTTCGGATCATCAGCAGACACCAATCTTCGGAGATGAGGAGGGCCTTCCCACGAGGCCGTAGGTCTTGACCTGCGATGTGCCGATAGAAGGTCACAAGGGGTCTCGTCCAGGTAGAATCGAAATCGAGAAAATCGAAAAGACGGATATTGGTTGATAAATATATTAGGATTTTTTTGTGAGAAATTATGTAGGTACAACATTCAAGTGAGCCGTGTACTAATGGAAAAAAACGTATCAACTTACGTTAAAAGATTTTAAGTTTTCTAAAGTATTGAAATCGAGATGAAAAGTTTGGTCTTTAGAATCTATGCCGAGCAGGGAACATGTTATTAAAATCTATGCCTAAGCAGGGAGCGTTAATGTTCGTGATTCGGACTGAAGTCAAAAAGTCAAGAGCCCTGGGTTCAAGGCGTACCCCCTTTTTTATAGCCTCAACTGTCGCGCATGCGTCGTTGAACAGGGAGATCCTGACCCGCCATAAATGACCAATCAGGAACTGCAAAGTCATTTAGAAATCTTCACGACCAAGCCACGAGAGCGTGCCTTGGCCCCCATACAACTGAGCATCTGTGACCCAAGCATCTGTGACCATACCGCATGCATCGGTGACCCAAGCCTATCGCTTCGGCGATCCCTAAATGGCGACACGATCCTTGATGAGCGCGACAGCTGTGAACTTGTGAAAAACTAGCTGACGAAAACATGACCAGGCTAAACCTAAATTATGCCTTTTAATTAAAATATTTCAAATTAAGATTAAGCATTTTCTCTAGTTTAAGAAGTTATAAAACTTGCTTACATGAATAGAATCCAATAAGTCAATTAGGGCAGTTACTATCCTTTAAGGTGTTCAATATGACATTTTCAAATAAGGGAGAAATTCTAACTCATAATATCATGTCTGACTTTCCACTTATTACTGGCAACAACTAGAATGATCCTCCCTCATCCTAAATATGGTTAGGCCCTGCATAATTTGTAGAAGTATGTCACTCAAATAAACTAACACAATCTTAATACAATTTATGAACACGAGATGAGAGTTTTAGACATCACGTTTTAAAAAGGTGTCTCCCTATGTATTTCGTCAAAATGTACACCAATGTAGGCAACAGCTGAGAGATAATTACGCGAATAGTTCCCATGTATTCTATGCTTTTGTACACGGCCCTTACATCAGAGTTACATGACAGGTACTGCCGAAACTAATGTGTCACCTCAGAGCGAGTGTGTGACGGCTTGGGCAAATTATATGAGTCATACGGTAGTTGATAAAGCTTGGAATCAGTGAAACCTTGGAACCAGTGATAAACCTTGGAATCAGTCCTAAAAATGCATAAAAACATGAAATAATGCCATTCGAACCTAACGTGGTTACGAATCAACATTTGGAGCTTATTCTTACATGATCAGATCGGAATTTTATGGTAATTTAGAAATCTGTCGCATATCCGATTCAATAGTCTATATTTTAGAACAACCCAGTTGTACCTCGCCTCCAGTGTACAGTACTGATCTCCCAAATATGGGAAGACACGCCCACCACACACCCATAATATGGACCAATAGCGCTCCGCTTATAAATACGCCACCACCACGCGGGGCCTATTTGAACTACGGATCGGTCTGTTCATACAGGGTGATACAGAGAAAATTGGGGGCCTGTCATGCATTATGCATGGATAAGGTTGACGACTATGTCTAGGCCTAATTGTCTATGATTGACTGATATTTTATAACAAACGATGAATAAAAGAAGCCTAGTCATGTATGTTTATTACCGAAGTTTGCGGATGAAAATTTCCTTCGCCGTGAGCGATTTCTTACATCTTCCAGTACGCATCGAGGGATGCAGAGATCTTTGTGACGTCACCAGTTCTAAGCGGTTTTTTTTATTCACGTGTGTGTTTGTCCTATGATCTCGTGCATCTGGTACCGAGCATAATACTTTATCGTCTATGGAATACAAAACAATCATAAAAACTAATTTTTGCTTCCATTGAAGAGAAATAAAATATTTTAACGACCACAGCGCATTGCCAATTGATGACGTCATCCTCCACATTAAAAATGTTGGCTTCTGAACTAACTGGCAAATTGCTATCAATAAAGTCAGCTGGGACGAGACTGTCAGTTGGGAGGGTATAAATCGTGGAAGGAACGCACCCGATTTCCCGCGCTATTTGCACAGTGATTCCATGGTTTACATTGAATATTCCAAGGTTTATCAATGTTTCCAAGGTTTCACTAATTCCATACTTTATCAACTACCGAGTCATACTGGAAGGAACATGACCAACCATATTTTAAAATTTACCAATGAAATATTCCAATCTAGGTTTTGACAAATAAATAAATAAAACTAATGCGAATTATTCTCAATAGTAGAAATAAAATTTCCAAGTAAAAATAGAATTTCAAGCCGCCTGTTACATGTGCGTCTTATTTTATAAGAACACCAAAGTTATTGAAAATTTGACCTTTTGAACTGAGGAGTAAGAAAAAAAATATTTTGAGGTCTACTTAGAGAAATTTTAAGCTGACAGAATGGATCGTCAGGACGTTGACAACATGTGTACCTTCGTTGCAGCTTTTGTTGTTGCTTCAATGAGGAATATGCAGAACGGAAAATCTAGATGGCAGCACCAGTACTAAAAGGTAAACTTCCAGTGCATTTTCCATTGAAATTAAGTTTTGTTGATTTTCTCCCTAAAACTCATTAAAATAGAATTAAGGACCAATAAAACAACATTTTTGGTGCTATTTCCCCAAGCAGAGTAATTAAGGAATGAAATATGCAATAATCATTGACCCGGGAAATGGCTTTCTCATGGTCCACTTACCTGCAGGGCCCCCTATTGGCAGGTTTTGTTGTGCAGGTTCCTCATTGCCGACCCACCTACATGTTGAAAATTTCGTCATCATCTAGAATATCCGTTCTATACTGTCGTCTCCTGCCATTGAAAAGGTCATTGTGACCAGTATGGTTACCAGGAGTGTATGTATTTTTTACCAATGTACCAATAATTTAGCAAGTGCATTTTATTTACTATATCGATAATGTTATGTTTAAAATTCCTGTGTACATGTATCCACGAATAAACTAAACTAAACTAAGCGACATGAACATGACATGAAATGTTTAAAAATCCATACATTTAATTATCAATATCAAATAATGCCCAAATGAGCTTTGGGCCAAACAGGGCAAAAATCATCTTCTTTAAATTCAGCTACTGAGACACCCATATTTCCAAAGAAGATACACCCATCTATTACTCCCAACCTGAGATCAGGCTTTTTTTTCAATTGAATAATGATTCGACGGAGGGACTATCCTCCGTTTACACCACACACCCAGGCACAGTGTACACGATGCACAGCTTACGTACGCCGGTTATGACAATCACATGACCATCTGACATTTAGCCATGTGCTTTTCTAAATTTTGCATATACCGCCATGACATCTCCGTGACTCACTCTTGATCTAGCCTCACCCCAAGTTTTCCCTTCACTGTCTTACAATCTGATAACTACGGTGGCTGGGAAAGGACATCATACAATTTTATTTTTCAAAATAATCTCGGAATTCCGACTTTTTATGACGTCCTTCACGTCTTGTCAGTGGCTGTGCCGTCAACACACACATTTTCATTCAACTTTCCTTTTCACATTTCGTGCCGATTAGACCATGGTAAGTAGTAAAAACATGTTCTTTTGAGAACAACTAAGTGAATCAGTGCATTCTCCGCAGGCAATAGTGGCATATCTACGATTGGTATTCATGGCTGAAAACGTACATATCCCACGATCAAAATCAGGCTGCCCCACCTGGCAGCTAAATGTGAAACTAGTATCCATTGCGCGGACAGTGGGATAATGAAGAACTACCGTGTGTGGTATTGACTGGTTATCTTCAACCGTAGTTTCTTATTCAACCTGGATTTCGGTGTGACGGCTAACAACAACGTACGTTGAAAGGCTGGTTTCCTTTAGAGACGAACCCGAAAGGGAGATTCACTTGAACATGCCCACATTGTATAACAGTTCTTCGGACTGATAATGCATGCTATCAGTAATGATAAATGCCTTTTTAGTGAATGAAGGACAAAAATTTTGGCCGTTCAAAAAGTGTCCCTAGGCGGAACAAGTCCATCATGTATACTAGGTCTTCAAGTAAACCAAACCATTTTGAATTAGTGTACCAAATTTGGCTTTCGAATACGGTATTCCATAAAAGACAGGTTTGCGTGACCTCTGGTTTCTGAATGACGTATTCGAAGATGACATATCCGCACGGGGCAGGTGTATTCTCGTTGGATGTGACATTGTCTTCAAGAAATTCAAACCCTTTTAAATGAAATCTTCAAAAAGGGTATTCCGAACAGGGCAGCACAAGTGTTTGTTCTTGGTGGATGTGACATTGTCATCAAGTATATCAACCACATTCTATTAAGTCTTCAAAGACGGTTTTACAACACACAAATTAAGATAGTGGTTATTCTGGTTGGATGTGTCATGTCTTGAACCAAACTATGCGTACGGGGCAGGTGTATTCTGGTTGGATGTGATATTGTCTCAAGTAAATCAAACCGTTTTGAAGGACATAGCCAAAAGGAGTATTCCAAACAGGGCAGGTGTTCATTGTTCTAGGTGGATGTGACATTGTCGTCAAGTATATCTAGCAACAATCTATAAAGTATTCAATTTTCAACAAAGTTTGCTCAAGACTTGTCACATCCAACCAGAATACCAACTATCCTGGTTGGTGAAATTGTAATGCCATATTTGAATACTTTATAGATTGTTGCTAGATATACTTGAAGACAATGTCACAGCCACCTTTTTTGCTATTATATTTTTTATCCATTTTGGAATGCGTTTATTCAACAATTTGTTGAAAAAAATCAGCCCATAAAGTTGTGAACTCAGCTCTTGGGTGCAATAAGGGGACAGTATGACATGTTCATTTTAAAGATGATTTTTTTATCAAAGAAAATTTCAGAAAAAAATGTTGAACAACCGCATTCCAAAATGGATAAAAAATATAATAGCAAAAAAGGTGGATGTGACATTGTCTTCAAGTATATCTAGCAACAATCTATAAAGTATTCAAATATGGCATTACAATTTCACCAACCAGGATAGTTGGTATTCTGGTTGGATGTGACAAGTCTTGAGCAAACTGTACGACTTCGAAGACGGTATTTCCGTACGGGGCGTGATTTGTGGTTTGATGTGACTAGTCTTGAAGTAATGTAAACAACTTTGAATAACATCAAGTGGTTATTTCACACAGGGCATGTGTCTACTTTGGATGAAGGTGACAAGTCTTGAAGTGAACCAAACCCTTCTGAATGACGTCTTCAATTAGGGTAACCGACGGTGCCTGCCGCAGGCATTGTAGGGCGGCGAGGGAGGGTGGAAGAGACTCGGAGATTGTCTCCACAGGCATTATTAAAGAACCACGTCCAGGTAAAAGATTAATTCCATTGCCGTCACTTAAGCTGTAAATACTGGCCACTCTGCACTGCTCAAAAGTATTGTAGAACGGAAAAATTTCGCGTCCAGGATATTTTCGCGAATTTCGAGAGTAGGTCATGCTCACGAAAATATTCTGCGGCGAAAATCACTTGCTTAGCAAGAGTTCAATGTCATTGTTGTCATGTCTCCACAGACATTGCATCCAGTTAGGCCCTGCGTAGATCTAAGCCTACCATATGCCGTAGTGGCATTAATGTCGGCCACACGACAAACGGAGACCCAGATAGGTTCAAAGGTCTTTAAGATTCCCCAGGCATCCGTCCGCCAAACTGGTATGCGGTAAAAAAAATTTGTTGAAAAAATCAGCCCATAAAGTTGTGAACTCAGCTCTTGGGTGCAATAAGGGGACAGTATGACATGTTCATTTTAAAGATGATTTTTTTATCAAAGAAAATTTCAGAAAAAAATGTTGAATAAACGCATTCCAAAATGGATAAAAAATAAAATAGCAAAAATATTTCCTAAAATCTCAAAATATTCCAAATATCTTACTTATCGAAACATTTGTGGGATTTTTTCCGTTCGGTTTTTTCCTACATTCCTTAAATTAGACCATTGGCCTCACTAGCCAGGTCGGGATTGTACCCTCTCAAAAACTAGTTCTTCAATCGCGAGTGATTACCATGGATACAGATGGACCTATATATCCCTATTGCGACTTGTTCAAATGTCAATGTCCGTTGTTTTTTGTGAAGGGGCAGCTCTGACGATTATTTGAGGAAAATACCAGTTTCTTCTGTGCACTTACGCGGTGAGCAGGCCCCGCATGCTATTTATAGTTTAACATGATGTTGACATCGACTGGTTCCTGTGAGATTGCACATGTTCTCAAGGTAACATTTCGAGGGCAAAGAAAACTCAAACTAAAGCCGCAACGACAGCCTATTTTTATATAAAAGATTGAAATAGTCGTCAGTTGGCTTTCTCAAAGTGATGAGTAGATGTGTATGGAAATTTTGTTTCACCATCCTTGTTAATCTTGAAGTTATAAGGCATAAAGGTGAAATTTTTCAAATTTGCATTAACGTACAGGGTGTCTCATGCATTGTGCTGCATTAGTCTATGCACGACTGTATGCCTAGACGACGTTGAAACTTTGCCAGATGTATTCTAAAAGTGACAAGCTATTCAGAAATATTTAGGTTTGTGTGAGAGTAAGGTACTGCCAAGTCTACAGCCGCTGGAACAGGGGTATGCATGAAATGACGTCGCGTCATTTTTTGAGGCAGGTAGGCCTGGCCTCCGCACTGGCTAGTGAGACCATTGTCACAGCCACGATCGATGTGGAATTAATCAATAAAGGTTTATGAAAAACAAAACAAAGCAAACCAATGTGCAGAGACATGTATTCATCCACAGGCGAAGTCCATACTGAACTGTGAAGCTGTGGTAAATACATGACTGTGATGGGTGAAAGTGGATTTATTCTTCAATCTTTGGTGGATTCTTAATCTACAGAGCCAGGCTATAACGGGGATATACTTTTTGATAATTTATTTAAGGAAATAGTGTCTCACTGGCCAGTTTAGAACTTGTATTCTAATAGTCCCATATCAGTCCGCGAGTGACGATTTGATGGCAATGCTGTACACAAATCAATTTTTCTCAGGTAATCGGTATTGGAATGTTTTGAATTTTTACTATTATTTCGATAAAAGCCTCTTCATAACACATATAAAATTTGGTGGGAATTTAAGCACCCTTGGTGTACTTTTTTCACCAACCTATACGCGCAATGATATCAGAATAGCATTCCGCGAAGATGACGTCACTGCAGCTGCTTCCCTCTATTTCCCCATCGCTGAATTATAGGCAATGTCGGACAAACATGCGGTTTCGTAATGGATTCAGGTTTTCCAACCAGGGCAGTTAGATTTGTCGTGTTGTGGTTATTTAGAGACACGCTGTATATAAATAGTGGTCGCGTTAAATGTTCTCGTGTATGACGCTAATGCCGCGGATCTTCAATGGCGCTGAAGCCGATCGATTTAGAGTGAATAAAAACCACTGAATAGAAGTATCAACTTGTTATTGTGATACATGACAATGGCGACGAGGAAGTAAAAGAACTCTAGTATAAAGTAAACACAAGTTAGGCACAGAAAACATGGCCGTAGCCGTAGAAATACAGGCGGTAGAGCGACTGGATATTTCCGGAAACGCCGCCACGGTGGGACCTCGTTGGGTCAAATGGCAAAAATCGTTCGCATACTATGTTGCTGCAAAGGCCGTTGTAAATGCTGAGCAGAAAACAGCATTACTGTTGCACTGTGCGGGACCTGATGTACAAGATTTATACGAAACTCTGGCCGATCCAAGGCCAACCCCTCGTGTACTTGATGCAGATGGCAATCTTGTTGACAATGCTGATGCATAAGGTGTTGCACTGCGTACATTGAATGCACATTTCGTTGTAAAGGTGAACGAGCCATATGAGCGACACGTATTTAGGTCAATGTCTCAGCAGGAGGGGGAAACGGTTGATAAGTTTATCGCACGTCTGCGGAAACAAGCCGCTTTCTGTAATTTTGCAAATTTGGATGCTGATGTTCGGGACCAAGTCATAGACAAATGTCGGTCTGTAAAACTAAGATGCAAACTCCTTGAAAAAGACGATTTGACATTAGATGGTGTTGTGAAAACCGCTAGGGAACTCGAGGCAGTGGACTACCAGCTAGAATCGATGAAGACAGGTGGCGCTGTAGGCAGTGTGAACAAGATTTCGGAGCACAAACCGAAGTCACAATCGCATGGTAAACCCAAAGCAGAGTGGAAGCATAAGGATCGCAAGGATCCTTAACCCGGGCGATGCTTTCGGTGTGGCCAAAGTGGGCACTTCGGTAAGGACCCTGAGTGTCCAGCCAAGGGTCAAACTTGTAATCTTTGCGGTGGAAAGACACACTTCAAAGTTTGTTGTCGCAGCAAGAAAAAAGGGAAGCCATGGCAGGACAAAAAGGCGACTGTGAATCAGGTCGATGACGACGACTCCGGGGATTTTGCCTTTTGATCACCAATCACCAGAGGGTAAACACGCTGAACTTTAATGTTGGAGGCGTAGGACTTCCCATGCTTGTAGATTCAGGGGCGACGGTAAATATAGTGGATGAGGCAACGTGGGAGGACTTATAACGGAAAAAAGTTTTGTGTCAATCAGAAGCCTCACCTGGACGAAAACTTTTCACTTATGCGTCGGAGAAACCACTTTCTGTAAAGGGACGGTTCACGTGTGTGATCAAATGCGGGAACAATAGCTTTAAAGCTGAGGTTCTAGTCATCAAGGGCAAGGGTATCGGTCTTATTGGTAGTAGCACCGCAAAGAATCTAGGTGTCCTGAGGGTTGGTGTAGAGGACAGTAAAGTGAATACAGTCAGGTCAAACTCCAGAGTCGATGAAATCGTCAAGGAATTTCGGGCGAAAAAGTTATTTGAAGGTCTGGGAAAGATTAAAGGTAGACAGGTGGAATTGAAATTAAACCCTGATGTCAAGCCGGTAGCCCAACCTGTCAGAATAACGCTGTTTGGTCTGAGGAAAAAGGTGGATGACAAAATCGACGAATTGGTCCAACAAGACGTAATCGAACCTGTAGAGGAACCGACACCTTGGGTCAGTCCGATGGTCATCGTACCAAAACCAAGTGGAGACGTGAGATTATGCGTTGACATGCGCCGTGTGAATGAAGCCATAGAACGTGAACGACACCCAATTCCTATGGTAGACGAGGTCTTGCAAGGAATGGCCAAGAGCAACAAGTTCACAAAGCTGGAATTAAAGTGGGGGTACCACCAATTAGAGCTTCATCCTGAATCGCGGAGAGCCGTGACATTTGTTACTCATTGTGGATTGTACAGATACAAACGCCTCTTGTTTGGTGTCAATGCTGCAAGTGAGATATATCAACATGAGATTCACAAGATCATCCAAGGTCTCCCGGGAGTAGAAAACATATCGAATGACATAATCGTACATGGACTGGATGAGGAGCATGATGAGAGACTTTACAAGTGTTTAGCTGCACTGTCGAAAGCAGGTGCCACACTAAACTGGGATGAGTGCCTATTTGGTGTTGACAATCTAGACTTCTTCGGACACCAGCTGTCAGATAAGGGTCTGGATATCACGAAGGAGAAAGTTGCCGCTATACCAAATGCAAGGATACCTGAAAGCAGCTCGGAAGTCAGGAGTTTCTTGAGGCTAGTGACATTCTGTTCTCGCTTCATTTCCGAATTTGACTACGATTTCTGATCCCCTGAGGAAACTAACGCGAAAGGACTAACCTTTCGAATTTGGAGCTGAGGAAACGGCAGCATTTGAGAAGCTCAAAAAGATATTGGGCAATGCAGAGACTCTTGCATACTTCGACATGGATTCACCGACCAAGGTTATGGCCGACGCTGGACCCGTTGGTTTGGGCGCGATCCTGATCAAGGAGCAGCACGGGATCCACAGAGTTGTCAGTTATGCCAGCCGAAGTCTGACTCCGGTTGAGCGACGATATTCACAGACCGAAAAGGAGGCGCTCGGTCTAGTGTGGGCGTGCGAGAAATTTCACCCGTACGTATACGGAATAAAGTTTGATCTGCTGACTGATCACAAGCCGCTGGAATTCATATACAGTCCCCGTTCAAAACCTTGCGCACGAATATAACGATGGGTCTTGAGGTTACAACCTTATGATTATCGCGTAGTCCACATTGCGGGTAAGAATAACGTTGCCGATTCGCTATCCAGATTGATAAGAAAGGAGGACATTCGTAAGGAAGATAACATCGAAAACGAGACCGAGGATTACGTGCGATTTGTCGCGATAAGCGCCACTCCAAGGGCGGTCAATACTCACGAAATAGAAAGAGCGTCAGCTGAGGACGATGATTTGTTTGAGGTCAGAAAGTGTTTGGACACTGGGCGCTGGGATGGTTGTGACAAGTAAATATATGCGGCGATAGCACATGAACTTTGCGTAATAGGTAAACTGGTTCTGCGGGGCACACGCATCGTGATCCCCAAAACACTGAGACCTAGGATCCTCGCACTAGCGCATGAGGGTCACCTAGGCGTTGTTGGTACAAAACAGACACTGCGAACCAAAGGGTGGTGGCCAGGCTTGGAAAAGGACGTGGAAAGACTTGTTAAAACATGCCATGGTTGCCAGCTCACGAGCAAACCTAATCCGCCAGAACCGATCCAAAGTACCGTATTACCAAGTGAACCGTGGGAAGATATTTCCGCTGACTTTTTGGGCCCGTTACCCAAAGGAGAAATGATACTGGTAATCATTGATTACTATAGCCGCTACTATGAGGTGGAGATCATGAAATCCACCACCGCTGATAAGACTATAAATGTATTCAGGAAAGTGTTTGCGCGACACGGACTTCCTATAAAACTCTATAGTGACAACGGTCCACAGTTCATAGCATATGAATTTAAGGCATACATGGACGAATGTGGTATCGATCACCACAAGGCCATTCCAAAGTGGCCACAGGCGAACGGTGAAGTTGAGCGGCAGAACCAATCCCTTGAAAAACGAATGAAAATCGCACAAGCTCAAGGAGGAGATTGGAAGATAGAAATATTGAAGTACATCGCAGCTTATCGAGCTAAGCCACACCCATCCACTGGCCAAAGCCCTGCTGAGCTCCTGTTTGGCAGAAAGTTAAGGACGAAGATTCCGGAGTTGGGACATGGCGTAGGCGATGACCTTGAGATACGAGATCGAGATGCTGAGCTGAAAGGGAAGGCAAAGCTGTACGCAGATAAACGTTGGAACGCATCGGAATCCGACATTAAGGTGGGAGAGATGGTATTCGTCAAGCAAGATCGGATGAACAAAATGGACACGCCATTTCGACCGGGGCCGTACACTGTAGTTCGAAAGACGGGAAGCAAAGTTACCGTGGAGTCACCAGCTGGCGTACGTTACGATCGCAATCTATCGTTCATGAAGCGCTACAATACGCCTAACATTACGATTGATGACGAGATCACGGAGGAACCGGAACCTACACAGGTTAACGAGCAACCAACTGTGCAGAATCGGGCCGACGACACTTCTCGAGACGAAACCACCGGACATTCCGAAAACACCAGTTGTGGTACAGCAAAGGCCAACAAGGGCTAGAAACCCACCCCCTAGGTTGAAGGACTATGTTCTGTCCTAAACCATGTGTACTAATTAATGGTACCGTATACACAGATTAGTCAGGATGTAGGCGGATTGCTGTTCTAACTAATCTGTATTGTAATCCTAATGGATAGTCTATTTGTAATTATTATTACTCAGGGTTGAAAAACAAATTAGCAAGGATGCAGGTGGATCGCTGTTCTAGCTCATTTGTCGCCTACCCCTATTTTAAATGATCGTTACGGGTTTGAGTGATTATGAGTTGACTGTTTTCTGGACTATTAGTGTTCATGTTATTAGAGTTGGACAATCATAAGTCAATCAGTATTCACGTACCATTTCGAGTTTAAGTAGTTTGAATTATATCTTTAGAGTTTGAGACGACCCCTCCAAACCTGAGTTGAGTTAAAACTAGGACATTCTTGGTTTGGACTTTCTTTATCTAATTACTAAAGTAATTAAGTATAAAGGGAGGGATGTCGTGTTGTGGTTATTTAGAGACACGCTGTATATTAATAGTGGTCGCGTTAAATGTTCTCGTGTATGACGCTAATGCCGCGGATCTTCAATGGCGCTGAAGCCGATCGATTTACAGTGAATAAAAACCACTGAATCAACTTGTTATTGTGATACATGAAAAGATTCAATCTGGCACATGTCCGAGTGTTGGAAATACTACATAATTGTTCTGAATATTTCTCTCTCTGACTCTATGGTATCATTTATGCTGAAAACAATGCAGGGTCAAAGATAATTGACTTTGAAATAAGCTCTAATGCGTAGAAATAAGTGGCGATGTCCGACTGTCACGTGACTAAAACGTCATCAATATCTTATGCAAATGACCTTGTGAGCTATAAATAGTAACTTCGCGGAATGCTATCACAATATATC
The DNA here is from genome assembly GCF_910592395.1 of Lineus longissimus. Classification (NCBI taxonomy): domain Eukaryota; kingdom Metazoa; phylum Nemertea; class Pilidiophora; order Heteronemertea; family Lineidae; genus Lineus; species Lineus longissimus. The sequence goes on along the minus strand of NC_088317.1, from coordinate 12,208,998 downwards.
CTATTCCGATCGAATCATTCTAACAAAACCTACAAAAAACACGCATGTAATCTGGAAATAAAATAATAATGAGTGAGAATGTTTTAAGTTGTGTGTATCAATTAATTTTGTGTTGATCTAACGCTCGTTATGGGTCTGATATTTTCACGTAGGGGCCTACCTGTGCGAACATGTTAACACGAGACGCGACAAGAACTCTCGTTCAGGCTCTTGTGTTGTCCAGGCTGGATTACTGCAGCAGCCTATTGTTCAATATATCCAGTGAACTCTCATCAAAACTACAAATGGTGCAAAACAACGCTGCACGTCTGGTGACTCGCACTCGCAAACGGGACCATATCACACCAACGCTTCGAGACCTGCACTGGTTACCCATACGAGCGCGGATTGAGTTTAAAATCCTAACAGTTGTCTACAAATGTTATCGCCAACTGGCCCCGAAATATCTGGAGGAACTGTTAGTGCCGTACGCACCAAAGCGTGCACTTAGATCTGCGGACAAGAACCTTCTCGTCACCCCACGGTTCCAAAGCTCGAGTTTTGGCGGGAGAGCTTTCAGCTCAGCGGCCGCATTGGCTTGGAACTCTCTCGGCCAAGGCCTACGCCAGGAGGACACTCTGAACAAGTTCAGGAAGGCTCTAAAAACTGAGCTTTTCAGAAAACATTTCTAATGACTGTCAACTATAGTGGGGAGCGCTTTTGAACATTTTCAAATGGAAACAGCGCTTTATAAATTTAACTTTATTATAACTTTATTATTATTAACCCCACGAATCGTGCAGTAGTAAAATAAAAATGGCGGCCTGTGTTGGCAGGCATGTTACAATGTAGCACGGATCGTTTCGACATTTATATATATATGTTTATGTTTATTCGTACTATATGTACAGAAATATTGTGAACGTGCATGAACATTTTGTGCGGGTGCCAACAAAAGAACAACCAATTTATTATAGCTATCATCAAAATGGTTATGACTTTTGAACACTTTCCAAGTTTTCCCGATAGAGGCGCCACTGTCTAAGCGTGAAAAACATGAAGTCCAATGAGGAACCGGCGCGATTTATCCACTGCGTGGCGCTGCAATCGATCATACCAAAACTCGAGTTGGTAGACCATTTCACATACTTAGGCGTAACATTCTCATATAAAGGAAATTTTGCGAGGGCAATAAAAGATAGATATAATAAAGGTATGAAAGCCATGTTTGGTGTACTGAGAGCGTGTAGAAGACTTTCTCTTACGGTCGAATTGAGTCTAGACATATTTGACAAAGTAGTCACACCAGTTTTGCTATATGGTAGTGAGGTGTGGGGTAACCAAAACACCGAGTTGCTGGACCGTGTACAAGTTAAATTTTGCAAATATTTGCTCCGATTACCGTTAAGAACTCCTACAGTAATGGTAATGGGAGAACTTGGGCGACACTCTTTGAAGATTCACATAGCCGTGCGAATGTTATCTTTTTGGAACAGACTCAGAATTGGAAAAACAGATAAATGGGCTTATATCTTTTATAACATAACTAGGGAGCATTTAGACAAGGGTTATTTAAACCAAGGCTGGTGTAAAAGTGTGAAAACTGTTCTAGACGGCTGTGGCCTCACTCAAATTTGGTATACTCCCGAGGTTTTGTCCCTACGAGAACTGAAAATTGTAGTTGAACAGATAATGAGAGACCAGTGTGAACAACTATGGAGAAACGAGGTAAATAACGATTTCAGATGTATAATTTATAGAATGTTTAAACAAAACCTGAATATGGAGCCCTATGTTAAAAAATTACCATTATATCAAACGGTCAGTATTTGTAAATTTCGTACTGGATCTATAAAATTCCCAGAAACAGTAACCAGAATGTATAGAAATGAAACTGCAGAAAATATTTGTGGTCTTTGTGACCAGGTTTGTGTAAGAGACGAACTTCATTATTTTATTACGTGTCCGTATTTCCGTCACATGCGAGTAAGGTTGTTTCCAAACTTAAAAGAATTACCTCAGGTTTTTTATCATGAATTTTTCCATCGCATTATGACTAAATGTTCCCGGGTAAACTTAGACAATATTCATAGTTTTTGTAAAGAATTCATCAGCTTGGTCCACCATATGTATATGTTAAATCATGTAACCTCTTATACCCGAAAGGGTTTTTTGGAGAGAAATAAATTATGTTATGTTATGTTATGTTATGTTATGTTATGTTAAACTCTCCATTTCCAATGCATTATCATGTTATTTCTGAGCCCGAAAACGATCGCTTATTTTCGACCGATTTCGGCGACGTTTGCATCTTCCTGTTTTAAATCTATTGAGCTATCAGTTTCTTAAGATAATTTTGCGGAAAATATGCGCGATGCCAGTTATTGGGCACGTTTTCTGTTGTTGAAATCCTGTGCAAACATGTACGCAATGGTTTCCCGTGATGACCTCATGCGACGTCAACAGACCAGAAAATGACGTCTTGGCGTCAGAAGGTACGATCGATTGTGGCGCCGCCACTGGCATTTATCTTAACGCCGGTTCCTCATTGCTTAAATTGTTTTAGTAATATGCACCGAGCATTATCCGTGAGTTATATGACAAAAAGAGTTAGATAAAAAATATCATTTTTGGCATAAAGAATACAATTCAATACATGCAAGATATGGCAAACATTAAAAAAGTATTGCTCTCTTGGAGAGCGAACATAATGAAATCCCTACAACGGGAATAAAAGTTGGACATGTTTTGTGAATTGTATTCTTCAAACCAAAATACATCGTTTTTACTGAAAAAGTTATTTCATATAACTAACGGATAATGCTCGGTGCATACTACAGCGACTGTCGGACGTGTTTTTCACGATTGTACAGTGGCACCCCTATCGGGAAAATTAGGCAAGTGGGTGTTGAAAAGTAGATAGGCCTTACCTCGTGAAATACGTCACCATGTGCGCGTTTCTGTAATTTTTTTGAGAAGATATCGTTTTCGGGTAGGTATCATGGTAGTCTCCCAATCAGTGTAGGGCCCTGTCACCCTAGATATTACGTTCAATTGTCAACAAGCTAAAATATTAGGATAAATCGAAGCCCATGGCCATATGTGGGCATTGGGAACGTAGGCCGAGGCCGAGGGCAGCGGGCACAACACCGGTATCGTTTTTTAAGTCATTTTCCAGTTGTTTCAAAAATCAGCGAAAAATATCAAATCCGGGTTTCAAACCAAACCGCTTTAGGGGGTCAATATACATCATCCGGGCCACTTACCCTGAAAATTTTGCGTGGGGTTCACCACGGAAATTTTGAGAAATATTGATTTTTAAAAATGTACCCTCAGATTTCACACGCTCAGTCAAACTGTCTACTGGTACAGAAGCTCTCCTCTGTGCTGCCCCCTGGCATTAGTGACGAAACCCCTGCCCAAAATGAATTTTATTCTAAAGCTTGAATCCAGTTTAATATTTCAAATCCCTATTTTTCTACTTCAGCTAATCATTAACCCCTTCTATTCCAGTGTCTAAATTATGTTTTTGTTATTCAACAATTTGACACCCATTCCATTACAGGTGGCTCTGGTGTTGTGCCTAATAGGCAAGGGGTTAAAGTCGAATCTACTCAAGTTACCCATTTTCTGAGAAAGTTGACCCTTGCCAACAAGAAGTGATAAAACAAATTTGCATTGAAGCCTTAACTCATTAATTATAATTAATTTACTTATGTCACTTACATGCAAGCCAAAGACACTTTCAGTATAGATGTCCAACGTACTCAACAGATGACCACTTGCATCAAATACCAAGGTTCTCACCAATTTCTATTGAAAGGGTCAGTCTGATGTGTCCTCTTCTGAAAAATGATTGAAAAATGATAAAACATGTGATTCTTCCTATAAAATAGTTACATAATAGGGACACACCCAAATTTATCAAGCTTCGCCCAGTTGTTATGTAATATTATGCAATAGTCTGTACCCCTTTTTGTGCAAATTTCAGTATGTTTGATACCCTGGTTCCTAACCTCCCAGAAACAGAAATCTTTTCTGTTGTCAATCAAGAGATATAAAAAATATTAGCAAGTAATGGACACCTGGGCGACCCATATTTGCTCGTCTTTCAACAGAAGTGGTACACTAGTCCATCTCTTGGCCTTAAAAACCTTGATACAGAGTTTTTTTCTTTTCTTCTGAGATGGTGAGAGATCCCTTGTTTATAATTGACCCCTTTTGCTTCCAGGTACCTCACCAAAGTGAAAACGAATCAGTATGTGCTGGGTATTCCAACGAACGAAGATGGTTGTGACTAGGCGGAGTCGACGTGCGGATTGTCTCCATACTGTGGTTTCAAAACGGAAACGAACTTACTTCAGAAAGGGACATAGCCGTTACAAATGTAGAAAGGATTATTCAGTTGTACATGATATGCCGACATGGATTAGGCTGCCCGAAGTTCAACATATGCGAGTCACAACTCGAGGACGAGACGGAGAGAGGATTGTTCCAGACATACACAACCGACCTTCTGGTAGGATTAAACTTTTACGCCCAATTGAGCATGTCAAGCCACCACAAAAATATCAACATGTACATATTCATTCAGCAAAACATTTAGTTAGCATGAGTAGGATTAGGGATGAGAATTATGTTATTAGTACTGAAAAATTGATGGCTTTGATGAACAATGTGATTTTGTCTCACAACCAGACAGGTTGTGACAGTCCAGACTTTTCGTACCTTGAAACTAATAAGAGGGGTCTATGTGTGACTGTAGAGTAAAATGCAATAACTGTATGTACAAATCAGAAAAGAGAAAATTATATTCAGAGTTGGAGTCTGCACCAACAGGGGGGCCTAAAACTGCTGTTCCAAACATTTCACTACAATGTGCACTCTTGGATTCAACTATTGGAAACTTCAAAGCTAGCCAAATTCTGAACACCATGGGGTTACCGACACCTTGTCTTAGTCACATGCAAACACAAGCGAATAAAGTTGGGGAAAAGATAGTTTCTCTGAATCAGAGGGATATGGCCAATATCAGAAATGATTTGAGGGAAATAAACCGATTGCGAGGACATTCAGACACTGGGGCATTTAATGTTTCGATGGATGGGCGTTACAACAGTCAGCGCATCACAACCAGGGGCAAACTTGGCCAGGCTGCTTCTCAGGTTATTGAAATTGCAACTGAAAATTTGACTGATGAAAAAAAAGTGATAGACATTGCGTTTGATAATAAACTGTGTTGGCGTGGTGCATACCGTCGAGCTCGGGGATTACCAGTTAATTGTGGAAGTGCCCCAAACATCAAAAAACCACAACAGGTCGAAAAGCCTAGGCCTACTACTCGACAGTCAGCGGCAAGAAATATGGACACCCCTAGCATTCACAATGAAAGGCATCACCAATGTACAGCTAACTTTCCTGAGTCTGACCCGTTCACCGAATATTCCCTGGCAAAAACCATTGCCCAGAATCTTGCGAAGGAAGGGATTCATATCGAGTACTTGACTACAGATGGGGACAGTGCTGCATATCATGGTGTGAAAGATGCAACTGATAAGATCTTTAAAACCCTTTTTACTGTCAAACCCCAAACCGACCCTATCCACCTGGGGCAGGCCATGTTCAGGGCTGGTTTAAAATCTGAGTTTAGCGAGAACTGTTTTCCTGGCGATACAGCGGAAGAGAAAAAAAGTTGCAAGAAACTGTTCATGCTTGATATAAAAACAAGATCAAGTCGGGCGTTGGACTTATTATTTAGAGACACGAATGGTGATATTGACAAAGCTTCTAAGAAACTTGGACCCCTAGTTCAGTTCCATTACAGGTGGCTCTGTTGTTGTGCCAGCGAGGTCGGTTCTTGGCAGCTCGCACTCGGCACTGTCTCGTGTCGTGCATTGTCTGACTGTCTCACTGTCGACTCTGACACTGGCACTGTGTATGGGCCGTGAAAACCGCAAAAAACCGGTCGTACCTCGAATAGACGTTGGGTGGCGCTTTACATGTTTTTCGGTGCGCGGTCGTATGTTTTTGTTAGCGGTCGTATCACATATAGACGTTGGGTGGCGCTCGCGCAAACTTGCCTCACATGTTTTTGTGAAAGAGGACGTCAAAGAACGCGGTCGTATATAAAAACAGACGTTGGGTGGCGCTCGAGACGGCTCGTTCACATTTGTGGAAATGCAGCTAAGATGGAGGAAGTTTTGCTCTGGTTTAGCGAAGAAGAAAAAAAAGCTTTAATATTGTTTGTGTTTTAAGCGCAGTTGGCGGTAATATCTTACTAGTATTTTCGTGATTAGCACTAGCAGTTGTTTAGCATAGTGATAGCCTAGTTATAATGTCAAGTGACATGAGTGATGATGCAGATGACGTTCGCAGAAGGAACACACAAGACACATCGGATGGTTGACCTTCTGCAAGAGATGCTGGTTATCGTGCGGGATCAGAACAATCATGATCAACCCTGACCTGGTCACAGACCCAGCATGCCTCGCTGTTGAGAAGCAGGGTGAAGACAAGACGTTTAGGTCATTATCTTATAACCAGGTGGCAGCACCATACGGTGTCTGGGTATTATTACGGTGTCAACTTCTGTTTGAGGGTTTAATTTTATTGGTAAAAATACCTAACTACTTGTACATGTTTTTAGGGGAATTTTGAGTTGCTAAGAATTGTTAATTTCTGTTGAGATGATTTTGTGAATTTGCTGCGGTCCTGGCTCGGGACGACGGCGCGACGATTTTGAAGACCTCAAAATATTAAAGACGAAATCTAACTCGATTTATGAACTTTCCCGTCCTTTCTTAACAACAAAAGTGGTAGCAGAGCGAAGTTATGAACATCAACGATCTATGGAGAAAAAGAAATTAAGAAAGAACATTTAGAAACCCCTAAAATAGCGCCCCAAAAACGCAAGATAATAATCGTCCCGAGCCACGCCTGCCATTGTATTGCCGTGCCGCTGGCACGCACGAGAGTAGGAGATCACGTGACCCGCCATGTGCGATCAAGAAGAAGAAACCCAGCCAGGAGCCATCGGGCCTGTCGTTGGCGAGACACCAAGGGGTGAGGAACAAGAGTCGGCGCAGCCAAGGAAGGAAGATACTGTGGAGAAAAGGTCAGAACCGTCCAGATTGACTGTCGAAAATGTCATAAGCCATAATACTGATTTTGAAGTGGAGGATTTGTCTCTAATGCCTAGTTTCCTTTGGAAAATTCCTGAAGATGAGGTCACAGTTAACCAAAAGGGTGATAAGGATAATCAGGTGCTTGGAGTTTTTACAGTTACAAGGGGCCGGATAAATGGCCTGAAATCTGCAGTAGGGCGAGCGCTGTCAAAACTGAGTTCAGCCATAGGACAGGAGAGATCGGAAGACGAGTTGGCGGCATTAGAAGAGGATGTTAGGAAAAAGATGGCGAGGGTCATTGAAGCCATTGAAGAATTTGGTAGGCAAAACAATCTACGAGAAAAGATGAACGATGAGATTCTCAAGTATGAGGAGAAGATAGACGATGAAATAAATAGGCTGAGGCAGCTGAAGGAGACGTCTGTGATGGGAAGTAGCAGTCATCGGAGCAAGAAGTCATCAAAGTTACCACGTCCCAGTGTAATGAAGACCCCATTTAAAGAATATCAGGAGCTCTTAGGACACCAGATGGTGAATGCTAAGGAACCGGATATGAATATCTCGAGAGAAAGGGATACTTTAAGTTATGGGAAGGATGATAATCTTCAACTGAGACAACAGAGTACAAGTGATGATGACTACAACAGATGGTGCCAGATGTCTCGCAGACCAGCAGATGAATATAGGATCAAAGATAATCATCACCAGGGAGAAAGGGATACTCTAAGGGTGAAGGATGATAATCTTCAACTGAGACAACAGGGTACAAGTGATGACGACTACAACAGATGGAGCCAGATGTCTCATCGACCAGTCGATGAAGATAGGATCCAAGATAATCATCACCAGGCCAAACTGATAACTCCAGCAAGCCACGATCAGAGACCCTTCACTGCAATTAGATGGGATGAACCGCTGATGCCAGCCTTCCAGATGTCTCGCGGACACACAGAAGAAGATATCAGCCATGATGAACCCAGACAGATACGACAGATAACTCCAACCGGTCAAGACTCTGATCAGAGACCCTACACTAGGAGAAGATGTGATGATCCGCCATCGCAATATGTCGGGGAGACCCACTGGAGAAATGCTTCAGGAAGTACATATCGAGTGGAACCGGTTTCTACAACAGCTGCAGATGGTGGACCTTGGAGCCAGTATACCATGGTAGAACAGCCTTACAATCACAGACCCCCTCAGCAGTATAATAGACCACAAGGCTTACCGAAAATACAGCTGGATAAATTTGGAGGAGATATGACTGAATACCGGGCATGGAGAGCCGCCTTTAATACAGCAATCGACCGTACCACAATGGCAGACGAAGAAAAGATGCTGCGACTAAGAAGTGTATTGACGGGGAAACCGAAAACCTTGATAAATGACTTACAAGCCTACACTTCAGCACAGTATAAAGAGGCACTAAAGAGATTGGAACGGGAATATGGAGGAGATAAAAGAGAAGGATCCCGTCTCTTAGAAAAACTGTTCAAGTTCCCAGTTATCAAGGACGATGAAAAAGAAAAAGTCAAGAAGTTAAAGGAGTTACTGAATAGCATCAACACAGCAATATCTTTCATGGAAACAGCTGGGAGGCAGGGAGAACTAGGCGATGGGATTATGTTTACAATCGTGAAAAGTAAAATACCAGAAACAGAACTTTTCCTGTTCGCACAATGGCAACATCAAGGCAAAAAAGAAGACAGTCTCTTTAATATCCAGACATGGCTTGAGGAATTGGTTGATATGAAAACGAGAGTCAAGGAAGCAGTTGTTGGAGTGGAACAACAGAAGAAAACTTGGGAAAGGACAGACAACGAAGTGAAACCTTGGAAGAAGAACAGAACATTTGCTGTTGTAGAAAGTCTATGTCCAGTTTGCAGCGAGAGTCATGACGTCGAATCCTGTCCGAAGTTTAAAGTGCTATCGCTGAGTAACCGTTGGAGGACAGTAAAGCAACGCGGCTTATGCAAGGTTTGCCTTGCCCACGGACACATGGCTGTGGACTGCATCAAGGGGACTTCAAAAGATGGCGAGAGAAAGCCTAATCATAGACTTCTACAGCGCGACTTCCAGAATGCCAGCAAGGGAGGCAAGGCGCCCATGTCAACACCAGCAAAGAGCTCGTTTACCGCCAAGAAACCCAAGAAGCATGAAGATAAAGCTCCAAAACAGGATAGCAAAGACAACCAAGGTTCTCAGTTTGCCAGCATGGGCGGCAATATCTCTCTAAGAACGGTGCCTGTCATGCTGAAGTACAAGGATCGCATTATACATACCAATGCAATGCTAGACGATGGTTTCTCTGAAAGTTACCTCCTTGAGAATATAGCGCACCAGTTGAAGCTCCCTGTATTGGAAACAGCCAAGAAAGTATCCATTGCATTTGGAGCCAAGGTCGAAGAGTACCATACCATGAGAGTTGAAGGGTTGACCATCCAGGGTGTGGAGCAAGAAGAAAACTTCCAAATATCAAACATCAGAACAACAACAACAACAGTTGAAAGTTTTTGGAGCTCCTGAATTTTCGAACTTTACAACGATTTTACGTGCACAAACTAGTCTTTCAGGGGTCTCATAAATCAACTAAGGAACAGCACGTTTGGAATATCTTGGCTTCAGTCGGTTAACGTGTTGTTATTCTGTGAAAAAGGCGGACTTAATCACTGTCGTTGGTGAGTTGGGAATATAACAAGATGGCGTTGATCAAAGACCAAACACAAAGCACGACAAAGCATGCACCCGTACGCGCAAATAAGCGTGGTCGGTCTAAGACCCTGTGTGAAACAGACATAGGGTCGCTTCTAAAATGGCGAAAGGTGTCAGGTGAAAGTGATATGACGGTCCTTGCCGATGTGAGTGTTTGTGGAGCTGTAGGCTGTTCTGACGTTACCGGTTCTTCAGATGATGTTTCATCACCAGTGCCCTCCTGTATTAACGCCGCCGGGGGGTCTTCACCGATTCGTGCAACGGCTGCGACAAAGACGCCGAAAAACCCAGGTCAGAAAACGTTCAGTAACAAGGACATTATGAATGCTATACTTAACCTTACGGGCAACGTCAATGATATAGAGAGAAAGCTTACGGACCAGATTAATACGCTTGAGCGGACAATTGAGGAATCTGTGTTACGCAAGGTGAACGACATCGTTAGTGAGAAAGTAAAAGTGGAAGTGGCAGAAGTGAAAGCTCAGGTGGCTGCTCTTAGAAGAAAGTCGGATGACTCCGCGGAGTTTTTGAATATTGTGATTCGAAATCTACAGGAGGGAAAGAATGAAAATGTCGCAAACAAGACACAAGCCCTTTTGCGGGAAGGGCTAAAGCTGAAGGACTTGTCTTTTCAAAAAGTCGAACGCAAACGCTCATACAATGACCGCCCAGGCCTGATTATTGCCACGTGCCGGTCGTATGAGGACAAATCTCTGATAATGGACGCTAAACAATCGCTTAAGGAGTGTCGTCAGTACAGTAATGTGTATATTTCGAACGATAAGCCTCTGTCACAGAGAATCGCCGAGAATAATATACGGACAATTGTGAAAAATCTCCCAGGCGCTGGCGACGTGCTTGAGGTCAAAGGCTCGCGAGTGGTCGCCAAGCAACAGAAATATGTCCCCAACGAGAATAATCGAAACGATAAAATGAATAGCCGAAATCGACCTCAGGGTAACCAAACAGTAACACGAAACACGAACAACCGCCAGGAAGGATATAACCGTGGAGCGAATGCAAACCGCTAGGATGACGCAATGTGTCGAGACAACTCCGCTGGAGAACATGCAGTCAGGGATGGCCACTCATTTATGTTGCTGAACGCTCGTAGTCTAAAAACTGTAAATCGGTCGAAAAATAAGCTGGCGCAATTCCAGCAGTTGGTGCTTTGTAATCAGTTTGATTTCGTGTGTGTTTCGGAGACTTGGTTAAACGCAGAGGTAGCAGACGGTGAAATACTGCCGCCTTCGTACACCATCCATCGAAGGGACCGCAACTCGCAGGAACAAGAACGTGGTGGCGGCGTTCTAATGGCATGTAGATCGGACATGCCGTCGTACCGTAGAACTGACCTGGAAAAAGAAAACTCCGAGATTCTTGTGTGCGAGGTCAAACCAGATTCTGACGAGCCTTTTGCTCTTATTGTGTGCTATAATCCACCGGATAATGTCGATGAGCAGATGGCGTTCCTAGGGGACCTCAGGGACGTTCTCAAAAGTTGTGAGGGAGAATTCAGCAATATTTGTCTCTCAGGCGACCTAAACATTCCGAGCATCAATTGGGACACTGTGTCTAGTGTCAATGGCTCTCATGTGTCTGGGGAGTTTTGTAGTATCGTGAACGAATTCTCGTTAACACAGCTCGTCCTCAACCCTACTCATAAGCATGGAAACATACTCGACTTAATCCTGACAAATCAACCAGAGCGATTCAGTGACACGGAAACATGGCCAGGAATGTACGATTCTGATCATTTTCCCGTAGTGTCGAATTTCCGTACTAGAATGCCCCGTCGTGTTGGAATTTCGCGCGTTGTTTATGACTTTACGCGTGCGGACTACACAGGTCTAAGGTCATTCCTTTGTGACGAGCTTGGTCCCAACTCTGATTTCTGTTTGCAAAATGGCCAGGACGGCATTGACAATTTGTGGTCAGAGTGGCTAGGTGTGTATAACACTGGATTAGACCGCTTTATTCCGCGGAAAACTATTCGTGACAAAAGCTATCCGCCATGGATTGACCGCGAAGTGAGACGCATGTCAACAAAAGTGAATGCTGCCCGCCGCTGCGCAAAAAACAGGAACAGTGACTCTAGTTGGAGGAAATACCGGCGCCTGCGCAATGAACTCAGAAATTTGACCCGTGACAAATACAAAGCGAATGTAAACAATCTTGGATCAGAAGTGCGTAGAAACCCAAAACGTTTTTGGAACTTCTATCACGCAAAAACCAAATCAAACTCTGTACCAGAGACAGCGAAGCTGGGCAATGAGTCTTTTGTGACTCCTCTGCGCAAGGCAAATGCCTTCAATGGTTATTTTTATTCCAATTTTTCTCATCACAACGACTTGAGAAAACCTGATGTTACCATGTATGATAATTATAACCTTGATTCTGTTAACTTTACAGCAGTTGAGGTGAAATCGGTATTAAACAGGCTGGACAAGACTAAGGCCTGTGGGCCTGACAGGGTCTCTAATCGTGTTCTGAGGGAGTGTGCCTCTACACTGTGTTCTTCACTCGCATTTTTATTCAACGTTTCAATGCAGACAGGTGTTTTACCAAACGATTGGAAAATCGCTAACGTTGTGCCAGTGTACAAGAAGGGAGACAAGCATTTGATTTCAAATTATAGACCCGTGTCTCTCCTATCTGTGGTTTCTAAAGTAATGGAACGTTGCATTTATAACAGTATCTATCCAGTCTTAAGTCCGTCAGTCTATAAAGGCCAGCATGGCTTCTGTAACAGGCGGTCAACGGCCACTCAGCTTGTTCAGTTCCAGCATAGACTGGGCCAGGTCTTAGATAGTGGGGGTCAAACTGATGTTATATATTTGGATTTTGCTAAAGCTTTCGATTCCGTTCCCCATTGCCTCTTATTACATAAGATTCGTTCCTTTGGAATCTGTGGACGTCTTCTGAGTTGGTTAACGTCGTATCTTACAAATAGGAAGCAGAGAGTTGTGATTAATGGCTCGGAGTCATCACTTTTAGATGTACTGTCTGGTGTGCCGCAAGGGTCAATTTTAGGCCCTCTTTTATTCTTATTGTACGTAAATGATATTGCTGAGGTCGTTAGTGACGGTACTGCCATGGATCTTTTTGCTGATGATTCCAAAATGTGTAGGGAGATAGAGTCTGTAACCGACTGTCTGCTACTTCAGACCGACCTTGATAAATTGTACGCTTGGAGTAAACGGTGGGGCATGACATTTAGCCCAAGCAAATGCATGGTCATGAGTGTTACTAGGAAGTTAAATCCGACACACTTCTTTTACAATATCAATGGTTTTGCATTGTCTCGGGTTGATAAATTCAAGGATCTTGGTATTGTCTTTTCTTCGGACCTGTCATGGTCATCTCATGTCAATGGTATTGCAAGCAGTGCAAGTAGAATGTGGGGTATGATCAGGCGTGTATGCGGGCGTACTGCAGACGTTAATTTGAATATCATGTTGTATAAATCACTTGTGCGTAGTCGCCTTGAATATGGTACGGTGGTATTCGACACACATGTGCGACGTGATCTTGAAACTTTAGAGCGTGTCCAGCGGAGGGTGACTCGTCACATTTTAGGCCCTGATATGCCATATGTGGAGCGTCTGCGAGCGTTGTCTCTGCTGCCCCTGTCGTACCGTCGGGAAATCAAGGATTTAGTTTTTATGCACGATTCTTATTATAATGTCCTGGATTTTAATGCACGTTTTTATATAACCCCGGCTGTAAGGGGCGACGGTTTACGACTGGCGCAGCCGAGATTCCACTCGGAGACGTTCGGTGCCTCATACTGGGTGAGGACACCGAAGCTGTGGAACAGCCTCCCGGTCCAATTACATAATTTGAAAAAAATGCATTTTAAATCGTCCCTTAATGTTTATTATTTTGACAGGTTGGATCGTTTGGATGTCGACGACATGTGCACTTTCGTCACTTTCTGCCGTTGTGCAAACTGTCGGCCCACTTAGTGCGCATGTCGCCGGCACCCCGACGACACAACCCATATTATCTGGTGCCATATAATAGGTCTCGACCTACATGGTTACCAGTGTAATGCATGTACGTTTTATTTTGTTCATAATCCAATGTCTTGTCATATTATATCAAATATTGTACATGTATTTTACACGAATAAATTAAAACATATTACAGATACTCATTTGGACCCATCCCGTATTAGTTGGAGAGCCAGCAGTAGTGAACTGGGATAAAGCAGCAGATAATTGGAAGCACCTTACAGGTGTACCCTTTCCTGTGAAGCCAAAAGGAAAAAAAGATTGGTATCCTGATAGGAAACAGACATGCCTACTTTCACCGGTCTTTGAGGGAAATTGCGGCCGAAGAGAAAACCGGACCTATTGCACGTCTGACCCCTCTTGGATGGACCTGTATTGGACCAGTGAGCAAAGAAGAATCAGAAGAATGGGACAGTTCTACTACTCAGTATACTTACCACGCGACCATGGATGATCCTATCACGGAAGTGAAGACAATGGTGAAACAACTTTGGGAGTTGGATGCGATTGGTCTTGGGAGAGCTGAACATGGTCCAAAGGAGAACAACATGACGCCAGAAGAGAGACGAGCCCAGGAAACAGTCTTGAACTCAATGAAAATGGTGGGAGGCCGTTATGAAGTGGTGACACCGTGGAGATATGGTCAACCTAAGCTGCCACACAACTTACGAGCTGTGTCAAAACGCCAAGACAAGATGGAAATGAACCTACAGAAGAAAGATCCAAAGTTTTATGCCAAGTGTAAGGAGGTCATAGAACAGCAAGTCAGAAAGGGTTACTTACTACCCATAGGACCTGTAGCAGAGGCCAAAGATGAAGGATTCCACATCCCAGTTTTTCCTGTGAGAGATGACTCAAGAGCAACCACGAAAGTCCGAATGGTCCTCGACTGTGCTGCCAAATTTGATGGGACAAGCTTGAATAGCAACATTTTACCGGGACCTAAACTGCTCAATGATCTGGTGGAAGTACTCCTGAGATTTAGGCGATACCCTGTAGCTATTGCGGGAGATGTCTCTGAGATGTTTCTCCAAATTGGCCTTGACCCTGATAGCAGGCGATTTTATCGGATAGTTTGGGAACAGCAAGTTTTAGAGTATCAGAGGACAATCTTCGGAGACACATCATCACCATTTAAAGCCAACCTGGTTATAAGAGAGCACAGTCGTAAACTGAAGAATCAATATCCAGAGGCAGCTGACACAGTGGAGAATGCCTTGTATGTCGACGATGCCATTGATAGCCGATGTTCTGTTCCCAGCGTCCCTGAGGTTAACGAACGTCCCACAAGAGACCTGGTGCCGTAGACCGATGCTGAACTTGCAGACATACTAACTTAGCAGAGAATGAACTCGGAAGTCAGGAGTAATCATATAATAGTTTATATGTACTTACTTGATTTAGGAGTTTCTGATTTAGCTAGACACTATTGGATGCAAGCTGGGCCGCCCAAGAGGAGACAAGACCACAATTGATTTTTTAAGCCTTTTAGCAGTTAAATTGTCAATGTTTGACCGCGACGCATCAAAGAACGCGTGGTGTTGTGAATCTGAAATTTAGATTATGTTATTCCGGACAGTCGGGCAAGTAAATGGTGAAAAATAAAATGGTGATTGACCACGGAAATTTTTTGATAATCGACAAATTAGACAGACTTTGATATTTCCACCCTTTTTCAGCCAACTGGCAGAAAAAACTCAGAACACGCCCCCTATTACCCAATTAGCAAAATCGAAATTAATTTTTTCATCAAATAATTTCTTTATATCTGTAGACTTGCCACAACAAATGTTTTTTCAATACCTCTCCAAATATGTACTTGAGAGTTAAAAACATGCACTCGTCTAATTGATAGGCCTCGACCCTCCAACCTATGAATATTCATTAGTGGTCTTGTCTCAATGAAGGTACATTTCAGGGGTTAACATTTTGAGATTTTTTTCAAACTAATGTAGATGACATCCCACAACTCTCCAACAAAGGAAAGTCATATCTGGACATTTTTGGAGAAATGATAGACATTTCAAAGAGTGGTACAACTGTGCCAAAGCGACGAAAGAGGACAAAATCGACAAAAAGTCATGATTTTGCAGCCAACAGCACCAAATTCAAAGACCTGCCCTGGCCAGAATAAGCAAGCTATGGAGCTGAAAATTTAGGATGTGATTTAGAAATATCTTTGCTGCTTAGGGCACAACTTTCAGAATCAAGGCCTAAGTAGTTTCAAAGAAATTACAAAATGAATGGCAACACAACAAGACTTGTAAAAATGAAACTGAACTTAGACCGGGGTTAGGTTGACTCTTATTTGGGTCAAATTAAGTTTTTTTCTCATTATTTTAGCTTGTTTTGACCTTAAATCATCAGCAATACAATATTCTAAATGAATTAGAGTGATTTGAGCACATTCAAATTTTTCACTATATTGACCCAAAATGTAGTGTAAATAGAGACAAGACCACAATTGATTTTTTAAGCCATTTAGCAGTTAAATTGTCAATGTTTGACCGCGACGCATCAAAGAACGCGTGGTGTTGTGAATCTGAAATTTAGATTATGTTATTCCGGACAGTCGGGCAAGTAAATGGTGAAAAATAAAATGGTGATTGACCACGAAAATTTTTTGATAATCGACAAATTAGACAGACTTTGATATTTCCACTCTTTTCAGCCAACTGGCAGAAAAAACTCAGAACACGCCCCCTATTACCCAATTAGCAAAATTCGAAATTAATTTTTTCATCAAATAATTTCTTTATATCTGTAGACTTGCCACAACAAATGTTTTTTCAATACCTCTCCAAATATGTACTTGAGAGTTAAAAACATGCACTCGTCTAATTGATAGGCCTCGACCCTCCAACCTATGAATATTCATTAGTGGTCTTGTCTCAGAGAGGAAAGAGAGAGAGAGAGAGAGAGAGAGCCGGCGTGCCCAGTACTTAAATACCCAGACGCCAAGTCACGAGCTCAGAGTCCAGGATTACGGAAGACGAATACTAATTAAAGGAGCAACCCGGTCCAGGGTACGAGGCCGTCCAGAGAGAGACCTAACAATGTCAAGTGCCTCCCCCTGGTAGCTGAAGACCATTGGGAAGCTATGATTGGACGCCTCGTACCAGGTGACCATGATCGGAACGTTAACTGTGCCAAGATCACTGGCCATTCCTTTAAGGACTTACTGCTGTCACCGCAATCCTCCGACTTGGAACCGCGTGACTCGGACCCCTGGACTCACTGCTTATATTGTATAATAATATTAATCAAGGCTAAGAACAATGACGAATAGCCTGATAAGGCACGTTCGGTAGACTTCAAACGAATTGAGTTAACCCTATGAACACCGTGAAGCCTACCTTTTAAGGGCTTCACGGTACAGTTCTACAGGAGAAGCAAAGAAAACCAGATCTGAGATGACAGAGATGTTGGACCGAGGAGGAATGAAGATGAGAAAATGGCTGTCAAATGATCCTGAGGTACTAGAGGACGTCCCACAAAGTGATAAAGCCACATTCTTGGATATAAATGGAAAGGAAACTTTGCCATGTCAGAAAGCCTTGGGTATACTGTGGTTAGCCGAAGAAGATGTCATCACTATGAAGCCACGATTGAGGGAAGGAGAGTATCCAGCCACGAGGAGGGGTATGCTGAGATGCATAGCAGCCTTGTTTGATCCAGTGGGATTGGTTGATCCGTTCAGAATTATAGTCTGGATCCTCTTTCAAAGGACATGGATCCGAAAGGAAGATTGGGACAGCCCCCTGGAAGAAGACTTAGCCCTGGAGTGGTCGTTGTGGAAGAAAGAGTTGCCACATTTGGATAACATCCGAGTGAGCAGACATCTTGGTATGAACACAAGTTATCAAACTAAACTTCATGTGTTCAGCGATGCCTCAAAGGATGCCTTTTCTGCTGTCGTGTATGCCAGGACCCTGATGACGGACGGGAGGATACTGGTGAGACTGGTGATTGCCAAGACGAGACTGTCGCCACTGAAAGCCATCTCCATTGCCAGAGTGGAGCTATGTGGGGCAGTCATTGGTACAAGATTGGTGAAGAAGGTTATCAAACCATTGGAGAGCGGTCGAGGAGCCAAGCAACTGATGGTGACATATTGGACAGTTTCCATGAACGTCCTGTTTTGGATTTGTCGACCAGGAAAACAGTTTAAGCCCTATGTAGCCAACCGAGTAGGAGAGATACAGGAAAGGACCAGTACTGACCAATGGAGACATATACCAACCAAACTAAACCCAGCAGACATATCATCTAGAGGTATGGCAGTGGAGGAATTGGCTAGATCACAACTCTGGTGGGAGAGTCCAAGTTTCCTGAAGGAGTCCGAGAGCAACTGGCCAGAGAAAAAGATAGCTGTACCAGATGAAACCACCGATATTGAGAAAACCTCAACATTTGCAGTACAGGAAGCCCAACCAGAACAAAATGAGACAATGATGTTCCCCCTACATCCCAGTAGATGGAGTGACATGGGAAGACTAACAAGGAGAATAGGATTCGTGCGACGTATCATGATGTGGCTGCTAAAGCGACCCTTACCCCCGGGAACCAAGACCTGGATAGATGAGTTGTCCCCCGAAGAGTACAGGCAGGCTGAGGATTGCCTTTCACGCCAAGCCCAGAAAGATGTATTTGGCAGAGAGCTCAAAGATTTGATGGCAGGAAAAAGCTTACAGAAGACAAGCCACCTGATACCCCTGTCACCATACCTTGATAAGGAGAGGAGACTTCTTCGCATCAAGTCCCGTCTTGAAAGAATAGACTACATCTCAGAAGAAGAGAAATACCCCATCATCATGCCAAGAAAGCATCCAGTTTCTCAGTTGCTTGTCAAGAGAGCACATGATGCTGTGGGACACCCCGCGGGTCCATTTCTAACCAAGCAGGGTCGAGGAAAAATCAGAAACAAAAGATACTTGGCTGTTTTCACTTGTCTACAGACTAGAGCTGTTCATCTAGAACCTGTTTACCAGATGGATACTGACAGTTTCCTAATGGCTTTCGCCAGAATGACCAGCCGGCGATCCGTCCCAGAGGAGGTGTTGACAGATAACGGAAGTAACTTTGTCGCTGGAGAGAGGGAGCTCAGAGAGTTAGTGAATGCCATCGATTGGACCAAGGTGCAACAGAAGACGCTGGGTTACCAAAATACCAGAGGCGTTACATGGCACTTAAACCCCCCAGGATCTCCACACTTCGGGGGCGTCTTTGAGATTATGGTAAAAGCAGCAAAGCGGGCCCTCAAGATATCCATTGATAATGCTGACATCAACGACGAGGAGTTCCATACATTTGTGGTGGATGCCGAGGGACTCCTGAACTCAAGGCCATTGACTCCTCCCAGCTCTGATCCCGAGGACCAGTTACCACTAACGCCAAACCACTTCCTGCATGGTCAGCTGGGTGGACAACTGGCTCCTTCGTCGACTGATGAACTACGATTCAACCCTAGAAGAAGATGGCGAAGAATACAGGACATACTGAAACAGTTTTGGCAGCGATGGCAGCGAGAATTGTTACCCCAGCTGCACAACCGTAAGAAGTGGCTGTTTCCAAGGCACAATCTCAAACCTGATGATATCCTACTGGTGATTGAGGAAAGATTACCTAGAGGACAATGGAAGATGGGTCGAGTCCTGGAAGTCTACCCCGGTGAAGATGGATTGGTGCGAACGGCCAAGGTGAAGACGTCAAATGGGAAATATGTCCGGCCCGTGAATCGTCTCTGCCCAGTCGAGTTTCCGGAGATGACAACTTCCGTCTGGTAACGCTGAGATGAACGTCTGGTTATGCTGAGATGAATCCAGCCAAGCAGTTACAACCGTGGGTGATGATATCCGTCTATAACCGTTAAAAGTTGACATTTGACATTGTGTGGTGAAATTACACTGAGAGAGTGATCTAAAAAGTTAGTGTTGGTCAGTGTACTCATTGTCTGGTGACTTGCTAATTTTCTGATCGGGATGTCCTTGGCATTTTCAATTGCCTGTGTTTTTTGGGGGGAAAAAACTTTGGGTTTCACCACCTGATATACACTGATTAATTCTATTCTTAGAAGTGAACTCTAGGACACTTAATGACTCGGTGCGAGTTTTGAACATTGATTGAAAAGTGAGAACACTCAATGGAGTGTCAGTATCCGAACTTTCTACAGTGCGAAAAATATCGGAATTGAGATAGAGACTAGCGGGTATCGGTAAAGGGAGAAAACTTTAAGCTTCTGTTACATTATTCTGAGCCATGTTTTTAAGCAATGTAGAACCCAAGGGGTTAAAAATTTGGATCTCCTTTGGAGGAGAAGTTTACTCCAGTTTCCAGTGGGGAAACAATTTAAGTTTAATAGGTTTTCTCATTTACCATCCCTAAAGAGTCGATTCTTGATTGAGAATTATTCTGGACTTATGATAGTGACTTTCGAAGGATGAGAACATTGAGGAATTCATGAGCAACTTGGATTACTTGAGCTCAAATTCAGTGGGTGTTAGATTCCGATTGGATTGTAAAATCTAAAAGAGTACTAGTAATTTACTACAGGAGTGATATAGTTCAGTTAATAGTGTTCACCTATTCTTATCTTTAATGTGTTCTTTTGGTGAACTATTGTGTATTCTAAACTGTCTTTTCATTTGATCAATGGGATCTTTGAAGGGCCATCTTCCGTTATTGTTAGTTGGAAGATTTGCCAAGATTGTTTAAAAATAGTTTGACAGGTTCTGTCAAGAGGAGGGGAATGTTGAGAAGCAGGGTGAAGACAAGACGTTTAGGTCATTATCTTATAACCAGGTGACAGCACCATACGGTGTCTGGGTATTATTACGGTGTCAACTTCTGTTTGAGGGTTTAATTTTATTGGTAAAAATACCTAACTACTTGTACATGTTTTTAGGGGAATTTTGAGTTGCTAAGAATTGTTAATTTCCTTTCTTAACAACACTCGCCTCCCTAGACCTGCTGCTGGCACTAGCCTGACTAGGCCTAACAACGTTAGTGATGATGGCAACCCTCGCCCTCCTCCTCCTGCTCTTTCCACTGCTGGCCCTGATGGACGCTGTGCTGCCCGTGGGCATGTTGGCCATGCCCCTGTCACCAGTGGCAGTACCAATGGATCAGCTAGGCCTGGACCTGCCAACGTTAAAAGTAGAAGACAACCACCAGCAGCGCCACCCAACGTCTGTTTTGATATACGACCGCGTTCTTCGACATCCTCTTTCACAAAAACATGCAAGACAAGTTTGCGCGAGCGGCGACCGCTTACAAAAACATGTGAAGACGTCTCTTTGAGGCACGACCGCGCACCGAAAAACATGTAAAGCGCCACCCAACGTCTATTCGAGGTACGACCGCTTTTTTGCGGTTTTGACGGCCCATAACTGTGTGCATGAGTGTTCTGTTGCATGCGATGGTAGATGATACGCATATAAACACTGCATACATGAAAGAAATAACGCGTCACGTGTAGATATGCATATCCCAGAATGCTGAGTAGGCCTGTCATGCCTGTGCAGTTGTCGAGTGGAATAGACAAGTCGCAAGTTTGCAAACATTCAGGTGCCATTTTTTCAGGGTCCAGATGTAATACCCCGCTTCCCCGGCGTTCTTTATGGTAGCATCAGTATGTAAATGTTGAAACGAGCCAAATGAAACAAGCCAAACTAAATGAGCCAAATAAACATTCATTTTTAAACCTGAACTGAGTGAAGGAATATTAGATTTAATTGCTCGATTTGGTCAAGTAGGCCTATGTTTTTGTTGGTAAAATATTTTATCATGTCATAGTATTTGAACCAATCTGAGCATGATATTCAGTACGATACTGCGTGACTATGCCATAAATTTTACTGTTGTAATTTGTAACTGTAAGCCTTTGGCAATATAATTTAGGTGATGTCAATGTCACGGAACAAAAACGGCTGTGTGAAGTTTGCAGGACTGAGATGAGTAGCAGGAGAATGTCTTTATGGTGAGTATTTACGCCATTGTCTGACAAAATGGAATGAGAATGAGAAGTTCTACTGTAAGGAATGAGGTCGGCTGCAGGACCGCCTGATCGATTGACCCGAGTATTTTTCTGGCGGTATATCAAATCAACGTAGTGATTTGGTATGATGAATTGAAATTAATATTGCACTTCAAGCCATAGAGTAGTTAAAATTATTATTCAAATATTATTCACATGACATAGTCACATTCAATTTTGTTCATTTTGAGTTTGCACGGTGCACCATGGAACGTTTCATTTACTCGTTTATTTTGGCTTGTTTAAAACTTGAACTGGCTAAATTTAAAGAGGGCCTGAGTGAATGAAAGTGCTTTTCATTTCAGGCAAATATCAACCCAACGCTTGCAATCATATTGCATCTAAACGTGATCTTCAATTTCATGTTTAGAATGTTTATTTGGTTGACGTTTAGTTGATGGCTTGTTTCACTTGGCGCGTTTCAAGTACATTTACAATACCATTCTTTTACATTTACAGTATAATGAGTAGCAATTTTTCACTACATGTACCTCAACACTTCACAAATTTCCAGTGTCTCCTCACTACTAGTAAACTTGCTTTTAAACGTGGTGGACGTTAATGTTACCACATTTAAAACAGACCTGTTGAAAGGCACGCATTTGCACTTGCGCGCTTAGCTCTTCAAAAAGTATTAAAATTCGCGCACCTGGATATCCCGACTGCAGCCCCGCCAATAGGCATATTATTGTAACTACATCACAGACTGTAACAGTGCACGCCATTGGTCAATGTCGGGGGTCACTCAGAAGGCCAACCAATGGGATCGCTCCTAGCATGGGAATCCGTGATTCTCATTATTATCAATCATGGCCACCGGGCACAAGTCGCAAACAGTGACTTTCAAGAATTAGGCGCCTAGGCTATGAAAATAAAAGTTAGGAGAGTAAATATTTGCTCACCTAGGTATTTATCAACAGACGGTCTGTAAAAGCAAGTTTAAAGTGATACTATGATGTGATTTACAACTTTGCGGAAATACGTCTGTTTTTAGTTGTTGATCACAAATGTAAAGCTCAAATTTTCCATTTTTGATTAGATTTATTATAAACTCGCTGTTTTAATCGCGTCAGACTGGCCAACTGCCGAAGATGTTTTGAAAAACCCGCACTAGGTCAAGTGACCTCATGACGTCACAACATGAACAAGTCAGACCGTCGAATATTTTCCTATTCGCTCTAGGAAGAAGCTATATCCGCAGTAGTTCGCGTACGCTCAGGAAAATCTAATGAATATTAAATGAGGTCTAAAAATAGTCTTAGGAATACCATTATTATGACGTCAGCGATGGAATTTCCTGGTTGGACTTAGGAAATTTATGATGAAATGACTAGGACTGTGGACTTGGGGGAGTGGCCGTCCCTTCCCTTACTTCGTTACTTCGAGATTTTTTCCAAATGTGCTGGAAGACCCCCAACGGCAGACGAATTTGAGTTGGTTCACGAATTTGTGTTCCGGCAGAGCATCAGGAGGAGAAGATGAACCACCGGCTGGTGACCTCTTGACTCGAACTTCATGGTGACGGCCCGGTTCTTTGATAGGGTCAGGCCAGCGGAAAACCCCAACACCTTCAGTTTTGCTGGTGGTGCCGCAAAACATCGCAGCACAACGCCACCCGACAACCCTTTTCTTCTTCTTCTCCATAATCTTCAGTTCTTATAGTGTATATATTGTGTAAGGACAGGATTGAATGTCAATGGTCAGTGGCAGTCGTAAATAAACAAATGAGATTTATTTTTTTCGCAGGAATGAGTAATAGGGAACCTCATGTACGACTATCTACGACTATTCCTGGAAACTTGGGCAAAAAACTTCGTTGTCATGAAAAAACCTACCAGAAACGTAACATAACTTCGTTTTCTTGCCAAAACCTACCAAAAACGTAACATGGATAAAATGACAAGGTTCCCTATTACTTACTTAAGTTGGTTGTTTTTAGGGACATCATAATTGCATCTGTCATTGAACAACAAATGAACCAAAAAGACTTATCCCAGTGGGATAAAAACTTATCACGGCGTGATAAGTTTACCCCCGCACCATTATCCACAACTAAATCCCGTCTTCATATGTTGCCTTCGCCGGGAAACGAACCCACGCCAATACACAACCTTAGGTGTGGAAGCTCCATGCTTTACACACTCGGCTATTGAACTTTCTACTAGATCAATGACATTTATGCCTATTTAACAGTAACACCTGTTTAAGGTAACACCTGTTTAACATTAATTGCTCCAGTGCTGCCATCTGATAACTTTTGACTTAACCAAAATTCAAGGAAAAATTAAGATAAATGTATTACCCATTGGCAACGAAGCATAAGGATAACATTAAATTTGACTTTGATCACTTTGATGCATATGTTACTGCTTACAGCTTTTTCAAAGTACAAGAAAGTGATATCACGCCAGGGTTTTTAAAATTGAAAAACAGAGATGATTGTCTTAGACTTGAAAAAAACCCACTAGCGTTCTACCAGAATCAGTTTAACATGGCCGTCTGGTTCGCGACAACTGGATGTGGCATTTCACTAGAGCACCTAAACAGCAGCAATCAAATGATCAGATCATTTTACAGGTTCCACACCTACTATCAAATCAGAAAAATTATGAAGAACCTTGATATCCCCATTTTGGGAGAAAGCAATTTCATTGAAACAAATAATAACATTAAGCGTAGGAAACTAGGCGAGTTACTAAGTGAGTTTGGCTTAAAAGACGAGTATGATTTTTCAGTGTTTGCAAGCAGTTACGGATGGACTTCCTGGAGTGTACCGGATTACAACCCAAACATAATTGATCCTGGCTACTACATCAATGATTCGAAAATCAATTTCTTTTTAATGCAAGTTCACGAGAATAGAATGCCACCAATGTTTAAATCTGATTGGGACGCTGGGATGTCTAATTTCAAATATCCAGATACTTTCATCAAGTGGCACGTCAAACAACACAAGAATGTATTTGATGTGATAGAACAGAAACCATGCCAAACATATCAACAATTTATGACTCTTAAGTCCTCAGGTTTCTCGAATCCAGGGATAGAAAGATTGAATGATTCCATCAGAACATATGTTTACTGCATACTGGGATCACAGGCCCTCACTAGAACCCCGATTACTGGACAGCCAGGAACAGAGTTAGACGTACAAAAGGAATTCATCAAGCTGCTAAGTGATTCAATTGAACAGCATGTGGATATCCCTACCTCAATTGCTAGGTACCAGAAAGCACTGTCTGACACTCACACACGATTAGACTATGTAATTGCCCCAGGCCTGTACATCATAGGGTCTGACATGGTACTCAATATCGGTAAAATCGAGAATTACAACAACGATATCCTGGTAGCAACTAAACACTTGAAGCCTGGTAAGAATGACATTAACAATGAAAAGACCTTGCCTCCTCCATTGATGCAAGGTCAAACTGCTAAGAAGATAAGGGTTAAGGCTAATATCACCACACCAAAAGATGTGAAGACTGCTGTAACAAGTAAGACTGCTGTAACAAGTAAAACTGCTACAACCGGTAGGCCTGACGTGTCCAGTAAGACTGATGTGTCAAGGAAGACTGCTGTGTCCAGTAAGACTGCTGTGATCAGTAAATCTGATGATACCCATGAAACAATCAAGTTTTTACTCTATGCTGTAGTTGGCAGTTTAATTCTTATTACTGTAAAGTAAATGGCTGAAGGAGGAGAAGGTTTCCCAATGACCGAAGGACGTTATCCACTTCCAGAACCAAGCAGTAGTACTGCTGAAACACCATTCAGTAACCAATTACTTGATAATATCAAAAGTTACAACACAGATAGTCGTACCTTAAGTCCAGATCCGACATTCCCTAAACTAGCAGTACCAGAAATGCCAGAACCAGATAGAGCAAGAAGTATTGACCCTGAATTGATGGGAAAGGAGTTAAATTACACTGAAGTAGAGGATAAACTTGATAAAGCATTGAGTAAATAAAAATGGAATTATGACAAGAACAAATTGAGTAATCTTGCACCACGCATTCTTGACCGTCCAAAAGGTATGTACTACTTGCCGACACAAGAAGAATTTGCTAGTTTTACAGTCATCCAAAGAAAACAAATGATTGAACCTGATGGGACATATTATGGTATTCGCTTAACTAAGGATAATGGAAGCTTCTATGCTGAATCAACTTTAACTGCAAATTATGGCACAAAATTAGTTAATAAATTTAAAGAACTAATTGCACCAGGCCCAACAGAGGCAATTCCAATGACTAACATGGAAGGTTATTCACCAAGAAGGGAAGCTCAATCTGTATTACCTGAAGCACAGGCAGTAGTTGATGAGATTATCACTTCACCTAAACCCATAGATAAAATCATAGATGCTACTGATCAAGAATTAAAGGCATTTGGTTTTACAGATAACGCTTTGAGAGAACGTAGAGGATTAATACACGGTGGGGATGCTCATGCAGCAGTTAAGATGGAGAGAGATATGAGTATTATGAAAATAGAAAACCTAGAAGAAAAACTTAACAATCTAACAAGAGACTTTATTAACTCTGCAGATGAAGATGCTAACGAAAAGGTAGAGCTAAGAAGAGAAATTGATAGAGTGAAAGAGGAACTGAATAGAGAACGTGTCAATGTGCTTGAATAAGACAGAGAAGCTGAAAGCAGTGCAAAAAGACTGAAACGTTTGATCACTGATGTCTTGAAGAAACCAGATTCACAGATTTCACTCAAGGACAGAATCAAGTTACTTTTTAAAGGCCATATATCAAGGTTTTTTGCCATTTTCTGCTGTAAGACGATTTCAAAAGTGTACCTAACACTTTATACAATACAGAAAACCAAAGGCAATTAGCTCCATCCATTTTGAAGATATAGCCAATTATGTGTTTGACAACTTGATTACCTAATCAGGCTAGCAACTGGCTTGTTAGAGCCAGGCGGCGGGTTCAGCAAAAGTTGTTATGTAGATCAGGTTATCTGTACATGTCATGCAATCATAAAAGCAGGAGGGCCTTAATTAATTATGCACACCTGGAAGTAATGTGTTTCATTCACTATGGTGTATTGTGTGGCTCCGAATTGTGTCAAGGATAGCACAAAGAACAATCGAATGACGGATGGGACCCATTTTCATGAATTTCCAAAGCCAGTTGAACGAGAGAGGAGGAAGCTGTGGATTCGGAAGTGCAAACGTTTGGAGTGTTGGAAGCCTGGGCCTTCGGCCAAACTTTGTAGTGATCACTTTATCGATACGGATTATCACATGAAGCCGGATATCTGCATCCAACTGAATATTAAATGCCACTTGTTAAAAACAGCTGTTCCAACCATGTCAATTGCATTTAATGCCCGAGGCTGCTGAGGTCGGTTGTTATACATAATGTGTAGGCCCTATTGGGGCCTGTGATACCGCATAGTGTCTTCTTGTGTTCCAGCCATAGCAAGGTGACAGCGACACAGGTCAGTGTCAGTGACAGCCACTGTCAATGACAGATTATTGTCATCTGACATCTAGGCCTATCTAACGTTGCACGGCATTATATCGTCACGTCAAGATGATTGTGCATAATACCGTCACTTTTCAGTAGTAGTTCAGCGTCATGACATAACTGGCGATACAACACTGACGAGGCGAAACAATATTGTGCAACATTAGTCTGTTCAAAAATCATACATGTTATGCATCTGCAACCGTCTATCAATGTCTTCTTTGCTATATCGGCAGGTCTGCCATGCAAATTGATTAACCACAAATTCTAATCACTTTCGTCCGAATGATCACTCTCATTATGATCTAGTGATATTAATGGCTCGAACATGTACGGCTCAACGTTTAAATATCCTTCTGTATCGACCAAAACATCCTCAAATTCACTGCTCTCACTCTCTGAACTGTATGCGGAAGCCATCTTGCTTTGTTCTGACTGACCTGATCTACGTCATCAAAAAATCCCTAGCGGCCACATGTGGAACTAATCTAAAGTTGTGTGTGGTGGGAAATTCAAATAGTTTAAAATTGAAAATTGAAATAACTAAATAATAACTTTATTATTAGAATTTTTTTAATGTCTGGGATCTTGTTTTTTTAACCCTCAACATATTTCATGAGTATCAAGCATGTTTTCAAACCTTGATATATGGCCTTTAAGGTTGAAGGCCTTACAATTGCTGCAATAGTCACTGCAGTTACTACGATACTGACCACTTTAGGTTTTTTTATCAGTAATGCTTTGAAAGCTGTACCTAAACCAGGACCTCCTACGCCACCAACACCGGATAAACCACCATCAATTCCAGATAAAGTGAAAGAAGGACTAAAGAAGTTTGCTGAATGGCTAAAAGAACTGGCCAAGAAATCAGCTGCGGCTTTACCGGGAATCATCGGTTCTATTGTCTCATTTCTCCTGAAAAACAGTTGGTGCAGTTGTTGGATTCATGGCCGAAAATCTAGTCATTCTAGTGATTGTTGTTGTTAGCTCCGTAATTTATGGTTTGATAGAAGGTGTTAAAGCTGTTAAAGCTATTAAGTAAAATCAATGATTGATTTTTCAAGTAAAATTAATGATTGATTTTTCAAGTAAAATTAATGATTGATTGATTTTCAAGTAAAATTAAATCAATTTCATGTAAATTGAATAGAATGACAACTGGAGTACTGCTCAACACTGAAAGGAGTCATAAGATTCCACTCGGATTAAAGGCCGAGAGAAATCATCACATTATCACACACAATCCGTCTTCTGCTAATCCAAAAGAAACATTGTACATTAGAATACCTGCTTTAAGAGAAAATACGTTCTTTGTACCCAGATCTCTTTTTCTGTCAGATGATGTCATTATTCTGGTGATTCAAAGAACAGCGTGGTTAACAATCTCGGAAGAAACCTGTTATCCAAGATGGTAATTAAGTGGGGAACGGAACAGATATTTGATCTCAATGAATACAATCATTATTCGACTTTTAAAGATCTGTGGTTAACATCGGAGGAACGGAACGACAGGGTTTTTCAAGGTATTCAGTCAGAAAATCTTAGAAAGTTGAGATCAGGTGTGGCAGAAGCCGACGTTACCGGTGAAACCGGTGATGAGAAAACACTGAAGAAAGTGTTTGGAACCAAGTACAAGATACAGTTAGATTTTGAACTATTTTTCAACTATGCTCCATTTTACAAGTTTCCAATTCAAGAGGATGTGATCATCGAGATTACGTTAGCGCCAAAGGAGGAGATCATTGTTACCAGCACAACTGCAAACATGAATTACAAACTTGAAAATATCAGTTTTGAATATGACACTGTAACTAACAAGGGATTAGCCAATACGCTTACAAACAAGTACAATTCAGGTTTCTCCATCTATTACGACTGGGTAGATCACTTCAAAACTGTCAACGTAACGGCCAATGAAACTCTGATCAACGAGAACATCAATTTTCCTCGAATGTCCATAAAAGGACTATTACTTCTCTTCATCTCTGATTACACTGATGGTTCAAGAGATTCTGAAAAGTTTGAAAATCCTAACATCACAAAAGTGCAAATAACCATCGAAGGAGTTGCTAATCAGGTGTTTCCAGAAGGAATGATAATGCTAGATCAATGGGAGGAGATCAAGAAACACTTCATGACAGAAGACTTATGGAAAACTTACGACTGCAACATGTCTATGAAAAAGTACTATGGAGACTCGAATAACTACGGGCTTTGGTTGGACCTGAGAACTACTGAAGACAATAGATAACACGGATCGGGCAAAAAGCTTCAAAACACTAAAGATGGTATTCAATTGTCGATAACAAAAGAATCTGGAAAGGGGCCATACAAAATGCACATATTTGTGGTTTCTGACGCTCAAGTTAACATTCAAAATTCACAGATTGTTTCCTTGCAACATTAAGATTGTTTTACAGTTAAATAAATGGAAACACCAGGAAAGAAGGAAATCATCAATACACTGTACCAAAGTGTGTTATTGTCAACGGCAACAATTGGTTACTCATATTTACTTAAGAGATTCTTGAGAATTGCCATTGGCCCACCAAGTCAGGCAAACTTAGAAGAGATTCTTAAACTTGGCAGAACTGTAGCAGTCAGTAATGTAACATTGGAATACTTTTACGATCAAGGTATTTTACCCAGAAACATAATCAAGTAGAATTTAAGTGTAGTAAATGAAAATTTAAGTGTAGTAAATGAAAATTTGAGTGTAGTAAATGAAAACCGTGGTGTACATTAATTCCAGTGACCACCCAGAACAGAAATCACATGATTTAACCATACATCTTAAAGAGGTTGAATAGCGCCTCCAGAAGCAAGCAACAGCGCCACCCGTAGCAGAAATAAGAACTGCTTAGTGACGTCATGGTTTCCATATACGGCATCTCATTTGCATATTTTTACAACCTTATTTACTACGAGTTATAAATAAGCATATACCCGTGGAGCGGGCAAAGTTGAAATGTAATATACATTAGTTAAATGGGCACGATGATTGAACTACATTAAATTTCTAACGTTACTGAAGTTTTATTAAAGGTTAAACACGCAATGAACTGCATTTAGGGACTTATTGCTGCTATCTACATGCAACCCCCAATAGATTGATTGTAGTACGCTATTTTACACAATGCATTGAGACCAGTGACAGCAGGTCCTGTTCCAAATAAGGCCCTCACATATTAGGCATATCACCTACCCACTCCCGTACCCAATGCCACTGTCGGACCAAAGTATGCCAGTAGCACGTGGATCATGCCGGGCGGCGCTGTCAGGTGTTTCCACTATGGGTTACATAATTTGCTACAAAGAGGCCAGTGTTCTAGTAAATGAAGTTAGCAATGATAGCGAAAGAATGTTAGTGTATGTTACGCAGTCAATAGCGATAGTAGTGAGTTGGAGAGAGGAGAAAATGGAAAATGGAGAGAATAGTAGTATGGATTTCGAGTCCCAAGAAGAAACTTTGCAAAGTTTTCATCAAACTGATAATCATATTCCTTCCTTCTCCGTCTCCAACAATTAAAAGTTGCTGCAGTCAACCTGATGCGTTTATCCGCGACCGAATCGACGAGACGAAGCATTTTTCAAGCATCCGAATGGTACCTTACAGATCCGCAAGGGGCGCGTTACCGAAAATGTTGCAAAAATCAATAACGTGATCGTAAATATTGTCATATTTTTCAAAATGAGAGTATGTAAATGATACCCAGACGGTAAACCAATGAAAGGCCACTATCTATTGAACCTTACAAGTGATTTGGGGGCCTTGAAACTCCTTATATTTATCAATGAAACCTTATTCCCGCCTAAGGTTTTGACCGGGCCGTCCAAAACTCCCCATTTTTTGGCGGGCCATTCCCTTTAATTCAGAAAAAAACCAAAAAAATTGTTTGTAGGATATACAATAGTTACTCTCTTTATTTCTCATCATTCATTATATACTCCCGCACACACGTGTATCTTAAGAGCCCCTCCTAAAGGGGGGCTTAATATGTAAAGTCAAGGACTTGGTGAGCCCCCTTTAGGTCGTGGGAGCACCCCCGAACCCCCCTACGATAGCGTAACGTTTTTACCCAGTACAATGGAGGGGAAACCCCCAAACCCCCCCCCCCCCAACCCCCCATGTTGGGACCATCCATAGTTCCTTCCGACACATTTTTGTTTTGGTAATGTAATACATTGTGACTATCCTTATTCACGGGAATCGGGCGTTTCCAGTGATATACGACACAAATGGGTTGTCCTCATGAATTCACTTTGGAAACGCATTTTAAAATAGATGTTACGTCATCATCGCGTACATTTGGGGAAAACTCCCTAACGAGACCGGAGCAGACGGCAGAAAGTAGTTTAATTATTGGCCGCTAGGGTGCAGAATGTCGCTCACCCGAATTTTTCACGCAACTATAGCTAAATAGCGCTAGTTCTAGTTTGTGATTCATTTTGATACTTCAGATTTGGGCAGTAGACCAAAATAACTTAGTCGTCAGTGTGGTTTTAAGCTGGAAAAACGTATTTGTTTTTCTTAAAGTGCCTTTTTTGGACGGGTGTGTGCGATTGTTTTGTTTTTATGTCACGTGACCTCGACCATGTTGACACAAAATTGAAATAAACCACCCTTTTCTGTCATTATTTAGGTCGGATATTTCTTATAATTGGCCAATTTCTTAGGCATATGATGTAGCGAATTCCCATGAAGATTTAAATTAATTTTAATTTAATTTAAATTAGTTTCAACCAATGCCAATGGGATAGCAACCACCACCGGAAGATCGCGGAGAAATCGGTAAACTCAACGGAGTTAATTCAGAAAAAAAACAAAAAAAATTGTTTGTAGGATATACAATAGTTACTCTCTTTATTTCTCATCATTCATAATATACTCCCGCACACACGTGTATCTTAAGGGCCCCTCCTAAGAGGGGGGCTTATAAATGTCATAAGGGACCATCTCAAAAGTATTTTGAGCCAAGAAGCCTAAAGTGGCCTAGATTTTAGAGCCATTTCATTTACCCAGTACATGAGTGGCCTGTATTGTACGCGCCGTTCACCGATCCAAAGGTTGACCGCGCTCAACGTTGCTTAACTTCCACTCTGGGGCCAACGCGCCAACCACTGGGCCATAAAGGAATTCCCTCATGGCCGGCGGGTTAAGGCTAAGCCGGGCCATATACCTGGGGGTACTATACATCATTCCTGTAGGCTTGAAGTCTAAAGCACGGACAAAAATTTCCCAAGTTATGGAACACCTCTGTCTTCTTTATTTATTCATCAACAGGAGAGGGTTCACTGCAAATACAAAACAGTGAACAAACATAAGTAATGATAACATCAACAGTTAATCAAACCACTTGAATTACAGCCAGCAATTATAAGACAAAACAATAACAATCAACACTTGTCACAACCGAAGACAGGTGGTGTCTTCAGACGTCCAGGAGGTGCTGCCCCCTATGAGAAGCATTTCGAACTACATGCACTAGGATTGCATACAGCCAATTAGGCCTATATTTTAGGGTAGATCATGAGCCCGGATCATGAACAGGCCTTAGAGGGTTAAATGAATAATACTGACGTGAACCTTGGGCACATTTAGTACAGTTACTGGTCACAAAGAGAAATATTTCAAACGGAAAGTGGGGTGATAAACCTGTCAAAGACAAAACTAAAAAAGGTGTCATGAGCGTGTCCTTATGAAAACGGCATCACGAAACCATGCAAGAATGCCTAAAATGGACCTTACAACTACCGATCTTCAACTTACAGAAACTTGGTGCCTTTAAGTGACAGATTTAGGCTTTATAAGCCCCCCTCTTAGGAGGGGCTCTTAAGATACACGTGTGTGCGGGAGTACATAATGTAAATGAATGATGAGAAATAAAGAGAGTAACTATTGTATATCCTACAAACAATTTTTTTTGGTATTTTTCTGAATTAACTCCGTTGAGTTTACCGATTTCTCCGCGATCTTCCGGTGGTGGTTGCTATCCCATTGGTTGAAATTAATTTAAAATTAATTTAAATTAATTTAAATCTTCATGGGAATTCGCTACATATGCCTAAGAAATCCGCCAATTATATTAATATTTTTATTAGGGAAATACCGTCCTAAATAATGCCAGAAAAGGGTGGTTTATTTCAATTTTGTGTCGACATGGTCGAGGTCACTTGACATAAAAAAAAAACAATCGCACACACCCGTCCAAAAAGGCACTTTAAGAAAAACAAATACGTTTTTCCAGCTTAAAACCACACTGACGACTAAGTTATATTGGTCTACTACCCAAATCTGAATTATCAAAATGAATCACAAACTAGAACGAGCTCTATTTAGCTATAGTTGCGTGAAAAATTCGGGTGAGCGACGTACATTCTGCACCCTAGCGGCCAATAATTAAACTACTTTCAGCCGTCTGCTCCGGTCTCGTTAGGGAGTTTTTCGCAAATGTACGCGATGATGACGTGCCCCATTAACAGGACGTAACATCTATTTTAAAATGCGTTTCGAAAGTGAATGCATGAGGACAACCCATTTACCGTGAATAAGGACAATCACAATGTATTACATTACCAAAACAAAAATGTGTCGGAAGGAACTATGGATGGTCCCAACATGGGGGGTTGGGGGGGGGGGGGTTTCCCCTTCATTGTACTGGGTAAAAACGTTACGCTATCGTAGGGGGGTTCGGGGGTGCTCCCCCGACCTAAAGGGGGGCTCACCAAGTCCTTGACTTTACATATTAAGCCCCCCTCTTAGGAGGGGCTCTTAAGATACACGTGTGTGCGGGAGTATATAATGAATGATGAAGAGAAATAAAGAGAGTAACTATTGTATATCCAACAAACAATTTTTTTTGGTTTTTCAAAATGGCGCTGAATAAATAAATCAGACCAGTTGTAGCGCTGAATTATAAATCAGACCAGTTGTAACAGGTTACGAGAACATCTAATTTAAATCTTCATGGGAATTCGCTACATATGCATAAGAAATTGGCCAATTATATTTATATTTTTATTAGAGAAATATCCGTCCTAAATAATGACAGAAAAGGGTGGTTTATTTCAATTTTGTGTCGACATGGTCGAGGTCACGTGACATAAACAAAACAATCGCACACACCCATCCAAAAAAGGCACTTTAAGAAAAACAAATACGTTTTTCCTGCTTAAAACCACACTGACGACTAAGTTATTTTAGTCTACTACCCAAATCTGAAGTTTCAAAATGAATTACAAATAGAACTAGCTCTATTTAGCAAAAGTTGCGTGAAAAATTCAGGTGAGCGACATTCTGAACCCTAGCGGCCAATAATTAAACTACTTTCAGCCGTCTGCTCCGGTCTCGTTAGGGAATTTTCCCAAATGTACGCGATGATGACGTGCCCCATTAACAGGACGTAATATCTATTTTAAAATGCGTTTCCAAAGTGAATGCATGAGGACAATCCATTTAAGTGTCGTATATCACTGGAAACGCCCGATTCCCGTGAATAAGGACAATCACAATGTATTACATTACCAAAACAAAAATGTGTCGGAAGGAACTATATGGATGGTCCCATCGCACCCCCCCCCCCCTCCAGCAGTATGACACAGAAGGGCTAGTTGACTGTCCACCGGGGGGGGGGGGGGTTGGGGGGAGCTTCCCCCCAACGCACTGGTAAAAACCTATGTCGACGGAGGAGGGTTTGGGGGGTGTCCCCCCCATTGTAACAGCTGTAATTGTTAGAGCTTGCACTTAACATATGCTCGTAGGGGGGTTCGGGGGAGCTCCCCCGACCTAAAGGGGGGCTCACTAAGTCCTTGACTTTACATATTAACTTAAGCCACATAAGGCTTTTCACTGTCAAATGAGCATTTTATCGGCACAAATCCGAAATATTATCTTCTCGAAAATGACTCTGTTGGCGTAAGCGCGGACCAATTCCATAATCGCCGTGCCCTTATACAGCGGTGTCTCGAAGACAAGACGGTAGCGGCAACAATTCCCCCCTTCGGACAGAGATGGATCGTCCTAGCTCCTACTTAGCGCTTCATGCGTCTCAGTACCGAACTACAAATCCAGAGCTCGCATCGCGTTGGAAGGTCTGCCAGGTGTATTGTACGCGCCGGTCACCGATCCAAAGGTTGACCGCGCTCGACGTTGCTTACTTCCACTCTGGGGCCAACGCGCCAACCACTGGGCCATAAAGGAATTACTTCATGGCCGGCGGGTTAAGCCGGGCCATACCTGGGGGTACTATACATGGCCAATTCATCAATACTAGACATCAAGTATATATGTGCATAAACATTGTTTTTTAGGTCAAGCAAGAAGTGCATCAAAGAAAGAAAAGGAGACTGTCACAAAAGAAAGTAAGTTACACGTAACCCCCCCCCCCCCCCATGCACACACACACATACTCCCTCTCCACGGACTCATTTGCAATGCAATGAAGTCTGCGGGCTAATAGGGCCTAAGCCATTTGTTCATTAATTCAAGAATCTTAGTTTTTGCTCTATATAGGAACTAGGTTTTTGGATCCAAAGTAACTTAGTTTTTGAAGTTAAAACCATAAGGGCCCACCTTGCAGCCTTTAGTGTAAACTAAACTATGTTGAGATAATCCCCTCACTTATTTTGATCAGGTATTTGCAGGATTTAAACCCTTCTTTCAGACAATGAAACCGAAGAAGAGGAGCTATGCTGATGTTCTTTCGTTACAATTTGATGTCCTGCAGACGACCCTGGAGAATGAAAGGATGAAAGGGCAAAGACTCAAGGATGAGATGGCAGCGGCCAAAGTGAGAAAACTCGCCAGTGAGGAGTTGGAGGCCCTCCAGAAGAAGAAGCTGATACTTGAAATTCAAATATTGCAGCAATCTATTGAGACAGGTGTGACATGCCGGCCACAAAGTGAAATTGACAAGCTTCTGGAGTCTATTTGTACGCGGACCAATGAGCAATGAGGACAATGTACTATGTGTTTTATTAGCAAGTTAGCAGGAATTAAACAGGTTATGATTGTAAACATTGTCTACATGTTTCCTTATTGTCTCTTGCAGCCTAGAAGAAGGTATTGGCCAAGTGGTCTCTTGCCAGGCGCCCATCCTCTGGTCCATCATAGGGTTCATCATCCATTTGCATGCGAGGGAATCGATCCGCTGGTGGCAACCTTTCATTCCTGTCAATGGCAATGTTGTTTAGGATGGCGCAGGCAGTGATAATCCTGCACACTCTATCTGGCTGCATTCGCACTTCTGCATGAAGAACATGAAACCTTCGCTTTAAAACTCCGAATGAATGCTCAACCTTCACTCTTGTCCGTTTGTGGGCCCGGTTGTATCTTGTCTGATGTTGATTTGCAGGATGCAAGTAAGGAGTCATCAAAAATGGTCGGCATGCATACCCACTGTCTCCCAAAAGTACTCCATTCTGTCCCAGTGCATTGTAGGTTTCCATGTAGATGTATCTGCAGATCTGTGGTGTCCTGAATATGAATGCGTCATGTTTTCGTTAATTTAGGCAAACCTACATCATATGGATTGGTAAGAATGGGTTTTAGTGATAGCTTTATATGAAATCTACATGGTAAAACGTTTAGGCCTATGCTAGGCCTATGAACTTACCCAAGTGGTCACAGATGAATTGACAATTAATGGAGTGGTAGTGGTTCCTGTTCACATAGGCTGCTTCATAGTCATGGCCATCACCTGGATGCATGTCTGGCGATTGTATTTCAACGTGGGTGCCATCGATTGCACCAATGACTCTTGAAAATCTAGCCTTTTGGTAGAATGCATGTGCAATCACTGCTGCTTCTGCGTATGTGGGCCAACGAATAAACTGTTCCTTAAGATTGTTTAGAGCATTTGTAACACCAAACACAGTCCTTGAAGCTGTCGACTTTGACATCCCAAAAGAATCGCCTACTAGCTGCAGGAAGTTGCCACTGGCAAAATAGGGAATGGCCATTAAGACTTGAGTCTCAGGGGAGAGGCTAGTGTCCCTTTCAAGTTGTTCCCGGATTAAATCTGTTATATATAAAATGCTATCAGACCTGAATCTGAACCTTTCAAATTGTTGAATATCATTGTAATAATCCAGAGGGAACTCAAACCTCCTAAATCTGCGAATTGGATGAATTGGTTGGAATAAATTTCCAAAAAGGACCTGGTTGGCAGCCATTTTGGAAATCTCTGTAGAAGTTAGCGCTCACTAGCAGAACTTAGAGGAGGGTCCTTGGGCTGATAACTTTAGCGCTGATATGTCACAAGATAGCACCAGCGCTAGGCTTTGGAACCCATCTGGCGCCACTCTAGTCGTAGATTGGCGCCAGAGAGGACATAGCGCCACGCTTAGGCTTAGTGCTGGCCTAGCGCTATTTCAGGAACTGGGCCCAGCTGTGCGATATATGTGGTGTATCCTTGCTAGTACTTAGGACAACCTACCATAATTTTTA
The DNA here is from genome assembly GCF_910592395.1 of Lineus longissimus. Taxonomy (NCBI): domain Eukaryota; kingdom Metazoa; phylum Nemertea; class Pilidiophora; order Heteronemertea; family Lineidae; genus Lineus; species Lineus longissimus. The sequence continues at coordinate 12,171,196 of NC_088317.1, read as the reverse complement.
AATCAAAAACAGGTCACTTAAATAAGAAAGATATCACACTTTTTAGGTTTACACTTTTGGCCCCCTGGTGGCCAAGTTAAGTATCAGATCGGACCGAAATTCAGTGTCAGAGGTCACCTGACCTGGGAGGGGGGGGGGGGGTCCTGTGTACACAGTTTCAAGTTCATAGCCCTAGTAATTAAAAAATGTACTACCGTTTTTGAAACCGGATACAGACGACGGACACAGCTGTATTGTAAAGACTCCCCTACGGCGAGCCAAAAAGCCGCCCATTCCTTTCAAACACGATTTTAGGTGTGGACCTTTATGTTTAATATTTCTTCACTTGAAATATTCTTCAAGAGTATTTTCATATTGATTGTTCAAATCAAAGACACGAGCAGGGTCACTGTGGCCATGACTCTGCGCAGTTGAGGGGAAAAAATTAATGGGCATGCGGGAAAGAACGACTCCAGTACCTTTATTAGCCTTCTGAGGGGATGTACGGCTCCCGTACCTCTAGACACTGCGTCGATTTTATTTTGATAACTTTAAAGGGTAACTCGTGTCAAATTTCACCATATAATGTTTTAGCTGTTTTTGACAAATGACTACGTCACTTTCTCATAAATCGGTAAGGTTTTCGAATCGAAATGCACATTTTCTAGAAATTGATGGTCTTAATCCCGCCCGGATGGCTCGCTTTGATGCCGTTGAAATCGCGCTACGCCGACGTCATTTTCATGGATGATGTCACAACATGAACATTTTCGCGGTCGCGGTGGTTTACATTCCAGTAATAGGGAACCTCATGTACGACTATCTACGACTAATCCTGGAAACTTGGGCAAAAAACTTCTTTGTCATGCAAAAACCTACCAGAAACATAACATAACTTCGTTTTCTTACCAATACCTACCAAAAACGTAACATGGATAAAATGACAAGGTTCCCTATTACTTACTTAAGTTGGTTGTTTTTAGGGACATCATAATTGTATCTGTCATTGAACAACAAATGAACCAAAAAGACTTATCCCAGTGGGATAAAAACTTATCACGGCGTGATAAGTTTACACCCGCTCCATTATCCACAACTAAAACCCGTCTTCATATGTTGCCTTCGCCGGGAAACGAACCCACGCCAATACACAACCTCAGGTGTGGAAGCTCCATGCTTTACACACTCGGCTATTGAACTTTCTACTAGATCAATGACATTTATGCCTATTTAACAGTAACACCTGTTTAACACCTGTTTGACATTAATTGCTCCAGTGCTGCCATCTGATAACTTTTGGCCTAACCGCGAAGGGAAATTCAAGTAATCCAGTGCTGCCATCTGCTAACTTTTGACCTAACCGCGAAGGGAACAGTGCTGCCGTCTGATAACTTTTGACTTAACCAAAATTCAAGTAATCCAGTGACAGACATGCATTCAAATAATCTCTCCTACTTAAATATGAATAAGATTTACTGCATTAGATGTAAGGAAATTACAGGTAATTCGGGTAAGTTAACTCATCACATTACTTCAAATGGACACAGATATCTACTGGTCAAGTGCGCGAAATGTCACAAGAATAAAAGCAAGTTTACTACTTAATGATTTTTTTAATTCTAAATCATGAGTGAAAGAATGTACAGTTATGTCTCTTTAGAGAAGTATTTTAGTAAAATGCAGTATTTCAATCCAATGAAAAAGGTAACACCTATGAAACAAAATGGTTACATTAAACCAAGGGTTGAACCATTAATGACAATCTCTGAAGAAGATCCGGACAAAGTGCACAGAGCAGAGCTCGATCTTACAGTAACACCTATGAACCAGGTAACACCTATGAAACAGTATGATACATTCACAGGAAGTGATGCTCAATTGTGCCATAACTGCAAACGATGGACACTTTTTGAATGCCAGAAAAAACTGAATTTTGACAGACCGGCCAAGCAACTTTACACGTACTGCAGGAATTGCAATTCGACCACTTACAGTGATGACTTTAAGAATCCAGAAATCACTATTGAGAACAAAACACGTTACTATAACTACATCATCATAAACCTTGGCCAGACACGTCTGTCAGATTTATTCGTTAATGATTTGAAACATTTTGTTGAAAGTAGGATTAAGGTTTACTTCTCAAGTCCAAGAAAATGGCTCTGTGCGGCCAGCTATGAAAAAACAGTCCTGAATGCCTTGCGATTTGGTATTGTTAAACTCAAACCCAATGATGTCTTACCTGGTCTAGAGTGTGACACTTATTTAGAAATTGAATTCATTAACAGAGCAATTGGTAAACCTCAGTTGACCAAAGAAAATTTCACAGATCTCAAAATGGTTTTCTTGGCATTCCTCAAATATCTTCATTGCAGGGGAGTTAAAATTAACATAAATTACAAGCTGTTTTTACACCAAGCATTTAAAGCATTGAAAATTGATTATGTAGTATTGAAACCGAATCCAACCGATAAGGACCGACTGGATGATTTGAGATCACTATGGTCTGGTTTCTTAGGAGGTATTTTCTTCAAAAATTACAGGCTTGAATATGAAAATGAACAAGCAATCGATAAACAAAGTGAAATTTTATTGAAGGCATTAGAGGTGCAAGATATCAGTAAATGTTACCCTTTACCATGTAGTCTAGAACTTGCAAGATCGAGATAACCTGTAAAGGATTTTCCTAGAAGGGATTTTCCGTTCAAATAAATGAATAATCAGACATCAACGATAATTGAGCAGCAAATGAAACAAATCGGAGTGATCCCAGTTAGTGCTAGTTCAAATCCAGCTAATCCCATTTCAACTAATTACCAACAGAATGCAGCTAACTTTCAACAGAACACTGCTAATTACCAACAGAATTACACAACAAAGCAACAAGCTTCTAACAAGGTGTTAAATAGTTCAAATTTAGTCAGTTCTAGTCAAGGTCTAGTTAACACAAGTCAAGGCCTAGTTAACCCTAGTTGCCAACTAGTGACGAATAGCAGTCAACAAAGTCCTACTAACTGTCAACAGAATTTAACTGAAAATGGCCTTAAAGCTAATTTAACTGAAAATGGCCTTAAAGCTAAACAAGACCTCGAAGTTCTGGTGGCAACAGGTAAAAGTAAGGATTTCCTAAATAAACAGTTTACACTTGATGATTTAGACGCAATGAATGAGAAGGAAGTATTGAAACACCATAGGATCTACCAGACAAAGATGGCTGCCAGACTTAACGATTCATTGGGTAAGACAGTCTTAAAAACTTACACTAAATTAACAAAGTTTTTCTTGCCTGTTGATGACGAAGACCAGCTGTACGAAGACCTAAGAAATGATTACATTGTTACCAATGAATTGGACAAATGGTTAGGATGGTTGAGTTTGAGAATGGGTGCACTAACACCTGATACTGGGGATGTTAAACCTTATGAAGCGGTAATTTGTTAACGATGTGTGTCGGTTAGTAGCGCTAACAAAATATATCAGGGTATGTGTTAAATCGGTTTGTAATGCTAACAGAATATCTCAGGATATCTGTTAAGCCCCAGTTAGCGTTAACGCTCTACATTTACAGTGCATTTAGTGTACGTCAATAATCCGCGTCTCCGAGATATCGTGTTAACGCTTATTAGCGCTCCCTATCCCGCTGATTTTGAGGGGGGGGGGCGGTTTTAACCGACGGGCAACATACCTCGCTCCCCCCAACCCCCCCCCGGTGGACAGTCAACTAGCCCTTCTGTGTCATACTGCTGGAGGGGGGGGGGGGGTGCGATGGGACCATCCATATAGTTCCTTCCGACACATTTTTGTTTTGGTAATGTAATGCATTTTGATTGTCCTTATTCACGGGAATCGGGCGTTTCCAGTGATATACGACACTTAAATGGATTGTCCTCTTGCATTCACTTTGGAAACGCATTTTAAAATAGATGTCACGTCCTGTTAATGGGGCACGTCATCATCGCGTACATTTGGGAAAAACTCCCTAACGAGACCGGAGCAGACGGCTGAAAGTAGTTTAATTATTGGCCGCTAGGGTTCAGAATGTCGCTCACCCGAATTTTTCACGCAACTTTTGCTAAATAGAGCTAGTTCTAGTTTGTAATTCATTTTGATACTTCAGATTTGGGTAGTAGACTAAAATAACTTAGTCGTCAGTGTGGTTTTAAGCAGGAAAAACGTATTTGTTTTTCTTAAAGTGCCTTTTTTGGACTCGTCAGTGTGGTTTTAAGCAGGAAAAACGTATTTGTTTTTCTTAAAGTGCCTTTTTTGGACGGGTGTGTGCGATTGTTTTGTTTTTATGTCACGTGACCTCGACCATGTCGACACAAAGATGAAATAAACCACCCTTTTCTGTCATTATTTAGGACGGATATTTCTCTAATAAAAATATTAACATAATTGGCCAATTTCTTAGGCATATGATGTAGCGAATTCCCATGAAGATTTAAATTTAATTTAACTTAATTTCAACCAATGGGATAGCAACCACCACCGGAAGATCGCGGAGAAATCGGTAAACTCAACGGAGTTAATTCAGAAAAATACCCAAAAAAATTGTTTGTAGGATATACAATAGTTACTCTCTTTATTTCTAATCATTCATTATATACTCCCGCACACACGTGTATCTTAAGAGCCCCTCCTAAGAGGGGGGCTTAATATGTAAAGTCAAGGACTAAGTGAGCCCCCCTTTAGGTCGGGGGAGCTCCCCCGAACCCCCCTACGAGCATATGTTAAGTGCAAGCTCAAACAACTACAGCTATTACAATGGGGGGACACCCCCCAAACCCCCCTCCGTCGACATAGGTTTTTACCAGTGCGTTGGGGGGAAGCTCCCCCCAAACCCCCCCCCCCCCCCCGGTGGACAGTCAACTAGCCCTTCTGTGTCATACTGCTGGAGGGGGGGTGCGATGGGACCATCCATATAGTTCCTTCCGACACATTTTTGTTTTGGTAATGTAATACATTGTGATTGTCCTTATTCACGGGAATCGGGCGTTTCCAGTGATATACGACACTTAAATGGATTGTCCTCATGCATTCACTTTGGAAACGCATTTTAAAATAGATGCCACGTCCTGTTAATGGGGCACGTCATCATCGCGTTCATTTGGGAAAAACTCCCTAACGAGACCGGAGCAGACGGCTGAAAGTAGTTTATTTATTGGCCGCTAGGGTACAGAATGTACGTCGCTCACCCGAAATTTTCACGCAACTATAGCTAAATAGAGCTAGTTCTAGTTTGTAATTCATTTTGATACCTCAGATTTGGGCAGTAGACCAATATAACTTAGTCGTCAGTGTGGTTTTAAGCTGGAAAAACGTATTTATTTTTCTTAAAGTGCCTTTTTTGGACGGGTGTGTGCGATTGTTTTGTTTTTATGTCACGTGACCTCGACCATGTCGACACAAAATTGAAATAAACCACCCTTTTCTGTCATTATTTAGGACGGATATTTCTCTAATAAAAATATTAATAAGCCCCCCTCTTAGGAGGGGCTCTTAAGATACACGTGTGTGCGGGAGTATATAGTGAATGATTAGAAATAAAGAGAGTAACAATTGTATATCCTACAAACAATTTTTTTTGGTATTTTTCTGAATTAACTCCGTTGAGTTTACCGATTTCTCCGCGATCTTCCGGTGGTGGTTGCTATCCCATTGGTTGAAATTAAGTTAAATTAAATTTAAATCTTCATGGGAATTCGCTACATCATATGCCTAAGAAATTGGCCAATTATATAATGTAGATTGGTTCCAACTCGTCTCACTAGAGGGACGAACGTGTGTGACTGCTGTTTCTTTTTTCATTAGAATTTCTCTATTGGAATCACACCCCGCGCACTTATCAACGTCGGTGTGGGCGACGTTGGGCTTGGTACGTTGGGGTGTGTGGTGGTTCGATCTCTGCGTGTTGTTTGATTCTAAAGAACGTTGATTTATAGTTGATTTATTTATCGCTAAGGCCGTGTAAAATAATATGTAAAGAGCAATCTCTAGTGAACTCACACAACTGTCCTTCTGACATATATAGCCAGTACATTGGGGGATGAGTCCCCCAAACCCCCTCCCCCGTTCTCTGAAAGTGACAGGTTTTAGTCAGTACATTGGGGGTGTTGTTAAGAAAGGACGGGAAAGTTCATAAATCGAGTTGGATTTTGTCTTTAATATTTTGAGGTCTTCAAGATCGTCGCGCCGTCGTCCCGAGCGAGGACCGCAGCAAATTCACAAAATCATCTCAACAGAAATTAACAATTCTTAGCAACTCAAAATTCCCCTAAAAACATGAACAAGTAGTTAGGTATTTTTACCAATAAAATTAAACCCTCAAACAGAAGTTGACACCGTAATAATACCCAAACACCGTATGGTGCTGTCACCTGGTTATAAGATAATGACCTAAACGTCTTGTCTTCACCCTGCTTCTCAACATTCCCCTCCTCTTGACAGAACCTGTCAAACTATTTTTAAACAATCTTGGCAAATCTTCCAACTAACAATAACGGAAGATGGCCCTTCAAAGATCCCATTGATCAAATGAAAAGACAGTTTAGAATACACAATAGTTCACCAAAAGAACACATTAAAGATAAGAATAGGTGAACACTATTAACTGAAATATATCACTCCTGTAGTAAATTACTAGTACTCTTTTAGATTTTACAATCCAATCGGAATCTAACACCCACTGAATTTGAGCTCAAGTAATCCAAGTTGCTCATGAATTCCTCAATGTTCTCATCCTTCGAAAGTCACTATCATTAGTCCAGAATAATTTCAATCAAGAATCGACTCTTTAGGGATGGTAAATGAGAAAACCTATTAAACTTAAATTGTTTCCCCACTGGAAACTGGAGTAAACTTCTCCTCCAAAGGAGATCCAAATTTTTAACCCCTTGGGTTCTACATTGCTTAAAAACATGGCTCAGAATAATGTAACAGAAGCTTAAAGTTTTCTCCCTTTACCGATACCCGCTAGTCTCTATCTCAATTCCGATATTTTTCGCACTGTAGAAAGTTCGGATACTGACACTCCATTGAGTGTTCTCACTTTTCAATCAATGTTCAAAACTCGCACCGAGTCATTAAGTGTCCTAGAGTTCACTTCTAAGAATAGAATTGATCAGTGTATATCAGGTGGTGAAACCCAAAGTTTTTTTTCCCCAAAAAAACACAGGCAATTGAAAATGTCAAGGACATCCCGATCAGAAAATTAGCAAGTCACCAGACAATGAGTACACTGACCAACACTAACTTTTTAGATCACTCTCTCAGTGTAATTTCACCACACAATGTCAAATGTCAACTTTTAACGGTTATAGACGGATATCATCACCCACGGTTGTAACTGCTTGGCTGGATTCATCTCAGCATAACCAGACGTTCATCTCAGCGTTACCAGACGGAAGTTGTCATCTCTGGAAACTCGACTGGGCAGAGACGATTCACGGGCCGGACATATTCCCCATTTGACGTCTTCACCTTGGCCGTTCGCACCAATCCATCTTCACCGGGGTAGACTTCCAGGACTCGACCCATCTTCCATTGTCCTCTAGGTAATCTTTCCTCAATCACCAGTAGGATATCATCAGGTTTGAGATTGTGCCTTGGAAACAGCCACCTCTTACGGTTGTGCAGCTGGGGTAACAGTTCTCGTTGCCATCGCTGCCAAAACTGTTTCAGTATGTCCTGTATTCTTCGCCATCTTCTTCTAGGGTTGAATCGTAGTTCATCAGTCGACGGAGGAGCCAGTTGTCCACCCAGCTGACCATGCAGGAAGTGGTTTGGCGTTAGTGGTAACTGGTCCTCGGGATCAGAGCTGGGAGGAGTCAATGGCCTTGAGTTCAGGAGTCCCTCGGCATCCACCACAAATGTATGGAACTCCTCGTCGTTGATGTCAGCATTACCAATGGATATCTTGAGGGCCCGCTTTGCTGCTTTTACCATAATCTCAAAGACGCCCCCGAAGTGTGGAGATCCTGGGGGGTTGAAGTGCCATGTAACGCCTCTGGTATTTTGGTAGCCCACCGTCTTCTGTTGCACCTTGGTCCAATCGATGGCATTCACTAACTCTCTGAGCTCCCTCTCTCCAGCGACAAAGTTACTTCCGTTATCTGTCAACACCTCCTCTGGGACGGATCGCCGGCTGGTCATTCTGGCGAAAGCCATTAGGAAACTGTCAGTATCCATCTGGTAAACAGGTTCTAGATGAACAGCTCTAGTCTGTAGACAAGTGAAAACAGCCAAGTATCTTTTGTTTCTGATTTTTCCTCGACCCTGCTTGGTTAGAAATGGACCCGCGAAGTCCATTCCACACTTTCCAAAGGCTCTGGTTGGTTGGCTGAATCTAAATTGAGGAATGGGGGCCATCTGTTGACAAGCTGGTTTTGATTTCTTCAATACACATCGACTGCATATCATTTCCCAGGAGTGGACAGCTTCTCTAGTGCATATCACCCAATACTTCCTCCTCAACTCGACCATGGTAGCATCTCTTCCTACGGGGTGTCCCACAGCATCATGTGCTCTCTTGACAAGCAACTGCGAAACTGGATGCTTTCTTGGCATGATGATGGGGTATTTCTCTTCTTCTGAGATGTAGTCTATTCTTTCAAGACGGGACTTGATGCGAAGAAGTCTCCTCTCTTTATCAAGGTATGGTGACAGGGGTATCAGGTGGCTTGTCTTCTGTAAACTTTTTCCTGCCATCAAATCTTTGAGCTCTCTGCCAAATACATCTTTTTGGGCTTGGCGTGAAAGGCAATCCTCAGCCTGCCTGTAGTCTTCGGGGGACAACTCATCTATCCAGGTCTTGGCTCCCGGGGGTAAGGGTCGCTTTAGCAGCCACATCATGATACGTCGCACGAATCCTATTCTCCTTGTTAGTCTTCCCATGTCACTCCATCTACTGGGATGTAGGGGGAACATCATTGTCTCATTTTGTTCTGGTTGGGCTTCCTGTACTGCAAATGTTGAGGTTTTCTCAATATCGGTGGTTTCATCTGGTACAGCTATCTTTTTCTCTGGCCAGTTGCTCTCGGACTCCTTCAGGAAACTTGGACCCTCCCACCAGAGTTGTGATCTAGCCAATTCCTCCACTGCCATACCTCTAGATGATATGTCTGCTGGGTTTAGTTTGGTTGGTATATGTCTCCATTGGTCAGTACTGGTCCTTTCCTGTATCTCTCCTACTCGGTTGGCTACATAGGGCTTAAACTGTTTTCCTGGTCGACAAATCCAAAACAGGACGTTCATGGAATCTGTCCAATATGTCACCATCAGTTGCTTGGCTCCTCGACCGCTCTCCAATGGTTTGATAACCTTCTTCACCAATCTTGTACCAATGACTGCCCCACATAGCTCCAGTCTGGCAATGGAGATGGCTTTCAGTGGCGACAGTCTCGTCTTGGCAATCACCAGTCTCACCAGTATCCTCCCGTCCGTCATCAGGGTCCTGGCATACACGACAGCAGAAAAGGCATCCTTTGAGGCATCGCTGAACACATGAAGTTCAGTTTGATAACTTGTGTTCATACCAAGATGTCTGCTCACTCGGATGTTATCCAAATGTGGCAACTCTTTCTTCCACAACGACCACTCCAGGGCTAAGTCTTCTTCCAGGGGGCTGTCCCAATCTTCCTTTCGGATCCATGTCCTTTGAAAGAGGATCCAGACTCTAATTCTGAACGGATCAACCAATCCCAGTGGATCAAAAAAGGCTGCTATGCATCTCAGCATACCCCTCCTCGTGGCTGGATACTCTCCTTCCCTCAATCGTGGCTTCACAGTGATGACATCTTCTTCGGCTAACCACAGTATACCCAAGGCTTTCTGACATGGCAAAGTTTCCTTTCCATTTATATCCAAGAATGTGGCTTTATCACTGGGACGTCCTCTAGTACCTCAGGATCATTTGACAGCCATTTTCTCATCTTCATTCCTCCTCGGTCCAACATCTCTGTCATCTCAGATCTGGTTTTCTTTGCTTCTCCTGTAGAACATCGGCTATCAATGGCATCGTCGACATACAAAGCATTCTCCACTGTGTCAGCTGCCTCTGGATATTGATTCTTCAGTTTACGACTGTGCTCTCTTATAACCAGGTTGGCTTTAAATGGTGATGATGTGTCTCCGAAGATTGTCCTCTGATACTCTAAAACTTGCTGTTCCCAAACTATCCGATAAAATCGCCTGCTATCAGGGTCAAGGCCAATTTGGAGAAACATCTCAGAGACATCTCCAACAATAGCTACAGGGTATCGCCTTAATCTCAGGAGTACTTCCACCAGATCATTGAGCAGTTTAGGTCCCGGTAAAATGTTGCTATTCAAGCTTGTCCCATCAAATTTGGCAGCACAGTCGAGGACCATTCGGACTTTCGTGGTTGCTCTTGAGTCATCTCTCACAGGAAAAACTGGGATGTGGAATCCTTCATCTTTGGCCTCTGCTACAGGTCCTATGGGTAGTAAGTAACCCTTTCTGACTTGCTGTTCTATGACCTCCTTACACTTGGCATAAAACTTTGGATCTTTCTTCTGTAGGTTCATTTCCATCTTGTCTTGGCGTTTTGACACAGCTCGTAAGTTGTGTGGCAGCTTAGGTTGACCATATCTCCACGGTGTCACCACTTCATAACGGCCTCCCACCATTTTCATTGAGTTCAAGACTGTTTCCTGGGCTCGTCTCTCTTCTGGTGTCATGTTGTTCTCCTTTGGACCATGTTCAGCTCTCCCAAGACCAATCGCATCCAACTCCCAAAGTTGTTTCACCATTGTCTTCACTTCCGTGATAGGATCATCCATGGTCGCGTGGTAAGTATACTGAGTAGTAGAACTGTCCCATTCTTCTGATTCTTCTTTGCTCACTGGTCCAATACAGGTCCATCCAAGAGGGGTCAGACGTGCAATAGGTCCGGTTTTCTCTTCGGCCGCAATTTCCCTCAAAGACCGGTGAAAGTAGGCATGTCTGTTTCCTATCAGGATACCAATCTTTTTTCCTTTTGGCTTCACAGGAAAGGGTACACCTGTAAGGTGCTTCCAATTATCTGCTGCTTTATCCCAGTTCACTACTGCTGGCTCTCCAACTAATACGGGATGGGTCCAAATGCTTGATATTTGGAAGTTTTCTTCTTGCTCCACACCCTGGATGGTCAACCCTTCAACTCTCATGGTATGGTACTCTTCGACCGTGGCTCCAAATACAATGGATACTTTCTTGGCTGTTTCCAATACAGGGAGCTTCAACTGGTGCGCTATATTCTCAAGGAGGTAACTTTCAGAGGAACCATCGTCTAGCATTGCATTGGTATGTATAATGCGATCCTTGTACTTCAGCATGACAGGCACCGTTCTTAGAGAGATATTGCCGCCCATGCTGGCAAACTGAGAACCTTGGTTGTCTTTGCTATCCTGTTTTGGAGCTTTATCTTCATGCTTCTTGGGTTTCTTGGCGGTAAACGAGCTCTTTGCTGGTGTTGACATGGGCGCCTTGCCTCCCTTGCTGGCATTCTGGAAGTCGCGCTGTAGAAGTCTATGATTAGGCTTTCTATCGCCATCTTTTGAAGTCCCCTTGATGCAGTCCACAGCCATGTGTCCGTGGGCAAGGCAAACCTTGCATAAGCCGCGTTGCTTTACTGTCCTCCAACGGTTACTCAGCGATAGCACTTTAAACTTCGGACAGGATTCGACGTCATGACTCTCGCTGCAAACTGGACATCGACTTTCTACAACAGCAAATGTTCTGTTCTTCTTCCAAGGTTTCACTTCGTTGTCTGTCCTTTCCCAAGTTTTCTTCTGTTGTTCCACTCCAACAACTGCTTCCTTCACTCTCGTTTTCATATCAACCAATTCCTCAAGCCATGTCTGGATATTAAAGAGACTGTCTTCTTTTTTGCCTTGATGTTGCCATTGTGCGAACAGGAAAAGTTCTGTTTCTGGTATTTTACTTTTCACGATTGTAAACATCATCCCATCGCCTAGTTCTCCCTGCCTCCCAGCTGTTTCCATGAAAGATATTGCTGTGTTAATGCTATTCAGTAACTCCTTTAACTTCTTGACTTTTTCTTTTTCATCGTCCTTGATAACTGGGAACTTGAACAGTTTTTCTAAGAGACGGGATCCTTCTCTATTATCTCCTCCATATTCCCGTTCCAATCTCTTTAGTGCCTCTTTATACTGTGCTGAAGTGTAGGCTTGTAAGTCATTTATCAAGGTTTTCGGTTTCCCCGTCAAGACACTTCTTAGTCGCAGCATCTTTTCTTCGTCTGCCATTGTGGTACGGTCGATTGCTGTATTAAAGGCGGCTCTCCATGCCCGGTATTCAGTCATATCTCCTCCAAATTTATCCAGCTGTATTTTCGGCAAGCCTTGTGGTCTATTATACTGCTGAGGGGGTCTGTGATTGTAAGGCTGTTCTACCATGGTATACTGGCTCCAAGGTCCACCATCTGCAGCTGTTGTAGAAACCGGTTCCACTCGATATGTATTTCCTGAAGCATTTCTCCAGTGGGTCTCCCCGACATATTGCGATGGCGGATCATCACATCTTCTCCTAGTGTAGGGTCTCTGATCAGAGTCTTGACCGATTGGAGTTATCTGTCGTATCTGTCTGGGTTCATCATGGCTGATATCTTCTTCTGTGTGTCCGCGAGACCTCTGGAAGGCTGGCATCAGTGGTTCATCCCATCTAATTGCAGTGAAGGGTCTCTGATCGTGGCTTGCTGGAGTTATCAGTTTGGCCTGGTGATGATTATCTTGGATCCTATCTTCATCGACTGGTCGATGAGACATCTGGCTCCATCTGTTGTAGTCGTCATCACTTGTACCCTGTTGTCTCAGTTGAAGATTATCATCCTTCACCCTTAGAGTATCCCTTTCTCCCTGGTGATGATTATCTTTGATCCTATATTCATCTGCTGGTCTGCGAGACATCTGGCACCATCTGTTGTAGTCATCATCACTTGTACTCTGTTGTCTCAGTTGAAGATTATCATCCTTCCCATAACTTAAAGTATCCCTTTCTCTCGAGATATACATATCCGGTTCCTTAGCATCCACCATCTGGTGTCCTAAGAGCTCCTGATATTCTTTAAATGGGGTCTTCATTACACTGGGACGTGGTAACTTTGATGACTTCTTGCTCCGATGACTGCTACTTCCCATCACAGACGTCTCCTTCAGCTGCCTCAGCCTATTTATTTCATCGTCTATCTTCTCCTCATACTTGAGAATCTCATCGATCATCTTTTCTCGTAGATTGTTTTGCCTACCAAATTCTTCAATGGCTTCAATGACCCTCGCCATCTTTTTCCTAACATCCTCTTCTAATGCCGCCAACTCGTCTTCCGATCTCTCCTGTCCTATGGCTGAACTCAGTTTTGAGAGCGCTCGCCCTACTGCAGATTTCAGGCCATTTATCCGGCCCCTTGTAACTGTAAAAACTCCAAGGACCTGATTATCCTTATCACCCTTTTGGTTAACTGTGACCTCATCTTCAGGAATTTTCCAAAGGAAACTAGGCATTAGAGATAAATCCTCCACTTCAAAATCAGTATTATGGCTTATGACATTTTCGACAGTCAATCTGGACGGTTCTGACCTTTTCTCCACAGTATCTTCCTTCCTTGGCTGCGCCGACTCTTGTTCCTCACCCCTTGGTGTCTCGCCAACGACAGGCCCGACGGCTCCTGGCTGGGTTTCTTCTTCTTGATCGCACATGGCGGGTCACGTGATCTCCTACTCTCGTGCGTGCCAGCGGCACGGCAATACAATGGCAGGCGTGGCTCGGGACGATTTTTATCTTGCGTTTTTGGGGCGCTATTTTAGGGGTTTCTAAATGTTCTTTCTTAATTTCTTTTTCTCCATAGATCGTTGATGTTCATAACTTCGCTCCGCTACCACTTTTGTTGTTAAGAAAGGACGGGAAAGTTCATAAATCGAGTTAGATTTCGTCTTTAATATTTTGAGGTCTTCAAGATCGTCGCGCCGTCGTCCCGAGCGAGGACCGCAGCAAATTCACAAAATCATCTCAACAGAAATTAACAATTCTTAGCAACTCAAAATTCCCCTAAAAACATGTACAAGTAGTTAGGTATTTTTACCAATAAAATTAAACCCTCAAACAGAAGTTGACACCGTAATAATACCCAGACATCGTATGGTGCTGTCACCTGGTTATAAGATAATGACCTAAACGTCTTGTCTTCACCCTGCTTCTCAACAGGGGGGAAGCCCCCCCCCCCCATTGGACTCTAAAAATAGAATTCCTTGGAGACGCTGAACAATAAGGCCCCATAAAGAAATAGTCCCCGCCCCGGTAGCTGTCTCATATCTGCTGAAAGAAGCAGCTCTTTGTGGTGAAATAATAATTGAATGCATGTCATGACACCCAGGAGCTTTTTCTCATTTCTGAAACAGTTGCATGGTTGGAATGAATTTCCAAATCAGTCCGTCAAATCTCTATGCAATGAAAATTGAAATGTCACAACTGTCTCCACCGCCGTTGTCCTGTATGTCCTAGCAGACGATTTTTAAATAAATGATGTGATTGATATACTTGTAGATTGGAATGTATTATTTCTTCAATGATATGAAAGTTGAAAACCCTCTGACATGTCTGAGTACAAAAATGCAGAGGCAAGACACATCATGCATGTCATGACACCCAGGAGCTTTTTCTCATTTCTGAAACAGTTGCATGGTTGGAATGAATTTCCAAATCAGTCCGTCAAATCTCTATCCAAATGGAACTTTAAGACCACTCTATATTTGTGCAGTAGTGTTAAAACTGACTTTTTGAAGTAAAGTACGTAAATCGAGAAGAAGAGGACGTTTACTTCGTCTGCAATGAAATGTCACAACTGTCTCCGCCGACGTTGTTGTCCTGTATGTTCTAGCAGACGAATTTTAGATACAATTCAAGACAGTGGCGCCGGTGTGAATAAATCTACTTGCGTGATTGGTCAATGGCTCATGACGTCATGAAATAATTGCGTCAACAACGGGAATCATGGTAACTGTGGTTGCGGTGCGTCGTGAATGCAGGATCGGCAAGCGCGGCCCGTATGGAATGCAACAAACTGTACCGGAACCGGAACTGTCATGGGTCTGCACAAATTTTTTCAGATTCGATGGACATGATGGATATATGAATTTTGTTTACACTTTATACACACACGTAACCATTACACTCACTACGTTGTGTGAGTTATAATCACAAATTACATTGTTTTCGATTTACTAAATACAAATTGAAAAGAAAAAAGAACAATAATATTTAATTCAATATATTTTTCATCTTTTGCATTTACGAAACTATTGCTATTGTGTTGAAAGCCATGTGACAAAAACAATAGAATTTTCTTTTTTTTCGCTGGATGGGCGACTACAACACGGCCCACAGTCTTCCACTGATAGGTAAGTTTTAATATTTGAAGTGTAGAATAAAAGTATTTTACTCCATGGATGTTACTGCACCTGATTCTGCCTTTGTTACACTACACACAACGATATTTTTGTTAATCTGTTAGCCTCAGGAAGCGGTACGAGATATATATCTTGTATGTCCGAGATAACATTTACGCGGTCTTTGTAGGGATTTTTGTTAATTTATATCCCTTAACCCTTTAGCTACTGATCCGCCCGTAGCCGCCCGCCCGGCTCCTCACTGATCCGCCCGTAGCCGCCCCTGTTTAAATCTACCACTGCGCCTGTACCAATGCACATAAATCACTAATAACACCATGGGGACATGGTTGCCTACCTTATAATTCATTTAAAACTCGTTTCTAGGTGTGCTACAATGTATTTTCATAGAGAAAAATAGCTTTGAATGAACATCTTGAACTTTGGTGAAAATGCCGCCATGTTGGATTATGATCGAAAATTTCGTGACACAAATTGGGTCATTGTGGAACCAAAACTGGACAGATTTTCATCTAACTACTTTCAAAAGATTGTTAGGAGACTGGACGATTAGAATATGATGGTGTGGACATTCATGAAGTACGATCACAGGGCGTAATATAGGCCGAAAGACGATGCATGATACCGCTTGGTCACTACAGTAGTCTTACATGTAAATGTACATGCTTATACACTGTGCGTGTTTATCACCTAAAAAAAGTCAGTAAAAGTGCATAAATAGCAAGTTATTAGTGGAAGATCGATATGTTTTGCCAGTAACCCATCAATATATGACATTCTGTGGTGATACATTGACATTTTTGGTCATTTCTATCCATAAAAAGAGGTGTTTGTGCTGAAATTTTAGATTCGAAGATGGTGGGTTAATTCTGGTTCGTGGAGGGTTAATTCAACGAAAATTGCCTAAAATCGTGTAGATATGAATGTATTCTAACAAATAAATAACACTTGTAGTGCATGAAATACAACTTTTTGTATCTCTTTTTTCAAAAGTTCTTTACCTAGTCAAAATCATGATTTGGCTTTAAAACTTCAGTGAGCAGCAGGTAGAAAATTGTAGGATCCATAGTAGCTAAAGGGTTAACTAGTAGTGTTCTCTATTGGTGAGACGATGAAGCACTTATTCTGCGGCCATGTGGGTGGGGTAGTAGGACACTCGTGTAGGTTAGCCCTATGCACTATGGGCCTAGGCTTACGCAGAGTCTTTCTATAGACTCTGGCTTACGTAAATGACGGGCCGGACGACGCAAGAGATGATACAGTACCGGCGTTTCCATGGTTTTAGGTTGACCCTCCCACATGTTGGAGCGGATTAGTGGTCCCCATTGCAGCTGGCAGCATGGCGAGGAGGAGGGGGGTACCCAGTGGGTAATGGGCTACCCTGTAGTAGGACACTTGGGCCGATTAACCCTAGGCCTAGGCTTACGCAATGATCGACGCCGCAATTGAGAAAGTACCGATGTAGAAGTAGAAAATGTCCCCTGGAAAAAGTGTCCCTTCGTAGTGTATTCTGCTTTTTGGTTCTATAAGGGCCATGACTGTTTTAGGTTGACCCTCCCACATTTTGGAGGGGTTTATGAATGAATACCACAGCTGGCATCAGCGGTTTTCTGAGCGGGGGGGGGGGGGGGGTGCTGGAGGCAGGCATGACATCGCTGATAGGCCTATAAACGTGTATTTCATGCAGATGGACGGGATTTAGGGGGACCGCCCCCCCCCCCCATCTTTGAAATTGACCTTGAAAATTGAGGATCTTAGAACAACTTTTGGATAATTGAACATGAATTGGCCATGCCCGGCCCACCGCCCCTCCCTTTTCTCGTCCAAAACTTGGCCGGGATTTGCCCCTATCCCCGCTCATCCCTTGGGTGGGACAGTAGCGTAGGCCTATCCAGGGCTACATCCCACATCCCTGCCAGGGAGAACACCAACTGTTAATAAAATTCGTCCCGACATTACTCGCACAGGAAAAACTAAAACGTTACACGGCCGACGCGTGTTTAGTCCGTTTGTCATACAGAAACGGCGTTTTGCGGGAAAGGGCGAATTCGCCCTAAGCGCTTGGAAGAGACTAGAGAAGCAGGTCCAGGACAGATTGTCGCGAAAATTTATAATTTAAAATTTATTTTTTATTTATTTTATTCCAAGCATTTTCCAGTAAAATGCGCAAATAATGCTCGGTATAGAGTAGCACAACTTTCGGACTTCGAAGAATATTGCAACTGAAAAGGCGGGAGATATGGTAATTCCGTGAAGACGTCAACATGGTGTTTTCCAAGCTATTTATAAATTTTCGCGGCAATCTGTCCTGGACCTGCTTGCTTCTCTAGTCTCTTCCAAAGCGCTTGCGCATCTTTGATTGGAGATTGTAAATGTTTGTATTAGAGACAAGACCACTAATGAATATTCATAGGTTGGAGGGTCGAGGCCTATCAATTAGACGAGTGCATGTTTTTAACTCTCAAGTACATATTTGGAGAGGTATTGAAAAAACATTTGTTGTGGCAAGTCTACAGATATAAAGAAATTATTTGATGAAAAAATTAATTTCGAATTTTGCTAATTGGGTAATAGGGGGCGTGTTCTGAGTTTTTTCTGCCAGTTGGCTGAAAAGAGTGGAAATATCAAAGTCTGTCTAATTTGTCGATTATAAAAAAATTTCCGTGGTCAATCACCAATTTCCATCGCACCAGTTACTCGCAAGACTAACCCGTATATCATATCCGAATTTCAGTTTCACTACTTGACGCGTTCTTTGATGCGTCGCGGTCAAACATTGACAATTTAACTGCTAAAAGGCTTAAAAAATCAATTGTGGTCTTGTCTCATTATATTTATTCTCAGTTGATTCGTCCCGGGTGCGATGCCTAATAAACAGAAAGTGATTTTGATACTGTCGTCATCAAAACCCACTATCATATATCCATCAACAAGTTTTTCTGAACCTG
This sequence comes from Lineus longissimus, assembly GCF_910592395.1. NCBI lineage: Eukaryota > Metazoa > Nemertea > Pilidiophora > Heteronemertea > Lineidae > Lineus > Lineus longissimus. The sequence continues at coordinate 12,152,850 of NC_088317.1, read as the reverse complement.
CTGGACACGACAGAGTGAAAGAAAGGATGACTTAATGACAGGTAGGAATAAATTATAAGAATAAGTTGACAGCTTTGCTCGTCTGTTTCTGATCCGTGTTTTTTCTCTTTCCGGGCGCTAAATCATGAAGGAAAATGGTAAATTTCGTTCATTCAAATTCAACATTTTCATTCGTTTATCAGTCTTTATTCTGCATAGTAGTTTAGTAGAAGGAGGCCTAGTAGAATTGTCCGAAGAAGCGTTCTCGTCAATGTCGACATAGTTCCACTCTTTGAAATTATTTATTTAGCCTCATCTGATGCCGTGAGTGATACTGATGAGTGATGGTCATGGTGGTAGACCTGGGCCTACCATCCTGTATTCATATTGATGATATTGTAGGCCTACACATACATACATACATGGTACACGCTATAGGCTGTAGGCTAGTGTCGTAAGTAGTGAACATGGTGAAGACTGAAGTGGTAGGGCTAATCATCATGTACACATGTACACGAACCCTGGGACACGAACATGTACATACATGTATCAATCAAGGTACGTATGGACCATGCTGCCCTAATGATCATCATGCATGCAAGATCATAGCCTAGGCTACACCAGCTTGTGTATTGACTGTACTATTGGGAGCCACAATAATAAAGCCTTGGCGGCATGGGCACGTGTACTAGTCATGCTAGTAAAGGTCTCTATAGGCCTATTTGCATTCATCTGTTCATGAACGCCATGGCCATAGCCGAGCCGGGGTAATCCCAAAATGTACCGCCAGCCTGTCTGGTACTGTTCATCCCGATTGTCATATTGCATTGTTGTCCTGATGTTGCAATGTCATCTGTGGATTCGGTGACGTAGGGTGAACCTGTGACGTTATTTACTATTCAACTGTGTTGCCAGAGCATTGGATGGAAGGGTAATGCTGACATGGCTGAGGTTGTGAACAAGTTGTGAACAGGACTGAAGTTATCGTTTTTATATATAGGTAGTTTCAACGCCGAAGAAGAAACTCTTATGCCATGGTGATTCTGCATGTATACAACAGCGCTATATCCAATCCATTATTCATTGTCATTATCGAGAACAATTTGCGAAAACAATGGCATTTGTCTGACACAACTATTTAGTCAGAATGGTTTTTTACTTTGCCACCACACCAGTAAGCTGGAACCCAAATGTTATGTCTAAGGGCATGAATTGTCCATATGTCATGATGGGAGACCATGGAGCTATAGCTTAACTGTAAAATTCAACTGGAGAGCATAGATAATCTCGTGATAAACCACAAAATCTGTATGGCAAGTGATCCTACACTGGACAGCACAACTGTTTATCTCTGGATACCATCAACTGCCTTGAGATGCAGCCAGGGCTGATATAGATAGGTGCACTGCAAGATCAATGTGACCTCGCTGTCCCAGAATTGCCAATTAATCCTGCATTCGATATTAGGATATGTGCATGATACTTGCATAAAGCCAGAAACTATTTGTGTTTTTACAACCATTACAACGGCACCTGTTATTGGAGTTAAAACTGATGCATAGCTCTACTTGGGTTGGTTGGTAAAGGCTTTTAGTTTTACCCACCTTCTTGTCAATCCATGGTCTTATTGCATTTCTTGTTTCACTTCAGGAAAATGCATGAGTTCGTTATACCCTTTCTGTTGCGCCTATTGAGTGTGAAGTTCACCAGTTCTGTGAGGAAAAGTATTTGAAGAAAATCATAGTTGTTGATTCAAAAGGTAAATGTAAATCCTGCTATTTTAATTTAAGGTTGCTTATTATAAAAAGATTGACCAAGTATCTTGACGTTGCTTGGTATGTGCAGAAATTACATAACATTGCATCATGACATGTCCAACTAAAAATTTAGTATTTTGACTAAAATTTTCCCCCGCCATAGATGTTCATACCCTTAGCATAGATTTGATTGCTTGATTGTTTATGATGTCTACAGTCAACAGTGTTCTGGAGTCTGTACTATTGCTGTTGCTTTCATTCTACATGTACAGGGGTAAGGATTTGATTCATTGCCTCAAAAAGGTTTTCTTGACTTAATAGTTATCACAGGAGAGAAACTCTTTTCTGTGTTAACTGGTTAAAAATTTATTTCTTTGTCCAGATTGAAAGAAAAGGTTGTAATACATGTATATTTTCAGGGCGTCATCATTTTGTGATGTTTCAATTCTGTCGTTGTGAATGCGAGTCCATCACTCTTATAAGACACCACTTTTGGCCAGCATCCCCAATCAAACCAAAGATCTGCTTCAGTTTCCATATTATGGAAATGCTGCGTGTATTGTACCTGATGGTTCCAGTGCCTGTGTGGGAGAATGGGTTAATGTCTTTAATAGTTGTGCTGCCCATTGCAGATGGCAGCACAAGCTGGTCTTGCCTTTTTCAATACACTAGTTTTAATGCTCTTTAATACCTTTAATCATTACATAATATATATATACTTATACCTATTTAAGTGAATGTTTGGTGTGGCCCAGTGCCATTCCTTGAGTTTATCACTCTACTATAACATTATTCCTTGCTTATCCTTAATTCTATGTGCTTGCAGGTATGTACATATTCGTGTTCTGTAAATTGTAAATATATTCCGTCATTCCGTCATTAAAAGCCATTCCTTGAGTTTATCACTCTACTATAACATTATTCCTTGCTTATCCTTAATTCTATGTGCTTGCAGGTGCCTGTATGCCTGCTAATTTGGCCACTGGCCGGAAATATTGGCCACACCTGTCCGAGATTTCTGCGAAGCCCAGAAATTCATTTATCATCCTTTTGTTCAGATGGAAAATCCGGTGAGAGCCTTTTTCTGCTCCGTCTCGTATTTCAGCAAATATACTGGCTTGTATCTCACCACATCGACATCATGATTGAACCAGTTTTGTGCAGAAAATAGTCACAATCTTACATAATATAAAAGAACAGATGAATGGCTGGACGAATTAGCCTAAGGCCAACCATTTGTGTAATATTTGTTAAAGATGATTTAGGTCTCATAAATGTTCTGTTTTCTTGATTACTGATGTATTCTGTGCTCCTGTTACATTTCTATAATTCAATTCTAGTGACTCTGGTCACACTCACAACAACCCAGATGGAGTTTGTTATATTATTTCTTGACCATTTTGTGTGATCAATACATCCTGGACTTATTTATTTTAAATCATTATTTGAATTTTCCTTATTGTATTCATTTTTTGGGCATTGAAGAAGTGTTAACCTACTATTTTACAGGTTTTCCAAGACATCTATAAGGTGTTGATTAACGAGTCTTTTGAGGAGTATCGTTATTTTATCCATCAAATGGAAACACTAGCTCCATTGTGTTCAGGGATTGAGTACTCAAAGTGTCCAGCATGCCCACAGGTAAGAAGAGCTCTTTTAGCAGACTCTTTGTGTCCCAAATCTGTCACGTTTCAATCCAAATGAACTCGGTTAGCAAAAATTGATGGAAATGATGTTCTGTATGTTGTTCAGTTGTTCTGTAATCAAAGCACAAACAGTTACATTGTAAGTTTTGAAGATGATGGTTCTGGCAGTGATGATCATGGTGCTGCAGATGATGATATTTGAGCATGAATTTCTTTGAATGTTTTTAGAAAAATGAGTACCAACGAATCATTTCCATGGATGCAAATATGGGTCTTGTAAGGAAGAAGTCATCTGGCAGCAGTGTGGCTAAACCAAAACATGACCTCTACTTCATTGACCAAAGTGGTGTAGATAAATTTGTGGCTGCAAATTCAAAGGCTCAACCGTCAAAGGAAGTGGTATGTACCCTGGTCTCGTGTCATATTGGGCACTTGACCTATAATACAGTAGCCCTAATTAGGCAGCATTTGTGAGGCTGTTTTCATTCACAATTGGCATTGGAGAGATGGTGGCAAATTTGATGTCTAAATTGATAATAATGAGCTTAAAGGTACAATAATACTTGACATCCGGCTAAGGAAGGAGGTCAGAAGTCGAGTCCCTTGTTCACATTGCACACTCCTGAACTCGCGGAAACCATTGGTGGATGTCAAAATTGATGCATTTGTATTTTTTCAGGATTGCAGTGATTTCAAAGCTGGCAGTATGCGCTCCAAAGGAAGGCACGCAAAACTGGATGAAACTGCTGTTTTTGGTGCAGCTTGTAGACATGACTTTCCTTAGCTCATGTTCAGCTTGAAGCATGGTGAAAGGTATGACAATTGATGAGGAAATTTGCTCTGTTGTGAAGTTCACATGAAAGCATGTTGTCAATTTTTAAAATTGGTGTTGAGGCATTGCTTCATTACTTTTGATGCAGTAATATGTTCTGGCTTATCTCCTTGCTTGGTGACAAGGCAGGCTCACCATCAGGCATCAGGCGAAGGAAGCTAGGTACACTCCACTTTACGAATAACGTGGGAGTGCGGATGGCTTGTTACCAAAATCATTCAGAGGAAATTATAACGATGATGAAAAACTAATCTGATAACTTGTGTCTGTATAAAATGTGTCTTGTGTCTGCTAGTGTCTGTATGAAATTTACCAATCATGTATGTATATAGTGTATTTTCTTATTTTCATGACACTCATGTTTTGCAGGTTGGCCTACCCAGGTTATCTCATCCAGGAGTTGCTGAGAAGACATGGGGAAACCAACGTCTATTTCATGTATGATATTGCATGTATGCTGGATAATCACGTCAAGGTAATTGTTTTGATCATTTTGGTCTGATTCTTGTCAATAAGAGTATTGATATCTGCCTCATAGCCTCGAGGTGTACACTGCTGGCTACCACCCAATAGGGCCGGCTCTGAACCCTGTAAAGCTCAAAACTAAAGGATTTTAATTCTCAGTAGTAAAAAAGGAAGCAGCTGGGACAATCGCCCGTGCAGTTCACCTTAATTTGATAGCTTCAGTTTTATAGCATTGAATCTAATTACATGTGCAAATATTTGTCTCTCAGGATAATGTTGTTGTAATTTCTTTTGCAGAAACATTATCCTGATATGTCGTTGGACTCAAAGAAGTTTGCCATTCCTATATTCCATTCCTATGGTCACAAGTTCGACTGTCAGGTATTTTTGTTTTCTATTTGTTGGCAGATAAGTATGGCCACTTGATGCAAGGCTATTTATGACAGTTCTTTGAATTTGTTATTGCACCACAGGTTCACCATGTTTTTGCCTGTGCTGACATGGGTACCTCATGACCTGTTAGCAGCAACAAATCTAGTTAATATTTCATCCTGGCGATACATGTACATTTTGGTGATATCACATTTACCAAGGAGGTTCTACAATTTGAATAAAACTGATGTGGCACACATACAGATCCTGGCAAGGAAATGTCGTAGAAGTGATGGTCACTGGCATCTGCTTCAGTTATTTGGAGATTTTTTGTTATTATTGTTTTATTCAACCAAGCACGTTCATGTAATACAGAAATGTTAGCGAGTATGCAATGTCTGTTGACATGTATAATTTGTGGCAAACTGTCAGTACATGTAACAATCAATCTTGGACTATATTGTTTTAACGACGAAATTCGGTGAATTTGACCTGTTTCAATCTTCATGCAGACATTTCATTCACACATGTACTTTTTCAATTTTCAACTAACTTTTGCAGGTTCAGTACAGTCCAAGACGAAATGCTGGATTTGCATTGACAGATGGAGAATGTTTAGAGCGTCTCTGGTCATACCTGAGGAATTTTTCAAAGATTACCAAGGAAATGACACCAAGTCATCGTGTTGATACCCTGACAGATGCCCTGATTCATTATGCCAACAGGAATTATTTGAAGATCGGTAAATATATTTTCTTACAAACTGTAATTTGATTGGTGAATTGTTTGCAATAGCTATTAATTGATCTGATTGGTGGTTTTCAGCTGACTCAATCTGAATGAGCAGCTCGTCTGAGGTCTGCTTTTAAGGTTTCAGGATTAACCAGGCTTAAATTTAGCAGTCAGATTTTGATCTTAACAATGATTTTGATCAGACTTGCTGCTTGATATTATTTACATGTAATTTGATGATACAGAGAGTCGCAGCATACAATACATGCATGCAAGTAGTGTCATTGTTCGGGATATAATATGTATAATGGAGATGCCTCAGTAATGATCATGACATTGAGGTGATTCATGTGGAGCATCAGGATCTTGCATACCACTTCTTATCCTGATAAAATTAGGCTTGCAAAAACGAATATCAGCTTGGGAGAGTTAGGACTGGTGCCGCCAAGACCAATACCTTATTGGCCCAATACATGTATAGGTACGCAATGTTGTCTGACACCTCTGGCAGAATGTCAGTTTTGTGTGATACTTGAAAAGTGCAATGACGTGCTCATGACTAATAGGTGGTGGCATTTTGTTTTTGTCATTCTCTGAGAGTCTTTTTACTTTGGTGTGTTTACCTGATATACGTAGACGTATGGTCAACAAATAGAGGTTGAAAGAGACTTACCAGATACTTTTTATGTTCATATATTTCATCTGAGCATCAGGCCCTTCGGCCTGTTGTTATTTTGAAAATGTTAGGTGGTTCCCCTAGCAAGAATACATGATGTATGGTACCAGTTATTGAAAAGGCCTCACTTTCAAGGTCACATGTGTCAATTGGAGCAAATTAGCTGTGCCGCTAGGCTGAGTAATTTGGGCACATATCTTAACCAATATGACTGTTCATCTTAAATCAAACCTGCATACATGTACGTACATGTACGCCCTGTTATCTTGGGATGGTATTTGGATTGAATCGATTCACCATCTGTGAACCTGAATACTAGTACTTTCATGATTCCTTTACTGCCAGTTGCCCTGAATTATGATATCATAAGTTTATCTATGAAGCACTGCACAAGATATTTCACAAACATGTTGGATTTGACTTGTCTTTCAAGGTCACACATTTCTAATAACATAACTTTTTGTAACACTTGCTCATTTTTCAGCTTAAGTCCAACCGGAGAACACAATGGCACTTGGCTGTTTCTTGAACAATTTGTTTTCAGTTGGCGTGTCGTTTGGTCAACTTTATGTACATGATTGTAACTTAAAATAAAATCTTGTATTCATTGTTTATCTTTGTAGGAACATTCCTTAGTTCCAAAATGGAGAAGGCCAAAGATGTCGCGATGACTTCATCAAAAGAACTGACCATCCTCCTTTCAACTATGCAAAGGTACAACTCACGTCAGAACTAGAAACTGTGGGGCTGCTCTCTCACATAGTTGTCATGCATCAAAGACAATACATCTTGGTAGCCTTGATCTATTCATCCTGATGTTTTCACTATTTAAATTTCTCCAATGGAACTGAGCTACCCAGTCTCTCACACCAAAACATGGTGTTGTGGTCCCAAGAAATATTTCTATACCAAGCAACGGCACACCAGCTGGGATATACGATCCTGGATTGTTGGAACGCCCACTATCAAGATTGTGCACAATTTGCATCTTTCCAATGGAGTTTCTTTCTGTGTTGAGTATTTTTTGGCAGTGATTTTTGGCTCACCGTAAGGGGAGTCTATACGATAGCGCTGTGTCCGTCGTCGTCGTCGTCGTCGTCGTCGTCGTCGTCGTCGTCGTCGTATCCTAACAGTGGCACGTTTCTTAACTGCTAGGGCTATGAACTTGAAACTTTGTACACAGAATGCCCTAGGTCAGCTGACCTCTGACACTGATTTTCGGTCCGATCTGATTCTCTGTTTGGCCCCCAGGGGGCCAAATGTCGATATCTAAAAAGTGTGATATCTCGCTTATTAGTGACTTGTTTTCGATAAAACTTTTGTTGTAGGTACTCATAGCAAATATACATTTTATATTATACGGGTTTTTAATTTGACCTTGTTTTCAAGGTCGCAGAGGTCATGTGGCGTAAATTGGCCATTAGAGTGTAAACTATGGCACGTTTCTTAACCACTAAAGCTATGAACTTGAAACTTGGTACATATAACCCCCCATATCACATAGCCTCTGGTGCTGAATTTTGGTTCGATCTGATTCCTAACTTTGCCACCAGGGGGCCAAAAGTGGAAATCTAAAAAGTGTGATATCTCGCTTATAAGGGACTTGTTTTCGATAAAACTTTTGTTGTAGGTACTCATAGCAAATATACATTTTATATTATACGGGTTTTCAATTTGACCTACTTTTCAAGGTCACAGAGGTCATATGGCGTAAATTGGCCATTAGAGTGTAAACTATGGCACGTTTCTTAACCACTAAAGCTATGAACTTGAAACTTGGTACATATAACCCCCTATATCACATAGCCTCTGGCGCTGAATTTTGGTTCGATCTGATTCCTAATTTTTGCCACCAGGGGGCCAAAAGTGGAAATCTAAAAAGTGTGATATCTCGCTTATAAGTGACTTGTTTTCGATAAAATTCTTATGGTAGGTACTGTTTGGAAGAATACATCACATATTTTACGGGTTTTCAATTTGACCTACTTTTCAAGGTCACAGAAGTCATATGGCGTAAATTGGCTGTTAGAGTGTAAACTATGGCACGTTTCTTAACCAGTAAAGCTATGAACTTGAAACTTGGTGCATATAACCCCCTACATCAGATAACGTCTGATGTCGAATTTTGGCCTGATCTGATTCTTTATTAGGCCACCAGGGGGCCATAACGGAAAAAGGAAGAAGTGCAATATCTTGCCTATTTGAGTGAATTGTTTTCGATAAAATTTTATGGCAGGGACTCCTAGCAAGGATACATCACATTTCCTATGATTTTTGGATTTGACCTCCTTTTCTAGGTCACAGAGGTCAAATGGCGTAAATTGACCGTTCGAGTGTAACTATGGCACGTTTCTTAACTGCTAAAGCTATGAACTTGAAAGTTGGTACATGTAACCCCCTACATCAGATAATCTCTGACACCGAATTTTGGCCTGATCTGATTCTTGATTTGGCCACCAGGGGGTCAAAACTGAAAAAGTAGGACGTGCAATATCTCGCTTATTAATGACTTTTTTTCGATGAATTTTTTATTGCAGGGACTCTTAGCAATCACACGATATTGATCTTGTTGATGTCATAGACAATTATTGGTTGGATCATAAACTTATATATACTGCCCTGTCTTATTACTTGACATCAATACACATCTAAAAAAAGTCTTCATGCCTGATTGTGTTCACCATATTCACCTCTAAACTAAGCATGATCCTGCCTAATAAAAGATGTATACGGTGAGCACAATGGCCCCTGGCCGTTTCATTTAAACTTTTATCTTTCTTTTAGCAACTACGGCTGATGTGAGAAATTGGTCGAAGAAAGATCCGCAGCGTACAAGAGACATGAAAATTGTCCAGGTATGTGTATTGAAAATAGGATAATCTCTTCTCTTTTTCCCAGGACAGGCTGCCTAGCAATTTGGAAAGAATATAAGTGATATTGAGTCTGTTGCGGAACTGTTTCTCCATTGTGTGCTTGCTCTCACACACAGTAACCTTACAGAGTATTCCAAGTACTTGTACATGTAGTCAAGTAAAATTTTGACACTGCCTTTGAAATTCCTTTTCTCATTACCGTACATGTATATAATTTCAGCGAAATCAGGTAAAGACAAACTTTTGCCTCTTCTCCATCGACACTGCACTGAAAGAAAAATTCTGTTGGAAATGATGAATAAATATGCAGGTAATAATGGCTTTTTGGTGCTGTGTCCAAATTCACTTTGTCAGATGTTGCCTGCTGACGAGTGTGATTGTTTTATGAATAATGCCTTACTCATAGTGTCTTTTTTTGGGTGTTTCTTAAGCACTTGGAGGTGTTAGACTATTTCTGCTCCCAGGCATGATGAGCTTGGTTTTTACGTGCCACTACGTTTAGGCCCCAATGGGGTCTATCTTCAGTCGGAAGTAGTCCTTTGCAAGACAGTCATGTTTCTTTTACCCAAGTTGAGTCTAGCTTGTCTTGCCATGGTCATTAGCTACAAGAAACCTTGGTTTTATATCTTATTTGAAGAACTGCAAGGAGCCAGGCATGTTGAGAAGTGTTTCCCTGGCTTCTCGTGGGAGGGCGTTACTGATTTTCATATGTAAAGTTTGTGGTGTTAAGATTCATTGCAGTGATCTAGGCTGTCACGATGTGTACATGGGGACCTCCAATTTTGTGAACCGTCATTTGAAAGTAATTTGGGGATTTTTTTTAGGCAAAGCTGTTGCAAAAATAAATTTTGTGATTTCTTTATATTTCCAGTAGGCCAGGCAATTGCCATACGACTGCAGAAGAACATCAATAATTCCAACAAGGCTATTCGATCCTTGATAGCACAGGTGAACAAGGAACTGACTCCACCTCTGACTTATGAGGAGGCCATTGAATTCAAGTTTCCCGTGGATTCAGATCGCCCCTACCAAAGGCGAGCTGCCAATGTCCTCAATATGAAGGAGAGAGCTGAGGAAGAGATTGAGCTGCTCAAGAAAGAAATCGCCAATGTTGCCATGGTTATGCGTCGCCAACATGCTACACTCATTTCTTCACTGTCTTCGTGTGACTCCTCGGATTCATTTTCAAGAGGAAGGAACTCTTTGATTGTGTCAAAGATTGTTTTGGTTGAAAGACAGTTTTCAACATTTAGGAATACATGTGGTGCGTATGTTGAGATTCAGCAACTGACGGATTCGTTTAGGGACAGGATTCCTTACACCCTGCTAGAAGTGGACGATATAGGATTTTCTTCAGATGATTTGACCTCTATCCTGGAAGAAATACAGGCACAAGAGGCTGAGGACGATATTGTCTCTGATAATGAAAATGAGGATAAGGAAGATCTTGATGAGGAGTATTAGTAGGGTAAAAGTGAGAGTTCTAACCCTTCCCACAATTTGACTGACATCCCTTTCAGTCAAATCCCAGTCAACACGTTTCACGAATTTCCTTACCCTTTCCAGTTAAATCCTAGTCAAACAAATCTCAGTCAAATCCCAGTCAACACGTTTCACAAAATCTCTCAACTCGTTAATTTTTCAATAATTTTTCCCTCAGTCAAATCTCAGTCAACACGTTTCACGAATTTTCTCAACTCGCTCGCTTCGCTCGCTGAACAACAGCTTGTACAAATTTACAAACCGTTCTAGCTTTCTCAAACTCAGTGAAATTCTGGTCAACTCGTTCTCCAAATTTGGAGAACGACCTCCAGTTAAAATTCCAGTCTAATTTTTTACACCAGTCAAATCTCAGTTAAACTCGTTCTCCAAATCTGGAGAACGAACATATGGTCAAATCCTAGTCAACACATTTTCTCTCAGTCAAAACGTCAGTCAAGCCGTTCTCCAAAATTGAAGAACGGAGTCAAACGTGGTCAAATTAAATTATTTTTCAAACCGCTCGCTTCGCTCGCTTTACACATTTCTTCAAAAGTACACAACTTCTACAAAACCGAAACTTAAAAAAGGGGAATACCCTTTCCAAACGTGAACTTAATGAAAAATTATTATTGTGTATAATATAAATGATGCCCTTCCTCTCAAACGAACAACTTGAACTACGTATCACACGTTCGACAGATTATCTAAAATGGAAAGAGTTACCGTTGAATGTATGGTACAAAATCAACGAATTGAAAGAATTGAGAACTTTAGTCGGTGAGTCAATGTTACTCACGTTGGAAGATTCGAAAGGTGACATTGTCACCGTGTGGCCTACGAGTATCATTAAGCGACAACTCACACCTGCTCATAAGTATATACGGTCCACAGGTATGAAAGAGTCAGTAAATGGCAGGAATTACTACGGTTTTGACTTGGTGGAATAATTTTATAAGCCCTTAAGCCTATAAATTTACATCCACACTACTCTTGTCTGACTTGCTAAATTAAGCCCAAACTGATTATCTCAGATGAAAGTCATGTCATTTTGGATACCTTGGATGCGATAAGCCCTGCTTCAAGTTAGAAGCTAAATTTATCATTTAATAACAACAACAGACGCTAGCGTTTGTTATAGACTGTGTTAACATCATACAGTCCTCAGAGTGCTTTCATACGCTTGCTCTCAAGTTGTAGACCGTGTTTACCGTAGAATCCATCATACCTGCCCTTTATTTAAACAAAATAATATTTTTTCTAAGATGTAATGATGAGCTCAAATTCGCTCGCAGTAATAGTCCCATTGTCACTGACTCTGGAAAGTAAATTATTGACATTCATTAAGCATGCTTTTTTCTTGGTTAAAATATCTAAATGTTTTTTCTCTTTTTTCCTCAACTGAGGAACTACAATTTTTCCAACCAATCCTAACACTGTACAGATGGCGGAAATTGGTATGCTGACTACATTTCCAATCACAGTCGCCGCACCAATTGATGCCACTGTGACACTGGTGATATACATACCAATTTCACAACCGTGCAAGATTTGACTAGCTTTTTTATATTTTTTTGACAGTTTTTTTCTTTCCCCAATGTTCACCTCTAATTCTGTAATTTTATCTTTAATTTTCTCAAGCCTAAATTCTTCCACTCCATCGACATCATCCATTTAATGATTTATTCTAACCGTAAATCAATTGAAACTGGAGTTAAAAATTCAATAACCTCACCATTCTGATCTTTGACCTGCAGTTCAATATTAGTATGGTCATGCTGCGCGATCTTTACTTTTTGCAGGGAGGTATATTCATGCATATCTCCATAATATTTACCTTTGGGGACAAATGAAGTGATAAGATCACTGCGCTTTCCATTTACTAAATTTTTTCTAGTATCGACAATACTACATGAAATTCTGTACTCATGATGAGGTAAAAATTTACAAGGTTTATTACCAGTAATTTCTGAGCTTATGAAGGTAGTCTCTGTATTAGTCATCCCAAATATCTCATTCTCACCTAGTTCTTTATGGAGAATCACACCAAACGGTGGCTTAACTTTAATTTTTATTTTACCTTCACTGGGTACATAAGTTAGGTCAAATTTATCAGCATGCCCTTTTTCACTCAGCGCTTCCTCTACTGCTTTATTGTAGGTAGCTGGTGTATAAAATCCATCCGGGAAAGTAATCAATTCCTGTGCTGTATATTCCTTATTGACCACAGTAGCAAATCGTAGATAGTGATTCTTCAGTTTCCTTGAAAAATTATAGTAGGTCATAGGAATAACAGCCTTTTCAACCTGTACGGTTTCGTACGGTTGAATACTCCCTGGGAGTAGACATCGTAATGTGTCATGGAACCTAATGTTCATTTATTTTAGAAGAAATTTTATTTGCTTTTTTTCTAATCCCTCCTATATTGGATGCCAATACTTGAACAATGACAAGAATAGTGACCGCCACTGCGATGATCAAATGCTCTGCTAAAAATCCTACAACACTAGCAGCTGCTTTCAAGATAGTAGACACAATGGCTCCTAGAATCCCTGGAAGTACTGCTAGAGCTTTAGAACCTAAGGAAAGTAACCAATTTTTAAATTTTATCAGACCCTGAGTAATTTTACTAGGAGGTGTGCTAGGTCCTATTGGTTTACTAGGTCTACCAGATCCTCCTGGTGTATCAGGTTTAACTGACTTTGAAGGAGCACTTGGCTTTACTAAAGAACCTATAGTTCCACCAATGGCAGACAACGCTATAATAACTGCGGTGACAATGGTGCCAAGTTTAAAGCCCTTCAATTTGAACAGGGCGTCAAGCCTGTCTCCTAAGGGTCTGCTCGTATCATTGACTGTGTTTTCTAACCTCGTTCCGTATCCCCTTAAAGCTTTTCCGGTTTTTCCTAACAAACTATACGTTTCATCTGCATGTACATCATCAACCTCCATCATATTTTCTTCATTTTGTTCAAGTGAAGCTGCTCTATCCGAAGGTTTAATATTAGGATCTCTCCTCAATGTTTCACTCTTTTCAAGAAATGTGGTAGTAGCTTGCTCGGCTTTCTTGTCAACAGCTACCTTCCGACGTCTGAGCTCGTTAAGCTCCATATTTAAATTAGGATCATCTGTTTTAATAGGTTCCTTTGAGTTCAAAGTTTCAGCTGCAAGCCTGTTCAGATCTTCAGATGTAAACTCAACAGGCTGTGTTTCACCTGTACCAATATTGGTGATATTAACTTTAGGGTTCAGAGGAATTGGTGGGCTTATGTTATCCAATGAACTAGATCCTGCTGCATCTCTGTAGTCCAATTGTCTTCTAGCTGTTGTTTCTCTAACATTTTCAAGTCCTGTTGTTTCCTTCACTTTATCAAGTCCTTTTGTTTCCCTCGGTCTAATGTCTCTTAAAAATGATTCTAGTCCTGTTTTTCCTGTTCCTTTTATAGTACTCAATGCCAAAGATTCTCCGATTTTTTTTTTTCCATTGTTAGCTTAAGGTCATGAGCATACGCATTCGAATAAAATACTTCCCTTCTCATCAATTGTCAGCTTGTTACGTAGCTTATTCAAAGAATCCACTGTCAATAATTTTTTGCTCCATTTTCTCAAAGCCTTATCTATAAATTCATCTTTTTTATCAATGACTTCCTCAGCCCTCATTAACGAAGATCTTATAGGATTTGGTGGATTTCCATCAGGTCTTTTCAAGTTGGCTATCTCATCATAACTTATAACTACTTTTCGTTGATCTATGATACCTTGCTCTTCTTTTTTGTTTTCTTCTTCCGTACGTGCTCTAATTTTTTTGTCTTCTTGGACACTACCAGCATCCATCTCCCCCTCAAGTGCGTTATCTCCCTCTACCCGTTGATTGTAGATTTCATCCATGTTGTTTGTTTCTCCAATTCCAGCATCACCTTCAGGATCTGCATCTGGATCAAATGCTTCATTTTTAAATCCCATACCACCTTCAGCCATTTATTTTATAAAAATTTTGTTATCACAGCAGATCCGATGACACTTGCAGCAATATAGGCCTGTTCATAATTTTTCTGACTCTGACTAGGTTTATAATAATGAGACAAAGTAGGTTCAGGGTGGATCGTGTCATACAGTCGGATAGAGTCTCTCATGTCTAACATGTCTGACTGTGCTTGTTGTTTTTTCTGTCGTTGTTCTGCAAGGAAGTCAAGATGCTTAATTCTATTGTGCGACCACGTCGCTGACTGTTTTTGTAATTTTTCGCTCGCTAAATCGTGTCTTTTACGCTCTTCTGCAGCATTCTGCGCATCAAATGCGTGGAACATGGCATTACCTCCTACAAAAGCAGTCGCATTAGCTACTGCCCCGAAAATGGTTGTTAAAATCATGCCAGCCATATTCTTTTTATTTTATAAAAATTTTACCCAGTGATGTTCTTCGGTAACCCTTGCTTTTCCAGATAGCCCTTCCTAATAATAGCAAGTGTCACCGCTCCCGTAAGCTTCAGCGCTTCCATAAGGTCTGGTTTACTAGGATCTCCAATGTTTGACTTCAGAAGTTTCTTTGCAGCCATACCATAGCCAACGGTTAAACCTGCTAAAACAGCAGCATGATAGATTGTGTTACCGATCTGTTTTGGATTAATAGTGTCCATTTATTATAGAATAAAAAATATTATATTTCTAGCTTTGTATTACCACGTTGAGTTCTTGTAACAGGTGGAGTCGCTATGCTCGCTATGCTCGCCGGTTGTGGTTGTGATTGTGAACTATAGTACAGCACAAATACAGCTAATCCAACACTACCTGCTACAATATAAGGATAGTAGTTCCTAGCTTGTACAGCGTCCTGCTGTACAGTCTTCTTCTTTCCTTTGTTCAACTGACCTAATTTCTTGCCCCATTCAACTCTCTCAGAGCTCTTTGGCTTTTCTTCGGATGTGGTAATGTCTTTAACTTGTTCATCTTCTTCTTCGTTCGTCATTTATTTTCATAAAATAATATTGACGACTATTAAAGTGACTATTGACGACTATTAAGTGACTATTGACGACTATTAAAGTGACTATTGACGACTATTAAAGTGACTATTGACGACTATTAAAGTGACTATTAAAGTGACTATTTAATAAAAATTATTCTACTCTAAATAAAATGAAACCTGATGTTAAATTTCACACATTTGATGAAATCTATGACAAAGTTGTTGCTGCTCTGACATCAAAACCATATACAAGACACCTGTATATGAATGAAGTTTCAGACGCTATCTCTCTGCACGAAGAGCTCACAATAGCGAACAGATATGTGTACCTGTACTGCGACCATTGGATATGCAAAGAATGTTATTCAACCGATCATGCTATACTAGAGTATGAAATAGTCTGCGAGGACTGTGGCACAATAGACAACTATTATGATCCGCACAGTCATAAACCAGTTCTTTGGTCAAATGCAGTTGAAAAAAGCCGATATATTCAAGGGTTAGACTATGGTATGAAAGATACTCATCAGCTTGTACCATCTAAATTTTCAAAATTTAAGGAACTCTATAAAGATGACCTATTGTTCAAATCAAAAGACTGTGGTACGATTAAAAAAGATTTTAAAAGGCTCGAAGCACTGTTTTATGCGAGGTATGATGAAATAGGTAGGACGAACTTCTTTTCCAATAAATTTATAGTACAAAAATTACTTGAACATTACTCCTTGGTCGAACAGCCAAAAAAATTAACTGACTCAATGAAAAAGGTGTATGCTATATTTGACCATTTGAACTGGCCATAATTTTATAAGATCTAACCCATCCTATAAAATTATTGACACTTGCTCACTTCTTCGCTCGCTTCTTCGATCGCAGGTACACTCGTTGGTTTCAAGACAGTTTCTGCCGTATTTGCTACAATTGTGCCTGCTGCCAGAAGAGTTGGATTCATGTACTGACCCAGCTGTTTCTTTATTTCATTGTTGACAATAACATTGCCACATAATTTTTCGCGAAGTTTTTCCTTGTCTATATTCGGATACACCACCCCAACAGCTTGCGTATATCCGAATAGTATGTTAGAGACTAAATCGTCAGCAATCTGTGTATTATATTTGACTTGAAATTCACCATGTAGTTTCTCAATATTTTTTTTAGAGGCTTTTTTAATTGTTCCTTCGCTGGCTTTTATTCCTAATTTACTCAGCAATCCTGATTGATAGTGAGAGAGTAATTCACTTCGCATGTCATACTCACCGTGCTCTTCTTCAACAGTAGTTTCCATTTATTTATGATAAAATTTTATACTGAAATGGAATCTTTCTGCGCAGTAAAAGTCGTTTACCTGCATCAATCTGCGCAAGTACTGCATCCTTTTCGCTACTGGGGATACAACGATTTTCTTTAAACACTTGGTCCAATGAGCTTTGATCATTCAACGTATGGATGACCATATGTTTACAATTTTCACGGAAGTCTTTGACTACTGCATTATATTTTTGAGTTAAAAGCCATACAGAAATGCCAAAATGTCGTCCAGAGAAAGCTAGTTCAGTCAATTTTGTACATTTATACTTTGCCTCCCATAAATTAGCACAGTCATCAATGATAAATAGTGTTTGATGATCTTGACTTTTTAGTACATTAACAGCATCTTCTAAGCAGGCATTTAAATCGCTCAACACTAACTTAGAAGGGTAAATGTGTATATTTTTATCTTGTGCGATCCATGGTCTATCTTGATAGGTTTTGTTCATGTCAATCGTAGGGCAAAATATCACAATATCGTCGAATTTTTTCTGAAATTCTTGTTCTAGAAGATCTAGGACAAAATATGTTTTCCCACAGTCTGTCATGCCACACACTAGCATATTGAACGGGGTGTGACAATAGTGAAATGTCTCCATTTATTTTAACGTACAATGCCTCTCACACGCTTGTTCTCAAGCCCTACTAGACCATCTGCTACAATATAGACAAGCATGTCATATTCTGTTTCAGTACTTCGTGTAAGTTCAAGTTGTAAGCCATGTTTGATATTTGACATTGCGGTTCCAGATCCATGCAAATCGTTGTCTTCGGTTGATCTTAAGTCAATCCACAGAGCATACTTGTGTTTGTCATAGAATTTTTCGACATCCATCATGCAGTCCTCTGTATGCTTAAGATCTTCTGGCATATAAAGCCGTTTGACTTCATCGAACAAGTTGTAACCCTTCATTCCTGACTTGAATATACAATGTGAGATCCCTTCAGAAGTGATGCTTACATTTGTGATGTCAGGGTTTTGAAAACTTGTGTTCTCTGAGTCATACTCAGAGAAATTTTTCTGGAAAAATATCAGAATACCCTTTGTAGATTTGCGATTGACATCTACATTGATATTCATGCGTTTATTCTTCCCAATTGACTCTGTCCACAAAAGATGGACATCTTCATACATCCATCTCATGTCAGAGTTATAAAAAGATTCAATGGTTTGAGTCAGAACATCAGAGGTGATTGTTTCATATTCAAGCTGAATATCGGTCACAGCATATGTCTTTGAGGATGCTGTTCCAGCAACCACATACTTTGCATCATTGAATTTGATGTTATACTCAATGGACTCCAAAATAGCTGCTGGGTAAAAGGGTGCATGTGTATCAAACAGTGCTGACTCAATAGGAATACAGTAACGGTCCTCAAAGACTGTTTTGATACCATCTTTTCGCTGATCTTTCACAATTCCTTGCTGTACTCGATTCTTTCGCTGTTTCTCAGTCAACCAAAAGTCTTTGAAAGTGTTGTAGATGAACGCTTTGTTCACTTCACTCATGTGTTGACCTCCCATACTAGTTGTGATTCTGTCCACAATATTTCGACCAACATTGGCCACAAATGTAGCTGGTGTAGCATTGGCCGCATTGCTCGCTTTTGATGTGGTAGAAAGTTTAAACGTAAGCTTCATACTTCCAGGAACAATCACTTGCCCTTTCTCAAGCTTGGGAATCTTCACATAAAGTGTCTCACCTGGATTCACAGAATTAGGATTGTGTGTAATAACCTCAACATTTCTCTTGGCTTTTAAGCCTCCAGCTGTTTTATCTGTACGATAGGGGTCTAAGTATTTACCGTAGGACATGTCCATTTATTATAGAATAAAAAATAAAATGTTAAAATAAATGAATAATTTATATACTAACTTTGGTTCAAATGATAGTCAAATTCAAGACATTCAAGACAAGTTTGATGCAGACATTATCAAGGTTAAAGATAGATTTAATTTGTGGGATTATGAGATTGACAAAGTACTAGTTGAGATTAAAGAAGAGATCCTCAAGGTTAAAAACAGTCCGTGGGGTGCAGACGTTATAACAGCGAGTAAAGTCAATACCAAAGTTGATCAACTTGAGATATCAGTGAATGACAGTTTCATCAAATTAGAAACATGGTGGACTATCGTTGGAACTTATTTAGACTATATGTTGACCCGTAGAAGATGGAAAAATGTACCAAAAGAAATGAAAGAACTTCCTTCGTTGCAAATTGAGTAACATGTTTATAATATGTTTTTACATTATAAATATCTTACTACCTTCTCAACCGTGAGTCAATACTATTTTCAGGATCTAAGCCTTCTTTGTGTTTAATTGTTGACTCAATTTTAGCTTCTTTTTCAACACGATCAACCTCTGATTCTTCATCAATTGTAGCTAGCACTTGTGTCACACGCTGCAAAGCATCAAGTCTAACTCTAGAATCATCATTCAATATTGCATGCACTCCCTCAATATTTTTCACAGTGTAAGTTCTATTGGACCATATTTGTTTGTAACCTTTAGTAAATATAGGTCTCTTTAACTTCTTTCTAACACTTTCACCTATTTTAAATTTGTATTCAACTGGCATAGACTTTTCAGCATTTAATTCAATCAGCTCACTTTCATGATGCGCAGCTTCATTAGGAGCATAGTTTAAAATTCCTCTATGCGGTCTACTATTGTACGCAGTAATGTACTCTTGCAAATGATCAATCCATTTTACTGAATTTCGTTCAGTAAAGTCCTTGAATATCATCTCTTTAATGGTTCTAGATAGTCTGTCAATAAGTCCTAGCGCATGATGATCTCCTATGTCCACTGTATCATGCTTGATGTTTAACTCTTTGAATAGGTCTTGTACTGGCCTATTCAGGAATTCATTGCCAGAGTCTGTAATAATAAGTGTGATTGGGCTCGCAAGTGTTTTTTCAAACCCATTTTTCACTTCAAATTTTGTCTTATTTTTTAAAGCTTCAGCATAGGCTTTTCTAGTAAATGTATCAATAGCAAGAAGTATCCATTTGTATCCTTTATTTTGCCTTGAGTAGTTTGACATGTCTAAAAGATCCATAAACCATAGAGCATTCTCACGATAGGCTATAATGTGACCCTGGATCTTTTGTGGTTGCTTTTTATGCAGTTGATAACTTTTTTGCTGCTTTACAAATGCATCGATGTCGTTAAATTTTATGCTAGGATCTTTCTTCTTCATGATTCTATAAAATTTTAAAGCCGATGGATAGTAGTACTTCGCATATTCTTCTTGCATCATATTTATTTTAGAGAATAGTTTGAACTAAAAGACCTACAGTAATTAACCCTATTGTAAATGGTAGATGACTCGCTTCGCTCGCGTGTACAATGTTCGCTTCACTCGCATTGAGTGACGCTATAGGTTTTTTACTCGTGCTTGCTGTGCTCGCTGTGCTCACTTGTCGCTTTTTTCTAACATTGATATGTGAGTTGATGCCAAAAGTTGTATTTTCCGTAGCGGTCAACAGGGAGTTATTATACCCTTCAATCGTGCCAATATGTAACCGCATATGACTCGGCACAAGTTGTAACCCTAAACCAACGGCGAAATCTAGTCGCGTACCTGCTTTTTCTAAAGCGTACGCATACGCTTGTTTTGAGTGAATTAATATACTCGCTGACTGAAATGTTTTGATGGAGTCAACTAACGTTTGACCTTGTATCGCATCTTCCACCAGGATCCCAAACTGCTTTTGCGTGTCTAAGGAGTCTAAAATGTCTTGTCTGATCATAGTTTGTGCACCAAGGATACAATATACATAGGTCCTAATGGACTCATTGATTCTACTCATGCCTGCTTTAGTCAATCCTTTACTGTCTAAAGCGATAAAATTGGTCCAGTCATCTGAGTAGATGAAAGATAGTGTATCAATGTAGGTCCTATGATGATCAGCATATACATATCCTTCTTTGTCTGCATTGAACGGGAACCTGCTCGGATCATCCAAGTAATACTTACCATTGTCCATGACGATGTCAAGCGCTTTCATTTTGCCTTTGTGAAAGTAGTTGAAGTCAACTCTACCAAATTCAAGCTTTAAATTTTCATAGGCTTGTGTGCTGTAGGGGTTCTTCTTTGAATTAAAGTCAGGATTTTCTGGTAAAGGTATTTTTAGCTGATGTAATATCTTTCTGATGGTGAAGTACACGTGGAATCTAAAAATACTCTGTACTAAGGGGTCAGCATGGTTAACATGATTGTGCCATGACACACCGCAGCCAGACGTCGCACACCATAGTGCAAATTTGAATTGGTTGTCCCAGTTGTCCAGGGTAGCATTTTTTAAATAGTCTTGCACTTGTGAATAGGTTGTAAATTTCCGAGGGGATAATCTATCCGGGAATATGTCAATCGTATCGTACTCAAAGCTTTGATGTGGTGCTACTTGAATCTTCTGATGGATGAAGGGGTCCTTGGTCAAAGAGTTATTCTTGTAAGTGATTGGATAGTTTGCATCTGGGTTAAATTTAAGATAAGGTGGAAATGTTTCCATTTTATTTATGATAAAATTTTTACGAGCACAGTGAGTGATGTCCTAGAGACAATGTACTTATTCCATCAGCTTGAATCATTCGTTTATCGTCCGCTGCGTCTAATGCTACTTTAGTAACTTGCTCTGTGAAAAGTTGGTGATTTCGACTTCTAAAGACATTCATCCTTTTTTCGATGGGAACCTTGCCCAAGAGCACGGACTTGTAGTCTTCGAAGGTGACTTCACTTTTCACAACTTGTCGCTTGATTCCTTTACACTTTTGACTTCACAGTCTTTGTCACATGTATAGGCATATAATTTAGCCCTCAAAGCTATGAACTCAGAGATCACCTTGCCAGCCTCTTCGTCTTTGAACTTGCCAATCACTTTCTTATTGACATCTGAAAACAACTCATGATCTTTTGGAAAATTAGAGAAGTCATACAAGTGAGCATCTTTCTGCATGTCTTTGTAGATATCATCAGTCTGTATGTTATAGACTAGTGAGTCAGTGTCAGTGTACAGCAGTTGTGCTTTGTGTTCATACTTTTTCATCATATGACTGTAGTGGAAGTCATACATATGCTCTTTAGAGAGGTCTAAAATGGCCTGTCCCATAAATATTGGCTTATTGAGATAGACTTCTGCTTTTTGTCGTTCTACCATGACTAGATCTTTGCAGAAGATTTTGTGTGAGTTGTAGTTGTTACTATTGACTAATTTTCGAAGCTGATTGGCAGTTGTGGCTAAGGTAATGTCTTTTCTACGTCTGACGGACTCCATAGTTTTGCCAAATATCGCATTGTTCATCAATTTGAAGAAGTCTTTTTCTAAGTCATTTTTGGCGTTTGCGCGTTGGCCTGTGTTGAAGTCTATATATTCTTTCAAGAAATTAGACTCTTCGTAACTTACACCTCTGTGGATCTTTGTCAGTTTGAGACCCTGTGCTAAATAGAACTTCAAGATCTTGTGATGCACAATGTAATTTTTCTTGTCTTGCAGGTTAGGAATGAGCTTGTCATTCTTGTGCTCAGGAGCAAGAGGATAATCATTGTGAAGCTGGTGAAGATGGTCTGGATATTCAAGGTGAACTTCAAGCGTGCAGGCGGTATCTTGCCACTTGGAAAAGTCCTTCATCCATTTGAACTTTCTCACTGGTAAATCTTGACCCATGGCGACACCGTACAAGTTATTCGCATCAACATAGGTGATGTAACTTGTAGGTTGATTTTCATCATAGTCTTTCAGGAGTGGATTATTTGCTTTGCCATATCTATGACTTGCTTGACATACTCACCCTCGAATACCTAGTTCGAAGAAGTTGTACATGTCCACATCTGTGAGCAGCTCAATCTCAACTTGTGTCGTTTTAAGCATCGCTTGCCATGACAGACCTGGTG
Source organism: Lineus longissimus (assembly GCF_910592395.1). Lineage (NCBI taxonomy): Eukaryota > Metazoa > Nemertea > Pilidiophora > Heteronemertea > Lineidae > Lineus > Lineus longissimus. Next base: position 12,129,865 of record NC_088317.1, on the reverse strand, counting down.
ATGTATAAAACCAAGCAGGGTCTAATTCATAATGAGACAGACATGTGTTCCTGAAATTTTCCAGTATGTCTGCTAGCAGTAGAACATCTGTCTCAAGATAAATTTTGTGGTAGTCTTTAAAGGTTTGACAGTTGAACTTATCCCACACATGTTGGGCATGTAGGTACTCCTCTTGGGAAATTTTGGTGTTGTTAAAGGTGGAATAAAATCCTTCAATGGATGGTAACTGTTGACTCTGAAATTTTTCGTATGAGTCAACCCATTCATAAGGGTAGACACCTTTTCTTGTTACGAGGTCAAAGTGTTCACCATTAAACTTTGTAGCTAAATTTTTCTTTTGCTGATTAGGCAAATTCTTAGCTAGATTTGCTAGTGAAGACTGCATTAACCTGTAAGAGTCAAGGAATCTTATTTCAATTTGGTCATCATTGATAGGTAAGACCTTGCTGAAAGATATGTAATTTTCAGAGTTTGAGGCGATGACATTCAGTCTCCCTTTTAAATTTTTCACAAACAGATGTGCATCATAGCCTGACAGATTGTGAAAATATACAGGTATGAACTTTGGAGAATTGAAGAGTAGATTACAATTTCTATGTACTGCTCCTCTGTATTCACCTGTGAAATGATTGTGATCACGAACTTTGAAATTTTGTGCTGTGAACATTTTGTCACAGAGATAACAGTTTCTAGCAAAATTGTAACTAGTTTGCTGCTCGTGAGTCAAAGCATCCATTGGCTTAGGGTTGAATAGAATTTTTAGCTCAGCTGACAAAGTCAGCTGAGCTTGTCAAACAAGCTGCTCAGTGGCGTCCGTCTGTCAGTCCGTCCGTCCGTCCGTCCGTCCGTCCGTTAAACCCATGGTGCACATTTTGTAACCGTAAGACCTAGAGACTTCAATTTTGCATTTCTGGATACTTCTGGTCAAACTCTACTTTCAAAACAAAATTTGTCGCCATTCGACCTACTTCCTGCGAGCGAGAGCGCATGAAGGAAACTGGCCTATATCGGCCTAGGAGCAGCAGAATTAGTCGAAATATGCTTTAATATTAAGATAAAATTCTTGAAAAACTATTTTATTGAGAAAAAGTTCAAAATTTTAACAGGAGAGGGCGCTACCTGCCTTTTAATTATTTCTGCTGATTCAAATTCCCGCCCGATGACGTCAGCCATCAATGAAGTCTCCTATTTGCCAGTTCTCAAAACATGGCAGCTACACAAAAAAGCAGCAGTAGCTCCAGGAATAAATCACTGTTCACTTCAGCTTCGTAATCGATTGTACCCCCACTTTATTGTGTTTTGTGTGGTGTTCCTATTCAATCAACGATGTGAGGCCTTATTATGTTGGTTTTAATTGAGAAGGTGCATTTTAGCGGCCTACGAAATACCGAAGCGGAGACAAAATGGCGGCATGTTGTTTACTCGATCCATGTGCAATTTATCTTTGAGCTCAATGACACTCAGCTCGATGACGATGGCCCGCTACCTGGCTACGGGCTAGTACTACGGTAGTCTGGTAGGCGATATTATCACCAGTTCGTTTCAGTGGTAGTCGTAAGGTCTTTAGGGACTACTTTCAGAAATTAGTTCTTGAAAATTTGGCCACATTTCTGTGAAAACGATATCGGAAGTGCATGCTCTGTTATTCGCGATGACATCGCCGATGTATTTTGAAGTGGAGAATTCCCACGGTATGTGCAGTGAATCGGCATGATTCTGTTCGCCTATTAAGTTTTAGTTCTACGATTCTTTCATGAGTAAAAAGTAGACATTCTAAGCAATACAATAATGTCACTCCCATAAAAATTGATTGGAAATTGAGGGAGCTACGGCACTCTCTTCGGCAACTGACAGCGCTGAAAAAATACATTGCATACTGTACAATACCAAATAGCGTAGGGAATCACCAGAAATGACGTCATCGCTGGTCTAAATAGAAAACTACGGTGGCGCAGTAGAGCACAAGAAAAGGTTTAGCATTAACTTCGTCATGCAAGCTTCAGCAACAAAACGATTTCTCATGAATGATTTACTTGATCATCATCAGCTTGTTTCCCCTGATTGATAAAAAAAATGATTTACAATTTCCACCAAAGTTTTCTATTTTGTGTATAGTCACATGTTATTTAACTGGCAAGGAGCCAAGCAGACAATCAAAACTTACTATTGTTCAATAAAACATAATTTTCTTAACTCTGTCATATTTTTCACTTTCATACTAAACAACGCAGGTTTCCCTTCATGACCCAAGAATAATTCTTTAGACATTTTTAATGACTCGGAATCCATGCACTTTGATTCTCCATAAATGGATGTATGGTTTGACCAATTCTTGCATGACATGTCCACCAAACAAAATGTGAATGCAGTCCGGCAAAGAGGAACAACCAACCATTCACTTCGACTTTTAAAGGCTACATGGTTCCAAGAAAATACATTTATACTACCAAGTAAAAGGTTCATCCTACATTTTCGTTCATATGTAGTCTAGCATTTACTTGTTTTGGTAGCAAATACTGATTTCTAAAAATCCTTTGCTTTCACAAGAACTAAACTATTCCAATTTTTGAAGCATACTAAATACTTCAAAATCTGGAGTAAAAGCTTATGCTAGTTTTTATTCATATGGCCCATCAACAGGTGCATACCATAAACCATGAGAATGTTCCAACAGTGGCATAATTATGTCAACCAAAAACATTGGTACCGTAGTGAACGCAAAAGGATATCAAATACCATGGAGCATGCCATTTTCATGCATAATGAACTAAACACCGGGAAGATATTAATGATATTAACTCAGCTGAGCGCCAGGCCCTTGGGCCTCTTGTTGATCCAAGCTGTGAACAGATAGAAGTTACTGTATTGGCAAAGTGTTCACCAATGTCTTCATCTTCTGCCTGCTGAATATAGGTATACATCTTATTTTTCCTCACTATTTGTGACTGATCATACTGGATATAGATGGCATAACTATTTGGAATATGCTGTTGGTTTTGAACTGTTTTTTCACCAAGATTTTGGTTGACTTTCTTTAACGAACATTCAAAGTCTGCGATGATCACAACTGGATGTTTTTGTTGTGCTTTTAAGTTAGTGAATAGCAAGTTGTTCTTTCCATCTGAAGGCATCCTAACTTTTACACATTCAAATTGTATGCAGTTATCAAGATGTTCATGGTACCTTATATTTAGACGTTCACCAGTTGATGCTGAAATAACTTTCATACATCTGAAGCATACTTTGACATGTCCCTTGTGTTTTGAATGTGATGCAGATACAAGCCTTGAGAAATTTTTAATCCATGCGTAATGGTAGTTAGCATTATCTTTGACATCTTCTATTTTTTCACTCTCGTCTACCATGCTGTCATCTTCTTTGAAGTGTAGGAGATTGATGTACTTGTCTTCTGCTAGAATTCTTTCAGAAATTCTAGCTGGGGAAATTGGGTAAATGGTAGTTTCTTCACCATTTTTAATCACTACTTGTCTAGGAATAAATGTAAACACATTGACCCCAATGTCAGGATTGTTCTTCTCAAATTTGTCAATATCTTTGAGGGTAACTGGATAGTCAAGACCTTTGAACATGTGATCGAATTCGGGTCGGTTGTAATTTGACACATATTCTGTATGCTTTGGAATATTTAACAAGGCAGCTTCAACAGAGTATCTGAAGCAAAGCTGATCAGTATTTTGTACATTGATCACCTCTTTTTTCCTTTGAATCTGTTGGGGTAAAGGGATATAGGAAGATCCTGAAAGTGGTTGATATTTTACAGTGTGCAGCTCAATCTTGGTCACTTCTAAAAAAATCCAACCAGAGCCTTTCTGGATAAGATTCTTCAGTTCCTTAAGCATATCTTCGATGAGAGAGTCATAATTAAGTTCTTGGCCTACGCAAAGGATATGTCTAGATCGTAGCTGAAACTCTTGAACTTCAGTCTTCCTTTTCATCGAAATATACAGGACAATGTTGATTTTTAAACTATTGTGCTGAGTTTCGACTTTAACTTTATCTTGTAAAACTGTTTTAACTTTCTCAAGGAACGGTTGTATCCCAATTTTAGGAAGCCCCTGCATTCTGAAATGGTTAACATACCCCTTGAAAGCAGAGTTAACTTTCACGAAGGAGGTTGATGTGGAGTGTTGTTTGATCAGCTCCTGGATGAATTTTTTAGTCATGGAACTTTTGACATTGATGTCAAGTTCCTTGGCCTGTTTGAAAAGATCAGATTTTAAAATACGTTTAATTGGTTCCTTGGTCAAGAGTTCTTTCAATTTCTCAATATTGAGGTTCTGAAAATTTTTGTGACCAAGATCCTTAACTTGCTGTGAAAGTGGCTTCCTGATGGAAATTTTCGCTTTCACAGCTTTTGGTTTGATGTCGGACAGATTCACATGCTGAATTTTGTCCTCTAAAATTGTGTCCAGTTGATCTTTTTTGAATTTTCTAGCATTGACTCCAAGTCTTTGTGCAAGAACTCGTTTCTCAATTTGAGATAAGTCAGCGACTGGCTTGTCAATTTTCACTTCAACATCGTTGAAACTATTTGGAATTTGTTGAAGTTGTTCGAGTAACTTTTCTCTACTGAGTGATCCATAATTTTTAACTTTGTGTCTAAAGGCGAGTATTTTCAACTCGTCGGTGGATAGTATTTCAGTTGAGCTATTTTCAATATTTCTTAGCATTGTGGATGTCTCCATTTATATATTACAAAATAATTTTTCATTAAGTCACGTCATGAAAAGGGGAAACCCCTTTTTAAAGTTTCAGTTATGGTTACGGTAAGTCATTTTAAAACCAAGTTTTATGGTTTTAAATTGACAAAGACGCTAAGAAATATTAATATTTACCCACTGAGGGACTTTCCACAGACGAGATCAAAATACCGCCTATTGAAGTGAATTTTAGATTTCTACATAATCACCACTTGGTCTAAAATGTAGAAATCGAGGCTCACCACACCTATGATGATTTTGATGCAAATCATCATGGAGGTGGTTATTTATTTATAGGAAAATTTTTTTTTTTTTTTAAATTTCTTCAAGAAATTCTGCAGCAAGGGTTACACTTAGTCAAGTCTAGTAGATGCTCAAAATTTCCCAAGTTTAAAATTTCCAACCGTGTACAATTAGTCAAGTCTAGTGGATGATTAAAATTTCCCAAGTTTAAAATTTCCAACCGTGTACACTTAGTCAAGTCTAGTGGATGATTAAACTTTTCCAAGATTAAACTTTCCAACTGTGTACATTTAGTCAAGTCTAGTGGATGATCAAAACTTTCCAAAGTTAAAATTTCCAACTGTGTACAATTGGTCAAGTCTAATGGATGATTAAAATTTCCCAAGTTTAAAATTTCCAACCGTGTACACTTAGTCAAGTCTAGTGGATGATTAAAATTTCCCGAAAGTTCAAGTTGTTCGTTTGAGAGGAAGGGCATCATTTATATTATACACAATAATAATTTTTCATTAAGTTCACGTTTGGAAAGGGTATTCCCCTTTTTAAGTTTTGGTTTTGTAGAAGTTGTGTACTTTTGAAGAAATGTGTAAAGCGAGCGGTTTGAAAAATAATTTAATTTGACCACGTTTGACTCCGTTCTTCAATTTTGGAGAACGGCTTGACTGACGTTTTGACTGAGAGAAAATGTGTTGACTAGGATTTGACCATATGTTCGTTCTCCAGATTTGGAGAACGAGTTTAACTGAGATTTGACTGGTGTAAAAAATTAGACTGGAATTTTAACTGGAGGTCGTTCTCCAAATTTGGAGAACGAGTTGACCAGAATTTCACTGAGTTTGAGAAAGCTAGAACGGTTTGTAAATTTGTACAAGCTGTTGTTCAGCGAGCGAAGCGAGCGAGTTGAGAAAATTCGTGAAACGTGTTGACTGAGATTTGACTGAGGGAAAAATTATTGAAAAATTAACGAGTTGAGAGATTTTGTGAAACGTGTTGACTGGGATTTGACTGAGATTTGTTTGACTAGGATTTAACTGGAAAGGGTAAGGAAATTCGTGAAACGTGTTGACTGGGATTTGACTGAAAGGGATGTCAGTCAAATTGTGGGAAGGGTTAGAACTCTCACTTTTACCCCACTAGTATTCTCAGAACCAATTTGATTATTATGAACATTAGGATTGGGTAGTCTTTCTAATTTCTTCTGCTACTCTGTGCGAATGTTTTTTTTAGAGCAGAAGATGAAACTAGTCTTGTCTCACAGATTCAGTGTCCGTAATAGCAAAGCGCCTAAGAGGTACACATAGTTTGCTCAGTCATAAATTTCCCGGATCATTTCTTTACATAACTTTACATGACCTGTATTGTTTGGGGCTTGTTTAGGTTGAAAATTGGAAAGACAAGTTCATTACTCCACATGTAGTTTCAAAGAAGATAGAGTTTAAATACTCATCACGACATCATGGGTTAATCATGACGCCTTCAAAGGACTGTATTAAGAACATAATGATGATAACTAGTTTTTACCGCAGGTCAATGCTTCTACATGCAACTAGTACATGTACATGTAATACAATTATTGTGTTTGACAAAGTGAGCACTATGCTGCAGCTTCTTGGGCCTTTCCAAAAACCTTCAATTTTTGGGGTTGCAGCTGTCATTTCACGTACAGAATGGTCCTGCATAACTATGAATGTTTTGTAACAATGTTGCTGTCATTATTTTGGAGCAAGGGGACTTAGTTCGCATTCTGGCTGTCTTGGAATATGCTTCCTCGTGAACTGAGATCACTGCCAGGAGGCAGCTAAAACATCTGCTTTTGTGGACAGTATTTTGGACAGGTGGTGCTTTGAGTGTGACGTTATCATGAAAAAGCGCCATATAAATATTCTTTGATTAACTGATTGGTGCTATTTGTTAATTTATCATTTATGTCTGCGACATCAAGGGCTTCGAGCAAGTGATATTTTCAACCATAGAGGGCAGCGAAAACATGAAGTTTATTTAGGGCTTTGCTATTACTAATTGTCTGGGAAAATAGAAATGCAGTTGTACACAATGTCGTTGTGCAGTTATATACGAATTGGTTGAAACTTGATACATTGTATAATACTGCCCCTCATACACACCCTGCAGTTTTGATCTAAACTTGGGTTAGGACAGTTTTGTTGCAAAATGGTGCTGTAGCGTTACACAACTCTTTTGCTGCATCAGCCATTTTCCGGGCAGCGCCGCCATGTGCTGATAGTGCATACCAGTAGTAAACAATGGCATGTACATGTACAATGACATGATCTTGCTGCCGTGAAAGAGTTTACATTTACATGTACATTAAAAAAATGATCAACTTACTGGCGTTTTTTTCTCAAAATCTTATGGTTGGCCCAAATTCTCTTCAGGAATCAGTGTCGCAGATTGGCGGAGCTCCATTTTGCCAGCAAACAATCTTTCTGCTAAACAAATGTGCAAATGTCATTGAATGTTCTCTAGAACCACATTTAGTTTAGATACCAAATTCTATTGCTAAAATCTTTAAAACCTTACATGTACAGTATATCATTGGTGTTTGTCATGTCCTAAACTCCTATTGTCTGTTTTTTCAAATTTGAATCCACCCACAGTAATTGAAAATGCTGACAAATTTGGCACAGGTACAGCCATTTCTTTTGACTAATGAATTAGTGTTATTGATAACAAATACTGTAAAACCAGATATATTTGAAGTTGAATAAAAGAATTTTCTTAAAAGTCACCTTTTGGAATTATTGTTTGATTATTACCACTGCTGCTGTTAAAGCAATCCTGGTTGCTGTATCACTACTGTTAGCAAACAGAAGAGATTATCAATCATGGTGTTCCAAAAAGAGTGTTTGGATAATTCATAAGACATATGTCAAAATACGTATCACAGATTGACATGACCGCCTTTACATTTCTTGTAGGAACATATTGTAAGATCGCACGACAAGGGTAAATTTCTTGATGCCCTTTAATGCTGGCTTTACTACTACAAAAAAAACCATGATCTTGACAATACATTGTCATAATCATTTCAAAGACAATCACAATCAGATTGATCTGACTATCACAACTGATACCATATAACATAATTGTATCACAACTGATATCATGATAACATTGTATCATGATACATATGATAAGACATAGTCACAATCAAGACAGATCAAACTATTACCATATTGGTATAGTGTATCATGATAAGTGTCACTGAGAAGACATAGTCACAACCAAACTGATCTGACTATTATGTATCAAAGACAATCACAATCAGCTGAACATTGGATGACTGAAAGCGTGAAAACAACTACACTACAATAATCAGTAGGGTTTTGTTTATAATGAATCAAATTCTTTGATGATTTATTTAAAACCACAATTTCTCTATTGTAGAGTCGGGAAGGACCTTCCAAAGGGTCAGCAAAAAAAAAGCGGAATAGAGAGAACAGATATAAGAAAAAACAGCAGCAAAATATAGAGGTGAGTTCATCTACATCATTGTACATTGTAAGATCATCAGGGTGTTCATGCATCAAACCCTTGCACCTTGACAACTCGTACATGCAGTGTGTTGTAAAATGTAATCACATTGTACATAGTACCCCAGTGCTGGAAAAATACTGGAAAAATATCTCCCCATACCTTGCTGTTGTATGAGGCGAATAGGCACATTATCCTTCTTGTTACCTTAATCACACACCAAAGTTGTTCCTTTCATACATGTACCTTACCATGATTGCCAACATTTTGTTGATTACAAGCGAAGTAGGGTAAACAATTGTATTGTTTTTCTTCAGTCATGCCCAACAGTTGATGTACAAGTACGATCGCCCGTCCATTTGGAGTCAACAGCATCACATGAACTGGTAAGGGTGAATCAAAACCAGAAAGGTCTTCTTTGTTCTGTGCAGTCCCATACATGTACTTTAGATTTATTGATGACTGATGGCAACGTTTACATGTGTTGCAACGGTATCCAGTACAGCAGGTACATAATACGTGCCATAACAGCTTGGCAGTGTCAACTACGACAATCAATATTGGAGTAGGACAGTTGGTTACATTGTCTTTATCATATTTCAGGGGGATAGTGAGAGCGTTGAGTTGCCAGTTCAAAGAGAAGAGCAAGTGAGTACCAAAATGCTTTGTATGATATAAAGAGAGTACCGGTAATTTAATATACTAACATATGGTCCAGTTGACTGCTGAAAATACTAGTTTCACTTTATGGCATGTATGGGATGCATTGTCTTTGGGACAGTCTTGTGTGAGGGGAGGTATAAAAAATGTTCACCTTTTTGGCATCAAATAAATGTTACGAGCTCCGTTACCAGCTTCGTATGCAACAAAACAAATACCAGTGCTGGAGTCTGAGAGGAAAATAATATCATGATCATAAACAATGATTTGTGCTGTTTCAGCTTTAAATCGATTGGTTTTAGTGAATTTAGTGTACATGTATGGTGGATGCCATTGCCGTCCTGTATTTATTTAATTCTCATTTGTTTCAGGGTAATCATCAGCATCTTGAGCCCTCAACTCATCTGGAAACCAGACATCTGCAAAATGAGGTGAGATTTTTTTGAAATATACAATATACGATTGTGCAATGTTTGCCCGTAGTTTGAAGCTGATGATTTGATTTGAGTAAATTTATAGGATAAGCACAATGGCAATGTTAAAAACTGGTCTCTGCATGTGTATGTGAAGTTTTCATGCGAATATATTGCACTGCATCCCTTAGTAACTTAAAGCATGCGGTAATATTCAACTGAAATTTTCTTGACAAGTCCATGCACATTACAAACAAGTCTGTACATGTACATGTCTATTTCTTTTTCTTCACAGGTGCCTCAAATATCTTCGCCAGTTGGTCCAAAGTTAGAACTAAAGTACAAACGAAAAACAAGAGAAATGCTTGAGGATACGGTGAGTTCTTTAAGGACAGATGAATAAACTAAATAATGTAAGATTAGATGGTGTATTCAAAGTTTCATATTCTCTGTGGGCATCCTTGTACATGTAGTGGTTGAAGCATCCGACCCCTAATCAAGAGGTGCAAATCTTGAAGAATAACTGAATCTTTATTTTGCTTCACTCCAACCATAATCTGCAGTGGTCCATCATTGTATCCAGAGGGAGTGATAGACCTGTTGACTTATAATGGTGAATATACCATTATAACGTATACATGTACTCAACAGGCTCTTGATTTTTGAAAACAAGAGTCAATGGCTTTTGCTTACTCACTGCCCTTGTCAACCATGGCTGCATTGAGTGTTTGTTGGCAGATGGTGTAAATACTTTAAATTGAGAATAAGTTGCGTGTTAATTTCCCTGATTTTCATTTCAGAGCAAACAAGAGATGGTGTACAGGATCAATCGTTTAGAAAGTTATACACACAACCTGGAGGAGCAGCTGAACATTAAAAGGAGGAAGTACAAGGACCTGTACAAACAATATAATGAACTAATGTTTACATCTGCTGTGAAGGATGAACATTATAAAGGCTACATACATCATAAAATGCTGTCGCAGGTGTCGAGTTACAGTGCAAAGCAGGTCTTTGAAAGTATCTTTAGCAAGTGTCACTATGACCCAAATCCGGATATTGACAATGTTATAGTGCCGTTTCTCAATCTAGATCGTTTGGGTAAACTCTTAAAAGAAGGGAGAACGACCAAGCTTTACGAAGCACACCATGGGGGGAACACATTTTGTGCCAAAGTTTATCCTGATGAAGGGGGCAATTTCTTTGTATACCGAGAGTTTCAGATATTGGCATGTTTAAATGTTACATATGCGCCACATCCAATAGCCATGTACTGTGCCAGTAGAAAGCCGTCTTTAGTGACGTCCTTTCACTATACGTCTCATAAATGTCTGAATGTGGAGGAACTTCTTTCGTCGAATTCCCGATATGAATTGGCGGGCATTGCTTGGCTGCAGATAGCAGTAGGTTTAGGAAAACATTTAAGTGATTTGTTTGACAAGTGCTTTCTTCACAATAATATTCAGGCTGAGAATATTATTGTATCGGATACAAGTGGCAATATTGACATTTTTCTGTGCAGCTGGAGCAGGGCATGTGGAAAGAACTATGCCAGACTACTAACAGAACGACAGATCAGTGGCTATGGAATAATTTTGGCACCAGAAGTTGCCCGACGGGAGAAGCCATTCACAAATGCCAGTGAGATTTATGCATATGGAACCCTCTGTCAGCGGATTGTGAACTTCTGCGAGAACCATGAGATCCAGCACCCAGCTCTTCGTAAGTTGGATAGTTTTTCGATGCGGTGTATGAACCTGAGAGCTGCTGCTCGACCTGACCACATGGAATTTCATGATGAACTGGAATCTTTCAATGTGTAGTTTACATGTACCTCTCTATGACTATGAGTGAATCTTAAGTTGCTTGTTTTTGCAAGCTTTCATGCCTTCCTTTGGGCCAATTGCTCTTTGTCTTATAGAAAATTCAGGTTATGTTTGATCATATTGCCCCTGTGGTGTAAATGCATCGAGTCATATCTTATCCAAATTTTACCAGTATTCCTCATCCACCTGTTGGTTGCTGAGTCTGCAAAGGATGCGATGTAAATCTGAGATGCAAGAAGGCAATTGGAAATCTGTGAGCTGGCTATTCATCTGGTGTACATGTACTTATGTGATGACAGTTTCTCTTTAAAACTGTATTTGCATCTAAAATCTTCATGACTTGTACATGTAGACCTGACAACTGAAACTCCCCAGTACATGTTGGTATGTATAATTTCAAATGAAAAGCATGTTGAAACATGGCTGAAACAAGTCAGTAAATCCTGGTCCCATTGAATCCAAAATATGCAAGGTTTACTGTACCTGTGCTTTTGAGGAAGTAAATGACTTAATTTGTACTTGTTGACCCTGGCTGAGATTTCCCCCTCACTGATTTTTGTGCATTTTCATTTTTTATCAACTGTTAATGTGTGCTTGTGCATACATGTACATGTATACATATTTAGCGCATTGTCTTGATGTCCAACTCAAATAATAAGAAGACAGTACCAAACAAGTAAAAAAGTTTTTATTGTTCTTTATTTGTGAATTGATTTGCACCATTTGCTTTTGATTGCCCGTGACTATTCCAATGTTATGTACAATGTAATGCAGTAATGTTGTTCATATTTTGAGGCTTCAGGGTACACTAAAACACTAAGTCTTACGCAAACTACAAACTTTGTGTTGGTGTTTTCAAATTGTTCATGTCAAAAGAGACCAATGAACATAGGTGTGGTTTCGAACTGGACGCAATATTATTAGTTTTAGGAGATGGGCCATGGGACCTAAGGCAGCAAAAATTTTGGTCATACATAGTACCAATCACCACCCTCTGGAGCCAAGCTGCGGAAAATCTCCACATACGTGTAGTGTGGCAAAGCAGAAGCCTTATTGTCGAAAGCAATAAAAAAACATGGAGGCTGTACACCAGTCCTCAATTGATTTGATGCGACACGACTTTTGAAAAGGGAACGACCTTGAGCTTGAGGGTAACGGAATGTGCCTGCTTCCAGGACGAGATTTGGAACTGAGGGTTGGGCGACATAGAATCAAGATCTACCATATATTTGTCAGAGACAATACTGACCCAGACTTCATGTAAGGTCTATGGGAGTGCCCTTTGAATAAAATAGGACCGGGGGTTTGTCGATTGCAGACCGTTACAAACGGTTCTACAGTACATGTAGGTAGGACGATTGACGAATCTTTAGAAAGACGGAGATGGTCTGTGGTATATGAACACCCAAGTTGTCACAGTTTGGGCTCTACTGAACACCTGTGCCGATTCCTTTCAGCTAAAATGTAGTTTCATGTCAACCATCCTCAATATGTTGAGGCAAGACACCCACACGCAATAAGGGACCATCTCAAATGTAGATTGAAGTCAAAAAGTCAAGTCACTTCGTCGTGGGTATGACCCCCTCAAAGACTAAATGGGCCGTCAACTTTGGCTTCATCCAAACTGACAAGTAAAGCCAAACATGATAAAATGACTACATGTAAGTGGCGGTTAAAATAAAAACGCCCCTCCTCAGAACAAGGCATGATTCACTGGTTGATTGTCTCAGGCACTCCACTCCAACTTGGGAAAAGCCATTGTTCAAGTCATTAAATGAGATGTCCAAGTAGATGTGGGGTCACTGTAACCAAGTATTCATGTTACAACAGCAGCAAAAGTTGATGGCTTCTTTTTAATGAACAGTCTGTAAATCACATCCACTGCTGGAACTGGTGATAGTATAAAGCATGATGCAAGGTCATAAAAACAAAAGATTGTTGGAAAGACAAACAGGTTTATTTTCGATCATTAAATGTACATGTAAATTTGTCAAAAGATCAATGAGTGGAACATATGCGACATGTACTTGCAAAATTAGATATTATATGCAGATGATAAACATACATGTAAATGTGGATAATAAAACAAGTGGCACTCATTCACTTGGCCCTGTCCAGGCACACTTCATGGACACTTAAACGTACAAATGTATATGAATACAGGAAGGACTAAATGTACAAATGTATACGAATACAGGAAGGACTATATTTACAACGTGTTGAATGAAGTACATGTACATTTCACTCATTTGAGAAAAACGATGGAAAGGGAACTACATGTACTGAGAGATTGACGTTGGTGTAGAAGCGTTGCAATACAAAACTATATTGTAGTAAATGAAAACATGTATAATACTAAATTGAACAGCTTTAGCCTACATGTATATTTATTATCCCCTGGGTACACTGAAAAGGTGAAATCAGAACTATGCATCTATGTACCCTTACTGAATTGATTTTGACTAAAAGAAGAGAGCAACAAAGGATATCGAAATAATTGGTAACAATTACATGTATCATGAAAATGGGTTCATGCCCGGATGACATTCAGTGTTTCTTGGATTTGGCAGCTTTACTCATCCAGAACGCTGTCATCTTGGACAGAGGCAATGCATCTTCCGGTTCCCATGTGGGTTCCTCCTCATCATACCCCAACCACGATACTAAATATTGTCGAAATTCCTCTTTCCCATTTTTTTTCATTCTTGTGTCAACCAAGGCTTTAATTACAAAAACCCCTAAAATTTGAAGAAAAAAATGTAATTAATAGTTAAAGGATATGACTCTACTGGAAAACTGCACAGACTACTAGTAAATGACTAGAGGTCCTCACCATTTACTCAGCATTGTTTGACTAGAATTAAGACACCAGGGAGGAGGATGTTTTGGCTCACAAGTAAATTAGTAATCAATATCCGGACTGGACTATGGTGCATGTATAAATTATTATACTTGGTATGTTTATAAACCAGGCAGATTGGTCCAACTTCTGGCCAGCAGAGGAGTCCACAACAGCTCTTCATGTTTCTCACTTGGTGGGGTCGTTGCTTGCTCTGGCATAGACACAAGATACAAGGAACTAATGAAGTAAATGTCAAAATAAATTCTTACCGTCTTCAGGTTCGTCTTCTGCAGCCTGCAATAGGAGAGGGAACATTTAAACAAAGAAGTTAATGTGACAATACTCATGATACTGGCAAGCTGTTCAATGAATTGAAGCTACTGCAAATCCATTCGTGCACTTCTGAGCCTGACAAATACACTCATTATATTGCATGTAACTAATGACATAACAGTAGACCAAAGTTGAAATTTAAAAATAATGTCATTCCCATACATGTACTTGTCGAATTTCTACACAGACTAAACCACAAAATGCACGGCACAAGAAATAGCATTGAGGAATAAATTACACTGCAGTAAGGCATTGCAAAAAATGACAAACCATTGAGAGGTCTAAAACGTAATACTGACCTTTTTCTTTTCACTAGCAACCTTTGCACTGGCAATCCTTTGTTTCTTAGAAGTGACTCGGTTGACAACTGAGTTCTAAAATTAGAAAGGTCAAATGTCACTTTTTGACACCTTTGACAGTGGTCTGGTCTATGACATGTATGGGCAAAAGTACCAATAGAATAGAAAGGAATTTCTTTGCAGCACTTAAATTACATGAAAACAAATGTGATTTTTGGCCATCGCATGGACCTGTTAATCCCCCAAAAATTTCCAAATAGTGCTTTAATCAGCTAAAAACCTGAAGGCCAATACCAAACAGAACATAAAATTCTATGATACCTACCTTTGTCTTCCTTCTTTTTTTGGAAACAACACATCTTGGACTGTCCTAAAAGGAAAATTTTACATACATCTAAATGAAAGGTAAAGAAATTCTCCAACAAATTCAATAAAGAACGCAGTGAATGAATCAAACTAGAATTGGCTTGGAGGCTGGTGCCAGGGATGCATTTCGGGCATTGCATTTGCGGTGGAACATAACGAATGATATGTGTTGAGCATGGGGCTCTGACATGCCTGCGTGTTCTTTCATTTTTCACAGTGCATTTTTAAACAGATCCTCAACAGTTTTGTCAGCACTGGTCATCAAACTTTTGCACTCATTTCTTACAATTACACCCTGATACCACTGTGGTCATATCATGATTACTTGCCCCTTCAATTCATTATTTTAGATTTGAATATTTACAATCTTAAAACTAAATTGTGCTTTCAGTAATTTGAATATAGATTGGTAAAGGAGTTGTGGCTGTCATGATATAGATTGAAATGTGATTGAACCAGCTCAAAAAATATAAATTTGCTTACCTGAGTACCCATTCCTGTAGACAGATCAGGCAATGAATCACTTTCTAACACATCAATAGATGGGTCTGAAAAAGTCAGAAGGGTATCAAACACAAAAACAAATCTCCAATCCAAGGACAAGGTGGCTAGTGGTTATAAATGACATAATAAAAGAAAAACAAAGGCTGTGTCGGCAACGAGGTCCGAACCACCAATCTAAGTATTACATGTACAAGGCCAGCACTTTACAGATTGAGTTAAACCTCTAACTCTCAACCCCTGGGCTCGAGTGATGACGCATCCAGGTTGCTTATCACTGTTGTGCCCAAGAGCAAATAATAAGGTGGCCTGGTTACATCACGATTTTATAGCACCCAGTGCCAGGTTGGGGTTTATTGACAAGATTCCAATGCAAAAGAAACGCAGGTCCCCTTAAAGGTAGGCTAAAACACAAACCTTTGTTTTCAGCACTGTTGGATGTACCTGAAGCTTCAGAATGACTGGTGGATGGCACAATCTGTCGAATAGGGGGGACCTACATGTATACAAAAAATGACATTTAATAAAATTCATCTGCAGAATGCAGTAGAACCGCTGCCCTAAAGACACCCTCGTGACTGAGAAGTGCTGTCCTTCAAACAGGTGTCCAGATTACATAGATAAAATTGTATCGGAATTACGTACTACAAATGATTGTCATTAACAACGAGTGTGTCATGCTAACAGACTTCGTTGATAAAGGCCAGCACTTTACAGACTAAGTTAAACCCTATAAAAGGGCAGTTTCAATGTACAGGACAAAACAACAAAACCTGATGACCAAACAAGATAAAATACTAATACTAATATAACAATAATAGAATACTTACATGTACATTTAGATCACGTGCAGCAACAACAGGACCATATGATGCGCCAGCCTCTTGGACAATTACCACCTGATGCTGATGTGAACCATTTTTGTCCACATGTGTGAGACTTGGGCCTGGCAGAATATATAAATTAAGATAATTCATTATTGAAAGTAGACATACAATGTACATGAACATATATAAAACTGAACTGGCATTCCTTGAACTCAAATGAACCAGATTATAGAGCGTACATTGAAGTTTCATTGACAACGTTATAACGGAGAGGTGTCCCAGAATTCTAGGTCTGTTGCAAATAACTGGTTATCATTGTTCTTGCATGTATTGACAGCATTGTCTGTTGACTGCAATTACAAGTGAAGAGAAAGGGGTCGGAATGAATGAATCCTTACCAAGACTAGGACTTTGGGGGATGGAAGAGGTGACTGTGTCAGGAGTTCTGAAGTAAAAACAGAGAATAAAACCACTATAAATTGACACCGAGATCACAACTATAGCAATGAAAATCTCTTTATGGGTCCATTAGCTACATGTACGTTCAAGCACAAACCAAGACAGAAAGAGTGGTTAACATACTGAGAGGTCTACAAGACTCCGTAGTCAACCTGAAAAGATTCAGGAAATTTGTTTTTTATTCCTTAAACACAATCTGAATCCAAAGATTTCACTATTCCAGCAAAATGAAGCAATTTCAAATGCATGCTCACATCCAAGAAATGACATTACAGGCAAATCTTATACCACTTTAACACAAGGACACCCATCTTTTCAAGTGCCTGAATAAAAAAAAGGTGAGACAACAACATACCTGAGTTTAAAGGAAAGCAAATTTTCCTTCAGACAGCAAACTAGTTTGTCCAATGATGACTTGCCCATCCGGCCAATCTCCCTCAGGACCACACCATCCGGCAAACCAAACACCTAAAGCTCTTTACTGCTTAATTTGGTGTAAGGGAACCTATCTCCTGTCTTCCCGGTAAATTTATCTGGAAAAATACAGTGTTTCGAACAAGTTATGAGTTGAAACTGATATCAACACGAGTACATTGTACATACAAAAATACGCCTATTAGTTGAATGTATGCCAACATGTGCACTCCCTTCACTAAATTCTAGAGCAAGGTTAGGGTGGGACGCCCTGACAACTGGCCTAGTGTAGCACTGTAATAAATATTTACCATATGCCTCATTGAGCAGACGACGAGAACTGATCTTCAACTCTTTCAAATCCTGATTGTGATCGACATGTGTGGCTGCGGATTCTAACCTCTTCTCCTCAACAACAGTCTTGCTGTTGTCTGAAATTTAAATAAGGAATTATAAGCATCGCACTGTCACACCTGTTCTCCTTCAAATAGAGGCTACAGCAAAGAGCCATGTTATATTAACACACAAGGTTTTGTAATGCCACTGACAGGGTCCACCCATGAAAATGCTTATCCACAATTGAGTGTCCTACCTCTCATAACTGATATATATTGAGGTTGTTTGTTATGTACCAAGTGTGTCATGCATGAAGCGACACATTCCATTTATCCTAACTGGAGAGAGATTTACCAACCAACCTTCTTTCAAATATGACGCCAATGTGTCAGCAGGATGACAAGTCCTGAAGAAGTGCAGGAGTTGATCACTAGAGTACAAGTAGTGCACCTTCTTTGTGTCGGTCACTTGATCTATTCCCAGGAAGTATCCATCAATGCCAAGTTTGCCCAATTCTTCTGTCTGAAAGTGAAAGTTGATAAATACTCATTTTTTGTACTGCCTACTGAAGGTGGTTCAGCTACTTTCATACAGCATTTTACATAATATGGTATCCAATGGTGAGTTCCCCATTTCTCCATCAGTCTCATATTCATAGATCGTAGACATAGTGCAGTCAGGGGGAATATAATTGAAACCATTATAAAGAACAGTATTATTGAATGCTCTCATAGAATTTCAAAGATACGTACTATGAAATGGGCCTTCTTCATCAGGTAGGTCACACGTGTCAACCTCTCTTCCTTGGTCGTTGGAGTATGATTTAACTCCTGCCTTGCCGCAACGTACTTGCGATCACCCCCACTGGCTTTGGCCTCTTGCCACGTGGCACCACAAGTGACAAAGTCAAGTTGCCCTGAATTGAAAAACGGTCAGTGCAATTTGAAAATAATGATGGAGTGGGGAAGTGGAGAGCTACATGTACGTGTAAAGTCATTGATTATTTGGTCATTTTGTCAACAGAGAGTTTGTAGGCGGGTGAATTCTTAGACACACAGTATATCAGGCCATGGATTACGGAACTTACTATGCACTAGAAGCTACCTGGATGAGTCATCGATGAGTTAGGAGTTTTAGCTTAGAAAGACTAGAATTTTGTAAGCCTTCTCCTACGATGAGAACCAATTATGCAATTATGTTCAGTGACTGATCACATGCACTCACCATCAGCGTTCTTAAAGGCAGCAGCATTGTCCTTTACAAAAAGGTTGAATGGGGTGGGCAGTATGACCGTCACGCTGACTTTGGATTTTTTGGCAGTTTTGTTCAGTTGCTCACCACTGAGATGCCGCGTGTTGTTGGAAATATGATTCTGAAATGAAGATATGATATACATTATTCACAATCACAATGTACATGCACATGTCTTAATACGGGCTAAAATGAACACTTCCATTCAGACAAAAACTCTTGGAAATGAATGATAGTACATGTTGTCTCTCTATGTCTAACACAAAATGAACTTTACCAGTTGAATTGAACTATGATTATGATAGAAACATAGTTTTGATATTTGATTGATTATTACAGATTAACAGAAGATGAAGAAAAGATAACTGGAACGTTTTGAATATTTTAGCTCAATGTATCGTACTGCTGTACAGAATGGTCCTCATCAGTGACCAAGCAATTGAAACACGCCATGCATTGGATGTCATTTTCGCCTGCTTCTCGATGCAGTCGAGTGTGGTGTGTATTTTTAAAAGAAACATGTTTGTAAAATGCACCATAATCTGCTCACCCGGAGCCGACGCTGCGCCCCTGATGCGCCGTTGCAATTTAAGGCAAACGGTAGGCCTGTGCTAAACTTAAATTTACCCAGTGCACGAGGGGTGTGGATTGACTCAAGTGTGCTCGAGGCTTTAGTTTCTAAAGGCGCCATGTGCACAAGGCAGGCCTTTTATATTCGGCTTGAATGCACGGGGTGACAAAGTAATAGAGTGATCCCCCGGTAAGCCCCATTGGATCCGCCTATGTGCTGGTAGGACTATTTATACTTCTCGATGGAGACAGTGACTACATTGTAATCACGTTGGTTAGGTTCGGACTTAGGCCTACATAAAAACCTTTTTCTCACAGAATTTGGGTCTAATGAGGCTTCTTCTATGTAAGGACTATAAAACAGGACCTTGTCCCAAAAACAGCTCTCCGGGACTCTGCCATACATATCACTATTCTCAGACAAGGGTTTATCTCGATCAATGCAAAGTTCATTAGCGGCTAATAGTAATATTTCAATATGGCGGCATGGCCATGGGTTTGTTTTGAAAATGCGCCTCTTCAAAGGCTGTTTCCTTGGGTGTAGATTTGAACGATAAATTCAATGATAAATGGCAAATGCGAACAGAACAAGCAAGTAGCGATCAGGTTGCATAGTGTGGCTAGTTTGGCTACTGTGACAGTGCACGAGTACATAGGCCTGGCATGCATGCAATGCATGTGTATGCGATGACTGTGACTTGTGTAGGCCATGGAGGTATTTTTAAGAATAATACCTCCTTGTGTAGGCCTAACGCATCAAGAGGCAAAATTTTTTATAGCAATACACACACCTAATAGGGCCTTTTGCATTTGGTTTTATCCGATGCAGGCGATCAAAGTTTTCTGCATGAACATGTGCACGTACCGAATAGATTTGTGGTTAGGCTATGGAATGAATGAATATTTGAACGATGCGATAATTGTTTTGTTTCAAAAGTGGCCCACCTGGATTTTCTACCCTGGCGGAAGTTTTTACAACTAACATGACATGAAGGGAAATACATGAGGCCCCCTAGGCCTAAATCAAGTGGACGTACATACCGTGAAACCACAGGCCCTTGAGTACATGTATTAGGGGTAGAAGGCGTAAAATAGGGGTATAAGCCCAGGAACTAGGCTATGGGAAAAATACCGGCAGAATAACTGACTGGTACTGGTAGTTCGTCCATCGAACGGCGTACAAGCAGTAGCTTGGTTCCAGATCGACTCACTAGGGCGTATGAGTCTCATACGCCCTAGAGTCAATCTAGTACAAGCATGTACATAATGCGCGCCAGTTGTTGTTGTTGTCGTCCGCCCTTGGGCAGTGAAGACAAGCTGCGGTTCAGACATGTGTTTTCAGTAAGGCCTAATGCGATCGCCCCCCCCCCCCCACACACACACACCTAACCCTACCCCAGCCCTACCCCTATACCCCTGGGCCGCACCTACCCCATCCCAATCCAAGTTCTTGACAATGCTGACAGGACTGTAGGTCCTATGGCCGGCAGCCAGCAATGCTGGTAACAACCTACCTGCAGAAAAGAAGATCAAGCAGCTCGGAAAACATTGCGCCCTCGTGCCCCAAACAAGCTGTTCCCGCTACTCGTCATCAATGGGCTCAACACAAACGGCGCCCCGCCACAACGTCGGCATATGGCGACAATACAGATGGTGGCCGAATGGACGGCAAGGACCCCTGCGAAATGAATTTTACCTTAGGTGGATTTTGTTGGAAATAGCTGGAATTTCCAGCTCTTGGCTGGAATAAGCTGACACTTTGAATTTAGAGAGTTTCATCGAAAAGTTATAGCTGGCAAAAGCTGACAAAAACTGGAACTTTATCCATGGGGTGGAAATTCTTGGCATTTTCTGGAACTTTACTTTTCGTAAAAGTTCCAGCGCTGGAAATCTCTGTCACTTTACTATGAGATTGTCAGAGCTGGAATTAGCTGGAAATTTCAAATTCGATGTTTCTAACAATTGTTGGAAAAAGCTGGCATTTGCTGGCATTATGCAAATTGCTATTATGTTATGCAATTCTATCATGTGGTCTTATCACCTGACCTATCCCATGATGCATTACACCTCAGACAGGAACTAGTAGGTTTGAATTTTCAAGTCAAACAAAGAAATCATGCGGGAGCTCTTCTTATTTCTTGATTTTTACCCCGAATTCGATATCAAGATATCCAAAGTTTACACAAATTGAATTGGAACACATAAGGATTCAAATGAATGCCAAAAGGGTAATCTGAACAGGCCTTAAGGTTGTTTTTTTGGCATATGAAGAAGCCTGAATCAGTGCATGTGCTGTAAGCCTGTATTATTGTATGCATGATCGTGGACCCGGACGGTATCATAACTGTAAGATTTTGCATGGGAGAATTGTCCACAGCTCATGACTCATGTAAGTGATGGAGTCAATCAACAGTCGGCTTGCTCCATCGTTCTTTTCAAGGCCGTGCAGTGATGTTATTTGGACATCCATTTTGGACGTCAGTCCCCGTCTTTAACCCTGCCCTCCAGACATCAAAGTGACAGAGTGTGCTATGTGTGGTTAACATCATGTTGATGTCACGGTATCCAGTTAAAATGGCACCTCTTTTTTATTTGGCTCACCTTGTGAGCCTATGCGATGATGTGGCGTCCATCGTCGGTGGCGGCCGTATTGTTAGCGCGGCACGATTGTAAAGTCTGGACTTAAAATTGGAACACATATGTTCCATTGGGCCCTGGGGCAATTCACACCAATCTGGTCAATCCATGATCCTCAAACTTACAAGCCTAATATTACAATGTGAATACTTTGCACTATCAATATTGTTAAACGAGAGGCAAAATTTTCCTGTCAGTGATTGTCAATGACGTCATCGTATCAACTGATCACAATTAGCTAAGATGTAAATGACGTGCTGCCTCCAGGACGGGAATTGAGCCCTGACGACGCCAGTCGGCATTGACGAGCACTCCAACCCAGGTCATGTGGCAACTTAAACCATCTGCAATGGGGAAGTGTCCGCCTGGCAGAGGTGTCTGCAAGGAGCCTCTGAGTGAAGCAATAATCTTACGTTTTATATGATGGGCCTCTTATGCTCGTGTAAGTCCATTCAACACACACCAAGAATGATATTTACATTATAACAGTGTGACAAGATTGTGTCAGAAAACTAAGGGATTAGGTCAGTGGCATATGCTCAAAACTTGATAATGCCACAGCAATCATGTTTGCAAGTGACATAAATCACTTGTTTGCATAGATAATTTCAGGTGCCCGCAACAAGAACTGGTCATCCTAGCAACCTCTGTTGGAAGCAAAATCAACCTGCAACCTTTAATCATATTTCTGTGTGACAGAAATTGCTTGTTTGCAGTTATAATTGCAGATGCCATCAAAATTGAATTAGAATTGGAAATCGCACGGCCAGGGATCAAGCAAAATCAACATGCAATCATGTTTGCATGTGAAAAATTGCCTGTCTGTTGTGATAATCGCAGGTGCGTGTGACAAGATTGCAATCAGCAAAGTCAAAACCAAGCGATTATCGGTTTTACTCCACGACAAGAGATCTTCTTGTTGCATATCACAACGATTCTAATCATAGTCACTGTTGAGTGACAAAAAACGCCTGTTAATTAGTGTGCAGCGCTCTGATCGATTCAAACGTAGAGCAGGTCACATACTCAATATTAAATTTCCAGCTAATGTCAACTAATGCCAGCTATTTCCAATAAATGACAGCCCTGACATTCCTCGTTGCATGCTGAATTTGTAATTTCCAGCTAATGTCAACTAATGCCAGCTATTTCCAATAAATGACAGCCCTGACATTCCTCGTTGCATGCTGAATTTGTAATTTCCAGCTAATGTCAACTAATGCCAGCTATTTCCAATAAATGACAGCCCTGACATTCCTCGTTGCATGCTGAATTTATAATTTCCAGCTAATGTCAACTAATGCCAGCTATTTCCAATAAATGACAGCCCTGACATAGGTAAATCAGCTGGAAGGTCTGGGTCCAGATTTTTCCACCTAATTCCAGCTCTGGAAATCAGGTTCCAGCTAATGCCAGGTTATGCCAGCTTTTTCCAGAGCTGGCATTTTCTGGCACTGCCATTTACCAAAATACCGCCAAACTCCAGCCCTGACATTTTCTGGAATTTCCAGCTAATTCCAGCCTCCTGGCAAGGAAAAATAGTTTGGAATTAGGTGGAAATTGCCGGCTTTTGCCGACAATTTCCAGTCGAATTTCGCAGGGGGAGCATGGGGTTCGTCCCAGACATGCCAGACATCACGAAAAATGAGTAGGCTATTATATATGAAGATTTTAGCTCATAAAGCTATGACCCTTACACCGCGGCCCTCTAAAAAGGTTTTGTTCCGAACATTTCTTATGGTCGACCCGGAAACGGATGAAATGCGGTGAGATGATTCTCATGGGTATGATCTAAGGCCTATAGGACCAAATCATTAGCACGACTGAAAGACACGTTTTTTAGGTGGCGTTTTGGGCGACAGCGCCCACGCTGAATATGCCCCCCCCCCCCCTCAAAATCAGCGGTATATAGGGAGCGCTGATAAGCGTTAACACGATATCTCGGAGACGCGGATTATTGACGTACACTAAATGCACTGTAAATGTAGAGCGTTAACGCTAACTAGGGCTTAACAGATATCCTGAGATATTCTGTTAGCACTACCAACCGATTTAACACATACCCTGATATATTTTGTTAGCGCTACTAACCGACACACATCGTTAACAAATTACCGCTTCATAAGGTTTAACATCCCCAGTTCAGGTGGCACTAACTGCTCTTGCCTCATCAACACTGATCACTTTAGGACATTGTCAAGAAACAAAATCTGCTAGTGAACATGAAAATTTCATAAGATTAAATGGAAGTGGAGCCGGACAAAGTCCAGAGAGTAGAGCCCGAGAGCATAGCTCGAGTGAGGGACAGTGAAAAGCCCCTTAAGAGAGCAAGATTAGAAAAACAAATTGCATGGTCTCGAGAATTAGGTAAAAGATCCCAGGAATTCAAGAAGTCAAAAAAGGAGAGGTTTACTGGGAAAGATGATGAACCCGGACCAGAGCCTGAAAATACTGAAAATACTGAAAGTACTGGTATCAATTCGGACAAAGCCCAAAGAGCAGAGCCTGAAAATACTGAAAGTTACAGGAGTACAACACTGTATGTCATTTTAGCTGCATTTGGTTTTGCAGTCATCATTTACTGCTATCCTAAGATTAAAACTAACAAGAAAGTACTAGTAGGTAGTAAACCAGAAGGATACAAATTAAAGGGTAGTAAATCAGAAGGGTGTTACACAACTCCTAAAACATGTAATCTTAGTTTAATGGAGTAGAATTACTCAAACACACTATTCTTAGTTTCAAGCGAAAAATTTAAAGTAACTGAGCTCCCCCTGAAATTAACTATTTTACCATTCTCATCAGTGATTTCAAATTTGACTTGATTTGTACATTTTTTGTTCACTATTTTCTTACAATTGAGTTCATATCTCTGGTATTTAACCTGATCACCATCTTCAACAGGAACAATACATAAAATGTCAGAAGGTTTATTGTTGTAGAGGGTCTTAGCTTTGTCAACCAAATTTGATCTTATGAATAATTCTTTTCTGTAAAAGTTAAGTGGCTTGGTGGAGTAGTATTTTCCTTTCTTGTTGAACTCATCTTGTTTAAAGCCGAACCATTCATTTATCACACGGGCTAAGCGTGAGTAGAATGTTTTGCCAGCTGGTGCATCATCTACAGTACCATAAAATATGAGATTAAGGTAAAAGTATTTGTCCTCTGTAAGTTCAAGGACTAGGCAATTTTTGTCACAGTAAATTTTCACATGGCTTATTCCGTTTTCTTTTATGTATGATTTCCATTCCTCACAAAACGAACTTAAATTAAAATGCCGAGAGTATGGAAATGTAGATTGACTTTTGTTTATTATCGTTTTTATAGAGGGGTTATCTAAAAAATTCAAACAAATTTCATCTGGCGTCGCATCGGGTTTATTTTTAAAGCCTTCAATGCATTGTTCTATTATGGTTACATTCAGTGATTTATAATCTTAAACTCTTCGTAAAGAAGCATGAATACTTGGGCACGCGCTGGTGGCAAATCGCTTGTCCACCACGAATTGTAAAACGCTATCGTTTTCAAAGTGATCGATTTTATGTTCAATGGGTCTGTCAAGTTAAGCTCAAATATGGCTTCATTGCATTCATTCTCAAAAATTATGAAGTCCATTTTCTATTTAATTAATGTTAAACATTCATTAGTTAAACATTCATTAAATCACTGTAATCAATGTATTTTTCATAGTACATACCGAAAGGCAATGTAGAGATGCCGTCCTCTAAGATGAAACGCTTGTCATCGAAAGGACTTAAGCTTTTCTTGTCAATCTCTTCCAGATACATTTGATGCTTTCTGACCTCAGATGACGCATTTTATGATTAAAAGTCTTAGTGTTTTCAAGACAATAAACGTAGTCATCAAATGTAATAGACTTCTTCACTACATTACTAGCGATTCCCTTCAATTTCTTTGTGTCTGAATTTTTAGTCGAGCCTTGCTCTCCAGACATGGTCTTGGTTCTGTACGCATACATTTTACTCCTCAAGGCAATGAATTCTATCATTTCGTCTCCTCCCAGCTCATCCTTAAAGTGGCCTGGCACTTTCCTCTTGCTAGTGTCGTAAAGAGGATGATCCTTTTGGTAATGACTGAAGTCGAAGTGATCCTTTAACTCTTTTAGGTCTGCTGTTAAATCGTCGGTTTTGATCTTCAAAACGAAAGAATCCGTGTCCAAATAAAGAAGTTCTAGGTTTTTCTCACCAAAGTAAGGTTGAAGTATGTTGTAGTAGAATTCATACATCAGCAGTTTGGACAACTCCAGTACTGCAGCTCCTATTTAGATTGGCTTGTTAAACTTTATTGATGTTTTCCTCATGTAAATTGCCGCGCTACTTTCGTCAAAGATGTTAATCGATGAAAACCTTGGACTTGCCATGAAGTTCTTGGCATTTTCCCCATCTGTCACCAGTTCAATTCTACCCTGTTCCTTACGTTTTCACATGTCTTTCCGTAGAAAGCATTGTTCATTAATTTGAAGTAATCTTTCTCGAAATCAGTAGTAGAAGCCATCCTCTTTTTAGTGTTGAAGTCTATGTATGATTTCAACCACTTTGATTGTTTGAAACTGATGACAGAATGGACCTTTTTTAGTGTCATTCCTTGCTTTAAGTAAAACTGTAAAAGTCTGTAATGCACAATGTAGTTGGTCTTGTCCTTCTGTGTGAGGATCAATTTTTCTACCCTTGACCTCTTCTCGTCACCAAGTAACTCTTTCTGGTAAGGGCTTAATTCGTCGTCGTCTATGAAAAGCGATTCTGGACAGAATGGAAAATTCTTTGACTTGAACTTGATTTCCTCTGGATAAGCCAAATCTACTTCGAAAAGATATCCTACTTTACTGTCTTTAGGAATTGACATGATCTTCTGATAAGTTATGTTTGCTTTGTTCATGGTATCGTCAAACATTTGAAAACTGCCGTAAGGCTGACTTTCCATCATAGCCCAGCCATAGAGATTATTTGCGTCTTTGTAGAGTAGTTTGTGGTGTTCATCTGCCTTGACATGTCTTGTTCCCATCACACCTAAAATTCCACCTCTTATTGCCTTTTCAAAAGTAAGTAGGATATCGGTATCGGTAAGAAGTTCGAGATTTATGTCTGTGTGTTTCAATCCGGCCAACCAGGTCAAGCCAGGTGCTGAATAGCAGTGACAAGGATCGATCTGAAAATTGTTTAAATTAACGTCCCTGAATTTCTCGAATAAATCAGCTAACAAAAGAACATCTGTTTTGAGGTACAGGTCGATGAACTCTCCATGATTTCTGATCTTGAAATATGTCTTTGGATTTTAGGTAAACTGAATCATCCGTCATTTCATTCTTCAATTCATCAAAGAACATAGACTTCTCTAAGTGAGTAACACTGTAACTTTCATGTGATGTGTAAAATGAACAAGGCACCGATCCTTTCTTCCTCAATAGTTTAAAATCGTCAGGATTTGGGTAAGACTGTCTTGTTATCTTAAAGTCAACATCTTCCATCGATTTGGTGATGTTGTCCAATCCAGACTGTAAGAATCTGTAAGAGTCTAAAAATTTAAAACAACCTAACTCAAATGAAATGTACTCTTCTGCGTTTTTAGCAAGAAGCTTCAGTTTCTTGTGTGACCTAGACATCTATTCTCTGATGAAGAGGTGAGCATCGTAATTACTGAGATTGTGAAAAAACACTGGGACAAACATGGCTTTCTTCTCGTTCAAGTTGCAAGCGTTGTGAGCAGCACCTCTGTATTTTCCATTGTAGTGATTGTGATCTTGAACTCTGTCCTCGCCTAAAAATTCATTGCAGTAGTAACAGTTTGTTTCTTGGGGATATCTCACCAAATCTTCGTCTGTCATGATGAGAGGAATGTTGCAGTTCAGTAGAGTTGAGAACGTCTCTTCCATTCTGAGTAACCAGTTACAGAAAACGTCAACTACATCAGCACCTCTGTGACAAAGATACTCACTGGCGTAGATTTGTGGATAGTCAGAGTGAACGTAAACTCCAACTGCTGAAGCAATCTGTTTGAATAGTTTTTTAGTGGTATCAGTATCATTTGAGCACTGCTCTCTAAACTCTGTCCGAGTTGAATTATCATTGACGTTGACTGTTGTGCTTATCGCTTCGAAATCAGCATAGATTACAAAGGGAACTCTGTTCTTGAATGAGTGCTTTTCAAACTTAAGTTGTGACCATTCACTATTCGGTTGAGGCAGACTGATCTTACAGTAATCGTGTTGTCCACATTTCAATTTATGTCTTTCTAGTGTAGATTTCTTGTAAAAGTAATTCATGCATCTCCTACAAATGAATACACTATTCCTGTCAGTTTTGAAGAATAGATTTATGTCTCTTATGTACATAAAATGACCCTTGAAATACAACAGATCGATAACATCATCATCATCGTTGTTCTTAGAGAGGTAGAGTGGTTCCAGATTTGCGGCATAAATGCTTTTAGCCAATTCGTTCTCTAACTTGAAAACATTAATCTTGTGATTGTTGTCTTGTTCGATCTTAGGGATATCCTTTTGAACGCACACAGGAAATGATTTGATCTTTATCGAGCTTTCCTCGTTCATTGGTGGCACCATCTGATTGGGATAGATTTCAGTGACGTTTCTGTCGTTTTTGTATCTGGCAGCCAAAAGACTCCATAGAAAACATTTCTAATCATTTGATTTCACATTAATGACAGCTTTAGTTCGGAATGGTAAACTAGTGTAGTGACCGCCTTTACATTTCTTGTAGGAACATATTGTAAGATCGCACGACAATATTTCATTTAAACTCAGGCCGCTTCCTTCGAAGTATCGTTCCTCAATCGCGGCCTTTATGTAGTTCAATTGACTGGTTATGGCATAAATTGTCTGGTTTCTTGAAATTATGCTTTTCATTGGAGATTGAATAGGAAAGATAACCTTTTCGCCAGATCTGTCAAATTCAGCTTTAACTGAAATACTTATTTTATGATGGTAATCAGTGAGCTTGAAGAGAATTTCTTCCAGTTTATCTCTGTACTCGTAAACGTGTTTTGCCGGTTTGCTAATTTTCAGACGAATGGTAACAACTGGCTTACCAAATTCTTTTACCACTTCGATATCCTTCACATTCTTTATGTTCTCCAATTCCTTAGCCTCGAATTCAAGTTTCTTGGTATCTTGTAGTAGAATAGGGCTAGGTAAACGCAGTGAACGAGAACGCAGTGAATGCGAGTCTGACTGGTTTGTTAACTCCATTCTTTGACGACCTTCCATTCTTTGATGACCTTTGGTTTTCCTATGTGCTGAAAGATTGCTGTATGATACCTCCTTGTTCGGTCATGCTAATTCCCGACCTACCCCGACTTTTCCCGACATTTCCCGACTTGCGGAAAATGCTGCCAAAATATAGTGTATTAATCATCAGAATATTTATAAGCCCCCCTCTTAGGAGGGGCTCTTAAGATACACGTGTGTGCGGGAGTATATAATGTAAATGAAGTGAAATAAAGAGAGTAAATATTGTATATCCTACAAACAATTTTTTTTGGTATTTTTCTGAATTAACTCCGTTGAGTTTACCGATTTCTCCGCGATCTTCCGGTGGTGGTTGCTATCCCATTGATTGAAATTAATTTAAATTAATTTAAATCTTCATGGGAATTCGCTACATCATATGCCTAAGAAATTGGCCAATTATATTAATATTTTTATTAGAGAAATATCCGTCATAAATAATGACAGAAAAGGTGGTTTTATATCAATTTTGTGTCGACATGGTCGAGGTCACGTGACATAAACAAAACAATCGCACACTCCCGTCCAAAAAAGGCACTTTAAGAAAAACAAATACGTTTTCCCTGCTTAAAACAACACTGACGACTAAGTTATATTGGTCTACTGCCCAAATCTGAAGTATCAAATTGAATCACAAACTAGAACTAGCTCTATTCAGCTATAGTTGCGTGAAAAATTCGGGTGAGCGGCGTACATTCTGCACCCTAGCGGCCAATAATTAAACTACTTTCAGCCGGCTGCTCCGGTCTCGTTAGGGAGTTTTTCCCAAATGTACGCGATGATGACGTGCCCCATTAACAGGACGTAACGTCTATTTTAAAATGCGTTTCCAAAGTGAATGCATGAGGACAATCCATTTAAGTGTCGTATATCACTGGAAACGCCCGATTCCCGTGAATAAGGACAATCACAATGTATTACATTACCAAAACAAAAATGTGTCGGAAGGAACTATAATTACTATATGGATGGTCCAATCGCCCCCCCCCCCCCCCCTCCAGCAGTATGACACAGAAGGGCTAGTTGACTGTCCACCGGGGGGGTTTGGGGGGAGCTTCCCCCCAACGCACTGGTAAAAACCTATGTCGACGGAGGGGGGTTTGGGGGGTGTCCCCCCATTGTAACAGCTGTAGTTGTTAGAGCTTGCACTTAACATATGCTCGTAGGGGGGTTCGGGGGAGCTCCCCCGACCTAAAGGGGGGCTCACTAAGTCCTTGACTTTACATATTATTTGTACTGTTTACATACATATACAGCACGTCTGTTAATTTCAGGACTTTTAAACGATGCTAAGTTGAGCAAATCAACTCCAATAATTAATTTATGCTGGGTTCAGACAAGGCCATATGCATGTACAGTTTACAAGAAGCGACAACCACAACTAACCAAGATTACCGACCTGCAGAAAAATTGCGGTCGGTTGGGTAGATGTAACTTGCTTTGCTCAACTTAGCATCGTTCAAAAGTCTTGAAATTAACAGACGTGCTGTATATGCGGCGGGCAGAAAATGCATGCTGCATACCGTCTGCAGACTGGGGATTTTCTCATGAGTCAATAGAATCTAAGGTCTGGAATTAGGGGACCATATCAGCAGTTGCTTTCAGCCAACTTCTGTATTAAAATTAAGATCTGGAATTAGGGGACCATCTCAACAGTTGCCATGTGATTTTCACACTAAAAAATAAGAGGCCATTTCAGGTATATTCCAAACGGTAGAACAAAGATTATCTAGGCCGTTGTGCAAACAGGCTTTGCGATACACCACGAGGTGGGGTGTAGGCCTAAATTCCTTTGACTGTGAACCAAGTGCATCCACTGGCACGCTACATGTATGTGTGACTCGCACGGATTTAGCACGTAGGGCCTACATGATGCTAATCAGCTAGGATGTATCTTGTGACCAGGACTGTAGTAATAAACATTTGCCAGTTTAGAATGTCAAAGAGGCCGGTATTTTCACTTAACATCAAGAGACAGAGGAGAACAGTCAAGGTGGGTGTTTGATATACAATGGTTTTCTGTTCCCTGGGTTTCTTCATTCTGTTATTATTCACAATGTGATCTTATTTCTGTTCCTGAAAAGTTGTTTTCAGTGTATTTTCTCCTTGAAATCGATCACTTCAGGTACTATTACTGTGCATACCTAGCTAAATTAGTGTCTAGTTTCGTCTCTGATGACATTTATTTCGTAAAAATCGCTGTTTTTTTCTGATAAGGTGTTTTTGTGGTCATTTTGGCTGTTTATTTCGAGGGTACGGTAGGAGGTCATCGTTCACTCGATAACTCTTTTTTGTAAAGTTGTTTTCAGTGTATTTTCTCCTTGAAATCGATCACTTCAGGTACTATTACTGTGCATACCTAGCTAAATTAGTGTCTAGTTTCGTCTCTGATGACATTTATTTCGTAAAAATCGCTGTTTTTTTCTAATAAGGTGTTTTTGTGGTCATTTTGGCTGTTTATTTCGAGGGTACGGTAGGAGGTCATCGTTCACTCGATAACTCTTTTTAAAATGAAATAAACGCGTTTTAAGATACATGATATGAATTGATATTAATATTCGTTAAGTGGGATTGTCGGTGGACGTTCATTGTTGAACAGTTGTGCTGGAATTACGAAAATATATCGATATCGTTGAGAGTTCATTCATTAGGGGCCTGCTCTCAATTTTCCTTACAAAGTTACAACGCCTCTAGCACTGGGCAATTGCCACCATCTTGAAAAGCAGTGCCGCGGATGGCTATCGCATCGCCACTACGCATGAGAACACGATGGCTGCCCTGCGCTGCATTGATAGTTCGTAATAAATTCACATAAAAACACACCAGAAGATCTCCGATTTTATTTACAAAGATCATATTTTGTTATTTATTGATAAAACAAGCCATTTTACCACAGCAGGTGACACATATTAGGCCTGAATAAGACTTTAGAATTTGAAGTGGTGGTGACGATGCCGATATCCAAGATGGCGGAATTATACCAGTGGTCAAATCTCATCTATTTTGGGTAATTGCATCATTATTTCTTTTTGTGATTGGTGATTTGTAAAATTGAGAATGATTGAAAAATCAGTATTTTTTCACCTAAAGGCATGAGTGAACATTTGATAAGTTTATTGTGATTTAATTGGTAATTTGGTCGACTTTTGACAATTATATTTAGCAATATTTCGATAAATGCGGACCTGCTTCCTCTTTTCGTAATCCGTTCGAAGGGGTGACGGTGTTTCGATAACTCAGGTCA
Source organism: Lineus longissimus (assembly GCF_910592395.1). Taxonomy (NCBI): domain Eukaryota; kingdom Metazoa; phylum Nemertea; class Pilidiophora; order Heteronemertea; family Lineidae; genus Lineus; species Lineus longissimus. The sequence continues at coordinate 12,097,167 of NC_088317.1, read as the reverse complement.
GTTTCACGGCAAAAATAAGTGGTAGTTTTGAAATTCGAATGTGATGTACACTACAATGCACGTGATTGATGGTTGAACATTCACTCTCGTTGACAGTGTATTATTGAAATACTTATTTGATTGTGATGATGGTGTATTGTACTATAACTATAGGCCTTGCATGCTCCCAACGTGTGGCATATTTAGACCATATTCACAACTCCGTGGATATGGTCTATTGTTTTTACTGAGCCGATCGCCAGGACCCGAGGGATGTGGTTTTCGACACGTATCTCCGAAACTGCCGCACGGAACGACCTGAAATTTGGTTAGGTTACGTTTCATAACCTGCTAACGAACAACGTGTACTTTATTTTTGCAGCCGTTGCTTACTTTTTTAGTTTTCGGGTGATTTTTGATGAAAATCGCCGGTTCTGAACCGTTCCGGTAATAGCACTGCCTCCCGCGTTTTTACCGATTAGGCAAGTTGCTCAACGTTGATCTGTCCCGACCTGAACAGGTGGGAGGATACCCGCTACATTGAAGAGCCAACAGACATTTCGTCTACGCATTCTAGACTGGGTGAGTGTGAATTTTTCGGGATTGTAATCGCCCTCAAATTTGTGTTGAAACACTGCATCAGACAAAATTAACTCATCAGAGGTCAAGAAAAGGATCTTAAGAATATATATTCGCTGTTAGTTTGGGTGATTATAGGGAGCACGTCCATCTTTTGAGGCAAACTTGTCATCCGAAAGTTTCCAGATCCCCGCAATGGCGGATATACATTCATCCAAAAAATTATGAATTCGGGCAAGTTTCATCAAACTGTGCGCCTCAAACACCTAAGAATGTCTCAAAATCACCCAGACTCTACACATGAGATATACCTTCACTGAAAATAATTGCTAAAACCTCGCTTAACGTGTCGCGAGTGCTGAAAGCAACAGTTTTGGAGATCGTTATTCTGTGCATCCTGCTCACTCCTGTAGAAATGTACAGTAAAGCACGTATACACGTGCAGTGTAAATGGACACACGAATGTACACACCTTCTGAAAATATTGTCAGCAAAGGTGATAAGTGTTTGTTCTGAATTATGACAATGAAATTCATAGACTATTAGCAGGTAGTCAGTGTCTGTTGGTCTGAATGATGAATGATAAAACTTCTGGTGAAGTTAAAATATTTCCTCGCTCTGTTTTACAGCCTGACGCAGTGACGGGGATGATCAGCATCTGTTCTGTTCTGCGACCGCATCAGTCACGGATATAGGAGCCTTGACCACGAGGAGCTGATGAGGCAAAGTCGTATAACCGTCTTAACCTTGACATCGGTGCAGTGCTGAATTTGGCGTCCGAAGACAAACCAGTATAATATTCCAGCCGTATTTCGTTCTTTTCACTGTAATACTTTTACTTCAAAAAGACTGAATAAATAAACCTACTGTGGCAGTTAGTTTAAAAAGATATTATTGCATTTTACGTTTTTACTCTTAGTGCTGATCGGTCATACCCCTTGGGCCTGGCCGTAACCTTGCATACTGGTTGTCTCGATGCCGTATGCTATGACCATGTATGTATATATCTACTGGACTGGTTTGTTGCACCATGTCGAAGGAATTTTATGTAGAGATCAAGACACTTCCCTCGCATCACAATCTACACCTCAACAGAATGGTTGTAAAAATCCTTGCCATGATTCCCGGTTGCCCCTATGTTGTGACCATGCATGCATCAATGGCCTGGGATGTTGCAACCTACACTTCAAAGGAATGCGAAGCCTAAATCACATTTATTTTTTGTCCCCAGATTGTGACTTTCCTAACAGCAATTGCAGACCATATCCCTGGTGATAGTGTTTTGTCATCTTAAAAATGAGCACCAGGACAAAGCACCAAAAACCTGCCACTTAAGATCAGATCAGAAGTTACCTACGTGGTGCCAGTACCCACAAGTGCATGATTGACACCTAGATCATTTGAAGAAAAAATTGGCAGCAGAACCATGTGTGCATGGAGGGAGGTATTATAATATAAATACTGTGGAGATGCAATGTATTATTGGTCGTCCCAACATTGGGAGCTTTCATCCCCACCAGCCATATCAGATGGCCAACTGGTTTCCCTCACTCGACCAGAAAACTCATCAAAAGATACGAAAGATGTTGAGATTCCGATTACATTTGCTTGTTGTCTGCTGGATTCTGACCATCCATATGCTGAGTTTTTGCAGTCCCAGAACCATCGCTAATTCTAGTATTTATGATGCACCTACTGTCACAACCTAATTCAGCTGGTTATTCAGGGTTATTTGCCTCTGATTTATCTGGTTATATCCTGGTGCAAACCTAATTTCTCAACATGACAAAATACTTTCACCAGGGATATGGTCTGCAATTTGCTGTTAGGCGAATTGCCCAATACTAGTTCACATTGATACTACCAGTAGGCCTATCAATTGCAAAAAAATAGATTGTGAGTAAAAATAGGCCTACAATCATTGCTACATGTCATGAGGGTGGGAACGGGGAAGGGGGGGGGGTAACTGTCTCGACGTCCCGTTAGGAAAAAAGGCTTATCCCGTTTCCCAATAAGCAATTTTAGCCGAATCGTGACGCAAAACACGGCTTGTCTCGAATCCCGCTAAAATAAGGGTGTCTATCCCGAACCCCGACAGTTATTTTCGGCCCATCCCAGTGTCCCGAAAATACCCGTTCTCCCCCTCATACATAGTAGACCATATTGTCACATTGATGTTTTCTTTCATTTATACAGTTAGACTTCCGAGATCTACATTTTCGACAAAGGCCTGGTGTAATATTACGTACTTGATGAAGGTAATATTAAGGGTGTCTATCCCGAACCCCGACAGTTATTTTCGGCCCATCCCAGTGTCCCGAAAATACCCGTTCTCCCCCTCATACATAGTAGACCATATTGTCACATTGATGTTTTCTTTCATTTATACAGTTAGACTTCCGAGATCTACATTTTCGACAAAGGCCTGGTGTAAATATTACGTACTTGATGAAGGTAATATTAATTTCTTCAAATTTGAAGCATGACGTTAATGGGGTACCAGCACAACTTCATTGACTGCTACGTGGCGCTGGTGGTAACTAAGGTATTGCATCGCTCATATCACTTGAAAAAAACATTTACCCTAGTTACGACCAAAGCTGCTTAGCAGAGGGCGATACCTCATCAGGAGCGCCACAATCATATCATTGGTGTGAAAGCATTTGTATGAAGTTTTTCAGTTCTCAATGTGTTCAAAACCTTAATTGTGAAATTGTGCACTTCGAATTCAAATTCACGTCACTACGTAAGTTTGACATCCATTGATGTCACGGTAATTTCACTGTTATGCTGTGCTGCTTTCAGGTTTAATGACACGAATGAGTACAAGTACATTACATTTTTCGACGAAGGCCTTCTGTAATTTCATACGCTTCTTACGGTTAGTATTGATTCATAATTTCTAGTAAAAAAGTTAATTTTGAAAATGAAAAATATGTTACAATACAATAGACCTGCAAATACCATATACGCAAGTTTTGAACAAATATCACACATATTCCCCAGTTGACTTGTGATGATATTGATAATGGTGGTGGTGGTGTTATCATGTACATGGCTTCTAACGTAGTAAATGTTTTCTTTTCAGCAACATTCAATAGATTTATTTACTGTATTATCATTTCGACCAAGGCGAATTCGACACTTCAATTACACAAGGTTAGTAACTTTTGTTCACAAAATCCAAATGGAGGCAAATACAGAACAATCAAACTTAGTCATTCCAGTCAGTTACTGAAGCACAGTGAAAACTGTCGGGAGCAGTGCAACTGATGGCATGTCAAACTTCCAGTGACTGTCCCTGTCCATATATTTCAAGACAGTACAAATCTTGTAATCATTTTGTTTATGCAATGTACGTTATTATGTATCATTTCAGCACAATCAAACTTAGTCATTCCAGTCAGTTACTGAAGCACAGCGAAAACTGTCTGAATTAGTGCTGCTGATGGCATGTAATTACTCTACTACCACTACCAGTGACAGTCAATGTCCATATATTTTCAAGTGTGCGAAATTAGTACTCGTCTACTTCTTAGTGTTATTTGAATGCAATGTATGTTATAAAAATATTTTTTTAACACTATATCAACATTCTCATTCCTGTCAGTTTCTGAAAATCAGCTAAAGCAATCGCTACCAATGCAGCTGATAACAGCAATTCTTTTTGTTCCCAATGCCCATCCATGACAATATATTTCACGCATGTGACAGTCATGTAATCATCCTGTTTTTTGTGTTCTATTCATGCAATAAATAAATTCAGTTTTTTCAAATCATTGGTGCTACAAAACTATTCTCATTATAGATTATTCATATTTTATAAAATGCTGTCATGTCAAATTTTGTGTCCTATAAATCATTATGAAGTCGGCATTTTATATACAACTTTTGTACTCCTCCTAAATAAACATACAAATCTTGTTTTATGTAAACTTTGTATATGTGACCCGTTACAGCAAAACCAGGCACATGTCGCTCTGAGCTTGGCAGGTTGAGACGGACTGTTTGTTCATTTATCTATTGTCTGCCTTTTGTAAAATATGAGCACATCAATTTCTTCCATTATCTCCTGGTGTCATTTAGGCTCATCTTCTGTGCGACATGTACCTGGTTTTGCTGTGACGGGTCACATATTCTATAGATATATACAACACTCTAATGTCACAATGCCTCTCTCACTCGCTTTTATATAGCAAGATGTATGAATAAACATGACACACCAACTATGTACAAAATTGCTAACAAACTGCACCATTTGTCAGTACACCACATGAAATACAGAGATATGTCTTAATTCTAATCTTTCATTAGCGACACCATTTCTTACCCGAGTGCCTCCTTCATTCATACATCTTGTACTTTGACATTTAACTCAAGATACCCATCTTTGAATATTTTTAGTATACCAAGTACCGGTACTACAATGTCAATGTATTGAAGTCATGTTCTTGTAGTGTTATTGGCTTTCAATTATCTTGTCAAAATACCACTTGGTTCTCGCAAAATCTCAATAAAAACAGATGCTATTGCATGTATTGCATATTCTAACAGCTATCCACTGTATCGATTTATCCATCATCTGTACTATTTGTCACAAAAATGTTATATTATGTAAATCATATTTCATTACATAATGCACACTGCCAATTACTGCTGAACCATTCATATGTCATTTAAATAAATAATTTTCAACTTTTTAAAACCGTCTTATAGTACTGTTCTTGTCACTTAGCTGAACCAATTGCTCTATAGCATGAAATTTCCAGAAATGCCCCAGGGACTGAAAAGTGCTGTTTTAACAGAGAGGTGTCCTAATCTGAGAAGTCGAGTTGAATGGAAACAACCAATTTGGAACCAAAAACTACTGTCCTTATTAAAGAGGTTGTCCTCAATAGAAAGGTGTCCACAAAAAGTAGGTCCACTGTATATGAAAGTACAAACCCTGGTACATGTAGTGACATCATCTACTCCTCGATGTGGACACCTGCAAATGCAGCGACAATGGGTGATATGAATAAAGACTAGCAAATGCTTTTATCTAAAACTCCATGTACATTTACACTAGGCCTTTCTGTACAAAATTGAAGTAAAAGCATTTGCTAGTCTTTATTCATATCACCCAATGTCACATCAGTTATTTAATTCATCGTCCTTTGTGCAGATGGCACCACCCATCAAGCATGTTGGTGACGAATAGTGTCGCAGCATTTCGTCACAGAGCTTACACGAAAATGCACTGTCATTCATTCAGCCATAAGTGTAAGACTGTAGGGTTGTTTCCAACCAAAACATGTTCGAAATGTGTCAAGCATTCGGAACACCCAAAGACTGATTAGAGAAGTCAAAATTGAATGGAAACAACCAATTTGAGACCAAAACGAGTGTCCTTATTGGAAAGGTTGTCTTTAATAGAGAGGTGTCTACTAACGGAGGTTCCACTGTATATAATGTAGGAACCCTGGTTGTGACATTGTCCATTCCTCCAGCTGCACACCACCAAATCCACAACAATGTCACACCAGTTATTTAGTTCATCATGCTTTGCGCTAGATGGCACCAACTGTCAGGCATGTTGATGAATATAGAAGATAAGTGTCCCTGCATTTGGTCTCAAACCCAGGTTGTGACGTTGTCCTCAGGCTGTTCATTCATATCTTTTGAATAGGTTGGCCAAGCCTCATGGTAGAGTTTGCTAGTAAATTTCGTCTTGGTGTTTTGAATGGTTGACACATTCTCAACTTGTCAATTCTTGACAACTTGTCAATTCTTGACAGGAAACAACCTTATGGCTGAATAAATGGTCCTGGTCTCCAGTCATCTGCAGCCATTAGGGTATTCATTCTTTTGCTGGCTGCTTCATTCTCTGCTAGTTGAAAATGGGTCATCCTAAACATCATCCACAAGGATTTTAGTCATTAATTGCAATAAATTGTTATGATCATAAATTCACAAACATCATAGACTACCTGTGATAGATGCCGATTGTTTCAAATAGTTGCCACATTTCGAACTTTTCATAGCTGGCATAACGCTGCAGTCCTACACTTACATGAATGCATGAAACTCTCCATCAAATCGTGTGCCGTAAACTGCCATAGCCAATACAATCGCCATGCCCCCCACGACAATTTTACTTCCTTGCTTACCAGATAAGAAAGACTGTATAGCTGATTACTATATATATTAGAACCTTGTAGGTCAACACTGCTGAATACTACATACCTATTTATGATCACCAATCTTCTCCCACTCTTTCTTCTTACCGAATGTGTCCACACTGCACTTATGGTCATTGTACTTTCATCTTATGTAAAATGTAACTTTTTACACGGTTTCAATAAACGATTTGTAATTTGTATTGTAAATTATAAATTTCACTAATAATTTGACGCCGCCAATTCCACTGGTCTTCGAAATACGTAAGCTACACTGTTGACGACTATGACACTCCTCACAAACCACATTGTGAATCAGACGCCAATAGGCTTGTCTTTAATTATATTTACCCATGTCATTCATTCAGCACTTTTTATCATGAAATGCTGCCTTTGAAACGAACCCAACCTTGCCGGCCAATCAACCAGGCGCACGAGGCGCACGAGGCACAACAGGCCGATACAATATACATGTTCTGTATTAAGTACGTCATCTGTCATGCACACCCAAAAAAAATCTTCCTGCAAGATGATTCACAGGTAATTCAAATATAAGAAAAAAAACTTTGAAAAAAAGTTGGCGCAAAGCAACTACTGATATGGTCCCCTAATTCCAAACCTTAGATTCTATTGACTCATGAGAAAACCCCCAGTCTGCAGACGGTATGCAGCATGCATTTTCTGCCCGCCGGCTGTATATGTACGTAAACAGTACAAATATAAATATTCTGATGATTAATACACTATATTTTGGCAGCATTTTCCGCAAGTCGGGAAATGTCGGGAAAAGTCGGGGTAGGTCGGGAATTAGCATGACACCTCCTTGTTACATGTTGAACAATGTATTTTTATTCACAATGTGATCTTATTTCTGTTCCAAAAATTTGTTTTCAGTGTATTTTCTCCTTGAAATCTATCACTTCAGGTACTATTACTGTGCATACCTAGCTAAATTAGTGTCTAGTTTCGTCTCTAATGACATTTATTTCGTAAAAATCGCTGGTTTTTTCTAAAAAGGTGTTTTTGTGGTCATATTGGCAGTTTATTTCGAGGGTACGGTAGGAGGTCATTGTTTACTCGATAACTCTTTTTAAAATGAAATAAAAGCGTTTTAAGATATACGATATGAATTGATATTAATATTCGTCAAGTGGGATTGTCGGTGGACGTTCATTGTTGAATAGTAGTGCTGGAATTACGAAAATATATCGATATCGTTGAGAATTTATTCATTAGGGGCCTACTCTCAATTTTTTCAACGCCTCTAGCACTGGTAAATTGCCACCATCTCGAAAAGCAGTGCCGCGGATGTGGAAATGTAAAAAGGCTATCGCATCGCCACTACGCCTGAGAACGATGGCTGCCCTGCGCTGCATTGATAGTTCGTAATAAATTCACATAAAAACACACCAGATGATCTCCGATTTTATTTACAAAGATCATATTTTGTTATTTATTGATAAAAAAAGCCATTTTACCACAGCAGGTGACACATATTAGGCCTGAATAAGACTTTAGAATTTGAAGTGGTGGTGACGATGCCGATATCCAAGATGGCGGAATTATACCAGTGGTCAAATCTCATCTATTTTGGGTAATTGCATCATTATTTCTTTTTGTGATTGGTGATTTGTAAAATTTTGACAATTATATTTAGCAATATTTCGATAAATGCGGACCTGCTTCTTCCTCTTTTCGTAATCCGTTCGAATTGTAAATTGTTGACAATTATATTTAGCAATATTTCGATAAATGCGGACCTGCTTCTTCCTCTTTTCGTAATCCGTTCGAAGGGGTGACGGTGTTTCGATAACAGCGGGGCGCAAGCCGTCATGGGGGATGTACACTACAATGCACGTGATGATGGTTGAACATTCACTCTCGTTGGCAGTGTATTATTGAAATATTTGATTGTGATGATGGTGTATTGTACTAGGCCTTGCATGCTCCCAACGTGTGGCATATTTCATATTAGAACCTTGTAGGTCAACACTGCTGAATACTACATACCTCATTTATGATCACCAATCTTCTCCCACTCTTTCTTCTTACCGAATGTGTCCACACTGCACTTATGGTCATTGTACTTTCATCTTATGTAAAATGTAACTTTTTACACGGTTTCAATAAACGATTTGTAATTTGTAATTTGTAAATTATAAATTTCACTAATAATTTGACGCCGCCAATTCCACTGGTCTTCGAAATACGTAAGCTACACTGTTGACGACTATGACACTCCTCACAAACCACATTGTGAATCAGACGCCGATAGGCTTGTCTCATTTTTATCAACCATTTCTATTTAGAATAACAAAAATAATGAAATTAAATTTTCAACATACATCGGGGGTGCTGATGGCAATAATGCTGATCCCAGTAATGGTGGTACCAGTAAATCAGGTGTTGGTAATGGTTGAGGATAGTAGTAGTGGTAATGGACAGAGTCCGGAGAGCAGTGCTCGAAATGGTGGTGGTGGTTAATCATTGGTGGCACCATTACTGCGACTTCAGTTTCTCTAGGGTTGGTTCTAAAAGCGGCATTGGCACTGACATTGGCATTGGCATTGGCATTGGCAATCTGCCAAATGAGTACCAAATATGGAAGTTTGATAAGCTGCAGACCATACGGGCAACATCCTTCGTAAGGCTTATTACAGAGCTGCCCAAAATAATTCAAAGACTACTTGCTCGCTCAGGGGAGTTGGTGTAACAATAATAATGACATCCTAAGTTATTGACCCCCTCTCCGATCCCGCTCGGCATGCTTAGATGCGTAAGTACTATTTATTTATGAAGCAGCAGCAGCATCAGCACGCCGGCAGAACTTAGAAGCCTGCATGCCCGACGCCAGCATCACTTTTGTGCAAAATTTGGTCTCCTAGTACGGTAGGAGGCCTAAATGACTACATCAACTGTAACTATACCTTTTGTTACTCATCTGTAATTCATAATAACGTCGGTAGAAACCCGGTGACTTCTCGGGGCTCGCCTTCATGTCTTCGGCCAAGGAGGATACCGCGGTGACGTCACGGCTTTTCCAAGATGGCGCTGCATATTGTAAACAAACTCGATCCACGGCCAAGGGAAAATCAAGTCATCAAAAAAGTTAGATTTTTCGCATCAAGTCAGAGTTATTAGTACTTTTCTGCTATGAAATAAGTCTTCAGACAATGAGCTATCATTTGAATAATGAAAAGTGCTGTTTTGATGGGGAAAAATAGGGTTTTTTAAACCAAATAGCCGGCACCGATCTTCCAAAATTAGCGATGGTTTCAAAACAGTCTCCCAGATATGGGGCAATCTCTTCATTATCATAATGGGATTTGGAGGCATGTTTACAGATTTTACAAGTTCGAGACCTGTAATACCTAAAACTCGCATAGATCCCCATAGATCCCCTCTATTTGTCGAGTTAGCGCCCCTGTAAGATCATGCATTTTCGGACACTAGAACGAAATCTTCCTGCGGATATCGCTGTTTCGGTGATGATTTAAGGAGAAATTGACTGTTCTTAGAGTTGTATGGGACAGAAATGAGTTCATACTTCATGAATACATGAATATATTATGATATGGGCGGGCTTCTAAGTCAAAACAATAACAAACTCAACTGCATCTCTACTGTATATTGCGTAGTGCATTGCCTAGTGTATTTCGTAGTGTATTTTAGCGGAGACATTATTTCCGCAATTTGGCCACGCCAAACGTCTTTTTTATTCGTGGAAGTTAATCTGCTCTGTAAATTTTATTTTACACAGGAAGAATCCATACTAGGTATTGCAATATTTCATGTCTATTGGTGTTTTTGTGTACAGGAGCGCACCAGACAGTGTGACGTGGAGATATGTTCAGTGCTGGTGCTGTCAGTAGACTGAATCTGATTGGCCATAGCGATCACTAATATGGGTCGGGATCACGTGATGTGACGTCACCGCGGTATCCTCCTTGGTCTTCGGCCATGCTTTCTTTTCCCATGTGTGACGTCATCAGGTCGGCGGCAGACCAGGTGCCCACATGTACATATAAATGTAAAACATCGTCGGGAAATCTTTCAATATTAAATTTGGTGTTACTTCTCCTGTCTAAAGAATATTCATGAACAATGGTCACTAATAAATGGTGTTATTTTGGTGTTATTTCGGAATTTGGCAGATTGCCAATGCCGCTTTTAGAACCAACCCGTTTCTCTATCATCTCTGTTTTTGCCAGTTTTTTCCTTCTTCTAAAAAAGTCTTCTTTAAAGATTCCACATCAACAGCTGAACTTGCCTCCCTCTGTTTTTTTCTGATGGCATTTTTCATGGCAATGTATTTTTCCTTTTCTTTGAGAATCAAAGTAAACTCATCTGTTGAAATGTGTGAATCACTCATGGCCTTACTTACCAGATCATTGATGGTGTTAGTTTTGAAATTGCAAGCATACTCAACTTTTCATGTTTTTCTATTTTCTTAAGTATGCTTTTCTTCTGCCAAATTAGAAATGAGGAAAAAAGGGCACTTCCTATTGTCACACCACCCAAAGCAAAACCTATCGGTGCGGTGATGACACCAGCTAATGCTGAAATACCAACTGAGCCAGCCGCAACGCTTACAAAATTAAGACTATGACTTATGCCCGTAATTACGCTAAATGCTTTTTTGTGCTTTGAAAATATCTTTCTTCTAAATTCAATCTCGCTTTCTAAGAAACTCTTAACATCACATATTTGTTGTAGTCTGAAAGCCTGAGGGTTACTTTCTGTGTGCTTTTCAGACCTTTCATAGTTTAAATGACTTTCAGAGTTTAATTGAATTTCAGAGTTTAATTGACTTAAATCTGGATAAACCTTGTTGTCTCCGTCCATTTAATTAGTGGGAATAACTAGAATCAGTTGCTCTGACATTTCTAGTGTTTGGTGTTGATCTTACAGACACTACAGGTTTTTGGAGTACAGCAGGTTTTAAAGGTTTTTGGAGTACAGCAGGTTTTAAAGGTTTTTCTGGCTCAGTCTCCAACTTTGCCTCTTCTGCCTCTAATTTTCTATGAAATTGTTCTAATCTTTCTTTCCAATTACGTGGTCGTTTTGTGTAACCCCAAGTTCTATTCATTTATTCAGATGAAAAAATAATTAAGTAGAAACTTATTGTTAAACTCGGGGTGACCCCCAAAATACTTGTTTGTTATCCTTTTCCACTCGTTTATCACGTTTTCGTCTCGATAAACAAACCAGTTTCATTATGCTTATTGACCATAAAGTTAATTGAGCGGTCCAATTGCTCTTTGAAAATACTCCAGTCGACTGTGGAACTCTTCTGCCTGTTTTGTGTTTTGGACATTGGTCGAATGTTAAACCAAGAGTAACACAGTTCTGGATGATCTTTGAATTCCTTGATTGGTAAAACATGATCCAACTCCTCATCTACTATTCGAACTCTGTTCTCGGGACTTTTGTCCTATTCGAACTCTGTTCTCGGGACTTTGTCCTACTGTAGATAGACCCCTTTGGTAGTTTAACCAATCCCTGAAGAAATCATTGGAACAACCTAGATGTAATTCCGAGTTACCAGTACACTCTTCTTTGGCTATTCTGTTGAGGCCAACTCTGGCTTTGTGTTGGTCATAATTACCACTCTGTCTAAGATAACCTTTGGAGTATGAATTGAAACAAGCTCTACATTCGCCTCTTTTTCCTTCTTTACCGAATTCACCATCGCTTAGTAATTTCACTTTTCCACATTTACAGCATGTCTTTGTTAACGTGGAACCACGTGCTTTACAGTAGTCCAGGAATTTGCCTATTCTGTTCTTTTCAAATTCACTTTCAGGCTTTGTTACACCGCACTTAACACATTTAAATGTAGGTCCTGAAACTACTGGTTGATACTGATTAACAGGATACTGATAAACATTGACCATACCATAATTATCGTTAAATATTTGTCCTTTCATTTGACTCTCCATTTAAAGGATAAAATCTTTTTAAATTATGTTTTTTTGGCTTTTAGGCTTTTTATGTCTGAAATTGGCAACCATTCATTGAATTCATCACTGTAACCCTTCCACTTCACTAATCCGTATTTTTTACCTTTAGTGGTCTTGTACCTCATTATCTTCTCGATCTTGTATTCTATTTGGTCAGGATTGGGAACATAACTTAATTCCTCCTCATAGAAATATTCTTGAATTTCCTCCTTAAGATAATCTTCAAGTTTGTAGACGATAGGATGAGTGAATACTATCTGTCTTATTTGAAAGATTTCTTCAGTGAAATTGGGCAAGTAGCCTTTGTCGAAAATGGACTTGTACTTTGAAATTCTGACACTGTCGCCAACCTTGTACTTTGGATCACCAAATGTTTCATTGAGGTGAAGACCGTAAAGGTTGTACCAGACAGTTCCTTCATTCTCCCTCTTTCTGGCGTCAATTGGTTTCATCCCTATTGATGAGTGAAATGAGTTGTTGTAGCCGCTCACCAAGTCATCTAGGACATCGACCCACTTGTCAGTTTCCTTTGCGGTGAAGTACTTCCACATTTTATCCTTTAAAGTTCTGTTGAATCTTTCCACAACTGCTGCCTTCTTACTTGAAAATGTAGAGAACCACTCCATGTTGTTTTCTCTCAAGAGTTTTTTGAAGTGTTGGTTGTAGAACTCATTGCCTTCGTCAAATTGGATTTTCTCTGGTATGGCCTCCTCAAAGATCACTTTAAATGCATCACTGATTTCTTCTCCTCTCCTGCTCTTAACGGCCATAGCCCAAGCATAGCGACTGAATATGTCAATTACTGTCAAAATGAATCTGTTGCCTTTATTCTGTTTCTCAAATTTTTGCATGTCCACAAGATCTGCTTGCCATTGTTGATCGATGTAAGATACCATTGTCTTTCGGAACGTAAATTTCTTAATGGCCGGTTTGTGTAGTTGGTGAGTTGGTAGTGTGTCTAGAAATTCTTTTACTTCCTTGTACTTGATTTTGTTACTAGTTTTACCAGTAACACTATCTTCCCTAACTTGTTTCCATATCTTACTTAATGAACTGTAAGCCACAGGACTTTCAGGATTGTAGTACAAATCTCTCAGATACTGTTCGATGTTGTCTAGATTCGACTGGACTTTGTCTGGGTCTTTTAGTTCTGTTTTACTCATTTAAATGAAGGCAAAAGACATACTAGTTTTCGGTCCACACAACATGTTGATTTCAGGAGTCACCAATTGCGGTAAGACTCATTTTGCTCTTGACCTCTTAGAGAAGGAATATCGTCATAAGTTCCAGAACATAGTCATTTTCTGCCCCACTTGCTTCAGAAACAAGACGTACAATAGGAGATGGATTTACGAAGACAAGAATGTTTTCATTGTCAATCCAATTGCTGTAGCCAATAATTTAGACCCTGTGCTTCAATTTGCCACCATGGCCTTCGAAGGGTCACAGACATTATTCATCATTGACGACTGTGCTAATTTGAGAGACACAAAGAAGAAGGTGTCTGAGTTATGTAATCTTGCCTTTTCCGGTAGACACTACAATCTGACTGTTTGGTTACTCGTTCAGAAGTACAACTCTGTTGTTAAGGACTTCAGAGAGAACATAAGGGTTTTAGTCCTGTTTTTCAACAAGGATGAATCGGCAATGAAAGACGCCTTAGAAGAAAATAGTGTTATCCCTAAAGACCAGAGGCAAAAATACATAGATGCCCTTAAAAAGACGAAAGGATCTAAATTAATCATAAGACTAGAACACCCGTATGGTTTTATTCACGTTTAGTCTTTCTTCTTCCTTATTCTTTCTTCTTCCTTATTCTTTCTTCTTCCTTAGTCTTTCTTCTTCCTTCCAACGAAATAGTAAATCCCAAAACCCAAGACGCTCAATCCTAAAATAATCCAAAGGTATTCGTAATTCTTCATTTCATCGCTGGGCTTGTAGTAGTCGCTCAATTGCGGTTGTCTAGGAATGGTAATTCCATTATGTGGGTTTAAACTGTTGTACAATGAAAGTGCGGCGTCGGCATTTTTGAAGTCAATTGCCGCTTTATGTTCTCTCTTTAATTCAAGGTTAACGAAGTCAATGGTACTTTTCCTATGCTCATCCCATTCTGTGGATGCTCTTTGCAATTGCTCTTGCGCTAAATTATGTCTCTTCATTTCAGCCTCGTAGCCATTCTTATCTAGTGATTTAAAAAGGTAGCCAGAACCGGTGAAGGCTAAACCATTCACCAGCGCAGAACCAATCATCATAGCTATGCCTGCCATTTAGTTTAGTACAATATCAGGCACAGTGAGTAAAAAAACAGGCGCAGTGAGTAAAGGTCAATTGGTACTGTACATCAAAACCATTAAGGTCGATAATGTCATTGTTTTCATCTGTTAGGCGAATATTCAACTTGCCAACACCTGATTTGCACGGAATTTCCATGTTATCTCCAAAGGAATATGCTATCATGTCTCCAAAGTTAGCTTCTTTTATTGGTCTAAGTGGCTAAGACATCTGATGGCTTTGCCATTGCTCATTACATTGTTGACGATGTCACAGTGGAAAACAAAATAGTCCATTGGTCTAAAATTTATGGGCCTCTCGCTTACAAACTCACCCTTTGTTGATTTATCAGCATCTAAGGGATAAGGCCATTCCGATTTAAAGCCAAATAATTCATTGCTTTTACCAGAAAACATAATCTGGAAATATTGAGCATTTTTTCTCTTAAGCATCTTCATTACTGTCCTACCAGTGGGTTCATCAACATAAAACTTAACAGCTTTTTTGCATAAACTATTTTCTTTCAATTTATTTGCAAGCACCTTCGAAAAGCTTTCAAGGTTATAGAGACCATCGGGTATTGTGATAACTGTCAACGAAAATCCATGCAACTTCATTTCGTTATTTTTTTTGCTTTACTTATGTTGTAGAATGAACAAGGTATTCCTGCAAATGTCAAACTGACGCTAATGACATTCTGAATTTCAGTGTTAAGATGTATGGTTAAATCATGTGATTTCTGTTCTGGGTAGTCACTGGAATTAATGTACACCACGGTTTTCATTTACTGTACAGTAAATTCTACTTGATTATGTTTCTGGGTAAAATACCTTGATCGTAAAAGTTGAGTTTACCGATTTCTCCGCGATCTTCCGGTGGTGGTTGCTATCCCATTGGTTGAAATTGATTTAAATTAAATTTAAATTAATTTAAATCTTCATGGGAATTCGCTACATATGCCTAAGAAATTGGCCAATTATATTAATATTTTTATTAGAGAAATATCCGTCCTAAATAATGACAGAAAAGGGTGGTTTATTTCAATTTTGTGTCGACATGGTCGAGGTCACGTGACATAAACAAAACAATCGCACACACCCGTCCAAAAAAGGCACTTTAAGAAAAACAAATACGTTTTTCCTGCTTAAAACCACACTGACGACTAAGTTATATTGGTCTACTGCCCAAATCTGAAGTATCAAAATGAATCACAAACTAGAACTAGCTCTATTTAGCAAAAGTTGTGTGAAAAATTCGGGTGAGCGACATACTGCACCCTAGCGGCCAATAAATAAACTACTTTCAGCCGTCTGCTCCGGTCTCGTTAGGGAGTTTTTCCCAAATGTACGCGATGATGACGTGCCCCATTAACACATCCTGAGCTTCAGGTTTTTGATACTCCTACGTCCCATACAAAATACCCTGAGAAAATCCATTGGAATCGACAGCGAAGGGTGGCTGTTCTGATTACCTGATACACTGTGCGTAATGTATGTATATATAGTGTTTTATATGACAATAAAATGTATATGTTTAGGATAATCCTATCGTTAAATCGTTTTATACTTCATCGATTCTATGCTGTTAAACATTGTGTAGACGTGTAATTGTGTTTTAATTAAGTAATGAAATAAATTTGCAGCGGGGTGCGCGCAATACGAAAGAACAGCACTGAAAAATTCAGAATTTTCATAAATACCCGGATGTTCTAAAAATAGCAGCTAATGAAAATACGCGTTTCATGGCCATCTTTGAAATTTAACTAACCTACCTCGGACCCGAGCCCTATGGCGCAAAAGACTATACAATTGATAGTGCATCTGAGAGCATTAATTCCTGGGTCCGTGGTTTACGAATTTCCGAGACTCAAATACAACCAACGCTCTGATTGGGCGCTTTTTTTTCTACCGCTACAATCCGTCTGAAGGGCATGGATTTCCCCAGGGGTTTGTAATAGCGAGAGCTGGAGCATATGGAAAACCACTGGGTGCCGAGGATGCATTAACAGGACGTAACATCTATTTTAAAATGCGTTTCCAAAGTGAATGCATGAGGACAACCCATTTGTGTCGTATATTACTGGAAACGCCCGATTCCCGTGAATAAGGACAATCACAATGTATCACATTACCAAACCAAAAATGTGTCCGAAGGAACTATGGATGGTCCCAAAATGGGGGGTTTGGGGGGGGGTTCCCCTCCATTGTACTGGGTAAAAACGTTACGCTATCGTAGGGGGGTTCGGGGGTGCTCCCCCGACCTAAAGGGGGGCTCACCAAGTCCTTGACTTTACATATTAAGCCCCCCTTTATATGCCCCCTTTATAAGCCCCCCTTTAGGAGGGGCTCTTAAGATACACGTGTGTGCGGGAGTATATAATGAATGATGAGAAATAAAGAGAGTAACTATTGTATATCCTACAAACAATTTTTTTGGGTTTTTTTCTGAATTAACTCCGTTGAGTTTACGATTTCTCCGCGATCTTCCGGTGGTGGTTGCTATCCCATTGGTTGAAATTAATTTAAATTAAATTTAAATTAATTTAAATCTTCATGGGAATTCGCTACATATGCCTAAGAAATTGGCCAATTATATTAATATTTTTGTTAGAGAAATATCCGTCCAAAATAATGACAGAAAAGGGTGGTTTATTTCAATTTTGTGTCGCCATGGTCGAGGTCACGTGACATAAACAAAACAATCGCGCACACCCGTCCAAAAAAGGCACTTTAAGAAAAACAAATACGTTTTTCCAGCTTAAAACCACACTGACGACTAAGTTATATTGGTCTACTGCCCAATTCTGAAGTATCAAAATGAATCACAAACTAGAACTAGCTCTATTTAGCAAAAGTTGCGTGAAAAATTCGGGTGAGCGACATACTGCACCCTAGCGGTCAGTAATTAAACTACATTCAGCCGTCTGCTCAGGTCTCGTTAGGGAGTTTTTCCCAAATGTACGCGATGATGACGTGCCCCAATAACACTAACAGGACGTAACATCTATTTTAAAATGCGTTTCCAAAGTGAATGCATGAGGACAACCCATTTGTGTCGTATATCACTGGAAACGCCCGATTCCCGTGAATAAGGACAATCACAATGTATTACATTACCAAAACAGAAATGTGTCGGAAGGAACTATGGATGGTCCCAACATGGGGGTTTGGGGGGGTTTGGGGGGCCGGGGGGGGTTGGGGGGTTTCCCCTCCATTGTACTGGGTAAAAACGTTACGCTATCGTAGGGGGGTTCGGGGGTGCTCCCCCGACCTAAAGGGGGGGCTCACCAAGTCCTTGACTTTACATATTAAGCCCCCCTTTAGGAGGTGCTCTTAAGATACACGTGTGTGCGGGAGTATATAATGTAAATGAATGATGAGAAATAAAGAGAGTAACTATTGTATATCCTACAAACAATTTTTTTTGGTTTTTTTCTGAATTAACTCCGTTGAGTTTACCGATTTGTCCGCGATCTTCCGGTGGTGGTTGCTATCCCATTGGTTGAAATTAATTTAAATTAAATTTAAATTAATTTAAATCTTCATGGGAATTCGCTACATATGCCTAAGAAATTGGCCAATTATATTAATATTTTTATTAGATAAATGTCCGTCCTAAATAATGACAGAAAAGGGTGGTTTATTTCAATTTTGTGTCGACATGGTCGAGGTCACGTGACATAAACAAAACAATCGCACACACCCGTCCAAAAAAGGCACTTTAAGAGAAACAAATACGTTTTTCCTGCTTAAAACCACACTGACGACTGAGCTATTTTGGTCTACTACCCAAATCTGAAGTATCAAAATGAATCACAAACTAGAACTAGCTCCATTTAGCAAAAGTTGCGTAAAAAGTTCGGGTGAGCGACATACTGCACCCTAGCGGTCAAAGATGAGCGACCCGTCCAAGTCCATACTTAGAAAGTCAGGATAAAGCCATAAACCAACCAATACTACCAAGGTCAGAGAGCGGGGAGAAAGACACCTGCATAGAATCGGATCTTTGCACTGCTAAACCCATAAGTACCCATGGTGGCATAACCCGCAGAACTAAGGAGCCCACGCAAAATGGCAAGGTTAGTCTGGAACAGACTTTCGCAAGTAGCTGACAGCCAGCAGGATCCAGGAACCTCAAGTTCGTTACTTTCAATGTAGAGGGGGCCGTCGCCAATCATGCCTTTGTGAACAGCCAGCTGGGTGACTCTGATATTATATGCCTTCAGGAGCATTGGCTGCACGCTTTTGAAAAGACAAAGCTGGACTCACTATTCCCACAATGGAACCATCACTGTGTAATAATCTTCCGCTACTCTTCTTGTAATAAATGCCATAAAACGGCTCAAATACGGTGTCTCTCTTTTTTATTTCGTGCGCTCTCCTTCCGCCTTTTTCTTCCAACAACGTACATACATTTTTCAACAATCCCCTGCCGTGACCGCCCGACGTCGCCCGAAGACGTCGGCTTCATCGACATACGTCACATGAGGAGGATGCGCCAAACCCGGTGATGACGTCACCCTGCGTAGCAACAGTTCGCAACAGTTAGCAACGGTGCCGTCAAGACCGAGATCACCACACCATCCCCTTCAAAAATTGGTCAGAGTTACTCTGACCATCAAATTCTTATGGAAACTAAACATGGTAGCGACCACATAGGCACTGGATGATATAATTAGTGATACTTAATATTCTATACAAAATTTAGTGATTCCTACGAAGATTATTTCAAACTAACGGTATCTGTAACCACACCTCAATCTATATACATCGCCTGTACACAATGAACACAATATCTATATCTATAATCCTAAATTACCACCTTACTAACTATTAAACTTACAGTGGTTTACATGACTAGAATCTACATAATACCATTGCTCAAATAAAAATTCACTTATTATTTACACAAAACTACTTGCAATTAACCCTCCCCAAACACTACAATTATATAATGACTGTAAAATTCAACATGAAGGAATATAATTGTTCAGCAAATTTATAATGACGTAACGAAATGGGCGCCAAAGAGTATCCAATGCGGTACTCCCCTCCCCTCCCTACAAATCGTCGGGAGAAGGGGTCTCCGGCCCATTCGTACTTGATTATTGTCCCCTGACATACTGCACAATCTGCCTCTCGACGGTGGTCCTCCCGATCTTGGAGTAGTGGAACTGATCATGGTCAAATCCGTATCTATTCAGCATCGGATGAGGAATGGACTGGAATCCAACTCGTTGCATCATTCCATTAAATCGCAGTGCACGTCTCATCATACCATCACTTCTCGCCACCTTTGGGGACACTGGTAGTTGAAGATGAAAAATGCGGGCCATGGGGTAATGTTGTATAAGAAAATCTCTGATGATGATCACGTCTTCTTCCGGCTCCCCATAGTCGTTAGTGTGGTTAAGCCCGTGGGTGATGACAACATCGCTGATATTTAGTCTGGGTTGAATGCTCTTCAACATCACTCTCAACCCTTCTGCCGTCTGCCCTGAAAAAGCTAATGGAAACAGATCTGACGATGGCTTGGTCTTGACAAACATGGAGTCCCCGAGAAGCAAAATCGGCGGACGCTGCTTCCCAGCGGAATTGTTCT
Source organism: Lineus longissimus (assembly GCF_910592395.1). Lineage (NCBI taxonomy): Eukaryota > Metazoa > Nemertea > Pilidiophora > Heteronemertea > Lineidae > Lineus > Lineus longissimus. The sequence goes on along the minus strand of NC_088317.1, from coordinate 12,076,616 downwards.
CCCTAACTCTATCTTGCAGCACACGTACTCGATCTCTAACATCATTAATTTTCAAATCACTGACACCTCTTTCTTTAAGAAACGTGATGACAAGGGTTACCACTTCATTAATAGCTTTCATCTGGACATTCCAGCTAGGACGGATCCGGAAAATCAGCATTTTAAATGTTTGGATCACTGCACTGGTGAGAGTGAGTTTTACGTCGACAACATTTGATGTGGATATTTCTATCAATCGCTCCAATTCAATAAAAGGAATGTCCACCTCCTGACGAAACCGGAGTCTTCGATGAACAAACGAATATAGGGCCTTTGTAACTTCAGACTTTGCCTCTTTCACATCATGCGGCAAACCATCTAGATTGATAACGGACTCCATCTGAAACGATAGGAAAAGAAAGAAAACGGCCTCATTAGTAACCTACATTGTGACCAAAGCGGCACAAGCCTCCATCTCTAACAAAGCGTTGAGAGGAGACCAGGGGTTCCATCTTGACTAACTATTGATGCTATCCTGACAGCCAAACCTGCGTAGTTTACTGCCTTTCTTCAGCCAATGTTTCTTCTTCTTCTTGATGATTTCCTGTTGCATCTGATGAAGGCTGCAGCAATCAATTCCAAAACGCGCCGGCTTCAAGATGTTCTTGCGGGGTCGTAATGTACGTGTAGACTGCTTCTCTTCATGTTCGATGTCCGAACCATCCTCGGAAGAAGGACTATCAGTGAGTTGAGTAGACTTAATAGGGGAAGATTCCAAATCGGACTCCACCTCGTGAGAATCTAATGCAGTTTCTCTTGAAGTTTTCCCTACTAATCCTATCTCATTTAGCTGCTCCCTATCTTTCCCCGTATAAAATGCTTTCATATTGTTGAGATGAACTACCTTGGAGTGCCTCTTGGATCCTCCCAGTGGAAATAACTTGAAGTTAACCTCGGACAACTTCTGCAAAACCTCAAATGGTCCCTTCCATGGTTTATGGAACTTGGAAACCTCATCGACTTTCACAAAATGGTTTCTGACTAGAACCTGGTCTCCCGGTTTAAAAGATGAGGACTTCGAATTTCTGTCATAGTGGGTCCTTTGACGTCTCTGCGCTATCTTCAAATTTTCCCGTACCCTTCGGTTTGCACGCTCTATCATTTTCCGGAGATCCGAAACATACTTCGTTGACTCAGTCTCATTGTCTGATGTACTAGATGTTCCAAGGACGAGGTCCAGTGGAAGGTTCATTTCTTCACCAAAGGTCATCGCAGCTGGGGTCTCTAAGGTCGAAGCTTGAATTCCTGAACGAAAGGCCATTAGGGAAGCTGGAAGGTGGTTATCCCAGTCCCTACCCTCCTCGTCCACCATAGTAGTCAGCATTCTTTTCAAGGATCCATTGAAATTTTCAACCTGTCCATTACATTGCGGATGGTAAGCTGTGGTCCTGGATTTATGAATATTCAGTAGTTTGCACATTTTCTTGAATACTTTGGATTCAAAGTTAGTCCCCTGATCCGAGTGAAGGTTCTCTGGAGTACCAAATCTGCAAACATATTCATTCACCAGCACCTTAGCACATGTTGTAGCCTTCTGATTCCTGATAGGCCACGCCTCGGGCCATTTTGTGAAAGCATCCTGGGCCACGAGAATGTATCGGTTTCCTTTCCTTGATGGTGGGTTGATTGGTCCTACGATGTCAATGTCAATTCGTTGGTTTCTACGACCAACTGGAATACTCTGTAAGTCGGCTTTAGTGCGCTTTCCGGATTTGCACTTCTGACAAGTTTCACAAGAACGAATGAAATGTATTACATTTTTCTTCAGTCCTGGGAGCCAACAGCGCTGTTTCACTTTCCAGACAGTCTTTTGTACTCCAAGATGGGCACCAGCATAACCTTGGTGTAATTCCTTGACGACTGTGGCAATGCAGGATTGAGGAAGAACTAGTCGGAGTTTGCCCTGGCTTTTCAAGTATAGGATCCCGTCCTTTATTTCCAGTAGACCATGCTGAGCCCAAATAGCTCGCTGGAGAGAGCTACATGACTGTAGTGCCTTCTGTGATGGTTTCTCCGTCGTCTCAGCAATATGTTGTCGAATGGCCCAAATATCTGGATCTTCCTTCTGAGCTTTCCTGATCTCATCAATCGTTAGTTCCGGGATGTCTAAAGAAGTTTTTAGTTGCACTATGTTAACCATTGGAGGTGCTGGTCGGTCTGTGGGTCCACAGGATGGACAATCTCCATGTTGCCGAACTTTCTTTGGTCTCCTAGACAATGCATCAGCATTACCATGTTTTACTCCTGGCCGATGTTCGATGACGTAGTCAAACTCTGCTAACCTTTCTAGCCATCTCGCAATTTGTCCTGAAGGTTCCTTGAAGTTCAACAGCCATCTCAATGCCATATTATCCACCCGCACGTGAAATTGCTTCCCAAGCAGAAAGTACCGGAAGTGCTCTGCAAATGTAACAAATGCTAACATTTCTCTCCTTGTTGTACAGTAATTCATTTCACCTCCTTGTAGACTTTTACTCCCATAGGCTATGACCTTCTCTGTTCCATCTCTCTGCCTTTGTGACAAAACTGCTCCTATGGCAAAATCGCTTGCATCTGTATCCAGAATGAAAGATCCGGCGTCCTTGCTGAAATCTGGATAGGCCAGTATCGGTGAAGTTATCAGCTTCTCCTTCAATGTCTGAAAAGATTTCTCGCACTGCTCCGACCACGCGAATTGCACACCCTTCTTTGTCAAATTGTGCAATGGAGAGGCAATTTGAGCGAAGTCTGGGACAAACTTTTGATAGTACGTCGCAAGACCCATGAACGAACGAATTTCTGACACACAAGTTGGAGTAGGCCAATTTTTTACTTTCTCAACCTTCTCTGGATCTGTTGATATGCCTCCAGTGTTCACAATGTGGCTAAGGAATTTCACCATCTCTCGGAAAAGTTTACACTTGCTTGGTTTTAACTTCAGATTGGCTGCTTCCAGGTGTGTGAATACTTGATCCAGCTGACTCATGTGTTCTTCAAAACTGGATGAATGAACAATGATATCATCGAGGTAAACCAAACAGAAGTCCAGTCCTCCCAGGACTGTGTTCATCATGCGTGTGAACGTTGCAGGGGCTCCTGTTAAACCAAATGGCATCACTTTCCATTCATATTGGTCTACTCCCGTCACAAACGATGTCTTGGCCTGATCCTCAGGTGACATACCCACTTGCCAATAGCCACTGGCGCAATCTAGAGTAGAGAAGAACTTGGCCCCCGAAAGTTTGTTCAGAGTATCATCTATTCGAGCTAATGGCTGTGCTGATTTGACTGTCACTGAATTAAGTTTCCGGTAATCCACACATAATCTGTATGAGCCATCAGCTTTCTTGGCCAGAACGATCGGAGAGCTCCAAGGGCTATCTGACTTCTTGAGCAGGTCTCGATTGAATAGTTCCTTGACTGTGTCCTTAACAAAGTGTTCCTTATGTGGAGGTTCACGTCTTGCTCGCTGCTTGATCGGCACCGCATCTCCTGTGTCGATGGTATGCTGTATGACAGTGGTCTTTCCCAAGTCGAAATCTCCCATAGAGAAAACATATTGATGTCTTGCGATAAGATCTGTCACTACTTCTCTTTGTTCCACGGTTATGTCAAGATCCTTTATCTCCAGTTTTTCCAGAAGCTTTTCTAACCGGGCTTGTGCAGCCTCATTATCAGGAACCTCACAGGAAATTGAAGACTTATCCTTGCAATTATTGTCAGACTCAGAGTTATCCACCGTCTTAATGTTCGCAATGTTAACCTGTGGCTTTTTCTGCTCACTGACAGGCACTTTAGTGTCCAGTGAAATACTCTCTGGTTTTTTCGGGCGTCTTGATCGTTTCGTTTTCTTCGGTGGCTTGAAGTCCAGGGGCCGGTTGCACAAAAGAAAAAAATAGTTAAAAATCACTGTTAGTTTATCTTGGCGTTAACTTAACTCCAAAAAGTTAATTTGGGTTGCAAGAAAGAAAATTATTTAAAAGTAGCGTTAAGTTAACGCTAACTTTAACTGACCTCCTAACCCCAAGATAAATCCCTATTTTGGAGTTAGTTGAAACAAAATGGTGGACAACCAGGCCCTGTTTGTGGCTTTCCAGCCATTATTTCAAGCTCCACGGCATTTTAGAGAAAGAATCAACCACTTGGAGTTCTTCAATGACAAAAAACTTTTTAAAAGATACCGTTTTTGCAGAGACACCATTGTTTTGATAGTTGATATGCTCAGGGAGGACATTGAAAGTGCGACCAACAGAAGCCATGCAATTTCGCCTGAGGTGCAAGTCTTGATTGCTCTCCGTTATTTTGCATCTGGAGCTTTCTTTGAAGTTATTGGGGACACTTTCGGTGTAGACAAAGCGAGTGTAAGTCGTGTGGTGCACAGGGTGGCTGGCCTGTTAGATGCTGCACGGGACGATTTTATTGTGTGGCCCCAGTCGGTGGAGGAGAGGCGTCGAATTCAAGCTGGATTCTATGCGATCGCACATTTTCCCAAAGTATTGGGATGCATCGACGGCACGCACATCAGAATAATATGCCCCAGTGAGCCACGTCCTGATGCTGATCACATCCCAGAACCAGCCAATGCTGCTGAGAATGACCAGGAGATGCGAGATGACCAGATAGGCCTACATGCTCCTGATCCTGCACATGCACCTGCACTGCCCATGCCTGCAGATCGCGAAGGCGAAGCCATGGAAGAAGCAGAACAACCCGCGCAAGTTCCTCCAGCTCCAGCCTACGAAGCATCTTTTGTAAACAGGAAGGGATATCACTCCATCAACGTGCAAGCAGTGGTTGACGATAAGGGTAATTACTTTTATAATTATACCTGAAAACATGCTAAATACTAGGGCCAATATCCATGATATCACAACAAGCGCCACATCCTCGACATCATGACATGCACCATGACTGACATGCCTTTTTTGGTAAACGAACGTTGACCAATTCCATGATTGCCTGACCAACAAAACATATGGAATGCCATTTATGCAAAAATTATCTCTTGTACACTGTTGCTCATAAAGATAGAATACGCATAGTTTTTGTATTTTTTCATCGTTAATTGCATAGAAACTTGTTGATGCTGAAATATGTTGAATATATAATAAAATACGGAGTGGTCGTGTAATAATGATCAATAGCCCTCCTAACTAAAATGATACATTTCCTTTTCAGGAAAATTCACCAATGTAGTTGCACGTTGGCCAGGGGCAACCCATGATGCCTTTATTTGGAGGAACAGTGACCTTAAAGAGCACCTGGAACTGACAAACCCCAGAGGTGAAGATGGACTGTTGCTAGGAGATAGTGGATACCCTTGTATGCCGTATCTCATCGTCCCGTACGGAGCACCCACAACAGAAGCCCAGCAGAGATTGAACACTTCCTTATGTGCCACAAGAGTGAGGATAGAACATGCCTTTGGAGTGTTAAAGAGGAGGTTCCATGTTCTCCATGGGGAGATTCGTATGCAGCCAGACCGTGTAGTTAAGATCATCTCTGCCTGTTTTGTCCTGCATAATATTGCAAAGATGAGAGGAGAACGTGACCCCCGGCCAGAAGACGACGACAGTGATGACGAAGAAGATGATGAAGATGATGATGAGGAGTATGCTGGCCCAAACTCTGGCAGTGTTTACAGGGACTACCTCGCCAATCGCTACTTTGCTTAATTGACTGTGATCCACTGCAACCTGAGTGAGGGGATATATCAAAACAGTGGAAGCTACAGCCAGTGAATTTTCCAATTTCAAACTTAAAAACTATAACTATATGTATTGCATAATCAACACTCGCGTAAGAAATATACCATAACATTTTCATCATGTCACTGACACTGTAGCTTCTAATTTTGATACATTCCCTTTGTGTTTTAAATAACTTGATATTTACTATATATTTACTATTTAATATATTTAATATTTAAAAAATTCAAATCCTATAAACATAGATACTATTTACACATAAATTTACAGTTCAATGCCCGACAGACCCAAGAACTCCTTTTCCTTCAGCAGAGCAATCTCCAGCTGTAGCTTTTCTATTCGAAGGCCAGCCTCTTTCTGAAGAACTTCCTGAGTACGTGTTGTGGCCTTCTGCGTAACAAGAGTTGCCTCAAGGACCTCAAGCTGCATGTTAAATACATCCTGCTGAGTCTTCTGTCGGCACATGGCGTCTGTCAGCAGACCCTTCGCATGTGCTTTCCTGGCACCTAGGAGAGAATGAAACAAATTATGACGGGTTAAATGGATCACACAGCACTTCAATTTTGTCACTTTGTGAACGGCCAGAGCTCATTTTAGCACATTTGATTGATTCATGTAGGGACTGCTTAAAATCAAGAAAGGCTTTCGCCATTCTAGAGTCCCAACTACTCACCAGTGACTTTGCACAGTTTGGCCTTCTTTTTGGCTGGAGATTTTGGGGCAGTCATTGCAGTGGCTGTCATCGTCTGTTGAGAATCTAGAATAAAAAATGACAGTTCGGCCTATATGATGATAAATATCAAATCACGAAAGGTCACAAAATGTTTTGCAACCAAAACTCTGGCAAATATAGATTCAAATATCCAAAATGCAAATGCCTTGATATATGAGGTGTGGGCCAGGCTATCAGCATCGATGCAGTATTAGACCCCGGGCCTAATAGCCTACTGAAAGACCGAACCTGTATCTAATAGCATACCAAGAATTATTGTGGCTCCCTCTATGTGTGTTTCGTGTGGTTGACGATCAAAGGTTGCCACAACCACTGCATCTGAGCAGTCGACATCAACATCTGCAGCTTGATTTACTGAAAAATTAAATGAAATTATCATAAAAAATAATTTTACTATTTCTAAATTAAAGACGCATGATGTCTAACCGGGTCACTACAGTCGCTTTCTGTTTCTCAGTAGGCCTACTTGTATTTCTTCCATTGTATACCGGTACCAATGTAATGTATCATAGTCTAAGAAATACTCGGCTCTTAATTGACATGGGCATATTTATCATCGAGCTTCCAGCACCTTTAAATTAAACTTACCAGGAGTCCAACCAGCCAGATCAGGTAATGTAACAGGGAGGGAGACTGCTGCTGTAGCCTTTATAGGTGTGGTTACTGAAAATATTCACAAATGAAAGTTTTAAAGTTTAAAGGGAATGAATCACATAAATTGGCGGGAAAAATCAATAAATTCTAATTAAATCCATTGAAAATCCAAATTTCTATGGATATTCCATTAAAACAGGGTGATGTCAGCTTAACAATAGGCCTAATGTGTACAATTGCGATCATTTTGTTAATTCTTTGAGGTAATTCACATGACTTATTGAATAAATTAAAAGTATTAACAAAATATTTATATTGGAACTTATTTCTGTTTCACCCTGTATAGTACTATTTGCAAACTTTGCGTTCCATACACTTACTGGGCATGCTCAGTGCGTTTAGAAATATGGAGTCGGGAAATTTGCAAGCGCGTATTTGGAGCAGCGAATAACCACATTTTCTGTACTTTTGTGCAGTTGAACTACCTTATCTGCTGATGAATTTGATTTATAGAGCTATGAAGTCAACTACTATGGTACTATTTCTAAGTGACGGTCATGAAAAGCGGTACTTTCGGCCGCTTGAAAAATGCATGCATGCACTGTCATGTCAGCATGTACACATGGTCGCTATACACACAGGAAGTCCAACAGAAATGGCTGGCAGAGTGCCAATATCGATGCAGGCACCAGACGACATACTTTGAACTTAGCCAGGGTAGGGCCGAGTTGAGCTTAATTCCACCAATGTTTTTGAAGATTGACATCAGGCTATGAAATCTAGACCTATGTAAGGCTTAGGCCTATGTTCAGAAATATATGCTGGTAGAAGTAGATAGCGTTTTATGGCCTAATTAGGCTAAATCGGAGCCTGGTGTACCTACCTGCAGACTCAAATCCACCAGTGATGCCTCTGAATGCTGCGTCTTTTTCGAATGTTTCTATTATTCTCTGCAGTGTAGGGTCGGCCTGTGGCATCTTTCCCCCTCCGCCAGTCCCTCTCTGGTGTTTTTGCTGCAGGGAATGGATCTCTTTCGCCTTTGAAAGCTGCTGGTTCCATTTTTCCCTGCAGTTATCCCCGGTCCTTGTGGCCACTCCCAAGGAACTAACCATTAGGGCAATTTCATCCCATTTGTTTTTTTTCATTTTGTTTGTCACATCTGACGAAAACTTGGATCGCAAGATCCCAAGTTCATTTATGACAACATCGGCTAAAACTTCGGCTTCTGAGTGTGAAAAATTTGGTTTTCTCTCCCTTTTTGTCTTTTGAGATGAATGATTCTCTATGGAGGCAGCCATCTTGCATGTCTTGCTTTCAATATGAGGACCAAATGCATTATGGGAAATGTCCCTAGCAACTAACATTGATTTACTTAAAAGTAGCGTTAGTTAACATTGGGCCTAACATTGATTTGTGAAACTCAATTTTAGCGTTATGTTAGCTAACGCTAAGTTAGGGACTTTAACATAAAAAGATAAACTAACATACTTTTATCACCATAACTTTTGTGCAACCGGCCCCAGATCCTTTCGCCGATACTGCTCCAGTCCCTCAGCAGCACTGATCTCCTCCACTGGATGAAACCATCCAATTGTTCGATTTGACTGTATTGTCACTGGCTTGTCCGAGAAATTGGCTACTCTCACTGGCACCTTACCATGGTCCGAAGACGCCAGAGATCTTCCTGTTGTGAATCTTTGCTGGTTATATCCTGTTTCAACTAGTCCTGGTACCAAATGACTTTTTGATGGTGATTTGGCTAGTTTCCCCGGAATAATCATCTCCGTATTGGCAGGAATAGTTACTCGTTTTCCCAGAACAACACGGCAGACCTTTGGCTCCTCACGGTGATTCCGGAGTGGTACTTCCTTCTCACCAATCCTCATCGTCGCTGTTTTATAATCGATTGCACAATCATTGGTTGTAAAGAAATCGCTCCCTAAGAGGCAGTCATGAGTCAGATTCTCCACAACCACTGTCGGATGTTCAAATTCCAAGGATCCAAGTTGGAAGGTTATGTCAACCATGCCTAATATCTTCAGTTTATCTCCAGTAGCAGATTGTAAACACCCATCGACCTTCTTCAGTTCCTTTCCATCTGTTTCCTTTGATTGCTTCCACAGGCTGTTACTAACCAAGGTAAGTCCTGCCCCAGTGTCGAGAAGAATATTTGTGGGCACCCCCACGACTTCTCCACTGACATACAAACTGGTATCTTTAAACTTGATGTGACCAATTGACAAAGGAATTTTACCACAACTCAATTTCGACGCTGGTTTAAAGACTTTGGCAACCGGGTTAAGTGTTGACTGACTCACTTCCATATGCTTACGCTTGTTTGACATATCTGAGGCTGGACAGGTAGTTTCCTCGTGAGTAGTAACTAAGGCAGTACTCCTAGCCTGGTCCACTCTCTGTTCAGATGTCTCCATAACTGCAGGCAAGTCACTCTTCCTCACTGGATTATAAAGAATGTTTTTCTGCACCGTGTTGTTAACATGACTAGCAAGGAGTGGTTGAGGTGTCAAGTTATCCTCTCCCTTCCCCTTCTTAAAATAGTGTGGCAAAGTTGGCAGTGGCATACCTAAAGCAGAGCCTATTTCTATGCGATCTAAAGCAGGGTCATAGAAATCCTGATCAATCAAGCTGTCAACTTGGCCACTATCTTCAACTGGAGCTACTGCTGGTTTGAGGTCCGTCCGCCCCTTGACGACCTCACGTTGGAGTTTTCCGAACTCCTAGGGCATGACTTGGAGATGTGCCCGTAACTGTGACAATTGTAACACTCAACAGTGGGACACTGGCTGGATTTGTGCCCGGCCTCCTTGCACCGCCAGCAGAGACCCTGGTCTCCGGATCCATCCCTGGAGTATCGCTGTGAACGAGGTTTCTCCAAATAGCTAATTCGGGTCTCCATCTTTTGAAGAAGTTCTAACACCCTGCTCATCTCAGATTGGGGCTGAACCAGTGGTGAACTTGAAGCGACACTTGCTATCCTTTGCCTTGGTCTCTCTTGAGCTGTGTGCTGTGTGATGTGTCCCTGATTCAAAAGTAGCTGGGCGGCCTCCAACTGTCGCACCTTTCTTATGGCTTCCTCTAGTGTCTTTGGCGAACTCATTAAAAGCTGCTGTTTTAATGCCTCGGACAATTTCACGCCCATTAAAAACTGGTCCAAAGCCATTTCTTGTTGCAGTTCAAAACCTCCGTTGGGATATGCATTTAGTGCTAACTCCTGCAATGCATCAGAATAGCTTTCCCGTGACTCTGTCGACCCCTGTTGACGTGCTCTCAACTGTAGCTTGTAATCCTCCCTGGTTGTGTTGTGGAACCTCCGTTCTAGGGCTGACGTAAAATCCTTATAAGAAATCTCCTCACTAAGATTAAGATTGGCTACTGCCACATATGCCTGATGTTCAAGTCTGGACAGTAATTGTTGCCGTCTCTGCGATGTTGGGATTCTAGCCAGATCCGCATATGAATTGAACCGTTCTAACCAAATTCTAAAGTTAAGGTTAGGCGCATAGTTCTTTGGAGCCTGCACCTTCGCAGACGTAGGCGGTTGTGACTGCTCCTGCTTTAATCTGTTTTGCATCAACGAAGCAAAGCAGTCCAAAAACGAAGACATCTGATCTGGTACCTGTACGCCTAGGGCGGCATCATGTTCATAAGAGTGACTCAAAGAAGCCCTGCTTGCACTTGGTTCACCCATGCCTAACGAATGAACACTATCTCGTGTAGGCTTACTGGCACTGGTTTGTTTAGGCCCAGCAAACCCATCATTACTGATATGATGTGCACTGCTTGAAGCAGTTGTCTCTTCGTCGGGGCTTTGAACATGTTCCCGCCTAAAACCCCGGCCGACTTCCATCCCTCCTTCACATTGGAAATCTCCACTTTCACGGCCCGTGTCAGCATCAATTTCAACAATCGTATCCATATTTCTAAAAATCGTGATGTACTACAAAGCGTGTACTTTAGTGCGCCTCACAAAGCATATAACACACTATTTTAAATTTATCAAAACAAGGAATCACCGACTTCAACCTTCTTCTTTGACTCGGCACAGTGTCAGTGCGCTCCGACTTTGTTCGCTCAACTCACGGGCGAATTCTAACTTTTTGGGGGTTTTAACTTACAATTATTCACGCAGATTCAATCCCTTACCGCTGCACACCAGTGTAATAATCTTCCGCTACTCTTCTTGTAATAAATGCCATAAAACGGCTCAAATACGGTGTCTCTCTTTTTTATTTCGTGCGCTCTCCTTCCGCCTTTTTCTTCCAACAACGTACATACATTTTTCAACAATCCCCTGCCGTGACCGCCCGACGTCGCCCGAAGACGTCGGCTTCATCGACATACGTCACATGAGGAGGATGCGCCAAACCCGGTGATGACGTCACCCTGCGTAGCAACAGTTCGCAACAGTTAGCAACGGTGCCGTCAAGACCGAGATCACCACAACTGTGTTGCCTACGATGAGATGTCTCAAGACTGCCTGAATCGGTATCAAACTGCAGGGAGAGGAGGGGTAGTAACTCTGTGGGCGCCATGGCTCAACCCCTTCATGAAGAAGACAAAAGACGACGGCAATGAGAGAATACTACTTACCCTATGCGATCTACCCTCACGACCCCTTTGTATCATTAACTGCTACCTGTCATCAGGAACCAGCGCGGTTGCAACTCAAACCTTCATGGAGGATACTGACATATTGTACGAGCTGGTGTTAAAATACAGAGGAGAGTATGAAGTAGTCCTTGCCGGGGATCTCAATGAGGACCGTTTTAACCGGAAGGGGCTGAAGGAGAGACGATTTCTGGAGTTGATACACGATCTGAAGCTTACCGACATAGGTGCAGAATCAACCGCCTCATCATATATAAATCCACACCTCGGACACAGGTCCAGAATATATCACATCTGTATTGGTGAAAGGGCTAGCTCTTCTTCGGGCTGGTCCACCCCATCCCTAATCATGGATCAGGCTGCGACAAATTCATCCAAACACTTACCGCTGAAGAGTGACACACAGATCCCATGTCTCAACCCACCAAAGAAGTCACAGAAGGAGCCTGTTGCGAAAAAGCTCTTCCGATTTGACGAAGCTGATCCTGATGAGTTTGAAAAAATCCTGTCAAACGAGTTGCAGTCTTCTCCCATCCATGACATGGATCCCCACGATGCTATCCTAACACTTCAGAATGCCCTAAACACAGCCACCATAGCAGCCGTACCATACAGGTCCATCAAGTCCAGACATAGTGGAGGTCGCCCAAAGAATTGGTCTGATGAACTGGCAGAAGCAGTCAGAGAATCTAAAAATCGACTATTCTCGTGGAAACAGCTTGGAAAGCCCACCGGTGACCACCCGGCATGGATTGGTAAGAAAGCGGCAACAAAGAAGGTACGCCAGATCCAGAGGAGGGAGGACGCAAGCGATCGTTAGCAGCTGCTGGGAGAAATATCGTCAGCTTTCACCACTGACCAGGCTCTTTTCCACAGAATCATTGCTAAACAGAGGAAAGAAAAGACAGCAACAACCGCAATCAGCATAGAAGGTGAAATCATAACTGATGACAACGCTATCAGAAGTGAGTGGGCAAACTACTATGAAAAGCTAGCAACCCCAAAGGTAGAGGAACCAGATATGGACCGCCTGCTGTTTAACATGCGTAAAGTGGCAGGAAGCATTGATGACGGTACTGAAATTGACATCACAATGATAAAGAAAGCGATTGACGGGATGAGCAAGAAGAAAGCGGCCGATAGAGAAGGATTCCGCCCAGAACATTTAAAATTACTCTCCTGCTCCCAACTTGCCATGGAAAAGCTCACTGCCATTTTCAACTCCATCATGAAGGCGAAAAAGGCCCCGAAGATAATGAAGACGGCGTACAAGATCCCAATTCCAAAGAAAGGAAAGGACTCCTTATTGCTAGATAACTACCGCGGGATCACAATAACGTCAATCTTTGGTAAACTACTGGAGCTGATTTGCCTCATGTGCACTGAGAAAGACCTCACAGATGGGCAGAGCGGACTTCAGTATGGCTTTTCAGCCGGAAGATCACCTTCAATGGCCTCTCTTCTTGTGACTGAAGCCATCGCCGAAACCAAGGAAAAGAAACAGGACCTGCTGATCTGCTCACTTGATGCTCGCAAAGCCTTTGATGTTGTGTCCCACTCTCGCCTCAAACTCAAGATGTTTGGTACACCAATGAAGAAATTTCTGTGGTGTCTGATTGACGATCTGTATGACTCCAGTACAGAGGTTGTGAGATGGTGCGGTGAAGACAGCAGGGAATATGCAGTCCGACAAGGAGTGAAGCAAGGTGCAGTCATGTCTCCGACACTTTACAAGTTGTATGCAAACGATTTGGCATCATCCCTCACTAAAGCAGGGCTGGGACTGCATATAGGCCCTACATACATCGGATCCCCTGGCTGCGCCGATGACCTACTCCTTCTCACATCAAGTCCCATGGAACTTCAAGCAATGATGTCAGTCAGCAACGACCACTCAAACACCAATCTTTATGAACTACATCCAGTGAAATCAGTAGTATGTCCACACCACCAGTCGCAAGCAAGTTCAAGTAAAGCTCAGGAATGGCACCTGGGTGGCAAACCAGCTGCTATAGCGGGGGATTTCGTACATCTTGGGCTAAACTGGCAAAAGGGAAAGACGCGTCCTGATATTTCACCGAGGATTACCCTGGCAAGACGGACAGCATATGCCCTGATGGGTGTGGGTTTTCACAGCTATAATGGTCTAGACCCTTCCGCATCAATGAAAATCTATGACACCTTCGTCATCCCAAGACTTCTGCATGGTCTCGAAGCCACCATCTTGTCGGCAGCTCAAGTGTCCCAACTCGATCTCTTTCACCGAAAGGCACTAAGACTAATCCAGAGTCTACCGGAAAGCACAGCTAAGTCGGCCATCTACCTGCTGCTTGGAACAATACCAATCGAGGCAACAATTCACGCACGTCAACTCTCCCTGTTTGGAGCCATCACAAGACTCGACAGAAATAATCCCCTATGGCAAGTCGCGCAAAGACAACTGTCTCTTAAATCAGATACCTCGAAGAGCTGGTTTAACAAGATATGTAAAACAGCCGAAAAGTATGGCATCAACATCCACCAGGCACTTCAACACCCCTGGAAGAAATGCCACTGGAAGGATAACACCATCATGTTGATTAAGGACTCGTGGACCAACGCCTTAGTTTCTGAAGCTCAAGCCAGAAAGACCCTCCAATGGATTATCCTCGACCAGGTATGGATAGGTCGCCCCCACCCTCTGTGGCAAGCTTGTAAAGGAAAGCAGTATCTAGTTACAGAGGCAACTACAAGAGCAAGACTCCTGGTTGGTAGATTTGGCCTACGACAGGACAGAGTACGCTTCAACAAGCAAGAGGTTGATCCCCAATGCCCATTATGTCGCTCGGAAGAGGAAGATGCCCCACACTTTCTAGTCACATGCCCATCTCTTGAGAAGGATCGAGGGAATCTGATCTCGACACTATGCAGTCTATACCAAGGAGACGGACTACCCCCTCCTCAGACGAAGACAGAGTTGTGCTATGCGATTTTGAACGGCTGGGGATACAGGATGGATGTACTGACCTATTACACTATACACACACTGAATGGCAACACCAAAAATATTAACACAAGCTCAATTCGAAATACTCCTATAATTTCATTAAAATCAAACACTGACAGGGCCAACTCGCTATGCAACTTAATATGCCACAGACTATATATCGCCAGAGACTGTAAATACAACGACCTTTTATAAGGGTTTCTCGATTCTAGCGGGAGGAATTCACGAACGAACGAACGAACGAACGAACATCTATTTTAAAATGCGTTTCCAAAGTGAATGCATGAGGACAACCTATTTGTGTCGTATATCACTGGAAACGCCCGATTCCCGTGAATAAGGACAATCACAATGTATTACATTACCAAAACAAAAATGTGTCGGAAAGAACTATGGATGGTCCCAACATGGGGGTTTGGGGGGGGGGGATTTGGGGTGTTTCCCCTCCATTGTACTGGGTAAAAACGTTACGCTATCGTAGGGGGTTCGGGGGTGCTCCCCCGACCTAAAGGGGGGCTCACCAAGTCCTTGACTTTACATATTAAGCCCCCCTCTTAGGAGGGGCTCTTAAGATACATGCGTGAAGGAATTAGTGCATTTCCATTAGAAATTTCAACTGTATGGCTTGAAACAAAAATATTTGGTCAAAAAATCTGCGGGGTAGTTTCGTGTGTCTGTGCGTCACTCCAGTGGGTCGGTGGGTCGCGCGCCCATTGGCTGATTTTCAATTTTCAAGAATTAATTTCAATTTTAGGGGGGTTTTCCCCCCGACACATGCCTAAAATGAAACGGCCAGGGGCCATTGTGCTCACCGTAAGTATTTTTAGTAGACAGTTACAGAAAGTGCTACAGTATGTAGGCCTCTCATAATTTATACATGCATCTGTGCCCAGTTCAGAGCCGGCCCTGGCCAAGTGGTGAATCCGAGACTTGTGGTTCCAAGCTTGTAGAGTCTAGGTGAAAATGATAGTGAAGAAACGTGCCACTCCATAACAATGGTGAATATATTTTTAACTTTGACCTCAGTGACCCTGACAGGTAGGTCAAATAACAAACCAGGGTGAAATTGCATGTTTTGTTATTATTTTAAGAAGGAAAAACGTATTTGTTTTTCTTAAAGTGCCTTTTTTGGACGGGTGTGTGCGATTGTTTTGTTTATGTCACGTGACCTCGACCATGTCGACACAAAATTGAAATAAACCACCCTTTTCTATCATTATTTATGACGGATATTTCTCTAATAAAAATATCAATATAATTGGCCAATTTCTTAGGCATATGTGGCGAATTCCCATGAAGATTTAAATCGGGCGTTTCCAGTGATATATGGTGCTGCTCCCCAATTTCGAGTCATCCCCAATTTCGCGAAAACCCGTTTTTTCCCGTTTTTTCGCGCGTCACTTCGTTTCCAGAGAAGAAATTTTCTGATTTTTGTTTTTCATTTCGTTCCGCAAAGAAAGCGCCCAAAATGCGTCCTAAACAGGCAAGCAATTCTCTAATTACGTTCAAAACACTGGGTCAATACCTAGGATCATGCACTACACAGAAACACAACAATCAGTCGCGCATGCGCAATACCCGCGAAAATGGGGGAGCCGCTTCGGATTTGTTTTGGTCTGCATCGATCTTTCAGTGAGCGATTTCAAGATTAATTCACGCTTAAAACATCCACGCAGCACCCCAGATATTTCGTTATTGATCTCAAATTTCGTAATAAATAAGCTTTTGCGTGTATGGAATCGCTGGAAGCTAGTAAATCTGCACTTAGTGATAAGACCCGCGAAAACTGGCTCCTACATGATACGACACAAATGGGTTGTTCTCATGCATTCACTTTGGAAACGCATTTTAAAATAGATGTTACGTCCTGTTAATGGGACACGTCATCATCGCGTACATTTGGGAAAAACTCTGGTCTACACTAGCAAACATTCGCCAACAATTGTTGGCCAACATGAGCCAACATCATGTTGGCGAATGTTTGGGGACCCGTCCACACTATCAAACACAGGCAAACATTGCCAAACAAGTTTGACTAAGTTTGGCCGTGTTTGGCATGAATTTGAGGGCAATTTGGAGGGAAAATCAGTCATTTCTCTTCATTTTTTCTTTAAAACAATGGAGAACCACAGGAAGAAAGCATGCCTAGGTGCTTCAGCAGCAATTCTTTCAGTTGTGATTAACCCCCGTCGCCGCCGCAACTGACAAAAGCCATACTTGTGGAAAAAGCATGCATGGGCCTATCACTGCCTCCTTCAAGAGTTAATGGCCTCAGACTTCAAAAGCCTCAAGAATTTCCTGCGGATGGATGAAGCTTTTCGTATTCCGAAATTAAGTGTTCAATTTCTTGAAATTGCCATTCTCTATCTTTCATTGAGACTGCCATTTTGTCCCAGTAGCTCCATCACATGATCCAAATCTGTTCCCTGATTGGCTGCTGATTGCCCAACACCAACCAACATGTTGTTCAGAAGTAGCATGGCCTAACATAGGCCAACATTGGCCAACAAGTTGGCTGATGTTTTCACTTGTTTTTGGACCCGTCCACACTGGCAAACAATAGCAAACATGCCTCTGCAACAAGGCCCAACACGATGTTGGCGAATGTTGGCAAACATTTGTTGGTTCATGTTGGCTAGTGTAGACCGGGCTTAACGAGACCGATACATGATGTCCCAGGTCTCATTAGGGAGTTTTTTTTGTTATTCATGCGCGGCCAAGCCCTAACCGTAGTTCCTAAAGTCATTGATTTATCGGTCCTTACAGTATGTCAGCGTTGATTCAGCAGTTGTTTTGGCAAAGACATGTTTTTTTGGAGTTTCTGAAACCTATAGCGCTACTCAATAGGCGACTAACAAGAAACTACGCATTTATACTGTTGTTGCCGACGTATGTGTACACTGAACTTGGGATGTGCGTCGGCCCCGTGTTGAAATGCCGTCCAGTGCCAGTTGGTGCGTTTTTCGCTGATTTGTGCAAAATTCAACATATCTCAAAAGTTCAATGGTTGACCCTTCGATTTTTTTTTGATTTTTGTGTAGCTTAAGCAACTGTCTTTCATGGGAGAATGGTCTCTGTAAGAATTATTCAGGAAGAAATGTATAATATTTGAACAATGAGTGCGCACACCCAGAACATGTCACTCGTCAGAAGGCCTTAGCTGACTTTGGACAATGCCAAGGGACACCACGCTCTGGTCAGCACCAAAACAAACTTCTTCGAATTCGACTATTTATAGGACCTTTGCAGTATTGCCAGATACGCCGGCACCACCTAGGGTCGCCAAAACAAACCATGTTTACGATAGATCTTCACAGAAAAGGATGCACATTGGCTCGAGACGACATTCGAAAGTCGGTCAGCGGGTAGCACGTGTGCACAGCATGATGCACTGTAAAGATTTTTTACAATTTGTAATACAATTTTTTAAAGGATATTTGATTGACGGGATGCATCGGCCAGCATCACCATGGCAATGACGGCATGAAAGAGGCTTGGCATCTCCAGCACATATCGTTTAAGATATGTTTCAAATCAGTTGCAAAAAATTGTTTCTACCACTTACATGTATTTCTTTTTGTTTTGAAAATATGATTGCATCGGGATACCAAATCTTGGTAACTCATGTTTTTTAAATGTGGCATTGCAGGCCCTCCGTGCCACCCCTGGGGTTTTTAATGCCACTCGTGCCCACACTCAGTGTTTTGAAGAATGTAAAATCCGTAAGTATTTACTAAAATTTTAATACAGCCTTTTATTTTACAATAAAATACTGTTACTACTGTTGTCCATTCATGATAAATTATTTGTCCGCATCGTTTTTGGGCTATGGATGATGGAGTGTAAACGCGTGGACTGGATGGTCAAACTTTTTCAATGCAAATTTTTGATTTAATTGATCTGTCATCGCTTGGAATTGAAAGTCATGGCGTCGGTCGTTTTTTTTAAAAAACTGCTTGTCATTTTTGGGCATGTGATATTTGACCCTTTATGTCCTAACCGGCCGATATCCGGCCACTGATTTTTGTCTTGTTTCCTAGCCCAGCTGCCTGCCAGTACGTACCTAATCTCAAGCAACACCATCGCCATCATGAAACTAAGGCTGGTTTTCGGGCGGTTCAGGGATATGCAATATACTTGTTTTCATCCGTTTGATGAAATAATACCAGTGAAATTAATTAGCTGTCTTGTACATGGGGGGGGGGGGGCATTTGGAGGTCGTTTGGGGTGAAAATTGCTGAAATACTGGGAAACACTAAAAAAAATTCAACGATTTAAAGAGTTAAAACAGAATAAAAATCTTTTTTTCATCTGACTCTCAGTTGGGCTTTGTGCTGGGTCAAACTTCTTTTCTTAAAATTCATACATGTATGATGAAGTTCAACTTCATACACAAGCTCAGCTCCTGCATCATTCAGTCCATAAAGCTTTTTACTTCTCGTGCTACATGTATGTAAAGGCAAAAAAGGTTTGACTGTCATTGTCTGCACTTAGACAGCCGCAGAAACGTTTCTTATGTCTTTATGATGAATATGATTGTCGAAATGTTTTCAAAGGATTCAAATTGTTATTTTTTTGCAGAGTGTGTGATAAACATGTGTAAAGAAACCTTTCGTAAGAAGCCAGAAGAGCTTTACAACAATCTTGGGCTGGGAGGTAAGAAATGCAATTTTTAAATTGCCTTTAACCATTCATGTCTTCTCCATCAGTTCATCTTCCGACTTCGTCATGGACAATTTGCACAGAAAACAGCAATTTGATACCTTTCATTTGACAAATGTTATGTTATTTCAGATGGAGGCCATCGTAAACTTCTTGTAGGATGAGTTGCCGCAGACAGAGATGAAAACCATGATGAATGTCCGTGAGCCAGAGGTGGGTCTGAAATTTGACAAATGGTCAGCCTTATTGATGGTATCTCTCCATGAAAGTACAGCACATGACAGGCGAGAAACTTGAAGCGAATTGGGTTAAACTGACCGGCTGCAACCAAATACAGTGCCTATAGAGATGATTTTGAATCACTTCATGCATTATCCTGTGGATAGTCATGAAACAATAAACGACCTACGTACAGAGATGGGTACATTTTCAGGCATATGGAATAATTTGTGCTCAGAGGAACGCAGTGGCACAACGTTTGAGCATCAACGTTGTGATCGGGAGGTCCTGGGTTCGATACCCGGCATGTGCCACGTTGTAACTCTTACCTTCTGGATAGGCTGGGTAATGAAAGCTCTTATAAAGCGCCATATAAAACTCCTTGTTATTATCGTTATTTGGGCTGATTTTGTTGGGAAACACGAAAATATGTCACTTGATTGTCCACTGCATTCTTATTATACACTTAATTTGTTATCAAAGTAAAGCATTATCATCACATCATAGATGAAATTTTATAATTTGATTTTCCAGGCTATGATTTGTTTAGTACAACAATGCGAGGGACTTAACAAAATTGAGGCGGAAATATTCTTGAGGCAGTGTCGGTGCATGGAAGAAACGGAAACATTGGATTAAGGATTTATTTCATAGTGAATTACACAGTCACAAATGGATTACACACGTTCTGGATTAGACTAGTTCCTGCTGCAACTGACATTTTTGCAGGTGCCCACTCGTAGGCGATTCCTTGATGTCTTCCTTGGATTTTACATGATATTATGTCATTTTCGCCAACATCGGGTTTTGGCACCAAGACGTTTGTTCCTAGAACAGTTGATTTAAATGCCGAATGTGGTCAGTTTTAATTTATATCGCAGGTGTCTACCCAAACAATTTTAGATGCTTTCTGCTGAATCTTCTACTACTACTGTTTAAAATACTGGGGTTTCATCGATGTTTTTTGGTGGAGTGTGACTCTAAAGTAATAGGCAGCTTGTTATGCCCCCGCCAATGCGTAAAGCATTGCGGAGGCATTATGTTTTACCAATGTCCGTCAGCCGGTAGGCGTCAGGCGTCTGTAAACTTTTCGTTTCCTCTCATTTTAACAAGAACGCTTTGAGTAATAACCATGTAACTTTTTATGTGGGTAGAAAAAGATAACGTGTACAGCGGGCATTACAGACCAATAACTCTTTCACGATGTCAACTAAACCTAGTCAGCTATTACACCAGCTGCCCGGGGTTGTCTGAAAAACACTTCACTTTCCTAATACACCAACTCAATATGCTCACGGGGGCATATGCTACGCCCTGCGTTGCTCTTGTTATTGCAGTATTTTTGTTTTTCCTCTGGTTCACCTATAAACTATTTTTCCAATCTCCAATCATGTTTGATGCTTTAGCCATTTTGTTTCAGCTCTTAGATAGTAGAAAAACGTGTTATTCATTATTTCTGGTAACACAAGTCCTGGCACGAAATACCTTTCCCGCCATAATATCAGTACCAAGACGTCACAGGGTAGGTCCTAACTCCAGGAAACGCCTTAGTGCACTGTTCCACGTGAAAAGGGTCACTGCTTGGAGAGCTAAATGGGTCAACATCAGAAAAGCGCGATAATTCAGTCTTTGGAATGTTTCCTTTTTTTGTGCAATTTGTTGATGGAAACTACTTATGTAGAACAGGATGTGACTGGGCAGCGGACAGCTGGGTAATATTGCCCTTAACCCCTCGCCTCCCTAGAGGGGACGATATATCGTCCCTGTATTTTGTCTCGCGTAGGCGGTACTTTATATCGTCCCTATGCTAATGCTTTAGTATAGAACTCTCGGTACACGTTAGACACTATTGTACAGTGTATTCGTGTCCCTGGTGATCTGCAGAAGACTAGATTTAGTTTCATTCATAGTTTGCAGACGGCGCTGCAGTTTGATTGGCGCTTGTGCAGCGTCACAGTACAAGAACTGATTAGCATATAAATTAATATTATGTTGTATTATTCGATCAATCAGTAATAGACAATAGTCAATCAAAGGTTATCAATCAAGTTACGTTGATCATTAACAGGTTGTAACTGCATCAATTACAGTTCCATATACTTTGTTCAAATCAGAAAAATCAATCAATTAGAGCAAAATCAATCAAAAAATATTGATTATTACTGATTATTGATTACCTCTTACCTAATTGATACCCAGAAACAACGCCAATTGATAGCCAAGGTAATCAGCTTTACAAAAATGTATGGTTTTATTAAGGAGGTACAATATTTAAAAGTATTTTTACGTTATTTTGCATAAAACTGGTAGAAAATCTCGGTACATCGCGTTACATAGGCCTCGGGAGCCAAAGGGTTAACAATGCCTAAGTTCCTTTAATAATTTTGGTACCAACCCAAGTGCTTGAAGTGGTTGGAATACCATAACCTATGCAGACATGTGAGGGCCATTTACACGGAACCAGTGATCTTGACCGATCCAGTTCATTCTAGATTGGTTTGCTGCGTTTATCCTCTTGACTCCCAAAACTTGAAAATCACGGGATCCCAGGGTGGTCACGTGGTTGCGAAATTGGGTCTGACGTTCACGATGTATGGCGCCCGCATACAACCGCCAAAGTCCGGTGACGAGGCACCATCTACCCAGGCATGCTCTAACTGACCCTACTGTACATCAAACACGCTAAAACCAGCAATAAAATAGCGTCCCAGCTCAAGGGAATAAAAATATTTATTATTACTGAGACCGACCTGTCGGTCGTTGGGAAAAAACATTATTTCAAAATGACTGACTGGTCGGTCACCGGGATTCAAGAGGTTGACTGCGCACCATTGGTCATTCGCAAGAAACACAATGTTTAAGTTCTGAATATAAAGTTAAAACAAGCCTATCGGCGTCTGATTCACAATGTGGTTTGTGAGGAGTGTCATAGTCGTCAACAGTGTAGCTTACGTATTTCGAAGACCAGTGGAATTGGCGGCGTCAAATTATTAGTGAAATTTATAATTTACAAATTACAAATCGTTTATTGAAACCGTGTAAAAAGTTACATTTTACATAAGATGAAAGTACAATGACCATAAGCATGATGAACTAAATAACTGGTGTGACATTGTTGTGGATTTGGTGGTGTGCAGCTGGAGGAGTGGACAATGTCACAACCAGGGTTCCTACATTATATACAGTGGAACCTCCGTTAGTAGACACCTCTCTATTAAAGACAACCTTTCCAATAAGGACACTAGTTTTGGTCCCAAATTGGTTGTTTCCATTCAATTTTGACTTCTCTAATCAGTCTTTGGGTGTTCCGAATGCTTGACACATTTCGAACATGTTTTGGTTGGAAACAACCCCACAGTCTTACACTTATGGCTGAATGAATGACAGTGCATCACCATAAGCGTCTTCTATTGTCGAGCGTAGTATAAATTGAGCTCCCGGGCCAAGGAGAGACCACTTCGTATTTCGCTTTCTAGGATCTCTGGGCAGAAGCTTTTGCCCCGTATTCTACGGGGATTGAGCGTATGTCCGTTGGGTGCCATGTTGGTCGCCTCGGCCCCAATTTTATTAGCTTACGTTGTCTTTTGGAACTTTGGGCTGTGGGGATCGGAGGATCCTTTTGCCCACCCCACCCCCCCTTTGCGGTCTTTTATTTTCTCGCCCCTGAGTATCAGGTTGATATTCAGGTTTTCCTCCCAATACTTTCAGCGAGATAATGGAAGACGCTTAGGATGTGTTCATTTCGTGTAAGCTCGGTGACGAAATGCTGCGACACTATTCGTCACCAACATGCTTGATGGGTGGTGCCATCTGCACAAAGGACGATGAATTAAATAACTGATGTGACATTGTCGCTGCATTTGCAGGTGTCCACATCGAGGAGTAGATGATGTCACTACATGTACCAGGGTTTGTACTTTCATATACAGTGGACCTACTTTTTGTGGACACCTTCCTATTGAGGACAACCTCTTTAATAAGGACAGTAGTTTTTGGTTCCAAATTGGTTGTTTCCATTCAACTCGACTTCTCAGTTTAGGACACCTCTCTGTTAAAACAGCACTTTTCAGTCCCTGGGGCATTTCTGGAAATTTCATGCTATAGAGCAATAGGTTCAGCTAAGTGACAAGAACAGTACTATAAGACGGTTTTAAAAAGTTGAAAATTATTTATTTAAATGACATATAAATGGTTCAGCAGTACTTGGCAGTGTGCATTATGTAATGAAATATGATTTACATAATATAACATTTTTGTGACAAATAGTACAGATGATGGATAAATCGATACAGTGGATAGCTGTTAGAATATGCAATACATGCAATAGCATTTGTTTTTATTGAGATTTTGCGAGAACCAAGTGGTATTTTGACAAGATAATAGAAAGCCAATAACACTACAAGAACATGACTTCAATACATTGACATTGTAGTACTTGGTATACTAAAAATATTCAAAGATGGGTATCTCGAGTTAAAGTACAAGATGTATGAATGAAGGAGGCACTCGGGTAAGAAATGGTGTCGCTAATGAAAGATTAGAATTAAGACATATCTCTGTATTTCATGTGGTGTACTGACAAATGGTGCAGTTTGTTACCAATTTTGTACATAGTTGGTGTGTCATGTTTATTCATACATCTTGCTCTATAAAAGCGAGTGAGAGAGGCATTGTGACATTAGAGTGTTGTATATCTATAGAATATGTGACCCGTCACAGCAAAACCAGGTACATGTCGCACAGAAGATGAGCCTAAATGACACCAGGAGATAATGGAAGAAATTGATGTGCTCATATTTTACAAAAGGCAGACAATAGATAAATGAACAAACAGTCCGTCTCAACCTGCCAAGCTCAGAGCGACATGCGCCTGGTTTTGCTGTGACGGGTCACATGTACAAAGTTTACATAAAACAAGATTTGTATGTTTATTTAGGAGTACAAAAGTTGTATATAAAATGCCGACTTCATAATGATTTATAGGACACAAAATTTGACATGACAGCATTTTATAAAATATGAATAATCTATAATGAGAATAGTTTTGTAGCACCAATGATTTGAAAATACTGAATTTATTTATTGCATGAATAGAACACAAAAAACAGGATGATACCATGATTGTCACATGCGTGAAATATATTGTCATGGATGGGCATTGGGAACAAAAAGAATTGCTGTTATCAGCTGCATTGGTAGCGATTGCTTTAGCTGATTTTCAGAAACTGACAGGAATGAGAATGTTGATATAGTGTTGAAAAAATATTTTTATAACATACATTGCATAAAATGCCGACTTCATAATGATTTATAGGACACAAAATTTGACATGACAGCATTTTATAAAATATGAATAATCTATAATGAGAATAGTTTTGTAGCACCAATGATTTGAAAATACTGAATTTATTTATTGCATGAATAGAACACAAAAAACAGGATGATACCATGATTGTCACATGCGTGAAATATATTGTCATGGATGGGCATTGGGAACAAAAAGAATTGCTGTTATCAGCTGCATTGGTAGCGATTGCTTTAGCTGATTTTCAGAAACTGACAGGAATGAGAATGTTGATATAGTGTTGAAAAAATATTTTTATAACATACATTGCATTCAAATAACACTAAGAAGTAGACGAGTACTAATTTCGCACACTTGAAAATATATGGACATTGACTGTCACTGGTAGTGGTAGTAGAGTAATTACATGCCATCAGCAGCACTAATTCAGACAGTTTTCGCTGTGCTTCAGTAACTGACTGGAATGACTAAGTTTGATTGTGCTGAAATGATACATAATAACGTACATTGCATAAACAAAATGATTACAAGATTTGTACTGTCTTGAAATATATGGACAGGGACAGTCACTGGAAGTTTGACATGCCATCAGTTGCACTGCTCCCGACAGTTTTCACTGTGCTTCAGTAACTGACTGGAATGACTAAGTTTGATTGTTCTGTATTTGCCTCCATTTGGATTTTGTGAACAAAAGTTACTAACCTTGTGTAATTGAAGTGTCGAATTCGCCTTGGTCGAAATGATAATACAGTAAATAAATCTATTGAATGTTGCTGAAAAGAAAACACTTACTACGTTAGAAGCCATGTACATGATAACACCACCACCACCATTATCAATATCATCACAAGTCAACTGGGGAATATGTGTGATATTTGTTCAAAACTTGCGTATATGGTATTTGCAGGTCTATTGTATTGTAATATATTTTTCACTTTCAAAATTAACTTTTTTACTAGAAATTATGAATCAATACTAACCGTAAGAAGCGTATGAAATTACAGAAGGCCTTCGTCGAAAAATGTAATGTACTTGTACTCATTCGTGTCATTAAACCTGAAAGCAGCACAGCATAACAGTGAAATTACCGTGACATCAATGGATGTCAAACTAACGTAGTGACGTAAATTTGAATTCGAAGTGCACAAATTCACAATTAAGGTTTCGAACACATTGAGAACTGAAAAACTTCATACAAATGCTTTCACACCAATGATATGATTGTGGCGCTCCTGATGAGGTATTGCCCTCTGCTAAGCAGCTTTGGTCGTAACTAGGGTAAATGTTTTTTTCAAGTGATATGAGCGATGCAATACCTTAGTTTCCACCAGCGCCACGTAGCAGTCAGAATATATGTATTGTGGTGGTAGGAATCTAGGTAATTCTAAGCTATTTTAACAAAAGCCCTTACAGGCCTTTTTGTCTCAAATTAGCTTAGAAACCCCTAAGAACCAGACACCACAATACATATATTCTATCATTCATGAAATGGTAAGGGAAGCGTTGCAGTGAAATGGTAAGGGAATACTAGAGTTCAATGGGTTATTCCATTAAAATAAATGGCCTTTTTACTGTCTTTATTAACCAAAATTCAAGGAAAAAATTCAAGTAAATTAAATGTATTATCCAATAGCAAATCAACATAAAAGTAAATTCACCTATGACTTCTTTAATTTAGAAGTAACTGTTAATACTAATAACTTCTTCCGCCTACAAGAAACTAAGATAACACCTGGGTTTTTGAGCCTGAAAAATAAGAAAGACTGTCTGCTACTGGAAAAGAATCCATTATCGTTTTACCAGAACCAATTTAACATGGCTGTTTGGTTTGCTACAACAGGTTGTGGTATTTCAATAGACGATCACTTGAATCACAGTGACCCATTGTTAAGGTCAATTTACAGGTTTCATGTTTACTATCAAATATTGAAGATCATGAAGAATCTAGAGATACCAATTCCAGGTGAAAGTGATTTTAATGAGACAAACAATAACATTAACCATAGGAAACTAGGAGGGTTATTGAGTGAATTTGGTTTAAAAGACGAGTACGATTTCTCGGTGTTTGAAAATAACGGTGGTTGGAGGTCATGGAATGTACCGGATTACAACCCGAACATAACTGATCCCGGATATTACATCAATGATTCTAAAATCAATTTCTTCCTCATGCAAGTTCATGAAAATAGAATGCCACCGATGTTCAGTAAAGACTGGGATGCTGGAATGGCTAATTTCAAATATCCAGATATTTTCATCAAGGATCATGTCAGGAGACACAAGAATGTATTTGATGTAATTACACAAAATGAATGTCAAACCTATCAACAATTCATGATATTTAAATCAAATGGTTTCTCTAATCCTGGAATAGAGAGGTTGAATGATACAATAAGAACATATGTTTACTGTATTCTGGGTGCTCAGGCGTTGACCAGAACACCAATAATTGGAGTACCGGGTACAGAATTGGATGCACAGAAGGAATTTAACAAACTATTAAAGGATTCGATTAATCAACATCCTGATATTCCCACTTCAATTCAAAGATATCAAAAAGCAGTGAGTGACACTCATACAAGACTAGATTATGTAATATCACCAGGATTGTATGTCATAGGATCAAATATGGTACTCGTTATTGGTAAGCTGGATAACTACAATAATAACATTTTAATAGCGCCAAAAAATGCTAAACCCGGTAAGAATGACATTAACCACAAAAAGACCTTACCACCACCACTGATGGAAGGAAATAGTTCTAAGAAAATAAGAGTTAAGAGTAGCGTTGGTACATCAATGACGGACAAAGTCCCGAGAGCAAAGCTCGAGACCAGTCATAAACCAAAGAGTAATGTTGTTACACCAAAAACAACTGAAACCTCAAAGAATACTCCTACTACTACTAAACTTGACACCAAAGTTGAGAAGGAGGATGATACTCATGAAACAATTAAATTCATGCTTTACTCAGTTGTTGGTACATTGATTGTTTTTATGGTTAGATAAATAAGTAATTATGGCTGAAGGAGGTGAAAATTATGAAATGGATGATTACGATTCACAATCATCATCATCATCATCAGGAACTTTTGAACAAATTCTAGAAATGAGAAAGGATGATTTAATTAATCAATATATTCACGCAAGATACAACACAGGTGAAATCAATAGAACTTTTCAAGATGACGGCACAACATACAACACAGGAGGTGAATATATCCAAATGGATGAGATAGATCCTAATACAGGTGAAATCAATAGAACTTTTCAAGATGACGGCACAACATACAACACAGGAGGTGGAAATCTTACTACTGAAACTTCATTCAGTACACCAGAAAGAGTAAGAGGTATTGTCCCTGAATTGATGGAAAAGGAGTTAAGTTACGATACAATAGAGGATAAACTTGATAAAGCATTGGGAGGATCAATCTGGAATTATGACAAGAAAAAATTGAGTAATCTTTCACCACACATTAGTTACAATGGAAACAAACTTTATTACAATCCGAGAAATTCTGAATTTGATTTGATAAAAGATAAACGAGGAAACAAAAATTTACTTGAATATTCTGATAAAAATGGAGAAAAGATAAAGTTAATTCCTTTAACTAAGGAAAATGGAATCTTCTATGCTGAAGGCACATTAAAGACTAAGTTTGGTACTAGATTTGTTGACATGATTAGAGGTATGATTGCACCTGACCCACCAGTAAGGGAACCTACATTAGTAACCCCTGAAACACAGGCAGTAATTAATGAGGTAAATAGTTCAAACCAACCAATAGATAAATTAATTGATTCTAATGATGATGAACTTAAAACACTGGGTTTTACTGAAAATGCCTTGAGAGAACTTAGAGGGTTAAAACAGGCTGGTGATGATCTAGCTGCAGTAAAGAGGGATAAGGACATGCAAATACAAGAACTAGAAAATCAACTTCATAATTTAACAAGAGACTATGTAAAGTCTGTAGAAGAAGATACTGAAGACACGGTGGATTTGAAAAAGCAAATAGATGAACTAAATGACAAATTGCATGAGGAACAGTCAAAGGTATGGAGGTTAGACAATGACAGGGAGTCACAAACTAGAAGAATTAAACGTTTAATTGTTGATGTTCTAAAGAAACCAGATTCAACTATTCCTCTGAAGGACAGAATAAAGTTACTTTTTAAGACATATGGTGTAACTATTAGCGCCATAATAACAGCTGTTGTAATGACATTTACAACTCTAGGTCTTAGTATCAGTAGTGCTTTAAGTGGTGCCACTAAATCTGTAAAACCAACTCCAGGACCAGGACCATCTCCAGGACCAGACCCAACTCCAGGACCTACACCAGAACCAGGACCAAAACCATCAATACCAGATAAAGTAAAAGAAGGTCTCAAGAAGTTTGCTGAATGGCTAAAAGAACTAGCCAAGAAATCAGCTGCGGCTTTACCGGGAATCATCGGTTCTATCGTATCATTTCTCCTGAAAACAATTGGTGCAGTTGTTGGCTTTCTAGCTGAACATCTGATCATAGCAGTTACTGCTATTGTGAGCTCCATAATTTATGGTTTAATTGGGGGTGTTAAAGCCTTAAAATCACGTAAAACAGTAAAATCACGTAAAAGGTCTTAGGTTACCTTCTATCAAAACACATGTTTAAAAAATAATTATTATGTAAATATGAATAAATACATCTCATTAAAAGACTATTATTCTAGTGAGTCGGACTTCGTCCTGAGAGCAGAGCTCGAGTGGAACAATGAGAATCTTAAAGGATACATTCGTCCTAGGGTTATGGATCGAGCAGAGCTCTCTGGACGAAGTCTGACTAGGACAAAGTCCCGAGAGCAAAGCTCGACTGAGACAATAAAGTAGTCCTGCCAAGAATGAAAGAATATGACGTCAGTACCAACACTAATGCTCAATTCTGCCGTAATTGTAAAAGGTGGACACTTTTTGAGTATCAAAAAAACTTGAATTCAGCAAGGTACGCAGCTAAAACTGTGAAGTATCAATTCTGCACCAATTGCAATTCGACTACTTACGACGATGATTTTAAAACTCTTGAGATCAATATTGACAACAAGACACGTTACTTTGACAGTATTCTAAGGAAACTTGTATGGAGTCGGCTGTCCGAATCGGCAGTTAAGTATTTAAAGGACTTTGTGGAAGGGTATTTACAGTGCTACTTTTCAAGTCACAGAAAATGTCTTAGTAAGCAGAGATATGAAAGTACTCTTCAGTCAGCCCTAAAAATGGGTATTAACACTCTCCCCTCTAAGTTTTGTAACCAAGGGTTACATGGTGAAGCCATGCTTTTTAAATTTCACTGTGGGGAATATGATTGGTTTCTTGCCATTGAATTTATTAACAGGGCAATTGGTAAACCACAATTAACCGATGAGAATATCACTGACCTTAGACTAGTGTACTATGCTTTCCTTATATTTCTGCATTACTGTGGTGTGAAGGTCACCATTAACTACAAGGTATTTTTACACCAAGCCTTTAAAACGCTGAAAATTGATTATGTAATATTTACACCTTTTTTAACCAACAAGGAGCGAGTAAATGATTTGGAGATATTATGGTATGATTTCACTCAAAGTATTTTCTTCCAGAATTACAAGGTTGAGAAGGAATATGACCAGGATATTGACAAGCAGTTTGACGTTTTACTGAGTGCCAGTGCAGGTCGAGACATTAACTGCATCAGTAATATTAAGTTTACACCAGCCAGACTTCGTCCTGAGAGCACAGCTCGAGCCGGACTTCGTCCTGAGAGCATAGCTCGAGCTAGTGTTAAGATGCAATAAAGTTGTGAAAACAGCATTTTGCACTTAACAGTCATTTTTCCATAATTTTAAATGAATAATCAGCAAATGAATAGTCAGACATCTGCAGTGATTGAACAACAGATGAAACAGATTGGTGTTATGAGTCCTGAGAGCTTAGCTCGAGTTGGGGCTTCTAACCAACAGAATACTGGTAGTTACCAACAAAACAGAACTAACTTTCAACAGAACTGCTCTACAAATCAACAAGTTTCAAACAAGCAGTTGAATAGTTCAAATTTTGTTAATCCTAGTCAAGGAATAGTTAATCCCAGTCAAGGAATAGTAAATTCTAGTTGCCAACTAGGCTCAACTCGAGCTACGCTCTCAGGACAAAGTCCGACTAGCAATCAACAAAATTTGAACTATTTGACTGATAGTGGTCTTAAAGCCAAACAAGACTTAGAGATTCTAGTTGCAACTGGTAAAAGCAAGGATTTCCTTAATAAACAAATAACTTTTAATGACTTAGATAATATGACTGAAAAAGAAATCTTAAAACGCCATAGAATGTATGAAACAAAGATGGCTGCCAGACTAAATGATTCTTTGGGTAAGACAGTAATTAAAGCTTACACTAAATTATCAAGGTGGTTATTACCAATAGATGATGAAGATAATCTTTATCATGATCTTAGAAATGATTATTTGATAACTAACGAGTTGGATAAATGGCTTGGATGGTTGAGTTTGAGAATGGGACCATTAACTGCACTTGCCTCAACAACACTTATTACTTTAGGTCATTGTCATGAGGAATCATCTATGAATACATCGAGTATGACTGCATCAAATATGAATACACCAAATATGACTGTCTCTGAATGTGACAAATCAATAGATGAAAGTCTAGATATCACAGGTAGTGATGATAAAGAAGACTAAATTAACCTGGTTATGAGAACATAGTTCGAATTAAATTCGGCCAAGATAAATGGAACTTGAAACTGTAACTGATACTACTAAAGTTTCAGTGTCTAAGAAACCTCGATCAGAGAAACAATTAGCATGGTCTAGAGAACTGGGTAGAAGATCCAAGGAATTTAAGAGGATAAAAAAGGATAAGACGACATTTAAAGTACAGGACTCCTCACCAAACAACAGAGTTGTGGAAAAGGAGGAAGAAGAATTAGAGGAAGAAGAACCACAATCTCAAAATACTGATGTATCACTGCGTGAATCTAGTAGTAATACTTATGTCTATGTACTAGGTTTAGGTGCAATTATTTTAGCATCATTTATCATGTTTAAGAAACTTCCTAAAAAGTAAGTAAAGAGCAGCGATCAGGCTTGAATCGAGCTATGCTCTCTGGACAAAGTCCGAATGAAGCAGTCATGAAGGGATCAATCGAGCAATGCTCTCAGGACGAAGTCCGATTTAACCCTCTTGTTAAACCTGTAGTTAAAGAGAAGAAATGTACTATTCCTTTAATGGAATGATCTCATCAGGTGGTCGGACTTCGTCCTGAGAGCTCTGCTCGAGTCAAGCTTTGTTCTCTGGACCTTGTCTCAGTCAGACTTCGTCTTGAGAGCAAAGCTCGATTCTTAACTCTAAAGAAACCTCTGTTCCTCTGAAATTAACTAGCTTACCATTCTCATCAGTGATTTCGAATTTTATGTGATTAGTACACTTATTTATCGTTTTCTTACAATTCGGTTCGTATCGCTGCATTTTTATTTGGTCACCATCTTCTACAGGTATGATGCAGAAAATGTTAGATGGTTTATTGTTGTAGAGGGTATTAGCTTTGTCAACCAAATTAGCTTGCAGGAATAGATATTTCCTGTAAAAGTTGAGTGGTCTTGTGGAGTAGTATTTTCCTTTCTTGGTGAATTTAGTTTGCTTAAAGCCAAACCACTCATTCACCACTGTGAGCTGTTTTTCTATCACCTCTCTTATGGTTTTGCTTATTTGAAAACCTTCTGTGTTTCTCTCAATCTTGATTTTTTCATTTTTATCTAACTTGTCTACTTTCAGAGGGTACTCTTTATCCTCTGTAAGTTCAAGGGTTATGTAATTATTGTTATCACAGTAAATTTTCACATGGCTTATTCCAATTTCTTTTATGTATTTTTGCCATACCTCACAAAACTCACTTAAACTAAAATGTCGAGAGTATGGAAATGTGTATTGAGTAATGGTGTCTTTAGTTGTGGTAGAATCATTTTCCAAATGCCGTTGGCAAATTTTCATGACTTCCTTTTCAAGTGTATCTGTTTCAAGTCCAGGAGCAAATAATGTCCTACACCATAATTGTTTATCTAAGGGCTCATGTTTTGTAATTCTGGTTATTTCGACTAGAAATGAGAAAATCCTTACTCCCTCTGGTAGAAAATCACCTGTCCACCATGAATTGTAAAAGGTTATCGATTTCAAAGTAATGGATTTTATGTCTAATTGGTCTGTTAAGTAGTACTCAAATTTGGCTTCATTACATTCTTGTTCATTGATTATGAAGTCCATTTCTATTTAATTCAAGATATTTATTGAATTTAATAAATTTTAATCTAATAAATAGAATGACTGATAAGAATCAGAAAATACTTTGCACTACATGTGACAAGTACATATCCTACAATAATATGGCTATTCACAGGAGAACCAAAGGTCACTTAAGTAAATTAAATCCGGATTATGTCCCTATTGCTCAACCCCGAGCCCCATCACTGATCCCTAAAACTATGGATAAGAAACTTGCATTTGAGGAAAATGAGCTAGATGGCAAAAAGAAAGTGAGTGGAATAGAAATAGTAAAACAATTTGGCAAGCCTGTAGTCACCATTTGTTTGAAGATTGACAGAGAAGCTAAACAAGTGTATGAATACAGAGATAAATTAGAGGAGGTATTATTTCAACTCAATGATTACCATCACAAAATTAGCATATCAGTATTTGCTCAGTTTGATCGTCAGGGTGAAAGTGTAACACACCCCATACAGTCTCCAATGGAAAGCATAATTTCAAGGAACCAGGCAATTTATGCCATAACCAACCAGTTAAACTACATTAAGACACAGATTGAGGAAAGGTACTTTCAAGGTTCTGGACTTACTTTAAATAAAATAGAGTCTTGTAACATGACCATCTGTTCTTACAAGAGGTGTAAAGGTGGTCATTACACTAAATTACCATTTAAAACAAAAGCAGTAATAAATGTGGAATCAAATGACAATAAATGTTTTCTCTGGTCTTTATTGGCCGCTAAATATCTGAAAGAAAATCCAGAGACGGACTTTGTCCTGAGAGCAGAGCTCGAGAGTACATTCAATATCACTACCGATATCAAAATCAAATCATTTCCTGTATGTATTCAAAAGGATATCCCTAAGATAGAGAGTGATAATAATCTCAAGATTAATGTGTTCAAGTTAGAGAACGAATGGGCTAAGAGCACCTGTGAGGCAAAACTAGAACCTCTCTACCTGTCCAAGAATTATGATGATGATGATGTCATCGATCTGTTGTATTTCAAGGACCATTTCATGTACATAAGAGACATCAATCTTTTCTTCAGGACACTAGCTCATAGAGTGTATCTTTGCAGGAGATGCATGAATTACTTTTACAGGAAGTCAACACTAGATAAACATAAAAAGAAATGTGGAGAACACGATTACTGTAAGATTACTTTGCCTCCACCTAACAGTAAATGGTCACAAATTAAATTTGAAAAACACTCATTCAAAAATAGAGTTCCGTTTGTGATCTATGCTGATTTCGAAGCGATAAGCGAACCTTGTTCTTCTGCCGAAGGCAACATACCAGTAGTATCAGTAGAGCCACCTATGATGAAAGAACCGAGTTCAAAGAAACTTTTTAAACAAAATGCATCAGCTGTTGGTGTTTATGTTCACTCAGACTACACACACCTTTACAGTAGCCAGTATGTGTCTCACAGGGGTGCTGATGTTGTAGATGTGTTCTGTAATTGGTTAATCAGGATGGAAGAACAATTCTCTAATTTATTGAACTGTAACTTTCCTCTAACAATGACAGATGAAGACTGGCATAAATATCAATTAGAGACACATTGTTACTATTGTAATCAACCTTTGGGATTTGACAAGGTCAAGGATCATGATCACTACTGTGGTAGATATCGAGGTGCTGCTCACAACTCGTGTAATTTGAATGAAAAGAAAGCTATGTTTGTTCCAGTGTTTTTTCACAATCTCAGTAATTACGATTCTCACTTATTTATTAAAGAATTAATGAATAAGCTACCGAAGTACAAGAAACTGAAAATACTTGCCAAAACATCAGAGGAATACATTTCATTTCAGTTCGGTTGTTTCAGGTTTTTGGACTCGTACAGATTCCTGCAGTCCAGTTTAGACAACATAACCAAATCAATGTTGGATGATGATTTTAAAATTACCAGACAGCTGTTCCCAAATACCACTGACTTTAAGCTATTGAGGAAGAAGGGTTCAGTACCTTACTCTTTTTACACATCACATGAAAGCTACAATGTTACTTACCTAGAAAAGTCTATGTTTTTTGACGAATTGAAAAATGAAATGGCACCTGATTCTGCCTATGATGAGGCTAAGGTAATATGGGATCATTTCAAGATCAGGAATCACGGTGAGTTCATTGACCTCTACCTCAAAACTGATGTGATCCTTTTAGCTGATTTATTTGAGAAATTCAGGGATGTCAATTTGAACTACTTTCAGATAGATCCCTGTCACTGTTACTCGGCACCAGGCCTAACCTGGCAAGCTGGTTTGAAGTACACAGGAATAAACCTAGAACTACTGACCGATACCAACATTTTACTTACTTTTGAGAAAGCAATACGAGGTGGAATTCCGGGTGTTATGGGAACAAGACATGTCAAGGCAGATGAACACCACAAACTACTCTACATAGACGCAAATAATCTCTACGGCTGGTCCATGATGGAACCTCAACCCTATGGTAGTTTTGAAATGATAGATATTGATCCACTCGAGCTATGCTCTCAGGACAAAGCTCGACTTAAAATGAATGTTATCAGTAAAGAGCAGATTATGGCAATTCCAAGTGATAGTGAAGTAGGCTACTTTTTAGAGGTTGATTTGGAGTATCCAGGAAATATTAAATTTAAGTCAAGGAACTTTCCATTCTGTCCCGAATCTCTCTTTATTGAAGATGATGAATTAAGTCCTTACCAGAGAGAGTTACTGGGCGATGATAAAAGATCAAATGTAGAGAAACTAATACTAACACAAAAGGATAAAACTAATTACATAGTGCATTACAGAATGCTACAATTTTACCTAAAGCACGGAATGGTACTTAAGAGGGTTCATTCAGTGATAAGCTTTAAACAATCAAAGTGGTTAGCACCATACATTGATTTTAACACTAAAAGACGTATGGATTCTAAGACTGATTTTGAGAAAGACTATTTTAAACTGATGAACAATGCGTTCTATGGAAAAACTTGTGAGAATGTAAGGAACAGGGTTGAAATTGAATTTGTATCGGACGGGGAGAGAGCCAGGAATGTAATGGCCAATCCCAGGTTTTCATCGATATGCGTATTTGACGAACATAATGCTGCTATTAGCATGAGGAAAACATCAATGAAATTCAACAAACCAATCTACATAGGAGCTTCAGTACTTGAATTGTCTAAATTATTAATGTATGAATTCTATTATGAAGTTCTTCAACCGTACTTTGGTGAGAAAAATATTGAACTGCTGTATCTAGATACAGATTCCTTTGTACTTAACATTAATACTGATGACTTAACTAAAGACTTAAAGGAGTTGAAACACTATTTTGACTTCAGTAATTATCCAAAAGATCATCCACTCTATGATACCAGTAAGAAGAAGGTACCAGGCTACTTTAAGGATGAGCTAGGAGGAGTAGAGATGACTGAATTCATTGCCCTGAGAAGTAAGATGTACGCTTACAGAGCAAAAGATTACGATTCTAAGAAATTGAAGGGTATTGCCAAGAATGTAGTAAGGAGAAATATCTCATTTGATGACTATGTTGATTGTCTTGAAAAGAGTAGGTCATTTTACCACAAGATGAGACACTTAAGATCAGATAAACACCAAATCTATTTGGAAGAAGTTGACAAAAAAAGCCTCAGTCCTTTTGATGACAAGAGGTTCATACTTGAAGATGGAATAAGCACCTTACCATTTGGAATGTATTATGAAGGCTACATAGATTACAGCGATTCAAACTTCGCTTGAGTCGAGCTTTGCTCTCTGGACTTTGTCCTAGTACGACTACGTCCAGAGAACAAAGTTCGATTAGGACTACGTCCAGAGAACAAAGTTTGATTAGGACTTCGTCTTGAGAGCAGAGCTCGATTAAACTAATGAATAGGGTGGTGCTGATGGTAGTGTTACTTGGTGAAATTCATCCCTAACACCGAAGTCATGATAATAGTGATAGTGATACACCACATTAGGATTAGGACGTAGTCCGGGTCCTGTTTGATTTACTGAACTTTTAGTTTTTCTAGCATCTCTGTCTGTGCTAGTTTTTTTCCTTCTTCTAAAAAAGTCTTCTTTAAAGACTCTACATCAACAGCTGAACTTGCCTCCCTTTGTTTTTTCCTAATGGCATTTTTCATCGAAATGTATTTCTCCTTCTCCTTGAGAATCAAAGTAAACTCATCTGTAGATATGTGAGAATCGGTTAAGGCTTTACTAACCAAATCATTGATTGTGTTCAGTTTTGAAATTGCCAACATTCTGATATTCTCATGCTTTTCAATTTTCTTAAGAATATTCTTTTTCTCCCAGCCTAAGGCTGATGAAATAATGGCACTACCTATTGTTACGCCACCCAAAGCTAAGCCTATCGGTGCCGTGATGACACCAGCTAGAGCGGAAACACCAACAGATCCGGCTGCAACGCTGGCAAAATTAAGGAAATGGCTAATGCCAGTAATTACGCTAAATGCTTTTTTGTACTTTGAAAATATCTTTCTTCTAAATTCAATCTCGCTTTCTAAGAAACTCTTAACCTCACATATTTGTTGTAGTCTGAAAGCCTAAGGGTTACTTTCTGTATGCTTTTCAGACCTTTCATAGTTCAAATGACTTTCAGAATTTAAATTACTTAAATCTGGATAAACCTTATTGTCTCCATCCATTTAATTAGTGGGAATAACTAGAATCAGTTGTTCTGTCATTTCTAGTGTTTAGTGTTGATCCTACAGACACTACAGGTTTTTGAAGTACATTAAATTTTAAAGGTTTTTCTGACCCAACAGGTTTTTCTGTCCCAGCAGGCCCAGCAGGTTTTAAAGGTTTTTCGGGACCAGGCTCCAACTTTGACTCTACTTCTGCCTCTAATTCTCTATGAAATCGTTCTAATCTTTCTTTCCAATTACGTGGTCGTTTTGTGTAACCCCAAGTTCTATTCATTTAATTAAGTAAAATAAAATCAATTCACTGCAAAGAGTAAATTTCTTTCAAGTCTATTATTCAACTTAATCATCTCGTTTATGATTTCTGTCTGACTACATATGTTAATGTTCTGGTTCATTCTCATGTTATTATTTAAATTCGATAATCTATCAAGCAGAATCATATTTTCATCACGAAGATAATCCCCGAAATGCTGTGATATCACTATTTTCCAATTTGGTATTACATCCTGGTCTCGAAAGACAAACCAGTTTTCACTTCTCATTTTTACCATGAAATCCATTGACCTATCCAATTGATCCTTAAATAGTGTGTAGTCTACTTTAGCACTCTTCTGTCTGTTTTGTGTTTTAGACATTGGTCTCATGTTAAACCAAGCAAAGCACAGTTCAGGTTTATCTTTGAATTCCTTGATTGGTAAGACATGATCCAACTCTTCTTCTACTATTCGAACTCTGTTCTCGGGACTTTGTCCTATTGGAGATAGACTCCTCTGGTACTTTAACCACTGTGAGAAGAAAATGTCTGTACATCCTAGATTGAATGATGAATTACCGGTAGTACTTCGTCCTGAGAGCAGAGCTCGAGTACACTCTCCCTTAGAAATGCGGTTTAGACCAACTCTAATTTTGTGTCTGTCTCTATTACCATTTTGGTCAAGGTAATCCTTTTTGTAATATGAATTAAAACATGATCTGCAGTTACCTCTATTTCCGTCTTTACCAAATTCACCATCACTTAGTAATTTATTTTCATAACATTTATTACATCCCTTGATTTTACTTGAACCACATTCTTTACAGTAATCAAGTAGTTTATTACGCCTGTTCTTTTCAAAATTAATTTCAGGTTTATTTTCACAGCACTTAACACAATAAATTGTAGGTTGATTTTCCATGTTTTGATTCATCATATTATTCTGATTTTCCATATTTTGATTCATCATATTATTCTGATTTATCATATTTTGATTTTCCATGTTTTGATTTAAGATAAACTGATTTATCATATTTTGATTTAACATAATCTGATTTATCAGATTTTGATTTAACATATTATTTTGATGCAAATAATACAAAAACTTCTGAATATTCTGATTCATCATATTATCATGATTCATCATACCATTTTGATTCATCATACCATTTTGATTATCAAATATTGCTCCATCCATTTCTTTCTTTATTTAGTAGGACATTTTTTTTTTAAATTACGTTTTTCGAACTTGTTCTTGTGACTTAAGTCACTTTAGAGACTTTATTTCATTTCAATGATTTGATATCAGAAACTGGTAACCATTCATTGAACTTATCACTGTAACCCTTCCACTTCACTAATCCGTATTTCTTGCCTTTACTGGTCTTGTACCTTAGGATTTTCTCGATCTTGTACTCTAGCTGGTCAGGATTAGGAACATAGCTCAATTCCTCTTCATAGAAATATCCTTGAATTTCTTCTTTGTGGTAATCCTCAAGCTGGTAGACGATAGGGTGAGTAAAGATGATCTGTTTGATTTGGAACACCTCCTCAGTGTAGTTGGGCATGTAACCTTTACCGAAAATGGACTTGTACTTTGAAATTCTTACACTGTCACCTACTTTGTACTTTGGATCACCAAATGTCTCTTTGAGGTGAAGACCGTAAAGATTGTACCACACTGTTCCTTCGTTTTCCATCTTTCTGGCGTCTACAGGTTTCATACCTATTGATGAGTGAAATGTGTTATTGTAGCCGCTGACCAGGTCATCCAGAACGTCAATCCACTTGTCAGTCTCCTTAGCGGTGAAATAACGCCACATTTTTTCTTTAAGGGTTCTATTGAATCTCTCTACTACTGCTGCCTTCTTATCAGATTTTGTGGAGAACCATTCTATGTCATTTTCTGTTAAGAGTTCCTTGAAGTGTTTGTTGTAAAATTCTTTACCGTCATCAAACTGGATTTTCGTTGGTTTTGCTTCTCTGAAAATCAATTTGAATGCATCTCTGATTTCTTCTCCCCTCTTACTCTTAACTGCTAGAGCCCAAGAAAAACGACTAAATAGATCTATGACTGTTAAAATGAATCTGTTGCCTTTATTCTTACTCTCGAATTTCTGCATGTCAACCAGATCAGCTTGCCATTGTTGATCGATGTACGATACCATTGTCTTCCTGAAGGTGAATTTCTTAATGGCCGGTTTGTGTAGTTGGTGAGTTGGTAGTGTTTCTAGAAATTCTTTCACTTCTTTTTTTTTAATAAGTTTTCCTGAGCGGGACTTTGTCCCTAACAACGAAGTTGTGCTCTGCTCTCGTGAAGAAGTCATATCTTCCTTGACCTGTTTCCAGATTTTACTCAAAGAACTGTAAGCCACGGGACTCTCAGGGTTGTAGTACAAATCCCTTAGATACTGCTGTGTGTCATCCTTTACATTCATTTAAATGAGTGAAGTATTTATTTACGAGCCCCACAATATGTTAATTTCTGGTGTTACCAATTGTGGTAAGACATATTTTGCCCTTGACCTCTTAGAAAAGGAGTATCGGCACAAGTTCCAGAACATAGTAATTTTCTGTCCAACATATTTCAACAATAAGACATATGAAAGGAAATGGATTTACCAAGACAAGAACGTCTACATAGTTAATCCCGAAGCTGTGGCCAGTAATTTGGACCTTGTGCTTCAGTTTGCTACTCTGACCTTTGCTGGTTCTAACACATTATTCCTCATTGATGACTGTGCTAATTTGAGAGACACAAAAAAGAAGGTGTCCGAGTTATGTAATCTTGCCTTTTCCGGCAGGCACTACAATCTCACTGTTTGGTTACTAGTTCAGAAGTACAATTCAGTTGTTAAGGACTACAGAGAGAACATAAGAATTTTAGTATTATTTTTTAATAAGGATGAATCAGCCATGAAAGATGCCTTAGAAGAAAACAGTGTTATTCCTAAGGAGAAAAGACAGTACTACATAGAAGAACTTAAGATGAAAAAAGGATCAAAACTGATCATTAGACAACAACATCCATTTGGATTTACTCTTTCACATCAAAAATCTTAGTCCCGCTTCTCATCGAGCTATGCTCTCAGGACTATGTCCGATCATCAGGACTGTGTCCGATCAGTTGTCTTAGTCTTTCTAACCCTAGTAAAATAATAAATTATTAACCCTAAACCACTAAGTCCTAGGATAATCCATAGGTACTCGTATTTCTTCATTTCATCACTAGGTTGGTAGTAATCACTTAATTGTGGTCGCTGAGGTAGTACAATAGTTCTTTCTGGATGTAAATGATTGTAAACAGTAAGTGCTGAATCAGTATTGTTAAAATCAATAGAAGCGTCTCTTTCTCTCTTTAATTCAAGATTAACGAAGTCAATGGTACTTTTCCTATGCTCCTCCCATTCGGTTGAAGCTTTTTGTAATTGCTCCTGAGCCAAATCATGTCTTTTCACTTCAGTCTCATAGCCATTCTTGTCTAGTTTTTTAAAAAGGTAACCGGATCCAGTGAATGCTAATCCATTGATTATTGCAGATCCAAATAACATGCCAATGCCAGCCATTTAATTCCAATGAATTTTAATTTCAATGATGTGTCCCTGAGAGCATAGCTCGAGTTAATACCAATTGGTAATGTACATTATGACCATTAAGATCGATGATTTCACCTTTTTCATCAGTTAAGCGAATATTCAGCTTATTGAATCTTGGTTTACAGGGAATTGCTATTGGTTTCTCAAATGTGTATGCTATTAAATCCCCAAAATTAGCTTCCTTTATTGGTCTTGTGGTTAGCACATCAGATGCTTCACCATTACTTAATACACTATTAGATTCGATTATGTCACAGTGAAAAACAAAATTGTTAATTGGTCTAAAATTGATGGGTTTCTCGCTTACAACATCATCCTTACCTATATTGTCTAAAGGGTAAGGCCATTCTGATTTCATGCCAAATAATTCATTACTTTTACCAAGAAAATAGATCTGATAATGCGCCTCATTTTTTCTCTTTAGGAAGTGTAAGATGGCCTTACCTGTTGGTTCTTCAAGGTCAAATCTGACAGCACCTCTACTCATACTATTTTCTTTCAACTTATCCGCAAATACTTTTGAAAAGCTCTGTAGGTCATAGAGACCATCTGGTAGCGTAATCTCTGCCACATCAAACCCCTTAACTTTGATTCGGTTATTCTCCCTGGCTGCACTTATGTTGTAGAATGTACAAGGTATTACTGCAAAAGTTAAAGTGATGCTACATGCATCTTGAATTTCAGTCTTGAGATTGACTGTTAAATCACTTGAACTCTGATCTGGATAGTCACTTGAATCTATGTTCATTACAGTAACCATTTACTTAAGCAAATTTTCGTTTTCAAATTTAGCTTTTATCAAATAAGTAAATTATTCTTACTTCATAATATTTCTGGGTAGGATTCCTTGATCGTAAAGGTACTCTAATGTTCCATTACTAATAGCTACAGTTCCTCCCAGTTTAAGAATTTCCTCTAGGTCGGCCTGACTTGGGGGACCAATATTGATTCTCAAGAACCTTTTCAGTAACATAGAGTAACCAATTGTTGTTGATGCCAACAGTAAACTTTGATACAGTGTATTTATGATATCTTTCTTTCCTGGTGTATCCATTTAATTACTTAGAAAATCACTAGTAAAACTCATTTATCTAGTATTCAGTATTTAATTTAGTGTTGTACGAACTTTGTTTCAGTGTTGGAGCGAACTTTGTTCTTGCAGCACCTCAGTGCTGGAGTGAAGCAAGCTGAGAATTCTGGATGTTTACCTGGGCGTCAGAAACCACGAATATGTGCATTTTGTATGGTCCCTTTCCAGATTTCTTTGTAATAGATAATTGAATACCATCTTTTGTGTTCTGGAGCTTCTTTCCTGATCCGTGAAGGCGATTATCCTCAGAAGTTCTCAGGTCCAACCATAAACCATAGTGATTAGAATCACCATAGTATTTCTCCATGGTCATGTTACAGTCATGAGTTTTCTTCAAATCTTCAGACATAAAATGTTTCTTGATCTCCTCCCATTGATCCATCATTCTCATTCCTTCTGGGAACACCTGATTGGCAACACCCTCTATTGTGATCTGCACTTTACTTATGTTAGGGTTTTCAAACTTCTCTGAATCTCTAGCTCCATCTACATAGTCAGACACAAATAGTAATAATAATCCTTTAATAGACATTCTTGGAAAGTTGATGTTCTCATTAATTAGTGTTTCATTAGCAGTAACATTGACTGTCTTAAAATGGTCTACCCAATCATAAAATATTGAGAATCCAGAATTGTACTTGTTACTCAATTGACTAGCAATCATCTTATTAGTAACCGTGTCGTATTCAAAACAAATATTCTCTAGTTTGTAGCCCATGCTAGCTGTGTTTGTGGTGACTATGATTTCCTCCTTTGGTGCTAAAGTTATTTCAATAATCACATCTTCTTGAATTGGAAACTTGTAAAATGGAGCATGATGATGGAATAGTTCAAAATCTAATGGTATTTTGTACTTCTTGTCAAACACTTTCTTTAAAGTCTTTTCATTAGCTGTTTCTCCAGTGACATCAGCTTCAGCGACTCCTGATCTTAATTCTCTAAGATTTTTTGACTGAATACCCTGAAAAACTCTATCATTTCTTTCTTCTTCTGTAAACCACAGATCTTTAAATGTAGAATAATGACTGTATTCGTCAAGGTCAAATATCTGCTCTGTTCCCCACTTAACCACCATCTTTGAAATCAGGTTTCTACCAAGATTATTTACAACACTATTTTTAGAATCACCAGAAATGGTTACATCAGCAGACAGATAAAGAGATTTAGGTACAAAGAATGTATTCTCTCGCAATGCCGGTATTCTAACATACAGTGTTTCTTTGGGGTTAGCAGATGAGGGGTTATGAGTAATGATATGATGCTGCCTCTCAGCTTTTAAACCAAGTGGAATCTTATGTGCCCTTTCGGTATTTAATAAATATCCTGTTGCCATTTCTATTTATTTACTAGTAAAATTATGTACATGCAGTGAACAGTGCCAACATCATATATCAGGTAAAATGCACGGAAACGAATGTACAGTGTACAATACTTACAATACTTACATTTTCCAGGCAAAATTAAGGCCTCTAAAATTCATGGAGCGTGGCTTTATGCCACATATGGTAATTGATAATCTATTCTTTATTGTAATATTGATCCGGCTCTCATTAGCAATTCAGTCATGCGCATTTTGGTCCTTAACAACGATCCCTGAGAGAAGGATGGTTGCTATGTACAAACACAAACTACCATATTTTGATTGCGACATCTTTCATTGTAACATCTAACTAAACAAGCTTGACATAGGCCAGACTCGAACCCGGGTATTCTGCGTGGTAAGCATATGTTATCCCACTAGGCTATTGAACTTTCTATTTAGATCAATAATATTTATGCCTATTTAAAAGTAACATCTGTTTAAGGTAATAAGAGCGCCTATTGATTATGCGCATCACAGCTGATATCTCATTCAGTGTGGCACATGCATGGGAATAGGGTCAATTTCTCTGCTATTTTTTAACGGATATTTCCTTGGAAAGCTATTGACGTGTACTTTCTGTTGGAATACAGTAAGTCATGATTACATTAACCCATTGAACTCTAGTATTCCCTCACCATTTCACTGACCATTTCACTGCAACGCTTCCCTTACCATTTCATGAATGATAGAATATATGTATTGTGGTGTCTGGTTCTTAGGGGTTTCTAAGCTAATTTGAGACAAAAAGGCCTGTAAGGGCTTTTGTTAAAATAGCTTAGAATTACCTAGATTCCTACCACCACAATACATATATTCTGCAGTCAATGAAGTTGTGCTGGTACTCCATTAACGTCATGCTTCAAATTTGAAGAAATTAATAT
Organism: Lineus longissimus; assembly: GCF_910592395.1. Lineage (NCBI taxonomy): Eukaryota > Metazoa > Nemertea > Pilidiophora > Heteronemertea > Lineidae > Lineus > Lineus longissimus. The sequence goes on along the minus strand of NC_088317.1, from coordinate 12,031,626 downwards.
TACCTTCATCAAGTACGTAATAATGTTACACCAGGCCTTTGTCGAAAATGTAGATCTCGAAGTCTAACTGTAGTGTAAATGAAAGAAAACATCAATGTGACAATATGGTCTACTATGTATATGAGGGGGAGAACGGGTATTTTCGGGACACTGGGATGGGCCGAAAATAACTGTCGGGATTCGGGATAGACACCCTTATTTTAGCGGGATTCGAGACAAGCCGTGTTTTGCGTCACGATTCGGCTAAAATTGCGTATTGGGAAACGGGATAAGCCTTTTTTCCTAACGGGACGTCGAGACAGTTACCCCCCCCCCTTCCCCGTTCCCACCCTCATGACATGTAGCATTGATTGTAGGCCTATTGTTACTCACAATCTATTTTTTTGTAATTGATACTGGTAGTATCAATGTGAAATATGCCACACGTTGGGAGCATGCAAGGCCTAGTACAATACACCATCATCACAATCAAATATTTCAATAATACACTGTCAACGAGAGGAGAGTGAATGTTCAACCATCAATCACGTGCATTGTAGTGTACATCCCCCATGACGGCTTGCGCCCCGCTGACACGACGAGCACATGGCTGAGCCAATCCATCGCCTATACACTACTTTACAAAAATCGACACCTACTGAAACTTTCACTAATTATTCTCCGAAATGTACTTTATCGTTACATCAATAAATGCACATTCGAAATTCAAAACTACCACTTATTTTTGCCGTGAAACTGACCTGAGTTATCGAAACACTACGAAAAGAGGAAGAAGCAGGTCCGCATTTATCGAAATATTGCTAAATATAATTGTCAAAATGTCGACCAAATTACCAATTAAATCACAATAAACTTATCAAATGTTCCCTCATGCCTTTGGGTGAAAAAATACTGATTTTTCAATCATTCTCAATTTTACAAATCACCAATCACAAAAAGAAATAATGATGCAATTACCCAAAATAGATGAGATTTGACCACTGGTATAATTCCGCCATCTTGGATATCGGCATCGTCACCACCACTTCAAATTCTAAAGTCTTATTCAGGCCTAATATGTGTAACCTGCTGTGGTGAAATGGCTAGTTTTATCAATAAATAACAAAATATGATCTTTGTAAATAAAATCGGAGATCTTCTGGTGTGTTTTTATGTGAATTTATTACGAACTATCAATGCAGCGCAGGGCAGCCATCGTGTTCTCATGCGTAGTGGCGATGCGATAGCCATCCGCGGCACTGCTTTTCAAGATGGTGGCAATTGCCCAGTGCTAGAGGCGTTGTAAGGAAAATTGAGAGCAGGCCCCTAATGAATGAACTCTCAACGATATCGATATATTTTCGTAATTCCAGCACAACTGTTCAACAATGAACGTCCACCGACAATCCCACTTAACGAATATTAATATCAATTCATATCATGTATCTTAAAACGCTTTTATTTCATTTTAAAAAGAGTTATCGAGTGAACGATGACCTCCTACCGCACCCTCGAAATAAACAGCCAAAATGACCACAAAAACACCTTTTTAGAAAAAAACAGCGATTTTTACGAAATAAATGTCATCAGAGACGAAACTAGACACTAATTTAGCTAGGTATGCACAGTAATAGTACCTGAAGTGATCGATTTCAAGGAGAAAATACACTGAAAACAACTTTTCAGGAACAGAAATAAGATCACATTGTGAATAATAAAAGATTGAGGTGTGTCGTGTAATCAAGCAATGTGCGTATTCATTTACGCGACACTCGTTAATCATCTTCTGTAATAATTTGTTTGAGTAATCTTGGAAAGTTTTGAAAAATGGCGTCCATAAGTACATTTACATTCTTCGCTCGTGCCTCATCTCAACTAGAGCCCTTTGACGAGAGATAATGGCTTTTTCTGGCATTTATCTGAAAAACTTGACTTTCCTGAGAAACGTGACAGTGCCCAAGTTGTAGGGTAATTACACATTTCTTCAAGTCCCAAGATAACATTCATTGAGTTAAGTTGAAATCAGCATGACAATGAACTGAATGGCTGCAAAAATTTCCAGCAAGTACTTGTACCGGTAATATTTTTGTCTGACAACAACCGTTTTTGGGCCTTTTGAGCTTATTTGACCTTATTATATATGAGAGTAGTAGACAGATCAAGTTGTTTGAAATGACTGACATAATTTTAAAAGCCCTTGTCCTGCAATTGCCACCGTGATAATGTACCTAAAGTGCCCCAGCCACATATGTACAAATGATAATCATGTTTGGCAAAATTAAATGTGTGGTGAATATTGAAAGTTCAAGTGTGAACACATTATGTAAAAGTGTGAAATTACACATCGAGAACTGTATAATCCCAGTAAATGATTTTTATACATATTGTATTATTGAAGTCATGAAGACTGTGAGTGTGAATTTTATCCTGATACTTAAAGGCAGAAAGGGAATTGAAGATAGTGACAAAAATGGTATTTTTTCCTAACGTTAAGTCGGGATCGTGGGATTATTGATTTCTGCCCGTTTCTAGTATTGTGAGAATGTATTTGGTCATTTGTTTTGATGCATGAATGAAGTAACCCGGATCGCAATTATTGAAAAATTTGTGTAGAAACTTCATTTGCAGTAGAGTGTGTATATCTGTTACTTCTAATGCTTTTAAAGACTTGAATAAGGGTTTGGTGTGGGCAATGAGCAGAGCAGATATTAATAATGAAATGACCTGAAATCTATCGCCTTGTCTTTTATCTTTTTCACTAGGCTAAAGGTCATTTCTGCGACTCTTCTTTGTATCACAGTGACATCTCTGTGAGACCACCTTGTTGTCTGTTCGGTGCAGCACGCACACTGAAGATATGCGTCCATAAAGGACATCTCTATGAGACCATCTTGTTGTCTGTTCGGTGCGGCACGCACACTGAAGATATGCGTCCATAAAGGACATCTCTATGAGACCATCTTGTTGTCTGATTGGACAAGGCATGTCTCCATAAGTGACATCTGTATGAGGACACCTTGTTGGCTGATTGTGACAGCACATTGAAGACTTGTCTCCATAAAAGACATCCATTCGAGAGCACACTGAAGACTTGCATCATAAAGGGACACGTCTTTGAGACCATCTAGATGTCTGATTGAGACAAGACATGTCTTCATAAGTGACGTATGTATGAGGACACCTTGTTGGCTGATTGTGACAGCAGATTGAAGACCTGTCTCTATAAGTGACATCCCTTCGACAGCTCACTAAAGACTTGCCTCAATGAAACGGCCAGGGGCCATTGTGCTCACCGTATATATCTTTTAGTAGGCAGGATCATGCTTAGTTTAGAGGTGAATATGGTGAACACAATCAGGCATGAAGCCTTTTTTTAGATGTGTATTGATGTCAAGTAATAAGACAGGGCAGTATATATAAGTTTATGATCCAACCAATAATTGTCTATGACATCAACAAGATCAATATCGTGTGATTGCTAAGAGTCCCTGCAATAAAAAATTCATCGAAAAAAAGTCATTAATAAGCGAGATATTGCACGTCCTACTTTTTCAGTTTTGACCCCCTGGTGGCCAAATCAAGAATCAGATCAGGCCAAAATTCGGTGTCAGAGATTATCTGATGTAGGGGTTACATGTACCAACTTTCAAGTTCATAGCTTCAGCAGTTAAGAAACGTGCCATAGTTACACTCTAATGGCCAATTTACGCCATTTGACTCTGTGACCTAGAAAAGGAGGTCAAATCCAAAAATCGTAGGACATGTGGTGTATCCTTGCTAGAAGTCCCTGCCATAAAAATTTTATCGAAAACAATTCACTCAAATAAGCAAGATATTGCACTTCTTCCTTTTTCCATTATGGCCCCCTGGTGGCCGAATAAAGAATCAGATCAGGCCAAAACTCGGCATCAAAGGTTATCTGATGTAGGGGGTTATATGCACCAAGTTTCAAGTTCATAGCTTTACTGGTTAAGAAACGTGCCATAGTTTACACTCTAACGGCCAATTTACGCCATATGACCTCTGTGACCTTGAAAAGTAGGTCAAATTGAAAACCCGTAAGACATGTGATGTTTTCTTCCTAAGAGTACCTACCATAAAAATTTTATCGAAAACAAGTCACTTTTAAGCGAGATATCACACTTTTTAGATATCCACTTTTGGCCCCCTGGTGGCAAAGTTGAGGATCATATCAAACTGAAATTCAGCACCAGAGGCTATGTGATATAGGGGGTTATATGTACCAAGTTTCTAGTTCATAGCTTTAGTGGTTTAGAAACGTGCCATAGTTTACACTCTAACGGCCAATTTACGCCATATGACCTCTGTGAACTTGAAAAGTAGGTCAAATTAAAAACCCGTATGATATAAGATGTATATTTGCTATGAGTACCTACAACACAAGTTTCATCGAAAACCAGTCACTAATAAGCGAGATATCACACTTTTTAGATATCGACATTTGGCCCCCTGGTGGCCAAGTTGAGAATCAGATCGGACCGAAATTCAGTCTCAGAGGTCACCTGACCTAGGGGGTGCTGTGTACAAAGTTTCAAGTCCATAGCTCTAGCGGTTAAGAAACGTGCCACTGTTTTTGAAATAGGATACGACGACGGACGACGGACGACAGACGACGGACGACGACGACGGACGACGGACACTGCGGTATTATATAGACTCCCCTACGGTGAGCCAAAAAGGGACATGTCTTTGAGACCATCTAGTTGTCTGATTGAGACAAGACATGTCTTCATAAGTGACGTATGTATGAGGACACCTTGTGGGCTGATTGTGACAGCACATTGAAGACCTGTCTCTATAAGTGGCATCCCTTCGAGAGCACACTGAAGACTTGCCTCAAAAAGGGACATGTCTTTGAGACCATCTAGTTGTCTGGTTGAGACAAGACATGTCTTCATAAGTGACGTATGTATGAGGACACCTTGTTGGCTGATTGTGACAGCAGATTGAAGACCTGTCTCTATAAGTGACATCCCTTCGAGAGCACACTGAAGACTTGCCTCAAAAAGGGACATTGTCTTTGAGACCATCTAGTTGTCTGGTTGAGACAAGACATGTCTCCATAAGTGACATATGTATGAGGACACCTTGTTGGCTGATTGTGACAGCACATTGAAGACTTGTCTCCATAAAAGACATCCATTTGAGAGCACACTGAAAACTTGCCTCCAAAAGGGACATCTTGTACACGTATGTACCATCTTGTATTCTGATTGAGACAAGACTATGTTTCCATAAGTGACATCTATATGAGGACACCTTGCTGATTGGGACAGCACATCGAAGACTTGCCTCCAAAAGGGAATCTCTTTATGACAATCTTGTTGTCTGATTGAGACAAGACAGTCATGTGTTCATAAGTGACACCTTCATGCAACATTTTGTTGACTTATTGGGAGGGCACACTGAATACTTGTCTCTATAAATATCATCTCTATGAGACTATTTTGTTGATTGATTGGGACAGCACACTGAAGACTTGTCTCCATCAGGAATATAACAGAAAAGAGGCGGCAGAAAGGGCTCTTTAGATAATGGCTGAAATTACAGCTAAAATCATCACGAATGTTTCCATTTCATCATATTTTGTTGGTAGGGCATAGATCTCAACATTATATAGCATTCGGTGCAAATCGACTACGTTTGGAGGGTTCAAATGGACCCTTTCAATATTGGGCGGGGTACTTTTTGGGGCTATTTTCAAAAAATTTCAATTAAAAAACAAATTTACCGTGCGATGGACATTTATACCAGTTTTATATGAATAAATGATTGTTCCAGATTATTTCCACCAAAAAAAGTATATTTGCCATATTCGACTGATATATCAGGTAATAAGGGTTGGGGTCTATAACAGTTAAAGTTAACCGAAAAACCTAAAATTATGAATTAAAGGTTTTTTTATCTGTTTTTGGTATGAGGGGATTACAAATGATGAAACGCACTAAAACTAAGATGTTCAGTATGAATTACAGAAAATATAAGGGTTAGATCGGTCAAAAAGGGCCAAAATAAGACCTAATGCAATACGCCTAAGAATTGCCTAAAATCACCTCATCCACTGGGACAATTTCCTGATATATTCCGAATTCTGCACTGATCTAATTCAAAACCAACGGTCTTTTACATTTTTCTCAGTTGTTGGTGGTGCCGAACGAGTTGAAAATGCCATTTTCTGAAGGACAGTCACAATTTTGTCTTCCACATCATTTGTTTTTGTTACAAAATAACAAGTGTGGTTTTTGCATTCAAACCAGTTTTCCATGCATAAAGGAACACTACATATCTCCATTGTAACAGAAAAACAATAGACCTTGGGATAAATCACAAATGAAATTGAAATCAGAGAAAGTGTAAAAACAGACAAGGAGGAAGGATGTGACAAAGTTAAAGTGTCCTTAGCTTAAGTGACTTTATAATATCATATGAACAAACTTTTATTTCAATATAAAGCCATGCTTCATGTAATATTATTATATTTCTTACCTTTACCGAACCATCAATGCAGTTTTTGAGCAACTGTTGAGGTTATCAGGGTTAGGGTTAGTGTTGGAACACACAAAGTTCACAATACACAGAAAAGTCAGAAGTGGGCGTGATCAGGGCAGCACCGTGATTCTAACATTTTCTGCTCATTAATCAGACATTCTCGGATTTCTACTAGCTAGCCCAAGATATTGCGATGATGTAGGCTCTGGTCAAGGTTTAATATCGATTGATGCAAATTTTATGTTATGTTTTGTCTTGTTTTCATGTTCAAACTCCCTCGTTTGAAAAAGCCGGCTGACATGTCATGTCTGTGTTTATACACGTGCATTTATTTACACCTTAAATACACAGTCTCAGGGCAGCTAGTGCGCGCGCAGCTAACACGCGCACATGAGCCTGCGGCGCCTAGCGGCCAACTCAAAAACCAACTACTACTTTTAGCGTTATTCCAATGTTAGTGCCCTCACAAACGTCGGCGGAGACAGTTGTGACATTTCATTGCAGACAAAGCAAACGTCCTCTTCTTCTCGATTTACGTACTTTACTTCAAAAAAGTCAGTTTTAACACTACTAAATCCAGATCCAGTCACGTGATTTCTAGTAACTGCCAAACTCGACCCAGTGCCGGTGTAACATCTGTGGTTGTTTCCCATGTGTCAGTGTTTCCAAACAATAGGCAGCTAGAGAGACCATGACTTTTCAATACACAGAAAAACTCGTCAATCTATTTTTGAGCGTTCCCAAACAATGAGGGGAAACACTCAAAAACAGAAACACTCAAAAACATTACACCGGAACTGTGAAGTAATGATGTAGGTCACGTGGTCAGAGTGCAGGAGTTCCCCAAACTCGCACAGTGCCGAAATTAAAATTCAATTTCAGACACTGGAATTGGTAAAATTCCGCCATCTTGGATATCGGCATCCTGAGATTCAGGTGTTTTCAACACTGCGTCACCACCACTTCAAACTCCAAAGTCTTATCCAGGCCTAGTAAGTGCCACCTTCTTTCATAAAATGGCTTGTTTTATAAATAAATAACAAAATATGATCTTTGTAAATAAAACCCGAGATGCTCTGGTGTGTTTTTACGTGAATTTATTGCAAACTATCAATGCAGCGTAGTGCAGTCATCGTGTTCTCGGGCGTAGTGGTGATGCGATAGCCTTTTTGCAATTGTAAAGATTCTTTACATTTCCACATGCGCGGTACTGCTTTTCAAGATGGTGGCAATTTAGCAGTGCAAGAGCCGTTGTTTAGGAACGACATCAGCGCCTCTATTGTCAAGATGGGGAGTTCCCGTACTGCCTGACTATCCGATTTAGCATCTACCGTTCCGGAACGACATCAGCGCCTCTAGTGTCAAGATCGTAAATTTGCCATTCTTGATTTTGGCGCCAAACGAATCCACCTACAAAAATTCGTTATTAACTAACTGGTGAAGAAACATACACAAATATCTAGGCTAGCAGGTTGAAAATTCAATTATTATTTCACCACAAAGAGCTGCTTCTGTCCACAGATATGAGACAGCTACCGGGGCGGGGACTATTTCTTTATGGGGCCTTATTGTTCAGCGTCTCCAAGGAATTCTATTTTTAGAGTCCAATGGGGGGGGGGGGCCTTCCCCCAATGTACTGACTAAAACCTGTCACTTTCAGAGAACGGGGGAGGGGGTTTGGGGGACTCATCCCCCAATGTACTGGCTTATAAATATGTCAGAAGGACGGGGGGAGGGGGTTGGGGGGCTCTCAACAGTTGTGTGAGTTCACTAGAGCTTGCTCTTTACATATTAGCGTGAAAGAGGGAGAGAGATCCTTGCCCATAGTCACTGTTGATGGTGTCAACTGGAAAGAAAAGTTTACATAAAATAGTCATGATGATGGCAGCTAGATGGTAGAAGGTAGGCCTACTGACTTATAAACATACACATGTATTTTGAAAGCAAATAACTGTGATAGATCTGTGATGGATTACATTAAAGTATTTATGTTTTAACTCGAAATACATGTAGTTATTATTATTAATTATCCCCTTCGCTAAAAGTCATTAGTTTTTCACAGGCACAGCATACTTTTGGCTTTGCCACATGAACTTGGAAACAGTTCAAGGTTGTATTCTGGTTTCTCAAGGGCCAATTCAGATGTTATAAGCCCCCCTCTTAGGAGGGGCTCTTAAGATACACGTGTGTGCGGGAGTACATAATGTAAATGAATGATGAGAAATAAAGAGAGTAACTATTGTATATCCTACAAACAATTTTTTTTGGTTTTTTTCTGAATTAACTCCGTTGAGTTTCAGTTACCGATTTCTCCGCGATCTTCCGGTGGTGGTTGTTATCCCATTGGTTGAAATTAATTTAAAAGTGAATGCATGAGGACAACCCATTTACCGTGAATAAGGACAATCACAATGTATTACATTACCAAAACAAAAATGTGTCGGAAGGAACTATGGATGGTCCCAACATGGGGGGTTGAGGGGGGGTTTCCCCTCCATTGTACTGGGTAAAAACGTTACGCTATCGTAGGGGGGTTCGGGGGTGCTCCCCCGACTTAAAGGGGGGCTCACCAAGTCCTTGACTTTACATATTACCAGTACTTGAACTTGGTTTTATAGGGGAATGGGCCACCTCTCTTCTGTCTGGAAAAATAATAATAAGCCCACCTCTTAGGAGGGGCTCTTAAGATACACGTCTGTGCGGGAGTATATAATGAATGATTAGAAATAAAGAGAGTAACTATTGTATATCCTACAAACAATTTTTTTGGGTATTTTTCTGAATTAACTCCGTTGAGTTTACCGATTTCTCCGCGATCTTCCAGTGGTGGTTGCTATCCCATTGGTTGAAATTAAGTTAAATTAAATTTGAATCTTCATGGGAATTCGCTACATCATATGCCTAAGAAATTGGCCAATTATGTTAATATTTTTAGAGAAATATCCATCCTAAATAATGACAGAAAAGGGTGGTTTATTTCAATTTTGTGTCGACATGGTCGAGGTCACGTGACATAAAAACAAAACAATCGCACACACCCGTCCAAAAAAGGCACTTTAAGAAAAACAAATACGTTTTTCCTGCTTAAAACCACACTGACGACTAAGTTATTTTAGTCTACTACCCAAATCTGAAGTATCAAAATGAATTACAAACTAGAACTAGCTCTATTTAGCAAAAGTTGCGTGAAAAATTCGGGTGAGCGACATTCTGAACCCTAGCGGCCAATAATTAAACTACTTTCAGCCGTCTGCTCCGGTCTCGTTAGGGAGTTTTTCCCAAATGTACGCGATGATGACGTGCCCCATTAACTGGACGTAACATCTATTTTAAAATGCGTTTCGAAAGTGAATGCATGAGGACAACCCATTTGTGTCGTATATCACTGGAAACGCCTGATTCCCGTGAATAAGGTCAATCACAATGTATTACATTACCAAAACAAAAATGTGTCGGAAGGAACTATATGGATGGTCCCATCGCACCCCCCCTCCAGCAGTATGACACAGAAGGGCTAGTTGACTGTCCACCGGGGGGGTTTGGGGGGAGCTTCCCCCCAACGCACTGGTAAAAACCTATGTCGACGGAGGGGGGTTTGGGGGGTGTCCCCCCATTGTAACAGCTGTAGTTGTTAGAGCTTGCACTTAACATATGCTCGTAGGGGGGTTCGGGGGAGCTCCCCCGACCTAAAGGGGGGCTCACTAAGTCCTTGACTTTACATATTAATGTAATTAGCATTGGGAGATTAACATTGAGATGGCCCCTCGCAATGTATCGGTTACTTGAGTCTGTTCAAGTAAAGTTTATTCTTCAACGACAGTAACAACGCAAAAACGCAAAAGATACTTTCTCTGTGATATTGCTGTGATTAAAGTGCTCATTTCAGAATAATCTGAAGAAGACACCCATAATCAAGGATACATTCAGGTTTTTGAAATAACCAAGATTCGAATAAGGTAGCACGCTTGGGGTTTCTTTGATGTTGTTGAGCATGCAGCACTATTTTAAAACTAGTTGCTTCTATGATTATTTGCAAAATCAATGTGTGCGAGCAAGGCGCACATATAAAACATGGAATCTGGCTCGCTGTGCCAGTTCTGAATATAATGCAGACGATCATTTGACATGATATTTCCCTAGGCCTAGGCCTAATATGTAAAGTCAAGGACTTAGTGAGCCCCCCTTTAGGTCGGGGGAGCTCCCCCGAACCCCCCTGCGAGCATATGTTAAGTGCAAGCTCTAACAACTACAGCTGTTACAATGGGGGGACACCCCCCAAACCCCCCTCCGTCGACATAGGTTTTTACCAGTGCGTTGGGGGGAAGCCCCCCCCAAACCCCCCCCCCCCCCCCGGTGGACAGTCAACTAGCCCTTCTGTGTCATACTGCTGGAGGGGGGGTGCGATGGGACCATCCATATAGTTCCTTCCGACACATTTTTGTTTTGGTAATTAATGTAATACATTGTGATTGTCCTTATTCACGGGAATCGGGCGTTTCCAGTGATATACGACACTTAAATGGATTGTCCTCATGTATTCACTTTGGAAACGCATTTTAAAATAGATGTCACGTCCTGTTAATGGGGCACGTCATCATCGCGTACATTTGGGAAAAACTCCCTAACGAGACCGGAGCAGACGGCTGAAAGTAGTTTATTTATTGGCCGCTAGGGTACAGAATGTACGTCGCTCACCCGAATTTTTCACGCAACTATAGCTAAATAGAGCTAGTTCTAGTTTGTGATTCATTTTGATACTTCAGATTTGGGCAGTAGACCAATATAACTTAGTCGTCAGTGTGGTTTTAAGCTGGAAAAACGTATTTATTTTTCTTAAAGTGCCTTTTTTGGACGGGTGTGTGCGATTGTTTTGTTTTTATGTCACGTGACCTCGACCATGTCGACACAAAATTGAAATAAACCACCCTTTTCTGTCATTATTTAGGACGGATATTTCTCTAATAAAAATATTAATATAATTGGCCAATTTCTTAGGCATATGATGTAGCGAATTCCCATGAAGATTTTAATTTAATTTAACTTAATTTCAACCAATGGGATAGCAACCACCACCGGAAGATCGCGGAGAAATCGGTAAACTCAACGGAGTTAATTCAGAAATTTACCAAAAAAAATTGTTTGAAGGATATACAATAGTTACTCTCTTTATTTCTAATCATTCACTATATACTCCCGCACACACGTGTATCTTAAGAGCCCCTCCTAAGAGGGGGGCTTAATATGTAAAGTCAAGGACTTAGTGAGCCCCCTTTAGGTCGGGGGAGCTCCCCCGAACCCCCCTACGAGCATATGTTAAGTGCAAGCTCTAACAACTACAGCTGTTACAATGGGGGGACACCCCCCAAACCCCCCTCCGTCGACATAGGTTTTTACCAGTGCGTTGGGGGGAAGCTCCCCCCAACCCCCCGGTGGACAGTCAACTAGCCCTTCTGTGTCATACTGCTGGAGGGGGGGGGGTGCGATGGGACCATCCATATAGTTCCTTCCGACACATTTTTGTTTTGGTAATGTAATACATTGTGATTGTCCTTATTCACGGGAATCGGGCGTTTCCAGTGATATACGACACAAATAGGTTGTCCTCATGCATTCACTTTGGAAACGCATTTTAAAATAGATGTTACGTCCTGTTAATGGGGCACGTCATCATCGCGTACATTTGGGAAAAACTCCCTAACGAGACCGGAGCAGACGGCTGAAAGTAGTTTAATTATTGGCCGCTAGGGTGCAGAATGTCGCTCACCCGAATTTTTCACGCAACTTTTGCTAAATAGAGCTAGTTCTAGTTTGCGATTCATTTTGATACTTCAGATTTGGGCAGAAGACCAATATAACTTAGTCGTCAGTGTGGTTTTAAGCTGGAAAAACGTATTTGTTTTTCTTAAAGTGCCTTTTTTGGACGGGTGTGTGCGATTGTTTTGTTTTTATGTCACGTGACCTCGACCATGTCGACAGAAAAGGAAATAAACCACCCTTTTCTGTCATTATTTAGGACGGATATTTCTCTGATAAAAATATTAATATAATTGGCCAATTTCTTAGGCATATGATGTAGCGAATTCCCATGAAGATTTCAATTAATTTCAACCAATTGGATAGCAACCACCACCGGAAGATCGCGGAGAAATCGGTAAACTCAACGGAGTTAATTCAGAAAAATACCAAAAAAAATTGTTTGTAGGATATACAATATTTACTCTCTTTATTTCTCATCAAATCAGTATATACTCCCACACACACGTGTATCTTAAGAGCCCCTCCTAAAGGGAGGCTTACTAATATGTAAAGTCAAGAACTTAGTGAGCCCCCCTTTAGGTCGGGGGAGTAGTTTATTTATTGGCCGCTAGGGTACAGAATGTACGTCGCTCACCCGAATTTTTCACGCAACTATAGCTAAATAGAGCTAGTTCTAGTTTGTGATTCAATTTGATACTTCAGATTTGGGCAGTAGACCAATATAACTTAGTCGTCAGTGTGGTTTTAAGCTGGAAAAACGTATTTGTTTTTCTTAAAGTGCCTTTTTTGGACGGGTGTGTGCGATTGTTTTGTTTTTTATGTCATGTGACCTCGATCATGTCGACACAAAATTGAAATAAACCACCCTTTTCTGTCATTATTTAGGACGGATATTTCTCTGATAAAAATATTAATATAATTGGCCAATTTCTTAGGCATATGATGTAGCGAATTCCCATGAAGATTTAAATTAATTTCAAGCAATGGGATAGCAACCACCACCGGAAGATCGCGGAGAAATCGGTAAACTCAACGGAGTTAATTCAGAAAAATACCAAAAAAAATTGTTTGTAGGATATACAATCAATAGTTACTCTCTTTATTTCTCATCATTCATTTACATTATCTACTCCCGCACACACGTGTATCTTAAGAGCCCCTCCTAAAGGGGGGCTTATAACTATGATATGCTAGCCTTAATTCAACATACAAACAAAATTAAAAGTAGAAATTGTCTGTAGGCCTAGCCAATACTAATATGTAAAGTCAAGGACTTAGTGAGCCCCCCTTTAGGTCGGGGGAGCTCCCCCGAACCCCCCTACGAGCATATGTTAAGTGCAAGCTCTAACAACTACAGCTATTACAATGGGGGGACACCCCCCCAAACCCCCCTCCGTCGACATAGGTTTTTACCAGTGCGTTGGGGGGAAGCTCCCCCAAACCCCCCGGGTGGACAGTCAACTAGCCCTTCTGTGTCATACTGCTGGAGGGGGGGGGGGGGTGCGATGGGACCATCCATATAGTTCCTTCCGACACATTTTTGTTTTGGTAATGTAATGCATTGTGATTGTCCTTATTCACGGGAATCGGGCGTTTCCAGTGATATACGACACTTAAATGGATTGTCCTCTTGCATTCACTTTGGAAACGCATTTTAAAATAGATGTTACGTCCTGTTAATGGGGCACGTCATCATCGCGTACATTTGGGAAAAACTCCCTAACGAGACCGGAGCAGACGGCTGAAAGTAGTTTAATTATTGGCCGCTAGGGCTCAGAATGTCGCTCACCCGAATTTTTCACGCAACTTTTGCTAAATAGAGCTAGTTCTAATTTGTAATTCATTTTGATACTTCAGATTAGGGTAGTAGACTAAAATAACTTAGTCGTCAGTGTGGTTTTAAGCAGGAAAAACGTATTTGTTTTTCTTAAAGTGCCTTTTTTGGACGGGTGTGTGCGATTGTTTTGTTTTTATGTCACGTGACCTCGACCATGTCGACACAGAATTGAAATAAACCACCCTTTTCTGTCATTATTTAGGACGGATATTTCTCTAATAAAAATATTAACATAATTGGCCAATTTCTTAGGCATATGATGTAGCGAATTCACATGAAGATTTAAATTTAATTTAACTTAATTTCAACCAATGGGATAGCAACCACCACCGGAAGATCGCGGAGAAATCGGTAAACTCAACGGAGTTAATTCAGAAAAATACCAAAAAAAATTGTTTGTAGGATATACAATAGTTACTCTCTTTATTTCTAATCATTCATTATATACTCCCGCACACACGTGTATCTTAAGAGCCCCTCCTAAGAGGTGGGCTTAGTTGAGCGCAACGCAGTATTTCTCTGAAGGAGAAAAGCTTGATAGGTTATATCCGGTACGCGCGAGACTACCGCAAAGACTTATGGGTACGTACAGCCAGCTCCCCCGGTCTGTACATCTTGATTGTCGTATACTTGACTTGCCAAACTTAGAAATGCAGCGCCACTTGCGGACAAAGATAGAACAACTCGACATTTTTTTCACCGGTTTTCGCTGCGCATGCGTACCAGCCGTCATCTTTCGCGGCGACGGACGAGAAAAACAACTGTTCTACACGCAGTGAAAGCAAATTCACACAGGTAAACTGGTTATAACTGTGGTACGTCTGTTTCTTGACACGTAATAGTTATCAGATTGCTTAATTATCTTAAATCATGAGCCTTAAAGAACTTTTTGAACTCTCAAAAACTTACACTAAACAAGTTCAGATTGCCGCCATTATTAGTTTCCGGATGGCTGGTACGCATGCGCAGCGAAAACCAGTGAAAAAAATGTCGAGTTGTTCTATCTTTGTCCGCGAGTGGCGCTGCATTTCTGAGTTTGGCAAGTCAAGTATTGATTGTTATGGCTGCTTAGAAATGGAATCTGAGAAGATATGACAAACCATGGAGGTAATATGTAAAGTCAAGGACTTGGTGAGCCCCCCTTTAGGTCGGGGGAGCACCCCCGAACCCCCCTACAATAGCGTAACGTTTTTACCCAGTACAATGGAGGGGAAACCACCCCCCCCCAACCCCCCATGTTGGGACCATCCATAGTTCCTTCCGACACATTTTTGTTTTGGTAATGTAATACATTGTGATTGTCCTTATTCACGGGAATCGGGTTGTCCTCATGCATTCACTTTGGAAACGCATTTTAAAATAGATGTTACGTCCTGTTAGTGTTATTGGGGCACGTCATCATCGCGTACATTTGGGAAAAACTCCCTAACGAGACCTGAGCAGACGGCTGAATGTAGTTTAATTATTGGCCGCTAGGGAGCAGAATGTACGTCACTCACCCGTATGCGAATTTTTCACGCAACTATAGCTAAATAGAGCTAGTTCTAGTTTGTGATTCAATTTGATACTTCAGATTTGGGCAGTAGACCAATATAACTTAGTCGTCAGTGTGGTTTTAAGCTGGAAAAACGTATTTGTTTTTCTTAAAGTGCCTTTTTTGGACGGGTGTGTGCGATTGTTTTGTTTTTATGTCACGTGACATCGACCATGTCGACACAAAATTGAAATAAACCACCCTTTTCTGTCATTATTTAGGACGTACGGAAGCGTATTAGTGCCAACAAAAAAAATAAAAAACTAACTCATACGTACGACTTATTATCGCATTCGTTTGACTTATTGACTCATACGTACGACTTGTTATCACATACGTACGACTTATTATCTTATACGTACGACTTATCATCTCATACGTACGACTTATTATCTCATACGTACGACTTATTATCTCATACGTATGAGATATTATCTCATAAGTATGAGTTATTATCTCATACGTACGACTTGTAATCTCATACGTACGAATTGTTATATCATACGTACGACTTGTTATCTCATACGTACGACTTGTTATCTCATACGTACGACTTGTTATCTCATACGTACGACTTGTTATCTCATACGTACGACTTGTTATCTCATACGTACCAGTTACTATACGCCATACGGATCTGGTTCTGTCGAATTCTAAAATGGCGGATGCCATTGGTGACAAGGTGCGCGTCTATTTCTATCTGGGGCTCAATTACAAAGAGATTATAAAAACACTAGCTCATGTCGACGGCATCATACTCAGTCTCCGGACCTTGAACCGGATCCTCTCCAAGTCTGGCTTATGCAGACGCAAGAATAAGGCTGACATACTTGACGTTGCTTTGTTTATAATGAAAGAGGTGGAGGAGGCAGGGAAACTTCATGGTTACAAGTTCATGCACTTGAAGTGCATACAAAACGGACTTGTCGTCACTCAGAATGAAGTTTGTTATCTACAACATATCATCGATCCTGAGGGAGTTGCATACAGGCGACGGAAGAGGCTGAGAAGGCGCCTTTGGTCTCGTTAGGGAGTTTTTCCCAAATGTACGCGATGATGACGTGCCCCATTAACAGGGCGTAACATCTATTTTAAGATGCGTTTCCAAAGTGAATGCATGAGAACAACCCATTTGTGTCGTATATCACTGGAAACGCCCGATTCCCCTGATTCTGCAGGATGTTAAATCGGGCATTTTATTTCTTTAAATAAATCATAAGCGTCGCATTTGCTCCTAGCTATGTTCACCATCCCAAATGGCAATATTGCCAATTGGGCCGGACAATCACGAAAAACCCCAAATATTATACATTTTTTCCTGAATAATTCTTACCGAGACCATTCTCCCATGAAAGACAGTTGCTTACGCTACACAAAAATCAAAAAAAAATCGAGGGTCAACCATTGAACTTTTGAGATATGTTGAATTTTGCACAAATCAGCGAAAAACGCACCAACTGGCACTGGACGGCATTTCAACACGGGGCCGACGCACATCCCAAGTTCAGTGTACACATACGTCGGCAACAACAGTATAAATGCGTAGTTTCTTGTTAGTCGCCTATTGAGTAGCGCTATAGGTTTCAGAAACTCCAAAAAAACATGTCTTTGCCAAAACAACTGCTGAATCAACGCTGACATACTGTAAGGACCGAGAAATCAATGATTTTAGGAACTACGGTTAGGGGTTGGCCGCGCATGAATAACAAAAAAAACTCCCTAATGAGACCTTTATCAAAACCCGGGACCCGACTTCGCTTGGCACATTGATGGGTATGACAAGTTAAAACCGTTCGGCATATGCATCAATGGGTGCATTGAAGGTTTTTCCAGATTCCTCGTGTGGCTTGAAGCCTATCGTACAAACAGTGATCCGGCCGTTATCGCGAGTTACTTCATGCAAGCAATTCGAAGTCGAAGGGGTTGCCCGAAAAGGCTATGGATCCGGGTACTGAGAATGGACATGTCGCAGATATGCAGAGGTTCATGAGACATGACCACGTTGATGAGTTCAGCAGGCGAAGTGTCATATTTGGATCAAGTAACCACAATCAAAGAATCGAGTGCTGGTGGTCAATGAATAGAAGACAAAATGCTCAGTTTTGGATGAATCTGTTCCAAGAAATGAAAGAAAACGACGACTTCTCAGGTGACCGCTTGGGCAAATGTTTGACCCAATTTTGCTTCATGCAATTAATTCAGGTAAGCCCTGGTCCAGAAAGTCTTATTAGCTTTACCGCCGAGTTCATAGCTAGTTACCGGTACATGTAGGCCTACCGGTAAGTTGGGGTGAGATCGGTGCATGACAACACTTCATTGATGTTTAACTCACCCAAAGATGAGTACAAAATACATAAATAGATAGAAGAGGAAATTATATTGTCAATGCAGAGTGTTGTGAACAGAATATTTTACAGAAGTATTATAACCTATACACATCTCTTTCTTTTCCAGAACGATCTTGACGAGCTTGTCCACTTGTGGAATTGTCACAGAATTCGTCCCTGTCGTAATCAAATAGCGCCTAGTGGTAGACCGCTGATGATGTACAACCTACCACATCTCGTCGGGGGAGAAAGCCAAATTTGCGCAGTAACGGACCAACAGGTAGATACATGCCTCACAGAATGCACACCCAAGGGCCGTCTTCCTTGCGACGAATTCGTTTTTGACTTGTCGTGCCTATTAATGGCAGAAGCTGGCTTGTCTCCCCCGACAACCCCCACGGAGGGGCTTTTGTTGTACAGATACCTAAGAAATGAAATTCTTACAAATCTTTGAGGTTGCTGTGTCTCGCTTCCTAGGCACAATCACTAACTGATCCAAAAACTGACTGGTAGGCCTTCTTCCAAGGTATGCAAGGCTGACGACATCTGGGGAATGTCCCTCTCACGGCAAACCTGAAACTTTCATGTCCTTGTAGCTGCCGTATCAGTTGTTCAGGTGCGAGAGGGGCTTATAGCGACTTTTAGTTTTAACGTGATGTGTGTACTTATTCATGTATAATATATTCACATAGTGGTATTACGATTGTTATAAAATGAACAAAGTAAGGCATGCACTGAAAAACATGTTTAAGTTTACTTTTCCAAAGTTGGTAATGTAGAAAAGTGTGCTAAACCTCAGAAGAAGGTGATGATGATTACAGGATGATTACGGGATTTCAACCGTGGCTCTGTCAGGACAAAAATGCTGGATGCTCTCCCAGCCATTTTAAAATTCAACTGTGTTCGCAAACTACCGGTACGAATACCGGGATGTTGCCGCCTGCTCTACCAATCAATCAATGGTACGACTTAATACAATTGTGTATAACACCAAGAATATATATTCTTGATAATACCTAGAATATATTACCTATGAGTAATATGTCAAGAATTTATGATAATACACATCCATACCGATCGTCTGACAACCAAGAATTTCAGAACAGTAACAAAAACAAGTATAGAAAATGCGTTTTATTGGTAATGGGACTCGGCATTCCTTTCAGCAAACAATATGCCATAAACAAAATAAGTCAGCTACTTTAATAGTTGATGGCACAGATAATTACAAACAACAGGGTGGGGGGCTCTCTTTGCACCCCCTACCAAACACAACCAAAATAGGTCAACCATTAATCTTGGCATATAAGGTACAATTACGAACAACGATTAGATTGAACACAGGGTGGGGGGGGGGGGGGGCTCTCTTTGCATCCCCTACCAAACACAACCAAAATAGGTCAACCATTAATCTTGGCATATAAGGTACAATTACAAACAACGATTAGATTGAACACAGGGTGGGTGGGAGGGGGGGGGCTCTCTTTGCACCCCCTATACCAAAGACAACCAAAATAGGCCAACCATTAATCTTTGCCCAGGTAATGATACTTTTAAAACACATATTGCAGCCATGCACATTGGCATTTATTGTGGAGAGGACTCAAAAGGCTCATGAAAATATCCCTAAAACCGTTGATAAGGAAAACACAATGTGCCTACGCCATGTCCATTTTGTACGACTCTGGATTGTCGAGCACCGATTTCAATTCCATCCGAAAATCCGGGTAGGTTTGATAGGTGCTCGGCAATTCCAGAGTCGGACATGGACCACACGTTCTGAATATTGGACGCCGTTCGACTCCCTCAAGTCGGCTGAAGGTAACGTTGATCCCATCAACTACGATACTGTCGGCCCCCGTCATTAACCTCAAAAAACCTTTCAAAGATGCTTCGTCAAGTGCAGAAATGAATCGCTTAAGGAATGAAAAAGTATTTCGTTCGGCCCTTGTTGTTGTTATAGCCCTCAGCAACTTGTTTAGTCGTCTTGGTGTTGGCCTCCTTACCTCGTACATCTCTGTTATTTGCGTACAAGTGGGTAGCTTTGGTTGAAGAGTATCTCTTGAAACTTCCGCCATTTTATCCAATATGTACATTGGCTTTTGAATTATTTCCTTATGGGCGATCTGTATCAGGGTGCCTCTGATGTTTTCTGAGGGTATCGAGGTGTACCCAAAGCGATCCAATAGCTCTTCAAACATTTCTTGGTTCTCTTCATCTAACGTCCCCGCCGTGGCCTCCTTCACAACATCTCGGTCTACCCCACTTAGGTGCGTCATGAACGATTCATACAAACATTCCGGTGTCACCTGCTGCTCTCCTAGCACTAGGGCTACAGTAAAAGCTTTTGCAAGCATTAGTGGAAAGAAACCATGATCTATGTAACCCTTCATGAGTATTCTTCCAACGGCTTTCCATTCTTCATCTTGCCAGTGAGCCAATATAACAGGAACTCTGCATTCCTCCCCCTCTGAAGCACGTAAAAACAGTTCTTTCCAGAACAGAGAGTATGCATCCCTCGAAACGCCGCTACTGTCGATACCTCGCTCATCAATGAAAGAAAATCTGGTTGGTGAATCTACGATTTTAGAGTCCTTGAAATTTGTAACCATTTCCTCCATAAGTTTTGCTCTGTGGAGCGTTATTAAGGTTGAGCTGACGCCCATATAACCGGATCGATTGTCCAAGATCTCATGAAATGACGGTTCAACTTCAAGCGAGGGTTCAAAACCAAATGATAACGAGTGACTGGCAACTGACGCTGTAGGCATTCGTAAAGGTGATTCATAGTTTGAAGCCGACGGATTGGCACCTGATGACGTAGGTAATGGCGAATTGTGATTGTCATCCAGTTTGGCAACTGATGCTGAAGGCTTTGGCGATGCTGAAGGCTTTGGCGATGCTGAAGGCTTTGACGATGCTGAAGGCTTGGACGATGGTGATTCATGGCTAGCCTTGGATGTACCTCTGGCGCGGAAATGAACTATATCAGGAAGTGTTGGTGGAAAATCTTCCATGGCAAGTATATTGGACTTAAAGCGGGGCGAAGTTGTTGTAGGTCTGTTCGGCTCTACAGTGTGTTCAGCGATTGGAGTGGATGTTGTTACAAGCTCGCAGCTTCCAACAAAAGGTAGCGTGTCGTCATCCTCCCAATAATGTTAGTCTGGACTTACTGGCCCTGTCTTTACTACTGTTGAGTTCGGACTAAACGAAATGATAGGCAGGTGATCATTTACCTCTTCTTCATCGTCGACCACACCGGCAACATCAGAACTTGTCTTTTCTATCAAACGAGTTGACAAGTACACCCTCACCAAACCCATTTTAACCTCTTCATAGATGTGCCCAACGGTTGCACCATCGGGAAGTTTCCCTTCCTGAAAATCGAGGATGTCGCATGATACATCCTCTATGCGACAAAATTTTGATTTGCCGTTTGTAAAGAAGAGATTCTTCGCCTCGGCGAGAAGCTCTTTCTTGCCAGAAGTTTTTATCATTGTCACTTTCCTCGTTCCTCCCCCCATTCGATTTCTGATCTGCTTCCCTTGATGCAGCCAGCCGATTTCGATCACCCGAGTGGTCTTTTTGTTCCCTTTTCCTTTGCTCTTGGTATTGTGCTCACCATCTTTCTTATCGTCGCTACCCTTTCCTCCTGCCGAATGCAATCCCATTTTTTCGCGGAGCTTAGTAAACAGTGTTCGCTTTTCATACTTGTGATCAACCCTTGTACTAGTGCCGGTTGCTTGATGCAAACTTCTGGATCCCTCATCAAATTTATAGTGACGAACGGCCAGTCGATCTCCTATGATCGGCACATAGGTACTCAGCTCTACATCACTCAACAGCTGGATATTCATGTGATCGATCTGCAATCAGAGGAAAAAGGATGCTGTCATTTCTTTCCTAATAATTAAACTACAGGTTTCTTTTTAGATAACGTAGTTTATTTGAATTAACTTTTTTATAATTCCTCCAGGGTTGTAATAACTGAATAAAGGGTTGTGACTTTGGCTGTGTCTCTGGTATGACTGCTAATAGTTTTTGTGAAGGTGAACTTTATGGGATGGAAGACCTGCCCAAGAGCAGGGTTGCATTATCACTGGCCGGATCTCGGAGGTAGAATTTTTTGTGAATGACCAGTTGTGACAGAAGATATAAATAAAGCTAACACAACAGGCTATACCTGTGAGTCATTGCGCCTGTCGGCCTGTGTAACAGTCCCATGGCTGCTGGAATAGGGTGACAGAGGCTTATATACCGGCATCAACAATTTTATGCGAGGCCTGCATTGGCTACCTACCTTGTCTTTTTCCAATCGTTCTAAGACATCTTCCCCACATCTTTCCCTCATAAACTCAAGCCACATCAGTTTGTTTTTCTCCTCTCCGGCCATCACCTGAAACAATAAACGTAGGCCTATACAATCTTGATCAGTAACCCGCACAGCCAACTTCGATATATATATTTTCAAACTCAGAATATTGAATATAAATATAGGCCCTATATATGTTGAATAAAAGACGAGAGTGTGTCGGTTCTTGAGGCTTGAGATTTATAACTACACAGTTGTGTCACTTCATTCCATGATCCTCATCAAGATATGATCGGCCTAGGCCTGTAAGAGACATCGTTTGTACAGACTACAGGGGCGGATCCAGCGTAGCTGGATGGGGGGGGGGCTCTATTGAGGGCGAAGCCAGAATATGTGAGCACCGCAGGCGCGAACTTTGGCGGGGGGTCTAGGCCTAATGGGGGACCTCCTCCACAAAAGAATTTGAAACTGAGATGCTCTCAATCTCGTGCGTTTCCCTTCATATTATTGGGCGTTCTCTTCATATTGACCTGGCCATCTGGACTGACAATACCTACCAAACTGTACAGATGCTGAGCTAATAGAGAGATTCGGCTATCCCGTTTCCGGGATCGAGATCAGGATAGGTATCAGGTCGAGGATAGGGTCTAACCGGAAATCCGCTATTTCATTTAAGTGGCCAGATTGAGGACGTGAGACAAAACGCAACCGTCTCCAACTCTCGCGGGAATTCAATAAACAATAAACAATACTTAATAACGTTGGTTCATAGCAGGTGAATACCAATTATGTGGAGCCTAGGCCTATGTCGTGTTGCGCTACCGAGGCACAACAGTTCTTTCTCGGGCAGACGGGATCGGGATAGCCAATTTGAAGCAGGGAATGATGACGTCACATCTTTGGCTAGTGAAATCAACTATACCTGTTCATGTCAATTACGTTTTCTGGTTATGACAAACTGATTATGTGAAACCTACAACAGGGTCCACAGCTTGGTCACAATGGCCATTTATGAGGGGCTCACAACGCATGTCACATTTCAAAGATTTGTCGCGGTACGACGCGACCTGAATTCATATCCCGATCTCGATCTCGGAACGTCGCAGCCGAACCTCTCTAATAAGAGCCGATCGACAGGACAAGCAAAAATCAGTGCGCACGTGGTGAGAATCAAAATGGCGGCTATACGCGTAGCGTAGCGGAGGCCCTCTGGTGGCGAGACTGAGAGTCTACATGTATTCAACTACGTATGAAATAATAACTCATACGTATGAGATGATAAGTCTACGTATGAGATAAAAGTCGTACGTATGAGATGATAAGTCGTACGTATCAGATAATAAGTCGTACGTATGAGATGATAAGTCGTACGTATGAGATAATAACTCATACGTATGAGATAATAACTCATACGTATGAGATAATAAGTCGTACGTATGAGATAAAAGTCGTAAGTATGAGATAAAAGTCGTACGTATGAGATAAAAGTCGTACGTATGAGATGATAAGTCGTACGTATGAGATGATAAGTCGTACGTATGAGATAATAACTCATAATATCTCATACGTATGAGATAATATCTCATACGTATGAGATAATAAGTCGTACGTATGAGATGATAATTCGTACGTATGAGATAAAAGTCGTACGTATAAGATAATAAGTCGGACGTATGAGATAACAAGTCGTACGTATGAGTCAATAAGTCAAACGAATGCGATAATAAAAGTCGTACGTATGAGTTAGTTTTTTATTTTTTTTGTTGGCACTAATACGCTTCCGTAAGGACGGATATTTCTCTAATAAAAATATTAATATAATTGGCCAATTTCTTAGGCATATGATGTAGCGAATTCCCATGAAGATTTTAATCAATTTAAATTTAATTTAAATTATAATTTCAACCAATGGGA
This sequence comes from Lineus longissimus, assembly GCF_910592395.1. NCBI lineage: Eukaryota > Metazoa > Nemertea > Pilidiophora > Heteronemertea > Lineidae > Lineus > Lineus longissimus. Next base: position 12,007,456 of record NC_088317.1, on the reverse strand, counting down.
TAGCAACCACCACCGGAAGATCGCGGAGAAATCGGTAAACTCAACGGAGTTAATTCAGAAAAATACCAAAAAAAATTGTTTGTAGGATATACAATAGTTACTCTCTTTATTTCTCATCATTCATTTACATAATGTACTCCCGCACACACGTGTATCTTAAGAGCCCCTCCTAAGAGGGTGGCTTATAAATAAGATGGAGAACGCACTTCTAATACCCTTAAAAATAATCCCCTTATTACAATGATAAGGCATTGTTTAGTCATTGTTCTCGCCCTTCACACCTCGCGCCTCGCTGCCCTTTTGTCCGATGAGAGGTACCGACAGCCGCCATTTTGATTTACTCGATTGACTCCACTAACCCTAGCAACGAGCTTGGAAACGAACTGTTTACTACATGCGCAGTGTGTTATTTCATGCGATAAAATCATTGTACGCGTGCGCATGCAGTTACCCGAGTTTCCTCCATTCGTTCTTGACAAGTGTATGAAAATTTCATGAAAAAATACCGGAAATTAACGATTTTATACCATTTTTTCAAAATTGTAAGTATTGTCATGATATTCTTATTATCAGTGATTTAAAAGATCGATAGATGATATTTCCGGAGGGTTCCGGAAAACAGAAATTTGACCGTGTTTTGTTAGTGTTGTGAAATCGCAAATCATGCACATTGAGTATGTGTCCGGTGCTCTCCGCATGCTGTAGCATGCTTTTAAAAACTGTCATTTTTATGATTTTCTTGCAAAATCAGCATATCATGACATAGAGAAAGGCATTGTATGGAGGTGCATGCACTGCATTAAGATCACATATTTTTACTTAGTGTATTGAGGATAAATTTATCGGACGAAATTAGATATTTGACTAAGATTCTGATAAAAAAATGTGGAGATAGGACCTAATTATGATGATGATAATAGATTTTTGAAAAATTTGAAAATTTCAAATTTAATTTCCTCGTCCTTTACTTTAGGCCCGAACGCCTAGTGTTATTACTTATACCAGCATTATGTTCCTTTTATTTTTATGATTATATTTCATTTTTAGTCTTCAATTCTTAACCAATTCAAAACAAATTCATTTTTCAGGCTTTGGAATAATGGATCACCACATTTCGAAGTTGCAGTACTTCTGTCGGATTTGTGGAAAGACGGACCGTGTGTTTGAAAATGACCGGAATCCGTATCAAGTTGTTAAATTCGCAAAGGAGATGAGGAAAGCATTTCAACTTGACGTGCAGGATGAAATAAACTCGAGCGTTCTTCCTCCCTACATGTGCAATTGTTGTAGATCGTCTCTGCAACGATGGTACAAGTTGACAATTAGCAGAAAGTCGTGTAAGCTCAACCTTCAGCTGCATGACTTTAAGGAGCACAGTGATAGTTGTGAGATCTGCAGCTTCAGTCCACCCAGTTCCATGGATGATATGACACAAAGTTGTATTGACATTGGATTAAAAGCAGGATTCTGTCACGTGAAAGGACTCGAATTTGTAAAGATCAAACCAGGGGCGCAGAAAGTTGAGATCCGACTCTCTGTTTTAGACGACAGTTCAGTCTATTTAGAGGTACATGGCCAGGCACAGAACATCTCTGACATTATTTGTGAAACTGAAAGTTCTCCGAAAGTCAAGACCGCTGGTGATTTCGCTAACGTGATTCAATGTGTCGCCGCCTTACAGGTCTGCCCTGGTAACACTGGTTTTGAGGAACTATGTGAGAGCCGACGGAGTAGCCCAAATAGCCCTGCCCTGTTTATGACATTGTCAGGAACTTTCGCTGCATTTGAAGAAGATGGCTTTGGACAGTCCAAGACTATCCGCCACATTGGATGTAAATATCTAGGCCAAGCACCAAAATGTGATGTGTGTTCGATTTATAGGACTGATTTGAACAATTTTAGTGCCAAGTTAAAAGCCAAGAATGCAACCAGTTCTACTGCCGATTTCACTGGATCCGACTTGTTGTCATCAAAATGTCGCAATGACTATCTCAGCAGTGAGCACTTAAAGTTGAAGTTAAAGGAGGCAGTGACAGTGAAGAATCAGTTAAAGCGTAAATGTGACTCATTGGTCGAGCAGATTAAGGTGGCTGTTGAAAACAAGGCTGAGCAGTTGAGTGAAGAAATGGGGGCCAGTCTTGGTGCAATTCTAAAGAACAATGAAAAGTCTATATCAGGACTGCCCGATGACTCGCCTATGAAATTGATGTGGCAGCAGCAAGTTGAAATGCTTTCAAAGAAGTCGGCCAGAGGGATGAGGTGGCATCCAATAATGATAAAATGGTGCATTGCCCTGCATAGGAAGAGTCCTGCTGCATATCGCCAGATAAGAGATTCTAAGGTGCTCTTCTTGCCTCACGAGTCGACACTTGTTGACTACACACAGTACACAACAGCCAAGAGTGGATGGAATTCCGATGTCATCAAACACATCAAAAAGGACATAGACTTCGAAAATCTAGAAGATTTCAGAAAAAATGTAACACTTGTGTTTGATGAAATGAAGATAAAGTCTGGCCTCGTTTATGCCAAGGGTTCAGGACGTCTGATCGGATTCACAGACATTGGTGATGTGAACACTGAAATTGCAAATTTTGTGAAGAAAGTTATAAATACTAATGGGGTTGTTCTAGATGAACCGATTCTCGCAACGCATGTAATGGCATTCATGGTAAGGGGTATCTTCCTGCCACTTCAGGAAGTATTCGCCTTCTTTCCATGCACTGGATTCACCAGCAGTCAGCTGTTCTTTGATGTCTGGGATGGTGTCGCAATCTTGGAGTCGGCTGGATTCAAAGTGCGAGCATTTGTTGCTGATGGAGCTTCCCCTAATCGAAGATTCTTTCGTCTGAATAGGGCAGATCAGGACTTCTACACCATCAATCCCTTTGGAGGTGACCGTAGACTCTACTTCTTCAGCGACACTCCACATCTGATCAAAACGACCCGCAACAACTGGGAGAATTCGGGATGGCATAATAAGACACGAAATCTGCATGTGAGTATTAAATTCAATTGAGTCAGACCTTTCAGTTAGTATTATTCATCTCATATCTAAGATGCATTTTATACATACATACATATACTTATCCTATGATTTATTTTGTATTTTCAGTACAACTCCCAAGACATCAAATGGACCCAGTTACTAAGATTGGTGGAAGAAGACATGCACGGCCAAAACGCACTCCGCTACCTGAAGAAGATCTCGCATGAGCATTTATACCTGACACCAAGTTTACGGATGAAGGTCAACTTAGCTGCTCAGGTTGGTATACATGTAATCTGACTGCTAGTATCAAATATATATAAGGCGAGCGATTATATTTTAGCTAGTATTCAACTGTCACTGTCACTTGTATTCATTATCATAGTGCCCCCCCCCCCCCCCCCCGCGCGATCCAAAAAAGATACTTATTATTTCTTGTTTTTCGACAGGTGCTCAGTTCGAACGTTGCAACTGCATTGCAGCATGTCTCCAGACAGAAGAATTGGCATGATACAGGGTCAACAGTTGTATTCATCGAGAAAATAGATAAATTCTTCGACCTGTTGAACATATCAAACACACGTCAAGGGCATTTGAAACCATGGATGAAGCCATACACTGATGTTGACGATGATCGATTTGAGGTGAGTACTACAACTGTATAATGGGAAAATGAAACAAATCAAGTCTATTGTTAACTGTACAATTGATCATATTTATTCTTATTCATTTCAGTGGTTACAAAAAGACTTTCTAGGATTTCTGCAAGACTGGGAGGACCAATGTATGGCTACGCCAAATATGACACAGCAAGCCAAGAGAAGGATGTGCCTTAGCCGGGAAACCTTGGAAGGACTACGATTAACCGTTAGATCATTTGTCAGTTTGTGCAAAGAGTTGCTGCTAGAGGAAGGTGTACAGTTCGTGCTATCAGAAAAATTCAGCCAAGACCCACTGGAGGAATACTTCAGCAAACAACGGGGCCTTGGTGGACACTGTGACAATCCTACGGTCCAACGATTCGGAACACAGGCACTGGCCATCCAAATTGCTGGGTCACAGAATGTTCGTGCTGCTGCTCGTGGCAACTGCACTAATACGAATCGTGATGACCGTCCCAATAGGAATGAATATAAGTTAGTGAGGCGCCGACGGCGCCATCAGCAAGGACCTTTGAACCAAGACTGAGGTTACTAATCCTTTTTTGCGAGTTTCTTCCTGTGCGATTTTTCACCTTTCCTCGAAATGCTAGCATCCTTCTTTTTTCGGAGGAACATGTAAGTCCTTGCATATGATTTACATCGAATGGTGACATATAGTTCCACGACACGACTGAACAAATTCATGCGAATACGAGAGTCCTCAATTGACTGAGTGATTTCATTGAAACCAATCTGAATCCGTACTAGCAACCACAGCATTTAGAATTTTCTCCTTCACGTTATCTTGTGCTAGCTGACCAATGTTCCCTTGCAATATTGGCTTAAGTTCACTTTCCACTCTACGGAAGAACACATACACATCGTCATTTATGCAGAATAGTCCTCCTCTGTTGATGTTGTCTATCCAAGCTTTCGTGTAGTCTAAGAATGTCTTGCTGTCTATTGCACCTCCTGCATCTTTAACCGCCCAACCTTTCAACACACCAATAATTTCTGTTGCTGCTGAATTTTCAGGGTACCGATTATAATGACGAATCAGCTGCAGAGGAACATACCCAGCTACATACCGCAAAACCTCTTCATCATGTGGAGTGATTAGTTTTGAGGAAACCTGATCTTTCAAAGTTGCACCCATCACACTGACATGCTCGACGGATTGCTGTCGTCTGACAATCAGTTCCTTCATAAACTCTGTTATAAAAAGGGAACCAAGCAGAGATGAACATTTGTCTGGGACGTTTAGTGATTCAAAGAACTGTTTCATCTTAGCAGAGTTCGACACCCGAACAGTATGGAATGCGCTGCACATCTTGTCATACCCTTCTTGACTTGGCATTTCTTTCTCACCTCCAGTTAGAGATTGCCACAATGACTGAACAAGGTCTTGAAGAAAGAGTCTGTATGTCCCTGGTTGATCCTTTATCGTCTTGAGACAATTCTGGGTTGCCTGTTTCAAGACATCGTTGACTGACGACATTGGTGATGTAAGAATCCTTTCGAGGACGATAGTGCTGATCTCCATACTATCATCCATCGCGTCTTGTTGCGATAAGCCAAAATTAACTGAAAACAGAAGTGAATAGATAAGAGTACAATGTATACTACTAGTATGTATAAAGTTTATGTTTTACTGTGTCTTCCTCAGTAATCAGTGCAGTATGATAAGTGTAAATTAGTGTAAATGCATTATCAAGTTATTCATTATTGTAAATACTTATACTTGTAAATACTTATCTGTACGAACCTGAAGGTTTTTTAGCTTTAAGCTTTTTCTTGCCTTTGACAGGTGACAAATGAGTGGAAGTAGTAGCAGGCTGCATGGGCTTTTCACTTCTCTGAAGGACTGAAAAATAGAATTAAAAAGATTAAGTTGATAGTTAAGAATAAGATACACTTTACATGTGTGTCATGTTATTTACCATTTCCCCGGTATTGCCACTATTTCAAAATGTATTGGTCATGTACCAACCTATTGACTTCTTGTTAACTTCAGGATCTATGTTTTCCTTAGCCTTGCAGGAGTTGTCATTGACTCTGGTGGAAGAAGCAGGTTTCGGTTGTTCACTCGTCTTCATTTTCGACTTTTCTGTATTTTTTGATTTTGCTTTTTTGCCTGTAGAATAGAATGTTACCTAGTTAGTTGACCTGGTTTTATGAAACAATAAATGTCAATGTCTGTAAAAAACATCAAATTCTTTTCTCAATTGATTTGATTTTGATATTGAATGATTATGACTGATAGGCACAGGCCAGGCCTAGCCAAGAAAGGCCCACCACCATCAAACATCAGACCCTGGGCCTGGGCCCTGATGGAGCCACAGTCGAAGGAGCACCAACCCTAGCTATTGATTTGAGACTCATGTATTCAACGTACCTTTAGATTTTGTTTATGACAAAATGCACTGATCACAAATCCAATCTCCATCAGGCAGTGAATCTGGACTTAGCCCAACACAGGCATAATGGTGCCACTCAATCTCACATTTAGGCCCATCACACCATATCATTGCATCATCATTCGGTTCACCACAAAGGCAATAAGGTTCCTCTTCATCACTTTCAACAGGTTCGTCGATCATGTCGATATCTGCGGCGTTTTCGACTTTTTTTGGCAAAAATATATCTGCAGCTTCTGAAACGGACGCCATGATGTTTACCTTCGATACCAGGAAACCGCAAGGGTTTATGGGTAATCACTGTTACGAATATTGCCGATCTATGCCCGGAAACGTCCGAGCGTGTGCGTAAAGGCGCGAGGCCTAATTAGCCCGATTAGCGCGGTGTTTTGATAGCAATGAGGATAACTGTGAATGGGTATTAGAATTAATTCCTATGTAAACGGCGGTAGCGCTCATTGAACCTTTGATCGATACCAGTGCGTTCTCCATCTTATTTATACCTCCATGGACAAACTTACCCTGTCTTTTTGCTGGGCCGGGGGGTGCTGGCATGGCACTTTCAGTGCTTCCAGTTATTCCTTGGAAACTCGGATCATCTTTAAAAGCCTCTGCTATTCGCTCTTTAATTGGGTCGATCTTTAATGCAGGGCCCCCTCCAGTGCCTCCTGCATGCTTCTTTCTCTCATAAATATGAGGAAGGCTCAGGCCTTGATAGGGAGCTCTTCGTTAATAGGGCTGGTGAGCGAGAAGACTCGGTGGGGGGGGGGTATATAGTTAGGATGATGCCATCATGGCAGTTGACCGAAGAAGCAGTTGGCTAGCACACAATGTCAATGATTGATGGCGAGTAGTTGGTGGGTGGGAGAGGGGGGATATAGTTAGGATGATGCCATCATGGCGGTTGACCCAATAGACGCTGTCGCAGTATAGAAAATAAGTTGGGAGAATGTGGGAAACTAAACACAACAGGAGAAGGATAGGTATTTTTGCCCGGAGATAAGCATAATGATCCCAAGACCCAAGTGTAATTAAGATTGATATTCTAATTCAAAAAGACCTTAGCCGACCCCCCCCCCCCTGTCCTGAATAGTTTGAGGTCTCACTAGCCAGTGGTGATCAGGTGTTAATCTTGAAGTTATAAGGCATAGAGGTGACATTTTTCAAATTTGCGTTATACAGGGTGTCTAATGCATTGTGCTACATCAGTCTATGCATGACTGTATGTCTAGACGACGTTGAAACTTGGTCAGATGTATTCTTCAAGAGACAAGCTATTCAGAAATGTATAGGTTTGTGTGAGAGTAAGGTACTGCCAAGTCTACAGCCGCTGGAACAGGGGTATGCATGAAATGACGTCGCGTCATTTTTGGAGGCAGGTAGGCCTGGCCTCCGCACCGGCTTGTGAGACCTGAGGGTAGCGCGTGCGTTTGAGTTTGTGCGCATGCGCTTTCTACGGAAAATTGAAATGGCCAGTGTTGTGGACGAGTGGTTTCAGGTTTTACGGTAGGATTTTGTCATGGAAACGGGGAAATAGACATTGAGACCAATGTACTTTCAAGATTATTGCATTATTAATGGAACCAGACCGTCGACATATCGTCACACCCCATGATATTGACGAAATCGTCGTCGAAACGGGCAGCCCCCGACCGATCATGTTGGTGCGCTTCAAACTACGGAAAAGTTAGCAGACGGAAAATCTTTTGCGGAACTTTGCCAGTTCAAAGCACGATTTCTTCGCGGAAAGAGAAAAATAATCTCTGGCAGCGATGCAGCTTGTTGTTTAATGCATTTCGATTAGCCCCAGGGTATCGTTACACTTTGATTCGGCCCTGTTTTGACGAAATCTTCAACCGAACAGCGGCTTCTCTGCGTAAACATTGTAGCGTCCCGCTGAATTGTTTGGAAAAAGAAAATCTCTCCACAGGTAAATTGCTGTGCATTAGCGTATACGATTCGCGTGGAAAAATGTCACCTGGGTGCAGAGGTTTTCTGGTTCCGGTCAACTGGGTCAAGTTTTTTTCGTTGACGGTATACACACACACACATTCGACTCTTAACCATAAAGCTCGCTCAAGAGCTCCCTAATATGAGGAAGGCTCAGGCCTTGATAGGGAGCTCTTCGTTAATAGGGCTGGTGAGCGAGAAGACTCGGGGGGGGGGGGGGTATATAGTTAGGATGATGCCATCATGGCAGTTGACCGAAGAAGTAGTTGGCTAGCACACAATGTCAATGATTGATGGCGAGTAGTTGGTGGGTGGGAGAGGGGGGATATAGTTAGGATGATGCCATCATGGCAGTTGACCCAATAGACGCTGTCGCAGTATAGAAAATAAGTGGGGCGAATGTGGGAAACTAAACACAACAGGAGAAGGATAGGTATTTTTGCCCGGAGATAAGCATAATGATCCCAAGACCCAAGTGTAATTAGTCTCCGCCATCGGCTGAGACTTTTGTATCAGGGTATTATTCTCCTCAAGAAATTATAACAGCAAACTCTCGTCCCCAGGTGAAAGCTTCATATGTACATGAACACGGCAATGCATTGCAAAACATCGATAAAACGAGGGTGTCCATGAAGAAGTCAATCTGGGTAACAGCCACGAAAGTGCTATGTGCATGCATAGCGCAATACATGTAAATTTTTAACCAATAAACCTCGCCATACCGGCACGATGACTGGTGCCCCGCGTTATGTGTATTACATATTGGCTGCACATATGGAGGAACGTAACGGATAAAGACCAGGGACTAGTCTACACCATCGAAGCATTTTTCTATAAAACCTAACATTTGGAGTTTATGGGCTATGAAATAAGAAAAACCGCAGTGAATTAAAGCAGCTGAGTTTCAAGAATGTGTTCTTCCCTTCTGGACACTTTATGTTGCCTTGATCAGTCGTATTTCGCACGTAAACCATCGCTTCGCTGAAGTGAAAGTGCGATGTTTTTGTCAACATGCATGGCTGAGTGCATATGAGGCGGATACTCCAGAGTCTGCAAAGACTCAACTGACAATTCTAGTTAAGATTAATATTCTAATTCAAAAAGACCTTAGCCGATCCCCCCCCCCCCCCCGTCCTGAATAGTTTGAGGTCTCACTAGCCAGTGGTGATCAGGTGTTAATCTTGAAGTTATAAGGCATAGAGGTGACATTTTTCAAATTTGCGTTATACAGGGTGTCTCATGCATTGTGCTACATCAGTCTATGCATGACTGTATGTCTAGACGACGTTGAAACTTGGTCAGATGTATTCTACAAGAGACAAGCTATTCAGAAATGTATAGGTTTGTGTGAGAGTAAGGTACTGCCAAGTCCACAGCCGCTGGAACAGGGGTATGCATGAAATGACGTCGCATCATTTTTGGAGGCAGGTAGGCCTGGCCTCCGCACCGGCTTGTGAGACCTGAGGGTAGCGCGTGCGTTTGAGTTTGTGCGCATGCGCTTTCTACGGAAAATTGAAATGGCCAGTGTTGTGGACGAGTGGTTTCAGGTTTTACGGTAGGATTTTGTCATGGAAACGGGGAAATAGACATTGAGACCAATGTACTTTCAAGATTATTGCATTATTAATGCAGCGGTCAATTGTAACTCTGACCCCCCCCCCCTTCAGACATTCGACACTTATGCGACACCTGGAAGATATAAGGACGTCCAGGAATCGACACTTGTTCACCCAGAACTTTTAACTTCTACTCCAGGATTTCACTCTTTCTTCCTGTGGTCAAGTTCAGAACGTCACCTTTTTTCCACCTGACAGAATCCTGAAGTTCAGAACGTCACCTTTTTTTCACCTGACAGAATCCTGAACGCCAGGAATTCAACACCAACTCCCAGGTATAGCATATTTATGGCAAAATTGTATTTAAAGCACTTGTCACCCTTCTAGCTTGGCTAAAAACTTCTGAGTCAGTGGTAGACTATATTATCTTTGCTCTCAAGATGCTTCTCTGAAATGGCATTAATCGGCCAAATTGACGATCTCTCAACTGCTTCCGGTCGGAGACATGGAGGCCGCCATCTTGGAATATTGTCAATTTTGACGGCTCAATTTCACACAAAAACCACCTCCGAACTCCGTGAATCACCAATGTCTTCGCCAAAAAAAGGAACCATAACAATCTACAGATATCCCGACGCATGACACTGCTGGAGAGATCAATCAATCTTTTCACTACAGCTGGATATACTAGAAAACATTCTAAGCACTCCACTCACCTGCTGTCCATGATGCTGCCCAGCTCCAAAAACGTGTCTGGGCATGTCTGGGATGGGCCGTGGCAGTTCGTCAGGAATGCGACGCTTGTTCGACATGCCTGTCGCAACTTCGTCGACAGGAATTCACCAAAGACAATTGCTTTTAATATCAGACCTACGACGGAAATTCGATGCTACTCTTTTCCCTATACGCCAGAGGTTCGACTGTCTGATTTTTTCTTAACCCTCAGGAAGCGACACTAATCCGGCGTCGCATTAGCGTCGACCCCTGAGGTGGGGGGGGGTCAGAGTTAGAATTGACCGCTGCATAATGGAACCAGACCATCGACATATTGTCACACCCCATGATATTGACGAAATCGTCGTCGAAACGGGCAGCCCTGGACCGATCATGTTGGTGCGCTTGAAACTACGGAAAAGTTAGCAGACGGAAAATCTTTTGCGGAATTTTGCCAGTTCAAAGCACGATTTCTTCGCGGAAAGAGAAAAATAATCTCTGGCAGCGATGCAGCTTGTTGTTCAATGCATTTCGATTTGCCCCAAGGTATCGATACTGATGAGTGGCCCAAACTTGGCCCTGAGGCTTGAAAGTTCTTCTATTGCGTATTGGGTTAGTGTGACCATCTCGGCTTGACTAAAATTTGGCAATCTAACTTTTTTGGTATCATTTTTTGCCTCCATGGCTGCCATCTTGAATTTACAAAGATGGGGACCCTACCTCCTGTCACATGATCAAAATCCCTAGCAACCAGCGCCAAGTCCTGCTAATCGGCAAGCCCAGCGCTACCTAACGCTGGGCCTAACGCTGATGCTGGAACCATTATCTAGCGCCACGCCAGCTATCACTGGCTAGCGTGGTGCTTGTGGTAGCGCCACGCTAAGTCTAGCCCTATTTCAGGAACTTGGCCCAGGTCTTTGATCTGACCTAATTTTCAAGGTCACAGAAGTCAAATGGCCTAAATTGGTTGTTTTGAATGTAACTATTATGGCATATTTCTTTACAGCTAAAGCTATGAACTTGAAATTTGGTACACATGACTCCCTACATCAACCTCCGACACCAAATTCCTGTCTGATCTGATTCTCAACTTGGCCACCAGGGGGCCAAAACTAAAAAAAGGTAAAAAGTACAATATGTACATAGAACTCGCGTAACTCAGCACCTTCGGGACGGAGCTTTTTATGACGAATTACAAGAAGGCAGAGTAAAGATAACTCGTCATAATGACGACTTACATATAATTTGTACTTCTCCTTCTACGTTTTACTTGCCAACTTGCGTTTCCCGCTCGTGCCCAGCTCATTTGACGCCATCTTTAGAGAACAACAACCTTGTGAAATGTGTACATAATACACAATGGGCGGGAGATTTGGTGTACATGTAGTAGCTGTGCGGGATTCGGTGAACTGACGACTGATGTCCATTGGCATCATGCTTTCACACTGCACTATCTAGTGTGCACGCGGCACTACAGTCTTACTGCCTCCAACGAATCATTTTCCGGCAGTGACGAGTTACAGGCATAATTTTACTTACATTTCTATTATATGGGACGTTAGTGCCGACTTATGTGAAATGACGACTTATGAATGACGACTTGGATGCATATTGTTAATGTTAAATGGAATTAAAGTTGTATGAAATTGGGACTTTCTGGCAGGTGCCGAATTGTGCACAGTGACGGGTTTAATATTCAGCGTCGAGTTACGCGATTTCTACTTTATTTCACTTATTGGTGACTTTTTTTTGATAATATTTTTATGGTAGGTATTTCGAGCAAGGAAGCGTCATCACATATCTTACAGGCTTTTGTCTTGATTTGACCTACTTCTCAAGGTTGCAGAGGTCTGAATAGACGTAAATTGGCCATTTGATTGTAACTATAGCATGTTTCTCAACCACTCAAGCTATGCACTTGAAACTTAGTACACATAATCCCCTACGTCAGATAACATCTCATGTCAAATTTCGGTTTGATCTGATTCTCGACTAGGCCACCAGGGGGCCAAAACTGAAAAGTGCAGTATCTCGCTTATTAGTAACTGTTTTCGATGATATTTTTATGGTATTGGTAGGTACTCCAAGCAAGGATACATCTCATGTCTTATGAGTTTTTGATATGACCTACTTTTCAAGGTCAAATGGCTAAGATAATTGGCCGTTTGAGTGTAACACTAACAAAGGCATGTTTCTTAGACGTGAAACGTGTTTCTTAGACGTTAAAACTTGGTACACATGACCCTCTAGGTCAGATGACAGGGCTGCGTACCTGTACGGAAATCCCGTATTTTGTACGCCAAAAAAACCATTTTGTACGTTGTATGATTTTTGCTTCTCATTGTACACAATTTTTCCTTTCAAAAATACGCTGAAATTAATTGTAAAATACGAATAAAAATGGTCTTAACTTGAATGTTTTCTCTGTGTTTTGTACGTTATTCATTCCCCGATAGAAAACTATACAGCTCCACCCCCGGGGCGCACAATATGTGAAAACGGACCCGACATCCACATTATCTTGCGCACTTTAGATGGCACATATAGTAGTGACACCTCTGGATAGACAGACGAACTATAACTGTTGCAGACGATAGTCTCGCTCTCGCTATAGATCCTATCAATACACTAGTACAATACATTTTACACTGCGATTGAGCGAGACTTCTTCATTCATTGAAAATGGCTGAACATGCTGAAGGCAGTAGCTCTGGCGCCCGACGAAAATGCGCTCATGTGCTTGTGGAATTTACTTTTGAAAATTTGTACACATTTTAATGACAATCATACACATATTATTTGGGATTGCAGAAAATTGTACACAAAAATTTGGGGAAATACACATTTTTTAAAAGTTGACCCACTTAAAAAAAGTAAGGGTAAGCAGCCCTGAGATGACCTCGGACGCCGAATTTTAGTCCAATATGATTCTCGACTTAGCTACTAGGGGGCCAAAACTATCTCAAGGTAAAAAGTTTATGGTTTTATGGATTGGTGACTCTCCTTCATATGTTTTGAATTCTACTTTCAGCCTCCCAAGATGGAGCCTGCAACTAAAGAAGTGTTTGAGAAGCTGAAGCCAGTGTGCATCCCTCTGATAAAAGAACCAACCCCTGAGAATATTGCCAGGCTTGATGCTACATTGAAGGATTTAAGTGTTCAGGCCTTACAACAGCTTCAGGAATATGTGTTGTTCCCTTTGAGACTTGCTCTGAAGAGTTCATCATCTCTGTAAGTATTGAAACTGAATTTAAATACCGTAAAAACCATAACTACATGTAAAATCATTGATTTTCACGAGGGTTTTTCTGAAAGTGGTAAAATTTGCAAAGATACATATGGCAAGCCAAAGCGGAATTTATTCAAGACTTTAGAATTACCATTCAAGAAGTTGAATATAAGTTCAAGAAGGAAATATATGTTCAGGACTAAAATATGTTCAACCTTGAATCAAATGTTTTCAACCTTGAATAAAATGTGTTCAACCTTGAATAAAATATGTTCAACCTTGAATAAAATATGTCAAACCTTGAACAAAATATATTCAACCTTGAACAAAATATATTCAAGACTCACGTGACCATATTCAAGACGCACGTGACCACTAAATTGATGACGTAGTTGCTCATGTTTTGATGCTTTACGGACTTTCCCGAACCCGCGTCCGGACTTTCCCGAACCCATGGTACTTGTGTTGCGTTTCGGAGCTCGAATTGTTCGCACGAGGTTTTGACACATGGTTGTACACGTACCTAGCCGCCTACACCTGACGTGTACTGTAATCCGACACATCATGACATGGATGCCGAGTGAATGTTATTATTATTATTATTATTATTTATTAAATCCAAATAAACAAAATTACATATTGAGACAATTGCCAGGGCTTAGGCTGAAAGCATTAATAGCCCTGGTTACAATGGTATACAAAGAACAAGTTGAATCAAGATAAGGTACTTTGAATGGAAAGAAAGGGATGCAAGTAAAGGTAAAGTAACACAAATAGTTATAGTTTGTACAAAGGTAGTGATTGATGAGGGGTTCAATTGATCTGGCACTAGTTACCAGAAAAGGCGATAATATTACTGAGAAAAGTGGCTGTTTTTTCTACAACAAGCCTGTTTGAAGTAAGGTCCAATGAAAATTGACCATTAAGAAAAAAATGGAGCCTCTCATCAACACGAAGATTGAAAAACCTAACAGAAGTAAGGTGTGGCAGCAAACCAGGATCATTCAAGAAATCGTTACGTAAATCATTTAATAAAGGGCAATTAAAGAGAAGGTGTTTAGTAGATTGGGAGTGAGCCCCGCAATCACAAGATGGACTTAAAACGTTGGTAAAATTGTGGGAATAAAAGTGACACCGAAAAACTAAGTCACACCTTGTCCTATTGAGTGAAAGTTCATTTTTACGAGTAAGAGCCAATTTTGTAGAAGTAAGAAGGTTATGTTTACCTCTCAGAAAAATTCGGATATTGTATTTAAATGAGTTTCTTGAGAAGCAGTTTTTTATATTGACAGGCACAGACTCCCAATCTCTAATTACACATGGCACAGTTGACTTGCTAAATCTTGCAGATGATCTAGGGGGAAGTACATAGTCTCGCTGAGTCCTTAAACGGCCAGGAGGCGCCCGATTACGATAAATGTCAAAGATTTCATTGACATAACATGGTACCAAATTGTGTTGTACCTCATACATAAGCACCAATCTTTTTTCCCTACGCCGAGCAGAAAGTGACATCCAATCCAAACATTTTAAAACCTTTTGGGTGTTAGTCCCATGAATACAACCACTGACTATAATGGCACCCCTATAATGGATTTTATCTAATTGAGAAAGTAGACCCTGATTGGTAAAGTCAAATATAATAGATCCATATTCAAGATGAGGTAATATAAATGATAGATACATGCGTTCAAGATGCCTTGATTGATTGGTAAACTTCAAAGCATTCAGTGGATTTAACATGTTGTTACATTTTACTACAATATTGTTGATATGCATGCTAAAAGTCAAACACTCATCAAGTGTAACACCAAGGTGCTTATGGAATGCGCCCCTTGGAATAACTCCCGTACCCAAAGACAGAGGTGGATGGTTATTGATAGTTTTACGAGGAGAGTGAAATATGACCTCTTTGCTTTTTGACGCTTTAAAATCAAGTTTCCACACATCCGACCAAACTGACAAATTGTGAAGGTCATTTTGAATAAGATTATGGGTTTCGTCAGTGGAATTCGGCAAGGCCGGGAGAAATAAAGAACTGTCATCAGCATAAAGATACAAGATACAATTTTTAACAACATCACTTAGATCATTAATATACAATAAGAAGAGGAGCGGGCCAAGTATAGAACCCTGTGGAACACCACTATTAATATAACCTGTCGGGCTCAGATCCGAAGAAGAACTTTCGATCTTTACCTTAACCTTGCGGTTTGAAAGGTACGACCTGAGCAGTTCAAGAAGTTTTCCCCTTATACCATAGGCCTTAAGCTTTTGAAGGAGAAGAAAATGCGGAACAGCATCAAAGGCCCCCGCAATATCAAGAAAAACCCCTCTAGTTTCCATACCATTTTCAGAATTTGAAAGAATCATATTTACAATACTTAGAAGCTGCTTATCAGTACTATGACCAGGAAGAAAGCCAGATTGACGTTTGAATAAAAGCTCATTGAGCTGCAAATGATCATACATAGATGAGTACACAACCTTTTCAAACAACTTAGACATGGAGTTTAGCAGGGTAACAGGACGGTAATTAGAAGGACATGACTTACTCCCTTTATTCTTATAGATCGGCACTATGATGCCTAATTTCCAACAATCAGGAAAACTGCCATGCTGTAGGAGGACATTAAATAACTCAGACAGTGGTTTTGCAAGAGAAGAAGCTACAAGTTTGAGCATTTTATTTGTTACACCATCGACGCCGCCTTGTTTTGAGACGTCCAAGTCCAATAGAAGTTTTCTGACCTCGAGTTCAGTGGTCCTCAGGTCACTAATTGATGCCATTGTCCTTGCAGGGAAAACAGGGGACAAGACCTCATTGTGGTCATGATGAAATTTGACCATAAACTGTTCCAAGAATAGCTGGCACTTTTCCTGCTGGGAAACATACATATTATCATTGTGAACAATACATGGGATACCAGAGGCAAACTTTTTACCGAGCAGTTGCTTAATAATATGCCAATAGTTTTTGCTGCTGGACGAACTGGTATCAAGAGACTTACATACATTTTCATGAAATGTCTTCTTAGCTGAAGTAACTAGGTCAGACACACACTTAGCACAATCTTTGTATCGAGCAAAATTGCCAATACTATTGTTCCTTACAAGTTTCCTATACATTTTGTCCCGTCTATTTACAGCTTTCTTAATCCTACTGGAGAACCACGGCATGTCCTTAGCTCTGATAACTTTGTCATGATGCGGTATCGAGTGAATGTCAGAGTCGATACATGTTTCACAGACATATCAGGCAAATTATAGGTTCAAAATGCGCAATGCCTCTCACCTTTCATTCTTAAGGCCGACACCACTGTATCGGATTCTTGTTGTCTTTTGACATGTTTGAGTGTTTAGGCTATACAGGCAATCAATCATGTCGTGAAACAGAACGCATCAGAAGTGCCACAGATTCTACGCTCTACGTCATCAATTTTGTGGTCACGTGCGTCTTGAATATGGTCACGTGAGTCTTGAATATATTTTGTTCAAGGTTGAATATATTTTGTTCAAGGTTGGACATATTTTATTCAAGGTTGAACATATTTTATTCAAGGTTGAACATATTTTATTCAAGGTTGAAAACATTTGATTCAAGGTTGAACATATTTTAGTCTTGAACATATATTTCCTTCTTGAACTTATATTTAACTTCTTGAATGGTAATTCTAAAGTCTTGAATAAATTCCGCTTTGGGTTGCCATAGATACACTTGTACAATGTGACAAAAGCGTTTTTAACTAAGGGATTTTACCGTATCTTTGTAAGCCTGATATCATCGTGAGCGGTGTTCGATACAGAAACTTGAGGGGCAAGAACATGTTCAACTTTAAAATTAGATCCAACCATCTGCCATGTTTGTGCGAATAAGAGAGCCATTATTTTCTATAGATTGAATCTGGCACTTAACCAAGAGGCGCTGAAATGTATACATGATGGTCTTGGAATTTGCCAAATCTTTTTTAGCTCAGCTGACTAAGTCAGCCGAGCTTGTCAAATAAGTTGTTCAGTGGCGTCCGTCTGTCCATCCATCCATCCATCCATCCATCCATCCGTCCATCCGTTAAACCCATGGTGCACATTTTGTAACCGTAAGACCTAGAGACTTCAATTTTGCATTTCTGGATACTTCTGATCAAACTCTACTTTCAAAACAAAATTTGTCGCCATTCGACCTACTTCCTGCGAGCGAGAGTGCATGAAGGAAACTGGCCTATATCGGCCTAGGAGCAGCAGAATTAGTCGAAATATGCTCTAATATTAAGATAAAATTCTTGAAAAAGTTCAAAATTTTAACAGGAGAGGGCGCTACCTGCCTTTTAATTATTTCTGCCGATTCAAATTCCCGCCCGATGACGTCAGCCATCAATGAAGTCTCCTATTTGCCAGTTTTCAAAACATGGCAGCTACACAACAAAAGCAGTAGCTCCAGGAATAAATCACTGTTCACTTCAGCTTCGTAATCGATTGTACCCCCACTTTATTGTGTTTTGTGTGGTGTTCCTATTCAATCAACGATGTAAGGCCTTATTATGTTGGTTTTAATTGAGAAGGTGCATTATAAGCGGCGTACGAAATACCGAAGCGGAGACAAAATGGCGGCATGTTGTTTACGCCTGGAGCTCAATGACACTCAAGTACCCAATTTTCTGCTTAAAAAGTAGTAGTCTGGTAGGCGATATTATCACTAGTTCGTTTCAGTGGTAGTCATAAGGTCGTTAGGGACTACTTTCAGAAATTAGTTCTTGAAAATTTGGCCACATTTCTGTGAAAACGATATCGGAAGTGCATGCTCTGTTCGCGATGACATCGCCGATGTATTTTGAAGTGGAGAATTCCCACAGTATGTGCAGTGAATTGGCATGATTCTGTTCGCCTATTAAGTTTTAGTTCTACGATTCTTTCATGAGTAAAAAGTAGACATTCTAAGCAATACAATAATGTCACTCCCATAAAAATTGATTGGAAATTGAGGGAGCTACGGCATTCTGTTTGTACAATACCAAATGGCACATTTTAAAAAGCGCTCATTGGACAACGTAGGGAATCACCAGAAATGACGTCATCGCTGGTCTAAATAGAAAACTACGGTGGCGCAGTAGAGCACAAGAAAAGGTTTAGCATTAACTTCGTCATGCAAGCTTCAGCAACAAAACGATTTCTCATGAATGATTTATTTGATCATCATCAGCTTGTTTCCCCTGATAGGTAAAACAATGATTTACAATTTCCATCAAAGTTTTCTATTTTGTGTATAGTCACATGTTATTTAACTGGCAAGGAGCCAAGCAGTTTTGAATATTCGCGGGAAAATACTTCGTACTTGTAAACGAGGCTATGACAATGAGTATCCTCATTCATGGCATAAACTTCATGTTTCGGTAAATATTTTCATACGATGATTTCACCCGAATTATGGTCAGGATTGAGGAATGAACAGTGGCATAATTATGTCAACCAAAAACATTGGTACCGTAGTGAACGCAAAAGGATATCAAATACCATCGAGCATGCCATTTTCATGCATAATGAACTGAACACCGGGAAGATATTAATGATATTAACTCAGCTGAGTGCCAGGCCCTTGGGCCTCTTGTTAGGGAAATAGCTTTGGTCATCTTAGGAACTCCCAAAAAGTATGTCTGGTAAATACCATTTCCGAAAGGGGTATCATTGAAATACATGTAGAGCATTTTGTAGTGCCCCTAATGCTCTGCGCTCTTCTTTGTGTCCACTAATTTCCGCACTTCTGCTATGAAACTTTGTCATGTTATTTGCCCATCTGAAGCTTTTGCATATACTTTTGACTCATACTTTGGCCAACAAACTTACCACAGTTTTCAGTGAGAATTTCAGCGGCGTTATTTCTTCATCATTGCTATTATTTTGGACCTCTTTTAACCCTTTAACTTAAGGACTAATCTCGCACTGCTGCGAGTGCTCAACCAAATTCTGTCGTTACGGCCTGATCTCGCATAGAGAACACGTTAGAACTTGGTTCCTGCTGTACATTTTCTATTAGCGCAACTTCGTCGGACCGGTATGATCATCAAAATATGTCGGACCGGTATGATCGTCAAAATACCTTTAGTCCTTAAAGGGTTTAATTAAAAGGCTTGTGTTCTCTGTGTATCATTCATTATCACTTGGGGACAGGTTCCGTAATTCATTTCATATTACAGTGATGTGAGCTAGTGTGGTGGGATTATGAGGCAGCTGCTCTGTTGATGTTTCTGCGATCTAATAGTAATAGTGGCCAGACAGTCATCTTGGATTTCTTTCCTGACTTAAAAAGATTTTAAAATTTCTCTTCCAGCTCTGATAAGGAATGCATCGGAGTGTTAGATTGTATGACTGATATTCTGAAGAAAACAACCGTCACAAACTGGGAACTATTTCAAGACTTATTCAACTGTCTCTGTCTGCTCCTGAGTTCCCCTGGCCAGGACGTGCAATTAAACCAAGGTAACAGAGTTCTCATTTCAGAAATTTGCTTACATTGCTCTATAAAAGTGCTCTTTGCACTGATCGCTATGAGGCCGGATCATTTGTTCCATGTAACTTGTATTCCAAATTTGTGAGAAAAGTACAGCAAATTTGATGAAAATCATATAAACTAGCAACCACAGGGCAAAATTTTGCCTTTATAATTCATTCATTATTGGAATTTTTCTAAAAAGAGTAAATTGAGAGAATTCTTCTCCTTTTTAAATTTTGAGGTTTGGTCGACTAGAACCGAAGTTATGGGGTTCACAAGTTTGGCAGTTAAGGCCGTTTGTGAACTCGCGGCCTTAGGTAAATACAATGGAAAATGCATTACAGGTGGAAAGGGCCTATGGCACCTATTTTTCTTGAAAATGATAGGAAAACTGTTCTGATTTTGTTACCGAACATGTTTGTGATATGAAAGTTGGCACACCATAGTATTTTTTCGTGCCGAAGATGATGCCGCACACCATTTTTTGATTGGACGCCAGTTTTGAACTTAATTTGCATATTTAATGAGCTAATTCGCATAATTTTAATGGTTATCAGCATTTATTCCACTTACAGTGATAACATACACAATCACCTGACAAAATAAAAACAACCTAGGGTGATATTTACATAGTTCATGACCCTGACGCATATTTTCCATTTTCAGTTACAGTTTATAAATCCAAAATGGCCGCCAAAATTTCAAAATGGCCGCCAATACTACCGAACACAGGAATAACCGGTACCAAGGCATGTAATATATCAAATCGAAGCTAATGAAATGAAGAGAGAGAATAAAACTATTATTATCGCGTCCCAAGATGAAAATAGAGATGGCTGCCATCACAAATTCAAGATGGCCGTCATCGCCGGACACCCGATTCAGTGATTCATGCCAAAATTTAGAATGACCAGAACCATAGCGTGTGATATATCATTTTGAAGCATTTTTAAAGCAGAATGATCTTCTTGCTGTTTTAACTGCTCAAAGTAGAAGAGAAGATGGCTATCCTCTGAAATTCAAAATACTGTCAGCTGTAGCGCATTTGTGTATTAGAAGAGCCACGGAGAACTGCTAGCAAAAACTTACAATCATTAATTCTCATCAGTCTCTACATGATGACCTACAGAAAGCTACCACTTTCTGTAGGTCTTAAAGCCTATATATGCCTGCTGGATTAGATGCACTTGGGAATGGGATCCTCCACCTCCTTCCCCCTGCAGTGGGTTCTGGTATGCAGGAGGAGCCTATTGCAAGAACATCAGCTCGGATGACGTCAGCTATATCTGGGTTTGCAGGTCTTACAAATTCTCCGACCTTCCCTGCAGGTTTCAAGAAGTTGGCTGTCACACCGTCTTTGGAGCTGACTTTTTCTATGCATCCTGAAAAGATAAGCAGGAGATATCTGAACATCAACTGAGTGAATAGGATCCGAGAATAAATCAATGTCAGCTCAAGACCAGTTTTCTTGTGATTCAATGTCTTCATCTAAACTAGTACAGTGTATCTAACTATCTTCACATTCATTTAAAAATATTTTAAATGTAAATCTGACAACTTACCTGGATACCAATTTTCTACATAGGCTACTGCAATCCATTGATTCGGTTTGAATTCTTCTGTTGGTGGCTCTGGGCATTGAATTGCTCTCTTGGTACGCTTGGTCTTAGTCTTGGTTTGTTTATTAAGTGTCTGTTTCTGAGCAGTTGTCCCTTTCTTTCGTGCACGTGTAGCTGCTGCCTTCTTTACAAGTCTCTTTGCAATTTTTTTCTCAAGTTTCTTTGCTTTGAACAGTTCATCATGAATCTGAATTTTGACAGACGTTTCTTGTTCCTTGTGTTTTGCGCGAAGTTTTTTGCCATGTTTTCTTGCAGCTTTCCAGATTTTCTTCCTATGTTTTTCTGACAGATTTTTAAGCCACACTCTAATTGCACATCTGTTTCTTTTCAGGATTTCCACACTACTGTGGTAGTGCAGAGAAGCATTTGGGCGACGCCTGATACTCGAGTCATAGTCTCCAAAATGGTGCTCACATCCCAGGTTATTGACATGAGCAAATGTAGTCCGCTGTAGATCTATCTCTGAGGGTTCAGAACCATACAATCCTTCCGGTAGAAAGTCTGCTAACTGTTTATCGATGGTCTTCACGAATGCAGCACAGATCAATTTCAGTACTCTACACACAAGGTCGTGCTGTCCCTCAGGCACTTTGAAAACTCTGTCAAACAGAAAATCCTGTTCAACTGGAAGATTCGCATCACCTAGTAGCACTGAAGGGTCCGTAGATCATCTGTGAAGCAAATTTATCAAGGGCTGAATCACCTTATAAAGTTCAAGATATTTCACACTCTCTCCTTTCTTAGTGCCAGTGAGAATCCAATACGGCCTGGTGACTTTTACAAAGATTATCCCAAGGGCGTGGAGGAGCGTCACAATAATGTCACATTTCAGATCAGCAAGAACGGCTTGAAGTTTCTTGTTAGGCTTTTCAACAGCTTCCAAAACCTTGATGAAGTCTGAGCGATGGGCAACAATTTGTGCTGCTACTGCGAATAGTCCATTAAATCGGTTGTCCTTGTAGCTTTTAATACAGGATTTTATATTCTCATGTTGACAGTGTGCCTCCCATTTGTCACACAACCCAAGGTAGTCCCCCTCTGGCCCGAATATTTGGGATGCTGACAGTGCTATCCGCTCAACCGCAGGTTTGGATTTCCAGTCTTTGAACATGTCCTTTCCTTTCATTCCAAGGCCATGACCAAGTTCTTCTGAAATTTTCAGCTTCAAGAGGCTTCAGTGCTGCAACTGTATTGGAATGAAACCCCAAGAGCACATGCACACTGCAATGAAAACTGTGGACAGTCTGCTGGTCCTCATCCGTTTGTAATGTCTCCTGCTTCCATTCATTAAGAAGTCTATTGCTCTTTTTCTCATTAGCGGCTCTGTCACTCATGAAATAAGTTTTTTTAGTCCATGCTCCTCAATAAAGGATTCTGATGTCAGACCAGTGTCATCATGTGCCTGCATTTCAGCTATTTCCGTTAAAGCGTCCTTTGAGGTACCAGCAATAGCCTCGCCTGTCTCGTGGGCCACTCTGGTAAAACCAAGGCTAATGATATCTCCGGAACTCAGAGTGATGGAAGTGTCCAAAATTTTCCTTTTTTTACGAGTCGTTCCATCTTTGCACAAACCCCAATTCGTACTCTCCTTGAGCTGCTCCGCAATAAAGCGTTTGGCTACATATTGACCTTCATCTGCTATGGCTCGTACAGTAGTAGGATTTGGGACATCAGCTTTTTGAAGGTGTCGACCTGCAATGTATTGGCTCACACAGATGATAACCTGTGGTACTTTGTCATTTGCCACCTCTAAGCCAGTCAACTCCATTACACACATTCGAACATTTTCACTGTAACAACCAGACTTATCCTTCAAGTCAGGAAATGTCTCGTGCTCAGGATCGTGGACTGATTCAAGGTACATTATCTGATCATCTTTTTCCTTCATTTTTTTTTTCAGTTGTGTGTTAGTTTCTGTGCTGTGTAGGCCCAATGTTCTGTTTGATTTCAATATTGCTACCTTCCGTTTGAAATGGTTTCTGGATTTACGTGCTTTGATTAGTTTGTTTTTCAACTGTCCTACAGCATTTATTTGGTCATTTAAAAACTGCTGATGAGCAAGGGCCCCGTCTTCTGTCAGTTGCTCTAACTTTACAGTGAGTCCTGCAATTTCATCATCTTTTTCACGAAGTTCTTTAGAGGTTATCTTAAACTGTTCAGCCCTAGTTTTCGCTAACTTGTCTCTTTTTCTTACATTCCGAGGATTGAAGTGACCCACTATTTTCTTTATTTTGTTGTAGTCCTCCTTTAGTGTTGATATTTTTGTTTCTAGTGTACGAATTCTGCGTTGCTTTTGAATTATTTCAAAGGTCAGTTCATTTTTTTGCTTCATTGGTTCTAGCTCCGTATGTCCATGACCTCTGACGGCTCTGTGTGTTCTATCTGGCAGTTGTACTTCCCCTACATCAACCGTGTTAACATCGGATACAAAGGAAACTTCCTCGATGTCTGGCTGTGAATGATTGTCCAGACCATCATCACCACCACCTGCATCAACATAAACATCTACTTTCCTGACAGTCCGGAAATCAAAGAATGTATCATCTAGTTCATTTGCTTTTTCTTTCTGCTTTTTACTGAGCAAAGTTTTCCTTTTTTGAAATAAAAGATCTACCCTTTTCCGCCCTTTCTCTAAGTCTGCCTGGCCTCTGTTGGCCAAAGGACAAAGTTTCTCAAACCACTCAATGAATACTTTTGTGAGTAAACCCTTCACTTTAACATACTTGTATAGTTCAAATAAAAGCCCCATAGTGAAGTGGTCAAGATCCATAGGCTGAAGGTCACTGCTATGAAGATCCTCAATGGTGATCTTTGCAGCCTCAGTATGGGCTCCGAGGTAGGTCTTTTCCATTTTCTCAGCAACCATCAACAGAACACAAATGGAAGTCTGAAAGGTAATAGGTAAACTGTTTATTAAAGTTAAACAATATAAGCACTGAGCTTGTTTTCACTCCTTTCCCTTAGTTAAATGGATCACCGGATACAGCCTGGAATTCCACTGCCACAATTATGACCTGGGAATCTATCCATTGAACCAAGTCAATGGAGAGACTAGCCTCCTTATGTAAGGCAATCTCACAAGCTGAACCTGAAGCCCAACTGCCATCATGTAAACCTGCCTAAGCTGGTACAAGATGGTCTAACTAAAGGGCAAGTGATCCAGTTTTATTTCAAGAATCATTCTAATTATATAGTAATGTTCTCCTACATTAATTACATATTGGCCCAGAAAGGGTCAATTAATGCTCAACTTATTTAATGCACACTAGGAGAAGTGATAATGAAAATATTGTACACCATACCAGTAAATATGATCAAGTAATGTTTTAATAAATAGTGGGTTAATAACATCTGGTATTGGCTCAGAAAGGGTCAATACTCAATTCATTTAATAGATGGCATTTGGAAATCATTTAATTGTAACACTAAGAACCCTCTAAAAGATTCATCAAAAGCATCAAAGGTGTGGAGAATTGAATTAATGGTTTAAAAAGTAGAACCATCTCATAAATTGAATTTCCCGCCCTCAAACGCAATGAAAACGAAACCCAATTAACTTGTCAACATGAGCACATGTCATGCAACGAAGTGGCCACGAGGTGCTAAATATAGAAATTTACGACGTCACTGCCAATCAGCGCGTCGCTAGAGATCACGTGACAACACATCGTCATGGAGCGTGACGTCATTGGGAATGTTCGGGAATGCTCAATAGTTAGGACTCAGAATTTGTGCGGAAGGGATATTTCATCCAGTTAATCGAGGGGGTAAATCTTTACCAATTTTTATGATCAGGGTGTCATTTTAAAATATGGAATCTCTATTTTGATGGCAGGTAACTGCGTTTGAGTCTCTCGCAAGATTTAATGGATTTTTTTAACATTTTGTTCACATCATTATTGCTCCGCTTTCGAGCAGCCGATCATTTTCGCAATTGCGCCGGAGTTAATGTCATACCTTATTCTGATTGGATGGAAAATTTCATCTCTATTGGTACATCAGGAGCCCCTCGCATTTTCAATCGAAATTTGGTGTGCGGGACATCTCGGTTCTACGGGACCGGATCGTTGAAAATGGCGTCTTCGAGATGTAAACAAACCGATGACGCAAGTTCAGCTTGCGATTGTTACTGCTACGAGCGGAATAATTCATCAAACCAAATATGATATGAAAGTATATTATCGACTTTATTTCATACATATGATTTTAAGCACATTGAATGATAATTTACGGAACCAAAATCATTTACGCATAGCAAACTCTCGCGGCTCTTCTAACATGCTCAAATACACACAGCTGACTACAGTGCGATACACGCTACGTCGCGGTTGCTATATAAACGGTTTCTGAGATACAAGGTAAATAAGAATGTTAATTTTTGCCTTTTAGTTCCAATATCACCACCAGGTGGCTGCCTACAGCCAAAATGGCTCGCCACATGGCACTCAAACTTTCAGAATTCCTTAAATACCAGTTAAAGAAGCAAACCCTGTAAGTTTCCTGAAGGGAAATCGAAGAAGGTTCACAATTCACCATATTTAGATTTTTTCGTGAAGTGGCCCTATGAAAAAAAGGTTGCAAAAAGGGTTAATACGGAATTGAGCCATGAAAGTCTCTTAACCACAGAGATGCTGAGAGAATACTTGAACCATAATGTCATTTTTCTTGGAGGGCGCATGGAGAAATCGCTCGGCGAAAAGGTGGTAATTTCACTTTTTGGCGGCAAAAAGCGCCCTCTGCATGTGCGCCTTAAGTGAGACGCGGTAATTTTCATCCAAGTCAAAGTATAATCTATCATAAGTGCGTAAAAGAGCTTGGCTCACTTAACGCGCAAGTCACATGACCCCTGGGAATGTGCATAATTACGAAATGTAGTGACTTAGAGCACCACCTATGGGTTGCGCGCTACCTATGGGTTGCGCGCTAAGTGAGCCCCCGAAATTTTCCCGTTTTTGGAAAGTCAATACCCAATAGACTTACACAAATGAAAATCTATGTGGCTCACAAAGGGCGCACAGAAATAACAGCATTCGAAAACCTCATTTTGACTAATTTGCCATTTAGGGCGATTTTGACCCCGATATTCCAGGAGCCTCTCCAAAAAAAGCGGACCCTATTGAGGATAGAAAATGTGATTTTTGTCCATTACCAACATATAGCTACCAATAAAAAAAGTTGGGGACAAATCTGAGGCGGTCATGAATCACCCTTTGATAGAAATCTGCCTGACTCTTATAAAAACTGGCCCTTAAGTTCAAACGTTTGCCACCTGGGCTCAGCCGCAAAAGTCCTTCACTCGATCGTGAAAATGTTTGGCTGCTGATAAATCTAGATGCCTGTGCAAGTTTCATTAGATTTAGACGATAATATATAAGTTAACAGCTTAAACCTCCTCTTTCCACCTGATAAGCCTCAAGAGTCAACCCCTGACCAAGTTGACTCTTTTGCATCTAATTCCAACTAACAATGGCCGAGTGAAAAAAAAAGAGGTTTTCTATCAGGAAGAAAGCATGAAAAAGAAGAAAATAAAGACCTCATTTAGTAAAATAATCAAACTACTACAATGCAGAGTGCAGAGTGTGATGAGTCCACACCTTAGTTAATTCACATGATCAGTTTCTGACATGTGACCATTCACACTTGGATTACCAATAGACCATATCCACATGTCAATAGACCATATCCACAACTCCGTGGATATGGTCTATTGTTTTTACTGAGCCGATCGCCAGGACCCGAGGGATGTGGTTTTCGACACGTATCTCCGAAACTGCCGCACGGAACGACCTGAAATTTGGTTAGGTTACGTTTCATAACCTGCTTACGAACAACGTGTACTTTATTTTTGCAGCCGTTGCTTACTTTTTTAGTTTTCGGGTGATTTTTGATGAAAATCGCCGGTTCTGAACCGTTCCGGTAATAGCACTGCCTCCCGCGTTTTTACCGATTAGGCAAGTTGCTCAACGTTGATCTGTCCCGACCTGAACAGGTGGGAGGATACCCGCTACATTGAAGAGCCAACAGACATTTCGTCTACGCATTCTAGACTGGGCGAGTGTGAATTTTTCGTGATTGTAATCGCCCTCAAATTTGTGTTGAAACACTGCATCAGACAAAATTAACTCATCAGAGGTCAAGAAAAGGATCTTAAGAATATATATTCGCTGTTAGTTTGGGTGATTATAGGGAGCACTTCCATCTTTTGAGGCAAACTTGTCATCCGAAAGTTTCCAGATCCCGCAATGGCGGATATACATTCATAAAAAAATTACGAATTCGGGCAAGTTTCATCAAACTGTGCGCCTTAAACACCTAAGAATGTCTCAAAATCACCCAGACTATACACATGAGATATACCTTCACTGAAAATAATTGCTAAAACCTCGCTTAACGTGTCGCGAGTGCTGAAAGCAACAGTTTTGGAGATCGTTTTTCTGTACATCCTGCTCACTCCTGTAGAAATGTACAGTAAAGCACGTATACACGTGCAGTGTAAATGGACACACGAATGTACACACCTTCTGAAAATATTGTCAGCAAAGGTGATAAGTGTTTGTTCTGAATTATGACAATGAAATTCATAGACTATTAGCAGGTAGTCAGTGTCTGTTGGTCTGAATAATGAATGATAAAACTTCTGGTGAAGTTAGAATATTTCCTCGCTCTGTTTTACAGCCTGACGCAGTGACGGGGATGATCAGCATCTGTTCTGTTCTGCGACCGCATCGGTCACGGATATAGGAGCCTTGACCACGAGGAGCTGATGAGGCAAAGTCGTATAACCGTCTTAACCTTGACATCGGTGCAGTGCTGAATTTGCCGTCCGAAGACAAACCAGTATAATATTCCAGCCGTATTTCGTTCTTTTCACTGTAATACTTTTACTTCAAAAAGACTGAATAAATAAACCTACTGTGGCAGTTAGTTTAAAAAGATATTATTGCATTTTACGTTTTTACTCTTAGTGCTGATCGGTCATACCCCTTGGGCCTGGCCGTAACCTTGCATACTGGTTGTCTCGATGCCGTATGCTATGACCATGTATATATCTACTGGACTGGTTTGTTGCACCATGTCGAAGGAATTTTATGTAGAGATCAAGACACTTCCCTCGCATCACAATCTACACCTCAAAAGAATGGTTGTAAAAATCCTTGCCATGATTCCCGGTTGCCCCTATGTTGTGACCATGCATGCATCAATGGCCTGGGATGTTGCAACCTACACTTCAAAGGAATGCGAAGTCTAAATCACATTTATTTTTTGTCCCCAGGTTGTGACTTTCCTAACAGCAATTGCAGACCATATCCCTGGTGATAGTGTTTTGTCAATGTCATCTTAAAAATGAGCACCAGGACAAAGCACCAAAAACCTGCCACTTAAGATCAGATCAGAAGTTACCTACGTGGTGCCAGTACCCACAAGTGCATGATTGACACCTAGATCATTTGAAGAAAAAATTGGCAGCAGAACCATGTGTGCATGGAGGGAGGTATTATAATATAAATACTGTGGAGACGCAATGTATTATTGGTCGTCCCAACATTGGGAGCTTTCATCCCCACCAGCCATATCAGATGGCCAACTGGTTTCCCTCACTCGACCAGAAAACTCATCAAAAGATACGAAAGATGTTGAGATTCAGATTACATTTGCTTGTTGTCTGCTGGATTCTGACCATCCATATGCTGAGTTGTTGCAGTCCCAGAACCATCGCTAATTCTAGTATTTATGATGCACCTACTGTCACAACCTAATTCAGCTGGTTATTCAGGGTTATTTGCCTCTGATTTATCTGGTTATATCCTGGTGCAAACCTAATTTCTCAACATGACAAAATACTTTCACCAGGGATATGGTCTGCAATTTGCTGTTAGGCGAATTGCCCAATACTAGTTATTGAATGTAATCATTGTTTGATCCCCAGGTTCAGAAGAATGGAAGATTGCTATTGTTGGTTGTCTCATGGCTTTGATTTCACAGTCCTCTCTTGGGTAAGGCTCTTTACGCACTTATTTCAAATCATGTTCTGTTATTGCCTAAAGGTGGCTTGAATTTTCAAAACAAGAGATAAGTCAGAGCTGATAGTGTCCTTTGTAATGGTCACTAGATCTCACATGAACAAAATTTATTGAAAAATTTCCAGGTTTACTTAAAAAATCAGGGATGAGTTGGTGCTTGAATCTTTTAATCAAAACATTTATGAGAATGATGGAATAGATATATATAAAAACATTACTTTCTAATATTTTCTATGATCTTGTGAAAAATATCAAAAATGAAATCTGCTGACGTAATCAAATAGAGGTAAGCCTTCTGGAAGTGATTTTAATGCTTTTTCTTAAGTCTAGCGAGATGAACTCCAGGAGAAGATGATATTCGAGGAAATCCTACTTCGATCTGAGGAATATTCTTGGGATGGCTGTGATTCTTTGAGGGTGATCTTGAGGAAGTACATTCTTTTGTCACAAGAATGGAAAAGTAAAAATTATTGATTTATGAGGAGCTTGTTGGATTCGCCTGAAAATAGTGCATTTTTAGCTCACCTGGGTGAGCTTATGTCGTCACGTCTGTCCGTGGGTCGGTCGGTCCGTCCGTCAACAATGGGAGCGCGTTTGCTCACTATTGAGTGTAGAAAGTTGAAACTTGGTGTGAGGATGTCTCATGACAACACAAAAATCATCGCCATTTGACATACTTTCTTGGCTCCAGGTGGCCATCTTTGAAAACCTTATTTTGTCAGTATCTCATTAACGCTGATGATGATGAGACTACATGACATAATGGAACCTCTATTAACTCTTTCAGTGCCCATGATTTGGGCATTTTTGGGCATTGTCACTACCCAAAATCTCACAAAAATAATTGAGATACACTCATCAAAATTCTTCAAAACCTTTGTCTTTACCTCCTGTTTCAATAAAACAGCAGTAATAAGTAGGGGCATACTAGGATTATGTTCTAAATTTTTTTGAGGGAGTGGTATTTTTGGCCGATTTTCACCATTTTTCACCTAAAATGAGGGGTGGCAAACCCCACCCCACCCTCTCAGTCGAAAAAATTATTCAATTTGGACGCCCCAGGCCAGAGAAACCATATGAACCACATTTGAGTAGCTGGGGACATCTGGTGTCGTCTGGAGGAACTAAAATACCTTAATATTTAGGACGTACATGTACGTCCTTGGCACTGAAAGAGTTAAGGACACCCTCGGGACTGACAAGTGCTTTCCTTAATCGAGAGCTGTCCTGATTAGAGAGGTCAAATTGAATGGAAACAACCAATTAGGGACCTAAATTAGTGTCCTTAATAGAGAGGTGTCCGCTAACAGAGGTTTCACTGTATACTGGTTTTTGATTTGATCTACTCATGAAGGTCACAGACTGGGTAAAAAAACTCTAAAATTTCAGCGAAGGTAGCACATTTTATCCTTAATTGTCCTAGACTCATCAAATTTGATATGTAGACACTTATTGGAAAATCTGTACATGTCAACAATAAAACTCAGGTCAATGTGACCTACTTTTCAGGTGTAAGTAGGTCAGGTCATAAACTCAATGTCAGTTATATCAAGAAACCTTCACTGTGTGATTCTCAAAGGTGCATCATTGATTGATGTGATGAAGATTGACATAGAGGTATAACATTTTGACCTTGACCTAGTTTCCATGGTCAGAAAGGTCAAACTCTAAAATTCCAGTGAAGTTGATATGTTTCACCACTATTTGTCTGAGATTCTTCAAATTTTATATGGAGACACCTATTGGGCATCTGTACAAGTTGACCAAATTTTGGTCAATTGGGTCTAGTTTATCAAGTTCACAGAGGTCAACCTCTAAGAGTGCCATTGACAGTGTCACATTTTGTCATATCTAAAAGTCGATTTAACCTCCATATATCATTTCATCTGCAACTAAATGATTCCCAGGTGAACGCAATGTCCCCAGGACATTTCGTTATGTTTATGGATAAGAAGGAAAATGGGGTTTCAGTTTAAAATAAGTTATTGTTTTGTGTTGCGCGGTTGTCAAGGTTCATGTGCTACTGTTTCAGTGTTCTGACCAGTGTGTACCAGGTGGAGTTCCTTCCTGCACTGGGCCATGCAGTATCCTCACTACTCACTCTCACCCAGCATGAGCGATACCAGAAGCTGAAGGTCTCTGCCATAGAATGCCTATTGGTGCTTGCTCAAGTAGACGGGAAAGGTCAGTCAGAAAACTCCTTCTAACATACTTTTCATATACGAAACTGAATCCTGTGGTCTCTGGGGGGTGGGGTTCAAAGCTGATGACCATCTCTCGGGTGTAGTCTGATACCTCAGAAATCCCACTCGTGGTTTTTTTAGCTCACCTGTCAGGTGAGCTGATACGATACCGCGGCGTCTGGCGTCCGTCGTCGTCGTCGTCGTCGTCGTCGTCGTCGTCGTCGTCCGTCGTTAACTTTTGACAAAATCGTGGCACGTTTCTTAACCGCTTGACCCAGAAAGTTCATACTTGGTGTGTGGGTACCACAAGGCAAGACCTTCCATCAGAATGAAAATCAGCGCAATTTGACTGCTGGTCTGCCATATAGGGGGTGCTCTTTGAAAACCTATTTTTGTCATTTTGAAGCTTATGGTTAAAGCTAGAGCGATGACAATTTTATGGTGGGTGTATCTAATAAAGGTACATCACATATCACACAGGTTTTTGATTTGACCTTCATTTCAAGGTCACAGAGGTCGAACTCTAAAATTTCTTTGATCATGGCACGTTTTTTTGCTATTGGTCATAGACTCTCTAAATTTGATATGTAGACACCTATTGGGCATCTCTACATGTTAACACAGATTTTGGTCAGTGTGACCTACTATTCAGGTATAAGTAGGTCAAGGTTAAAAAAGCCCATTTTCTATATTCCAGCAGATTGAAGTTTGAAGTGAAGTTTTAGAGGTCGGCCTGATATAGAGGTTTTGATATTAAATAGATTAATTTCTTTTCATATCACTAGGTGGCGGTATTGTGCAAAAATGTCAGTTGGCACATTGCCAGCAGTTTTGAATTTCGCGGTTCGAGGCAATCCGTCGGGGTATCCCAGATGCGCAGTGTTGTACTACGCCACTAGATCTGCATGCTACAAGTATGGAAGACAGCCATTTTATGAATTTGAAGCGAGACGAAGAAGGAATTAAATCACCTTGAATCAATGCTAAAACTTAATCATGCGCTCCTCGGATGAGGTCGTATGTGTTGATTATTCTTGTGATTGGTTTGAGATGATTAGTTTGTCCTCATTGCCGGTTGTTTTAGAAAATTTTGACTGTGATTGGAAGGTAAAATTAGAAACTTGTCACACTGTTCTTCGGCTTGGAATGGGGATAGTCAATGCAGAGCCAGTTGGTACAAGCTGCCTTGCGAATCGGGTTGGCGTAATAATACTGTGAAAGAACAATAAAATGATGAATTGTAGCAGTGTGTGTCAGAAATTATGTGATTTCCATTGCATTTGACGATCCCAAAGTTTCGAGAGTATGGCAAAATGGCAGCTGCCGTCATTGGAGATTAGCGTCAAGCCGGAACCTTTCGTTACAATGTGGGCTTTTAAACACAAGTTAATGGTTTATAATCACCCAGACGCTACTCATTAGGGATCACGTCCAAAGTCCGCACGCGAATATTCGCTGCGCGAATCGGGGCGAAAATTCGCCTGGTCGAATATCGCCACACTCATTCGCCTCCAAATCGCTCCCTGCTTCGGCGATTCTATTATGATCAGGCGAAAATTCAGACTGAATAAAAATCGCAGGCGAAAATAATAATCGCGCCTAATTCGCTCTCACCAACCATCGGAACGAAGGGAATATTAGAGGCCCATATGTGTTGTAGTATGCGTATTCCGACATCAGCTGATAGCAGACCGAACAAAAACACAAACTGGAATTCCCGGTCAACCTGACTGCAGTAATCATATACATCACATCTATCCACGAGGAGCTGCACAAATTTGGCACAGAGGTTTGAGGTTCTTAGTATTATGGTATGTATTCCGAAGGATTGTGACGGAATGTACCGAATCATACAGCTAATCAAGCTAATCAAGATCGTTGTAGTATCCGGTTATCCTAAACAGCGTCCACCAGCGCCCACCAGCGTTCACCAGGTTTAAAGTCGGGTATAAAGTCATCAAAATAAAATTTTGTGGCCAAAACGTAATATGTACACCATAAAAAATACATTTCCTGAAGATTTCATGCTTATTTCGTTTATGACCATTAGATTTTACTTTGATGGCTTTAATGTATGTATGTGTTTAAACCTGGTGGACGCTGTCTAGTATGACCCGATTTGTTTACGTGACTGCACTTTGCCGCCAATAAAACAAGACGAAAGTCGTTGCAAAATCGTTCCGAATATCGGACAAGCATGCAAGAGCCACCAATTTCGTAAAATCGTTCCATTATCGCCTGGAGCGATTTTTGGGGCGAAATCGAAGAATTGGCGCGATTGTGGGCGAATTTCGCATCTGACATTCCGGCGATTTCATATTATCGCCTCACATTCGCCGGTCGATTTTCGGACAGATTTCGCAGGCGAAATACTGTAGAGTGAATTTCGCGGCGAATATCGCGTGCGGACTTTGGACGTGATCCCTAGGTAAACCTCTACTAAAAACACTTGCTTTAATTTTTGTAAACATGTCACGAGTGCTTAAAAAGAACCATTTTTGTGATCGTTTTTCGTCGCTGTAGAAATGTACACAGTCGGAGTCAGTCAGTGTGTCAACACAACAACGGTGTTAGTATACACATGAATCCATGATACACGGAGACACGAATGTAAACATTTCCCTGTTGGGTCGGAAGGAGTTCACTGTTACCGATCACTGCCCCAAGAAAGGTCATCTGAGCTGGTTGACTAAAGTAGATGATGATAATGATGAAAATGTAGCACTGCTGTCATCAGTGCTTTTATAGTTAAGTTAGGCCTATAGTCGGATTCATAAGTAAATGTCACTGACTGCCCTTTTGGGTTGCTGTGCAAAAACAATTGGGCCGATTACTTCAAAGTTTGGTTTTTCTTGAATCTAATTTCGGGACCCAACACAATTTCCAGGTTAGAGATTTGCAAATTATAAAGAAAAAAATTGTCAACTTTGGAGCCCTTTGGCCATTTTGGGGGAATCTGGAGGGCCCGATTTTTTTTGATGGATAGTTCTAAATGAAACTTGGCAGCTTTAAAGATACACACGAAAAAAAATTAACCTGAACATTTCAGCAAAATGCATCCAGAAATAAGCAGTACAGAGGAGAACATGTCAAAATCAATACACTACGTCAATGTACACCAATACATACAAAAAAAATTATTTCGTAACCATGGTTACTGAAATATGAAAATCCTCTTTGGTCCCGAAATTAGATTCAAGAAAAAACAAACTTTGAAGAAATCGGCCCAGTAGTTTTTGCACAGCGGCCCAAAAGGGCAGTGACATTTACTTATGTATCCGACTATAGGGCTGTCTTGTAACTATGTTATTGTCTCAAAAATGAATACAAACTGCTACCTAGTTACTCAGTACATCATATTCTATACTGTGCATTCCTTGCTTCAATTGTTCTTGTATCATATTTTTCAACATTTCTCTCTAATCGCAAGCCGAGGATAAATACTCCTTTCAAGATAGCAATTTCGGCCAATGACAGCAGGTTTTACAAAATGTAAATGCGCTGTTTATTTTCAATAGTCACTGAATAGCTAAGACACATGTAAACCCGTCTTAATTGGCCAGAAAACATCTCTCAGCTTCTCCCACAAATAACGATTCACCTATTCCAACGTCAGTAACATGTGCACGCGGAAAACAATACGACTAACTCCACTTTTTCAAGACAAATCACACCATCCCACAACTATTGCATGATTAACCCCTAACAATGACAAGTTCTTCCTCATACTCTCCCTTTCATATCGACAGGTGAGCACAATGGCCCTGGCCATTTCATTGTATATATCATTGGTTCAGTTTTTTTGGTGAAATGGGTGACATTGTTGACAAAACATTAAATTCAATTAGTGACCAGCCCTGGAATTAGTGTTTACACTGGCACCTAACAAAGTGTCAGACAGCGTTGGTTTGGTGCCTGTCGCACATGATTTTGCTGTCTGACACGTAATGGATTTTGTTGTAAAATCTTGCAAAGAGTCAGACAGCAACACATGTGTACCTGTCAAAACCTCTAAAATCACAATTTAGTAGCTGACAATGTCCTTAAGAGTAAGACCGGCACCCTATTTCCAGGCTTGTGACGTGTGCACTTCAAATCAAGATGCCTCCAGCGAGTGTATGAAGAATTCACATTACTCATTGAAATTTGAAGAATTGTGTCTTACGTTATCTGTTCCTTGAGTCTTTGACGGAATTTGCTAAAGGTGTTTTAAACCATGCTATTAGTTAGTGATTTAAAAATTAAATTAAAGCAAAGAGTAAATTGCCTACAGAACAGGATGGTCAAGAAAATTAAAATCCATTTTTTTTTAGGTGATCAGTATTTGATGTGCCGTATTGGTGACATATTTCCCTCGTTCCTTCCCGGGATTGCGATTGCTCTGAGTAAAGTCATCACCGGTGATGTGAAGCAAGGCCAAGCAGTCACTGTAGTATGTATAGAACACTTGGCAATGATGTCATCAGATCATATATTGAAATTCGAGTAGATAGACTTCTTTGTTCGCTTTGCACTTGGAGGTGATTTTCTCAAGGGAGTATTCCTCCTCCAAGGCAGGATGAGCGTTATTGCGTGCCACTACGGTTAGACTCCAATTGGGTTTATCCGCCTGGTGACTCTGACTTCGAGTCCGACCCGAGGTTGAGTCCACGCAAGCTACTCATGTTTCTCCTTTGGTGGAGTCTTTAACATGCCCTGAATAGACACCAGTCCAGATACATGAAACCTCGGTTTTAAGTCTCATTTGAAGGACTATGAAGTGTCGGGAAATATTATTGTTCCTCGAAAGCCACGCCAGTTCATCCAGAAATACAATCCTGGGATCTCCCGGGATCGAAACCAGGCCCTTTTGTGTGGTAGCCAGCAGTGTTAACCCAATAGAGCCATTGTCGCCTTGAACCGCCTTGCTACAAGCTGCCACGGCCGCCCTTAACCGCCTTTAAAACAGCTGGAATACCCCGCTTTGGAATCCCCGGCTACATCATCATATTCATTTCATTGAGTGAATGTACTGAGCTATCCAAATATGGAATAAAATGTGCGGGTTTCTATTCTTGACTTTTGGAATCACAGGGGGAAATCATGATGGGGAATCCCCGGATTGTGGGCTTTTCGTTTTTGTGCAGCAAGGTCGCCACTTGCGTCTTTCTGGCGATCAAGTGAGTTTGGCTCCGAGAAGGAGAGGAATTTACGATCATTGGATCAAATAATTCAATGACTCTGACGATGATTTAAAAACTCTAGATGATGGAAAATCTGATATCGTTGTACCAGGTCACAGGTCAAGGTCAAATGTCATCAAAAGTTGACCCCACCAAAAATTCTTTAGTTAAGTAGCTTTCATATAAATATAACTTGTAATACGTGATTTTTAATTCCAACCATACATAAAGATCTTTGAAAAAAATCATGTTAGAATTTGTGAAATCCTCAAAAACTAGGTGGTTACAGATGGAAAGTGCCAAAAGAATAGGCGGCTCTATTGAGTTGACCAAGGCCATGAGGCTCCTACTAGTAGATAGACAAATCTCAGCAAATGTATCTGGTTGTTAACCATGTCCTACAGTGAAATAAACTGCAAGACAATTCACTGCAAATTTTATTTAGGCTGCTCCACCAGACAAAAGGCCGCGCACTCCTAGTACATGTAGGCTTAGAATTTGGAGCCATTTTGACCTTGGGTACTGGAAACTGTGAAAGAAGATTGAGAGGACACAAAGACTGTTTGGAGGGCACCGACTGCCATGGCAGCAGCGGCAGTGGTTAATCTCAAGCCCTGCATTGACCTGAGCAGGCACTTACCAACAGTTGATGCCAAAGTAGTGTTAGTTTCAAAATGGCTATCTCCTCTCGAAATGCTTTCTTTGCTTTCTTTCCAGCATGCGATTAGAGCGTGGGCAAGTCTTGTCACCTTGGTTGTCGGAGATGCCACATTAACATGGGCTCAAAATAAACAGATAAGTGTCAAAGGTATACACTTCGATGCATTGGTTATTGAAATATTTCAGCTCTACTGATTGCTCATTGTACTGTAAAGAGTCAGTTGAAAGCATTTAAAATTGTTCGAAATACAGTTAACCTCTTAGACACTAGCAATATAAGTTAAGTTATGTATAGATATCTTTTGGCCACTGTAGTTTGTACTGCCATCCTGGTCCCTGTAAACCACTGTACATTTCCTTACAGCCAAGAATGAAAAACAACAGCAGTTGGTCATTGAGAGGTCACCTGACTGGGCTCAAGCTACAGCTGATAAACTAGACATTCTGATTGGTCGGATAGTGACCTTGACCTCTCATGCTAATTGGAAGGTGAGGCTGGCAATGGTCAATTGGGCGGAGCAGCTACTTAATGAATGTCAGCGGTGAGTTATTGTTTAAAGATGTGTCCAATGCCCACAGTTTGATAACAGAAGAATGTATAGCCTCTATTGAATGGTTTCTGTCCCTCTAAATATTATCGTGATCTAACAATGTCAAATTTTTTGGTCCGACCAGTACTGTGCAGTGATCAAAGGTTTACAGTGATGGAAAATGATTTTCGGCAATACTTGACTTGCCAAACTCAGCTCGACGCCGAACTGCAGCGCCACTCGCGGACAAAGATAGAACAACTCGACATTTTTTTCACCGGTTTCTCGCTGCGCATGCGTACCAGCGGAAATCAACAAAAGATGACGCTGGTACGCATGCGCAGCGAGAAACCGGTGAAAAAAATGTCGAGTTGTTCTATCTTTGTCCGCGAGTGGCGCTGCAGTTCGGCGTCGAGCTGAGTTTGGCAAGTCAAGTATTCTTTTGTGTCACTATGTCTACATATTCTTTGATTATTCATTAGACCAACAGTCATAATGGGTTAAAGACTTTGATGTTAACACTGCTGGCTACCACACCAAAGGGTCCTGGGAGAACCCTGATCTCTCGATGAACCAGTGCCGGTTTCAGGCAACTCCTAGCTCTTCTGGCTTTTCACAGTCCTATATGAATAATGAATATGATGAATGCCCAAAGAAATATGGCAAAGATCCCAAATGGACCACAAAGCTGAAAGAATAATGATGATAATTGATTGGGCTCGGTTTCGAAATAGTTGATAAATAAAGGATAGTTCACATAAGAGGACTGTATATATTCTTCATGATAAAATCATATATATAAATTGCAACTGCACAAACTGGAACAAGACTAACACATTCTAAACACAACAACTAACTTATACACAAACAGGTTACACCCAAATCCAGCAGAAGAAATCAGTTTCATTCCTATTCACATTAAGAATCAAGGTAACAATTCACTGGCCATTCACTATAAGCTTAACTACTTTTCTAACTAGAGTCAGTCAATTCACAATTTAGGCGCGAACAATAATACTAAAAGGAAAGACAGTGCTAGAGGTTCTTTGGTTGTCAAATCAAAACAGCTCAGAAAGACGAAAAAAATGAATCTCTTTTTGTCCCACCTTGACCTGACTGAAGTCTGCAGTGTAACCCACAGGCTATTGATAGACAACAGAGGACTGACAACAATGGGCTCAAGCCAAGCACTGATGTGTGCTGCAGGGTTTGGTAATGCAAATGGGGGGGTCCGGGGGTACTCCCCCGGAAAAATTTCAAAATTTGGGAGGCTAAAGACGTAATTTCCTGGCACCTAAGGAGATGATTTGGACGTTTTTATCGTAGCTTCGACACTGGGCATTTCTGTGTGCGATGAAAGCTTTGAGCGCCGGACGCGGAAAGAACAGACAGAAAGTCGCAAAACCGCCGGGCTGGTAGTAGGCTACTAGCCGTATGTGAGCATTCGCCTACTTTCATTTAGAAATTTTAAGCAAGCAGTCACAATTTCAACCAATAGAATAAAAATATGCCGGCCTACCCAGTCCGTAGCGATATCCACTTCGTGCGCCCAACTCAACTGCACTGCCCGAAGTACTGCCATTACTATCCACATGTTCCGGCAGACGACGGTCGGCCAATAACAATCACCCATAGCCTTGGCAACGAGGTCAAGGGAGTCGACAAAAGCGTACCTGTACGATCGGCTAGCGGCAAAGCGGGGACGGTTGTTTTTAACTAGAACTGTGAAATTTGCTTCCAGCAAATTTGTGTCCAGCACCAGGGGGTGGATGAGAGGTGTGCTGAAGGAGTGGGAGTAGCTGTAAGTTTGTGAGAATTGCAAATTTTTGTGTAATTTGGGGGGATGGTCCCACAAGGTGAGTATTTGGTTGATAGGCAGTAGGAGTACAATGTAGTTCAGGTTCATTGGCACTGTTCATTGGCACAGTAACTGTTTTTGATCAATAATGCTTGGGATGAGGATGGAAGAAAATGATGGCAATGCCTTGTTGTCTAAAGGCGTCAAACACAGACTGAGATGAAAAAAGAAATTTGTTTATGCTTTTTATTACAAAATGTATGATAAACACATAATGATCACAAATTAAAGATAGCTCAGAGGTTGGTGAAAAAACTACTAGCCTAGCACGTAATTCCATCACTTTGGTAAATCTAGTTGAAAATTCTCAGATACAATGGTGATTAGATTTATTGATATTTCAATGTTCGAACAGGAAATGCGCTACAACAGTTGAATACAAGGCAGTAATTGACTTACATACAGGTTCTGTATTCTGATTGGGGATAAGCAAAAAGGTATACAAATTGAAATGTTGTGAACAAATTACTAGCAGCAAATTACATGCATCAGAAGTGTTACAGTTACTTCGGTACAACCTTGGTGAAAATTATCAGATACTAAGGAATTTGAGATTGATTGATATCTCTTTGTCAGGTCACTTGATACACATTGTTTCAACGTTCGAACAGGGAATGCGTTACAACAGTTGAATACAAGGCAGAAATTGACTTACATACAGGTCATGAGGTTGCCCTGTTTGTTTTGTGGATGAAATGACAGTGTTACATATAATGCAATGGTTGAAGGAATACTAGAATATCTGATTGTTCCTTGAGGCTTTGCAGACTACTGAAGGCTCAATGAAGTCATGTTGTTGATCTTGGTTGTGATGTGTTCGATGGATGGTAGGTTGTTGTGTGGATCATCGATGTTGGTGCACTTCAGTGCGTTCCATTAGGCATCACCATATACTAGTAATCGTAACCTTAATTTCCATTATTAGAGTCAGCATAATGAGACAGTTCGTGGACTTCAATGAACGTCCCCGAAACGGTAGACGTGTTGGTGGCGACATCTTTTGTTTGTAAATGTTTCTGGAGCATGTCCACCTTCTCAATCAATGAACGAATTAGATAGAATTCAGCTTCAGTGTGGAGTTGTGACAACTCTCTGAAATCCTTTTGGGAAGTTAAGGTCGGTGCAACGTAAAAAGTTCAATATATGTCGAAATAGTGGCCCATCCCGATCAACGAAGATACAGCCATTAGCATCCTGCTGCGCAGGAATGTTACCTTTGATCATGGCACCTAACATGGAGTCGGGGTATTGCGTAAGTGTGAAAACTGCTGTTGTGTAGAGTGTGCCACCTACATTCAGATGAACCAAATCCGTGGACGAAGATATATTTCAGAAGGGGGATGTTCAATCCAGATAGATCTGTAATGCTACGTTCACACCTAATGCGTATTTAAACCGAATTCCGTAGTGCGCACTCCGGAATTCGGACTAGTTAGTGCGGGATAAAAATGATGAGTTCACACTGGGTTAATTCGAATCTCAATCCGCACTAACTGCGTTCAGACACAATCCGGACTAGATCGCGGCCATCGCCATCATGTTGTTCAGCCCTGGACCGATCAAACATTGTATCCACGATGTGGCGAGGATTGTGGATCGGTCGGGTCCCGAGGACTTCATCCAAAATTTCAAGTTCTTCGTCCCCAAAGCCGTTCCGTCCTGAGGTACTTGATCGACCCAAGTTGTTACGGGCCTTGACCCAATCTCCCTTCATTGATTTTAGTTTGTTACGACACTGGTCAGTCGTACGATCGTAGCCTTCTTGTTTCAGAAGCTCAGCGATCCGGCTGTATACATGGGAATTGCGGTGATTCCCCTGCAATTGGCCCTCAATATCTTCATCTCTCCATATCCTTAACAAGGCCAGTCGCTCATCGCGTGACCAAGCAGGACTTCTTTGTAGATTGGCAGCCATTTCGTACAATAAAACAACAATGAAAATCACTTGGAAAAATGCAGGAATGACAGCGTGATAAACACATGTGCATGACAGAATAAAACGGAAGGAAGTAGGCCAATAACCACTGCGCATGGGTGAACAGGTAGCGACTGCGCTAATCCGAATTAAACTGTTCACACTGCCAATGTTAATGCGGAATAAGCTGGTGCGCACTAGCTAGCACGGATTAAGAACCGTACTTGTTAATTCGCATTCAATCCGGACTAACTGGCTTCTAGTGTGACCTCTTATTCCGAATTAAGGCTTTAGTACGCCTTTAGTGCGGAATAAAACGCTAGTGTGAACACGGCATAAGACACAAGGAGAGAGAGAAGTGAAAATAGACTGAGCTGGAAAACATAGGAGTGACAGGAAAGCATAATTGTTAATGTTGTTGGCCAACTTCAAATCAAATAAAAGATTTCCACAGGCGATGGAACTTGAATAATCTAGATGTAAGTTACTGGCTCGACAACTGCAACAGACCACAAAGCTGGTGAAAGCAGCAAAAGCGTGGCAGTTTGAAAACCCTTCAGAAACGAGTGATTTCTGGGGGAGGTGTAAACTGTGGACGAAATTTGAAATCGTAAAAAAAAATTATATTTTTCTTTCTTTTTGTCTTCCAATTGAATTTGTAAAATTCTCTATGAAAATGACGGGATAAATACCAGATATGCAAACGATGGGTCCAATCGTCATTCAGGTAGGCCCTACTGATGGATACAGTCCATCAAGCCTTTTATACTCCAAAGTCATTATGCAACATACAGGCCTAGAATTTAAGAATGAGAGGGGCACTACCATTTTGTCCCCATTTTTTCCCCTTCTGCCAGGGCAGGCAGCCAAGATCAGGGGCAGCAAGGTCAAACTTGGTCACTTTTTTGGGCACTGAGGACATGGCAGAATTTGACCTGAGGGCACCGAGGCCAAATTATAAGCTTTGTTATAGATTACCATAAGTGTTCCTTTTTTGTCTTACACACTCATAACTGTTAACTGTTAACTGTCAGGTTGCCAAAATCAATAACTGGGGACGAGGTTGACCGAAAATTTGTGCGCAACTCAGGTACACTCGGCATAGTAACCGATTACCAAGGGACGAGACTCGCACAACACGCATCTGCTGTCACTTAAACTGTCATTGCATGAGAAATCAAGCCTAAGCAGGTCCACACGCACCACCAGGCAATGAATAAGACAAAGGGTTCTAGTCTATTGAATCGCACTGAACAACCGACGAGAAGCTTGTTGGGAAATATGAATTAAACGACCATCAAATCGCACGTCATCTAGAATCGTCTGCTGTTGTGTGTACATAGCTACATACATTGTACACACATATAGTACACACACTGCATGATCGAATCGAGAGGATGACTAACAAAACCACCCTGTGCATCGACGAATTAGACTGAGAAATCACATCGAAGTTTGATCAGAGACATGTTAGATAAACAAAAATGTCACAAAACTTACTTGAACAAATTTTCCAGCCTCGGTGTGCCCGCTGCAGAAGCCTGAAGCTGCGCCTCTTGGGCCTTCCGCCGCCTCCTCCGATCCGGCATTTTGCTACCGAACCTCGGCGACAGGGGTGGGATGTCAGTGTGTATGCAGTGCAAATGATCGTCAAGAGTATACCATGCGAACGAGGTCTGATAATTGGCCGTTCCTCTGTACAAACGCTCCCCGCTGCTTATCACAGCTTTGCAAAATAGTAGTTGAATTGTCGAGAGATCGCAGTGGGAGTGTGTGTAGTTAGTGAACCCGTACTAACATCGGCGACCGGGCCACGTGCTACGGGGCATTCCCGTTCAAGGCTTAGGGGCACCGCGGCGAGCCGGGGGAAAGGGGCAGGACACTTGTGGCCGTGAGATTACTGGGTTTGGGTGGGGCAACCAGACATTTGAAAGGGAAATGCGGCAATTGGCCGCGGTTAAATTCGAGAGCTGAACATACTGCGTTGAAATAAAATTATGGCAGGAGGTTTCAACAACGACGGATTGTTTATTCTACAAACAATAGAGTTCCATTACAGAGGGCACCTGTTTCAGTTTGAAACCTTTCCCTTCACATCCATCTGGCTTGTTTCGTAGATGTGTCATTGTATTGTCACAGCTACAGATGACAGATTTATAAAGAACTCAGTCAAACCTATAGCTTCAAAGCCAGGAGGGCACGTCGATTATAATAACAATGATAACAATGATAATTAGGAGAAATATTTTTATAGTGGAGTAAAATCAATAATCTTCCCAAGCTTGTTGGCTGGGGTAGCCTTCGGCCCTATGGTTCATCCTCCATGAAGTATACATAATGGGGACATAGCCATTCCTCTTCGGTGCTTCAAATAATCCCAAGATAAGAGATCAAATGGCCATATCAGAGCATTGCTAGAACATAGCTAGGATAGGATAGCAGCAAACGTGTCTGTCATTCATTGTTCTGAGAATGTCGCTCCGCCTGGTCGCGTGGCGTGCGTGGTGCTTTTAACGCAAGCCTATCGCCACCGTTCGCCATTGCGTGCCATTGCCAATTGCCAATTGCCATATGATCAGATGATTGGGCGATTTGACAGATGGATACCGATTCGATGAGAGATGGTACAACAACCTTGTTTTAAATCAATCA
This sequence comes from Lineus longissimus, assembly GCF_910592395.1. Classification (NCBI taxonomy): domain Eukaryota; kingdom Metazoa; phylum Nemertea; class Pilidiophora; order Heteronemertea; family Lineidae; genus Lineus; species Lineus longissimus. The sequence continues at coordinate 11,962,876 of NC_088317.1, read as the reverse complement.
TACCAACGCCGACAGGCAATAATTACTACTCCAAATCCAAGTTGCCATTTATCATGTTTATATGTAGGGAACATTCATTTTCCTCACAATAAAATTCACTAGAAACTCACCTGATCGATGGCGATGCTGAACAAGTATAAAAAATAATCCGCTGCCAACCACAAGGCCATTTTGACGAGGTCGCGCAGGTGCCAGAGTGAATTGACGGAAAATAGTTGTCGGCAAAAAAATCCTATTTTGATATTTGTTCGTTTTCTTCTCTGTTCATCGTCTTGGTGTAAATCAGTGATTTAATTAACCCTTTCGCTGCACCGCTCAAAATTATTTCAATATTGATTTCTTGCTGCCCCCAAAATACTGTAAAAGCCAATTTTAACATAGGTAACTTTGAGGCCAATATCCAGCCTGAAGGAGAAGAGATAGAGCTTTGGACTGTTGGAAAAGGTTGTTGGGGACAGCATGGACTTTCAAATTATGCATTTGTCAATCACCTAAAATTATGTTAATTAACTAAATAACGCTAATTAGTATTAATCAGCGAGGAGAAAAATACCATTTTTCATCTTGACCCAGGCTATCACTATCATTCTCGTCGGACCCTGAATCATGCACACTTTCAATCCCCATGCACGCTGTGTACATCGGCATTATGTTCAGAATCATAATCACTAATCAGACTCGTCTTCTAACGCATTGAATTCACTATTTCATCAATTATTGATTCTGCAGTTCGTCGAACACGTGACTGAGGCATTTAAATTTGTTTGCAAAACTTTGGACTCAAAATATCGCCTAAACTTTGAATAAAAACACCGAAGTTTTCACCTAGAAATCGGAAGTTCTAGCGGTAAACAACATGGTAGGACACCTAGCGACAAGTTCCTGTACTAATTTGCTATTGAAAACATCGTCTGATTCAGGTCTCTCCCAAGTCGCAGTTCTGCGTACATCCGCACAGATCGGAAATTTTTTTTGGTCGCAAAAATGCGTACATCCGCAGCGAAAGGGTTAAGAATGTTTGTAGCTGATTTAAACGTTTGAATCATGTTTTGGAAAACGATTTTAGGATCAAGGTCAAATGAAAGTAGTTTTTGGCGCAATGACGTCAATGACGGCTGATTCGACTGGGGAATGCCGATGACCAAGTAGTACTAGTATAGGACGGCTACGTCACAGTTTTCACGTCCCCAGCCAGTCCCTAGGTACGCTCCTAGGGACCTGCAATGCTAAAAATGTACGCAATGTATTACATGACCACTCATTTATGAAGACATAGGGACTTTTTTTCGCCAATCATATAGTTTATGTTTCACTTTATCATCTGAGGAAAAAAAAGTGCCTACTAGTATGTCTCAAGGGTAAAGGGTCCAAATCGACCGAGAAAGAATTTCCGTATGTAAAAATGTACAGCGGAATTTCGCGCCAAAACGAAATGTCGTAACGTCAAAATCTGCTGTGACGTAGCCGTCCTATACTACTAGGCCGATGACGTAATTGTGGGTATTGCCGTGTAAAGCAGGGTGTACACTGGCAACATTTTTGCAACAAATCTGCAACATTTTGACAACATGCCCCTGTACACACTTGGCAACAAATTTGCAACATTTTGGTTGAGAGGCAGTAGCAGTACAATGTAGTTCAGGTTCATTGGCACTGTTCATTGGCACTGTAACTGTTTTTGATCAATCATACTTGGGATGAGGATTGAGGATGGAAGAAAATGATGGAAATGATTTGTTGTCTAAAGGCGTCAAACACAGACTGAGATGAAAAAAGAAATTTGTTTATGCTTTTTATTACAAAATGTATGATAAACACATGATGATCACAAATTAAAGATCCTATAGCCCAGAGGTTGGTGAACAAATTACTAGCCTAGCACGTAATTCCGTCACTTCGGTAAATCTAGTTGAAAATTCTCAGATACAATGGTGATTAGATTTATTGATATTTCAACGTTCGAACAGGAAATGCGCTACAACAGTTGAATACAAGGCAGTAATTGACTTACATACAGGTTCTGTATTCTGATTGGGGATAAGCAAAAAAACACAAGTTGAGAATGTTGTGAACAAATTACTAGCAGCAAATTACATGCACCAGAAGTCTTACAGTTACTTTAGCTGAATCGGTAGATGTCGTCCTGGGTAAGACTAAAGTTTACCCATGATTGTGCTGAGTGAACATTAGACCATTAAGCGACCCAGTTTGTCATCTCCGCACTTTTCCAACCAGAGATCGAGTTGAAATTGGTATGTTTGCAGCCTAGCATGACACGAAACCTTGATTGCAGGTTGGGAAATTGCGCAATGACAAACTGGGTAGACTTTAGTGGTCTAATGTTTACCCATGACGATCCTGGGTAACTTTTAGTCTTACCCAGGTTGGTCCTGGGTGAACTTTAGTCTTAACCAGGATGACATCTACCGATTCGGCGTTACTTTGGTACATCTAGCTGAAAATTCTCAGATGCTATGCGACAGGTCACTTGATACACATGGTTCAGCGTTCTAACAGGAAATGCACTACAACAGTTGAACACAAGGCAGAAATTGATGTACATACAGGTTCTGTATTCTGATTGGGGAAAAGCAAAAACGAACACAAACTGAAATGTTGTGCAAAATAACTAGGACCAAATTACATGCACCAGAAGTCTTACAGTTACTTTGGTACATATAGCTGAAGATTTTTAGATACTATGCTATGCAATTTGAGATTGATTGATATGTCTGACAGGTCACTTGATACACATGGTTTCAACGTTCGAACAGGAAATGCACTACAACAGTTGAATACAAGGCAGAAATTGTCTTACATACAGGTCATGAGGCTGCCCTGTTTGTTTTGTGGATGGAATGACAATGTTACATATAATGCAATGGTTGAAGGAGTACTAGAATATCTGATTGTTCGTTGAGTCTTTGCAGACTACTGAAGGCTCAATGCAGTTACGTTGTTGTTCTTGCTTGTGATTTGTGCGATGGCTGGTAGGTTGTTGTGTGGATCATCGATGTTGGTGCACTTCAGTGCGTTGAGGAACAGTTCTTTAGGTACATGTATTACCATGTTGGTTATTTCTTCATTTTGCTGTGTGAGCATTGTAACTTCGTTTTTAGCTACGCTGGCTTCCAGTTTGTACTGGAGCTTGCCAAAAGTAGTTCCAGCAAAATAGTTGCATTTTCAATCCGAATTTGCTGTAGCTGAGCCAGAAAATGTGCCAGGATACCAATATTTTGAACTCTTGTTTCAATAGGATTATATCTATCAGGCCTCTCAATTACATGATTCCTACACCGTATAACGGTGTAGACCGCACAGGATGTCCCCAAATTAGGTCTATTTTTTTATTTTTTTTTTAATAATATGACCCCCTGAAGCGTTTTTTGACCCCTAACATAACCAAATCTCATCCAAATGGCCTAATTTTATAGTTTTACCCTAAAAATTATGATTTTTCAGGTGTATGTGGTGATATCAGCCACTAACTTTGATTTATGACGTCGCTGTTCAGGCAAATTGGCGCGATGAAATGTCCCCAAATTAAGCTAAAAAGCAAAAAAACATGTCCCCAAAATAGGCTATAAAAATAAAGGGTGTAGAGGTCTCTACGTAATTGAAAGGCCTGGCTATTCACAGCAGAAAGACTAAACGCCCCGTAATTGGCAGTAATTGGCAGATTTTAAGCTGGAAATTGTCGTCTGGTCAAAAGTGGCAAAACGGCCTTGATCCTACCTGTCTCTGTAATGTACTGAACGCGCTATACATAAGGCATTGCCCTAAGGAATTGCAGCCGAGGCTGATAAAGTGATGTCCATTTTGCGAATGTCTATAGAGTGTGTACGTTCACTTCAAAACATATTTCCAATCGAAATTTTTCATAACGAGCAGTTAGAAAGTAGTATTTCCCTATATTTTGATTCTCAATGTCAACATGTCATTTTGTGGGGTTATTTTGTCTAATTCTTATTAATATTGCCGATAAAAGACACGTAGAGAAACCCAGATTCATGCGCTTAGTTCATCTCCGGGCGATAGACGTTTTGACAGAAAACCAGGGTGAGTTTTCTCTGTATTTTCTCTTGATTTGCTAGGTACAATTGGCCATGACAACTGTTATTTGAAAAGTCATAGTATAGAATGACTCCCGTAGCTTGTTTACATGGGAAGTGTTACCCTTTTTGGCGTTCTGTCTCGTTAAATTTGCTCAGTCATTGAGTCGAAGTCGAAGATTAAAACACACATGAATGCCATAGTACATTTTATACACAAACGTTGTTGCAAAAAATTCTTCCCAATCATCAGAATTAAATAATCGTAATACTTCACAATTATCTATTACACATAAATATAACAACTACAGGAGAATGACTTTGAAATACAGACAAAACTTTGTTATAAGAATAGCCTCTTTGTATTTAGAAACATCATCGACGTAATCAAAACAAACCCGAACGCTAGATGAACAAACATGGCGGACCGCTTCACAAGAAGTTGACGTTTTCTCATGTTTCTTGTCAAAATAACAATGATATCGTACACCTTTGATAGTGACACTGGTCAGAGTACACAAATAATAGCGACGAAGTTGTCTGCTGGAATTGCGAGGTATTTTTAACCAACAATAACATTATCAGTGCAGTGCCCTAGTAAGCGCGCAGCGCCTTTAGGTTGGGGGGAAACCCCCCAAACCCCCTGGTTGGGAACCTGCTATAGTTCCTTCCGCCAATTTTTTTGTTTTGATAGACAGTTTTCTCCGTGTATCTCTTTAGCAGTAACTCAACTCCATCATCATTAATAGCCGGCAAAGAAATGGAAAATGTCCCCCCCCCCCCCCCCGAAAGGTGTCCTGACTAAATTGTCTGGCACTCTGGCAGATTCTAATGTAAAGTGCAAGCTCTATTGACAATGATTGAACTCACGCAACTGTCGACATGGTACCTTAACTGCAACCCTCAACCATCATTACCCTTCCTTTTCACTGGCATGATATTGGCAAGACTACCAAGAGGTCGTACTGGTGGCTTCCTTGAGACAATTGCTTGTGGTCGTACCTGGGCAACCAATTCAAGGGGTCAGGGATCAGGTTTTCCCCCCACCAACATGTTGCCGAATGGTAAATGAATAAAAAATTGGTTGGAAAGGGTTTTTGCAGACCAAGAGACTTGAAGACACTTGACTCTTATACCTGGGAGCATAAAAAGCCTGCTAGCGAATATTGATTATTCTTTAGAAAAAACCAGAAGATCTGCAAAACCAATGGTACCCCATAAAAACATACATTCCTCCTTAAGGTGTCTTCGGATCCCACCACGGCCCATGTGGAATTCGTTCAAAAGGTTTATTGAAATCTCAAAATAATTTTTTTTTTCTCAAACGCCTGCCCGTCTTTTGCTTCATTATTTCGGGATTATATCCATTTTAAGCATCTTTTGGATATTATCACTAAAGTATCAAAAATCAAAACACATATGTCAGGGGGGGGGTAAACCCCCTGAAATTGAAGTGTGATTAAAAAACAGTGTGAATATTCATGTGGTTCTCTCTCGGAGCTCAGAATAGTCGAGTTGCTTCATTCGCGCGTTTATCTCTTCTGGCGGCCATTTTAAGTCAAATTTAAGCCATTTGAAACGAATCCATGGACTTAAGAAACATTGTTTACATTGGATACGTCGTATGCACGTTAACCATAGTAGCGCTTCGCAGAAAAGCCTTTGGCTTTTCTGTTGCATGCTTAAAACTGCCATTCTCAGTCTATGCTGATATGGAAAACCGTGAGGAGCTGCATGAACTGGGCCTTCATTATTTACCATACATTACAGTTACATACCCGATACCGGTAGATGAACAAATGCAAAACACTGCAACATGTGCAGGGAAGTAAAGCATGCATTGCAAGCCATGTGTCCAAACTCTACCAAGGTGAACGTTACTAGTAAATAAGGGTGAACTTTTTCAAATTTAACTTTATTTTATCCCCCCCCCACCAGTTCACTAGTTTTTCACAAAAGTTTTGATCTTAGTACATTTATGTTTTACCTTACCACCAACATGAACAGCAAGCCATACAGGGTTGTATATCCTCTCACGGTTTTCGCGTATCAGCACAGACTACTTATTGTTTTTGTAACATAATTGGGAATGTTAATAATAAATACAGTGGAACCTCCCTTAGCGGACACCTCTCTATCAAGGACAACCTCTCAATTAAGGACACTAGGTTTGGTCCCAAATTGGTTGTTTCCATTCAATTTGACCTCTCTAATCAGGACACCTCTATTAAGGACAGCACTTGTCTGTCCCGAGGGTGTCCTTAATAGAGAGGTTCTACTGTATCTTATTTTGATGGTGTTTTTTTACAAAGTGCTATTTTTTCTCATGTTTACAGGATGATGCAGTCTGTTATCTACGAGTCATACCAGTGGTCTCCACTGGCAAAGTGGTGTTGCTGTGCATGCTGTGGAACTGGTGACATGAAACCAATGAACCAGTCAGTTGTGAGATTGACAGGATCGGGATAGAAGACGATGTATCTTAACTGATTTGTCCTTCACGTTTTGGTCTTGTTTTACTGTATTATACAAGTTGATTTAATAAAGAAGCCTTGAAATTGAATAGGCATCTCTGAATTTTTAGCTCAGCTGACCAAGTCAGCGGAGCTAGTCAAATAGCTATTCGATTGGTGTCCGTCCTTCCACCCATCCTGCCATCCTTCCATCCAGCCATCTGTAGACAAAGTTGGGCATTTTGTAATCATACAACCGAGGCACTTCAAATCTAGTCTTGCTTATAAACACCGCAGAAAATGTTGCTTACGGAAAAAAATTTGGGCGATTCGACTCAAATTCAGCTCCCCAGGGGGCAAAATGCATAAATGAAAAAACAATTTTTTGACGCTCTATTCCAGTAGATAAAAGCTTGAAATAAAGTTGAAAAGGTCTTCATGATACAGAAGTTTTGATATAAAATAGAATAGTGTCGATTTATATCACCAGTTGGCGGTAGTGAGCAAAACTGTTGTTTGACCCCGGATGACCCCGCTTTAAATTTCCCGCCGCTTATCTGGAGTACTATCATCAAGAAAATGGCGGTGATCTTTTTATTTCTACCGGAGCGATGATTTTGTAAGTGACAAATTTTCTTTTTAAGCCTTTACGGAAACGTATTTTGGTACGAAACTTTACACGTTTATAGAAAAGATCAACGAGAATGTGTTCAAATGCCCTCACAACGATGAGTTCAACAGAATTTGGTCAAAACAACCTTCGAATGGAGTCAACTTTCTTTGCGAAATTGAAGCGACGACCTCATTATTTATCGTAATTTATGCAGATCTTGAGTCCAGCTGATGGGCGATGTTTTGATTTGTGTTCAAACTATTGGAAACTTCAGAAATTAGTTCGATTAGTTCTACTATTCTGTAGGAGTATATTATAGCCATTGATGTTGACAGCTAAAAGCACGAAAACTTTGATCAGGTTTCTCGTCCAATCACGTGACCTCTCCAACACTCGATAATGCACTCTTTTCGTCCACGTTTTAGGCCAATCTTCGGCCTGAACATGAAATCTAATAAGCGCAGTACTTAAATCAGATGTTTCTCTCGCCTTGAAAACATTCCTGGGTAAAATCCATTGAGATTAGCCGAGTTAATCCACTTTTTCCGTGCCTAAAATCTCTGCCGCTGAATTCTATAAATAGAAACTAAAAACATCGCGGCAGTGTGGTTCCCATTGTGCGCCCTCCCACTTCACACCATGTCAGGAACTTTTACGGAGAGAGAGGGCGTGCGGTAAGAAGAATGGCCAAAATGACCAAAATGACGTCACGTTTTCCTGGCAATGTCTCTTGCCAGACCAGTCAAGCATTGGGAAAGCATCTTTAATTCAGACAACGTCAGAACTAGAAAAACGAATATGTTAATTTGCAAAATTAAAAGCAGATTTCACCACTAACCAGCCAAATCGGAATGCGACGGCGCAAAATGTTCTCGCTTTCCTCCTGCTAAAAAACCTTGTTCCCGCACTCCTATTTTAATTTATCCCAAGGAATATGATATGATCTGTTTTCACTTTTTGGCTCACCGTAGGGGAGTCTATGCAATACTGCAGTGTCCGTCGTCCGTCGTCGTTGTCGTCGTCGTCGTTGTCCGTCGTATCCTAGTTCAAAAACAGTGGCACGTTTTTTAACTGCTAGGCCTATAATTTTAAAACTTTGTACACATGACCCCCTAGGTCAGATGACCTGTGACACTAAATTTCTGTCCGATCTGGTTCTCTACTTGGCCACCAGGGGGCCAAATGTGGATATCTAAAAAGTGTGATATCTCGCTTATTAGTGACTTGTTTTTGATAAAACTTTTGTGGTAGGTACTCCTAGCAAGGATACATCATATATCTTACGGGTTTTTAATTTGATCTACCTTTCAAGGTCGCAGAGGTCAAATGGCGTGAATTGGCCGTTTGAGTGTAACTATGGCACGTTTCTCAACCACCAAAGCTATGAGCTTGAAACTTGGTACATATAACCCCCTATATCAGATAACCTCTGGTGCTGAATTTCAGCCTGATCTGATTATTGACTTTGCCACCAGGGGGCCAAAACAGAAAAAGTAAGAAGTGTAATAGCCTGCTTATTAGCAAATTGTTTTTGATGAAGTTTTTATGGCAGGGACCCCCAGCAAGGTTACCTCAGATGTTGCACGATTTTTCGGATTTGACCTACTTTTTAAGGTCGCAGAGGTCAAATGGCGTAAATTTGCCGTTTGAGTGTAACCATGGCACGTTTCTCAACCGCAACAGTTATGAACTTGAAACTTTGAACAAATGACCCCCTAGGACAGTTGACCTTTTACACTGAATTTTGGTTCGGTCTGATTATTGACTTGGCCACCAGGGGGCCCAAACTCAAAACTCAAAAAGTGTGATTTCTCGCTTATTACTGATTTGTTTTTGATAAAAGTTTCATGGTAGGTACTCCTAGCAAGGATACATCACATATCTTACAGGTTTTTGATTTGACCCACCTTTCAAGTTCACAGAAGTCAAAGTTGAAAACTTTGCCGTTCTTGGTACGTTTCGTCGTTGTTCAATGTAAAGAGTTTTAATTTTGTGTAATGATGCATCTAAGAAGCCACTATTTGTATGCCAAGTTTCAGCCAGATCGGAATTCAAATATGGCCGAAATTGCATGTTTTGTGGGTTTTTCCTCGTATTGTGGCAATCCAAAGGTCGTGAGTTCAAACCCCGGTCAAGGACAGCCAAAAATATTTTTATTTTTCATCTTTTCCTTTTTTCTTTTCTGAGTTCTATCTTACATTTTCTTCATTTTTTGATTTATTTGGTGCCATAGATTTAATTAGGCGGCCATCTTGGAAATCGTTTTTTGCCGATTGCTGTAGTGTAACGAGTGATGAAATTGTTATGGTCGGGTGGATGTGTCTACATCACATATCACCCTGGTTTGTTATTTGACCTACCTGTCAGGGTCACTGAGGTCAAAGTTAAAAATATATTCACCATTTTCATGGAGTGGCACGTTTCTCCACTATCATTTTCACCTAGACTCTACATACTGTAGCACTTTCTGTAACTGTCTACTAAAAATACTTACGGTGAGCACAATGGCCCCTGGCCGTTTCATTTGTAATTAAATGGTATTCATATAATGAGATCAATAGTAGTGTCCGTGTCAGATCCCATCATGGAGGTATAAATAATTATTTATACCTCCATGATTCCATCGTTCAACTAGTCTTCTCTCCCCAGGTGCCTCACACGGACCTTCACGTCCCCATACTCAAGACCAACTCTTACAATATCGCCCTCAAAACAACCCTGGAGTCATGAATTCACAGGTGCTCCTGTGAAATCTCAGTTCTAGTTTATTTATCAAACTTTATCGAGGGTTACCCGGTTATCGAATCGAATGGATGTGTCGATCGTCGTGGCGGATTGATATGTGGTTAGGTTGTGCGTCCAAGGCGATTACTAATAGGTCATTCAGTTAGTTTGAGAAAGATCATGATCATGAAGATGCGTGTTGTGTTATCATAACTGGAAAATAAGTTGAAGTTATTATTAGTACTACGATTCTTACACGAGTAAAAAGTAGACGTTTTAAGCAACACAATAATGTTACTCCCATTTTTTCTGTAAAGCTATACTGAACTAGGGATATCTTCCGTTGCCTCCTGTAATATTTACATACCATGGCTGATTAGTTCAATCATATTTCATCCAGCTGGCAGCTCTGCATTGGAAATTTTAGTGGTATAACGTGTTCTCTTGACCTTCAAACAGTAGTATAAAGCCGATATTCACTACTTTATACCCTCAGTCCTATGTTATTAGGTCATCCAGCTGAGCGCCAGGCCCTTGGGCCTCTTGTTATTTATTATAATATTAAAAAATAAAGCTTGCCTATTAAACCTAAACTCTTGAACATGCAACCTTTAACCCTTATACTAGTGTCATGCTTGACCTTAGGTCGAGTTAAAATTCCTACCCCTTTATTACTGTCGCGCTCGACCCTGAGTCGAAAGAGAGGGTAATGCCTCAGAAAATAAATTGTCCACGGCGCAATTGGAGTCCTTTATTTTTAGTTTATCTGCCAGTGTAAAGACGGCACTGCGTCTGATCATTTTCAGACGAGGTCAGGCAAGGGATATGGTGATGTAAGAGGCGTCATCATGCCTCATGTCACAATCAAGTAACAGACCGCATTGTCGCCTGAATGCTATGAGACAAGAGGGTGAAGTCACAATCAAGTAAGTGACCACATTGTAGCCTGATCGATATCAGAGAAGAGCGTGATGTATGAGACGTTATCATGCCTGATGTCACAATCAAGTAGGACTTCGTTGTAGCCTGTCTGATATAAGAGAAGCGGGTGATGCAAGAGACGGCATCATGCCTCATGTCACAATCAAGTACTTGTTCCATTTCTTGTCATTCATCTCATTCTTTGCTATTAAATTCCGCCAGCGTAGCTATTCAGGCCGCCAGGCCTCTAGTCTAGTTCTGCTGTGTCGATTGCGATGATTTCTACCTCCAAGTCGATCGGTGGCTCTTCAATGTGCTGAAAGATAAATGGGGTATCGTGTATCACAGTTAGCTTTATTCAAAAGAGCAGTGATGCATAATTCAAATTGCAAAGCTTGGAGTATCATGGCCATCATGAAAAGATGTGTTGTTTTCTGCACAATTCTGGAGTATATGGGGCACCATGGCACCAATGTGGATTTAGTGAAGGTATTTGGATGGTGATGTTGTTATAGGTGATGGTTGCGTTGCCTTGCAGATAGTTGCATTTGAACATGTTCAATGTAACAGATAGTACTACAATCGTATGTTACATTACATTAACGGAATGGGAGGAGTCACTTATCTTACTTACTTTGATGGTAGTAGCATCGGTGGAATTCAAGTTTGCCTGAGATTGGAATGTGTTTACATACACGTTGCTAATTTCACCGAATCTCCTGCTTTCAGGTCATTGGTCGCACAGTGGCGCCAGGGCGAGCATTTGATTTGTCCAGTACTGTCGCAGAGTTGCAAATCTTGGATTTTCACTTTTTGTGGTGAATTTTTCAATTGCAGGTCTCTTGCAACATCAATCTGAAATGTGTAATGGGTTAGTGTTATAGTGCAAATCTTTGATGATTTGGAAGATATGTATATTGTTCATTATTCTATATTTCTAAACACAATCATTCTCCAATTTTACTTTTACCTTCTGATAGACTGATATGACTTAACACAGCTTGGTCAGGATTTACATTTAAACAATGGTTTTATGATTAGTATTAATAAGCATGTTATAGATGTAGGATTAGCCACTCCAAAACATGTTACTGTTTACAATGGTTTTGCATTGTTTTTATTTCTGTCTCTAGGTAATTTATGTCGTTAGTTACAAGTTTTCTTGTTGAATCTAATGTTATTGTGGAGTAATTCAGGTTTGGACTCCAGACTGGGAACACACATATTTGGACTTCCAATCTGTATTTGTAATTGTAACTCAATGTATTTGCTTTCATGAAAGTTTATTGAATTAGAAGAAGTGAACAGAACCTACAGGACTCCAATTTATTTCTACCGCTAGTCTCCTTTTCCCTCATAATATTAGTATAGGCATGATACGGAGTGAACAGTGGGTGACATTCAGTTCTGAAGATCAAGAAGCAATTATGCATGCAGTGTTGTGTGAAACTTTTTGATCAGCTGGGTGTTGGTGTCTATTTGGTGGGCAGGAAATGGATTTTACTGCAATAATGTACAATGAGGTTCTATAGGGAGATTGCATTTGACAGCGAGGCATATGGTCTCTGGCAGCCACGCAAAAAGCTTGACTGGCCGTGTTTAGAGTAAACACTATGCATGTCTTGTAATTGATTTGCCAATTTTGAGGGACACTGACAGGGTTGTCTTTGCAAGGGCAAGGCAATTGTAACCCTCTTTTTCACCATTCTCGTCATGCATGGGTTCCAAGCTTCCTCTGAAGTATGTTTTTAAATCAAAAGGTGGGTAATGGTTGGCGTTACTTTTTAGCTCACCTCTTAGCAGAGGTGAGCTTATCCCATACCGTGGCGTCTGTCGTCCGTCGTCGTCGTCGTCGTCGTCGTCCGTCGTCCGTTAGCAGGGCACGTTTCATAACTGTTAGAGCTATTGAGTTGAAACTTGGTACACATGTACCCTTATGTAATGACACCTTGGAGACCAAGTTTCGGTCCGATTCATTTCATGGTTTGGCCACCAGGGGGCCAAACGTTAAAAGTGAAAATATGCAATATCTCCCTTAATAGTAGTCGGGAAATTTTGAAAAAAATATGGTAGGTACTTCTAGCAAAGGTGCATCATATATCCTCCGGGTTTTTGATTTAACCTCCTTTTCAAGGTCACAGAGGTCAAATGGTGTAAATTGGCCGTCAGGCCGTAACTATGGCACGTTTCTTAACTGCAATGACTATTGATTCCAAATTTCGTACACATTTACCCCTTAGTCAGGTGATCTCAGGGACCGAAGTTTGGTCCAATATGATTCACCACTTGACCACCAGGGGGCAAAATCCAAAAACCTTAAAAATGTGATTATTCCTTAACTTCTTGCCTGATTGCCACCAATTTGATATCATGGGTACATCTAACCACCATACAGTATACGTCACACAGGTTTTTGATTTGACCTTCTTGTCAAGGTCACAGAGGTCAAATGGCGTAAATTGGCCGTCGGGCCGTAACTATGGCACGTTTCTTAATTGCAATGACTATTGATCACAAATTAAGTACACATGTACCCCTTGGTCAGGTTATCTCAGGTACTGAAGTTTGGTGTGATCTGATTTGCCGTTTGGCCTCCAGGGAGGGGGTCAAATCCTAAATTCTTCAAAATGCCATTATTCCTAGTAATTACTTGCCCGATTGGCACCAATTTTATATCATAAGTACATCTAATTCTAACAACCATTCAATGTGTCACCCGGATCTTTTTTGATTTGACCTACTTTTCAAGGTCACAGAGGTCGAATGTACTGTAAATTGGCCATTTTGGGGAAATTGTAATTGCTTGGACCTACATCAAACCTAACACTACACGACACAATACCATGCTCTTAATCCATCTTTCCTCCACATGAGGTGAGCACAATGGCCCTTGCCATTTCATTTCCAATTATCAATGTCTTAATCTAATTAATTGTAAAAATGAAGAGATGATTCCTCATTCCGTGGTAATATAACATACCTGAGTGATGTTTCCTGCAACACTAACTCTTGTTTTCACCGGTTAAGTAGCTGCACTTGCAATTGGTATGACAGGAGTGGGTTTAGGAGTCTGAAGTTGCTCTGCTTCTTCCATCAATGAAGCCGGAATGTAAAAATCTGCTGTTGGGAAGATTTTGGTCGTGCTATTTGTGGTGATATGCGTGGAGACTTTTGGCGTATATACTGTCATGAGATATGGATTGTTTATCTTGAGTTTGTTGAGGTGAAGTTTGTCGTATATATACAGTTTCGTACAACTGTCTTTGACTGCAATGGCGAGCAATGGCGAGAGGCCACATTTCTGTCGTTTTGCCTTGTTGGTTCTCATAAGTCTTCTTGTTGCCAATCGTTACAACTTTGAACTTTAGAGGAGCCTTTATTATGGTGCCACTGGTGTTGTTTGCTTTCATTACTTTTCTGATGTCCATTTTAGATCTGAAAATATAGAGGTAGGAGATTTTGTTAGATTGGTAGATTTGTGTTTTCTTCAGGCGGGCTATTGTTACATACAATGATAAAACAAGTGCCATATACATGTAATCTGTAAAATGAAAGGGACTCGACTGCTGCAGGACTGTGCTCTGGATTTGACTGGATCATGATAGCTGTAATACGTAAAGAGGACACCAGATTGGATTTGTTGCAAGGGTACCGGTACTATTGATTTGACATACACATGGACATGGTCGTGCCGCCAGTTGTAGTTGGCTGAGCTATCAGTTGATGGTAGCCATGGGCAATGAATGTGTCTTTAATAGGGGTAGGTTTGGTGGTGATGTTTTCATTGAAGTCGCCAGTAATTATGATGTGATCAGGAAAGAATGACTCTGCATTTTGTAGAGCTGTCTCCAAGGTGTTGCAGAATTCTCTTGAAGTGTATGATGGCGGTCTGTAAATGACAACGGTTAGAGTTACGCTGACGTCTTTTTGGATGTGAATAGCCATGTATTCCAGATTAGGTACACCAAGGTTAAATAGGTTCGAAGTCAGAGAGTCTTTGATATAGATAGCAACTCCACCTCTCTGTTTGTCATGGAAGGGACTATCGGAGGTGTACGATGAAGCTCGGTTCCTTTCATACAGGGTGTAACCTAGCATTTGTATGGTATGTGTATTTGATGCTTGGAGCCATGTTTCAGAGAGACACAGAACATCAATATGTGAAACATCATGATTGTATCTGAGGTCATCAAAGTGGGTTAGAAGTCCTTCAATGTTGTGATGGTATACTTTCAGGCTGAGTGTCAGGGTTGTCAAGTCTCAGTGGAAGGATGCTATCATCTGGTAAAGGGTCCATGTGATCAAGGCCTGTTTAGATAGCAGGGAAGCAGTACAAAGCAGAGGAATCATAATCCAGGAGGTGGAGCCCAGTAATTGATGTCACTCTGCTTAGTGCAACATATGCCTGACCAGCAGTGAAGATTGTTTTGAGGGACACAACTATTTCCTTCAATGTTTTCCCTTGGGTCTTGTGAATGGTGGATATTGGGTTCGCATGATGTTAGTATTTTCAAGCCTCTCTTAGATAGGTTGAATTGCCACAGAACCTTGGGGAACTGAAGTTCAGAATTAAGATGTTCTCATAAAATTTTTCCCAACATTGGTATCTTTGAACTGAACAGCCACAGCCAGTGGAAGTTTCTTGGGATTTGCAGAAGGCACTATAGCTCATTTTTCCATTGGCACTATTCACAAGTCCATCAGACACATCAATGTTTCTCAACAGCATGACCTTTGCATTGACAGCAATGTCAATTGATTTTTGAACTCTCCAGAATTCGATTTTTGCGACTTTTGAGTGCTGCTGGCATCTCCGGTTAGTTTGTTCTGTTTCATATCTTCTTCAGGTAATGCTACTATATTGATATCAGGTATTGCATACAGCTTGGTGAGATTGTATGAGCTCACTTCCTTTCTGGTTGAATAGACATGCAATGCTTCTGATGGGTAATCAGGATCATGCGGACCACATTCAAGTACACGGGATTTCAGAGTGGTTTCAATGCTTTCATCTAATGGGGTAGATTTCTCTCTTACTCTGATGTGATTGAGGAGTCATGCAAAGTTTGCTTCTTCTCTTTGTCTCATGATTTCTGTGAGATGAATGATCTTGAAGTTGGATGTCCACAGGTTACGGGTATCAGATGTTTTCATGGTACAAAGACGTTCAGATCTAACAGGTGATAGTTGATAGTAATCCCCGAAGGCAAGAACTGTGATTCCTCCAAACAAATCGGACTTGTCGCCTGTGATTTGTTGTAGTCTACCATCAACATATGTCAACAATGACCAGTTTACCATGGAGATCTCATCAATGATAAGAACCTGTACATTGTACAGAGCAGCCCGAAGTGTGTTGTGTGAATCTTCTCCAAGAGGTACATATGGAATTTTGCGTATCTTTGGAATTGACAAGGCACTGTTGAGGGTTTGTCCACTGATGTTGTAAGCTGCAGGACCAGTTGATGCTGTAAGAAGCACTGTCTTGTTATCAGGATTATCTGCATTAGATTCCAATAGCTTCTTTGCTTCATAATGAATGGCTTTTATTAGATGACTCTTGCCTACACCAGCTGAGCCGGAGACGAATATTCTCAGTGGAGCAGTTGGTGCACCATGTTTCTTTGCTAGACACCATTTTCTGACATGGTTGAATACAACACTTTGTTTTTCATTCAGTGACTGGAGTATTGCTGAAATTTGTTGTGTATCTTGCTCGGAGGACGTTTCTATATGTATGGAACCGGCACCCAGACTGCTGGTTGCGTGTGCGGATTCATTTGCCAATTCAGGGATTCCTTCCGGCGGGTTTTCAATATCATCATCTTGTGTTGTATCATTGGCTTCTCGAGATGATTCACTACGCTCAGTCTCCATAGAGGGTGCTATTTGGGCCCATGCATCTTCCAAATTAGGGTTTTCTTTCATTTTTTCCCATGCCAACTCTAAGGTTGCAGTTGCTACTTCGAACTCGCTTCGGTTCTTTTCCACTATAATGGCAACTCTTTCAGGTACAGTGGCATCTGGTAGTTTGACTGCAGCTTTGTTGTGGAACTCCTCATAAGTATCATAAGGCATTGGACCAAGCTGCTCATTATTCTAAATGGCAAGTACAAGGCTAGCAGGTTGGGATAAAACTTTTATGGGTACAGTCGTGGGTAGCGTGCAGATTTGACGATTGCAGGGTTACCTTTTGATCTTTTCTGAATGAATCCCTTGTTGTTTTGGAGTTGGATGACAGGTGAGTTATCACTTTCTGAATCATCGTCATTTTGTTCAGCTTGTTTGGAATCGTCTGTTTGCTTGGCATACCTCATTGGGACAACTCTGTAGTGTGATACGAAATATGCAAGACACATTGTTGCAAAGTGGGGTTCATCTGGCCGTGCTTTGTAGCGGTCGACAATTGATGTCATCCAAATGTCATCAGAATTTCTCTCAGACATTGACTGAATGGTTTTCAATGGGACTCATCTTAGTGGGATTTTGATCAGTTGGCACGTAGATCACCTGTCTTGAGCAGTTCTTCAGCTTCATGCAGGTTACTCTGTATACAGCCTCTTGAGCACTTACTTCCCGGTTTTGCAGATACACATATCCAATATGTCTCATTTCCTTGACAGGATCAGACTCACCAGATCTGGATTCTTCCTGAGCTTGTTTCAGCAGGGCGCTCATTTCATGTTCCGCTTTACTAATGTAGCTCAGAATGTACATTACACAAGCCCATGCATCAGTTACATACTGAATGTCCATGTTTGCATTCCATACTTGAAGCAGTGTTGGATTGTAGTTGTTAACCCAGGCATCTTTTGGCTCTCGTTTCATTTGTATGGTGATTTTTAGCTCAGCTGACAAAGTCAGCAGAGCTTTTCTAATAGCTATTCGTTTGGTGTCTGTCAATCCTCTGTGGACAAAATTGGGCATTTTGTAACCGTAAGACTTAGGCACTTCAACTTTGGGCAAATAGGAACACTGGACGAGATATGCTGCTGAAAGAAAATTCAGCGCGATTCGACTCTAATTCAGCTCACTAGGGGGCAAACAGCGTAAGTCACAAAACAATTTTTGCTCGCTTTATTCCAACAGGTGGAGGCTTGAATTAAAGTTGAAGAGGTCTGCACGATACAGAGGCTGTAATATAAAATAGATTAGTTTCGATTTTGATCACCAGTTGGCGGTAGTGAGCAAAATTGTAGTCTGACCCCGGATGACCCCGCTTTAAATTTCCCGCCGCGAACTGACATGAAAACCTCGAACCAGGGAATACCGGACTGCTGGTATTGCCAGTGCATCCACTGTATGAACGGCTCGTCTGGGATAAATTGACCACTGCGCGGTCGAGGTTACCTGGAGTACTATCATCAAGAAAATGGCGGTGACCTTTTTATTTGTGACAAATTTTCTTATTTAAGCCTTTACGGAAATGTATTTTGGTACGAAACTTCACACGTTTATAGAAAAGATCAACGAGAATGTGTTCAAATGCCCTCATAACGATGAGTTCAACGGAATTTGGTCAAAACAACCTTCGAATGGAGTCAACTTTCTTTGCGAAATTGAAGCGACGACCTCATTATTTATCGTAATTTATGCAGATCTGAGTCCAGCTGATGGGTGATGTTCTGATTTGTGTTCAAACTATTGGAAACTTCGGAAATTAGTTCTATTAGTTCTACTATTCTGCAGGAGTATATTATAGCCATTGATGTTGACAGCTAAAAGCACGAAAACTTTGTTTATTTATCAAACTGTATCAAGTGTTATCGAATCGAATGGATGTGTCGATCGTCGGGGCGGATTGATATGTGGTTGTGCGTCCAAGGCGATTAGGTCATTCAGTTAGTTTGGGAAAGATCATGATCACGAAGATGCGTGTTGTGTTATCATAACCGGAAAATAAGTTGAAGTTATTAGTAGTACTACGATTCTTACATAAGTAAAAAGTACGTTTTAAGCAACACAATAATGTTACTCTCATAAAAAAACTGTCAATTCTCCTTACCACTCACACAGTCACAGAAGCCAAGCCATTGCTGTTGTGTTAAGTTATGCAGGGGCTTAATCAATTACCTGCACTCCCTGTGGGGTGAATAACATTACCTTTTGAACAGCTGGCTGTAGGGGGATGATTGGAACAGCCGGTATACCTGCTGACCTGCTGAACCCAGGTTAATGTTATTTTCAATCCACGATTGCAGGTCACCTGATTTTCGAGATTTCGCGGGAAATGAAATTGTAAACAAACGCAAAATGTATTTTTGGTACTTTTGGTTGCTGGACTTGGGTTTTCCCGCAGTTAGGAGCTGGGGTCAAATTGGTGGTCTACTGTTTATGGCCATATGGGTGCTGTTTTAGTCAGAGGTAGTCCTTGATTATGAAGGGATTTTCAAATTAAGGTGACCATGGTCTTTTTATGTGCTCACCACAGCTTTCAATACTTGATGTATCTGAAGAGGCGCGCGGAACCTGACATGGCCTTACCAAGGAGCTGCTCACGGTGCTGAACTTCTAGCTTGCCTGTCAACTAAGTGCCTTTTTGGCCGAGACATTGCTACATGTAGGAGGAGCACGCATTTTAAATTAATAGTAGTGATAGGACAGTTGGTTCGAGCCATTTGGCAGCCGACATGTGAAGGCCTATCTGGGATCTCCTTCTTCTCCTTATAAAAAGCATCCTCGGCACCCAGTGGTTTTCCATATGCTCCAGCTCTCGCTATTACAAACCCCTGGGGAAATCCATGCCCTTCAGACGGATTGTAGCGGTAGAAAAAAAAGCGCCCAATCAGAGCGTCGGTTGTATTTGAGTCTCGGAAATTTGTAAACCACGGACCCAGGAATTAATGCTCTCAGATGCACTATCAATTGTATAGTCTTTTGCGCCATAGGGCTCGGGTCCGAGGTAGGTTAGTTAAATTTCCATGAAACGCGTATTTTCATTAGCTGCTATTTTAGGAACATCCGGGTATTTATGAAAATTCTGAATTTTTCAGTGCTGTTCCTTCGTATTGCGCGCACCCCGCTGCAAATTTATTTCATTACTTAATTAAAACACAATTGCACGTCTACACAATGTTTAACAGCATAGAATCGATGAAGTATAAAACGATTTAACGATAGGATTATCTTAAACTTTATTCATATACATTTTATTGTCATATAAAACACTATATATACATACATTACGCACAGTGTATCAGGTTATCAGAACAGCCACCCTTCGCTGTCGATTCTAATGGATTTTCTCAGGGTTTTGTATGGGACGTAGGAGTATCAAAAACCTGAAGCTCAGGATGTATAAAAAGGGGCATATTGCTGACTAAGGAACAAGGCATATTGACATTGCCTCATCATCTCTATCAGACCAATTGATATACTTTTATATGCACGCATACATCACGCCATTTCAGGGTAATGTCTGTGGACAATTGGTTTGATTAATTTGTCTCTTCGATATTGCTCCTTTATTGCATTAGATTTTCATCGCAATTCAATCTATTCAAGATATAGCCAATTTGAACCTGTCTGCGCCAAGAATAGATTGGTTCCCGATCGACTCACTAGGGATACGCAGTAGAGCACAATGTCATGAAAAATGACCCTTTGTATTGTAAATTCCAATCACCTGCAGGACAGGTCAATTTCTCTCAATAAAATTAATTTTGTTGACTCCTGTAATCTCTACCTTATTAAAAAAAAAAGACAGTGGTGTTAGTCCCAAACTGGTAATTTCTATTTATTTTGACCTCTGTTAAATCAGGATACCTCTCAATTACCGACAGCATTTTGTATCCTTGTGCTGTACAACCCAGCCTGGACATACCACAGTTGTCCATGGAGAAGTCTCATCCTCTCTGACACTTCTTTTCTGTAAAGCTACCGATACAACATACTGAACTAGGGATATCTTCCGTTGCCTCCTGTAATATTTACATACCATGGCTGATAAGTTCAATCATATTTCATCCAGCTGGCAGCTCTGCATTGAAAATTTTAGTGGTATAACGTGTTCTCTTGACCTTCAAACAGTAGTATAAAGCCGATATTTACTACTTTGCACCATCAGTCCTATGTTATTAGGTCATCCAGCTGAGCGCCAGGCCCTTGGGCCTCTTGTTTTTATGAGAACTGTCATGCTTTTTTCGTATTCGCCTTGGCTTAGACCTGCTTTGACTAATAATTCTTCTGTAGAGGGAACTTCAGATGAGTTACTGACTATGTGCTCCAGCAGATCCCGTACCTTCTGTAAGTTTTTGCTTTCTTTTCAGTCATTGTGTCAGGTGTTTCTTCATCGGTGGAACAGCTGTCATTTGCTGCAGCAGTTGTAGAAGGAGCATCATCTACTAAGTCCTCTGTTTGACTGGATGAATAGTTTGGCTCATCTTTGGTGAGAGTCTTTTTAGGTCTCACAATTGTAGTATGTTGCATTGGTGGTTTTGGGAAAAGGAATCGACAGATCCGACAACGCTTTTGCCAGTTTCCTTTGAAACAGGATTTTGAGTGGTTTTTTCTGTGCATTTGAACTTCTTTGACAATTTTGTGCAGTATGGGGTTCACACTTTCATCTGGAAGTTCAGTGGAAATGTACTGATCTATGAATGCACAGACAGCCTCATCTGGATCCACATCTAACTTGGGAGCATTCTCAATCCACAGTAGACAATGAATGTGTGGAGATCCACGGCATTGGAATTCAGTTCTCCAAAAGAAGTCGACTACTTTACCAAGTGGTGCGGCATCATTCAACAGCAAGTCTTGAAAAAGTACATGGACACGGTGGTCGAACATTCTTGCTGCAAGGACAGGGTTTTCCTGAAGCAGTTGACTCTTTTCTAGGAATGTTAGTTCATCCACATTGCGATTCGGATTTGAAGATGCCATCAAGAGAACACAGAGTACCGGTTGTAAAAACTGGTTGTAAAAACCTGAAGCTTCGGTCAGAGTGTAATAGGTCTTTTAGTGCGCTTTTGTCAGTTAGCATTTTTGCAGTGATCTTTTTACCAGTTCCAGTGACGGCCGTTTCCTTGCGCATTGCAATTGAAATGCTAGACATGATTTGTTGCAATTCACTCGTGTACTGTGCAAAGAATATGAATGAATTATCAGATGAGAATCGCCTGTCTGCATTGAATAGTCTGGCATTGAAGTAACGATTCAGGCCAATCTTTACTGTTCCGTCGGTGTTGTAGTCATATCTCCCATTTGGAAATTGCTGTGGAAACGACATTCCCTCAATGTGTTCAACATTCAGCAGGGATACAGGTCAATTGCCTTCTGCAGGTGCCACACAGTAGACTATTTGCTGATCCAAGACCTCCTGTGCAATATCAACAGGTTGTAAACATGTGTCGAGTGGTAACTCATATTTACTCTGTGGAAGCAGTAATTGAGGTTGATCAGGCTCATTGGTGGCATTACCTGATGTGGAACTCTCCTCATAACTGTGTCAGTCAACACAGGAGAGTCTGGATTCAGAGTGCGTGTATCATGCGATGACCGAGTGTCATTTGCATTCATGCTTTGCTCAGCGTTTTGGAGGTAAGTGCGTGTCTCTTTAGATTGCACTGTCGAACCATCATGACTCATGTAATTCAATGTGTTTACATCATCTACATGATCTGTTTCATCAATCTGCGAGTGTTCATCAATGGTAGATGTAGTGGCAATGATGTCTTCATTTGATGCATTATTCTCAGTCTCCCATTGATCATTGATGCACACATGGGAATACAATGCATTGTTCTGGGTCAGATTCTGTAAGGCAGCCTGTAACTTGTTAGGACGAATCAGCTGATAAGACACATACCGTTTGTACTCCAATTTCCTTTTTAGTTTCACTTTGATGAGACCTGTATCATTCATCTGCCGAGGGAGGTTATTTACTGTTTGACCGACATTTGATGGAACAGAGATCACTGGCCCTGTAACTCCTTTTTGACCTCCTTTTGGTAGGTTGAACATTTTTGCAAATGGAATGCGCAAAGCAAGCAGTTGTCTCTCCAGAATGTTCAAGTCCTGCAATTCGGTAGGTATGTCATCCAATTGGAGTCCATTGGCAATAGACAAGCTTGGAATTTTGCCAATTTGTAATGAGTGATCACAAGAATGGCATATCCACTCCTTGAGACACCTGTTGCAAGTTTTTTCAGACTGTTATGGTCAGATTCCAACAGTGCACTACATCTACATGATTCGAACACATACTTCCCAGTTAAACAGAGTTGACTTATTTTTTGTTTTTCAGTAGTTGAAGTGTACCGAGTTCGATTGCACAAAACAACCTGGTTGGAAAACAGCAACCGATGACAAGATGTGCAGACATATTCTGGGCCGTATTTCACATCTTTGAGGAATTTGTCAGTGGCAGAATCTGAAGAGGACCTCTCCACAGGATTGACACATCTTTTCTTGGCATCACTTCCTTGTTCATTGCAATCCTGAGCATCATGTCCACATTTACGTTTGCATGGCCTCTTCTGCTTTGTGTCATTTTTTTTCTTTTCTCTGTGACTTGAATCAGTGGCATACTTCTTCCTTTTGTCAGCATGCATCTTGTTTCTGTAGTCTGCATCAGTGGCATACCTATTTCTGACACTGTCTTTCTTTTTTTCTCGGTGCTCAATTTCATTTTTGTACTTATTTTTGTGGTATTTCATAATAGCAAATGTTCTTTTCTGTTTATAATCCTCAGATTTCATGAAATACCACTCCTTCCAATATCCCTTCTGTTTTTGTTCAGTTTTTGTTGTTGGTCCTTGAGATATTTGTCCATAAGACCTCCCATTGTATTATGATCTGTTGTGGACTTCAATAACCTGTAAGCTGTTCCTGACTTAGTTGGCGCAAGCGATTGTGCAAAAACAGGAACAACATTGAATTCTGAATTCAGGTGAGTGTGGTACAGTCTGTGAATATGAGTGATTATGTTATCAATGCATGTAAATGGCAGCATAACAGCAAAGCCGTTCTCAGAAACCTGACCATTGAGATCACGGCTGTGAGAGTCAAAGACAGCAAACTTTCCGTGATGGTGAAACACAGACAAAGTATAGCCACATGCCGTGACAAGGCAGCCAGCACATGAATGGTCATTCAAAACCTTTGATAGAGCTGACAATAGACAGTGAGACACTGAATCTGTTCCTGAATCAGCTGTCCGACTGAGAATGCCATAGAAGACAGGGCCAATGGTTGTCTGAAATCTTGCATTCATGGAAGGAATCAAGAACGATGATGGCAACTCGCTGTATTCAACAAAATCATGTTGATGTGGTAATCTCCTGTACAAATCATCTCCCAAGAATAAAACTCTATCAATGTCATTCCTGTGCCAAAGGGACGTTCTGAGGGCCTTAACATAAAGTATAGAAACATATGCAATGGGAGTACATTGCTTACCAGCAGAGTCGGGTGAGAAGAATGTGGAACCTTGGTGAAGCGATCCTTGACATGCTTGAAGCTGAAAGGGATTCATCGAGCTTCTACTGCAATCAGTGGTACAAGTCCTGGAAGATGAAGGTGCACTTGGCATCTGCTGTGCCTCTGTAGCAGCGATTTCCTGGCCTTGATGGACTGTTTCCTTGTTCTTAGCACATTCATTTCTTCGTTCTGTCCGTCGGGTTTTTGCACTTTTCTTCTGCTTAGACCGCATTTCTCAACAGTACTACACAGAATGATGAATCAATTTACGGA
Organism: Lineus longissimus; assembly: GCF_910592395.1. NCBI lineage: Eukaryota > Metazoa > Nemertea > Pilidiophora > Heteronemertea > Lineidae > Lineus > Lineus longissimus. The sequence continues at coordinate 11,938,421 of NC_088317.1, read as the reverse complement.
GTGAATCAAATCAGAGGTTTCTTGAATCAGACAAATCAACAAGGTTTTCTGATGGGTACTTGGTCTGGTTGTCAATATCAGATTGTCAAGAGCCGTTGATGAGGTTGTTGAGGTTGATGAGGTCGATGAGGTCAATGAGGTCGATGAGGTTGTAGATGTTGATGAGGTTGTTGAAGTGATATGATGAGATTGACACGTTGAAATGGTGATAAGTTGGTCTGTCTGGTGATAGGTTTGTTGATAAGTTGGTCTGGTGATATAAGATGATATTGGTGATACAAGATGATATTGGTGATATAAGGTCAAATAGGGGTAATAAGAAGTCTGAAAAATTGATTTTGAAAGGTTTTAGGGTAGCCTAATGCCATATATAACGTGAAGTGGATAACCCAGGGGGGCGCTACTACACCAGGACTAAAAGAGGATCGCCTCAGAGTCAGAGTCCGACTGGGGCGCAAACGGCGGCTGCCCCCCCCCCCCCATGGCTAACTATCAATTTTCATCCATCTTGGCTCTGGAAGCACTTGTCATAGGCTATGTGCTAAATATCAAATTTTAGAGCAGTGATAAGATATTTCTTGGCTAATGCTCAGCATGCTCAGATGCTGAAGTAGCCTAGGCCTAAGATTAGATGATTTGTCCTGTTTGCTCTTGTATTGTACATGTCGTGATGGCCGGACAGACGAAAGCGCTGTTTATGCACAAGAAGAGCACTACATGAATACACAGAGTGCAATAACTACTACTCCAAGTTGCCGTTTATCATGTTTATGTCTAGGAAACATTCATTTCCTCGCAATAGAATTCACTAGAAACTCACCTGATCGATGGACGCTCGATGGACAGCAAGTATCAAAATTAATCCGCTGGCCAACACATGGTCATTGTGAAGAGGTCGCGCAGGTGGCAGAGTGAATTAACAAAAAATAATTCTCGGCAAAATAATCGTATTTTGATATTTGTTTGTTTTCTTCTCTATATATTGTATTGGTGTAAATCAGTAATTTGATTAAGAACGTTTGTAGCTGACTTTAACGTTTGAATCGTGTTTTTGAAAATGATTTTAGAATCGAGGTCAAATGAAAGTATATTTTGGCGCCAATGACGTGACGAGGTCGCGCAGGTGGCGGACATGAGGTGGCAGAGTGAATTGACAAAAAATAGTTCTCGGCAAAATACGTGCGTTGTGCGTTTACTTCTCTATACATCGTCTTGGTGTAAATCAGTGATATGATTAAGAATGTTTGTAGCTGATTTAAAGGCTTGAATCGTCTTTGGGAAAACGATTTTAGAATCGAGGTCAAATAAAAGAAGTTTTTGGCGCCAATGACGTCATCAATGGCGGATTGACTCAGATAATTCGAAAGGGGAATTCCAATGACATCATTGTGGGGATTGCCATGTATTCGAATCTGTTGGAGAAGTATCTTATCTAACAAAAAATCGCCCAAATCTCACCAAATGACTTCAAATTTTGAATTCATTTTACAACTCAGACCTGGATATTAATGTTGATCAACAAATCCGTGGCCATTTGGGTGTTGATATTTTGTAGTTTGGCTGATCTCGCATCCCAATTGAAAATTGCTGAGAAAAGAGAATTTTTCCTACCTAGTGAACTCAATATGTCCAGCACCTATCGGTGGTGCTGGACATAATTATGATAAAAAGAGACCGTAGACTAAACATGTATGCTTGCAGGTGTGCCGCAGGTGGATGATAATAGCTGTCGGCGTAAAGTCAGCAGTCTCTTTCAATTAATGTACAGGGTACAACGGGATCAAACGAGAAGAAATATGTGATACGTGATTTCAATTTCATTTGGCTTGGCGGGTGAAAAATCCGGCAAGGCGGCAAAGGATGGCAACTTAGCGGGCGAGTCACTTGAAATTTTCAAGATGGCGGCCTACGATATCGCCATGGCGGCCGAGACAAGACCACTAATGAATATTCATAGGTTGGAGGGTCGAGGCCTATCAATTAGACGAGTGCATGTGTTTAACTCTCAAGTACATATTTGGAGAGGTATTGAAAAAATATTTGTTGTGGTAAGTCTACAGATATAAAGAAATTATTTGATGAAAAAATTAATTTCAAATTTTGCTAATTTGGTAATAGGGGGCGTTTTTTTAGATTTTTCTGCCAGTTGGCTGAAAAGAGTGGAAATATCAATGTCTGTCTAATTTGTCGATTATCAAAAAATTTCCGTAGTCAACTACCAGTTTATTTTTCACCATTTATTTGCCCGACTGTCCGGAATATCATATCAAAATTTCAGATTCACAACCCCACGCAGTATTTGATGCGTCGCGGTCAAACATTGACAATTGAACTGCTAAAAGGCTTAAAAAATCAATTGTGGTCTTGTCTCGGTCCGCCATAGCGATTAATGGGGTTGGAGAACGCTGACGTTGTGATAGATTCAGTTGACTGCAGCCATTCAAACATAGAATATGTTCATGTTATGTGGCGTCCTTGTATTGGTTCAACCACTGAAGTGATTCACTTGCCACTCACACTGATAGGTTGATCACCAGCTCACACAACCATACCTTGTACAAAATCACATGCAGTATTCCCAACTCGTAGGAGGTTTTACCGTATATTTGCAGAACTCTGAAGGGAAGTATCCCCAAGCTGCTGGAGGTGATTGTTGGCTTGACTACTGATGATTACCCCAATGTGTGCAAGAGAAGTGAGAAAGTGCTGGAGGAATATAGGAGTCACCAGACAAGAGTGGGAGTGAAATCGCTAGTTGAACTGTTGGAGGAGAACTTGTACACACTGGCTACAACACTGCCAAGGTTAATCAGGACTGCTGGTAAATGTCCCCATATCAGACTCTTAAACACGTCTCTCTCCAGATGTCAGTGGCTTTGCGTGATATGTTTTTGACTGAGTTGAGAAGTATGAAAAATTTACTTCATCAATCAGTTTGCCATTATGTGTCAATTCTATTGCTGTTCAGGGTTGTTGGCATTTTGAATGGTTAAGCTGGGTGAGGTGTTTCTCTTTGCCTGGGAGAATGCTTTATGATGATGCAAAGATTAATTATATGTGTGATGATGGTTTCTTTCAGATGATGAGGAGAAGCTGAAGACAGTTCGGTTGCTCAGTGGATACTTAAAAATATTAGGTTGGTACATTTATATTGCATTGTTGGACACACTTTCTGAGATTTGCATTTTGTGTCATTCAAACTTACCTACGGAACACTTTTCCATTTGGGCTCAAACACAAGAGTATCCCTTTAATTTTCTAAAGGGAGAACTGAGTTAACAGCTCGGCAGCCAGGCGGCGCCCTGACCGATCCCGCGAGATCGTGCCGATCTCATGCCGCCATATTCAGTCTTTACTCGTGTGCTTCTACGAAGCACATCGTTTTTTCATAGCTGCCGTGAATTCGATTTACCAAATTCAACCAGCCAAGTCTAGACGATTTTTGGGTTCATTCACCTACGGAGTAGACCGCCAAACTAATCTTGGCATTAGTATTGTCCAGTCTATTTAATTATAGACCTTTCTTAGCTAGCTTAGTCGACCTGGCTCCATTATTTTGATCTTGGTAGGGTAGATTTACGTAGGCTATTGTCCTCTCTATTGTAATGAACAAGACTCAGATCCATTGCAATAGTGTTTAATTCAAGTAGGCATGTTTTCTTTTCCATTAATAATTGCGTCCTTTCTGGCCTACTTGGGGTTCCCAGTGTTTTTATTGTCATTGGTACCATTTTTTATATGGCGTACCCCTCCGACGGAGTCCTTTGTCTCACCACAAAGGACTTCGTCTGGTGGCGGGAAACAGACCGCGAAGACGCCTAAACCCTCTTCCGGTTCCGTTTCCGGGCAGATAACCCGGAGGTCTACCAGACCTTCCGCCACCACCCCTTCCGTCAGCCGAGTTCCAGTTCCGGCCGCGGCTGCGAAGGATGCGGGATCAGACATGATCAATGTCTGTGGTCCCAAGGGAGACTTACATCCAGTAAGTCTCCAAGGGTTTAATATACCCCGGACCTCGGGGAACCTTCCGGTTCCTCTGTCGTCCGCTCCCCCGAGTACAAGCCCTTTGTACCCGCGGGAGCACCCTGCTTCCGGTCTGCCGATTGCAGTTCCGGTTGCTGACGCGGGTTCCCGCGTATCAGTAACCGAAGACCCTACTGGGGGTTTTCTCAGTCTTTACTGCGAAATAACCCCAGTCCTCACGGACACAGTAGAGTAGGGACGGACTTTATAACGCCACCTCCGAAACGCCATGCGTCTTCGGTAACAGCGTTTCCCCCCCCCCCCCCCCCCGTACCTCCTCCTAAAAGGGCAACCGGTAGCTCCATTCCGGCGAAGGAGTTACGGGCATTTCCGGTTTCGGACTTCGTCCTGCCGGAAATGCAGGCACCTCCCTACGTTGGCCAACCTCTTAGGTGGAGCCAACCGGAAGTGCACCCCCTCCTCCTTGTAGAGGTGTCGTTCCCATGGAACGAGCTACGCGGAGGGGACATCTGAACTCTTGTTCAGAATATGGGCATCTTCCGCTTCCGGAAGACCCATTCGCCCGTACATACGGCTTCGAGTGTTCGCCTATGCGCCCACCCTCTCCTCAACCGCCCGTTGTTGAGAGAAGCCGCACGTCGGGTCCGGAACCCGAGTCGGGACAGCAACTGTCCCAGCTCATCCAGATGGTAGCGGGTCTTACTGATAGACTCAGCCATCTGGAGCAGGGTTCCGGTTCCTCTGGTGCGCCTGGTCCCATCGGATACCCACCATCCGACTCCTCTATTTTAGAGGAATTTTCTGAGAACGAGAGTTCTCAGCCAGGCTACCGCTCCCCCAATCAGGAGGAGCTGTCACCAGAGGAGGCCAGTATCCTGTCGGTTATGAGGACACTCAGATCCTTGATCAGATCGTACCTCCCGCAGGATCTGTGCCCTACCCCGCCGGAACTGCCAGCCTTATCGGCACCGACCTTCTCACTTTGGGGACAGGAAGTGGATCCCAATCCAAAGGTTTCTCCGGGCTCCACTCGGGCCCTTGAATTCCTTCCTCCCTCCCCGTCGGTGGTAGCAGTCTATGAACTATTGGAGCGTACAATCAGAGACTCCCAAGGCGCGCACCAACGTACTTCCATCCCTGTCCTTCCGGCAGCCGGACCGGAAGCTTGGTGTTAACGGGGGAAGTTGTTCACGGCACAACTTCCTCCCGTTAGGCAGTACCACGCTGACTATTATCGAGTCAGCTCGGCCGGCTGTCCAGCTGCTGCATCGACTTCCACGTTAAAGGACGATGTACAGCTGGACCAACTTGTGCCTAGGGTGACCTCCTCCTCGGCTTACCGAGAACTTAGAGCACAAGAGGGTCTGGCCAAAAACACGTTAGCGGTACTCTCCTTCGCAGAGCACACTAACCTGGCCCTAGCCAGATCCCTAAAGGATAATGAGTCACTATCTGATGACACAAAATCGCTTGTGACATCCTTGTCACATTCGATTAGGCACGCTTTTGCTCTGTCCGCCAAGACTGCAGCAAATAGCGTCCTACTTCGTAGAGACGCCGCCCTGGGCTCTCTCAATGTCATCAGATCCCTCCAGCTGGAAGGGGCCTTAAGAACCGCTCCTATGGACGGTTCTTTCCTGTTCGCAGATTCTGTACAAGAGGCGGCTCAAGTACAGAAAGATTGCGACAAATTATATGCCCCCACTGCGACACAGAGGGCCAAGACCTCTCTACCTAACGCTAGAAAGATAGAGAGGCCCCAGCAGGCATCGGGTTCAATCCCGTATGCCAGGCAGGTCCTGCCTGGGCCTACCCCGCCTAGTCAGCCTGCTCCTGCTGGATCCTTCCGACGGGAAGCGGAGGGTCGCCGGACTGGGAAGAGGAAAAATACTTCCTCTAACCAGGGTGGATCCGGTCCGACTAGGCACTCCTTTCGTCCAAGGGGTGCAGGCCGGAAGAAGTGACTCCCCCCTCCTTTCTCCTCCCGGACGCAAAAAGGAGCCGACTCCGGTAGTCGGGGGCCGTCTGCAAAAATTTGCAGACGTTTGGGGACGATTGGTGCCCCATGGGGTCCCCAGCCCCAAACATGTTGAGGTACGGAGTGAAACTAGATTTGAACCGTACCATCACTACCTAGACGATTGGCTACTCCGTTGCAAATCGCGGAAACTACTACTGCAAAAACTTCATGTTCTAAAGCAAAAAGTAGTCTCCGCAGGTTGGATTATCAACGAAACAAAGTCAGAATTCACGCCATCCCAAGACTTCGTTTACGTTGGAGTTCAGTTCCTTACGGCCATACGGAAAATGCTGCCCCCCCTAGACAGGATAAAGAAAATTCTTCATCTCGTCGCAGAATTCAGAGGAAGGACTCAAGCTACCGCAAGGCGATGCTTGAGCCTTTTGGGCCTTCTGAATTCGGCAGCAGACCAAATCCCTCTCAGCTTATATGCAACCCATCCAGATGTTTCTGATGTCTCTATGGAAACCCCACAGAGACCCATTAGTCAAGAACGTCTGGAACTTCTGGGAGTCGGAGACTCGTCTCCAAAGCGGTGTAGATCTTGCTCCACCGCCCCCAGAAGTGTCCCTGTTCACAGATGCTTCTCTACTAGGGTGGGGAGCACATCTGAACAACGGGGACAGGTCCATAAGGTGTCTATGGACAAGGGAGGAGACCAATCTTTCAATAAATATATTGGAAATGAAGGCTGTCCTTCTTGCCGTGAGGGCTCTTTCCCTTCACCTGAAGAATTGGAGAGTAACCCTGTTCTCCGACAATTCTACAGTTGTAGCATATGTCAGGAGATAGGGAGGCACAAAGTCCGGCATTCTTTGCTAGCTGACTTGGGAGCTTTACCATCTTTGTGCCGACCTTGGAGTATCGATATGTGCCAGACACATACCGGGCAAATGCAACATCGTTGCCAACGCCCTGTCCTGTCAGGACAAACTAGTCCAGACAGAGTGGACACTCCATCAGGAGATTGTAGACGACCTTTGTCGCCTTTGGCAATCTCCGAAGGTAGATCTGTTCGCCACCAGGCTGAACAATCGCCTTCCCATCTGTTACTCTCCACTTCCGACGAAGAGGCCTTGGATGTCGACAGCCTTACAGCCTCTTGGGTCGGGCTGAACGCATATGCATTTCCACCACTCCCTCTCATCCAACCAGTCCTGAACAAGATCTTGACCAGCCACCCGGTGAGAATAACTCTCATCGCACCTTGCTGGCCAAATCAGGCCTGGTTCCCAGCTTTGCTGGAGCTCCTGATAGACCACCCCAGGAGTCTTCCGACTTGGAAGCACCTCCTGTGGCACCCCCTGGGGAGATGCTACCACCAAAACCCTAGATTTTTCAAGTTTCACGCCTGGAACTTATCCAGTTGCATCTCCACCAGAGAGGCTTTTCGGACATCGCTGTCAAACGCATGTCCGCACCTCAAAGGGGGTCAACCCTTGATGTGTATCAAGGAAAGTGGTCTACCTTCACTTCCTAGTGCAGGGAGAACGGAGTTAATCCGATCTCTCCCTCTATATACAGATTATTTGATTTCTTTATTGAATTATTCACGGAAAGACAACTATCTGTCACGGCTATAAAAGGGTACAAGTCCACCATCGCTTCTACCCTCCGTGTTTTAAGCACCTGGGATCTTCGTTGGGAGGACCAAATAACCCCTCTTTTCAGAGGAATGTTATTAGAGCGTCCTAGACCGGTTCACAACACCCCTAAATGGGATCTTTCTGTTGTCCTTAAGGTGCTCATGAGGCATCCTTTTGAACCCATGTCTATTTCATCCATGAAATATCTGACACTCAAAATGGTCTTTCTAGTAGCCTTGGCTACCGCCCAACGGAGATCAGAGCTCCATGCACTTTCTTTTAAGAAGCTGGCTTTTAGAGAGGGAGGGGAGGTTATCCTGGCTTTCATACCAGGCTTTCTGGCGAAGAACCAGGGACTGGCCACCTCTCGGCCCCCGGTTACTATTCCGTCTCTGTCAAGAGCAATCTCTTATGATCTTCCTGACAGAACTTTATGTCCCGTCAGGGCCCTAAAGTTCTACATAAATAGGACAAAACCTCCCGGTATCCGCCAGGGGAGAGAGCATTTGTTTTTGTCCTATAAGGAGGGAAATAAACGAGAGATAGCGGCCGCCACTATTTCAAGTTGGATTGTGGAGACTATTCGTCTTTCCTACAACACCTTGAGGACTTCCTCTGATCTTCGTGCGCTAGCTCACATCTCAGCGCACGAAGTTAGAGCACTAGCCACCTCCTGGGCTAACTACCGATGAGTTGCTCTTCAAGAAGTCGTTTTTCCGCTGCATGTTGGAGTAATCACTCCACATTCTCTCGAGATGTTTCTTCCCTCGTAGATGGCATGCACACAATCGGCCCGATTGTGTCTGCGGGGCATGTTGTTTGATCCTGGCTAGATCAAAAGAGGGGGGGAGCCTGATTGAAGAGTCAAACGCGCATCTTGCGCCATTTTTTTATATGCCCTATCTTCAACAATCCAGGCAACCCCTAGTAGACTAGAAAGGATGCAATTTCTTATTGTTGTTTAGCAATAACTCATTCTACACCCTTGAACATGCCTTACTTGCTCTAAGCTCTGTTGCCGGAACGAAGGTAGTTTTTATTATGCAATTCTAGCGCTTTCCGGAGAATGGGTCTATTACTCTCTATAAATACGATTGAAATACAGAGATCAAAATACCGGTCCCCCGGTTCTCCCCATTTCTTTCCCCTGGCGGTCCTCCTTAGCTACTATGCCGGTGGTGCCTCCTTGATGGAACAACAGCTCAGCCTTAGGTAAGTCCTCGTTTGCCACCTCCAATAGGTTGCTGGGATTCGATGCAAAAGTGTTCCATAGGTAAGTTTGAATGACACAAAATGCCCATTTCCTTACAGGAAATGGCCATTTTGTTAGTTCATACTTACCTATGGAACACGGCCCTCCCGCCCTCCCCACAAATGGGACATACTCTTTGTTAACGCTCGAGTAAGACTGAATATGGCGGCATGAGATCGGCGCGATCTCGTGGGATCAGTCAGGGCGCCGCCTGGCGGCCGAGCTGTTAACTCAGTTCTCCCTTTAGAACATTAAAGGGATACTCTTGTGTTTGAGCCCAAATGGAGTTACATGCAAAAGTGTTCCATAGGTAAGTATGAACTAACAAAATTGCCATTTCTTCCCAAAATTATTATTCTCCGCCATAGGCCGAGACTTTTGTACTAGGGTATTATTTTCGACAAGAAAATTATTCCAGCACACTCTTGCCTCCAGGTGGAAGTTGTGTATGTATGTATGTGTTCCGCGCAATTTGCCGATCTGCGCTATCTTAAGATCGCGCTGCGCGTTTTACTGATCCTATGATTGTGCGGCCATCTCGAGATCGCGCAAGGCGGTTTAGGCCTATGCTGTGCTGGTCGTAAGATTGTGCTGCGCGGACTTCTCTCTGTAAGTCCTGGAGTGTATCCAAATATTCTTATGAGTATTCTTATGAGTGAATATATTAATATATTATGACAATTCTAATTTAATTTGCATAGGTCATGGTCGTCGGTCATGATATGGGTGGCTGTCTCGTCAAAAATTTTGTGGATATTGGAACAACAATTGACCTGCTACTACAGTTTGAACATCTTTATTGACACCCTTTCCTTGGGACTGAGAAATGGGCTACTCATACTGTCCTTGAATTCAGAGGTGTCCTAATTCAATGCCAATGGAAATTCCTTCTTTAATTGGGTTCTTTTTTATAATGTTCCACTCTGCAGTTCTTTCCCTAGATCATAATCAAGACCTTGGATGATTATACTCAATGAAATCAACAATGTCAATAAGCCTGCATGTTCAGGAACACTTTTCTATTTTGCATACTCCCCTTCCAGATTATTTGTTGGGTACATTTAGGGCCTATATATCATTTTCAGCCATCCAGTAAGAGAAAATATAGCAGGAGAATTTCGGAGTATTTTTACAGAAATGTTTCCCTAGAAAATGATGCAACTATGTCCAATTAAAGAACAATTAAAGAATTAAGAGATTAGAATAAGAAAATATACATATTTGTATTGGAAGAAATTGCAAAATAAAAAGTGTGCATTGTGTCATTCTAGTATTCAAATATTCATGATTCAGAACAAAATTCTATTGCTATATTTTATATTATTTCCAACTAAGCGCCCCATAGATAGGTTGGTAGTGGTGTAGCAAAAATTCAAATTGCCGATAATAATAATATAAAAAAACCACTACCGAATCGACATGGAATGACTATAAACTCGGATCGAAAAAAAGCGCAGAGCCTAAAAACGCGCAGGACCGGCCTTGCCCAATCTCGAGATGGCCGCGCAATCATAGGATCGGTAAAACGCGCAGCGCAATCTTAAGATAGCGCCGATCGGTAATTAGCGCGGAACATATGTAAAGACAGCAAGGGATTAGAAAACGTCAATAAAGCGAGGCTTGTCCATATTTCGATCGAGAAAATCTGGGCTCCAGTGCGAAAAATACACAGAGGAGTACATAGAGGCAATACAAAGAAGAAACCTCTACCTCAACCGGTACCACGGTACCTAAAAGCAGTTACACATGCTTACAGTGTATACAATGCATGCTACTTTGCGGTCTGTCTGCTGACACTGAGTCCCAGTACGAGTTTGTGTACATTAATGCATGGTGTCTAAACGGCGATGATTTACAATGTATCTACATAGTGTATGTTGTACATCGATTTTGCCAATTCTATAGTCCTCATTTGACACAAGCAAATCTCCCTAAAGCTTTCAAAAGTTTGGAATGGTATTTAATCTGTCCTAAACAACATATAATGACAATTTCTTATGTCTGTGACAACTTAATCAACGAGTTTGAGTGATTTTCCAAAAACTTCTTTTGTCATTAATAATGACGTCTTGGTCGCTGAAAAGTCTCAGTGGTAGAGAGTTAAGGTCAATAAGACTTATAAAAAACCTTCAGTTTCATGGTTATTTTGAAAGAGTACATCCTTAGAAAGAGATACCTTTTGGAATTTTGGAAATCGGTCAAGATTGGACCGAGATATAGCCGTTTATATCTCCGCAGATTGTACACGTTGTCTGAAAGTATCAATTGGCTCTGTGTACAGCAATGCACTGCATAATGTACTAACCATGGTATCACAAATGAAAATAGCAAAAATGACACTAAAATGGACATAATTTATCTTTTAATAATACTATTAACATGAAACTTGGACACATCAGGTGTGAAGACCAAGGTTATAACTTAAGCATATCAAACCATTAGATTAAGATCTAATTAGCATATTTTATGCTAATTAGCATAATTTATTCATCATTATGTGAATGGACGGATAACTGTTGATAAATTTCCAGTTAAGTGTTTCACATCAAGCAATGTGACTGTTTATATGTCACATTGGTAGTCAGCAGTATTCATTACATTCTTTACTTCTGCCTTATTATGAATTTACCACCAGTTACCATGGCAACCATCTCCATATTTGGTATCATTGTGTTTGGTAAAGATCAAAGAGCTAAACATAGACAAATGAACTGTTTTTGACAGTTATAAGGCCACTGGGATAGTAAGTACTACTAGTCTGTGGCACCTTTGCAGGATTTCCAGCTAATACAATACCACCATAGGTACATACAATGTTTCACGTCACTTGCCAAAAATGTGCATTGCAAAATGGAAGCTTTTTGCAGCGGCTCTAGACCACACGCCCAAGTACATGAGATAATTTCGACATGAAAAAAGCACTTGTTTTTATAGTACAAACTGATAAGGAGCCTTTGCATCCTTCTAGGTTACAAATATCCAGCTAAATCAATACATACATACTATGTTTCAATATTCAGAAGCAATGTTTCATGCAAATACGTAGAAAGTGACAAATTCTAAAGTGCAGCAGAGGTTCAAGGTATTCAGGAAAATAACGCATATTTACACTGAAAATCATTAAAAACTGCAGAATGAAATACATTATTACCCTTGATCTGGTATTTTAGTATAATACCAGATCAAGGGTAATATTAATAGTAGGGGCCAGGTCATGCAGCCATTGTACTTGTAGGTCAAGGAAAATTTCAAAAGCCAAACTTTTCTTAGTCGGACTGATCCAGACTTAGAAAAATCTGACTTTGAAATTTGCATATGCGCTTTGAAGTTTGGTAAAGTCTTCTTCTGGGATGTACCATAGACGGCAGCCACTGTCAGTTGGTAGAAGATCAAAGCCATGGCCAATGATAAACACGTTGGAGACATCACTCTTGTCATCTTTAGGTGAAGGCCATTTAAATGCATTGCCACGCCTCTTTTCTGTGGGTTGAAGGAATTTAACCTCCGCAGAATTCCTCTCGTCTGTTAGTAATTTGACACATTGCCCCGGGTACCATGCATCCTCAAAAGCAACAGCCACAGTTTCCCCCGAACTGAACAAGTGCACCTCAAAAACATCAACCTCCACACTGTCAACTGCATTACTGGTATCTGCAGCATCATCTAGTTCGTCACTGTCAGTATGGTCCGACATCTCAGTCTCAGTTTCAGACGGCTTCTTTTTTCGCTTTGGTGATGTACGGTTTGTTTTCTTCGGAGGTCTCAGTTTTGCACGCTTTGCTCTCTGTTTTGTTCCCATTGGTCCTCTCTTTCTTGTTCCCTTTGGTTCTCTCTGGTTTGGGTCATTTTTAAAGCGGATTTTGTCAAGTTTTTCAGTTATTGTTTTGACATGAAGTTTCATGAACTTTTCTCGTTCTTCCCTTGGTTTGATGTGAGCAGTATTTCCAGTAACCTGGGGCGTTGATGTGGGTGCTTTCTCAAGTAAGCCTATAAGTCTATTCAGGTTACAGACCAATGTGTCAATACTGAACACTCTGCCGTCTTTTGAAAAAGAAAACAAAGATTTGTCAACAACCTTCTGTTGTAGAACCTTTTTCTCTCATGTCAAGTACCAATGTCCTCATCCGCCTGATGTAGAACAGCTTCATATAGTTTCCTCTTTTCCTCTGATCTTTTCAATCGTCTGTTGACATTGTGAGGATCGTACTCCACCAATTTTTTCTGCAATGCCTCAATCGTTTTTCTTTTGGTTTCACATTCAGCTTTGAGACTATCAACAGAACACTGAATGTTCACTGAAGTGCCAAGGGCTTCTGAGGTCACATTCAGTTTTTCATAAACCACGTTGAGTTCAGAATAAGATTTGTTCAGTAGATCCTGAAGATTTTCAACCTTGTCCTGTTCATGTATTGAACAGGTATCTGTTTTGGAAGTGCCCACTTCAGCTGAGGGGGCAACAACAGAACCAGTAGAATTAACTTTTGGAATTGGCGGCTGATACAACCCACTATGAAAAGCAGAAATGGCAGTTTGATCTTTCAATTTACAACGATCCCTGTAAAGCCTTTGCCACTGGTTATAGACTGATCCTTGTGATGGTATCAAATTGTTTGGGAGGGAAAGAAGTTTGACCAGCCACTGAACTGTAACTGACCACGGTAATTGCTTTTTCTGCAGGATAAGCCGCAACTCTAAGATATCTCCATAAGTCAGTGGTTCTTCTGCTGCAGAAATTGACTCAAAGGTAAATTTGAAAACTGATACTTGGTTCCCACCTATTGTTTTTTCGGGGTCAGGATCACAATATAAACTATCTATAACATAACAACCCTGGTCTTTCGAAATCGCCTTACTGACTCTCCTCTTTAAGTTGCTTATTTTCTGAGGAATCTTCAAATCAGGATCAAAGGCCTTTAAAATGTTGGTAACAGTCAACTGAACATTGAAATTTGCATCTTCCACTGTCTGATGGATACGATCAAAAAGTTCATAAGTTACTGTGGTACCACTAACATCCAGGTCACCATCGATTATATGTTGCAATTTCTGCATGTCTGAGAAGAGAGCGAGATCCATTGTGGCCATCTGAAAGGAGATTAGAGAGCTTAGAAATATTGGGGAAACTAGTTTGATTCATAACAGTCAGGTCACACTAATAGCCAGTAAATAATAACAACTCTATTAGTAAGAGCCGTATGGATTGTCTATTTAATTGGAGAATAACATACCTTGATGAAAAATGATTGCTTCGAATGGTCCAGTACTGAGCAGACAGAAGCCTGATTAGGGGTTTCAGCTATGTGGTGGGGACTTGACAACAGCGCAGGGATTTCAACTGAAACTGGAGTGAAAAGAAAAATATTATCCACAAAGACCCATGCAAAAAAATCTCGATGATAATTCAGAGCATAACAAACAGCAGGTGAAGTATCTCAATCTGATCTGAGATAGCACTCGTATGAATTGCACCAGCACTAGCGGACGTTCGACAATATTCAGGAAAGGACAACAAACTGTAGGCTCATGTTTACCTTCTGCAACTGCATGAAGTGTATAAGATAGGCCTACTATCAACCAGATCCACACCACAAATAGCCACCATCAGCCCCTGTAGGCGGAGGCCTATCACAGCAAGAAGGAAACGTAGGGATGAGGTCAGGTCAAAATGCCATTCTTGCCCGCAGCCGCAGGACCTGAAAGGGACAAGCAGTAAAATTATCCATTATTGTATGAAGGTAACTAAATCATGCTGCTGGCTATCATAATAATAGGCCCTGAGGTGGGTACACAGCAAGAGAAACTGTCAATCATGTAAAGGCAATGTGATTCCCGTCAAAAATAAATACACTACAGTGCATCTGTAGGCCTTTTTGTGTACATCATACATGCCATTTGATTTTCAACCATGAAAAAATAGAATTCCACCTTCAAGTGCGTATTTTAACGAACATTATTGCCAGACAAAGTCAATGTATCGTAGTATTATATCCCTTGGCTTATCATTTACGATGTAAACTATTTGAGTCGTGAGAAAAACTGCGTCCTGAGGAGGAATTCCTTCATTGTTTACCAAAAAACAGGAGACAAGACCACAATTGATTTTTTAAGCCTTTTAGCAGTTAAATTGTCAATGTTTGACCGCGACGCATCAAAGAACGCGTGGTGTTGTGAATCTGAAATTTAGATTATGTTATTCCAGACAGTCGGGCAAGTAAATGGTGAAAAATAAAATGGTGATTGACCACGGAAATTTTTTGATAATCGACAAATTAGACAGACTTTGATATTTCCACTCTTTTCAGCCAACTGGCAGAAAAAACTCAAAACACGCCCCCTATTACCCAATTAGCAAAATTCGAAATTAATTTTTTCATCAAATAATTTCTTTTTATCTGTAGACTTGCCAAAAAAAATATTTTTTCAATACCTCTCCAAATATGTACTTGAGAGTTAAAAACATGCACTCGTCTAATTGGTAGGCCTCGACCCTCCAACCTATGAATATTCATTAGTGGTCTTGTCTCAATGAAGGTACATTTCAGGGGTTAACATTTTGAGATTTTTTTCAAACTAATGTAGATGACATCCCACAACTCTCCAACAAAGGAAAGTCATATCTGGACATTTTTGGAGAAATGAGAGACATTTCAAAGAGTGGTACAACTGTGCCAAAGCGACGAAAGAGGACAAAATCGACAAAAAGTCATGATTTTGCAGCCAACAGCACCAAATTCAAAGACCTGCCCTGGCCAGAATAAGCAAGCTATGGAGCTGAAAATTTAGGATGTGATTTAGGAATATCTTTACTGCTTAGGGCACAACTTTCAGAATCAAGGCCTAAGTAGTTTCAAAGAAATTACAAAATGAATGGCAACACAACAAGACTTGTAAAAATGAAACCGAACTTAGACCGGGGTTAGGTTGACTCTTATTTGGGTCAAATTAAGTTTTTTTCTCATTATTTTAGCTTGTTTTGACCTTAAATCATCAGCAATACAATATTCTAAATAAATTAGAGTGATTTGAGCACATTCAAATTTTTCACCATATTGACCCAAAATGTAGTGTAAATAGAGACAAGACCACAATTGATTTTTAAAGCCTTTTAGCAGTTAAATTGTCAATGTTTGACCGTGACGCATCAAAGAACGCGTGGTGTTGTGAATCTGAAATTTAGATTATGTTATTCCAGACAGTCGGGCAAGTAAATGGTGAAAAATAAAATGGTGATTGACCACGGAAATTTTTTGATAATCGACAAATTAGACAGACTTTGATATTTCCACTCTTTTCAGCCAACTGGCAGAAAAAACTCAAAACACGCCCCCTATTACCCAATTAACAAAATTCGAAATTAATTTTTTAGCTCAGCTGACTAAGTCAGCCGAGCTTGTCAAATAAGTTGTTCAGTGGCGTCCGTCTGTCCATCCATCCATCCATCCATCCATCCATCCATCCATCCATCCGTCCATCCGTTAAACCCATGGTGCACATTTTGTAACCGTAAGACCTAGAGACTTCAATTTTGCATTTCTGGATACTTCTGGTCAAACTCTACTTTCAAAACAAAATTTGTCGCCATTCGACCTACTTCCTGCGAGCGAGAGTGCATGAAGGAAACTGGCCTATATCGGCCTAGGAGCAGCAGAATTAGTCGAAATATGCTCTAATATTAAGATAAAATTCTTGAAAATCTCTTTTATTGAGAAAAAGTTCAAAATTTTAACAGGAGAGGGCGCTACCTGCCTTTTAATTATTTCTGCCGATTCAAATTCCCGCCCGATCACGTCAGCCATCAATGAAGTCTCCTATTTGCCAGTTCTCAAAACATATTATGGCAGCTACACTACACAACAAAAGCAGTAGCTCCAGGAATAAATCACTGTTCACTTCAGCTTCGTAATCGATTGTACCCCCACTTTATTGTGTTTTGTGTGGTGTTCCTATTCAATCAACGATGTAAGGCCTTATTATGTTGGTTTTAATTGAGAAGGTGCATTATATGCGGCGTACGAAATACCGAAGCGGAGACAAAATGGCGGCATGTTGTTTACACCATGTGCAATAATCTTGGAGCTCAATGACACTCAAGTACCCAATTTTCTGCTTAAAAAGGAGTCTGGTAGGCGATATTATCACTAGTTCGTTTCAGTGGTAGTCATAAGGTCTTTAGGGACTAAATTCAGAAATTAGTTCTTGAATATTTGCCGACATTTCTGTGAAAACGATATCGGAAGTGCATGCTCTGTTCGCGTTGACATCGCCGATGTATTTTGAAGTGGAGAATTCCCACAGTATGTGCAGTGAATCGGCATGATTCTGTTCGCCTATTATGTTTTAGTTCTACGATTCTTTCATGAGTAAAAAGTAGACATTCTAAGCAATACAATAATGTCACTCCCATAAAAATTGATTGGAAATTGAGGGAGCTACGGCATTCTCTTCGGCAACTGGCGCTGGCAGCGCTGAAAAAATACATTGCATACTGTACAATACCAAATGGCACATTTTAAAAAGCGCTCATTGGACAACGTAGGGAATCACCAGAAATGACGTCATCGCTGGTCTAAATAGAAAACTACGGTGGCTCAGTAGAGCACAAGAAAAGGTTCAGCATTAACTTCGTCATGCAAGCTTCAGCAACAAAACGATTTTTCATGAATGATTTATTTGATCATCATCAGCTTGTTTCCCCTGATAGATAAAAAAATGATTTACAATTTCCATCAAAGTTTTCTATTTTGTGTATAGTCACATGTTATTTAACTGGCAAGGAGCCAAGCAGTTTTGAATATTCGCGGGAAAATACTTCGTACTTGTAAACAAGGCTATGACAATGAGTATCCTCATTCATGGCATAAACTTCATGTTTCGGTAAATATTTTCATACGATGATTTCACCCGAATTATGGTCAGGATTTAGGAATGAACAGTGGCATAATTATGTCAACCAAAAACATTGGTACCGTAGTGAACGCAAAAGGATATCAAATACCATCGAGCATGCCATTTTCATGCATAATGAACTAAACACCGGGAAGATATTAATGATATTAACTCAGCTGAGCGCCAGGCCCTTGGGCCTCTTGTTTTCATATTTTTGCATTTTTCTCCAAATATAGGGTTTAAAATGTGCCTTAGCCTGATTATACTTCTAAGCTCTTCAATTAGTACTCGCATTTTAGTCTGGTGGTCCGCCATCTTGGATTCAGTAAGTGAACCAATTGGTCCAGTCCCTGTTGACAACATTATAGCAATCATTTCTCACAGTGAGCCATTATCGCCGAAGGGCTTGTCAAAAATTTATTTCAGTAGAGCACAATGTACTTCATCAATTTGTTCTATGTTTGAAGTACATACTGCTATAACTTTAAGATGAGTAGTTTGTTTTTTATGCGGTTTTCACACTTGTGTTTCTTATGTTATGCCCTATTATTTATACCCAAAGTTAAAATGTTAATAAAAGCTTTTCAGGTCAGCTTTAAAATGTGCTTGGTGTCATTCAGTTACATGTATCCAGTTGAGGAATACTCTGTATAACTTGACTTACAAGTCTGATATGAAAAGGTCTCACATTTTATTTTTAGGCCCTAACATGAGTGACATGTTCAACTCCTGCTCTCATATCCGACGCCTGGGCTGGTCTCTGATGCAGGTGGTGGAACTCTCCTGTGGTGACCTTAACATCGTGGAAGAGAGGACGGCGAATATGGGTGAGAATTTCAGGAGGTTTTACTAAATTAACTAAGATACTGAATTAACTTTTCTATTCCCACAGTTAGGGCCATGGCAGAGCTGCCTACTCCTTTATTTTGGATAGTTTCGGCACTTTGCCAGGTCTGTTTTGCGTAGTCAACATCTTCTCTGGGTAAATTGACACAACACTTAGCTCAAGAGGAAATGTTTTAAAATTGTCACAAAACCCAGATATGAGGGCCGGATTCCACTACAGCAGGAACATGTTGTGGTTTTGCTGCTTTCACATGCTTTGTGGTTACAATACTCCAATCCAAGGCAAGGGTTTGTTAACAAACAGGTATACAATGATGTACAAAAAAGCACTGGTGTATACAAAACTCCCTTATTTGGAGGAATTAAATAACCTAACTATACTTGAGCAATGAAAACATATTCAACACATGATGATTACATCAACAGTTCTAAATTACCCGTCTAAGACTTCATGTAGAAAAAGCCAAAAATCACAAAAAGTTGAGAATATTTGGTCACATGATGTGCCATGTGACCAAATATTCTCAACTTCTTGTGATCATTTTCGTCCTTATTCAGAGTCTAAAACAGGTAGATTAAAACCCTTGCTGCATGCAGGCAAAAACAGATTAGTTAAAAAAACCTCTAATTTAAAAACCAGAAATAAAACCTTTCTTTCGGTAGCAGTAGATCAGGCACCAGTCTACCGATTCAGAAAATTCTTGTGCCACTGAGCTGCATTTGCTCTCTACTCCCCAATTGCATTTACTTCTTAGTCTTTCAGTTAAGCAATTCATCACCATATTGCATTGTTTGTACAGCTGCTTTTACAACTGAGCTCAATTTCGAGGCAATGGTCCTGTTGTGTTCTTTTATCCCTCCATTTGCTGCTAGTGCACACATACATGAATAAGGAATGAGTGTTGCCATGGTAGAGCTTAGTCCAGTCCAGTGGGTGGGTAGTAATATGGAAATGAGCAATAATAGCTCAGTGCAGTGTTTAAAAATAGAATCTACTTTGATCAGTTCAACAACAAGATAAGAGGGTAAAATGTGAAAACTTTGTAGTGTGTGCATGTAGTATTTGGTGGATAAGACCCCTTTAATGCAGGTGTGTCAGTTTATAATTGATCATCACTGTGATCTATCTGTCATCCCGTAATCATTTCAGGCCAGGTAACCATTGAAATGTGATATTGGTTGGAACAGTGACAGAACATTCCCTTCTATAGACCATCACCATATGCGAAAAAAAAATTTCGGCCATCTTTTCAGAGGCAGCGTAAGTTTACCATGACATAAAAGCCATGTTTTAAATCAAAACATCACGAAAAGCATTCAAAATATCATGAACATTGAAAAGCATGGACAACTTGAAGTAAATTACTTGAATAAGCTTGTATATTTTTAGTTTTATGCCATAAAGGAAGTGTTGCCTGTAAAAGTGTCGCAAGTGGTGAAAAGGGTCGTTTCAAAATTGCCGAAATTTATTTTCGCAGGGTGTCTATTGTATTGTTAGAACTGTCCAAAGTCTATCGGCACAGTTTAACAGTTCTAGAACTGTTCCATACCATAACAAACCCAAATGGCTGGGAGGGATGATCGAATGACGTTCGAAGGGATATGGGGTTCTTCTTTGCGAGATTGCTGCCCTTACCACACGCATGGTGGATTTACGCGAGGGAATTTACACCAAATAACACCCGACTGAAAGGCGTCTGATGCCATATTGCCCTGGTCGGGATTAGATGGAAGGGCAGATGATTCATCCACTCTAAATGTCCCAAATTGAATGTCCTCAACAACTAGAGCAGCAGTTGAGCTAAACCAGTCAGGTGTCGCACATAAGATGAGCGTAGATGACACCAGGAAATAATAGAAAAAATTGATGTCGTCAGATTTCACAAAAGGCAAACAATAGTGAAATGAACAGTCTGTCTCAACCTGCCAAGCTCAGAGTGACATGCAGCTGGTTTTGCTGGATTGGGTCACAAATAATAGAATGCTGCTTGCTAACATATATCAAAGATATATCTGGGGTCAGTAACAAATACTGAATAAATGAAACAGTCTTTCAGGTTGACAATCTTCCTAATTATGAGAAACAAAATAATTTTTTGGTGCAAGGAATAAGCAAACCGGTTGACCTTTCTCTGCCCAAAAACCTTTCAATGCGTGAATAAGGGTCATTGCTAGGGCAAGCTGGCATTTTGCAGAAAAAAATAACATACATGTAGATAGTTTATGAGTAAATGGTGATTTTATTTGCTGCTTTTTGGATTTCTTCCAATGGGCTTAATCATGAGGTTTTGAAAGGAACCAATTTTGGACCCAACTTGCACTGAGGCCAATGTCCAGACATCGGCGTAGGCCTACAAATGTATATGTTGAAGCTGAACTGCATGAACAAAAACAGAAGCGTCCATGTTTAAAAAAAAGACTAGGGCGGAGTGGTAGAGAGAAAGGCAAACACCCATACACCCTTCAGAAGTCTGCCAGAAACAGGATAGTCTAAGCGAAACAGTTGCGCTGTCGTCAGTCTGTCAACAAAACACCAGAAGTGCTGGATCATGAGTGTGGGTACACATACAATAACACTTTAGACCATGTCCAACCATGCTGATGGAATACAATGTACATCCATGTGTGTGTGTGTACTGATGAGAACCTGAAAGAAAAAAAAAATAAGTGAGAATTATGGAGAATAAATGAAAAAAAATCCCTCCCGTCAACAAATAAACCTACACCGCTATTTGCGAGGAGGACGTACTGGATAAAATGCTGTACGCCAGCTCTCTGACCCTGATTACTAGGCCTAGTACAATACAAGCAAATGAAATCGAATGGGGCAAATACATCCTAAAACCTCCCTAAAAGTACAATATAATCCGTAAAAGCACAGGAACTAACAGAGAGAATATTCACCTTAACCCTTTCGGACCTGAGCAACCGTGACACGGTTGATCTTGACCCCACCGCAATTACCCGAGCAACCGTGGGGCGGTTGATGCAGAAGATTGTTGATAACTAGCAAATTACGGTGCTGCCATCTTCGAACTGCCTATCAAACCAATGTCTACAATCAATGAAACCAGTCTCGCTAGTTTCGGGGATTCCCCACCGATATATACGGCCGTAGTAGACATTTGTACTCCATGCATTGTAGAGCAGCAGCGCGGCGATATGGCGGCAAAACGGAAAGCACATTGTCTACCGAAGATGTTCTTGCGGCGCTCATTGATGATAGCGAGTCTGATTTAGACCTGGGGGGTGAAGATATGGAGCTGTCAGATGGGGAAAACATTGATTCGGACTGGGAGTTCGACCACTCGGACCATGAATCATACAATCTTACATGTCGAAGTTGCGGGTGTGAAAAATTCAAAAACAGGGTGATCTTGTATTTTTTCACCTAAATATCAGGTAAAAACAATTTGTTTATCACAGTTTCAAAGTTCTAATAGTTATAATAAAGATATAATAACAAAAGAAGTGGTTTTTGGCTCACCTGTGAGCCTTTATCATCACGCAGCGTCCGTCGTCGTCCGTCGTCCGTCGTCGTTAGACATGGGTGGCACGTTTTGTTACCGCTAAAGCCACTGAACTGAAACTTAGTACACATGTACCCCTTGGTGACCACTACTCAGAGACCAAAACGCGGTCTCATGTGTTTCACGGTTTGGCCACCAGGGGGCCAAAGGTAAAAAATGAAGAAATGCGTTTTCTCCCTTATTACTGGTCCGAAAAATTTGAAAAAAATATGGTAGGTACTTCTACTAATGGGACATCACATATCCTCCGGGTTTTTGATTTGACCTAATTTTCAAGGTAAGATAGGTCAAAGTTCGCCGACGGCACCGCTGTTAGTCAATGGTGGCACGTTTTGTAACCGCTGAGGTTATTGAACTCAAACTAGGTACATAATATACCCTTGGGTGACCTTTACTCAGAGACTGAATCGTGGCGTCATACGATTTACGGTTTGGCCAATAGGGGGCCAAAGGTCAACAACTGATTACCACACCAAATTAGACCTTGTATTTACAAATGCACATCATGTGCACCATACAGGGATCATTGACAATTGCTGGTCTGACCATAAAATGATATATACAGCTTTACCAATGTCAGAATCACTGACTCCATAGCCTCCCCTTCGACACAGGTGAGCACATGGTCCCTGGACCATTTCATTACCATTTATTTTGGCTGAAATATGAAATTATGTCGTTTTCGTCAGATTTTGACGTTTTCGCCCAAAAATGAGGAAAATGTCCCCAAAATCATAATTTCGAAGATAATTGGAAAAAAAATGTGTGAAAATGAAAATGCCCCACCCCCTACCTATTCCATGCAGTTTTTGTTCGTGGTTCTTGAAACTAAGAGAGCCAAGAATTTTCAAAGTAAAAAAAATCATTTGCGGACAGTTTTGAGAAAATTTTTTTTTCCCTACCAAAATATTCTCCATTTAGTTGTCTATCCAACCCAAGCAGTCATTTTCCTCTATCTCTCTTATTTTCAACACACCAGGCCAGCAGAAAAAAGCTCTAAAAATCCCCATTTTGGGCCTAGGTAGATGGGTGGGTTAGGTGTTGGGTCCGAAAGGGTTAAGTCCGTCATAGATTATCCGATGAAAACGAGCGTAAATACAGAGAATTTCTGCTATTCTGTCCTGAAAGACGCCTTAACAGATTCCATACCGCCATGTTTTTCTTCCACGTAGGCCTACTCACGACCTTCTTTGATCAACATGACGAAAGCATGGTTTGAGGTTGATCCAATGTTATTCGCAATTCCCCATCTAGTGGATAGTCAGATTGGCCTTGCGGCTTGGACGTCGCGCTCAGAATCCAGAGGCCGAGAGTTCGAATACGCTTGATACCATTTTCTTCTTATTTTTGAAAACAAGATAGAATTTGTTTGCAGCATTTTCCCCTGAATACTGTCATCTCGTATGTGTTCCGTCTAGGTTTATTTGTTGATGGGGAAGGGATTTTTTTCTCATTTATTTTCCATAATTCTAACTTGTATCTTTTTAGCTCACCTCTTAGCAGAGGTGAGCTTATCCCATACCGTGGCGACCGTCGTCCGTCGTCGTCGTCGTCGTCGTCGTCGTCGTCCGTCGTCCGTTAGCAGGGCCCGTTTCGTAACTGTTAGAGCTATTGAGTTGAAACTTGGTACACATGTACCCTTATGTAATGACACCTTGGAGACCAAGTTTCGGTCCGATTCGTTTCATGGTTTGGCCACCAGGGGGCCAAACGTTAAAAGTGAAAATATGCAATATCTCCCTTAATAGTAGTCGGGAAATTTTGAAAAAAATATGGTAGGTACTTCTAGCAAAGGTGCATCATATATCCTCCGGGTTTTTGATTTGACCTCCTTTTCAAGGTCACAGAGGTCAAATGGTGTAAATTGGCCGTTAGGATGTAACGATGGCACGTTTCTAAACTGCAATGACTATTGATACCAAATTTGGTACACATTTACCCCTTAGTCAGGTGATCTCAGGGACCGAAGTTTGGTCCAATATGATTCACCACTTGACCACCAGGGGGCAAAATCCAAAAACCTTAAAAATGTGATTATTCCTTAACTTCTTGCCCGATTGCCACCAATTTGATATCATGGGTACATCTAACCACCATACAGTATATGTCACACAGGTTTTTAATTTGACCTTCTTGTCAAGGTCACAGAGGTCAAATGGCATAAATTCGCCGTCAGGCCGTAACTATGGCACGTTTCTTAACTGCAATGACTATTGATCACAAATTAAGTACACATGTACCCCTTGGTCAGGTGATCTCAGGTACCGAAGTTTGGTGCGATCTGATTTGCCGTTTGGCCTCCAGGGAGGGGGCCAAATCCTAAATTCTTCAAAATGCCATTATTCCTAGTAATGACTTGCCCGATTGGCACCAATTTTATATCATAGGTACATCTAATTCTAACAATCATTCAATGTGTCACCAGGGTCTTCTTTGATTTGACCTACTTTTCAAGGTCACAGAGGTCGAATGTACTGTAAATTGGCCATTTTGGGGAAATTGTAATTGCTTGGACCTACATCAAACCTAACACTACATGACACAATACCATGCTCTTTATCCATCTTTCCTCCACATGAGGTGAGCACAATGGCCCTGGCCATTTCATTTGGGTGTATCACCAAAAACCTAATTGATATAATTTTTTGAAAATTGGTATCATAATTCTGAATAATTACTACAGGTAATGCGGTATAGACGCGTTCGAACGGTACCGGTAGTCAAGAGGTTAATCAGGATACAAAAACACAATGCCATGGGGTGATTACGTTGATTAATTACGCAAATATCTGACCTGTCAGGACTACTCGACTCTCCAAGCGCACGCGGGAAACCATTGTGTTTGCCTACTGTTCGTAATTGGGAGGGAATTAGACCAAAAATTGGCTTGGACCTACATCAAACCTAACACTACATGACACAATACCATGCTCTTTATCAATCTTTCCTCCACATGAGGTGAGCACAATGGCCCTGGCCATTTCATTTCTTTCATGTTCATTCTCATCAGTGCAAACACACGACCATGTTTGGACATGGCCTAAGTGTTATTGTATGTGTTCCCACACTCATGATCCAGCACTTCCAGTGTTCTTCTGACAGTGACAGACTGACGACAGCGCCACTGTTTCGCCGTAGCTATCATGTTTCTAGCAGACTTCTGAAGGGTGTTTCGTTTGTTTGCATTTCTCTCCTGGGGCGCAGTGGTCTTTTTTTAAACATGGATACTTCTGTATTTATTCATGCAGTTCAGCTTTAAAGCATGTGGCCTTTCCAGGAATTTTATTAGATAATCCTGAAGTATGAAGACTTAACAGCCAGCATGGCCAAGAACAGCGATGTAAGAGCTTTGTGAAATGACATGATGTTATTCATATTACATGACTTTTCCATTCATCAATGGTTTGCAAAGCTTTCTGCCACTTGTATCTATAGCTATTTAGGCCTACCAGCAATTTTGGTGGTGTGAGGTGGGGACAGAACCTCACAGCAATTTGGTGGGAGGAGATACTGTGGTTTCACTTTTATAACATAGTGACCTTGACTGGTCTGAAGTATAAATTCTCCCAACTGATCAGTTTTCATAGGCATTACAACATGTGTAATCACATCAGGGCAATGAAATGAATGCCAGCAGAGGTACACATTGACCCATTATTGAATAGTCCTCATAGTGAATCCATTTCAATCAGCATGACCCTTCTTTCTTCATTATGCCCGCCGTTCACGATCAAATTTAATTTGACCAAAAAAATATGACCAAAAAGTTTGATCTTTAACGACGGGAAATTGGATGAAATATGTTCCTAGGATAAAAATTGTTGTGGATAGAACCGGTCCTATTTATTTAGTACGATTCGGAAATATTGGATCGTGAGCGGCTAGATTGGATTTTTTCTGTACGATTAACCGTTTGAGTCAAAGTAGCCATTTCAATATTATCGGGCCATCAATCAATGAACACATCAATTAGATGGGTTTTTTTTCAGGTGTGACGCGCATTGGCGTTTTTAGTAACAATTAAAGCATGGTCTTTCACTATCCGAGCTGTCCAAATAGGTAGGCCTATTCATATACTGTACCGATCCTTTGTGAGCCGGGACAGCGACAAAGACAGTTAATAGTTATAATAATGAGTATTATACGCCAAGAAATAATTCAGGTACACTTTATACAAGCAACTCGCACCATACCTGCACACTCGGTCGAAACGCAGGCTTGTACCAAGATGGTTTGGACACAAAATGCTGTAGATGTGTTGATCAAAGAGTATAGGGCTCGCAACAATTGCACTACAGTTATGGCTGCACATGCAGCAGCTGCCGCAATCAGTCTTGACTGCACGGGAGCCATATTGGAAAAGATTTGATGAAATAAATCCATCGTGCACGACGGGCGGCTGAACTAGAAAATTTGACACAAAAGTTTGACCAACAGATTAGACAAAAAAATTTGATCGTGAACGGCGGGCATTACTCTGAAACTTTATTACCAAAGGCAAAGGCTATTTTGGAATGCGTTTCATACCGCTGACATGTTTATTTCCACATCTTTTCAACTTTTGCTGATGTCCCCTCATAACCTTATTTGATTGTTTTAAACATGTTAAATGTCCAGTTATTCCAACATTAATCAGTCGTAATACTGGTGGTTTTTATCAACGTGTGCATGAAGCGGAACTTCTTGTGAAGTTAACCTAAAAAAACGTCTGTCATGTAGGCTTTATGATTACATAATCAAAAAATTCAAACAAGATAAAAGCAGGTGCATTGGCACCACATGTTCCTCAGAACTCATCTAACACAGAACACTAAACATGTTGAAAATCGCTGCCTTATCCTTGCTGATCCTGGTGACAGCCATGCATCAAGGTGAAGACGATGAAGCTGATGTAGCCGCAAATGGTATGCCCGACAACAATGATGAAGAAAATGCATTTGCAGACCAACGTGTTCCCCGTCGACGCCAGAGTTATTCCATTGCGGAAAAGGTCCGTCGCCTGCTGGACTTCCATGGGTTACATCAAGAGGGGAGGGTTCTTGATGCGGCAGAGTATACACGAAATAATCACATCCCATACCAGACGTTCCGCACTTGGTTGAATAATGAGGAACGGATTATTGAGCAGGACGACCAGAACCGGGGTCAACGCAGAAGAGTGAGAGAGGGCCATGGTGGTTTGTGGCCGACAGTTGAAAACCGCGTCCTACGATGAGTTCAGAACATGAGAGGAAGAGGATTGCCTGTCTCGCTTGCTGATATCCATGATTATGGCATCGAAGAATTCGATTACTATTGGGCAGAACTCCCTGAAAATGAACGAAATCAACTGGAAACTTCAAGAGCGGAAAGAGCACATTTCCATGCATCAAATGGGTGGGTTAACAATTCCAAAAAACGCAAAGGATTATCCCATCGAAAACGGACAAAGAACTCGACGACGATACTAGACGATGCTCCGCAACGTGTACAGGAATTCATTGGTCGTGTGCGAAATTCAGTCAGAGAATTCAACGTGCAACAAATGGTTAACATGAATCAGACATTCGTACAGTTAGACTTTCTCCCTCTACACTTACAGTGCCAGGGGTGCACGGCAGATCGATGTGAAAACATCTTTGGGCAACCACAAGCTTGGCTGTTCAGTGTCCCTAGCAATTGGTAGCAATCGGTAGCAATGGGGAAAAACTTCCAGCGCATGTGACCTTTCGGTAGCCTGGATTTGTCTGACAAATTAGAGCATTGCATGAAAACAATGAACTACCTTAAAACGCTGTTTTTTCCAGTTCTCGCACTGGTTGGGTGAACAATGAAGTGTTAATAGACTGGCAAGATCGTGTGCTATGTCCAAATGTCGGGGATCTACAGGATGCTATTGGTTCCAAAATGTTGATTGTGGACAGATTTTGTGCACACCTAAGTGAAGCATTCAGTATCCCAGTGATTAACCATGGCCTCCTATTAGACTACATCCCAGCAGGCTGCACTTCCCTGGTGCAGCCATTAGATTTAGTAGTCATGAGGCCGTTTAAGACGCTGGTCAGAAAATATTGGAAACAGTGGAAAGTCTTAAACACTGATGATGATGGTGTATCCCAACGGATTTCATTGTTAATTTTTTTGCAGATCATAAGCCGTGCCTGGGATGAGGTAGACCCTCATTCAGCAGAACATGCATTTGCTGTAGCAGGACTCACGGGTGAACAACAAGTTGTAGGCCTAAATGATTTTGTTCAAGTAGAGGGAGAAGAGCCAAATGATGACGATCTAGAGTTTTTTGACGAGCCACCTGCTACGGATGATGAATTTGAATTTGAGTAATTGATTGGTTTTATTTCTCATTTTTCCGGGAGCAAACGGAGGAATGTTTGACCTTGTAAGTAATTTTTTCAGAAGTACAGTATATGTAATAAGATACAGAACCAAACCAAAATAAAGTTCTACTTGGCCTATGTTCATGTTCGTAGACGGAAAAGTGTCCTATTGCTATATTTCAATGACCTAAAACCAATTTGTCTGGTGTCATAATGATTTAAGAATGAGTGAATACCGTGCACGGTCATCTGAATGCCTCAGTTATCCATTATAAGAGGGCCTATGCAATACATGAAAAGAAGTACCGCTACAAGTTGGGAGAATTTATACTTCAGATCAGTGAAGGTCGCTATGTTATAAAAGTGAAACCACAGTATGTGTGTTTGTTGAGTAGTATCCATGTGCGCTCTATTGGAATATTTTGGCACTTTGCACTCCTCTTGTCAATCACACTCACTCATGACGGGCAGTTTTGGCAAAAAACAGTTGTGCTGGTTATAGAGTTTCTTTACTCTTTCACTGCCCTTCACGGAGATCTCCGATTTTTCACTTTGGCGTCATATTGCCCACGTTGGAGATCTCTGATTTTTCGTATTTCGGTCTACAAAGTATAGATGGCAAAGGCAACACTCCGTAAATATTATAATTTAGCCTATGCAGACGATCGTCGATGCAATGGGGATTCCCCATGGTGATTCCCCGAAACAATTCCCGCTTTTTGGGCCTCAATGCATGGCTGTATAGACAATATGGCGACGAATAAACGGCCTCGTCTTTCTGCGCAGCAGGTTGTCGATTTATTAGCTGATTCGGACAGTGATTCTGACCCTTTTATAGACAATTCTGATGATGATGACTCTGATTTTGATCATGGTGATGCTAGGGCTAGTTCAGGTGATGAAGATCGAAGTGATATTGACAATGAGTCGTCATCCAATGATGAAAGTAGCAGTGATGGTCAAGCCGGCCCCGTAGCACAACCTACAGCACGTGGTCGCGGTCGTGGCCGCGGTCGCCAAAACCGGGGTGGTGTTCAACGTGGTAGGGTTCCTCGTGGGCGTGGTGGACGGGGTGGTAGACAAGCTCGTCAGCCACTGAATGTTCAGAACTGGGTTCCTGCTGGCTCTCAACCAAATATTCAACCTTGTGGTGTAGTCGATCCTGGTTCTAAAGGTAGGGCGAACAATCTTGGTGACAATGTCCCGGCTCATTTTCAGTTATATTTTGATCATCATCTATTGATGATGATATAAATAATTTAACGCATAGTTGATGAGACTTATGCTTATGATATGCAGATCAGTATTTTGAGTCATTAGCAGAACTACCATCCACTCAGTCACAAGTCAAAAGGTGGAAGGTGACAACAGTACAGGAAATGAAGACATTGTTCGGACTTGTGATGCTGACAGGAGTTGTGAAGATGCTAGAACTGGTATTGTACTAGACTGAGAATGTGGTTTTGTCTGCTGCTTTTTTTGGGCAGAAAATGGGCAGGAATAGATTCCAACTTCTCATGAAGTTCTTGCACTTCAATGATAATAATGCAATGCCTGCTGACAATGAAGACAGACTGTACAAGGTCCGCCCAATCTATGATCACTTGGTTCAAGCCTTCAAGGATATGTATGTGCCTCATGAATGTGTTTCTATTGATGAGGGAACTTTGAGATGGAAAGGGAGACTGGGATTCAGGGTTTACAACCCTCTCGAGCCTATCAAGTCTGGGATCAAGTTCTATATCCTAGCAGATTCCGATACAGGGTATTGTTGGAACATTCTGATTGATGAGGGGTAGCGACTACACTCCTGGACAGACTTGTGGGGCAGTTTTATTCTCTATAGATGTACAATTTCTATAACTCTGTCCGTCTATCTGAACATCTTCTGGATGCAGATACATATGTTGTGGGAACACTAAGAGCGAATAGAGTGGAGCCACCTGAGATTAGAAGTGCGGGGAAGTATCCGAGAATGGCTATGGTTGAGAAGACTGCATTTGACAATGGAAGAGTGATGGTGACTGCATGGCAGGACAATAGAACTGCGAAGGCAATCCGTACCAAACATGATGATAGTATGCATGTGGTCAGGGTGAGGGCTCGAGGAGGTGCACATGTTGAAACCAACAAGCCAAATTGTATTGTTGAATACATTCAATTCATGTCAGGTGTTGACCGAATTGATCAATTATTGCTTACTCTCCTACAGTGAGGAAGACAATCAAATGGCCAAAGAAACTCTTGTCTCATAGAATTGGCCATCAACAATACACACATAGTATACAATGCAAACAATGCTGATGATAAACTTGCCCTGCTTGAATTTCAAATGGAGTTGGTAGAACAATTTTGCTCTCGTTGACAGCAATTCGGACTCTGATGACGAGGACTCACCTTCCAGATCCCTCCCATGGCCTAGGAATGCACCAAGAAGGGACCCAGCTGACAGACTGCTAGGTGGTTTCATGGTACATGCAAGGGCTAAGTTTCCACCAACTCCCCAAGGACAATTATCCTCAAAGGAGTTGCAGGGTTTGCCAAAGACGTGGCATTCGTCGCGAAACACGAATGTACTGTCCCAAGTGCAATATACCCCTTTGTGCGCTGTCCTGTTACGAAGTGTATCAGACCAAAAAGGACTATATATAGTATATAGAGAGATAGAGGAGATCGTTGACAATGATTAGATACTTTATTACTTGGTACAAAAATGTCAAAAATACCTAAAAACACCTCAAAAATGGCAAATATAGGGTTAAAACGTGAAATACAGTGGGCAGTGTGTTAATAAATGTTTAAATTGCCCTGTTCTGCTGTAAGTGGAGGGCAATAGCGTCACTTTGAGACCCTAACCATTACAATCCTCCAAAAACTGTGACCACCAGGTGGGAGTTATGTGTGTTGGTTGAGTGGTATCTATTCTATGCGTGCTCTATTGGAATATTTTGGCACTTTGTACTCCTCGTGTCAATCACACTCACTCATGACAGGCAGTTTTCGCCAAAGCAGATGTGCTGGTGATAGAGTTTCTTAATTAATGTTTAAATTGCCCTATTCTGCTGTAAGGGGTTGGCATTAGCGTCACTATGAGACCGTAACCATTACAATCCTCCAACAACTGCGACCGCCAGGTTGGTATTGAAAAGTTGCAATTTCATTCAAAAATGGAGGAAATCTGAGTTAGAGGTTTTTTTGAACTAATCTATTTTTGATGTAGGCATAATTATGGTTTAAAACCTGTTTTCATCACCCAAACGAATGTTTTCATCACCCAAACAAAGTAAGGTAACTGAATTCCCCCTAATAAGGGAGTTTTGTGTACATCAGTGTGTTTTTTTGTACAGCATTGTATACCTCTATTTGTAAACAAACCCTTGCCTTCGATTACCTGTGACTTATCATCAGAGAACCGGGGATAATGTTCTGTTCTGCACAGAGGAAAAACTAAGGCATGATTGTGGCCATATATAGGTGGTGCATTGAATATCTAACAGACAACTGGACAGTGTTCTACTAACTGTTATTGACCAAATACTGTTCTAGTGAGATTTGAATTATATTGATCAGACCTAATGCAGCAGTCAATCGGAACCCTGTGCCCCCCCTGGTCAGGGTTCGACGCAAATTCAATGTCAAATTCGCGTTGAATACTGAGTTGGAATTTGTTTTTGCTACGTCTGTTCCTGTTGAATAACAAAAAATAACACAACAAATTCGCGTCTAATGCCTGTGTAGCATGGCAGTGTTCATCTGGTGAAGTCCTGGCAAACAGTGAATATATTTACGGTGGAATCCTGTCGAATTGATTCACAACAAAGCATTCGAAAGCATGGCTGTAGATGGTAACTTCCCTGCCTGGATGTCACAGTGTGTGACACCCGTTTGCAGTGCCTGCCATGAGAAAAATCCACGGGCACCATCAGTCACTCTCGCAACCCTTTCCACGGGCACTATTTTTTTCACTCCCGCCAGCTGTCCAGCGGGCAGGCAATGCCAGTAAACCGGCGCGATCACGCCTGCGCCCCTGATCACGCCTGCGCCTGCAAACTACTGCCAGGAAACAGGCGCGGTCACGCCTGCCGCCGCATGACACGCCTGTAAACAATTCCAGAGTAAAAAAAATTCTGAGCAAGTCGCAGGACTAAGTCATGCTGCCCGTCGGGCATGGCAATTTATTACATTATGAACAAGGAATTTAGACAAAAAACTAGTTTTATCTGCTTTGCACTTTTTGCAGCCAACTCCCGGCGAAGAAACATGCTCAAAACGCCTACAATCCACTTTGTAATGCTTAGTTCCATCCTGATTCGATATGCCATTACCGCGCACTGCAGCAACCGCCAACTATAGCAAAGTGTACAGCCTGGCGTGTGCCCAGCGCTAAACGGCATAATTACCGTGTTGAGTGAGACTCTAGATTTCCGCGAAATGGAACTCTGGATACCGGAAAAATGAATCACGATCGTGCTGGGAATCGGCGGGCGTTATTGCGCCGGTGTTTTTTTGTGACGGGCGGCACGCGCCCCTCAAGTGTCTGGCGGGCGTTATGGATAGCGCTCGTGCGGCGTAGTTTACGGGCGTTTGCGGGCGCGGGCGTG
The DNA here is from genome assembly GCF_910592395.1 of Lineus longissimus. Classification (NCBI taxonomy): domain Eukaryota; kingdom Metazoa; phylum Nemertea; class Pilidiophora; order Heteronemertea; family Lineidae; genus Lineus; species Lineus longissimus. The sequence goes on along the minus strand of NC_088317.1, from coordinate 11,905,402 downwards.
ATCGCGCCCGTTTCCTGGCATGGACTGCGTTTGGTGTCTTTCAAACTTGCCACTTTTCTTCTTTTCCTGAAGGCGCAATGTCAGGTTTCGCTTCAGGCAGAATGAGTCCAAATATTGCTTTGGAATTCCATTGGAAATCAAATGAAGAAATGACAGAAAGTTTTTTTTTCATGCAGTGTCAAGTTTATTGTGTTTTTAGCTCAGCTGACAAAGTCAGCTAGTCAAATAGCTATTCGATTGGTGTCCGTCCTTCCTTCCATCCATCCTGCCATCCTTCCATCTAGCCATCTGTAGACAAAGTTGGGCATTTTGTAATCATACAACCGAGGCACTTCAAATCTAGTCTTGCTTATTAACACCGCAGTAAATGTTGCTTACGGAAAAAAATTTGGGCGATTCGACTCAAATTCAGCTCCCCAGGGGGCAAAATGCGTAAATGAAAAAAAACATTTTTTGACGCTCTATTCCAGGCGATAAAAGCTTGAAATAAAGTTGAAAAGGTCTTCATGATACAGAAGTTTTGATATAAAATAGATTAGTGTCGATTTATATCACCAGTTGGAGGTAGTGAGCAAAACTGTTGTTTGACCCCGGATGATTCCGCTTTAAATTTCCCGCCGAGGTTACCTGGAGTACTATCAAGAAAATGGTGGTGACCTTTTTATTTCTACCGGAGCGATGATTTTGTAAGTGACAAATTTTTTTTTAAAGCCTTTACGGAAACGTATTTTGGTACGAAACTTCACACGTTTATAGAGAAGATCAACGAGAATGTGTTCAAATGCCCTCATAACGATGAGTTCAACGGAATTTGGTCAAAACAACCTTCGAATGGAGTCAACTTTCTTTGCGAAATTGAAGTGACGACCTCATTATTTATCGTAATTTATGCAGATCTGAGTCCAGCTGACGGGTCATGTTCTGATTTGTGTTCAAACTATTGGAAACTTCGGAAAATTAGTTCTATTGGTTCTACTATTCTGCAGGAGTATATTATAGCCATTGACGTTGACAGCTAAAAGCACGAAAACTTCAGGTTTCTCGTCCAATCACGTGACCTCTCCAACACTCGCTACCCTAATGCACTCTTTTCGTCCACGTTTTAGGCCAATCTTCGGCATGAACATGAAATCGCAGTACTTAAATCAGATGTTTCTCTCGCCTTGAAAACATTCCTGGGTAAAATCCATTGAGATTAGCCGAGTTAATCTACTTTTTCCGAGCTTAAAATCTCTGCCGCTGAATTCTATAAATAGAAACTAATAACATTGCGGCAGTGTGGTTCCCATTGTGCGCCCTCCCACTTCACACCATGTCAGGATGTTTTACGGAGAGGGAGGGCGTGCGGTAAGAAGAATGGCCAAAATGACGTCACGTTTTCCTGGCAATGCCTCTTGCCAGACCAGTCAAGCATTGGGAAAGCATCTTTAATTCAGACAACGTTAGAACTAGAAAAACGAATATGTTTATTTTCAAATTAAAAGCAGATTTCACCACTAATCAGTCAAATCGGAATACGACGGTGCAAAATGTTCTCGCTTTCCTCCTGCTAAAAAACCTTGTTCCTGTTGAGGCCGACATGATATGGAGACTTAGTTTCACTGAGAAACTTAACTTTGTTGGAGAGAAGAAAAACAAGAACAACTTCTTTCGTGTGACGACGTTCGGAGAAGGCGCGTAATCTTTTTCCACCCTCCTTTATTAGTATAATCATAGAAACAGTACAGGAGAGTTTGATACATGACCTTAGTACAGATGGCAGCACGTTACGGTGCAATTGATGGTATTTAAAGGGACAGTATAGACAGATGAAGTTTACATTCCAACACCCCCACTTTATGATGTAAAGCAACCATGAGATTGAGAGTCTATACACACGATAAACAATAAACTTGCAAACCCTACACACGATAAACAATAAACTTGCAAACCCTACAAGTTGCAATAGATGAGAGTCAAATAAGAAAATGCTTGAAAAAGAAAAACAATTACCAGACACAATGCCACAGAGTCTATATGATAGCCATAAGTTGTGTGACTTTTAGAATCCTGAGATAGCCTCGACAAACTTCTGTAACTTAAACCTTGAAACTGGCTTTGTGAACATGTCAGCAACATTGCCTTCTGATGGAATATAGACAAGTTGTAGCAACCCATTTTTGACTTCAGACCGTACAAAATGGTACTTGATGTCCACATGTTTCGTTCTCTGGTGATGAACGGGGTTTTGAGCTAAAGCGATCGCTCCCTGATTGTCACAATGCATACAAACTTGTTCAAGTTTCTTCCCAGTCATACTCGGGTACAATTGCAACAGAAATTTTGCTTCTTGGGTAGCAGTAGCGAGTGCCATGTATTCCGCTTCACAAGTTGACAAAGCAACGGTTTGTTGCTTCTTGCTTTTCCATGAGACCAGTGGCCCCTCAGAAGAAAGTTGAAACCCATAGCCAGAAATGCTACGTCGGTCCTCGCTGGAACTTCCCCAATCAGCATCACAAAAACCTACAAGTGACAAACCGTCAGCTTTCCTGTACACCAACCCTTAGTTTAAAGTGCCCTTCAAATACCTAAGGACATGCTTCGCCATTGTCAAATCTTCGACAGTTGGATTAGCCATGTGCTGTGACAGTTTTGTGACAACAAAACATAAGTCAGGCCTGGTGGCCGTCATCACATAGATGAGACTACCTACGATTTCTCTGTAATTTTTGGCATCTACAAGCTCGGAGTTCACAACATTTGTCTTACCAACTTCACATGGAGTAGCCCTAGGCTTAGAGTATGTCATACCAAACCTTGAGAGAATTTTCTCAATATACCTTGACTGATTCATTTCAATGGTACCACTATCAGTCTGTGAAAATTCAATCCCTAGAAAATAGGAAATTTTCCCGAGATCTTTCATTCTGAACCTTTTGCTCAGTGCCTCTTTCACATCATTTAGTTTTGAGTCAAGATTTGAAGCGATGATGATATCATCCACGCACACTATAGCTATGGTCATCTCTTGGTCCGAAATTTTGGAATACACACAGTTGTCAGCAAGTGACTGCTTGAAACCTTGTTCAATCAAATGAGTATGCAACATGTCGTTCCAATTCCTACCGCTCTGTTTGAGCCCATAAAGAGACTTCTTCAGTCTATAGACCAATTTTTCACCTGCCTGGCCCTCTTGGGCAAAACCTTCAGGCTGTTCAACATAGATTTCACAATCTATAGGTGCGTTTAAATAGGCAGTTTTAACATCCATTTGATGTATCTTCAAATCATACTGTGCAGCCAACTGCATTAGCATTCTGATAGATGTCATGCGTGCTGTGGGGGAGAATGTTTCATAATAATCAATCCCAGGGAGTTGAGAGTACCCTTTTGCCACATAGCGGGCCTTGTATGTCTCCTCACAGTTAGAACCAAATTTTAGAGCGTACACCCAACGGCCCCCCACTACTTTCCTGCCTTCTGGCAGGGGGGTGAGTTCAAATGTTTCATTCTCCCTCAGAGCACACATCTCTGCTTCCATGGCTTTTCGCCATTGTTCTGACTTGGAAGAATGAATTGCCTCATGATGAGTTTGTGGAACATTATCTAACTTATAACAGTAATCCAAAGTACAATTCACACTGTCATCTTCATCAGTTTCCACACTGTCAGTGTCACTGGTATAATCTACCAAATATTTGGGTTTAGTACGTTCCCTGAGAGGATACCTCCTTGCTTCGTCCTGGAGATTTGCATTTGGTGGAGCATTGCCAGCTGGTTCAATTTCAGCGTTTTGAACAAAAATACCAGGGATCTCATTTTGAGCATCAAGGTCAAGTGGTAGCTGAAAATTGGCACCTTGCTCACCATTTTCCAAATCTCCTGGCTCAGCATTGACATCATTATCATTATCAACACCAATGTGTACATCATGGTCAGCATCATTGTGCAAATCCATACCAACAACAGGCTGAGGGGGTTCATCATTGTGTACATCTATACCAACAACAGGCTGAGGGGGTTCCCTCACCTCTGAATCATCATCTATATAAGTTTGAGTTTCAGCATAAACTCCACCAGTGGGTTGAGGCTCATTTGGACTTGAAGTGACAAATTTTACACATCTGACTCTTTTGACCTTCTTTGTTTCTGGAACAAACACTAGGTAAGCTGGGCTGGACTTATCATAGCCCACAAATATTCCCTTTGAACACCTCGGGTCTAGCTTTTTGCTGCCTTGTTCATAGGCATAACACTCTGATCCAAACACAGCCATGCGTGACAGGTCTGGTTTACGGCCTGTCATCGCAAAATACGGGGTCTGATTTATCCGATTATTGAAACATCGGTTTCTGATATGTGCCGCTGCCATCACAGCATAAGGCCAAAGGCTCTTTTCAAGTTTGGCCTGGATTAACAAACATCTGGCCATTTCAAAAAGCACCCTCCAGTGTCTCTCTGCCGTGCCATTTTGGTGGGGGGAATAAGGGGCTGACGTGTCATGCCTTATTCCATTTTTTCTCAGCAGCTCTCCATAGGCACTGGTAGTAAACTCACCACCATTATCAGACCTTAAACATTTAACCCTTCCAAACGGGGCACAATCTGCCAGAAATTTCTCAGTGGCTGCAAGAGCATTGCTCTTCTCTTTCAGAAAATACACAAATATCAAACCAGAGTAGTCATCAACAAAAATCATGGCATATCTAAACCCTTCAGAAGAGATAGGGTCAATGGGACCTGCTAAGTCAGAGTGCACCAGCTGCAATGGCTCTGTTGAGCGAACCCTGGGAGTCCTGCTTCTATCTTGTGTCATTTTGCCCAATAGGCAAACACGGCAACTTCCAGGAGTGCTCAACTTGCTGGTGTTGACTATCTTCATCCCTTCGACCACATTCTCCAACTTAACAATATCATGTAAGTTACAGTGTCCTAACACTTCATGCCAATCTAGAAGGCTTCGTGTGACCTTGACCGAATCAAGATCTGTAGAATTGTCTGGAGGTTCACAGTCCACAACACTCAGGTAGTATAGTCTGCCCGACTTTTTGACATTAAAGTTGCTTCCATCAGGAGTAACTAGTTCAGCAGAGTCCGGGTTGAAAGTGACAGTAGAGCCCTTTTCCGTCGCCGACTGTACGGAAAAAATGTCTTGCGGATACGATGGGATTAGCAGGGCATTGTTTAGGATAGCGGCGCAGTGCTTTCCTTCCTTATTCTCGATCATTACTTTCGCATCTCCACGTTTTAGCGCAACATTATTGGATTTTTCTCCGTTGGCAAGCTCGATAAAATGCCTCGATGGCGAGAAACGATCATCAAAGCGAATGAATTTCGATTCGTCATTCAAGATATGGGCCGTTGCCCCACAATCAACTAGTAGACTGTTCCGTGGTTTTGCGGCGTCATCCAAACCTACTCGGAACACAAACATGTGCACGGATTCTGTCGCATCTGCACATTTCACTGAATCCTTATTCGAGTTTGAGCCTTTTTCCTTGTTGGACACAGAGTCCCGAGACGATTCGTGCGAGTCCTTTTTCTTACAGTATTTAGTATCATGCGAAGCATTTTTACAAACTTCGCACCAGCGCTGCTGTTTCTTCTTCGACTTACAGTCCGCAGCTTTATGTCCGTATTTCCCACAGGAGTAACATTTTAGGTTACCCTTCGACATGACAGACGGTTTACCAGCATGACCAGTAGACACTTTCATAACATTGTCCTTCTCCTCTGTCGAAATTTTCTCACTTTCTTCAAAACTGCGTAGTGCCACTTTGAACCCTTGAAAAGTGGCGGCCTTTTCTCTTTGGGTGATGACCGTCGTAAACAGCCTAAATTGATCACCATAGCGACAAGGAGACTATCACTGATTGTTTCGCCTGCACTCTTTAGATATGCAGCTGCTGTCTCAGCTCTCAATATGTAGTCCGTCACACTCTCTGTACTGGACTTGACAAGACTCGTCAGTTCAGTGTATAAAGTTATGATCTTTGGCTTTCCTTTCGAAAGATAATGTTCACGTAGAATTTTCAATGCTCCTCTGCCGTCATCCTTGGCATCACGAATTACCAGGGAAAGGCTTCGATCACCAAGACATTGAACGAGTTCTGCAAATGCTTCTGCATTTTTGACGGCGTCGTCGCCCGTGAGTTCGCCAGTTTTACTCACCGTGTTGAACAGTTTCTGGAGCCGCAAATACCCCATAAATTTCACCTCCCACAGTTCGAACTTCTGTTCATCTCCATCGAATACTGGTACACGTGGCCTGGGCCCATAACCTGTTGAGGCCGACATGATATGGAGACTTAGTTTCACTGAGAAACTTAACTTTGTAGGAGAGAAGAAAAACAAGAACAACTTCTTTCGTGTGACGACGTTCGGAGAAGGCGCGTAATCTTTTTCCACCCTCCTTTATTAGTATAATCATAGAAACAGTACAGGAGAGTTTGATACATGACCTTAGTACAGATGGCAGCACGTTACGGTGCAATTGATGGTATTTAAAGGGACAGTATAGACAGATGAAGTTTACATTCCAACAGTTCCCGCACTCCTATTTTAATTTATGCCAAGGAATATGATATGATCTGTTTTCACTTGTTTGTAATTAAATGGTATTCATATAATGAGATCAATAGTAGTGTCCGTGTCAGATCCCATCGTTCAACTAGTCTTCTCTCCCCAGGTGCCTCACACGGACCTTCAGGTCCCCATACTGAAGACCAACTCTTACAATATCGCCCTCAAAACAACCCTGGAGTCATGAATTACCTGCACTCCCTGTTGGGTGAATAACATTACCTTTTGAACAGCTGGCTGTAGGGGGAGGATTGGAGCAGCCGGTATACCTGCTGACCTGCTGAACCCAGGTTAATGTTATTTTCAATCCACGATTGCAGGTCACCTGATTTTCGAGATTTCGCGGGAAATGAAATTGTAAACAAACGCATGTGTGCAGGTCAAATGTAAACAAAAATGTATTTTTGGTACTTTTGGTTGCTGGACTTTGGTTTTCCCGCAGTTAGGAGCTGGGGTCAAATTGGTGGTCTATTGTGCTGTTTTAGTCAGAGGTAGCCCTTGATTATGAAGGGATTTTCAAATTAAGGTGACCATGGTCTTTTTATGTGCTCAGCTCACCACAGCTTTCAATACTTGATGTATCTGAAGAGGCGCACGGAACCTGACATGGCCTTACCAAGGAGCTGCTCACGGTGCTGAACTTCTAGCTTGCCTGTCGACTAAGTGCCTTTTTGGCCGAGACATTGCTACATGCAGGAGGAGCACGCATTTTAAATTTATAGTAGTGATAGTACAGTTGGTTCGAGCCATTTGGAAGCCGACTTGTGCAGGCCTATCTGAGTTCTCCTTCTTCTCCGTATAAAAAGGGGCATATTGCTGACTAAGGAACAAGGCATATTGACATTGCCTCATCATCTCTATGGGACCAATTGATATACTTTTATATGCACGCATACATCGTGCCATTTCAGGGTCCGAGTCTGTGGACAATTGGTTTGATTAATTTGTCTCTTCGATATTGCTCCTTTATTGCATTAGATTTTCATCGCAATTCAATCTATTCAAGATATAGCCAATTTGAACCTGTCTGCGCCAAGGATAGATTGGTTCCAGATCGATTCACTATGACTAGGAATACGCAGTAGAGCACAATGTCATGAAAAACGACCCTTTGTATCGTAAATTCCAATCTCCTGCAGGACAGGTCAATTTCTCTCAATAAGATTAATTTTGTTGACTCCTGTAATCTCTACCTTATTAAAAAAAAAGACAGTGGTGTTAGTCCCAAACTGGTAATTTCTATTTATTTTGACCTCTGTTAAATCAGGATACCTCTCAATTACAGACAGCATTTTGTATCCTTGTGCTGTACAACCCAGCCTGGACATACCACAGTTGTCCATGGAGAAGTCTCATCCTCTCTGACACTTCTTTTCTGTAAAGCTACCGATACAACATACTGAACTAGGGATATCTTCCGTTGCCTCCTGTAATATTTACATACCATGGCTGATTAGTTCAATCATATTTCATCCAGCTGGCAGCTCTGCATTGGACATTTTAGTGGTATAGCGTGTTCTCTTGACCTTCAAACAGTAGTATAAAGCCGATATTTACTACTTTATACCCTCAGTCCTATGTTATTAGGTCATCCAGCTGAGCGCCAGGCCCTTGGGCCTCTTGTTACAGTCCATGCCAGGACACGGGCGCGATCACGCCCACAAACGCCCGTAAACTACTCCGCACGAGCGCTATCCATAACGCCCGCCGGACATTGAGGGGCGCGTGTCGCCCGTCATAAAAAATCAGCGGCGTGATAACGCCCGCCGTTTCCCAGCACGATCGTGATTCATTTCTCGGTATCCAGAGTTCCATTTCGCGGAAATTTAGAGTCTCACTCAACGCGGTATTTATGCCGTTTAGCGCTGGGTACACGCCAGGCTGTACACTTCGCTACAGTTGGCGGTTGCTGCAGTGCGCGGTAATGGCATATCGAATCAGGATGGAACTAAGCACTACAAAGTGGACTGTAGGCGTTTTGAGAATATGGTAGGTACTTCTACTAATGGGACATCACATATCCTCCGGGTTTTTGATTTGACCTAATTTTCAAGGTAAGATAGGTCAAAGTTCGCCGACGGCACCGCTGTTAGTCAATGGTGGCACGTTTTGTAACCGCTGAGGCTGTTGAACTCAAATTTGGTACATATATACCCTTGGGTGACCTTTACTTAGAGACTGAATCGTGGCGTCATACGATTTACGGTTTGGCCAATAGGGGGCCAAAGGTCAACAACTGATTACCACACCAAATTAGACCTTGTATTTACAAATGCACATCATGTGCACCATATAGGGATCATTGACAATTGCTGTTCTGACCATAAAATGATATATACAGCTTTACCAATGTCAGAATCACTGACTCCATAGCCTCCCCTTTGACACAGGTGAGCACATGGTCCCTGGACCATTTCATTTTTTGTCTATATTCCTTGTTCATAATGTAATAAATTGCCATGCCCGACGGGCAGCATGACTTAGTCCTGCGACTTGCCCAGAAATTTTTTTTACTCTGGAATTGTTTACAGGCGTCTCATGCGGCCACAGGCGTGATCGCGCCCGTTTCCTGGCAGTAGTTTGCGGGCGCAGGCGTGATCAGGGGCGCGGGCGTGATCGCGCCGGTTTACTGTCATGGCCCGCCCGCTGGACAGCTGGCGGGAGTGAAAAAAATAGTGCCCGTGGAAAGGGTTGCGGGAGTGACTGATGGTGCCCGTGGATTTTCTCATGGCAGGCACTGGTTTTTAGCTCACCTCTGTGGAACTTATATGATACCGTGGCGTCCGTGAGCGGAGCACGTTTTGTCACCGCTTGGGCTAGATGGCTGAGACTTGGTGCGACGGTAGCATTGGGCAATATGACCAGACTTATTTTTCGCGATATGACGAGGCAAGACCACCATTGATTTTTTAAGCCTTTTAGCAGTTAAATTGTCAATGTTTGACCGCGACGCATCAAATACTGCGTGGGGTTTTGAATCTGAAATTTTTATATGATATTCCGGACAGTCGGGCAAGTAAATGGTGAAAAGTCAACTGGTAGTTGACACGGAAATTTTTTGATAATCGACAAATTTGACAGACATTGATATTTCAACTCTTTTCAGCCAACTGGCAGAAAATCTCAAAACACGCAACCTATTACCAAATTAGCAAAATTCGAAATTAATTTTTTCATCAAATAATTTCTTTATATCTGTAAAATTGCCACAGAAATATTTTTTCAATACCTCTCCAGATATGTACTTGAGAGTTAAAAACATGCACTCGTCTAATTGATAGGCCTGGACCCTCCAACCTATGAATATTCATTGGTGGTATTGTCTTTGACCTACTTTCTGGCCTCCAGGCAGCCATCTTTGAAATTGGTGTTTGGCTCATCGTCTAGGTGAGTCTATACAATACCGCAATGTCCGTCGTCATCGTCTTCGTTGTCCATCGTCGTATCCTATTTAAAAAACAGTGGCACGTTTCTTAACCCTTAAACCGCCGAATTTACATAAAATAGGTAAATCCCACTGCTGAATTAACAATAGGTAAAACAATAGATTTGGTATGTATAATTCAACTGCAAATTAGAGTTAGTTATGTTAGTAATATCAACAAACAATGTATATAAAAGTTGTTTGTGCTTACCTAAACTTTCAAACTGTGAACTTGGTTCTTAAGAAGGATTCAAAAAAATTAACCCCTTGTGGTCCAAAACGTAAATACAATGGTAATATCCAATCGTTATTGAGTAAAGTTCAATTCTATTTACACAACACCTTGTTATTGTCAGCTTATTGTTTGCTTATTCTGTTTTCTAGTTACTAACTAACAGAATAAGCTATTCCCATAGTTACTACTCGTCTCTTGCATTGGCCACTGGTTGAGGTGGCGTTTGAGCATTGCCTTGGCCTCGGCCTCGGTCTGTTGCATAGCATCATCAGAATCATATAAGGCACTGTTTGGGTCACTAGAACTTTCACTTTCACTAGTAACATCATCAACTGGTGGGGGGACATAAGTCCCATCCACATCATCAGAGGATGCAGCATCATTGGGACCCCCTGTAGCATCCTGTACATTATGTACACCGGGCATAGAATCATAACTGTCACTCAAATCATCGTCTAAATACTCATTTTCCGAGTCAGACTGGGCCACAAGATCAGCCACAATATCGTCTTTTGTCATCCTTCTATTACTCCTTGCAGCCATTTTTCCTCAAACTTACCGAAACTTTGAGATAAGAATGTTCAGAATTTTTTTACTCATCGACATACAAGAAACAGTTGTAAACAATCGATCTACACAGAACACAGGATAAGCCTGTGCTGCTCCCTGGCCTAAAACAATGGACCTAAAGTAGCATAGTACAATTTCGACGATCGTCTCCTCTGGCTGTTTACCCCTTGTTTCGACGATCACCGCCTCTGGCGGTTTAAGGGTTACCCACTAGGGCTATGAACTTGAAACTTTGTACACATGACCCCTTAGGTCAGGCGACTTCTGACAATGAATTTCAGTTAAAGCTATGAACTTGAAATTTGGTGCACATGACTCCCTTTGTCATATAACTGCAGACACCGAATTTCGGTCTGATCTGATTCTTGACTTGGCCACTAGGGGCCAAAACTAGAAAAAGGAAAAAGTGCAATATCTTGCTAATTAGTGACTTGTTTTCGATGATATTTGTATGGTAGTTACTCCAAGCAACGATACATCACATGTCGTACCGACTTTGGTTTGACCTATATACTATACATGTAGCATGTTTCTTAAACCAGGATGTATTCCTATATGGTGAGTGTATCTAATATGGTTTAATGACATTTCAGTCGAGTTATTGATTTCACATACTTTTCAAGGTCACAGAGGTCAAAGTTCACTAAATCACCGATAGGTGGCACGTTTCGTTTCTATTTGAGCTAGAAGGTTCTAAACTTGTGAGGACATATATCTAGGGACCCTTTATTCTACCCAAAAAATATGTCCTGCTCGGACTTCAAATATAGCCGCCAGGCGGCCACCTTGAAATTTATACTATGTCGGATTGCAACCAAATTTCATGTGATTGTATATCTATGTACTCTCTACAACATCCCTGATTTTCAGTTAAATCCATCGACCACCAAAATCCATTGTCAAATCCCTCTGCCACCAGGCAGCCATTTTAAAAATTAAACAAAGTCCTATTACTCCGAAACTAATGATCAGATTGCAACGAAACTTCATGTGATTTTATATCTATGTACTCTTATCAATATTCCCTAATTTTTAAGTCAAATCCCATGACAAATATGGCCGCCCGGCAGCCATCTTGAAAATCCAACGAAGTCCTATTACTCCTAAACTGTTCAACCAATTTCCATGTGACATGTACACTCTTCAATAACCCTGAAATTCAGTCAAAAAAATGAAAAAATGACGAAACCTGACCCTCCCAAATCTTTCTGAGTGTTGAATTGGTGTCGAATGCCTGACCAGGGGGGGGGGGGCGTAGGGTTCCGATTGACTGCTGCATAAGGAAGGACTTACATAAAAATGTTTCACCTCCAGCCCAATAGACTTTATTTTTGTGCACTATTATAACTCGTTAATGTATTCATAATATTCTATACTTTTAAGATTCATCAGCAGGCACAAAGGAATTCTCCATGCAGAAAATACTCAAGTCCAGAAAAACGTTCAAGCATTTTTCTGATGGGAACATATTTACTCAGATTTGTACAACATGCCATTACATCGGATATTATGGTGAGTTCTTGTCACTTTCATGTGCATCATGTCACGTGTCCTCCAACTGTTTACATTTAGCATATTTAATTTCTAGTGCTGCGCTTCAGTAAGCACTGGATCTCATGCCTTGGAGTGCATGCATAGTATGAATTTAGCCCAAACGCTCTTGTGCCAGGCCCAATTAACTTTGGGGTAGTAGAAGAGAAAAGTAGAAGAAAAAAATTTTTAAAAAGATTGTCCAGACACCAGACCAGGTGTGCTTAACCCTATAACACCTAGAGCCACTGCCAGTGCAAGTGCTTATTCCCCATGGCCCCGACGTAATTTTACTTGCAGTGGGTCCATTTTTTCACAAAATGACGTAGTTGAACTTCCAAATAATGTATTACAAGTCCCGTTTATTTGAAAGAAGATGAAATTAGATAGGGCACATCCAAATCGGAATCAAACAAACAATCCATTTCAGCAATTCAAATGTCCAACCTGCATTTACTGGCTTGAAGAGAAACAAAAACTTAATCGTCAAATATCTCAAAAACTTCTACAGCAACGGCCATTGTTCATTCGGGTATTTGAAAGCTTCAGTTTCATAGATTAATACTAGGCGGCGCTCTGAGGGAGATCGGTAGCTAAGCGCGCGAAATTTGAATATCGGTGTTAAGATCGGTAGCTAAGCGCGCGAAATTTTATAATAATATGGGTGTTCGGGCGTCATCGGGCGCCTCCAGTGAGATCGGCGGCGGGCGTCATTGGGCGCCTCCAGGTGTTATAGGGTTAAACTACAAAAACTTGGTATGAAAACATGGGAACAGGCGGCACTTTGTACAGTTCCTTAAAGCATAGATACTTTTAAATAGACCTCCAGAAGCGTTTCGCCTCATTTATTTTGCATCTATTAGGCTCATCAGTGGGGTTACGATGTGAATTGTCGGATGGTTTTTAGCTCAGCTGACAAAGTCAGCGGAGCTAGTAGAATAGCTGTTCAAATGGTGTCCGTCCTGCAATCCATTCATCCATCCATCCATCCATCTAGGGACGGGAAGCCTAGCCACTTCGTTGACGGTGCTAAATTAGGAGTTGCCCAAGGTGAACTGAGAAACGAAAAATCAGCGCGATCCGACCTGTATTAAGAGAATGAGGTCATTTCGCGTTTAGATTTCTTCCCCTTTTTACCTCGGTCCACAGAGCAAATATTGTTTTCAAATGTGGCTGAATATTTTTTAATATTTTTTCATTTTTACTTTTAATGGAATTGATATAGTTTTCACCGCCAGTTGGCGCTGCAGGCACATTGACTGAATTTTGGCGATTTCAAATTTGGCGCGGGCTCAACTTTTTGCAAGCAGTGCCGCTGATTGGCCGATCAATAGAAGAGATGCCATTATTTAAAAATGGCGGTAGTCGCTGCTTCAATCATGTCAATGAAGGTGGGTGAAATTTCTCATGTTCAATCGGTTTATACTCTTTTAATCAACATGACCATGTACCTGAAATTTGTTTAGGTACTGAAAAGAGTCTTTCTAATTCAAATTTATCATGAGTTCTTTAATATGTAAAGTCAAGGACTTGGTGAGCCCCCCTTTAGGTCAGGGGGGCACCCCCGAACCCCCCCTATGATAGCGTTACATTTTTACCCAGTACAATGGAGGGGAAACCCCCCCCCCCCCAAACCCCCCATGTTGGGACCATCCATAGTTCCTTCCGACACATTTTTGTTTTGGTAATGTAATACATTGTGATTGTCCTTATTCACGGGAATCGGGCGTTTCCAGTGATATACGACACAAATGGGTTGTCCTCATGCATTCACTTTGGAAACGCATTTTAAAATAGATGTTACGTCCTGTTAATGGGGTAGTCATCATTGCGTACATTTTGGAAAAACTCCCTAACGAGACCGGAGCAGACGGCTGAAAGTACTTTAATTATTGGCCGCTAGGGTGCAGTATGTCGCTCACCCGAACTTTTTACGCACCTTTTGCTAAATGGAGCTAGTTCTAGTTTGTGATTCATTTTGATACTTCAGATTTGGGTAGTAGACCAAAATAGCTCAGTCGTCAGTGTGGTTTTAAGAAGGAAAAACGTATTTGTTTTTCTTAAAGTGCCTTTTTTGGATGGGTGTGTGCGATTGTTTTGTTTATGTCACGTGACCTCAACCATGTCGACACAAAATTGAAATAAACCACCCTTTTCTGTCATTATTTAGGACGGATATTTCTCTAATAAAAATATTAATATAATTGGCCAATTTCTTAGGCATATGTAGCGAATTCCCATGAAGATTTGAATTAATTTCAACCAATGGGATAGCAACCACCTCCGGAAGATCGCGGAGAAATCGTAAACTAAACGGAGTTAATTCAGCGCCATTTTGAAAAACCAAAAAAAATTGTTTGTAGGATATACAATAGTTACTCTCGTTATTTCTCATCATTATACTCCCGCACACGCGTGTTTCTTAAGAGCCCCTCCTAAGAAGGGGGGCTTATAATATTGCGGAAATTTTGTGCACAAATTAGCGAAAGTTGGTGCTTGTCTCATGTCATTTTAGAACGAGAAATTTGTTTCCGTCGAATCTCTACCAGTGAAAAATCGCTTGCTTAGCTTCGAATTTTTGTGAAAATAAGTATCTGAACTTGGTTTCAAATAGTCTAGAGAGTTAACTTTGTGGTGATACATATGGTATGTGATGAATTTGTGAAATTCGGTTTTCAAACGTGCCGATGATGCAGGCGATCTTGCGTGAATTTTGCAAGTCCTGATATGTCGACCGGGTGTCAAAAATCACTCGCCTAAATTCAATTCAAAGATCGAAATAATATCTGAACTTAGTTTCAAATAGCCTACGCAATTATCATATCGGTGATATATAATGCATGCATGTAATAATTGATTAATCTGCCTAAAACGCGCAATTAATACGGCGAAAGATCTTGATAAACACTCTGGTGGCGGTCGCACTAAATAACGGCCGGTAGGGCCCGGAGTCTGGCGTAGAAAAAAAGGTAGCGCCCGGAGGTTGAATCGGGATTTTTATTCACTTTAAACTGTATATATATGTTGTTTAGATGTATTTCTAACAGTTCTGTAACTTTGATGACCCAAAGTTGGTAAAATTGATGCTTGTTTATTTACTGCGCTAGCGACCGAAGAATTCGCCGTCGGCCATTTTGGCTACGGTCCCTGAGTTGTTGTGGTGGTATCCGGTCGTTTCGCTACACGACCATTTCGCTACATGCCAGTTCGCTACATAGTTCGGTCGTTTCGCTACATGTTCGGTCGTTTCGCTACATGTGGTTAACTATCGCTTATATATCATGAATTGATCTTTTTTTACCTTTTTATTAGATCACCTCTTAGCAGAGGTGAGCTTATCCCATACCGTGGCGTCCGTCGTCCGTCGTCCGTCGTCGTCGTCGTCCGTCGTCCGTCGTCCGTTAGCAGGGCACGTTTCGTAACTGTTAGAGCTATTGAGTTGAAACTTGGTACACATGTACCCTTATGTAATGACACCTTGGAGACCAAGTTTCGGTTTGATTCGTTTCATGGTTTGGCCACCAGGGGGCCAAACGTTAAAAGTGAAAATATGCAATATCTCCCTTAATAGTAGTCGGGAAATTTTGAAAAAAATATGGTAGGTACTTCTAGCAAAGGTGCATCATATATCCTCCGGGTTTTTGATTTGACCTCCTTTTCAAGGTCACAGAGGTCAAATGGTGTAAATTGGCCGTTAGGATGAAACGATGGCACGTTTCTAAACTGCAATGACTATTGATACCAAATTTGGTACACATTTACCCCTTAGTCAGGTGATCTCAGGGACCGAAGTTTGGTCCAATATGATTCACCACTTGACCACCAGGGGGCAAAATCCAAAAACCTTAAAAATGTGATTATTCCTTAACTTCTTGCCCGATTGCCACCAATTTGATATCATGGGTACATCTAACCACCATACAGTATATGTCACACAGGTTTTTAATTTGACCTTCTTGTCAAGGTCACAGAGGTCAAATGGCGTAAATTCGCCGTCGGGCCTTAACTATGGCACGTTTCTTAACTGCAATGACTATTGATCACAAATTAAGTACACATGTACCCCTTGGTAAGGTGATCTTAGGTACCGAAGTTTGGTGCGATCTGATTTGCCGTTTGGCCTCCAGGGAGGGGGCCAAATCCCAAATTCTTGAAAATGCCATTATTCCTAGTAATGACTTGCCCGATTGGCACCAATTTTATATTCTAAAATACCTTGGTACCGTAAAGTCAACTTTTAAATGGAAAATGCATAAGCCTCGTTCTGAGAGTGGAGTGTTTTGGACACACAACCAAGATGCTCTACCAAAGTTCCCTCGGGTTGCACTAAAATGTGGAACCATGCACACAGCTCACTTCAGAAGTTTGAGGCTCTCAAAACACTGCTTCAAACACAAATCAGCCAAGGAAGCATCAACCACCCTAAGTTTTTTAATGAGCACTACACATATTTGCTGAGAAAAACGCTCCAAATAGCCCATTTGCGCGGATTTTAGCCTCACTTGAGCGAGCCGATCCGAACTTCCTATACGGGCTGCCGTAACATAATGTAAACAACGGCGCTACCGGCGCTCCGGGCAGGCGATGGATGGAATTTGCCAAATTCGCACATATTCAAGTTATTTCGTGGCCTATCTTTTTAAGTTTGAGGTATTTTAGAATAGAAATTGAACCCTCGGCTTCGGACCTTGGTTGAGTTACCAAGACACTCGAGGGTGGAGCTAAAATACAGTCCAAACCCGAGCCGACAGGCGAGGGTTTGGACTGTATTTTAGCTCCACCCTCGAGTGTCTTGGTAACTCAACCAAGGTCCTCCGCCTCGGGTTCAATTCCTTAATCATAGGTACATCTAATTCTAACAACCATTCAATGTGTCACCCGGGTCTTCTTTGATTTGACCTACTTTTCAAGGTCACAGAGGTCGAATGTACTGTAAATTGGCCATTTTGGGGAAATTGTAATTGCTTGGACCTACATCAAACCTAACACTACATGACACAATACCATGCTCTTTATCCATCTTTCCTCCACATGAGGTGAGCACAATGGCCCTGGCCATTTCATTGGTCATCCATTGCAGGACCAAATTCTTTATATCATGACAAGGGAAATAATTTTGGCAGTGCAAAGCAGAGAGCGTCGTCGGTATTTGGATCAGTCCATTGAGCGAAATGAAAGGGGTTGCAGGTATTGTGTCAGAACTTGCCCATCACTATCAGCTTCATTTATGAGTTATTGGTAATTAATAGCATTTTATAGATGTATTATTCTCATTATTTTATCATCATCATCATTATCATCATCATTAAGGCGTCATGGTCTGTTGGCCTTTTGAAATCTTACTATAATAAACTTAATAATCAATAGTAACGATGTATGTAGACGTCTGTATTGCATAATTATTGATTGTGACCGTCTGTAGCTCTAATAGGGCATGCGTATTTGCAATAATATGGGGACACTGAAATAATCCCCTATACTAATTTTTGTTAAGTCTTTTTTCTCAGTCAGTATGTCTCAAAATTGCATGTGTGCTATACAACTTGGTGTTGGATGTAACCCCCGAATGTAATTCAGTCTGGCATTTGCACCATTCTGCACGCCTACTGTGTCTTCCTGGATTTGTCTTCCCGCTCTATCCTTTCTTGTGTATGGATCCGCGGCCGCCTGGTATAAAATACATTGCCTGTAATGTTGCCCACAATATAGGGACCATGTCAAGAGTATGGTGATAGTGGTGATAGAAATGGCCACAGTGTGGTGATGCAATTAGGAGATAAATAGAACAGTACAATTAAACTGACGATATCATCACCACTTAGTGTCATCTCACCTCTGACTCCTCCTAATTGCAATTGGGAGATAAATAGAACTGACGATATCATCACCACTTAGTGTCATCGCAACTCTGACTTGGCTATTTTGCAACAAATCTCGCCATTTACGTTTGTTTTCTCCCTGTCTGGTCATTGGCCGTGACAACAATTATTTTCAA
Source organism: Lineus longissimus (assembly GCF_910592395.1). Lineage (NCBI taxonomy): Eukaryota > Metazoa > Nemertea > Pilidiophora > Heteronemertea > Lineidae > Lineus > Lineus longissimus. The sequence continues at coordinate 11,887,087 of NC_088317.1, read as the reverse complement.
AGTCACATTATGATATCGTAAAAGACGTGGCAATGTATGTGTACAGTAGATAAATAACATTATGATATCGTAGTATGAATTCCACTGCAGTTTCGTTACGCAGCAATGCTCATGTTTTTGGTTTGCAATCGTGTACTGTCTGTACACTGCGCTGTGCATGGCCATGCTGTAGGCTGTAAAAAGGACAAAAACGATAGCCTAGCCCTATAGGACAGGCTTAGAGTATAACTCAACAGGCCCTCATGATTCAATTGATGGACACCTTATTTGATAGGACCTCATCATTAAGTCCACTAGATCCTGTTCTGTCACATGTCGTAGACGATAGACAATTTTCAAAATGTAGTACACCACTCGCTCATCTTTAAGCCCAGCTCTCGGCTCACATCATGTGGGCACGGTTGGCTGTTGAGTGTTATGGTTCAGTCTGTGAGACTAATTTAAAGAGGTTACACTTTTATTTTGAATTTGAAAACAGCCCACAAGACTGACTTTTCACTGAGTAATAAGTGTGCCCTTCGAAGGTTAAGTCTCTTTCTGGATTTGCTTCCATAGATGCCTTGTTCAGGATATCATCTGACAAATGCCTGATCAAGCACAGACTGTATCCGGTGGTGTACATTTCCCCGTCTATGTCACCCTTTTTTATTCAGTCAGTGTTAATTTCTCTTCTCTTTTTTTTACAGATTAACTGTTGTTGGTTATTGCAAGAGGAGTCGTTGGCACATTTCATGTCCAGGAAAGCACTTGCTGTTCCAACATTCAGAGTAAGGTGTGCTTACTCGTTTTACTGCTTTCCATTCCCGGAGAGCGTTATCAAATATCTGCCGCAAGGCATCAAATATCTGCCGCAAGGCGCTTTAAATATCTGCCGAAAGGCATCAAATATGTGCCGCACCAATAAAGTTAATTTTGTTAACCAATTCTTTATCTTCTTTTCTTCACATACAAAAAAGACCATCCTAAACATTTGGCTGCATCCACTTCATCAATGTACAGACAACAGTTGGTTAATTTGACCATTGTAAAGCACCAGGCCCCACCTCACAAAATACATTGTAATAATTATGTACCTTGTGTCCATGTGCATGTTATTAGTTCCACCTACGCTGCATGAAGACAAGGACTCCACTCTTTGACGTCACCACACAACTTCTTGACGTCATCGCACACCCCATTTCTGCAACGGCAATAGAAATGACTTTACGTCATAATAGCAGGGTGACGTCAACTCAGTGCTTCAGCACGCACTGATCTAGCAAGAAGGTCTTTCGCACCAGCACTTCTGCGTGCTAGACGTTACAGCTTCACGTTGCCTCATAATAACGGGGTTCCAACACACACTTGGCCCTTGCCTTCACCTATCTATTTCAGCTGAGCGCCAGGCCCTTACACCTCTTGTTGTTCAAGTGACAGGTCTGACGTCGCTGGCTACTGTGCTTGTTGTGGCGACGTTACGGTGGTTGTGGCGCATTGCTACACTGTTGATAACTCCGGCTTCACGAAACTGGCCTCGGGTGTTTTCGGAAGCATTCGTGATGAATTTTTACGAAGCAGGAACCACATTTTAATACGGCTGATAGAAAACTACAAAAACTACTCACTAAGCTTATGGACCAAATGTTTCATATTCTAATATCAATTTTATCCAACATCCATTCTATTTTTGTCAAAAAACTACAGTCTGATGCAATAAAACACATTTGCGTACATCGCAAAGCCGGCATCTACAGGATCGTCTGCCATCTTTTCTCAAAAATCACATGCGGTGGCCATTTTATGCCGAAATAACCCACTGCGAGGTTTGCTCACTTCGGTCTGGCACTTCAGTAATCGAAAACGCTTATTGAGTAGAAGTTTGTTTACCGCATTGACTTGTCTCTTTGGTATTGTCCACCTTATGGATTCTTAGTTGAAAAGAGCTTTGCAGTGATGCCATTATCTTAATGAGGAGGAGAAATGGATGATGAACAAAATATTCAAATATGATACAAATTGCCTTGTAGAAATTTGAATACCTGGAAATTGGCATCATGGTCGTAGAAGAATTGACAAAAAAATACAAAGCACAAAACCACTCTCGCGAGATTAAACAGAACACACTCATGATTGGTCTTTGGCCCCAGCAACCCTATGGGCAGTGAAAACCGCAAAAAAGCGGTGGTACCTCGAATAGACGTTGGGTGGCGCTTTACATGTTTTTCGGTGCGCGGTCGTGCCTCAAATAGACGTCTTCACATGTTTTTACCCCTCAGCCCATAAAGCTAGAGGGGTATTGTCGAGGCGTTCGCCGTCTGTCCGTCTGTCTGTCGGGCCGTCTGTCCGTTGATCTCGTTTTCGGAGCATATATCCGTAACCATAAATGCTGGCCATTTCATCTCTGGGTGGTTTGAAGGTCTTATGGTACCATTGTGCCTTTTGGCAGTTTTTACAGTTTTCGACCTACACTTGGCCCCAGGGGGCGCTTCATGCAAAAAAATACTTTTGGCTATATCTCATGAATTATGCTAGCTAGAATCATGATATTTTTACTGAGGACAGTACTCATGAGACTACATCACATAATACCCGGGTTTTTGATTTGACCTACTTTTCAAGGTCACAGGGGTCAAGTAGCGTAAATTGACCATCAGTGGTTTCCGGAACATATATCCGTAACCATAAATGCAGGGCATTTCATCTCTGGGTGGTTTGAAGGTCTTATGGTACCATTGTGCCTTTTGGCAGTTTTGACGGTTTTCGACCTACACTTGGCCCCAGGGGGCGCTTTATACGAAAAACTACTTTTGGCTATATCTCATGAATTATGCTAGCTTGAATCATGATATTTTAACTGAGGACAGTACTCATGAGACTACATCACAAAATACCCGGGTTTTTGATTTGACCTACTTTTCAAGGTCACAGGGGTCAAGTAGCGTAAATTGACCATCAGTGGTTTCCGGAACATATATCCGTAACCATAAATGCTGGGCATTTCATCTCTTGGTGGTTTGAAGGTCTTATGGTACCGTTGTGCCTTTTGGCAGTTTTGACGGTTTTCGACCTACACTTGGCCCCAGGGGGCGCTTCATGCAAAAAACTACTTTTGGCTATATCTCATGAATTATGCTAGCTAGAATCATGATATTTTTACTGAGGACAGTACTCATGAGACTACATCACATAATACCCGGGTTTTTGATTTGACATACTTTTAAGGTCACAGGGGTCAAGTAGCGTAAATTGACCATCAGTGGTTTCCGGAGCATATATCTGTAACCATAAATGCTGGGCATTTCATCTCTGGGTGGTTTGAAGGTCTTATGGTACCATTGTGCCTTTTGGCTGTTTTGACGGTTTTCGACCTACACTTGGCCCCAGGGGGCGCTTTATGCAAAAAACTACTTTTGGCTATATCTCATGAATTATGCTAGCTTGAATCATGATATTTTAACTGAGGACAGTACTCATGAGACTACATCACATAATACCCGGGTTTTTGATTTGACCTACTTTTCAAGGTCACAGGGGTCAAGTAGCGTAAATTGACCATCAGTGGTTTCCGGAACATATATCCGTAACCATAAATGCTGGGCATTTCATCTCTGGGTGGTTTGAAGGTCTTATGGTACCATTGTGCCTTTTGGCAGTTTTGACGATTTTCGACCTACACTTGGCCCCAGGGGGCGCTTCATGCAAAAAACTACTTTTGGCTATATCTCATGAATTATGCCAGCTAGAATCATGATATTTTTACTGAGGACAGTACTCATGAGACTACATCACATAATACCTGGGTTTTTGATTTGACCTACATTTCAAGGTCACAGGGGTCAAGAAGCGTAAATTGACCATCAGTGGTTTCCGGAGCATATATCCGTAACCATAAATGCTGGGCATTTCATCTCTTGGTGGTTTGAAGTGTTATGGTACCATTGTGCCTTTTGGCAGTTTTGACGGTTTTCGACCTACACTTGGCTTTATGCGCAAAAACTACTTTTGGCTATATCTCATGAATTATGCTAGCTTGAATCATGATATTTTTTACTGAGGACAGTACTCATGAGACTACATCACATAATACCCGGGTTTTTGGCTCACCTGTGAGCCTTTACCATCACGCAGCGTCTGTCGTCGTCCGTCGTCGTTAGACATGGGTGGCACGTTTTGTTACCGCTAAAGCCACTGAACTGAAACTTAGTACACATGTACCCCTTGGTGACCACTACTCAGAGACCCAAACGCGGTCTCATATGTTTCACGGTTTGGCCACCAGGGGGCCAAAGGTAAAAAATGAAGAAACGCGTTTTCTCCCTTATTAGTGGTCAGAAAAATTTGAAAAAAATATGGTAGGTACTTCTACTAATGGGACATCACATATCCTCCGGGTTTTTGATTTGACCTAATTTTCAAGGTAAGATGGGTCAAAGTTCGCCGACGGCACCGCTGTTAGTCAATGGTGGCACGTTTTGTAACCGCTGAGGCTATTGAACTCAAACTTGGTACATATATACCCTTGGGTGACCTTTACTCAGAGACTGAATCGTGGCGTCATACGATTTATGGTTTGGCCAATAGGGGGCCAAAGGTCAACAATGAAAATATGCGATGGTGAAAATTTCAATGCTAAACTTGAAAAATTGTTTCTTCAGGAATATAACATGAAGCAAACAGTCAATGAAGAAACAACTGATTACCACACCAAATTAGACCTTGTATTTACAAATGCACATCATGTGCACCATACAGGGATCATTGACAATTGCTGGTCTGACCATAAAATGATATATACAGCTTTACCAATGTCAGAATCACTGACTCCATAGCCTCCCCTTTGACACAGGTGAGCACATGGTCCCTGGACCATTTCATTGATTTGACCTACTTTTCAAGGTGACAGGGGTCAAGTAGCGTAAATTGACTATCAGTGGTTTCCGGAACATACGGGAGAATCCAACTTACCTCGACGCAAGTCCATGTCATAAAATTTTCTAAGTTCTGATAATACCGTAATATAGTAGGGGTAGCAAAATAATAGATGGAACAGCTTGTATTACCTGTACGAATGGTGGTATTTTGTAGGCCTTCAATCAGCCCCTCAATCAATCGAATGATGTAAGGCCTAGAAATGTCTAGGGCATGACACGCGCCTGATCAAGGCCCACACTGCAAAATTTGTTTTCCAAACGAAGACGAATGATATGCTTTTGGATTATTTTGGTTCTTTCCTCATGCTGTTCAAATACGGCGATGGACGAGGCTGGGGGACCGCCAAGGCGACGGCTTCAGGCATACTCCTTACAGCAAAAAATCGATTATTTGGACGAATATTGGTTAGCTCATTTAGAAGGGCTGGAACATGGGCAGACACCAACTCATTTTGCAAGATTCCGAAATATTCGGGCGCCGACATTTCGGGACTGGATGAGAAACGAAGATGACATTAGAACTGAGTTTGTAGAGGGTCAACAACGACGACGACGAATGAGAAGATACCGGCAACTTGGCAACGGTAAGCAATCGATTTCCACAGGCTAAAGGAAACCTATCGCGAAACGCTTGTAAAAATGGGGAGTTTTGAACGGCCCGGTTAAAACCTAAGGTGGAAATAAGCTTCCATTCTTAAAATTTAGCAGTTTCGAGTTCCCCGGGTCGTGAGCTGGCATCCAGGTAACATTGCATATCGTGCATAACATTACTGACTCCAGTCAATGAACTGCATAAGATGTAATCACCTATTTAGTTATTTTTACAACGTTCAGCCAGTCTAAATAAAGATTTTGATCTCTTTAAGCATAAACTATTTGCTTGTTCACAGAAAAGTCATATGATTGTATACAGCTGATAATTAGGCCATTGTTTGTGCTTAAAGGTTTCTGGCCCGAGGTGGAAGATTCTCTAGCAGACTGGTATCGAAATAGAAGGACGCTGGGTTTTCCCGTAGCTGGGCAAGATCTCACAGGACAAGCAACGAGGGAATTTCGTCAGTGGATCGGGGAGTTGCCAGATGGAGATATGGAACTTTTACAGAGGGATCGTCCCATTTCTATCGAAGAACGCAGGCACAGTACCATTCACTTTCGGTCCGTGTTATAGACATGCTTATTTCATTTCAGGCATCGAATAAGTTATAGGCGCGCCACAAAGGACTCCAAAAAGATACTACCGAATGCTGCAGAACTTGTTGAAGCATTTCAGAGACAAGTTGCAGACACGTCACGAGAACAGAACATTCAACCAGATCATCTTTTCAATATGAATCAAACGTTCGTCCATTATGACTTTTCTCCGAACTACTCGATGGACAACAAAGGAAACCGCGACACCGATATCCCATCTTCCAGGGGCAACCCGAAAGAAGGATGTACAGTCACTTTACTGATTGCAGCTGATGGGAGGAAAGGAATTGCCGAGATAAATTTCAGTAGACTAGTTCCGCACGGACGTGTTATGCAAGAACTGGGGGAGCATGCACCCGAAAACGTTAGGGTAAGTCATATCAACACAAAATCTTACTAGGTAAAAATCCGCTCTTTCCGTGTGGCTATTGGAGTAGTAACTGAGAAAGCTGTAATCTAGTAAAACTTTTTAGATTTCCGTCGATGAAGAACTGAACATTTTGCATATTTCTCTTCAGTTAACATCCAGCCCAAATGGATGGGCTAGAATCGAATCGTTAGTTCAATGGGCTGAAACAGTGCTCACCGACTTCGTTGATGGAGCTGCATTTTTGCTAGTTGTGGACCGGTATCCCGCTCACCTTAATGGACTGTTTCGAGAAGCAGTAGAGAACTTGGGTGGCGGCTTGGACTTTGTTCCCGGAGGTTGTACTTCGCGTGTCCAACCACTGGATTTAACGATCATGTATGCTTTTAAATCGAGACTGAGGGCAATCTGGAAGGCGTGGAAGGTAGGAAATACTGACGATGACGGAAACTGTCCGCCTATATCGCGTAGAGAAGTTGTAAGAATGATTGGACTAGCGTGGGAGAGAATTGTTGATGAGGCAGTGCGTGTTGCCTGGCGTGTAAGTGGCCTTGTGGCAGAACATGCTAATATCGGTATCAATGACCTAGTTATTGAAGATGAAGAGCACGTTGATGGTTTAGAGTTCCTTTCTGACCCTGAAAATGACGAGTAGTCTGCTCAGTACATATTAAATGATTTCGTTACCGTACATTGTGTTTGAATAAAAGGTTAATAGTGTATTACAGAATAAAGTAATCCCACTACAAATTGTGGCTTACGGTTATTCACTATAATTATTTCATCTAGTCGTCCTAATACCCAAGCCTCGTAACTAAAGCTTTTACGATCGTTTACGATTATTATACCCCTCAATCTTGCGCGCTGGACAAGTTGAAGTCCTGCCCCACAGAAATTTCTAGCCTTCACATCATTCTATTGAGGGACTAAAGGCCTACAAAAGGCATGCCCATGAAGACCACCATTAGGTAATACAAGCTGTTCGATCTACCATGCTACCCCTACTACATTACGGTATTATTAGAACTCAGAAAAATGTTTATGACATGGACTCGCGTCGAGGTAAGTTGGATTCTCCCGTATATCCGTAACCACAAATGCTGGGCATTTCATCTCTGGGTGGTTTGAAGGTCTTATGGTACCATTGTGCCTTTTGGCAGTTTTGACGGTTTTCGACCTACACTTGGCCCCAGGGGGCGCTTCATGCGATAAACTACTTTCGGCTATATCTCAGGAATTATGCTAGCTAAAATCATGATTTTTTTTGGTATGTGCGTTGGGGATGACTAGAGGAAGGTTCCTTTTGAAAACCGGCTCGTTCTGATTGTCAATATGCTCACAGGGCGGCGTGCTTGAAATCGGTTTCCGTCAATTTGGAGGAGAACCGTCTGATTAAATTCATTTTTGGTATGTACGTTGAGGGTGACTAGAGCGAGGCTCCTTTCGAAAACGGGCGCGTTCCGATTATCAATATGGCCACTAGGGCGGCTTGCTTGAGATCGGTTTCCGTCAATTTCGAGGCGAACCGTTTGTCCGATCAAATTCATTTTTGGCTCACGGTTAGGGGAGTCTATACGATAGCCCTGTGTCCGTCGTCGTCCGTCGTCGTCGTCCGTCGTCGTCGTCCGTCGTCGTCGTCCGTCGTCGTCGTCCGTATCCTGTGTGGCACGTTTCTTAACCGCTTGCCCCAGAAAGTTTATACTTGGTGTGTGGGTACCCCTAGGCAAGACCTTCCTTCAGAATGAAAATCAGCGCAATTTGACTGCTGGTCTGCCATATAGGGGGCGCTCTTTGAAAACCTATTTTTGTCATTTTGAAGCTTATGGTTAAAGCTAGAGCGATGAAAATTTTATGGTGGGTGTATCTAATAAAGGTACATCACATATCACACTGGTTTTTGATTTGACCTTCATTTTAAGGTCACAGAGGCAGAACTCTAAAATTTCTCTGATCATGGCACGTTTTTTTGCTATTGGTCATAGACTCTCTAAATTTGATATGTAGACACCTATTGGGCATCTCTACATGTTGACACGGATTTAGGTCAGTGTGACCTACTATTCAGGTATAAGTAGGTCCAGGTTAAAAAAGCCCATTTTCTTTATTCCAGCAGATTGAAGTTTGAAATGAAGTTTTAGAGGTCGGCCTGATATAGAGGTTTCGATATTAAATAGATTAATTTCGTTTCATATAACTAGGTGGCGGTATTGTGCCAAAATGTCAGTTGGCACATTGCCAGCAGTTTTGAATTTCGCGGTTCGAGGCAATCCGTCAGGTATCCCAGATGCGCAGTGTTGTACTGCGCCACTAGATCTGCATACTACAAGTATGGAAGACAGCCATTTTATGAATTTGAAGCGAGACGAAGAAGGAATTAAATCACCTTGAATCAATGCTAAAACTTAATCATGCGCTCTTCGGATGAGGTCGTATGTGTTGATTACATTCTTGTGATTGGTTTGAGATTATTAGTTTGTCCTCATTGCCGGTTGTTTTAGAAAATTTTGACTGTGATTGGAAGGTAAAATGAGAAACTTGTCACACTGTTCTTCGGCTTGGAATGGGGATAGTCAATGCAGAGCCAGTTGGTACAAGCTGCCTTGCGAATCGGGGTGGCGTAATAATACTGTGAAAGAACAATAAAATGATGAATTGTAGCAGTGTGTGTCAGAAATTATGTGATTTCCATTGCATTTGACGATCCCAAAGTTTCGAGAGTATGGCTGGGCGCTTAGCGTCAAGCCGGAACCTTTCGTTACAATGTGGGCTTTTAAACACAAGTTAATGGTTTATAATCACCCAGACGCTACTCATTAGGTAAACCTCTACTAAAAACACTTGCTTTAATTTTTGTAAACATGTCACGAGTGCTTAAAAAGAACCATTTTTGTGATCGTTTTTCGTCGCTGTAGAAATGTACACAGTCAGTGTGTCAACACAACAATGGTGTTAGTATACACATGAATCCATGATACACGGAGACACGAATGTAAACATTTGCCCGTTGGGTCGGAAGGAGTTCACCGTTACCGATCACTGCCCCAAGAAAGGTCATCTGAGCTGGTTGACTAAAGTAGATGATGATAATGATAAAAGTGTAGCACAGCTGTCATCAGTGCTTTTTATAGTTAGGCCTATAGTCGGATTCATATAAAGTAAATGTCACTGACACTGCCCTTTTGGGGCGCTGTGCAAAAACTATTGGGCCGATTTCTTCAAAGTTTGGTTTTTCTTGAATCTTTGTATTTTGTACATGAGAAGATGTAATCAGAGTATTGCCTTAACCCTTTCACTGCGGAACCCAAAATTTCTATTGTTCTCTACCATTCTAATTCCATGGAGGACCACTAATAAATGAAACAATATTGCCATCTATCAGACATTTACAGAACTGCATATCAGTCTATAACACATAGGAATCAAAATAGGCGAATTCGTCAACCGGCCTACGGCCGCACGATAGACATTTTTATTTGAGTCGCCAGTTGGCGTACATCCGCAGCGAAAGGGTTAATAGCGAAGTCCTCTGTTAGCAGGACACCCTCCCTGACACTGATTTTAGTCTTAAATAGGCTATTTCCATTCATTATGACCTCTGTAATCAGGCCACCACTCTATTAAGGATGGCATTTGTCACTTCCAAGTGTGTCCCTAATACAAGAGTCCGTCCGTCGTTGGCCGTTAGCAATTCACGTTTTGTAACTGCTGGAGCTATCGACTTGAAACTTGGTACATGTTCCCCTATGTAATGATACCTAGGAGACGGATCCGATTCAATTCCTGATTTTACCACCAGGTAACCCTATTTTATGACGAAATTTCAGTCCGGTTCAATTCCTAGTTTGGCCACTAGGTGGCCAAAATCTAAAACACTGAAATGGCTTGATCATTGGTAATTTTTGTCGTATGACTTGAAACTTAGTACATATGTTCCCCTATGTAATGACACCTGGGAGACCAAAATTCAGTCCAGTTCAATTCCTGTTATTGCCAGCAGGTGGCTCAAACTGAAAACACAAAAAGTGCTTTATTTCCCTAACTAAGGGCTCGATCATCACCAAAGTTTTATCATAGGTACATGTTTTTTTGATTTGACCTAATTTTTTTCGAGGTCACAGAGGTCAAATAGCGTAATTTGGTCGATGATGGCACGTTTGGTAGCTACTGGAGCTTTTGACTTGAATTTGGTACATATATTATAATACCATGTAGACTAAATTTTGGTCCAGCTTGCTTACTAGTTTGGCCAACAGGTGGCTTCAATAAAAAAACAATAACGTGTCTGTGAGGGAGGTGAGCACAATGGCCCTGGTCATTTCATTGGTATGTACGTTGGGGGTGACTAGAGCGAGGTTCCTTTCGAAAACAGGCTCGTTCTGATTCTCAATATGGTCACCAGGGCAACGTGCTTGAAATCGGTTTCCGTCAATTTCGAGGAGAACGGCTTGGAGGATGGAATCAATTTTTAGTGAGTGTAGGCCTAATGCAGTTTTGTAAGGGGAAGGTTCCTTTCGAAAATCAGCGCGGGATTCGAAATTCAATATGGCCGCCACGCTCACATCCTCAAAATAGGTTTCCACAATTTTAATTTCCATATGCAAACTAGCCACTCCACTAAGCCAACTTCACCATTATCTCACCTTCAACCTTAATAGGCTGAGGGGTTATGCTCGCTTTGCGATGCTATTTTTGTAAGTGGTCGTCGCTCGCGCAAACTTGTCTTTCATGTTTTTGTGAAAGAGGACGTCGGAAAACGCGGTCGTACCTCAAATAGACGTCTTCACATGTTTAGCTCACCTCTTAGCAGAGGTGAGCTTATCCCATACCGTGGCGTCCGTCGTCCGTCGTCCGTCGTCGTCGTCCGTCGTCCGTTAGCAGGGCACGTTTCGTAACTGTTAGAGCTATTGAGTTGAAACTTGGTACACATGTACCCTTATGTAATGACACCTTGGAGACTAAGTTTCGGTCCGATTCGTTTCATGGTTTGGCCACCAGGGGGCCAAACCTTAAAAGTGAAAATATGCAATATCTCCCTTAATAGTAGTCGGGAAATTTTGAAAAAAATATGGTAGGTACTTCTAGCAAAGGTGCATCATATACCCTCCGGGTTTTTGATTTGACCTCCTTTTCAAGGTCACAGATGTCAAATGGTGTAAATTGGCCGTTAGGATGTAACGATGGCACGTTTCTAAACTGCAATGACTATTGATACCAAATTTGGTACACATTTACCCCTTAGTCAGGTGATCTCAGGGACCGAAGTTTGGTCCAATATGATTCACCACTTGACCACCAGGGGGCAAAATCCAAAAACCTTAAAAATGCAATTATTTCTTAACTTCTTGCCCGATTGCCACCAATTTGATATCATGGGTACATCTAACCACCATACAGTATATGTCACACAGGTTTGTAATTTGACCTTCTTGTCAAGGTCACAGAGGTCAAATGGCGTAAATTCGCCGTCAGGCCGTAACTATGGCACGTTTCTTAACAGCAATGACTATTGATCACAAATTAAGTACACATGTACCCCTTGGTCAGGTGATCTTAGGTACCGAAGTTTGGTGCAATCTGATTTGCCGTTTGGCCTCCAGGGAGGGGGCCAAATCCTAAATTCTTCAAAATGCCATTATTCCTAGCAATGACTTGCCCGATTGGCACCAATTTTATATCATAGGTACATCTAATTCTAACAACCATTCAATGTGTCACCTGGGTCTTCTTTGATTTGACCTACTTTTCAAGGTCACAGAGGTCGAATGTACTGTAAATTGGCCATTTTGGGGAAATTGTAATTGCTTGGACCTACATCAAACCTAACACTACATGACACAATACCATGCTCTTTATCCATCTTTCCTCCACATGAGGTGAGCACAATGGCCCTGGCCATTTCATTTTGTAAGCAGGCGTCGCTCGCGCAAACTTGTCTTGCATGTTTTTGTGAAAGAGGACATCGAAGAACGCGGTCGCATATCAAAACAGACGTTGCGTGGCGCTCGCAATTGAAGTCTTCATTCAATGTGAACAAGCCGTCTCGAGCGCAACCCAACATCTGTTTTTATATACGACCGCGTTCTTCGACGTCCTCTTTCACAAAAACATGTGAGGCAAGTTTGCGCGAGCGCCACCCAACGTCTATATGTGATACGACCGCTTACAAAAACATGTGAAGACGTCTATTTGAGGTACGACCACGTTCGCCGACGTCCTCTTTCAGAAAAACATGCAAGACAAGTTTGCGCGAGCGACGACCGCTTACAAAAACATGTGAAGACGTCTATTTGAGGCACGACCGCTCGTCGAAAAACATGTAAAGCGCCATCCAACGTCTATTCGAGGTACGACCGCTTTTTTGCGGTTTTCACGGTCAATACAACCCCTCCTGGCCAAATGTGTTCTGCCTACCCAAAGTCACATTCCATTGGTTTTGTCAGTGTTATGTATTGGGGGAATATATTCGCCCTAAACATAACATATTTAGTATCCTCTGTGCTGACTTAGATTCCTCAAAGATTGTTGCTCTTGTTTTAAGGTGATTTGAGCCTGTTAGTTGACTACTTTACGGAACAGATTCTGACTTCTCGCCTGTATCGGAAAGAAGCCATCCTCATCCTGAATGAAATCATCCTGGGTTGCTGTGGGGACCAGACTTGCTCAGATGTTACAGAGGATCAACGCTGTCTCGTGGATACAATAAGGTTGGTGCTGCTTCATCCTCTCGAAACAATTGTTATATATGTTTAACCCTTGCTTTAGGCTTGTACTTACAAAAAATGCATGTACCATATTTCTCAGTTACCCGTTTTCCTATAGATCTAAATGTATGTGGAGCGGTAACCAGTGCATTGTTTTCATGAATTCTATCGGAGTTTTTATTGCCAAACCCCGCCCCATTCCATTTTGTTCTGGACTCTTCAAATTTATTTCTTGACACCTATTACCTGTACCGGTAGACATCTCTGCATTTTGTCAAGGATGGAGGGGAATGTGGCCTACTTGGTTAAACATTTTGAGTTTGTATTTGAATTTAAAAAAGTCCAATTGCGAAATAAATACTAAATATAAATTTCAACATTGCCATTGTGTAGACTGATATACAAATAATATGAAAGTAAGTTTAAATTAATTTGTATTCACAATAACTGCACTACAGCATTGTGTATTAGTGGATTTCTATTTAACTGGACCACAAGTAATTACGAACAGCGTACCCCTTCAAGGTCTTGTTTAAAAAATCGTATAAAATCATATCTCAAGAAATCTTCTCCTTAAATTGAGAGGATCTCCTGTAGCAACTCAATCTTCAAGCCACTTACTCCTGTTATACTATCCTGCGTTCTCCCTTGGATTGAACTCCGGCCCTTTTGCGTAACCAGCAGCTATCAGGCTTCTTAGATAAAAATAATATGTTTCTGAATTTTTTCTCTAATTTCAGTTCTCTGGCTGAGCTGTATATGTCCGATATGCTGTATAATGTTTCCACAGGCATTACAGCCTGGACTGGAACCCTTAAGCCAAGCAGCACGACAGACCTGACTCAGATGTTGGCATGTACAAGTATATCTCCAAAGAGCAACCTCTCACCAACTCTACTCACTATAAACAGCAATATACAGCAAATTTGTCTTCTAGTTGAGGGAATAGCCAACTTTGCAATGGTGAGTAAATTCATCTTGATTAATCTTTTTTTTTTTTGTTACCTTAACTTTAGGGTTCATCCTGAATAGTATCAGCTGACATCCAGTGGGGTCCAGTGAGGTTTAAACTCATCAAAATAAAATATGTTGATAATTAACGAAAAAAGCTTGCCATTTTAGTCCATTTTACTCAATTCGTGAACATTTCACGACGTTTGGGTGTAAGCTAAGGGAGTTCTTGTCCAAAATTACAAGCGTTCGTGACCTACGGTGGCCATCTTTGATTTATGGGAAAATAGGCTTCCCAAGATACTGGATTTAAGACGTTTGTGACTTCATACTATTACTCCCTTATTTCTCACCCCAAAACTACAAAATCAGTAGGAAGTGTGTAAAATTTGTGCAACTAAAGAACACTCAAGAAAAATATTCTGGCAGGTGCTTGGAGGGAGTTTCTCCCCATTAATGATGGTGGTGCTGTACCCACTCCTGGAGAAGCGGGGTGATGACACACTGGCTATCAGTCGGACGGCACTCTATACCATACAGACAATCTGTGATAAAACAGGTTACAGGTGAGCTAGTTTTATGCTATATTTTGAATGTCTTGTTCAAAAGAGACAATCTCTTCAGTGGTAAAAGGATAAAGTCTGGTCGGAAAACAGCCTATTCTGAATGCAATTTGATCAATGGCAGTAATTAAAATGAATCAGCTATGCACAAACATTGGCCAAAGTTCATGAGAACTTTCACCCACATGGTGACCATCGCCAGATTGTTTTTCATCGCCATTCATGCACCTTAGTCTCTAATAAAGATTATAAAATAAAATAAAAAGTTATTTCAACAGTCCAATCCTTAATGTTTTTTGCGCTGTGAGTGGAAACAAGATATTCATTCTGTTAGGCCTAACCCTTGAAGTTGAGGGCGCCACTCGATATTCGTTTCGGATGTTTTGATGAAAGTGCCCCTTTGTAAATTTGCAGGAACTCAGCATGATACAGTGATATTTGACATCTGGCATCTTTTTTCAGAGATTATAAGAGCTTCTTCAAAATGGCGCTAACCAGGTGTATATTATTTGAAGGTGTTTGAAATATCACAGGTGTTTGAAAAACCTGGTTGTTCCTTTTTAGGGCTATTGAGCTAAAACACTACCCATTCAATCTTCAGTTGCATCAGTGACATGATCTGCTCTAACATTGACTATCTCATGCACACCATCTCGCTCAAGATGCGTCACTTCTCGTCCTCCATGAGGGCGCCATTAGTCCTTGGGGTGATGTTTGATCTCTCGGGTCAACAGTTGCTGTCATATCTCAAAGATACTATTCACGAGGTAACTTTTTCTTGCCAATCTGCTAATGCCGTTTGTCTGAAGGTCTTTCCAAATGTATTTGTTGTTTTTTTGTTGAAAAATCAGAAAAGGAAATAATACAAATTATGTGTGGCATTTGAAAAAAGAAACAGGCCAACAAAGTTATGCTGATTGGAGAATATTTATTCTGAGCCGGGCTGTGTGAAATGATGGAATCCCTAAACCTGGCATGAATCTAAATGAGCATGCCTTTTACATACAAACCGCTGAGCTACATGTACGACCTTCTTAATATTCAAATCCTTAGTCTTCTCAATCACTATCAACAAGTTACTATTGAACCCTTTTGCCTCTGTTCATGTGCATAATACATCATATTCATAGCCCCATGACTTAAAATTTTAATTCATCAGCACTTGGTCACACCCTCTCTGAAAATACCAAACATGCTCTGGGAACAGTTCATTTCATATGCAGGTGGTGACACGCTTGAATAGTTTCCACAGTTCATATTACACTGTCAGCACAGGATGGTGCTGGCCGAAAAGTGGTCACGCAGGGAAAGAGTTTTAGCGACGATTCAGCTTTCAGAGGCCATCGAGCCATGTCTCTGACAGCAAGTGAGCACAAAGGGCCCTGCTCATTTGAGCTATCAGACAAATACTGAAAGACTATAATATGCAGCAGGTTTAGTCTGTATCATTAGAGACAGCTGTTATTTTGCCTTCCAACTGGACTGCATGCTTTTGCCTCTTGGCTGGGTTTTCAAAGCCGGGCTCTTCAGTATTTATGTCAATGCTTTTCACGTTGTCGCTGCTATTTTTCGGCAGCTGACAATGGATACAAATAATTTTTCGGCATGTGCTGACAATGGATACAAATAATTAACAAAATAGGTGACTTTATATCAGAGTGCCGAAACTACTCATTATTGTCACCATCTATAATATTAGGATGAAACTAATATTCCCTGTGAGCTTTTGGCACATTTAGAGAGGGTGTGACCAAGTGCTGGTGAATTAACATATTACTAAGGCATGACGGATGTGCTATGTACATTTTCCGCACATCATTGGGTCATGCTCATGGCGGGTTAAGAACATCACCCACAGCAAAAGGCTCAATGTGATAAACTGAGATAATTTATTCATTCAAGGATGCTTTTGAATAACCAGGCCTGGTGTTAGAACTCTGCATTCAATTTTTTACAGGTTTTCCTCTGCCTTGATGATCACCATGGAGAGGATGCATTCCTGCTTATGAGAGTCTTGGCTAAACTCATCTCTGCAATCAATCGTTGGTATGGTATGAATCTAACAGTAAGTGATTTATCTTGCTTCTCAGGTGCAAGTAGGTCAAGGTCATAAAATCATGTGTGGGTCATTACCTTGACTTTCACTTGTTGTGACCTTGACTCTGACCCTTTTGATATTTCAAGGCCAAGTCTTAAATTTCCTGAGGTTTTCTCATTATTTGCCCTAGACTTTTCAAATATGATATGAGGTCAGCTATAAAATATATGTACATGGTAACAAATGTTTAGGTCAGTGACACCTAATTTTCAGACAGGTCTGTCTAGTTCAGAAAATACTTTATGGGTCGTATCTCAAAAAACCTTCACTCTGTGATCTTCAGATGAATGTCATTGATTCGTCTGATTCATCTGGTGAACATGGTTAACATAGAAATGTGTCAACATCTATCGGGTATCTTTATACAGTAATTCCTCACAGAAGATATTACAGCCAACCAAGAGTCAAAGTGTTTTCAAAGTTTGTAATGCAAAGCAGATGGCAGACTAGAGGCCTAGATGTTGTTTAAGAATCTCCGAGACCACATGACAGGATTTTGTGGCGGTGGCAGTCAAATCATCTAGTGTCTTGCAAACATGTCAATGTGCATTACTTCTATGTCCTTGATCGTGTCCTGATAAATTTTTGGCCAGATCCAATAACCAGTATGACCATCAGGCTGCCATCTTGGAATTAGAATTCCGGACTGTTAGCTGTAGGAGTGGGATGGGAGAGAGGCACCCAATTGATTTTGGCCTTGATCTTCGAGGTGACCAATTTCGGGCCTGATTCCCTTGTTGCCCTTGTCATGGGTAGATTCTGGAAAGAGGTGGGAAACCTGGTTTGTGTTTAAACTTGGGCTGTACCATTGGTGTGGCTTGAGTTGGCAGTTATAACAAACCTGGCCACTTTATCTCAAAATCTCTGATCACTTTCCAAATTAATTATTGTTACATTGTTTAATGTTGCTGTCTACTGCAGTCGGTTAACTATTGGATTGGCTTTTCCGTCAGAAGTATTATTCGTATTATTACTGGCGTTCGGTATGACTTTAGTGGCAATTATGCTTTTAGTAGTGGCCCTAATTCCTTTTGCTGTAATGAACTGTGCATGGGAATACTTCAGAGTCAAATATTCCATTGGGTGTATCCTGTGTGGTGCCACACTGACTACATTACTTGTTTTATCAGTGCCGGGTCTTCCTTCACTCAGCCTCTGTTTTTAATCCATACTTCACAAAATATTTATTGATCCTGGCAAATGATGTAGAGAGAAATCCAGGTCCAAATGTGCCTCTTAAAGTGCTTTTCACCAACGTAAATAGCCTGATGGCTGAGGACGGATATTGGTGCAAGATTAAAATCGGAGAAGATCCATGTAGCATGTATTAGTGAAGCTGGTTGTAACTTAAAAGAAAATGTTATTGGCATTGATGGATATCACGACATTACCTTTAAATTGTATAAAACAAAAGAGCGTGGTCTTCTTATTTACGTACACCAATCCCTGTTATTTGAAAGGCGCTTGGACTTAGAAGGGGGAAACGATGCTTGCCTTTGGCTTGAGATTAATTCAAAACATAATACTTTTCTTGTGGGCCTGTACTACCATTCTCCCTCACAATCTGCAGCAGAGAGGGATGCCTTTCTCTATAACTTGGATCGAGAGGTACAGGCTTCTCTGAAGTGCAAGGCGGATGCCGTTTTAATTGGCAGGGACTTTAACGCTCGCTGTAAAATGTGGTGGGCAGATGATGCTAATACGTGTGAAGGAAATAAGTTGTATGATGTTTCGATTATGCATTCACTAACTCAGCTGATTAATGAACCGACTAGAATTAGCAAGATGTGCCTAGGCTTAATTTTTACAAATTCACCAGGGTTAGTTCTGAATTGGGAGGTGAATTCACCAATCTCATTAGCTGTCACTATCAATACTTCGACTTCATATTGTACTTCACCTGTTACTAAGCGTATTTGGAAATTTTCTGAGGTAGATGTTGTAAGTCTAAATGCGGCTGTCTCGGAATACAACTGGGACGCATTTGGTAACTTGGTAGATACAGACAATGCTACCATCTCTTTCATCACTGCACTAAAGGATATATTTCTTCATCACATTCCGCACTATGACAAAGTGTTAAAGCCTAAAGGTCTGCCATGGTTTCATGGTGGGGTAAAAAAAGCCATCAATAAGAGGAATAAAATGTACAAAAAGATGTTTAAGAACCGGACTGAGGTAAATTATAGAAGCTATAAGGATAGTGCTAGATAAGTTAGTGAGTTAGTGGCTACAGCCAAAAATATTTACCATAATAGACTATGTAATTCACTTGATGTTAATTCATCTGGGAGTAAGAACTACTGGTTATCATCAAGCAACTCCTAGGTAAACGGTTCTGCTCTGGTATTCCCTCATTGGATGTGCCTAATAATATTCTCTCAATGAACAGAGAAAAGGCCCAATTTTTCCTTCAAAGTTTTATGAATAAGTTTCACCCTGGTTATGATGAATCTGTTGTGCTTGATTTCCCGCCTCGCACTCAGTCGGTTGTTGACAACGTTACTATTACCCGAGATGCGGTAAGGAAGCTACTGACTGGCCTTGACCCCTCCAAACAAGGAGGTGAAGATTGTATTACCAACAGAATGCTTAAACTTGTGGCATATTCATTAGATTTACCACTGAGCCGTTTGTTTCAAAGGTTAGTGAACAACGGCTCCTTTCCTCAGTGTTGGAAGGCCGGTATAGTGGTACCCATTTATAAAAATAAAGGTTTAAAGACAAGTCCAGCAAATTACAGACCAGTAACGCTCTTGAATTCACTATCTAAGGTATTTGAATGGCTTATCTATAATGAGATGTTGAAACATCTATTTGACAACGATTTATTGTATAAACACCAATCTGGATTCCTCCCTGGTCATGACACCCAAAATCAGTTAACAGAATTGGTTTATATGATTCTCTCCAACATGGATAACTCTATTGAAACTCGTGGTGTCTTCCTTGATATATCTGGTGCATTTGATTCTGTTCCCCATTATTTGTTAATGAAAAAATTGTATGCATATGGTGTTCAGGGTACTCTTTTGGACTTTATGAGGTCATATTTATCCAACAGATGCCTTCAGGTTAAAATAGAAGGAAGTTTTTCACATCCATCTCCTCCTGGCTTCATAAATTGTGGAGTACCTCAAGGATCTATATTAGGTCCTCTACTTTTTAGCTCACCTCTTAGCAGAGGTGAGCTTATCCCATACCGTGGCGTCCGTCGTCGTCGTCGTCGTCGTCGTCGTCCGTCGTCCGTTAGCAGGGCACGTTTCGTAACTGTTAGAGCTATTGAGTTGAAACTTGGTACACATGTACCCTTATGTAATGACACCTTGGAGACCAAGTTTCGGTTTGATTCGTTTCATGGTTTGGCCACCAGGGGGCCAAACGTTAAAAGTGAAAATATGCAATATCTCCCTTAATAGTAGTCGGGAATTTTTGAAAAAAATATGGTAGGTACTTCTAGCAAAGGTGCATCATATATCCTCCGGGTTTTTGATTTGACCTCCTTTTCAAGGTCACAGAGGTCAAATGGTGTAAATTGGCCGTGAGGATGTAACGATGGCACGTTTCTAAATTGCAATGACTATTGATACCAAATTTGGTACACATTTACCCCCTTAGTCAGGTGATCTCAAGGATTGAAGTTTGGTCCAATATGATTCACCACTTGACCACCAGGGGGCAAAATCCAAAAACCTTAAAAATGTGATTATTCCTTAACTTCTTGCCTGATTGCCACCAATTTTATATTATGGGTACATCTAACCACCATACAGTATATGTCACACAGGTTTTTAATTTGACCTTCTTGTCAAGGTCACAGAGGTCAAATGGCGTAAATTCGCTGTCAGGCCGTAACTATGGCACGTTTCTTAACTTGATTGACTATTGATCACAAATTAAGTACACATGTACCCCTTGGTCAGGTGATCTCAGGTACCGAAGTTTGGTGCGATCTGATTTGCCGTTTGGCCTCCAGGGAGGGGGCCAAATCCTAAATTCTTCAAAATGCCATTATTCCTAGTAATGACTTGCCCGATTGGCACCAATTTTATATCATAGGTACATCTAATTCTAACAACCATTCAATGTGTCACCCGGGTCTCCTTTGATTTGACCTACTTTTCAAGGTCACAGAGGTCGAATGTACTGTAAATTGGCCATTTTGGGGAAATTGTAATTGCTTGGACCTACATCAAACCTAACACTACATGACACAATACCATGCTCTTTATCCATCTTTCCTCCACATGAGGTGAGCACAATGGCCCTGGCCATTTCATTTTAATATACATTAATGACTTGAAGGATGAAGTCTAAAATTGTTGCCTGTATCTATATGCGGATGATAGTAGTTTATTTTACCCAGTAAGACCGGGTGATGACTTAGAACATGTTAACAGACTTATCCAAAGTGATCTCGATGGCTTAGATTCATGGTCAAAAATTTGGAAACTGCTAAAAGTGTTGAAGTAATATTCTACAATGCACGTAGACATTTACGGATACATCCAGACTTATTCTTGAATGGAGGGGTTATTCCTCGGAAAGTTTCACACAAGCACCTTGGGTTCACTTTGGATCAGTGTTTGTTATTTAACGAACACCTAGCTATTGTTATTCAAAAGAGCAATAATATGTTAAACCCTCTTGTAGCTCTAAAAAGAACTGTCCGGTCAAGACACCTTGAAAAAATTTAGATGTCTTATATCCTCCCGCATCTAGATTATGGTGCAGTCATCTTTGACTCGGCTTACCAGGGTCTCCTAGGTCAGTTGGATAAAATTCACTATAGAGCTGCCCTGATCGTCATAAAGTACTCAAGTGTCTTGACTGGATGAGCCTTGAAGACAGAAGGAAGGAAAAGAAAATGGTTTTCATGTATGATTACTCTTCTACTTCTCTGCCACCAACCCTTATCAATTTAGTGCAGTCGTATGTAGATCCAGTTCAAGATCGCAGAATACGCAATGTCAGGCAATTTGTACTCCCTGCTAATACGTCTGTCCGCTTTCGTAAATCTACCATTTCGAGTGCCATCAAAGTTTGGGAAACTGTACCCACGCACATCAAACAAAGTTACACGCGTAATTCTTTTATATTCAAACTCAGAACCTTTTTGAGAGGCAAAGCAGACGTATGTACTACAAAAAGACTGGACTTATCTCGCTCCGAGGAAATAAACCTCAATAAGGTCAAATGTGACCTCCTTTCAAACATCATTTTTAGCTCACCTCTTAGCAGAGGTGAGCTTATCCCATACCGTGGCGTCCGTCGTCCGTCGTCGTCGTCGTCG
This sequence comes from Lineus longissimus, assembly GCF_910592395.1. Classification (NCBI taxonomy): domain Eukaryota; kingdom Metazoa; phylum Nemertea; class Pilidiophora; order Heteronemertea; family Lineidae; genus Lineus; species Lineus longissimus. The sequence goes on along the minus strand of NC_088317.1, from coordinate 11,865,013 downwards.
TCGTCGTCGTCGTCCGTCGTCCGTTAGCAGGGCACGTTTCGTAACTGTTAGAGCTATTGAGTTGAAACTTGGTACACATGTACCCTTATGTAATGACACCTTGGAGACCAAGTTTCGGTCCGATTCGTTTCATGGTTTGGCCACCAGGGGGCCAAACGTTAAAAGTGAAAATATGCAATATCTCCCTTAATAGTAGTCAGGAATTTTTGAAAAAAATATGGTAGGTACTTCTAGCAAAGATACATCATATATCCTCCGGGTTTTTGATTTGACCTCCTTTTCAAGGTCACAGAGGTCAAATGGTGTAAATTAGCCGTTAGGATGTAACGATGGCACGTTTCTAAACTGCAATGACTATTGATACCAAATTTGGTACACATTTACCCCTTAGTCAGGTGATCTCAGGGACCGAAGTTTGGTCCAATATGATTCACCACTTGACCACCAGGGGGCAAAATCCAAAAACCTTAAAAATGTGATTATTCCTTAACTTCTTGCCCGATTGCCACCAATTTGATATGATGGGTACATCTAACCACCATACAGTATATGTCACACAGGTTTTTAATTTGACCTTCTTGTCAAGGTCACAGAGGTCAAATGGCGTAAATTCGCCGTCAGGCCGTAACTATGGCACGTTTCTTAACTGCAATGACTATTGATCACAAATTAAGTACACATGTACCCCTTGGTCAGGTGATCTTAGGTACCGAAGTTTGGTGCGATCTGATTTGCCGTTTGGCCTCCAGGGAGGGGGCCAAATCCTAAATTCTTCAAAATGCCATTATTCCTAGTAATGACTTGCCCGATTGGCACCAATTTTATATCATAGGTACATCTAATTCTAACAACCATTCAATGTGTCACCCGGGTCTTCTTTGATTTGACCTACTTTTCAAGGTCACAGAGGTCGAATGTACTGTAAATTTGCCATTTTGGGGAAATTGTAATTGCTTGGACCTACATCAAACCTAACACTACATGACACAATACCATGCTCTTTATCCATCTTTCCTCCACATGAGGTGAGCACAATGGCCCTGGCCATTTCATTTTACTCATAATTTTGATATTGATCCATCATGTGCCTGTGGTTACAGATCCCAAACAACAAAACACCTCTTCTTACAATGCACTCTTGCTCAAAACATCAGAGCTGGCCTTCTTCAGGACCTTGGACAACTGCCTTCCTTTAATCATGTATTTTTCACTTTAACCCCTTGCGTACCTAGTAGGGACGATATATCGTCCCTATAATTTGTCTCCCGTATACCTAGTAGGGACGATATATCGTGCCTCTACCAACGTTTTAGTATAGAACTCCCGGTACACGTTAGACACTATTGCACGGTGTATTGATGTCCCTGGTGTCTGTAGCAGACTATATTTAGTTTCATTCATCGTTCTAAGATGGCGCTGTGGTTAAATTGGCATGTGTTTGCCGTTACTACACACGAGGCGATTAGCATATAAATTGGCGGTATTACTGCCACAGATACCGCATTGTATTGTGAATAACATGGCGAAACGTGGGCGTGTTGACTTGGCTGCGGCGGTTTCTATGATACTGGAGGACTCACAAGAGTATGTGAGTAGTGAACATGGGGACTGAATACTTGACCTGAAAAAATTGACATTTTTTGAAAAACCAATCACATTCCGATCACTGATCAATCAATAATCGATAGATAATCAATAACCAATAGGCTATCGATTACTGATGAATCAGTGAACAGTATATTGTAGGTCAATCATCAAATAAAGCCAATGATGCTTTGTAATGATCCTAATTCATTGAAAAAACACTGTTGAAAAACGTCGAAAATATCATGTTTGATCAATCAATATCGGTAATCAATCGATATCAGTGATAGACAATAGCCAAAGGTTAGCAACGAGTTCTGCATATCATTTATAGGTTGTAAGTTCATCAATTACAGTTTTATACTTGTTCAAATCAGAAAATCAATAAATTTAGCATAATCAATCAAAAAGTATTGATCATAATTGATTATGGATCACCTCTTACCCAATTGATACCAGGAAACAACACCAATCGATAGCCAAGGTAATCAGCTTTACAAAAATGTATGGTTTTATTAGTCTATGATGAATAATAAAGGAGCTACAATTTTTTTTAAGTATTCATACGCCATTAGGCATAAAACTGGTAAAATATCTCGGTACAGGGCATGCCACTTGCCTCGGTAGCGAAGGGGTTAAACCTAAACCAAAAGCTTGTCATTTTGCTTCATGGGCACCAAGCGTTCCCATGTATAGTCAATCAAAAGATTGTTTCTCGCGCAGCCAAATTTACCGGGGAACTCCTTGGTGTCACTTAGACTTTTTTGTGATTAGACCATATCCACAACTCCGTGGATATGGTCTATTGTTTTTACTGAGCCGATCGCCAGGACCCGCGGGATGTGGTTTTTGACACGTATCTCCGAAACTGCCGCACGGAATGACCTGAAATTTGGTTAGGTTACGTTTCATAACCTGCTAACGAACAACGTGTACTTTATTTTTGCAGCCGTTGCTTACTTTTTTAGTTTTCGGGTGATTTTTGATGAAAATCGCTGGTTCTGAACCGTTCCGGTTAGCACTGCCTCCCGCGTTTTTACCGATTAGGCAAGTTGCTCAACGTTGATCTGTCCCGACCTGAACAGGTGGGAGAATACCCGCTACATGGAAGAGCCAACAGACATTTCGTCTACGCATTCTAGACTGGGTGAGTGTGAATTTTTCGTGATTGTAATCGCCCTCAAATTTGTGTTGAAACACTGCATCAGACAAAATTAACTCATCAGAGGTCAAGAAAAGGATCTTAAGAATATATATTCGCTGTTAGTTTGGGTGATTATAGGGAGCACGTCCATTTTTTGAGGCAAACTTGTCATCCAAAAGTTTCCAGATCCCCGCAATGGCGGATATACATTCATCAAAAAAATTACGAATTCGGGCAAGTTTAATCAAACTGTGCGCCTTAAACACCTAAGAATGTCTCAAAATCACCCAGACTCTACACATGAGATATATCCTCACTGAAAATAATTGCTGAAACCTCGCTTAACGTGTCGCGAGTGCTGAAAGCAACAGTTTTGGAGATCGTTTTTCTGTACATCCTGCTCACTCCTGTAGAAATGTACAGTAAAGCACGTATACACGTGCAGTGTAAATGGACACACGAATGTATACACACCTTCTGAAAATATTGTCAGCAAAGGTGATAAGTGTTTGTTCTAAATTATGACAATGAAATTCATAGACTATTAGCAGGTAGTCAGTGTCTGTTGGTCTGAATAATGAATGATAAAACTTCTGGTGAAGTTAAAATATTTCCTCGCTCTGTTTTACAGCCTGACGGGGATGATCAGCATCTGTTCTGTTCTGCGACCGCATCAGTCACGGATATAGGAGCCTTGACCACGAGGAGCTGATGAGGCAAAGTCGTATAACCATCTTAACCTTGACATCGGTGCAGTGCTGAATTTGCCGTCCGAAGACAAACCAGTATAATATTCCAGCCGTATTTCGTTCTTTTTTACTGTAATACTTTTACTTCAAAAAGACTGAATAAATAAACCTACTGTGGCAGTTAGTTTAAAAAGATATTATTGCATGTTACGTTTTTACTCTTAGTGCTGATCGGTCATACCCCTTGGGCCTGGCCGTAACCTTGCATACTGGTTGTCTCGATGCCGTATGCTATGACCATGTATATATCTACTGGACTGGTTTGTTGCACCATGTCGAAGGAATTTTATGTAGAGATCAAGACACTTCCCTCGCATCACAATCTACACCTCAAAAGAATGGTTTTAAAAATCCTTGCCATGATTCCCGGTTGCCCCTATGTTGTGACCATGCATGCATCAATGGCCTGGGATGTCGCAACCTACACTTCAAAGGAATGCGAAGTCTAAATCACATTTATTTTTTGTCCCCAGGTTGTGACTTTCCTAACAGCAATTGCAGACCATATCCCTGGTGATAGTGTTTTGTCATCTTAAAAATGAGCACCAGGACAAAGCACCAAAAACCTGCCACTTAAGATCAGATCAGAAGTTACCTACGTGGTGCCAGTACCCACAAGTGCATGATTGACACCTAGATCATTTGAAGAAAAAATTGGCAGCAGAACCATGTGTGCATGGAGGGAGGTATTATAATATAAATACTGTGGAGACGCAATGTATTATTGGTCGTCCCAACATTGGGAGCTTTCATCCCCACCAGCCATATCAGATGGCCAACTGGTTTCCCTCACTCGACCAGAAAACTCATCAAAAGATACGAAAGATGTTGAGATTCAGATTACATTTGCTTGTTGTCTGCTGGATTCTGACCATCCATGCTGAGTTGTTGCAGTCCCAGAACCATCGCTAATTCTAGTATTTATGATGCACCTACTGTCACAACCTAATTCAGCTGGTTATTCAGGTTATCTGGTCATATCCTGGTGCAAACCTAATTTCTCAACATGACAAAATACTTTCACCAGGGATATGGTCTGCAATTTGCTGTTAGGCGAATTGCCCAATACTAGTTGTTATTGCTGTTACATAGCTAGTGTGTTTTGGTTTTTTTGTTTTGTTTTTTCCCCTGCGTTTTCTTCCTTTCTTTTTCATATTGCCTTGTGGCTAAAATATAGAATATATGTATGTACCAAACTGTACAGCCAGGGCTGCTAATGTCCCCTTTGGGACCTTAGCCCCGGCTCAATTCATCTTTGTATATTAAATATGTTTTTTGTCATAATAAAAATACAATTCAATCACTTTCCAGGAGTTGACTCGTCCATCCACTGAAACATCTTCTGCAATGGAGCTTGAACAGAAATCATGTCAAACATTGCGCGAGTATTTTTTGGAGTATGACCGACATGCAAAAATAGCAAGAATGGAAAATCTGGATACAGAGGTGAGTCGGTGTTCAAATTTAGATTCTATTTGGTGCATACACATTGTCATGTCCTCTTGAGACCGTTCCTTGTACTAGGTGACACAGAGTGACTCTTGAGACCGTTCCTTGTACTAGGTGACGCAGAGTGACTCTTGAGACTGTTCCTTGTGCTAGGTGACACAGAGTGACTCTTGAGACTGTTCCTTTTGCTACGTGACACAGAGTGACTCTTGAGACTATTTCTTGTGCTAGGCGACAGAGAGTGACCCTTGAGGCTGTTCCTTGTGCTAGGTGACGCAGAATGTCTCAAGAGTCTCAAGAGTCATTCTGCGTCACCTAGCACAAGGAACAGTCTCAAGGGTCACTCTCTGTCGCCTAGCACAAGAAATAGTCTCAAGAGTCACTCTGTGTCACCTAGCACAAGGAACAGTCTCAAGAGTCACTCTGTGTCACCTAGCACAAGGAACAGTCTCAAGAGTCACTCTGCGTCACCTAGTACAAGGAACAGTCTCAAGAGTCACTCTGTGTCACCTAGTACAAGGAATGGTCTCAAGAGGACATGACAATGTGTATGCACCAAATAGAATCTAAATTTGAGACTGTTCCTTGTGCTAGGTGACACAGAGTGACTCTTGAGACTGTTCCTTGTGCTTGGTGACACAGAGTGACTCTTGAGACCGTTCCTTGTACTAGGTGACACACAGTGACTCTTTGAGGCTGTTCCTTGTACTAGGTGATACAGAGTGACTCTTGAGACTGTTTCTTGTGCTAGGTGACAGAGAGTGACTCTTGAGAGTGTTCCTTGTGCTAGGTGACAGGAACTGATTACCGCGCTTAAAAGAATTTACGTAGAACTTTGGTTACAAATAAAAATGTCCATGAATATGAATATACAGTACAACCTCTATATTGCGGACACCCATGGGACTGGGCCCAGGTGTCCTTAATAGCTAGAGGTTATGCCAAAATCGTCCGATAGTGGAGTTGAAGTTCCCGTGGAACATCTTGCGTAGAAACTTGAAAGTTATTAACTGATCGGTCTTTGCATGTGATGTTGAGTTGAATGACGGGACCACTTTGGAACTCAAAGAGTGAATGATTTCTCTAGTAAAAGATGCCCCTTTTATTGCAAAATCTCCACGACACCATAAGGTGTGAAAAAACACCATAATTTCTGTCCATCGGCCACCTTTGATTGATAATAATTTTTTTCTAAGTTCTCCACTCACGCATATTCGCTGCAACACTGACAGAATCGTGGATGTATGAGTGTCCGTTGACACAATGTGTGATTATTTGAAAAGATGAGTAAACAAATGCTGTGGCTTAACCAGTTGAATACCGGCGACAACAATAGTGGCAGCTATTGAAGTCAAGTTTTTACCGCTGCACGGTTTTTTCGGTCGCTGCCTTATTATTTTCTGTACATAATTAGGTATAGCCTATAGTTATTTGATCGGTGTATGGAGTTGATATGGGTTGTATGAAATGGCATGAGAGCTTCTAGTTTGACCTAAAATATATAGATGGCGAAACTTTTGATTATTTTTGGCGCTGAATCAGGAAGTCTCTTGAGAAGCACATGGCGTGTATCGTGACTTTCTGGATCGTTTCTATTGTATTATTTTACGTTGAATATGAGCTCGTGGGCTAAGTTTGGGGTGGAGGAGGCCCTTTCTAGGATATAAGAGGACTCTCAAGACTATGACACTAGTGGTGAGGAGTGTCTTGATGGGGTCGATGACCTTGATGAAACTGATTTGCAGTTTCCAGCATCAATGGTTCAGGATGATTTGAACGATGACCGGTGTGATAGAGACGCTGCTTGTGATGATGATAGCAGTGAAGAGGAGTGGGCCCCTGAAGACTTAGTTCCTTTAGCACATTTGAGGTCCACCCCAATTGCTGGTCCCACTCCCAGTACGTCCACTAAACGTACGCCTACCGATAGTCTTAGGCCCAGGGCCAGAGTTGCCCGCAAGATCATGCCTGCTGCCGTCGCTAGTACTAGTGCAGATTACAACCGTAGGCCCATGGACATCACTGATGATGACGATGATGATGATGATGATGCCGGTCCTGCTGATGATGGGGATGATGCCGGTCCTGGTGATGACGGGCCTAGTGATGGGGATGATGATGGATCTGATGACGGATCTGATGACGGATCTGGATCTGATGGTGGTGACGATTGGGTCATGCCAGAGCTAAATTGGAGACCGGCGGCGATGGAACAACCAACTGTTCATCCATTTACTGGGGCAGCAGGTGTAACGGTCAACACTAAGGATATCAAACCTATTGACTATTTTGAGTTGTTTGTTGGGAACGACATGATAGACTACATCATCACCCAAACCAATCTTTTTGCAGACGAATATATTACTGCTCAAGGGGGGGGGTAGATAATCTGCCGAGGTATTCACATGTCCGGGAGTGGAGGCCTGTTGATAGGCTGGAAATGAGAAGGTTTCTGGGACTGACTTTGCTCATGGGCATCGTGAAGAAGCCTTGCATTCATTTGTATTGGTCAACAGATGGTCTGTACAGGACCCCCATCTTTGGACAAGTCATGGGACGAAACAGGTATCCACTGATGTTGAAGTTCTTTAATTTGAATGAATCAGCCAATGAGCCAGATCGCATCAACAACAACCGAGATCGTCTGTACAAGTTGCGACCCCTTATTGATAAACTCTTCGATGTGTTCCAAAGAGTCTACCTCCCAAATGAGAACATTTCCATCGATGAGTCCTTACTTCTTTGGAAGGGGAGATTGGTTTTCCGTCAGTACATTCCTCTGAAGCGTGCTCGTTTTGGAATCAAGATATACTTGCTGTGCGAGTCCTCAACTGGCTACACCTATCGCTTCCGTATTTACACAGGAAGGGAAGATCCTACTCGAGACCTGGCTAATGATCTACCTCCGCTAACAGCCAACTTCAGCAAAGCAGAAAAGATGGTGATCTACCTCTTGCTTCCCATTCTTGATAAAGGCTACAAGCTTTATGTCGACAACTTCTACACAACACACAGATTGTTCTTGTACCTGTTTCACCGACTGACAAATGCCTGTGGAACTATTTGAAAGAACCAGGTTGACAGAGCCATACGAAATGTCAACATCCCAGCTGGGCAAATTAGAGGGTACCAGACTGGTAGGCTGTTGCTCATCAAGTTTCATGACAGAAAGATGGTTCATGTCCTCACCACTATTCACACAGAAGAAACTGTTGCTGTGAGAGCAAGAGGCCAACGTCGGGATGAAGCGCCAAGACTGAGGAAGCCGAAGGCAGTAACGGATTACAATAAATTGATGGGAGGCGTTGATTTCCAAGATCAGATATCCTTTTCAAACAGTACCATACCAGCAACTTAGTAATGTTTGTTCCCTATCTCAATTTCTTATTTCAATTCTTTCTTTCCTTGACGAATGTGCACATTATCAAACCTTACAATGCTGCCCGAAAGACAGTCAAATGGTACAAGAAGCTGGCGTTCCATCTCATCCAAGTTGCCCTTCTGAATGCCCATATTCTGCACAAGAAACAGGGAGGAAACCAAGCATTCCTAGCCTTCTCTCATGAGGTAAGTTTATGTCTTCAAGGATGTTATAAAAAGGAATAATATTTATCACATTATGTCACATGTTTTTTACTTTTTTCCAGGTTATTGGGTCCCTTATCTTCCCCAACCCAGACGATGCTGGGGCGGCTGCCAATGTCAACAGAGTTGAGACGATTGTAAGGCTGACAGAGCGCCACTTTCCATCCTGGAAACCGGACAGTGATACTTGGAAGAACCCAGTGGCAAGATGCAGAGTGTGCACAAAGAAAGGCGTCCGACGTGCGACAAAGTTCATCTGTGCGAAGTGTCCAAGCCAGCCCGGGTTGTGTATTATGCCATGCTTCGAACTCTGGCACACCAAACATGACTATGCTGCTGAGTAAATACTCTCTTGACTGTAAAACTTAGAGATCTAGAACAGTTAGTTTCGCTGGCAAAGTGTGTTGTGGACTTGAAAAGGAAAAAAATCGGCTAAAATCTGGCCAAAAATCACTTATCAATAACCAATTAATCGCTAATCAATAACCAATCAATCAGTATTCATGTTTATATCATTATGTTTGATCATATAGGCATACATGTTGAGTATCCTTGCTTCAAAAGTCCAAATTTAAAGGACAAAGGTTGATGTTATAGAACGTTGAAAATCTCGATAAGTAGTGTTTGATTATCGATCAATATCGATCAGTAACTGGTCATATATAAATTTTTACTTGATCTACTGTTCATTGACAATAAAGAGAAGACATGTTTTGCAAAAAAATCTGTTTTTTTCCTGTCTATATAGAAAATCACAAAAATCAATCACATCGATATTGGTGATTGATCACCAATTTACAGATATGAACTGGCAACCAATTCCAATCGATAGGCCTGTCGATTCCCTTCACGAAAATGTATAGTTTTTAGCTCACCTCTTAGCAGAGGTGAGCTTATCCCATACCGTGGCGTCCGTTGTCCGTCGTCGTCGTCGTCGTCGTCCATCGTCCGTTAGCAGGGCACGTTTCGTAACTGTTAGAGCTATTGAGTTGAAACTTGGTACACATGTACCCTTATGTAATGACACCTTGGAGACCAAGTTTCAGTCCGATTCGTTTCATGGTTTGGCCACCAGGGGGCCAAACGTTAAAAGTGAAAATATGCAATATCTCCCTTAATAGTAGTCGGGAAATTTTGAAAAAAATTTGGTAGGTACTTCTAGCAAAGGTGCATCATATATCCTCCGGGTTTTTGATTTGACCTCCTTTTCAAGGTCACAGAGGTCAAATGGTGTAAATTGGCCGTTAGGATGTAACGATGGCACGTTTCTAAACTGCAATGACTATTGATACCAAATTTGGTACACATTTACCCCCTTAGTCAGGTGATCTCAAGGATTGAAGTTTGGTCCAATATGATTCACCACTTGACCACCAGGGGGCAAAATCCAAAAACCTTAAAAATGTGATTATTCCTTAACTTCTTGCCCGATTGCCACCAATTTGATATGATGGGTACATCTAACCACCATACAGTATATGTCACACAGGTTTTTAATTTGACCTTCTTGTCAAGGTCACAGAGGTCAAATGGCGTAAATTCGCCGTCAGGCCGTAACTATGGCACGTTTCTTAACTGCAATGACTATTGATCACAAATCAAGTACACATGTACCCCTTGGTCAGGTGATCTTAGGTACCGAAGTTTGGTGCGATCTGATTTGCCGTTTGGCCTCCAGGGAGGGGGCCAAATCCTAAATTCTTCAAAATGCCATTATTCCTAGTAATGACTTGCCCGATTGGCACCAATTTTATATCATAGGTACATCTAATTCTAACAACCATTCAATGTGTCACCCGGGTCTCCTTTGATTTGACCTACTTTTCAAGGTCACAGAGGTCGAATGTACTGTAAATTGGCCATTTTGGGGAAATTGTAATTGCTTGTACCTACATCAAACCTAACACTACATGACACAATACCATGCTCTTTATCCATCTTTCCTCCACATGAGGTGAGCACAATGGCCCTGGCCATTTCATTTGGGTGTATCACCAAAAACCTAATTGATATAATTTTTTGAAAATTGGTATCATAATTCTGAATAATTACTACAGGTAATGCGGTATAGACGCGTTCGAACGGTACCGGTAGTCAAGAGGTTAATCAGGATACAAAAACACAATGCCATGGGGTGATTACGTTGATTAATTACGCAAATATCTCACCTGTCAGGACTACTCGACTCTCCAAGCGCACGCGGGAAACCATTGTTTTTGCCTACTGTTCGTAATTGGGAGGGAATTAGACCAAAAATTGGCCATCGCCATGTCCACAATTCGGAGTAGAGAGGTGTCCGTCGTACAGAGGTTTTTGTTATTGGAAATGACTTAGAAAAAATCTGGACTGGTCGGACGTGTCCGTAATGTAGAGGTGTCCGCAGTGGGAGGTTCTACTGTACACACTTTTATTACACCGATATAGGAAAACGCAAGCGTGTGCTGTAAAAGTTTGTTGGTTAGAACGTTTTGGCAATATTTGTCCCAGACTACTCAAATCTGATAGGTTGACACCTGTAACATGTAGAAATGTAGGCATCACTACATGTCAATGTGACCCACTTTTCTGGTGTAAACGGGTCATAACGCAAGAAACATTCACTGTGTGATCTTTGAATATGTGTCGTTGACCTCATTTCCATGGTCACAAAGTTCAAATTCTCTGTTACCATTATGGTAACCATATTCCTGTCACTGACCACAGATAAGCACAAGGCCCGTAGCCTTTTCATCTTTGGTTAAAGGAAAGATCCAAGAAATGCCAAGATTCTTACTCAAGAAAACATAAGAAACACCAATTGAATGTGGTTCCCAGGCCTGATCCAAGAAATGCCAAGAAACATTACTTGGATCTTTCCAGCAAAGCACAAGAGACCCAAAGGGATATCTGATAATATCAAAGATCACCAGAAGAAAACCAGAGACAAATTCAACAAAAAAGCAAAAGACGATCATGAGATGAAAAATTAAGTAGCCTTCATCAGCGATGTCTGAGGTCATGCACAATGCACTTGTGCGACCGCAAACATTTGTCCCAGATCCTAGAAAGCTGGTGTCTCCCCCTGTCCTTGTTTAGCGTCGATTGTTGTTGCTCGATAAAGATGGCCAGGAAAAGGTTTTGTAGAGCTTAAAAAATGTGCGTTAAAACGATCGATTAAAAGCAGACATAAAACAAATTAATGCACATTTGAATTTATACCAATCTATTGAGGAACGAATTCCTCCGATTTGTATTTTCTTGTTATTATAGCAACATACTTTTCCTCTTAAGGATACAGAAGACATTTCATCTGAACCTGAGGATGTGAATGACATGTCAGATGTCAAGAAAGTAGTTCCACAACATGTTGAGTGTGTGATTGCAACACTGGACAGGTGCTGCCACCTTGTTGCCTCCAGGGAGCCTAGGCTGCGTCTGATTGTTCTTGACATCATCTGCGATGGCTGTGCCGCTCTTTCCAATAACAAAGGTGAGAATGAAGGAATTAAGACCAAGCTCACGGTTCCGGTCAATAAGTTCGCTCCCAGTCCCACAGTCTGAAAAATACGGTTGATTTGGACAGAATTGACTTGAGTATCTGAACTAGGCTCAGGGTTCCGGTCAATTAGATCGCTCCCACAGTCTAAAAAAGACGGTTGGTTTGGACAGAATTGACTTGAGTATCTCAACCAGGAGCCTCGGCCCTGGGTTCAGTTCGTTAAACTAAGGTCCAACAGCAAAGTCTCTTCCACAGTCGCCTGGAGGGTCTTATTTCAATCTCCGTCGCATAAAACTGATCAACGATCGTAACCCATTATTCATTCACAGATTTGATTAACTTTTTCGCAACTGCACCCTGTACATACCGGGTCCGTACACTGCGTACTACTGGCCCACAGTAATGCATACTGCTAAATTTCCCCCAAGTTCTATCATTCAACCACAGTCCCTATAACTTTATTGTAGGTTACACCCTTAAAAAACAGATGGCAGCACTGTACTCAATTCCATGCACACCTGTCCCCAAGATTGGGTAATACCAGCTATTTTACAATGAAACATTTCCTAAGCCAAGATGGGATCCAGGCGGTCCAGTCTATACCAGGTGCGGGCCAGGGGTACAGTACACTTCAAAATCCCTGCAGTAGCGAAAGAGTTAAAGAAATTTGAAATGACATGTTGTGCAGCTAAGTCTCGGGGTTTTCACAAGGGGTGAGCAGATAAATCCTAAAAAAATTTAAATGCACTTTTATATTGAGCGACGGTGCTTATAGATATCTCATATGCAGGCTGTTTTTTTTCTCTGTTTTAGATGAACTTCTTCCCTCTGTCCACAGGCTGTGGTCTCCATTGGTCAATAGGTTTCAAGATGATGAGCCAGTGGTTATAATCAAGGTATACTATGTACCCTTCCTAGCTAATCAGCACTTTCCAGAAGACAATAAGTAAATCACACATTACTGGTGCAGCCTTATACAGTGAAATATCAACAAGGCTTGAAATGTAATCTTAGTACATGTATTATTTATAGAATGTGTTTGGTGCTACGCAAAAATGTGCATGAGGTTCCCAGGAACCTACAAATAGGCTATCTAGATGGTGTATTCAGTGCAAAAAATACCAACTGTACCTGCATTAATTTTTTCTAGTTTTACATGTTCATTGCGATATAAACTTCATGTTGATGCCCACCAGATAGATATTTTTTGATTGTACCATTATTTCTCCGTGATTCAGGTCTGAAATTGAATGGTGGAATATTCCCCACTTTGACAGAAACGCTGACAACCATGACAGTTAGTTTGGAAATAAAAGGCATGCTAACATGTTTAAAACAGTACCTTGTTACATTTGTTTGTTTTAGGCATTCGAAACTCTTTGCATTATCAGTGACTTGTGCGGTGATTTCCTTAATCGGCGGGTCATTAAGGAAATTCTACCAAAAGTTTGTGACTTCCTTAAAACACAAGCTGCCATTAGTGAAAGAATCGGACCGACCCAGAAATTCAGTCTTGGCTATAAATCCCAGTTAGCCATTCTTCAGAGGATCGGTAAACTTTGCAAAGAGGTACATTTATGATAGTTAGCTAGTCCCTGTTATGCAATCTGGCCTAGAAGTTCTGAACTCAAGTTCTGACTATTAGGACACTTAAGCCCTGAGGTGATATCAAAGTGCATGTGGTGTGTTTCCCTTTCATGACTTGAACCAACCACGAAGTATTAGAAATCTTGATGGAGCTCTGCAGTTCTGCAACTAGAGATAGTATAGATTCTGAATACAGGTTAGCCTTTGTTTGCTACCTGTAGCTGGGTGCAACCTGTGAGCAGGATCTAAATAAACATTACAGGTGTTTTTACCCTTCACAGCCTTAAAGTGAATACAATTGTTTTCTTTCAGTTAAATATCCAAGAAGAGTACTGTGAGAATGCGATCACTGGTTGCCTACCATACCTGTCTGCTAGACAACCCCTCCCACTTCAAGAGGTAAGAATATGCCATTCCTGGTTGCCTACCATATCTGTCTGCTAGACAACCCCTCCAACTTCAAGAGGAAAGAATATGATCATTGGCTGCCTGCCATACCTGTCTGCTAGACAACCCCTCCAACTTCAAGAGGTGAGAATGCATTCCCTGGTTCCATGCCATACCTGTCTGCTATACAGCCCCTCCAACGCTCAGAGGTAAGAACGCAATCCCTGATTCCCTGCCATACCTGTCTGCTAGACAACCCCTCCAACTTCAAGAGGTGAGAATGCTTTCCCTGGTTCCATGCCATACCTGTCTGCTATACAGCCCCTCCAACTCTCAGAGGTAAGAACGCAATCCCTGATTCCCTGCCATACCTGTCTGCTAGACAACCCCTCCAACTTCAAGAAGAAAGAATACGATCACTGGTTGCCTACCATACCTGTCTGCTGGACAACCTCTCCAACTTCAAGTGGTAAGAACCTTTCCCAAATTCAAGAGGTAAGAACGCTTTCCCTGGTTCCCTGCCATACCTGTCCGCTAGACAACACCTCCAACTTCAAGAGGTAAGATAGCTATCCCTGGTTCCCTGCCAAACCTGTTTGCTGCCACTTTAAGAAGGCGGTGAGAATGCCATCTCTGGTTGCCTGCTATACCTGTCTGCCGGACAAACAGTTCCATGTAAAGGTGAGAATGCTATCCCTGTTTGCCTACTGGCATATATGTCTGCTCGATAACCTTTGCCACTTCATTGGCCTGTTAGGCCATTCAAAATAAATTACTTGTTTATCATCACTCCACCTCACGATATTTGGAGGGGAGGCCCTTTGATATTGATATTTGATATTTTGTTTGGCGCCAATGTTTGATGGGGAGGGCCTTTGATATTTGGTATTTGATATTTTTCGGTCATGAACTTGGCAATGTATTCCATTGGGAGGGGCTTTGATATTCGATATTTGATAATTTTTGGACTGACATATTACAAATGTATGTATAAGCCATGTCAAGTTATAATCAGTACAGATGTGTCAGGGAGGCCTAAAAATGTATACAGTGATCAAATTCCAAAATGGATAGATAAAATAAGGACAGGAGAATACAAATTAAAGTTTGATTACAAAACTTGTATGGACATCAACAGCTGTTTCTTTTTTATATCCTGGTCTACTTCAAACTTGAATCTTTCTACAAATGTATCCATGACTACATGAAAACAATACACAAAGAACTTTAAAAAATTAAACATCAATTGAAAAGAGTCTGAGTATATTATGTAGGTCCTCTCAACCAGCCTAGGCACAGAGTATCATCCCTGCTATCAAAAATAAATCAGCAGTTTGTGGAGTAACAGTCAGGCTGCATCCACTCAACCAACCTAGGCACAGAGTATCATCCCTGCTATAAAAAATAAATCAACAGTTGGTGGATTAACAGTAGTCTGCTACTCGGACATTCAACCAAGAGAACTGAGAATAGAATGTCAATAAAGGAAATTTCAAACATCAACAACATCAACATATGAGAATAAGATATGAAAAAGTTATCTACTGTAACAGTTACAGCTACATGAACATGGAAACTACATTCATTTATACCAGATTTGTCCCTGAAATAACATCATCACTACCACAGCATCTTTAAACTGAAAATCAGTTCAAATCAATTTAGTCCTTGGCTGTGAATGTCGCCCTGCGTTTCTCCCCTCTTTTTCCATTGTCTTTGCAATTCTGACAATATGGATACATTCCTGAAAGAATCAAAAGTTCATCCTCACTTGCGCAGTAAATGCAAATGGGATCGTAGCCTGCACTGTAATACGGCAACTCAACATTTGAGTTGCACGTCAGATTTTCACGGACATATATATCGTCAAGGGGACTAGCTGTGTCATCATCATCATCCCGAATGACCTCGGTCAGTTTGGAGCCACAAGTGTAGCTTATCGTTTCAAGACATTGCTCGAGCTTAATCCGGTCGTTTTGCCTCAGCCGGTCTTTCTTTTTGTGGAGAAGGCGCCACTTGTCACATTCCTCACACATGATCAAGAGCTGAAAAGTGAAGATGATATGTTTTATAGTAGGCCAAGTTAAACATCCCTAAAAGTATTTCGGACACAAAGCATTTCCATCGCAACCGACAAGAATTCAGCTTTTAATCTGTCTGTCTAAACCGTAATGTTTTTTTGCGCATTCAAGTGCCACTATGAGCAAAGGTGCAAAAAGCATTTTTTTTGAAGAAATAATCCTGAAAAAAACAACAATTTCCCATACACGACTCCTCATCAGTGAGTGCCCTTGGGGGTAATATACTCACTCCGACATTCAAAGCGGTCTGCTTTTTAGGATCAAAGGGCATGCCATGTCCCGTTTTTTCTTTATGTGTCAAGGATGGACGATGTTGTTCGGTCGTCTCCGTGCCATACAATGTATCAAATGGGACATACCTGCAAGTGCAATATTCACAACATTGTCATTTTTCTACAAACATTTGTCCTGTTCATTAATGGAAGCTTAATAACAAAGAGATTCTATCATTAACCTACCTTTCTCCCGCAGGCACTGGGTCTGGTAGAAACTTCAGGTCATCAAATACATCCTTTGGTAGCCTTGGTGGCCCATGGAATGTGCATTCTGGATCATCACATTTTTTGATGCAAAACATGTAGTGCCTGAAATTGAAGATGAAAATGTTGTGAATGATTTTCTTCATGTTAAAACTCACATGTCCATCCAATAACAAACACTACCATATACCTGTACTAGTATCAGTCATGTGTATCTTTAAAAGCCAATCTGATATAAATAGGCGTAACCAATACAAACCTTATTCTGCAGTGGGTTGAGAGAAATCGCTGAAGTTCTGCCTTCTTCTTGATGTCAGATTGTTTGAGAAGGCCCCTCTCTAGAGTTGCGTCGATTGCACTCATTTCCTCCCACATTGTATCGAGATCCCCATCTGAAGCTGGCTCAAAGGTTCTGAAAGGGACGTCCTTCAAACTAAGGCGTGAGAACAAGAGTTCTTTCGTTGGCTGAACCGATGCAAGCACTTCAGCTTTCACCTGGAAGATTAAAATATTTTCAAATAGGTTTAATTATTCAAGCTAGTTTTCGCTGGTGGTGTTTGTCATTTTCACAGAAATGCCTACCAGAGTAAACAAATGGTATATGCCTTTCAGAAACATGGATTTGTTGCTTTGGTTTTGAACCTACTGACTTTCATATCAGAATATCAATTTCTTATGTGTGAAACCATTGCATTTGCCTACCTGAGGATTGTCTTCAGCCAATTTGCGAACTTGCTTCAAGTTGTTTGCTTTCTTTAGTAGGTCTTCGACGGTTGTCTCTGTCCTCATTATCCCTACTCCTTGTAGGGCAATGTTGAGTATGCTCATGATCCTCTCTGCTGGGTCCTTCCACGAGTTGTAGGGCGGTGTTCTTACAGCAACTAGCATGTCCTTATCCTGTTGCAGAAAGAGGCAAATGAGTGCTGCTTGGACACTGAACAGATTAACCCTGTGATCTATGCCGCCATCCGAATAGACAAACATAATCGGTTTGTACTCAAGCTCTTCATCCATGATGTTGCCTAATTCTGCCATATGTCTCAAAGCACTGGATGGCTCAAAACAATGTTCCTTAACACCAACATAGACCTGACCTTGATACCATGAACCCTCGACAGTTTCAGGGATGTCAACTCTCAGTGCGACACTTGGGATCAATGTTAGCTTTGTAAAGTCATGGTCTGTGACTTCGAACCGCTGGTCCATAGACACTAACACTTTCCTCCCCCTGTCAACACTGGCGACTGGTACACCTGGTTCACCCACTTTCACTGAATGTTTGTCATCCATGCATGTCATTGTCGAGTATTCCCGGTATTTAACAGCCATCTCTTTCTCATATCGGAATAGTGCGGACGCGTAATGGACATCAATGTGAGTATTCCTGAATTGTCTTGCTTGAATCATATACTTGATTCGAAGTCTACCTTGATAGTATTTGGCAGTTGCTGCAGTTGTGCGTTTTTGGCCAAAATTGAATGCGAAGCCACTGTTGTGATGGAATTGGTGTTCCCTCTGGGCAGCGTTATTTCACCTGTTCATGAAGATCACGAACGCTTAAGGCGGTGGCTAAGTGTGTAACCACCTCTGCATTATCAACAACATCATGGCATCTGTCATCTACAGCTGTTTCAACAGAAGCTTGAATGTATTTTTTGCATTGCTGCAAAAACACATCATATAACTCCGGTGCACCACTATTGTTAACCCTCAAATCCACAACAAGATCCGGGTCATGTGTTTCTAGCAAGACTGCCACCCTTGCGTCCACTTCGTCTTCATCAGACGTTCTTGCAGCTGAAGAATCACCAGTCCGACGTCTGTATGCCTCACGGAGGAAAGCCGATTTCGTGTTTGTCAAAGTCCCGAACATATCTATAAATTCTGCTCGCATTGTTCTGGAATGGTACACAGGGATCTTCGGCATCAGCTCATCTTTCACTTTGCTGTTCATTGACAACAACACCATCTCATCTGCATCAACATGCACCTTCCACAGGAAGTCCATGTTCTGCCTACCCCTACTAAATGTAAGTCGGGTAGCCTTCATTGGAAGACAGTCTTTCAAACCTTTCAAATATCTGTATTTCTTCCAAGGCTCTCCTGGGGCAAAGTCATTGATGTAGATGGGGATGTACTCGTCAACCTCTTTCAAGGCTTCAACCAAACTTCTATACTTGACCTCATCAGTTGTTTTCACAAGGCGTGTAGGGTAGATGACCTCCCATGCAGTACAATCATTTTCTACAGTTTGGTTTGCATGGCATGTTTTCATGAAGTCATTTGTTTTAGCAAGATAGGAAGAATACTTCTTCAAACAATCTGCAAGCTTCAATATGGCGTCATGGATTTTCCCCCAGGTCTTTCTCTGCATGTATGCTTGGGATCCAAGTTCAAACTAGAACTGGCAAAGCCAGATCGACGGTTTTCGTTTGGGGAAACTGGTATTGGCACCTGGAGGTCACATGATGTAACATGTCAGAGGAGAATGGAGAGATTGATGTTCACACCAGAACCCAGTGGGCTATTGCTCAATAAATTTGGCTTTCGGAGCTCAGTGCGACACAGACCAGTATGTTTTGTGCGCCTTCTTATTTCTGCATCCTCCATGATGAAACCAATCCCATTTCAATCGGATGTAGCATATAGGAGAAAAAGCGATCTACGTAGTGTTGTAAACACGTGCGTTTTGTCTGCATGTCAAAATATGAAATGTCATTTAAAGGGGCACTGTATTCAATCGCAAATCGGTTTCAGCACGACCACCGTAGAGGGAGGTGCCCATCGGTAAAACGATGGAACTACAGGAAACGTATCTAAAATACCCAGCAATGCAGTTTGTTCAGTGATGTATTGCCGTCAAAGCTTCCACACAGCTTCTTCAAACATTCTTATGGGATATTATGCTTTCCTGAAGAAAGTTTAATAGACTTAATACAGGTAACAATGGCAATTTAGATAACGTGTTTCTTAGTTTCATTCCTAGCCGATAGGCGCCTCCCTCTATGGTGGTCGTGCTGAAACCGATTCGCGATTGAATGCAGTGCCCCTTTAAACCGTCATTTTGTTGTGCTTGAGGTCAATTAACAGGATTTCGAATGAGCAGAGTGAATTCTGACTGTGCTAAGAGTAAAAAGTTGGCCAAAGAACAGTTGGGATGATGCGTCTAATGTATTACGTCTAAAAAGGCAACTGTCACATACCCACAGTATTTATGTATAATTATCTCATGAATAAAACCATGAATCTCTTGATGCTTTCGATTTGACTTGTTGACTTTTTATTTTGAAGAAGATGTTCTTGGTGCATTCATCAATTCTGGTTTAATACAGTAGGTTTGACTGTATGATCCTGCACAGTGCAGTGCAATGCACGCAGCACGCCGCCACAACACACACACACACACGACCACGTGCACGAGTGACGAAGACGCTGTCCGACGCTGCCCGGCCACGCGACATCGTTGGACAGCCTGCGGTTTACCTACCTAACCTAGGGTAACCGCTAAAAAAGCGACGAAGTTAACTTTGCTGGTCAATACTACAAAAGTAAAATCAGAAGCCTGTGCCTCTTTGCACTTCCACAATTGCTGATTTCTTTCGAGAAAAAACTTAATTACCTACCGACCCAGTCGAAATCGAATGTCGAATGCAAAATGGCGAATTGTTAATGACAGCCTACTAAATTGCGACAGTAACCGACAACATGGCTCTCAATTCAAATCACTATCTAAACTATCAATAAATGCCACAAAATGTATACAATTTATTAAAATCCAGTTTGTAGATTATTAAAAAATTAATAAGGATTACCCGTTGCAATAAAAAACTGTTGTGGAAAGTTGTCTTAAGAGTGTCGAATAGGGTCGCAAATTAGTAAGACCCAATGTGATTCGCGTCATTAGTTTGGTTTCAGAACCCACCGCTAGGGCTAGAAGGGTAGGTATCTAGGCTTGCTCAGGATCTACCATTCGCCGAAACCAAACGCCACCTGGCGTTAAAAGGAGTAAGCTCCACAAACGCTCGCAGTGCTGTTATTTTACCCTTTTGGTGTTTGTCGCTTTTTCAGTCAGCGCCATCTATCGTCAAAACTACTGACAAATTTTGCGTTGCCACTTAATATATATTGTTTCATGCTAAAATTGCATTTTCTCCCTTACGCCAACCCCGATTTGCATGAAACTTTCTTTATCCGAAGCGGAACTCTAATACGCACAAAACATCAGGAGACACGTCACCCCGATTTTGTCAACGGTTTCGACGATAGAGGGCGGTTAGTGAAAAAAAGTAAAAAAATGCATTAAATGCCACCTATTATCAAAACCTGTAACTATAACGTGACTTCGTCGGTAACATCTGGTGGGTAATGAGATTCTGCATCAGATGAAATTAATCTGATTCAATTCGGAGTTCGCATTCGGAAGTTATAGCTCTTGTAAGAAAAACAAGATGGCTGGTCTGGAGGCCATATTGAATATCCGATCGCAACCAAAACCTAAATATTCCCTGGGCATCATAGGGAGGCATTGTTCTATGCCACTAGAATAAACTCAAAGGCTCGCAGTGCCGATATTTTACCATTTTGGTGTTTGCCCCCTTTTTTCAGTCAGCGCCATCTATCGTCAAAACTGTTGACAAATTTTGGGTCTCCACCCTATATATTTTATGCGCAACAAGATTCTGCATCAGTTGAAAGTAGTTTCGTTCAAATCGAAGTGCGCATTATGGAGAAAAAGCCATTATTAGATTTTCACTTAGCGCCCCCTAGCGGCCGACCCCCTCAATGAATTTCGTAATTAGGGCAAGGAGGATCAACTTCAGACTTGGGCCTATCATATGAAATAAGTTCCACATCTACAGCTATCACCATCTCGGAGATTTGCTCTGCACAAAAATCCGTAGAAAAAAGAAAGAAAGAAAAAACACAAGCAAAGCAATAGGTTTTCGTTTTTTGAGAAAAACGAAAAACCTAATAATGCATTGGCATCTGCAGACAGCTGACTTTCTTTAAGAGAGACCCGCCGTCTCTTTCTGTTTTCTGGTTTGTTGTATCCTGAAAATTGCTTCAGAATTTCAGGCACTCCATGACCTCGCTGGGCTAGTGTGGAATGGTTACCATCTATGTTCCACAATACTGAGCTGAGCGTATTGATGAATTGGATTCCTAGATGTTCTGCTTAATCCATTGACCACCCAACAGAAGATTTATGCAGGAAATCGATCAATTGATTTTTCAACAAAAACTTGTTGTTTGCAGGCTTTTCCCACTTCTTTGGAATATGGCACGTACTACAGGCCAGGGCAGATGCAGACATCATTCTTGGAAAAGCACATGGGGCACTCGTAGGAACATCATTATCATCTACATCATCAGCTTTCTCCACACTGAACAGCACAAATTTACCAAAATTACTCACAACCTCATTGACGTTAAGTCCACAACTCATCCGCATCAGTTTCTGTTGAGAACTGCCAACTGATGCCTGAACACGTGCAGTGTTGAATTCTCTATCAATTGACACACTGTCAAACTCACCGTTGGCAAAGGCATTGTACAGTTCAGATAAAGACCAAGTCTCAATAACATCTACACCATACCAGTCCTTCACGCATTTGGCACCCGACAAGATTTTTACCACGAGGAGCACCATGATCTGCTGATGATTTATTCCCCTGACATTTTACATGTACCGTACAAATACATGTATATCTGACACAAGCATGCAAAGTGACAGCAAGCAGCATGGCCCCAAGTCTCGCCCATTGAAAACATTCTCCTCATACACCACATAGTGTGTAAGCTTTGGTCAAACATTCATGTGTTGAGCAAGAAATAAAAACACATGCGTTTATTCATCTTGATTCCAGGCTCATCGGCAATATAAAAATAACTGGTAGGCCTATACGCATTTGCCCACGCAGGTATGAGGTTGAGAAAGTATTGGTTCCAAAATCTCCCTGAGTGTAGTCTCACTGAGTCAATAATTCTTTTGTGTGCTGACAATTCACTTTGAATGAAAATAATTCATTGCCGTTGAGCGAGACTGGTGTCACCTGTACTGAGGTATTGAGACATTTTTTCAGCATCGGCTGGCTGCATGCTGCGTCTCTGGATTTGTTTAGTCGTAACTAATACCACATGTGTGATGGCCAGAACGGGGAAATGGATATCAATTATCAACAGGCCACCGGGTCAGGTAAAATTAGGGCGGTAGGTTGTTTGAATCTGAGTTGGAAGTTGAGGGCACAACTTGGAGCGGACGGTACCTTGATATTTGATATATCGAATATCAAAATAATCGGCACGGGACCTAAATGTTGGGGCGGGCGGTGATGATAAACAAGTAATTTATGTTGAATGGCCTTATCTCTACTGATTTGTGTGGAGTGTTGTTTGTTGACTTCTTCTTGTCTGCATTCTGTGAATATACAGATAGCAGACTATCACAGATAACAGGCTGGAGCGCGTGGTTGTTAAATAGATTTCAAGCGAAAGAAAATTAAGCGAAATAACAGAATAGCTGTAAAAAATATCTGACCCCCGCCCAGGGACTAGTACATTAATTTCTCTGTTATGATTTTTAGGCATGCTTAGAAACCTTTACGGCTTTAATACGAGTTGAGCCTGATATCGTTTGGCTGCGACTGATGGATATCTGGTGTCCGACCAAGCCAGCCCCTCCACACTACACACTAAACCTCATCAAGGTAAGAGCCAGTCTGAACCTCTGGGCAAAATATTCTCTAGTCTTTGTGCAGTATTGTCTGCCCACGGGGCCTGAATTACTTTCACCGTTGGAGGGTTTTAGGGTGATCTTGGCTGTGTACACTTCACATAGTTTTGACTTTAAAGAAATCTGACCAGTGGCAGTTCACACCCCAGAGCCCAAAAATGTGCAGACATGCTATGAACGAATCTACTTTAATGCAGCAGTCAACATGAACTCTGTATCCCCCTGTCAGTCAGGGTGTTGAAATTCCTGGCTGGTTGTGACTTGTACGAATTGCTTCTCGCAGTATATGGCCAAGTTTTGAGTTTGATAAGGAATTTGAGGACTGCTCGTAACAGATGCTCAAAACAGACAGACAGTGTATACACATTTTTCTTGACTCTTTATTGAACATCTTTAACATATCCGGCCTACAGCAAAATTACATGAAGATCGGATGTCTGGCCTTTTATTGACAACAAAGTGAAAAGGTGATGAACTCATTGTTCTTCAAACCTGTAAAATAATGAATTCTTAGTGAGAAACATTCCATTTTTGCTAAAAACATGTCCGGAAATGGCCCTTAGCTTTTGCACCAGGCCCTCAAAATGTGTCGAGTGTGACCAGGGATGGTACAATGCTCGTATTGACAGCTGCATAAAATGATCACCGTCATATTTCCTTCTTGATGTTGATATTGTATTGGTAAGTGTATTATTATGCACCTATTGTCTGTCTATTTCCAGTTTGCCAGTACATTAGAAACTGGTCGGACAGTCTACTCTGACAATATTGAGAGGCTCCTCAACATTCTACAGGACAGGCAAGTTAACAGCTGATAGGGGAACGTCACTACATCTCTTCTTTGCCATAGCCCGCGACACAATGAACAATCCAGAAGAGATTACCCAAACATTCATCAAGCAAGTGAAATTTTTGGATAAGCTAATCTCAACTTTGAAATTTTTGGATAAGCTAATCTCAACTTTTGCCTTTGTGGCAAAATGTCTGTTGTTCCGTGACTTCCCTGCAGCCAATACGAACTTTGGTTCAAAGTTATCAGGTGATTATTATAACCTCTGTTGTGTGGCTTAATTCACATCTGGAAACACAAGAACTAGCAAGAACAGGTCACAAGAACGACTGCGTCATTCAAACTGAGAGGAGAGGGTATGGTAAGCAATATGTTAAGTTGTCTGTTCAAATTGCCTTACATGTATTTCAGGAGGAAATGATTAAGGAGGGAGGTTCTTTGGATATATGTTGCAAGGTTGTTCCAGTCAATCTTTAATTCATAGCTTGCCCAATGGTAATTGATAACTCAAATCTTGTGTGCTCGACACAATCGCGTTGATGTTTTTGCGGTAACTCGGTCACATTATGTCTGCGTGTCCTTTTGTATTGCCTTTTTTAAAGACAGATTTTTCACATTTTGGTCACTGATGATGGTCAAGTTCTCACATTGATTTCATTCCTACTGTTTTTGGTGAGAAAAAAAGGCATTAGACATCCTGTGTGATATTCCTACACCGATGAAACTTAAATGAAGTCCATGAGTTGCTCGGCCCTTACAAATTTAAAGTGTCCCGGGGACACGAGTGAACAGAGTATTTACTGCCCTGATATTGTCATGCCCAGTATTTATTTAGATTTCTGAACTTCACATGACCAATTCTGGTCTTATCCATGATTCAGAATAATTTTTGAATGTTGACCCATGGTCAGGGAGAACCTGCCTCCTATCTTATTACCTTCCTGCTTATTTCTGTAAAAACTATTTATCTCCTGACCAGAAGAAGAAACTGCATGTGTGTATATTGTAAGTTTGGATACTTTTCAGGGTCATAGATGCAAGAGTACAAAATTTCATTGTCAGCTGGTACATATATGTTTGTCGTTTTTTTTCAGGGTTCTAATTTGCTGTGGTGGTGAATCATAAAAAAGTATTTTAGTACCCCACTTTGTGTGTACCCCAAATTTTAGCTGGATCAAAGTTCAAATATAGCAGTGATCATATCTTTTTATTATTATACGCCCGCTCCGGAGCGTATTATGGTATGGCCCTCGGTGTCCGTCTGCTCGTCGGGCCGTCCGTCCGTCCGTTAACTTTTCATTGTCCACGCGATTACTGAAATTCAACATGTATATTCTACATCATGTATAGTCACCAAACCTGGTTTGCAGGGCACTAGTATAGGCCCGAAGAAGCCTATTGATTTGGAGGTCCAAAGGTCAAAGGTCAAGGTCACGAAGACCTGTTTCCATTTTCCACTTACCTGCTACTTCACACACTTTTCACCCTGACCAACCACCCTTTACTCTTATGGCGGGCGTATAATGTGCTCTCTCTGTGTAGCTCTTGTTTGTATTGTCATGGTATAGGCATCTCAATATGTTGACAAGAATTAAGGTTGAAGGTGATAGAAGGTCGGTGTCTTCAAATGTTTCGTGAAAAAAAGGAATTTTCTGATAAGTCTTGCAAAACGAAATTTTATATGATTAATATTGTCAGTGTGATTTCTGATGATAGCTATATATCACACAGATATATGGTTTGACCGGTTTTTTCAAGGTTTTAGAGGTCAAAGTTCGAATTTAAATGTTTGGTCAACTAGACACTGTTTGAATATTTTCTTTTCATGTACGGTCATTGTATAGCATATCAGTAGGCACTGTTTGCTATTGAAAATCAGCCAATGTGATTCATTGTTTCATCACTAGGGGGATTACCTGAAAACAGAAAGGTTGCAGTTGCTCACTTTCAAAAGTTATGTGGCAAGTGTTTTGACGAAGGTTCGGATACCAATTAACAACGAGGATGGTAGAATTCGAACAAACACAGGACCCACCTGGTTATGGCTGTTGCTTCTAACTCCAATGGCAGCACCCTTCACGGTCGTTGATACCAGTACCAATCAGCTGTCCACCGTCGGCTGCCTCGTCTTCCGCTGCCCTGGAGACTATGTCAATACCCCCTTGGCTTCACACCCTGTTGCTAGCCTGTGGGCGGCGCAATATATCTTGAAGAGAGGTTCTGGGTTCCTCTTAAACCTCGCGCTTGACCAACAAGCGGGCAAAGTTTATATTTGATTATGGATATGTTTATAGTTTTGTACAATAATGCACATATACGTTTTGTCGACTATAGTTTGATATATAATGTTGAATTTTAACAATACATGGCTGGGCTATACTGTTCTGACTTATAAGTCAAATTTGAAACAAGGAATCAAATAAATAACAAGGTGATACAACTTGAACTTTGGTTCTTACTGAATTTTAGATGATGTGTGAACCCAATTTTGACCCAATGTTTGTTTATTAATACTGTCACGGGCGTAAACCTAAACTGGCGGCGTGTAAACGAAGGAGATGTACGACAGCTGAATGCCAATTATAATTCCGGCTGTCGAGCAGTGTAGACACGAATGCTATTTGCTAGTAGTCGAATAAATTCAACTACAAATTCAACCACAATGGCTGAACCGAATGTCTACTACGAAGAATGCTAGAAGTGCTTGAATGCACTATTTTGAACAAGACGTCACCGATTAACGCCTAGTTCTGTAAACTAGAAAACAACCAAATCTGTATAACACGCCCACAGTTTAGGTGTTTAAAGAATGGTGTCCTTTTTGTTGAACCCGGAAACAACGACTAGAACCGAGCTTCAAGACCCATCCAACGATGACCTTTGCAACCACAGGACAATCTAACGCACCATCACAAAGGACTATAATTTATTAGTCCAGGCCTAAGCAAATGACCTAAAGAGTAAGATTACCCAACTAACTGGAAAACCAGAACAGTGCAGGAAACGTCAACGATATTAAATCTGTCCACAACAAACGCGAAGACAAAACCTACAGGCCAACGAAACCGGCCAGAATAGGAATAAAACTATACGAATGCATGAGCTAGCGTATAGCACAATTTGCACATACACAAGGGAGAAATCCCATACAAAGCGATTATGCCAATACACAGGTTTGGAAGCGTAATCAAAACATGAGCTCACAAACAAATTTGCGGTTCGATATAAATGCATGTCATTAAGACAGTACGAAGGGGAGTGACCGAAAACTATGCCCTACCGACTCCCAGGTAATTTTTGGAATTGAAAGGTGAAATTATCGGAATAATCCTACCAGGACCGCCGAACTTCCTTCAACGAACCGCTGCAAACCGCCTTCAAACAGTCAACATGGCACAGGATTCCAACCAGGACGAATAATACGAATAAAACACATGAAACCCGGGAAGAACGAAAAAGCCGTGTGCTCCCTGCAGGGCCCTAGCAGAAAGAGAGCAAAAACCTAGTGCGAGGCCGTGATCTCGCATAGTTTTATTAATTTAACAATATCTATTTTTTATATGACTCCTATTTAGCCTCTGTTAAAATGGCGTCCGTTGATTTACAATTACTATAGCACATGAGGAAATGGCACTTCGCCAAAACAGCAAGTGTATCTACAGAGGAGCATCATATGTCACACAATGTTTTTGTTTGCTCACCTGTGAGAAACTTTTACAATACCGTCCGTTCATTGTTAGTCGTCGTCAGACAGGCTGCCTCTAAACGAAGCAGAATTAGGTGGACGACGGGTCTTGTGTGATGTCGCAGTACTTTAGAAGTACTTTGTGTAAGTAGTGGGCTTTTTGGCTCACTGTCTAGGTGAGTCTATACAATATCGCAGTGTCCGTCGTTCGTCGTTGTATCCTGTTTCAAAAACTGTGGCACGTTTCTTAACCGCTAAAGCTCTGAACTGGAAACTTTGTACGAATCACCCCCAGGTCAGGTGACCTCTGACAATGAATTTCGGTCCGATCTGATTCTTAACTTGGCCACAAGCAGAAACCTAAAAAAGTGTGATGTATCTCTTATGAGTGACTCGTTTACGATAAAAGTTTTATGGTAAGTTCTCCTAGCAAGGATACATCACATTTTTTACGGGTTTTTGATTTGACCTAGTTTTCAAGGTCACAGAGGTCAAATGGCGTAAATTGTCTGTTTGAGTAGGTATCCCAGAGGTAAATTCAAAGTGTGTTAAATGATTCTTTTCTGATATTTTTCTGTTTGAGCCCATGAAAAGAAACACAACACTTTTTGAATTTTCAAAATCAGTTAAATACTTTTTGAACAGCATCCATTTAACTATTTTTGCTTTTACCCCTGTCCAGCGAGGGGGTTGGAACTTAAAAAAGTACATTTTTCACAACCCTATAAAAATGAAACTAAGGCACCCCAAACATGGATATAATAGGAATATCATCCATTTATTGAAACTCTTTATCTTCATTTTGATTTATAAGCCATTAAAAATTTTAAAATGTGAAAAATTCACAGTCTGAAAATGGGCAAAATGTCAGCTGGAGCCCTTTTTAGGCATTCACTCCACAAAAACTAAGAGTCTGAGGACCCCAATACTTTTTCAGACAGAAGAACAGTACTCATAGATGATGTGTTTTTTTTTTGAAACATCTGGGTTATCAACTTTCTGAGGAAATGGAAGCATAAAATACTAATTATCAAAAAAATGGTAATGTCCAAAAATGTATCAAAAAAGTCAAAATCACCTATAATGGAAATTCTCATAGAAAATGAACCATTTATCACAGCTTTCTGATGTTTTGCAGGGGTGTAGGTGTAGACGTATAGATTCTATATCTAGAAGGAGGAAGTAATATCTTTTTCAGAAAAAAAGTTATTACACTCTTTTTCTGGCCAATTTTTACACTTTTCTGAAAAATTTCAAAATTCGACAAATTTTGTTCTGTCCACGATAAGTACTGGAGTCACAGGAGGAAGTGAATTTACAATCATATGAGTTGCATAGAGTATGAAAATATTCAAACACCACTATCAGTACAATAACAAAAGGGTTACCCCGTGAAACACAAGTGGGGAGGGGGTGGTGGGTTTCTAAAAAGTTGAAACCACCTAGAACATTGCAGAATGATTAGGGAGCATTGAGACATTGAGGTCCACCCTGGTCACGAGGTTGATAGCAGGATAGACCTGAGACATTTCGCGCGTTGAATCATGGGAGATTGAACACCCTTTCGGAAATATCTTCAAATTTACCATGGTGAAAACAGAATTTACCATGGTAAAAACACGAATTTCACCATGGTAAAATGCCTAGTAAATTGGCACAGTAAAACTAGTTTCACCATGGTAAATCATTTAACCATGGTGAAATCCATTAACGATTCACGATGGTAAACCATTTAATATGTTTACCATGGTGAACTATTTAGTGGTAAACCTATTCACCATGGTAAAATCAAAATTACCATGATTAAAGTTTCCATGTCGTCAAAGGCAATCTATATAATACCTTTTTCAAATACAGGATTGGGCATTGTCAGATAGCCAGCTTGCCATTACCAGTAAATGACACTGAAAACAAAACATAAAGTATAGCAAACAAAATTTATTCACAATCAGTCTTGTACATGACCAGACACACACTAGACTAGTTCACACTGTTTCCAAGGACCGGTACTGACCGCCATCTTCTTTAGGAATTACTGCATAACCTGCTTGGACATAGTGCATTGTGCGTGTAAATGCATTGGGGCCTTCACAGAAAACTAGAAAATTTTAAAAAATTTAAAATTTAAAATTTGATATTTAAAATTTGAATACATTTGGTTCCATGTATGTTAAACTGAGGGATGCTGATTCCAAACAAACTGAAGCAATTATCCTAATAAATGTTCACTGACACTGTCCATCTGATCGTCTTTCTGCTTTCCAGATTCTGGCTCATATTATGGTGCGCGGCCTAATCTGTACAATTAGAATATGTGGAAAATCATTGCACCAAAATTTAAGTCTTTTATTAAAAGTGAGAATAATAGTTAATATGTATTTGAATTTGTAGCAGGAAGATCTGTTTAACAACCTAGGTAGTGGATGCATGGATACCAGGAAGTAAACATAAAATCATGTGCATTTTATGCAAACCAATGCATGATTTTTCGTTACGTCAGCTGACTGACAAGGTTGATGCAAAATACAGGCCGTTTCCACAGTAAAACTGATTTACATAATGAATTGGAAAGCTGCAAAATTTGAACTTACTTCTCAGAATTGTAAGAACGATAGGACTCATCGCAGGCTTTGAACTGTTCTCCCCCGTAAGGCTCATGTTAGCAATCGTCGATCAGGGAAAAATGGCGGCGAGAAGATTACTAGTCTAATGTATTTCCGCAAGTTCTGGCCACTGGCTTTGCGGATGTTCTCTCTCGTTTTATCATTGATGAGATCTGATAAGGACTGGGCATCTGAGAATTCCTGCAAGAAACAAACAACAACAATTACCATACCTGCATACGTCATTGTAATAGTATAAGTTTATATATAAGCATACATGACATCAACACTGTCAAGTACTTCTATGGCCTGTTATGTGTAGCACTATGCGATTCACTGATTCATTCAATATTTCAGTCAGAAATCGAATGAATAGTTTCTTTAGTGAAAAATAAATCAAATAAATTGTCAATCGAATCGAACGATAGGTTGTTTTATCAAAAATGTATTGGAAAGAGTTTAAAATATCAAGACCGAGATCAAACAATCTCATTCGATTCTTACAAATCACCTATTCAATATTAATCGCATAATTCGTCATAAAGATTAAAGTACATTTCGATATAATCAAATAGTTCTTACAAAAAATTGAATGATAATTTGATTTTAAGAATGAATGTTCATTCGATTCCATATCAAATGAAAAGCAATATTCGATTTAAAAATCAAATGGTCTATTTGATTTAAATCGAATAAAAAAACATATGTATATTTGATTTCAAAATCGAATTGTCTATTCGATTTAAATCAAATGATTATTCGATTTAAAAATCAAATTATCTATTTGATTAAAATCGAATTACCATTCGATTCTGTTCTAAAATGTATTACATAGGCTATATTTGATTTCAAAATCGAATGGTCTATTCGATTTAAATCGAATGGTCTATTCGATTTAAATCGAATGATGTCTCATTCGATTCTGCTCCTATTCAATTCGATTCTAATTGGTTGCTAGTTTGTCACGTGACTACGATTGACCAATCAAAATCGAATAGAAATCTACAAAAATCGAATGACATATTCAATTTTAAATCGAATGGTCTATTCGATTTTAAATCGAATGACCTATTCGATTTAAATCGAATGAGTATTCGATTTCTAAATCAAATGGTCTCATTCGATTCTGCTCCTATTCCATTCGATTCTAATTGGTTGCTAGTTTGTCACGTGACTATGATTGACCAATCAAAATCGAATAGAAATCTACACAAGATCGAATGACCTATTCCGTTTTAAATCGAATAAAATCTGATGATAATTCGATTTTAAAATCGAAAAACCCATTTGATTTCAAATCGAATATATGAAATCGAATAATACTAAAATCTAATTCATATATTCGATTTGAAATCGAATTTACATTCGATTTAAATATCAAATTGAATAGTGCATTCGATTTTGAAATCGAATAGCTATTCGATTTCAAAATCGTATATACTTCTTATTTGATTCTGAAATTGAATATACTTTGATTAAATTGAAAGATTTGGTGTAATTAAAATCGAAAATTCTTCGTTTTTTGACCAGTTAATGCGATATATTTGAATCTGATTTTGATCTATTTCTTTCACCTTTTGATTTTTTCTAAGTTATATTCGATTATGAATTTATAGTGTTTGATTTGATATACAAGAAGAACAGTATTTTTTGTTGATAAATGTTTGAAAAAAATCGAATGAATATGCAAAAAAATCAAATGATTGAGGGAAGAATCGAACAAAGTTGATTAAAATCGAATAGATAGGCACAAAAATCGAATTTTAATTGCAATGTTGCTCAAATCGAATTTTGCTACAAAAAACATGCCATATACTTCACCAAATTGCATTATTGTATTACGCCATGGCTTTAAGGGGGCCCTAACTGCCAGCTTGCTTGAGTACAGCAACAGGTGGCAGCGCAAATTGTTAATAGTTTACTTTTATCATGTTCAACTCTGTCCTGTATGGCACCTATTTCAATGTATTTGTTATGCACAAAATCATGCCAGCTCATGAAATGTACAAGCTGCCAATAGGCTCCCTTAAAAAAACACAGCCTTGATAGGCAGGCCTACATACCACAACTTTCTTTGCTGCAACGTCATTGCTGGGGTTCTGTTCACGTGGATCAGCTTTTGAGTAGGACTTTGGAGGTTCATGCACATCAACATCAACAACTATGGTTGCAGTGTTACTAGTACTAGCCTTCGGAATTACAAAATCAAGTATGCCAGGAAGTGAAGACGATCTTTTAGTCGGCAAATTCTGTGGCACTGCGGCAGACTTTGAAACGACAGGCCGGGCTGGTGACACAAATGCCCTGATCGGGCTCCACATTGATGGCGACACTGGAGGAGCAGGTGCTGGCAGCATTTGGTTCCGGGCAGAAGTTTCCAAGCATGCTGTCATGGCGTTTAGCACCTCCTGGTACTTGCCTACCATGCCTTCGAGTTCTGGAAGTCAAAATGTTGAACATTAATCAACTTAGGGGCCGTCTCCAAATTGATTTAATTTCAAATGCGTTTGAAACGGGCAAAAAGCGTTTATTCTAAAACGAAATTCAAATGAAAATCATCCGTTTATCTGCCGTTTATTAGCCGTTTGAAAAGCGTTTGAAAACAAACGCACACCCCAGACGAAAATTTCCAAACGCTCCCAAACGAACACGCCCGATCAGAACGCTTGCCAAACGATTTCCAAACGATCGCACTAAACTGATCTCAAACGCACATCAAATGATTATCAAACGTACTTCGTTTCAAACGAAACGATTGTCGAACGCACTTCGTTTCATACGAACTGGAAACGTACTTCGTTTCAAACGAACGGAAAACGCACTATCAAACGAACTTGAAACGTACTTCGTTTGAAACGAAATGTGCACGAAATGCGCATGCGATGCTTTTGTTTCATTCTTTCATTGATTATCTTGAAAGACGGACGTGTATTTCGCCCATTTATCTTTGTTATTTTCGATCTTTATCGGTAAGTCTAATTGAGATTCAACAGTTGCATCTAGAGAAATTTGCTTCTAATTGCTACCGTATCACTGTTTTTAGTACTCGGCCTATAAATGCGCTTTTATAGGCCTATCTTTTCACAGTCCTGCGACATCAGGGCTGATCGCATGTGTTGAATATCAATCCTAAATTCTCATTTCAAGTGGTTAGGTTTGTGTTCAGCATGATGGATCCCGGTGATGTCAATGACATAGGCCTACCAGGTGCAGAAAAAGGTAGGTTTGATTTTATAATGTAATGCTAATTGCATTACTAAAATGTTCTCTTCGAACTTTGATATACAAACCATCTACCGTACTGTATTTATACTTGGTTTCATAAATTGTGTTCACACTTCCTTCTGCCACCAATGAAGATGCCTACCGGAAATTTAAGCTGTTTTCATGTTTTCATTATCAAATCAAGAGAAGGCTATGTTTAGAATAATGAAATTAACGTGCACATTTATCTGGTCAGCTTCGTGGGGTCTGATGGCTTCTGTAGGCTTCTGGTAGTGCATGAAGATTTCATTTTCTGAATGCTCATTCTTTTGAAATTGATATTTGAAAAAAAATGTATTAACTCGGACGGAAGGCTGGATTGCAGCACAAAACATTTACACTTTGTTATTTTGGTTCACTATGTGATCCTTATTTTGAATATTTTGACACAAAGTCTACGTCAAATCACCGATGTTGGCATATAAAATAGAATTGTAATCAATACTACTCAATACCCGAGCTTGTCAGCCCGCCCCATGATTGATATGCACGTGCATGGGCCTCTGTCACTTAAAGGGGACTGCGCTGCCACCTTCTGTATGAAGCTGCTTCAATTAAGTAGTTATATTTAGAATGGGTAATGAAATGAATGTGTACATTTATCTGGTCAGCTTCGTGAGTTCTTAAGGCGTCTGTAGGCTTCTGGTAGTGCATGGATATTTCATAACTCTGAATGCTAATTTTTAGATAGATTGAAAATATTATTAATACCGGTATTTGTTCTTTATTTTTAATATTTTGGCTCAAAGTCTGCGTCAAATCATCGATATTGGCATATAAAATAGAATTATAAACAATACCGGTACAACACTATTTTCACTCTCAGTCTTTGTGATGGCTCTGGTGCCTCTAGCTCCCCAGGTGGTTAGCAAATAGCAGACACATTCTTGTTATGTACTGACATCTTTATTTCAACAATCAAGGATGACGTAAAAAACTGAAATGAGGCAAGAAATGCAAAACTAAAGTTGCCCCATATGACAAGATACTCCATAGAAATATTTGAAACACTTCTTAAACCAACTCTAACTTACACTCAACCTCAAAACCTGTGGAAGCATACAAATACATAGACATATACAACCAGTGTACATGTATGCATGTGCATGGATGTAAACAAACACACCGTTTAAGGCTTAATCCCCAAAACAATTCAAAACTTCCACAGGGCCTTATACAGAACACTGTAGTTGAGTCTGATATTGTAAATATAATAGGTTTAGAAGGTGAGGCAGCTCTAACTGCAACAACACAAATGTGCCAAGTCTTGGCAACAGGCCTTTCATCAATGCATACACATTATGTCAGAAGATGGAGAAAGAGGGGATAAATCAACCCTAAAAATATATATGAATCGTGTACTTAAATCTTATAAACATTGCATGTAGTGAAGGATTGATCATTATACTTTCTACATACCGTGTTGGGGCATCTGGGGTCACTTATTTGTAGAGATAAAAATGGATTCTTAGAAGGATAAAATGTATGTTATCAGGTAGGTCCAGCAGCTATATAAGAAGAGGAAGTACATATATCTCTTAGATTGTTACTCTCTTAAAGTATACACTTAAAAACAGCACGAAACCTATAAAATCTATGTGTCGACCTTCCAGAAAGAAGTTAAATAAAATGACTAAGAACTGGATTAGTTAAACCATACAATGGGATACAAGGCACAAGGGATAAACTTTTCAGCCCCTGCACACACTCTGAGGGGGAGTAAATAGGTTGGCTTTGGAACCCTGGTGGCACTGATGGATACTAGAAGGGTAAATAGATGAAAGGGGTTAGGTTCCTAATGTCTGCTGTCACACTCCCACCCAAATCACTTGTGATTTGCACATGACCCAGCTCACCAAAGTACACGCAATAAAAAACCTCACTTGACCTAAAGTGATGTGAGGTGAAATAACCCCCCCCCCCCCAAAAAAAAAAAACACGCATAACCTCCCACCCATAGATACTCTTGGAAGCTACAGGATGATCAGAACTACTTAAGTGTCGAACTTTCTACCAGGACCGTAAGCTTGTGGATGGGCCTCTCCAGGCACTTAGCTTTGCCGTTTCTTCGTCCCTCTCTGGTCAGCTCTTTGTTACCCATTAGGAGCTTCACGGTGCGGACAAGTCCATCTTCGTCTTGACTGGTAGAGTCCACCCTTGCTAACTTCCAGTGGCAACATGGAGCAGTACTGCATCTCCGACTTGCATCGTGGAGCAGTACTGCATCTCCGACTTGCACATTCCTACTTTCCTTTTGCCATTTGGGTCTTGTCTGGAGTGTGGACAAGTACTCCTTTTTCCACCTCCGCCAAAATTCATTTGCCAGATATTGGACTCAGCGCCACCTTTTCCTTGTATAGACATCCTCCTTTTGGAAGTCACCTGGAGGTTGCAAGATTATCCCTGACTTCATGGTCAGGAGGTGATTCGGCGTGAGCGGAATCAATTCTTTGGGGTCGTTGAGATTTTCAACTGTCAGAGATCGGCTATTCACTATTGCCATAACTTCATAGAACAATGTTCTAAGGGATGACGTATCCAATCGGGATAGGACTGGCTCCAGGAGAGTGGTCAGGACACTGCGTATTGTACGAATTTGTCTCTCCCAGACTCCTCCCATGTGGCTTGAGGTTGGGACATTCATTACGAACTCTAGCTGATCGCGGAAAAATATGTTGACCATCTGCTCATCAATCTCTTTCATGGCGTCTTTAAGCTCTTGTTTTGCTCTGACGAAATTGGTTCCTTGGTCACAGCGGATGCGTTCAACTTTACCTCTGATGGCTATGAAGCAACGTAGCCCATTGATGAACGCATCAGCAGTCATGTCGTCGAGTAGTTCAATGTGTATGGCCCTTGATGCCATACACGTGAATAACAATCCGTACCTCTTCACATCTTTCCGTCTGTCTTTAACATAATATGGGCCAAAACAGTCGACTCCACAAAATAGAAAAGGCGAAGACGATTCTAGCCTTTCTGTAGGCAGGTGTGCCATTTTTTGTAGTTGGGCTGCTCCTCTGTGACGTCTGCATAAAATGCATTTGAAGATGAAGGAAGATACCTGTGAACTGCACCCGAGAATCCAAAATCCATTGGATCGAAGTTCATTGGTTGTCATTCCTCGTCCTTGGTGAGCTACCTTTTCATGGTAATGCTGTATCAGCAGATCTGTCAGTTGGGACTTCTTTGGGATGATAGCGGGATGCTTTACATTATGGGCCAGAGATGAGCGTTTGAGCCTGCCTCCCACTCGCAGTATCCTGTCACTATATAAAAAAAGGGTCCAAGTCATGCAGGCGACTATTTCTCTTTACAGTCTCTTTCTGCTGCAGCTGGGTGAGTTCCTCCCTGAATGCCTCCTTCTGTATCGTCTTGATTAAGACCTTTTCTGCCTTTCTTCTGGCTTGTAAGGGGGATGCTTGATCCTGCTTCAGTTTCCTGGAGCAGCAGTTGAGGAGAACACTGATGGCCAAGGTCAGCTTTGACCAGTTTGAAAACTTGTTGAGTCGATCCAGGAGCGGAGTATTCACTGCTGTTCCATTGGCTAGGACGTTGACCTTTCTGACCTCTGGATCATCAGATGTAATTGGTTCTTGCGGGATGGTTTCTGCTGGGGTTTCATCTTGCCAGAGGAATTGTGGTCTCTGAAACCAATTGCAGACAGCCAACTCGTCAGCTCTTAGGCCTCTTGAAGCAAAATCCGCAGGATTTTCATCTGTGGCCACGTATCTCCATTGGTTTGGGCTAGAAGACTCATGAATTCTCTGGATCCTGTTGGCGACGTAAATGTGGAATCTCCGGGCTTCATTTTTTATGTAGCCAATGGCAACCTTTGAGTTGGTCCATAAAACGTTCTTGAAATTGGGGTAGGTCAGTTCTCGGTTGAAAAGGTCGCTAATCTTCACCGACACCACTGCGGCCTGGAGCTCCAACCGTGGTACTGTGACTGGTTTCAAAGGAACCACCCTAGCTTTTGCCATGGCTAGGGAACAGTGAACTCTGCCAGTGGTGTCCACAAATCTGAGGTAGGAGCACTGCCCGTAACCGCTGAGTGATGCATCGGAGAAATGATGTAGCTCCACTTCTTTGGTTGGTCCAAACTCTGCAGGTTTGTAGCACCTTGGGATCTTGATGTTTTAGAGTTTCTGTAGGTCTTGTCTCCACTGCTCCCATTTTGGACGAAGCTCTTTCGCCAATGGGTGATCCCAGTCTGTACCATCTTTGCAGAGCTGTTGAAGGATTTGTTCACCTTGGAGGACAAAGGGTGCCAGAAAACCGAGACAGAGGACACCATGGAAAGGATGCCTCGTCTCGTGAGAGGCTGATCTTGAATAGTCAGGCGAAATTGGAACACATCTGATTCGATACACCACTGTATTCCGAGAGCTCTTTCAATCGGTAGACTGTCTAAGGAGAGATCAAGATCCATGATATCTTTCGCTCGCTCTGAACATGGGACAGCTTCGAGAACTTCTCGGTTGTTTGATGCAAATTTGTGTAGGCGGACATTCCCTTTGTCGCAGATTTTTCTGGCGTCGTTGATCAGTCGGCTGGCATCATCTACCTCATGTAAACTGGCCAGGCCATCATCCATATAGAAGCATTCAGATATGAAGTGTGCTGCTTCGGATCCGTGGTCACGATACTTATCAGCTATGTGTTTCAATCCGTAGATTGCACACCCTGGAGACGACACGGCCCCGAATATATGGACCTTCATCCGATATTCTGTGGGTTCTGAGTTAAGGTCGCTACCCTCCCACCACAAAAATCTGAGGTAGTTAGTGTGTTCCTCCTTGACGCGGAAACGGTGAAACATGCGCTCTATGTCGCACATTATGGCGATCCTCTCCTGGCGGAAATGGCATAACACACCTATCAGTGTGTTCAGCTGGTCTGGTCCTTGGAGCAGGTGATCGTTGAGACAGGTGCCTCGAAACTTCGCCCCACAATCAAATACAACGCGAATTTTGTTTGGTTTCTTGGGATGGTACACTCCATGATGGGGTATGTACCACACACTGCCTTGATCGTCTTGGGTTTTGATTCATTTCTCCACTTCTCCTTTGTTGATTATATCCTCCATGAAAGCTTTGTAATCTGAGAAATATTTTTCATCCTTTCGAAACCTGCGCTGGAGATGATCTAGTCGGATCTTCGCCATGGATTTGTTGTTGGGTAGATCAGGTTTCTCCCGCTTGAAAGGGAGAGGCATGGCGAAGAAGCCGTCAGTAGTTTGTTGGATGTCCCTTTCTACTTTATTTAGAAAACGGATATCTTCTTGTGACATCATTGCATCTTTGGCGCGCCTTTCGATGAAGTCTGACTCCAGTATGGTTACTAAATCTTGTGGCCTGATTTCCGTCTCTGATCGCTGTCTTCAGGATGTATCCGACTTCAACTGGCGAATATATATTGCTAGTCTCTGTCTGCAGATTTTCTGGAATCTGTCTGGAGATTGTGCGATGTGTCAGGCCAATGGCGTCCCCAGAGTCTGTCATTTGATTGACTCTGCCGACTACACTCCACCCTTAATCAGTCTTGACGGCAAAAGGTGCTTGAGTACCTCCAACAATGCACTGCCTGGGAGCAAGTGCTTGAGGGCAATCATAGTAGGCCCACTTCGCAATCCTTGAGTGGCTGGAGCCTGTCAGCTATCTCTTCAAGGTGAGGCCATCTGTGGCAAACTTGGGCCCAAGATGCGGCATTCATTGATCAAGGGAAAACTTTGTCTTCATTTTAAACATATATTGAAACAGGTATACAACAGTTAGGGTTAACAAACACAGTGCACGAGCTTTAACGGTTCTTCCACGAATAAGTTCCTATAATGCCTCGATTCCAGTACATATATCGTGTCCGTGAGTTTCAGAGTATTCCACGCGGACGTTGGTTTTTGTGGTGGTGAACAAGCTGTATAAGAGAACAAACCAAGTCTTAATCAAACTGTTACAAGACACCTATCTACTAAATGCGAAATAACCGAACGAAAATGGGAAATTCCGACGTTACTTACGTGGTCCAGGTCTTTTTTATCAGAAAATACAGCCAGATCCCTGTCTGGTCTAACACAGCCAAAGGTCTGCACGCTCGACCTCTGTCAACATAACTCAAGCACTATAGGGCCTAGGCCTAGCAAGCCTATAAACATGGTAAACAGCATTACCTAATCATATTGATCATATTGACTTAGGTATTAACCACCTATGCACAATAGGGTTTCTACTTTCTACTATTTTGTCACACCATCTCTGAGCTGTCTCTGGTGTTGGTATGTGTGACCGTTCAATTGGAATGTAGTCTCTGGTATAGGCGGATCGTAGGGGGATGCGGATGCTTGACTCGTATCCACGAACGACTAGTCCGTGTAACTTCCTACATGGGACGCTTTTTTCTGTTGCTGTCATTGTCGTCAATTTCAACTCAACAGCTCTTGAGTGATTTGCCAGGCATTCCGATGTTGGGTATACTAGTTCACTTGTCTCAGTGAGCACAAACGTTGTATCCGACTGAGTATCGAGAAGTGCGTATGTGAGGTGTTCTTGGTCTGGGTTTGTTTCGCTGGAAACCCACACAGGGACAACCATTGACGACATCGACTCTCTACCACGGCCAGACGTGTTGCGGCAGTTGGCGTCTTTCGAATCGATGGTTGCTTTACCAACCGCTCTGGTGTTCGGCTTGTTTCCTTGCAGACTCTCACTGCGATCTTCGTGGAGGCTGGTGGGATGTTTGCGGTTGCATAATTTGCATACACTGCATTTCGGGCATTCCTTCGAGATGTGTCCCTGCTTCAGGCAACCGAAACAATACGCCCCAGCTTTGACAAAGTCGCACCGCTCGTTGAGCGGTTTGGCAGCAAGGGTTCTGCATTCCTGAACTGCGTGTCATGGCCTTGAGCAGAAGTTGCACTGCACTTGCTTGTTTTGCTGGGTGAAATTCTTCTTTGTCTCCTGGGTTGATGTAGACAACACCTTGGCATGGTTCCTTTTCCTGGCCGTTCCTTTTTCTGCATCTGTGTCCGTATGCGATTGGGACTTCAGGGAGTCCAGCGAGAAAATTGGATCTCGGACTCTTCAAATATGTAACTCGCGAATTTGGAAAAGGATGGAAAAGTGTGACTAACCCTTTTTTAATTTGTTAGCCGCTGCACGAGTCCAGCGATTTTTTAGCCAATCAGGGAGCTTCTGGGTGAGTTTTTGGTTCTCCTGCACATCATTAAGGATTTCAAAACCAGCGATGTCGTGCATTGCGATGACGCATTGCTGCAAATAATCTGAGAATTGGCGCAAACTCTTACCGTCCCGATTTGGTAACTTTGGCCATGCATCCAGCTTGTTTCGAAAGGCTTCAGAGATGGCAAATTCGCTGCCGTATCGTTCTTCAAGGACCTTCTTTGCTTTCTCGTATGCTCCTTGGCTCTTAAGTAGGAAGCATCCTCCAACTGCCTCTCTGGCAGGTCCGTCCAAATACCGCTTTAGGTAATGGACTCTCTCTTGGGGAGGGACGCCCCGGTTTTCGATGAGGGCGGTGAATGAAGCCATCCAGTCAGGAAAAAGAAGTGTGTCACCATTAAAGATGGCGGGCTCTGGGGCTGGCAGACGTCCGAGATTCACCCATGCAGCAAGGGCCTCGGCCAAGATAGCGATGTCACTCTTTGGGGTCGGCACAAAGGCAGCCGCCTCTGGTCGTAGGGGTGGTGTGGATTCCTTTCTTGGCTCACTCTGCGGTGTAGCTATCTCTGGTCTTGGTATGACTGCATCGTGTCTAGTCTGAACTACAGGTTTCTGTAACTCGACTTGAGTTCGCATCTGAACTGGTGACTTGGCGATCGGCAGCAGTGTTTCATAGAGGATTGGCACCATGATGGGACTTGGGCTGATGCGATCTTCATCATATACCTGTAGACACGCTTCCTCCATTCTCAGTTCCTTCACCAACTTCTGGTGTTCGATTTCCCGCCGCATCTTTACAAGTCTGGCTTCTGCTTCTGCTCTCCTGGTCTTTTCTGTAGCCTCTTCTTGGGTCGTCGTTTCGACTCTTCAACTCTATTCTCTGTAACTCTTCTTCTCTTTCATCCTCTTCTCTCTGTGTCTCTAAGGCGGTCCTCAATGCCGCAGCTTTGGCGGGTGCTTCTTTTCTGGCACTGGAAACGCTAGATCGGGATGAACTCTTAGATCTCTTGGACTTTCGTGAAGACACTGAGCTTTCATTGTCTCCATGCTCTGAGATGTTAGACGTGCGTAACTTTCTTATGAGAAGTTGCGTCCGGGATGTGAGTAGGTCAGCTCCTCTTCTGATTTCAGAGGGGGGCGACTCATTGTCTCTAACCTCTACGTATGCTCTGTGCATATGATCTGCCTTAGTCTCTAATCGACCAATCAGATCATCTCTGAAGTCTGGTAAC
The DNA here is from genome assembly GCF_910592395.1 of Lineus longissimus. NCBI lineage: Eukaryota > Metazoa > Nemertea > Pilidiophora > Heteronemertea > Lineidae > Lineus > Lineus longissimus. The sequence goes on along the minus strand of NC_088317.1, from coordinate 11,823,005 downwards.
TGGCTGATGTCATCCTGGCTGTTTAGCCCATCAGCATCCTTTAGCCCAGACTCCAGGTCTCTAAATCTGTGCCAAAACTTGGTGCGAATGCCTTGAACTAAATTTTGGCGTGCTTTCTCTGACAGTTTACGAGTGCGATTTTACCTTCTCAAGGCCTCTTGCTCAGTCTCTGTAGGTTCTGTAGTGTCATCGTCTAAGTCGTGGTCACCTCCTGATGCAACTAAGTCAAACTCAACACTTTTCTTTGGCTCTGGGGGTTGTGAAGAGGGTTCAAGGTCTACACCATCAGTTTGGGCTTCTGGCTCTTCCACTTCACCCAACAATTCTTGCACAACCTTCTCTAACTCTAGCTCAGGCTCTTGAGGCTCTTCATCTTGGTTTGGCTTTTCTAGCGGTGTTGGCTCTGTTGTTGCTGCAGCATTTTCATCATTTGCTGTGTTCTTTTTGGCATCGCCCCCTGAAGCTGATAGATTGTCCATTTTTCTGTATTTCAGTCAACCTGTAGCATACTCAGAAAATATAGGGGAATGGCTATGCAAATTTTAAACGCTAAACGTAAACTGTAAATTTACCTGGAGGTTAAACTCTCTTAAGTACTCTAAAAATAACCCACACTAGGAAAAGAAAACAGTTACTCTAAGAAACTCTTATTTTGCTAACCAAAAACCCAGTTATTTTGAGTTCCCCAGACAGACAGACGATGGGAAACTAACTATTTATTTATAACCTTAGTGATGAAAAGTGAGCCAACAGAGTACCAAGGTCGCAACCACTTACCGCTTGAAGAAACCCCTGAGAATGAGAGCAGCTGCTGAAAGGCTGAGAAACATAGACACAGTGTTGCATAATATACAGTAAATTTGGCGAATAAATATCATGGTGAAAATGTTCGATATCACAATTGTCTCTGACTCTGATAAAAGTTCTGTGAGGCCAGTCTTCTTCGAATGAAACTATTTAGGTATTGATTGTTCAGCATTAAAGTTTGATATCAGCGATGGATTTTCTCGATGGTAAAACTATCGTACGGACACCTCTTGGTCTGCACAGTGAACCTTGGATGTTCACCTTTTAATTGGTGAATTGGTCTCACACGAGATGGGGATAAGTTGAACATGTACTCATCCAAGTTTCGTATAGTGCCTATTCGTTCCGAGTCGCGTTGACAATCAGCAGTTGATCATGGCAGGAGCAAGTGATGCATTCTCTCTGGTGCTGCAAACGGCATATCTCTCGTGTCTCAGCCATGCTGGTGATATGCTCACGTTTTTTTACTGTGACGGCTCTGGTGCCTCTGGCTCCCCAGGTGGTTAGCAAATAGCAGACCCGTTCTTGTTATGTACTGACATCTTTATTTCAACATTCAAGGATGACGTAAAAAACTGAAATGAGGCAAGAAATGCAAAACTAAAGTTGCCCCATATGACAAGATACTCCATAGAAATATTTGAAACACTTCTTAAACCAACTCTAACTTACACTCAACCTCAAAACCTGTGGAAGCATACAAATACATAGACATATACAACCAGTGTACATGTATGCATGTGCATGGATGTAAACAAACACACCATTTAAGGCTTAATCCCTAACACAACTCAAAACTTCCACAGGGCCTTATACAGAACACTGTAGTTGAGTCTGATATTGTAAATATAATAGGTTTAGAAGGTGAGGCAGCTCTAACTGCTACAACACAAATGTGTTGGTGCATCTGGGGTCACTTATTTGTAGAGATAAAAATGGATTCTTAGAAGGATAAAATGTATGTTATCAGGTAGGTCCAGCAGCTATATAAGAAGAGGAAGTACATATATCTCTTAGATTGTTACTCTCTTAAAGTATACACTTAAAAACAGCACGAAACCTATAAAATCTATAGCCGCACTTACACCACCTGAAAATGGACCACCAATCTTGGTTCGGGAATCGAAAATCCACCAAGCGCTTACACCAGCACTGCAGCTAGTTATAAAATCCGGCTACAGATGGCGCGCAAACAATAAATTGCATGCGCAGAAAGCGCCATTTCGAAAGCGCCGCCTGGAGCCGAACCATCTAACTAGCTAATTGCCGATCCATTTGCGCGTCCACCACGACAAAGCCGAGCTTTTAACAAGCCGGGCGAATTTGGACCATCAAGCTTGGTGGGACAAATTCGCTCGGCAATTTGTATCGGCAATGGATTGCCGAACCAATTTGTTGCGGCAATGCGGTGGTGTAAGTGCAATTGGTCCACCAATATTTCGTGGTGTAAGCGCAGCTTTTGTGTGGACCTTCCAGAAAGAAGTTAAATAAAATGACTAAGAACTGGATTAGTTAAACCATACAATGGGATACAAGGCACAAGGGATTAACTTTTCAGCCCCTGCACACACTCTGAGGGGGAGTAAATAGGTTGGCCTTGGAACCCTGGTGGCACTGATGGATACTAGAAGGGTAAATAGATGAAAGGGGTTAGGTTCCTAATGTCTGCTGTCACAGTCTTGTCACAAAATTGTAAAGGCACTACTGACTTTTTAGCTCACCTCTTAGCAGAGGTCGTCGTCCGTCGTCCGTCGTCCGTCGTCCGTTAGCAGGGCACGTTTCGTAACTGTTAGAGCTATTGAGTTGAAACTTGGGACACATGTACCCTTATATAATGACACCTTGGAGACCATGTTTCGGTCCGATTCGTTTCATGGTTTGGCCACCAGGGGGCCAAACGTTATAGTGAAAATATGCAATATCTCCCTTAATAGTAGTCGGGAAATTTTGAAAAAAATATGGTAGGTACTTCTAGCAAAGGTGCATCATATATCCTCCGGGTTTTTGATTTGACCTCCTTTTCAAGGTCACAGAGGTCAAATGGTGTAAATTGGCCGTTGGGATGTAACGATGGCACGTTTCTAAACTGCAATGACTATTGATACCAAATTTGGTACACATTTACCCCTTAGTCAGGTAATCTCAGGGACCGAAGTTTGGTCCAATATGATTCACCACTTGACCACCAGGGGGCAAAATCCAAAAACCTTAAAAATGTTATTATTCCTTAACTTCTTGCCCGATTGCCACCAATTTGATAACATGGGTACATCTAACCACCATACAGTATATGTCACACAGGTTTTTAATTTGACCTTCTTGTCAAGGTCACAGAGGTCAAATGGCGTAAATTCGCCGTCAGGCCGTAACTATGGCACGTTTCTTAACTGCAATGACTATTGATCACAAATTAAGTACACATGTACCCCTTGGTCAGGTGATCTCAGGTACCGAAGTTTGGTGCAATCTGATTTGCCGTTTGGCCTCCAGGGAGGGGGCCAAATCCTAAATTCTTGAAAATGCCATTATTCCTAGTAATGACTTGCCCGATTGGCACCAATTTTATATCATAGGTACATCTAATTCTAACAACCATTCAATGTGTCACCCGGGTCTTCTTTGATTTGACCTACTTTTCAAGGTCACAGAGGTCGAATGTACTGTAAATTGGCCATTTTGGGGAAATTGTAATTGCTTGGACCTACATCAAACCTAACACTACATGACACAATACCATGCTCTTTATCCATCTTTCCTCCACATGAGGTGAGCACAATGGCCCTGGCCATTTCATTTTGATGATATTTTTATGGTGGGTACTCCACGCGCGGCTAATAGGGCGGCCATCAGTTCCAAGCGCGGAATTGTGAGTTGTTTCGTCGGGGCAACTCTTTTTTTTGCAATTACCAGGGCAGTATCTGTTCCGCAGCGTAGAAAAACACAAGCGCCATAAGCTTTTATGCTACTATCACCGAAGGCGTGGAGTTCACAAGACTCAGCTGAGATGGAATCAATGTTTGGAAAGTACTGTCGCGACATTTTGCATTGTTCAGATGCTAATTTCAAGTCTTCAGCGATAGATTTCCACGTTTTACTGAGGTTTGCTAGCAATGGTTCGTCCCATTCCAAACCTTCTTTCCAGAGCGCTTGGATGAAGATCCGCGATCTTATGGTTACGGGACTCATATGGCCCAATGGATCATAAACAGAGCTTGCGTTTTTCTATACCTCGCGTTTGGTTGGTGTTTGAGTACATGAAATGTCACAAGGTTTGAAACCAATTGTATCCAAGTCGGTATCCCATTTCAGACCAAGAAGTGATGCGTTGCTACTGTCATCAAGCACACCTTCATTTTTTGCAGTTTCTTTCAGTAGTTGGCTGTTTGTTGCCCATGATCTGAGATGGAAACCACCGGATTCTACCAACTGATTTGCTGAGTTTAAATAGTCTAGCGCATTCTGTTCATTTTCAACACCACTGATTACGTTGTCCACGTAAATGTTGGTGGAAATGTCTCTGGCGGTTTCAGAGTCATTTTCTTTTAGGTGTTTACGGATGACCGCGTTTAGTATGGCTGGGCTGGCGTTTGAACCGAATAGGACAGATGAGAACCTGTACACGATGAAGTCACTCTCTGGTTCTTCGGGATTAGACAACCAGAGGAACTTAGTGAAATCTCTAGCTTGTTCATGTAGACCAACACGAAGAAATGCCTTCTCAATATCACTACTTAGTGCTATGGGATGAAGGCGGAAACGCATGATTATGCCTGTCAAATCATTGAGAAGTTCTGGGCCTTTTTGTAAACAATCATTCAAGCTTGGTGTGGTTGCGAATTTACAACTACAGTCGTAAACTATGCGAATGGGCGTGGTAGGCGAATCCTTCTTTACACAGCGATGCGGTAGATAATGACCCAATCGGTTGTCATCATTCAATACGCGTTCAATGAAGCCACGTTGTTCCTGTTCATTTATGATGCGGTCATAGATTTTGATGGTATCAGGTGGGAGGTGCCTAACCAAGTTTCTAGTGCGCGCGTTGGCAACATTGAAGTTGGTCGGTAGGTGCGGGTGATCAGGTTTCCATGGTAGTCTGGAGAAATACTGTTTCTCACGTTTTTCAATGTTCTCAGCGCAAAATGTTTCAAAGTCATCGGAAGCTTCACAAGTTTGTTCACTAGGCCTAATGCCAATGCTTTCTAGATCCCATAATTTGGTTAAAGGATCAGTGTTTGCGGATTCGAGCGTTGGTGATGTAACCATCACTTGAAAACTTCTCACTTCCGTTGGGAAGGTTGCGGTGTCACGTGACGTAGGTCCAGACAAAAGGTAACCAAGAGCGGACGAAACAGCGGTGGGGCCATCCCCTTTTAGCACGTGGTTTCCAACGAACTGCCAGTAGAAATCGACGCCTATCAGAACTGAAATGCTAAGTGAGTTCTGAACTGTGATTGGTTGCCCTAATCTTAGGCCACGAATGTGCGGGAGGTTGAGAACGTCTGCAGTTACGCGGTTGTTCAACGGGGCGCATATGGTCGGCACAATTAATGCGTTGACTTTAATGTGAGATCCGCTTGTTGTTTCACAGCAGCGTATTTCACTTTCTGAGTGGTTGGTTCTGAACCAATGGTTGCGATGTTAACGGTTATCTCCCCAGCCGGCTTAAGTTGTAACTGGTCGGCCAACTCTGACGTAACGAAGGATTTAGTTGAGCCCTCATCAAATAGAATATTGGTTCTAGTGGAGGATAGATTGGATTTTATGTTCACACATGCGGTTTTTAGGAGGATTGAGTTCAGGGTCTCTGCACCATCTGGTGTTGCCACGGTGTTTGTATGGACTTGGTTGGCGGGTTTCGCGTTAGTGGCTGGCTTATCAGCGAATTTTGATGGAGTCGGCGGATTAGCGAAAAGGGTAGCGTGGTGAAGCGTAATGTGATGCTTTCCGGAACACATGCGGCATTTAAAATGCGACTCACAATGGCGGGATATGTGTTTGCTACTGAAACAATTCCAACCCAAGCGCTCTTTCTTAACGATATCCAAGCGCGTATTATGGTCTTTAACCCTTTGGCAATCAAGCGCACGGTGATTTCCCTTGCAAAACACACAGGGCCTTCGAGATTGCGATTTCGCGTCACTAGCGTTGGTGAGAAGTGCTTGGGCGGATGCGGTTCTGGGGGCGCTGAAATCAGAGTAATCATGCACACTTGAATTAGATTGACTAACACAACTTATATCCCCTCGCTTTCCTGCTCGCATGGCCGATATCTCCTTACGAATTGCTTCACATAACTCCTTCAGTGTCCAGTTGTCTGAACCGTGATCCCTAGAAATATTCCTCAGAAGTTCCTCGGGTAGTTTCTCGGTGATGATGGGAATCAGGAGTTCCCCGTGTGATTCTGGGCGTCCGATGGCCTGCAGTCCCCGTACGTAGGTCTCGACATTGTCGTGGAAGGTCTGTAGAGATGAAATGGTCTCCGTTGGTGATGGCAGACACCATAAGGCTTTCATGTAGGCGTTGCGTAACTTGTGCTGTTGTCCATACCTTTCCTTCAAAATCTCCATGGCGTGGGTGTAATTGTCACTAATCAGGGGAAGCCCCTAGATAACGAGAGCTGCCTCACCCTTCAGCTGGGCACGGAGATATTGGAACTTCTGGATATTCTCCAATGCTGAATTCTTGTCAATGGCAGCTTCAAACGAATCTATGAAGCTTTGCCATCGTAGAATGTCCCCTTCGAACGTGATCAGTTGTAATTTCGGCAAATTGACAGTTTTTGGTTTATGCGACGTAAATGATGTTGTACTTACGGCTGCGCCGGAGGCAACACTCAGTGAAGTATCCACGTTCGTCTGTGGTCGTTTTCGTTCAAGAAAGCCTTTGAAACACTTAATGTCCTCGTTTATTCGAATCACATAATCATCAGACTCTCGAATACAGTACCATAGTCCTCGGTGCCGAGCAGTTTGTCCAATATCTTCTCGTGTATTCCTTCAATCACTTCGAGTTTAGTGGTCACAATTTTGATTGTCGCCTCTAACAAGTCTGCCTCTGTATCTGAAAGTTCCGGTTTGTCACAAATTACCCTTCCTTTGGCAATTTGTTTGTCTAGTTGAGCGCGACGGCTCTGCACTTTTTGCTTTAACTTATCCATCTCAAAATTGAGAGTAGATCCTGGTCACGGCACCAATGTGCGCCTTAGTGGCACAAAGAGTAGGATCTGATGGAAAGATAATGAATAAGTTCATGCAAGGAATGAAGTGAACGCCATGGTTCCAAAAATGTGACTAACTATAATTCATAAAACAAGACAAAAGGTTACAATAATACTACAAACAATTAACATGATTGGTCAATATTAAAGAGGGTGTGATCGTATAGTGATAAAGATTAAGGAAGCTGTCAATCATGACATGAGTGGAGGATTAATACATTATACAAGTCAAGTGATGGGCACCAGTTACCACAGATACATCACATGTCGTACCGACTTTGGTTTGACCTATATACTATACATGTTGCATGTTTCTTAACCAGGATGAATTCCTAGCCACCAAATATCTATACGGTGAGCACAATGGCCCTTGGCCGTTTCATTACAAAGTGGTATATAGGCTAGGACTGCTCCAAGCAATTTTAATTTGTACTGTAAGTACTTTTGGCTCCCTGCAAGGATTTGGTTTAATCACACATTTAGAAGACGCTCATGAACTGGACAAATTTGATCAGGATAGCATATGCATCAAGTTCAATTCAGAACTGTTGAAAAGAAATCTTTTGAAGTGTGTACTAATTTCAAGAAGATTTTACTGTTGCATCATTGCTCACTGGTGACAGTGATAGATCCGGCATTGGTGCCGGTGAATGGTCCGGTATTGAGAATATTTCATCAAAGTTGATTTGTTGAAAAAAAGGGAATATACAGTTGTATGAGACAAGAATCATGATTGAATCGAATTAACGTAATTTCTACCAGGGGTGTCATTTTCCTAGATAAAACTAGCCAGCTAATGTGAATGAATGCAAAGCAGAATAGTTACACCTACTTACCATTCCATCAAATTCAGCAACATTTTCATTTGCTGCAATTAATGAAAAACTGTTACTTTGAGTGCATACGTACAATATCAAGTCTTGCTGCAGTTGTTTGCACAGGGGAATCCCCCATATGATTAAGCTCAACTACCAATCATGTATAATCAGGTCAACACGTGGTTGGCCTTGGAATTGGAATTATCCATACCACTTTGATTGCGTCATCTGAGAGAATACATAACAGATTACACATTTAAAGGATAACTCACCTTCTTTGATGATAGTGGACATTTCACTAGTGCTGGCAGTTGCACATTTTATGCATTACCAGCAATTCCCAACCTTTTAGCTGCGCATGCGCCAAACTCCCTTCCAGAGCCAAGCATACGTTTTCTATAGCAGATCGAGGTGAGAGACATCTCACGGCTTTCTGTGTAACTAAAGCCTAGTTGCCGATAGCGTATGTGATTCTATGACTATCAAGGCATTTTCAGGCCAAATTTTGAGTTGATTGGTGAAAATTTTTCCATGTCCACATATGGGTTGAAAATACCACGTGTATTGCAATTTTTCCTGATGTAAATTCTAAGAAAACATGAAAATTGGCCGACTTCTGTGGCCGTTTTGAATCACATAGAGTTTGCATATTTAGTTTGCCGATAGCTCCTGCAGATGGCAGCATCATACTGAGTATACTGAAACACATGCCATTGGGAAAATTGAAAATTGTTCCATGTCCACAGGGGGGGTCCAAATTGGTGTCCCAAGTGGATTTGAGGAGAGAATATATGTCCAAACATCAACATACATGAAAAGCTGGACCTCAAGTGATCTTTGAAGATATGAGAATGACTGCCCTTTGATAACTTCTTGCTTTATTTGTCCACTTTATGGCCTAAGATCCCTAGCTTTGGATGGTTCAATTAGGGACACTAGGGCTGGGAAGGGTCATGTCAGGGGGGTATGCGGGTGACCAAGCCCGAAATATTATATTGCATCGTTCCCTTCAGCATATTTGCCAAAGCTTTTGCTGTTGCATGGATTCCTCAGATGTTTGGGCTCTCTCAGCTCTGTCATTTGGTAACCTCTGTCTGGGTATTGGCTAGGTAGATAGGATGGGGGGGTTCCTGACAGTGTTGACAAGGAGAAACTCGGAAAACCGTGATTCTAGACAAAACCCTGTTCTTTTGATGAGCTGGAACACATTCAAAATTGTGAACCCACAATGAAGGCATAAAACTGACACAAGGCATTGATTTCTTGTACTAAAAATATATCTTATTATTTGATATAAAAAATATATTTTATTATTCGATATAAAATAGAGATTTCAAAAATATTTAATGGATACAACAAAGGAAACAACGTTTATGTCAATGTCAGCAGTCAATATCTAAAAACTTAAAATACATGTACTGGGTCACTGTTAAATGCTCATTTATCAAATATACATACTTCAGCAGTCATATCACCATAAATATTTGGCACCATCATTACATCATTGAGTCGAAGAATCTTGGACTGGCAGTAGATCTTGACACTTAAATGCTTTTAAGACTAGTGGTTAATACACTGCAACCTGGGAATTCTTAAGTATACAAATTATTCAACACTATTAAATTTACAACAATACCAACAAATGCAAGATACTGAAGAATATTGTACAAACAAGCAAAATCAATATTCTTGATGAATTGATTTTGTAATTGAGATTCAGATTGATGTCAATGTTTATACCAGTATTCAAATTCAAATTGAGTAAATTCAATTCTTGATCAGTGTAAAAGTCTGAAGACCAACACCTTTTTCATTATACATGTAGTGAGGTCAATATTTTCAGCATGTTCAGGGCACTGGCATGTGTGCCCTGAGTAAATCTCTCATTTTGGTTTCACTTCGAAGAGAGGTTTTTATGCCAAGATCTTGTAAACGTCTCTTCATCTCGACTACACCCATGGCGTTCAGATCAACGAGTAGATTCAGCGGAGATGGTTCAAATGATAACTTTGCCCGTTTGTTTATGCCCTCCCCCCAATATTCTAAATCTTTCTGCTGATACTGGCGAGGTTGCCGCTTCTGATCAGAGAGTCTAGTCCTCCGATAAGAAGCCCTCAGAATACCTGGGCAAGCTTCCTTTCTGTTTGAATGCTGTTTGTGGACAGATTTTATTTCATCATTTAATTTCTCCATGCCCTGGGCACTAAACCTCTTTATCCCACAGTGATACTCGGGAAGATGTGGCACATGATACAGAAGTAAGTGCATCTAAGGGGTCACTCTTTGTTTTTCATACCCTTTACGTAAACCTTCCAAGGAGAGAAACAAACTAATCCACTCTTTGGCTTTTATGAAGAGTTCTGCATTTTTTATGTCTTCTTCAGATGAGTAGTGACCAGAGCAAGAAGTGTAGAGCACAGAAAATGACCGCCAAATGTTAGCCACTACGTTTTGTGTATCGGGGAATAAACACTGATTTTCCAATAGAGTGTTGGGTAGTTTTTGAAGCAACTTTTTCTTTTCATCCCCGACTAAACTGGAGAATTCGATCTTACCAGTGCCTTTACCATTGCCATCTCTACCTTCCCATACTTTGAATGCAACTCCACAAGCCCGAATAGCCTTGACAAGATTGTTTAAATGGGAATCGGAGGCCTCAAGAGAGGTGGCTATCACCCCATACTTTTCTTTAGCGTCACGATTCTTTACTTCGGTTATAAGGTTCTCAAGAAGGCGGTCTGTGGTACGCAACATCATATGCAGTTCATCTACTAAAACATGGGTAACAACTGGAAGATTTACAAGAGGAGGATATTTACAACCAAAGGTTCCCGAGAGTGAACATTTCTTCATTTCATCAATTGTCCTAATCATGTCAACTTGGTATGTTACTGGCTCAACATCAATATTGCCCCTATCTTTTGTATGCATTTTACAGTGAATACATGCATGATTAGATGTTGCACCTGACAAACCTAGGACCATGAGCAGAAATTTAAAGTCAGCGCAGAGAACAACATCCAAATCAAATTTCTCCCTGTCGACTTCATTAAATCCCCGTTTATGCATTGAATTGATCGTCTTCCAAACATTGGCAAATGAATACTTGTACATGTCATAAGACTCATGACCCTTAACAACGGCAATGGCTACATGTTCAGCACTTGCAGAATTCTTTTCAAAGCTGCCAGATGGAAAGGCTGAGAAGCTTATTACACATAGACCTGTATTACGAGTAATGTTGGTGCCATCACCACAAAACTTGACTGTGAATGAAGGTTTTTTTTGCCATTTTCTACCAGGTGTGGATATTGATTTATGAATGATCGGATGGAAAACGCGACAAATTCATCAACATCAGAAATTCCTGCCCCTTCAGTTGAGCCCGGGGTGTGCTGCATGTGACAGATAGAATTCATCTCACCACGAAGTTGTTTTATTAGGTACAATCTGGGAAGGCCATTAGAAATGGTAGACAACTCATGGTAGAAGCTGTCAGAGACATAGAATCTATCCAGGAGGTACAAAATCTTTTTCAAAGTTTCTACATCAGATGAGGTGGGTTCATTGTAATTTACACTATGTGCCGTGCCAGCAGCATCCTTTACAACAAGGCTATCAAGCTGCAAACCTAAAATGTCAAGAAACCACAAAGCACAATGTGCTCTTGATTTCACTTCTTTTAATTTGCGCAGTTGACACTGGCGAGAGACCTTGGAAAAATCAGTTATTTTCCTACCTGGACAAGCCTCAGGATCTAAATTCACAGAGATTTTTGTCAAATCTTCAATATACTTTTGCAAATGTTTATTGGTTTCCAGGAGATTTTCAGACTTGTCTGTTTCATTTTGCATTTTCTGACACAACTCCTGCTCACTTTTGTTAAATTCTAATATTTCAAGATTCAGTTTTTTTACTTCATTTTCCAAATCAGTGATTGTGCTCTTGGCTTCAAATAATTCTAACTTTATGGCATTGTTTTCTGCCTGCATTTGCCGAAATGTGACCAAGTCATCTTCAGTGATATTTAATGTCAATAACTTCTTTTTCAGAACAACGCGTTGGTTCCCATTTTTTTTTTGAATCTTTTTCACGATTGGAGGGCATTCTCTCCTAAGTCGTTCACCAAGTCTAGTGGAAGTCAATGAGAGCGACAACTTGTATGTCTCTTCTAAAAACTGGTGAAAATGTTTCATGTATTTATCTACAGAGTTTCCACATTCATCTGCCCAAATCATGCATTTTCCCCAAGAAATTTCAATCGAATACAATATGCGATTGTTATGATTTAGAACAGGTTTTTTTTTATATTTGGGACTAGATTCTGTTCTCAGTTCTACTTGCTTGCTTAAAAGAGGCAAGGTTAATACATGTAATACTATAATGATGAACATACCAAAAAGAAAAAGCATTCATACCAAAATATTATGACTAGTGGACATGGCAGAAAACAATGACAATGAAATGTAACAAAATGATCCACAACCTGCAGACTAGAAAACGAATTTTGACATAACGTGCTGCAATACCAATGGCAGTACAACCTGAGACTAGAGTCTATTATTACATTCTGTACGCATCTTTTGTACATCTGATGAGGATCTTTTCAACAGGAGTACGTGGAATTTCCATGATGTTGTCCTCATCGAGACGATAGTTTACTGGTGTGAACTGGACGGACGGTTTTAACAGAATTGGGAATGAAAGGCAACGTCCAATACGTTCCTTATTGACGATATAGTTCCACCTGATTGGCAAACGAACCGACTCGAAATCTGGCAATGAATATGCAAAATATTCTTTTACACGAGCTGGAACGGGTTGGGCATAAGCGAATAATTGTCTAAATATATCCAAATGCATCGATACTTCGAACATATTCCAATCAGCAGACTTTCCACGAAGATGTAACTGTAAAACATTGAACAAGGCATTTCGTCCTGCTTCTAGCCAGTCTTCCGTCACCACAGGATTTGCATATGTGGCAACAACATCTCTGGTCAAATTATATTCAGGCTCCCATGACGAGGCAGACAGCGGCCATCCTTCCCAATGGACGAGGTAGGAGTATGTCTGAAAAGAAAGAAGACGAAGAAATAACATAATGCTAGAACTGCTTGCATTTAGTCTATGCAAATTCCGCTACAAAAATGTGCATTCCATGGCCAAATTCGTAAATCTTCCTAAACTAATGATTTATTCTCTAAATATACTCTTTAGTTTATTATTATGGGGGGAAAAGGTGACTAGCGGTAGAAATAAATTAGAGTCCTGTAGGTTCTGTTCACTTCTTCTAATTCAATAAATTGCTATCTGAAGTCAGGATGGCAACAACTGGAGTATTCCAAGATGGATTATAATCGATGGCCTACATGTACACTAAACGCATATGTACATCATAAAACAGTCACACACACAGGTCATACAGCAGACACGGTCCGAGGGCAAGACCTTCGAAAAATGTAAATAAATCTCGCATAAAACCTGTAGATCACATAAAACCAGTGACTGATTCTTAAAATGTACTCTTTCATGAATCAAAAAATCGCAATTTGGAATCAGAATGGCAAAATTTAGTGCTATAATAAGACGCATTTATATCATCAATTTGTCTAATGCATTCGTACATACAATACATACACACATCATGCTTCGAGTTTTCAATCCGATAGTCAATCGTCACCTATTGCTTACCTCACGGTCTTTCTTCCATGTAATTATCCTAGATATAGGCCAAAATGTGTCGTTAACATTCTTGGGCCGACATTTGAGTTCTTTTTTTAGTGATAAGTGGTCGTTATTTGTAGCAAGAGCTAGAAAATCGATGCGTTTTCCTCGAGTTCTTGAAGCAGTGGGCGCAGCCATGATGAACGCTCTGATTGGCTAAATTGGGTCACGTGTCAAACTCGATTGTAGCGCCTGCATTTAGCAGCGGCATGATAAAGTTGGGGATTGCTGGTAATGAATATCTACAATTGATGAAAAAAATATTACTTATCGTACAATATAAAGTCTATCAAGGACTTTGCTACTTAAAGATGCAACCGGGGTATAAAAGGCTGATAAAATAGGTCACCTTACTATTTGCTGCTTGAGCATTGTCTGGAGAGCTTCTCACAGTGCATCATGTCATGCATTATGGCACTTTGCATTAGAAAGCTACCTGGATGAGTCATCACCCTATCAGACTAATGGGAAGTTGCATCTTTAAGTCTAAGACAATCAAAACATCAAAAAGGCTTCTTCGGTTGACATTATAGTCATCAATTGTGGTATTAAGAGTATGTTGTATGAAAATTTCAAACAAAACCATATCACAGATTACACATTTACAGGACAACTCACCTGCTTCAAGCATTGCCATTTCCCCTGTACATTTTTGATGTTATGCAATTGATACAAAAAAATATTACTTATTGTACAATATCAAGTCTTTCAAGGAAAATGATACTGAAGACAATCAAAAATATGTAAGGCTTCCTCGTCTACATTCATGACATTGAAGTCCTCAATCATGATATTGGTAGAATACTACAGCAGATATTTTTGCATTGTATGAAAATGGTATCATCCAAAACACTTTGATTGTGTCATTTGAGAGAATCCATATTACAGATTACACATTTAATACCGGACAACTCACCTTCTTTGAGAGTGGCAAGTTCAGTGTTGACGTTCAGATGTTCTGCAATAGATGAAAAAACTATTACGCATTGTACAATATAATGTCTTTCAAGGAAAATGCTAATTGAGACACTGGAAAATGCTAATTGAGACACTGGAAAATAAGTATGGGGGGACTTAATATATTACTAATGTCTACATTTTACAGCGCTTCGAAGTTGCTTATTTTTGAAGCCATCAGTTATCGTCAATCCGCAGTAGTACCGTCTGCTTTAAATAAACAAATTTGTTTAGAGCCAAGACTCAGCCCGTCTGCTATAAATAAACAAATTTGTTTAGAGCGCGGGAAGGCGCACGGCATCACTTTTATTCAGCCAGCGTAATCTGTGAATGCAAATGACGCGCGCGGTCTGGCTGGGATCGGTGACGTCAATAGAAACAACCAATGGAATGCACGAAGCATATGACTGACAGATCTAATGGCGGCGCTTGGTTTTATTTCCCACATACTAAGTAGGCACCATTGTAGCACCATCGGTCCGTCGGCATTCCTCAAAGGCTCATATCGCATGATCGCGGCACAGAACGTGATAATTGGCTGTTGGGTTATGTGATTTATGGGTTATGGGTCACAAGTACTGAGTGAAGAGAGTAATCGACGATCTTTTCGGTGTTGTATGTTGGGAATGTTTTAACCGGGCGGCAATTTTTTTTGACCGGGCGCTGGATTTTAGGCCGGGCGGTGATGGTCTCACTTGCGTTTAGTCCGGGCGCAGTGCCCGGACTGATGTATTAGTGGAGAACCCTGCATGGTTATTGTAACTATATATAGTCCTTGCCAAAACTATCTAAAAGTATCAGTAAAACTGCTAAACTATGAATTGTATCTGCTTACTCAGCTGAGCGCCAGGCCCTTGGGCCTCTTGTTTATATGTTGTTTTTGATGACTGAACACATCTGCAAGGTGTCCAAATACCAAGATTTCGAATCCCAATGGTTCCAATCCTGCAATGAAAACAAATAAAAAAATTAGGACAAAAATTATGCATTACTGACCACCAACCTCAAAGGCATTGATTGGGCCTATGTTTCGACATAATTTGCCACCATTTCTTCACTATTAACCATGACCATGCTCATGTACACAAAGTCCCTGGATACGGGGTATCCAGAAACCCTGCTGCCGTAGACCGGCTGAACTTGCAAAGAAACTAACTACTTGTAGAAGAGGAAGCCGGAAGACAAGAGAAATAATTAGAATACATGTAGTTTATTCGCACTTACAATCACAATCAGTTTGTAATCCTTAACGGCAGAGCACGCTCAAAGTCCTTGTTCAGAGGTGATTGGCAACAGAGGGAAAGAGAGAGAGAGCCAGCGTGCCCAGTGCTTAAATACCCAGAAGCCAAGTCACGAGCTCAGAGGCCAGGATTACGGAAGACGAATACTGCTGTCGCCGCAATCCCCCGACTTGGAACCGCGTGACTCGGACACCTGGACTCACTGCTTATAATGTGTAATAATATTAATCAAGGCTAAGAACAATGGCGAACAGCTTGATAAGGCACGTTCGGTATACTTCAAACGAGTTGAGTTAACCCTATGAACACCGTGAAGCCTACCTTTTAAGGGCTTCACGGTACATGCCCCCCCTTGAAAAAAACCTGTCTGTCCCCAGACTGAGAATAGTTTTAATATTATGTTGTGAAAAATTTATGAATGGGAGATTGTTATTGACCCCATTGATATGCTATGTATGTTTCGTGGGACTACGTAACCCCTATGAAAGAAAAATAGATAACCAATATAGATAAATGTTTGATAAGGCAAGTACGACGCTCCAAAGCCGTGTAAGACAACCTTGCAGCACCGCACACGCTTCGCCAAGATTGTTCACCTTCCTAATTTTTATCAGATAAAAATAAACGGTAAGTCTAACCTCCTAGCAAATATTCTTCACGATACCCACTGAACAATAACGACGTACCTATGCACCGTCATCCCTATCACCCTCACGGTACACCCCAGCAAGGCCAACCTTTATTACTCTGTGGGGTGAATAACATTACCTTTTAAACAGCTGGCTTCAGGGGGATGATTGGAACAGCCGGTATACCTGCTGACCTGCTGAACCCAGGTTAATGTTATTTTCAATCCACGATTGCAGGTCACCTGATTTTCGAGATTTCGCGGGAAATGAAATGAAATGAAACGTATGTCTGCAGTTCAAATGTGAACAAAAATGTATTTTTGGTACTTTTGGTTGCTGGACTTGGGTTTTCCCGCAGTTAGGAGCTGGGGTCAAATTGGTGGCCTATTGTTTATGGGTGCTGTTTTAGTCAGAGCTAGCCCTTGATTATGAAGGGATTTTCAAATTAAGGTGACCATGATCTTTTTATGTGCTCACCACAGCTTTCAATACTTGATGTATGTGAAGAGGCGCGCGGAACCTGACATGGCCTTAGCAAGGAGCTGCTCACGGTGCTGAACTTCTAGCTTGCCTGTCGACTAAGTGCCTTTTTGGCCGAGACATTGCTACATGTAGGTGGAGCACGCATTTGAAAGTAATAGAAGTGATAGTATAGTTGGTTCGAGCCATTTGGTAGCCGACATGTGATGGCCTATCTGGGTTCTCCTTCTTCTCCATATAAAAAGGGGCATATTGCTGACTAAGGAACGAGGCATATTGACATTGCCTCATCATCTCTATCGGACCAATTGATATACTTTAATATGCACGCGTACATCACGCCACTGCAGGGTCCGAGTCTGTGGACAATTGGTTTCATTAATTTGTCGCTTCGATATTGCTCCTTTATTGCATTCGATTTTCGTCGCAATTCAATCTATTCAAGATATAGTCAATTTGAACCTGTCTGCGCCAAGGATAGATTGGTTCCTGATCGACTCACTAGGGATACGCAGTAGAGCACAATGTCATGAAAAACGACCCTTTGTATTGTAAATTCCAATCACCTGCAGGACAGGTCAATTTCTCTCAATAAAATTAATTTTGTAGACTCCTGTAATCTCTACCTTATTAAAAAAAAAGACAGTGGTGTTAGTCCCAAACTGGTCATTTCTATTTATTTTGACTTCTGTTAAATCAGGATACCTCTCAATTACAGACAGCATTTTGTATCCTTGTGCTGTACAACCCAGCCTGGACATACCACAGTTGTCCATGGAGAAGTCTCATCCTCTCTGACACTTCTTTCTGTAAAGCTACCGATACAGCATACTGAACTACGGATATCTTCCGTTGCCTCCTGTAATATTTACATACCATGGCTGATTAGTTCAATCATATTTCATCCAGCTGGCAGCTCTGCATTGGAAATTCTAGTGGTATAACGTGTTCTCTTGACCTTCAAACTGTGGTATAAAGCTGATATTTACTACTTTACACCCTCAGTCCTATGTTATTAGGTCATCCAGCTGAGCACCAGGTCCTTGGGCCTCTTGTTAAATAAAGAAATATTATAATGTTGATCAAATGAATTACAAGAGAAAAAGGAAGTGAGGGCCATCCTATCCACACTCAATTCAATATCAAAGACTGCCAATTACTTAGATGCTACAGCAACATGATACTATGGCAAACCATCCTGTATCACAAATCAAATATCAATATCTTTGATACATTGAAAAACTGAATTGTATAAAACCTAAATGAGAGAAAAAAACCATGTTGTGTGGATGGCTTAACCTAGGAAAAGTAAATAACTCTCAACTATCTCATTCCATCAATAATCTCTCAACAATCTCATTCCATCAATCATCTCTCAACAATCTCACTCCATTAAATCTCTCAATAACATCACTCCATCAATAGTCTCTCAACAATCTCACTCCATCAATAATCTCTCAACAATCTCACTCCATCAATAATCTCTCAACAATCTCACTCCATCAAGTCTCTCTCAATAATCTCATTCCATCAATCATCTCTCACACATCTCACACAACCTTTATAATATGCCGCCTGCCAAGAAGCAAAGTGCTACTATTCGTCGTAAGATAGATAAACAACGGAAGCGTATGGATTTGCGGTCTTCCGCATCACTTGATCAAGGTGACTCTTTGAATGCGGCATGCACTAGAATGTCATCGACATATATTTCAACACCATCTAGTCCTCTGAACACATCATCAACTGCCTTTTGGAAAGCCTCACTTGCACTTGCTAAACCAAATGGGACCTTTTTGAAGTGGTAACATCCTCGTTCAGTTATAAAACAAGTCAAATTACGCGATTCTGGCGCAAGTTCAATTTGATGAAAACCTTTTAAAGCGTCAAGTTTACAGAAATAGCGCAATCCATTTGCAGAATGTAAAATGTCTTCAACAGTCCTAGTCGGATGTCTTTCTCGTATGACGGCTTTGTTAACCTCTCGCAGGTCAACACACAAACAGATCTCTTTGGAATCCTTTTTAGGAACAGCGATAATATTCGACATCCAAAGTGTACCTTCGTCTATCGGTTCAACAATATCCATGTCCACTCTGTCTGTTACCCCAAATTAGAGGACAATCACATCAAAACGTCTCAGATAAGTACAGGATGACAGTATCATTGCACACATGAATAAATTTATTGTATACTGGTTTGACCTCGGCACCCTAAGAGAAACTGAGGTTGACCTTACAATCACTTAGCAAATGTGGATGAAGATAATCAAAATCAATAACTTTACTATCAATACTGAGCCTAACCTTCATTCGATCATGTAAGCAGGTTTCTTTAGTTTGTTGTGTTCCATTAACATGGCGAGATCACGTTTCTTTTTTTCAACTTCTATTTTATTTTGGGCGATTAATTCCTTCCATTCAATAGCTATGGCATTTTGTTTGCAAGTCTGTAGTTTTTTGAACTGTTTCATATATTTTGCAAACATTTTGCGTGCATTGATGAAGCTGACGCGTTTACCTTCATTTTCTTGCAGATTAGATAGCGTCTTTGCCGAGTAATTGCATAGTACTGAGTTGGGCAACGCCCAACACCTTTGTAGCAATTTGCAGGGATAGCAGGCAGACTGATCTGACGCTACTTTCTCCTGGGCCCTTTCATCTGAGAAACCATATGTTTCTCAACTGCAAAATGTCTTTTCTGCAGGCTGACATCAGTAAAGTTGTCATTTTCTTCCTAACTTTACTGACATCTAGAAACTGTTTTGAAAAATCATCAGGAGAAGATGAGCCATCAATAACACTGAATATGTAACTGTAGCTCAGTACATCATGTTGTTGTCTGACTGCAGTACGCAGACAGATCGGGACCTTTGGTCTATCAATGGTTGCCTGAGAGGTTAGCACATAGAAACGTTTTGTTGACAACCCTTTCTGTTTGTTAGTAGGAAGTGGCTTTGTTCGAAACCTGCCCCCATTGCTTCTGATGATAGTCTTAAGGTCAGCAATTTTGATTGACTTTCCTTTTTGTTTAGGTATTGGGCCTACAAACACAAATGTCATATTTCTGAGGACTTTATTATCAGAAGGTGTTTCAGTTGAAGGGCAGGCGTCAGTGCCAGTGACAGTAGTATCTGCTTGTGAAGACAAGCAGGATTCCACGAATCTATCAAAAGCAAACGCAGCCTCTTTTGCTTCTTCGTCAGGGAGCAGTTTATATTGGTCAACATCATAGCGCAAATCCTTCCAATATTTACATAGGAGTGCTTTCAGAGGACATTTTCTCTCCTTCCCCCCATGCCTAGTTGTATGGTTGAAATAGAAGCAATTATGGAGGTGGTTTGCATGCTCTCCACCTTCAGCCTGGAATCGAGCTTTTCCCGGTGGATCGTCGGGAGAAGGACTTATCTCACTGTAAATGCATGGTCTTTGTTCAAAGTAACTGGCTCTGGTGCACCTTTGCTATTGAAAATGTTCCGGAAGTTGCCTTGTCTTATTCCCCTCATATTGATATTGTTTTCTAAGTTAGAAATTCTTTCATGGACGTACCTTTTTGCATCTTCAGTGTTTGGCCTCTGGGCAACCATATTTCCTTCAGAGAGGACAAGTTCAATTTCTAAATTTATCAATTTCTCGACAGATCTAGCTGACCCATGCAGCACGCACATCACAATCCGCTCAGTTGGGATACTGGCCACAAGCGAGGTGGGGTGTTGGCGATCTATTTCTACATCAAGGCATCAAGTTCTTTAACCATCAGAGCCTGTCAAACCTCTGTCACTTTTCTTCATTTTGGAATATTTGTTCCAGCTATCTTCTGATGTTTGAGACAATTCATCGTCTCCATCCAATACTGCCTCAAGGAACATTTCATCCCCCGCTAGATAAAACCTGTGAGCATCTTGGGCCAGATGTTGTGAGATAAATCTTTCAAGATAACCATTACCCAGATGTTCCTCGAGATTATCCCGGCTGTCGCTTTCATAAAAAACTGTGATCGGAAAGATTATCTTGGAACTTTGAAAAAGTATGCCACGAAGTGCAGCTTAATCATTTAGGATACTTAACCCCAAATACGTACTGTGTCTCCCTCCGTATTTTCTACCATCACCATATATCTTCCAATGCTTTGTCACAGTTAGCCAGTAGTACTTGAATGACAACACTTGAATAAGGCGGCCCGGATCAACATACCATCCCAAACTTATCTTTTTAGGACAAAGAACTTTCTCAAATTCATTTTCATATTTTTTTCCCAGTTCTTGCTCAGTTCGCCGTGTAGGAATGCTTGGCAGTTTCTTTCGCAAGTGTGCATTGAGCCTATAGCCATTGAAGTTTTCTGACATGTACGTACACACAATCAGATGCTTCTAATCTAGTTTGATTGGTCTCACGACTATTGTTACCATTTGATTTGTGATCTGAAGCACGCTGTGTTTGTTTCAATAGGCCTAACGATTGCTTGAAATAATCCATTTCGTCTGCAGTCAAATCTTTTGACAGCACTTCTCCGATACACCAAATCATTGTTTTCTTGTCACCACCAAAATGTTTCTTTCAGATTTCATCAAATATATTTTTTAAGCGTTTTTTTGTTTTTCCATTTTTCTCGCATAGTTTTCTGTTTACCTGTGACACCTCGTTTACGCCTACATTTTTTTGCTGAAGGCACACAAGTCGGAGTTACATTAACCATTGAGGTTTCAGATTTCAATTCTTTTTTCAATGGGGTACACAGGTGGTTTAAGTATTTTAAGTTAAGCGCTACACATTTTTGTAAGGTTTGAACGTGTTTTTCTCTTGCTAGTTGCAGTGATTTTTGTTTGTTTGGAATTTTCATGATATCCATCAGCATTACAAATGATTCTAATGCAATGTATTCCCGTATTCTGCTCTCCTTATAGAACAGAAAACATGACCTGGAGTCCACTCCTTTCAGGCGCAAGGTAGCATCGATTTTACTGTAACCATCTCTTCTCACGTGCCTACTTAAATCAGCCAACTGAAATGCTTCTTTACATGATATATAGATGTTGCCATCTATTATTCGGTACAGTATGCTTGTGTTATCAATGAGGAGTTTTCCAGATATAACATCATTCTCCATTTTGTTGGGAACAGATTATAGTCGCCGCCAATAGCTGGTCTATTGGAGTTATTGAATGTCTTTTAGAAACATGTATTTCTGAATTATGTAACTATATCACATGTTCACTCTGACTCGAGTCTAGTAATAAATCAGTTGAAGTTTTACATAGAACTGGGTGGTCGTTATTCCCTTAGAACCTGGGCATCCCCGACATTTTGGTGCCGTGACTAGGTCCAGGACTCTCTCTCGAAGATGGCAACGCACACTAGAATTCGCAAGTCAAGAGGCGCGTACCGCGGACAAATCTCGAAGTCCATCACGAAAGCCGAAACGATCACCAGTATAGAATTAACAGAAGACCATCTAGATCAACTCACAGCAGTCGAACAACATATAACTAAGGCATTCGAGCAAGTTAAGAAGTTAGATGCTGAGCTGCTTGAAATTACTAAGGACGACGACGTAGCAGAGGTAATCATAGAGGCTGACGACCATAACGCTGAAGTTGAGGAATACCTCCTGAAACTCAAAAGACATATTGAGAGACAAACACACAAAAAAAAGCCAACGCCCACTCCCGCAGTTGTACCACCGAAGGCGAAGACCGTCCGACTTCCTAAACTAAGCCTAGCGTCATTCGATGGGGATTTACTCAAGTGGCAGAGCTTTTATGACAGTTTCGCAGCATCGGTGCATAGTGACCCAGACTTAGACGGTTTCCATAAATTCCAGTACCTAAAGGCTCAGCTTACAGGAGAAGCATCTCGTGTTATTAAAGGACTAGCATTAACTAATGCAAACTATGCACACGCCCTGGAACTATTACGAAACCGTTACGGACAACCGCATAAACTTTCTAGTGCATACATGAAAGCTTTATGGGACCTCCCTAAGCCAAGTGGTGAATTCACTGGATTACGTCACTTCTATGACACTCTTGAAATTCTTATTCGTGGATTAGATACCCTGGGAAAGTCAGAGAATACCTACGGTGACCTGTTAGTACCTATCGTCCTTGAGAAGCTTCCAGGATCTATTCGACAACAATTGGCAAGAACCCACGGTAGTAGTGATTGGAAGTTGAAAGACTTACGAAAGAATCTTTTGAAAGAAATCGAAGCTATTGAAGAAGGAAATGTGACCAGTTACACAACTCCCAGTGCTATCTCGTCTTCAACTGCAGCTTTCCATACGGATACTAAACCGTTTCATAAGACATGCGCATTCTGTAAGGACGCTTCACATAATTCGGTGAATTGCAAGACAGTAATAGATCATGACAAACGTCAACAAATCGTAAAGCGAGATCGTCTTTGCTTTAACTGCCTTGGCAATCACAAAATAAAGGACTGTAAGTCGAAACGAACATGTCGCCACTGTAGTCGGAAACATCACACGTCCCTCTGTAGGTCAACCAATACGGGATCCGAAACATTAGTGACGCAATCAACTACGTGTACGGATAACGGAGTTAAAGCCTGTCGAAATACGACGCAAGTTCACGCTAAGTCGGTGTCAGCAGGTGACGTCAATGTTGACGGTTTGTCGAAGTCGGGAACAGTTTTACTGAAAACAGCCGTTGCTGAAATCTCTTCTGGATCAAATACTTATACAGCGACGATACTTTTCGACGAAGGCGCAACACGATCGTTTATAACGAAGGATTTCGCACGAAAGTTGGATATCACGCCGGAGGGATCGCAGAAAATTCAACTTGCTGCATTCGGTGGCAAACCTTCTCATGTTAAATCCTACGATAAGGTGTCATTCGCAGTGCATACGATCACCGGTGGAAAGATGGATATTTCAGCACTTGTAGTTCCGAAAATTTCCGCTCCCATCAAAAACTTCGTTAATGCTTCACTCTTGGATTTACCTCACCTACGGGAATTACCTTTCGCTCATCCAGTTTCCAATGTGGATTCGTTCGAGATATCGGTTCTCATCGGGGCCGATTTCTATTGGGATTTCATGATGGATCACGTAATACGAGGCCCTGGACCCACTGCAGTGCAGTCCAAGCTCGGTTACTTACTCTCTGGCCCGATATACAAGGAATCTCATGAATCGAACACTACGATACTACACATAGCTACTAATATTCTCGATGAGAAAACCAAACTTCAGGAATATTGGGATTTAGAAACGATAGGTATCAAAGATGACCCATCTGACCTATGCAAGTCAATGGATTTTGAGTCATACTGTGAAACGCATTTACGGTTTGAGGACAATGGCTACATTGCAAGACTTCCGTGGAAAGCAGAATATCCACCCTTGCCAACGAATTATGACGTGTGCGTGCGACGTACACGAAATATGATTCGAAAGCTATCACCCGACTTACGCAAGATGTACAATGACATTATCCAGGATCAAACCAGACGTGACTTCATTGAAGAAGTTCCCATAGATGATGTAGCCTGTGGTCACTATCTCCCACATAGGCCAGTCAAGAAAGATTCAGCTACAACTCCAATAAGAATAGTATACGACTGTAGCTGTAAAGTTGGTGAAGGAGCTAGCCTTAATGACTGTTTAGAGACGGGACCGCCACTTCAGAACGATCTTGCTGCAATCCTTGTTAGATTTCGCCTACATCACTACGCTCTAGCAACTGACATAGAAAAGGCGTTTCTGAACGTTGGGCTTGACGCAGAGGATCGGAAGTTTACAAAATTTCTGTGGTTGATGGATAGTAACGACCCAAACAGTGCCTTCAAGGTGTACCAGTTTAAAGTGGTGCTTTTCGGAGCAGTGTGCTCACCTTTTATTCTAAACGCCACTGTCAGGTCACACTTAGACAAACACGAATCCCCAGTTGCAGCCGATATGAAGGACAATATCTATGTTGACAATGTAGCGAGTGGAGCTGAAAGCACACATGACACTGTGAAATACTACCAGGAATCCAGAAAGGTAATGAAATCTGGTGGATTCAATCTCCGAGCATGGTCGTCCAATTGCCCTGAACTTCGGAAATTGGCTGAAGCAGACAACGTTTACAACCCAGATCGAATTGCCAATGTGCTTGGACTAGACTGGGATACTGAACAGGACATTCTGCGATATTCAAAGCGGAAAATTGAACCTTCAATAGACAATCTGGTGACAAAACGTGAAGTTGTTCAAGTTACTAGCAGTATATACGATCCACCTGGACTTCTGTCTCCAGTACATGTTATGGCTAAGATATTTATACAAGAGCTATGGACACACAAGTTAGATTGGGACGAACCGCTGCCGGACGAGCTTAACCATACTTGGAGAAGGTTGAGTCAGGAGCTGTCAACCGTGACACAATCATGTGCCATTGATCGCAAATACTTCGATTGTCAAAACACTAGCAACGATTTGTATAAGCTTCATGTATTTGCAGACGCGAGCCCAAAGGCCTACGGGGCTGTTGCATATTTGAAATGTGGCGGATGCACTTCACTTGTGATGGCAAAAACTCGGGTTGCGCCGATCAAACCCATCTCGCTGCCTAGATTAGAGCTAATGGCCGCTTTAATCGGATCACGTTTACTGAACTATCTTCACAGAAACCTCAAACAACTGATCAACATTGAACATGCATTCCTTTGGTCGGACAGTCAGATAGTTCTACACTGGATACACAGTGAGAAAAAGCTGCCTTTATTCGTTGAGAACCGTGTAAGAGAAATACGTGCTTGCCAAGTCATAACCAGATTCAAATACTGTCCCACAAAGGATAACCCTGCCGATATTCTTACTCGGGGAATGAATGCATCAGATCTTCAAAACGCCATACTCTGGTGGAACGGTCCACACTGGCTTAGAACTTCTGAGTGGCCACAATGCGAGCTATTCGATGGTAAATCGCATACAATGGATACTGACAACGCTGATCATGATCCGGTCGTCATTGTAACCAACGCAGTCGGTGAACCTGATGTAGACATGCGCATCACCAACGTAATCGACCCCGAACGTTACAGTTCGTATACGAAACTGTTGCGCATCAGTGCTCTCGTACTCAGATTTGTTGCAAATGCGAAAAAAAATCCCCAACTACAAAACGTTGGACCGCTCACGGCAGGTGAAATTCAAGACGCAGAAACAATGTGGATTAAACATGTTCAACGGCCTTGGCAATCACAAAATAAAGGACTGTAAGTCGAAACGAACATGTCGCCACTGTAGTCGGAAACATCACACGTCCCTCTGTAGGTCAACCAATACGGGATCCGAAACATTAGTGACGCAATCAACTACGTGTACGGATAACGGAGTTAAAGCCTGTCGAAATACGACGCAAGTTCACGCTAAGTCGGTGTCAGCAGGTGACGTCAATGTTGACGGTTTGTCGAAGTCGGGAACAGTTTTACTGAAAACAGCCGTTGCTGAAATCTCTTCTGGATCAAATACTTATACAGCGACGATACTTTTCGACGAAGGCGCAACACGATCGTTTATAACGAAGGATTTCGCACGAAAGTTGGATATCACGCCGGAGGGATCGCAGAAAATTCAAGTTGCTGCATTCGGTGGCAAACCTTCTCATGTTAAATCCTACGATAAGGTGTCATTCGCAGTGCATACGATCACCGGTGGAAAGATGGATATTTCAGCACTTGTAGTTCCGAAAATTTCCGCTCCCATCAAAAACTTCGTTAATGCTTCACTCTTGGATTTACGTCACCTACGGGAATTACCTTTCGCTCATCCAGTTTCCAATGTGGATTCGTTCGAGATATCGGTTCTCATCGGGGCCGATTTCTATTGGGATTTCATGATGGATCACGTAATACGAGGCCCTGGACCCACTGCAGTGCAGTCCAAGCTCGGTTACTTACTCTCTGGCCCGATATACAAGGAATCTCATGAATCGAACACTACGATACTACACATAGCTACTAATATTCTCGATGAGAAAACCAAACTTCAGGAATATTGGGATTTAGAAACGATAGGTATCAAAGATGACCCATCTGACCTATGCAAGTCAATGGATTTTGAGTCATACTGTGAAACGCATTTACGGTTTGAGGACAATGGCTACATTGCAAGACTTCCGTGGAAAGCAGAATATCCACCCTTGCCAACGAATTATGACGTGTGCGTGCGACGTACACGAAATATGATTCGAAAGCTATCACCCGACTTACGCAAGATGTACAATGACATTATCCAGGATCAAACCAGACGTGACTTCATTGAAGAAGTTCCCATAGATGATGTAGCCTGTGGTCACTATCTCCCACATAGGCCAGTCAAGAAAGATTCAGCTACAACTCCAATAAGAATAGTATACGACTGTAGCTGTAAAGTTGGTGAAGGAGCTAGCCTTAATGACTGTTTAGAGACGGGACCGCCACTTCAGAACGATCTTGCTGCAATCCTTGTTAGATTTCGCCTACATCACTACGCTCTAGCAACTGACATAGAAAAGGCGTTTCTGAACGTTGGGCTTGACGCAGAGGATCGGAAGTTTACAAAATTTCTGTGGTTGATGGATAGTAACGACCCAAACAGTGCCTTCAAGGTGTACCAGTTTAAAGTGGTGCTTTTCGGAGCAGTGTGCTCACCTTTTATTCTAAACGCCACTGTCAGGTCACACTTAGACAAACACGAATCCCCAGTTGCAGCCGATATGAAGGACAATATCTATGTTGACAATGTAGCGAGTGGAGCTGAAAGCACACATGACACTGTGAAATACTACCAGGAATCCAGAAAGGTAATGAAATCTGGTGGATTCAATCTCCGAGCATGGTCGTCCAATTGCCCTGAACTTCGGAAATTGGCTGAAGCAGACAACGTTTACAACCCAGATCGAATTGCCAATGTGCTTGGACTAGACTGGGATACTGAACAGGACATTCTGCGATATTCAAAGCGGAAAATTGAACCTTCAATAGACAATCTGGTGACAAAACGTGAAGTTGTTCAAGTTACTAGCAGTATATACGATCCACCTGGACTTCTGTCTCCAGTACATGTTATGGCTAAGATATTTATACAAGAGCTATGGACACACAAGTTAGATTGGGACGAACCGCTGCCGGACGAGCTTAACCATACTTGGAGAAGGTTGAGTCAGGAGCTGTCAACCGTGACACAATCATGTGCCATTGATCGCAAATACTTCGATTGTCAAAACACTAGCAACGATTTGTATAAGCTTCATGTATTTGCAGACGCGAGCCCAAAGGCCTACGGGGCTGTTGCATATTTGAAATGTGGCGGATGCACTTCACTTGTGATGGCAAAAACTCGGGTTGCGCCGATCAAACCCATCTCGCTGCCTAGATTAGAGCTAATGGCCGCTTTAATCGGATCACGTTTACTGAACTATCTTCACAGAAACCTCAAACAACTGATCAACATTGAACATGCATTCCTTTGGTCGGACAGTCAGATAGTTCTACACTGGATACACAGTGAGAAAAAGCTGCCTTTATTCGTTGAGAACCGTGTAAGAGAAATACGTGCTTGCCAAGTCATAACCAGATTCAAATACTGTCCCACAAAGGATAACCCTGCCGATATTCTTACTCGGGGAATGAATGCATCAGATCTTCAAAACGCCATACTCTGGTGGAACGGTCCACACTGGCTTAGAACTTCTGAGTGGCCACAATGCGAGCTATTCGATGGTAAATCGCATACAATGGATACTGACAACGCTGATCATGATCCGGTCGTCATTGTAACCAACGCAGTCGGTGAACCTGATGTAGACATGCGCATCACCAACGTAATCGACCCCGAACGTTACAGTTCGTATACGAAACTGTTGCGCATCAGTGCTCTCGTACTCAGATTTGTTGCAAATGCGAAAAAAAATCCCCAACTACAAAACGTTGGACCGCTCACGGCAGGTGAAATTCAAGACGCAGAAACAATGTGGATTAAACATGTTCAACGTCAGAGCTACGGAGATGAGATCAAGACGTTAATGTCAAAACGTAGGACAGCAGGTCCACTCGTGAAACAACTTCGGTTATTTCTTGACAACGATGGAATATTACGCGCAGGCGGACGATTGCATAACGCGCCTATTGACTACGGAACGAAATTTCCGATTCTGATTCCATCTAGACATCGATTCGCGGAACTTATCATTTGGAATGCACATACGAACGTTCTTCATTCAGGATTACAATCTACTATCACGCATATTCGCCAGCGTTTCTGGATTACCAACATTAGACAGCGCGTAAAATCGTTGTTACGGCAGTGTGTCACTTGCAAGAGGGTTATGGGGAAACCATATAGGTCACCTATTCCACCACCATTACAAGCGTCGAGACTACTTAAGGCACCCCCATTTACTGTGACTGGTGTAGATTTCAGTGGTGCTTTATTCATACGAAACGAACACTCAGAATCGAAGGCGTACGTGTGCCTCTTTACATGCGCCGTTATCAGAGCCGTTCATCTGGAACTTGTTACTGATCTCTCAGTTGGAACATTCCTTCGTGCGTTCAGACGTTTTGCCGCCCGGAGATCGCTTCCGAGCAAAATGATTTCTGACAATGCGTCAACCTATCTCTCTGCGGCTGCAGAACTCAAGCAGTTGTTTGAATCTGAATCAGTTAAAACCTATTTAGCTAACCGCCGTGTTGAATGGTTGTTCATACCGAAACGGGCACCTTGGTACGGTGGTTTTTGGGAACGGTTGATTGGGTTGACAAAGACAGCCTTGAAAAAGGTGCTGGGCCGCCGTTTCTTAACGCTTGATGAGTTACAGACTGTCCTCACCGAGATTGAGGCCATACTCAATGACCGACCGATCACATACCTGTCCTCAGATACTGATGATTTACAACCGCTTACGCCATCGCATTTTTTACATGGTAGACCACTGTCTACTGTTCCTCATGAGTTGTACGATACTGATGAGTTGCGTGACCCAACGTTTGGCAGTCAGTCAGAATTGCAACGACGCGCTGTGTTGATGGCCAGTGTGCAAGCACAGTTTTGGAACCGGTGGTCACAAGAGTACCTAGCGGCTTTACGTGAAAGAGATCGCAATTGTGGTAAGGGCATTACGCAAAATCAGATTCAAGTTGGGGACATAGTGCTCATTCATGAAGACTGCGTACCACGTGTAAAGTGGCAACTTGCGCGTGTGTTGAGATTGAATCGCGGTAATGATGGTTTAGTGCGTTCTGTAGACATCAAAACAAGCCGTGGTCAGACAAACCGCCCGATAACCAAATTGTATCCTTTGGAAACCAACAATGGCGAGACATTATCGAGGCCTATTGAACACAACTCGCGTGTTCCGTTGTCAGACAATTCCGAGTGTGCAGCTGAGCACAGGCCTGTTAGACTAGCCGCCATTGAAGCGCGCCGACGCATTGCACTTATGTCCGATCCGTAAATGGATTTCATGCCTTTATTGAGCTGAACATTTTGAATACTGACCTGAGTGTTTTGATGACATGACATAATCTTAAACGGTCAACTGTTTCTGGTGTTAATATTTTGATTCATTTTATCTGTTGTTTACGCATTTCATCTTTGCTACATACTTCGATGGTTTTAATCATTCTTTCACATTTGGTTGCGTTTGAATCTAGTCACTTAATTCGATTTATTCAATATTTGTATGTTTGAGAAAATCAAAAAAATAGTTTGCCATTTCATAACATCATTGTATTTTGATGTGTGTTTCACCCAATTATTAGTTTATGTTCCAGTCACTTCCCGCCCGGGAGTAATGTTGGGAACAGATTATAGTCGCCGCCAATAGCTGGTCTATTGGAGTTATTGAATGTCTTTTAGAAACATGTATTTCTGAATTATGTAACTATATCACATGTTCACTCTGACTCGAGTCTAGTAATAAATCAGTTGAAGTTTTACATAGAACTGGGTGGTCGTTATTCCCTTAGAACCTGGGCATCCCCGACACATTTCTGCAACTGAGCACTTCTTGTTCATCGGTGTTACAGAAGAAGGCTTTTTCCCACCAGTTTTTCTTTTCCTATTGCTTGAGTACATCAGCTTTTTTCGAATCTTTTTCTTTGCTTTCACACCACTAGAACTTTGCCTATTGGACTTGGGTGAAAAAAGCGGAATACAATTTGCATTGACAGGTGTGCTTGTCACAATCGTTGGTGTGCAGTTTGCTGGTTGCAGTGTAGTTGAAGTGACTGACTCAATCACATCGGAGTCCTCAGTCGTAAGGTCTCACTAGCCAGTGGTGATCAGGTCAACATTGGTCCCCCTTAAAAAAAAAGTTCTTCAATCTCAGGCGATTACCATGGATACAGATGAGCCTATCATATCGCTATTGCTGCATGTTCAAATGTCGGTGTCCTGGGTATTTTGTGAAGAGGTAGCTCTGACGATTATTTGAGGAAAATATTAGCTTCTTCTGTGCACGTCCGCAGTGACCAGGCCTCGCATGCTATGTATAGCTCAATCGGATGTTGACATGAACTGGTTCCTGTCAGAGTGCACATGTTCTCAAGGTGAGACTTCGCGGTCAAAATGCTCAAAGAAAAGCCGCAACGACACCCTATTTTGGTATCAAAATTTAAAATTGTTATTATTTTGCTTTCTCAAGGTGATAAGTAGAAGTTTATAAAAATATTATTTCACCATCCATGTTAATCGTCAAGTTATAAGGTGGCAAGGTGAAATTTTCAAAATTTTCATCGATGTACAGGGTGTCTCATGTATTGTGCTGCCCCCATGTTCTCATGACTGAATTACTTGATAACAATGAAAGCTGGCCAGATGTATTCTAGAAGCGACAAGCTATTCAGAAATGTATAGGTTTATGTGCGAGAGTGATATACTGCAAGGTCGACAGCCACTTGAACAGGGGTATGCATGAAATGACGTCGCGCCATTTGTGGAGCCAGGTAGGCCCGGCCATTGCACTGGCTAGTGAGACCTTAATCAAAATACCAAAAAAAGTGAAATCATAAAATATGATAATAAATGTCATTTTGAACATCATTTGACTTCATCGAATGCATTCGGGTGGATAAAGATGCTTTCATCTCAGTTCATGGACCAAAAAGGCCTCCACAGCTGAGGTGTGCTGTTACTCGAATTCCCTCTGAATTCCGCTTTCTGAACGAATTTGAAAATGGGTGAAGTGCTGAGTTTGCCTATGATTTTGAATGGATCACCACTGGAAGCTATTCTTGTTGGACCTGTCATGTAGGACACCAAAATGTTTGTATCAATCCAGATTTTCATATTTTGTAGTAAAAAGGGGAAATATGAGACTGCATGTTACCATTAAGGTCTCACTAGCCAGTGGTGATCAGGTCAACATTGGTCCCCCTTAAAAAAAAAGTTCTTCAATCTCAGGCGATTACCATGGATACAGATGAGCCTATCATATCGCTATTGCTGCATGTTCAAATGTCGGGTGTCCTGGGTATTTTGTGAAGAGGTAGCTCTGACGATTATTTGAGGAAAATATCAGCTTCTTCTGTGCACGTCCGCAGTGACCAGGCCTCGCATGCTATGTATAGCTCAATAGGATGTTGACATGAACTGGTTCCTGTCAGAGTGCACATGTTCTCAAGGTGAGACTTCGCGGTCAAAATGCTCAAAGAAAAGCCGCAACGACACCCTATTTTGGTATCAAAATTTAAAATTGTTATTATTTTGCTTTCTCAAGGTGATAAGTAGAAGTTTATAAAAATATTATTTCACCATCCATGTTAATCGTCAAGTTATAAGGTGGCAAGGTGAAATTTTCAAAATTTTCATCGATGTACAGGGTGTCTCATGTATTGTGCTGCCCCCATGTTCTCATGACTGAATTACTTGATAACAATGAAAGCTGGCCAGATGTATTCTAGAAGCGACAAGCTATTCAGAAATGTATAGGTTTATGTGCGAGAGTGATATACTGCAAGGTCGACAGCCACTTGAACAGGGGTATGCATGAAATGACGTCGCGCCATTTGTGGAGCCAGGTAGGCCCGGCCATTGCACTGGCTAGTGAGACCTAACAACAGCGGACCCGACCTCGGTGAGGTTGGGATTCATTTCTATTCGATGGGTTGTTCTTGCATTGACGGAGTCAAGATTAGACATTCGAAATAGAAGGAAATGCAAACCATAATGACTACTATCAGTCCTGTGGACTGTTGAATCAATTTGGTTTTGCTGATGGACTGTTGCAGTGAACGATGTATAGGAGCTGTTACCATCCTTCAAGTCATCCAACACATGAAATAGATTTTCATGACGTGCAATGCAATGAAAGTGGCCTGGCCTGTGCATTACTGCACCGGTCAGCTCATACTCCACATCAAAGAAATGGTCAACCTCTTGAATCAAAATGGGTGGTTTTTGTTCATTCCTATTATCGACTATACCAAGTTCAACAACTAATAATGGTGGCAAAGACACTTGTTCATTTGTTACTGCCAGTTTTGTACCACATATATCACATATCACCCCTGTTTGTTGACAGTATGTCTTAATTTGTAGAGGCAATGAGTCTGATAGGATACCATTGGCTTTAGCGTTCACAGTAAATGTCAGTAATATATTGGAATTGAGTGTAAAAGACATGTTTTTTTCCTCAACTTCACAAACATGGCAATAGGTATCACAACTGAATTTCTCACAGAAAGCATCAGGACATGCATCAGGTATCACAACTGAATTTCTCACAGAAAGCATCAGGACATGCATCAGTTTCCAAGGCATGAAAGAGAGCAGCTGATTCAGCATTACCTCTTCCTTTTGGTGCAAAAGCAGCCGGGAGGTGGGTAACAGACCAATTCCAAATTAATTCACGCATGGCACAGCAGACGGCCTCTCCTTGCCTCCTTTTCTCACACATTTCCAACAATAATTTGAGCAAGTTTCCCATCAGCAAACAGTTTTTTACATTCTAAATAAAAACAATAATAAAATGTGTCTAGGAACACATCGAGAGCACAGCTGGCTCTGTAACTGGGATTACAGCGTAATTCATTTGCAAAATGCGGTATGTACATTATATATATACTGTGGAGACGCTATTTAGCCGGTTTAGGTCCATGTTCGCCAAATGCCTAAGTAGACTCATCAGCATATTCATATGGGGCTCTTTTGGGGACTAGGTGAAGTCATGGCAGGCTGGTTTTGCATTGTAAGTTTCACGGGCCGAGTATTGCTTTCATTCATATTGTATGGCTATGAGTAAATTATCGGGTTAGATTTGAAATGCCGGGAGGGACATGGATGTTGATTTCAAGTAATGTCTGATGACTCTTGAAAATGGTATCGAAACTGTGATTAACCCTCTAATCTGTGGTTATGGCGATTGACTTCTTGAAACAAACAAGCTGCTTTAATTTTCAAAGACAATCAAACAATCTCTGTGTCCGTAAAAGCGTCAGGTGTTGTTTCAATGATTCAACTCGCACTTTTTCTAACCGGTGTAGAGGTAGAAATGTCACCCTGGAAAAAGTGTCCGGCCCTATTGTATTCTGCTGCGCTGTATGGTTCTAAAGAGGCCATGGTCGTCAATAGCTCTGAGTTTAAAGCGCATATTAGAATAATTTGTTTCCCGGACATTCTATCCTAGGACATTTCAAACTGCTACACCGGCGTTATTCTTTTGCGGTAACAACTCTTTTTTTTAATTACGTTTTATTGTGAACAACATTACATCAGTGACCTGTACTCCATTTTGAGGAACTGCAAGTCTTCTTCGTCACTAGAATGTTCAACATCTAGCTCATCCCTATCCCTCTCAATCCCATCATCACCAATTAGTCCTGCAGCCCTGAATGCACGATCAGTGGCATTTGGAGCCACTTCGTTCCATGCATAGCCAACAATTTTCACGACATCTCTAAGAGATATTCGGGGACATTGTCCATCGTCGTTAGTATTGTTGTTCTTCCACAGTTTCCACATTCGCCTAACAACTGACTTAAATCCATGTATGACAGTTAAGTCCAAAGGCTGAACCAAAGAGGTGCAACCAGCGGGAATGTAATCCACTATCAATCCTGCTTCTGTGACAACATTGCTGAAGTCTTCTGCTAAATGTGGACGAAATCTGTCTAGAATTAGCATATTGCTTGCTGGTTCGGCATTTCCTACGATTGGTAAGAGGACATCGTTCAGCCATAGGTCTAGCGTTGCCGCATTCGCCCAACCACTTCTTGAAGATGTTACCCTCACATTGTCTGGAATGTCATTGGCCCGCAATGCTCGGATTTCACGCAGAAACCCCGGCTCTCTAAAGATTATCTGCGCCGGGAGTTTAAGTCCATTGGTTCCGATGCCCAGCGTGACAGTGCATCCTAGCCTGTGGTTTCTGCGACTCGTTTGTATATTCACGATTTTGGTGCCTTTCTTTTCAGCCGTGTATTGTGGTGAGAAGTCAAGCTGCATGAACGTTTCGTTCATGTTTAACAGGGTAGTTACATCCAAATCTCGAAGTTTCCTGCACCCGTCCCTGGAATTCTGCAACGCGTGCTGCTGCATCCGCCGGTAATGTTGACGAGTTGGTCGTTGATTTCTAAACGTAATATTTTTCCCTTTCATGAATCCCGTCACCCATCCATTGCTTGACTTAAAATCATGGTGCTGAGGCCTTTTGCATATCAGGCTGTCCCTTTCTGCATCTGGCCGATTGCCAAACCAGTCTCCAGTCCAGCATAGTTTCTTAGATCTGATCTAGAGACAGGTAATCCCAATTATCTGGTACCCGCAAACCCATGATACACCTGCTGTTCAACCTCTGGCCATCGTCCATCGTGATCGTCCCGAACTCTCCTCGCATTTTGGACCATTTCGAGCTGTTCAAGCAGGACATCTTGCGTCCGTATCCAGTCCGTTAGAGTCAACGTTGGAATATGATACCGTCGCGCATATTCCGTAGCATCCAGTGTCCTGCCTTGGGTGATAAGGCCCTCACAATCCAGTACATGTCTCACCTTTTCCTGAATGGTGTAGCTTCGGTGCTCCCTTGGTAATGGTACATTTCACCTTGCTGCATAGCATAGGCAGCATAAGCTGTAATTACCACAATATACACTAATGTTTTCTTCATCATGAGGTCTATGCTCAGAGTGATTCTAACTAGGTTTAGGCTGACTGAAGAGGACTAGACAACATTACTTCACAAACATCCAAGTGACACTTTTCATAGATGTGTCTTTACAAAAAGCTTTGTGCTTTAGAATCAACGAAGACAAGTTCAATTAAAATCTGAATTATGAATTCCTCCACGTTTTTAATGATGTCTTATCAAACGGAAATGTTTGACAAAAGACCATCATTCTGTTGACGGTCATTTTGTTTGAAATGAACATCGTACGCATGAAATTAACCAAAAGCATGTTTGATAACTGCACAGTCAAAGCTTTCAATGGAAGGACTGGCCATGAATTGCAGTTGCCCCATTTGGTACCCCATATGAATATGCTAATGATTTAACTTAGGCCTTTTTCGATCTGACCGAAACCGGCTTAATAGAGTCTTCACAGTATATATACAGTAATGGGTAAGTTTCATGACAGCTATGGACAATGAACGAATCAAGTTAATTTTTCCTCACTTTTCCTAGCAAATGCCAAGGTACACGTTACATATAACCTGAAGTGCATATTTTGTAAGATCTTCCCAATAATGGCAGTAAAAAAGACATAAACTTTGTTTGGCATTTACATTTTAGACCAATCCATCATAGTTTAGGCCCTCTAAAGATCGGGTGTATAGGAAAGATATACAATCAAATGTTGACATTGACCATGCTGCTGAATCTGCTGGGTAAGATAAGGACTTACGCCTACTCAAAATAAGTAATAACTAGGCAAAATAAATGAAATTTGAAATAAGAACATTGGCATCGTCGGTCATGACATAAATAGTGAGAACAAATTGCCAAGTGAGTGTGAGTATAGTACATGAACTGTTGCATGAGGCTGCCCTGACAGTCACTCAGCAAACAGACAGTATATACAAAGCCTGTTCTTGGACTCAAAAAACACTACATAACACAAAGACAGGCATTACAAATACCTAATTTCAAAAAAGTTGTGACTGTATGCATGCACCATAAGGCATATTACTATATATACTGGTACGTGTCAAAAAAAATTTTGATAACAGTACACTCACGGAAAAAGGTAAATTGACACCGAGGTTGATATCTCATACTACTGGACCAACTTTCGGAGT
Organism: Lineus longissimus; assembly: GCF_910592395.1. Lineage (NCBI taxonomy): Eukaryota > Metazoa > Nemertea > Pilidiophora > Heteronemertea > Lineidae > Lineus > Lineus longissimus. The sequence continues at coordinate 11,785,900 of NC_088317.1, read as the reverse complement.
TTTTTTTGCATATTAATGGAAATTTTGTTGGTCACCTTTCCAAAATGTTTAGTATTGGAATATTTCATGATTATGTAATCATGAATTAAATCCATTGAGAACTATAACTGAAATATATGAGATTATCAAAAGTGAGAATTGATATTTTGACATTTTTGATGACATTTCAATGTGAATAGATAGAGCTACCCAACAAACTTACTAACATTAAAGGTTAACACTCCTGGCACTTCAAGTGGCTAAAATATATGTTTTGTATTCTTGATTTTTTGCAAATATGCAATATTTCTGCCAAATAAATCAAAAATGTCATAACGCCATGTTTTCAGGGTAGCAGTCTAATATGATATATAAAAACATATTTGTCGGTGTCCATTTACTTTTTTCAATGCGTGTTCATGTACATGTACATGTACATGTACATGCTGATATGACATGTATGACGATGCTCATGAAACTCATTAGTAAAGGTTGACACATGCGTGAAAGTTGATGGCATCATTTTGGCTAGAGGAAATTATTTGACAACTGCATGACAATACATGAATAGAATATGCGATGCCATGAAACTGCTGCAGGATAAAGTGGCCATGCAGTTGTGTATATGGTAAACCTAAAGTTACACTTTTGAGGGTGCAAATCATGACAGCCCTAAATCACTGTTTTTACTGACCATAAGATATTCTGGAAAATAACATAGTCATGAAAAGACTCTCGAGTTTCACTATAACCACACTTTACAAAAAATATATTCATCAGTAGAATTACCAGAGACACACATTCCGTAAAAAAACTTATTCCTGCCTATAAGCGGCACAGGAACAGCCGGTATACCTGCTGACCTGCTGAACCCAGGTTAATGTTATTTTCAATCCACGATTGCAGGTCACCTGATTTTCGTTATTTCGCAGGAAATGAAATTGTAAACAAACGCATGTGTGCAGTTCAAATGTAAACAAAAATGTATTTTTGGTACTTTTGGTTGCTGGACTTGGGTTTTCCCGCAGTTAGGAGCTGGGGTCAAATTGGTGGTCTATTGTTTATGGGTGCTGTCAGAGGTAGCCCTTGATTATGAAGGGATTTTCAAATTAAGGTGACCATGGTCTTTTCATGTGCTCACCACAGCTTTCAATACTTGATGTATCTGAAGAGGTGCGCGGAACCTGGCATGGCCCTACCAAGGAGCTGCTCACGGTGCTGAACTTCTAACTTGCCTGTCGACTAAGTGCCTTTTTGGCCGAGACATTGCTACATGTAGGAGGAGCACGCATTATAAATTTATAGTAGTGATAGTACAGTTGGTTCGAGCCATTTGGAAGCCGACTTGTGCAGGCCTATCTGAGTTCTCCTTCTTCTCCGTATAAAAAGGGGCATATTGCTGACTAAGGAACAGGGCATATTGACATTGCCTCATCATCTCTATCGGACCAATTGATATACTTTTATATGCACGCATACATCACCCCATTTCAGGGTCCAAGTCTGTGGACAATTGGTTTGATTAATTTGTCTCTTCGATATTGCTCCTTTATTTGATTAGATTTTCATCGCAATTCAATCTATTCAAGATATAGCCAATTTGAACCTGTCTGCGCCAATTATAGATTGGTTCCCAATCGACTCACTAGGGATACGCAGTAGAGCACAATGTCATGAAAAACGACCCTTTGTATTGTAAATTCCAATCACCTGCAGGACAGGTCAATTTCTCTCAATAAAATTAATTTTGTTGACTCCTGTAATCTCTACCTTAATTAAAAAAAAAGACAGTGGTGTTAGTCCCAAACTGGTCATTTCTATTTATTTTGACCTCTGTTAAATCAGGATACCTCTCAATTACAGACAGCATTTTGTATCCTTGTGCTGTACAACCCAGCCTGGACATACCACAGTTGTCCATGGAGAAGTTCCATCCTCTCTGACACTTCTTTTCTGTAAAGCTACCGATACAACATACTGAACTAGGGATATCTTCCGTTGCCTCCTGTAATATTTACATACCATGACTGATTAGTTCAATCATATTTCATCCAGCTGGCAGCTCTGCATTGGAAATTCTAGTGGTATAACGTGTTCTCTTGACCTTCAAACAGTAGTATAAAGCCGATATTTACTGCTTTACACCCTCAGTCCTATGTTATTAGGTCATCCAGCTGAGCGCCAGGCCCTTGGGCCTCTTGTTATGGTAGGTTCTCCCAGCAAGGATACATCACATATCATATGAGTTTTTGATTTGACCTGCTTTTCAAGGTCACAGAGGTCAAATGGCGTATATTGGTCGTTTGATTGAAACTATGGCTCGTTTCTTAACCACTAAAGCTATGAACTTGAAATTTGATACACATGACTCCCTACGTCATGTTACATCGGACAGCGAATTTTGATCTGATATGGTACTCAACTTGGCCACCAGGAGGCCAAAACTAATATATGTAAAAAGTGCAATATCTCGTTTATTAGTGACTTGTTTTTGATGATATTCTTATGGTACTTACTCCAAGCAACGATACATCACATGTCATACCGACTTTGGTTTGATCTAAATACTATACATGTACAATGTTTCTTAACCTGGATGAATACCAAAGCACCAAATATCTATGCGGTGAGCACAATGGCCCCTGGCCATTTCATTTATGCATTGACATTGGCGTTGAAGCAGCAGAATTATCCGTACTCGTAGTTGCCTTTGGCGAAAAGAACTCGAGACTTGTCTTGCCAAATGTAAATGGTGCAGTTGTGTAGGTTGAGTAGGAAGGAGACGGTGATGGTGAACGCAGTGAAGCAGTGGTTGGTGAAGCCAAACGTAGAGTCTGCATTATAATTTCAACCGATTGTCAAGTGAGCTGATGTTCACCCAGAATTACTTGAGTGTTACAAAAAGTCACCACAATACATGTTGGACAAACATCACTTGTGGCACTGTCGTCCATGAACAGCACCAGCCCATGTGTTCTCAGTGTAGCGATTTTCCTCCTGGTTGACTCGGTGTTATACCAGATGCTTCTGAGATATAGCACCATCCATAGAGTGTCACACTTGATCATTGTCACAGCCATTACTGTGGTTTATCACAACCTGGTTAAAGACTTGTCTTAACAAGTCTAATATATGAATAGGATAACCCAAGTACTCTATAGATGATCCCAACGTACGTTATCCAAAGGGCGCCGCTACAAAGTCTGTGGGTAGGTATAAATGGCCAACAAAGTCATCAATTTAACGTAAACGTAGACTTCTTTTCATCTTTCTGTCTCATAAGTTATTGTACATCGATCATGCTCATAACCTTGCTCGGCAATAAATTCCTGTATTGTACATCGATCATGCTCATAACCTTGCTCAGCAATAAATTTCTGTAACATAACCTAACTGTCGTTTCATTTATTTGCTTTCATATTTATGACCTGCTCCATCGAAATGTGGCTTTTGGGTTAATTTCAAAAAGTTAAGTTCTCTGCATTTTCTAATAGCCTGTAAAGAATCCTTTCCAAAACTGCAAACTTTTTCAAAATCGGTCCATAAATGGTTGAGAAATCGCATTTTGAAGTTTGGGAAAGGAGCATTATTTCCTGCCTCTTTATCTGAGAAAAGGAGTGACAAAAGGAGTGACAAAAATCTTGCTTAAATTTGTGATGTATGTATTTCAAAACTACTAAGCAACCAGCATTTTTTATCAAGGTACACCAACAATTTTTTGTCAGGATATTCTACACATCATAACCTTTCAGATTTCATGGTTTCTTACCATGACCAAACCGAAATTTTGGGGCAATATTGACTTTTTCTGAGAATATCAAAATATCGAAAAACTGCCATTTTGAGGTAAAACTTGTGCCTTTCCTGATGAACTGTTTGCTCATAAGTTTGTGTCCTTGCTGTGAACAACTGGCAAATTCTTGGTGATCATGACTGCAGAAAGGATTGATGCTAACACTTCGAAACCTCTAAGGACCCCACCCACCCCGCTTCCGCCTCTGGGGCGGGGAGGGGGGAGGGGTATTGAGACCTACATTTCTTGAAACCAATTTTTAACCCACATATGTTGTACATAAGTTGAACTTTCAAAGATAAAGTCTACGTTTACATGTATTTACTAATAATTATCTGGATGAAGGAAGCATAGGACAGAGATTCATGAAATGGCGGCCATATTGGTTTTTAGAAAAAAGGGGCGTTTTTGCGAGATTTCCACTTTTTCTTAATGGTATCTCTGTGAAATGAATTGATTTATAATTTCACTTTCTATTATCATTATGATTCTCTGCTGAAATTATTTGGCCTCACCCATACATCCCCCCCCCCGGGACTGTAGCCAAATATTTTCTGGGTTACATGGGTTACAGTAGTAGACTAGTAGGTTTCAATGAGCACTCAGAGTAGAGATTTCCTCTGCAACAGGGACTGGAGCTGAGGACAATTGGTTATCCACTGGTGGACAGACGAGATCCTCGGTCCCGGGACGACAGAACTCGCATATATGGATGAATAAGTAATGCCGTCTGGCAAGATCGAGTCCCTTTGGCACAACAACATCTGGCAATGGGTTAGCCGGCAAATTTCCCTTCATGAGGTTGAAGGTCCTCTCCTCTGATCCAGCATACTCCTTGAAGTGAATAATTCCGGGGGAATCTGCCTTGAAACTAAAGTGATGATAAGATTTGATCCCCTGGAATGCTCTAAATGTATTCTTTAAATACTGGGTCCAGTCATAGGTGGGGACAAGAGTGTTGTTGTTTTGATCACCAACTAGTTGTGCCCGATTGATATCCTTGGTTGTAGATTCTTCTACAGCCTCAACAATGTCCGCCAATGAAGAACAGAACTTCCTTCTGAATAAGCGCTTGAACAGACCGAAACACCAGTCAGGTGAAAATTTTGTGTGTCCCGCTAACATGAAATGAAGGTGCACTGTGTCATTAAGTCCAGTAAGTGTCCTCCAACACAAGTATTGAATCATCGCATTGTTTTTATTTTGCCCTGAACAATTATCCGCGCTCAGCTGTAGATGTTTCTCCCCAATGCCGTAATTCTCAAGGAAATGGTGTACAAGGCTGATGACAGCGTAGTAATCCCCAAATCCTTTGCTGTTTGTTTGGACGCCTCACACTGTTCCCGGTAGAAAGACCTTTCAGCCGTCGCATTGAACAGGTGACCCTCTTGTCTTTTCAGCAATTGACTCTTGGCTTCCTCATCTGTGTTCACCTAGAGAAAAACGAATGAAAATGATTATATACAACATTTTATTTTGTAATGCCTATAGAATTGTGATGTAAAACGGGGGTAATTGGCCCCAGTTTAATTTTAGCCACTTTATTTGATTGTATATCCCCATAGTCAAACATAGACAGGAGCTATGATTAAATCGGGCTAATATTACCCCATTTTACCTTACCGGTAATTGGATTTCATTTTCAAGTTCTCTTTTTCAGATCCAGCAAACCAAACTGACGACAGATTGATAGTGATGACAACTTAGTGATGTGGCTGAAAGATGCCCATGATGTTACTAAATCACTTAAGACATCAATGGCAAATTCAAATTTGATTTCGGTCTCTGCTCCTCTCTCAGAAGCAGGCCTACATAAAACTTAAATATCAAAGAATACAAGTCTATGCTTGGGGATTCAGTCAACCCCATCAGCATGATTGGATTACTAGTATAAAGAAAATAACATACATTTTTTAGAATGAGTGTATTGTTCTTCTGGCAGACCCAACATAGATCTGAAGCTGGTTTGGCAATAACAACGTATGATATGAGTTGAGCCCGCAGTTTCCGGAAGGTAGAACACCCAACAGCATGATGACTGACCGCTCTAGGCAGAGTCGCCATATAGAAGACTTGGTGTAATTGCTTGGAAGCACTTTAACGTCATCCCTTTTGAAGCCTGGGATCCGTCCTGGTAGTATGACAGCCTGGTCTTCAGCAAAGTTTAGGATGAATCCAACCACTGCTTCGATGTCCTCAAGCTTGAGGGCATGCTTGATATTCTTTCTCCCACCTAAAAAATTAGTGCAAATTTCTTTTAGAGTACAGAATATTTCATATTATCTTATATGTTTACTCAATGGTCACTACTTGTAGGAAGTAACACAGAATACACAACAAGTTGCATTTAAGCATTATAAAATTGCTGGTAAAAACTAACCTGCATGTTTCTCAAGTGGCATAAGACCTTTCTGTTCATAGTGCTTCTTTAATCGGGTGAGGACATTCTTACTCGTTTCCATGAGGAAGAAGAATGTGTCACGGCAGATGCGCTTGTGGCCGACAAAGAACGAGCGAATCCGTGTGTTGGTGCTTTCTGTTTGAGCTTTCTTCTTAGATTTCTCAGTCATGGCGGAATCATTTAGGCTCATGCGGATCATGCCAAGGAGAATCAAATCTTTTTCAAAAGAAGATAGCTCTCTCATTTTCATTCTAGAAGTAAAAATTAGAAAAGAAACATTTAGATATTACATAAGCAAATGTGCAGTAGTGGGGTGGGTATAGGCCTACATGTGCATCGAATGTCGAGGACCAACAAAAAAGGTTGGCTGAATTCTGAAAATTAGCTTTTCTTTTTACCTGGGGAGGGGTAAATCCCACCAGTGCATGTCCAGAAGAGCCGGAAAGAAAACTCTCTTAACTCTGAGAACATTATTGTTAATAGCATACCTGATTTCATTTTGTTCGTTTTCTGTGAACTGGTTGAGGCAACGATCACCACTGAAGAGCTGACATTGACAGTGATTCTTCCTATCTGGAACCGCAACATAGTCAAGCTCGTTTTCGGCAAGAGTTGCTGCCGCCTTCACTTTTACTGTGGCTTCATCCACTGCTTCAACCGCTATGTCTGGAGCTTCAACCTCTGTCTCGTGCTCAGGCTCACTTTCAGCATCGGAATCTGGTGCCAAGGCCTCTGCATGTGCTACATCATGATCATCATCACTTTCATCTGAGATGTCGTCAGGCTCTGGTGCTGGATCTGAAAGTAAAAAAGAAACATAAGAGTTTATGAGGTAAGTTAAACAATCATACATGGACACATGACTTTTTCAATTAAGTGCGTTATACCAGATACAGGGACACTCTCATCAATACGGTGTATGGAGAAAATTTGCGCATGAGCTGTATCCCGCCCGATTCCACTTATGCAGAGAAAATTTGGGCATGACCTATTGCCCAGATTACAGAAATAACCTGGTAAAATAACCTTTGAATAGTCATAGGCCACTGCATCCAGCTCTGAATGGGCCACAGAAATTAGATGCTAAGCTATTTGCAATGTCTGTCTCTGTGGACAGGCACGTGACAATGACAATCATGACAATCACAAATCATGATGATTGATGTGAACTTCTCAGTTGTAGACAGTTCAAAATAGGCCTATGGCCTACAGCCAAAACTACAACTTAGTACAACTACCACAGCGACAGAAACAGGCAAGTCTATATCCAGTTCGAAGAGAATTATACCAATGAACAAGAAGTCTGGCTGTAGTGTACTATAAGTGTAGGCCTACCATGCTTGGCACTCACCAGTGAAATAAACCTGTAGAACGTCCGCTATATCAGTGCCTCCAAAACCCATTTGTTGGGCATTATTTAGCATCCGAGCGATATTGCCCGCATCATTATCATCTCCACTCATAACTGCACAAGGCTCGCGTGAATACACTCGATAATAATGCAATATTTAACGATTAAAAAGGCAAAACACTGTAAAACCTCTAAATTGAATTTCCACACAAAGATAACCGGAAATCCTAAAAGAGTCACTGCGCCTGCGTAAAGAGGCTTTCGCGTGAAAACTTTTGACCAATCAGGTGTTTCGTTACTCCTTGCCTTTGTCTCCGTCACGGCAACAAGGGGCGTGTTGTTTATACTTGTTTAATCGAATGTCATTGGTTAAATTGTTATTGAAATCATTGAAAGAGGCGGTGACTAACAAACTGACGTCACAACCTTTCCAGACATATATGATAAAGTCACGTGGGTTACGATCGATGGCGGGAAGTTTTTGGCGATTTTCCGCTATTGTTTTAGGGAATTTTAGGCAGTTTTATTAGGTATGTGATTCCTAAACTCAATCTAATGCATCTTTAGAGTTCGTTTTGGGTAAAATGACCATTGCTAGCTGAAAGTTAAAGGAATAAAGTATTGGAAAAGATGAAAAACGCAAAACCAATAAAATTGGCATTAGCTGACTTTGGCAGCTTGTAGTGCAAAATCTACATGTGCGACTTCCGCCTCATTTCGATGGAGCAGGTCACATTTAGTATAAGCCATGGGTGGCCTGATGCCATTTAAAGTAGAACATTAGTGTATTTACGACCCTTGTCAACTACACCAGCGGAGCCCGAAATTTAGTCAATTTTTGAGAGGGAATGCCGAATATAATTCGTAACGGCAAGCATGCGGTTCTAATAACCAGAAAACTGAAACATGGAATTGATCCCATATTTTTAGAAGAAAAGATAGGAAAAACTTCCATGGCTTTTTAATGGAAGAGTTTTGAGCACTTTTGAACTAAACACAGGGCATCTAGGAAATGACGCCGCCGTGCGTAATGGTTAAGCCTTTAACGTAAATAGATGTGACGCCGCATTCTCAATTTATACCGATATGATCGCCTCGATAACTCTATAACGAAATATATAACCTTCAATCGAACCCATCCAAATCTTTCTAATGATTCTCAAGATCATATATACAAATTTTGATAATGGTTATATGTCCAAATCTTACATATTTTAACTTCTAAAACAGGTGTCGGACACTGGAAGCTTGAGCGTCTAAGGTATTACGTCAGTAGAATAAGATGGCAGAATCGCAATTCATCTAGATTTGTCATTAATTATCTTAAACTCAAAGCACATAACCCTAAAATGGTAACATACTACTGGTAGTTGACATAAATAAGAATTCGCATTCAGGATTTAGTGAGATTTTGATGTACGGTTTAGGAATTATTAAAGAATGACTGAGGGACGTGTGTCCAGACCGAAAGTGTACGTCGTTGTCAACGTAAAGTGGTTTGACGCGGATCACAGGACGTAGAAGGTGTGACCCGTAAAACTTGCAAAAATAATATCATAGATGGTGTCATAACCCGAAAAAGACGTACACCATTGTCTCAACAATATCTCTGACAACAAAGTCTTAAAACATGAAAGAGTTCATATGCATAGGCGTGACGGTATTTCAATCGACACACGGTGGATTTTCTGAAAGAACTGTCATCCAGGCGCGCGGAGAAGAGTCCGACGGCGCGTCAAAAGTGTCCAATCAAATCTCTGATTTCTTCTTCAACCTTTCAATCATATCATGATTTGCATAGCAAGAATATGAGGTGAGTGACCGCAAATACGTCATCTGGGCGTAATAAAGGATTTGGTGAGGAAGAAAATATTTTTTAGATGGAGTTTTGAAACGTAAACAAGTATAAAACCGTAGCAGTGCAATGTACACGAAATGTACACAGAGCATAACAATGGACCACACAATGTGATACACACAGAGACAAATACTGTTACGTTACGTGAAGAAGCGACCAGTTTGGTGATTTATGGCACTCAACTCGGATTCAAGCTTATTTCTTATCTCAAACTAGAGTATCTGTATTTTCACATACAACAAACCCAAACTAAGGCTCCAGTGATGGAGGTAGTAATCAGGGAGCTAAATTTAAAGGGGGAAAAGGGAATGACAGTCTTACTTGCTGTACTGGACAAACAAAGGGGCGTTTCAGTGGTAGATGGAGACTATGGAAAGGAGGGTGGGAATTATTTTGAATTACACGTAAGAATTTACTAAGAATTCTACACAACCCCCAACTAAAATTCAAGCCGAGTTTGAATTTGATTATGGAAAAATTATTCAGAAGTGAGTCCGTCCGTTATCACTAACAGGAACGTGTTATTGTGCAGCGCGCCATGATAACTCTAACGTATATGAGGGACAGGTTCCTACTGCATGGTGGTGCAGACTTCGTATTTTCCCACGTCTCCTCTGTGATCTTCTTGATACCGCCGGGTTTCTCTTCGGTGATCTTGCGCGTGTATCGCTTAGGTAGGACGTTGTCAAAGATGTTCGGGCGTAGTCCTGTGAACGGTGGTTTTGGCCCGTTCTTGGCGCTTACTTTTGGCAGCGGCATCGATGGTCCTTTGACCGTTCTGGTCTTCCTGGACTTTGGTGTAGACGGCATGGCGTCTCCCTCGGTGGTGGTTTTGCTGACGGTTTCCGCAGCCCTCTCACTTACGCGTCCCAAAATCTCTAGGAGATTGACATCATCGTTGGAGTTGGACTCTATAAAGTGTGCTGGCGGAGATACGGTTACTCGGATGGGGGAATCGAAGAGCGGAACATCCGGTACGTTGTTGTGGACCATTCGGGGTGCTTTCACGGGCGGCTCCTTGGTGGGCGAGGTCTTCGGGGGATTTTCTCTCTCTTCCGTCGACGTGCCGACCACCCTGTTGTGGCGACGCTCTTGCTCTTTCATTCCTTCGTCATTGTGGTGCTTGGGGCTACGTTCTTTTTCCTTGATGGTTGCTGAGGTACGCAGGTCTCCGGCCACGCGATGGTCTGTTTCTTCTCGACGCACACGTTCCTTTTCTTTGACCGTGGCTTAGGTGCGCTGATCTTCTGTTGCTTGATGATCTTTCCCCTCACGGCGCACGCGTTCCTTTTCTTTGGTAGTAGCTGAGGCGCGCTGATCTTCGGTGGCGTGATGGTCTCTTTCCGACGGAACAGTACGTTCTGAACTTCCGCGTGGGGTAGATCGTCCCTCTGAACTGCTACTACGGTCTCAGCCCACCGACCTCTCTATCTGTTCCTTCCTCTTTTTGGCTTCGGGACATACCGTACGGTGATGGACCAGCTTGATCGAGCTCCCGAAATGCCGTCCGCAGTCTCGACACTCATACTTTGAGCCGATGCTGCTCCATAACTTCTTCTTTATCCTGGCGATACCGTCCTCCCTCTTCATCGCGGACCCGGCTCGACAATTCAACTTGTGCACTGCTCTGGACTTCTCCGTCCCAAAAAAGCGGTGGCACAGATGAAAATATTTGGTTGGCTTCTTGAACGGCATGCTAACGGAAGAGAAGAGATCGATTTGAGTGATGTAGCAAATTTATTGTTCATATTTTTTAGACGCGCGCAAATCTGTTCTTGGTCTCGGTCGGTCGGTCGGCAGTGTTTTTTCTGCAAAAGTTTGGTCATCATTCGGTTCCTCGGGGTCGATTTCTCTCGTTTCGATTTCTTTGACGGGCCAAGGTTTCGCATTGATCCCTCGATACCGCATCAACCTGTCGTAATGTAGTACTTTTGGAGTAGCGTTCCTACTCTTTTGTACTCTGTATATGGTGTCCGAGAGTCTCTTGACGACAAGGTATGGTCCAACCCAGTTACAGCAGAGCTTGGTGGCTAGGCCTTTCTTGTATCAAGGATTATAGATCCAGAAGTATTAGGGTAGCAGGAAGGGTTGGGCGTTTGTGGTTTCTGAGTCTGAGGGGGTTGGTGTCTGTTGACTGTGCTTTAAGAGAGACTAGGCATGGCGCCAGTCTCTCTTAAAGCACAGTCAACAGGCATTTGGTCTCAGTATTTGGGTTTTGATTGCCATGACTGTACCCCTGTAAAAGTCAGAGGAGGAGAAGTTTGGAATGATGAAAGCATTGAAGAAGAAGAAATGTTATTATATATTGAGGAAAGCAAAATTTATTATGAGACTAGAAGGCAGTGTCCTGACTTGATTATTTTGAAAATGGCGGTCTGAACACATTAAAAGGTGGAACATGGCATTTTATCGACTTTGAAGTGTTCCGCAGTTAAAGGGAGACTATAGGCAGCAGCTAGGTAGGCAAGATAAAGTCATACAAATTTGCCAATAGGGGTCAGTCATATCTCTAGGCATGGCGCCAGTCTCTCTTAAAGCACAGTCAACAGGCATTTGGTCTTAGTATTTGGGTACAGAATCAAGGCAGCTCAGAGAGCAATGATTGAACGATGCTGTGGACAAGTCCAAGGATACTGCATCAGTCACGACCAACTTCTCATCAGAAAGCGTCACCACCAGCATATTCAATGTTCAGTTCCAACCTGTACCAGTCCAATGCACGCCTGTCATGGTCAGCAGTGGTCAGCTTAGCGCGATATGGAACATTCTTCCGAAACTCAAGCGAGGGAAGTCTGCTCATTAGCCTATCTCGCGCACTGCTCCTTCTTGTCAAACATTGTAGTGAAATCGTGGTACAGTGGGGCGTCCTCGAGGATTGCAGCTGGTCGGACAGACGTGAGGTGGAATGTGGGCGGCTGCACTTCTTCGTTGATGTGCGATGGCAGATAGCACAGTTGTTGCGTTGCATGACAGCTGAAAGTGAATGTGATATCATAGAACTGAGGCGTTTGCAATGAGACTATAGGTGAAGTAGAAGCAAGGAGTGAAATGGGCCATCTTCCAGTGACTAATATACAGAGTAAGGGCACTGGGTGTTGTTAGATTCAGCATTGAATGTATTCCTCGTACAAGCGTGAATAGTGTGGACATACAGTGAGAGGTGAGAGACCCCTATTGACTACTTCTTGTAACTTTATCTTGGATATTATATTAGTATTGAACTTCTAGCCATGGATTATGAAGAAATTGAAGTTGTAGGCATGGAATATGAAAAATTATTCAATGTTGAAAGACATTATTCCATGAGGCTTTGCCGTGATCGCAAAGGACGCGACGCGATTGGTTCACATGCTAATGAGGTATGATAATGATAATTACCTCTATAATGCTACTTGGATAGCGACTGTGTCGTTGATTGCAACAGTGGTCTATGTCAATGTGTGCCTGTAATGTCAATGAAGTATGATGAGGTGATGACGATAGTGCAATTGACTAGGTGGCGCATTTTAGAATCAGCAGTGAGCACTGTGTGTAACATGGTGGAGGCAGCGGAGATAATAACTGTGTCGAAAGTATTGTTATAGGGCCTTCCCTAGGCCCATGGGGTTAAATTTACAATCCACGATTGAAAAGATGTAGTTTGATCGCATTCAACTATAAATCCATTGAACAGTTGTGTTCCTTGGCTTTAGTCAACCGATGACCTTTTGTTGGGCCATGATCGGGGATTGTAAACTGTAAATGTATTATGGACTGGGAGACGGGGAAAACACAAGTGAAATAGACCAAAACAAGTGATTTTGGGGCTTTGGTTTAGACGCATGCCCCACATGCGCCATGCGGGATTATGCGGGATTATACGGTTCATGTGAACTTGTTGACATCTACATGATCTAGTGCCGTTATTGGTCATGGTACATGGTAGGCCTAATCATCATGGCAATATGTTTCAGGAAAAGCTCAGAGTAAAATGAACTGCCGATGAATAATGATGTTGTTCATGTTTACCATGTTTACTATACATAGCCATAGGGTATGCACTGGCCAGTGCACTTTCTGCACGTCGTCATGGTCATGTTACATGTACGTGATACCTTGCATATTTTGTTTTTTGAATGCGCATGCTTTTTGGGCAAAATCACTTGTACCAACACTAATGAATAATGTCTTCTTATCCCTATGACTCCATACACAGTGAGGGCATTGTCCCATTCTCATCAAATGGTAACTTATTGTACCGTATTAGGGTGGAAGTTGGGGAGCAGATACCTACCGCTGCACGCCTGTCATAATCAGCAGTGATGAGCATAGCGCGATATGGAACATTCTTCAGAAACTCAAGCGAGGGAAGTCTGCTCATTAGCATATCTCGCGCACTGCTCCTTATTGTCAAACATCGTAGTGAAATCGTAATGGAAAACGTCTGGCTTTGCGCCAGACGTTGAGACTAATAAGTGAAGAACTAGTAGGTAAAGAACTTCTACTTGCGCGAGACTGCTCTGATAAAATTATCATTGCAGAGACTACGGTGACGTACACATATATTTTTTACAATCAAAAATGCCCTCAAAAGACGACATGGAATGATTATTTTATTGATATTTCCTACTATATACCTTCCAATTATCACTTTATACAAATAGATCGGCGTTAGGTCGCATGCTTTTCTTTCCTGGTGACACAATAAAGCAAAATAGTTGCAACCCCGTAAATGCGCTATAAGTCCAATAATAAGTGACGGTGACCCGTTATAAATGTTTCGCCAGCTTCGCTTTTTTGCCGCTACGCGGCGCGTTGGGCCCTTGCGTCCAGACGAATTCTCCCACTTTAAATGGCTTGCCGTGATGCCGCTGGTCATACGTTCTTTTCTGTCTCTGATGTTTAATCTCGATTTGTTCCTGGACATTCTCAAATGCGCTCTCTAGTCTTAGCTTGAGGTCTGTGGTATACTGCGAGATTTCGACTTTGTCCGTGTTGGGGTCTCCATATAATATGTCTAGAGGTAAGGCCAGCTGGCGACCAAACATCATAAAATACGGTGTCTCTTGAGTCGTACTGTGTTCAGAAGATCGATAGGCCATCATAGCGAAGGGTAGTTGCTCATCCCAATCCTTCTGGTTTTTCTTAACCATCATTGCCAGGGAGTTCAAGAGAGTCCTATTGTGTCGTTCTATCATCCCGTCGGATTGTGGATGGACGGACGTAGTCCTCGTCTTCTGGATATCTAAAATTCGACAGACTTCCTTTACCAGATTCGACTCATAGTTGGTCCTTTGATCTGAATGGAGCTGCCTGAATGCTCCATACCTGCATAGAAACTCCTTGACTATCTTTCTTGCTTCGGTTATCGCTTCTTGATTAGGTAGGCCATATCCTTCAATCCATTTCGTGAAGTGGTCGCCAATTAAAATTATATATTTGTTCCGTCTGGCTGTGATTGGTAATGGGCCGAGGATGTCAGTGCTGATTCTTTCCATTGGTGCACCAGTCAAATACGTCTGTAACTTGCCCCTATTACGATGCGGAGGAGTTTACCTTGACTCGCACTTATCGCATTTTTGACAGAATTCTGTGATAGTGTCTTTCATGTTCTTCAAAAAAAACCTCGCCTTTTCGTATGTCTTTTGTATGCCAAGATGAGCTGCAGTTCTGGCCGAATGTAACTGACCAATTGCTTCTTCACGGAATCTTTGTGGTAGCAGTGGCTTGAGTACCATGGTCCTACCGTCATCTGACTCGTACTGTTGACACAGAACACCATTCTTAACCCTTACGTTCCCAACTTATTTGTCAATTTTCCCTTTTTTACCCGATTTTTATGTATACAACTTTGATTTCATTTCTATGAGTACCTGCTGGCTAGAAACATAGAAAAGTATACATTTCCTGAAAGGTGAGAACACGTAGTTTCAAAATACAATAAAACTGGTTAGTAATTGCAACTGCATAATAATTAGTAATTGTTAATTGGCGTTAATTATGGTAAATTTGCGACGAAATATGAAAATAAATTGATCTATTTTAGAGTTACTCACAAATTTTGCTTATTTCTTTGTTGCAAATCATTCTCTGAAGTCTCTGCTATATCCACAAAGCCAATGAACACTAATTTTATCCACAGTAATGAGTTTTTGCTAACTTATTTACATGTTATCCACTAACGAGCGAATCGAAAGAAAACGATGAATATGAACATTTTCGTCTCTCACTTTCTCCTTTGAATTCCAACAGTTTCTCAACACAAACAATGATAGAAATGAGTGAAGGTCAATGTCAAGACACCTTCCGGACAAAACAATTGCCCTAATGTTCCTAATCATCATCACTATCAATGTGGAGTACCCTACGATGGTACGCTGTATGACACTCCCCGGGACATAGTCGCTTTAGGCATGTGGCACAACCATACTTAGTTTCAACCCTTCTTGCATTCCTCCCATGTCCTAGGCAGCAGTAGTGACACCTACCCCTCTTCAAAATGTTTCTACTGTCAAGATTGACTGAGGTGTGATCCTTTCTAAAGAGCACTTCATGTTGCATCAAAACAGCTGTTGGACGACCAACCAATTTGCGACTTGTGAAGTCGCCTATGAGACTGCGGATGACTTCTAGCCTGAACTTCTTGTGTTCCATTGGCTTGAGTTGCTTTTCAGGCATTGGATTGTTGATCAGATCGAAGGAGAGTTTATACAAAATGTATGCATTGACTGTAGCTGTATTCAAGAAGTCTAAGAAGATTCGGACCCACCACCTCCTGGACTTTCGGTCGGTGGCATACGATTGTTGCAGTTCATCAATGGCTCCCATGTTACTGTTGTAGTCTTTGATCATGGTTGGGGCTGGAACTTCTACCCTTCTTCCATCTCCTTGCCTCCTCTGTACTGTATCATTCCCCCAAGCAGAATGAGCATTAGTGGCAAATGTGACACACTTTGTGTCACTCCAGATGGTGCAAAGCACTGAGTTGGCAGCAGTGTCCTCTGAGAATGAATGAAACTCACCTCTGTTCCTTCCCCTGTCTCTGAGAAAGGGCTTCCTTTTGAACTCAGCAGGATACCCTCTTCTAAGTGACCTAAGTGTTCCACACCCAAAGATACCAATGGCATTCAGATCTTTGAGGAGCTGGAAAGATGAAAAGAAATTATCCATGTAGATGACATGATTCTGCATGGGGTTCAAAGTGCAGGCAAGATCCATTACCACACGATGACTGAGCCCATGTTCTCGGTTTCCCTCTGCTCCAGTGTAAATTTGAAATGCATAGATGTATGCACAGCAAGAACAGCCTAGTTCCCAAATCTTTGTGCCTCGCTTGATAGGCTTTGCAGGCATGTATTGCTTGCATGGGTTCCTGCCTTTCCCCTTCACCATGTGTTCATCGACTGCACAGTTTTGACCAGGTTCGAAGTACTGCCTGAATGTTGTCTGCAGAGTGTTGAGGAGAGGCCTGAGTTTGTACAGTTTGTCATAGTTAGGGTCATCTCTAGGTACTGCTGTTTCATTATCAGCCAGATGTAGGTTACCCCACAACTCGAAGAATCTATTTTTGGGGAAGACCTTGGTGACTGCCGGAACTGACAAAAGTTCATCAGAAGAGAAATAGTCTTTGAAAGCGGGCACAATATGAATTCCCATGAGGAGTAAGACCCCTAGGAAGGCCTTCATCTCCTCAAATGTAGTGTCATGCCAATGCATTCTTCCTTGCTGACCAGCATATCGGTTTGTCTCTTCCACGATTCCATGAATCCGCGCATCAGGCCACACTTGTTCAAAGAATTCAACAGGTGAACTACAGTCCAGTGGTTCAGTAGGCCCATGAGCTGAATCCCCAAGAAACTGTGGGTACTGTACATTGTGAGCTTCATCCATTGGACCCCAGTTAGGAACATAATCCTGTGGAGGAGGGGGGCCTCTAGCCCTCTGGCGGCCCCCGTGCTACTGGCACCGGAGCAACGACATCATCCTCAACATCGTCCTCGACATCTGAACCGTCTCCATCATCACCTCCAGGGATATCAAAGTCAGAGTCAGAAGGGGGGGAGCCATCAGGGGAGGGACTCCTAGGTGGGGAGGCAGGCCCAGGTAAGATTGGTGGAGAAGGAGGGTGGTAGAACCTCAATGCAGGTAAGTCTGACGCAGCTGCAGCACGAGTCACTCGGCGGCGTCTTCGTGGAGGAGACGTGTCGTCTTCATCATTGGTTGTGACAGTAACAGCTGGGCCTGTGACCCCTGAAGGCCCTGGTATGGAGTCAGCATTAGTGTCTACAGTCAGTACAGGTGTCACTACACTGCCATTATCAAGATTTCCTGGCGTATTCCCAGTTGAGATGGGTGATAGCAATGATGTCTGAGAGTCACACACAGAACTGTCTTGATCCCCCCTGTCCCTACCCCCCTGGGACCCCTGTGGGGTCAAGACACCACCAACACCTCTACTACTACGTGCATCTACATTACAAGCATGTGTATCAACAGTGCGAATAAAATTGTCATCAAAATCACCTTCAGCTCCTTCAAAATCAGGGTCATCACTCTCATCTCCGTCCTCTGGTAAATCCATGAGAATTCTAGTCACATCCTCAACGTTGTACACCCTCGATTTACTCATTTTTATTCATAAATTGATCGAAAACTATGCAGAAAGTTGTGTAGAAGCAGCAAGAACTCAGTAAATGGGTTTGCGGCAGAAGTACCACCAGAGAACCGAAACTAACGTCACGAAAACGGGGCTTCCCCGAAACCGCGCATAAATGCGCGGTTGGGAACGTAAGGGTTAAACTCCAATTGATCCCATAATGACCAGTAGTGTTTATCTGCTTCTCCTTTCAACGAGATGGATTCCCAGGCCGGACATACAGAGTGAGTTTCTTTCAACTGGAAGATCCATCGAAACTCCGAATCTTTTCCTTGTGCTTTTCTAAGCTTTTCGTCAGTCCAGTCAAAGGCCTTTTCCCTTCTTCTTAGGTTTCCTTCTCCCCTTTGCCGCTCTGGGACGTTGATACCAATGTTTGGGGATCCACTTTATTTGTGTTGGTGCGGCGTCTTCCAATGGACCTGAGTGTTCTGTCTGTGATGACACCTCATTCGAAGGGTTCGATGGTGATGCCTCGCTACCTACTGTTGATGATATCTGCCTCACACAAGGTGAATCATAGTTCTTCTTAATGCAGTAGTTGCATGGAATTCTTGACATGGCGTCGGCGTTTCCATGATGAAGACCTTTCCGGTGGACTATTTCAAAATCAAAGGTTCCTAAATATTCTATCCAACGTGCCAACTGTCCCTCAGGTTCTTTGAAGTTCATTAACCACTACAAACAGCTGTGATCAGTTCTGACTGTGAATCTTTTTCCATATAGATAGTGACGATATTTCCTGACAAAAACCACCACAGCCAACAATTCCCGCCTGGTGACACAATAATTCTTTTCGGATAGTGATAAAGTCTTGCTGTCGTATGAAATCACCTTTTCTTGTCCACCTTGCAGCTGATTGAGGACCGCTCCAATCGCATATCCAGAGGCGTCTGTATCCAGTATGAATTTCCCTTGGTTGTTTGGATATCCCTGTATGGGTGCTGTAATCAGCAATTCCTTTAGTCTGTTGAAGGAATCGGAGCATTCCTCGTCCCAAACGAATTCTTGGTCTGTCTTTGTTAACTTGTATAAGGGTCTGGCTACATCTCCAAACGAGTGAATATACGCCTTGTAATACGTCACTAATCCTAGGAAAGATTTGACTTCTGTCAGACTCTCGGGTACCGGCCAGTTCTTGACGACTTCAATCTTTTCTGGGGATGTCCCCACGCCGTACTCAATTATCAAATGTCCAAGGAACTCAACCTCTTTCTGCATCAGGTTGCACTTTTTGGGTTTTAACTTGATGCCGGTCTTTTCGAGCCGACTAAACAAATCGGACAAATTGGAGAGAGCGTCTTCAAAATCGTTTCCCATGGTAATTACGTTGTCTAAATAGACCAAACCATTCCAGACCACATTTTCTGGTTCCTTAAAGCTCGCTCTTTTCCTCCTATCACTGGTAGGGGAGACTCGATCCCTGTTGTCGAGGTTCAGAAATTGCGCAGGTCTGATGGGGTTAAGTATTCCTATTGTTGTGTCGACTTTTAAAAGTATGGTATCATCTGTTACATTGACAATAGGGATCGGAATTAGTGAATTTCATAGTCCACGATCGCTTTTCCCACCATGCAACCCGCTTTTATGGATTTTGCATCTTTCACAGTGCCAGTTGGTTCAGCAATTGCCCATTTCCCTCGTATATGCGGTCTTGATTTCTTTGTTAGGACAACCATCTGTGAACGTGGTGGTATGGTGGTTCTTTCTGAAATCACTAACCGACAGCTCCTCCCTTGGCCTATCTTAGCAGATCCTACATCACCGCATGCGACATGTTCTCCACGGCAAACAAGAGATCTAGCGGAAGGATATAACTCGCAGCCGAAATACCTTATGAAATCCATCCCTAATAGTCCCTCAGCTTGTACATCTGCTACTATGACAGAAAATTGGGTCTTTTTTTTCTGTAGAATCCCAATATCAATGTCACATTGTCCGTAAACTCGTAAAGGACTGTCATCGGCAGTGGTGAGTCGTATATCATCTTTTCTAAGTTAGGTCTTTCCCTGGGTCGAATTTGGAGGTATTTTTCGTGACGAAGGATTGTTACAAACGATCCTGTATCAATTATAAATCTTACTCTTGTGTCATGGATTCTTCCAATAATGAAAAACCATCATCCAACACGGGCCCTATGCGCTGCATGGGGGTTGGTTCAGAGGTCTTTGCTTTCTTTTTCATCGAACTCCGGGGATGCTGTCGGGGATTGTTGCTTAAGACCGGCGCTCTCCCCTCTGCGTCGGCCTGAAATCGTTTTTTTTCTGTCTTGGTTGCGAGCATTCCGAGTTGAAGTGGCCAAATTGGCCACAGTTCCACATCGAGTCAAGATGCGAGGCCTCTGATGGGCTACTACGCGCGTCCACTTACACCGGCCCCTCAAATCCACTAAATTTGACTCCGTGGGATTTACAAGTTCAAAACTTCTAAAATAATCGTGCAAATCTTTAAAACTAACTGGTTTAACTTGTTTAACTTGAATCGCTTTTCACACGAACGTCTACTCGACAATTCCCAGTGAATGTACTATAATCCAGAGTATGATAACTAGACTAAGTTTAAGTGTCCGACACTCAATCACTATTAAGTGAGAGTATACACACTACTAGAGTGTCAAGAGCATTTGTACTAGCTGTTTAAAGGTCCTTGTCCTCAGCTCGAATAAGCCTCGCCAACTTCGTGATCGGCCTGCTGTAGAGTCCAGTTTGAGTCTTTACATAGCACGATCGGGTTCAGCCATCTCGACTCTGATGAATCCTGGTATATCTCCCAACTGGCCAATAAGCTCTGCCAACACTGTCATCCTGTACCACGACAATGTCGTTCTCGCGGATGTCTGGTGTCGGGTCTTGACACTTCTGTCTCTGCTGCAAAGTCGTCACGTACAGCTTCTCGAACTGTTTCCACACCTGGTTGGCGACATAGTTGGCTCGTTTCCACCGGCCTCGGTAAATGTCATCTTCGTCCGTAAGGCTGTTGTCTGTCTCAATGGTATTGAGACCCATCAGATGATTTGGAGTAATGGCTACAACGGACGTGTCGGCACTAGACGTTGCCGTCAGCGGTCTGCTGTTCACGATCCACTCGGCTTTCACCATGACAGTATGCATCTCCTCCTCATCTAGACTCTGCCTGTTGATAAGTCCGTACAGTATCTTTCGTACAGATCTGATCTGTCTCTCGTAATGTCCTCCAAAGTGGCTCGCCTTCGGTGGGTTGAAGGTCCACTCAATCTCTTCCTTCGCAAGTTTCTTCTCGATTGTCAACTCCTAATTCATCTTAAGTAGGTCCTGCTTTATCTCTTTGCATACTCCCACCAAGTTAGTTCCGTTATCGGATCAAGGTTTCTTCGGTCTACCTGTGCGATTGACGAATAGGCTGATAGCAAGTAGACATGACAGAGTGTCCATCTTGTTCGCTATTTCAAGGTGGATAGCTCTGGTGTAGTTACACGAAAACAGTACTCCGTATCTTTTCAGTTGTCTTCGACCGACCTTGACCATTAATGGTCCGAAATAATCGATACCGGAATTCTCGAACGCTCTTGCTGTGTGAACTCTATCCGTTGGCAAGTTGCCCATCTTTAGCCTCTCGAGTCTTGCTTGGTATTTCTTGCACAGAACACAGGCCTTCAACACTTGCTTGACTGCAGTTGTCACCCTGGTAATCCAGTACTGTTCTTGAAGGGTTGAAATGACTTGGTTTCGCCCAACGTGTCCTTCCATCCCGTGAGTTCTTTGGATGAGTTTTCATACCAATGGGTCCCCTCCTGGCAGTATGATCGGATGTTTTCCTCGATGTGGAAGCAAACTGTCATTCAGCCTTCCTCCCACTCTGAGTAAACCGCCCTGGTCTAGCTCTGGGCATAGGTTTCGGATTCTGCTGCGTTTGGAGATTGTCTTCTTCATTTTCAAACACTGGATTTCGTCGCCGTAATACCTCTGTTGGATGACTCTAAGAACTGCTAGTCTGGCCTAACGTCTGGCATCTGCTAACGAAGTCTGGTCTCTGGAGTGAGTAGGCGTGAGTAGGACCTGAGCGCAGTCCACTATCTTCCGCCATTCTGAGATTCGATTCAGGAGTGCTAACACTGTCTCTGCTGCAGCATCTGCTTGTTGTTCCATGGCATTAACGAGATTCACGGATTGCTGCGTGGGTTTTGTAGGTTCGACTAGCCATGTCTCTTCCGTTAACTGCAGGAACTCTGGGCCAGCTTGCCACAAACTTCCTTTAAGCTCCTTTGCGGCGCCTCCCCTCGATGCGATATCTGCAGGATTTTCCTTTCCTGGCACGTGTTTCCAGTCGTCGACTTTAGTGAGTGTCAAAATCGTCCCGACTCGATTTCTGACAAACACTGGTGTTCTGATAGTATCATTTCACAGATACTTTAGCACGATTCTGCTATCCGTCCAGTTGACGCTTCTCTGCAATGGTAGTCGGAGTTCTTTCTTAAGTTTCACTGTGGTCTTCGCTCCCAACGTAGCTGCAACCAGTTCTGCTCTTGGGATTGTTTCTCCTTTCTGTGGATTTACTCGAGATCCAGCATTGATCAGCTTCGATCCAATTTCGCCTGCACTTTCAGTTCTGATGTATGCAACGGCTCTGTGCCCCTTTTCCGATGCATCGCTGAACACATGTAGCTGGTGTTCGTTGTTTGATCCTGGGGTGTAGCTGGTAACGCATCAGTCAAACTCTATATCGGTGACAGCTTGAGTACCATCTCTCCAGCTGATCCACTGCTTGAGCTGCTCTTCTGGTACTGGGTCATCCCAACTTAGTTTCAGTTTCGACAAGTTCTGAACAATCGTTCTACAGTTCAGTATCCAGGGTGACACTAAACCTAACGGGTCGAACAGTTTTGTCATGTTCGACAACAGCTCTCTTCTGGTAGTGACTTCTTTCAGATCTGGTGCTCGGTAGGTTAACTTATCAGTCTCTGGTTTCCACTTCATCCCTAGTGTCGGCATTTCGCTCGTGCTATCAGTTCCTAAGTTGACATCGCTTCCAGCACTCACTCGGCGCTCCTCGGGTATGCTGCTCAAAATCTCAGGACAGTTAATGGCGTACTTCCTCAACGGCAAGCCTGATCGCTGATCGCTGGTGATGGCTTGGATCCGAATGAATGAACAGTCCATCTCCAATCTTCTACATTTCCATGGTCGTCAATCCACTGGAAACGATACCAGTTTCTGTCTTTTGGTAGGATCTTGCTCTGATGAAACATGCTCTGCATGTCACTACTCATAGCAATCGGATTTTCTCTAAATCTCAGTAAAACTCCATCTAAACAATTTGTTAGATCTGGTCCTTTCATGAGAAGGTCGTTGATGGAAATACCATTCTGCTGGGCTGATCTGTCGAAGACGATTCTAAGTTTGGAGTTACGATTTGAGTTCTTCACTCCATGATGTGGTAGGTACCATCTTTCTTTTGTTTCATCAAGTTCGGCGGCAGGGACTCGCTCGCTGTAACCCTTTTCCTTCAGGCTGTCCATCTGCTTGCGGCATTCTGCGCCATAGTCTGCGTCCCGTTTTACTCGCTTCAGCACACCTGTCAGCCTCTTTAGTGCCATCGGGCGGCTATCTGGTATTGGTGGTAAGTTCTCCTTCAGCGGCAAACCAACTTCATACCGCTCCCCTGTGTAGGTAGAACTTTCTTATAGTTTCTGCATGAAACGTTCATCTTCAGGAGATATGTGTATCTCTTCTCCTAGTGGTCCATCGTCAAATTCTCTGGCGATGTGTTCATTAAGGTTCTGGTGTAGTTCCTCCACTGTAACTCTATGGACTGGTCACGTACTCTCCCGGCCCATCTGGACTGGCCCGAGTAAGGTCCATCCTATCTTCGTTCACATGGCGTACGGTCCATCGTTCGTTGACGATATAATCTCCACCGGTCGAATAGCATCTGGTTCGTTGGCTCCTAATAGTAACCCGACTGGTGCATCAACGACTTTTAAGTCAATATTCTTTAGCTCTGGATACCTCTTCGCATCGCTGATCTTGGGTATCTCCCATATGTTTATTGCAATGGTATCATGCGTATAAAGTTCATGGAGTTTAACCCATTGGTCATCTGGGTTAAGTCCCTTGACTTCTAAGTTGCGTATCTTTCGGCATTGGTTACTGGTAGACTTTTGAAGCATGGTATACAAATCAACTGTACCTTGTCGACCTCTTAGTCCCATCTTCTGAGCGAGTGCGTTGGTTATAAAACTGGCTCCTGCACCGTTATCCAGGAATGCATTCGTGGTGATCTCAACACCATTATCTAGACTTCGATGTTTCACCGGTAGGACGGCCATTGCTACTGCGTCATCGGTCCCAACTCGTCTCGAGTTAATCGTGGCTGCATTGGCTTTCTCTGATGGGGTCAATGCTGGTTGTGAAGTCTCTGTCTTCTGGTTGGTCCTGGGCTGACTGGATGTTGTCTGGTTGCTCGCCTGGTTGCCTGTCTGGTTGTCATGTTCCTTGGCTAGATGTCCTCGTTCAAGGCACTTGAAACAACGGCCTTGCTTCTTCAGGAAGTCAGTTCTTTCGTTTCGAGGCAGTCTCTTCAGCTTTCTGCATTCTTGTATTGTATGTCCATCTTTTATACACTGTGTGCAGTGTTCTTCTTTTTCACCTGTGGGTACCACCTTGAAGGCTGGCCTCGATGTAGTCTGCTTCGCTTGACTCGGTTTTGGGGTGAAAGTTTTCTTTCTCCTTGTGAGGACTTTGGCTCATTCTCTGTTTTCTGCCTCTGACCATATCTTGGGTTCAATACAACCTTTGCCTGGGACTCAACGAACTTCACTAGGTCTTCATAATCTGCTGGATCCCAAGTTCTGCTAAACATGTCGGTGTCTCGTCTGATCCACTTGAACCTCAAACAGTCTTGCGGCAGCTTGTCAACAATCTGTCCCATGGTTGAAGGGTGTTCCAATTCGGTCAGCCTCCCTAGCCCTTTCAAAGCGTTAAAGCTATCTCGCAGTAGAATCGACAATCTATCCAGGTCTTCTGCTGCTTTGATGTTCAACTTCGGCCAGGCCTTGATCTTCCTGACGTAGGCTCGGCTTGCGTCGTAAGGGCAACCACGGACAAGTTCATGTGGGGTTCCTTTAGTCTAGGCCCTAAGCTGAGTCAACCTCTCTCGGTCAGTGTCGGTCCATTTCGCAATGTACTCCTGGAGTCGATCAGGAATTCACGAAACTTCGTTTCATCACCATCAAACATCTCTGGTTCGGACTTTGGAATACGCATCTGCTTGGTTAAGTCTCTCAGAGTCAGTGCAATAGCTGAAAGAGCCCTCTCTGTCGCCTGGGTCATGTTTGAAAGCTGGGAGATATTTGCTGGTTCAGCTATCCCTGTTGACTCGCCTCTAGGTGAGAATGGCTGTGTTCGGGGGTCAATCCAGCTATACGCGCCTCTGGGTCCTGGTGTTCCCGGTTGAGCCAACCCTTCTACTTCCATCTCTGCCATACCCTCAATCCATCCTGTAACCTCGGACAGAAACTGTTCATATTGTTCTATCCTGGAGTCGCAATATTTCTGATCACCTTCCTGCTCTTTGGAAGTCAGGATAGACTGGTAGGCCAAATGAGCATCTAGGAACTACTCAGTCATCTCCTGATATTGACGAAGGATCGTGTCATCCTTCTCAATCTCGCTCCCGGCATCCATCAACCTTTTAAGGCAATATCTCTTACGGTAATCTTCCCCGTCAATGATCTGCTACGGCAGAGTTGCTTCAGTTCTCTTTCTCTATCCATCTTCTCACGAAGCTGCTGCGTATGTCTCAAATGCATCCCTTCAGGTGCCTCATCTCCAATCTGGTTCGTCTCTTTGTCAGCCACAGCATCCGGTTTCTCGGTCTCAACGCCGTCATTCATGTTATTCTTATCAGCCATTGCCCTTTAGGAGCCTCACGTAGTGCCCTCGATAAGAGTGTCTGGTGTCCTAGGAACGTAGCAACCTCGTCCCTAGTTATGGCGTTGATATTCAGCAGGCGTCACAGTGCAGTAAGTGTAGCAAATCAACCTAGATCCAGGAATTGGGAATGCGGGTCATGAAATTGACTAACTCACTGACTTTTCTGGAGCTTTTTCTCCTCAAAGTTCTTGACTTCTGGGCTGACTTGTACTTCATCCGCTCTCTAAATCATATCAGTGTAGGTGTCTTCTTGGAACAACCTCACAACGAGCGGGGTTAACGTGAATATAGGGACTTTAATCACTCAAGTTTCACAACGTTTACATAGGTGAGGTGTGTATCGGTCGCGAATCTGATCTACAACAATACAAAATGCAATCGATTCTGTATACCGTTAGTCCTGGTATCATAGCCTGTAAAAGAAAGACATGATTATTCTCTGAACAATCAAAGACTTTTCATGGTTTCATTCATTTTCTTTTTGCAAACTAGGATATCAGAACATTGTTTGGCCTACATGTTCAGCTGGAACCATATGGGAGGGAGCAACATCTACCCTTGCGATATCGAACACATGACTGTGTCGTGTGACCAAGATTAGGATATCTTCAAAAAGAAATTTTATCATCAAACCAGTGACTATTTGGTGGACGCAAACAAAAGCATAATAATGATAACACCTGAAGTTGTTCTTTAGTCCTGCACCGTTAAAAATTTCAGCATTTTTTACAGAAATTTCTGGCGGCATCAGTTGCCAGTAGTTGCAATAAATATACACCGCAGTACAATATTATTACAGCGCACTGTAATAATACAAAACTGTACAGTGACTAAGTGTTCATTTTAATCTTAACTTTTAAAATATATATCTATTTTATGTTAGTTTGCTGTATATTCATGCAGAAAATGCATTTGAAAAACAAATGTCTAAAAATAGTTGAGTTTTGAAGTTCGATGGTCGGGTCTATTTTGGTGAAAGGGGTACAGCATGGGTAATAGTACAATAATAAGTCATGATCGTGCTTATGAACAAGCCATGAGTTAGCATATACCATAGTTTATGTTGAAAATATCTTTACAGATGTAATTGATAAATATAGTCTTAAGAATTCGCCAAATATAGAAAAGTTCTTGGTATATTATCCACCTGTTAGCAAAATGAACTCGCCCATTGACCCACATTCCAGTTTGTTGTGGTATTTTTGTACAGGGTGATGCCAAAACAGTGCCTTTTTTTGACTGGTAAACATTCCTTCAGTTACTAAAATGCCTTTTTCTTTAATTTCAGCTGGTTGCATGGTGTGTACTGCAGATAACTTCTCGACTTAATCCGGCTGATGTGATGCTTTAGTTGATTCGAGAGGCTACATGTATATAGGCCCAGTACGTCGACATCATTGATCCGGCAGTGAACAAGATAAGTGGTAAGTTAAGCGATGTTTCCCTTCATCTATGTATTCACAAACAGATGATTGAAATCATTATACTGTATTCCCGTAGGCTTTGTATGCATGTATTCTATTCTAATAAATTACTCTTTATTTCAGGTTCAGCCTCCAAGATGTGTCACCAGAAATGCAACCGACATTATAGACAGGCGTGATTACTACTCTGATTTTGGATTGATGGTAAGTTCCGAGGCTATTTTGATTGCAATTAAATATTATTTGAATCTACATTGAAATAAAAGACATCTGTAGGATACTTCCTTTCTTTCTCTAGATTCAACACTGGTCAGTGTCAGAATTGAATTAGAATAGAAGCTGTGTCTGTTGGAGCCACCCCCAGTTACCCCCCCCCCCTCCCCCATTTAGCCACTGCCATTATGTTTACACTTGCCTTTACAATTCCAGGTACACTCGTCTTCAAAGTGGACCTGACTAGGAATGATGATGGTGACTTCCCTCCTCAGAAAAAAGCTTGGTTGGATTCGAAAGTTGGTGCAGGCGGTCATAAGCGATATTTCGGTCGTAAACGCAAGAAGTCCAAGAAATCCACTGACAAATCAGGAAAACGTATATTCAATGTCGGCGACACGTGTTTGTTCAGATTGGACTCAAACGTTTATCTTGGAACCATTCTTAGTCAAGTTGATGAACATCATTTCCAAATTGAGGACTATACAGGAACAGTGCGCACCTTCATTTGTCTGTCACTTTTATTAAAAGAAAGTTAAAGTTGAAACTTCTATAGCAAGGAATATGAAGATGTGAACTTTGTATTATTATTTTTTGAATGTATGAGTCTATTGAATGTAAATTAAATGTATATTGTGAATAATTGATAATAATAATATTGTGTACATTGAAATCATGACTTTTAATTTTTGTGTACTGGTACTGCCTTGATATGTTGTCCTCTGTGACTGTTGTCTCATCTCTCGGAATAACAAGACCCCAAGCTGGATGAGACACCTACATCCCCTGGATATAAAAGATAGATTGTGACTTAATGTCCTCTGTGACTGTTGTCTCATCTCTCTTAATAACAAGGCCTCAAGCGGGATGAGACAACTACATCCCCTGGATATAAAAGATAGATTGTGACTTAATGTCCTCTGTGACTGTTGTCTCATCTCTCTTAATAACAAGGCCTCAAGCGGGATGAGACAACTACATCCCTTGCCTATGATGATAAAGGTTGTAACATATAATGTCCTCTGTGACTGTTGTCTCATCTCTCTTAATAACAACGCCTCAAGCTGGATGAGACAACTACATCCCTTGCCTATGATAATAAAGGTTGTGACATGTCCTTGGCGACTGTTGTCTCAACTTCACTCCCGGAATTACAAGACCCCAAGCTGGATGAGACACCCGTTGTCCTGCCTATGATATCATAGGTTGTGACCTGTCGATTTTTGCAACTAACTGTCTCATCTTGGTAGGTCTACAATAGGACACATTTGTCCTGCCTATATATACTATAGGTTAAGACCTATTCTTTGCAACTAGTATTTGTCTCATTTGTGTACAACAGGGCACCAATCTTTCATACCACAACATAAGTAATGGGCATGGCATTTTCAAATGACGACCATTCTTCACAACGAATAACGAAGTAGGCCCTTTTAAAATGCCTTTTATTTGTCTTTGCCTGAGTGCAAACCTAATCTAATCACAGCCATACAAAGCTATGTTATATGCAGAATATTAAAATGCTTTTTACAGAAGAATTGGTATCTGGGCTGAAACATAATAGAGGTGCAAATAATCATCAATATTTTTACAGAAAAACTCCATCAAAGTCATCTTTTATACACTACACAGTGCAGGCCCAAGCCTATCCAAGATGGCAGCCGGAATATAATACACAAAGCTTGGTTCAGGTCAAGTTGGTTCTAATAAATGCATACAATCTTAATTACTACTTACACAATTAAGGGGCATACATGGGTGGATTCAGGCCTTTTATGTAATCCTTAAGCGGTTGGGGTGAGGAACTGGGTTGTTTATTTGGGTAGCAATTGACACCTTCATGCCAGCACCTCCCTAAAAAGCGGTGTCTGGTGCTGTCTGATTAAACTTGCGTTTCTATTCTAGCTGAAACAGCTGTGATCTGTCAATTTGAAATGTTCTGATTGTCCATATTTTGTCAAGACCTTAGAAACTTTAAAGAACAGAAGCCCAGACTTTTTCAGGACAGAGCCAGTAGGACATGTGGAAGCCTTGGTAACCTGGGCGTGACAAGATGACTCTTTGAAGCAAAAGAAATGAAATTAATTATAATATAAATAACACTAACAGACCATGATGAAGCGAGTAGGGCAGTTAAGTAGCACAGACTACCAAGGTAGCCAAGGAGGAAGAGTTAGTAAGGATAAAACGCTCAAGTACCTGGCACTTCTTTGGGGTTTTCTACTTGGCCATCTTCCACAGGGCATACTTCACAATCTTCATCTCGAACTGGAAGAAGAATATTTCCATTAAGTTACAGACTTACATGGTTACCTCCAAGCACACTTCATAATTTTGATTTGTGTTTGAGGGCTTAATCAAAAAATCCAGACAATCAAAAGCAGGGAGGCCCTTGCTTCTTTTTCTAGCTATCATTAATTTGGACACCTTTTACTGTGAAACACATCGACACACCCCAACTCATCCTGACCTCAGGCCAACACTCGGCACTAACGACCGAGCTTATGCCCTGAATAGACCCGGATTGCTGGCTGTTCTCTAACATTACATCACCCACGCCGGTCGATGGTAAAAAAGTGTACCGTTTATTGTCTTAAAACAGCATTTCGAATAAATACAAACTGCTTCCTTCATCAATAAGTCATCGACTCATGTTCCATACATTGCTTGCCTCAATTGTCACTTTTATGGTTCTTTTGGGGTATTTCTCAATAGTTTTCTCCGATAACGGGGGGAGGATGATTGCTCCTCACAAGATCGGTCAATTACAGGGAATTCCACAGGTGCGTCACGAGTATTTCAAATTTCAGCCATTGAGGGCGACTTTTACAAAACGTATAAAAAACGCATAGATGCTTTTTTGTTTTCGATAGTGATGGAGTTGCTCGGAATGATGTAAGAGCCGTTTTCATTGGGCGGAGTAGATTTGTCCGCCTCATCCCCCGAATAACCATTGGATTTATCCAGGGTCAGTAACGTGTGCAAGGGAAGGAGGATACAACTGACTCTGGATTTTCAAGGATGATCTCAACTAGGTATCCTGCACTTTAGCTGTACGTCACTCTACATGATGCCAAGGTTGGCCTCAGAGTGAAAAGATTGAGGAAAGCCCTGTTTGGAGGGGCATTCCCAAGTACCATTATATTGTCATATCTGTCAATTCGAACCTTTCTAATAGTCACAAATATTTCAAGATCAGAAGCCCAAAAATCAGACTTTTCAGGACAGTGCCAGTATGTTTGAAATGTGGGAACCTGAATGACCTGAACCCGTCGGGATGACTCTTTGAAGCAAAAGAAAGGAAAATACAGTAACAATACCAAGCTGCAGTAGGACAGTTAGAAAGCAGATTACCAAGGTACATTAGCCAAGAAGGAAGAGTTAGTAAGAATAAAACACTCAAGTACCTGGCACTTCTTTGGGGTTTTCTACTTGGCCAACCACTTCTGGCTGCTCTTCCTCAGGGCATGCTTCACAATCTTCATTTGGAACTGGATGAAAAATATTTCCATTAAGCCACAGCCTTTCATGGTACCTCTAAGCACACTTCATTATTTCAATCTTCCACTTCCATCATACTTCATTAAAGATTGTGGACGACCCCGTTTGGAGGGGCGTTCCTAAGTGAAACAACAAAGAGATTGGTCCCCTTAGATACAGACAATGTTGATCTGTGCTGGTCCACATGGTAAAAATTCCAAATACTGCTTCAAATTGCCACTACTGTTACTATACAGAAATCCTTACGCCCTAACATAAAACCCTCTGAACGGGAACGTATGTGGTGACCCATGAGCAAGCCTGACACCAAGGAAACATTTGGTTGCCCACCAACAGGCTTCCTTTTGTAAATTCCTTATTGATTCACTTTTTTGGTAAAACACAGTTTGCCGACTTGGCAACGTGCACCAGAAGCCCAGAACTCGGACTTCTTCAGGACAGTGCCAGTTGGACACGGCGGAACCTTGATAACCTGGGCCTGACAGGATGACTCTTTCCAGCAAAAGAAATGAAATCATTCAGTATTTACAGACAGGGATGTAGAAAGACAGTTAAGCAGACTACAACTACTGCCAAGGTAGTCAAGAACGAACAGTTTAGTTAGTAAGGATAAAACGCTCAAGTACCTGGCACTTCTTCGGGGTTTTCTACTTGGCCAACCTCTTCTGGCTGCTCTTCCTCAGGGCATGCTTCACAATCTTCATTTCGAACTGGAAGAAGAACATTTCCATTAAGCCACAGCCTTTCGTTGTTTCCTACCAGCCCACTTCATTTTTTTTATTTGTGTAAATCAAAAAGATCCAGACCATCAAAATCAGGGAGGCCCTTTGTATTGAATGTTTTACGGCTATCCTATGGGTATCCTTCATTTGTACATGTTTTTCTGTGAAACATGTGGATTTCTGCCACTGTAGACGATGTGAAGGGAGACCAAAACACCAACTAGATATCCTGTACTTTAGCTGTACAACACTCTACCTGATGCGGAGGCTGGCTTCAGAGTGAAAAGATTGAGTACGACCCCCGTTTGGAGGGGCATTCCCAAGTGAAATGAAAAACACACATCATTATTCCTTGGCATAACTGATACAACAATATATATTATTGAAAAAATGTGGCAATGCCAATGTTACTTGTTAATAGAATGACGTTTAACGAATGAACAAGAATAATAATGATGACACAAAGAAAGACCAGCACTGAGGGCAGCACATCATTTAATCACTTGGCCTAATCTGCATTGCGTAACCATTTAGAAAAGATGGACAGATTCATCAGGTTTCAACACAATGATGCATGCTATGGGAGTCGTCATTTTGATGACGTCATGCAATTTTTGTTGGAAAATATTGTTGAACTGCGTTTTGAGCCAATAACGTCAAACCAGTCATATATAAAGCAAATATTGCCGCACACAAAATTAATCAGTAGTGAAGAGGTTAGAATCGATAAAAAATTCAGCAACATTCAACACGAACTTTGGTAAATGCAACAGAATGGAAGGCAGTCTCAGTAGATTGAGAGAGTTTATCCTGGCTTGTAAGAACAGGGCAAGTTGTAAAAACTGGCAGCAAGACTGAGGTGGGTGAAAGGAATCATTCAATCAAGTAGTTTCTTTTCTACTCGTTTTCTTATTCTTTCATGTTTCAGCTCTCTGTGTATGATGAATAAGAGACCAGCAACATCATAGATAGCACAGCTGTCTTGTTTTTAGGCAGGGAACAATGTTTGCTTCAATCAGCCACAATCACGAGTTGTTAGAATAACAATACCGTTGTTTTAAATTCAAAAAATGAGTATATTGCTGCAAGGTGCAAAATGCAAAAACAAACATTTCTGCCTAGTTCCAGACTATCCCACGTGACATTTGGAGGCGAAAGATGGGTGAGCAGATTGTAGCCGTAATACATTCACTGACAGCAGAACTACATGTCCGAGACGAATCAGCCAGTCAATCCAGGAAAAACTCAAAAATTACTGTAAACAGTGAATTTTCTGTGCACCACATTTTAATTGGGGATGTACAATTTTACATCATACAAACGGGGACGTGTGTAATTATGCACAAGACTCATCATCATCAAGTTCATAAAAAGATGTCCCACGGTTGATTTGGACCTTCTTATCCTACCTATGCGGACATCCTATAAACTTAAGTAGAGCTGTAAATTATTCTGCATGTTGCTAAGATCATGAATGTCCCTGTTCGGAGGGGTGTCCCTGATTGGAACAACACAGGTGGGTCCCCATAAGACCGAAAAACACACAGTCACTGGCAAATTTTCTTATCATCCTTTCAGCTCGACAATGTAGAATTGGGAGCTGGTTCTCGTTCAAGAGATGAGACCAAGTTCAAATTCAAATTCTAAATATTGCTTGAAAATTTCACTGCTTACAGAAATCCTTGCAGCCTAGACAAAAACTCAGGACACATACCAATGCCTCTGGCTGTTTCAGCAGCCTCCTAAAATAAAATGTGAATTGTTGTATCATAAGATCAATGCCTAGAGGGCAGGGTGACCAAATCACGCAATAAATGAAACGGCCAGGGGCCATTGTGCTCACCGTAAGTATATTTAGTAGACAATTAATTCATGCCAGTTACAGAAAGTGAACAGTATGTAACCAAATGGAAAATACTTAGATCAAGCCAAAACTCGGTGTCGAAGGTTATCTGATGTAGGGGGTTATTATACATGTTATACCAAGTTTCAAGTTCATAGCTTTGGCGGTTGAGAAACGTGCCATAGTTACACTCAAACGGACAATTTATGCCATTTGACCTCTGCGACCTTGAAAAGTAGGTCTAATTAAAAACTTGTATGATATATAATGTATCCTTGCTATGAATGCCTACCACAAAAGTTGAGAATCAGATTGGACTGAAATTCAGCACCATAGGTTATCTGATACATGGGATGGGGTTATATGTACCAAGTTTCAAGTGCATAGCTGCTGCGGTTGAGACACGTGCCATAGTAACACTGAAACGACCAATTTACGCCATTTGACCTCTGCAACCTTGAAAAGCAGGTCAAATTATAAACCCTGATGTATCCTTGCTATGAATGCCTACCACAAAAGTTTTATCGAAAACAAGTCATTAAATAAGCGAGATATCACACTTTTTAGATATCCACATTCGGCCCCCTGGTGGCCAAGTTGAGAATCAGATCGGACCAAAATTCAGCACCAGAGGTTATCTGATATAAGGGGTTATATGTACAAAGTTTCAAGTTCATAGCTGTTGCGGTTGAGAAACGTGCCATAGTTTACACTGAAACGGCCAATTTACGCCATTTGACCCCTGTGACCTTGAAAGTAGGTCAAATTAGAAACCCGTATGATATATGATGTATCCTTGCTATGAGTACCTACCACAAAAGTTTTATCAAAAACAAGTCATTAATAAGCGAAATATCACACTTTTTAGATATCCACATTTGGCCCCCTGGTGGCCAGTTTGAGAATCAGATCGGACAGAAATTTATTGTCACAGGTCATCTGACCTAGGGAATCATGTGTACAAAGTTTCAAATTCATAGGCCTAGTGGTTAAGAAACGTGCCACTGTTTTTGAAACAGGATACAACGACGACGACGACGACAGACGACGGACACTGCGGTATTGTATAGAC
This sequence comes from Lineus longissimus, assembly GCF_910592395.1. Classification (NCBI taxonomy): domain Eukaryota; kingdom Metazoa; phylum Nemertea; class Pilidiophora; order Heteronemertea; family Lineidae; genus Lineus; species Lineus longissimus. Next base: position 11,751,201 of record NC_088317.1, on the reverse strand, counting down.
TCCCCTACGGTGAGCCAAAAATCCTAGCAACTCCAGAATGTGCCTAGTCTTCATTCTGTCTTTGGGTGACTATCCCAACAAGTTTCAACTTTGCAGCTGTAAAAGCGTGTGCGATGTATATCTCTTCAATGAACTGATCTCAGTAAATAGACAAAAACTGTTTGTTTTGGTCATTCCATACCAGCTGAAATATGAGAAGCAATTCCATGATCAGGACATTACCAGAGGATAGTGTGTCTTATCCCTGAAGGCATTTTATGTCATCTCAAGATGGTCAATTGATATTGCTTCAAGCAGTTAGACTCCAATGTCCAAATCTCATCCTAAATGACCCAATTCGATACTTATCCAATTCGATACATTTATCCTAATATAATGATTTTTTCAGGCGCAGGTGACGATATCAGTCAAAATTTCAATTATTTCAATTATGTAGCGTCGCAATTCAGAAAATTTGGCGCAACAAAATATCCCAAAATTAAGATGAAAAACAAAAAGTCATGTCCCCAAAATAGGCAAAAAACTACAGGGTGTATAGGTCTCCATGTGATTGAAAAGCCTGTTTAGGCAGGCTTCACGGTTCAAAAATTCCTTGAAGCTGCAGCTGTACACCCCCCGACATTCCTGAACACCTAGGAAAAGAGAACATCATGTATGATGCGACTTCTTGCTACATAGTCCTGCTCATGTCCTCAATCAGTGTGACGTGTGTGATGTCACTCTTTGCAGATTCATTCGTCTTGATGACATGCCGCTTGATGCTGACTTGCATGGCATGGTGGATATCTCATTCACATTCACATGAAAGTAGCGTCATTTACTGATAACACTTCAAGCCCCCTCTTAATATAAAAAGTCTACTATGTATGATATACTGGGAATCCAAACTTTCGCAAGCCATACCTATTTGCTCTACTACAGCACATGTTAGGTCTTTGCAAAAAAATGTGGTTGCCAATGCAATAATCTTGTCATGGCAGCGCCTGCTCAATATTGTTGTCACTGTTTCGAATATTCTAATACGGGAATACTTTTCACAAACATCAGTAAATAGCATTGTAATGAGGTATCGGCCTCCGCTAGGCGGCGCTGCTTGTAACTACGTTTCGCACCTTCTCCACTTGTCAAAGATGACAACGCTGTGTTTGTGATGACATTAAATGACAATATAGCACTGTGAAAATCAATTTCAATGACAAATCGGCAAGAAATTGTCTGGTCCTGTTTTTTGTTGTCATTTTTGTACACGTACTTCAAGCTCCATCGTCGCCGTATTGCTTTACATCGCTGACAAAAACACGCAATACCTTAGTTACGACCAGCGCCATGTAGCGGTCAATGGAGTTGTGCCGATACACCATTGAAAGAAATGAATGAATGAATGGTCCAGGGACCATGTGCTCACCTCAGTTAATGTTAGTGCATGTCATTTGCAGTCGATGTGCATGTCACTTGGAAATTGGTTGACATCTAATCAACAGTTTAGGGAGTAACAAGGTTTCGTTGAATTTTCAAGATGGCAGCCTAGCGGCCATATTTGTTATTAGATTACATTGAAAATTTGGGATAACATAAAGAGTACATAGATACATAATCACATGAAATTTGGTTGCAATCGTATAATCAGTTTCAGAATAATAGGACTTTGAATGATTTTCAAGATGGCCGCCTGGCAGCCACATTAGGTGACAGATTTGACTGAAAATTTAGGATAATGTAAAGGGTACCTAGATACATCAACACAAGAAATTTGGTTGAAATCCAATCATTGGTTTCACATTTATATGACTTTGTTCAATTTTCAAGATGGCCGCCTGGCGGCCTTATTTGATGTCCAAGGGGCAAATTAGAGGGTTGCTAGATACAAGTCCATACAAGTTAAGAAGCTTATAGCTCAAATAGAAACGAAACGTGCCACCTTACGGTGATTTAATGAAGTTTGACCTATGTGACTTTGAAAAGTAGGTCAAATCAAAAACCCGGAGGATTATATGATGGACCTTTGCTAGAATTACCTACCATATTTGTTTTCAAAATTTTCCGACCAGTATTTAAGGGAGATATTGCATATTTTCACTTTTAACCTTTGGCCCCCTGGTGGCCAAACTATGCATCGAACCAGATTGAAACTTGGTCTCCAAAATGCCACTACATAAGGGTACATGTGTACTAAGTTTCAACTCAATAGCTCTAACAGTTTAGAATCGTGCCCTGCTAACGGACGATGGACGACAACGGACGACGACGACGACGGACGACAGACGACGACGGACGCCACGGTATAGGATAAGCTCACCTCTTCTGAGAGGCGAGCTAAAAATGGAAATGACTTGCTTACCTCTACAACTTTAAAGGGGAGATTGCTCACCCCATAATTGTATACCACCTCCTCTCCCACCTGAATTTCGCTGATGGCAAAGAAACAGAGGTGTGGGGTCCCATCCACCTCCACCGCCTTGACCTTTGCATTTGGTCTTTTGGATGAATGATTGGCAAGGCGCCCTAGTGTTGCATCTCTGGCCAGTGGTTCATTTGTTGCATCGATACTGAAAGATAATAAACAAACTTTAAAGATGCAACTGGACTATAAAAGGCAGGAAATGAAATGTCCTTGGGACATTGTGCTCACCTGGGGTTGATTTATTCCTAGATATCATGACAGATTTGTAGTTTGGTAATTGACATGAATTAATGATATATATAGTTGCACTGCAGAGAGAGTGTGAATTAATTGGTGAGGAGCAAATACACAGAGAGGAATCACACTGACTTGGTCAAGTCATGTGTAACCTTGGGCAACACAATTTTCTATAACAATCTCTTCAAAGGATTTTACAAACTTGACCTACCGGTACTTATCACTGAAAAGTTGGTCACATTGACCTAAATGTACTTTTTTATCAACATGTAGAGATGCTCAATAAGTGTCTACATACCAAATTTAAAGAGTCTACAACAAGTGATGACGAAACATGCCACCTGCGGTGAAATTTTAGAGTTTGACATCTGTAACCTTGAAAAGTAGGTCAAATCAAAAACCCAGGTAACAAGTCATGTAGTCTCTTCAGAGGTATCCACAAAAAAAATTCAAGATCCTAGCTATCAGCATTCATGAGATATTGAAAAATAAGGTTTTCAAAGATGGCCGCCTGGAGCCCAGAAAGTAGGTCAAATGGCAATGATTTTCGGTATGTCAAGTCATGCTGTCATAATAAATCCACACACTAAGTTTCAACCTCCTAGACTCACTATTTCGAATTTGCATCTTTAAAAGATTTTCACATTGACAACATTAACAAGGTGTAGAAACTAATTTCTCAAGTAATAAGGGAATAAACATTTGATTCGGTTGGTGGATACATGTAAATACCATGGTGGTTGAAATGATCGATGGACAATGCACTCACCTGTTGATCAAGGACAAAGGTGGAGAAGAAACATTTCAATTATTTCTTTGTTTGTACCCAGTTTGAAGTCTCCAGCAAATAATTTAAATGATAACTGTGTCTTGTGGCTTAAGTTTCATCCTGAACAGCAGCCACAATCATTTCTTCACCAGAGATGCGACCAGGCTACCCTTTGACTTTGATTGGCGCTGTCGCATTGGGACAACCTGTATAAGTTTAGTTTTTTGGGACACACTGTAGTTCAAGGTAATTAGCATAGGTGGCAGCACTGGGGGGAGTGTGTTGAGAAAAAATGATGGAGGACATCTGAGATGCTGTGAGCACATGAAGAAAAGAAACCTGAATATTATGATGAGAAGATGAATATAGACAGTTTTATTGAATTACAAGAGTTAGAGTTGAGTAATTATACAGTCCTACCCCGACATTAGGTCTCTCCGACCGGATAGTGGAGCAGTGAGGTGACATTTGAGAACTGTAAAAAGTGAGAAACCATGTGCTATCCATGTACATTTTGTACAGAGTTGGCCTGTGCATTTGGCCTATGCTAGTATGCTGCTCAGTGCAAATGCATATGCATGCTGAAATCATCCAAATGAAGGACTGCTGTTGCAATTTGGATGCCGTTAAGACGACAAGAGAACATTAATTGTGCTGTCCCTCCATCAACCTTGGATTTTGGAACACCACGTCAGTTCAAATCCGAGTGAGCTTTGAGCACAGGCAGCATGCTGAGGAAGAGTCAAGTGACATTCAAAGTCCAGTTGTATGTCACATCGATGGTCGCGGATTGTCGAATTCCTGTCGTTGCTGATCCCACCAACGCTTGAGTTTCGTCGAGTCACCGAGTCGGAGAACACTGTCGAGTTGTCGTGTTCTCAACATCCCAGCATTGTCGAGTAGCTGGTACATCGTCGATGAGCATCATTCGCACATCATTTGCCAAATTCGTGGCTGATGTGATCCTACACAAGAGTGTGTTGAGCGTCTAACGAGTCGAGTCGGAGAACACTGTCGAGTAATTGTGTTCTCAAAGCCAGACGATCAACGAGTTTCTTCGTTCCTCGTCCCTGTGTGAGAACTGTCGTTCTCAACATCGAGCAATCGTCGATAGCTGTTAGCATCGTCGTCATCTTTGAGCATCGTCAATTTATGCTCAATATCCGAGTAACACTTCCACCCAAGTTCAAGGTCATCCGATGTCCATGCCGTGCTGCATTGATGAACTGAACTGTTTGAACCGAGCACCAGCCTCTGATTCCAAGAGACATTACCGAGTTAGCGAGTCACCATCTTCCAAGGACTGCTACATTCCAGCTTTGTGCATTGTTGTCACACACATGATATGCATGAACTAATATTTGAATTCTCTTTCAGATATTGAGTAAATTTATGAACTTTGCCTAGTATTTGGTATAGAAGTTGGCCTTTTACTGTGGGATTTCATTGTACATGTACATTGTAACTGTGTCTTGAGTTTTTGAGCATCTAGTCTAGGTTTGAGTAGGCCTTTGTACTAGAATCACCACATGAGTCTATGCTTTAGGTTGTAAGTTGACCTACTGCATACTACGAGTTATGAGTATTTCTTCTGACTAAAAGCTGTATTTGGTCTTGAGAATCTTCGCTGCAGTTACAGGTTGTAATTTGACCTTGCTGCACACTAACTTGAGTTGAGTTTGAGAATCTTCGCTGCAGTTACAGGTTGTAATTTGACCTTGCTGCACGCTATCTTGAGTCGAGATTGAGAATCTTCGCTGTAAGTAGAGGTTGTAATTTGACCTTGCTACACGCCAACATCGAGTTGAGTTTAGAGTCTCACTGTGGGTTTTGAGTGACCTTACAGTGTTAGCAAGTTTACCACATCAGTGTTAAGTGGAGAATTTGCGTCTTTCTTGAGTAGAACACACGAGTTGTTGTTACGTTGTCATGCTTATGAGTAGGCCTTGGTGAAACTTGGAATATCACTTTGCGAGTTCATAACACCCAGCGTGTACGGTGTTAGCAGTGCCAATTCATCTTGCATATTTTAGTTGCATTTCAAGCCAACTTCTATGCTACCATTTTGTATTGTCGCTTTCATGTGTTCACAGCTACACTTTTCCTAAGGTTCTATTTTGCAACGTTTCATCTGAGTTTATCTGGGGTTTGAGAAATTTCTTGTGCTGCCCTCTGTGCTGTTCATGATACTACAGGGTTGAGTTCATGTCATATTGACACAGGGAATTTATCAACTGGCTGAAATTCCAAGGGTTTAGATTGCTACTGTGCTTATTTCAGTCATTCTCTCTGAGATCTGAGTTTTTTGAGTTTTGAGTTTTGAGTAAAACTGCAACCATGGGTGAACCACCAACCTTGCAATCACTGTGTGATAAACGCAAAATATGTCGCGGGAAGTACACTCGACAGGAAAACACTGTGACAAGGTATTACAGGGAAGCATGTAACTTGTACGACAAAGGAGATCGCGTTACCCAGTTTGAGACAGCCGTGCGAAAAACGGGTAATGCCATGGAAGAGCTGAATGCGGTCTACGGTGAATTGAAGGACGTACAGACTGAGGTGGACTTCCATCCTGATTTAGGGAAACTGAACGATGAAGCCTTGAGAGTTGAGACTGAGTCAGAGGAGAGGTATCGCACCCAGTACTACGACATTTCTGCCATGGTTCAACAACTGCAAGCGGATGCTGAGAAGGAGAGGTGTACCCCGTCGGAGAAGTCGAGTGATACTTTCACACCTGAGCACTTTGCCGCCGCCATGAAGGAGACCCTGGAATCAGTACAAACAGGAATTTCTGGTGATCAGTTAGAAAGGATTCTAGGGACCTTATCGCACAAGAAGCGTTATGTTCAGATACCGAAATTCAAAGGTGATGTCGAGTTGTTTGACCAGTGGAAACAACTGGTAGAGACTGAATTAGAAAAACCAGGCTATAGCGAGGTGGAAAAGACCCACATAGTCATATCATTAGTTGATGGAGAGGTATCCAAACTCATCAGTGGACTAAAGGATCCAAGTTCAGATGACATCCTTGAGTTTTTGGAGAATAGGTACGGAGATGTGTTGACAAAGATCCAGAAGGCAGTGAACGAGATTGCTGCAGTGCCTGCTGTCAGTTCGCCCTCAGCAAAGGATCTTGATTCTCTCTACAACCTGCTTAATTCCAACTGGAATTACATCATGAAACGAACAGAAGATGACAAACACGTGGTAAGGGCAAGCTGGATCTTTACAGCCCTTGTCCGACCAAAACTGCCAAAGGGACTTCTCAAAAAATGGGATGGAGAGATAATCAAAGAGGAGAAGTCGATGGGGACGACGTCGGAATTACCGATACGTTTCGACACTCTTTTGGAGAAGCTGCAAGATGCCGTCAAGGTTGCGAGGCGAACGGAGCCAAGCAAACGAGATAAACCCGAGAAGGAGAAGGAGAAAGAGAAGAAGTGGGTTAAGGATTACCAGAAGGAATCTAAGAAGCCTACAGGTCATGCTCTTCAGATATCTCAGAGGACACCGAAACCCAACAAGGAGGAATCGTGCATATTCTGTCAACTTAGGCACTTCTCATCAAGTTGTCCAACAGTGAAGTCGATGCCTGTGTCAGAGCGAGTTGAGAAAGTGAAAGCGTCAAAGGCATGTTTCAACTGCTTGCGGACTACTCACTTTGTGGATGCATGTCGGTCATCTAGCTGTAAGAATTGCTCGAGGAAGCATCACACACTCTTACATTTCGACAAGCAAGGAGGAAACAAGACTGGGAGCAACCAGGAAACATCGAGCGAAAAGGAGACAAGTGGAGATGGTAACAAGCCTGAGGAGACCGTGAAATCACCCCACTACTTCGTGAAAGCCAGAGAGACAGATGGTGAAGTACTGTTACAGACAGGCCTAGCGAAATTGGAGTCGAGGAATGCAGTCGCACATGGACGAGTTCTCTTTGACTCAGGGAGTGGAGCCACATTTGTCAGCAAGCGAATGGCAAGGAGTTTGCAGCTGCATGGTCAACCAGTTGCAGCAGAGTTTACCTTAGCAGGAGGAAAGGTCATGACACTTGATACCCAACGAGTCAAGTTTCATTTGTCGAGCATACTACCCAAATGGAAGGGAGAGACGTTCGAAATCATCGCCTATGTTCTAGAAAATCCATGTGCTGATATCAATGAAGTCAATGAGGATTTGTCAAAGATTGAACAGCTGAGAGACCTCCAGATAGCTGATGAGTTCCCGAGAAAACGTCAATCGGTGGATGTTCTGTTAGGAATCCAGGATTCAATGAAAATCTTACAGGATAAGAGAGTCTTTGGATCAGGAAACAGTCTTTCAGCGCAGAGGAGTCACATTGGTTGGATCGTGTCCGGAACCTGTCCCGCTGATCAGGAAAGCCACACAACGTTGCCAGTCAATCATTCAACATTTCAACTGTCCAGCGAGATAGACATCGCGACCAAGCACTGGGAGACGGAGCACATAGGGATCCTACCAAATGAGAAAAACCAGCACCTCTCAGAGCTTGAGACTGAAGCCCTGAGACAGCACAAGGAGAAAACAATCAAGATCAAGGATGGTTATGAGACAGGATTGTTGAAACATCCGGAGTGGAAGGATAAAATTCTGAAATCAAACAAACAACAAGCAATGAGGAGACTTGGTAGTCTGGAGCAGAGACTGAAAAAGGATCCTACATTGTCAGCGAGATACCAGGAGCAAATCAATGAGTTGATCAAGAAAGGTCGAGCGGAACGAGTGAGTGAGGAAAAGGAGCCGGAGGATCGTAGTGTGTGGTACTTGCCCCATCATCCAGTAGTGAGAGAGGACAAGACGACAACAAAGGTTAGAATCGTCTTCGATGGATCGATGAGAGGCCGGGATGGAGTATCACTCAACGACACCTTATTACCAGGACCTGCCCTGCAACCTGACCTTCCTGGAGTTTTGATGCGATTCAGGCGCCACAGAATTGCATTGATAGCGGATATCGAAAAGATGTTCCTCCAGGTAAGTATGAACGAGATAGATCGAGATAGCCAGAGATTCCTATGGAGAGACTTGGACACGGATAAGGAGCCGGAAGTTTTCAGATTGACCACAGTCACCTTCGGATTAACGTCTTCGCCATTCTCAAGCATCAAAACTGTGCTAGATCATGTCGCGGCACATCGTGAGGAGTACCCAAAAGCTGCTGCAGAGATTGAGGAGAATATCTTCGTGGATGATATTTTGAGTGGAGATGAGGAGGATAATGAGGTGGCGGAGTTGGCAGTTGGACTGAAGGAGATTCTGAGCCCGGAATGGAACATGAGGAAGTTTCTATCCAACAAACCAGGAGTTTTGTCAGGTCTTGCCAAGGAAGACATCGCGTCGGAGCTCACAGAGAAGATGGTTGGCGAAGAGATCTCAACAAAGGCGCTGGGAGTCAGATATCGACCCAAGGAGGATGTTCTCATGTTCTCATTTGTTGACAAAATGGAGGATGTGGAGATCGAGACCAGGAGAAGTGTGTTGAAACAACTCCATCGGATTTATGATCCACTTGGCATGCTATCGCCCTTTGTACTCAAGGCTAAGCAAATTTTCCAACAATCATGGGTCACAACTGGAGGATGGGACGACGCGCTACCATCGGAGATAGAGGAGGAGTGGAAACGCTGGAAATCTGAAGTGACACTACTGGACAGCATCAAGATACCGAGGTGTATTGTGCCTGCTGACTTCCAGGATCCAGTATATTTCCTACACGGCTTTGGAGATGCATGTGAGACATCATACGGAGGAGTGGTCTATTTGACTAGCCAGGATTCAACTGAGAGACGTCACGTTGCTCTACTCAGCTCAAAGACCAGAGTAGCACCCCTGGGAAAGAGGAGGAGCATCCCGGAACTGGAGCTCATGGCATCACTGGTGACAGCAAGGTTAACAAAGTATGTGGAAAGAGAGCTCAAGCTTCCGATTGCTTCAGTGAATTGCTGGACAGATTCCAAGGTTGTCACACACTGGTTAAGCAAGCCACCATACAAATGGCAAACATTTGTCGCAAACAGAGTAGCTGAGATTCAGAACTTAGTGCCACCCTGCAACTGGAGACATGTTCCAGGAAAATGGAACCCTGCGGATCTTTGTTCCCGAGGACTTACTGCTGAGAATCTGGTTGAATCTTCATTGTGGTGGAATGGTCCATCCTTCCTGACTGAAAGTGAAGAACAGTGGCCAGAACAAGAGAAGAGCAAGAAGGAGGATGAGGAAATAGCTGACTCGAAAGCCAAGCCCAAACTTCGTCAGATTGGTATTGCTGCTGTAGCCAAGACGGATATTGCTGCTGCTGAGAAATACATTGAGAAATTCTCATCATACCAGAAGTTCATCAGGGTAATGAGCAGAGCGAGGAGTTGGATTAGGATCCATAGGTCCCGAAAGGAGGGGAGAGATCAAAACGAGGGGAGAGAAACTGACAAGGAGAAAAGCATTCCAGGAACAACTCTCAATGACAGACGTCAGGAGGAGCTGCACTGGATAAGATGGGCTCAATCGCTCAAGTATCAGGAGGATATTGAGGAATTGAAAGCCGGACGACAAGTCACCATGGAGAGTAAACTGGCTCCATTGAGCCCAGAGTGGGACGAGAAGGATCAAGTGATGCGAGTGGGAGGTCGTCTTCATTACGCCCCATTGCCGGAGGAAACTAAGCATCCCATCATCTTGCCTGCTCACAACCGATTTGTGGATAAGTTAGTTCTGTACTACCACCAGATTAACCTACACACAGGACCAGCACAAACCCTGGCTTTCTTGAGAAACAAGTACTGGCTTATTCATGGGAGACAGGAAGTGAGACGCATTCTTCACAAGTGCAAGGCTTGTAAGGATCCAGAGGAGATTGAGCAAAAGATGGCGCCGCTGCCTGTGGAAAGAGTGAGCATGAGTCTTCCTTTCACGCACATAGGATTAGACTATGCAGGACCTTTATACGTAAAGATGTCCAGAGATGAGACAACGAAGGCTTACATTCTGATCTTCACGTGTATGGTGACTAGAGGAGTGCACCTGGAACTCACACCAGATCTTACTACAGAAGAGTTCATGGCTGGGCTGCAGCGCATGATGAATCGCAAAGGGAAATGTGTATTCATTCTCTCTGACAACGCAAAGACATTCAAAAAGGCAGACACCTTGCTGAGGATTCTTTACAAACAGAAGAATGGAAAGAACAAGCTTAATGAGGAGATAACAGGAAAGGGAATAACATGGCGTTTTATCACGGAGAGAGCCCCATGGCACGGAGGATTCTATGAGAGACTCGTGCAAAGCGTCAAGAAACCACTGAGGAGAGTGCTTGGGAAAGCACACCTGACATACCTTGAGATGCAGACTGTACTCTCGGACATCGAAGCACAACTGAATTCTAGACCCCTGACTAGTGTCTCTGCAGACAAAGAGGATTGGTCGCCTATCACTCCAGGACACCTGATGATTGGCCGGAGCCTACAAGTTCTGCCTGATGCCTCATTGGCAGGCCATACTACCGTCGCAGTGAGCAAGAGATGGGCCTATAATCAGCACCTGTCAAGGATCTTTTGGAATCGATGGACGAAGGAGTATTTGACTGAGCTGAACCAACTGAGGAAGTGGACTGAGGTTCGAGATAACCTTCATGAGGGAGACGTTGTTCTAGTCGCTGAGGACAACACCAGGAAGCTGGATTGGAAGCTTGGAAGAGTGGAGGAGATCTTTCCAGGACGAGACGGTCTTGTGCGCTCAGTACTGGTGAAGACGAAATCGGGATTGATGAGACGTCCAGTACAGAAGCTGAGGCTATTGGAGACCACCATTGTGCCAGAGGATGTTGAAAGCGATTCAGATCCAGATTAGCCAATGTTAGTGGAGTATTGTGACTAGAGACATTCTATGAGCATTGAGAACTACAACATATACAAGAAAATACAACTAAGGGTTTCGTTCACTTAGTAAATACTTTATTCGAATTGTGGAGTACGAGTAGAGAGAATAGTTCAAGCGATATTTGCCAGTTGGTATTTCGCATAATTCGTTTCAATATTTTAGCCAGTGTTGCAGTAAGCGTGAAATTTTCGGTGCTCAGATTTCAGAGGGGAGTATGTCGCATTGGGACAACCTGTATAAGTTTAGTTTTTTGGGACACACTGTAGTTCAAGGTAATTAGCATAGGTGGCAGCACTGGGGGGAGTGTGTTGAAAAAAAATGATGGAGGACATCTGAGATGCTGTGAGCACATGAAGAAAAGAAACCTGAATATTATGATGAGAAGATGAATATAGACAGTTTTATTGAATTACAAGAGTTAGAGTTGAGTAATTATACAGTCCTACCCCGACAGGCGCCTAGCCACAAAAGCAATGGAGCTGTTTTGTACTGCAGTGCAGAGGGTTCAGTGTCAAAAACAAAAACGTGTACAATATTATGACAACTCCACGAGGACGTCGGACAGACCAGCTCTGCCCTGTCGTATAACTTGCTAAGGTTTAACAGGTCAAACTTTACTTACCATAAGTATTCACCTTCATATTGGAAAAAAAATCGGAAGTTACTGGGATCTACAATCTCTCTTTCATCGCCCTCACTAGCAGAAATCAGATCCCCCTTGTACTCCATTATGAAGGTGTTCTTCTGAATGACTTCAGTTGCCCGCACACCTCTACCTACATGTAAAATAAAAGCAGAAGATATTGTGTCATAAAAGTAAAACTTGTACTCATGTCGAGTCATTGAGTGTCAGTCATTTTGCAATTAGGCTTCTGGTTCTTTCGCACCGAATTTTAATTGGATCTCCACTAGGAATCTCTGACTAAAAATAGTCTGTATTTTGTGATGCAGTGTGTATTAGTATTAGAAAAAGAAACAAGAGATTCGTCTGCCTAACTCTCTGTTCCTTTTTTTCCCGACAGACATGACAGACACTGTATTTTTATTTATCCATTTTAGGCCCAGCATCCTGAATCCTGCAATGCCATTCCTGGAGTTAGCAACCCTACTGTTAGCAGATTACCCCATAATAGTGTGAGTGAGCGATAAGCAATAAAGATCATCATAAAGGGACCTTGGGCCAACAAAAGGTTTAAGTTTGCCAACATCGGGGATACTTGCCCTTGATGCAAGAATTTTGAGTCGGTCAAAGATTATGAGAGATTTGAATGTTTTATTGACAGTCACTGTACTGTGACGACATTCAGGTGAGAAGTCTTATATTGTTTGTTTCAATTTTTTGGTCTTCTGTTGCTCACCTTTGCCTGGGATGTTTGGGTCAACACACACACAACCTGGATCCCAATCCTTCAAACTTATCCATGACTGTGCTGCATCAAGAGGATCCACGGCATGATGACGGCGCCTTTTAGCTGAAGTGGCCATGTCTGTAAGGTTAAAGTAAATCTTAAACAAATCTTTTTTACAGACCAATACACAAAGGCTTGTGAGTCATGAACCGATTTCAAATGCTGAACATAAATATTCAATGTGAATCTTCAGCTGATGTGTCAAGTCTTGTCAGGGTGAATTGAGCAGTGCATTAGTGGAGCCAGTTCATACTTGCGGGAGAAGAGAAGGAATAAAAACAACCCATAGTGGGGCAAGCCTTTATTTCTAAACCCCTCAGTGGGGCAAGGCATTTCAGGCAGTGGCAACCAAATCAGACGCAATAAAGTATTCATTTTCTGAAAGCTTATTTTATGTTATCTAAATATTAGAAATATTCTGTCCCCAAAGAAACTGAGTTAGCTCACATAAGACATTGTAAGAGGGATTTATTGCACCAAAAGGGGGTCAACAAACCTAACCACCCCCAGAACCATGAACATTGACCAATACAAACAGTTGTGCATTCTATTATATTAGAGATGATGTACATGTACATGTATTGTCAAATAAAGTCATAAACTCGAACCCATTCCAGTTATGCCAATGGTCGATTGACGACATTAACGGGCAGAATCGAAGCGCGTTTAAAAATAATCTTTGGTAATGCTTGTGAAAAACGACAAGCTCTCCAGTTGAAACGAACACCAATTTTTCGACTCGGAATCGTGGACGTCCCTGAAGCAAAGGTGCCATAGGAAAACTTTGACCTCTGTGACCTTGAAATAATACCCGAAATACCCTTGTTAGTAGTACCTGCCATAAAAGTTTCATGAAAATCGGACCACTATTAAACGAGTAATCAAACATTCTAACTTTTGACATTTTGCCCCCTGGTGGCAAAACCAAGAATCATATGAGGCCAAGATTCAGTCTCTGAGTACGGGTCACAAAGGGGTACATTTGTGCCAGGTTTATAAGAAACTGATCGAAATGTTCGTGATTGCATTTTGGGACATGTTGGCAATGGGGAACCGGAGGAACTAAAACTACAGGCGACGCTGAGGCACAAGTCAGTTTTGACGATAGGAGGCGTCACGATATTTACCTCAGGAACAGAGCAAATGGTGACGTCATGCCTTGAGAGTGGGGGATGTAGTGACGTGCCGCGCCGTCACAGTCATTATTTTAACCTGGCTGCAGGTCAGCGCCTCTGTTGAAAACTGAGTTGTGCATCAGTGCCACGTCACGGGTTAGTTTCCATGCCGGTTCCTCATTATTGTTGGATTGACTCAGTCAGTGTCGTCACAAATTTCATGGGCACTTGATCTAACGTTCACATAATTTAGAGGGCGGAAAATTTGAATTTAACTGAAAACCATGAGTAAACGGTGAGCGGATTTGAAATCAAAGATGGCGAACCGTGCATCTACGAGGTTAGGGCTGAAAGAAAAGGAACATAAAGAACAGGCAGTGCAGCCTTCAGACAGGCCTATTTCTTGGCTATGATATCACATGACAGATTCAGGAACAAAGTACGCCCATCATGAACAAAACAGTAAAACAATTACTGAACTCTTTAACTCTTTTTTCAACTGGTTGATATTTAACAGTCTTACCCTGTCTAACACTGCCACTGCAATGACACCCAGTCCAGCTGGCCGGTAGAAACAAAAGTACAATTGGAAGTTGCAATGAAGTAGCACTTCATATGCCAAACAGAAGTCAGTGTAGGAGAAAAAGCACATGCTATTATACCCAAATATTAGATAAGTTTCAAAACTGAACTCCAGTTCAGAAAAGATATCACAGCAAGCATTGAAATGTATTTCTTGTCGAAACAGAAAGCAGGGTAAACTAAGTAATTCCATCGGGATTATAGGTTGCTATAAATGCTAGCAATTCTTATAATCTTAGTGCAGTCTGCAGGAGCAGGACCTACTGGAGTAAGAAAGCAGGGCAGGGCCTGGAAAAAAAATGGGAAGTTTAAATTTTAAAGTGCACTATCAACAAGTAAAACATTATGAAATGGTCCATGGACAATGTGATTTCCTCTTGAACAAGTAAAGAGACATCATTTTTGTGAGTCAGATTTTTTATGCATCTTTCATATAATGTATTAATATCAGCGGTAAATTCACTCAGCAAAGATTAGAAATGTCTTCAAATATGGTCGTATACGCAAAAGTTTTCGCGAATTTTAAATATACTGCGAAAATCGCGAAACAGTATTGTTCAGGAGATATTGTTGTCTTTGGCCCCCTTACGGCCCTTGTGGAATTGTTCGAAAAGTGTAGAATTAGAAACAACATCATATTTGAAACCACGTTTTGCCTTGCCCATTTTTCCATCAAAATACCCATATTTGACGACAACGAACCACAAATAATAGAGATCCTCAAGAACAAGTATTATAGCCAGCGAAAATTGATACGTACGTAAACAATAATACCCGCCAATAAAAAGTATTCTGACGCTTAAATTTTGCCGCCTTTTTTCTTGTCGATCTTGACGTAACATTTTCTCGAATGCATTAGGCTCCAAATCGTTCACAATGCGGCTGAGTCCGCAAACTGACATCAAACACTCATGGAATCACTGGATTATATGACAAATTTTTTGGCTGCAAACTGTGGATTACACAACACTCAATCGTAAAGAAAATAATTGCGACTGAAAATTGCAAAATGCGACCACGTTTTCAAGATGCAGTCGCACGGTGCGCCTTGGATTGGAAAAAAAGTGAACTTTGATCCCTGATAAACCTGCGTGGTATTGTGAGGGTGATTTCTAGACACATACATGAAATTCGTCATGATGATGATACGTCATGGAAACACTGAGCCTAGTCAGCAAACTGAAGTCAAATTGTGTCAAGAAACGAAGGTTCCCCCAACTAAAATAAAAGCAGAGGTATAAAATTGAGGTCTCCTATGTCATGTATAGTGTACATACAGGGGCAAGCTTGAATTAGATATACAAGGAGGTTGATTGGCAAGTAAATGGCAGCTGTAATGCATTCACAGCAGAAATACATTGTACATGCAAAAAGACAAACTAGCCATACAAAACCTAGTTCCACACGAGAGTTTTCTTCCAGAAATGCCAGAAGTCGGCCCTTTACAGGACATGCAACAATAAGATCATAGATTTTTCACTGCAAAGGCCCTTTGCATGCCACAGGAAAGTGCCCATAGAGAGAGCCTAATTCTCCGAAAAACTCAGCACGGAGCTGCTCTTTTAGCAGTGAATTTTTTTTCCACACTGTCATGAATGTTGATCATTGAGGGATTTGCCGCATTACATCATTCAAAAGGGGACGCGTGTAATATTCCCAAATATGCACATAACACCTAAAGGCTGAACATCTTCATCATGCTCCTAAAATGGGCCTTGCCCCATGTCTAACCGTTGGTTTGGAACTTCCCAATTGATGTATACAAATGTGGACACCCTGCAGACTATAGTATAGATACATCACACTACATGTTGCTCTGATCATATATGTCCCCATTTGGAG
The DNA here is from genome assembly GCF_910592395.1 of Lineus longissimus. Classification (NCBI taxonomy): domain Eukaryota; kingdom Metazoa; phylum Nemertea; class Pilidiophora; order Heteronemertea; family Lineidae; genus Lineus; species Lineus longissimus. Next base: position 11,734,950 of record NC_088317.1, on the reverse strand, counting down.
GCGTCCCCGATTCAAACAACACAGGTCGCAGGTGAATTATCATTTCGGTAAATAAGAACTGGCTGATTTTGGATGGAGAAATTAGAATAAGACCAAGACTGAGATTGGAGAGAGAATAAAATGTGGGAGCGGTCAGAGAAAAAAAAAAAACTCTAAGTCGTTGATTCGGCAGCAGTAGCAGCAGATTTACTGTAAATAAGGAAAAGCACAAATAAACACAAGTACAAATAATTGACAAAGAATGCAAATCACAAGATGATAACAAGATCTAAATCACAGGACAATCAGAAAGGGGACCAGAGACCAGAGACAATTATATAGTAAACACTTTCTTGTTTAGATATAAAAGGTGTAAAAGATATAAAGGGTACCAGAGAAGGTTATGCACAAGCCGGAGAAAATCTCGTGAACATAAAACAGAAAATCCAAATTTAAATGAAGTTTGAGAGCAGAGACAAGATAAGGACACAACGTCCCCTGGACGGTTTTACAGTATTATACAGGACACAAATTCCCCACCACATGTAAACAAAAACATCACCTGACTAAACTATTAGATCAGGGAGACACAATTTAAATAACAAAGAAGGACAGTCCTTCAGGGCTCACCCCAGTTGACCTTTAAAGCAATATTACATAATACAACATGGTGTGGGCCTACACACAACTGAAAATGCTGGTGAGGACAACAGGCAGGAGAGGCACTGAATAAATCCTTCCTAACCAACTAAATACAGTACAAAATATAATTCAAATGGCCTAAATAGCTTCTATACATATTGTGCAAACTTACCAAGCGTTAGAGGGCTAAAAATGACTGCTCCTCACAGAAATAAAGACATAGTAAGAAAGATAAATCTAGAAAAAGACTTGAAATGTTGAACTAAAAACAGAATAGAAGGCAGAAAGGGGTCTTCCCAACCAAAAACAAGGACTAAAGTGACCTGGAATATAGAGATGGGACAGGGAACCAGTTTAGGGTTCCATGTCCCTTACAAAGTGCTGAAGTGTGGGAAATTTAAACTGAAAATGTAAAATGGCCATTACATACCGGCTCCCTAATTGTGTAGTGTTACACAATTACAATAATAGCAACAACATTTTAAGTTTGCACCAAACAAATATCGACCGGAGACCAGAGACCACTCAAACACCAGAGACCAGAGATCACTCAACATGAAATCTGTAGTTAAGGACAAGATACATACAAGTACATGATATTACAAACAGCAAGCTTGCTTAATACTAAAGTGATCTTTAGGAACCAACAACTCACTGAAACCTAGTGAGTGATACAATGTTAAAGAAACGATAATAAAGCAAAGGGACGAACTTGTCCAATTTTGGGAAGAAAAACACAGAATGCAAGGTTCCAAAACATCACCATTAGACAATCAATTTAACCTCAACATAGAATACGATCCCAAATACCAAAATATAGTCCCAGATAACCATGGCATAAACAACTACTTGCACAAGGCAACAGCGATAAACTTTAGTTCAATGCTACAACTTTCAAATGTCTCAGAAACCACTAATTCACAAACATTGCCCAAGAAGATTGATCAGATCTCCAAGAAACAAACCATAACTTAGTTGATAACAGAATCTATAGACGCGCGTCAAATATAGTTCACCACCAAACTAAACTTGTCTCTAACAGACATACCGAACAGTATATTGAACCTAGTCTAACCAAAACATTTAAACATTATAGGTTATCAAATTAAACTCAATGCTCATAAACTGTGAGTCTTCACAAAACATTCAAGTACAATACAATATAAGGTATAAGCATTTATTACAACACTCTTAAAAACACCACTACCCAATTTAGAGATTTAAAGTGTCCTGGATATTTCATCCTTCAATCAACCAACGTGTTACTTAGTCCATTTCTAAGATAACGCACAGTTTTGTGATTGGCCTGACCAAGATATTTGATTGAGTTTTGACCTTAACACTGCGAACGTACCCATGTCTATCAGGCACCACTTCTAGAACCCTACCCAGTGACCAAGAGTTGCGTGGTGCTTGACTGTCCACTAAAATCACAATGTCATTGACGGCGATGTTTCGACGCTCAGACGACCACTTCTGTCTCTCCTGAAGCAAGGTCAGATATTCCTTGGACCACCTTTTCCAGAAAAGGTCCGCGAGGTACTGGATTTGCCTCCAACGCCTCCGACAGTAATTGTCGTCCTTACTAAACAAACCCGGCGGCAAGTTTGGTGTGACTTTCATCAGCAATAAGTGATTAGGCGTCAGTGCCTCTAAATCATTACATTGATCTGATGCCCTTGTTATTGGTCTATCGTTGATAATGGCCTCTACTTCGCACATGACTGTCCTCAGTCCTTCATCAGTAGTTACACTTTGCTCCTTCAGCACACCAAATAAACATTTTCGGACTGTCCTGATCTGTCTCTCGTGTACACCTCCATGATGTGAACCTAAAGGAGGATTAAAGGCCCAGTCAACATTGCGTTGGAGCATGCATTTGCTGATCTGCGCAGTGTTCCATCCTTTAATGGCCGCCTTCAACTCCTTTTCACTACTAACCAAGTTTGAGCCATTGTCAGAACGCATTTTCCGTACTTGACCCCTCCGCGCAATGAATCTTCGCAAGGCATTCATGAAGGAGTCAGTATCCAGTGATTCCGCAATCTCTATATGCACAGCTCGGATTGTCATGCACGTGAAAATAACTCCATATCGTTTGGCCATTGTGCGTGATCGGCCCCTTTTGACTTCAAAAGGACCAAACAGGTCGCAAGACACCGATGTGAATGGTGGTTCATTTGCAACTAGTCTTTCGCTGGGCAAATCAGCCATTTTCTGCTCTCCAACTTTGGCACGTTGTTTCCGACATAAGACACACTTTGAAATAACTTGACGGATCGCTGAAGGAGCGTTATTTAACCAGTATCTCTGGCGCAGTCTTGAAAGCATGTGATTCCTGCCTTCATGCATGACATCTCTATGGATCTGACGCAGAATTAGCATACCAACATGAGTGTTTTTAGGCAGAATGATCGGATGTTTCGTTCCGTGAGGCAGCGCTGCTCTAGCAAGACGTCCTCCGACGCGCAGTAAATCATCAGCACTGTCTACTACAGGGTCTAACCTTCTGATTGAGCTACTCTGCTTAACAGGTCTTCCACTGGCGATAGAGTCCAACTCCTCAGCAAAGGCTTTTCGCTGAACGAAATTTAGAATTGACCTTTCTGAACTCTCTAACTCCTGCACAGTCAATGGTTCCAAACCGAGCGGAGCTTTATCAGAGGAGCAAACTCCATTGCGAACCCTGTTCTGTAACATTTTCTTAACTCTGAGAATCCACGCAACTGTTCGTTTTAGTTTATACCAGGATGAGAAATGGTGTATGAGCTTATTCACCGAATCATCACCATCAAAACTGTCGCTAGTAACACCTATTGACTGAACCATGACGGATACTGGGGATTTTCTCACTTCCGGGTCATTAGTTTCTAGGCGCAATGACAGAGGAGGCAACACAGGCCACCTCTCCTCAGAATCTTTCAGAAAGTCAGGACCTCGCAACCATCGCTTGTTTCGGACAAAACTTTCTCCACTCTGTCCTCGAGAGGCCTCGTCAGCAGGATTGAGACTGCCAGGCACGTGCCGCCACTGCTCAGCCTTGGAACCTTCCTGAATTACTTGTAGCCTGTTGGCGACAAAAGTTTGAAAGCGCGATGTTTCATTGACTACGTACTTTACGACAGTCATGCTGTCAGTCCAAAAGTATGATTGCTCAACACTGATCTCCATCTCTCACCTCAACATAGTGTTCAAGCGCACAGCAACAGTGGCCGCAGTTAGCTCAAGCCTCACTATTGAGACCTGCTTGAGAGGTGCCACACGTGACTTAGACTGGAGCAAGCAGCAATGTACAAGTCCTTCTGCGTTCACCGCACGTAGGTAAGAGGCGACACCATAGCCCGTTTCTGAAGCATCACTAAAATGGTGTAAAGCGGCGGAGGCTATCTCTCCAAAACCTTGAGGTTTCACACAACGATCTGCGCTGAACCCTGACAGCTTGGGCAAATCCTGTAACCAATCTCTCCACTGACCAAGGTAAGGCTCTGGTACATTGTCATCCCAGCCAAGCTTCAGCTTACAGAGTTCCTGCAAAATAGCCTTTGCTTTGAGTATGAATGGGGAAAGAAACCCCAATGGATCGTAGACTGAGTATACGGTTGATAAAATCCCACGACGTGTTGGAGGTTTTTCAGTAAGTTGAATCCTGAACCAAAAAGTGTCAGACTCCACGCACCATTGAACTCCCAAGGCACGTTCCACCGGCAGGCTGTTCTGTTTGATATCTAAGTCCTTGACACCCTTAGCCCAAAGCTCCTTAGGGATTGTAGCCATCACTTCCCTATCGTTCGAAATCCACGCTGTCAGCTTGAACCCTCCTTTATCACAAATGGTACGCAGGTCGTCAGCTAAGGCAATGGCTTTCTCAGTTGATGCTACAGACTTAAGGCAATCGTCTACGTAGAAATTGGACTGTATTGTGCTGGCTGCTTCAGCAAATCCATCCTTATGGTCATCAGCGGTTTTCCTCAGAGCATAATTGGAACAGCTTGAAGATGAAGCCGCACCAAATATAAGCACCAACATTTGACACTCGATCATCGGCTTGCTTGGATCTCCATCTTGCCACCACAAAAAACGTAGAAAATTGGCGTCCTTATGTGCAGGCACCCGTACCCTGTAGAACATGGATTCAATGTCCGCTGTAATCGCCACTTCCCCCTGTCGGAATCTAAGTAAGACTCCAGTAAGAGAGTTAGTAAGGTTCGGGCCTTGCAACAACTGATCATTTAACGATGTCCCCCCGTAGCGAGCTGCACAATCGAAGACCACTCTTAGTTTGTCTTTCTTCGGATGAAAGACGCCATGGTGCGGCAAGTACCACACCTTACCCTCCTGCATATCGTCTTCAGGCGCGACCCTAGCATAATCATTATCAAACAGTTTGTTCATGAACGTTTTGTACCTTTCATGAAAGTCAGTGCTTTTATGGAATTTTCGCCTCAGTGATTCCATGCGTTGTACTGCTTGAGGTCGATTATTGGGCATGCGCACGTTTTCATCCTTGAAAGGCAGACCAATAACATAATGACCATCAATGAACTCAACTGATTCTGACACTGATCTAATAAACTGTTTGTCTTTCTTGGATGGCTGTTCCTGATCGTCAATGACCCGCTCGCTAAAATCATAATTTATGTGGTCTCGAACTTGTTCCTCTAGAGTCTGAACGGTCTGTACCGAAATCCGGTTCACCAAGGCAGATGAACACGAGTGATCATCATCCCCTGATGTGTTTAAAGGACCGTTGACTACCCAACCTAAGATAGTCTGCACAGCATAAGGGCCATTCCCCTGGCTTGGAATGACCTTCAACGGTTGCATGACATGGGGAACATTAACCCCAATCAAGAGTCCTACATCACTATCACATGACTGTAACGGTACTTGCTTCAAGTATGAGTATTTCTCAATGTCCGCAGAGGTTACTACATCCTTCCTGGTTACTGGTAAGCAAGACTGGGTAAAAACAGGTGGCAGGTCGGCTACATTTTCACCGTTCATACTAAGTACCTCTAGGCCCGAGATGACGTAGCTGTCCTGCAGTTTCTCTTGGCCCATCGTGCGGATGGATAGCTTCTTCTTGCACCCCGAGAGATTTAAGGATCTCATGAGTTCCTCTGTACAGAAAGTCGCAGTGCTTCCGGTATCGAGAAATGCGTATGTATCTATGCACTTATTTCCGTTTTTAGACCTGACCCGGACTGGAACAATGCCTACTGCAAAATCATGTTTGTCCCCGGCCCCCTTATCACGATTAGGTAATGCAGCAAGGCCAAGGGTGACACCAGATGGCTCGGTTGTACCATCAGCCTGGCTAGATCTGGACTGGACGTGAAGGATTGATGGGTGAAAGCGTTTGCAATGTGCGCAGCTTAGTTTTTGTTTGCAAGAGCCACGTTGATGCCCGTATACCAGACAACCATAACAAAGACCCTGCGCCCTAATGAAAGCGTAACGTTCCTTCAAAGTTACTTTCGCCAACTCGTCACAACTGTCCATGGCATGGTTGCTGCCCTTACAAAAAATGCAGGGCCTTGAAAAGGCGAGTCTCTTGTTCTGATTGGCTGTCATTGTCTGTTTAGGTTTACTTTGCGCGGAACCGGATTGTGAACTAACCGCAGTTTCAGCCACAGCGGCACTAGTAAGAGCTTTATGATCATGCTTCCTAGAACTTGGCTTTTTCGCGGTATGTTTGGCGTCTGATTGAATCGAATGCATCACATCGCGACCATACGTTGGATCAATGGCCTTTTTGACCAAAAGTCACATGCTTGTTTCTGTCCTTTGTTTCGTACACAATGTTGCGCCACTTATCGTGCAGATGAAAGGGTAACTTATAAACTAACAGTTTGATGTTTTCAGAATAGTTCAACACCTCCGCACCACGAACATTTTCTACGGCATATAGACATTCACGAAGAAATATTGCGTAATCGTCAAGCCCTCTTGGATTGTCCGCTCGAATGCTCGGCCAAGCTAGTGCCCTTTTTACGTACGCCTGAGATACAACATCAGTCTCGCCATATCTATCTTCGAACTCCTCGGACACCGCTATATACCCCAGTTTAGCGTCAAGGTTGGAATACCCCCTCACGATTCGGTGGGCTTCACATGTTGTATATTGCGACAAATAGTTCATTCTCTCTTCGTATGAATCCGTGTAGGCACTTATCCTGGCATTGAACTGTCTAATGAATTGCGTGTACTCCATAGGGTTTCCACTAAACTTGTTTAGCTCTGAGGTTGGCCTTTTTAACTGCCTCGCTATAGCTAGCAAACCACTGTTATCTTCTTGGGCAACCTGATCATCAGATGGGTGAGGACGCGCCAGGCTTGGCATCTTACTGTCTGTGGCCTTAACGTTCCGAGGTTTAAAGTCAGGTTCCTTGTTTCTATGAACGGGGACGTCGCCTGGTGGCAACACAGGGTTTTTAGCAGAATATCGAGCGTGCAGATCCGTGGCTGGCAAATTGGGATTAAGAGTCCCTGCGAGAGTGGGGGTACGCTTACGGTCTGCAGCATCCTTAGAAAGAACAGGAACCATCTCTTTTACGTGTGTACTCTCCGGTGTATCCGCAGAACTGGTACTGGTACTGCTTTCGTGTTCGAATTCTTCAAGAACTTTTGCCTTTGCGTCACATACGGCTATCTCAGTCTTGATGTTGAATTCTTCAACCTCCATATCAAAGTCTAAACGTTTTCGCTCCAAAGATCTCTTCTTGTCAAGGGTAGCAATTCTAGCCATCAGCTCGGCCCTTTTCGTAGCCTCCTGCATCCTGGATTGGCTGGCATCTGACTTTCTGGAACGCTTACTCTTGGATCTGAAAACTGACCGTGGTTTGGGAATATCGTGTGCTAGCAACCACCTTTCAACCTGGTCCTTACACTTGGTGAATGTTTCATTGTGAACCAGAAAATAATGCGCAGTGTCCTCTATCAGATCGTCTGGAGTTAACATGGCCTGATATTCCTGGTTAAACTGCAGAAACTCCTCATAGCTCGATAACCAAACAGAATACTCCTTCCTTACAACCTCCACTGGCACATCCGCAACTAACACATGTTCGTTTAACTTCGCAGTGACGATCCTTAATATACGACACGAATCACGCCGACGTTTTTTCCTAACGTCTAAAGTATTCGCTAATCCTTTAGCCGTTGGTTTGCGGTCCCTCGTCGACCTCCGCATTCCTCCTGCAGCTCCCTCTGGCTGCTCCTCAGGTTCCGTCATAACGATGTTGAAGAAGTGCTCGAAAGTAGAAGTGATCGGAAGAAGAAGTGCGTAAATCCTCGAAAATCAACGTAAGGTAGAAGGACAGGAACTGAATCTTGAAACTTGAAACTTGAAACTTGAAACTTGTAGCGCTTGTAAATGATGTGGGAGCGGTCAGAGAAAAAAAAAAACTCTAAGTCGTTGATTCGGCAGCAGTAGCAGCAGATTTACTGTAAATAAGGAAAAGCACAAATAAACACAAGTACAAATAATTGACAAAGAATGCAAATCACAAGATGATAACAAGATCTAAATCACAGGACAATCAGAAAGGGGACCAGAGACCAGAGACAATTATATAGTAAACACTTTCTTGTTTAGATATAAAAGGTGTAAAAGATATAAAGGGTACCAGAGAAGGTTATGCACAAGCCGGAGAAAATCTCGTGAACATAAAACAGAAAATCCAAATTTAAATGAAGTTTGAGAGCAGAGACAAGATAAGGACACAACGTCCCCTGGACGGTTTTACAGTATTATACAGGACACAAATTCCCCACCACATGTAAACAAAAACATCACCTGACTAAACTATTAGATCAGGGAGACACAATTTAAATAACAAAGAAGGACGGTCCTTCAGGGCTCACCCCAGTTGACCTTTAAAGCAATATTACATAATACAACATGGTGTGGGCCTACACACAACTGAAAATGCTGGTGAGGACAACAGGCAGGAGAGGCACTGAATAAATCCTTCCTAACCAACTAAATACAGTACAAAATATAATTCAAATGGCCTAAATAGCTTCTACACATATTGTGCAAACTTACCAAGCGTTAGAGGGCTAAAAATGACTGCTCCTCACAGAAATAAAGACATAGTAAGAAAGATAAATCTAGAAAAGGACTTGAAATGTTGAACTAAAAACAGAATAGAAGGCAGAAAGGGGTCTTCCCAACCAAAAACAAGGACTAAAGTGACCTGGAATATAGAGATGGGACAGGGAACCAGTTTAGGGTTCCATGTCCCTTACAAAGTGCTGAAGTGTGGGAAATTTAAACTGAAAATGTAAAATGGCCATTACATAAAAGATCAAGTAAACATATGCCTTACTCGTCTTTGACTCAAGCAACGTATCTTCATTCACATCTAGGAAAGTGTCCATAGACATGATTGAGAGATTCTGCAAGAAAAGTCTTAAGTGGAGCTGCACCTTTAGCAGTGAATTTTCTGCCTCATGAAGATTTGGGACGAGCCAATTTACATCATTCTCTCAACTCAAACGGGGACGTGTGTAATGTCCCAAATTATGCACATAACACCTGAAGAAGGCTGAACATCATAATCATGCTCTTAAAATGGGCCTTGTGCCATGTCCCACGGTTGGTTTGGAACTTCCGAATTGATGTAAAATACAAATGTTGACACCCTGTATACTAGGGTATAGCTTTACATCACTCTTCATGTTGCTCTGATCATGAGTGTCCCCCTTTGGAGGGGTGTCCCCGATCGAAACAGGTGGGTCCCCATATGACCCAAAAAGCACACAGTCACAGTTGAATAATCATTTCCGTGAATAAATACTAGATGATTTTGAGACAAATAAGAATAAGACGGAGACTGACATTGGAGAGACAAATAAGAATAAGACGGAGACTGAGATTGGAGAGAGAATAAAAGATCAAGTAAACATCTGCTTTACTCGACTCGTCCTTGACTCAAGCAACGTATCTTCATTCACATCTAGGAAAGTGCCCATAGAGAGATTCTGCAAGAAAAGTCTTATGCAGAAACTTATGGGCTATTTGCATTGTTGGCCAATTGATGAACATTGTAAATGACTATAATCATGAAATGTGACTGTACTACAGTGTATTTGGTCATAAGATCATTGTGTACTGTAAATTGTTCCTTTGCGTTTGTTTGGTTTGTGAGCAATAAAATCACTTCTGAAGTCAAACCTGCACTGTCCACTTCGTTCCTTGGGTCGTACTGGTTTAAAGACACATTACCAGCTATTGCGGGCCTAGCCAATTAAGCCAATTAGTGCACCTGCTTAATTGGTCCTGGCAAGCCTAATGGAAAATGCATAGGAAATATCAATAAAGTTGGCTTTTTGGGCGGGGTGTTAAAATGATCCCAACTCCCGACTTCTGACACAATTCTATATATGTCTAGGTATTTACTGGCAAAATTTGGAGTGATTTGGATGGAAATTCGATAGGTCCATCTATAGGCTGAAAATTTTGGTAAATCTGTAATGCTTCACTCGTAGCCAGTAGTGTAAATTCCTGAGAAATTGGGTTTTGGGGGCTTTTCTAGCTGCGCTAGCTCCGAAAGTATACATTTGATACAAACTCCCGACTTCAGACGTGATTGATATAACTCTTAGGATTATATTCCCAAGATTTCAGCTTTATTGGAGAAAAATTCATAGTGTCCATAGGGGGGCTGAAAATTGGAGGATTTTCAATTTTTTTCCCAACAAATATGCGAAAAATATTACTTTCCGCCTAGAATTAATCAAAATTTCGCAAACTATCATAAAGTACTTCCTTGCGACAATCATTTGTGTAGCTTTCAAAACTTTTGGCTGATTTATTTGCCCCTTAATTAGCAAAAACCAAACATTTTAGTGTTTGCATGCAACAATGCACAGGAGGCTAATTGCCAGATTAATTCACACCTGTCCAATCTCAAACAATAGGAATGATGGAGTCTCCCTCGATTCAAAACAGAGTGTGCTAGGCCTGCCATAGCTGGTAATGAGTTTCCACATCTTACGTGGAGCTGCACCTTTAGCAGTGAATTTTCTGCCTCATGAAGATTTGGGACGAGCCAATTTACATCATTCTCTCAACTCAAACGGGGACGTGTGTAATGTCCCCAATTATGCACATAACACCTGAAGGCTGAACATCATAATCATGCTCTTAAAATGGGCCTTGTGCCATGTCCCATGGTTGGTTTGGAACTTCCGAATTGATGTAAAATACAAATGTTGACACCCTGTATACTATAGTATAGCTTTACATCACTCTTCATGTTGCTCTGATCATGAGTGTCCCCCTTTGGAGGGGCGTCCCCGATCGAAATAGGTGGGTCCCCATATGACCCAAAAAGCACACAGTCACAGTTGAATGATCATTTCCGTGAATAAATGCTGGATGAGTTTGAGACAAATAAGAACTAGAATTGAGAAATTTGCTTTACAGCAAATTTGATGGTCCCCACACTGTGCAATGGATGGTGATTTTGCTTCATATGAAGCCACAGTTTGGTTTTGGGAATAAGAGCTGGATATGTGTCGTGATGGGCTAGGGCCAGGAGGCCTAGGTGCAGTTATAGATGGAGTACTAGTGAAAGTTGAAGTAGTTGGCGTAGAGTTTCCAAACAACGGGGAAAAGAATAGCGAGGAAATTACTGGTAGGGTGAACCAGGTTCGAAAATGTAACGTCTGAACATTGTAGCGAGTGACGTGTGTCAACGAAAGAAGAGAAGTCTTCAGCTGAACAAATTGGTATTTTATATCTTTAAAAATATGACGTACATAGTATAAAAATATATGGCTTGACTCTTAATGAAGACAATTGCAATTTATAATGAGTAAAAGCATGATTACGAAGGGTTACTATATACTCGTAGTATGTTGACCATTCAACAGGCAGGTGAAGGCATGACATTATGTACATGATTGTATGAAATTATTTGAAAACACCACTCAATTACGGGAACTGAAATAAATTCCTTATCTTGTGCTACGTGCATAAAAGTTACAAAACTTGTCTACCACAGATCGCAGCAACGGATATTCGTCACTCATCCACTGTTCGACACTTTTACATTGTACCATGAATTTTCCGAATTTAGATTTTCCTCCGGTGAGGTATACGGTTATCACGAAAAGTTTTCCTTCCTTACTGTCGGCCTGTCCCAAAGTGTATACTTTAATTTTGTCCTCGACATGTGATTCACTTTTGTCTGAAACCTCCTTCCACACAATGTCCACCTCATTTTTTAACATTTCGTAGTAGCGATGGAGAAGGAGGTTCTTCCAAATGATGAATCTCTCTTTAGAATCGGGGTGAATGATTGCACAAATACCACCATTTCCCCTTCTCGATTTAGTTTCGACAGTATCACAGCCACCAATAATGCCTGTATCGTCATCATTATGTATACTGTCCTGTACCGTGCGTATATCAGCCTGTACATCGACCTGTACACTGTCCTGTACATTGGTACTGTGTATTTTTGCACTTGCACTGACGGAAATTTCGGGCGACACTTCTTGTGCCAGATTCGCCAATTTCTTGGCTTTTTTACTACCAAGTTCGTATTTTCGACTTTCCTTGTTGTCTATCCAAAAAACCATCTTGATTTCGTTATTTTCAACTGTCAAATGACTGATCTAACGCCAAGAAAAGGACAAAATAACATTCACATTTTAAAAACACGAGGGCCTTGCCGCCATCTTGAATGAGCATGCGCAAATGGATACATGCACTCGACCCAATCGACCAAACTCGCACAGTGCCGAAATTAAAATTCAATTTCAGACACTGGAATTGGTAAAATTCCGCCATCTTGGATATCGGCATCCTGAGATTCAGGTGTTTTCAACACTGCGTCACCACCACTTCAAACTCCAAAGTCTTATCCAGGCCTAGTAAGTGCCACCTTCTTTCATAAAATGGCTTGTTTTATATATAAGTAACAAAATATGATCTTTGTAAATAAAACCCGAGATGTTCTGGTGTGTTTTTACGTGAATTTATTGCAAACTATCAATGCAGCGTAGTGCAGTCATCGTGTTCTCGGGCGTAGTGGTGATGCGATAGCCTCTTTGCAATTGTAAAGATTCTTTACATTTCCACATGCGCGGTACTGCTTTTCAAGATGGTGGCAATTTAGCAGTGCTAGAGCCGTTGTTTAGGAACGACATCAGCGCCTCTAGTGTCAAGATTGCCAATTGACGTCATCGAGCATTGATTCGGGAAAGTCCGGAAGCGGGTTCGGCAAAGTCCGGAAAATATTCTCGGCCAAAAATTGACCAAAAAACGCTTCAAAGTCATGGAAATAATGAGAATATTGAAAATCTTTTTGTGATATTCCATGCATCGAATTTCCTTCAATGGGATTGGAGTGATTGATCCTTGATCTATTCAGCAGTTTGGCTGGACAAGCTCCATAAATGTTTCGTGTGTGGAAGAAGAACAAGACACAGAACCTACCTACCTAGTGATATCAAGATGGTCTCCACTGAGAGTGTGGAGACCATAATAAGACGGAGACTGAGATTGGATAGAGAATAAAAAATCAAGTAAACATCTGCCTTACTCTTCCTTGACTTGAGCAACGTATCATCATTCACATCTAGGAAAGTGCCCATAGAGAGATTCCGCAAGAAAAGTCTTACGTGGAGCTGCACCTTTAGCAGTGAATTTTCTGCCTCATTTGGGACGAGCCAATTTACATCATTCTCTCAACTCAAACGGAGACGTGTGTAATGTCCCCAATTATGCACATAACACCTGAAGGCTGAACATCATAATCATGCTCTTAAAATGGGCCTTGTGCCATGTCCCACGGTTGGTTTGGAACTTCCGAATTGATGTACAAATGTTGACACCCTGTATACTATAGTATAGCTTTACATCACTCTTCATGTTGCTCTGATCATGAGTGTCCCCCTTTGGAGGGGCGTCCCCGATCGAAACAGGTGGGTCCCCATTTGACCCAAATTGTACACAATCACAGTTGAAAGATCATTTCCGTGAATAATAAATACTGGATGGTTTTGAGACAAATAAGATTAAGACGGAGACCGAGATTGGATAGGGAATAAAAGAAGTCGAGTGATTCCATGGTATTGGTAATGTCAACCAAGGGGCCAACATTTCAAGTGGTCATGAGGAAAAGAACTTTTGATTTTTTGGTTAGGGTGAATTGTATACTTATTTTTCCAAAAGCAGTTTTATTGAAATTTAACTTCTTTCGGCTGGTTTGGCTTGATTTTTGATAATTTTGAAGGGAACTTTTTGTCACGGAAGAGACACTTCTTGCATAAGCATCAAGTTTACAAGAATGTAGATTTAACTTTTAAGTTGGATTGATCAGGTGCTCTGAAATGTGCAGAATATTTCAGTACAGTGGAACCCCGGTAACACGACCACCCAAGGGACTAAGCCACCGCCCCCTCGTCAGGAGTGGCTCTGCTGAGAGGTGAGCTAAACCAATAAATGGCATTATAAAACTGTACAAACTATTTGAGCAAGATCACCAATTGCTCAAAACGTTACTTACATAATCAACAAACGGAAACCAGGGGTCATACAAGGAAATTAAAGAAAGCCAGAGCAAGGACTAATATTCGTAAATATTCTTTCTTCTTAAGCCAGTTAAGGACTGTGGATGATTGGAACGCGCTACCAAATTCGGTCGTCACTTTCCGGTAAAATCAAATCATTTAAATGTAATCTCGACAAGCACTGGGAAGGAGACAACACCAGATATGAATAAAGCTGACGAAGGATTGTACATACATGTATCTCATTTACACGCACGCTGGCAGTTAGGAAATTTTCGTTTTCGTTTGGTTCTTCATAGACTTGCTCAGCACAAAATGACTTATTAAGTTTGTTACCAGTTAAGGCGCCCGCACGCGTATTCCATAGTTAATATACATCGTTAAAAATAATGAGAAGAAGATGATGATGATGATGATCCAATCCAATGGATCACTAAAAACCACCATGAATTGTCCATGATTGCTCCGCCTGGTCTCATGGTGGCGTGGTGCTTATACCGCCTGCCGTAAAAATATTAAAAGGCTGAACTGAAACCCCTGCTTTTGGAGGATTACAGGTCGTGAGTCACAAACTGCTTGTAAAAAGTGTTACATGGTCAAAAATGACCTTTTATGGATTTTTGGATATCAATAAATAAGCCACCCAAGGCCTATCAGAAAATATACTTCTTTCTCTTTTATCATCACCCATTAACGAGATAATGCCAACAAAGCGTCAAGAATTAATAGGATAATGCATTACAATGAACAAACGTTTTCTTCATTTTCTCAAAATAGACAGTCGTCAGAAAAAAAACATGTAAAATCATTATTCTTTGCCCAAATTGAGTTCTGTTTGCTTTAAAATGAAGAGGAGACTCTGCTCTATCATATCCAGTCATTAGTTTTCCATGTTCTTCAAAGAAAGTGGTTCATGTGCAAGTGGGAACTTTGGTGTTAAAATTCAAGCTTGAGTCCCTTTGGATGCAGTCAACACTGAGTTTTTTCTCACTTCTGGAAATGCCACCAAAACAGTTTACTCTTTGCTTTGTGGCTTCCATACAGTGTCAACTGGTATTAGACTAGTGAAATAAACTAGATTTGTAAAATAGACTCTTGTATTGTAGAAACAATGAAAATTATGTTTTTTGTACTTGCACCTCCACCGCCACCTCCACCGCCGCGTGCTCCACCCCTGGCTTTTTTTCTCTCTGACCATCCTTCACCTTTGTCTTTATTCTGGGGCATTTGAAATCAGTCTCATTTGAAAGGCAACAAGATAAGCAAACAAACGACACCTCACTTTCCTGTATGGCTTTTCTACTTCTCAAGAAAATCATAAATGAATGATGAAAAAAAAAGCTGAATGTAACAACTTCACCTTTTTCTATAGTCTAGAGCAGTATATGACACACGACCTACAAGCATACACCAAGAGCATGCGAATCCGTATTTTAGCAAAATCCATGGCAACAATCGCGTCATTGAGTCGAATACCACAAGCCCATTGGCCAGTTTGACCCGTCATGGGTTTCCGTGAGTTCATGGCATCGCATGAAATTTCCTCTAAACAGGAAGTACAACGCTAGTACAACGACAAACTTGTCCCTAGTTTCGATAGACTGCAATGCACTATGGGAATGGGTATTCCCAATAAAAAGGTGACGTCACAATGGCAACAACAGAATTCCTTATGACTCTCCGTGAGCAATGGCTGCCACGCTATGGATTTACCGAAATATGTTCAGATTTAAAGAAAAAGCGTAACTTCTTTTTAAAAAATGGTACATTCGAATGGTCAATTCGTGTACATGGCACGATGTTATCTATGTTGGCAGGTGAGAGTACCGACCATACATTGATTTGTTTCTTGGTAAATGATGACTTGTGACCAACACTTTCTTCACAAGCGATTTTCGAAAAATCGGGAACAAATGACACGTCACGGTTCAAAATTTCCCCCATTGTGATGTCACATATTGAGAATATCCTGCGAACATAATAATTCTAGAAAGAAGTCTGCAAAGTCGACTTTCAGGCTTTGTGTGTTAATTTTTGCCAACAAAACGCTATTTCTGAAAACTCATGAAGAGCCGTGAATTGTCAACTCACAGAAACCCATGACGGACCGGACTGTTGGCAATGCATGCGATGCAAAGGCCCTATAGATAGTCAGATTCATAAGTAAATGTCACTGCCCTTGGGTCACTCTGCAAAAACTACTGGGCCGATTTCTTCAAGGTTTGGTTTTTCTTGAATCTAATTTCTGGACCCAAGAGGATTTTCATATTTCAGTAACCATGGTTACGAAATCATATTTTTGTGTGTAGTCGTGTACATTGACGTAGTGCATTGATTTTGACATTTTCTCCTCTGTACTGCTTATTTCTCTCTAGATGCATTTTGCTGAAACGTTCAGGTTAATTTTGTTTAATGTGTATCTTCAATGGTACCAAGTTTCATTTTAAACCATCCATTAAAAAAAGTCGGGCCTGTCCACTCTCCAGGTTCCCCTAGGCCTATAATGGCTAGGCTCCCTGGGCAGCCGTCCCCGTCAACCAGTTCTGGTTATCTCAGCGGCTGCCACTTATCGCTGGGAATGCTGCTGATGAACAGCAATGTCACGTGGTATTTTCTGTCACCGAATCAAAACGCTTCGAATGGCCAAGGTCAATAGGTCATGACTAATTAGTATATCGCAGGTGTAGTTCTGCCGCCATCTTTTTATCGATTCGATGATTTTCTGGTGAAATACACTACGAAATCCTAAATATACCTTTCATGACTGAAGTGAATGCTTGTTATTTGTCAATAAGGAATAGTTTTCAGCGGCGGTAGGAATATTTCCTCCGTTTTATGTCACTGTTTGAACTGCATAACTGGTGGAGTCATGCATGCATTCACATACATACATTAGTCTAGTTACTCGAGGTGTGTCCGCCAGACTACCGTGTGATTGGTTTGCCTAGTTGGCATCCTGCCAATTCGTTAGACGAAATCCTCCGCAAATATTATGACTAGTCGTAGTGATAATAAAGCGACGGAACGAGCTAATAATCACTATGTCCGTAGTGTAATAATGGCCGGCCAAAGGGCTCCGAAGTCGACAATTTTTTTCTTCTTCATTGGCATAGGCCTAGGCCTATATCTAACCTGGAAATTGTGTTGGGTCCCGAAATTATATTCAAGAAAAACAAAACTTTTAAGAAATCGGCCCAGTATAGTTTTTGCACAGCGACCCAAAAAGGGCGCCAGTGACATGAATCCGACTATAGGCCTAGAATAGATGCATAGCCTACATTGCCATTCTAAAAACCAACTCAAGATGATAGGCCTACTGCATTTCTAGCAGACATGTGGTTGTCCAGTGCAACCGTGCACATGGTTCCTCCATAGACTCCCCTATACATTTTCCAGTGGCCATGTCGATTTAGCGGATTCTGCGGAAACCGGGGCGGAAACAGCCATACAGTAGTGGGAAAATATCTACATTTATATAATTAATTCTTTGGAATATTCGCCATTGTTCAGTTTTTCCCCCACGGCCGCGATGTCGGAATTGTATGAGAAAAAAATGCAAACCATTTTTTTTCATGTTGGTTTTTTCAGTTATTACTTGATAAATACCGCGGTTTATACAATTTGATATTTACGGAATAATACATATGTTTATTATATGTTGTAATACCGGTCAACTCACTCCGTTTTTATGCCGTTTCCACCCAGTTTCCGCAGAATCCGCTAAATAGGCTCTTTTGTAGATGATCGTCAGAGCCACTTTTACTACAGCAAATGCATTACACTATTTACAGGCAGAGGCTAACTCGGAAAAAGTCCAAATAAACTTCCTTTCAAACTTGGTTGGTACATGTGAGTGGACACCGATTGTGAAGGTTTTCATTCAATTTTTATTCAAATTACTTTTTCTTTAAGTTACCTTTTTTATATTTTACATTTGGTCCCCTTTTGTTGCAGTTATGGCTCAGGCCCTTGTGGAGTTTCTGACTTGCTGTAATAATAGTAGGCCTAATGAGATAGCTTATATAATTAACCTGGGCCTGAGCTGTGGGTGCACTTGAGGGAACCTGTTTTAGTTAGTCTTCTGCCATGCCCTTGGAGCGGTGTATTTTTTACCCAGTAAACTAGCCACGAATTGGTGAGTTATTTAAACTTGTATTTCTCAAATTATATTCTGTTCAGTTTTTTCTTAGCCAATACCTGTACATTATACCTGTTAATGATTAACAAATAAATGGTTTTCTTACAGTTTACCGAACATTAAAAAGGAATTACGGGTCGTGTGAACTTTTCTGGCCTTGACGGCTACAGTAAACAATTCCTAGTATTAGGAAACCAGTTGGTACCAAATACGGACACCGCTCCTCAAGCTTCAGTGCAGGGCGTGGCAGGTGAGTAGTTTTAAATAGTACACATGGCTACTCATAAAACTCGGTATGGTCGTCAGATACGCCCAACAGCTAAGGCCCTTGATACCGCCTGGAAGGTCCTCGAAACCCCTAAGAAGGACGTCCGTATACAAATAGACAATGAATTTGACGAACCTGACACACTGGCAGTTCCTGATGGTAGTCAACCCCGTGAACACTCGTCATCCAGTGAACGAGCTACATGTAATTCCGTTGAATTAAAGAAAGCTGAGCTGCGCCTTCGTTATGAGACAAAATGTGCTGAACTGGAGACAGAACAGATTGAACTTGAAACACGCAAATTGAATATTCAGAAACGTCTAGAAACCGCGCGTGCTAGTTATGACCTGAAGGAACTTGAACTGAATTCAAAATCTGATAGTGTGTCTATGATGACTATAGACGAATGTTTCGAGTTGCATGAAAATGTTTATAAAGCTGATGCGAAAGTGCAACCACCTGTACTAAGATCTGCTACTAAAGTTGATTCTTGGATCCAGGATCCTCATCATGAAAATAATTGTAGATCTAATCATGAACAGCAGGAGGTGTATAAACCACCTGCGCCTTTTCAGTCAAATGTTCAGAATCCTCCGTTTTTTGTTCACTACGGTCCAGGTTTGCCTGAGTTTAAGATAGAAGTTTTTAGTGGTAAACCGGCTGACTGGCCTGAGTGGTTTCTGTCATTCAAAAACCTCATTCATGATAATCCCGCATTGACTGACGGGCAAAGGTTAGGCTATCTTAAAACGTATTTAGGCCAGGAGCCACGCAGCAAGGTATTTGGTCTGTTACTGGACGCTAAGGATTACCCCAAAGCAATGACTGAACTTAGGGATAGATATGGTAACCCAGCACTGGTAATTGATGGCTTCATTAGAAAGGTACGCCAGTGGCCGAAGTTACGCGGTATTTGCGATTTGGGTCCTTTTTTCACAAATGTGTCTCAGTTGATTCAAATGTTTAAAGCCATGGGCTACGAAGCAGATTTACAAGCTAAAGGTCTCCTGTGTGATTTGACTTCCAAAATTCCGGACAGTATGCAAGAATCGTGGGGGAATTGGGTAGTTAAGAAGGGCGAAGGAAACCCAACAGTTGAGTTGTTCTATCAATGGCTGAAGTCTAAAGAGAATGCTTTGCGTTTTACATCGTTGTCGTCAAATTCGCCGTGTTATCAGAGTATTGACAAGTCTAAGAAGGGACATGAGGTGAAGAAAACGGTAACCACATTGACTACACCCTATACCCAGGTTAAGAAATACTGTGTCTTTTGCAATGGTGAACATTGGCTGGACTCATGCGCTAAATTTTCCCGTAAAACGCCAATTGAGCGTCTAGCCTGGTTTAAGGAAAAGGGCAGATGTTTTCTGTGTACCAAAACTACCCACAGGTCTAGTGGATGTTTCCTCAAGATAAGATGATAAGTGAAAGATTGCGGCAAATCGCATGCTACCATCCTTCATGAAGCTTTTTTGGCTCCTAAGCTGGCTCAAAGTAGTTTCTCATCAGATCACACTAAAGCAGGCGTGCCAAAGGAGGGAAGCAAGCCAGACGTCCATTCCGTTGGTGTTGGTTTCATGAAAAAAGGAAAATCAGTGGTATATCTACAGACATTGCCGGTGCGAATTCACACTCCCAGTGGACAGGTCGTTGATACATACGGGTTACTTGATAGTGGTAGTCAGGCTACACTCATACAAGAAGATTTTGCAAAAAGTATTGGTTTGAAAGGTCCCTCATCAAAGTTACGCGTGTGTGGCGTTGGTGGCAAGCTATCAGAACAACAGTCCAAGTGTCTATCGTTTTGGTTGAGTGATCCCAAAAATGATTCCAAACAACTAATTAGAGTAAAAGAAGCGTGGACTTTCAGTGAGCCTTTTAGTCTTTCGGTTCATGCTGGTACCAATGCAGATTTCTCATCCTGGCCACATGTACAACATTTGAACTTGGAACATGCGCCTGACTCGCTAGACATAAAGGTTTTGATAGGGGTTAATGTTACCAAGGCCCACACACAACTAGAAGTTCGGGAAGGCCCTGTAGATCTGCCAATCGCCGTACATACCCCCTTAGGATGGACTGTAATGGGTGTGGATCGTACTCAACCTGATAGTTCTGGTAATGAACATGATGTGAGTGTCAACAACTTTCTGATCAACAAGATCACCGACTTGGAACAGAGTGTTGAACGGTTCTGGAAAACCGAAAGCTTTGGTACTCTCGATGCAACAGATGTCCCCTATTCAATGGAAGATAAAAGAGCACAGGACACGCTTGACACAACAACACGTATTACAGAGAACGGTCATTATGAAGTCAGCATGTTATGGTCGAAACCTCCGGATCTTGTAGATAATAAGCCACAAGCAGAGCGCCGCTTTGAACAATTGCAACGTAAACTAAACAACAACCCTACTTTTCGCGACAAGTACAGAGATGTGATCAATAAGTATATTTCTAAGGGCTTTGCACGTAAACTATCCCCGGAAGAGGTTAGTCAATCGAGTGACCGTACACATTACTTGCCACACCATGGAGTTGTCAATCCAAAAAAGCCTGACAAATTGAGAGTAGTGTTCGATGCTGCTGCTGTGTATGCAGGTTCTAGTTTGAACGATCACTTGTTAGTGGGTCCTGATCTGCTAAATAATTTGATCGGAATTTTGATGAGATTTAGATGTAGTCCCATAGCAATCTCCGCCGATGTAGAAAGTATGTTTCACATGGTCTTGGTTCCCAAAGATGACAGGGATGCTCTCAGGTTTCTTTGGAAAGATGACTTAGAAAGTGATGATCCTCCTGATGTATACCAAATGGTCGTGCACATATTCGGTGCAAAATCATCTCCATGCTGCGCCAATTACTGCTTGCGCCGCTGTGCGTTGGACCACATCGATAAGTTTAGTCCCTTGGTGATTGATACTGTGTTGCACAACTTCTATGTTGATGACATGCTGAAAGCTTTGTACAAGTGTACAATTGAAGAAGCTATTGATCTTGTTGTGGAGCTAATTAAGATCACTGCTTCAGGTGGTTTCAAATTGACAGCTTGGGCTTCAAATTGTCCAGAAATTTTGAGCGCTTTGAAAGATCTGGATGATAGCCTGGGAATCTCAACGGTTGTAGATTTGAACCTGGATGGTACGCACTCTCGCAGAACACTTGGTATCAATTGTGATATGAAATCGGATGTGTTTTGCTTCGAGTCAATTGTGATTCAAAATGTCTGCACCAAACGAGGAATCATGAGCAAAATCAGTTCCGTATTTGACCCTTTGGGCTTGTTGTCACCGTTCGTTCTCAGGGCAAAGTTGATAATGAAGAGTCTCTGGGAGAAAGGTTACGGTTGGGATGACATTGTAAGTGATGCGGACTCCAGTGATTGGACCCGATGGTGTGAAGAGCTAAGTGAGCTCCCGGGTCTTCATATCCCTCGATGTTACTGGCCATGTGAGTTTGTACCGGAAACGTTTGTGTTGCATACCTTCTGTGATGCGTCTGAGTCTGCGTTCGCGGCCTGCTCATACTTGTTTGTATCATCAGAAAGTGGTGAATTGTACGGATCTCTTGTCATGTCAAAAACTAAGGTTGCTCCTCTGAAGGACCGATGTCTTACGTTGCCACGTCTTGAACTCCAAGGTGCTGTGTTGGCTGTGAGGTTGCATGAAACTGTTCTGAGAGAGCTGGATCTTGATATCAGAAGTTCGTTCCTTTGGACAGATTCATTAATTGTGCTTCAATACATTTACAGTGAATCCAAAAGGCTCAGGACATTTGTTGCAAACCGCGTGTCTGAGATAAGATCCAAATCAGAAAAAACTCAATGGCGGTTTGTACCGGGTGTCTTGAACCCAGCTGATGATTGTTCAAGAGGTCTTCAGTTGCATCACTTGAGTGTTGATCACCGTTGGTTTCGTGGTCCAGAGTTTCTTTGGTTAAATGAGTGGCCGGAACAGCTGTATGTTCCCGTGTTGGAATCGAATGACAGTGAATTGAAGCAAGTCTCTGTCGCTCTGGTTGTTCACGAGACTCCTCTTGCTGATGTATCCAGCTTCTCAAACTTGCCTCGATTGTTGCGTGTGACTGCTTGGTGCATGCGCTTTTGTCATAATTTGAGAAACCAAGTTCGTCGCAGTGGTAATTTGGTAGTTTCTGAACTAGAGGCAGCGACAACTTATTGGATCAAATGTGCACAGTCCGAATACTATGAGAATGAAATTTCGGCACTCTCCACGGGTAAAGAATTACCACGTGACAGTTCGTTGAAATCACTGACT
The DNA here is from genome assembly GCF_910592395.1 of Lineus longissimus. NCBI lineage: Eukaryota > Metazoa > Nemertea > Pilidiophora > Heteronemertea > Lineidae > Lineus > Lineus longissimus. The sequence goes on along the minus strand of NC_088317.1, from coordinate 11,712,116 downwards.
CCGGTAATGGTTGATGGTGTTCTGAGGATCGGTGGTCGCTTGACCAATGCTCCCTTTCCATATGAAAGTAAGCATCAAATCATTGTCCCTGGCAAGCATCCAATAGCCACTTTGTTGATTCTGAAAATACACATTGGCGTAAATCACGCAGGCGCTGAGCTCACTATTGCTAGGTTACGCCAAACATACTGGATCACGCGCGCTCGTGCGCGTGTGAAAAGTGTAACTCAGGCTTGTCGCATCTGTCATAGGCGTCGCATAATATCTAGGGTTCCAAAGATGGCTCAGCTTCCGTTGGCTCGCTTTGAAATGAATTCTGTCTGGTATAATAGAGGTTGTGATTACTTTGGACCAATCATGGTGAAGCGGAGCCGTGGTCGAGAGAAACGTTGGGTTTGTCTCCTCACTAGTTTGTCAGTTCGTGCTGTCCACCTAGAATTAGCATCCTCACTGAATGCTGATGCATTCATTTTAGCACTTAGAAGGTTCATCGCTCGTCGTGGCTCACCGAGGCATATCTATAGCGACAACGGTACAAACTTCGTGGGAGCAAACAGGGAGCTTAAGGAGGCAATAGCTAGTATTGATTCGGACAAAGTCCACAAGAGTCTCGCTGAAAGAAGTATTGAGTGGCATTTCATTCCACCAAAGGCGCCACATATGGGTGGCGTATGGGAGCGATTAGTACGCTCAGTCAAGCGTTCGCTTGATGCTGTCCTGACAAATCACTGTGTCTTTGAAGATACCCTCCACACGTTTCTTTGTGAAGTTGAGGCTATTTTGAATAGCCGTCCCTTGACTCATGTTAGTTCTAGTCCTGATGATTTGGAACCCTTAACTCCTGCTCACTTCTTACTTGGCATTCCAAACAACACTTCACAAATTGTGGAGTCCTCAGATTCAGATATGTGTAGTAGAAAAAGATGGCGCCAAACACAAGTTCTCTTAGACCATTTTTGGCGTCGTTGGAAAAAAGAATACCTGCCTACATTGACTATTACTCCAAAGTGGACTGATGATGTTCCCAACCTCAGTGTTGACGATGTAGTTATGCTAAATGACAATAATGAACCTCGTGGAAATTGGCCCCTTGCCAGAGTTGTTGAAATCTGTCCTAGCGCAGATGGACGAGTTAGAGTTGTGAAAGTGAAAACAAAAGATGGAATTTTGATGCGACCTGTAGCAAGGCTATGTCTCCTTGAACAAGCGAAGACAAAGATTTAGAAAGTTTCATCAAATGTTGGTGTTACATGTAACACTGTTCTAAATGATAGTTTGATTGGTAGAACAGGATAATATTGTTTGAATTATAGAATGTCAAACAGTAATCATATGATAAACACGTGTTGTATATAGTTTAATACCGGTATGTATATAAGTTTGAAGTACTTAACGTTTGGAGTTGTTCAGACACCGTTGTCAGACAACGCTGTCAGGGGGGTGGCTGTGAAGGTTTTCATTCAATTTTTATTCAAATTACTTTTTCTTTAAGTTACCTTTTTTATATTTTACATTTGGTCCCCTTTTGTTGCAGTTATGGCTCAGGCCCTTGTGGAGTTTCTGACTTGCTGTAATAATAGTAGGCCTAATGAGATAGCTTATATAATTAACCTGGGCCTGAGCTGTGGGTGCACTTGAGGGAACCTGTTTTAGTTAGTCTTCTGCCATGCCCTTGGAGCGGTGTATTTTTTACCCAGTAAACTAGCCACGAATTGGTGAGTTATTTAAACTTGTATTTCTCAAATTATATTCTGTTCAGTTTTTTCTTAGCCAATACCTGTACATTATACCTGTTAATGATTAACAAATAAATGGTTTTCTTACAGTTTACCGAACATTAAAAAGGAATTACGGGTCGTGTGAACTTTTCTGGCCTTGACGGCTACACCGATATAAAAACGAAATAGGCATTTGGATTGTGAAAAAAATGGATGCAAATGTGACTTTTTCCCGTTTTTCTGCAACATTAAATTTTTAATCCTACTTGTATTGTTCAGGGCACTCTCCACGCATGCGAGGAGTGTGGTCAGGGCCTTCTACGAAAGAGTCTATCGACATGGCCTTTTCCAGTGCCTTGGCCTGGGCAGTCATGGCATGCATGCTGTGCATGCTGATGCACTAGGCCTATCGTGTAAAACATTGTCGATGTTGGCCTAAAATTGCCTCTCTTGGAATACGTCAGGCTTAAAAAGCTTAGGCCAAGCTTAATCATATCAATAGATAAACACCAGGCTTCAAGACCTGAAAAATTCTGTGTCCGCCCTTGGCTTTGACGCTGCACTCGAAATATTCGCGCAACGCCAACGTGCACTGCATGACATGACGTGCATGACGTGATCGACGTCATCCGTATGCAATGACATGTCTGCGGACATCGTGTGTGCAGGCGAAAATATGATATGCCACGTGGTGTCTTAAGTGGAAACTAGTTCATCCGTACGGACCAGCGGTATGCGGACTTGCTCCGATTAATCCAAAATCATAATTTCGGGAACCCTTGCGTCCTCTCTTTCCTGAATTGAATGAGATTCCAACTGGGGACGTCCCCGTTAGGCGGTGTGTCCCCGAGTGGAAGGTGTGTATTCAGGCGTATGTACCCATTTGCCCCCTGATACAAACGTGTTGACAAATTTCATTGGTATAACAGCCATTTTTGTTAACTCTCTGCGTATAGCAGAGAGTTTATATGGTGGTACAGAATGACGTCTGTTAGTCTGTGAAGTCGTAAACATTGTGCCGGACCGAACAGCGCACCTCCATCATGTAGTTCCCCAGAGTGTTCACTTCACAAGTTCCACTGGCGTATTTATTAACTGTATTGCATGCTGAATATTAATAACTCTGAATCGGCGTCCATCTGTGTTACCCAGAATTTACGGACTTTCGAAAAATAAAAATCTGAATATAAATCTTCGTACCGCGTAGTAATTAAAAAATGCTAATTTTAGTTTCGCACATGTACATGCTTCACGATCGTTTCGGCCTCATGCCGTTGTAGCGTGGTCGTTTCGCCCTCAGCGATTTAGTTTCGCTCTAATGCCGTTGCAGCGTGGTTGTTTCGCCCTTAGTAGATTTATTGTTTAGCAATGCAGGTTTGGTTGAATATGCCCAAGGAATATGCCGTAAAGTTGGTAAAATGAAGATGAATTGATGTAACGACCAATGGTGTACGAATGTTACCAAAATAGGGCAAAAAAGCATGGGTGAAACAACCCAGTTATCTTGTGTAGCGCCAGTTCGTAGGAGAGAGGTTGCGGACCGTCCCCACTCCCACTCCTACTCCGAGGTGATTCCGTTTTGGCGTATTACGTCATCACTTCACGAGAGATTTCCCCGTCTTGCTCCATGAACTCGGACGGTTTAGGAGTTTGAGACCGCGAACTCGTAAGTGTTCTCCCACTTGCATTATCTTAGCTTTTAGACATCTAAATCAAGTGACAATGAAGAAGCAATATCCCTTACACACTGTTCTAGCACGTCACCTAAGTTGTAACAAGATTTTTTGTGTAAAAGACGTAGAAAACTTGTTGTTTTTGAAGTGTTCAAAATTGTGTAGAACGGCCGTGTACTGACTGTGCGTGTACTTGTACACATGTACATTACTTAGGACTGAAGTAATTCGTAGTTTTACAATAGAAATACGCACATGCTACAGAGGAAACGACTTTTTACTAGCTGTAAATCACCAAAATTGTAGAATATTTCGTCTGCTTTATTTACTTTTTTTCTCATACGTCGTTGATTTGTTTGATTTCCAGTTTGGCCGTGTGACTCGCAGGCTGGCTGAATGACGTCTCCCAACTCGGTTCCCGTTGGTGCGCGCAACCTACTTTTCGACGTCACGAGTTCCGAGAACGACTCGAGTTGAACTCGGAGTGGGAGTGGGAGTGGGGACGGTTCGCAACCTCTCTAATGTCCGCGATACTCGGAACATTTCGCATGAAAATAGTCTGTACAAAATATTCTTTATGCCTAGACTGTGCTTTTAATAAAATAGCCTTTATATGTTGTGTTTTGTTCGGATATTGTACTTTCGCCCGCCCAGAAAACTAGATTTTTGTGACCTGCTAAATCGTTGCAGCACTGAGTGCCAGCCGGACTATTTTCGATAGACATTTTCGATAAACATCTTCATCTTAGACTCATTTTGTGGTCATCACCTATCCCAAATGTACATAAGTGCACGTACCTCCCTCAAAACCATGCCCCAAAAACTTCCTGTCAACATAGCAGGTACCCCCAGATATTAATTCGGCAGAGAGTTCGCTGGCAGTAGCCAGCTCTAGTTCTTTAGTTACTTTTGTTTTTTCTTGTTTTATTTTTTCTCTCCAAACTATTTAAATCAGATTCACAATATGCATGTCCTATCTATAGTCGCAGGTGACAAGTTCAAGATTTTACTTGATCTAATACATTGAAGAATCAGACAACCCCGATTTTAATGAAATTTCATAGATTGATACATACCAGTGACTTTCGAGTCCTTTCAATCCGTTAAATGAAATGCCGCCACAAATTATGGTACTCTATCACATCTGCTGTTTTTGTTCCTTAAGTTCAGCTTTAATTACAGATGGCATAGCAACCATCATTTGGTATGTACACATCAAAATTAGGATTTTTAGACCCCCCCCCTCCCCATACACAATTTTATTACAAAAATGTACAGGAGTACACTTTAGAGGCCCAAATTCATACACCCTCTCAGTGCTTACATACTAAGTGGATGGCCCCATAATCAGAACATGTCTTAATGTCTGAATGTGACCATTTCATGTTTGAACATCCATTGACACAGTCACAGTCTGACACAGTCTCAAGTTAGACTTCCCAGAGAGGTTTTATACAGTCTGTATAAAACCTCCCTCCACTGCCACACCATTTACTTTTTAAAACTGAGCATGCCTCTTCCACATTTTCAAAATGACCCCCTCCCCCCATGGAAGGAACGCTACCAAGGATTAGACCTTACAACTCCTCCCCCAAATTTCCTACCTGAATTTCAGACTGAAATGATTGAAATCCCTAAAATGGGACACCCAACTGAACTATAAACTTCAGTCAATGACAGCCAACAACACCACATGGATTCAAACTACACATTTTTGGCTCACCGTTAAGGAGTCTATACGATAGCCCTGTGTCCGCCGTCGTCGTGGTCGTCCGTTGTCGTCGTCCGTCGTCGTCGTCCGTATCCTGTGTGGCACGTTTCTTAACCGCTTGTGCTATGAACTTGAAACTTTGTACATATTATGACCTAGGTCACATGACCTCTGACAGCCAATTTCGGTCCGGTCTGATTCTTCACCTGGCCACCAGGGGGCTAAAACCAAAAACTTAAAAAATGCGATAACTCGTTTATTACTGATTTGTTTTTGCGAAAAAAATTATGGTTGGTAACCCTAGCAAGGATACATCACATATCATATGGGTTTTTGATTTGACCTACTTTTCAAGGTCACAGAGGTCAAACTCTCAAATTTCACCGATAGTGGCACGTTTTGTCATTGTTTGTTGTACAGTCTTCAAATGTGGTATGAAGACACCTATTAGGCATTTGTACGTTTTGACAAAAGTTAAGGTCGATATTGCGTTCTTTTCAAGGTCACTGAGGTCAAATGGCGCAAATTTCCTTGACATGACGCATCTCCCATGTCCAATAGTATTTGGTGAAAGTACCTTGATCATTTCCCCCAATACTCAATTATCCTTAACCCATTCGGTCACATTTACCCAAATATTTTTATGCTTTGGGGTGTTTTTATATGTATGGGGTGAAATCCCAAAATGAGTGTCGACTAATTATATTCATTTTAAATCGAAGGGTCCAATGGTCTAATGCAGCCATTAGGGTTAAGCATAATACCCGTGGCGCGGGTTGTTTAAGGGTGTTGGCTTACTCTTGGGTCGGGACAATTTGGGAGAAATGAAATGCTATGTCTGGGGGTTGTGATGTTGTCTTGATTTTGATATGCGTAAAATAGGTCGATGTGTGATGTGGAGCACTCTGCGCCGACCCAAGTGTTTACAAATCGGACATGATGATTTGGGGGGATGATTTTCGTCCAAATTACTTACACTTTACGTGTTTTTGGCAAAAACAACCGGAAAAATCTAACTCCCACTTTTCAAAGTGGTCTCGACTTATTTTGACGAACTATTTCGCGAATTGTGAAGAGACAATGGCGTGTTACGAACTTAGTGCAACAAATGCCGCGAGCTTAGTTGGTGGCAGCACCAGACGGAGGAAGTAGTTCCCCTAGGGTTTTTTCGACACCCTCCGCACAGACTCCACTCGTTCCGGAACACTCACTAACTTGTTAATCTGCAGTGGTTAGCCTGTTTTTATGTTTTTATGTTAATCGGGATTTTATATTATATTTTATATTTGCCCCGGGTAGTCATATAGGGAGCTGTGCGCTACTTTGCGCCCAGTGCTTGGGTCGGGTGAGGCGGTTTTGTTATTATGTGACTATATCAAGTGATGAATTCCCATACCGTACTTAGAAAAATCAAGAGCAATTAACAACGTAAGGTGAAAGAGTACGACCAAAATAAAGGGGGGAAATTGCGGAAATGGATGAATGCTTTAAACATATAGTGGCCCTAATACTTTCCCGGCTCATTTTTGTATAATCCCACACTTTTGATTTAATAGATGGCCCCATATGCAAATCAGACCTGCTGAAATGGCCCCTTATGTTAAGGAGTATGCGCATATATAGAGAGAACAAAGAATGCTATTTCTCCGAGATCGCTGCAAATTTTACCTATTTAACCCGGTGAGGTCCATCTCCATATCAACCACGACTTTCTGGAAAAGTTTCGAGGTCATCCGATCAGAACTGACGGAGGAGATGTGTGACAAACTATTTCAGCTCTATGTCCATTATAGTAGTGATTATGGTCCAGGAAGTTATCATTTCCAAGTCTTTCCATCACTAGGGTTATAAAGCTTAACCCTAACCTCATGAAGAATAACATTAACACAGCTTCCCCTTGAAATCGGCACTTTCAGTTTTGGAGAATTTTGGCATTTTTCAGTCACTCCGTACACAATTGGCATACACAATTATGTAATTTCTACATCTGGACTTGTGCCTAGTTCTTCAAGCCACCAGAAGATGTCAACCCTATAGAATTTGATGCCCACAATGTGCACAGCATGACTGAAGTGGGCTGAATCTTTCCAGTTCTACACAAATCTTAAAGGAGGACTCCCTTCAATTTAATGTCGGTACACCCTTGGTGTACAGGTAGCAATAGTTGGATCCATATGGAATTGATGGAGTTTGTCAATGGAGGGTTTTAGATGGATGCCATGGTGATCATCTGTACAATTAGCTTATGCTACCATTTTCTGTTGATTGTCAAAACAAAGAATTCTGCTCGAGGGAAACCTCCTTTAACTGAAGTGGGGTATAGAGTTCAGTAGGAAGTGACCAAAATAAGTTTACATGTACTTGTACCTACATGTATTTCACCATCACTTGTAAGGATGAACAGTCAAATATGCTGAGATTAGCCCTCAAGATCCATGTCTAGCGTGCCCCAGTCTCCTGTGGATGTGACAAGACTGGCAGTGCTAGACTATGACACACATGTACATTTACATCAATATCATGGCAGATTACTGTAAATGCCGTTATTTTTGCAACCCTAATACTTTCCAATTTAAAACTCTTCACCCTCCAGTCCATAAAAGTTCACGTTTATCAAGGACATCTAATTCAAAATGCATTACAGAATAAACTTTCGTGCCTATATAATTTTCTCTCTTTTTTTTCCATGCAAGACTGGGCTCGCAAAAATTAACGGGTTTACAGTAACTTCATCAAAACAGTATACAGAAGTAAAAATTAGATTTAAAACTTTTATTCTAAAAACATCAGTACCAGTAAACAATTATTTGGTGGCCAAGGGTCTACTACCCGATACAAATGTTGCAAATGAGCAGATCACGATCATGTTAATTAGCAAGTATAGCGATAATTCACAATAGGCACATCAATAGGCACATCCTCTAAGAAAATTCAGCAAATCTCGAACAACGACACCATCCTTGATGGCAAATTCTGTCACCTTCACCTTTCATGACAAGCAGATCATGAGCATCTTTAGCAAGTATGGCGATAATTACATTTTCATCCACGTTAGGCACATCCAGAAAGAAAATTCAGCAAATCCGGAATAGCGACACCTAGATGGCGAATTCTTCTGCATTGTCAGGTTCACCTTTCTTCATGACGAGCAGTCACAATCATCTTTAGGAAGTATGCTGATAATTACATTTTCCTCCACTCGGGCGTCCTGGTTGTCTTCTCGACACCTTCACCTTGACACCTTCACATCCTGAAATATACACAATTGTAAATTATTTTCAAAAGGACAAAAACTGTACATTATGCCACGTGTTGGGGCAATCATTCAAGGGTTAGATGATGTGGTAAGCAATTATTGTTATGTTTCATCAGTTTTTTGGTTTCTAATTAGGATCCAAAGCAGACTTGTCTACAAGCTTCAAATTTCCCAGAACGGTTTCTTACCTCATTATGCCACGTGTTGGGGCAATCATTCAAGGGTTAGATGATGTGGTAAGCAATTATTGTTATGTTTCATCAGTTTTTTGGTTTCTAATTAGGATCCAAAGCAGACTTGTCAACAAGCTTCAAATTTCCCAGAACGGTTTCTTACCTTCGCTTAATTACACGTGAAATTCAGTCATCACCTTCCCATCAATGCTTACATTAACCTCGACTGGGAAATCCAGCAAAACTGGAACAAAGATACCGTCCCTTATGGTGAATTCTTCTGCGTTGTCACCTTCAGTTTTCATGACGAGCAGGTCACGATCATGCTTAGCAAGTATGGTGATGACTACATTTTCCTCCACGTTAGGGACAGGAACACCGCACAGATAAGTGGGCCAACATGATCTTTTTCCTACAGCATATGGTTGAATTTCAGCATCATCTTTGCTATGGTCCCTCAGGGCACAACGAATTTCAGAAATGTTGATGCAAACAGCATTGAGTATAGGGCCTATGTTCACTTACCTCCAGTTCGGTCTCTAGAGTATTTTGCAGGGAAGTATCTTGCCCCGATTTGTCAACGACCATGTTCCTCAATCTGACGACTTCGCTCTGATTACTTTCATCTATAATGGAATCGTACTCTATGGGCGGTTATTTCCGCATAAATAGAGGTTGTCTCAAATAGACATTTTATGTTGTGTTATGACTCGAATAGACGTTTGGTGGCGCTCGTTTTAACGATGACGTACCTGAAATAAACATATTGTGTCGTATCTCAAATAGACATACACTCAAATAGACGTTTGGTGGCGCTCGTATCTCAAATAAACATATATTGTCGTGTTTTCAGCTTTTTGTTAATAACTCAAATAGACGTTTGGTGTCGCTTTTCAAATAGATATACACTCAAATATATGTTTGGTGGCGCTCGTGTCTCAAATAAACATATATTGTCATATTTTCAGCTTTTTGTTAATAACTCAAATAGACGTTTGGTGTCGCTTTTCCGCAAAAATGGAAGTTCCCCAAATAGACGTTGTGTGGTGCTGGAATCAATTGTAACAACGGCAACAGCAATATTGACATTATCATTGCAGTAAGCAGCGGCCCTATTGCATGTATTGCATGTACATTTGATGTACTTGTTTCTCTCTTCTTCTGCCATAGCTAAATACACTGACAATCCAATTACAATTAAAATGAAATGGTATTAAGTCTCGATTTTCCTTAGATACGCGCGCAAATAGCCATGTGCACTGCTTAGAGCAATAACAATAATATCGTCGTGGCAGATAAACCAATTCCAAACTTGCTCCAGAATTGCCGCACGCCAATGCCACACAAGGTATATTTGGGGAACTTCCATTTTTGCGGAAAAGCGACACCAAACGTCTATTTGAGTTATTTACGAAAAGCTGAAAACGCGGCAATATATGTTTTTATTTGAGATACGAGCGCAACCAAACGTCTATTTAAGTGTATGTCTATTTGAGATACGACACAATATGTTTATGTCAGGTACGTCTCCGTTAAAACGAGCGCCACCAAATGTCTATTCGAGTCATAACACGACATAAAATGTCTATTTGAGACAACCTCTATTTATGCGGAAATAACCGCCCATGGTAGTCATTCCATAGCTTGCAAACAACAGAACGAGTCCTGTCTGAGATAGTGACATCCCTCCGCAACCAATTAGTGCCAACTTTTCTGGGCGACACCTACATCAAAAGCAAAACATTGTTACTTGTCTATGCTCATACAATGAGAGTATAAAGACATCACAACAATACTACTAGGCTACCCTAGCTTGCGAAATTCAGAAAATATCCTGTAGGCCTAGGCCCTGCATGAAATTTTCCTCAATAGTATTGCATAGTAAATGATACCTGTAACTGCCGCTCCTCGATTTGCCCCCGTGCTGACCGTACTGAGTAGAAGTTACGACGTAATTCGTTAAATCTTTTTATTAGTCGATACCACTCGTGGAATCTACAAAGACAAAGAGTTGCAGACAACATAAGTTTCGAACAACATCATAGACAAGAATACAGACCATAAAAGGGTTAAACCCTGAGTAGCCGTTATGAAAATGATGCAAACATGCATCTACATACTAGTAAGACAGGATGTGACAGGATGTGCCTATGAAGACACATTCAAATATTTGAAATGCTGTAGGCCAGACGGTGGCGCCATCTTATAACACCTCATGGCAGGTCACGTGACCGCGCACCTTTGGGCGTGAAGTGGGTGTGTGAGGTTTCCCATATAAGTACATGGAGGCCTATCAGATAAAAACACATTTTTTGCCAAAAACATCGCTCCTACGAACTAGGGTCTTACAAGACAAGATCAATAGATCATCAAGAATAGTTTGAGCCTATGCAAGTGACCGTAAAGTGTGTAATTAACACTTTTATAGAAGGGAAAGGACAGGGCGGAACCTCGCCAAAACACGTTCTACCAACAAATCTGAGGGTCCGCACAAAAGGGTTGATTTTTGACATAATAACAAGTGACGTCCTTACTGGACCAGTTGTAGGCAATCTGGGCATCATAATCTTTGGTTTTGACTAGTTTTTATAAACTTACCACTTTAGGGGGCTTTAATATTATATAAGTTTTGACAAATCGAGAAGCGACAGTCTTTCTGACAAATCGTAGATGGCAAAAGCACTGCGCATGCCCAGACCAGCTTCCTCATCCGCTGACAAGGAAGCGCGCCAAATTTGAAAACGTAAACTAACCAAGCCTTTACTAGGCGCACTTACAATACCCATGCCATCCATCAGAAACAAATTACTTACAGACGTGACTGTTCTGCTTATGCCTACTCAGCGTTTCTTTCGTGAATTGAGCGCATCACCTACAGAAACAACAGCAGCATGGTAAAAGTTGTTCTCAACAACTTCCGTGTTGAATGCGTCAGTCGGATAAACCTAAAAACAAAGACAATATTTAGGCTACATTACAAATAGTACAATAACACATAGCATGATAGGGGCCTGCGGCCTTCACAGGGATGCAAGGTCACCACCCCCCCCCCCCCCCCAGACTTTCTGTATCTAGGCCTAGGCCTAAATTCGAAAATATGTCAAATTTCAAAAAAAATTTAACGATGTTTTCAGCTGAAATTCAGTTTGAAATGAGCATTTAAAATGCACAACAGACACCCTTCAGCTCTCTTCTACTTCTGCAATGCCATTTTAGGACTAATCCCTTGATTATTTCATTGTAAAACCCTGGTAAAACCAAGAAAAAACACATGCACATTGCATTGGGAAGACATTTTTTCCTGCACCTTAGAGGCATAGTCGATTAATATTCATACTAATTTATATTCATGATGTCATTCTCAATTTTCATTGGTTCTTCCAAATAAGGCTCTACGAATGAGCATCGATGATAAGTCTTCCAGCAACAAAAACACGTGCTTAGTGCAATGACAGTTCAGAAACATTTAGTACAGGGTAAACCATAATGAATGTAACAAAATGAATGTTTTGGATTGTATATTATGGTCCGTATATCATGGTCCATTGGTCCAGGGCCATGATGAGGGGGGGAGAGCCACACCCCTCTTTTCCAAAATCTGCATGGAAAATATGAGGTCTCAGGGAGGAGGGGGGGGGGGGCAGTTCTCAGCCCACACTATTATTACAGGGCTTTGTAAAGCCCTTCAAGTATAATACGCGGGGGGGGGGGGAATTCAAAAGTAAAGTTCATGTTTATAACATGATAGTCGTTGGTGAAAGTGTAAGGTGGAGATGGGGAGCACTCAGTTCCTATACATGTATGTTGTTCACCAATATTCTTTGGGCCCTTTGTTCCAAGGCGAAGAACAAATATAGAACAAACAATAAAAAATATTCCTCTCTCTATTTGACATTTATTAATGAACAATCCCAACATATATTTTAACAGAGATTAAAAAAACATATTGTTTACTACAATAAGTTCTGGTTCAAGTGCCTTTGATTTTGCAAAGAAAAATCCTAAGAGGCCAACAATTGGACTTTTCTACTAAGGAAAGCCTTAGAACTAACCCTTCTAACTGATAAATGCTGTAATAAATACAGAGGTGACTTCGATGATTACAGAGATCATATTGAAAGGAATTGACAGGTAATTTACCAACTTGAGACTGATTTATTTCATATTTTCTACTTAGACAATGGGTAGGTGGGGGGTGATATTTTTTTTGTAAAAACACGGTTTCTACGCAGTATTAAAAATAATTAAATGGCATTATTAGAGGTGTTTGAGTATTATTAGCATTATTTCGCATTAAAATCATACTATTTTCTTGTGTTGGCATTATGAAAGGTATTATGGTGTTCTCAGTAGGCCTATATTCCAAAATAAATATGTCTGACTAGAAAGGGACCCGTGGGCAGTGATACTTGAAAGTGCGGGTTAAGTTGAGTTATTGACCTATGAGGCGAACGCGTAGACAATAAATGACGATGAATGGCTGAAGTTTTGGTCATTGTTTACTCTGTCCTAACTCGACCATAGGTATTTCCAATTGCTACATGTGCTACATCTTATTTAAAGTTATTAATTATGACGATTCCAAGAGTAGTGAATGGTTTGAGAAAGTGTACAACATGTCAGTTTCGGCAAAGACCATGAGAGATTCTGGTTTAGAGGACCTCATTGTAGACGATGTTTTGCGTGAATGATGGTCCCTGTCGATCGGTTGGATTCACCTGTACATATATCGCATGGTAGGATCGGGCTCTTGATAGTGCGATGTATAATTGGCCGTGTAAGAATACAGGCTGTGGGAGGAAAAGTCCAATTTTTTGGAAGGTTTGTCCTTGTGCCTTGTTGATGGTAATGGCGTACCCCAGTCGTATTGGGAACTGGTATCTTTGGAGAGTGAATGGCAAGTTGGCGTCTGAGGGAGCAAGTTTGATTCGGGGTATGAACACCCTTTCGTTGAGATGGGCGCCAGTGAGAATGTCCGCATGGATTGTACGGGGATGGAGAGCCACAACTTTTAGCCGTGTGCCATTGCATAGTCCGCCTTTGATGTCTAGGTTTCGCAAGAGCATGATTATCGCACCAACTTTGACTTTCAGTACATGTGGCGGCATTCCGGATGGTGTGAGTGAGTTAAGGAATTCCATTGCGTAGTTCGTTTGTTCTTCAGGGTTTTCACAGAGGGCTGAATCACTGCTGTGGTAGATTTTGGGTGGTGCGGGGATCTTTTCCAGGATGAGGTTCTTTAGTGTCAAGGTGGCATCATTTTTCGGTGTGAGTATGACGGTGTCATGTATGTCGTTGCTGTTCATGTCTTGAAAGACGTCGTTGACAATGTCGACGGACAACGTGCATCAATCTGGGATGTCAATGGCATATGGTATCGTTGTGCGTTCACTTCGGAGGGTGCCATTTTCAAGCTTAAGTAGCCACTGCGAGAAATCGACTTGGGTTGGATCGGCACGCATATTGCGGGTGAGGTGGACGGTTTGGATTTGTGGCCATATCGGAGATTTTTTTATGCAGTTTTCGATTGTTTTTGTGCGTGATGACCTTGGGGTGACAGGAAGAACTTGGCGGAAGTCACCTCCAAGTAGAATGACATTTCCACCGAAGAGAATGTTGCAATTGCCAGTAATGTCTCTTAAGCAGGTGTCGATGGCGTGAAGCGCATGAAGAGGCAGCATGGATACCTCGTCTATGATGAACACGGTTGTGGCACGTAAGCAATTAGCTTGTGCTGACTTTGGGGATACATTGCACATGCTTGTATCCAAGATTGGCACTGGGAGCTTGAAAAGGCTGTGTACGGTGCACCCGTCAATGAGGAGTGTGGCGGCGATGCCTGTCCAGGCTGTGGCTTGAACCTGAAACGGTGAATAATGCTTGTTATAAGGTTGTGAAGATACTTGAATGTGGGGAAGGCAGAGATGTTGGTGGTGAATATAAACAGACAATATAAACAGACAATAACCTTACGGTTATTGTCTGTTTATATTGAGATGGTTGGGTGTGTAGTTGTTATTCCTTTCTTTATGTGGCGTGACGTTTGTCGTGTTGATTACCTTCACATTCCTTGCTGTGAGTATGGATATTATGGTGTTGTAAACAGTTGTCTTCCCTGTTCCTCCTGGCCCATCAAGGTAGCAGACATGTGGTTGGACTTGTGAGTTGGGGTTGACAGCAGAGGTTGGAGGCAGCTATGACATTGTCGACAATCATCTTCTGGTCGTCGTTCAAGGAGTCGTATGGGAGGCTCATGTGCATGATGTTGGTTTGGTCATCCTGTTGTGGGAGCACTGATGGCGGAAGTGGTGTTGGTAGGCCGAAATGTGAGCAGGACAGACCTGAAATGTAGTGGGGAGGAATTTAATGTAAGGTGGTCTGTATATGGTGGCTTGAAGGGAGGTGTGAGAGCAGAAGTCGGGCAGTGATCTTTACCTGATTGTGCCAATATGTCATTGATGTGTAGTAGTGCTGAGTTCTCTGCTGTGGAGTTGTTGTGGTGCCGAGCAAAGTCTTCGCTCATTGCATCTTTGAATTGTAGCCATAGATGAAGCGGGTAGACTGGATCACAATAGCAGCATATGATTGCAAACAGCTTTCGTAGTTGACTGGGCATTTGGAAGGTTGCAGCTTCGGTAAGAGTGTCTTCCCATTGGGAGTCGTCCACAATTAGTTGTCGCAGTTTCGCGGCTTCGTGAAATGAGGGGGCCACTATGCCATCGACAGTTTGTAGTGCCTTGTAAGATTTTGCGCCTGGCGTGTGAAGCAGGAGAATCTGTAAAGCAAATTTTTCAATTTGTCTTGGACTAACGTGGTACATGCGGGCAATGATTTTGTCACCTCCTCTCTTGCGTGTTTTCCACTGTTTCTTTGAACGGTCGTAGACATAATGATTTGGTACCTCCGTGTATAGATATTGATTTGCTGTGGAATTGGTTGCATTCAGTGAGAACCATGCTGTAAGGGCAGTGTCCATGTTTGCTGTGAGTGCCTCGTCTTCCTGACCTGGTTGGAAGTAGACTGGCTGTTGTTGAGGCAGGTGGACGGGTAGTCTTGTGACCGAGTGGGATTGGTTGTGCATGTGGTATTCTGATAATATCTCCACATGGCTTCTGGTGGGCTGACATATCTGGTGTCAAGGAAAGTAGTGATTTCATCATGGTCAAGTGTTGCCGTGGATTGGACTTCAATGTTTGCCCTGTCGTGGCCTTTATAAATATTCTTGAAGAGGTATTTCACACTCTTGACAGTCATGCAGGCTTCGAGGTTCATGTGTGCATTATACTTGCGGAGGAGCCATGGGTTATATGGGACGACGTACCTGAAATAGTAATTTACTTAGATTAGCTTGGGGGAGAGCAGTTTTGTATGCAGCGAGTATTCAATAGACATGAAATTGTTCAATGTAATGTAGTCTGACATGCATGCAGTTGCGATATTACCTGTTGTCTACTTCTCTTGATCTGACTGTTGCGATGATGCCATTGTCTCGGCGCTTATACATTGGGTAACCATTTTCGGTGATGACTGTTCGTGGTGCGAAGTCTTTTGGGAAGTCCTTTTGGCATGCACCATTCTTCATGCAGACAGAATCTGGATTCAAGTGTCCGCAAGGGCCATGAATCATAGTGCTGGTGACAATTCTGTGTAGTTCTGGGTCGTCTGTGTTGGGCGGAATTTCTGCGCTTATTACGGTGTCGATGTCGGCTTCATCTCGCAGCTTGGAGTTGTCAGCGAGGAAGATGAGCATATGTGAGTGTGGCAATCCACGTTTCTGGAATTCTATCACATAGACCATAGCCAAGGAGGATACCGCGGTGACGTCACATCACGTGATCCCGACCCATATTAGTGATCGCTATGGCCAATCAGATTCAGTCTACTGACAGCACCAGCACTGAACACATCTCCACGTCTCACTGTCTGGTGCGCTCCTGTACACAAAAACACCAATAGACATGAAATATTGCAATACCTAGTATGGATTCTTCCTGTGTAAAATAAAATGTACAGAGCAGATTAACTTCCACGAATAAAAAAGACGTTTGGCGTGGCCAAAGTGCGGAAATAATGTCTCCGCTAAAATACACTACGAAATACACTAGGCAATGCACTACGCAATATACAGTAGAGATGCAGTTGAGTTTGTTATTGTTTTGACTTAGAAGCCCGCCCATATCATAATATATTGGTCGTCGCGAGAGCAGACCCTTATTGTCAGGTTCTGTCATTATGTTTGTGGCAGCATGTGCCTAGCAACCATGCCTAGCAACGGGCATTTTACACTAAAAAATATCTTTAAAATCATTTATTTAAAAATTTGGTTCCGAGGAATTGTTTGCAGTACATTCAGCCTCTTTGTCACCAATTTTGAGACAAATCGGAGTAAAAGTGTAGACGCTGAATCGATTTGTTTCAGGTCCGTTTAGCTAAATGGCGAGATTGACTATGAATGAAGATAGTTTTAGCCCTAGGATGCTCGGCAGTTGTTGAATTGAAATGCAAATTGCGTTGCCAGTATTTGTCCTATTGTAATAAAACTTAAGTTTTCATTAAAGTTCGTTATCTTGTTCATTAAGTCCTTCGTCTCATGTAAAATGCGAAATGAATAAAATTATTAATTGGGAGCTCAAAATTGATGAGCGTGTATACGTAGCATGCAGGAATGTTGTGCTGGCCAGCGAGCAGTATGGTGAGTTTCTTCACAAAGCTACGTGTCTTTATCGATGATGTATGAAGAAACTACGAAAACCCAATGTAAGCAGTAATCTAATCTGTAATACTCTCAAATTTCAACGAAATCAATCAAGTATTTGCCGAGAAATTAGAAATTACGCACAACTTTACAGGATCGCGTCAGCCATAATAATGACATTAATGTACATGCAAATGAGGACTGTCACTTGCTCGTCAATACCGATTAGCTAATCACGTGGGCATAATTATGATAATAAGGTACAGCGGTGGAAAAATTCAAATTCAAATTCAAATTCTTTTTACTCTAAAACGCTAAATAGTCTGGTTCTCTGACCTCGATCTCCGGGCTTTTGGTAGGGTTTAGGAACGGGTCAGGTAACAACAACCGTCTACAAATAACACGGCAGAAAAGAGGAGTGTTATTTTTAGATTCAGCCATTGTTGTAATTTCCCGAGCCAATTATCGTTTTACGGTCGAATTGAGCGCTGTATCTGTCCTAGGATTATGCCTATTATTGAACACATCATTCTACACTGTAGAAATACCGGAATTACTCTTAAAATGCGCGATTACGGTTATTTTATGTTTCAGACAAAGGGGTTTCCCCATATAATGACGTCACTTTTAGCGATATTGTCATTTTCGCAAAAGTACGATTTGGGACGCTAAACCTTGACCGATTGCGTTGGTTTTTGCAGGATAGGTTGTTTATAATATTAAAAAAAATTAGGCATAAGAATTTTTGTGGAAATGGTGGTTTAAGCTATTGTTCTATTTATAGATTTTTGTTATTGCCTGACCTACGACAGCGAGAGTGAGGTCAGGAGCCCAGACTATAAAACGCCCACTAGGGGCCAACGGTTACATAAAATAATTACAAAATATACAATATAAAGTTACAGGGTATACAAAATAAGATCACAAATATTTAAAGCCAAAAACATAATAATGGAAATCAGGACAATATAGAGTTACGCAGTTTAAAGAACTCGTTGATAATCGCAGCAGAGGGAGGTGAAGGATTTTTCAGAAAAATTGTAGTCAGATCCGACAGAGACAGAAAATGGAGATCACTTTATTACAACTGCAATGAGTTTTGCTGTTTTGACGCATATTTAGGGCACACCGCAAGGAAGTGAAAATCATCCTCAACCTCCCCTGACTTGCAAACCTCACACTTTCTTAGACTACAGTGTCTCCCAGTTTTGATTCTTAGACAATGGGCTTCCAGCATTAATTTTGTGATACAAGCCCTGTGTTTCACTGATTTAATATCATTTAAATATGTTTGAAGTTCAAATGAAAACATAAGATTACTATACACCGAGTTTTTTATTTGTTGCGATTTCACCAAAAATTTCATGTTGACAAATATCTCTAATCGTTTACTGGGCATTAGAGTATAATATTTTCCAGTTATCCACATTAATATTCATTTGATCAAGCCATAGGTACCCCAACCCGGAGGAATTAAGAACAACATTTCCAAACTTTGGGGACGTTCTGGCATCAACGCGACGACCCATATTCGCCTATAGGCTTGTTCATGTATTCATGAAGTATGAACTCATTTCGGTCCCATACAACTCTAAGAACAGTCAATTTCTCTTTAAATCATCACCGAAACCGCGATATCTGCAGGAAGATTTCGTTCTAGTGTCCGAAAATGCATGATCTTACAGGGGCGCTAACTCGACAAATAGAGGGGATCTATGGGGATCTATGCGAGTTTAAGGTCCTTCAGGTCTCGAACTTGTAAAATCTGTAAACATGCCTCCAAATCCCATTATGATAATGAAGAGATTGCCCCATATCTGGGAGACTGTTTTGAAACCATCGCTAATTTTGGAAGATCGGTGCCCGGCTATTTGGTTTAAAAAACCCTATTTTTCCCATCAAAACAGCACTTTTCATTATTCAAATGATAGCTTATTGTCTGAAGACTTATTTCATAGCAGAAGAGTACTAATAACTCTGATTTGATGCGAAAAATCTAACTTTTTTGATGACTTGATTTTCCCTTGGCCGTGGATCGAGTTTGTTTACAATATGCAGCGCCATCTTGGAAAAGCCGTGACGTCACCGCGGTATCCTCCTTGGACCATAGCTGCATCTTCACCGAGAACATGTCTTTTTGTTATATCGGTCAAGAGTTCTTGTTGGTATTGGTGAAAGACACGGGCAACTAAATCGGGTCGGTGAGCAGCTGTTTGAGTCGCTAGCAGATTATCAGCGATGGCCGGCCAGCGTGGATTACATGTGAACGTCAAGAACAGATCGGGTTTCCCAAACTTGCATACCAAAGCCATGGCGTCTTGATAGTTTTGTTGCATGGCTCGGGGACTGCCATGGAAGGAGGAGGGCAGGATGACGACTTTCCCTGGTGTCAAATGACGTTCTACAGCTTGTGTAGTGAGATGGTCCACCAGTCCTTGGTACATTTCAACCCTCAGAGATTTCTGATTTTTACGAATATAATCCAATTGTGATGCTTCTGTTTTAACGTACGCGTCTACAATGTACTGCTTAAAGAGTTTTCCAGCATGATGTAATGGGGAGAAGTGGGTGCGGCACGCAAGGCGATAGGAGTAGTACTGTAGCAACGTCACTTTGAATCTGGTTTTGGTTCGGTGGTTTTCGTCATGCTCTATTCCATTGTACCAACCAAGGTCTCCTCTTGGGAACAGCAATGGATAAATCATAGGGTCGCAGTTAGGGGACATGTATGAAATCCTTCTCGGGGGGTGATCTTTGGGATATATGACGATGTCGGGTGTGGGTGGTGCGCCATCATCTCCAACAAAAATGGTGGCAACTTCGTCAAATTTGGGCTCGTTATACCGACGTTGGTCTGGACCTCTTTTGAATGTCATTGTCACTGGCTGTGTATCAGAGGCAGGACTGTTCTCAAGAGATGCCATCTGTTGAAAAGCCAGGGCAAAGGGATTGATATTTGCAAGTAAGACATGCAACGAATGCATAATACTTGCAATGCATCCAGTATTGATGGGATTGGTCATTCTGGCCTGTGTTGCCTCTGTACCCTCAATGATGTATGACTGTCCAAACTGTGGTGAGGTTTCACTTGGGGGATGCAGAGGGCCAATTCTTTGGTAGATTTGGCCATGTATCCTGTAACAGTAGGGTCCTGGTGTTCGTGGCGTGAACAGTTGTGCGGATAATGAAGCAAAGGCCATTGCACTATTGTACTGTCTGATGTGTGCCTTAAAGTTCAGTGCATCGGAGGTATTTTGCAATAGAAGATTCTCGAGCATGTAACTGTGGCAGTGATACTTTCCCATTGTGACAACAATTGCTTTTTTCATTAGGAAACCTCAGAGCAGCACAGTGAGGACACTTGTCAGTCATGGGGCCAGGATGAAAAGCATCAGGGTGACGGGTTGGGTCTCTGGCTATGTATGTAGTGCTTGGAGCATGGTCATGATGACTCCTGACTGACCGAATATCAAGGGTTGAGCGACGTCTCCGAGGCATGTTTAGATGCTGTTTACTGGAAATGGGAGGAAAGGGGGTTGAAATTGGTGTCACTATTTGGTCAGTGGAAAGTCACACTTGAAGCCGTTGTACCCATGTCAGCACCTTGTCTTTGGAAGGCAGATTGACAGTGGGGTACTGTAGTTCGAAAAGGCGAATGGAATTGAAAGAAAGGTTGTGTTATTTATAATTTTTTTTAATAAAGTAGAGTCATTATATATATATAGTTTATTTATCGTACTCTTGTACATTTTACAGTATTGTGCATTGTGCGCTTACAAGAAAAGGTGCATTGAACAAGACAAGAACGTAAAAACAAAATACATGTATCAAAGTCTATTTATGAAAGAAAAATTCTCATGGATCCTCTGCCGCGGGGGGGGGGGGCAAAGGTCAACTTATCATTCGCATGCTAGATGCGTAATAGTATCTGACAGCTCATCTCTATCAAAGAGGTGATAGTCACCCCTGTCTCTCATCAGTATAAGATCCCTGATCACACTGCCTATGTCATTCGTTTCGATATCACCAACTTTGTTACCCCTTCTAATAAGGTTGTCCCTATCGGTCCCTATCTTCTCACATAGTACATTGATGTTTCCCCCGACGGAGGAACTACTTCCGTAAATGACTAATTTCGCAGACAGTTCAACCAGTTCATTATTACTTCTCAGAGCAGTCTTAAAAAATTTTAAAAACCTGCTGTGCATCTGAAATTCCGGATTGATATCCCGGCATATAGTAGGCAACAAATTTGAGTGTGTCCGATACGGTAATTTGAATAGTTTCCTTATACATTTCCTCCAGGTCGTAAGCAGTCTATCCATGTGCCTAGAAGAAAAATCCCACAGTACGCTGCCGTATAAACACATGACATATGTTTTGAACAGGCGATATTTTACATCAATGTCGCAATGACCAAATGCAGAGACAAGTGCATTAGTTCGGGCAATCATGTTTCCAATAGCTTGATCAATAAGTGTCTGCTCGGCGTGGGGGCCTATGATATGGCCCAGGTGATTTGCTATATCTTCTACCTCAAGTCTGTTGTTTTGCCACCTTAAAAAAGTATCGGCTGCTTCTTTTCCAAACAATAGGAAGTGTGTTTTAATGACATTGAACAATAATCTATACTCCTCGGAATATCTATCACAAATCTTAAGCATTTCCTGCATGCCATGTCTAGTGGGGCACAATAGAACTACATCATCGGCGTACGCCAATGCCCCTACAAATTGTTGGCCAATATAACATCCGTAACTCGACTGTTTCAAGTCCAGTAGCATTTCATCCGAGTAAATGCAGAATAAAATAGGGGACATTACTCCACCCTGCTTTATACCATTTTTTACATTAATTACCCTACTTAGAGTGTCCTTCCATTTTACTTGGACATATTGACACGTGTACAGCGTTGCCAGAAATTTCACAATCAGTGGACAACATTTCTTTTTTACTAACAAGTTGAACAGCCTGGTGTATTCAATCCTGTCGAATGCACGACTGGCATCTAATAACGTCACGTAAACATTACTTCCATGCGAGAGATAATAATCAATAACTTCTTTGAGCACAAATGTACACTGGGTGGTAGAACTCTTTTTCTTAAACCCAAATTGCAGATCAGATGTGCAAAAAACCTGAGGGCATTTTTCCATAATGATGTGGTCTAACACCTTACATAAGACACTACTTAATGCAATTCCTCTATAGTTATCAGAATCGTTAATAGACTTTCTCTTGTTCTTGGGGATAGGAATTATAATCGACCTTTTGAACGCCTCTGGTATGTAAGAATGGGACAACATGAGCGTGAAAAGCTCCGCTAGCTTCTTGTCGAGTACCTCTGTACCATGTATCAAATGGTCACTAAATAGAGTCTTCCCACCATCATGTTTTCCTTTGTTCAGTTTGAAAATAGCAGATCGAACTTCAACTGCTGAGATAGTGTGGCTAATGCACCCACATCTGTTAGTTTCACATCTAAAGTCTATGTCGTTGTCCAAGTCTTTAATTATATCACTCATCTGATCCTCGTCGTAACCAACCGATGAATATAAAGCCTCATATTTAACAGCAAACCTATCCGCGATGGATCTGTCATCCATAGCATCATCAATTCTCACCGCGTAGGTCTGTTTCTTCTTTTTTCCCCTATTGATCAACTTCCAGAAGTCGCTGTCATTCTTTTCCAGGTATGCCATTGCTATTCTATTACTCTCAGCTACCTTATTCTCCTTTTTGGAGAGTTTGACGGCATGGTGGTATCTCGCCCTAGTCGTTTTACGGATCTCGAATACGACCCCTTGCCTTTGCGACCCCCCGGCCTTCCAGATGTTGTGCCAAAGCAGCGCCCTTTCTCTAAGCTCTCTAATGTTTTCGTTCCACCCTGGAAAAGGTTTCCGACCTTTTGCCTGAGCATTGACCTGACAAGGAAAACATTCTTCCCCTGCAGTTAAACATGCACTAATGATATCATTGTGTAAAGCCTCGATCCCTTCCTTGTGGTCATTACATTTGAATATATTACAATAGTCGCGTGCCGTTCTTTCAATGGCGTTCACCTCCCTGTCTAGATTAAACTTATATTGCACAATGTCTTCTGGGGCGAGTGAGTCCCATTTAGGCACATTTCCTCGGGCACCGGCTGACTGCCCTTCATTATAAACATGTTCAATCTGCATGTTAAACTCGACAGAAAGTGGCGAGTGATCTGAAAAGTTATCGACATCGTGAGTCACTCTATGGTCAGATATGTCCCCCAGAAGATTCTCTGTGATATAGAAATGGTCTAACACTGACCTGCTGTTGTTTATATTACTCTCGAATGTAAAATCAATCTCACCAAAATCGCTGATAGTCTTCAGTGACTCTGACTGCAGGAATATCTCAAGTTGTTGAGTCGTGTTCAGATGCGTTCTGACCCAATCTACATTAAAATCTCCTCCAAGAATTATTCGGTCAATATCTTGTTGAGCAAACAGAGCAACAAATAAAGTACTTATTTTTCCTCATCGGAAGACAGCAACGCCATGGCCTGCTTCTCATCAACATCATGGACAATTTGCTTAGATACTGATTCAGTTGCCACTTCAGCCTTTCAATTATTTGCATTTCCTTCGAGGACCTTATTTTTTTTTGGTGTGGAATCCTCCTCGGATACCTGACTCAGAATGGAGTCATCAACGTCATCGTCCTCAAACCCTGTAAAAGGAGTTGGAGTTTTTGCTCCGAAGAGGCGTTTCACAGGCGCTGATTTTCGCATGGGGCTGTTGCTGCGCTGAAGGGCCGCCACCTGCGTCTTCAAGGAAGTCTTTTCGCGAAACTCAGCTGAAAGCTGCTGTTGTAAGCTTTCAGCTTTTTTAATGAGACACTGAAAGTCTTGGTTTACATCGATTTTCATCTCCTTCAGCAGACTTGTCCTCTCAGCCTCTTTGACGGTTACCTGAAGATTTGCAATATCTCCTCGTATCTTCCTGAAGGTGGATTTCAGCTCTTTCACCAGGCTCACAGTCTGGCTTACCCCACTTGGTGTAGCTGACATCTGTAAATAGAATTAGAGACACGTCTGGTACACAAAAGTGATACATTTGTGAAGTACGGTATGCCTTCTCAAAGGCAAGCTATAGTGAGGCCTGCATTAAGTGAAGTGAAATTCAAAACAGCAGAGTTAATCAGTGTGTCAGTCTAATTTGTGTAATGTATAATAGTAGGGCAACATTATTTACCTCGCTCTCTGTGATTGTCAAGAGTACTTGTAACTTTGGATTGATCTTGGCACAATTCACTCAATCTTGCATGGAAGGCAGCACAATTCACTCAATCTTGCATGGAAGGCAGCTGTCCGGCTGTAAAATGAAGATGAAGACGATAAGTATGGCAGTCCTTAAAGGGGCCCTCCCCTTAAGACACTCATTTTTCAAAACCAATTATCCCATTCAATGCGATTAAAAGTACCCGCCCTGAACTTTGCACGTAAATCCGTAGTCTCTATCCATATTAAAAAGAGGTTTTAGCGATGTATTTGCAGTTTATAATGGGCGCTGCCATTATGGTCTATATTTAGCGGTCACGTGATCGAATTACTTGCGAGTGACGTCACTTGTGCTGTTCATTGCGCACATCCGCCATCTTTGTGATTTTTCTAAGTTTTGCTCTGTTTATTTTGGAAATATGCCGTATTGCATCGCTCAACACTGTCAAGTTTCTGATAAAAACTATGTGGAAAGAGGTGCACACTTTCATGTGCTACCTTCGAAGAAGAAGGCAGCTCTGCGACGGCAGTGGCTTGCCAAATGTAAGCGGCCTGAGCCAAGGGACAGCCAGGCGAGAGTATGCAGCGAGCATTTCTGTCCGGACGATTACAAAAATTTGGGCCAATTTCGTGCTGGATTTGCAGATCAGCTCCTGCTCAACGGGGATGCAGTACCATCAATTTTTGCCCAACCAGAGACACCTCCATCCCTTCCACCATCAGCGAAATCCCCCTCTGCTAGTGCCAAACGGAGGAGAGACCGACAGGCATCGAGGAACAAAAAAAAGGTAGGCCCTATGCACTATACGATGTAACCCAGGATGTACATATTGATGTGCATTCTGTGTACAGTTAAGGCCTACATCGACAAGGCTGCTGTCATGATCAACACAGTGTAGCCTGTAGGCCTATGGTGCAGATAGTTTGGCAGAGGCACACAAAACTGTAGGCCCTAATCACAGCGTTGGCACAGTGACAGTTGTTTGCCTATAATTAAGCTTTGGCAATGATAATGGGATGTACATGTCATGATGTACTGTAGGCCTGCTCAATTTTATTTTGAAATGTTCCTTTGTCTTTCAGCTTTTGAAAACACTGCTTACTCCTGGAGCTGGACATGGTGATGATGATAGTGATGATTATGACAATGGAGAATCGGCAGCTGAATATGAGAGCAGTAGTCAACTCAATCAGACCATTGAATTTGAGTCTTCTAATCAACTTGGAGAGGTCATCAATGCTAGTCCTGCATACACCATGACACTGACAGAGCAAGTCCAGTCAATGCAAGCAATTGAGCCACACTGTAAATGCTGCAGATTTGCTGACCAAACCCCTACATTTGGTAAGTTATTAGAAAAAAGACTCCAAGCCCATCAATCATATGAGGACATTGTATCAACTATCATGTCCTCTGGTTTTATAATCTTGTACTTGTAGGCCTGCACTAGTGCAAGTAGCCCTCATGCAATAGATCCTTGAGGCTAGTATGCACTGAGTACTTGGCTTGTCAAGTCTGTAAGCTAATCTTCTATACAAAAATGTAGACCTGCTGTTGTTGTTTCAGATAAATCTGTTCAAACTGACATGGACCAGACACTGGCTGCCATTGCCAAGGACCACACCTATGCAGCGAAGAAACAACCCTCGCGCAAAGCTTCAAGTGTTGACAGAGTGGACGCCAATATTCCTGACCACAGTTCTACTCCGGAAACGGAAATTGCCATACAAACTTGTTCGGTTGTGGAAATGGAGCCCGAGAGCAGTGATGACGACGAAGACCCCCCCGATGATGTTGACGATGTGGACTTCTTCCTACCTGATAGTGAATCAGACTCTGATATGGACTCGGACATGGAGATGGATGAAATCGCCAGCGACACGCGCTCAGATTTTGAGGACATGAAGACCTATTCTGTGCCAGACAACATCGCTGACGATAGAAAGTTTATTGTATTTGAGTGTTCGTTGATGGATTTGTTTAGGAAGTGCCAGAAATCAGGTTGTGCAGCAAGGGTTCGGGAAGTAAAAAAGATTTTGTCTGGGTCTAGGCTCATTGTTACTTCTAAATGTGAAGCGGGGTGCACATACAACTGGTCATCACAACCTACCTTGGATAAAATGGGGGCTGGGAATCTTTTGCTCTCTGCTGCTGTCCTGTTTTCTGGCACTACCTATGCAAAGTTAGCAGACATGTCAAGCTACCTGAAAATGCCAATCCTTGGCAAGAGCCAGTTTTATGTGCTTCAGAAGCGATATTTGTTCCCTGTTGTAAACGAGACATGGATCACGTGTCAGACCATGGTCTTGGATGGGCTCAGCCAGGAATCGGACATTGTTCTCTCTGGCGATGGGCGGTGCGATAGCCCAGGGCACTGTGCAAAGTATTGCACATACTCAATGATGGACACGAAAACAGGCCTCATTGTGGATTTCACAGTGAAAAATAAGGCAGATCCCAGTGTTAAGAACTCTAATGCAATGGAGCCGATGGGCCTGAGGGAATGCCTCAACAACTTGAAGAAGTGGGACATTAATATCAGTATCCTTGCAACTGATAGACATACGGTGATTCGAAAAATCATGAGGGTCGAATTTCCTGAAATTGCCCACCAATTTGACCTGTGGCACTTTTGTAAAAGTATCCTGAAGAAGATTACGAAAGCGTGTGGCAAAAAAAAACCATTGGCTCCCCTGCTAGAGTGGATGCAGTCGATTAGTAATCATTTCTGGTGGAGCGCTGAATCCTGCAATGGTAGTGTTGATGTCCTCCAGGAAAAGTGGGAATCGGTGATCAATCACACAGCCAACATCCATTCCTGGAGGGACAAGGAGCACTTTCACCAGTGTGAGCATCCTCCTCTCAGTGATGTGGATAGGAGGCAGAAGTCTTGGCTGGGTGTTGGTTCTCAGGCTCATGATGCCCTGGTCAAGATTGTTCAGAACAAAAATGTAAGGAAAGATCTCAAGTACTGCACCCTCTTCTGCCATACAGGTGATCTGGAGGTGTACCATTCCCTCATGCTAAAATATGCCCCGAAGAGACAGCATTTCTCTTATGAGGGCATGGTTTGTCGTACCCAGTTGGCCGCAATTGACAACAACTATGGTTCAGGTCGCCAGCAGGCTACCACAAAGCTGGACCAGCCAAGGTACAATGTGGTGCAGCCCAAGACTTTTACCAAAGCAAACAAGTGGGTGGCAAAGCAGGTGAAGGTCGCCAAGGACCATAGCTACCGAGAGGACATGGTCAGGGATGTGGTGCTGATGAGGACCCATACGCTCCAGAAGACACATGCAGTTCTTCCAGATGTCATGAGGAACATTGCCATAGGGGAAAAGCCAGAGAAGGCTGCAGCTATTCAGGCGACGCTTGAGCACACCCGATTTAGGAAAGGTGATAATGAATAATTGTATAGGTCAAATTGGTGGGCAATTTCAGGAAATTCGACCCACATCGAATCACCGTATGTCAGGATACTGATATTAATGTCCCACTTCTTCAAGTTGTTGAGCCATTGCATACTGGGATCTGCCTTATTTTTCACTATGAAATCCCCAATGAGGCCATTCAGGCAACGCTTGAGAACACCCGATTTAGGAAAGGTGCTAATGAATAATCGTATACATGTTCTTCTGGTTCCTTCCTTCTCGTTCACAAATGGGAACATATCGCCTCTGAAGCACATAATACTGGCATGTGAACTCAATTCTGTACAACTCAGAACATGTTTGACACAAAAATCTGCAATAATTGTATTTTATTTCAAATTCAAATCACTTTTGCATTCAGTTAATTCTACATGATTTAGTGATACGATGATACATGTATGAATATTATGGAAACTTAATACTGGTTGTATAATCATGAAGTCTTCAATGAAATAATGTCTCTTTTACTTTTCATTCCAATTAATGTCAACTGCCCTTGTTGTGCTTAGTCGGGATAAACTGTTTCTGTTTCATCTGCTTCCCTGAAGCCTGTGTACTGTCCATTTGGGTCTTGGAATGTCTCTCTGATGAGCTGTACCACACAAGAGGGGATAACCTTGCGAACTTTTTTGCCTAGTCTTTCATGGATCCACCAAGTAAACTGCCTATATGCAGCGAGTCTGTAGGCCCTGAAAAGATAAAATTGGAGAATACAGTGAAAAATTTGTTGTGTCATGGTAATACAGATACCCTGTTCAAGTTATGCTCTCAAGAATTAAACCCATGGCATTGAAATCTAATTGCACTTAGCTGTGTTAACTTTGTCAAGGTAAGGCCTAATCAGACATGCAGCTTTTTACACTCATGTTTTCATTGACATCTGTGAGTGCAGTAATTAGCAGTAATTAAGATGTAAAAACTGTGAATATGAAGCTATGGTGTTACATAAGCTGTGAACTCTTTGAACTTGGGCAGATGGTTGTAAACACATGAGAGACATTCTAACTGTAAGACTTAGTTTTTGTATAAACATGTATAAAATAATGTCTTGTTTTGTGAGTCATTTTTAATAAAGAAGATGTTAGCTATTTTTAAAACATGATTTGAAATAATAAAATAGACGAAGGCATTCGTACGATTTAATTATCTAAACTGACATTGTTCTTACTATCCATGAGCTAATCCCCCCCCCCCCCCCGGCTGCTTCATCCTCTAGCCTACTCCCCCAGCATCATACATAACAAGCCTATTACAGAAGACAATGAACTGACACCTACCTCTCTGTTATCGGCTCCACGAGACTAGCCCGTTTTACATCTTTCATTGCCACCAGCGCTGTCCTGAGGATTGGCTTCTTCAGGACGACCAACTCGAAATCGCAGTGAAGAGTTATGCTGTCTAGATCATCCGCATATATTTTGCCTTCAAGAGCTTCAAGTTCCTGACAGCACAAGTTCATCACTGGTGTTGTCATCGTGACACACCGATCACATGTACACCATTCGCTTACATGAATGGTAAGACGGGCCTCAAAGTCAATCGCATGAGTAAACGGATTGTCATCATCCCCAGGGTCCTCTTCCTCATCCTCGTGTGTTCCAGTGGCAGTGGCATTTTCAGTGTCAAGGTGCTCCTCTCCTTCAATCCTTCGCAAAGTTGGCTCAAAACGGTAAGGTTGGATACCCCCGTTTGTTTGCTGGACGCTGGCAGCGATTTCTGCGTCTTCCGACGATGAGTCCGAGAAGTATGCTTCCACATCCATGATGTTAAAATCAGATCTGATACGCCCCCAACGCGCAACGTGCATTTGTTTATATTTCGTCCAGCACAAGTGACGTCACGGCTTCAGCTCTGAGCACGTGACCAAACAATATGTCGGCGGCCGGTGAACTGTATCGCGGTATAGCAATTAATAACAATAACATCGTAATTAGGGGAGGTATTGGCTTGAAATTTTGTGTGTACATAGTTTAATCAATATTACAACTAATTAGGGAAGTTTGGTCTATGCTCTGATGAGCGGAGCGTTCCTTTAATGAATCCAGGCCTTTCATTTCTATCTGTCGGCATTGTCAGTGAGAAGTAAAATTAAAAACAGCTGAGTTAATCAGTGTCTCAGTCTAATTTGTGGAATGTAATAGTAGGGTAATATGGGCGGTTATTTCCTCATAAATAGAGGTTGTCTCAAATAGACATTTTATGTCGTGTTATGACTCGAATAGACGTTTGGTGGCGCTTTTCAAATAGACATACACTCAAATAGACGTTTGGTGGTGCTTGTATCTCAAATAAACATATATTGTCGTGTTTTCAGATTTTTGTGTATAACTCAAATAGACGTTTGGTGTCGCTTTCCCGCAAAAATGGAAGCTCCCCAAATAGACGTTGTGGGGCGCTGGAATCAATTTTAACGACGGCGACAGCGATATTGACATTATCATTGCGGTAAGCGACGGCGCTATTGCATGTATTGCATGTACATTTGATGTACTTGTTTCTCTCTTCTTCTGCCATAGCTATACACTGACAATCCAATTACAATTAAAATGGTATTAAGTCACGATTTTCCTCAGATACGGGCGCAAATAGCCATGTGCACTGCTTAGAGCAATAACAATAATATCGTCGTGGCAGATAAACCAATTCCAAACTTGCTCCAGAATTGCCGCACGCCAGCGCCACACAACGTCTATTTGGGAGCTTCCATTTTTGCGGAAAAGCGACACCAAACGTCTATTTGAGTTATTAACAAAAATCTGAAAACACGACAATATATGTTTATTTGAGGTACGAGCGCCACCAAACGTCTATTTGAGTGTATGTCTATTTGAAAAGCGACACCAAACGTCTATTTGAGTTATACACAAAAATCTGAAAACATGACAATATATGTTTATTTGAGATGCGAGCGCCACCAAACGTCTATTTGAGTGTATGTCTATTTGAAAAGCGACACCAAACGTCTATTTGAGTTATACACAAAAATCTGAAAACACGACAATATATGTTTATTTGAGATACGAGCGCCACCAAACGTCTATTTGAGTGTATGTCTATTTGAGATACGACACAATATTATTTCAGGTACGTCTCCGTTAAAACGAGCGCCACCAAACGTCTATTCGAGTCATAACACGACATAAAATGTCTATTTAAGACAACCTCTATTTATGCGGAAATAACCGCCCATAGGGCAACATTATTTACCTCGCTCTCTGTGATCTTCAAGAGTACTTGTAACTTTGGATTGATCTTGGCACAATTCACTCAATCTTGCATGGAAGGCAGCTGTCCGGCTGTAAAATGAAGATGAAGACAATAAGTATGGCAGTCCTTAATGAATCCAGGCCTTTCATTTCTATGTGCCGGCATTGTCAGTGAGGTGGCCATTATCAGTTTTTAAAGGGTGTCTTATATAATTTGCTTTCAGGATGGGAATGGGTGGGAAATGGATGCATAAATGGTGATGGATTTAGGAATGCATGTTGGGCACCATGCTCCATTGCATCATTGCATTGAGCATTGCATGCATACATCTGTACATAGGCACCTGCATGGATGTACATTTCTAAGCATGGTGGGCCTACATCTTCCTTCTCAATGATGCCAGAAAAAAAAACCTTCATGATGCAATAACTGGAATCAAAAACACTCTAGGCCATCAACAACACATTGATGAAGTGTGTATTCACAATTACATGCAGGTTTTGGATAATAAATTACCTTTTCAAGATGAAATTGATGCTAATGCTGGAGAAAAATGTGTGTGTCTCAAGACAATGGCTGACAGTGGCTGAATGGAAGAGGTAAGGTAGAGGGCTGTTGAATCCATCGCCCTCCACCCACTGATAAGTCAAGTGAGTGATCCGGCTTTTGCTGGCCCTCCCTCTGGGGTGATTACAAACGCTAATTACTAATCCGTTGAAGTAAATTTTTGAAAAAAAACAAAACGTTGCATCAGGGTAAGGTGTCACCAAAACTCATGCGAAATTTCAAGGCGATCCAACGCCCCTAAGTGTGACTTTATTCGTCCCCCTTCCACTTTTAAGATATAGATTATTTCTTTGTTTGTCTTGCTCCAAGGCTTCCTATGATATTATTTAGCATTATATAGCTAAGTGCATGCTCTTGCAAGCTGTAGAAACCATGAAAAATACAAAAGCCAATAGACATACATACATGTCTGTCAATTTCATTTATTTACTTGCTTTTTGGCTCACCGTAGGGGAGTCTATACAATACCGCAGTGTCCGTCGTCCGTCGTCGTCGTCGTCGTCGTCGTCGTCGTCGTCGTCGTCGTCCGTCGTATCCTAGTTCAAAAACAGTGGCACGTTTTTTAACCGCTAGGCCTATGAACTTAAAACTTTGTACACATGACCACCTAGGTCAGATGACCCGTGACACTAAATTTCTGTCCGATCTGATTCTCTACTTGGCCACCAGGGGGCCAAATGTGGATATCTAAAAAGTGTGATATCTCGCTTATTAGTGACTGGTTTTCGATAAAACTTTTGTGGTAGGTACTCATAGCAAGGATACATCATATATCTTACGGGCTTTTAATTTGATCTACTTTTCAAGGTCGCAGAGGTCAAATGGTGTGAATTGGTCGTTTGAGTGTAACTATGCCACGTTTCTCAACCACCAAAGCTATGAGCTTGAAACTTGGTACATATAACCCCCTATATCAGATAAACTCTGGTGCTGAATTTCAGCCTGATCTGATTCTTGACTTTGCCACCAGGGGGCCAAAACAGAAAAAGTAAGAAGTGCAATAGCCTGCTTATCAGCAAATTGTTTTTGATGAAATTTTTATGGCAGGGACCCCTAGCAAGGTTACCTCAGATGTTGCACGATTTTTCGGATTTGACTTACTTTTTAAGGTCGCAGAGGTCAAATGGCGTAAATTTGCCGTTCGAGTGTAACTATGGCACGTTTCTCAACCGCAACAGTTATGAACTTGAAACTTTGAACAAATGACCCCCTAGGTCAGTTGACCTTTTACACTGAATTTTGGTTCGGTCTGATTATTGACTTGGCCACCATCAGGGGGCCCAAACTCAGAACTCAAAAAGTGTGATTTCTTGCTTATTACTGATTTCTTTTTGATAAAAGTTTCATGGTAGGTACTCCTAGCAAGGATACATCACATATCTTACGGGTTTTTGATTTGACCCACCTTTCAAGTTCACAGAGGTCAAAGTTGAAAACTTTACCGTTCTTGGTACGTTTTGTCGTTGTTCAATGTAAAGAGTTTTAATTTTGTGTAATGATGCATCTAAGAAGCCACTATTTGTATGCCAAGTTTCAGCCAGATCGGAATTCAAATATGGCCGAAATTGCATGTTTTGTGGGTTTTTCCTCGTATTGTGGCAATCCAAAGGTCGTGAGTTCAAACCCCGGTCAAGGACAGCCAAAACTATTTTTATTTTTCATCTTTTCCTTTTTTCTTTTCTGAGTTCTATCTTACATTTTCTTCATTTTTTGATTTATTTGGTGCCATAGATTTAATTAGGCGGCCATCTTGGAAATCGTTTTTTGCCGATTGCTGTAGTGTAACGAGTGATGAAATTGTTATGGTCAGGTGGATGTGTCTACATCACATATCACCCTGGTTTGTTATTTGACCTACCTGTCAGGGTCACTGAGGTCAAAATCATCACTTTTGCAAATATGACTTGTTCATCCATTCTCACCAAATCATTTACCTTGACAACCAACCTACTGGTGGGGATTGCCCATCAGTATTAAATGCAATGAAGACAACAATTTTTGGCTACATACTGTAGCACTTTCTGTAACTGTCTACTAAAAATACTTACGGTGAGCACAATGGCCCCTGGCCGTTTCATTTGAGAATGTTTTCTTGTCAGTTACCTTCAAATACTTTTTGTGTTCCGCTGCCAATGGAAACGATGTATCAATGCCACATGGATACACCACCGGGTCCTTAGATGACTTGGTCTTGGTGCCTGGAGATTCACCTAGAAATTTCTTGAACAGGGAGGCTTTGCACTTCTTTTTTGCTGATGATGAAGGTGTCACATCTGGCGTGTCCGGCTTTTTCCGTTTCTCAAAGTGGGGTGTCATCAGAAATTCTGGACAGGTTGGCTGTACAGGTTTCTTAATCTTAGGGTCCTGGAAAAATGATTATAGAGCACTAAATATTTCGACAATTTCGGCGAATGAGGCAAGTCTTAGCCAGTGGTCTGCAACACACTTGAGAGAAAGTTTTATTAGTTCTTTTCGAAAAAAAGAATCATCATCAAGAATCCTGTAAATTTCAGAGACAATTTTGCCATAGCTGTAAACATCTGATTGGCAAGAATATGGAACCTTCCTGCAGAGAACTTCATCTGGGATCCAATACATCCTCTTTCTTGTTTTGTCAAGTTTACCCTGTGACAGGTGCCTGTAGAAAACCTTTTTCTCTATTTGTATTGCCAGACCAAAATCTATGAGCACTGCCCTGACATTCTGTGGATCACTCAAGTCTATTAGTATGTTGTTGCTTTTTAAATCACAATGTAACCACCCCGCTAAATGCACAGCTTGCATAGCTTCAGCAATTTGTTGAACTATCAACATCAGGCCATCTTCTTTAAGTAAATGCATTTTCAATACATTCAACAGAGTCATTGGTCTAGATGTATCGTCGCTGCCAATGAATTCAGTCACCAGACAGGAACCAATATCATTGCCAAGTAATCCTATAGGGAACAGAACACACGGGTGGGAAATGGATTGTAGAACACGTAATTCTTTCACCACATCATCCTGCTTGATCCCTGGCCTACATTGTTTCACTGCAACAAAGTGCTCTTTACTTCCAAAAATTTTCATTTTAGCCAAATGAACTGTTCCATATGAGCCTTTACCCAAGACTATCTTTTCTCCCTTTTCATCTCGTACATAGTTGACACAATCTTTGTGTATAATATTCACAGTAGCGAGTGCCTTATGTTGTCTCTCAATGATGTTGTTCTCTAAAGCAATTTTCAGTGAATTTTTAAGTTTTTCTTTTTCGCGCTTGAGAACATCCAATGTTGTTACTAAGTTTGAAACTCCCCCGATAAGGCTTTCACTTTTATTTTTTCACTGCACAAACGTTTGATATTGGTACTACTGCGTTTCTTTGCACGTTCACGAGCAGACTTGTTACTCAGTTTCTTCTTGAGTGACAATAGTTGTTGAGGCTGTAACCAAAATGTATTTATTTTTACTTTAGAATCAGAGAGAAGTCAAGAACATAGGGATGGCAATACCATCTACCCACTCCTCAATCGCCAATGGCTATCATTACACAGCATTTTCTGAAGAGGGGGGCAATAGCTTCCCTCTTTACTTTGCTGTGCAAACATTTTTCTAATTTATAATTAGTATTTTTAGAGTTAAACAATTTCAATGGTAAATTCAAGGCATTTTGCTTTTCCAAATTTGTCTATTATAGAATGTCATATGAAAATAGATACCTTATCCATGTTATCTGGGGGTGGAACTGTGTCAATGTTTTCATTTTTGTCATCATCATTCCTAATGCTGTCTAATGCACCCCAGGCAGTTTTCTTGACCTTGAAATTGAATCCCCGGAACAGATGGTCAACATCATCCCTGGTCATAGATCTGATATCGTCATCTGTTAGGCCATCGTCTGGAAAAGAAAGTCAGATACTTACTTATGAACACTTTTGTTCATTACATGCAGCCTCGCTTCTGTAATTCGGGGGCGCCCGAGTTACTTATATGTGAATGTCAGGAACCTGAGTTACTAAGTCGAGCGCCCGAGTTTATATGTCGGGCGCCTTAGTTAAGATAATGAGGCCCTGGCCCTGGTTCATCTGTAGGCCTAGTTGTTTATCGGCTCAACTGCAGAATCCCTGACAATTCCCAAAAAAAGGTCATCACTGCCAAAAGGTTCTATAGCTAACCCTTACATTGTTACAAAAACAGTTCCTGAAGGCACTTGTCAGGGATTCTCCAGTCAAGCCTTGTTTATCATCCCCGCCCACATCCACATTTTCCGCTCGCATCAAACTATTAAGAGATAAAATGAAAATAATTTCATGGCCTTTCTCAGCCACCCGACATTTATGATTTAGTTGCATGATGAAAATAAATCACTCACTATAGCCAATACAAATGTAGGCCAAGGCCTGAATCCCAGTTGCGTCGTCTGCACGCCACCGAGTGTGGTCACGTGGTGTGTACATTTCTTGTACAAAAGGCTGCGGTCGAAAAAAAAAACTCGACGTTCACGCCGATTTCCACGGATGCTTTTACGATAATTGCAAAAATAACAACGACACATCTTAAGTCAACATCTCAACTAAAGTTTGTCAGCAGGTATGTATCACCATATACGCAGATTAGCGTGATGAAAGCAGATTTAAAACAGACGCAATCAGCAAATGTCACCGCGTCCATAGTTACGTACATCGAACAGTGCTTTGCATTGCAGAATGTTTCGTCTACTTGCGCCACGAGACAAGACGCGAAAATATCGCTTTTGAAAGGCCAGTCTTTGTTGTCAGTGCATTTTCCGATAATCCGAGCGTTCTTGAATACACAATCTTACCTGCTACCTTCGTAACAGCCTCATAAAGCACCGCTGATCGCCGTAATTTAGCGAGAAATTCGCTGACGAGCGGTGCGAGTTCATTTGATGCTGCCATGATTATTTCCTTCGCGCTGCACGCTGCGCGTGCGCAGTAGTAACATTACAATTTTGATGGCATCTTCGTCGGTACTTCGACGAAGTCCGGAAAACTAAAAATAGATTCTGAACTAGTGGCATTAGATTGGGCTTACAATTACCTTGGGTTGACGTAAAGCAAGGGACGTACAGGTTATTACTCCAAGCAATCACTAATGGAATTAGTAAGTCTCAATTTAATTCTTTACAATTTCAGACAATCAAATATGGTTTTCACCTGCCAAATGTGTGTTAGAACAATTTTCACAACTGTCCTTCTGACTGCATATCTGAGTCATTTGTTCAGCATCCACTCAAGGGACCCAAATTTCCATGTCACTTGTGGGGTCGACCATTGCCCACAAAGCTTCAGAAATTGGTTTAGCCTATATAGACACTGCCACAGAAGCCATAATGAGCATATCCTTCAGAATGATGACAATAATAGAGAAAATGGACACATGTCAGATGAGGATGGAGAAGATGAAATTGTAATAGATCAGGAAGGAGACATTGCTGATGGCAGACATGATCAAGGCCCAGACATGCCAGAGGGACACAACATTGAATTAGCTATGGAAGTGGACGTCAACAGACTTACAACAGTGGCAGATATCTTGTCTATAAAGGAAGATAATGCCATCACCCAGGTAAGATATGCAGCTGGCTCCACCCAGACACTTATTTCCAGAAAAAACAAAAGCAGGACTCTTCAGTTGGTATGTTCTACCTACAATTTTGCTTTGTCTTGGCTTTGTTACAAAGCCAAGACAAAGCAGGCTGTTGAAACATACAAACTTAGAGTAACTACGAATAATAAGGATGAGGGTGTGTAAATTGTGATGATAAAAAATTGCATATAGCCTAGATGGTAGGCTAACGCTAGCCTGGTTATCTCTCTATAATCAAGTCTAGCTGTCACTTCGAATTTTGGGGTGGTCATTATAGAATTATCTCTTTTTAGGTGGCAACAGATCATATGGTACGTCTACATCAATTGCAATTCCGCACAGTTGCAAATAACCTGGAAAGAGGGATTCAACGAGAAATTGAAAATGAACCAGATATTGACCGGGAAACAGCTGAGAGGCTAAGAGGACGCCTGACCAATCTGTTAGTACCCATGTACAGTTATAACGATGGACTTGAGACTCACTACAGGCAGTGACAATTTTATCAGAAGCACTTTTCCCTTGTGGTAAGCATGTATCTTACAACCTATTTTACTGCATGAATATATACATATAAATCGTATCACTTGAATGATATTTAGTCACATGGAGACCTAATCTGTATTCTGAAAATCCAAACGAACAAGAGAAAGATCAACAATGTATCATAGTGGTAGTCATGGTCAGTGGTGGCACTCCTATGGTGATACATCTAAAAAGGAAAAGAGATATATAGCAACTTCTGTTTCTTAACCGGTGCAATGATTCCTCTTCTAACTCTAATTTCAGTTACCAAAAGAGTGTGTTTTAGGTCACACACTTGAGATACTGGGAAAGCAGGGAAATCGCCATGTTGAAAATGTTCCTCATGTGAGTTACTATGTTTCGCTGATGGACATGTCGAAAGTATTATTAGAGAGACGTCAATATCGGGAACATGTACTTCAAGACCACAGTCGGAATGATGGATTGATGTCTGATTATTGTGATGGAACGATGTGTCAATTGAATCCCATTTTTGGCACACAGATAAATCATCATGGCCTGCAAATATTTTTGTATTATGATGAAGTGGAACTCTGTGATCCAAATAGTTCGCACAAACACAAACTGGGCTTTTTTTACTTTACACTTGGTAACATTGAGCCCAAACTTTGGTCCCATCTAAACAGTATAAATCTTCTGATGATCGCAACTTCTGATGACATAACTCGATATGGTATTGATAAAATTCTAGAACCATTTTTTCAAGATTTGTCAGAACTAAGCCAAGATGGTTTAAACATAGCCTCAGGTGAGCAAGAATTTCTTTTCAAGGGAACACTGGCTGTAGTTTCTGCCGATACACCAGCATCACATGAAATTGCTGGGTTTAAAGAGGGGGTTGGTTTTTCATTGAGAAAGTGTAGACACTGTATGACTACATTCGAACAAATGCAAGAGAATGTATTTGAGGAAGACTTCCTTCTCAGAAATCGAGAAATTCATGATGAACATTGCAATAGTCTTCAAAATGCACAGCTACGCATGCACTACTCAACAACATATGGAGTGAACAGAGCGGCTGCATCTCTTCAAGTACAACATTTTGATTTTTTTAATGGGTTTCCCCAAGACGTCATGCACGTTATCCTCGAGGGCTCTATGAAATACATTCTTAGGGAAATGTTGAAACAGTTCATATACACTGAAAACTTGTTTACTTTACATAATTTAAATGATAGGATTTCACAATTTGCTCACAGCTGCCTTAATGATTCCGAGCCAAGTAAATTAAAAGAGTCTCATCTTAGA
Source organism: Lineus longissimus (assembly GCF_910592395.1). Taxonomy (NCBI): domain Eukaryota; kingdom Metazoa; phylum Nemertea; class Pilidiophora; order Heteronemertea; family Lineidae; genus Lineus; species Lineus longissimus. Next base: position 11,673,049 of record NC_088317.1, on the reverse strand, counting down.
GAAAGAGATGGAACATTACATCAGTCTGCAGCCCAGACTTGGCTCATGGGGCGGCTAATGCCATTTTACATAGGTTCTTTGGTGGACTTCAAGTCAGATGCATGGCAATGCTTTTCACTGCTGCTCCAGATTTCAAGTATTGCCTTCTCACCAGTTGTTTGCAGTGCTCAAGTTGCCCACTTGAAGCAACTCATTGCTTTCTTCCTAAGGCAGTTTAAAGCTAGTTTCCCTGAAAAAAATATTACTCCAAAAATGCATTATTTGGTCCATTTACCACAAAGTATTCTTAAGCTAGGCCCAATTGTAAGATTCTGGTGCATGCGATTTGAAGCTAAGCATAAGTACTTCAAACATTTAGCTAAAGTTGCAAGCTTCAAAAATTTAGCATCATATCTTGCTGAAAGGCATCAGTACAAACAATGCCGTGAACTATTAGACATTCAGAAATCTGGAAGGCATTCTCTTTTTGATAGTACATTGAAAACAGCACCAAGTATCAAATTAGATGATCAAATGAGATTGTATGCCTTCAATGAAATTAATAGATTTTATCCTAATAGAATCCGAGATAATGACACTGTGATTTACAGCCTGAAGTGGGTAGAGATTGATGGAAATAGATATAAACCAGGCTGTTTTGTTGTTCCAAGGGCAGATCAAGAAATGCCTGTATTTTGTGAAGTAAAAGGTATCTGGTATGATGGAGTGGGATACATTTTAAGACTTGAACCTTATGAAAACAATGGCATTGCTGAGGACCTAAATGCTTATGAAGTAATTAAAGAGGACAATGCTGGAGGTTTGGATGTTGTTGATATCAGTGAGCTGATGGTTCCATTTCCTATGTCGTTGTACGCACTTCAGGGGAAACAGTATATCCCAATAAAATATGACCTGACATGCTTGTTTTCTGAAAACAAAAAAATGTGATTTTAGAAGTATGGTACCAGTTGCTCTGACTGGCAAGAGTGGAGTAGATCAAAAAAGTGAAAAACAAGGAAAAAGTGAAATCCATGTGCTATTGTAAATGTGTTGAAAAGTTTATTTGTTGCTGAGTGAACAGAGAGATTCCTTTACATATTGTTACACTATTATACAGTTCTTTAGCTTCTTGGTGCAGAAAAAAGTTCATTTCAATTGCATCATTGTTTTCCATATAATTGATGTAAATTTGATGTACCTGTAAATAATTTCACATTCTGGGCACTGGTATAGTCGGCCTACTGTGTAGAAGTTTCGCAACAATCCTAGCGCTATGTTAAGGTCAGGGCAGCCTTGCATAATGAGCCTACACCCCCCCCCCCCCCCCCCCCCCCGACTTCACCCAGGTTTGGCAATCAAGGTTAACATGAATTAGTTGTATCTCTAGAAAACAAGTCTAAAAGCAACGAGACACAGCCTCCTCTACTGATTAGAAGGGGAAAGGGTTAAGGGTGTTGCGAAATTTTTGCACAGTACCTGTAAGTCAACATTTTGCATGTTAATTTTGTGGACCAGATCACACCACAACATTAAAAAGCCCAAAAATTGTTTCAGGGTTACCTAATGTATAAAGTCAAAACTAGTTCATTGCGCAATTGTGCACTTTTGTTGTTTCATTAGAAAAGTGAAGTGAAAACCTAACTGCATTTGTATTGCTTTCTTGTAATCTGCACCCAACTAGACATGATACCAAATAGTTAATTCCCATATGGATGAGAAATAGCTTGTTTTGGCCTAGCTTGGAGTAATAATCTTGACAAGTGACTCCAAGGTAATAGAGACAACTTTATACTTTAAATCCCTGTAATTTGATGGTCGATGGCGCCGGCTCTATGCCCAATTGTACAATGAAGTTATCGAGCCAGCTCCATCAAAATTGAGCCGGCTTACAATGAAATGAGCAATGCTGGTTGTTATTGAGCCGGCTCCATCAAAATTGAGCCGGCTCAAATTGAAATGAGCAATGTTGGTTGTTATTGAGCCGGCTTAAATTGGATAGAGCCGGCTCTATTGTCATTGAGCCGGCCTCATCAAAATTGAGCCGGCTCAGAATGAAATAGCCGATTAATGTCAAATTACCGGCTCAACCTGAGCCACCTGTGGCTCAACTGACAAAATGAGCCAGGAATGGCTCCACTTGAGCGATGAGCAATAATTGCCTTATTGTTCAGGGATGTTGTGAGATAGATAGAAACATGCCTTGCACACATTGGCAAGGCATCCAGAACAGCCATGTATAGTTTCAATATTTCCTCCAAACGACGCAAATTCTTGGCCATTTCAGAGAACTCTCAAAGTCAAAACAGAAATCAATACATGCAATATCGGTGTTGTTACACAAAAACAGAAGGAGGAGGCCGCCTCGCAATTTGGGGATTCCCCATGTGATTCCGCGAAACCTAGAATAGGAACGCGCATATATTATTCCATATTTGGATACCTGAGGGCATTCCCTTGATGATATGAATATGATGACGTAGCCGGAGATTCCCAAGTGGGGTTTTCCAGCGGTTTTAAAGGACATCGTCGATATGGCGGTTCAGGGCGGACGTGGCGGCTCGTAGCAAGGCGGTTCAGGGCGGCATTGGCTCTATTGGGTTAACAGGGCACTTTAATTTCTTAGTTCGCGTGGTGCGTTCACATTTTTCAATGCAGGCATGGTCACTGTTTTGCTGAAATGATAAAATTATTATTATAAAAAATGACAATGTAAGTACTTCGAGCAATGAAACCGCATTAGATTTTTAGCACTTTCTTTCTATTCAAAAAACCATTGTAATAAAAAATCATCAATTTAATCTTCTAATTTTTTGTCAGTATACACAGTTATGATATAACTAAAACCTCAAAAACTGTATGTAGGCCATGATTATGTACCTTTTCCAGTTTTTTTGCAGCATATTTCTCCTTCTTGGCAGTATCACGGTCCTTTCCTTGGTGACAGCTAAGAGTCTGTGTACCAATAACCATATAAGGTGTCCTGGTGAACTGCAGTCTAAGGGCATTCTCGTGGGTTGTTTTAGCAGGCCTATCTTTCCATATTATATCATGATTCTTGAGGTCTAAGAATTGAAAGAAAGGTGAATAAATAAGCCGCTTTACCAAGGAAGTTTGTTGCACCCACTACTGCATGGTAGGGGGCGAGGGGGGGCTGATGATGCGAGTGGCGATGTGATGGTCAATTCTGTTCTGGATGGACAAATAATTGCAAACATGCCCTTTCAATTAGTTGCACAGGACGTCATCATAGGCTACTTGTTGCCAGTAGGCATAATGTGGAAGAGAAGTGATATAAAAAAAGGATGTAGCCTAGGCCTGCCCTAGGCCAAGCCTAGCTATAGCCTAAACATGAGATTTTCTCCGCTAGGCCTACATGTAGCCTACCTTTCTGGTTGTAACATGCACATCATCATGCCAATTGTCATAGCCAGCCTCCCTACAATGCAGTAAGTAGTCATCATACATACAGATGTCACACAGGACCACAGGCATGTACATAATGTACACGGTCTATACTACATACCTTTCTGACTTGTATGTTGGCCGAAATGATGGTCTAGTGCTTCGTGCCACACACTGAACTTGCATGCATTGGCAATTTCATACGACTGTATGACCTCCTTCATTCGATCTTTATCTTTAGAATACTCATGAACTTGAATAAGACCATGATATAAAGAAATATCATTATCCCAATAGGCCTGCCACTGAGGCTGAATGACAGGCTCTTCCGCCATTTTGAACTCCCGCGAAAAATGTGACAGATAAACAGTGTCACGTGTGTATCTATTTTTATAACTATGTCACGTGACTATGCCTCTAAGGTGCAGGAAAAAATCCCTACCATTGCATTGTAACAAGAGATCCGCCATTACAGACCTGTACAACATCAGGGAATATGATGCCAGCACATTGCAATGCTCATGAATAGAGAGTTGCGCGAGACTAATAGTAGATGAACTGAAAACAGCAAAACGAAATTGACGAAATGCGAAACCGGACTTTTAAAGGGGTTATCCGTACTTTCCGGATTCTGGGTTTTTTTGACGGATTTCCAGACTAAATACGGAAAATACGGAGGGGTTGGCAGGTATGCCCCACACACACACCTAGGCTACACCACCACACAATATAAAGCCTACGCCCTATTGCATGATTTCTGACCCGTTCTGAATCACCTTAGATCACGCACTCTGTTGAAAGCGGAGTGCCGAGTGCACTCGCAAATGACATGTCTCATGAAAGATCACATCAACCTATTAATATTTACCGTTGATTTGTTCTGCAGCCTCAAAATATTCGATCCCGTCAGTTTCACAGCATTTGACACCGTCGAGTAGGCACCATTAGCTATCAGATTGCAATTCTTCACAACTGCATCTTTCCAAAACATCACGAACGGCTGGGTCTCTGCCATAACTGCTATATCACAAATTAATTCCTGTGCGCCTTCTGCCTGGGTTCCTACTGCATTAGCCCCTCCACTCCCTCCATGCCCTCCTCTTCTGCACGTATCATTCAACACTTTCACTTTCGTGATATTTCACATGGTTGCCTAAATGCAGAAATGAAAAACGTAGCTCCACTTTCGTAAAATATCTCAGATCTAATCCTCAAGACCTGACACAGCCGTTTATATACTGCCAAGAACCCTGCCGAAGCGGCCGGCTGAAAAAGTCATTGCCTAAAACACATCAGCTGACGATGCCACGTCCAAATATTTCACCCAGATCAATTTTGTTTGATAGTGTCTTAAAGACCTACAATTATGAAAAACCCAAAACAAAAAGAGTTTTAATGAATGTTTGTCTTACAATGTTTGTCTTTCAATAATTACCCAACGTTTGAAAACATGCCAAATGCTTTTACCAAGAAAACTGGAGTTAAATGCCACGATCTCAAGCCATTCACGAAAAAAAATCAGTCAGCTATGAATAGGTCATCTTCAATGAGCCCCCTACAGGCGCTAATGTGATGTAGGCGAAGGAACGCTCACTTGACCTCATTTCCATTCAACATGGCAGGCATTGTAAACATCTCAAGCGATAGCGATACTTCGTCAGACTTTTTCGATTATTCATCCAGTGATAGCGATGAATATTGTATGCGATTTGAGGAGGCAGGCTTGGAAAAACCTAATGATACTGACCAAGACAGGGTTATGATAATGCCGTATTTATATGAGCCAGAGCCTTTCGAAGACGAACCAGTTCAACCAGCTGATCTGGACGCGATGGAAGTTGAGGACGAAATTGACTATTCTGTCATTGAAAACTGGTACGAAAGCATCGTTTTTAACAAGGAGAATATCCTCTTACTCATCGTTCTTTGTTCCCGTCAACTTTTAGCTGCAACATAGTTCTAAATTTAACTGAAGTTAGGAGAAATTCGTCTTTCTTTCCACGGATGATTGTTTTGTATTTTGTATACACAACAATATACATACCAAATGCACAGCATCCATAGGCCTACTGTAATGTCATGTTGTGTACTTCTCCAATCAGTTCTATTACCTTTGTGTTTACAGGTGCACCTGTAGTAATTGCCAGGTCCTCCCAACCCGGAAAGAATGCGTCTGTTGCCAGACAATTGGCAGCTACTGTGCGAAGTTGGCAGATTTCGAGGAAGAAGTGGAGCAGGAGTGCATTACAAAACATTCTGGATTTAGTCCTGTCTGCTTGAACAAATATTTGTTGGAGACTGCCTGGCTGCAGTACCGCCAGCAGTATGGCAAGAAGGCATTCACTGGTCCAGACCACAAACGTAATCGCCATGTTGCTTATAGACAATTGGTTCGGTGGTGCTATGGTTTTCTGGGGAAAGACATTCGCGTGTTTCTCCCTGCATGCGCTGTTGCCATGATAAGAGCATTCTTCCCTCCCCCAGGCATGGAAGAAGAGGCCGAATTTGTGGGATTTGTGGACTTTGATGCATGATGACTTCATGAGACGTTACACTAGGATGTACGTTCAGTTCATTCCAGTGAATACTATAAATATTTGTCCCAATTAAATGAAATGTACATGGAAAACTTGTCTTTGATTCCTTCAAAAGTATCACTCGCCTAAGTGTCTCTCATGGTAGGATGGTATACGGTAAGAAAAGCAACGGAAAAAAAGACAACGGAAAAAAAAGCCCGGTAAAAAAGACAACAGTTAAAAAAGGCAACGGTAAAAAAGGCAACGGAAAAAAAGACAACAGGTAAAAAAGCAACGGTAAAAAAGACAACGGGTAAAAAAGCAACGGAAAAAAGGACAACCATCTAGGTAAAAAAGACAACGGGTAAAAAAGATGACTACTATCAAAGAGGACCCAATTAAGTTTCACACTACAGCCAAATTAGTTGTACTGATTTACTAGTATTCAGTATTGCGTCATTTCCAGAGGAAGGGTTCCATCTTATTAGCCAACAATGCGTCATTAAAGGGAGGAACATCATCGCTCTAGGGCTCCAGGCATGATAGGGCTGCCGGCTGTGCAGTGGAAACATCTGCGCCTGTCACCACACCTCCGAGGTCCCGTGTTCAATTCCTGGTCTGTCCGGCATTTTATGTCATAGAGTGGGCGGTTTCCTCTGTCGTATCCGGTTTCCTTCTACATTGTACATGTACAAGTTTGCTTTACAATTGCCCAATATGATTTGAAAGATAATAATGTCCAAGTTGACGCTCAGCTCTCAACTCAATATATTTCATCATCGCTCTATTTGGCGAGTGTAAAACCGTCCTTGGTCGAACACCGTTTTGGTAGGAGAGATGCGCCTGAGTTGGTCTTTTTTACCTAGATGGTTGCCTTTTTTCCATTGCTTTTTTACCCGTTGTCTTTTTTACCTAGATTGTTGCTTTTTTTCCATTGCTTTTTTTTCCGTTGCTTTTTGGCTCACCGTAGGGGAGTCTATACAATACCGCAGTGTCCGTCGTCCGTCGTCATCGTCGTCGTCGTCATTGTCCGTCGTATCCTAGTTCAAAAACAGTGGCACGTTTTTTAACCGCTAGGCCTATGAACTTAAAACTTTGTACACATGACCCCCTAGGTCAGATGACCCGTGACACTAAATTTCTGTCCGATCTGATTCTCTACTTGGCCACCAGGGGGCCAAATGTGGATATCTAAAAAGTGTGATATCTCGCTTATTAGTGACTTGTTTTCAAAAAAACTTTTGTGGTAGGTACTCATAGCAAGGATACATCATATATCTTACGGGTTTTTAATTTGATCTACTTTTCAAGGTCGCAGAGGTCAAATGGCGTGAATTGGCCGTTTGAGTGTAACTATGGCACGTTTCTCAACCACCAAAGCTATGAGCTTGAAACTTGGTTCATATAACCCCCTATATCAGATAACCTCTGGTGCTGAATTTCAGCCTGATCTGATTCTTGACTTTGCCACCAGGGGGCCAAAACAGAAAAAGTAAGAAGTGCAATTGCCTGCTTATCAGCAAATTGTTTTTGATGAAATTTTTATGGCAGGGACCCCTAGCAAGGTTACCTCAGATGTTGCACGATTTTTCGGATTTGACCTACTTTTTAAGGTCGCAGAGGTCAAATGGCGTAAATTTGCCGTTTGAGTGTAATTATGGCACGTTTCTCAACCGCAACAGTTATGAACTTGAAACTTTGAACAAATGACCCCCTAGGTCAGTTGACCTTTTACACTGAATTTTGGTTCGGTCTGATTATTGACTTGGCCACCAGGGGGCCCAAACTCAAAACTCAAAAAGTGTGATTTCTCGCTTACGGGTTTTTGATTTGACCCACCTTTCAAGTTCACAGAGGTCAAAGTTGAAAACTTTACTGTTCTTGGTACGTTTTGTCGTTGTTCAGTGTAAAGAGTTTTAATTCAAATATGGCCGAAATTGCATGTTTTGTGGGTTTTTCCTCGTATTGTGGCAATCCAAAGGTCGTGAGTTCAAACCCCGGTCAAGGACAGCCAAATATATTTTTATTTTTCATCTTTTCCTTTTTTCTTTTCTGAGTTCTATCTTACATTTTCTTCATTTTTTGATTAATTTGGTGCCATAGATTTAATTAGGCGGCCATCTTGGAAATCGTTTTTTGCCGATTGCTGTAGTGCAACGAGTGATGAAATTGTTATGGTCAGGTGGATGTGTCTACATCACATATCACCCTGGTTTGTTATTTGACCTGCCTGTCAGTGTCACTGAGGTCAAAGTTAAAATATATTCACCATTGTCATGGAGTGGCACGTTTCTTCACTATCATTTTCACTTAGACTCTACAAGCTTGGAACCACAAGTCTCGGATTCACCACTTGGCCAGGGCCGGCTCTGAACTGGTCACAGATGCATGTATAAATTATGAGAGGCCTACATGATCATAGGAAGGGGTGGGTATCTGATTTGTCATACCTTTCACTTTCTGTAACTGTCTACTATTACTAAAAATACTTACGGTGAGCACAATGGCCCCTGGCCGTTTCATTTACCTGTTGTCATTTTTCTGTTGTCTTTTTTACCTGTTGTCTTTTTTACCCATTGTCTTTTTTACCGTTGTCGTTTTACCGGGCTTTTTTTCCGTTGTCTTTTTTTCCGCTACCTTTTTTTACCTAGATTCGTCTCTCATATACCAGAAGTATCAAACTTCTGACTGAAACACTGTAGGCCAAGGCAGATGGAAGTCAATCAATGATATCAAGATGAATTTACTACTAGAATAACAACTTTATTCTCCATCAAAAGGGCATGGTCTTGAAACTTATCATCCCCCCAAAGGTTGTCCCACTCATCAAAATAAGTTGTGTAACTGTTCCCATGCAGGCATTGGCGAAGAGGTACCCGTATGTGTAACAGTAATCCATGCCCTGCCAAGAGCCTCCCTACTTGGTGTTGGACTGCCTTAAACGAGCATGGGCATGGTGTTCTGCAATTGCCTGGTCCTTGCTGGCTGGTCGCTCGTATTGCGCACAGAGAGACGGTGGATCCTCATCCAAAGTAAATGTTTGGCCACTTTCAACAAGCTTGACCACTTGACGTGTGATGTTATCGGCATATCCTGGAAAGGAAAATAACATTAGCTGATGTGTGCCAACAGCAGTCTTGACAGCTGGAGTGGACAGCTGAGGCATACTCAAGAATACATGTATGTGTGATGTCAGGCAAGCTGTCAGAAACTGTCTCAGTTGATGGGCTTGTGATTTTAAGGCACTTATTTGACTGATGAATAGCTTCAAGTTTTTTTTATGACAAGTTAGTTGTCTTACCATATGTACAGGCATTCTGCACGGGCACCACAACATATTGTCCTCGACGACTTTTTGGAAACTTTATGTTGAAACAATGCTTCCCATCAGTTGATTTCTTTTGCCCTTTGTGACCATTCTCATTGAAGGGAATGGCAGCTAATTCCATTCTGAAATGCAAAACAAACATTTATTAGTACAAGTATGCCTAAAGTTGTTTCAATTCATAATAGTACATGATTTCGAAACATCTTATATTTGGTTGTTCAGCGACAGGTAATGATTACACTTTGACAAAAAAAGGGTTTTTACCTGCTCTTCATCCCTTGGTATCCAAAATGATTCATTTTGGGCGCAAAATGATTGACAGTACTATGGAATCCTTCCAATCCGGATGTTTGTCCATCAGAACTCAGTCGAGAGACTGAGCCTAGCACAGTCTTATTGAGGAGGACAAGCCGACACAAATCATCGTACTGTTGTGATGCTGCAAATACACAGAAATACAAAAAAAAGGTATAATGATTCTCACTCTAGTCTCAGCCTGCTATATTATATAAAGGCAAGAAACCATAAGTATAAACATGGATATATAACACCATATATATTCTTGGAATAAAATGCCCTTACCTGGGTCAAACCACCCCCTAGGTGGAATTATTCCATGGCTGCACTTTGGGAACAATTCGTTTTCGTGGTCGTGCTTGTTGACGATATGTTTCGCAAGGGACTTCCACTTGGCGAAATAAGAGCACCATCATAATCACTGGTAACTGCTGACCAGTACAGATGATTGATGATGCCCCTCTGCCAGCTAACCACCAGTGGAAATTTCTTGACATGCTTTTTCAAGCACTTCTTAATAACTGAAAGAATGAAATTTCAAATTACTACAAAGATAAATATTTAACTGCATGTATTGTTGAAAATCCTCCTTCACAAGGCTTCAGGAAAATAGTGTAAAAACAAAAATCTTCATTGGTTCTATTCCAGGTAAAACTAACAATCTATACTATAATGCGCGTTGTGGCCGCTAAATAGGAGGCAATTTTTGTTTCAAAATTGGGCCTCGAAAATGCGTCAAATTCTTGTAACTTTTGGCTTCGTAGGTGAGGATCATAAGTAAGAGTGTCACTGAGGGTGTCATACGTCGAATATCTTGGTGGTTTTGGAATAAATAACAACTTTGTGGAGATGCCGTCAACTGGAGAGCTCCAAGTAATCTCTTCGCCGAGAAGTCCATCAGTTATCTCTCTGCATTATTACCGTCACGAAAATTGCCGAGCCATCTCCCACCTCCGCTATCAACCAATCAGATGTCCTGTTCAAATGGTCCCTTCCATGTGCGCATCATCCACCAATCACAATCGACGTCACTGACGCCAGCATGCAAGATGGCGGCGCCCATATCTGAAGGAAAAATGCTGCTTTTCCACCTCGATACGGCCATTTATTCACAAATAGCTCATCTTAGGACACAATGTACCCAACGGGAGACAAGATTTACGCACACACCGGTAACTTAAACCATTCTGGCGCTAATCGCTGGCTGATATCGAGTACATCACCAGTCTGCACCATCTTGGTTTTCCGAGAATTGGTTTAGCATTGTGGACGCCTGTACATCATGTACGTGGTTACATAGTTCCGTTTTCAAGAAGTATTACACTCTCATGAAAAAAAGTGTTACTCACAAGCCAGCACCCCATTTACACCAAACCCACAACATACCAGCACCCACACAATCCGATTTTTATAACTCGAACAGCCCGCGCCACAGGTATATGCTAGTTTCTCTAATTACCTTTTGCAACATGCCAAATGTCAAGATAGTGTGAAACCGTATCCTTCCTCTCCTCTCTCAAATACTTGGCAACGCCAGTGTGCCCATCTGTTGTCAGGTCCATTCTTAGGCCAGGCAGCGCAGTATTAACAGAGTCAAGTGCTCTTCTGAGGCCCAGGACCTCCATAGCTTGGCTTTTCTTACTGGCTGGCTCAGATGACTGCAAAAGTATGGGAAACATAAATATATTTAATATATTTAAGAGTGCAGATGTTTGGCTGAAAGAATAATAACAGTATTCTTGATACAATTTTAATAAACCATGAACAATTCTGCTTATGATATGGTCACTATCAACATACCACAACAAACTCCGTTGAAACGATTGCATTCCCTTGTGTATCATGGAAGGTGTACGATCAATACTTGGCGCAATGGCCCATCGAATCGCACCTAGCATCGCCAGACACCTGTGGCATATCTCCAAGGCCAAGGTTGATGAGTGCCTTGAAATTCTCCTCTTCCCAAACATCATGGATGGTTTGGCAGAGGAACTTCCTCTGGTGGTCAAAGAAGGTAGACTCCGAGTATGTTTGAAGTCCGCAGAACTGCAACATTCGCATCGACTTGCTAGGTATACCACCAGCACAGAGCAGGGCTGTCGAAAGACGAATGTTGCCAGAGGGATAGGTCCCAATCATTTCCTGGCTGCTCCACCTTGTCACTTCATCACACCTCAAACACAGTTGAGATATAGTGACAAGGGTGCCATTCACTGAAGCAACATTCGCCTCTGCACCCCTACATCCACACTGCTGGCAGATCTTGAACAGGCTGAGGAGTTTCCTCTCCGACACGGCATACAGTTTGAAACTGCTGTTGTCACATGTTTCTTCAGACTCTATAGACTTGTGTATAGTGCTAACAACAAAAACTGTGACTACAAACCATCGCGGGAGCGATGATGTTCGGCAACCAGCGGGGATGTATAGTGCTGCCTTCATCACTATATTTAGAGACGATTTGAAGCAAAGTCATTCCATTCTTCATATGTAACTATGCATGTTCTGTTGCATGTTTACCCCACATAGGCCTCGTACACTAGCGGCTGTGCTTCCCATTGATGCATATTATTGGAAAATACCTGTAAATATATGTATAATTATTATGACGGTTTTATAAATCGTATAATAGGATAGTTGATATGTTATGAAACAATACCTATTTAACTGAACTATTTTTAACAATGAGGCAATCCGAAAATGAGCTAATCAGCTAAAATAGTAATGACCGAATGGTCTACTATGAAGAAATAGGTTAAAATAGGTATGAAGCAATGGCTTTAACAGGTATAAAAAGGGCAAGATATCAACGCTCTAGAGGTTCACCTCCAAAAGTTCACCTCCGGGGGTTCACCTCCGAACCTCTCACCGATTTTATGCCGAAATTAGTCACCTTCAGAAAGCTTCAACTTGAGCCAATTTGTCTAAATTGATAACAAAACTCTGAAATATTTTGGCAACCAATTATTCAGTTTGGTATTAGCAAGTTTATCAGACTACCTTTGACCCTGTTTTGAAAGCACAAGCCAAGGTTTAGGCTCTTCATTACCAGACACCTACAGTGTTCTCCACCGTATCTGGTTTAATAGGGGCGGATGTACTAAAATGATCCTGGTTTGCTGCCACACCTTACTTCTGTTAGGTTTTTCAATCTTCGTGTTGATGAGAGGCTCCATTTTCATCTTAATGGTCAATTTTCATTGGACCTTACTTCAAACAGGCTTGTTGTAGAAAAAACAGCCACTTTTCTCAGTAATATTATCGCCTTTTCTGGTAACTAGTGCCAGATCAATGGAACCCCTCATCAATCACTACCTTTGTACAAACTATAACTATTTGTGTTACTTTACCTTTACTTGCATCCCTTTCTTTCCATTCAAAGTATGTTACCTTATCTTGATTTAACTTGTTCTTTGTATACCATTGTAACCAGGGCTATTAATGCTTTCAGCCTAAGCCCTGGCAATTGTCTCAATATGTAATTTTGTTTATTTGGATTTAATAAATAATAATAATAATAATAATGTACTAAAATATATACCTCGAAATCATGCCAGAGCGGCCGTATGCCGCGAGAACAGGCGCCTCGGCACGAGCCCGAAGGGGGGTCTGGGGGCTCTCCCCCTGAAAAATTTTGAATTTAAACATGCTTAGATGTTATTTCCCAGCACCTGGTATGCAGAATTCGACTCCTCTTCGCCTACAAAACATTCAACATTTACGGCAAATCTCCGATATTGGCCGCATAATCACGACGAACATGGACGTTGGCAATGTTTTCTAACCATAATTTTTTTCCTTGTACCGACCTTCAGAAAGGTATATATAATCAGTCACCATATTCTCCATCAGTTTAATTGAAATCTACATCGCGCAACCAACTAACTCCGCACCGCCCGCAACGTTAACAATATTTGGCGGGAAGCCAACTGCGCCGCCGGCCGTTGACGAATGCTACCACGTGTTTTGGCCATGCACATTAAAACTGCCGGCAGCAGCGTATAATGGCCTACTTCGGGAAAGGTCGTGATTCTGGGACGCTTCACAATGCAGGAACTTCCGGCTTTAGAATTACGGATTAGGACAAGAAACATGCGGCTACTTTTCAAACTATTCGCCTTACGTCCAGTGGCCAGTCCACCCGCCAAACCCACAGGTGGACTGGAGCGATACTGACGTGCTGTGTTCTTTGATCATTGCGGAATTGGCGTCTATTTTATAGGCCCACCTCGGACCTGTGTGGCAGGCTCAGAGCGTTGCGAGGACATCGCCATCTCCATTGTGGAAGGGAAATCAATAAACAAAAACGCTACAGGCTTAGTCAGGGATATTATTATCATATTTATGACTCCTCATCTTCAGGCCCAAGATTCAGATGTATGTTCCGGTTTCTGATGACTTTCCATATCTCTGCTGCCTTTCGCAGCAATTGCCTCCCCTCTTTCCCCTTGGTGTGGTCGGGGCCATGGATTGAAATCATCATGAGGGCATTGAGGACTTTTTGGGAGAGCCGGTTTCTAATTGCGGTCTTAATCCGTTTTAGGCAACTGAAACCACGTTCGCAGTCTGAAAGACACGGAAAAAATTAAGATTAAATCACCTGCATTTGGCAGCGCGATCTTTAAAATCCCGATGGCAAATTTTGCAACTAAACTGCTGCCTGCAGAAACTTGGCTGGTGTGGCGGAATGCGTGGTTGCTATTGGCCAATATTTGAGGAACTTCACTAATCACTTATGCTTTTCACATAAATTATGAAGGTGACCGCCGGCTCCCGACTTGGCTTTGCGCTCTCTAGTATTTAATATTATTACCTGCCGTTGACATGGAAATGACTAATCCTGCCTTTGTTATATGTGTTAGGTTGGGATAAAGGGGCTCGTCATCAGGCTCAGCGAGGGTCTGCAGTACCGTCATTGTATGCATTCTTCTTTTTTGTTTTACCAGGCGGCCTCTCAAATTAGACCACTCTTGCAAGGTGGCGTCAATCTGTGTGCCGTAGTGTGCAGCCAGCAACTGAAAAAACGACACGTGGGAGATGAGTGCATGTATGTAGGCCGCCCTGAAGTAACAGGACCCCAATAGGTTGCATTACGATTCATCAATTGGTCACGAAACGTGAACTACGTGTTAATGTTTCGACTCGCTTGAATCTCCTCATCCCCATATCCCGTCTCCTCTGCCGAATCCACGTCTTTCGGAAACTTGGGGCAGGTTCCATCAAATACGGAAAATGACTGAATTAGGTCGGCGTCGGGGAATCTCTCATTCATATTTTCGGTCAGTGCAGTTAGGAAGGCGTCAGCTTTCTAAAAACAAGAAGGGGAGGTTAAACTAACATGATTAGATGGTAAATTAGATTCACTTTTGATATTTCACATGTCTTATAAACCAATTCTGTTCCTTTTCTTTTCAGATCATGCTCGATTTTTTACACAGGGTCGGCTTACCTGTGTCTTAAATCACTGCATAGCCTCGGCACTCGGCTGCTGTAGATCTATTCCGGCACCCCTTATTTCCTCAATGACAGATCCATCCATCATCGCCTGAAAGTACTTGCCGGGGGTGGTAGCCTTGGCCTTGATGATGGCAACAGTCGCATCCAATTTGTTTTTAATGTCGGTGAATCCAACCCCACTTTTCTTCAAGATAAAATAAAGTGTTTGAATGGATATAAATCTGTCTTTCCAAGTTTAAATCGAAATGGAAAGTAGCTTGGTGGCATCTGATAAATCGATAAATTACAGACCAATATTGATGTACATATTGCTGATGGGGATGCCGCCTACCTGAAAACATTTCGACAGTATCGAAACCTGGGGTAAAATGTCGCACATGAGTTGTAGCATTGCTACGAACTCCCAAGTCTTGGTGAGGCGAACCAAACCAAGGGCAGTGGCGTCATCCCGCTCTGCATGTTCCCGCTCAAGGCTCATGATGACGGCTGGGTAGATCTGGCGCAAAGTATCAGTCGCAATGTCATGGCTCAGCCATCTTGTTGTTTTAGCTTTCTTGGTTTTGAGCTGAGGAAGATTCATAGTTGCCTTAAATAATGAGAGAGATTGACATGTTATCGTACGATGAGCAAATCAAATTGAGGAGACAACAGGGAAGTAACGAAAGGTATGCTTCTAGCTGAGATGATCGTGGGTAGAAGATTTAAAACTCACCTGTATAGTTTTTAGGCCAGCTGATCGTATTGCCGAGTTATCGTAAAAGTTGAAGATCGTCTGCAGCGTGTTGTTAAAGGTCCTGACGGAGGGCACACTCTTCGCAGCTGAGCCGACAGCTAGGGCCAACCTGTGGGCAACACAGTGGTTTGAAACTAGTTGAGGATGAAGCTGAAAATTAGATAATGGTACAACTGCGACGTCAGACCTCACTATGTTTAGCTCATGCTGGGATGGGATTGATGTTTAGTCTTGGTTTGTAACATGTATTTCAAAACCAATGAATAAAAGGTAACTCACCCGTTTTAACCTAGCTGCAACTCCATTCCTGACACCTACCATGACCGCTGCACCGTCACTGCCAAACGCCGTGAGGCGGTCTTTTGTAACGATTTCTTTTTCGTCAAGAAAGTCGATAAGGGTCCGTGACACGGTCTCCGCATCTCCTGCAGGAAGCTGCCGAAAAAAAGTAATTTTATACGGCAATGGCTTGAATTATCGGAGATCCGAGAGCGACTGAAGATCGAAAAATTAACAGTCAAAACTTTTGAATAATATGCAGGCCTATGCCGACTTACGCTGTCAACGCCAAGGAAGACCACCGTGGTACCCGTCTCTGTTAAGTACTTGGCATATATTATCATTTGCTCCAGGACGGCAACATCTGTGGTGTCGTCAATCATGACGGCGAAATATGATGACTTTCCAAGTTCGGAAAGGATATCCTGCCTGATTGCTTCGCCTGCAAAATAAAAAAAAGTGGACAAAAAATCTTTACGAACACCTCGCCCCTCCCCGATCGTCTTTAGAAGCGGATGAAATACGCGTCATTTGCAGTGCCTCGATGCGGCGTTTTGAAACTTACCAAGACACAAAATCCTCTCCTGCATGGACCTCTCATAAGTGTACCCCCCGAGCTTCCTGATATAATCGCAGCCAAGGTCCTCAACCAAGTCCAGCATGCTCTTGAAGTTGGTTGTGTGTGGTATCTGCAGATAAATAATAAAATGAAAAATGAAACGATGACGTAGAACGATATTCACCATTCGTTCACACGATCAAGCCATGGTTATTGCAGTGACTATTTACATGAGCCGGCCTTTCCTTTGTAAGTTGAGAACTTTATCGACGATGCTTTTATGCCTACCTCTCGCTTTGCCAACCAAAACATGCATTTGAGAGCACCTATAAATGCCTTGCTCTCTAAATTCCATTCCTTATCGAATGAAGGGGGCAGTCCATCTTTATGGGAGGTGCGGAGGGTGGCCTCTTGCTCCATGGCTTCCTGATGAAGTTTTCTGGTGGCATGCTGGCGGATCTTGTCCTCTCTGAATGTAAAGTTACCACCTTCATTGAACTCTATTATCGAAGAGGGTATAAAAGCACCAGACCCTGGCCTATTCGAGCACTTGGCATTTGTGCCTCATTTCGCTTGGTCGTTCCCCTTCAATTCATGGTAAGACTCTCGTATTCTCTATTATTCCGATTTCTGCAGGCTCGGTGTTTGAGCGGGCTACGCCTTTTTGGCCTATATTCTTTAGGCAGGCGCTGTGCAATCTTCCTGTGCATTTCGTTTCTAGTCTAGTCGGCGATGCCTATGTCGGTTCTTGTTGTCCAATTTGTCCATTTGTATATTTTCTCGTCTTTCCCGATTTTATTCATATTTTCGTGGCATGTATATTTTGAATGTCTCTATGTGTCTTTCTGCCATGCGAGCCTTTGTGCTGGGGCAGTGTGTAGCCTTGCGAGCCTT
Source organism: Lineus longissimus (assembly GCF_910592395.1). Classification (NCBI taxonomy): domain Eukaryota; kingdom Metazoa; phylum Nemertea; class Pilidiophora; order Heteronemertea; family Lineidae; genus Lineus; species Lineus longissimus. The sequence continues at coordinate 11,655,602 of NC_088317.1, read as the reverse complement.
GAGCTGGGGCCAGCCTTGCGAGCCTTCGGGCTGGGGCAATAGCCTTGCGAGCCTTCGGGCTGGGGCAATAGCCTTGCGAGCCTACGGGCTGGGGCAATAGCCTTGCGAGCCTTCGGGCTGGGGCAATAGCCTTGCGACTGGGCTCCTTCTCTTGACCCGGGATAAACTGTCCTTGTGGAACCTCGGTTTCACGTGGGTCGGGAGTTGAGCCTTTTGTCCTTCTTAATCCTAAAGTTGAGCTTGTATCATTTTGCAGGCCATTTTGGGGTTTGCTATCCCAGATTGGGAATATGAGGTGGATTTTGATCCCCTTTCCATATCTTCCCATACTCGAACCTCAGTTTGGACGACGGTGGAGGGACAAGAGGCTCAATTCCCGGCCCGCAACAATTGCCCGTGATTTGAAGATATTATGCTACGTGGTGAATCCTATGATATAGCTGCCATGCCGTTGAGAAACCCGGATTTTTTCGTACCTGGTCAGTTGCATAATTTTATGGTTGAATGGGATGAAATAATTTGCATCGTTTTCATTCAGATTCTCATGCGTCTGTATTACCTTATGGTTGCGTATACGTATTCAGGCTCATCCTCCTAAAGTCATTCGCAGATATTTATCACCCGCTAGCTAAATACTCTGCCATATGGTACCAACTACTGTATATACGGCTCTCTAGGTCAGTATTTACAATGCACTGGTAAAATCCTTCGCAGTGTATAGATTGAAATGTATGTTGTGAATGTCAATTGACAAGTTTTTGTGAATTAAACGTGCTTTGTAGATATCTTGTTTCTTCTTTCTTCTTAGGAGGAATCTTTTCTTTCTCCTTTCTCTGTGTTGGGAGTTTTGGGGGTGTTTCGATCCGATGGCAGAGGATTCCACCTCGGATTTCGTGGCCGTTGCGGAGAAATGCTTTTTGCTCCCAATACTCCCTTGAGATGATAGTGGTCACTGAGGGTGCGTATACACCCTCATTGAACTCTATTATCGAAGAGGGTATAAAAGCACCAGACCCTGGCCTATTCGAGCACTTGGCATTTGCGCTCGCATGTAATGAAGGAAGTTTCCACTCTATCCCCAGAGTTTCCTATTTGGAATGGTGACAGGGTATATGAGATTGAGCCAAAATTGCTGGGCATCGATCCATCTTCCATACCGCTAGAGATATTAGGTGCTCTGGATTTGTTGCCCCTAAATCATTTAGTTTCTCATGTTTGCTTGAGCCAGCTAATTAAGTCCCATCTTATTGGTTTCCTTTACCCACCCGCCCCACCCTTGGTGCGGCTGTCTCTCGTATTTCTTCTTACACTGAAGAAATGCTTTTTGCTTCCAATACTCCCTTGAGATGATAGTGGTCACTGAGGGTGCGTATACATCCACCCAACCACCCTTTCTTCCCTTCTTCATAGACTTTGGACACTTATTGTGCTTAACACACAATTTGCATGTCATGCCTATCAATCAGGAAGAGAAAAAAACACCGTATTTAGTGTTTACGATAATTAAGTTCATTATATATTTATCTGGACACGTCCCATAGCAACAGCAAGCACCAATATTTTCCCGCCAAACAAAACTCGCACTGCACTAGGGCGAATGATGAGTCACCACAGAGTTAATAGCCTTCTCCTCTCCTGTCACTCAGCTATGATTGATTTCGGTGTTAGGCCTACTTTGATTCATTGGGAGCGTTGATCGGCGGAGTGCAGCTGAGATCAAAAGACTCGCTGCCGGTACTAACGTGACTCAGACTGCACCTGTCAGGTGGATTGGTTTTGGCGGGAAATCGCCACGTGGTCGCCGATTGACGGAGTGCGGGCGGCACTCGACGTCAGGTGGATTGTTTTTTGCGGCGTAATCGCGACGCCGTGGTCGACGATGACGCGTTATTGGAAGCATGTTGTCAGCCGGCGGCCGTATGAAAGGCCTTTTTCTCTTTTCACAATGGCCTGTCAAGTGCCTTAGCCTACAAATAATTATATATTATCATTCACGGTCACCGACGGGACCTTTCGTCTGACGTACTGGCCATTAAGAAGGCCCAGGCCTAGAGGCTATAGCCTTGCGCATTCGCCTGCGCACGAAGTTTTATATATTTCCTATAAACCACTAACAATGTGGTTACTCAAACTTGGCCTGGGGGTCATTGTTTTACTCACCCTTTTCCACATCATACATAAGCCACACGTATGTCCTTAGCCAATCCTTCTTGAACGAATCACCGGTACTGGTACCTTTCTTCGCTGTAGGCCTCTGCGGCGTTGCGCTAGTCGAAGGTCGATCGACATCACTGACAGAAGATTTGTCTTCTGAAGATGAACCGCCTTCGCTACTGCTACTAATGCGGGGTTCTTCAGGAGCTGGGCGCTTCGAGCCAGCCGCTACAAAACCGAATCGTTCAAGGCCCGCCATTGTTTTAGCACTGCACGTCCGTGCTGTCCAGTCCAGTACCCCAACCCAGAAAATTCCAGTGCTATCTGCTGTAGCTAGTGCATACCGGTACTTTTCTTTTCAATTATAAAATCTCCCACCCACGCTCAGTGCTATCTCATTAAGTGGTAATTGGAGCCACCACGAACAGATTGCAAATTGTTAACTGTCGGGGCTTTTGATCAATTGAACCATCGGGAGTGTTTTCTTAAGACGTAATATCCCCTCTGCTCGTGCTCGCACGTGGCCGGCCGGCCGGTGGCGTAAACAGTAAACAGTGAAGCATGCGGGGCTGTTCCATTTATTGCTGCGACCGACGTAGGCTGGTGCGGCCCGACATTTACGATCTTCGGAATTATGGAACACGTCATGAATTACAAAATCTCGCAATCAGGAATGTTCGGATGCTAAAACAATGTTTTAGGACGACTAGTTCATTAGATGAAGAACAGGAATTTTGAAAGGGGCGGTCTAGTCCAGTCAAACTAAGGTTTGAGGTGACACTAATTGCAAGAAAAATGAAACCACTTTTATTTGTCTTCTTTAAGTACATACAATAAGATATTAAAAATTCCAAGAAGTACCTGGTGTGGAACATATATTTCTGGGGGTGTCCAAAATTTTGCATATTAGGGACCTGGCGAAATTAGGTCATAGGTTACAAACTTTAGGATAGGTCAAACTTCAATCATCTATGTTGAATTTTACTATTAATATGTATTGTTTAGGTCACATTTTATATTTAAATGTCCTTTAAACCATGCCAATGGTCAAACTAAGGACATCCCCCCCCCCCAGTCCCACACGCGCGTGCATAGGTAAGAACTAATTTCCTTACTCGGCATTGTTGGGCTCAAACATTATAAAAGCATCATCAGTTGTTACTCATGTTCTCACATTCCCCACATGGCTGGATTACAGGGAAGTCGCACCCGCAGTGCCTAATTGGTTTGGCAGCCAGATTTGCAGACATGGTGAAATCAGGTTACAAACACGAGGGCAGGTCAAACTTCAATCATCTAGGCCTATGTTGAATTTTACTATTAATATTTACTGTTTATGTCACATTTGACATTTAAATGTCCTTTAAACCATGCCCATGGTCAAACAGAGGACCAGTCAGCCCCCACCCCCCCTCCCCCATGCCACATGCGGACATGCCTAGGTACTGTAGGGTCCAATTAAGACGTTAAAACGCATCCTCCTCAGTCACCGTGTTGCCTTGGTCACTCATGTTCGATTTTGACCAAATTTTTGCCACAGTTTAGATGTTTTGCTTTGAAATCATGTGAGATCGCGGCAAATGACGTCAGGATTACTCCGCCGCCTGGATATTGATTCAAGTTGTTCCTAATACATTAGCGTGTGTATAGCGCTGTGGGCCTGCCGAGGGGATTAGGCGCATGCGCATTGTGCTCGCTGTAAATTCTCGTAATAGCTGCATATGATTTTATCTCTCATGTAATTTCATTGTAAAACATTACTTCATTTCTTACTTACATTTAAAACCATGCTAATGCTTCATCCATCTTCCCTTCACAAGAGGTGAGCACAATGGCCCTGGCCATTTCATTTTAGGGTACTATATAGTACCCTCAGATTTCTTGAGGGTACTATATCTGTACCCAAAGTACCCTCTGGCAGAAACCCTGATAACACCAAGATCCCACTAACCAATAGTGGTCACTCTGTGACCTGCAGTCAATCAGCCTGACTATCATGAGGGGGTTACGGTAAATGCAGAACATCATCTAGCCACACATTTGAGATTCAGCATGCATCAATCTATGAAATATGAAGGTCCTCTATGTGGGAATACAAAAGCAAAGGGGGGACATTTTGGAGAGGGAGGACATATGTGATCCCATCCTGCAAAATGAGTCGCTTGTCCCAGTGGTGGACAGGGTTTATTATTATTGAAATGAACTTGTTCCTGGTTAACAATGGCAGTAAATGACAACGATAATAGCTGAATAAAGTGACAACCCAAGTTGGCATCTTGCGACAAGCGACTCATTTGGCCGGAGCAGGTCGCATGACCAATCACATTAAACCAGGTATTAAGTCGCTGAGAAGAAGACCCAAAATGCCACCAGAGCACAATGAAATTGTAAGAAAGGGACATGGTCAGATTTCACAAAGGATATCAGTATGCAGTTGGTTCCAACTTGGTAACCTCTGGCCCACTTAGTGACTGGTTTGATGGGATGGGTCACATAATTTCAGGACCTCTGCTAATCTGCTTGATTTTACAGCACTCTGCCATCCACCAGTTCTTGGATGACATAACTTTAGTTCAGCAAAGTATAATTTTATGTTGGAGTGTATGTACAGGCTCATGGGCAAATGTCATGATCAAAGTCTGTCGGTGCATGATCTTAAGATCAAAACTAGAGCTGGCTGGCGCAAGTAATCTCCATGCTTAACTCTTTTATAGGACCCGACGATTTGCGAAATATGTTTTTCGCCTTGGTTTGCATAGCTTGACTCATTCTCTTGCTGTAGCTGCTACAACAATGGAATTCAATGTGTATGTAGACCAGATGCAGGCAATCAAAATGGTATAATAATGTCTTTTAGATTTGCTTGTGATGACATTTGAGTCGCTGAAAGTGGATATTTGGCCAAAAATCTGTTGCCTCAACCGATGAATGCGGGGCATTCTAAATTTCAGCTACAAAAATTCTAGGGCGCAGTTTTGCAAATCCAATAGTAGCATTGAAAAGGCTATTTCCTGGGCTATCCAGCCATATCTCCAGAATGTGAAAAAATGTCCATTTTGACCCAAAATGAAATGGTCGAGGGACCATGTGCTCACCTGGGAGAAATGGGGAAGATTACATATGGTTGGTTACATGATGTTGTATCTCAATACTCAATGAGTTTGTTAAAATACTGCTAGTTAAAGGATAGAAAAGAAGGAAAACTGAGAGTTGATAGGTAATTATTTAGTGCTGGTTATAATTATTTAGTGCCGGTTATTGGTAGGAGTCTTTGAACTGTTTGCTTCCCTATTTTGTTATCAATTAACCCAGACATACGAATTGGGATAAAGGTTAAACTGAGGAAGGCAGTAAAAGATATATGTTGAACAGTGAAGAGGGAATCACTTTCCCACAAAATAAAAGCTGGAGGCTATGTGATGTACCCTTGCTATAAGAAGTTAATTCTTAAATTTTTTTATGTTTGCCCCCCCCCCCATCGTATACGCTACGTTTGACACTGTATCGTTCTTGTAGTTCTGGCCTCGGTGTTGCTTGTGAGAACGGCACAAGTCGTGATTTCAATACTAGTAAACCGCATGGGCATTTATTCGTTTACATGCCGTCCCGTCTCACTACACAGTTTCTCCTCATGAACAGCGTATGGCACAGAGCGGACCACAGGCAACTGGAGAATACAATACACCATTCCCCCCTCGGGAGCGTATGATCAGCTCCGGCCATACGCTAACTTATAAAATTACACATTACCAGCTATTGCGGGCCTAGCACACTCTGTTTTGAATAGAGGGAGACTCCATCATTCCTATTGTTTAAGATTGGAAAGGTGTGAATTAATCTGGCAATTAGCCTCCTGTGCATTGGTGCATACAAACACTAAAATGTTTGGTTTTTGCTGATTTAGGGTCAAATAAATCAGCCAAAAGTTTTGAAAGCTTCACAAATGATTGTTGCAAGGAAGTACTTTATGATAGTTTGCGAAATTTTGATTAATTCTAGGTGGAAAGTAATATTTTTCGCATATTTGTTGGGAAAAAAATTGAAAATCCTCCAATTTTCAACCCCCTTATGGACACTATGAATTTTTCTCCAATAAAGCTGAAATCTTGGGAATATAATCCTAAGAGTTATATCAACCACGTCTGAAGTCGGGAGTTTGTATCAAATGTATAGTTTCGGAGCTAGCGCAGCTAGAAAAGCCCCCAAAACCCACTTTCTCAGGAATTTACACTACGGGCTACGAGTGAAGCATTACAGATTTACCAAAATTTTCAACCTATAGATGGACACATCGAATTTCCATCCAAATCACTCCAAATTTTGCCAGTAAATACCTAGACATATATAGAATTATGTCAGAAGTCGGGAGTTGGGATTATTTTAACACCCCGCCCAAAAAGCCAACTTTATTGATATTTCCTATGCATTTTCCATTAGGCTTGCCAGGACCAATTAAGCAGGCGCACTAATTGGCTTAATTGGCTAGGCCCGCAATAGCTGGTAATGATAAACTATGTTACCAATAATACACTATCACAGTTAGGCGACCAAAACATATAAATTGGAAGACTCAATCACACTGGATAAGTAAATCCCAGATTACATGGGGTCGCCACAACAGATAAAATACCAAAAAAATGAAAAAGATACCTGTAGAAGGACCAAAACTAACTAAGTGTCTAAATATTTCCGATTATCAAACACACGGTAGAACTCTCACGGCTGAAAACTATATAAAGCCATGCTTGATCATCACAACTGACATGTATATTAGGCCTATTATCAAAACAGCAGTGTCTGCAAAACACTTGCTATGGGCAAATGCGAACGGCAGACGACCACAAAAAACGCATGACCAATACTAACAGCAAGTAGTGACGTTAATGTACATCTTATACAAACGACAAAATTGAACGAAAGATCCCAAATATGGCTCAGTCAACATATATACAGGTCGGTTTCCACCAAAAGATAACATCATGATACAAGTAATCATGTAACGTATTGTCTTTACCAGAAAAATAAAACAAGAAAACTCCGCACGAGATCAACACCAAAATCTGTCCATCCTGATCTCGATGAATACAAGTACCGATTCTATCCATAGGGATTGGTTCATTTCAGTTTTTTTGACAAAATGATAATGTAACGTAGCTGTGGCTGGCAAAGCAATCCGGTCACCGCAGGTACAGAGTGTCACTACCTCATGTCCATTACCGTTCGAAATACGAATTCGTATACCGGTATCCTTTAAATGAAACGGCCAGGGGCCATTGTGCTCACCGTAAGTATTTTTAGTAGACAGTACAGAAAGTGCTACAGTATGTAGGCCTCTCATAATGTGTACATGCATCTGTGACCAGTTCAGAGCCGACCCTGGCCAAGTGTTGAATCCGAGACTTATGGTTCCAAGCTTGTAGAGTCTAGGTGAAAATGATAGTGAAGAAACGTGCCACTCCATGACAATGGTGAATATATTTTTAACTTTGACCTCAGTGACCCTGACAGGTAGGTCAAATAACAAACCAGGGTGATATGTGATGTAGACACATCCACCTGACCATAACAATTTCATCACTCGTTAAACTACAGCAATCGGCAAAAAAAGATTTCCAAGATGGCCGCCTAATTAAATCTATGGCACCAAATAAATCAAAAAATGAAGAAAATATAAGATAGAACTCAGAAAAAAAAAAGGAAAAGATGAAAAATAAAAATATTTTTGGCTGTCCTTGGCCGGGGTTTGAACTCACGACCTTTGGATTGCCACAATACGAGGAAAAACCCACAAAACATGCAATTTCGGCCATATTTGAATTCCGATCTGGCTGAAACTTGGCATACAAATAGTGGCTTCTTAGATGCATCATTACACAAAATTAAAACTCTTTACATTGAACAACGACAAAACGTACCAAGAACGGTAAAGTTTTCAACTTTGACCTCTGTGAACTTGAAAGGTGGGTCAAATCAAAAACCCGTAAAATATGTGATGTATCCTTGCTGGGAGTACCTACCATGAAACTTTTATCAAAAACAAATCAGTAATAAGCGAAAAATCACACTTTTTGAGTTTTGAGTTTGGGCCCCCTGGTGGCCAAGTCAATAATCAGACCGAACCAAAATTCAGTGTAAAAGGTCAACTGACCTAGGGGGTCATTTGTTCAAAATTTCAAGTTCATAACTGTTGCGGTTGAGAAACGTGCCATAGTTACACTCAAACGGCAAATTTACGCCATTTGACCTCTGCGACCTTATAAAGTAGGTCAAATCCGAAAAATCGTGCAACATCTGAGGTAACCTTGCTAGGGGTCCCTGCCATAAAGAATTCATCAAAAACAATTTGCTAATAAGCAGGCTATTGCACTTCTTACTTTTTCTGTTTTGGCCCCCTGGTGGCAAAGTCAAGAATCAGATCAGGCTGAAATTCAGCACCAGAGGTTATCTGATATAGGGGGTAATATGTACCAAGTTTCAAGCTCATAGCTTTGGTGGTTGAGAAACGTGCCATAGTTACACTCAAACGGCCAATTCACGCCATTTGACCTCTGCGACCTTGAAAAGTAGATCAAATTATAAACCCGTAAGATATATGATGTATCCTTGCTATGAGTACCTACCACAAAAGTTTTATCGAAAACAAGTCACTAATAAGCGAGATATCACACTTTTTAGATATCCACATTTGGCCCCCTGGTGGCCAAGTAGAGAATCAGATCGGACAGAAATTTAGTGTCACGGGTCATCTGACCTAGGGGGTCATGTGTACAAAGTTTTAAGTTCATAGGCCTAGCGGTTAAAAAACGTGCCACTGTTTTTGAACTAGGATACGACGGACGACGACGATGACGACGACGACGACGACGACGACGACGGACGACGGACACTGCGGTATCGTATAGACTCCCCTACGGTGAGCCAAAAACGTAGATAACAAAGCGATTTATAAACGACAGAGCCTACCCATTCCTGCTGGAACACACTAAAAGTGAAGTGGAAACCAACGAGTTACACAATATACCAAAAGTACCATGATGTAAAGCCTGAACATAATACATCTATATCCTAAGTTGGATTCTAACTGGAAGTCAAGAAGCATGGTAAGGTATTCAAAAGAATGGCAAGTAGTAGATATGAAATTCCTAAATTCAAGTGTGCACACGTATACCATAATAGTTATCCTCAGCCATTTATGAATTAACCAGCCGTGTAATCAATGCCTTCACGTAAAACAAATTACCAATACCAGAATTAACACAAACACACTCCATTCATACGCAGGGCGCACGAACGCCCAACGCCAGACACGCACACACACACACACACACACAAAAAAAGGTGTTTTTGTTAAAAACAACAAAAATAAACAACAACAAAACCCCCAGATAATTCCACTCATAGATTCACACCTGCAGGCAGGCAACATTACGATGAAAGGCATACACATCTATTCCAGTTGATATCCAGAGTTCAGGTCTAGTGTGGCCCTCTGCGCGATTTGCGAAGGGGCCATAGGTCAACCTCGAGCATTGGTACTGCGTAAACAATTTCCAACTCAATTCTTTGGTAACCAATTTTCCTTTGTCACACCGCGGGCCATCCGTAGCTTGTCACAGTGTGTTCTGTAAGTGGTTCCATCTTTGTTCAGCTGTAGGGTAACTGTTAAATCGTCATGTACATCTTTCACCAAATAAGGACCCCTCCAGGGCAAGTGCTTGTCCCCTTTGAATGCTTTCCTTGGATTATAGTACCAGACAAAATCCTCAGGCTTGACAGCCTTGTACTTGAAGGAGTCGGACGTTTCATACTGTCTCGTTTGAATTTTCTGGACAAGGTGCAAGTGATTCCGGACGATGGAGTAGGCCTTATGAAATCTATCTTCAAGTTGACGTACATAGGATGGCACTGACATCTCTGATTCTGAAGGCTTTGAATACATAAGGTCCAGCGGCAATTTCATTCGTCTGGCAGTTAGCATATAGTGTGGGGTCGCACCGGTACTGCTGTGGACTGAAGAGCGGTATGCCATCAGGAAGATAGGGAGCATGATATCCCAATCACCTACAGACTCTTTATGGTCGTGGATGTATGTCTTCATCATTGACTTCAGGATTTTATTGAAGTTCTCTACTAAGCCATTACTATTAGGGTTATATGGTGTCGTCAAGCTCCGGTCAATCCCAAGTTTGTGGAGTAAGGATCCATAGAGCTGAGAAACAAACTGTGGGCCACGGTCGCTGTGAAGAATGTACATGCAACCAAAACGTGAAATTAACTCTCTTATTATGGCATTACAAACTTCCTCCATCTACAAGGTCTTCAAGGGAGCCGCCTCAACCCATTTGGTGAAGTTGTCTTCCATTGTTAAAGCATATTTAAAGCCTCTCGGGGTCTGCTTTAGTGGTCCAATTATATCTATTGAAACCCGCTCGAACGCTTCACCAAATAACTGTTGAGTCAATGGAACCTTCCTCTTTTTGTGTGGATGCTTTATGATGTTACACGTTTCACAATGGGATACATATCTAGTGACGTCAGCTCTCCATCCAACCCAATAAAACTTGGCCTTGACGCGTTCCGCAGTTTTCTGAATGCCAAGATGTCCAGCACAAGGATCTGCATGTAATTTCTCCAAAATGCCTTGTTTTAGCGTTCGAGGCAAGACAAGTTGAGTCCTTGATGGTTTATCTGGGAGTGATAATCTCCGATACAAAACACCATCTTCTGTAAACAAGTGTCTCCAGTGTTGCCGGAGGGCTTTAACACCGAGGCTCTCGCCTGAGATGCTTCTGTAAGTTGGATAGTCGGAGCCACTCAACTTTAGTTGTAGAATTGGGGAAATATCTGGGTCGGATATCTGGACATTGTGTATTTCTGATAGAGGAATAAGTCCATTCACTTCAGGTGTTTGGAGTCGACCACTAGACTGAGGTTGAGGTTGATTGGATGACGTCTTGGCTGTCTGTGATCGAATAGTTACCGCACAGCGCAACATCAATGTGTCCACTGCTTCCTCCACAGACTGGTCAGTTATTGCGGTATGTCTACATGGGGGAACGTCTGCTGACTCCTTAATGTGATAGCGTCTGGGCTTGCCCTTGGTCAATCCAGGATCCTTTTCACTAGTTTCTTCATCAGGTCTTCCACACTGTTGGCAAGGCATTCTGCTCATAGCGTCTGCATTCAAATGGTGTCGTCCTGGTCGATGGATCACATCAAAGGTGAACTGGGACATGAACAACTGCCACCTTTGGATCTGCTCTTGAGCATCTGTTAATGTCAACATATGACGGACAGCTGAGTTATCAGTCCGGATCAAGAATCGTTGGCCGTAAAGGTATGGCTTGAAATGTTGAACAGTCTTTATCACACCCAGGAATTCCCCTATCACAACCTCCTTGTTCCCTTGGACTTGGCTCAAGACCCCGCCAACCCCAGTGTTGGAAGCATCGGTGTCCAGAATAAAATTCCCTTGGGTTACATCGGGGTAAGATAATAGCGGTGCAGACGACAGGGCTGCTTTGAGGCGCTGGAATGAGTTTTCATGATCCGAAGTCCATATCAATGAGCTGCTCTTTTTCATTAGCTGGTACAATGGTGCAGCTATAGTACCCATATTTCTGATGAATCTACGATAATATCCAACAAGTCCCAAGAAGCGCTTTACCTCATTACATAGCTTGTTCCGAGGTACAGTTGCCGGTGATGGCCAGGTTTGAACCGCAGATATTTTGCTAGTCAGAGGCTCTATGCCTTTCCGCGAGAATCGGTGACCAAGATATTCCAGGCTTGTTTGGCAAAGTAGACATTTACTTGGCTTCATTTTCAAATTGGCCTTTTGTAGACGGTCAAGTACCATTTCAAAGTTTTCCATCGTCTCCTCGAAACTTTTCCCAAAGACCAAAATATCGTCCAAATACAAAAGACATTTTTCCCATTGTAAACCACACAATACACTTTCCATCAGGCGCTCAAACGTGGCGGGTGCGTTGGAGAGTCCAAAAGGTAATACTTTGAATTGAAATAAACCATCTTTAGTCAAAAATGCAGTTTTCTCTCGATCTTGGGATGACTTAAGAGGCACCTCCCAATATCCGGACTGCAGATCTAAGGAGCAGAAGAACTTGCTGCCGTGAAGCGAGTCAACACAGTCATCAAAGCGAGGGATAGGGTAAGTATCAACCTTTGTAACTGAGTTTAGGCGACGGAAGTCAATGCAAAATCGTGAGGTCCCATCCTTTTTGGAAACAATGACTGGGGCACTGGCCCATGGTCCATTGCCTTCCTCCATTAACCCTCTTTCTAAACCATCGTTGACTGCAGCTCGTATCTCCTGTTCCTTTCGATATCCTTGGCGTCGTAATGGCAGTCGAAAAGGTTGAGCCTCACCTGTGTTTATTTCGTGGGCTACAATATCGGTATGGCCAATATCCCTGCTAGATGAAGAAAATGTTGATCTATATTTAATTAAAAGTCGTGCTAATTTAAGTTTCTGTTCCGGCTCCAATCCCACGCTGGATCTTTCGTATAAATCTACCAGATGTTCAGGTGTACTGTCCTCCAGCTCCCCCAAGGTTCGCACAGCAAAGCAATCCATGGAACCCGGGTTAGCGTCGGCAAAACTATCTACCTGCGACTGAACAACGTCCTCATGGTCCATACTCCTATCCTCTTCAATAGCAGTCGGGAAAACATATCCCACCAAGGTGCCTTTTGGAAGAGTAATGTCCTCCTCTGTAGGGTTAAATAGTTGTACTGGGGTAAGTCGCTGCTTTGGAGATTGTATAGTAACAGATTTGGCCGGCAGAATACTATGTCTCTGGATGAAATATATACTAGGCTCGAAAGTGACTTCCTGTCGTGTCCTGAATGTGCTGTTTAACTTTGCAGACAAGGCGAGCTCAGTTTCAGGGGGTAGAGTTACAGATTTAGACAGGCAGACAGAGTGAGGCAACAGTCCATGTTTCGCTCCATTAATTGGGTATTCCCTACCACCCAACACGTAAGTTCCATTTCCGAACTTTATTTCCAAGTTGAATTGTGACATAAAATCTGTTCCCCATATACCATCCATGGAATCCATTTCTGCAACTGTCATGTCAAAAGTAAAATCCATATGGTGCACCCGTACTGGCATAGACACTTGTCCTAAAATCTTCAATGCAGAGGTACCATCGGCCATTGTTATACAGTAGTCAGTTTGCCGTAGTGGTGGTCTATACTTCTTGGGGATTTTGTAGTAGGACCGAGAGGACAAAAATGTTGATACAGATCCAGTATCCAAAAGGAAGCATGTTGGCAGCCCATTCAGGTACGTTGGTATGAACACTCTCTCAATACAGGAGCCAACGGCAGCAACATTAGGGCTTCTTCCATGTCCCTGTGCTGCTGTTTCAGAGACATGGTCTATTGGTTTAAAGGGGCACCTCCTGATGATGGCCTGGTGCCGGCAGCCCGGATCTGACAGTCGACATGGTGTTTTACGTAATCACAATTACGCCAAAAGTGGTCCGGCGAGTTGCAAACATTACATCTATCATCCTGAGTAAAGCGTCGATCTTGATTTTGGTATCTTTCCGGTCCTTGGCCTCTACCTCTGCCCGCACCTCTGCCACGACCTACTCCCCTACCTCTTCCATATCCTTGATTCCTAGGTTCTTGTCGATTATCATCCAGTGATGCTACAGGGGTTGGTACTGGCTTTGCCGCCACTGCTTGATTAGTTGAGAGCAGGTGGCTCTCATATGACTTAGCGTGTTTCAGTATTTCTGAAAGTGGTTCGTCCTTATAAGCATACAACTTGTCCCCCAGGGGAGTGTCTCACAGCGCTAGGTAGAACTCAATGCCAAGATCTGATCGGAGGGAACCATGTGCACGCTTTGAATATAAACTTAGGCGAAAGGGAAGGTCATCTAATGACTCCTCTGATTCACGGCGGGCATCTCTCAATTTAGTCATCCAAAGTGACCGCTCTCCTACATAATGCCTTTCCAGGGCATCCACAACCATTCCTAAAGTTACTTCCTTTCCCTGCAGATCCAAGTTGGCAAGGACCTTCGCCGCCTTACCCTCCAATTTTTCACGCAAGGCCGTGAGCTTCTCCTCATCAGACCACCCTTTGGTAATGGTGTTGAAATTTGCCAAATAAGCTTCCACATCTAGCTTTGTATCATCAAAAACAGGAATCTTGGGTCTTTTATGAGACATGGAGGTATTGGAAGCTTCTGGACGGAAGGAACAGTTAGTATAGTTATTCACCACAGGTGGCACTGTCGAGCTTGTAGTTAGTGGTGGCAAACCACTATTTTTCACTGAAGTCATGGTAGCGGCATCTGATGGAGGGGCCTGCATAACATTAGGAGGCTGGAATGTCTGGGGCTGCAAATCTCCATCTCCTGCGTCCGGGTCAGTGAAAAGCTGCTGATCCAATTGCCGTCTGGTAATACACCCTCCAGCTGTTGGAGCGCGAGGAGATTCTGGGATTGGCGTATGTAGCTGGAGGCCTACTCTGGGCTTTGGTTCAAAACTTACTCTAGTAGGTTTCGATACAATATCCAGGGGGGTAGACGTTACAGGTTGCTTCTTAAGGGTTGCCGCTGCCGGGATGAAGGTTTCCTCCATGGACACCTCGTCATACGGTAGGCAGGGGCCTATTACGTAACCTCATCCCTTCTTGTATTCCTCTGTCATCCATGTTTAGAATCCGCCAGGCTAGATTAAAATCAACTGAAACAGATTATATATATGCCTCCCACCGAATGTCCACACACTCATGCACTCACACAGCACGTAAGTTCCATTTCCGAACTTTATTTCCAAGTTGAATTGTGACATAAAATCTGTTCCCCATATACCATCCATGGAATCCATTTCTGCAACTGTCATGTCAAAAGTAAAATCCATATGGTGCACCCGTACTGGCATAGACACTTGTCCTAAAATCTTCAATGCAGAGGTACCATCGGCCATTGTTATACAGTAGTCAGTTTGCCGTAGTGGTGGTCTATACTTCTTGGGGATTTTGTAGTAGGACCGAGAGGACAAAAATGTTGATACAGATCCAGTATCCAAAAGGAAGCATGTTGGCAGCCCATTCAGGTACGTTGGTATGAACACTCTCTCAATACAGGAGCCAACGGCAGCAACATTAGGGCTTCTTCCATGTCCCTGTGCTGCTGTTTCAGAGACATGGTCTATTGGTTTAAAGGGGCACCTCCTGATGATGGCCTGGTGCCGGCAGCCCGGATCTGACAGTCGACATGGTGTTTTACGTAATCACAATTACGCCAAAAGTGGTCCGGCGAGTTGCAAACATTACATCTATCATCCTGAGTAAAGCGTCGATCTTGATTTTGGTATCTTTCCGGTCCTTGGCCTCTACCTCTGCCCGCACCTCTGCCACGACCTACTCCCCTACCTCTTCCATATCCTTGATTCCTAGGTTCTTGTCGATTATCATCCAGTGATGCTACAGGGGTTGGTACTGGCTTTGCCGCCACTGCTTGATTAGTTGAGAGCAGGTGGCTCTCATATGACTTAGCGTGTTTCAGTATTTCTGAAAGTGGTTCGTCCTTATAAGCATACAACTTGTCCCCCAGGGGAGTGTCTCACAGCGCTAGGTAGAACTCAATGCCAAGATCTGATCGGAGGGAACCATGTGCACGCTTTGAATATAAACTTAGGCGAAAGGGAAGGTCATCTAATGACTCCTCTGATTCACGGCGGGCATCTCTCAATTTAGTCATCCAAAGTGACCGCTCTCCTACATAATGCCTTTCCAGGGCATCCACAACCATTCCTAAAGTTACTTCCTTTCCCTGCAGATCCAAGTTGGCAAGGACCTTCGCCGCCTTACCCTCCAATTTTTCACGCAAGGCCGTGAGCTTCTCCTCATCAGACCACCCTTTGGTAATGGTGTTGAAATTTGCCAAATAAGCTTCCACATCTAGCTTTGTATCATCAAAAACAGGAATCTTGGGTCTTTTATGAGACATGGAGGTATTGGAAGCTTCTGGACGGAAGGAACAGTTAGTATAGTTATTCACCACAGGTGGCACTGTCGAGCTTGTAGTTAGTGGTGGCAAACCACTATTTTTCACTGAAGTCATGGTAGCGGCATCTGATGGAGGGGCCTGCATAACATTAGGAGGCTGGAATGTCTGGGGCTGCAAATCTCCATCTCCTGCGTCCGGGTCAGTGAAAAGCTGCTGATCCAATTGCCGTCTGGTAATACACCCTCCAGCTGTTGGAGCGCGAGGAGATTCTGGGATTGGCGTATGTAGCTGGAGGCCTACTCTGGGCTTTGGTTCAAAACTTACTCTAGTAGGTTTCGATACAATATCCAGGGGGGTAGACGTTACAGGTTGCTTCTTAAGGGTTGCCGCTGCCGGGATGAAGGTTTCCTCCATGGACACCTCGTCATACGGTAGGCAGGGGCCTATTACGTAACCTCATCCCTTCTTGTATTCCTCTGTCATCCATGTTTAGAATCCGCCAGGCTAGATTAAAATCAACTGAAACAGATTATATATATGCCTCCCACCGAATGTCCACACACTCATGCACTCACACAGGTCACATACACCAAATAACACCAAACTCCTGCAAAATAAAACATGTTGTGCTATACAGGGTTAATTTCAACACAGCCACATCATATTAAGCATCAGCACACATGGGGTTAATACTTGCAAAATTAGCCAAAGAGAGCAAGGGGTTAATAACTACAACCTTTCTTGATCATCACAAGTAACCCTATAATAAACACATCAGGTCTCGCCATTTAACCTGCAAAATTACCACAGATCTTTACCAAAGGTACATTATATGCACACAATAAGAAAATGCACTTTTTTACATCAGTTACGCCGCACTATGTTCATCCCCAGCAAAATTGCCTTCCTCAGGCTGAAAGTGTACAGTTGCATCCCTCAAGTGGAAGTCACATGGATATCATCTGTCGTGTGACTCGAATGAAGATTCACCAACACTGTTCTATCGTGCTTGTAAGGTTTTATGCCGGGACTTGATCTAGCTAGTACTCTTATCCTGTCATTAAAGACTTGACGCAAATCATCGAAATCTGGAGCAATTTCAAAAACACGGCTCCTCCTCCTCCGCTGCACAACGAGACAAATTACCACCACTCGTACATTATACGCAAGACGAATTTCCTTAGAAAAATCAACGAGGCTATCTGCAGCTCTTTTAACACAGTCTCGACTAACTGCTGCTTCAGCGATATCGTTGGTGCCCAGTTCTACTACCACGACATCTGGCCGCGACTGGCTAACCAAATCACGTACCGTGTGAAGACCGTCACTGATTTTCAAACCTCCCCTACCAAACACGTTGATCTGCTCTCTTGGGAGTCCAATGTCAGGTCCAAAGTTTCTGTTAAAATAATAACGCGGGCCTGATGGAGATTGTGCCAGCAGATGATCCCGATATCTACGAACGAACGAGTGTCCAATCACCAATATTCTCATACCGTATACATGGTATAATGTCCTCCCTACTCTAAAGTGATACCGTGCGTTGCGCGAGACTACTTCGAGAACATTCCACAGCTTTTTGTCCAGCACCAAATGTCGAGGAAAACGTGCATTGTGCGAGACTACACATCATTTCGAACAAACTTTTGCCCTTTCAAACGTGGAAAATACACACAAGACGGATCGTCCCACACAAAATCAGGCTTCAGTCCTGCCGTTGGTCGTCAGATGTATCGTTCTTGTAGTTCTGGCCTCGGTGTTGCTTGTAAGAACGGCACAAGTCGTGATTTCAATACTAGTAAACCGCGTGGGCATTTATTCGTTTACATGCCGTCCCGTCTCACTTCACAGTTTCTCCTCATGAACGGCGCATGGCACAGAGCGGACCACAGGCAACTGGAGAATACAATACAGACGCTAGTGCTGGACAGGACATGTAACTTGTTTTGCTCATATCTTGCTTTCTGGCCTGATCAACTTGAAATCAAGAGCAAATGAAAGAGAATTGAATTCCAGATTAAGTTGGGAGTTTTTTGCATACCTATAGCTACATTCTATAAATTGAGAGAGGAGGCTCCGCCCCTTCTCTCAACAGTGGATCTGGCAATTTTTTTGGAAAATCCTTCCAGGATAGTTATATCAACAGGACCAATGTGGTCAGGAAGGGCATTGCATCCACTTTCATGGCCAAGGCTCAGAATACCCAAGCTCTGCAAGAACAATTTATCAGAAAGTGTTTTTTATGCCCATTTTATCAAATTTATCCCCTGGCAATGGCCATTGTGGGCCATTCAAAACACAGCAGACCAAGGAAGGACATGTCATCTAGGAATATTCTTTCTGGGATCAGTTTGTAGCCAGTTATTCAGGCATCCATCGTAACAAGTTCAACTTGATTGCTTTCTCTGCCTAGGGATACGTGCAAAATGCCTTGACCAATATTAGGCCAAGTCAAAAAAAATGCATCACTTCTGAAATTGGTTCAGCTGCCAAAGGGTTAAAATATTATTTTTTGACTTACCTATAAATTCACTACGTGTGCTTGTATTGTCTGAACAACCAGTCACTCTTCCATCATCTTGGATCCGAATGGACTGTTCATCAAATACTTGTGGAGAATAACGTGTGGAATTGGGTTCAATAACTTTATCTTCAAATTCCGAATGGCTCTCCCCAGAACAAGAAGAATCCTGATTGGACTGTGGATCAAGTGCTTGTGAAGACGAAGGTGTGGGATTGGGTTCGATAACTTTATCTTCAAATTCTGACTGGCTCTCCCCAGAACAAGAAGAATCCTGATTGGACTGTGGATCAAGTCCTTGTGAAGACGAAGGTGTGGGATTGGGTTCGATAACTTTATCTTCAAATTCTGACTGGCTCTTCCCTGAACTAGAAGAATCCTGATTGGACTGTAGATCAAGTGCTTGTGAAGGCGAAGGTGTGGGATTGGCTTCGATAACTTTATCTTCAAATTCTGACTGGCTCTTCCCTGAACTAGAAGAATCCTGATTGGACTGTAGATCAAGTGCTTGTGAAGACGAAGGTGTGGGATTGGGTTCGATAACTTTATCTTCAAATTCTGACTGGCTCTTCCCTGAACTAGAAGAATCCTGATTGGACTGTAGATCAAGTGCTTGTGTAGACGAAGGTGTTGGATTGGGTTTGATAACTTCATCTTCAAATTGGCTCTTCCCTGAACTAGAAGAATCCTGATTGGACTGTAGATCAAGTGCTTGTGAAGACGAAGGTGTGGGATTGGGTTCGTTAACTTCATCTTCAAATTCTAACTGGCTCTTCCCTGTACTAGAAGACTCCTGATTGGACTGTAGATCAAGTGCTTGTGAAGACGAAGGTGTGAGATTGGGTTTGATAACTTCATCTTCATATTGGCTCTTCCCTGAACTAGAAGAATCCTGTTTGGACTGTAGATCAAGTGCTTGTGAAGACGAAGGTGTGGGATCGGGTTCGTTAACTTCATCTTCAAATTCTGACTGGCTCTTCCCTAAATTAGAAGAATCCTGATTGGACTGTAGATCAAGTGCTTGTGAAGACGAAGGTGTGGGATTGGGTTCGTTAACTTCATCTTCAAATTCTAACTGGCTCTTCCCTGTACTAGAAGAATCCTGATTGGACTGTAGATCAAGTGCTTGTGAAGACGAAGGTGTGGGATTGGGTTCGATAACTTCATCTTCAAATTCTAACTGGCTCTTCCCTGTACTAGAAGAATCCTGATTGGACTGTAGATCAAGTGCTTGTGAAGACGAAGGTGTGGGATTGGGTTCGTTAACTTCATGTTCAAATTCTGACTGGCTCTTCCCTGAACTAGAAGAATCCTGATTAGACTGTAGATCAAGTGCTTGTGAAGACGAAGGTGTGGGATTGGGTTCGATAACTTTATCTTCAAATTCTGACTGGCTCATACCTGAACTAGAAGAATCCTGATTCGACTGTTGATTGGACTGCTGAACGGAAGCCTGATACAACATATCTAAAGGTTGCACTCCCACCCACAGTCCAGCAACTTTCAGTGCTTCGGAATAAACACCCTTTCTTTCACCTAAAAAACAATGAAATGGTCAAGGGACCATGTAGACCAAAGAGATTTCCGATTAACTGTACAACTGCATGATAGAAGACCTTGACCTCTTGAAGTATGTGAAATGAAAATATTAAGGACATTGGATGTCTCTCAATCCTAGAAATATCAAAAAAAAACACCCTTGCCATCAGTATGAAGGGAGTTACAGCACTTTTTGTGTTTTTGCATGCCCTTGGTGTTCAAATGTCTGTGATTTGGTCCATGAGTTACCCATACATGCCATAGGCCACATAAAAAAATTAGTTGGTTAGCATCCCCGCCTGACCCGCGAAAACAGCCCCGACCCGATTTTTAGAAAGATATTATTATCTCAAAAACGCCTTAAAAAAGGCCTGGCAGACTCCCAATTGCGCTCCCGTTCCGTTGTTCATTTTTAGATGGTCCCTTTGAAATGAAATTAACTTTATTGCCAGTATACAATAAAGTGTACATTGGCATACAAATAGTAATAACAATTTACAAGATGTACTGTAAAAGCTCCAATAAGTTTGCTCCACAATATTTAGGCTAAAACAAGTTTTTAAATGAGAAGTCATAGCAGAGCAGAGCATATCAGAGCAGTATAGATCATAGGGAGGGTAGAAAATGTTAAACTGAATGTGAAATTGGCATTATACATTATAAGCAGGAGGAAATTCATAATAAGATGTCAAAAATATATTGGTAAATGTTGAACTTGAATAACACCAGCATTACAGCAGGTGGTGCATGCAGGGAGCTCCCTAGTGCAAGGGACAGTATTTCCTAGCAGTTTACAGGCATGACAGGTACTAATGACTCCATCATGTTTGTCGGTCACCTATAAAAAAAATTGTTTTTAAAGCCTCCCCCTACCCGCCTCCTCCCAAAAGCAAGGATGCTAACCAACTTTTTAACCAGTGGTACATACTCAGTTTTGAGGTCAGCAGCTAAAGCAGTTACAAAAATTGCAACCATTGAAGAATGGTGTGATGACCTATAACCCTGAAAAATAGATCAAATAAAAAAGCAAAAGAATATAAAATGTCCCCTTACCAGGGGTACATACCATTAAAAAATTTCAGCAAGTTGCCACCATTATTACAGGATTTATCACACTTTTGTGTTTTCACATAACGTCCCCGAGCCAAACAGATAAATGATATTCAACCATGATTTGGCAATTGTAGTTCCAGTATCTAGAGGTGTACATTTGTACAAAGTTTGGGTTCTGTAGCTAAAATTCTTAAAATTCATTGGTGGGATAGCAAGATGCACTAACCCATTGCTAAGAATCGCCGGTCAGCTGACCTTTAGGGCAGTAATTCGCAGGTCTTGTTTTGAATGAATGAATGAATTCTACACTTATAGAGCGCCTTTTCGTGGTAGCACCACGCTCAAAGTGCCACCTCCCCGAAGAATTGATTAAAAAGCAAAGTTTTTAATTGTTTTTTGAACATTGTCTCTGGCTGGGACCTCAGTTCAAGTGAAAGTTTATTCCAGAGGTTGAAAAGCTGCGGTCACCGTACCTCGATCTGGTCCGCTTGACCTGAAGGGTCTTGAAAGTGGCTGACCTAGTGCGACCTTCTGTTTCCAGGAGGAGGTCATTGAGGTACTCCGGTCCGACACCATTTAGTGACTTGTGGATCACACACAGAACTTTGAATTCAATCCTGGCTTTGATGGGAAGCCAGTGTAGCTCCTTGAGTAAGGGCGTTACATGGTCAAATTTCTTTGCGCGACATATCAGCCTTGCTGCCATATTTTGCACCCGTTGCAACGGTGCAAGAGTCGTATCAGGCAGACCGTATAGAATTCCATTGTTGGAATCAAGCCTTGATGTAATGAAGGCTTGGACCAGCCTTTCAGCACTGCGTTTGTCCAAGAATTTCCTAATGCGGCCGATCTTATAAAGACTGGCGACGGCGAATTTGTAAGTCATTTTTACCTGCATGCGCATGCGACGGTTGCTTGTTTTAAAATGTTCTTCCATTTATTTTTTTTCTCACTGCACAATACAGCACTGCATTCTGTTGAATGTACTATTATGTACAATTAAATGAATAAAATAAATAAAATAAATAAAGTGGATACGAATCATGCCACCATTGTCACATTTCAGTACCACGGCACACTGACCACAATAGGTCAAATCAGAAACCCCAATGTGATGTCCTCTCACCATGGCAGGCCAGGGGTACCTACAATAAAAATTTCAATGATCTGCAATCATTATTCATTATGGGAGTTCACGTCAATAGTGGCAAAACTGGGAATTATAATGACTTGCAATTTGGTCTCCACGCAGAGACCAACCCCGCTGCATATGTGTACAAAGTCAAAGTTTCAGATGAGTAGCTTCAGTGGTTACGAAATGTGCCACCAATTTTCAAATGCTGGACGATGATGATGACGGTTGCTTAGCGATGACAAATAAACTCGCATGTGAGCTGATAAAATGACCCTGCAGGAGCTGCAGAAGTCGCCATAGCTTGGGTATATTGTAGCCAGAATTTGTTTCCAAAGCTCGAAATTCACAACATTCGTATTGAGAATTGGCACGTTAATGAAGTATTTGTTGAATAAAATTTTGATGAACCTCAGACATGTCAGATTTTCTACATCAATTGAGGATGAAAAATGCATTTCAAAATATTGATAGCTGTAATTGATGACACCACTGTAATTATTGTGCTTAAAAACACAGTCTCTTCTACAAGCAGGGCCTTTCAATTTGCCATCTAATTCTCCATTTTGTGTGGAAAATATTCAGGGGGTGATATACATCAAGACTTATTAAAAACATTTTAAAAAACATTTTTCTTTTCAGCGCAGTGTCTAGTTTGACGGCCAGAGACCAAACTAATCCTATCCTGACTTATCAGGTACTCTTACCGTTGTTCCTACTTCACTCCGCACGAAACCCTGACAAATTTAACAAAGTTATCTCGCATTGATCATAGATCCACGTCTATCAGGTGTGTTTACCTTGCAGGCTGTTCAATCTATTGTTCTTCCCACTCAGGCTACTATGGTACGACATTTATAAAACGAGCACATTATTTCCCGATTTACGCTGATTATATTTTCGTGAAATAACAAAATAGTAATTATGTAACATCATTAATAGTCAGCAAGGCGTGTATTATATGGGAATCAATGGTTACTGTAACAGTCAAGGAAGTCCATCAAATGGCGTGAATTTTGTCAGGGCTTAGTACGGAGTGATGTAGGAACAACGGTAAGAAGACCTGGTGAGTCAAGATGAATTAATCCATAACCTTTCTCAATTGTTCACAGCATCTTCTGGTATATATTGAGCTGTAAAAGATGAAATTCCGATAAGAAAACTTGCCTACTTTACACCGATATATGTTTCCTACCATCAAGTTAACCCTTTCAACCTCCTGCCCCGCTAAAGCGGGGATGACGCTATCTGACTAAAACCCATGCCCTGCCAAGGCACGTCGACCAGCAAATGAAACGAAGGACTTCCATGGGGAAAAACACCAACAAAGGAGGGACATTTTTTAAAGGGAGGACAAATTTGAACGTCCTCTCTTTTTCATCACAAAATTCCTATCAGAGGACCTGTATTTACTATTCCCACAAGTTATCTGGTCATCCTTCATTTATTTCATGGTTTTCTTCTGTGCTTTTAGCTGCCAAAATCGCCATTCTGTGCCCTGATCATTTTTATGTTTAGGGCCTGAACAGTGCACCACCTATAGGTGATCCGACAGACGATTTCATTGGCTAGCCCTTGGCGTGGGGTGGGCTATTAAAGCGGGGATGCATGTGCTTCTGTTTTCAACAGAAAAATTACGTGGCGATAATGGCCAACCAGCACAGGGCTTACATGGGAGCTTCGGGTCACACTGCTTCATATATTGTTTACTTCCTGGTTTACTTCCAAGTTTGTCCGATTTTTATGGAATTTATGGCTGATTAATGGCCCATAATCTGATGACCGGTAAGAAACTTCTTTCTTATTGACGATGATGACTACCTAACTACGTCCAAGTATGGCCATTTAAGTGATTTGTAGCTGAAATTGGACAGCTCAGAAGCTGAACCAGATGCTGGCATTAAGACGAACCTCCTATACAAAATATACAGACGGCTATATTTACGTCAAATTGATGACAGTTTTTCATGCACATCTCCCAGAGGGGCAGGCATGTGACATCAAGGGGGTCATGGTTCAAAGGGTCTAACAGTTCTCTTACTATGAAAGTTTTTTTGAAGTGAGGTTGAGTCACTTGGTCTTGGCCTGCTGCCATTTAAAATTCTGTTGAGGGGGGGGTGCAATCTCGGACTCTCTAGAAATTCTGGTCTGAAAGGGTTAAGCTAAGGGATCATCTCAAATTAAATAGGTTCCGTTTCAAACGCATTCTGAAACGTTTGGCGGTCGTTTCAAAATCATTCGTTTCCGGCAAAGGCTTTCAAAACGATGCTCAAACAATGCAAATGCAAAACTCAAACGTTTGTAGAAACCTTTCAAATTCAGAAACGGATTCAGAATCCGTTTGAAATTCGTTTCAAACAATCCAAACGCATTTCAAATGAATGCTGAAACGGATTCAGAACCCGTTTGAGAATTCGTTTGAAATGAGTTTGAGATGCGTTTTAATCGCTGTCTAATATTTCTAAAACAAAAATTATGTTTGTATCAAACGTTTTTTAAATGCATCTCAAACGAATTTTTCCGTTTGGAATTCGTTTGTGTCAAACGTTTATCTCTTTGTTTAAAACGATCTTGAAACGTTTTTTTTTATTATTTTGAGACAATCCCTAAGGTACATATTAAAATATTTAATTCCCATTTTTACTTTTAATGGCATTAACATAAAGAGTGGATATTAATTTTTGACTTACCTATAGATTCACTACTTGTGCTTGAATCTTCAGAACAACGAGTCAATCTTCCATCAACTCGTGTAGAAGACGATGTGGGTTTGGATTTTATTTCATTATCAAATTCTGATTGGCTCTTCCCTGCAGAAGAATAAATCTTAATAGAATAGGCAGTTGACGACCACAGTGGAATATCTAATACTATTAATACTATATTTTGACTTTTTCAGGGTTTTTGTGGCTTGTTAAAAATGCTGAATTTGATGATTTCTCAGTTTGTATGGCAAAATGGAAAAATATAGCTTTCTTAATAGAAAAATCAGCATGGGAAGATAGTTGGT
This sequence comes from Lineus longissimus, assembly GCF_910592395.1. Lineage (NCBI taxonomy): Eukaryota > Metazoa > Nemertea > Pilidiophora > Heteronemertea > Lineidae > Lineus > Lineus longissimus. Next base: position 11,630,199 of record NC_088317.1, on the reverse strand, counting down.
GTACTAAAGGTATCAGACAGTTGTTTATTGATTAGTGTATACTACAATGCCACTTAGTGACCTGTAAATAACACTGAAAACGTTGGTATGTTTTTCTTTCTCGATTCCCTGGACTGTATTCAGTCAAACAATTTCAAACAACCGTGCTTAGTTCTAAAAGTGAACTGATTTTCAGGTAAACCTGGAAATCCACCATACAAAAAATGGGCAAAGGTTGTGTATTCCACTACGATCTAGCTTCATAAGGCAAAGTATGTGACATATTTACACTAAATGATGGGAAGTGGTGATGTAAGGCGAAGTGACATAGGTATAACTTTTCTCAAACAGTCAAACATTTTAAGTGCCCAGATATCCAGTTGGCAAAATAATGTCATCCTATTGACTATATCTTCCACCTTTGTTCACGCTACCTACCGTATACATAATAAATTTCGCGAGACAATATTTTGCGATTTGGCCCGACTATTTCGCGAGGATTAATATTCGCGACAGGGTTCCCAAAATCATATTCAAAATGCCCTTCATTTTCACGATCGATGAAGTCAACAGTACTGCCACATGCATTGCATGTACTGACACAGAAAGCGTCACTTACCGGTTCTTTCTGTGCCAAAATATGCCAGCCCATGTCATTGATGGTCCTCTGATGACTTTACTGCAAGTTTCCTTCTTTTCTAGTCCAAAATCAGCAAGTTTTATAGCTGTAACCCCTTTCAATCTACTCCCGAAGCATGTGTTAGCAGTTTAACTGTGCTGGATATGACGTCATAGTCCAAATCATCGTTCGTGCACAATATTATTCGTGTCGGAATTTTGAATTCGCGATTTTCGTGGTAATTTTGATTCGCCAAAATGTTTGCATATACGGTATTACATATTCCAATACTGTTTTACGCTTAAGAATGACATCTAATTCACATACTTCTCATGGCTCATCTTTTGCCAAAAGCATGACATCAACAATTCACCTTCAGGAGTGGCCAAGCCTACCTCACAGGAATGGTTGACAGGTCCCTAATAGAGTTCATTTTAAAAGAAGCTTACGAATAATGTTAGTAGTGAAACAAAGAATGGTATGTACCACTAAATGTTCGTGCTAAAACAACAACAAGAGGCTTCAACCACCTCCAACAAAACTCCAATTTAACAAGAAAATCATATTGGTGTCATTATAAAGGTACTGCAAAACTGACTGATCATTTTGGTTAAGGCCTAGGAAGCTGTTTAATATCACATACCCAAAATAATGTTTTTCACAAGTTTGTACACCCCATTATTTTGTCTGCATTCAATTCTACTCTGCTAAACTGTATCTAAATACAAATAAGGAAGGATTCCTCCTCCAATGGCAAAATCTGGAAGTTAGCAAAAGACAACACCCCAAGCAGTCATGAATCCCAGAATCAGAAGAATGCAGGATGTTCATGCCAACAGAATTAGTGAAATGGATCAATTTTTATTCATGATGACAGCAAATGGTTGGACCTTTGTAATGAAGAGTTTAGCTGGTCAAATGTTGTTGGCATTTGGAATGAAATTAAATACACTAGCACATTTTACTCATTCACCCCGGACAGACGAACATCATGTTTCTCAAAGACTTTCTTGAAATCCGTAATTAATGAAGAAAGGTTATTCATGCAGTCAATATAAATTTTCTTCAAATATTTTTCCACAAAGCCAAGGTTTGAAAAATTCTCTAAAGCCTATGTCCATTCATGCCATTCAGGCCACCAGACTTTTCAGTTTTCAGACTTTTTAAATGCCCAGCTCGTCTTGATGGATGCCCAAATAATAAACTTGGCCCACTTCTCCTGGGCCCTTGCATTGACTAGGATTGGAATCACCAACAATAACGCTACTTTAAACATAAAGGGTCCAAAGAATGAGAAGAGTTACCCTTGCAGAAAAGGGTCAAAACGATTACGTATCTGGATGGAACTTGTGTGTGATCGTATTGAAGAGAGAGAGAACTCGAAGACGTCTTTCCTGTATGAAACTATATTGCCAAGTCCCACTCAATGTGTATACAATACAAGAAGTTGGATAATACATAAGTGTAATATGGGTGCCAACTGCGCCCTAACATAGTGCTGTACAATAAAAGAATCACATAACAATAATAGTGTTTACGAAGAGTTTCCACATTCTCCCGGGCCGAAATTAATGAAACTGAACTATTTTTTTATTTTGTTTGATAGCTGAAACGACTGCTTAAAGTAGAATAAACGTAAGCTTAAAACACTATTTAATGCAAGGATAAAATATATTCACAAACACATGAAAATGTCTAAAATGTCTATTCAGTTCAATCAACAGTTTATGGCACTCATGGCGAAATTACCTAAGTTGAACTTTCTAGTGGAAAGAGTTTGACAATGGGTCGGTTTGTGACCCCAGACGCCATTTTGATCACTGCGGATCGGACAAGTCCGTCATTTCCATGAATGAGTTCTTCAACGCGAGCTAATGACCATTTTACACGCGGCACGTGGTCCTCATGAACTAATACAACATCGCCTACTTTTATCTGATTTTCAATGGTACCTTTTCCTGAAATGACATCCCTTTCACGCAGAGTGGCCATGTATTCACTCGACCACCGTTTCCAGAACTGTTCGATCACCTGAGACTGTAACACTGCACGTTTACGTAACTCTGAATCTAAACCAAAGGTTGGGTCTGACAATTCGTCAGGATCAAAAAGTTGATGAGGAAACGTTGTCAGACTCCTCCCACACAAGAAAAATGACGGTGACAGTGGTTCGGGATCATTCAGTTCTGAAGAAACGTAAGTCAGCGGGCGGTCATTGAGCGATGCCTCTATTTCAATCAACACAGTATTCAGTTCCTCATAGGTTAGAAATCGCCTCCCAAGAACTTTCTTCAATGCATTCTTAGTAAGCCCAATCAACCTTTCATAGAAACCTCCATACCAAGGTGCTCTTTTGGCGATGAATTTCCACTGAACACGTCGATTTGCTAAATAGGTTTTCACTGAAGGTGAAGAAATGAGTTTCTTGATTTCTTCAGCGGATGCAAGATATGTTGAAGCATTGTCAGAGATCATCAGTTGTGGTAACAATCGCCGACCGACAAATCTTCGGAAAGCTAGAATGAATGATGAAGTACTCATGTCCGGAACTAATTCCAAATGAATGGCTCTGGTAGAGGCACATGTGAATAATGCAATGTAGACCTTATTTTCCGTGGTGTGAATCTGCGAGGTTTTTTTTTGATTTTGTATTCAATTGTGAACACCTGACATAAAGACAACCAGAGAAATCAACACCACAGACCGTGAAAGGACTAGACTGCATCAATCTCACAGATTGAAGTGGTGCTGGTATGGGGCGGGAGTAAGGCTTTCCTTGAACAAGTTTACACACAAAACATTTACGAAGGGCTGATTTAACCCTCTGTCTTATTGACGTAATCCAAAACCTCTTCCGAATGTATGTCACTGTCGTTTGCACGCCTGAATGAAAGACGTTTGAATGAGCAAGTCGAATGATCAAATCAGCCAAACGATGTTTGGACGGTACGAGAATCGAAACTTGGCGGCGTATTCCATAGGGGCGTTATGTAACCGTTCACCGACGCGAATGATTCCATCGTCATCTAAGAACAGTTTTATCTGCGTAACGCGATTTCCGTGAGTTTTCTGTTTCAGTGTTACGTTTGCGTATATTCCAGATGAAGCGAAGTACGAGTGCAGTAATGCGTATCATCCTGGTGTACGATGAGTAACGATTGATGTCAATCACGTGAGTTGAGTTGACTTCACTGGTCGTATTGGCAGCATTAACAAGGGTTGACGTCACTGAGTTGATGTCACTGGTGTTAGTGACACTAGAATCCTCATGAACGGTGTTATCATCCACGACAATGCTTTCCGGATACTCTCCTGATGAAAGCCAGTGGGGGCCAGCCCACCACAAGCTCGAGTTTTCAAATTCAGCGACTGTTATCCCACGTGTTAGCATGTCTGCCGGATTGCCTGCTGTCGGACAATACCTTATGCTATCTATGACTTCATTCTTCCTAATCTCGTTGACACGGTTTTTGACAAAAATTGGCAGATCTTTATCACTTTTAATCCAATGGATTACGATTTGACTATCCGACCATAACGTACTACGTGAGATTTTGAAGTCCTGTTTCAAACTCAGATAGACGTATCGCAACAAGCGTGATCCAATCAGTGCTGCCATGAGCTCAAGACGGGGCAGCGTGATCGGTTTGACGGGTGCGACTCTAGCCCTTGACATCACAAGTTTGCAATCACGTCCACGTTTTAGATAAACACCAGCGCCATACGATTCGGGGTTGGCGTCGCCAAATACGTGAAGTTCGAATGAGTCCTTTGACTTATCAACAGAATCGAAGTACTTCCGACGTATCCAAGTCTTGGTTGCGGCGTTGAGTTCATGGCTTAACTCACTCCATGTCTCAACAAGGTCATTGGGTATGGGCTGGTCCCAGCCGATGTCACGTGACCACAGTTTCTGTATAAATGTCTTGGCGCGTTTATGTACGGGCGAAACTATTCCAAGTGGATCGAAAATGCTACTGGTAATCCGCACAATGTCACGTTTCGTAAACCGGTGATCTGGTGGAAGCTCAGAGACTTAATGAGCAAAAGAGAGTGAGTCCTGCTCAGTATCCCATTTGATACCGAGAACGTTCACTTCCTTGTTTGGACATAAAACTCCCTCCGATTTCGCCTTTTCTTGAAGTTCAGGGCAATTAGATGACCACTTGCGAAGATTGAATCCACCAGAGTGTAAGTATGTCCTGGATTCTGCGAAGTACTGCAAAGCTTCGGGTACATTCTCCGCTCCTGAAGCTACATTATCGACGTAAATGTTGTCTCTGATGTTTGTTGACAAAGGAGTGTCCTGTTTCTCTAAGTGCGCTCTCACTGTAGCGTTTAAAATAAACTGACTGCAAACGGCACCAACTAAGACCACCTTGAACTGAAATACTTTAAAGTCACTGTACGGATCATTGACGTCAGATATCCAAAGAAATTTGGTAAACTTCCGATCTTTCTGATCGAGTCCAACGTTTAAGAAAGCTTTCTGGATATCGCATATCAATCCATAGTTGTGTAAGCGAAATCTCATCAGAATAGATGGCAGGTCATTTTAAAGAGCAGGGCCGGTTTCGAGGCAGTCATTAAGGCTGGGGCTATCCCCAACTTTACAACTACAGTCATAAACGCACAGCTGTTTCAGCTAAGCCGAAACATGACATCGAAATAAACCATTCTGCCTACTAGCCTGCTGCCCAACGATTGGTCCATGCGAAAAGCCTGTTAACCGCTATGTAAACATTGTCGCCAATACACATCTCACACATTATCGCAATACCCATTCAGCCAAAGGGTTAATGCATTGGCATCGTTCAAACATCAGCGCGCTTCTGTACACGTGCTCGAATTAGATACGACGGTTTTCATTGGCGCATAAGTTGTGTCACATGACCATTCACCCGGCTTGAAAATTTCATGAAATTTGGACCAAAATTAACGAAACAGTGGCGATTTCCATGTTTTTTATCGATTTTTCGACAAGTTACAGATTTCGGAATTCTTCAAGACTAGATAGCCGGGTAGGCATAATATCATATATCATAAATACCCCGGCTGTTTTGCATAACTCATTTCAGTTTCGTACAGAATCGTGCGTTTATTCTGAAATTTCTCAAACTTTGATCTGCTAAAATTCAAAATGGCCGACTTGCAGACGGAGATTGAGATGGGGTGCCAAGTTCATCGTACAACATCGAATTCCCTTGATCGTTATTTAGCAAAACGAGTTACTTCCAGTATTCATTTAAATCTTTACTTTTAAAATATATATCTATTTTATGTTAGTTTGCTGTCTATTCATGCAGAAAATGCATTTGAAAAACAAATGTCTAAAAATAGTTGAGTTTTGAAGTTCGATGGTCGGGTCTATTTTGGTGAAAGGGGTACAGCATGGGTAATAGTACAATAATAAGTCATGATCGTGCTTATGAACAAGCCATGAGTTAGCATATACCATAGTTTATGTTGAAAATATCTTTACAGATGTAATTGATAAATATAGTCTTAAGAATTCGCCAAATATAGAAAAGTTCTTGGTATATTATCCACCTGTTAGCAAAATGAACTCGCCCATTGACCCACATTCCAGTTTGTTGTGGTATTTTTGTACAGGGTGATGCCAAAACAGTGCCTTTTGTTGACTGGTAAACATTCCTTCAGTTACTAAAATGCCTTTTTCTTTAATTTCAGCTGGTTGCATGGTGTGTACTGCAGATAACTTCTCGACTTAATCCGGCTGATGTGATGCTTTAGTTGATTCGAGAGGCTACATGTATATAGGTCCAGTACGTCGACATCATTGATCCGGCAGTGAACAAGATAAGTGGTAAGTTAAGCGATGTTTCCCTTCATCTATGTATTCACAAACAAATAATTTAAATCATTATACTGTATTCCCGTAGGCTTTGTATGCATGTATTCTATTCTAATAAATTACTCTTTATTTCAGGTTCAGCCTCCAAGATGTGTCACCAGAAATGCAACCGACATTATAGACAGGCATGATTACTACTCTGATTTTGGACAGATGGTAAGTTCCGAGGCTATTTTGATTGCAATTAAATATTATTTGAATCTACATTGAAATAAAAGTGGACATCTGTAGGATACTTCCTTTCTTTCTCTAGATTCAACACTGGTTAGTGTCAGAATTGAATTAGAATAGAAGCTCTGTCTGTTGGAGCCACCCCCAATTATCCCCCCCCCCTCCCCCATTTAGCCACTGCCATTATGTTTACACTCGCCTTTACAATTCCAGGTATACTCGTCTTCAAAATGGATCTGACTAGGAATGATGATGGTGACTTCCCTCCTCAGAAAAAAGCTCGGTTGGATTCGAAAGTTGGTGCAGGCGGTCATTAGCGATATTTCGGTCGTAAACGCAAGAAGTCCAAGAAATCCACTGACAAATCAGGAAAACGTATATTCAATGTCGGCGACACGTGTTTGTTCAGATTGGACGTTTATCTTGGAACCGTTCTTAGTCAAGTTGATGAACATCATTTCCAAATTGAGGACTATACAGGAACAGTGCGCACCTTCATTTGTCTGTCACTTTGATTAAAAGAAAGTTAAAGTTGAAACTTCTATAGCAAGGAATATGAAGATGTGAACTTTGTATTATTATTTTTTGAATGTATGAGTCTATTGAATGTAAATTAAATGCATATTGTGAATAATTAATAATAATAATATTGTGTACATTGAAATCATGACTTTTAATTTTTGTGTACTGGTACTGCCTTGATATGTTGTCCTCTGTGACTGTTGTCTCATCTCTTGGAATAACAAGACCCCAAGCTGGATGAGACACCTACATCCCCTGCATATAAAAGATAGGTTGTGACATAATGTCCTCTGTGACTGTTGTCTCATCTCTCTTAATAACAAGGCCTCAAGCTGGATGAGACAACTACATCCCTTGCCTATGATAATAAAGGTTGTGACATGTCCTTGGCGACTGTTGTCTCAACTTCACTCCCGGAATTACAAGACCCCAAGCTGGATGAGACACCCGTTGTCCTGCCTATGATATCATAGGTTGTGACCTGTCGATTTTTGCAACTAACTGTCTCATCTTGGTAGGCCTACAATAGGACACATTTGTCCTGCCATATATACTATAGGTTAAGACCTGTTCTTTGCGACTATTTGTCTCATTTGTGTACAACAGGGCACCAATCTTTCATACCACAACATAAGTAATGGGCATGCATGGCATTTTCAAATGACGACCATTCTTCACAACGAATAACGAAGTCGGCGTTTTTAAAATGCCTTTTATTTGTCTTTGCCTGAGTGCAAACCTAATCTAATCACAGCCATACAAAGCTATGTTATATGCAGAATATTAAAATGCTTTTTACAGAAGAATTGGTATCTGGGCTGAAACATAATAGAGGTGCAAACAATCATCAATATTTTTACAGAAAAACTCCATCAAAGTCATCTTTTATACACTACACAGTGCAGGCCAAAGCCTATCCAAGATGGCAGCCGGAATATAATACACAAAGCTTGGTTCAGGTCAAGTTGGTTCTAATAAACGCATGCAATCTTAATTACTACTAACACAATTAAGGGGCATACATGGGTGGATTCAGGCCTTTTATGTAATCCTTAAGCGGTTGGGGTGAGGAACTGGGTTGTTTATTGGGGTTGCAATTAACACCTTCATGCCAGCATCTCCCTAAAAAGCGGTGTCTGGTGCCGTCTGATTAAACTTGCGTTTCTATTCTAGCTGAAACAGCTGTGAACGATCCTTATAGGAGTCGTACTAGAGTCTCGTTTGACAGATCTGTGCGGCAGGTAATGGCCTGTTGTGATGTCATCATCAAGGATTTCTTCTATGAAGCCACGTTTGATCTGATCACTAAGAATGTCATCGTACACCTGACATAACTCGGGTGTTAGTTTCCGAACCATGTTACGAGTCCGTTTGAGTGCGACATTGTAATTGGTTGGCAATGGTGCGTGTTCAACCTTCCATGGGAGTTGAGAGACGTAACCATTCTCAGTGTAATGCAAGTGAGTTTCACAATACGATTTGTAATCCAATGGTACGGGATCAATAGAGTCATCAGTAATATCGAGTGTTTCTAAATCCCAGTATTGTTGCAAGCGAATTTCGTCTTCCCTCGTGTTATTAGAGACGTTTAGAATGCGAGGTCGATTAGAAACCGTATTGCTTTGGTCGACAGGTCCCGAAAGCATGTAACCAAGTTTCGACTGGACGGCTATTGGTCCTATGCCTTTGACTATCGGTCCTTCGACAAAGTCCCAGTAGAAATCACTCCCGATTAGAATTGATATGTCAAACGGATTTTCATTTGACAACGGATGCGCAAGACGTAATCCATGAAGATGTGTTAATCTCAGGAGCGACGGGTTGATGCGATTCTTGACTGGAGCCGTAATTACTGGCACTACAAGTGCGACTCTGATTACAACAGTTCCATTGTTTGATGTGTGTACCTGAAAGTTCACTTTGTCACAGATTTTGGCTTCTGAAGAGTTCCTGCCAAAAACCTCTAGATTGACACTTTCTTGGCCGACGATGGGAAGGTTAAGTTTTGCTACTGTCTCTTGAGTAACGAAAGTACGTGTTGCACCTCCATCGAATAAGAATGTACACGATTCAGCATCATCTCCGGTTGCTGAAATATCCGCTACTGCTGTCATCAATAGAACTGATCCGGAATCTGCACTCAGAATGTTTTCTGTTGAAACGGTTTTCACATGAGCTTTTGCATTTTGGGATGTGCCTTCGTGAGTAGGTGTATCCTTCGAATGCGTTGGAGATGAGCCTTTGTTCACTGGTGTGTCTCGAGATCTTCTATCGTTAGAGTTCCCATTGACGTTAGATTTGCAAAGAGAGGTATGATGCCGCCTCCTACAAACTCTACACGTGCTAGTAGACTTACAGTCTTTCAGTAAGTGTGGCTTTAAACAATTGTAACACAAGCGTTTTTGTTTCACCACCTGTTGCCGTTTTTCATAGTCAGCTACCGATTTGCAATCTACAGATCTGTGTGACCCATTGCAATATACACAGTTTGTTTTCCGTTGATCTGAAACCACTGCGACGTAAGTGTTAGATGGACCAGCAAGTGTACTACTGACTTTGGAATGTTCTGGTTCACTGCTTTCGTTTTCATACCGTTCCACCTGTCTTTTTAACGCTTCTAGGAATGTATCTAAATTGTATCGTCTTTCTCTGTCAATGTCAGCAATATTGCCTTTGATCTTATTTGGCAACTTATCTTCGATGATCGGCACAATAATAGACGCTGATTCGTTCACTGACACTTTAAGATTTGCTAGGCTACGTAAGTCTGTCTTAATGCTGTTATAAAAAGACCGTAAACTCGTTCCTTTTAATTCGGGCTTATCCAAATGAATCAGTCGCAGAACGTGAACTTGGATTACTTTTTGTTCCCTTCCGAAGGTTTCACAAAGCGTTTCTTTAAGCGTTACGTAATTCGCAGATGAAGGTATGAGATCCCGTACGGTATCCAGGGCATCTCCGTCGAGCAATCCGTAGAGGTAATCGAATCGATTTAGGTCTGTAAGGTTTGGATTCGTATGTATTTCCACGACAAATCGTTCCCAAAATGGCTGCCATTCTGTGATGACACCACTGAATCTCGGAAGTGAAAGCTTCGGGAGCTTAGACGTTAGCGTCTTGCTTGATGTAGATGTAGGTTTAGACGGCGTTTTGGCATTGCTCTTATCGTATTTTGTTATCACCTTCTTTGCACGAGTGATTTTTTGTAAGTTCCGTAACAGTAGGTCTGTCGACTCGTCCTGTTCCGTTTCTCCGTCAAAGCTATTGTTCTCAGCGGTCACTTCGTCTATAATCAGGCTGTCTAGATGTTTGATCACATCAATTATTTTTTCGAGTTTCGGTATTGCAGCTTCGAGTTGTTCTAGCTCCTCTTGACTTGGCGTTTCTGACTTGGCTTTTTCGACAATCTTTTCCGTAATTTTCGATAGAATTGTGAATTGTCTTCGTTCCTTTGCGCGAACCTTTTTTGACTCCAATGGAGCGACTTTAGGAGGCATGGTGCGACAGGTTACCAATGCCCAAGTTCGACTTGTTCACGGCACCAAAATGTGTGTGATCGTATTGAAGAGAGAGAGAACTCGAAGACGTCTTTCCTGTATGAAACTATGTTGCCAAGTCCCACTCAATGTGTATACAATACAAGAAGTTGGATAATACATAAGTGTAATATGGGTGCCAACTGCGCCCTAACATAGTGCTGTACAATAAAAGAATCACATAACAATAATAGTGTTTACGAAGAGTTTCCACACTGCAGAGCAAGCCGACACGTTTGCTAATAATGACGAATCAGACAGCGGTTTCTCTGGTACGCTAACATATAATTTGCGGGCGAATGACATTCGGTCAGTAGCACATAGGCCCGAGTCATTTTCTGTGCAAGGTACTGTTGTGCAAAAGCCCCAGTTATTAAACTCGGAAAAGCGGGTTATCACAGATGTTAATAGAACTTCGTCCCAAGAGATATGTTGTCGGAGGGAAGTCCCGCGTTAAATGCGTATTATGCAAAGGATTTGTCCTTTGGTCAGACGACAAAGGCAGTAGAGCTATATCAAGGTTTTGATAACAATGAATAACGTGACACTTGTGAGACAGTGGCCACCCAATTTGGTGATGATTTACAGTTACATGTAGATACGGCTAAGGAATTAGGACTTGGAGGCAGAAAACAGAATTCGCGTCCGACGGTGCCTTTTCATTGGACTTCCTGTTGGCATCGGCTTATGATAGTCATCTGTTTAATGGTGACGATAGAGAATTGGTTTAGGGTCATATTAGTGTTATTTGAGTATTTGTCACCGGAACTGTTGACAATCTTGTCGTTGATATACAACGGTTGGAATTTGCTGTTGGTTCTCAGAAGTTTGGCGAGTAGTTTCGCCGAGTTTATAAGAGTGAAACTGAAGGACTATCAAAGCAAGCGCGCTGGAAAATGTCAATGGACCGATAAGGTTGGTGGAGGTAGGCCTATATTTAGATGCAGAGCCGTGAAATATGGGTATGATGACAACAGAACAGTTGAGCTCGAGTGCTTTTTTGTAATAAATTACGTGTCTGTAGACGTACCGGATAAGTTGACATCAGCTACCAAAAGTTGCGGTAGAGACGGAGGTCTCATTGAGATCGACTCCAGCTTCCATAAAAGGCTGTTAAGATTTTTTCACCAGGTAGCATCAAATGCTCAGTTGAACGAGCATACATGAATGTATCAGAAGTTTCAGGTGAATTTGGTGTTGCTGAGGGGATCAGTGAATAATCGAGAGAGAAAGCTACTCTCACCCTACTGCTACTTGAGATTTTGTAGTTTTAATCTCTATTGTTGTTTGTTATGATGCATCTTTCCATATCAGATATATTTCAATTTCGGATGATAGCCCATTTGAAGGATGGATTTTCCGCCATTTCCTATTTCTTCGCTCTGGCGCAGTTAGTGCAACTGCGATAAAGGTTTGTAAATAAAGGTTGACCTTGCTGGGGTGTACCGTGAGGCTGATAGGGATGACGGTGCATAGGTACGTCGTTATTGTTCAAGGGTATCGTGAAGAATATTTGCTAAATAGTCATAGTAAATCCAGCATTTTTTAGTTTTAGAGCCTCAAGGTGACGACTCTACTCGTAACCGGCACTATCTTAGATTCTCATTGCAGGATAACCTTCGTCGAGAGAGCTACGGAATTACTTGCCGTGCGAAGGCGCATCTTTTGGGAATGTCATCGACCACTTCCTGAGGCTTGCGCGTTATTGTCGTGGTGGGACGCCACTTCGAGAATACCTTGCGATTCCTGCTTTTGAGAGCATGAAGGTGTATTTTTTGGAAGTCAGAATGTTGCCAAGTGTAGAGCTCAAGACTAGTCGTACATAGATGAGAGTTGGAAGTGGCATTTCCTGATATAATTGTCCTTGAGTGAATAGATAACTTACCCCTTCTTACTTAGTTATATGAACAAAAATTTTCGAGACTTTTTTGGAAGAGTTATGTACAAAATATCGATATGCCAATCATAACAATATAGATTGGTAATGTTTGTAAATAACGGACGGTGTAGACCGGGGTAGGATTTAAGGATATTGAGATATGGATTACTTTTTTAGGTCGAAATTATAGATAATATTGAAATAACTTATGATTGTTGTGTCTACATTGACGCGATCTTTGTTCGTGACTTATATGCAGATAAGTGTTTCCTTACAAGTCGAATCTTCGAATGTATGTTACGCGTTGTATTTTTGAGTGAAGCTTTTGAATAATTATCGTGATTTGTGTTACGATATACCGTTGGTTTGTCAACAACTCTTGAATTTTGTTTACTTGCATTGACGATACTCCTAACCATAGTACCATAGTAATACGATAAAGGGTAGGACTAATCCGCGTGCCAAATGTGGTTATTAGTATGTCAGTTGATTACATATTACGACGTCCATTTAATTAGTCTTGGAATAACTGGGTTTTAAAAAAAAAGACTTTTTCAGTGCAACCGCGCCCTTGGTTTAGGCAGTGAGATCGTAGGTGCTATTTGATAATAGAAACCATTTCAAAAATCATAAGTGGTACGGGATCAAAAAATAAATGGACATACGAAACAAGTAAAAAGTACAGTGTCTTGTCCTTGCAACTTTATTTAAAAAAAACAAAACAAAACAAAAAAAGATCAACCTTTACAAACAACATCAACAAAACCTAACTCGTGGCTTAGTACGTGTTCTTTAAAAAGATGGTACCAATAAAGCATCGAGCGATTGTCTCCGCTATAGCCAAGGTAAAGAATATGCGTGTGGCTTATTTTGTGAGCATAGTCTCATAGTAGCATTTGTTTGCTGCCACCTAGTAAATTTGGTACGGTCGGCGTTGCCTCTATAGCAGCCTTTAAAAGTAGGTACATTCTATCAGGGACATTGTATCAAAGGCTCAAGATCGTGAATGATTTGTCGTGTTCTCGTGATTGACATACCTGTACAAGTTATCCAGCAAGAGGCCGACATAATCACCTCTCTGAAAGTTTTATATGGCGACAGTTGTGGAGAAGCGTTCTGGGTACAGATCCTGGTCAGTATAGGTAACTGCTTTGGAACGACGCGCCAATATCCTATATCTTCCTGGTGATAGTTGAGTGGCAGGGACAGTGTGAATATTTCGAAAAGCTCCTACTTTTATCGCTTTCTCATAGGGATCATCTCATGCAATGTGGTTTTGCGACGGGATGATCATTTTGTTGCTCTGTTTCACCAAGTTACACTCACGGGCTATACATATCCAATAAGCACGTATCGTTTTTTTTTAAAAAGTGGCACAAGTAACATTGAACATGCCAAACGGAACATGAGGAACACACTGAGAGCGGGGATGGATCACCGAACATTCTTGGGATACTATAGACACTGTACTTTGCTTGTATGAACATGTATATTGACTATTGTGGATGCATACACTTGTTAGGACCAAAGTCATCCTTTTCCGACTTGCGGAGGGTGCAACTAAGATTATTTTGTTTGGACCAAAGTCATCCTTTTCCGACTTGCGGAGGGTGCATGCAAAGTTATGGTTTCCGATCCCTTTGAGGTATATTTATTTAGATCTTAATGAAAATGAAGGTGATTGATAATTGTTATCGGTTTTTTCAGCATAGATTTTTGCGGATTATGCATACCTGAGGTTTTTGTACAGTTCGAAACACTGATGACGGTTAAAATGATAACTGGTTATCTGAAGTTCAAAAGGTTCAGTCTGTTGATAAGTATGAAATTATATTGGTGAATCTTAATTCAGGATGAATGTGCGTGTGAAGCTGGCCAGCATTGTGAGTTGTCTGTGTGAATTTATCGACAGTTCCTCGTGTAACAACATAATTATTGGCCAAATAGCAGTTAGTCGGTCCTACTTCTGTTTCAAGTGGTGCCAGCCTTGCTTGGCTTATATTGTAGTGTTGTAAGTCCTTCAAAGGGCGACGAGAATAATTTTTTTTAATGAATTGTACGAGGTACGGTGTATCGTTTGGATGGTCTTAAGACATGGGTGTTTCTGTATTCTAGCATATTAATAGAATGTAATATTTATCTGGGATGCTCCGTCTAATAGTTGCAAAGAAGGAGTTGAGTGAAGTACTTTGGAATCAGTACAGGCGAATTGATTAATAATGTAATCACGGTAAAAGGAGGTTAGACTTACCGTTTATTTTGATCTGATAAAAATTAGGAAGGTGAACAATCTTGGCGAAGGACTTTGAGCGTGCTCTGTCGTTAAGGATTACAAACTGATTGTGATTGTAAGTGCGAATAAACTACATGTATTCTAATTAATACTCTTGTCTTCTGGCTTCCTCTTCTACCAGTAGTTAGTCTCTTTGCAAGTTCAGCCGGTCTACGGCAGCAGGGTTTCTGGATACCCCGTATCCAGGGACTTTGTGTACACTACCATAAGGGGAATTACCAAGCTATGAAGAACAAACTGCACGATGTGAATGATGGATTACGCACACTGAACGTAGAGGAGTCATGGTCATCGCTGAAAAATAAAATAATCGAGCTAAGAGACCACTACGTACTTCTCAGTGCCAAACCGGCTAATAGACGCAGAAAACCACTGTGGATGTCTGACAAGGCAAAGACAAAAGTAAAAATGAAGCATAAAGCATGGAAGAGGTATATGAACACTAAGGAAGGAAAGGTCTACGATGACTATAGACAGAAATGTCGTATGGCCAGAAAAGACATACGTAGAGCTACCAGGGATTATGAACGGTCTATGGCCAAGGCACACAAACGTAATCCCTGCAAATTGTGGAAATACCTGAAATCCAAGAACAATCCAAGAGCTGAGATACCCAACCTGGATCTACATGGAAAATCAGCTACCACGAACTCTGAGAAGGCCACTCTACTGAACACCTTCTTCAGCAGTGTCTTCCAGATCGAAGACACAACGAATATGCCTCATCTTGATAACCAACCCCTTGGCCAAATGGCCCCACTGCATATCTCCGCCGATAATGTACGTAAGCGACTCGAGAATTTGGACGCGAGCAAGGGACCTGGGCCAGACGATATACACCCACACTTACTCAAGGAACTGGCTGATGAACTCTCAATCCCCCTAGCTTCGATCTTTAACAAATCTATCAGTGAAGGGAAAGTGCCGAAAGACTGGAAACAAGCTAGTGTGGTACCAGTGTTCAAGAAGGGAGATCAATCATCAGCTGAGAATTACAGGCCAATCAGCTTGACCAGCATTTGCTGCAAGATACTTGAGGGAAACATACGTGACCATATGATGGACCATTTATTAACCACTGGCGCAATAAGCGACGAACAGTTTGGCTTTCTCCCTAAAAGGAGCTGTGCTGGCAAGTTATTGCAATGTACAGAAGTTTGGTCACGAGTGCTTGACGAAGGGGGCAATGTTGATGTTATATACCTAGACCTACGTAAAGCGTTCGACACTGTACCGCACGAGCGTCTTGTAGTAAAAATGAAATCTTATGGTATAGACGATAACCTCATAAATTGGACAAGAGACTATCTATCCGGTACAACGCAGAGGGTAAAGGTCGGAAACGATCTGTCCTTGGAAGCCTATGTCCCCAGCGGGGTTCCGCAAGGCAGTGTGCTGGGGCTGTGCTTGTTTGTGCTATTCATTAATGACCTCCCGGAAACCGTAGCAAGTGAGTTCTTTATGTTCGCAGATGATGGTACCCTATTTCGAGTCATCAGAAATCGTAATGATTGCGAAGCTCTACAAATGGACATCTGCCGCCTGAATGAATGGACCAAACGTTGGGGGCTAGCATTTAACCCAGACAAATGCACAGTTATCAGAATGTGCAGAAACTCCCCGCATTTTGAGTATGTTTTAAATGGAAGAGTGCTCAAGCAGTCAGACAAGGAGAAAGATCTCGGAGTGATAATTAGTAATGACATGAAACCATCAAAGCATATTTCTGAGGTAGCAGCCAAGGCCAATAGGGCACTCTTTGCATTGAAAAGAGGATTAACTGAACGGAGCAACTATCTGGGAACGATGCTATACAAAGCCATGGTGATGCCCATACTCGAATATGCTAATGCAGCATGGGCACCAGTTCTCCGAAAGGACGTTGAGACTTTGGAAAAGGTTCAAAGAAGAGCCACAAAGTTCTTATGCAGTACTGCAATCAGACCGCTGCCCTATCGCGATCGTTTAATACATCTGAAACTACCATCCCTGGCCTTTCGTAGGCTCAGGGGGGACATGCTGGGAAGTGTACAAGCAAGTGAATGGTCTAACCTATGTATATAAGGAAATCCTTCAGATCAACGTAAACCACCGCACGAGGGGGCATTCACTTAAGCTAAACAAAACTATATGTAGAACAACAATCAGGCAGAACTATCTTTCGGCCAGGGCCGTGAATGCCTGGAATAGTCTACCTGAATCCGTGGTTAGTGCACCGAATGTGAACATCTTCAAGAGTAAACTGGATTGTCACTGGGCCAACCACCCGATGTTATATACATTTTAGGGTGATATCTCTATAAAGAATTGACTGTCGTCTGTAAATATGTTTCCTTTTAAAAAACAACGGGAAAAAAAAAACAAACAAAAACAAACAAACTTTTATCAATACTATATAGCTGACAGTGAGAAATAGGATGCTACTACAGGATGATACAATATTGAATACATCGGATCAACACGATAAACACTTCGAGGGAGGAAAGGCCCTATGCAACACGAGTTCTAGGAACTGAATACTATAAATAATTGTACATAACTTTTTAAAGAGCCACCAATGAACCCCACCCACGTCTTGCGCGAACAGCAATAATAAATGTATCTTCGAGAGGGTATGGCCTAGAAAGGCCCCAACTCTAAAACATGAAGTCAAATCAAGTCAAGTCATATTCGAAACGCACCACGTGGAAAACGGCTAACTTAAAGGACACAATCAACAACAAACAACATGGCGGGCGGAGTTCCGTCGGCGTGACGCTGGCGTTTCTGGATAATAATGTGGTGATCTGCTGGACCAGTTTCAGTGCGCAGAGTTTCGGCCAGGCAACGCCACTAGCGATGGTCCAGCGGAACACCGTGTGATCTCCGGAAGCGGAGTAGTGAGACAAGCCAGCAAGTGCTGTGGCGAGCCGGCAAGTTATGTGACAGAATTATTGTGAATAAAGAGAGTATAATGGAGGTAGGCCTTCAGTGTCGTATTTAATGAAGCATGGAAGACAATAACTTTACATTGGTGGCAGCGTTTTCGGATGTTCGATGCCTAATGCCCCGAAAATTGCTAGTTTGTTAGAAGAAATCACGCTACCCACTAAATTGTGTATAGTCTCGAGCAACGCAAAATCTAGCCACGAGGTTCGTGTCCCTGTCACGTTGGAATTCGGCACTTTTACGCCGGATTTGTTACCTGTAAAGGCCTGAATTGTAATTGCTGAAGTATTTGGAAGGTGTTGTGCCCGGATTTATAACGACACACCTGTTAGGCCTGCGATTTTCAACTTCCTTAATGGTCTCGCGCAATGCACTACACTGATGCACTCATTTTTGTGTGTTGGAGAGGGATTGTGCTAATGCTCTATATATGCTTGATCCCTGGTATCATGATCGGTAGTACATTTCTCCATTCAGTGTATCATGTGTATTGTGATGAATAATGAGTAGGGTCATGCTAATGCTCTATTTTGCATGAACTCTTGTCCGCGCTCTGTAGACAAATTTTCTGTGCTCAGTTGTTGATGAAATAAAGTGTAAATTAATTTTTATGTCATTAAGAGATTTGACTGGTTGGGAAATAAAGTGAACCTAGTGTGCAATTTGTGCAGGAAATACTGATGAGATTACCTATACAGAAGATTGCTAATTACTGTGACAGGTGTGTGGGTACTGTAATTGTGTCAGTGGCTTTGAAAAGAAATAAATTGACCAAAAGCCAAGTACTATACAAGGATATACTGGAGCCTGTGGTATACTGAATATAATTGGTGTTGAATATTGGAGTCTTGGGAACAATGGCCAGCCACAAACAGATTGAAGATGAGGAGACCCCCAGGCCGGCCCAACGAAACCCACCAGTGGCGACACCACTACGCCCTCCATTGAATCAACCAACCGTGCCCCATGGACCCCTACGTCACAACCCATACAGACGCCAGCCTGCATGTCAGAATCGGGGTGGGGGTGCCCGAACTTTGAATCTTTCACCGGTAACACCTGGTACGGCTACAATGGCCGTAAATCCTGGACCGAGACCTCAAGTGAACCCTATGACCAGCAGGACTGGGCAAGTGCAAAGTGCACCACCAGGGATGCCAACCACTGTTGCAAGCGGCACCCCTTGACCTCAATTGACCCCACACGGACCAGTGGCGAGCAGCACCCCGCGACCCCAGTTGACCCCACCTGTACCAATGTTGAATCAAAGTGTGGGGGGCGCGGGACTTATGTCGTCCTTCTTGGATTCTTTCACATACTTAGTTGATACGTTGAAGCAGGGGACCCCTGTGTCGCGATCTCAACCAGCAGCCAAAGCACAGGCCCCCAAGAATTTCATGGTAAATCAAAATTTCCGGATTTGGTTGGAGAGGTTCAAGACCTTCGCTGATCTGACTAAAATCAAAGTTGAGGACCGGAGGCAGCAACTACTTTCAAGGCTAGATCACCAGGCCTATGTTGCGGTGGCAAATCTGCATCTATCACCCACATTGCCTTTTGAAGACTTTTGCGCTGTCCTTGAGCGCCGTTTCCACAACACCACAAGAGAGGACTATAAGTTGCAGCTTCGAGCTCGTACCCAGGGTGGTTCAGAGACCTATGAAACTTTCTCAGATGCCCTTTTGGAACTAGCCCTGAATGCCTACCCAGATAGTGGTTGGAAATTGCAACGGGAAATGGCCCTTGATCAATTCCTTTTGGGAGTGAAAGCAGCGGAACAAGTGAACAACAGCTACTTATGAGCTCGCCGACAACCCTTGAGGAGGCCATCAGGAAGATTCGCCAGCTTGAATCGGCTCAACTTCTTTTGAAACAGGGAGCGCGACACCAGGAGAATATCAAGACATCAAGTGGCACAGTCAGGCCTAAGGTAGCCAGTGCAACCACCGGGGCTGCCTCGGCTACTGCTGGGTCGTCTGAAATGAGTCAGGTCCTGGATCTTCTACAGAAAATGGACACCCGAATTAGCAAGTTAGAAAAGTCTGGTGATTCTGAAGGTGGACGTGAGCCAGGGGTCTGCTGGAATTGTAGGCAGGTCGGACACCGGGCTAGTCGGTGCAAAAGCATCAAGTGTTATACTTGCGAAGGGACGGGGCATATGTCTAAATTTTGCCCCAAGAAGGACCAGGAAACCTCAAAGGCGAGGTCGTCCCGGGGCGGACAGACCTCCAACAACCGTCAGTAGCTCCAGCTTCAGTTTGGCAGGGGGATGTCCAACCAGGTTTCAGGGGGGGTGCACACAGGTCCAGAGGGCGGTGTGCACCCACGGGCTTCTGAAGTTATATGTGCACTGACAACGTATACCTCAAATTATAAAGGGAGCAGTTGGTAGTAGGCCCCGCAGGGATTCGCTAATCAATGAACAGGATGGTGTACAATAGGAATGTAGGCCTTACAATACATGCCCTATGTCCCAGGCTAAGGTTTCTTGATCACAATAAAGTTTGAGCTGTTGCTCAGTATACTTTGTGAATAGGCTCAGAATACAGTGGTTGTCAGATTGTACAGGGGAATCTATAATCTACGTAGGCCTATTCAACAGGAAGAAGTTCAAGAATATTCATCGTTGAGCAGATATATAATGAACTTTGAACTTTGTATGACAAAAAGCCTTGTTCACACCGACCAGCGTGATGATACAACTTGCTTAGGCCTACTCATACCACAACTATAGTTTCAACTATTTTCATTTCAATTTTCAGGTGCAGTGGGGAAGGCAGAGATAATTCTGAGATTCAAGTTCTAGGTGTAGGAGGTGAGATTTAACGAGAAAATTAGGATGCAATTGCAATCCCATTCCTTTATCATGATAAAAATGAAACAATCATATGATCTGATGATTGGTTTGATCAAAATACTCTTTCAAAATTGATGTTTTCTCTTTCTTGCTTTCTCTTTTTTCAGGTGATGTTGATGTGCCAATGGCCTCTGGTGGCAATGGGTCCATGCCAGTTCCAGGAGGTGAGATTTGAGGAGAATAAGAAAAGTCATATTAAGGACTGTTTTGTCAAGCTGTACTTTCAGGAGGAGGCCATGCACCATGTAAAGTATATTCTATATTCTTCACTTCAGAATCAGCTCCATGCCCCAATTGGATTCCGGCTTTGCTTTGGCTCCTTAAAGCTGTTTCCAACTTCAATGGAAAGAATCGGAGAAGAGGACAGTTGAGAGCATGCTCATGGTTTTTGCAGCCAGGTATGTTATCATGACCATTAAGGAGAGCTATAGCTGTTCCAGCTTCGCTGGGATTCTCAAAGAGAGTATTGTGAAGAAAGAAAAGTGTCTGTATTGTATGACACCTCATTACTCTCTTCGTTGCGTTATCTAAGGAAAATGCCGCTTAATAATACAATTACCGCTGAGTTTGTCAACAGATCGAGAGTTACTGCCTAGCAAATGAGAAGAACAAGAAGTACAATTATTGTGCTACATGTACATTGTATGATATATCATTCAACAGTTGTCTCTGTTTTCTGATTCAAACCGTCGTTTAGATATTGTGCTGTGCCTACAATTCTTTTTCATTTGCAGTTGATATTGACGTAAATCCTGGCTATCTTGATATTGTAACACAGCCAATGGACTTTAGCACCATTAAAAGCAAACTGGAGGTAGGCATTATTACTTGAGGATGTGTCTGTGCTTCATTATAGATTTGAGGTATGTTCCTTTACCTGTGTCAAACATAATAATGGCAAATTCTCTAATGGAGCTGCAAGCTTCAGACTGGGATAACACAATACTCATAAATTCTACTGTGCATACCCACTGCACCTGTGATGAACTGTAAAAATATGATTTTCTTCCAGAGTAACCAATATTCGTCTATGGAGGAGTTCGATAGAAACATGTTGCTTGTCGAGCAGAACTGCTACTCCTACAACCCTGCAGATGACCCTATAGCCTCGGATTGCAGACAGGTGTTCGATATTCCCTCTTGTAGAATGCAGAGAACATTTAGTCGTTTCCATAAGGTACATGTAATAGTACACTTAGAGATTTATTTTCAGAATATTTCAAAATTATATTGAACTGCTTTGTGTATTTCACAAAAAGCAATTTTCATAGTCATGATTACTGAATCTACTAAGGGATTTACATAAATAGTTTCATGTTTATATTTGTTGATATTATTTCAATGCAGGTTGGAACTCCACTCACACGCAAAAGAAAATTTCCAGTCGGGGATGTACAGAGAGCACGGAAGGAAGGCAGAGCGAACCTTGCTCATTCATCTGCAATGAAGGTGATCTCTAAGCAAGTTGACCCCCTGGATCAGTTCATCAACGACAAGGAAAACACTTTGAGAGATCTCAATGCCGATGTAAGTGACACAATATTTGGCCATCTAATTGTTGATTCTCTTTGTTCTCAACATATTAAATGGTGACAATGATTGATGTTTCAAAAGCTAGTCAATGAAGCACCATTACATTGCAAATCTTTCTAAGTCACCCTCTTGATTGAAAACCTGACGTTGTCTTTCTTCATCCACAGATTTCATTTATGGAGCGTCTTTAAGAAGGAGAAGAGGAAGTGGAGAAGAAATGTCAACGTGTTCAAGTTAAAAAAGTAAGTACCGGTAGTGACTGTTACTAGTTTAGTTTGACACACTAGATACCTGGAGTACAGTCGAATCCAGTCATAACAATTAGGCTTATGGCAAAAAGCCACCAATAATATCAGCATGCTAGATCCCTGATCTGCACATTGTCTTACTTTACATGTTGGAGCGAAACTTGGCAATATAAACTAAGAAAGAAAACGTCAGGCTCAGGGTTTTGACCACTTACTTGATGAATAGGTGAGGCCTCTGCCCCAGACACAATTGTACATACTTTTTCACGGATTCCTCTGTTTATAACTTAAATTTCATTGAATCACTTGTTAGAGCATTTACTCCACAATGAAATTATACTTATTGCTCTTTTTCAGACGCCCAAGGAGACCCCAGTAAGAACTAAACCAACCAAACACACAACAAGTGACTTTCTGAACTCTGATAAAGTGCATCTATCATATCGGACTAAGAAGTCAAGACATGAACAGACAATGGCAGCTTTACGAGACATTCATGGGAATGGCAAGAATGACAGACCAGTAAAAGATGGACTATGGCACAGTTTGACCACCATTTGTGAACCAAATGAATTGTCAGATCGAATAAAAAGAAGCAAAGTCTGTAAGAAAATTTTACCTGTAACTAAGCCACCAATTGAAAGTGAAACTGAAAAAATGGCTTCATCCATAAAAGTAATGTACAAGGATGGCCTTGTAAGTAAAAGGAAATATTGTGCCATACGGTCCGAGTGTAAAAACCTCTTACCATATTCTGATCTAATTGATAGGATCAATGAGTTGCATAGGTCTGAGAATATTATTCCTCTTGACGGTGTTTCAGGCTTCCATAGGAAATTTGAATGCTTTCTGCTAGAGCTTGCTGAAATGTATCTCGGTATTGATGAGCATTTGACAAAAAGAGGTTGTGGGTTGAATTGGTTTGGAAAGGAGCCAGGTCATTTTGTTATAGCTTTAGGTGCTGATGGTGCTCCATATGGGAAATTCAAAACTACTACTTCTTTGCATGTTTCATTTTTGAATGTTCAAGAAAAAGTTGCTAGTTGTGACCACAATTACCTTGTTTTTGGGGCAGATGTTGATGAAAGCCACCCGTGTGTGATGGAATATGTAAAAAAATTGTTTGAAGAAATGAGGGAAATTGAAACTAAATCTTATGTTGTAAATGAATGTATAGTTAGATTTTCTCTTGAGCTTGTTCCCTCAGATAACAAATGGTTGGAGACTATAGCAGGGGAACTTAATAATGCGGCTACCTACCCATCCACGTTCGCTAAAATTCATAAAGATCACCTTGGTAACCTTAATCAGGTTGTTGATGATACAATTCCGCTATGGAAATATTCAGATCGATTAAGTAATGCTGAGAGAATCAACACACTTAAAACGAAAACAACTGATCGCAGCAAAATTTTGAAAGAAATTGCATCCTTAGGGTCACGACAAGAATTCGCCCCTATCATTGGCGATTATATAGACAAGGCTAAGATTGATCCCTTGCATACTAGAAACAACATGTGTCAGCAAATGAACAATTTGATACTTAAAGAAGCTATTTCACGCTCTGACCAGGTTATTTTCAAAGCCTCTTGTTTAATGGCAAGTCCTGTTTTTTCTTGTTCTCCATTTGGGAAATATTTGATTGCTATCAGAGATGTTCTTAAAGCCGGCAAACTATTCAATGCAAACCATTTTTTCAAACGTATATACAGAGTAAAACAGGGGAATTCTTTGTCATGTGATGTTAGATTTACTGGCGAAGACTCCTGGAAATTCTGCCAAGAGTTTGGACATCTTATCAAATCCCTTGAGCCAGTTGGTGGTTGTGAGTCCATGAACAATCAATGCCTTTTCAAGTCATGTTTACTGCATTTCATTTGTACTGCAGGAAGAGACTGTATAGCATTGTTTAGCAAGTTCAAGACCAGCCAGTTTGATATGAATCAATTGAAAAGACTATGTGAGACTTATCTAGCAGCATATGCCTTGTTTCTGACTAATGTATCTTTGACCACTTGGCATGTTGGTTATATTATTCCATATCATTCACAGATCATGTTCGATACTTTTGGTGTTGGTTTAGGTTTGAATACCATGCAAGGCAGGGAAGCCAAGCACAAACAGTTGTCGAACTATGCAAAGTTTTCTACCCCTCAACACAAGTGGGAAGCTGTTTTTAGGCATGAGTATACTCATTTGGTCTGCCTTAAAAAGATGAGTCCTGAATATGTTGCAAAATCAATGTTTCGAAGCAGGGATTATATAAAGAATAATGTGAAAGTTGTAAACAAGGAGGGTCATTGTGAGTGTGGTGTTAAATGTGAATCATCCATGTGTTTCTATTGTAACCATAGAGTTGTTTCATTAATCAATGATTCATGTTCAGCCAAGTCAGTACATGGTGATTTGAAACAGTTTTTTGGTATTACATAATCAGAATTTGAGAACTTGTACGATTGAGGAATAATTGAACCCAAAGTTGAGGATCTGTTGAGATACTCGAGGGTGGAACTAAGATGCCCTTTTGTATGATATTTTGGGCGCAGATTTGCCCAACCTGGATTCCCACTTTCCAGTTCACATTGAGATTGTAGCTCACAGAAAAAGTTCCGATCTTACCTGCAGTACCCTGCAGTATGCCTGTGCAAGGTGTCTCATCAAAGTTTTATACATGTTTGAGGCAACTATTGAATGATAAAGCGATGATAAATTATGGTTAGTTCTGATAATTTAAAATGAAAATGAATGTTGTGTAGTACCGTGCACCTTTAAATTTGTAAAAATGATTAATGATGAGTCAGATGTAATCTAATGTTAATATGTTTTTAAATTTTTTTAAATGAGTAGATATAAAGATGGTGTTATAAAAATGTATAAATTGCCTCTTTACAGTTTCAAATTAATATTATGCATCCAAATGGCTACAGAATGTGATATGTTGATTGTTTTACTTATGGTTGATATTTTTTAACTTAAAATAAAATGTTGAATTTCAATTTTTGTGTTGATGTATTCAGAAATGATTTTTTTCTTCTGATTCTCAATACCGGAAACAAAGTGGGGAGATTTTTCTAAACCGGGGAGGGGTAATGGCATCACATCACACTACATGTACCACTGCAATAAGTGGGAACAACAATTTGTTTACTGGGCAACACCATATTTATTCAAAACCTCGTAATAAGCAGATACAAAAAGCCTCTTGCCCGTCTTGTTGTACCTAACAGTGAATGGTCGCATCTCGTCCACCACTACATTCATCTTGTTTCCCTGAAATGAAAAAGAGGAATCATTTAGGGTCATTAGATTAAATTTCCAGCAACTGCAATAGATTAGGCCTATAGATTATAAATGGAGTGGATTTCAAAAAGGGGGGCAGGGGTCATTTATCAGAAGTCAAGTGTAAGCCTACTTCACATAGATCCAAATGTCTGTCAGGGAAATGTGAGTCCTAGAATCCAACAATGCATTTTACCTTCCGATCAATCTTCCTCAGGAGGTCTTTCCTATCATGGCCCTCCTCCATCCCCCAGAAATTAAACAACACCACCACCTTTTCCTTGCTGGTTATAGTAAGTGTTATGGTTGACCTTGTCGAGCGTTCTACGGTCCGATACGAATTTGTCGTCAAGAGGAACCGGACCTCCTCAAAAACACTTGATGGTGTATGGTATCCCCAGTCGTCTCAACTGGGGAGTGAGACCGTGCCACGAGGCATAAAAGAGAAACTGTGTTGTGAGACCCGGAGGTGTGTACGCGTAAACGATCGACGATAAATAAAGCCGATTTGAGAATCATTCTGTTGATATCAAGCCGTTTTGAACTCTTTTCCCGGCTCTACGTATAATCCGGAGAGATAATACATCTGGCGACCTTCCCCAAGAACTGATTTAGGAATCTTCTGGCGTGTAACCTAATATTCCTGGCCGGGAAAGTTGAAATGTCATGATCGATGTTGTCAAACTAGATCGCCGCTCGCTCAATGCACGGTAGTGCAATGGTGTAGTGTACAATCAACACGTGTTTTGTGTGTACACTTCCTTGTGTACATTTGGACTACTTGTGACGTTGTGCTGTGTGCTGTGTTTCGGGCCCATGAGAATCCTTGTAGTGGGCCATTCTTTTGTGCGAAGGCATAGGGAATTCCTGACAGCAGATACTTCCGCCTCACATGATTTTGGGACTGGACTAGGCCTACCAAACGAAGCCATATTCTATGTTGGCCGGGGAGGTTTGAAGATATCGAATGGAGCTGATTTTGTGAAGGATGCTGTATATCGTCACCGCCCTCATGTGGTGGTCATTGAACTAGGAACGAATGACATTGTAGACGCTGAAAGGGATTCGACTGCCAGGGAGGCTGCCGCATCTTTGGTGCAGTTAGCTCAACAGTTGCTGGACAGATACGCTGTGAAGGCAGTAGTTTTAAATCTGGTGGTGCAACGTCGTCGTTGCAGTAGGGCAGCACCCGTACCGGCTGTTTTCGACAGACTGCGAGATATTTTTAATTCAAGTGTGCGATCCCTGTGTTGAGAAAATTCACGGATTCTTCCATATCGCCATGACCGCACTATACTTGTCAATTTGCATAATCGCCTAACGAGGGACGAGATTCACATCACATCGCCACGAGGACTTCGACTCTTCACCTTCAGCATGCGAAAAGCAATTAGAATGGGACTCGGAGTGGTTCGACGCCTGCAACGTTTGAGTATTCATCATCACCAGTAGATATATTCTGTCATTTTTTGTATATGATAATTATTTGTCAATGCACATGCATTATTTGTGTATATAGGCCCTTTGCTATTGTTGCATGTCGGTAGGCCTCACATTCGAGATACTTTTGAGTACATTTTGCATTAACTACTGGTAGATGCATTTTCTTTTGCTATAGGTGTTGGTTAACATCAGGTATGTTTGTTGTGCATTTTATGTACTAGAGGTAGTGTAATGCGTATGTGTGCATTTTGTATTATGATAGTACATGTATATTACTGAATTTTTGTTTCAGACTGTTTGCTCTTGTGTGCTGGCTGCATGTTTGGTGTGTGTTTGATGTATGTTCAGTGCTTTAGTAGTCAGGGTACTAGTATGCAATACTAGCATTTTTTTTTTCCCCACATCTGGACTCTGTTGTTTCCTGGTGGTCTGTTGTGTACATGTATTGTGCTCTACATGCATAATTATTTTCTTTAGTTTCAAGAATGGCAGACGGTGGACAGGATATTGATGAGGGCATGCGGCTACGTGGCCGCCAGTTACCGAGGGCTGCTCCGCGCATCACCCCTCGGCGTCGAAGAGATACCCCTGCGCCCGCCCCCCAACCGGTTGGATTTTTCGCGTCTGTGAAGAAGCGGCTGTCGGATCTGTTATCAAATGTATCCTTGGGGTTGGACGAGTCCTCGTTTTTAGGAGATTGTATGGAGGAAACTTCATCAAAATTATCATCAAAATGTGGTACTGTATACTACAAAGTATTGAAAATAGGACAACGCTCAATAATGGAAGTGCTACTTAGTTTACAGATCCTGCTTGAAATAAACACAAATGTCGCAAAACTTATTATGGCCATAATAACACAATGCATGCATTAACAGTCACACACACAAGCACACAATAAGCAGTCCGCCAACCAAACACAACCACTAACGGAACATCAGTCACTCTGAAACTCACCGGTGGCCTGTCATGCAGAGGTAAAAGAGCTCAACTGTTGGCCTGCCAATATTCGCAAGACTACCAGTCCTCAAACTTGGTGCCAGGAGCTTTCCGTAGCTTGTCAAGAACCAACACTTTCCTTATGGTCTTCCACATAAGTCTTCATGATTGATTTTAACACCTTGTTAAAGTTCTCAACTAAGCCATTGCTTTTCGGATTATAAGCAGTTGTGAGCGTCCTATCCACGGAGAGCTTGCGCATTAGAGACTCGTACAATCCTGAAGTGAACTGTGCCCCACAGTCACTGTGCATGATATACATGCACCCAAATCTAGACACCATTTCTCTAATTATTGCGTTACAAATCTCCTCAGTCTCCATGGTTTTCAGCGGGGCAGCCTCGACCCATTTCGTAAAGTTGTCTTCCATGGTGACTGCGAAACGATGTCCACGCGGGGTCTCCTGATTTGATTGGCTTTCTGTGTATGTGTGGGTCTGGTATGATCTGTGCTGTTTGGTCAAGTCCATCCTTACCTGTTTATGGGTACTTGATCCTTCCCTTTCTTCTCACTCAGGTAATTTTTTTAAATGAGTAGATATAAAGATGGTGTTATAAAAATGTATAAATTGCCTCTTTACAGTTTCAAATTAATATTATGCATCCAAATGGCTACAGAATGTGATATGTTGATTGTTTTACTTATGGTTGATATTTTTTAACTTAAAATAAAATGTTGAATTTCAATTTTTGTGTTGATGTATTCAGAAATGATTTTTTTCTTCTGATTCTCAATACCGGAAACAAAGTGGGGAGATTTTTCTAAACCGGGGAGGGGTAATGGCATCACATCACACTACATGTACCACTGCAATAAGTGGGAACAACAATTTGTTTACTGGGCAACACCATATTTATTCAAAACCTCGTAATAAGCAGATACAAAAAGCCTCTTGCCCGTCTTGTTGTACCTAACAGTGAATGGTCGCATCTCGTCCACCACTACATTCATCTTGTTTCCCTGAAATGAAAAAGAGGAATCCCCAGTCGTCTCAACTGGGGAGTGAGACCGTGCCACGAGGCATAAAAGAGAAACTGTGTTGTGAGACCCGGAGGTGTGTACGCGTAAACGATCGACGATAAATAAAGCCGATTTGAGAATCATTCTGTTGATATCAAGCCGTTTTGAACTCTTTTCCCGGCTCTACGTATAATCCGGAGAGATAATACAGATGGTACATCTCTGAAATAAGAAATTGCAAAGAGTAATTAATGGTAGTTCATTAGGCCTAAATGCCAAAGGGCTTAGGCCAACAATGTGGGTGTTTAGGGCTGGACCAAGTTAATTGTCTGTTTGCAGCTCAGTAACCTACTCAAGGTTTTCACACAAAGCCCAAAATCTACTAGTGTGCTTAAAGCCAATGAGTCAAGGTTACGAACCCATAGCCTACACTTACCGAGCAATCTGAATACACCTCCGGGGAGCGTTCACTCTCATCAACAGCAGCATTTTTTTGTGGATGAGGCCAATCTCACTAACGACCATTGGATAAATCTGAAATAAATCAATAAAAAATATGTATTGATATGGCACTGAGTTGAGTAGGTTTTGTTTGGATATTTTGGGTCATGAAGGCCTACGGTTATGTAATTGTAGGCCTACATGTTGGCTATTGTATGCAAAAATGAGGCCTTGGCTAAAGTCCTCTAAAATGTCGTTTAATTGTGCCGGCTCTAAGGAATCCTCTTAGCGCAAAGAGGCCTCTAGTTCTGAAATGGCTCATTCATACGGTGATTCCCCCCCCCCCAAGTTATCTGTTCTTTAAGTTCAAATTATCATATTCCCAAAGGCCAAAGCCATAAATGGGCCAATTTTTTGGCTCACTATAGTACAAGTCAATTTAAAATTCCCGCCAAAATCAATTAACTGCATGTTCTTGGCAACGTAATCAGGCGGTGAAGGTGATGATGTTATGGTCTGTCAACTTGCACTCAATACCAGTCAATGGCAGATTACAGTTGATCAATCGTGTATCTAATATCAAACAATACCAAAATATTTATAATCTAATGTTTTTAATTTTTGAATTCATTGTACTAAGCTTCCCTGGATAAAGAAAAATAATATGATGACGTCATGGTACGCCGCCATCATTCGGAAGACTTCGGGAATGTTCGGTCCTTTCAGAACTATGAACTGCACTGGACGACACGTGCTTGACATGGTCCTATAAAACTACTGATTGATAAATGAGGAGCTTAGTTTAGCCGTCTTACCTGTATGAGATGGTGTTGCCTCGACTTAGCTCGGCCGTGTCCGTCGGGATGGTACTTCCTCGACAGGCACTCCACCATGCCTTCAACTTCATGGCAGAAGGCCACAAACCTTGCCCTCTCACCGCCAGAAAATTGGGTAGAGAGTCCTCTCCAAACATTGGAGAAAGCTCTCTTAAACTCGGGCCCAAGATTGTCCATTTTTTTTATTATTTGGAAAAGACTTTATTCCCGCCAAAGCCCTGTGGAGGGCGAGCAAAGCGTGGGGGTAGAGGTAGGGGAGGTCCCCCTATAATGAGTTATAGAATCTCCCCGGAGAATCTCTTACTAAAAACCTTGTATAAACTTCCCAGCACTTCCCAATACCGGAGAGCTTCTTTTTTTAAGAAGATAAGCTTTTTTTGATAGTTTTAATTCATTATTAGATATATTAATCAAACTTATACATGGCGAAAGTGTTCAACGATCGTGCATCGCAATCATCAAAACCCTCCTCGCCATTATATTATCATTACATGCACCATGCATGCGATTCGATATAATGTATTAATTTTATTGGCTCGCATCTCAAAGCACAGCATGAATGAATGACTATTTAGATCAACAAGCAGCGAATAATGATACTCTTATGAAAGAATTGGCTGGAGCTCGTGGAAGTATACCACGACCTCTAAGGTTTAGTTTAATGAACGCTGAGGAAATCATTGATGCAAAAGAAAGATTTTTAGAGAAGTTTATGAAAAAAAATAATTTAAAATTAAAAGCACCTATGAACGAACTGCGTAACAGACTGACAATTAATGAAAACAATGATATATTTTTTAAAACATCAAGAGAGAACATTAAACTAACGCAAAATAATAAAGAACCTTATACTGTTAGCTCTGTAAAAGGAAAAGGAAAAACAGAATTAATGACATTTTTTAGAAAAATTAATGTTGGAGAAACTCCAATAATTGAAAATGTTGGAGAAAAAACAGCTAGAAGAGAATTGACTTACGAAGATGTAGCAAGATCTAGTTCATTGGATAACATAAAGTCACCTATTCCTATGGAACCTAATGTTATCGATGCTATGCAACCTTCTGATACTTCTGAAGATCTTGTACAAGACACCAATCTTGATACAAATGAAACAAAGTTTGTTGATGTTAACCCTAATGATGTCGATGACATTCAAGATACCACTTTGAATTCAAACGAACCTATAACAACAAAGAATTCTAAATTAAATAAGATCATAGACTATTTCAGAAGACAGTTTCAATCTATTAAAGAAAAATATAGTCGGTCACGTGACAGAATAAAAGATAAAATAAACACATTGAGACAAAATGATGATCCTGAAATGATCCCCTTAATTGAGCATGAAGAACTAAATCTAAAAGAAATTGATGAAGCAGAATCAGATGAAGTGATTAATTTGAATGAAAGAAGTAAAAAACATTTTAAACAATTAGCTGAAAATTTTCGTGATACAGTCAATGATGCAAAAGAATCCTTAGGAGACCGATTAAGCGCTTTATTCAAATTGAAAGGCTTTAAACTTGCTACTATTGTTACTGCAGTTATTTTAACTTTATCTTCCATTGGAGGGACTGTAGCTGCAGTATTGACATAAAAAAAATCAAGTAAACCTTCTAAGCCTACACCAGATAAACCTGGACCTGATACACCTGGAAAACCAGATAAACCTGATCCACCCAGTCATCCTAATAAAATTACACAAGGTTTGATAAAATTTAAACATTGGTTACTTTCTTTAGGTTCAAAAGCTTTAGCAGCACTTCCTGGAATTTTAGGAACCATTATTTCCACTCTATTAAAAGCAGCAGCAGGTGTAGTAGGATTTTTAGCGGAACATTTGATTATAGCTGTCGCTGTCACGATTTTAATTGTGATTCAAATTGTAGTGAATAATGCAGGAACGATTAAAAATAGAGCAAAAAAAATGTCTTCTAAAATAAAATGAATATATGCTTTCATAACACTAAAACCCTTAAGGACAAGTATTAATAATCACTATAAAACAGTGCGTGTTGCAAATGCTATTATTCCTACAACTTATTTCAATATTTCAAGATTTTCAAAAAATAACTATTTAGATTTTGCAGAATCGGCCCCAAGTGATACTTTTAGAAATAACGATTCTGTTTATATTTCAGAAGGACTTTATTCCATTGATTCTTATATCAAAGCGATACAACATGCACTAAAGAAAAAAGGATATCAAAACGATATGATAATTACTTATTTGGAAAACGAAGGTAAAATTGTGATAAAAGTGAATCCTCCTTTTGTAGTGTGGATCCATAAGGAATTACGTACCTTATTAGGAATTAAATTGGAAGATGCATGTATTATCAATGAAGTGAAAGGAGAACACCCTTGTCAATGTTTACCCCATCAAGAATATCGTATTTGTTGTAATATTGTGGATGATGGTAAAAATATTTTAGACGGCGTTCCTTCTAATATTATTTCCACCTTTGTCGCGAAAGGAAAAAATTATGGAGATCTTGTGGAATACAGTTCATTAAAAAAAGTCAAGATTCAAAATTATGATTTTTCCTATATCGAAATTGACATCAAAAATCAAAACAATGAATCCATTGACTTTAAAACCCCGTGTACCATAGATTTACTGTTAGAATAAAAGAATGGACATCTTAGATTCAATCCCCGAACAGGATGAATTTCGTTTTGAGCAGATTGAGCAGATCAAATCAGACTTACAACTAAAAATTGGAAAACGACGTAAACTGTATAAAAATTATAAAAAAATTTCAACTATCCTTCATTGGTTAGAAACTAGCTTTTTTATCGCAGGAGCAGGAATCGCTTCGATTGGCGCAGGCGGTGTTATTACCAATATTGTTACTTTACCTTTAGCTGTTGTTTGTACTATGTTAGGCACAACAGGTAAAATTGTTGTTCCACAATTAAGGAAAAAACTTAAAAAACATAAAACAATCTGGATTCGCACACAAGATTATTTAACCGATGTGAATAATTTACTCTCACGCGCGATTACGAATGAACATATTTCTGCGAGTGAGTTTGATCTTATTATTCAGGAATTTAAAAAATCCAATAAAGTTACAGAGAATCTGAAATAACTTGACTTTCATCAGTGATCATCTGTTTGGGTTATTTTAGCGAGTCAGACTAAAGTAATGAAGTAACTTTATAAGAAGTGTCACGTTCTTATAAAATTAACTCTTTTATCCTTGCATCAATGTAAAGTCATAGTATCGCTTTCCTTTGGGCATTCCTTTTGATTTTATATAATTCAATTTGGGATTGTTCTGTAATTTTTTCTGAATGAGAGAGGTTGTATAGGTGTCAAACACATCTCCTTCGTGGTCTTGTAACGTGAGAATCATTTGAATTCCAAATTGTGTCTCCACTTCTCTGTCGTCTGAAATATGATACCACGTATTGAGTGGAACTTCTTTCCAAAGAAGTATGGGAGAACGTTCTTGTGCTTTTTCTAATTCGTCCAAGTCTTTCACAGATCGAAGCACAAATGCAGGTTTTTTACATTGAATTTCTTCTTCCTTAGATGAAGAATACATGATGTCCTCCTGATTTTTTGAATTTTTCGATTTTCTCGAATTTGATTTTCTCGAATTTGGTTTTCTCGAATGTTCACTCATTTTCTATAAAAGATGAAATCTATTAAATAGACGTTTTTTAAATTTTAATTAATATTTTTCCTTGAGATTATTTAGAAGAATTAAACACGTTAGAAAAGTTAGACACATTGTGGATTTGTGATTTTGTGATTTTTGGAAAAGTTGTAAAAGTTGTAAAAGTTGAAAAAGTTGAAAAAGTTGAAAAAGTTGAAAAAGTTGAAAAAGTTGAAAAAGTTGAAAAAGTTGAAAAAGTTGAAAAAGTTGAAAAAGTTGAAAAAGTTGTAAAAGTTGAAAAAGTTGAATAATCGTTTTGACTAGAAATTATGTAGAGAAGTTTCTAGGAGTTTTTAGCTTTAAAATTTGTAAAAGTTGAATAATCGTTTGACTAGGACTTGACTGAATAAAATCAGGTTAAATCCTGGTGAGCTAGGATTGTCACTTTTTACACTACTTGAATTTGTATCCCCTGATAAACTAGACCAATATGTTCAGGTAGAGATAAAATCGAAACTACGGTGTGTGACGAACCCGACCCGTGTTCTGCCAAACTACTCTGCGAGATGCTACCTGAGCAACACAACCATGACTAAACAAGTTGACGAAACATGCAAGGCATTGGAACCAATTCATGGAGCTGATTCCAAAAGTGTGCAGGATGGATTGTGGCTGACGTTGGTTAAAAAAGCAGGGAAGGGAGCCATTCAAAAGTACTATTCAAATTTATCGAGACCCAAGGCAGAGTAACAAAGCATAAGGAACGGGTAACGGAAGCAAATGTGGTCCGGTGTGTCAAATACATGTATCGTAATGGTTCAATATCCAGTCGAAAATACACTTCATTGCGGCAGGCAGATCTCAGTTTCGAATGTAGTGGTGATGAGCTGATGGCATATCAGGAACTTGTTCATCAGTTGAAAAGTATTTGTAAAGAGCTTCAGGTTCATGAAGTTGCAGGTGTTTCCGGCTGCTACCGGAATCTCGAAGACACCCTCCTGAAGATAGCATCAGTCTATTTAGAGATAGATGAGAAGTTACAGGTCAATGGGCAATCTTTGAATTGGCTGAAGAAGGAAAGAGGCCATTTTTCGATATCTGTTGGGGCAGATGGTGCTCCTGCCTCGAAGTTGAAAACGCACACGCCTGTTCTATTGTCTTCTGAATTTGCCTGAGAAGGTTAATAGCTGCATGTACCAGTTTTTGTTGTTCGGGGCTGATGTACCTGAGGACCATGCTTCTATTCTCAACTATGTTGCCGAAATAGCTTCAAACATGGAGTCCATTGAGAAGAAAGAGTTCATGATTGGATCCACTGTGGTCAGGTTTACTCTTGAACTTGTTCCGGGTGACTGCAAGTGGATAGCCACTGCTTGTGGCGAGCTCAGCAATGCAGCTACCTATCCATCCAGTTATGGCAATGTGCGAAAAGATGACCTGTCAAAGCTTGACAGAAGTTTAGGTGGCAGTGAATCCACCTGGAAACCTTGGTCGTATCTTGATCGACTAGCCGTAGTAAAAAAAGTGGCCTTGAAAAAACAGGAGGCCAGCAGGCGTGATGTAGTGACTAAATACATTGCATCCTTGCATTCTAGGCAAGAACACGTACCTACACTTGGCATTTACTCGGAGCACTGTTATATCGATTCTCTTCATCTGAAAAATAACATCTGTGCTCAGCTTCACCAGGCTATTTTGACTGAAGCCCTAACACTAACTGATGATAAGGTCATCAGGGGTGGCATTGATTTTAAGAATAATGCTTTCATAGAATCTCCCTTTGGCAGATACCTGGTTTGTCTTCGGGATGAAGTTCACGCTGGTCGTATTTTCATACAGGTCAGAAGGTGGTTTACAGAGAATTGTGCCGCTCTGTCAAAAGGTTCCTGTGGCACAAGGCTTCTTGGTGTAAGGTTTACAGGAGAAGACTCCTTCAAATTTTGCCAGGGTTACCCCTACTTGATCAAGGCTGTGGGACAAAATGGGACTCCTGATAGACAATTCAGACTCCTGGTATTTCACTTTGCCTGCACGGTTGTGCGCGAAGCTATTGGTCTTGCTTCAAAGATCAAATTCAGTCAGTTTGAACTGCAACGATTGCAGACTGTTTGTCGACAGTACCATGCATGTCACGTTCTTTTGATGACTGGAGCAAACTTGACAACTTGGCATCTTGGATATGTTGTTCCATTTCATGCGGAGGTTCTTTATCACCGCTTAGGAGTTGGTCTAGGTATCAATAGTATGCAAGGACGGGAGGCCAAGAACAAACAATTGAAGGAGTATGCGAGATTCAGTACCCCCCAGAACAAGTGGGGTATGATATTCCGGCATGAATATCTTGATCTGTATTGGCTCAAAGAGCATGATATGGATGTTGTTGTGAAAGATTTGGTGAAGAGTAGGTCCAGAGATAGATATCACATCAATCCAAATGTGAAAGCTGACATGTGTAAGTGTGGTTTAGCCACTGAGGGTGCATGTCTATTCTGCAATCATCCCACAATGAAGCTGATTGAAGAAACCTGTGAGAAAAGACGAATCTCACCAGAAATGAGGAAGGCACAGCGTGATGTTGTCTGGTAGAAAGGCCTTTGCATTCCTGTTAACCGTAAACACAAAAAGTCCTATATCTCCTTAATGCATGGATCAGTGCCAAATTTTAATCATAGGTACGTCTAATAAAGCCACATAACATATCATACGGGTTTTTGATTTGACCTATTTTTCAAGGTCGCAGAAGTCAAATAGTGTAAATTGGCACATTTTGCAAATAATGAAGCTTTTGACTTAAAACTTGGTACAATTGTACCTC
Source organism: Lineus longissimus (assembly GCF_910592395.1). Lineage (NCBI taxonomy): Eukaryota > Metazoa > Nemertea > Pilidiophora > Heteronemertea > Lineidae > Lineus > Lineus longissimus. The sequence continues at coordinate 11,593,378 of NC_088317.1, read as the reverse complement.
CTAAAGATTCATGCACTTGATTGGGAACAACGTTTACATAGTGTTGGCTGTCGTCACGTCACGATGCATTGTAACTCTGACGGTTTTACATCAGTGTAACTACATGTAATGGCAAAAAGCTGTGAGCAGTTAAAGATGGACTGGAATATCCTGTAATGGCCAAATTTCTATAGAATGTGCGTTGCTAGCCCTGCATCAGGTTTTAATGGCACTGCCTTGGTCAATAGCCACTGGTGTATAATGCATGAAAATGATATTTGTTGTATTGTTGTACAAGGATTCATAGTTGCCAGATTTACATAGATTATCAAAAGGAAAGGAGTTCAGTTGTAAATTGGTTGATTGAAAAACGTGTCCAAATGTCAAGTTTTGAATGCTCAATTTTGTTGTCCACGACTTCTTAATGTCATTCATACAAATTATTAATGAATGTCAATGATAAATAATTCATCTGGTTATTGAGTGATTGAATTTATACTTTTTCAATTATAATCAGTGTTAACCGTAAAATTTGGTGTTGTTTTGAATAGTCTTTCTTGTACATGTACATGCCTGACACTAGTGAGATGTGGCAATGAACACCAGGAGAGGTTTCAACTTCACAGATGTCAAGACTGCCATGTTCAAGGGACATTTCTTTCCAGATGACATCAGCACAATCCATATGATCACCCTGCATCCATGTCAGAATTGCTGGAACTTTGGAAATGCCTCCTATAATTTGCATTTCTAGGACATTTGCCCCCTGAACATCTGCCCACTGGATGTTTGCCCCCTGACACCCCAAAGGATATCACTGTGTCTTACATAGATCCTTCAGGGCGGAGGGGGGGGGGCAAATGAACTAGGGGAGATGCATTTCCCCGCCTACTCCAGATACAGTAGCAGATTCTTATCTTGAATCTGATTCTTCCGCAGTTTGTTGATTCTCGGACATTTGCTCCCCTGATGAAAACTGACTGATATTGGTTTATCTGAAGTCCTTCAAGGGGGGAGATGTCCCAGGGGGTCAACTAATGTCCGGGAGGGGGGGGCAGATGTCCAGGGGGAATGTCCAGGAGGGGGGAGGGGGAGGATGTCTGATACCCAGTTTGTTAATTAAGTCAATCCTTGCTTTTCTGGTAGCATCCAGGAAATTGGAGGAACAAGACACTTGCTGGAGATCCATTCATTCAAAGAAAGGAAATAGCAACAAAAACGTTTTTACTGGGCAATACCATATTTATTCAACACCTCATATCCAGATGTGAGGGAGAGTCTCTTGGTGTTGCTATGGTACTTCAGGGTGAAGGGGTGGCTCTCATTCACGAGGATGCTCATCTTATTTCCCTGAAATGAAAAGGAACAATCAATCAGTATCATGAGATTAAAGTCAAATGCACTTGCATCATGACATTAGAGTGTCTCACATTACATTTAAGTTCATACTCTATCAATTAAAGCCTGCTAGCAGGATCTTTACTACACCAATTGGCCATCATGGGAATGTAGGGAGTTATTCGTGCATTCCAACCCTTGTCACCTTTATTCACACATCGGGATAAATTTTAGTCAGGAGGAGCCTGGGATGCAATTTACCTGTTGGTCCGTCTTCCTCAGCAGGCCATTCCTTTCTAAACCCTCTTCCCTGCCCCAGAAGTTAAAAAGGATCACCACCTTCTCTGCGCTGGTGATGGCAAGTGTCGAGGTGGTTCTTGTCTCTCTAACTGTGGTCCGGAATGAGTTTGTCGTCATCAGGCCCCGGATCTGGTCGAAGACGCAATTTGGTACATCTCTGTAATGAAACAAGAATTGCAATACATACAGCTATCATTCTAAGTGGTGGTGTCCAGGGAAACAGCTACCATATTGATTCGGGGCGGACAAAAGACACCATTTTTCCTGTTGCCTGCCCCCCCCCACAAAAAACCAGTTTTTCTCTATTTCCGTTGAGAATAAAGAACTCATGAAGCTCATGAACCTACCGAGCAATTCGCAGACTCTTCCGTGGACCATTGGACCTCATCATGCAGAGGATCTGCTTGTGAATGAGCCTGATCTCTTCCACAACCATAGGATAACTCTGGAATGACAAAAACATATGGAAAATATGGAAAGAAAAAAACATAGGCCGCCAATTTCTTCACAGAGGGAGAGGGTTAACAATTTGGGCAATAACTTTCTATAGTAACATTTCTTTCTAATCCAAGTAGGCCGCGCAGAGGGCCTGCGCCACCTAAAGGTCTAGGGTACAGTCTCAGTTATTTCGTTCGCACCTCGACCCCCTGGACGTTAGGCCCCCTGTGAGTACTAAACCCGCAGTTATATCAAACCAATTTTTGCGCACTCTGGCGGGCTGCTTCCCGCTTCCCGCTTCCCGCCACGTCAATTATGTCAATCAATCAAATTTCAGGCGGTATAGGTGGTGATGTCATTATCGCAATTTGGTACCATGCCAGGACACGGCTAATCAAAGTTAGTAACTGTTTATATAGCTGATTAGAAAACAATGCGTAAGTGGCTTATGACAACATGTTATTTTCAATTTTTGATTGATTAGACTTTGCTCTTTCATAAACACAATGTAGAAGCTGACGTCAATGTTCGCCACCTCTTGCAAATTACCATTCGGAAGGCTTCGGAAATTGTCGGCTTGGGATCAATATTTCCTTTCTAGGCTCGGGAATGACACAAATAACCTAATTGACGTAGGCCTACTATGCTTTTGACGTATCTGTATAAATTGGAAATTAGAAATACAACTGTCAGTTCATTACCTGCACCAGTTGGTGCTTCCTCGCCTCCGCCCGGCCATACACGTCAGGGCTGTACTTTTGAGCCAGGCACCCTGCAACACCATCAAGTTCGTGGCAGAATGCCCTGAAAATCTCCCTTTCCTCGGCTGTCAGCAATTCGGCACGGAAACCCCTCCGAAAGTTGGAGAGAGCCCCCTTAATATGGCTGTCTAAGTTCTCCATTTTTGTGAACAATTCAAAATTCCCGCCAAATCACTATCGGGGTCTAGCAAAGGGGTGGGGGTGTGATGGAGCCTAAACCCGAATGGCGGTCAATGTTTGTTTGTCATCTATCTTCAGAACCAGTCCACACACCTAAAGATACACATAGGTACTCTTATATATACATGAGTTAAGCGTTTCCCTCTATCAGAGCAGTTTTGATAGGCATATCGGCCACCCATCCCCCCCCCCCCATCTGTTGAAATATACTCCCCGGTAAGGACGCCGTTATAAAACCTCAACATTGGGAAATTCGGCTAATTTATTTCTGATATATTCTTAATACACTTTTTTATTACACTAATAAAGATTTTCGCAAACTTTATAATACATTTGCATTGTGCACCACTCAAAAATGTATCAAGTCTAAAAGTATGTCAAGTATCTAAAAGCACAGGAACCCGCAATGCATTGTATTACATTGTATCTTTCCCGTGACGTTGCCTCGCGGGGAACTCTCCAGTGGCGCGGTCCGTGAATGCGTAATAGAATAAGCACTGCGAGTGGAGAGTGACGTGACGCCGTCATGCCGCTATCGTTAACTGCGCCTGCGCGACGGCGCGAAGAGTGGATCTGACGCTGTGTGGAGCGTGGTCGTAAATGGCGCTGACGTCGCAAAGTGGTGAACTTGGAAACCACGCGTATTCCGCGTTTTGAGCTGGTCCTGAGGCGCTGTGAATTTGCAATATTCAGACAGTACAGCACTTCTTATTAACAGAAGGGGGAATATGTCGTGTCTTGAAGTATTACTGTCGTCTGCTACAGCAGATGCTGTCACCTTGTTATGAATGATGTAACTTGACTCTCCGGAGTCTGGAGACGGGATGATGAGTAATTAATTGTTATTATTTACAAGACTTGCTTCTTTCATTGATGATTGCTACTGGTACGACACCACAGAAGTCCTACTCAAAAGCTGGTCCACGTGAACAGAACCCCAGCAATGACGTTGCAGCAAAGAAAGTTGTGGTATGTAGGCCTGCCTATTAAGGCTGTGTTTTTTTAAGGGAGCCTATTGGCACCTTGTACATTTCATGAGCTGGCATGATTTTGTGCATAACAAATACATTGAAATAGGTGCTATACAGGACAGAGCTAAACATGATAAAAGTAAACTGTTAACAATTTGTGCTGCCACCTGTTGCTGTACTCAAGCAAGCTGGCCGTTAGGGCCCCCTTAAAGCCATGGCGTAATACAATAATGCAATTTGGTGAAGTACTTGACTGTGTTGATGTCATGCATGCTTATATCTGATAAATGTTTGATGATTTACTAGCATAAACTTATACTATTACAATGACGTATGCATGAATGGTAATTGTTGTTCTTTGTTTCTTGCAGGAATTCTCAGATGCCCAGTCCTTATCAGATCTCATCAATGATAAAATGAGAGAGAACATCCGCAAAGCCAGTGGCCAGAAGTGGCGGAAATACCTTAGTAATCTTCTCGCCGCCATTTTCCCACGATCAACGATGGCTAACATGAGCCTTACGGGGGAGAACAGTTCAAAGCCTGCGATGAGTCCAATCGTTCTTACAATTCTGAGAAGTAAGTTCAAATTTTGCAGCTTTCCAATTCATTATGTAAATTAGTTTTACTGCGGAAACAGCCTGTCTTTTGCATCCACCTTGTCAGTCAGCTGACGTTACGAAAAATCATGCATTGGTTTGCATAAAATGCACATGATTTTATGTTTACTTCCTGGTATCCATGCATCCACTACATAGGTTGTTAAACATATCTTGCTGCTACAAATTCAAATAAATATTAATTATTATTCTCACTTTTAATAAAAGACTTAAATTTTGGTTGCAATGATTTTCCACATATTCTAATTTTACAGATTAAGCCGCACACCATAATAACACTGCATTGAAATTCCATTGTTCATAACTTCGAAGAGGCAACAGACACAAGCTTTAATGAAACGATCACAACTAAGCTTCAAAACGAATATAAGGCTTGGAAGAAGGGGAAGGGAGAAGCTGATGTGAAGAAAAGTAAGCAGAAGGAGAAGGAGAATTTGAAGGACGGAAATCAGAAAGTGACAAAGGAGGATGGAAACGAAGCGACTGTGGAGGAGAATGAGCCAGAATCTGGAAAGCAGAAAGATGGATGGACAGTGTCAGTGAACATTTATTAGGATAATTGATTCAGTTTGTTTGGGATCAGCATCCCTCAGTTTGACATACATGGAACCCAATGTATTCAAATTTTAAATTTTAAATTTTAAATTTAATTTTTTTAAATTTTTAAAAAAGTTTTATGTGAAGGGCCCAATGCATTTACATGCACAATGCACCATGACCAAGCAGGTTATGCAGTAATTCCTAAAAAAGATGGCGGTCAGTGCCGGTCCTTGGCTAGTGTGAACTAGTCTAGTGTGTACTGGTCATGTACAAGATTGATTGTGAATAAATTTTGTTTGCTATACTTAATGTTTTGTTTTCAGTGTCATTTACTGGTAACGGCAAGCTGGCTATCTGACAATGCCCAATCCTGCTATTTGGGAAAGGTATTATATAGATTGCCTTTGACCACATGGAAACTTTCATCATGGTAATTTTGATTTTACCATGGTGAACAGGTTTACCACTAAATAGTTCTCCATGGTAAACATAGTAAATGGTTTACCATGGTGAATCGTTAATGGATTTCACCATGGTTAAATGATTTTCCATGGTGAAACTAGTTTTACAGTGCCAATTTACCAGGCATTTCACCATGGTAAGAATTGTATTTTACCATGGTGAAATTCGTGTTTTTACCATGGTAAATTCTGTTTTCACCATGGTAATTTTGTAAGTCACTGGCCAAAACATTTTCTGCATATGTGAAGAAGTACATTAATGTTTAGGTCATCCCAAAAAATTTGGATGACCCCTCTGTCATGTTTCATGTTTGTGTGTACTGTCCATGCTAGTGTGAAGGGGGAAAGCTATTTAGCTAAATCAATGGGAATGACTAACTATTTTCTGCAAGATACTTTATCTAATTCAAAAATGTTGGTCACTAGCTGATTCCACTTCACACTAGAATGGTTCCCAACACATGTTTTTGACTATGGCTCACCAGTAGGGGATTTTGAGATGGCGAAGGACTGTTTTTCGGCTGTTGACTACGGATCTTTTCCAAAGTTATTTGCTGGCACTTTGATTAAAGATGCCATGTTTTTAGAGTCTGAATGTGTTAAGGGGCTTATTTTCCTATCACGAGTTACATGTTATCATGTCAGAAGGGGGTTGGTGAAAACTAAAAAAGGTGTAAATTTTCGCTTTTTCTGATATATCACTTTTTTGGAATAGCTGTAGATCCTATACCCTTTTAGATATTGAAAAAGTGATGATTGCATTGGATTTAGAAGGTCAAAATACCTTTAGACACCAATTTACATTCAGGTGGCCCAAATAATTAGCTTTTGGTGGCAATTAAAAAAATGCCAAATTTCGGTCATTTTTTATGATTTTTGGCGATTTGCGGCAAATGCAAAAAAATACTCCAGAAGCATTTTCAGAGCCTTATATCCTAGTATTTTGATAACTGAGAGCCCTCAAAAAAATTAGACTCTCTAACACTAAAGTTTGAAAATGAGTATTTTAGATTTTGCATTGTCCTAGAAATTTCTTTTATGAGTCCCCAAAAATGCAATTTTTTTCAGTCGAGGGGCGGCCTTTCTGAAGTAAATTGCATTTTTGAATGGCCATAAAATTGTAAATAAGCCTTTAATAGACTGGGACAACTACCTGAAAAAGTAAATGAATGAGGCATTTTTGAGGAAAAGCAGTTCACATACTTTTTCTGGAGCAGTTTTTCGAGCTGAACACGATGAGGGGTGTGAAGAGGCGAAATTTTGCCATTTAAGGGGTCAAAATAGGGGGTCAAAGGTCATCAAGTGCAAATGTCCCTTTTTTCAAGAAATTGTTCAGTCCTCCAAGCTACATCCACTGATACCATCAAAACACCAAATAAATCAATCATAAGTAAAGTTATAGCCTTTTTAATTTTCATATTTAAAGGAAAATGTATTACAATCGTCGTACAAAAAGCCCGTTTTCTCGAAACTGGCTGGGTTTTAAGATATACCATTCTAGCGATTCAATATCAGTTCTCTTTACCACTGCTATGCTTGCTTCCTCGACGATTCATGAATCGACTAACTGCTAGCAGGCATGATGGCGTATTCATCTGTCGTGCTACTTCTAGGTGTATTGCTCTAGTGAAGTTGCAGGAGAACAGCACTCCATAGAGCTTGTACTGACGGCGTGATACAACGACGTATAACGGTCCAAAGTAATCGACTCCTACACATTCAAAGGATCTAGTTGCAGATATCCGGTCCATGGGCAGGGATCCCATTTTCTGAGACATCATAGAAGCTTGGTACTTGGCACAAGGTACACAGTGCTTCAGGGCATTCTTGGCAGCGGTTATCACTCCAACGATCCAATACTCCATGCGCAGAGTAGACGTGACGTGATCTCTGCCGACGTGACCCTCCATCACGTGAGTTCGACGAATCAGCTTCCATACCAGTCGCTCTTTACCGGGAAGGATGACTGGGTGCTTTCCTTCATGTGGCAATGTGGACTTCTCCAACCTTCCTCCTACTCGAAGTAATCCATTCTCTAGGTACGGGCATAGATTACGAATGCGACTGGTCTTAGAAACTGTCTGGTTCTTCTTGAGCTTCTGTATCTCTTCCCCGTAGTGTGCATGCTGAATGACCCTTAGGACTGCATGTCTTGCCCTACATCTTAGCTCTGCCATTGGCAGTGTCTTGAAGTCTTTTGTTGCTCTCAACAAGGTTTCTGCAAAGTCGACTATCTTCTTCCATTCTGAGATTATCTGCTAGGTTGCAATCGTAGTCTGCAAGCCATGGTTCAACGTCGGCTCGCTGACATCAACACGGTTTACAGCTTCGGTCTTGGTTTCTTTCTTTTTCTCTGGCCATTCTTGCTCAGGTAGTAGCAAGAACTCGGGGCCATGATGCCACAGACTTCCGCTCAGCTCCTTGACTCCACCTCCCCTGGAAGCAATATCAGCTGGGTTATCAGTTCCAGGTACATGTCGCCAATCTTCTATCTTGGTGAGCGTCAGTATGGTACCAACTCTGTTTCGAGTGAATACCGGCATCCTAATGTTGTCATTCCTCAGGTAGTCAAGGACTATGCGACTGTCGGTCCAGTTGACGGCTTTCTCGAATGACAGACGCAATTCTGTCTTCAACTTGGCTGTGGTTCTCGCACCAAGTGTAGCGGCGACCAATTCCGCTCTGGGAATGGTTTCCCCCTTCAGTGGATTGACTCGGGACCTGGCGAATACCAGCTTGGATTCTATTCCCTCTCTGTTTCTAGTGCGGACATAGGCTGCAACTCCATGCACTCGTTCTGAGGCGTCGCCAAAAACATGAAGCTGTTACGTGGCCTCAGAGTCGTAGGTGTAGCTAGTGATGCATCTTTCGAATTCAATCTTGGTGATAGCGTCGGTTCCCTTCTGCCAGTTGGTCCACAACTTCAGGTACTCCTCAGGTATCTGTTCATCCCAACTCAGCTTCAGTTTGCAGAGACTCTGAACGATCATTCTGCAATTCAGGATCCATGGCGATACGAGGCCTAGTGGGTCAAATAGTTTAGTCATATTTGACAGCACTTCTCTTCTTGTCTTGACATCCTTCATCTCTGGGGCGCGATACACTAATTGGTCTGATTCCAATCTCCAGTTCATACCAAGTGTTGGCTGTTCGTCACCGGCATCGTTGGTTAAGCTGACCTCAGCCTCAACTTTAGCTCGACGCTCTGGAGGTATCCCTTGAAGTACCTCTGGGCAATTGCTTGCATACTTTCTCTTCTTAAAGCCTGACTGGATGCAAGTCTGGTCCACAGCTTCAACTGCTACAACTCCTTCTTGACAATCAGCATAACTGTCTAGGTTGTCGTCGACATAGAACGCTCGTTGTGCCGCGATCGATATGGCTCTGTTCTCTGGATTCCCTTGAGATTCCAGTCCACATTTCAAGGCGTGACAGGCAACTGATGGAGATGGCTTCGATCCAAAATGGTGCACGGTCCATCTCCAATCCTGGGTTGCACCTTCTTCATCTGCGAGCAAGAATCTGTACCAGTTCCTATCAGCAATGGGAACTACGATCTGATGGTACATGGCCTGGATGTCACTGCTAACTGCGACAGGCAGTTCTCGAAATCGCAGCAAGATCCCGTCTAGTCGATTGGTGAGATCTGGTCCCTTTTTACATAGACTGTTGAGTGAAACTCCATGAATCTCAGCTGCTCCATCAAAGACTATACGCATCTTCGAGTTCTTCTTCTTGCTGAATACACCATGGTGTGGTAGATACCATCGATCCGGGATGTCGAGCTCAGCTTCTGGTACTCTTTCGACGTATATCTTTCTCTTCAAGTCGTCCATCTCGTCCTTGTAGGCAGTATCATACGTAGAATCTCTCCTGCTTCTCTTCTGAACGCCAACTAGTCTTTTCTGAGCCATCGGTCTACTGTCGGGAATTACTGGAGGCAATGGGTTCTTTAGAGGCACACCAACATGGTACCTCCCTCCATCAAAGGTGGTAGTCTCTGACAGGTTCTTCATAAATTCTTCCTCCTCCCTGGACCATTGGATCTCCTCTCCTATTGGGCCGTCGTTAAACTCTCTGCTGAAGTTCGCATTCAGATCCCAGTCTAGTTCCTGTACGGTGATTCTGCGTATCGACTTCGTATCGGTGCACCGGCCCCTCTGCACTGGTCCCAGCAATGTCCAGCCAATCTTGGTCTTCATCGCATAAGGCCCCTTCTCAGGCCAACAGGGACATCGATAAACTTCAGATCGACCCGCTTCAGTTCTTGATACTTCCTGACGTCATCCAGCGTTGGGATTTCCCATGGGTTGATCGCCACAGTTCTGTGGGTGTACAGGTCATCCAACTTAACCCACTGGTCACCCTGACTGAGTCCCTTGACTTCAAGATTCCGGATTTTCCTTGACGGAACATTGGCGCGACTCTGTATCATCGTGGTTAGGTCAACATTTGTCGGCTGACCTCGGAGACCCATCTTCTTTGCCAAATCATCAGTTATGAAGCTTGCTCCAGCACCATTGTCGAGGAAAACGTTTGTTGTAACTTCAACTCCGTTGTCCAAGCTTCTGAGCTTGACAGGCAAAACTGCCATGGCTACAATTTCTTCGGTTCCAATCCTACGGCACTTAACTTCTTCTGCTTTCACAGTCTTCAGGGTGTTACTGTCAGCTGATTTCCCTTTTGGTTCTGGTTTGGTCTCAAGAGTGTTGACCACCTTGATTGTCACTGGATTGGTTGCCAGTCGTCTTACTAGCATCTTTATGTTCGCTGGCGAGATGACCACGGTCTAGACATCTAAAGCAGCGACCTGTCTTCTTCAAGAAATCATTCCTCTCAGCTCTGGACAACTTCTTTAACTTCTGACAATCTGTGATCTTGTGTCCTCCTCGCTGGCAGTATGGACAGCTATTAGGTTCTGCTTCTGTCTCCCCAGACTTGTTAACTCTGAAAACTGCTCTGGGACGTGATGACTGCTTTCCTGACTTATCCTGCTTCCTCTCAGTGTGGGAGGGCTTGTGGTCGTCATCAGTGAGTTGTCGTGATCCATACCTCGGATTCATCAACACCTTGGCCTGTGTTTCAACGAACTTCACCAAGTTCTGGTAGGTGGCGGGGTTTCCTGTCTTCCCAAAAACATCAGTGTCTTCCTTGATCCATTTGTACTTCATGCAGTTTGGTAGCTTCTCAACGATTTCTGCCATCATGGATGGGTGTTCCAACTCCGTCAAGCGTCCAAGTCCAGTCAATGCATTGAAGCTATCCCTCAGCAAAATAGCGAATCTGTCAAATTCCTCTGGTGACTTCATCGTTAACTTCTGCCATGCTCGGATCTTTCTCAGGTATGCTCTGCTGGCATCATATGGAGCGCCATATCTTGTCTCAAGAAGTTTCATTGCTTCAGCATATCCCCGTTGTGGAGTTAGATGAATGCATCCTCGTACAAGCTCATGGGGTGTACCAGATGTGAATGCCCTGAGCTGCGTCAGTCGTTCCCTGTCGGTATCTGCCCACTTGACAATGTACTTTTCAAAGTCAACTAGAAATTCTCTAAACTTGGTTTCATCCCCACTGAAGATCTCAGGTTCAGCTCTTGGCATCCTCATCTGCTTTGTTAGATCACGCTGGGTGTCTGCAATCGCTGACAATGCTCTCTCTGTCGCTTGGGATATCTGGCTGGTGTTCGCCGCTTCACTCATTCTAGGAGATGACCCCATCCTGGGTGTAAAGTTTCTTCTGGCGCCAAGGCCTCTCGTCATTGGTGTGTACAGATCATCTTCTTCTTCTTCTTGTTCATACTCGGTCATTGACTCAATCCAGCCAATCACCTCACATCCCACTTGATCAATAGCCTCAATCTTAGTGTCGAAGTACGCCTGATCTTTCGGTCGTTCCGTGGGCTGCAACATTCCTTGAACTTCATCATGGCACGCTCTAAACTTTTCTACGGCTTGTTCGTATTGCTTGAATACGCCTTTCACTTTCTCGGAGTCGCCAGTTTCCATCAGCTTCAGTAGGCAGTTCTTCTTGGCAGTGACCTGTCCTGACAATGATAATCATCTACAGATAAGTGCCTTCACCTCTCTGTCTCGAGCCTGTTTTTCTGCAGCCTTTCTTGTATTTATTCCGTCAGCAGCATTCTCACCACCAGTATCCTGATTACTGCTGGCATTAGGGTTTTCCGTCCCGGTACCTTCAGTTCTAGCACTTCCAGCGCCATTTTCATCGCCCGGCATCTTCTATCTTGCCCTTGTGGAGCCTCACTATGTCAACTCAGCGGAAACTCGAAACTGGAATTCCCAGTAAACCTTGTCCCCAGGATCGTTACAAGCGGCAGCGTGGCCAGGCCTTGTGTATGTCCAAAACCCTCAAATCGACCTCGTCTCCAGGACTAATTGGAATTCGGCATCTACTCACGGTTTTCGGCTTTTTCCAAAGCTTTCCCCCGTTGAATCTTATCAGTGTGGCAGGATCCAATCCTGAGTTCATTATAGGGATAAACGTACGTCGAACAGGGGTTAAAATAACGTACAAACGGGTTTTATTATCGAGTTCTTCAAGCATCAAACGTACAGCGTTCTGGCAATGTAGTCTAGTCACGATAGCAAGAATAACAACTGATCTGAAATAAAAGCAAGATTACATAAGTTCTGGTTGATAAAAGCGATAACCAAAGTGTCCAAATTAACAAGGAGGAATTAAACTCACAAGATTGTGGCCCGTTCCCTATAAAAGTTCCAAAGTCATAATTCACAGGGCCAAACTTTGTCCAAATGTTCGCCTCACGGCTTCCATTCCTGAACATTCCTCGTGTCTCAGGCAAAAGCCTCGTTCTGATATACTAAAGTATGAGGGTACTGATGGGCATATTAAATCCATCAACACATCCCTTTTTACAACCACAGAATACAATTTCTGCACAGGCTTTTGGCACTGGAGGTAGTGTGGTGAGAACTGGTTTAAGTTTTCCATCATCGTCCTTCCAGCCAGTGTCTGTCGGTGATGGCAAAACAGGGATAGGAACATTTGCTTGTTTCCAAAGCAAAGTTTGATAGTTCGCTCTCTGAATATGAAGTCTGGCTGCATCACTTGAGGGGGGCAAAGTCTCAGGCGCCTTGCATTTGCTAAAAAGGTGGGTGCGTCCTTTGTCACAGCAGTCATATGGAACCTTGAAAATCCTACATATAAAGGCCTCGGCCATTCGTGCTCCTTCCTCAGACAATGTTTCAGATTTTCCCATCTCGTTCAACAATTCATGATGCTGCACAAAAACATCCCATGATGTTTTCTTGGAGTGCCCCAGTAGGTATGATACAGTATCACAACCTGTTATCGCATGGAAAGCAAGCATTGATTCCAGGACCGGTTGTTCGAATCCAAGTGTCATCACAATGTCGTGAATTGGAATATATTTAGGGGCTTTTGAAGTCCCCGCTTTTATCCAAAGTTTCTCACACTTTATTTCATTGAAATGAGCAATGAGCAAGATGGCAATGTCCGTATCACGTGCTGCTACTACTATGCGTTCAGAGGCTGAATGAATGCAGTGCAGAACTACTCTGGTATCTGCTTCCTCATGGTTGGATCGAAGCATACTTGTCTCAATCTCAGGGTTATTCGTTCTAACTTCCATTGCCAGTCCACCAGCAACTATAAGAGTCTTTCCACCTGGTGCTGCCCGTATGAGTTCATCAGACAAAAAAGCAGAGAGGTCTCTTTTGTTCTCCGATAAAGCCAAAAAGCCATTTTACTGGGTCTGAAGATCTGCATCTTATCTAAATCATCGCTAGCCTCATTATCACCACCATAGCCAGTTCCATCGACTAGCTTTGAGAGGGGGGCATGGGAAAGGGATTTTGGAATAAGGAGCGTTGTTCTTTCATTTGGAGTGGTATTGCGGAGCACAGTGAAATCAAAGATATTCCCTACGAACCTACAGAGGAAACTTTGAATGATCCACGCCTACTGATGAAAGATGACAGAATTTCTACATTAATCTCACTAGCCAACTCTTTGTACCTGTTGAAAACATCATACAAGTCTAGTAAATGTCCCTGCTTAGCATGGTTCTTTAACTCTTGAACAAGCCAGACGACAGCTAAATCACCAGACTGACAGTCAGTTTCAGCAGTTTCAGCTTCGCGAAGGAAACGTTTGAGGCAGTTTGGATGATAACATCCTTCGGCAGCGATCAGATCATTCACGTCCGAGATGCGTACCAATACCCGATGGACATATTTCGCCTTGAAAATTATGTTCGAACTCATGTTGAAAGTACTGATGTTACACAACTTCGGCTGATCTTTGTCAACTCTCTGACAAAACATGCACAATGTCCAGTTCGTTTTCGTAACCTGACTTCGTAACACCGGTAATGCTGCTGCAGCATCAGTCACAGCTATTGAGCTGCGTCTTTGCAAAACCTCTTCCCTGTTAAGTTTACGTTCTATGTTCTGTTTGTTTGCATATTTGCTGTAAAAAGTTTATTAGTCTGTGATATAGAAGCTTTGGCACACCAGACGTATCATTGAATATCGATGAAAGTCTATCAACTGCTTCTCTATATTCACAGTCCCGTAGCTTTCGCCTCAGTTCCGTGGCAGTTTTTAGTGAATTTATGCCGTTTGACGTTGCTTCACTCAGATCCCCATCTTTAGACCTTTCCTGGCATATTATGCATCGGTCAAAGGAAACTTCTGCTTGGCACTTCAGGTTAAGAACAGGTTCCATATTACCTGCAACAGGGTAGGAAGATCATAAGTTGCATAGCAGATGGAACAGATGGCTGACATGACTGCATAAAATGTGGTGGGTACAGTCCTTAGTACAGGCCTACTACAGGTTCATCACTTGTGTACAATAATGTACTTTCACTTTCACTTAAAATATCAATCATCAGTTTATTAGCACAACTAGAGTCATTTTGGAGAGATCTTGGCTACCGCCCGGACTCACCTTATAAGCTGATTCTGGTACATCAAAACAAATCACTATGCATATCAAATCAGCATCAGGAGGCAGTCAATAATGCCACAAGGCACTGCACATGCAGCGAAATAGTTTATCTTCAATGACTGATCAGCTACGAACAAAAGAAAGTAGATGACAGCATGTAAAGTCAAGTCCATCACTTTTTGATCATTCCCATTCCTCATGTCCTCTGCAAAAATAAGCTGCATGTAAGGGGTTAATTGATTTCAAATGACCACGTATATCTTGGATTACATTTCTTTCCACGTGTAAAGTCAACCCGGGTTGAATATTCAAGCAAACAAATGGTATAAAGAGATAACTTGAGTCTTGAAATTGATTTATTTCATAAACCCAGCCAGTTTCGAGAAAACGGGCTTTTTGTACGACGATTGTAATACACTTTCCTTTAAATATGAAAATTAAAAAGGCTATAACTTTACTTATGGTTGATTTATTTGGTGTTTTGATGGTATCAATGGATGTAGCTTGGAGAACTGAACAATTTCTTGAAAAAAGGGACATTTGCACTTGATGACCTTTGACCCTTATTTTGACCCCTTAAACGGAAAAATTTCACATGTTCACACACCTCATCGTGTTCAGCATGAAAAACTGCTCCAGAAAAAGTATGTGAACTGCTTTTCCTCAAAAATGCCTCATTCAGCTAAAATAGACACATTTTTGAAAAATCTTCCCAGTCTATAAAGGGGTTGTGTGAATTAGGGGTCCAAAACAGAAATTTTGTCTTCATGAGGCTGATATATCCAAAACGAGGTTAAGTTACGGAAAAAATATGTATAATTTTTTTTTTTCGAAAACGACCCGAAGTTTCGAATTTTCCTCCAAATGTCCTTATTACGTCATAGTGTACCGTCTTGCGAGCCAGCGGCAGCACGAACAATCAACGAAGATTTGCCGTTTTGCCACAGGAAGTACCGTTTAGTAATAAACATGGCTGCTTTCGCATTAGATTCGCAAAGTTCACAAAATTCCAGGTAGAACATTAACGAGGCATTCTAGTCTTTGTTTTGTTTTGGGTTATGGTTAGCCTACGTCAGACATGGCAGACGCGATCGGTCGATGTGTGAATGATCACATATCGACTGAGTCATCGCCGAATGCATTCTGCTCCACAATGATACCACGCATGCGCGAACTTCAAATTTGCGCGGGAAGTTGCGGACCTTGCTATGCCGATTTTAAAAAAAATGACATGGGCATCTTCAGCCGAGTGTCTAAAAGCAGAATTTTCACTTCATAATGGCGTACCTTTTACTTCACACAACCCCTTTAAATACAGGAAAATTTGCTGTTCTGTGTACTAGAGGGTAGGAAATACGAGAAAATGGAAACAAAACTTGACTAGCTGACTTACTTTTTTGTTGGTGATGCTCCGGGGGGGGGGTACCCTGACCCTGATTCTCAAAAATCGTCAGAGACAGGAGGCTGAAATTTTTTGTGTGTTTATTTGGTACCCTACTGACTAATTCAAGTCACTTTTCCACTTTCTAATTCAATTCTGAACTAGAGCTGGCAGTTGCCAGCGAACTCGCTGCCTGCTTGTTGAATTATTAGAAATATTCCTGTCGAGGGTTTTAGAGGCACTGTTTGAGGACTGCCTGCAGAATCACATATTGTAGAGCCTTTTCATAAGGGTTGCACCTGGATGGGTACTGTTCTAGGGCTGATATGCATGAATGTACAATGTAAAGAAGACAAAGATATTCTGGAAAAATAAGATTTAGTTTTTATTAAAAATGATTATCTTGTCCAGCAAGTGATTGATAAATTAATACGTACATGTATGGATGATTGATAATCAATATGAAATCAACAGTAATTAAATGATGAATTATGAAGTATACAAAAATAAGTATGGAACAATGAAAATAAAATGCTGTTCATCATGACAGCGGTTTGATTGTATGAAGGATAACCAAAGAAATTACTACTACCGATACTAGTATACAGCGGTTTGATTGTATGAAAGATAACCAAAGAAATTACTACTACTAGTATACAGCAGTTTGATTGTACGAAAGATAAGAAATTAGTACTAGTATACAGAGGTTTGATTGTACGAATAATAACCAAAGAAATTACTACTAAACTAGTATACAGCGGTTTGATTGTATGAAAGATAACATTGAAAAGAAATTGTAGGATGAAACGAACCGGTTGTTGATTTCCCCGTCGTTTGCCTATTGTAATCCGAGTCTAACTGATTAACTGAGATTTGACAATAGGGAGACAGCAAGGAAGTGAAGAACCAGTCCATCTCAAGCTGCCAAGTTCAGAGTGACTTAAACCAGTTTTTTTTTCAGAGAGCATCACATATGGGACCAATAAATGGAAACGGTTATGGCTTGTTTACATTTGGTCAACAGTAACTATGTCTGTGATATTTTGCTGCACATGCTTTACTGTGATATTCAGAGGTAGTAATGCCAATAGTGCCTCTTCTACTTCTGTAGGATTTTCACTTTCATTAGACAAATAGTTCTTGAGAGAATTTGTTGATATTTTGAATCCGCTGAGGGAGTCATCTAGCAAAGTACTCAGTAGTTGTATTGCATGTTATTTAGTCCACAGCAATGAATGAGATTTCTGCAGTTGTTTCAGGCATTTTGGTTTTCTGAAAGCAGAGGATTTGAACATTTGATTGTTGCATGAGATGAGAGATAGTACACAATATGCTGAAGATCAATGAATGTCTTTGTAAGGGGGTTTGGGGGGTTTCCCCTCCAATGCACTGGTTAAAACGTGTTGGAAGGACTAATGGAGGTTCGAGGGGGTTCCCCTCCAATGCACTGGCTATTTACATGTCGAAGGACTTATGGAGGTTACCATCAAGGGGGGGGGTGGTTTCCCCTCCAATGCACTGGGCTAAAACATGTTGGAAGGACGGGGGGTTTGGGGGGCTCCCCCATTGTATGTGTGAGTTTACTAGCGCTTGCACTTTACATATTAGGCCTATGCTATCATTACGCCAACTGAATGACAGGCAGTGCAATCAATTGACTCTCAAGCAGTCAATCAATGAATCATCTCCTTGATCATGAAGATGAACAACTCATGAACACAAAGGATCGAGGCAGCTCATGAACTCGATGCTCGCACTGATGAATACTATGCATGCATGATCTGAATACGCCATGTTTGCCGCATGGCACGCCAATGGAGAAGAAAGCGTGTCCGGTATAGGCCTACGTCAACAAACACCTGTACTGTGGATCGCCGAATCTATAACTACCAGCAACTGCTTAGTTTTCGATAGAAACAATTCAAGCATCAAGTCCCTACAATGACAATACCTAAATCTTATGATGTTAATCTAATCAAGGGATTTTTATAGCCTAAATATTCCGAAAATTGCATATTAATCAGGGGTCGAAATGAGTCAAATACATCTTCTTACCTCGATCGTCAAGAGAAAGTCTGAAAGTAGTTCCGGCAATACACATACTATACACACGTTGATTTTAGAGTCTGTATTCGTGCGTTTCCGGACTTTCCCGAAGACTTCCGAAGTGCTTCCGACGACCTCCGAAAGCTCGCCGAAGACAGACGAAGATGACATCAAATGGCATGTGTGCATGTGCCCGATACCATGATTCAACGCGCGATATGTCTCAGGTCTGTCATATATCATCCAAGTGACGGGCGGACCTGAAGTCTCAATGGGAAAATACCTGGGAATTCCCGATGACGCAATACTATAAACCAATAACAGAGCGTGAGGACGTACTTGTCATCGTGATTGACAGGCATGACCACATTAGCTAGGAACATGTGCGATTCTATAAATAACCATCTGAAATCAATACGCGGTACAAAGATTACAAACTAATTACAAAGAAATTACAAAGAAGTTACAAAGAAATTACAAAGAAATAAAAGATCTGTAATATTAAATTCTGGGTAGCATAGATGGACGATGAGTCAGATTGATTAGGTCAGTGGTGCAATACGGTAATTAGGTACGCAAGTGGAACCTGTGGAGTCTAGACTCTACAGAACTATATTGTGCAAGCAGAGATGCTGTTCAGCTCAGACAATGTTTACAAAATACATCCTGACAGACATCGCTCAGTAGCACTATATCAACTCTCTGCTTAAGGCAGAGAGTTAAAAATTGGCTGCCGGTACCTCATATTGCCATAGACTTTGACTTCTTTTATTCTGTTTGGACTCATTACTTTCTCAGTCTATCAAGAAAGAACATGGTACGGTGCCTAAAACTAATTTTTTCAATTTAGTAGGCCACACCCATTTTTGGGGCCTCGCCAACATTGGCTACACCTTCTCCCACTGGAGTAGGCCTGACATAACAATAACTCCTAAAGGTATTTACAATGTTGTTTTACAAGATTAGAGCAGAAACCATCAATATCTGATGTCTTCAATTCCACTGGTTTATCATGAATTTGATATGTTGACCTGCTATTGAAATTTCGATACTTTAAGATCTAGGAGTAATGAAATTTTTCTTAAAAGTCAATTATTTTGTATGTGGAAGGTCAACCCTTCATTTAGTAGCAATATTTCTTAAATAAAATGATGGTTGCTAAGGACATTTTTATCTTGTTCCTCTCTCTCTTTCAAGTCTAATTTTCTCAAAATGAAACGGTCAGGGGCCATTGTGCTCACCGTATAGATATTTGGTGCTTTGGAATTTATCCGTGTTAAGAAACATTGTACATGTATAGGTCAAACCAAAGTCGGTATGACATGTGATGTATCGTTGCTTGGAGTAGGTACCATGAGAATATCATCAAAAACAAGTTACTAATAAAGGAGATAATGCACTTTTTACCTATTTTAGTTTTGGCCTCCTGGTGGCCAAGTTGAGTACCAGATCAGATCGAAATTCAGTGTCAAAGGTCATCTGACCTAGGGGGTCATGCATACAAAGTTTTGAGTCCATGACCATAGCGGTTAAGAAAAGTGCCACTGTTTTTGAAATAGGATACGACGGACGATGGACGACAGACGACGGACACTGCGCTTTTGTAAAGACTCCCCTATATGGTGAGCCAAAAAGGTTTTTGAGATTTTCCATGATTGCCAATGTTTATTGACCCATATTTTCATAACTGCACAAGCTATGGAGATGGGAGTGGTATCAAAATGAAGGTTATGGCCTCAGGAAATTGAATATATGCCTAACTCCATAATCACCTGAATGCGACTTAATCCCTGGTTTGATGTGCGGGGTCACAAGTAGTTAATGAAATGGCCAGGGCCATTGTGCTCACCTCATGTGGAGGAAAGATGGATAAAGAGCATGGTATTGTGTCATGTAGGGTTAGGTTTGATGTAGGTCCAAGCAATTACAATTTCCCCAACATGGCCAATTTACAGTACATTCGACCTCTCTGACCTTGAAAAGTAGGTCAAATCAAAGAAGACCCGGGTGACACATTGAATGGTTGTTAGAATTAGATGTACCTATGATATAAAATTGGTGCCAATCGGGCAAGTCATTACTAGTCATTACTAGGCATTTTGAAGAATTTAGGATTTGGCCCCCTCCCTGGAGGCCAAACGGCAAATCAGATCGCACCAAACTTCGGTACCTAAGATTACCTGACCAAGGGGTACATGTGTACTTAATTTGTGATCAATAGTCATTGCAGTTAAGGAACGTGCCATAGTTACAGCCTGACGGCGAATTTACGCCATTTGACCTCTGTGACCTTGACAAGAAGGTCAAATTAAAAACCTGTGTGACATATACTGTATGGTGGTTAGATGTACCCATGATATCAAATTGGTGGCAATCGGACAAGAAGTTAAGGAATAATCACATTTTCAAGGTTTTGGATTTTGCCCCCTGGTGGTCAAGTGGTGAATCATATTGGACCAAACTTCAGTCCCTGAGATCACCTGACTAAGGGGTAAATGTGTACCAAATTTGGTATCAATAGTCATTGCAGTTTAGAAACGTGCCATCGTTACATCCTAACGGCCAATTTACACCATTTGACCTATGTGACCTTGAAAAGGAGGTCAAATCAAAAACCCGGAGGATATATGATGCACCTTTGCTAGAAGTACCTACCATATTTTTTTCAAAATTTCCCGACTACTATTAAGGGAGATATTGCATATTTTCACTTTTAACGTTTGGCCCCCTGGTGGCCAAACCATGAAACGAATCGGACCGAAACTTGGTCTCCAAGGTGTCATTACATAAGGGTATATGTGTACCAAGTTTCAACTCAATAGCTCTAACAGTTACGAAACGTGCCCTGCTAACGGATGACGGACGACGACGACGACGACGACGACGGACGACGGACGCCACGGTATGGGATAAGCTCACCTCTGCTAAGAGGTGAGCTAAAAACCTAGAATCAGATCAAGGACCAAAACAAAACTCATATTTTATATAGGGTATAATCATTGTGACAGTTTTCTAAATCGTAAAATAGGATAGTTGATATGTTAGGAATTAATACTTATCTAATGTTACTATTTGTAACCATGAGGCAATCCGAAAAATAAGCTAATCACCTAAAATAGTAATGACCAAATGGTCTACTATGAATAGGTTAAAAATAGGTATGAAGCAATGGCCATAACTGGTATAAAAAGGGCAAGATATCAACGCCCGGCAGTTCACCTCTGGGAGTTCACCTCCGGCAGTTCACCTCTGGTAGTTCACCTCTGGTAGTTCACCTCTGGGAGTTTCTTCTGGGAGTTCACCCTGGGGTGCTCTCACTGGCAATCCACAAATGAGCTAATCACCTCAAAGAGTAATGACTGAATGGTCTACTATGAATAAATAAGTTCAAAATAGGTATGAAGCAATGGCCATAACAGGTAAAATGAAATGGTCCAGGGACCATGTGCTCACCTGTGTCAAAGGGAAGGCTATGGGGTCAGTGATTCTGACATATTCTGACAGCTGTATATATCATTTTATGGTCAGACCAGCAATTGTCAATGACCCCTGTATGGTCCACATGATGTGCATTTGTAAATACAAGGTCTAATTTGGTGTGGTAATCAGTTGTTTCTTCAGTCGGCTGGTATGATTGGAGGCGTAGCTCTAAGTCTATACAAGTTTTCATTTTATAAAGAACTCATTTCACCTCACTATAACAGAGTCTGACTTGAAGAGATGTTCACAGAACAAAAGACGATCCTCAACCAATGGTACTGCACATACCGAGTACAAGTCTAACAAGACGACGAAGGAAACTGAAGAAACTTCAAAATCAAAATAATGTGCTGAATACATTGATTGAACAATCAGGAAAATGATTTGAAATTCCAATTACAGGTGTTCCCAACGAAAGCATTTGAAGTAAATCCACTGTTGATGGATCACTTTCACCACGCTCAACTGATGACAATCCCGAACATTCTAAAGACGTCAGAAAACAGGAAAGTTCGACTTAGTATTGACGGTACAGTTACACAGGTAAATGGACATTGCCTTTGTACTTTATTCATAATCATGTGGATACAAGTGAATATTCAAGCCATTACAGGTAGTGCTACAAAAGTCCAACAGGACCAAGATCCCTTGATAATAGTGCACTTTAGTCTGATAGTTTAGAACTATTGCACAACATCATGTCTACAAAAGGAATCAACTGTTCGTCTACGGTTCATTAAAAAAGCAGCATAGACCGACAAGAAGGGATATGACCATCAGTCAGGACTTACAGAGTATTCATTGTAAATTGTGATTCTTGATCTGCAACTGCAAATCATTCAAGGGTGGGGAGGAGGGGGAGGGGAGAGGTGATCTGTCTATTTACCTCATAGATCCTGTCCAAATATTTTGCCTAAGTGGCTGACTGCTTTATTCCTACCAGACAACCTTAACTCTGTGACCTTAAAGTAGATAGATTGAAAAAATAAACAATGCAGAGGATATATCCCCCCTGTCCTTGCTCAAGGGTGTCAAAGTACCGCATGCTTGTTCGACTATTCTACAGGAAATGGGACAAAGGGGGTGTTTTTTTTCAAATTTTTGACCAGTATTGAGGGCGCAATCGCATATTTTCACTTTGCTGATTGGCCTTCTATTGGCGAAACCTTGAATCGCATCATGCAACGGTTCGGTCTCTGAAGAGGTATTGCCCAGGAGAACAATAGTACCAAGTTTGACATCTCTGGCTTAAGCAATTACAAACTATGCCACTGTTATCTAACATCGGTGCCCCGTCAGACGACCTTGACCTTGTGACCTTGAAAAGTAGCTTGAAAAAAATGCAGAGGATATGTGACTCGCTCTACCAAAACTAGGCGCTTGTCGCATCTGAACTTGACAGGTTGATACAGACGTGTTGTTCATTTCCCTATTGTAGACCTTTTGTGAAATCTATTACAAACTGATTTGGTTACATTTCACCAAAGGTCTACAATAGGGAAATGAACAACAAGTCCGTATCAACCTGTCAAGTTCAGATGCGACAAGCGCCTAGTTTTGGTAGAGCGGGTCACATATATAATGTAACACTGCAAGAAGTACCTACTATATTTTTTTCTTCAAATCTTTCGCTTTCAGACCAGTAATAAGAGAGAAACCCCATATTTTCAATTATAACCTTCGGCTCTCTGGTGGCCTAACCGTGGATCATGTGAGACGGCAATTTGGCCTCCGAGTAGCAATCACCCAGGGGTACATGTGTACCAAGTTAGAGTTCAATAGCTTCAGCGGTTACAAAACATGCCACTGTTGTCTAACGGCAATGCCCCTGGACGACCTTGACCTTGTGACCTTGAAAAGTAGGTAAAAAAACTGCAAAGGATATATGGTATAACTCTGCAAGAAGAACCTATCAGATTTTTTTCAGATTTTTCGGACCAGTATTAGGCAAGTAATCGCATATTTTCACTTTTAACGTTTGGCCTCCTATTGGCCCAACCGTGAATTATATTACGCCAAGATTCGGTCTCTGAGTAGGGGTCACCCAGGGGTACATTTCTACCAAGTTTGAGATCTCTGGCTCAAGTGGTCACGAAACGTGCCACCAGCGACTAACGGCGTTGCTGCCGACAAACTTTGACCTCTGTGACCTTCAAAAGTAGGTCAAATCAAAAACCCAGAGGATATGTGATGTCCCATTGGTAGAAATACCTACCATATTTTTTTCCAAATTTTTCAGACCGGTAATAAGGGAGAAAACACAATTTTTCCATTTTTGGCCCCCTGGTGGCAAAACTGTGTGTCATATGAGGCCGCAATTCGGTCTCTGAGTAGCAATCACCTAGGGGTACATGCCTACCAAGTGTGAGGAATAACATCCTGACATATCAGGTCATTCACTCGATACATACATACTTCCTCATGCGCAAGAAGGAGTTATGTTGTAGGCCCTGTTTGCAAGATGATGGGAGAACAGTGACTATGATCATGTCCATGGATAAGGGATCGGTGAAATTCGAGTACATTACACGCGCTGTGTATTTTGGACAGCTTCCATTTCACCGCGAATCAGTCGCGCATCTCGACTCATCTATCTCATTGTAAACTTATGTAAGGCTAAGAACAGATCGTCTCCAACCTTGAGTAGGTTTTGGTTGCCCCGTTTCTTAATTCTTATGTCGCTGACAAGCCTTTGCGCAGGAGAAATCATGCATTTAATTGGTAAAAATCGCGATCTTTTCTATCGCGCCCGCCATGTTTTCTTTCGGCGGCTTTTCAATTTCAGTGATCTGCCGTATTTCTTAGGCGTTATACTGGCCAATATGTCTATAAAACTTCTACCTTACTTGCCGTAATCCTTATTCCTCGGCATCTTACTAATATACCCGTAATTAATCCCGTCCCTCTTCTCATTTAAATACACAATATGATCTTTTCTTAGCCATGTTTTCATGTCAAGTTTTCCACTTGCGATCAATGCAATGGTGTATGACGTCACTAGCCGCATGGGCGGGGCTACGCCACACCGTCGGTGACGTTAGCCTATCATGACACACCTCCGTTTAGCCCGACCATTTGCGTCGCGGATCCGAATCTTACGTTGCGTCACGGAATGATACAATGTTGCGGCATGCGAGAATATATATCAAAACACATCGAAAAACGAGGAGAGAGCCGAGAAAAACTGTGTGATTGCATAATACGATAATTCTGACTTTGAAGATATTGCGAAGATGAGCAGCACTAGGTAACTTTGACATTTTCGAATTCCGAATTTGACTTAGACTCTATCCATCATTATGTATGCCAACTTGTCATTTCCTTGGTCCCGCCCTCGTTTGAATGTTCCTGTACCCCGCGCTGTTTAGCGCAAGGTTGGACTCTGAATAATTTTGACATCGTGCTTGGACTCTGATCGATTTTGACGCTGACGCTGGACTTTGATGAATTTCCACGTCGGGGCCGGACTTACACACGAATATAGATGTTAACACGCTACCCTGACGTTTTGAGATGTGCTTTAACTTAGATGCCCGACTTTGATGAACATAGATGTTAACACGCTACCCTGACGTTTTGAGATGTGCTTTAAGTTAGATGCCCGACTTTGATGAACATAGATGTTAACACGGTACCCTGACGTTTTGAGATGTGTCTTAACTTTGATGTCCGGCTCTGACGAACATACAGATGTTAATGCCGCTCTAACAAATTTGGAACAAAAGACGTATATACATAGGCTCGATGTCGGACCCTGATGAGTGTATTACTAAATAATGTCTAACTTGGTTAATTTAAGACGCTCAAGTGTCTGAACTCCGCCCCCTTTCTTAGATGTTAGATGTGCCTCGACTCTCCAACCTTTCCAATTTAATACCGTAGATGCAATTCGTGATAGCGGGTAAGACTGGAAGTATCCGCTCTCCGTGGGTTCATGCTTCCCCCTGTTGTTGTGCCGTATCTTTAGATGAGCACTGTAATTCGAGCGTGACGGTATATGAAGAGTGTACATTGTGTAAATATAGCAGGAATCATGAGTGAAACAAAGTTGTAAAAGAAAACACTGTTGTTGTAATTACTTATTATTCAATTTGGTATCCGGACGTTGTTTGACTAATTCTGTGGTATCTCCGTGTATCTCTGTTTATCTCCGTGTATGTCCAAGTGTATAGCACTTGACTCTCCGGTATTATCATCACGAAGGAGGGAGGAAACCTGCCTGAGACGCGTGGCCGCCACATTTTGTGTCAGAAGTGGGATCTGCAAGTCCTTGCAGGTCTAGTGAGACGGCCCCCGCCTTTTATTTGAGTAACTGAGATTCGGAGTGATACCACTTTTATTGATATTTTTGTGAAACTAGGAACACTAAGCAATAGATGTCAAAGAGTAACCTAAGAAACGAGAAGCAAGATAAGATGTATGCCTTGAGGTCGAAAGATGGTCAGACGAGTGAAGAAGAAGATGTCGCCGATGTTTTATTGGTGCCTGCGAATAGCCCGAGCTGGACCCAGACAGAGGGACGTCTAGGCGTAGAAGCTGCCATACTAGAATTTATATCCAAAGTGGAAGATGACAAAGAAGAAAAAAATGCCGAGACGACAGATGGTTTGTCTGCCCAAGGACGAAGTGTTTCAGAGTCAACAAGCCGAGGAACTGTGGTGACGGGAATATATGGTACAGGTGGCCCTGGCAGAGATATAGTTGGTGGCAGTAAGTTTGGTCACTCAAGACCAAGCCCACCCCAAGGTGATATGACAGAAGATGGTCATGTGCGCGATAAAGCAGCTGCATTGGGACCAGAGCAGACGACAACCCAAAGCAATTTACCCAAGAAGCAAGCCAGTGAGGTTTGACTTGAACCAGTGTCTAAAGAAAAGAGGAATGCAAAGAACCGCAGCTCTCGCACAGACGCCAGTTATTGGGACATACCAGAAAATTAAAATGGAATAGGAGACTTTGTTCATGGAGACTACTATCGTAGGCCAACCAAGAGAGTACCGGTACCAGTAAGAACGACTACCAGGACACAGAAGAAGGGCGCTGAGGGTGATGAGGCGGTGACACTTATGGGAACAGCAGTCAAGGACCTCTCAGAAGCAATGAAGGAGATGGCTGGGAATATGGCAAAGATGGCCTCACGGGATACGGAGAAGAGGGTTGAAAAGAATGATTCAGATACCAGAGGGAAACAGTCAAGTCGCTCAAGGCAATCTTTCTTAGATGATACAGAAGAAAGTGATGAGCAGAACACTGATGAGTGGAATTTCTTGGGCATACCTAGTCAAAGACGAACTAGAAACTCGAGGCGAAACCCAAAACTTCCAGTATTTACAGGCAAAGAGACGTGGAAAGTCTGGTATAACCGATTCAAAAGTGTCGCCCAACGCCAAAGATGGACTGAAGATGAGTGCCTGGATGAACTTCTCCCAAGGTTGGAGGGCCCAGCAGTCGAATTTGTGTTTGAGCAACAGACTGGTGACACCATAAATGATTTCAAGAAACTGGTAAAAGAACTTGATAGCAGATTCAGAAAAGTGGAGTCCTCCCGGACTTATGGGGCTCAGTTCTCCAACCGCAGGCAGAAGCAATCGGAATCCATAGAAGAATATGCAGCAGATCTGAAAAGGCTGTACGATAAGGCCCACGCCAAGAGGACACTGAGACGAGATGTTATGATGTCCTGAGGAAGTTCCTAGACGGCCTTCATTACCCAAGTGCAAGATTTGAGATAGAATTCTTTAAAGACCCTAGAGATATTGATGAGGCGGTATCTCAGGCTGTTGAATATGCTGAGACTCGGAAAAGAATAGAGACGAAACAAGGACCGGAAGAGGGACGAGTACCCAGAAAGTTTAGGGCGGCTATGGTGAAAGCTGATTCAGATGACCAAATGGACCCTGTGTTAGCTGAGAAGCCTGCAGAGACTAAGAAGGGGGCCATAAGGGCAGCCAGAGGAACGGAGTGGAAGAAAGAGGACTCGAAGCCTAAACCCA
Organism: Lineus longissimus; assembly: GCF_910592395.1. Classification (NCBI taxonomy): domain Eukaryota; kingdom Metazoa; phylum Nemertea; class Pilidiophora; order Heteronemertea; family Lineidae; genus Lineus; species Lineus longissimus. The sequence continues at coordinate 11,565,935 of NC_088317.1, read as the reverse complement.
AAGATGAAACCCTCTCAGAAGTCAAAGCCATGTTGGCTAAGTTGACTGAGGGAAACGAATCTCTTAAGGGGGTACACGGGTCGGAGCTTCTGATGAAAAATCACAAATTACAAGTGCGATATGGAAAATGAGGTTTTGGGAGATTTACGATGTTTGGTATACGTTTTATCAATTCCAACATGATTTTTACCTGTCATCATCCACTATCATGACCTAAAACGCGTTTTCAGAAGCCTTGTATATTCCTTTTCAAACTTTGAATGCGCTGTTTACTCCAAAACTGCCGTTGTTTACATTTTTTGCGAGCTAATTTTGGCCGGTCAAAAGTGCAAATAGATACAACTTCAACCAGTCACCGGAAAGCTCGCGGCCTCTACTTTCAGAATCTGTGGCTAAAAATAGCATACATATGACGTCATGCGGCCCATTCCTCCAAAACCGAACCAACATTTTCATCAAAATTACATAAATTATGGAAATTATCTTTCGTCAATATTCCGAGTGATCTGATTGGCTCCGATTTCCTCCGAGCACACACGTGAACAGACAATGATTCAACAGCGCACGCTGATTCGCCGCTCATGTAAAGGGACCAGGTCACGCATGCGCAAACACACTTCCGTAAACGTGGTTTGAAGTTTGAGTTTTTGCAAAAATCTGACTTTATCTTGTCGATTTCTATGGATTTCTGTCAGCAAATTTCGAAATCAATGATCAATAATAGGTAAAAGTTTACCCTCTAGGAAGTGGCGTTGCAAACATGCGTATGGTAAACGTAAAACACCATGTAAAAGGGGATTTTCTAAAAACAAAACACAATGCAAAATAGCAGACGACGTATCTAAGGACGCTTTGCCTGACAAAAGAACTGGAACCGCTTGTAACGCATATAATGATGATACTTCTGGTGTAGGAAGGTCCACTCATGTTGATAATGCTGGGTTTGATCCACCTGGTGTACGGGGCAATGAACTTTACTTGAACACTGTGAGTTCTGATGATGAGATTGAGGGTACTGTATCTGATTTCTATGGTGATTTATCGGATGAGAATAATGTTAGTCTACTTAGCAGTGATGATAATATTATCATAACTGGCCCTACTGAACCCCATGATGATGATGATGTTGAGGAGGATGTGAACTTTGAAGAATTACAGACTCAGTCCGCTTCAGAACGCAAGATTGTTGGGTATTTTGGTACAAGACTGTCCAAAAAATCACACACTGGTGTCGATGGTGATAAAGCTTCCATCAATAATATAACTGCAGATGATATAAACTCGTACAGATTAGTGGATCCAGCCAGCATTACCCGCCTAATCCAAAATAGCAATATGCTGTGTCCACTTTGCAAACTGGATCCATCATGTGTAATAATTAGGGAACACAGGCAACTTGGTCTTTCCAGTGAATGGACACTTTTTTGTTTAGACTGTAAGGTAGATCTTCCAGGCACGGGCAGGGCGACAAAGTGTTTCACATCAACCAGGCTCGGGGATTCTTCAGCAAGCAATGTTGCCTTTGATGTGAACATCAGAACGGCACAGGCCACCAAGGAGGCAGCCATGGGATTTTCTTCTTTTGAACGTTTTGCGGCAACGGTGAATATGCCACCTCCAATGCATCTAACAACGTTCCAGGGCTATCAGCCTCGATTGTTAAAAGCTGCAGAAGGAGCCTAACCCTAACCCTGAAAGTACTTCTCATCAAACCTTTGTGGTGCTACAACAGTTGTCCAACATGTACATTTGTCTAGAGCATGTTAAAAATGCAGTGGAGTAACGTGTACTGTGTCGTTTAAACTCGATCCGACTACTCAAAAGGACGTTGGTGGTTGTCTCAATGCGAAAGGCATAAAATTCTAATAGATGTCTTGAATATCATGATATATGGACATAGGAAAGAATGTCGATAGGAGATGTAGTTTCGATACATCAGGATTGGATTGTACAGTACCGTACGTAAATTGTAATAGATTACGAACTATGATGATAGGTGAAAGTTTGGCATAAGTAGAAAAGGAACCCCTCGGCTTGTGCGAGACATAACGCTTGTGTGGAAATCGTAGTTGTGCGGCAATACGGCCCGAGTGAGCACATACCAGAAACGGCAACCAGGAGAAGGAAGATAGCCTGAACATGAAAAACATTTGGACACATTAGATCAGAAACACCCGCTAATGTTTGACTTTCCAGGGAACTGTAGACAGTGATTAGTGACACTTGTAAATGTCATCAACGGTGCAGTTGATTTGCTGCAGTTGGATGCATTGGAATATATTTTAAAGAAATAACTCTATGGATCACACTGCTTAGTTTTTTGTGGGTCGAATTTTCTTCATCCTTTTCTTGTTTCCTTATCTCTTTGTAATCATGGCAGTACAATTACGTCCAACGGACTATCTGCCTAGTCGTTTTGACGGTGAGGCTTTGAGCCACGAGAAGTGCACAGCGCACTTTTTATCTTTCGTGGACTATGCACCTGCTGACAATGATGCAGTGCAGGAGGTGTGTCGGCGTTTCCAGCGGACCCTCTCGGGTTCCGCCCGCCTTTGGATAGAGGGCAAGGCATTCCTTACCATAGCTGAATTGAAGGCAGCTTTCCTTCAGCGGTTTAGTCCGACCCACTCAGTACTTGCTAATGTTCGCTCGTTTAACGAGATAGTATACACGCCCGGTGAGTCAGCGTATCAGCTGCAGAGCCGTATTCGTATCGCCGCAGATCGCATCGGCTACGGCGACCAACAGGTCATAAATCGGTTCGTGGGGACACTGCCCGCTAAATGCCAATCAGCGGTAGTTATGGCAGCGCCAGACGATGCCAACGCAGAAGCCTCAGCCGCACGAGCGCAACGGTACTTCGACGTCAGTGCATTGCCAGGCACGGGAGACGCTTCAAAAGAAGTCACGTTTGCGACGCTGGCGACGACGCCAGACAGCTCAGCAGACATCAGCAACCAGCTGGAAGCTCTATCCCTAAAGGTCGAGGCAATCCACCAAGCACAGACCCAGGCCCAGGTATGTGGGCGTCCTCGCTCAAGGACGAGGGACGACGACAGAAGCAGAGATGGTTCTGCGCACCACTACCGATCAGCTTCACGGTCAAGGGAGCGTAACAATTACAGTACAAGACACGACATGCACGACCGGAGGAGGTCGCTGTGCGCGCCAATTGTTACATCTGGTTACATTGTTAGTTTTGTAAGAGCGTTACATCGGCTGTAAAATAACGTGTCAGTCGATTAGCCCGTTTTACGATGACAAGAAGAATAAAATTTACAATCGTCAGTAATTACTCTTTTCGACTCATTCCACAAGGCAGAGGAGGTTAGATCCTTAGAAGGAAGATAGACCAAAGAAGTGTCTCGAAGGACGTGACATTATTTCGGTAAAACGGGCTCGATACTGTTAGTTTGATGGTGCAAATGAAATCAGAATCTGCCGCTGTATCGCATGCATGCATTGTTGTGTAGTGAGGGCTACGTCAATTGACTGTGTAGCGGCTTAGCGGAGAAGATGTCGTTTACTGATATGAGGACGCACGCATCAAGTATAGCATCGGGGTCTATAGGATCAGGAGTTAGGTCGTCAGGGACGAGGCAACATGATAGGGATGTATATGCATTGGAAGATTGTTACAAGGACGAACTGAATGCATTGCAAGATCGTTATAACAGGCTGTGTAGAATGTCTGTCGATGAACAGATGGCACCACTGCATGGTGATGCTGAAACCAAGCCAGTGCTTGATACTGGGGGGCCAGGACTGAATTCATGGCAAGAGCTCGGACAACATAGTGTAGATAGGTCTGTCGAACATTCTTCCAGAAAGAGGACCCCACCGCATGATACAGATAGTATTATTGGGCAACGCCAAGGCAGGGGACCTGGGAGTGGGAGAGCTGAACGGTCAGAAACATTGCAACCTAGCATATGGGGTCAACATTATGGTATGTTTGGGCCAGTAGGAGGTGCATGTAACTATCCAGCAACACAGATGGCGCCACTGGACGATGCCGATCAGCATGAGCAGCTCAGAGCAATGTGGGGCGAGTCTGCGGTTGAGAGGGCGCCACCAGACGGTGATAGCGCTCCGGAGCAAAGACAATCACCAGTCACTCTCAAACAATACCCATTGCCCAGGGACAGGCTTGGTGAAACTGAAAGTCAGAAATCTGTTGGTGTTAATAGAGTATATACAGCAATAGGGGATGAACCGGCTGAACGGTCAAGGACAGGCATGGATGTCTCACGCCTAACAGGTGAAAGGCTTAGGGAGGACCAGGAGCAGCAACAGTCAGAGTATGATGAGCTGGAGAAGATAGCTAGCGTCAGTCAAACATCAGATAGGTCCCAGGGGTCCAAGAGATCGTCAGCTTCACTTAAAGCTAAGGAAGCTTTAGTCAATGCTGAGATTGCCAGACGCAAGTTGGAATTAGCAGAAATCAGAATAAGGAGGGATATTCAAATGAAGCAAAGGCAAGCTGAGTTAGTGGCAGATGAAAGTCTCGCTAGAATTAAAGAGGATTTGCTCCTTAAAGAGCTGTCAGCTAAGCTATGGGAAGAAACTGCGGCAAGAGACTGTTCTGGTAGTACCGTGCGTAACATTAGACGAGATCTAGCAAGTAACATCTCGGGTGTCAGTGACAACCAATCAGAGTATGCTGCGCCGGTAGGGAATTTTGGTCAGCCTACCCAGAGATCGATTGCTGGCCACCAGCGAAGTAGTAATAGAAGTAATAGTTCCTGGAAGCAAGGGATACAGTACACTTGGTCAGTAGGAACATGACATCAAGGCCAAGGTCGTATGCAGAAAACAACACTGAATCTGGTGTTAGGAGCTATACGGAGAGCAGGCCACAGGCGTATGCAGAGAGCCCAGGGATTGGTGTTAGGAGCTATACAGAGGGCAGACCTCAATTGTATGCAGGAAACACTGAGTCTGGTGTTAGGAGCTATACGGAGGGTAGGCCGCAGATGTGTGCACATAGCTCAGGGACTGGTGTTAATAGGAACACTGTAGATACGAGTGATGTTAGTAGGGAGCATTACAGCAATGAACCAAGATCATGCATGACAGGTGTCGACCCAAGGCTTGCAGTTGTCCAAACATTGGAGAAGATTACCTCGCAAGCCGAGCTGCCAGCGCCCCCTACAATGACGTTTGATGGAACCTCAGCAGACTTTCCTAAATTCATGAAAACTTTCAAGGACAGAGTCGCAAGTAAACCCTTCTCTGATAGCTATAAGTTATCACAGCTGGTTATGTGTACTAGTGGAGAAGCAATGAAGGCGATTAAAAGATACGAAGGGACTAGTAATGGTTACACATTGGCTTTAGAGATTCTCAAGGAGAGGTTTGGTCAGCCGTACCAGATAGTCAGATCATGCCTGGATAAACTCACAAAGGGAGCTAGGATCACAGTCCAAAATCGTGGTGCTCTCTTGGAGTTTGCAGACCTGTTAGATTCAACACACCGCACATTACAGGATCAGGATCAGTTAGCCGAGGCGAACACTCAGTCGACCCTCAAAGCAATATTTGATCGCCTTCCTACTCAGTGGCAGGCAAAGTGGGCAAAAAAGGTCATAGACTTTGAAGCAAAGGGACAGTCGCCTAAGTTATGTGACTTGGTTGGGTTTGTGCACGATCTTGCTAAGGCTGCCAACCATGCTGTTTTCACTGTTACTTCCACTGGGGGGAGTATCTTTGCGAAGACATCGGGAAAGAAGGATCAAGGAAAGGGAAGATTTGGTAGTACTAATCAAGCTACAGATAAGAAGGCAACGGTGGCTTTATCAACCATGTCTACGCAAGTGCAGCAGAAGTCAGATACGCAAGGACAACAGAAGTCAAACAAAGCTTGGAGGGAGTCAAAACCTCCAGTTGAGAGCTCCAGCCAAGTGATAGGCCAGTCCAAGAATGCAACCAATCTGAAGAGATGTGGCTACTGTGATGGTAAACATAGCCTATGGGGGTGTGACACATTTAAGGTGAAACAAGTCGACTTCAGGAGAAAATTTGTGCGGAATGGTGGATATTGTTTCTGTTGCATGGGAAGACATTATGCCAAGAACTGTAAGTCGCAGAAAACCTGTACGGTGAAGGGATGTGACAACAATCATCACCCTTTGTTGCATCAAGATAAGCCAGCCCAGACTCAGACGACCGAGGCCAAGAAGCAAACTGTGACTTGTGGTGCACTGGGTTCAGAAGTGCCTTTGAAGCCTGGATGGTGTTGCTGAAGGTTATCCCTGTAACAGTGCAAGCAGAGAATGGAAAGAACATTACCACCTTTGCGATCCTAGATTTGGGCTCAACGGCAACTATGGTTACCAAGGCAGTTCGAAATCTACTTGGAATTAGAGGAACACCTGAAACCATATCTGTGAATACAGTTATCGCTGAAGGCATGAACCAGGATGTCGTCATCTCTCGATGCTTGCTGACTCCAGTTGGAAGGGCGGAGCCTCAGATACTGGTGGAAAGGGCACACTTTGTGGAGAGTCTTAACATCAGTCAACGTTATAAGCCTGACTCACTCAACCTGTCTGACTGGGATCATCTACGGGACTTAGATTTAGCAGCTGAAGTTGAGGAACAATCGGTGTCAGTATTGATCGGTGAGGACGTTCCTTGGGCACACGCTGTTCTTGAGAGTAGCTACGGAGACCAGCCGAACAGTCAGCCGTATGCAGTAAAGACCCCTCTTACCTGGTGCGTGGCAGGGCCAGCGCAGAGTCTGAATACTAGTTATCTCAAATCAGCGTGAACTTCATTCAAGAAGAGTCTACTAGCGGGGACAATACTTTGACTGATGAGAAGTATCAGTCCTTGGAGAATGCAGTTAAACGTCTTTGGGAGGAAGAGAAGTATGGTTTCACCTGCAATGGTGAGAAAGCAATATCGGTGGAGGACAAAAGGGGGCTCAAGATATTAGAAGACACAACTAAGATAGTTGATGGGCACTACCAGACAGGATTGTTATGGCGTAAGGAGGATCCTGTATTGCCGAACAACAGAGCTGCTGCCGAGAAAAGGCTGAAGTCACTCCAGAGAAAGTTTAGACAGAAGCCAGAGTTTGCTGACAAGTATCGCCAAGCCATGGATGACAATATCAGCAAAGGGTATGCAGTCATGCTGACAGAAGAAGAAGCTGCCACCAGTAAACAGAAGACATGGTATTTGCCACACCATGGTGTGGAAAGCCAAAATAAACCTGGTAGAGTCAGGGTGCTGTTTGACGCGGCGTCGTCGTTTGGAGGGACTTCGTTGAACCAGGAATTATTGCAAGGGCCAGATATTAATAATAGTCTTGTTGGTGTCTTGGCTAGATTCCGGGAGAACCCCATTGCCATAGTCGCGGACATCGAAGCGATGTTTATGCAATTCAAGGTGCCTGCAGACGACGCTGATGCCTTACGATTCCTGTGGTCACCAGATTTCGAAGCTCAACCAAAGACATATCGCATGACACGCCATATCTTTGGGGCGACGGATAGCCCCAGCATATGTACGTATGGACTAAAAAGATGTGCATTGGATAATGAAGCTGATTTCGATCCAATGGTTGAAGCCACAGTGCTCCGTAGTTTCTACATGGATGAGTTGTATAAGTCTACAGCAGCGTCAATAGCAATAAGGCTAGCACTCCAGCTAATCGAAATGTTAGATAAGGCTCTTCTGACATTGACAGTTTGTTTCAAACTCGTGGGAAGTTTTGAAGGCGATACCTGAATCGAGGAGAGCAACAGGGTGCAAGGATCTTATGATTGGATGTGACCTTCCTACAGAGCGAGCCTTAGGTATAACCTGGGATGTAGCATCAGACACCTTAAGTGTCAGTTCGTGGTTGGACCATGCAAAATGTGCTAAGGTGGTGTCCCACCAAAATCAATGAAATTTGGTGGAGACATACCTTAGGGCTAAACTATAAAGAATATAAAATATGAGCAAATTCGATTCAGGGGTATGCCCAAATTTAGACTCGATAGTTTCAGGGCCCAGCGGGTGGCCATTTTTTCATGTACTTCAAGAGGTCATCTTTGAGTACTCATAGAAAAAAAACAGTTTTACCTGTGTTACTCCAACTTGGCAAGGTCCTTTCCTATCATATTATCTACCTTTCCATAAAAGGTCATAAAAGATATTGGTAGCATAAGGGAGAAATGGCAAAAACCACACCCCCTACCCCCAAAAGGCCTATCTTCACATGCCCATGTTCAGGGCCCATTTACCCGGCTTCTGCGGGTATTCAGATCATGTGACTTGCCAGGGATTACAGGCAGGACACATGCTTACACAATCTGAAAGAAAATCCTTGCCCGCGGTTATCGTTAATGAGTGGTAGTCCTCTTACGTAAGACCATTCATAGGCCTTTTAGCACAATTTATACAGTGCTGCCATCTGTTGTCAACTTATGAAACTAAATTTTCATTCCACTTTGGCCAGATGATATTTTTCTACAGGGATGCACAACATGGGAGAATAAATGGCTGAAATGTAGGCCTACCTACAATGTAGGAGGAAACCAGAATATCCTGAAATCCTTTGTTCTTCCCATTTAGAGTCCGAAATTTATGGGATTTTCTTAGTTCCAGTCACTTGGCGACCCAGGCTAGGGCCAAGACCTCTGAAGATGAGCTTTCTTCTTGCTGCCTCCAACATCAAGGCAATAAGCTGGCAGTCCTTGCGTAATGTACTTGAGCTTGACATTTTGCTTCTCATTGGCATATTTCTATGCAACAGATAAACAAAAGGAAACCTTTTGTTTTTCAATACAAATCTACTATGTTTATTCTTTTATACAGACATGACAGACTTTTATTTTGGATATCCATGTACAAAATGAAATAATGAAGGCATTCAAGCTTCAAGCACTAAAAACACGACAGAAAATATTTTTGATACGTACAAAATGAAATAATAAAGGCACCCAAACTTCAGGCACTGCAGACATGACAGAAAATGTTTTTGAAATATGTACAAACAAAATAATAAAGGCATTCAATTCAAGCTTCAAGCACTCATTACAGACATGATAGATAAACTAAGTTTGATTATGTACAAAATGAAATAATAAAGACATCCAAGCTTCGAGAACTATGTGCATGTAAGTGGCTTGGGTATAAGGAACTGGAATACTAGTAGTCAGTGACAAGTTTTGACAATGATGCTTATGTGCGATACTGGGACGAGTAAATAATGAACCATGTGAATACAATCTCCAGCATTATTATAATCACACATACCTAAACGTACCAAAATATTATTCTAATTTGTTCAATACATGTAATCTTCCCCAGTCTACAAATCAATTTGTTCAATGATCTCAGCACGCTGCTTGGACCTCGTCATCATTGAAGCTGCCAACTGGTGGTCATCCTCGGAGTACTTGTACGCTGTCTCTCTTGTCAAACGCCCGCATTTCTGCTGGGCAGCAAGACGCGAGAAATAGCTACTGACTTGCTGGGTGGTCAGCCAATCATCCCTCTCAAATTGGTTCTTAATCTTTTTGGCCACAAGGCCAGCGCCAGTAATTGTGGTATTGTTGTTAATAACACCCTTTTATGTATTGTTGTAATTGCCCTAATACTATTTGTGTATGCATGTACATGTATGTATGTTAGGCCACTCTAAGTTCAGCCCTACGACTGGTTGGTCGTGTGCTTATTTTGTCTCACATTAAAGTTGTGTTGGATTGGATATCGGTGTTGCTTTGTCGTTGTGTTCTACCCTAACTGGCGTGGTGGCAGCGGTTCCTTCGAACCCAAAAACCGTGCCTACGAGTGAACGATACTCTAACGGCGGTAGGACAATCGCAAAACACGGCACAGTGCTAACGTGCACCGTATCTTCACCGGATTCGTACATATCAAGTGATCCGAATTTCCAATTCCATCATGCAACGCGCGCCGAAACAGTGGTGCTTGACCAAAAACGAGACGATAAGTTCGTTCGAGAACTGGAAACAGAACTTAGTGTACACCCTATCCCTTGATGCAAACTTTGCCCAATTTCTGGTGGATGGTATGACTTGGGGCAAGAAAACCAAGACTGAACCGGTTCGCGGGTTCAAGGATGACCCAGCAACCGTACCTGAAGGATCCAGGTGGACTGCCCAACAAAAGGTGTCCATGTTAGAACTAATGTTAGGTCAAATAGCGAACTTCTGTCCAATTATTTCCCGGAATACTATAGTGAAGAACTCCACATCCACCGATCTCATTTGGCAAACTATCCGATTACACTTTGGATTCCAGACAACGGGTGGCCATTTCCTTGATCTGGCCGACTTTCAACTAGGGCCTGACGAAAGACCAGAGGACCTATACCAACGGCTCGTGGCCTTCGTCGAGGACAATCTACTAAAAGCGAACGGCTTATCTCACCACGGGTCTGTCATGACCGAAGATGAAGAGCTCTCACCTTCTCTCGAGAATATGGTAGTACTTACGTGGCTCAGACTCATCAACCCGGAGTTACCCAAACTCGTTAAACAACGTTACGGGACCGAGCTAAGATCGAGGACCCTATCATCGTTAAAACCGGAGATCTCCCAAGCCCTCGATCCTCTACTGGACGAAATACGTACGAACGAAAGTGCTAAAGTGATGCGTGCCGCAGCATCACACCAATCCGTTCCTAAAACCAATTCGTTTCGCCCTCAAGGGAGATCAGGCAGAAAGTTCGACGGCAGAGGGGATAAGTCTTGTCCTCTTTGCAAACAGGCGGGTCGCAGTGATCAGGGACACTTCCTAAGCGAGTGCAAGTTTCTCCCCGAAAAGGATCGCCGCTACATGGTAAGAGCAAGACAGATACTAAGTATCCTTGACAATGACAATGCCGATTATGACACAACTACTCAGGAACCTCAGGTGTCCAGTTTTGATTGCAGTAGTGACATTCAAGGTCCGAGTAGCTGTGACTTTAACCCATCAGCCCAAAGAATCCAGGTGCGTCAGTCACCCTACATAAACTGTTTCTATGAACACCATGGCGCCCGCATCACTATTGATACTGGCGCAACAGGGAACCTCATCAGCTTGCCAGCTTCTAAAAGACTTGGCGCAGACATCCGTAAAAGCTCACAGTCTGCCCACCAAGCTGACGGGTCATCCCCTTTGAAAGTCATTGGGGAAACTAGGCTGACATTCACCAGAGACGATCAACCATTATTTTTTGAAGGTCTTGTCATTGAAAACCTTGATGTAGATATCCTTGCAGGTACCCCGTTCATGGAACATAATGACGTTTCCGTCCGACCTGCAAAACGCGAGGTCCGACTTGGCGACGGCTCCAAGTACATCTACGGCTCACTACCCGAACCATCTGGTCGTCATGCAATTCGCTCATGCGTAATCCGCGCTCCAGACCAATCTGTCACGATTTGGCCCGGTGACTTCCTTGAAATAGACACCCCGGTCGACATTCCCCCCGATTCGGAATTCGCTCTGGAACCCAAGGTAGACGCCAGACTCGCAACAGAAACTTGGCCTAGTCCAGCCGTGATACCAAGTATCGCAGGAAAAATCCGCATCCCTAACACTACTAGCGAACCCGTTGTCCTAAAACGCAACGAACATATATGCCAGATTCGCCCCGTCTTCGTGCCGGAAACAGATCCTGCGCCGACGCGATGCACAAAGACACCCCTGATACGGGCTAAGTCTGACTCTTCAAAACACTCCGCTACAGTGAGTCTTGACCCTGATAACATCCTACCCCCCGACATAGCCACCAAATTCCGCTCGACCCTAGACGAATATGACAGCGTATTCGACCCAAACTTCAAAGGTTACAACGGAGCTTCCGGTCCGTTCGAGGCTAAGGTTAACATGGGCCCGGTACAGCCCCCACAGAGAAAGGGTCGCCTCCCTCAGTACGCGCGTAACCAATTACTCGAGCTTCAAGAGAAGTTCGACACCCTAGAACACCAAGGCGTATTCAAACGCCCTGAAGACGTAGGCGTGAACGTGGAATATCTAAACCCATCGTTCTTGGTAAAGAAATCCAAAGGCGGATTTCGGCTCGTCACCGCTTTTACTGACGTGGGACGCTACAGCAAACCCCAGCCCTCCCTAATGCCTGACGTGGACTCAACCTTGCGCCAGATCGCGAAGTGGAAGTACGTAATCACTACAGATCTCACCAGCGCGTTTTATCAGATTCCCCTCTCCCAAGAGTCTATGAAATACTGTGGTGTTTGTACCCCATTCCGCGGCGTTCGTGTCTACACTCGATCGGCGATGGGCATGCCCGGCTCTGAAACAGCACTTGAGGAACTAATGTCTCGCGTTGTAGGACACCTCATTCAAGAAGGCATCGTAGCTAAAATAGCCGATGACCTCTACATCGGTGGAGACACCCCAGAGGAGCTCCTCCTTAACTTCAAGAAGTTCCTACACGTCCTGCATATCAATCGTCTCGCACTTTCAGCCCCGAAAACGATTATCGCTCCTAAGAGTACAACCATCCTTGGATGGATCTGGTCTCTGGGTACCCTCCAAGCTAGCCCCCATCGCATCGCAACCCTCTCGAATTGCAATCTCCCAGAGAAAGTGAAGGACCTAAGGTCTTTCATTGGCGCCTATAAGGTACTTGCCCGCGTTATCCCGAGATGTTCCGATGTACTCACTCTGTTAGACCAAGCTACCGCCGGCCGCGAGTCCAAAGAGAAAATTGTTTGGTCTGACGAACTGTGTGAAGCCTTCAAAAGCGCTCAGAAAACACTTGGAACAAATCGCATTATCACGCTACCTCGTCCAAGTGACACTCTGTGGATCGTAACAGACGGCGCATTTAGAAAACCTGGTCTAGGCGCTACACTCTACGTCACTCGGTCAGACAAGGTACACCTAGCCGGTTTCTTTAGCGCAAAACTACGAGACAGACAAGCTACTTGGCTACCGTGCGAGGTCGAAGCTTTGTCAATCGCAGCAGCTGTCAAACATTTTAGTCCTTATATAATCCAAGCCACAGAAAACACTTGTGTCTTGACAGACAGTAAACCATGCGTACAAGCATTTGAGAAACTCTGCCGCGGTGAGTTTTCTGCAAGTCCTAGAGTCACCACATTCCTGTCAACAGCGAGTAGATACCAGGTATCTATACGCCATGTATCGGGCTCTTCCATACTGCAGTCGGATTTTGCAAGCCGCAATGCCCCACCATGTGATGAGCAAGGTTGCCAAATCTGCAGTTTCGTAAAACAAACCGAGGACTCAGTCGTTCGACGCGTACCTGTAAACGTATCCGACATTGTGTCCGGCATTCACAAGCTCCCGTTTACCAGCAGGTCGACATGGCTATCGATCCAGTCTGAGTGCGCAGATTTAAGACGCACACATGCGCACCTGAAGCAAGGTACACGCCCTTCCAAAAAGGTAACTAACAGTAAGGACGTGAAACGTTACCTCAACGCTGCGACGATTGCAAAAGACGGTCTTTTGGTTGTACCCCAGAACGAACCACTCATCCCAACGCGTGAACGAATAGTCGTTCCCCGTCAGGTACTAGATGGCCTACTGACAGCTCTCCATGTTAGGCTTGACCATCCGTCAACCAATCAACTGAAGTCGGTTACCCACCGCTACTTCTTCGCCTTGGATCTCGACAAGTCCATTGAAAAGGTCGCTCAGTCTTGTCACAAATGCGCATCGCTTTTGAAAACCCCACATTTGTTTGCGGAACAAAGTACTTGTGATCCGCCAGACACCGTCGGTGTATCATTCGCTGCAGATGTGATCAGGCGCAACAGGCAGTTCATCCTTGTCCTCAGAGAGTGTGTGACGTCATACACTACGTCAACCCTTATCGAAGATGAGCGCCATGAATCACTCCGCGATGGTCTCATCCGCCTATGTGTTGATATTAGACCCTTAGATGGTCCTAACGCTGTAATTCGCGTTGACCCGGCGCCAGGCTTCAAAGCTTTAGTCAGCGACAAACAGCTATCAGAACTCAAAATCGCGATCGAAGTTGGTAGAGTAAAGAACGTCAACAAAAACCCGGTAGCCGAAAAAGCTGTCCAGGAATTAGAGTTGGAGTTGCTAAAAACTGACCCCACAGGTGGGTGCATCTCCGCGAAGACCCTAGCCATTGCCTCTGCAACCCTAAATGCTCGCGTCCGCTCAAGAGGCCTCTCCGCACGTGAAATGATGCTACAACGTGACCAGTTCACGAACAGACAGCTGAATATGTCTGACGAGTCTTTGATCCGAAATCAACACAGTAAGCGCAAAGACAATCACCCACATAGCGAAAAGTCAAAAGCTCCGAACACGCGCACCTCCGACACTGGTTCAATACAGGATTGGGAAGTCGGCGACATCGTGTACCTCTACGCCGATCGTAACAAGTCCGCATCTCGTGATCGTTACATCTTGACGTCACTAGACAACAATTGGTGCAATATCAGAAAGCTTGTTGGTTCTCAACTGCGAAATGCATCTTACCGGGTCAAGAAAACTGAGTGTTATAGGGTACCAAGCCAGGTAGTTCTAGACACTAAAAACTATAAGTACTCGACAGATGACGATGACGACGACGACTCCGACGTGACCGTGTGCGTACCTGCGACGGAACGTGCCTTATCCGAACTCCCAGAGCCAATACAGACGCCACCGCCACCGCCCGTTCCCGAGATTCCTCTGGAAATAGCCGAGCCTTCGACCCAAAATGAACCATGCATATCCGCGTCCACTGACCCTCAACCTCTGCGACGCTCCTGCCGTGATCGAAAGCAAACGCAGTTTTACGGCCATTTATAATTCAAACCTCATTCTCATGATCATTCGTGAATATATTGGACTCTCACTATCATCTTTCTAAAAGAAAAAGAGGTTGCGCCAGTAATTGTGGTATTGTTGTTAATAACACCCTTTTATGTATTGTTGTAATTGCCCTAATACTATTTGTGTATGCATGTACATGTATGTATGTTAGGCCACTCTAAGTTCAGCCCTACGACTGGTTGGTCGTGTGCTTATTTTGTCTCACATTAAAGTTGTGTTGGATTGGATATCGGTGTTGCTTTGTCGTTGTGTTCTACCCTAACTGGCGCAGGGTTCTCCTTTTTGCCAGTGTTGGCACCTCGCATAAACTCTTCAAACAAGAAGTCCTTTACTTGTTGAGCAAATCGTTTGCTCTGTCGTGGAGCCTTCACCGCCCATCCAGCAGGAACAGGATTGGTTGCAGGCGACATATCAGAGTCTCCAGTCATCATGGGACGCGTCGTTGTGGTGATGTCTGATACCGTACTGGCCCACTTCCTAGCAATTGTGTCAAACTTCGTGTCGACCGAATCCACAGAATGCTTGCCTGCAGCAATATGGAGATCAAGGTCCTCCTGGGTTTTGAAGGTTTTGCTGCAGGTCGGCTCCAAACAAGTAATGGTAACACTAACAGCCCGAGTTACTGCAGACTGCCCAAGAGTACCAGCAAGGGTATTTGGACGCGCATACTCCACAGCAAAGGCCACTTTGGTTGTGTCCTGTGCCTTCTTGTTCTTCAACAGTGTCTTGTAGGAAAAGCGCTGTGGAGTACCAATCTTGTAACCACATGTTACCTCTAGCCCATCATGCTGGTAGACAAAGTTAGTGAACTTTGTTACGCCTTGCCATGACAACCTCTCCACCATAACCAGTTAGTGAATTTCTACCACTGCCACGTAGCAACCTTTGATGGAGCTGGCACAGTGTGCCTACCAGTTGATGTTGAAGGGAGAGGCTGTAAACAGATCAGTGTGGAGGTGAAATTCAAGTTACAAAGACGCGCATCTTGTCAAACGCCCGCATTTCTGCTGGGCAGCAAAAAGGCATGAAAATAAGCTTTTTGCTTCTGGAGCCAAAAACAGCTTCCAGAGTTTTAGAATTTCTCAATTTAGGGTTTTTTGCAGAAGCTGTTTTCAGCAAATATTTTCAGATTTATTTTGAAGAAATTGATGATTTCAGCTGTACTGCTCCAAAGGTAGACCTGTCAGAACAACTTGAAGTTATTATAAAAATACAACAAATTCAGCAATGGCGCGTACAATGGCCTTGGTATGCAGTCATTTGTTTGTTAGGTCTATACTTGTGGTGGTCGGGCCCTCTCTGCCTGCCTCGAAGCGCCAATTCATCATGTTCATGAACTTGAAAGTACATTATGAATCTTACCTCTAGAAATGTCTGGGCCTGGGAGCCAAGGGAACCCTTCTTTTCTTCATTGTGTTGCTGTATGCAATCTCTACAAATCCCTGAAAAATATATAAAATACTTTACGTTACAGTGTCATTCATGTCATGATATCAGGCATTACCCGATCTTTCAAACTCAATTAATTGGGGGAATAAAAGCTACTAACTGTACCATCAGGCCGAGGGCCTACTCGAGACCAAATTGACAAACGTATTTTTTAGATAAATCGTAGGCCTAAACAAGACGACATTTTAATCGGCAATGCTTACCTGACCCAACCGGCAACAGCACGTTCCACGTTCCACTTCCCTGGAAGTTACACTACCGACACCGCGGTACGTTTTCCTCGTTGAGGATAATCGGTGAAGAGGGTGCTGGCACTTCCTGGGGGACGTCCAACACAAACCCAATCTATAGCGATGGTAAGGGCATATTGTCTTTCCTCTCAACAAAGGGCTTTGCAAGTCGAAATGTCCTGAACGAAGGGCAATCAGTTCCCATTCAGAATGCACAGTAGAAACTGCAGTGTGCAAACCTTTCAAATGCCGTCTCACATCATTCGTGCACTGGTGCAAGGGTACCACACTGACATCACCTGGATATTTTTTTCATTAGTTCACAATCATACGAGTTAGATACAGCAAAAAATGAACATCTTAGACCATGAAGAGCCGGGCTTTCTTGACTTTCCATGGCCATAATGGCATGAATGGCTGAAACATGTGTTTTGGTGGTTTTTTTTCTCGTAAACGTCTGTGGACTAATTCCTCATGGGCCGTGGCTATGCTAGCCGATGTCCGAGCCCTATTTTACCCCTTTTTGGGGTGGGGATGAGGGGAGGATTGGATCCTACACTCCTATATGACGATGATGGTCATTTGAAACCCCTTCCACAGGCCGTAAACTGTCAAAAATAGGTTATAAGGCAATAGCATGAAAAAGTGCCACCTGTTGTGAAACAGTGCAACTATCACAAGAGTGGGAAAATATGGGTTCTTTGAAGACATACTATGAAAAAACTAAAACCGCGGGCAAGGTTTTGTTTTCGGCATATAATTGCAAAATTCTTAACCTTTACTCCAAACCAAACATCATTGGCCTCACCCCCGCAGAAGATGAGATTTTCGCCATGAAGTACTGCGTTGTTTTCACTGTTAGAGGGTAAGACCCTTTTCAGGGGGGGGGGGTCTTGGCAGAAAACCCCCACCCCAAAAAAATTCAGACTACCATGAAATTATTCCTTTACAATCCCACTTTCATACTTTTATATGATATATTATATTTGTTTTGCATTCAAGCTGGAAAAAATCAAAATAAACAAGCATATTTTGCAGAGAAATAACTGCTTTTTTTATTAAAAAAGGGCCAAAAACGTTTCGGTCCCTTATTCCTGTTCTGAGTGATTAATCGAGGAATCACTTCAGCAATCATCATCATGCCTTAGGGTCAACTTATGGTCAATATACGGGCCGGTTCTGTTCTACCCCCACCTTAGCACTTTTTGCAGATTTTGCATGGTCCATCCACGAACTCACACTTAAGTGTTAAGGTAGCGGAGATGAATCAACCAAACACAAGGCGAGGATGTCTCAGTGACGTGAGTTCCTTGTATGACCCTCTGGGAATGGTTGGACCGGTCACACTACATGCCAAGCGAATTCTTCAGATGACAAGCAAACTTAACGTTGGATGGGATGAGCAGCTGCCGGACGTGTTGCTAAGTTCATGGCTGAAGTGGAAAGTCAGTCTAAGTGGGCGAGGAGAACTTCGCATCCCGAGGTCGTACTTTCCAGAAGAGACTCCAGTTAGCATAGAGCTACACCACTTCGGAGACGCGTCTGAAGAAGGATATGGAACAGTCAGTTATCTTCGCAAGGTGAAGGATGATGGAACAGCCCACTGCTCGTTCGTTATGGCTAAAGGAAGGACAGCGCCATCAGTCTTTGTGTCAGTTCCGAGACTGGAACTTCAAGCTGCCGTAGTTGCGTCAAGGGTGGATAGACATATCCGGAGGGAGCTTGATCTAGAAGTGGACAGAGTCGCATTTTGGACAGACTCCAGAATAATACTGCAATACATAAGGAATGAATCCATGAGGTTCAAAACCTATGTTGCCAACAGGGTAACAGAGATTAGGGATTCTAGCAGGCCGGATCAGTGGAGGCACGTCCCGGGGAAGGATAATCCCGCTGACGATATCTCAAGAGGTCAGTCAGTGGAAGTGTTCATGAAGAACAAGCGGTGGTTCAAAGGACCGGATTTTCTACAAGAGCGAGAAGAGAATTGGCCAGTAACAGACGTTGGCCCGCTACCAGCTGCAGATCCAGAGATAAAGCAAGAGAAGGTCGTTGGATTGATACTAGCGCCTCCTGCCTGCTCTACTCTGGACCAGATGCTAAAAAGGTGTTCGTCTTGGGTGATCCTTCAGCGTCGAGTAGCGATACTAATGAAGTTTTGCGACTACATCCGAGCGAAGAGCAGCGGGAAAACCCTGGTGGGGGAGCAGTTTCGGAAGATCACAGTGAATGATTTGGAGAAAGCTAGGCTAGCGGTCGTGAAGTATGTCCAGAAGGAGGCCTATGGCCAAGAAATTGCCGACCTGCAGAAAACGGGAAGAATCAAGGCTTCGAGTCAGCTCAAGAGTCTGAATCCGGTCATCATTGATGGTGTGTTGAGAGTGGGCGGGAGACTGTCACGGGCGCCACTCTCTCATGACGCAAAGTTCCCAATGATAATCCTGAGAGGTAGCCATCTAGCCTCTATACTGATCTGCCATTTTCATGCCAAGGTTGCGCATGCAGGCCAGGAGCAAGTCTTAGCTGCTTTAAGGGAGACGTTCTGGATCCAAAAGGGTCAGATTGCGGTTCGTAAGATCATCCGCTCGTGCATTGGATGTCAGAGGCATCAAGCAAAGAGGATGCACCAGTTGATGGCAGACCTACCTCGAATGAGACTTCAGGCATTTGAACCACCCGCCAAGAAGGAATAAGGTGGCACTTCCAACCCCCGACTGCGGCACATATGTCCGGGGTATGGGAGAGGTTGGTTAAGTCAGTGAAAGGGACTCTGAAAGCGATACCTGGTGAGGCCCTTGTGACGGAGGAGGTTTTGTCTACCGCGATGATTGAGGCCGAGAGAATTGTCAACAGCCGACCACTGTGCAAAGTCAGTGATGACCCACAAGATGATCAAGCCCTGTCACCCAGTCATTTCCTGTGTCCCAGGGGGATCTTGTCAGTCCCTCCTGGCGACTTCGACGAGAGGGAGAAGTATCGCAGCAAGTGGAAGCACGCCCAGATCCTTGCAGGCCATTTCTGGGATCGGTGGCTTCGAGAATATCTGCCGATGCTCATGGAACGGAGAAAGTGGCGGGAGAAGGTTCAAAACGTTTGTGTCGGCGATCTCGTCATGATGGCTGAGGACAACTTGCCGAAGGGAGAATGGCCGATGGCTCAAGTTGTGAGGACCTTCCCCGGCGATGATGGCTGTGTTTGAGTGGTGGAGGTGAAGGCGAAGAATTGGAACCTGTACGTTCGACCAATCAGCAAGCTTTGTATGCTTGAGGCAGCCACCGAGGATTAGGCAGTTAGACTCGTATTTGGATAGGCACGTTACGATTATATTAGTAATGCGTTGTATTGGACTTTAAGTAATCCCAAATCGCGCGTCGTGTTGACTGTTCTTAATAATTGCGCCGTGCTGTGAAATATCCGCGGCATTCGCGAAGGAGTTGCACCGCGGGCAGAATAATCCCAGCACTCCTTAAGGTGTTCTGGTTGTCTACCCAGGCCCTCACCCTTTGATTGAAGTTCGGTGTTACGTGATAGTTCCGCGTTCTAGTTACTGTTAGCAGTTCATAAGTTTGATTCATACCCTGATTCGCATCGTGATTTGTTATGTTTACGCGTGGGACTCCGTGTGTTACCGTATCTTTGATCAGAAGAATTTGTTTTTTGGACATTTTCGAGCCAATCCGCATGGTTTAGTGACAGTGGTTTCTCTAAGTGAGAAGTATGTTGGACTTTTACGGTATTTAGATTTACCCAGGGATTCTCAAGTGGCGCTTTAAATTTGATTTTGGACTCATCTTTAGTCTGGACTCTCCAAGGGGGGAGTATGTGCGCGCCAATTGTTACATCTGGTTACATTGTTAGTTTTGTAAGAGCGTTACATCGGCTGAAAAATAACGTGTCAGTCGATTAGCCTGTTTTACGATGACAAGAAGAATAAAATTTACAATCGTCAGTAATTACTCTTTTCGACTCATTCCACAAGGCAGAGGAGGTTAGATCCTTAGAAGGAAGATAGACCAAAGAAGTGTCTCGAAGGACGTGACAGTCGCAGTCCGGTGAAAGTAGACAGTTTGCCGGCAAGTGCCACTATTGCAAAGTACCAGGGCACAGAATCGCAAAGTGTTGGAAGAAAATGGCAGAAAAGCAGCAACAACCGGGGAACCAGCAGCCCTACGCATACCAGTATAGCCAACGCCCACCGTATGAGATGTACCAGCAACAGCCGTCACATTTTCAGGACGGGCCGATGTCCCAAGAGACCAGCCACCGTTAGCCCGTTCTGAAAACGTCGAAAATGTAGCCGCAGCAGCTGAGTATCTAGGCGATAAGCCCGTTGAATTACAGCTCAATGAGCGAAATTTTATAAAGGGTACTTTGCCGGACGGCAAGTCCGTTCTCTCTTTGATAGATAGTGGTGCCACTAAAACTTTGATTAGCACAACGTGTATCTCAGCTTCGAAGTATCTTTCTGGCATCAAACCGGAAAGAATTGATCCCATTCGTTTTCGTATTGGAAATGGACAGTTTCTTGAGGCGAACACTGCCATTACCCTTAAAATCTCATTCCAGGGCAACCAATTTAAAATCTACGCCATTATTTATGATAATGTTGTTGGTCCAGAAATGCTTATCGGTACTTCTACTCTCAGTCAATTAGGAGGCCAGTTGGATTTTTCGTCTAATAGGTTTAAGGTTAAACCAAGGAAAATATGGTTTGGCCCAGTGGAACAGGTTTTTATCAAACCTCGGGAAACTAAGTTTGTACAGCTTAGAGGGTCAAAGGTTCCAAGTTTGTTACGCAACTCAGAGATCATCTTGGAGTCTGGGCACCATCTCGCTAAGATTGGCCCTGATCGTATGTGTTTCCGGCTCAGGAAAGGTAAAGTGACTATCCGCGTGACAAACACCACACCGGATACCATTTGTTTGCAAAAACACAGGCCTGTTGCGTCACTTGACACAACTCACTTGGTGATGGCAGCTGAAGGTTTACCACCATCGGCAGGGGGTTGTGCCCCATCGGATCACATGTCCGCCATCCAGCGTGAGAATCTTCAACGATATCCACATCTTACCTCTGATGATGCAATATCACAGCTTACAGAAGAGGAAGTGATTAGGAAGTTGATGGATCTTTCTGATAGTATGTTGACTCCCACGGAGGAGGAAGTTTATAATCTTGTGAAAGAAAACCGCCAGGCTTTCAGCTTATACGGCGAGCTCGGCTCTTGTCCAGATATCGAGGTAGACTTTGATCTTTCAGACCCCAGTCCCTTCTATATCCGCCCCTATCCGGCTTCAGAGGAAAACAAACGCATCATAGATGCGGAGATGTCAAAGTTGGTAAAACTAGGCGTTTTAGCTAAAGGTCACACATCGTATACTTCACCAGTATTTCTCATTGCCAAAAAGGGCACTACTGAGAAACGTCTTGTAGCAGATCTTCGGTACTTGAATTCTAGGATCAAAAAGATCAATCACCCTTTTTCATTGTTGAAAGAGAGTATATCTCGGATAGGAAGGTCTGGTTGTAGGTTCTCAGTGTGTTAGACATCAAAAGTGCTTTCTATTCGCTATCATTGAGTGAAAAGGCACAAAAGTTTGTTGGAATCAATTCCAACCACGGAGGTTCTTCGTATTACTATAGGAAGGTTTCTATGGGTTGTACGGTTTCGCCAAGCAAGTTTCAGGAAGCGCTCTCACAAATCTTGGGTGAGATCCCCGACTCACATGAGTTTCTCATCAATATACACGATGATATAATCTTGTTCTCACAATCCGTAGCAGAGCACAAACTCCGGTGTGTTATCCTTGATTTTCAAATCTTGGGCCTAGCGCACTGTGAATTCAGGCAGTTCATTATGTGCCATTAAACCTCTATGCCAACTATCAAAGTATGTAAATCATGCTATAATTTTGATCCTCAGGTGTCGTGCCTTTCAGTCAAATGATGACATGAGTCATAATTCCTGAGATTAACCCATTCATTTCCTCCTGCTTTAGGGCCTTCAAAATCAGTTATTGTTGAATTCCTATACCATGTGAAACTGAATACTTTTAGCACCAATGGAAATCAATGTGTCACTACTCCATACACACATATTTGTTTTACCCTTCTTGAAAAAGTCCGCAGGTGTCGATATATTGCCAGTGAAGCCCTTTCCCTGCTATAGCGCATGGTTCTTTTTGCTAATTATGTGAAAATGGAAACGTAATTAAGAAAGGGTAAAAGACTGGGCTGTTGTGCAAGGTCTATGGAATGCTCTCAGGCATGTAGGCTGACATAATCTTTATGAACGGTATAGGAAATCACTTTATTAGAAAATTTCTCTAATGTTCCCACATCAAGCAATGCAGAAGTAAACAATAGTCTAGCGACACGAGCCATTCATTACAAGGTGACTCATGTGGGTCACAGTTCTGGCATCTCTTCGACTTATCTGAGATGGCATATTTGTTAACTCATTGTGGTCTGTGAAGGAAACAGGATAGTGTGGCATAGTGACTATCAAACACAGGCCTGCCGTGGCTTGTTGTCTGTGGTTCAAAACGGCTTTGAACATCATTAACTCAAATTCTGTTTGAAGATTTGGGGTACCATGATAAAGGGTATTGTTATGCGGTAGCTATATGTTGTCAAGAATGCTGGAGTCATGGGTGTAGTCTCAAGTTGGGGAGCCGTGCCTATGCAGCCTATCACAAGTTGGTGTGTTTTAGCTTAGGACTGAAAGGATGATAGCCTAGGCCAACATATAGCCCCCCCCCCCCCCCCCCCGTTTCATTCAGTCTTATATCGTGTTTCACCCTTTACCTTTGATCTCGGGATGATGAGGGTATTAGCTAGGACCTTTAAACTAAACTAAACTTTACTTTATAGGTCCATGGTATCAGCATATTGTCTAGAAATATCGCAATTTACATGCTAGGCTTATTTTCAGTAGTTGCGTTCGTGTACATTGTAGATAGGTTGACCTGCCAGGCCTGCCATGTCATGCCTGTAGTATATTTCTGTGTCACATGACTCATTCAAGTTTTGGCGGGAGCGGGAAAGTTTTGTTGAAAGCAAACCATCCAATGCTGTATTCGAAAGCAAACTTGTAGGAATGCCACCCTCAACCACTTTTGACATTGATCAAATTCAGGATTACATTTTTTTTTTAATGTGTCGCACTGATTGCTTTGGGATGTAGGCTACAAAATAACGTTTATAGGCTTAATTCACTGGATATTTCAATCGATTTGTGTACATTTCTCTGACGTTTTGGTACATTAGTAATACAAATTGACGTGTTCAGAATGAACGTGTGTAACTTTGCCAAAGTGGCAATAAGTCGATATTCAAAGGGGGCATCGAGTCTTGAAAATGAACTGAATGAAGAGGAAGGTTCTGACAATTCAGGGTCAGAGAGTGAGGATGGTGGCCTTGATAAAGAAAATCTTGCTGAAGGTAAGAGGAAAAGGAAGAAACGTTTTTCACACACCAATCCTCATGCCACAATATCAGATCGCTACAAACGATATCAGGAATTTGCCAAGGATTCCCCAAAGATGCAAGTTACTCTAATGGAATTTAAAAACCTTCTAAGGACAGTAGATCCAATACTACGAGAGCAAAAGCAAAGGTGTAACAAATCCAATAAGAAGATATTGGCAAATGATAAGCAACAGTTCTTAAAACATTTCTCTATTAGGGAGTAGAACGAATATTCAAGTTACCAACGGAAGGAACATAGCTTAAAGCGTTGTAAAGCATGCGACTGTGACAGGGTCAGTGAACTGCTAATGAAAACTCCAGGCTATCAAAGATGTGCCACACCACTGCAATCTGTATGTCAGAACATTTCACAAAGCATTCAAAATCAGGTACCACTAACCACACCCCGAACAAAACAACATTGTTACAGAGCAGCAAGTGCAATCGTCAAAGAGGGAATGGAACCAGCCTTCAATGAAAAGTATGGGATGCCATTTCTGCAAGCCATATCCAATGCACCAGATCTGGGAATTTCATCAATCAAAAAAAGCTCAAAGAAGGAGAAGGATTTGTATTTGCAGGAAAAGGTTAGGTCCGTTGAAAGGGAATGGAGTAGTGACGGAAATGATGCCAAACGCTTGCTATCGCACGGAGAATCGTTTTCCGCTTATGACAGGCGCAGGAAGAAGCTATATTTCGAGTCACCAGACATGGCAAAAGAACGTATGAAAAAAAGGTTGGAAAATGACACTCAATCACGCAGCAAAACACCAAATTTTGAACTGTATGATTTCGATAAGGAAGCATTTCTCAACAATATGAAGACAATTCCAGCAGGCTCAGTGAATTGGACACAGTTGGGAACGGACACCTATCCTGTTCTCAGTACATCAGGACTCATATCGTCAAAAGCCGGTTATATCCTGAAGGAATTCGCGGAGGAAAATGGTATTGACGTGGACTCCTTCAACGTGGATAGGACTGTGTCTGGACGTGACGTTCCGCAGAGAGTGAGGGTTGGGAAAAGGCGAATCCAGGGAACCAACATAGCTGTTGCCGCTGAAAGACCTGCGCGTACTCTACGACAACAGATTTCGGACATGATCGAAGAAGGGGTCATAGATGTAGGTGAAATGGTTGCACCAAAAACATATGAGAAGTCCATAATTGATCCATCGACTGGTAAAATAGAAAAAGTCAATGTTACCGTGTTTGGAAGAAAGTTTTCACTTCAAAAAATAAGAAAAGAGGAACTGCTTCGCCAAGAGGAGAAAGGTATACTGAGGAAACACCGTGATGGGTTTTACAGAGAAGAGGATATAACTGTCATACGTCAACAGCTGATCAAGTTGGGGGAGAATTCAACTGGTGATGAAGAAGCCGACAGAAAAAAACTTGAAGACGTCCATCGTACTAGACACGTAAAGCTTTGGCATGACCACAGTTGCATTTTAAACAGTACCCATTACATGATGATGTTCACTTGGTTGTACGACAGAGCAAATTACCTCAATGATGAAGAGTACAGTGCTCGTTGACCCACACGACAAGGGGTTCAGCGTGCAGGATTTCGTAGAAGTCCCGAGATTGTACATTTTCGGTCGGTCCGCTGCCAGTGACGCAGACCAACTTGGGTATGTGGAGACAAGAAGGGAGGATCTTCTCCGTATGAGGGAACCAGTGGCTACAAGAGATGGTGTCGCGTACAAGGATTCGCTGAGATTCTTTAGTGGCGATGAGCCGGCAAGAGACTTAGAGGCTGGGCAAAAACACCTGCGAGCTCTATGCGGCCTACCAGCTGAATCATATTCAAATCTCACTATGTCCTACCGTTGTTCATCCAATCAGATGAATCTAAAAGAACGTCAAATGCTGTTTTTGAAGGGCAGTTTGTGGTTGAGGTACAAAGATGGGACAATAAACCCCTTATCAAATCTGCGAAAGGATGAAATCGAAAAAAAGTTGCGGAGTAGGAATATTCCATATGATGAAGGAAGCCGTAAGCCAGAGCTCGAAGACTTACTGAACGAGGAGCTGCAGTGTTTGCAGAGAATGCCTGCAGTTTTAGGATACGACCCAACGGAACCACTGGAAGACATTTGCTGCCAACACTATGAGGTTGCTGAATTTGAAGCCCTACATGACATATCCTATATGTGTAAGCATGTTCTAGAAGAACTGCCCCTCAAGATCAAGGATGACACAGGAGTAGATTTGAGGGGGTTTTGCGACTTGGCCAAGGGGGACAAGCAGCAAGTTGAAGGGTGTGATGCAAGGCTAATAATGATACGTTTAGCTAGACACCTGATCGATTTAGAGAACGAGGGCAGTGAAGTTGACAGAGACTGTACTGTTCTTGTCCGTGCGTTGGTAGAAATTGCAGCCATCGTTTATGGTAGGGAATGTGAAAGAACACCAAAGAGAATACTTCGGTTGTACAACCTGACATTTCTTTTCGGTGAACTTTGTCGAAAGCTTCTGTCAAAACCAAAGAAAATGACCAGACGAAAATTTTTCGGCGGCTACTTCCACCGGATATGTGTCCATGCGCCTGAGTTACTTCGGATTGTCACCACACAGTCCTTGCTAGCAGAGCAGGAAGAAAGAACGTTTGGGGATATAAAACGTGCAGCATCAGCAACGAGTTCTAGACGTCCCGGTGGTATTATTGGGAATGCCTTGATACGGTACCAAATGAAGGAATCATCAAGTTCTTACAGAAAACAAGAGTCAAGAATAGCAGTGGAATACAGGACCTTGCCAAAACTGCCAAATACTGTCATTCCAGCAGATATTGTATTGAAACGCCCTTCACTCCTACAAAGTCACCTTGAACGCATTGCCGATTTCATGATGGACGGCCAAGGGTGTTGGTGGAAGGCAGATGAAAATGGGATTGAGTTCCATGATAGTGCGGATGAGCAAGAACGCTTATCGATAAACGCCACGGTGAAGAACTTCCGATCATCGTCTTTGAAGGATGAGCTAGAGAGGTTGAAGGTTTGCTGGAAAGTCTGTGTTTCAATGGTGAAGGACAGAACGCTTATTTTGCCATTACCCACACTACGGATCTATGACGGAGACAACCTTGGCGATGTTTACAAAACGTCATTCAGCTTGACAGGTTTGTATGATATTTAGCCTTACATTTTCCCATTAAGATTAAATATTTTATCAAATATGAACATGAAGATAATATTCGAATAATTTAACTGCATGGTGTTACATAAACTGCATACTTCTTTCAGGCCATTCAGAAGGAGAAGAAACTGAAGAAGACGAGACAGACTACGAAGACAATGACAAGGGAAATAAGGATGAATCCGAAGATCAGGACCAGATCATCAAGATGACACAGATATCTGAAGATGACATCATTGGTCCACTTGGTAATTAACATAGCGTTCTTCCCTATCTAACCATTTCTTCAGGATTACAGACCATTAGATGAGAAAGTCAATAATTTCTCCTTTATTCCTATTTCTAGCTTACTCCATCGCCCACGAAAATGAAGCTAATGAGCTTGACGAAGCCAGCCATGAATATGATGAGAGCAGCGACGGAGACGAGTCCGTCATAAGGGGGCCAGCATGAACCAGGTGTCTACAAATGACAGCAGTGATCCAAAGGGTAAATATATATATGAACAACGCAAAATACTTTTTGTGCAGGCATAGAGCAACTGTTTTCAATGGCAATTTAGCATTAAACACTGCTGCTTCTATACATTTTTCAGAACTCAGTAAAGATGACACACCAGGAACAGACACAGAAACAGAACCCCTAGCTGCCAATCAGGCAACATCCTGTAATCCCTCACCTATTAGCTGCGCCAAAAAGGGTCCTATTACGTGCAGTATTCAGGATAACCAGGCGAGGACAGGCCGAAGTGAGTCACCTGAACCGATTGGTAAGTGGCTTTTTCATATTCTCCTTCCCTATTATTCGGTGCGGGTTTAGTAACAAAGATACCCCGTGGTCAATATTCGTAGTGTCAAATTTTTCTTCTTCGTCATAGATAAAGGCCGTCATTATTTTCATTTCAGCGACTAGTACCCCGCTTCCTAAACGCCTGAAGCTTTCCAAACCAAGGAACCCCACAGATACAATTCCTGATAAGGACTAAAAGCAAAATAGTGCATCATTGTATTTGGGTGTGGTATCTAAGATTACTTGGGGCATGCATGCATACATCGTTTGAAAGCGCTTTTTTCTTTTTTATCACTTTTTTATTACTTGCAGGAGAAAGAATTTCGGTTGGACCATCCTCAGAGTTCGGCGAAAGACTCATTTACGCTGTTGGAGAATCACCGGAAGGATCCTCATTTCTTACGCTCAGGAAACAATTGAAATCTGCGCCGGGAAGGCAGGACGTGCGTGACAAATACGAAAAGGCTAAGGCATTTATGATGACAAAAACATTACGGAGGCTTTCTGAAGTCAAGGAACAGCTCAAGCGTTTCGAGCTTCAGTACATGGACAGACATTTGGGTGCCATTCCTACGGTTAAAGACTACCAGAAAGACGGAGCAGCCCAAAAAATATATCGGCAGAAGCGCATCTGCGAGTCCCTTCTTCAACACTGGGGTGTGAAGGAATTTTGAACCTCTAATCAGGAAAGAGGGGATAGATGTTGATACATGATATAAGGCACTGTCATGACTGTCTGCAAGAATAGTAGGCCTATGTTAAAACAATTTGTTCGTGACGAAAGTTTGACTTTTGATCTTGTCCGTTGTGGTCATTTTTATAAGGTTAATGTGTTTCCCATGTATTGATGACTTATAATATATGTATTGCAATCATAAAGTAAGCAAACAAGGCTTTATTAAACAGCTAGTTGTGTCATTTTCTATACAGAGTGCCCGGCAGCTGAGAATAGGTGGTAGGCCAGCAGCTATCATGGGACACACTGTATGTCAGAACATACCACGAGCAGTGGAAAGCATCCTCGAAAGCATCCATCGCACCAGCATCTATCTACATAGCGATACAGTATACAGTATACAGTATACAGTATTAGCTATATCACAATGCCCCGGGCCTAACATAAACAGTGCAGCATCAGTGACACTCCACTTGAGTCTAGGTCATAGGCCACTGATAAGTACGCCAACAAAAATTAACGGCACATGCTGGAGTGTCGCGTGTTGATGTTAAAGTACATTGGTTCTTATCTAGCCTGATTCAGGTCGAGAGAAGCTGGAACGCGGATAACACACCGGAGAAGTTCATCTCCGCAAGGTGCTGGCAAAGTTGGCTCAGCATGGGTTACGCATTTGTCCAAGAAAGGTTAAGCTCTTCCGACGCCATGTGGTCTACCTTGGTCATATCATCCGAGTTGATGTTACGTAAGGATTGAGGCAGTGAGTGATAAGTGCACAGCAATTCGCAAGATGAGTGTTCCAACTTCTAGACGTCAAGTACGTAGATTCATAGGTGCAGTCAATTATCTCTCCATGTATCTTCCAAAGTTGCAGGAACATCTAAAACCTCTCCAGGAGCTCACAAAGAAAAGCAGGCTCTTTCAGTGGAAAGATGCACACCAGCTTGCATTTGACAAAGTCAAAGACATGCTCGTGTCCCCAGCTCTCTCACATGCGCCAAACAGACATGGTTGGTTTGTGATTTATTCGGACACATCTAGGATAGGTACGGGTAGTCATCTCATGCAAATTGTAGACGGAAAGGAGAGACTGATTGCTTATCATTCCAAGCGTTTGCCCAAAGCGGCGCAATCTTATTCAGTCAGCGAGGTGAATTGTTTGGTCTCTTCATCAACATTAAAGCGTTTGATCACGTTCTTCGCTCTCACGTTTTTGATGCATTTGTGGATCATTCGTCATTGGTGCAGATTGTTAAGTCCAAGTCGGCGCCAAGTACTCAATGGTTGCAAAAACTTCTTGAACGCTTGTCCTTGTATTCGTTCAAATTAGGTTATCGTAAAGGTAGCGATATGGAATTGAGCGATTTTCTGTCAAGGAGTCCACGTGATGACGATGACGTGTTTGATAAGATTTTACCAGTTGCATTGGTTACGCAGATCGTACCAGCGTTCGATATGGCCGACGAGAGCTTGTTTCCTGCCCAGAGGAGCGAGCACATAGTAACACGTGGGTACGCCAAACGGATGGGGATAACGCCCGCCCCTCTCTTCAAGCCACAGGACAAAACAGCGTCCATCCTCCCGTAGCAGCAAGCCAGACCACGTGCACCGAGCCCAGATCACCCAGTCGCGCCACCAATCCCAGTGGAACCAGCAGCGCCAAAGCCAGTAGCTCAGCCAACCAGCCTTCGCCTCGCAGCAGCAGCCAGCGCTCGCACGCAAGAGACTCCGCCCACTCCAGCAACATTGCCAGAACCACGACTTGTTGATAGGAGAACGATAAGACCAGATACATTGGTACCGCCCACCACGCATCCGACGAGTTCAGATGAAGAGCACCTGACACCATCAGCTGACCAGATACGCCCAGCCGCGCCTTTGATATCCAACATCGACGCACTCGTAGCCAAACACATTCCGAAGCAGTATGAGCTCTATGGCATCTTAGACATAATCAAGAGGAAAGTAATTAGGGATTATAATCTCCCGATCGAGGTTAATGCTCTGCACATGGCTCAACAGGCTTCCCCAGCTTTCAAAAGCGTGTATGATTAAATAGCACACAACATCTTGCCTAGCGATAAGCGTGCTGCACGGTCAATCATGCTCAGGTCGGAACAGTTCATATTGGTGAATGATGTCTTGTTTAGGTTGTTCTTTCATACCAATGATGATCATTTAAACTTCCAGTTAGCTATACCTGAGCAGTACATTGACACAATCATAAGTAGATATATTGACGGTCTGCTTAGTTCACACACGGGTATGGTTAAAACCTATCTGACTCTCCGTCAGAATTTCTATTTCTGCGATAACATGTTTGAGCGTATAGCAAGCTACATCAAAGGTTGTTCACGGTGTCAACAGATCAAGGGTAAAACCGATAACC
Organism: Lineus longissimus; assembly: GCF_910592395.1. Classification (NCBI taxonomy): domain Eukaryota; kingdom Metazoa; phylum Nemertea; class Pilidiophora; order Heteronemertea; family Lineidae; genus Lineus; species Lineus longissimus. The sequence goes on along the minus strand of NC_088317.1, from coordinate 11,534,994 downwards.
TGCGTCCATATCATCCGCGCATTCCAGATCGTTTTTGTCCATTCGAGACAATCAATCTAGATTTCAAGTCGTTGCCAAGTTCGGTCACTGGTTATTAGCACATCATGATCGTCAGCTGTGCAGCCACACGCTACATAATATGTACTCTGTTGAAGTCCCTACCGGCTGAGACAATTTGCGAAGCCTTTCTCCAAAAGGTTGTAACCATGTTTGGTGTCCCGTCTGTTGTTGTAACAGATGTGGCGACTTCGCTTACAGGGAAACTGCTTTCTCTTCTTTGCTCATCACTTGGGATCGACCAGCGTTGCGTCAGTGTGGAGAATCATGGCTCAATGATGTTGGAACGTCATATGCGTACAGTAGGAGACATGATCAAGTCTAACTTAGGTCCTTACGGTAATGATTGGGTTCGCTACGTCTCAGTAGCCCAGTTCAGCTACAACTCATTTTCGTCACCCCACCTTGGTGGACATTCCCCACATTACTTGTTGTTTCTTCGCAATCCGCCAGATATCAGTGGCATTAGGTTCAAGGTTGATCTAGGTTTGTCACATTCCTACAAAAAGTACGTTGAGAATCTGAAGGAACTATGCTTGAGTTGCAAAGGAACCAGCAGAACGCACAAAATGAGAAAATAAGTGACAGGTTGGACAGGTGTCCATTGTATGCAGTTGGACAGTCGGTGTATCTCCTTAAACCTAGTCAGTATTCTCGCCAGGCCATTTAAACGGGGCGCTGGCGCCCCGTTTAAATTTGAGCAGTGAAAATGCGCCCCGTCTAAAATTAGCCCGCCCTGTTAAATTTGCAGCCGCCCTCTTTAAATTCCCCTCCGCCATGCTTAAATCCAAGCCAATAGTTACACAAACACAGCCGTAAATATCGCATATAAACATTCCGCCGTCACTCAACGATCATTATCCCACCGCAACCCGACTGCCAGCCATCTCAATTACCCGGTACAACAGTAGGGCCTACTACCATTAATATCCACGTGTTCCGGCAGACGACGGTCGGCCAATAACAATCACCCGTAGCCTTGGCAACAAGGTCAAGGGAGTGGACAAAAGCGCACCTGTATGATCGGCTAGCGGCAGAGCGGGGGCGGTTGTTTTTAATTATGTCAAAAGAGTGCTTGCAGGTGTGCCGCAGGTGGATGATAATAGCTGTCGGCGTAAAATCAGCAGTCTCTTTCAATTGATATACAGGGTACAACGGGATCAAACGAGAAGATATGTGAATTTTATTTTGCTTGGCCGGTGAAAAATCCGGCAAGGCGGCTAAGGATGGCAACTTGGCGGGTGAGTCACTGGAAATTTTCGGGTCTTAGTATCACCGACGGAAAGGAGAAGGTTCCATGGGAACGGTATTGGTGGGCAATCCATGTGTATCCTGAATGTTTAGGTTTGATCAAGCAGATTCTGGTAAAAGGCATTCTAGGGTCATGCAAGGGATCCCCGCGCAACTTCACGAGCAGGCTTTTCGTTTAATCCCTCAACTTCAAGGCACGGCCAATCATAAGTTGAGTTAGTCACACGCCAGTCAAAAGTGTGTTGACATTTATAATTGTTCAAGGTATATTTTAGATACTTTCGTAGTCATTGGTAACCCCTGAAGGTCAGACAAGTTATGTAAAGTTAGGTGATTTATGAAGGTGTTTAGTTCATCATTGATAGTGTGTTCCATATGGGAAACTGCATTCCAGAGTTGCAAATCTGTTTGATTTGGGATTTCACCTCAGTATGATCTCCTTCCAGCACGAGTTGATACTTACCAGTTTATGGTTTATGTTTTGCTAAAACAACACACGCTGTGTTCTGTTGTTTTTCTTTTACTCGATAGTGCTATTTAACTTTGCTTCATTGATGCTTTTCAAGTCATCCTTCGCTTAGGTTGTACTGGTATTTTCTGAATCCAATTCATGGTTATCTTGCTCTAATCGACGGGATCTCATCAGATTCCATGTTTTCGTGGTCTCTTCAACTTTTACCGGTTTTACTTGGAAGTAGCCATTTAGGGAATGTTTCATGTTTGCGGTCTGAATTTTATACTGTTACGCGTGAATGGATTTGATTCTACTTTCCATTTCAGGGTTACATTAGATATTTAGATGATTAGATTACAACATATTAGCATCTTATTTACATAAGATTACCGTAATACTTTTACGAGTGCAAGTGGTTGAAAGAGTAACAGTACGAATGTTGAATCATGCTTCCGTTTGCGTTGAAGTAATTTGCTCAACTACACAAGGAAGAAGCATTTCTCGAAGTAAATGATTACATAAATTCTTTCAAAGTTATGCATTCAACATAAATAAATCAATAGATAAATATATCATTGAAATGTTTAATTGATAGTATAGATTAAAATTTTTGCAAAATTTTCTTAAATCGGGGGGATGTAACATATATATTTGTATAAGGTACCAATGGCAACAGTTTCTTAGTATCATCCTGGTCAACCAATGCCAGGCTCGGTTACATAACCCGCCATGAGTAAACCTGTAGTTCGAGAGATTAGCCTTGGCTCCCATCAAGGAAGGAGCAAAATAAATGATATAAAAGTGACATACGTGTTGTCCGAATTGAGAGGAGCAGAGGAACCTGGAGGGCGCAAGCCCATATATTACAATATGTTGTATTACTTCATGTAAGTTACAAGGGTACACAGGGTAGAAGTACATTCAGTTCAGTAAATCACACTGATAGTTATTAAAACAGTACATGTACCTACTAGGCAAAAATATATTTTTATAGAGGATGCTTCTTTACGTTTCCTGTGACGTCACCCTCCTCGGCTACGTTGCAACGCCACGGGGAGTGTTGGCTTACGTCACGGGGTTCTCGGGTGAGGATTGTTGTCGTTTCCGCACGGATGCGCGCTCCCGTTCCATTTCCGTGTCTTTTTCCGCCTTTTTATGCACAATTTACGCATAATCCTTAAATCATATTGTAGTGTTTTAAAGGAGGACAAAGTGGAAAATGTTATGTAAGTGTTTATAGGCCTTTTTTCACTCACTTGTATAATATTATTCACTCTTTGTTTCCCCCGTCTTGGGAACCCAGTCTGAGCCTTTTCATACATGTCATAACATTTAGTTTGGGTTCAATTTGTGTACTTAGTTTACCGTGTTTGACCATTAAAGAGAAGTTTTGTAAAGCACGCGTTGAAGTACATTGCAAGAAGAGTCCTCACGAGATTATAAGCCACTACAAAGTAAAATAACATTTCTGTTATCATGGAGGATCAGGAAAAGATCAAGAGAGCGATGCTGCAGAAGCTAAAGTTACTACGTACCGGACAAGCGGGATCCCTGACGAAAATCAAGAACAAGGGAAAGGAAGGGATAAAAGACAGACGTTCTAAACGTTTTATTCGGGAGGTACGGGCGAGTATTGAACTGGCTTTGAGTAATTTGTTATCATGGAGGATCAGGAAAAGACCTTCCCCGATGCCGGGTTGATGCAGCCAAGGGACCCTTCTACTACACCGGAGTAGACTACTTCGGAGCAATGCTCGTGAAAGTCAGGCGCAACACATCGATCAAGAGATGGGGATGCCTCTTTACGTGCCTCAGCACTCGCGCCGTACACATAGAATTGGCAGACTCTCTAGAGACTGACGACTTTATCCTCTGCCTAAGAAACTTTATTGGACGACGAGGCCATCCAAAGGAGATATTCAGTGACAACGGCACAAATTTCAAGGGCGCTGATGAAGAATTAAAGCGTTGTCTGAAGAGCCTGGACCAGAAGAAGATACGGGGATTCCTAGCGCCTTCAGGAATCGCGTGGCATTTCAACCCCCCTCTTGCTCCACACTGGGGAGGAGCCTGGGAGAGGCTGGTTGGCTCAGTGAAGAGAGCTTTAACGGCAACCCTCGGCGCATCCAAGGTTGAAGAATCCGTGTTATGCACAGCTCTCATTGAGACGGAAGGAGTACTGAACAGTCGCCCTCTTACACACACAAGTTCGGATCCGGATGATTTCAGCCCTCTTACTCCGAATCACTTCTTGCTTGGAAGAGAAGACAACACCCTCCCGCATGATCACTTTGAAGACAGGGAGATCAACAGCAGACGAGGATGGCGTCAGAGTCAAGTAGTCGCAGACCGGATTCAGAAACGCTGGCTCCAGGAATACTTACCCAATTTGTCCATCCGTCAAAAATGGAGAAGGGAAGAAAAGAATGTCGGTGAAGGGGATCTCGTAATAATGGTAGATGAGCAGTTGCCTCGCAGAAAGTGGGAAATGGCGCGCGTAGTGCAGATCCTGCCAGGCGATGACGGAAGAGTACGTGCGGTCAGGGTGAGGACGGCAACGAGCGAATTCACGCGTCCAGTGCCGAAGGTGGCCGTGCTTGAAGAGAACGTTTCGTCCAACAGACACTAGAACAAATATCCTCCAACGATATTGACATTATAGACTTTAAGACGTTGTTGAAAGGATTTTAACCATTTAAGGTTTCGGACTACGCCTGATGTTAATCATTTCAATGTATATATCTCGTGGATAGTTTTTTGGACTATGGCTCTGCGCCTTTTAGTTATTATCAATATATGTGTATAAATCGTTTGACTCTTGTATAGAGTCCACTGGGGGGGGAGAATGTCAGCGCTTCGCCATGTGGGTTTTTCGCGGGTTTTTTCTTCTTTACGTTTCCTGTGACGTCACCCTCCTCGGCTACGTTGCAACGCTACGGGGAGTGTTGGCTGACGTCACGGGGTTCTCGGGTGAGGATTGTTGTCGTTTCCGCACGGATGCGCGCTCCCGTTCCGTTTCCGTGTCTTTTTCCGCCTTTTTATGCACAATTTACGCATAATCCTTAAATCATATCGTAGTGTTTATAGAGGACAAAGTGGAAAATGTTATGTAAGTTTTTATAGGCCTTTTTTCACTCACTTGTATAATATTATTCACTCTTTGTTTCCCCTGTCTCGGGAACCCAGTCTGAGCCTTTTCATACATGTCATAACATTTAGTTTGGGTTCAATTTGTGTATTTCAGTTTACCGTGTTTGACCATTAAAGAGAAGTTTTGTAAAGCACGCGTTGAAGTACATTGCAAGAAGAGTCCTCACGAGATTATAAGCCACTACATTGCTGATGAGAATTGTATTACTCATTTATGTACAAACCATATTATTAAGGGCTGTTTCCACATGAGCGTCAGCGCTAGCGTTATAACGCCGCGCATTGCGCTGCGTAATGCGCTTTAAAATCCTTCCAATGAATTTCCATAGAGCCCTTTCCACATGAGCGTTGCGCTAACAAAGCGACGCTTTGACCACGCAGCGCGGAACGCCTATATGCTCCTTTGGGCATTCGAGCGTTGTAGCGCAGCGTGATTTACCAAGCGAATTCAGCGGAGTATTGATAAACCTATTGTTATTTCAATGAATTATGTCATGTGATCATCAATGGCTTTGTCATCTTGCCGAAAACTTCCAAACCGTCAACATGGGAAGGAGCGAAGTGGACAGGAAAATTGAAAAATTGATTGTGGAGGTGGAGAAAAATCCTGGTCTATACGACAAGAGTTCAGAACTTTTCAAAGATGCTCTCAAAAAGGATGACATCTGGAGAACGATTTTAGATAGAGTTGGATTTAATAGTAAGTATATAAAACATGATGAAAATCAGTTATTCACATATTTACTACAGATAGGCATATGTCAGAAGAGTTTGTCCGATCTAGTTTGCATGACCAAAGCAATAGGTATCTTGCCAAGGCACAGATCCTACAGCAGACACGAAATAGCGCTTGTATTTTTCTCGTACAGCAAGTGCTTCAACTGGTGGCCTGCCCCCGATCCCGTCTCGATCTCTCATAATCGTGGCGTTCTGGTTGTCTTTTTGTCTGGTTTGCAATGCTGGATCTTGAGGGGGTGGTGGAGCTGGGATCCCTTTCATTTGCAGCATGTTGTGCAGAATGCAGGTGGCCTTGACTACATGATCCACGTTTTTTGTTTGCAAGGGAATCTTCCGATGGTACAGCCTCCATCGTGCGACAAGAATACCAAAACAGTTTTCTGATATTCTTCTAGCCCGCGACAGCCGATAGTTGTCAATTCGTTCATCATGAGCTAGGTGGTTGCCAGGTACCGGACGTATGAGGTGTTCCCCGGACGGGAAGGCGTTATCACCAACGATAACATAGGGAACTTTATCTGTATCAGGGAATCCTGGCAGGGGCCTGTCCTCTGGGATCTGAAGCCTGTTGTCTGCCAATTTTTTCCCCAGTTCACTTTTCTTCAGAATTCCACCGTCGCTGTTGGAACCATACGAGCCAATGTCAACCACCACAAAACAGTATCTATAGTCCACCAATGCGAGAAGCACTACAGAAAATGTCTTCTTATAATTAAAGAACATAGTTCCAGATTTCTTAGGAGCAAATATGACCACGTGTTTCTCATCTAGCGCCCCCAAGCAGTTAGGAAATTGCCAGTTGTCTTGAAATCCTTCCGCGATTTCTGACCATAGTTGATTCGTTGGTGTTGCCAGTCGGTTCCATATGGCTTGGCATGTTTCGACGACTATTTTAGAAACCGTGGCTATGCCAATTCGGTAGCTGAATGCAATGGTGGAATACGAGTCACCGGTTGCCAGGAACCTGAAAAGACAAACGTAGACAAAAATAAACGTTTTTTTTTTTTTAGGTGTCAAGGAAGTGAAACAAAAATGGAAGACAGTACGGGATAACTACAGGAGATATCTAAATGCCACGAAGACAAAGAGCGGACAAGCAGCAAAGGCAGTGACCCAGTACAAGTATGCTGGGCTCCTAGAGTTCCTCAAGCCTTCCTTGGATGATCGTGAGTACGTACAAATAATCGACATCAAACGACCGCCCACGACAAATTTAATATCTTGAATGTATCAGCGTTCTTGTGTTTGCCAAACATTGATGTCATTGAATCTTTTATTACAGAACAACAAGCAACCTTGGTCAAGATACCCAAGAACTAGATGAGGTTGATGACGATGGTATCGCAGCGGAAGAGGATGCCAGATCATCTGATTGTGAGAATGAGGACATCTCTGTCTCTGTGGCATCAGCGAGTAGTGTTTCCCGTTCAAGCACTCCCACGCCCTTTCGCAATCCATCGGCATCGTCAAGTAAGAAGCGGAAGTCAAAGGATGAATTCGACGAAGTAGTTTCCGATTTTTTTTCGGAGAAAAAGAAGCAACTCCAACAAAACCGTAATGTACCTCTTGCACAGCCGAAGGAGGAACTTGATGACATCGATAGATTTATGAAGTCAATGGGCGACATTGTTCGTACGCTGCCAGCACGAGCTGTAGCCGACATCAAGTTCAAGATTCATGGAATTGTCCACGAGGCTCAAATGAGGCATGTGTTTCCTGCTGATGAGGTTCATTTCAATAGGCATCAGAAGAGTGCATCTAACCCTGTACCTGCTTTTCAGAGTGGTCAAAACACTTCCCAACAATTTGGCCAACGTTTCGGAAGCAATCAGCCATCTCCATCTTGCACAGTGAGCAGGCCCATGACCACCAACGAGTCTCAGCAGCAATGGTCATTGCTTTAAAGAAGTCCTGGTCTAAAAAGGTACACTATTTTGTACATGTAAGAAGATTGAAAATAAATTTCTTACCTTAGACATATGGCTAGTCTCTCTTCTGTGCCAATGGCCATTCGCCAAAAGGTATCTTCTTTCTGTATATCATCCTTAATAAGGGCATGAATTTCATGAAATGTTGCGGGCACCATACGGAAGTAAATGAAGAACTTGTCTTCATAGGAAGAGGCTAGAGAAGCAGGTCCAGGACAGATTGCCGCGAAAATTTATAAATAGTTTGGGAAAGTCCCTGATGACGTCATTATGGGGTTGCCTGCTTTGCGGGAAATATCAACCCAATATGGCGACCAATATTATGACAGCTGTCCCTCCGGTTCAACCGGAGTGGCAAGCGTATTGGGACGCAGAAATTGACGATTCATCTATGTATAAGGGTCAGACGAAGTTCAGAACAGAGGCTGATTTATCCCGTATTCATCTCCCCATCCGGAGTTTCGAAACTGCTACGAAAACTACCTTTATCACGTATTGGAAAGATCCCGACTTTGGCAAATTCCTCAAAGGCATGTACATGACGTATATATAATACATTCAAAATACATGTACATTGTCATTGTACATGGTACATCGGTCCTTGTACATCACGATAGCCTCCTACATGAATTGCTATTGCTAGCCCATTGCTAGCCAGGCATATATATTTGGCATATATATTTAAGTCATTATCATTTCGACTGTAGGCGTCTTTGCCTCACATACATGCTTTTATCATCACATCATGATGTTGGTAGGGCCTACATACAGATTTATCGATCATAATATTTATGCACATATAAGCCTAGGCCTATACTATAGCCTACACGTACCCGGCATACAGCCGGGTACGTGTAGGCTATAGGCGTGTAGGCTATACGCCTTACAGACTAGCTGAATCATATGTCAGTCCCATATGTCAGTCTTGCCCAGGGCCAGGGGGGCGGGCAGCGCTGCCACTTCCCACTCTTCTTTTGTAGGGCCTAGCCTAGGCACCCCTAGGCGTAGGGCCTCTTGGTCTATAGCTCAGTAATGCTGCCCACCCGGTACTGCTACCGTCCGTCGATAACTATACTACTAACTATACTGTACATGTAGCTATGAAGGAAGGAATGATATTGCATAAATCCCATGGCATTAGTAAGGTAGTAAGTAAGGGCTGCCTTTCTGTCGCCCTTTTAAAGTAATATTGTATTGTACTGATAATCATACTTTTCTCTCCAGATTTTCATGAAAGAAAGAAACCCCCTTAGATATACTGGGAAGGAGCAACACCATTTGCTGTGGTTGGCGTTAAGAAACTTCGTTTCCACCAAGGAATTGATAGGAGTTTAATGAAGAAGGCGAGGGAAGCAGCCATAGGAATCGGAAGGTATTATTCGCAACATGAGTTACATTTACATTGTAGATTGACACATTTATTGCTCTCTCCCCAGCTCGAAAATAGATCTGTTAAATCTTTACTTAAATGTTATATGTCATTGATGGCAAAGAATTGATAATCATGATAATTAGCATTTTGAGACTCTACTATTTCAGCAATGCAGTGATCACAGTTATCCAAACAAGACAAGGCGACTGGTGCAACCTACCAAAAAAGTTAATTGCCCAGCCCAAATGACATTGCGGCAGATAGTCTACTTCCCTGAATTTAAGGTAACATAACTATCATCGCATTTTATTATTCGCTGTGAGATTAACTTGCTGAAGTTACTGTGTGTAATCGGTTACCTAATATACATGTTTCTTTATTGAAGATGGATTGATGGATATAGGCAGGATTCCTCCTGATACAACTAACAACCATCAAATAATATTACTGAATATAATATTAGATTGCTTGCTTTAAATTTAAAGCAGTTGGCACATATTCTTTCAGATTACTGCTGACACAAGGACATGTTCCAAAAGAGACCAGACATCGAAGTCCCTGCGAAAAAGGCTTGAAGAAGGTAGTGGAACGGTTGAGTTTGATCATTGCATAAAGTACGAATTTCCGTCGCCAGATAACCACCAGAACCATCTGGGTGGTGAGGTAGGTTAAGGCTTATAAACTTGGCACTAAATATATAAACTTGGTGCTGAATATCACGATCATTGTAATAGGCTGAAAAGGGGGATTGAGACAGCATTGATGGTGGCAAGGTATTCTGCAATCACAACAAAAGCTAAAATATTTGTAATTTCTTGCAGGGTGCAGGCATTCGTCAGCCAGTGGACGAGAGAATCATTTGGCAAATTCATTTCCTCGTGAGAGAGGGAGTGTCTAGATGTTCTGAAATGATGCGCCACATTGAGATTTATGTAAAAAACGAACTTTTCCGTGATGATGAAATGCCCAGTATTTTGGATCGGCGATTTTATCCAACTCGCAAAGACATACAAAGTCACATATACCGAGCCAAAATCCAGTGTCGACTGTCCAAATTAGATCAGCATAATTTACATTGAATATTGTACCTGATAAAATGGTGTCCAAAGGAATGCCAACGTGTTAGGCAAATAAATTTCATTTCATTTCATTTCATAAGCAGCTTCATCCTTTTCCAGCGGCTGCAGCAGCTGAAAAGCCAGCAATACTTTCTGGTGCATTACAACCTGGGATCATTCTGAGCTGGAAATCAGGGGTTGCTGTTCGATTTCCTGGCCCTATGTACAGGGAAACAGTTTGGCTTGCTCAGTTTTGTTTTTCATATATGGGATGGCATTTGAGGTTGCTTATTCAAAATTATTTCATTTGAGAGCTTTAGAAGTTTTTAAAGGTGTTTTACGATGTAATAACGGGACTCAAGAGTACAGTAAAGGAAATTCATCATTTTGTGGATAAATAAAGAGTTTGTGTTATGTCACAAATAGCAGTACTTTGTTTTTGTTTTGTATCTTTGCATCTGAAATATTTACTATGAAGAATGGTGATGAAGAAGAACTAGCAAGTCCTTGTCTTCTATTAACCCCCCCCCCCCCCCTTCGAAGAGGTAGGAGCAGCTGGCTTGACATCCTGACAAATCTGGCCATCGATCACTCGATATGTGGCCTCGATATGTTTACTCCCTCAATCAGAAAGATGCGTAAGGAGTAGGCCCTGTTTGCAAGAGGATGCTGGATTGATAGTTGGAGGCATGCGCCAATTACCATGGAATCCTGGAAATCTCCCCTCCCCTATTCCAGAAGGGCCAGCTATGGCAACAGAACCTCTCTTAAAGGGACCCTATTGGCAGCTATGTGGGCAACATATGTGGTCAACATGATTAACAAACATTGGATCAGTGGAGACAGAAAATGCATTACACAATTGCCATATCTCCCCAGCCACCCGGCCCTTTATCCCCCTTTATCTAAATAGAGAGTGTGCCAGGGTGCCATGGAGTCTACTCACTGGTGTTCAAAAACACAAATAAGATCTTGGAGTTAAGTGTGAAAGGGCTTAGACTTGGTTTCCTTAAAAAAATATTTCAATATTTCCTTTATTTCCCTTGATATTAATTCATTTCATTAGCTGTCTTCCACGTAAACAAACCCACGTGCATTGATCTATTTTAATCAACGAGAATTCCCTAGTTACGTCATCAGTGACATCACAGTGTTTCCCAAGCTATTTATAAGTTTCCCGAACTATTTATAAATTTTCGCGGCAATCTGTCCTGGACCTGCTTCTCTAGCCTCTTCCGTCTTCATAGGAGAACAGCTCTCGCACCAAATGGTGATATTCACCATATTGACGGCGAGACTTGTTTATATCGTGCACCCAAAAGTCATGGCGTCTCTTTCTCGATTTTCGACGTTTCACGTACAAATATAGAGCGAGCATTTCGACATCGCTGTCCGAATCGGCCATGTTGACTGTCTGATCACGAGGTACATCGGCTTCGCGGGCGTTGAATGTACAGCGTTCCGCCTGACGCCTGCGCTCATGTGGAAAAGGCATAGCACGGCGTACTACGCAGCGCGTTTTTCGGGTGTATCACGTCGCGCAATGCGCAGCGTTATAACGCTAGCGCTGACGCTCATGTGGAAACAGCCCTTTAGACTTTGAATATATTGTAGTAATTAGTAATTTAGAAATGGGGATTGCATTCCATTACTACTATTGTAAATAATATACTGGTATCGGTAGACTTATGCAAGTTCCTTTGAAAATAAAAGAACACATTTTGCACAAATATTTTCTTTTTTTAATCTTGTCATTCTATTGCTCATAACATGATGAGTTTAGTGACAATACTAAGTCTACACTCGTCACTAGGGCCGGCTGCATTCATGGCATTGGATTGTAAACAAGTGTGCATACCTGAAATGTACCCCTTTTCATCCTAAAAATTTCATGCCAGTCCCAGTCATTCCAGGTCCTAAGTATGATATGACGCCAGAAGGTACCCTGCCTTTCCCTCATCCACATATTTGGCGGCATTCTTGTAGGCTGTTGTCGCAGTAGAAGTCGATCTTGCTGGAAGTGATTAAGCAGCAATGCCAACATCGGCAGGAACATCGCCATAAACTGCTGAATCCTCCTCTGCCGACGTCTCCTGTAGCCTTCTAGACGTAACCTGGATGCCCTGGATGGTGTGGGGACATTCTCCAGTGCCAAGTTCTTCCTCGAAAGTACCATTTTTACAAAAATAAGGCACAAATTTTCCATCTTTCACCGTCTTTTCCTGAACTAATATTGGCGCCGCCATAAGTGACCTATTTTACTAACCTCCAGTTTTGAAGAGTTTAGCCTAACGCGCATAGCGTGGCGCCATCTGTTGCTGTTATTGTTAACTTACCAATCCTGTAGTCGAACTGCACCACCTTCGTTAGTCCGGACTAAGCGAAGTTCGGACCTCATGCGGATCCGATAGAAATGGATCTAAAACATGTAGTGGAATCACAACTACTATGACAATAAGCCTTATTACCTACCTTTTAAGTAAAATATATAGAAATAAAAGCACAAGTTCTGACTGCCAACTTCCACCTTTTTTCAGGGCAAACGGTACCTTCATCAGTGCATGCTCCTGGCCAGCAAGATGGTCCTCAGCCGTACAAGTTTGTACCGAAAGAAATCAAAAGAATAAGACCCCCAGGAGTACCAGGAGTATTTAAACAAGTGCAAGGAGAGAAATAAGGAGAACCGTCGCAAACTGAAAGCAGAGTTAACGAAAGGAAAGCCTTCCCAAGGAGCCATAGAAAAGGATAAGCACCAGAAGCAGTTGGCACGTGAAAGGCAGAGAAAATATCAAGAAAAGCAAGATGCTGACCCACGTAAAACTGTCAAGATTTTTATGAAATCGACCAAAGCCCTAAATTTTTTCAGAGTGAAATGAAATGGCCAGGGCCATTGTGCTCACCTCATGTGGAGGAAAGATGGATAAAGAGCATGGTATTGTGTCATGTAGTGTTAGGTTTGATGTAGGTCCAAGCAATTACAATTTCCCCAAAATGGCCAATTTACAGTACATTCGACCTCTGTGACCTTGAAAAGTAGGTCAAATCAAAGAAGACCCGGGTGACACATTGAATGGTTGTTAGAATTAGATGTACCTATGATATAAAATTGGTGCCAATCGGGCAAGTCATTACTAGGAATAATGGCATTTTGATGAATTTAGGATTTAGCCCCCTCCCTGGAGGCCAAACAGCAAATCAGACCGCACCAAACTTCGGTACCTGAGATCACCTGACCAAGGGGTACATGCGTACTTAATTTGTGATCAATAGTCATTGCAGTTAAGAAACGTGCCATAGTTACGGCCTGACGGCGAATTTACGTCATTTGACCTCTGTGACCTTGACAAGAAGGTCAAATTGAAAACCTGTGTGACATGTACTGTATGGTGGTTAGATGTACCCATGATATCAAATTGGTGGCAATCGGGCAAGAAGTTAAGGAATAATCACATTTTTAAGGTTTTTGGATTTTGCCCCCTGGTGGTCAAGTGGTGAATCATATTGGACCAAACTTCGGTCCCTGAGATCACCTGACTAAGGGGTAAATGTGTACCAAATTTGGTATCAATAGTCATTGCAGTTTAGAAACGTGCCATAGTTACATCCTAACGGCCAATTTACACCATTTGACCTCTGTGACCTTGAAAAGGAGGTCAAATCAAAAACCCGGAGGATATATGATGCACCTTTGCTGGAAGAACCTACCATATTTTTTTCAAAATTTCCCGACTACTATTAAGGGAGATATTGCATATTTTCACTTTCAACGTTTGGCCCCCTTGTGGCCAAACCATGGAACGAATTGGACCGTAACTTGGTCTCCAAGGTGTCATTACATAAGGGTACATGTGTACCAAGTTTCAACTCAATAGCTCTAACAGTTACGAAACGTGCCCTGCTAATGGACGACGGACGACGACGACGACGACGACGACGACGACGACGACGACGGACGACGGACGCCACGGTATGGGATAAGCTCACCTCTGCTAAGAGGTGAGCTAAAAACTTAGCTCAAGTTTACGACCGCTGCCCTCCCCCCTCTTAACTCTTTACATACGTTAGCCGTCTTTGCTCGACGTAGAAAATCTATTCTGATAACCCGGGTGCCGCCATTACTCAGTGCTATTCCAACAGTGCGAATCTTCAGCTCGCCGACTACAGGCTACTCCAACTTTGATCTATCATAGTTTTTGATTGGTAAGCTCCATCGTGACCTGGTTTGAAAGACAAAATGAAATGGCCAGGGCCATTGTGCTCACCTCATGTGGAGGAAAGATGGATAAAGAGCATGGTATTGTGTCACGTAGTGTTAGGTTTGATGTAGGTCCAAGCAATTACAATTTCCCCAAAATAGCCAATTTACAGTACATTCGACCTCTGTGACCTTGAAAAGTAGGTCAAATCAAAGAAGACCCGGGTGACACATTGAATGGTTGTTAGAATTAGATGTACCTATGATATAAAATTGGTGCCAATCGGGCAAGTCATTACTAGGAATAATGGCATTTTGAAGAATTTAGGATTTGGCCCCCTCCCTGGAGGCCAAACGGCAAATCAGATCGCACCAAACTTCGGTACCTGAGATCACCTGACCAAGGGGTACATGTGTACTTAATTTGTGATCAATAGTCATTGCAGTTAAGAAACGTGCCATAGTTACGGCCTGACAGCAAATTTACGCCATTTGACCTCTGTGACCTTGACAAGAAGGTCAAATTAAAAACCTGTGTGACATATACTCTATGGTGGTTAGATGTACCCATGATATCAAATTGGTGGCAATCGGGCAAGAAGTTAAGGAATAATCACATTTTTAAGGTTTTTGGATTTTGCCCCCTGGTGGTCAAGTGGTGAATCATATTGGACCAAACTTCGGTCCCTGAGATCACCTGACTAAGGGGTAAATGTGTACCAAATTTGGTATCAATAGTCATTGCAGTTTAGAAACGTGCCATCGTTACATCCTAACGGCCAATTTACACCATTTGACCTCTGTGACCTTGAAAAGGAGGTCAAATCAAAAACCCGGAGGATATATGATGCACCTTTGCTAGAAGTACCTACCATATTTTTTTCAAAATTTCCCGACTACTATTAAGGGAGATATTGCATATTTTCACTTTTAACGTTTGGCCCCTTGGTGGCCAAACCATGAAACGAATCGGACCGAAACTTGGTCTCCAAGGTGTCATTACATAAGGGTACATGTCTACTAAGTTTCAACTCAATAGCTCTAACAGTTACGAAACGTGCCCTGCTAACGGACGACGGACGACGACGACGACGACGACGACGACGGACGCCACGGTATGGGATAAGCTCACCTCTGCTAAGAGGTGAGCTAAAAAGAGAGAAGCTTCTATTTTCTATTCAGGCATCTCGTAGGGTTCCTGGAACCAGGAAGTTTATTGACGTAGATCGGCCATTTTGGCGTGGTGTCAGCATAAAGTATGTCAGCATTGATATGCTAATTCATGTAATAGGCGGCATTTAGTGACGTCTTTGAAGGATTTTATGGACTTGCTTCCGGATTCGGGTTCGGAATTCGACAGGTTCAGTGATGTTGATGATAAAGATTCAGATATTTCGGTGACTGACGATTTGTAGCGGTTTTTTAAAAAAACTTTTTTCCTCCAATTTTGGGGGCCTTGTTCTCGGTTACTGTTCGTTAGATTTTGAATTAAAAAAGATGAGTTGATGCAGACATTAATTCTTAGTTACTTCCTGAAATTTGAGCCGCCTATTATAAACCATAAAGGAGATAATAGCGCGGATGTAAACACTACCTGAAATACGGCTGCAGCACTGACGCGATCCCGGATCCGGGAAAGGATGTCAGAATAGTGACCCTGCGTCTGCAGGACATTAGCGCTATTGTGTATATCATCTGGCGTTACTTGAGCAATCATTCTGCTTGTTAGGTAAAGATCAGATTCATTCAGTGTAATTCACATTGTTGTAAAAAAACAATGGCAACATCTGTGGGAGGTACTTTCTGGGTTTAGCCCAAATGCTCCTGGCTCTGTGAGTGTGGATGAACTGGACTGTCACGTCTCATGACCGTTGACAATCTGACAAGTTTGAGGACATTTTCAATCAAGTTTCCGGTAATATAATTGGATTGCTGACCTTTCTGAGTAGTGTTGGTGAGTGAAATTGTTAATACTAAAATAATATGTGATAAACTTCAGATGTATTATCTATGTGGCTGTGACGTGTGTAAATAATGTGTAAGTCCAAATGCCTGTGATATATACTCTAAAACCTTGTTTTTATGGGTACAAGTGTCCACCTCATTAAAATCTTGCGTGACCGGCCCACTCATTTCACATGCATGGTGTCTTTACAATGGGACCTTACCATGATTGGCTAAGGTCGGGTTCTCGATGAATGTCTGAAGGAACTTCGCTCAGTCGCTTGTCGGGTCATGAAATCGACATGTAGTCTTGATTTGAAATTGATCCCATTGGGTGAGAAGGCCTATTCCAACCCGCGGTTTTATACAGGGTGGCTCCAAAAATTAATTGGTGAATTGATTTATTGGGATTGGAAGGTTTGGGGCGAGATCTGGGATAAATGCGAGTTTTAGGAAATCCTAAGACTAACGTTACCGTTAGCGCTTGTAGTATGGACTTGTCGTGTAAGAGTGCTTTCACGAGAGGTTAAGAACTGGCTCCGATAACACAATCCCTAGCGTTAACACCACCTTTTACACTAAAAATGCACATGAAAACCTGTGTTAACGTTAGCGAATGCTAGGCTTACGGTGCCAGTTCCAAACATAAGAATTACTCTAGAGTTCCACAGGTTTTGGATAGGGTAATTGTCGAAAAATCAAGTAAACAAGATTTTCCTTTCATAGTCATTTATTCTACTTGAATACTTACTTATCACAATTAAGATTGCTGTTTCCACTATTTATCCATAGATTACGAGAACAATTCTGAAACAATAATTAAGCACTCCTGCAGTAGTTACCAAATCCTAAACGGAAACTTTAAGTTTTACATGTCATAATGCTCAACGTCCAAATGATAAGAGTTCAGTCCATATTAATTTCGTCCCTTTCAACCTGTACGAATTCCAGACCCGGTTCCTCCTCTTCCTCATCCTCCTCAAGGTTGGGGAATGGCCCAGCTTCAATAGGGACCGATCGCAATGCCATCTCAAAACCTTTTTCAATCACGGCCCCATCAACAGCAGCCCAAGCCTCACTTACAATGGTGACAACATCCATCAGCTGAATTGGTTCGCATCGGCCCTCTCTATCCGTGTGGTTCTTTTTCCATGCTTTCCACCTCTTGCGCATATGGTTCTTGAGGGATCTCATGACAGTCAGGTTCAGGGGTTGGACAAGTGATGTACAACTGGCGGGAATGAAATCGAGGATTCCCCCAAGGTTCACAGTTTGCACACCGAAATTTTCCGTTCGATGAACCAGGTACCGATCTACCAGTAACAAAAACTACCTCTTCTGCGGTTAGATACGGTTGGAAGGCGTGTTCAAACCAGTGTTCGGCTGTCTCCTCCTTCATCCAACCTGTTGCTGATGAAGTTATGACCACGTTTTCTGGTAGCTCTTGGTCCGCCAAGGCTGCAAGCTGCCTGACGAATCCTTTATTTGGGAAAGTCACGTGAGCCGCCACTTTTCCGCCGGTTGCAGTGATTGCAAGAGTAACTGTACATCCAAGTTTGGTGTTGGACCTTGAGGTGCGGATGTCCACGGACTTTGCTCCCTTTATGCTGCATGTGTACGTTGGTCGTAGCTCAAACAAGGCAAACGTTTGATCCATGTTAAAGAGAAGTCTCATCGGAATTTCAAATCGGTCGATCGTGTCCGTGACGTTGTCTCTGAACACTGGCACACGATTGGCGGCATCAGCTGGGAGGGTGGTCGTATTTTTGTTAGCTTTCCGGAATGAAATTTTCTTCCGGTCCATAAAGTTCGCTACCCAGCCGTTCGAAGCGTGGAATTCGTGCATGACTGGTCGAGTCCGGATGAAATCTTGTCTATCGTCAGCGGGTAACGCGTGCCACCAGTCTTCGAAAATTGACATAGCTTTATCTTGGACGTCTTCGACGGCGACAGGCAGCCTTTTTTCTCTAACCCCTCTAAACCAGACGATTAGTCTCTCTTCAACATCAGGCCAAAGACCAACGTTCCCCTCTTTTACGTGTCGGACTTTGCCTTTTCCTTCACCAGCTTTTTCTTCTAGTTCTTCCAAATTCCATTTCTGCATTGTTCGGACTGAGATTCCATAGTGTTCTGTAAATTCACGCATGTTGTTGACGGTTCCGTCCAACAGCGCAGCCTCAAGGTCCTGCAGGTAGGCTATTTTCTCTCTAACTGTATAACTTCTCCGGCGTTTTCGCAATGGCTCTTGACCATCCATCTTCACAATTGGCAAAGTGAGCAACTGAAACTAGATACCCGCTTATACAGGCCTAGGATGACCTTGAGGACATATAGGAAAGAAGACACGATATCTGTCTGCCACTCTTGCGCAATTGGTGACAAAACCTATCAGTCGAAACGATCGTCGTAATCGGCCGCGGACACCTTGAAATTGACCATACTGAAGTCGGCCAGATGTCATTCTGCCTCGGTGGTAGGCCCATTGGCCATGCCTTTGAATAGATCTTAGTAGCCTTTTTATAGTGTGATTTGGGGGCGGGATCTATTCCATCGACTGGAATATTGGATGTGTACCCATAAAAACAAGGTTTTAGAGTATTTTAGATGCGAATGCGCATGCGTGAATAAAGGATCAGTGTTCCTATTCCTATTTATATTGTAAAGATGACTTGTTGTTTTTAATTTTTATTCTTCACTAAATCGCCCTAATCCTCCATCATCGAGCCGAGAAACATTGATTAAGACCCAGCAATGTCCACTTCAACAGGTTATGGGTCCAGATACAGGCTCATGTTCGATGGAGATGAACGTGAATTCGAGATTTGGCAGGTAAAATTCATAGGCTATTTACGGCTACAGAAACTCTATGCTACATTCGCAGAAACCGATCCGACGAAGGTCGATGAAGATAAGAATGCCCAAATCTTTGCCGAACTAGTGCAATGCTTTGACGACAGAAGTTTGTCGCTGATCATGCGTGATGCAGTAGACGATGGGCGTGGTGCACTTACGATTTTGAGGAACAAAGCCTGGAATAATCACCCTGTTTACAGAGTTGACATCTCTGGTGAAGGACTCGAAGGAGTCTGTTACTGACTAAATGATTAGAGCAGAAACGGCTGCTGCTTCGTTTAAAAGTGCTGGTGAAATGATCAGTGATAGTTTGTTGGTGTCGATGGTAGTGAAAGGTTTACCGTCAGATTTCAAGCCTTTCACAACAGTAGTGACGCAGCGTGAAAAGGCTATGTCATTTCAGGAGTTCAAAGTTGCCTTGCGTAATTTTGAAGACACGGAGAAAGTACATGACCAAAATAGTGCAATTATGAAAGTTCATTCTCATCAGAAATCTTTACATTACGCCAAATCGAATAATGGAAACCAGCAGGGTACGAATAGATTCAAAGGAACGTGCTACTCATGTGGTAAATCGGGACATAAAGCTTCAGACTGTAGGGCTAAGAAACGTTGGTGCGAACATTGTAAAAGTGCTACGCATGACACAAGGTTTTGTCGAAAGATAAAATCGAGGGACAGTCACAATGCAAAGTCTGTCGAACATTCAGAACATTCCAGTGTTGTTAGTGATGAATGTAATGATCATTCCTTTGTTTTTAAGGTTTTAGAGTCTGAATCAGACTTGGGTTCTATTCACAATGTATATGAGCTTCTTGTAGATTGTGGTGCAACAACGCACATTGTAAACGATGAGTCAAAGTTTGTGAACCAAGATGAAAGTTTTGAACCTTCCCACCACTTTATTGAAATAGCTGATGGCAGCAGATCCAATGATTTAGCCCTCAAACGAGGGGACGCTTGTGTTAATTTGGTAGATCGAACCGGTCAGGTACACAGTGTGGTTTTGAAAGATGCATTACTTGTACCAACTTTCTCGCAGAACATTTTTTCAGTTCAGGCTGCAACCAAGAATGATGCTTTTGTTGAATTTCAACCAAACTCGGCTGAAATGCGTGCAAGAGGCACAGTTTTTGATATTAAGAAGAAAGGAAGTTTGTACTTTCTTAACAGTGTTGTTGCTAAGAAGGCAACACATTCCCTTCAGGAATGGCATGAGATTATGGGTCACTGTAATGTCAAAGATGTTCTAAGTCTAGAAACCGTAGTTAAAGGTATGACAATAACCGGTAGAAAAGAGTTTGATTGCGGTGTGTGCATCCAAGGTAAAATGAAAAATTACAGAAACCAGAACCAGACAAACGTGCAGAGTCGCCATTAGAATTGGTACACTTTGATCTAGCGGGTCCAATTAATCCTATTGCAAAAGATGGATTTAGATATGCGTTAGGTTGTGTTGATGATTTTTCAGGTTTGATATTTGTGTATTTCTTGAAACAGAAAAGCGATACTCTACGTGCTACCGAGCAGTTTCTTTCAGATGTGGCTACGTATGGTGCTGTAAAATGCATCAGGAGTGATCAGGGGGGTGAATTTACCTCTGAGGCATTTGAGTCACTCCTGGTTAAGAACCACATCATGCATGAACGTTCTGCACCGTACTCACCACATCAGAACAAAACTGTGGAGCGATCATGGCGTACTTTGTTTGAGATTGCAAGGTGTTTACTTTTACAATCAGGGTTGCCAAAGTGTTTGTGGACGTATGCAGTCATAGCGTCAGTGACAGTGTATACTAGAAATCGTTGTTTTAATCCAAGAACTAAGTCTACTCCTTTTGAGAGTGTCACTGGTAGCAAGCCCAACATCACAAACATGCAGAAATTTGGCAGTACATGCTACACTTTTGTCCAGAATCCTAAGAAATTGGATGCTAGGGGTAAGAAAGGCATTTTTGTTGGATATGATAAAGGTAGTCCAGCATACCTAGTATACTTTCCACAGAATCAAACTGTGAAGAAAGTGGGGTGTGTTAAGTTTACGAATGAACATGTTCCCAGTAGCAATGCTTGTGAAAATCCCAACTCAAATTGTGTGGTTGAAGATGAGGTGATTACCATGAGAGACAAACCATTTTCTGTGAATGAAGAACCAGATTCTGTATCTGATGATGAAACACAACAAAGTACTACAACTAGTACAAGTCCCAGTCGTAGATATCCTAGTAGGAACCGGTCACATCCCAAAAGGTTTGATGAATTTCTAGTAGGGGACGAGGTTGATGAAAGTGTTAACACATTTACTGTACATTACTGTTACAATTTGGTTGATGTACCCAAGTCATACAGTGAAGCCATTTCTGGTAAAGAATCTGAAAAATGGCAAAAAGCGATGGAAACTGAAATTGAAGCATTGAAAGTGAATGACACTTATGAAATTACAACTTTACCACCTGATAGAAAGACAGTGGGAGGTCGATGGGTATATGCTGTGAAGACCAAAGCAAATGGTGATACACAGTACAGTAGAACCTCCCTCTGCGGACACCTCTGCCAGGCGGACACCTCTACATAACGGACACGTCCGGCCAGTCCCGATTTTTTCTAAGTCATTTCGAATAACAAAAACCTCTGTACGGCGGACACCTCTCTATTCCGAATTGCGGACAGGGCGATAGCCAATTTTTGGTCCAATTCCCTCCCAATTACGGACAGTAGGCAAAAACAATGGCTTCCCGCTTGCGCTTGGAGAGTCAAGTAGGCCCGACAGGTGTGATATTCGCGCAATTAATCAACGTAATTACCCCATGGCATTGTGTTTTTGTATCCTAATTAAGCCGCGGCATTGGCATTGTGTTTTTGTATCCTAATTAAGCCGTGGCATTTGTTTACTCATCTTTTCAACTAATCACATAGGCCTTTTGTGTCTACGGACACTCATAAATCCACGCGGTTTTGTCAGTGTTGCGGCGAATATGCGTTAGTAGAGAAATTAGAAAAAAATAATTATTTATCAAAGGTGGCTGATGGACAGAAATTATGGTGTTTTTTGACACATTATCACATGTCGAGGAGATTTTGCAATAAAAGGGGCACCTTTTACTAGAGAGATTATTCACGCTCTGAGTTCCAAAGTAGCTCACGTCATTCAACGCAACATCACAAGCAAATACCGATCAGCCAACAGGTTTAAAGTTTCTACGCTAGATGTCGACACAGAGAAAACCAAGACCTGCAAGGCGGGAACTTCAAATCCACCTATCGGACGATTTGGCATAACCTCTCTATTGCGGACACCTCTCTATTGCGGACACCTGGGCCCAGTCCCATGGGTGTCCGCAATAGAGAGGTTGTACTGTATAAGGCTAGATATGTGGCTAAGGGTTTTTCTCAACAGCCTGATATTGACTATCATGAAACTTTCTCACCCACTGCTCGAATGACTTCTATCAGAACTTTGATGCAAATAGCAACAGAGTATGACATGACAGTACCAGAGCTGCCAACCCCTAAATACCCCTTTCAGTATTTTCCCCCTGAATTTGTCACTTTTTCAGTATTTTGGGGGGGTCTTTCAGTAACACATAAATGATTCATTATCACAAACTTTCAGTAGGTTTTTTGTTCCTTGAGAAGCACTAATAAAGTCCAATCTCCGTGCGAACATCAAATTCAAGCCGTCAAAATCGAAATCCGCCATATTGTAATCTGAGAGTGAGTCGTGCGCAACGCAGGAGAAACGCTGGCAGTATCATAATGCCAATGTATTTGAAAAAGTTAATGTGATTTGGGCGAGACTTGGCGGTGCACAGAAATCAACAAAACCAAATCAACGAAACGAAAAAAAATTGAACTTTTTTTTGAAAATCGTATTTTTGATAGCAATTCCGTAACGCCGTACTAAAATGTGTTTTTCGGCCAAAATCCGTACTAAATATGGAAAATCGTAACAGGTTGGCAGGTCTGCAGTACATCAAATGGATGTGAAGGCAGCATACTTGAATGTGCCTATTGATTGTGAGCTCTATGTTGACCAGCCAGAAGGTTTTCAGGTTACAAATCAAAATGGTGAAAGTTAAGTGTGTAAGCTCAAGAAATCTTTGTATGGGTTAAAGCAAAGTGGGTGAAATTGGAATGGTGTTTTACATTCTCATTTGCAAAGTCAAGGTTTTTCACAGTCACTTGTGGATCCATGTGTGTACACTAGACATTCAAAGACCGAAATGACCATTGTGGTTATTTGGGTAGACGATATAATCATAGCAACAAATCTGACATCCAAACTTGAAGAAGTGAAGAATAGTTTAAAAGAAAGATTCAGTATGACTGATAATGGTGAAATTTCATGGTTTCTGGGTATTGAGTTCAAGAAAGACAATGAATCAATCAGAATGAGTCAATCCAGGTACATTGGGAAGTTACTAGAGAAGTTTGGTATGCAACATTGCAAGTTTAAGTACACACCCTGTGATATGAATGTGAACAAGATTTGCCAAGACAATGCTGAGAAAACTGATGCGAAACTCTACAGAGAAATTGTAGGCAGTTTGATTTATGTGATGACAGCTACTAGACCTGATCTGTGTTACATTGTGACTAAACTCTCTGAAAACATGTCAAAACCTACATCAACTCACATGGTCATGGCAATTCATGTTCTCCGGTATCTGAGTGCTACTTCAGACCAAAGTTTTTTGTTCACAAAAGTTCCAGATCTGAACTTGATTGGTTTTTGTGACACCGATTGGGCGAACTCGGAAGATCGCAAAAGTATAACTGGCTATGGTTTCAAGTTGTCAAATAGTGGGCCACTGATTTCCTGGAAATCGAGGAAACAGCGAACAGTGGCATTGTCTACTTGTGAGGCTGAATACTGACAAATCAATGAACGTGACCCACATCATTACGGACAGACATTCTCAGATCAAGAAGTATCTTCGTGAAACATGGCCAGCTATTATCCATTGGTTTGATGTGTGGCATGTTGCTAAAGGTATGTCAAGGGAAATGAAATGATACATTCATTTTGGTTGTCACAACTAAGTGAAATATGCACATCATTGTTCCTGAATATCACGACCAAAAAGTTTGGTTTGGCACACTTGTTGTGACCTAATTTCTGAACTTTTGAGTAGCAACACAAGCTGCTCAAAATAAGTCTCATGTACAAGGAATTTCTGCACAAATTAGGATTCCCTCAATATTAGAGCCAAGTAAGATTGGGTCTTCAGGGATCATTCTTAAGTGTATTTAGTCCACCTTGTGATTTTGCAGGTTTCAGTACTGACCAAGCACATTCTCTACTTGTTGAACTACCCTCAATTGGTTGTTTTATTTGGCAAGAATCATTCATGCTCAGTACCCTCCCCTTCACATGCTTAATAGCCAAAAAACCTGCCTCAACTTCCTGGTGGACTAGTGTCCAATGCCCCACTGCCCCTGATACCCTAACGAAATAGTACCACTTTACTACATCTCATTTATGACATCCCCAAATATGTCAAAATGAGATATTCCAATTTTAAAATACAAGTGTAATCATGGCAACCAAATGTCACCGATGACATAAATACTGTACCAAATGATGAAATAAAATTTTTGCTGAAGTAATAAAGAGGCAACTGAAAGTGAAATATAATGAACACTGAATATGAGAGCTGAAAGAAAACATTCAAAACAGAGCCATCAACACAAAATTATTTCCCCAAAAATAGATCCATGTTCCACGTCTACCCAGTTTTTTCTCTTCATAATTGTTTGCCGGCAACTGTGAGAGCTTGATTAGCAATTACCGGCACATTTATGGTCAACATAGGTGCAAGATACGCATTGAGGGCCCAAATAGGACAAATTTAAATTCTGATGTCGAAATATTTACGGTGTATTCCTGTTTCGCCTATTCCTGTTTCGCCTAATTCCTTATTCGCCTATTCCTTATTCGTCTATTCCTGATTCGCCTACTTCCTGTTTCGCCTACTTCCCGTTTCGCCTATTCCTGTTTCGCCTAATTCCTGTTTCGCCTATTCCTGTTTCGCCTATTCCTGTTTCGCCTACTCAAATGTATTGCTAACCTCCCCACAGACGTAGGAATATGAACCGTCCCTTACTATAGTGTTAAAGGCTATCATTAAGAATAAAATCTGAAATAATGGATTTAGCGACATGTCAATTATTTCAGTATTATTCGGAATAACTTTGGAAAATTATACATAGCTTACATAGGCTTATGTTTTAGCTTATTTTAAAAGGCAAGAAATAAAATAGTAAGAAAGTTTTACCCTTTCATTAGATTTGAGAAAGGTACTGTTGAAACTTTGCATTAAAGGTTTCCAGTAGTCGAAGAGCAAGATTTATATGTGGTTCATATTGATAGTACGTGGATATGTACGGTCCTAAAGAATTCACTAATTCGAATGATAATCTTTAAGTTTTGTTCTATTTGTCATTGTACTCTGCCCTTTGGTGCGACAATAATTGGTCTGATGGATGACGATATCGTCATAAGCTGCACGTGAAATCATATATCATGATATGTATTTTCAACCTTGTTTGACTTGATATGAGCTGTACCTACATGTATATTATGACATGGGTTTTACAGCTGATTTTGATCAAATAATTATGAGAATGTACAGTATTATGTATTTTTATCAAAAACTCATGAATTCCTGTTTTTATAAAATAAACAACTGCTTTAACTTACTCTACTTAATCTATTAGTTTTTACTGTGTGTCAGTATGGTCCTATGGTCAAATGAGTCCCGGACTGTCCCCGTTTTCAAGGTGACTCTTTCAAAACGGTCATGGCATGGTTTGTTAACAAAGTTGATGGCATTTGATTAGTCAAATTGTCATCACATCATTAACATCATCCAATTGTCCCCTCACATTTTCCCCATAAAATGGACATGCATCCCTAAGGTTCCCCGTGGAAGAGTCGATTTATTGTAGGGGTACTGGAAAGTAGGCGAAACAGGAAGTAGGCGAAACAGGAAGTAGGTGAAACAGGAATAGGCCAAACAGGAAATAGGCCAAACAGGAATAGGCCAAACAGGAATAGGCCAAACAGGAATAGGCAAAACAGGAATTTTGTAGGCGAAACAGGAATAGGCCAAACAGGCATAAACCATATTTACACTACAGTCGCTTGCCCCCTGTTTTAGTATTCGTAGACGGCCCTACTTTGGAACTACATGTAGATACCAGATACTACAGGTTATAAATATGTAACAGATCAGGTCCAAACAGATAGCATTATTAGGGCCATTTAGACGGCAGGCGAAAAAACCACATTCGGATCGGATCCAGATGCGATCCGATTAAACCACATTCAGGTCTCGAAAATTGCGCGCATTTAGACGATCAGCGCAATCCTGGCTAATCTGGACGCATTTCTATAGCTTTGGAACTCTCCATTACCTGTTGGTTGTGGAGGTGTACAAAAATTGGTTTGGTACTTGCACCGCATTTCTTCACGGGAAATTTTGCGGGATCGAACACATCGCTATCCGTAAACCGATCCGCCTTAGCCATAGCTTGATTGAAAAAATCGCAAATTAGTCCATGAAAAAAACACTTCAACTCATAATCTCACTCTCCGCGCCAAAAACACAATTCTCGTGCAACGCAAAACGTTTCAAGTACCCACACACACGTTAGTGTGCACGCGCCCAGGTAGAATGAATCCGGATTGGGTATCCATTTGGGTTTAGACGACGCTATTGATCCTGATGTATCCAGATTAAAACTACCGCGATCGATAGTTTTCTTTTAATCCGGATCATTTTGCATTTAGACGACAAAAATTTAAACCGCAATCGGATTCAATCGGATTGCATGTGGTTTTTTTCATGTCGTCTAAATGGTCCGGCCCTATTGTCAGATAGCATCATTTTTTTCAAATGAGGCAAGGATTTTATGTTTTGAGCGCATGTTTGACCACAAGCTACCAACTAGATCAATTGCCTTCTATTGATGACCACATCGAGTCATTATTTGAGGGATGTAACCTGAACAAGTCTACTTGGGCCCAAAAGTATTCTCCGCTGGAAAGATTGTTGCGGTTAAATTCATATTCTGCAATTTCATTTCTGCAGGCTGATTGTGGCAAAATTATGGCTTGGTCAGATTTTTGCCCAAGTAGTGGATATCTAACCAAAGCAGAAGATGTGAACGATTTTCATGAATGCTGTGGCTTTCCTCAACAAAAGGGCCTGTGGAGAATAATCGAATAAGAAAAAGACAAACCGAACACCAATGAGATTCCTGCCCTGATGAGTTCCAATGAATCGAGTTTCCATAAAATTCCAGTGGGTCGCCAAGTGTTCTGAATAAGTGTCCATGTGGTCCTTAAAAGAATTCTTCAGGAAGTTCTTGGTCTTGGTATGTAACACTAAGGTTCCATTCATGATCTCTTTCACGACGTGGACGCCAGATTTGTTTGCCTCGGTTCACAGCTTGACACGGTTCGATAGGCTCATATCGAATGAAGACATCAGAATTTTTTCACAGCAAGCATCAAAGTGCTGTGGTTCTGAAACTGATAAACACAACATCAGAACAAAGTTCGGTAATTCTTGGGCAATGTTTTCTTCATGCTTGATTCTATCCAGCCTCCAATTACCATTCCTATTAGGAATTTTAGCGCACAAAGGCACAGTTGCAATTAAGTGCCAATGTAGTTGCATGGACCCTTTTACACCAGGCAGAGGAAGTCATTGCGGGCCCAAAAAAAACTTAATAAAGGCACAACGAACAAAAGATCATGTGGTGTGCGACCATGTGGTCTTTTGTTTGCTGCTTGTTTTTTTGTGGCCGACAGTGGCTTCCTCCGCCTACTGTGAGGGCCTCTATTGGAAAATGCTTTCCCCACAGACCTACAACAACAACTGAATCGAAACAATACCCGGATATTGTAACCAACAGCCTCCCTTGAAAAAACGCCCCCAGAAAATTATTTTATTTATTTTTTTCTCCATTAGAAGTGAACGATGTACTGATGAAACCTGATTCAAGCAAAGCAAGTGGTTCAGACAATTTGTCTCCTAGGGTTCTACAGGCCTGTTCCCGAGCAGGCTCTTGTAGTTTCATGTTTAATGTGTCAATGCAGAGTGGTCTATTGCCTTCTGACTGGAAGTTAAGTAATGTACAGTGGAACCTCCCTTAGCAGACAGGTTTGGTCCCAAATTGGTTGTTTCCATTCAATTTGACCTCTCTAATCAGGACACCTCTCTTTTAAGGACAGCATTGGTCAGTCCCAAGGGTGTCCTTGATAGAGAGGTTCTACTGTAGTTCCTGTTCACAAAAAAGGTGACAAGCAACATATAATGAATTATAGACCAATATCTCTCTTACCAATTGTATCAAAAGTAATGGAAAGATGTGTATATAAAAATATCTACGCAATATTACAGCCCTTGATTCATCAGTCACAGCACAGATTTCGTAAGAATCGCTTGACTGCCATAGAGCTAACCAGCGCGCAACAATTCATCGGTAAAATACTTGATGATGGTGGCCAGGTCAATTGCATTTATCTAGACTTTTCAAAGGCATTCGATTCTGTGCCTCATAGACTGTTATTACATAAACTCCAGATGTATGGTTTTCATGGAAGACTTTATCGTTGGTTATCATCTTATCTAAAAGGCCGAAAACAACATGTTGTACTCAATGGTTCTGTATCACCTTTGTTAGATGTAACCTCTGGGGTGCCTCAGGGGTCCATTTTAGGACCCCTTTTGTTCCTTTTATATGTTAATGACATACCTGATATTGTCAATGATAAATCATATGTCGATCTTTTTGAGGACGATTCAAAATTATACAGAGCTATCATGTCCAAAAGCGAGTGCTTTCAACTTTAGGATGACTTGGGATCTCTGTTTCATTGGGACGAACGAACATGGAATGCCAAGGCAAGGCTAGACCTTTTGCTTCGTAAACATAGTAGACTGTTTGAGGACAGTTATGATGGTATGAAGGGTCATGAAGCTCACATTAGGGTAAAACCCGATGCTGCACCTGTCTTCCATAAGCCGCGAAACTGTCCATACGCCACTCGCGATAGGGTTGAGTTGGAGCTGGATAAACTGGAAAAAAATGGCGTAATGAAGAAGATCGATAGATCTGATTGGGCAAGCCCAATTGTTGTAGTCCCAAAAGCGGACGGGTCCGTCCGAATCTGTGGGGATTACAAGGTCAGTGTCAATGGCGCAGTGGAAGACGAGCAAACCACCCTTCCTACCACCCAAGATTTGTACCAACAGTTGTCAGGCTCAAAGGTATTTTCAAAGCTGGACCTTTCGCATGCTTATGCGCAGCTTAATGTTGACCAACAGAGTAGGAAATATCTTACCACCCCCCCCCTTTGGACCTTCGGCTGCAATTGGTGGGTCGTTGGCGGGTTAAGTTTGCAAGTTCACCAGCACTGGAATTGTAAGTTGGATTTTAATTTTGTTGGGAGCTTTGGATTATTATTATCCGGGTTGTTAACTGTTGCTAATCACAAAAGTACAATGTAGGCCAAAATATTCCTGTGTTCTGAATGAAATAAATGTTTGCCTGGCCCGCCCGCCCGGCATCACGTCATTGGTGAGGACGCAGCCCGTCATCTTTTTCCCGGTTCACGTCGGTTCATATCATCCTCGGTTCATATCATCGCGTCGGGTGATCGGTCAATGATCATCGGTCAGTAATGACCTAGGTTTGAACGTAATTTATTTCGGTTTATTTGCTGCAAAACCTAGGTCATCAAGGCTATAGATTTGAGGTACGAACCACGCAATACACGAGGCGATTATCGGTTTCTGGCCGGTTCCTTATGGGTCCGTAAGCTGCCAAAACCGATACATACTGCTGGACCTGGCTGTATCTATGTACTCTTAACAATATCCTCGATTTTTCAATTAAATCTGACAAATATGGTCGCCATCTTAAAAATTCAACAAAGTCCTGTTACTCTTAAACTGTTGAACAGATATCACCCAATTTCCATGTAACAGGGTTCATACACATACCAAGATATTTTTAAAAAGTATATTTCAGGGGTATATGGGTATGTTTTTCAAGAGTTTTCAAGGGTAAATCTCACCTAAAATTACTATAATGTACTGGGGGTTGGGGATAGTTTTGAGTGTTGAGAGGTCCAGCGGGTAGGTTGTCCAGTCTCATGCAAAAAAGAAACTCCGAAAGGTTACCAGGACAGGTCCAGCAGGGACAAAACCATCACCAGAGACAATTTCCATTCATTTTATTAGTTCATACCTACCCAGGTCAGACTTTTGTATGTGTACTCTTATCAGACACACCGGAGGAAAAATTATTCAATTTATAATAGCAAAAAGATTAGCTAGTTAACGTAGCTACACCTAGGCGGCGCCCCAATACAGCCTCTGCCTCGTGTGAGCCGCCATAACTAGTACTTATTACTCGAGCGCATCGAGTAAGTCCCATTGCTGTGGGGACAGGCAGGGCGGGTAGTCTGACCTGGGTAGGTATGAACTAATAAAATGACATTTCAACAGGAAATGGATATTTTATGTCGTTCATACTCTACCCAGGTCAGACTTTTGCATCGAATACCAACAACCTAGGAAGGAGGGTAAACAGTGACTTACCCTGTTGCGAAGTGAACTGTCTCCAGAACCGCATAGCAGAACCCATCGGGTGAGACCAAGGGAACCCAGAAAAATAAGCATGGGGGCAACCCGGGCTAATGGCCAAAAGACCCTTTGAGAAAAACAAAGGAGAGCCTAACTGGGAAATCCACCCCTCCTAGAGTAGGGGAAAAAAAACACACATGGTAAACGTTCAGCACATTTGGTCAAGAGGCACACTGTGGAATTACAAGAAATGCTGCGATTCAAAATAGGGGGAACCCAAAAATGGGACCCACGGAATAACTCCCAAGACTGGCAAGAGTCCTAGGCGGGACAAGCATGACAGCCCGGACAAATGTCTCTGTCCTCCCCCTTTTTGGAAACTCAGGGGGGCGGAAGACACCCGGAGAGAGAGAGAAATTCGATGAGTGGACTAGGCAGGAAACACCTAGACCACGTGCTGAGCTGCGACAATTGGACCGAGAGACAGCATACCGTCTGTTAACGTGGAACAATCGCGCATATAATACTGGGAGAAAGTGGAGTGGGAACTCCACGTAGCCACATCTAACACCTCGTTTAGCACCACTCCCTTATACTCAGCCCAAGAAGTAGAGATGGCACTAATCTTGTTGGCCGTAACGGCGCCCAGGCGGCGAAGCTCTGGAGAAATGAGAGTCATAGAATAGGCCAGCCAGATGGTGGCCACTAACCACCTAGTGACCGTAGCAGCAGCTATCTCCCTAGTAAACCCCTCTCGATAAGACACAAAGAGGCGCTTGCTGCCGAGGCAAATGGCAGGCTCCTTGGTCTTATCAAAATAGAACTTCAAGGCCTGAATCGGGCAGAGACTTCAGTCCAGAAGATCCCTAGAGACCGTAGCAGACGTCAAAATTCTGTTTCCGACGTATACTGCAGCACTCCATGGCACGGCACCTGCATGGTGATCCCAGTTTTTCTCAACTCCATAGACATCCTATCAATAATCATCAAGGTTCATATAAAACAGAAGAATAAGGTATAAGCAAACAACAATTTGAATGATAGAATTTTACTTAAACTTTCAACTAACAAGTTGTTCTCCGAGCAACGGTTCGTAATAAGCTCGTAAGGTTGGAAGCACTTGTGTGTAAAAGGGATGCTCAGTCAGCATAAGCACGCTTTTGCAGTTAGGAAACTTCCCATAGTTACACTCCAAACAAATGAAATGGCCAGGGCCTTTGTGCTCACCTCATGTGGAGGAAAGATGGATAAAGAGCATGGTATTGTGTCATGTAGTGTTAGGTTTGATGTAGGTCCAAGCAATTACAATTTCCCCAAAATGGCCAATTTACAGTACATTCGACCTATGTGACCTTGAAAAGTAGGTCAAATCAAAGAAGACCCGGGTGACACATTGAATGGTTGTTAGAATTAGATGTACCTATGATATAAAATTGGTGCCAATCGGGCAAGTCATTACTAGAAATAATGGCATTTTGAAGAATTTAGGATTTGGCCCCCTCCCTGGAGGCCAAACGGCAAATCAGATCGCACCAAACTTCGATACCTGCGATCACCTGACCAAGGGGTACATGTGTACTTAATTTGTGATCAATAGTCATTGCAGTTAAGAAACGTGCCATAGTTACGGCCTGACGGCGAATTTACGCCATTTGACCTCTGTGACCTTGACAAGAAGGTCAAATTAAAAACCTGTGTGACATATACTGTTTGGTGGTTAGATGTACCCATGATATCAAATTGGTGGCAATCGGGCAAGAAGTTAAGGAATAATCACATTTTTAAGGTTTTTGGATTTTGCCACCTGGTGGTCAAGTGGTGAATCATATTGGACCAAACTTCGGTCCCTGAGATCACCTGACTAAGGGGTAAATGTGTATCAAATTTGGTATCAATAGTCATTGCAGTTTAGAAACGTGCCATCGTTACATCCTAATGGCCAATTTACACCATTTGACCTCTGTGACCTTGAAAAGGAGGTCAAATCAAAAACCCAGAGGATATATGATGCACCTTTGCTAGAAGTACCTACCATATTTTTTTCAAAATTCCCCGACTACTATTAAGGGAGATATTGCATATTTTCACTTTTAACGTTTGGCCCCCTGGTGGCCAAACCATGAAACGAATCGGACCGAAACTTGGTCTCCAAGGTGTCATTACATAAGGGTATATGTGTACCAAGTTTCAACTCAATAGCTCAAACAGTTACGAAACGTGCCCTGCTAACGGACGATGGACGACGCCGACGACGACGACGACGACGACGACGACGGACGACGGACGCCACGGTATGGGATAAGCTCACCTCTGCTAAGAGGTGAGCTAAAAAGGTTATGTGATGTATCCTTGCATGGAGTACCTACCATAAAAATATCATCGAAAGCATGTCACTAATAAGCTAGATATTGCACTTTTTACCTTTTTTAGTTTTGGCCCCTTGGTGGCCAAGTCAAGAATCACATCAGACCGAAATTCCATGTCAGAGGTTACATGACGTAGGGAGTCGTGTGTACCAAATTTCAACTTTCAGCTTTAGCAGTTAAGAAACGAGCCATATAGTTACACTCAAACGTACAATTAATACCATTTCACCTAAGTGACCTTGAAAATTAGGTCAAATAAATGAAAAGGCCAGGGGCCATTGTGCTCACCGGTATTTAGGTAACGACTTAATTGACAATGAATGTTTCTTGAGATATGACCGAAGAAGACTCTGAGGTACTACTAGTATCTGTATCCTAATCATAGGGCACTTCATCTGTCCATGTGGAAGTCCTTATCTTAGGCCAACCTTACCTTTGGGATAATGTGCAACAAATATGAACTTAATTGTCATTGCAGTTAAGAAAAATGCCATAGTTAAGCCGCCAAACAGCAAATTCACAGCATTTTACCTCTATGACCTTGAAAAGTTGGTCAAATCAAAAACCTGTATAAGATATAATGTATCCTTGCTGGGAGTAACAACCATAACAACTTTATTGAATATGAATCACTAATGAGTGAGATATCACAATTCCTATGTTTTCACTTTTTTGCCCCTGATGTCTAAGTCGAGAAACAGATCAGACCAAACATCAGTGTCAGAGGTTACCTGACCTAGGGGGTCTTGTGTACAAAGTTTCAAGCCCATATCCCTAGCAGTTATGAAACGTGCCACAGTTACGCTCAAAGGCCAATTTACACCATTTGACCTCTATGACCTTGAAAAATAGTTCAAATCGAAAACCTCTATCATATGTGATGCATCCTGGCTGGGAGTACCTACCATCAAAATCTCATCAAAAACAAATCACTAACTAGACATAACGCGATTCGAGTGAATCGCAATGTATGCCCCCGCTGAGTGGGCATATTTTTAATGTTGGGTAGGTTGAAGGAAATGAATTTAAGTGCTTATACTGGTAGTAATCTGCTTACTGTATTTAGGTGCATTTTAGCGCACTGCACGCGCTAATTGAGGGTGCAGTTAAATTCAATTATAAGCGCAGTTTAAGCGCAGTGCGCTAATAATTGAACAAAAATGTTCTTGATGTGCGTGTTGATTGGTGGCAGGAGAGGGGTCATTCCACCTGGAATGAACAGCAGTTGTGTGTTTTGCTGCTTAAAAGTGTCTTTCTCTTCGTCTTTCATGTGGCAGTGCGCGGTATTCAGAGTTAACATGCTAGAGTACTAGCGGGGTAAAACATGGAAGCATGCAGCACGGGACTGTGACAGTTTGTTCACGTATTCTTCCAGCATGTTATTAGAAGTCATGCAGCCTCCCTTCGATGCAGTGACGATGACGTCTCCGAAAAATATTAGCACATACGTTTATAATCGGGCAAAGTGAAGGCTGAAAATATACCCTAAAACAAGCGATTTTTGTTTATAAGCGCATGTGCTAAAATGCGCATAAATACGGTATGTAGTGTGACAAGTTTTCATCAACCAGTCATAAAACATTGAAAGGACTGATGATGGGCATCGTAAGTTGGGTTTGGAGAGTACCTTTGGAGACAGTGGTCATGGTGAAAACCGTGTCCTTGTTGCAGTAATCAGCCATGAAAGGACTGATTATGAGCACTGTAACTGGTGTTCTGAGAGCAGCTCTGGAGGTGGTTACAGTGGAAAGAAGTGTCCTTGGTGGAGTAATCAGCCTTAAAGCGGTGATTGGCATCGTAATCGGTGTTCGGAGAGCAGCTGTAGATCAAGGCAGTCGTCACAGTGGAAACGGTTTGCTTGTTACAACTCTTGGGCATTCGTCCGCCATTGCTTTATATGGAAGAAGCCGAATTTGTGGGTTGGTGTGTTGGGCTGAGGTGGGAGTTGAGGAACATCAATTGGATGGGTATCGTAGCTGGTGTTCTGGTAGCAGCTGTGGAGGCAATGGTCGAAGTGGAGGAGTTGCTTCCAAGGGATGCCGAGTGGCCACTCTATTACTGATTGAACATATAGTAGACTGGGTTGTGGTGGCTGTAGTATGTTCTGCACACTCCTGCATGTATTTCATCAAGATGCGACTTGATATAGATGTGATCTAACAGTGTGCAGTTGAGTGTTGTAGGTTCCTTGATGAGTTGTTGAAATGAATGGAGGGGGTGTTCCGGCACTTGAAGACGTTCTTTGAGTAGGTTGTAGTTGAAATCTCCGCCGATCACAGTATGCAATGGAGATGGAATGGTTCTCGGGTTAAACTGTTATAGGGCGGAATGCAAAAATCAAGTTTGTGGCCTGGCGGCCATCTTGGATTTTGGGTCGGGCCCAAAATCAATAGGGCACCTCCCCTTCACCAGAACATCACACCACAGAAGTTTCAGGTTTATCACTCACTCGGTTCTCAAGTTATGGGGCGGAATAAAAAAAACAAAGATGGCCGCCTGGCGGCCATGATGGATTTTAGGTCGGGTCCAAAATCAATAGCGCACCTCCCCTACACTAGAGCATCACACCACAGAAGTTTCAGGTTTATCACTCACTCGGTTCTTAAGTTATGGGGCAGAATGTGAAAAACAAAGATGGCCGCCTAGCGGCCATGATGGATTTTAGTTCGGGCCCAGAATCGATAGGGCACCTCCCCTACACTAGAGAATCACAACACAGAAGTTTTAGGTTTATCACTCACTCAGTTCTATCGTTAGGCGTCGGAATGCAAAAAACCAATATGGTGGCCTGGCGGCCATCTTGGATTTGGGCTTTGGCCCAAAATCAATAGGGAACCTTCGAGACCCTAGGCCTTCACACCATAAAAATTTCAAGTCTACCGGACAAGCGGTTCCTGAGTTATAGAGCGGAATAGAGTGCGGACGCGGACGCGGAAACCAGCCAAGAACATAATGCCCCCATCTCAACTTCGTTGAGCGGGGGCATAATAAGTGAGATATCACACTTTTTGTGTTTTCAGCTTTGCCCCCTGGTGGCCCAGTAAAGAATCAGATCAGACCAAAATTGGCTGTCAAAGGTCTGACCTAGGGGGTCATGCATAAAAACTTCCAAGCTCATAGTCATAGCCCTACCAGTTAAGAAACGTGTCACAGTTACACTCAAATGGCAAATTAATGCCATTTGACCTATGTGACCTTGAAAAGTATTATTATTTTATTATTAAAAACATTTTTATAGCGCTTAACGTTGTTAAAACTTCTAAGCGCTTTACAATTTATAATAAAACATAACATTAATACAAGATAGAATAAAAGTCATTACTAAAGAAAACGTGCAAAGGATTCAAAAGAATTTCTTAAAAATATGAGTTTTTAGTGCAGTTTTAAAACGACCCAGGGTACTCTGGCCACGAACACTATTTGGAAGCTCATTCCATAGCTTTGGTCCCGCCACTGCGAATGCAGAGGAGCCTATCACCCGGTTTGTGCGGATTTCCTTACACAGACCCATTGTACTTGACCGCAGGGAGCGTGAGGGTTTCTAAACTTCCAAGCAGTCTGCGAGATATTTTGGTGCGTAATCATGTAGACATTTGTAGACCATTAGATTAACCTTGTACTCGAGCCTTGCTTTCAAAGGAAGCCAGTGGAGTGCGCACAGAACCGGAGTGATATGATCCCCTCTGGACAGTAGGTGGTGGGGAGAGGGGGGATATAGTAATTATATAGTTAGGATGACGCCATCATGGCAGTTGACCCAATAGACGCTGACATAGTATAGAAAATAGGTGGGGAGAATGTGGGAAGGAAACTAAACACAACAAACAGGAGAAGGATAGGTATTTTGCCCGGAGATAAGCATAATGATCCCAATACCCAAGTGTAGGATTTGAATTCAAAAATACCTTCGCCAAACTTCGTCCTGAATAGTTTGAGGGTAGCGCATGCGTTTGAGTTAATGCGCATGCGCTTTCTACAGAAAATTGAAATGGCTTGTGATGTGTTGTGTTGTGGTTTCACGCTAGGATTTTGTCATGGAAACGGGGAAATAGATATTGAGACCAATGTACTTTCAAGATTATCGCATTATTAATGGGACCAGACCGTCTACATCCTCCCACACGCCACGACATTGACGGAATCGTTGTCGAAACAGGCAGCCCCGAACCGATCATGTTGGTGCGCATGCGTACTACGGAAAAGTTAGCACACTCGAAATCTTTTGCGGACTTTTGCCAGTTCAAAGCACGACTTCTTTGCGGAAAGAGAAAAATAATCTCTGGCAGCGATGCAGATTGTTGTTTAATGCATTTCGATTCGCCCCAGGGTATCGTCACACTTTGATTCGGCCCTGTTTTGACGAAATCTCCAACCGAACAGCGGCTACTCTGCGTAAAAATCATCAGTCCCCTGTATTGTTTTGGAAAAAGAAAATCTCTCCCCAGGTAAATTGCTGTGCATAGGCGTAGCCTATACGAATCCTCGCATGCAAAAATTTCACCTGGGCAAGGTGGTTTTCTGATTCCGGGTCAACTTTTTTCATTGACGGTATAAACATACTCTCTTACCATCTCCCTATCACTTGTAGTACTTCATTTCCAACTTTTTGCATATAGATCTCTTTTGCCCAAAGACAGTCTATAAATGCTTCCCAAAATTGGTGGCTTGCATTGGAACTATCTCTTTCCCCCTTGTCCGTCATTAAAGGCATTCAAGTGTGTTTGTCAACAATGACTATCTCCTTTGTCCCTCCACCATGAGGCCTAGTGTCCCCTATGACATCACTATTTCGGACACTCGGCGCCCCTGGAAAGGTGTAGGCCTACACTAGTGTCACTATAGGAATAGGCTACCTGGAAATCTTCAGGGAGATGCTGGAAAAAAATTTGTAGACCCCAGGGCCAGGAGCTAAAGGGTTAAAACTAGCCGGATGGTAGTTGCTAGTTACAAAGGTAGTCGCGCGGTGGCACGGCTTACTTTGGAATGAGTTTACAATCCCCGATCACACCCCAAAAAAAGGTCATCGGTTGACTAACGAGGCACCACTGTTCAATGGATTTATAGTTGAATGCGATCAAACTACGTCATTTCCGATCGGGATTGTAAATTTTAACCCTTACTTTTTTTTAAACATGGCGCAGGCACCTTAAATGGAGACAGTTCAGCTTTAATAACAGCCCAGACACATGGAAATAGCCAGGTTAAATATGAACAGCATCTTCTGCGAAATTTCCGGAATGTTGTACCGTATTTGACGGTGTATAAGTCGCATGGGTGTATAAGTCGCACCCCCGACTTTGGCGCAAAAAGTTGATGTAAAAAGTTTTTTAGCCCTCAGCACAACTATAACGATTTCCTCGGGCTTGTCGTCTGAAGAACATTTTTTTCATCGAATACAACAAGATTCAAGTAATCTTGGGCCTGCCTGATGATGATTTTTCATTGAATACAACAAGATGTGCGTCATCTTATCTTGTCTGGCGGCGGGAGTGGCCCGTACACCCGGCTAATGCACGCACTGCCGAGCCTAGGCAACTCGAGCGTCTCGCTGCATTCCAGGCATAAATCCTTTCCCAGTCATGACATGATAAATAAATCATTGGTAGAAGGCCAAAAAACGTTGAACGCCCTGGCTTAATATGTTAGTAGTGGAGAACAGCAGCCGAGAAACACAACGAAACCACGTTATTGCAGTGTCTGTTGGAGTGACAATCTTCGATCCGGCGCCATTTTCACCCTCGAGCAGACGATCATTGAAACAATGGTTCGCCGTCTGGCGTAGCAAAACTAACTAGAAAATAAATACTAACGGAGTCTGTGAGGTTTTGATTGGTGAAACGGTGGGAATTTTCAGGAATCGAGGTCAAATGAAAATTACCGGTAATTATGCTTGGGTACAGCTGTATGCGTGTACATGTAAGAGTGGTCAATGTTTTAGGTTTGGGTGTATTATCATTTTCGTCATTCATCTGGGGCTTTTTGTGTATAAGTCGCACTTCCATATATAAGTCGCACCCCCCACTTTTGTGGGATTTTTTTATGTAAATAGGCCTAGGTGCGACTTATACACCGTCAAATACGGTATATCATATGCTTACCATTTTGTTTATGTCTGAATGAATTCACTGCCACTTTTTTGTTCCAATGATGCAGATAAACGCCTCTTCAAATCAAACTCACAGACATGACATGGACGAGGACATTTTCAATCCCACCGCGGCTTGGGCCAAACTCGCACAGTACCGAAATTTGTAAGCAACGAAATCAGCGCCTCTAGAGTCAAGATTGGCCGGGAATTTGCCGAGGTCACATGACAGACAAAAATAGATTCAATTTCGAGAAACTTGCATCAACTATCAAACACCTCGTTGCTCGCCGAGTATTTTGCAAGCTTGCTCAGGATGTTTTTTGCTTCTTGTTAGTTTTAACTTAGTGTTTTAGCAACCTCATTCTGAGCGTACAGAAAGATGCTCTACATCTTTCCGTGCCGATCTGACACTCGAGGCGCGGATTTAGTTCGTCGGCGAGTAGGCCAACACATGGTACAGGCGGGAGGCCAGATGATCAACGATGCGAGTCGATGTATTGCGCATGTACTGAATTGAAATAATGTCATTGTTTACGATCGCCTGCACATGCGTTGAAATACCACGTGTCATTGCCTATTTCTCTATTCAGGCTGCGGTAACATAACCACGTGCTATTTCTTGGCAGATGCATTCATGACGGAGTGTCCAATCATTTTCATCCTATCAAATTACATTAGGGTCAAGTAAATGATGTCTGCTAGTATATCATAATCTGGGGGGAGGGTGGGAGGGTATGGCAAGCCAAAGCGGAATTTATTCAAGACTGTGGAATTATTCAAGAAGTTAAATATATGTTCAAGACCAAAATATGTTCAATCCTGAATCAAATATTGTCAACCTTGAATCAAATATTGTCAACCTTGAATCAAATATTGTCAATTACCTTGAATTAAATATGTCCAACCCTTGAACATTTTCAAAACATGAATACAAAAAGTTGTAAAATCTAGCTCATATATGAAAATAATATTATCAGTGCAGTGCCCTAGTAAGCGCGCAGCGCCTTTAGGTTGGGGGAAACCCCCCAAACCCCCTGGTTGGGACCCTGCTATAGTTCCTTCCGCCAATTTTTTGTTTTGATAGACAGTTTTCTCCGTGTATCGCATTAGCAGTAACTCAACTCCATCGTCATAATAGCCGGCAAAGAAATGGAAAATGTCCCCCCCCCCGAAAGGTGTCCAGACTATCGTAGTCTGGGACTCTGGCAGATTCTAATGTAAAGTGCAAGCTCTATTGAACTCGCGCAACTGTCGCCATGGAGAGCCCCCCCCCCAACCCCCGTCCTTCTGACATGTTTCAGCCAGTGCATTGGGGGGAAGGCCCCTCAAACCCCCTATTGGCCTCTCAATAAGTCCTTCTGAGCTGCTTACACTGGGGCGCTCGAGTAGAACCCCCAAATCTTCATGATGGTGCAGTCCTTTGACACGTTTAACCCAGAGCGAGGAAGAGGTACTCCTTTGATGGTACCCTAACTGCAACCCTCAACCATCATTACCCTTCCTTTTCACTGGCATGATATTGGCAAGACTCCCAAGTGGTCGTACTGGTGGCTTCCTTGAGACAATTGCTTGTGGTCGTACCTGGGCAACCAATTCAAGGGGTCAGGGATCTTGGGATCAGGTTTTTCCCCCACCAGCATATTGCCGAATGCATAAAAAATTGGTTGGAAAGGGTTTTTGCTGGCCAAGAGACTTGAAGACACTTGACTCTTGAGGAACACCAGACTGATGAACAAAGAACCTGAGGAACATAGAACCCTCTTCATACCTGGGAGCATAAAAAGCCTGCTAGCGAATATTGATTATTCTTTAGAAAAAAACGGAAGATCTGCAAAACCAATGGTACCCCATAAAAACATACATTTCTCCTTGAGGTGTCTTCGGATCCCACCACGGCCCGTGTGGAATTCGTTCAAAAGGTTTATTGAAATCTCAAAATAAAATTTTTTTCTCGAAACGCCTGCCCGTCTTTTGCTCATTATTTCGGGATTATATCCATTTTAAGCATCTTTTGGATATTATCACTAAAGTTTCAAAAATCAAAACACATATGTCGGGGGGGTAAACCCCCTGAAATTGAAGTTGGATTAAAAAACAGTGAGAATAATCGTGTGGTTCTCTCTCGGAGCTCAGAATAGTCGAGTTACTACTTTCGCGCGTTTATCTCTTCTGGCGGCCATTTTAAGTCAAATTTAAGCCATTTGAAACGAATCCATGGACTTGAGAAACATTGTTTACATTGGATGACGTCGTATGCACGTTAACCATAGTAGCGCTTCGCAGAAAAGCCTTCGGCTTTTCTGCTGCGCGCTTATAATGCATTCTTGAATACTTTTGTTCAACCTTGAATCAAATATTGTCAACCTTGAATGAAATATATTCAAGACGCACGTGACTATATCCAAGACGCACGTGACCACGAAATTGATGACGTAGAACCCATGGTACTTCTGATGCATTGCGGAGGTCGAATTCTTCGCACGAGGTTTAATGAGTTTTTTACAAAACTAAACAGACACACGACTGACAGTGACAGAAGAAGAATCCTTATAATGGACAAGGAGAAGCTAAATTTACTGGCTCATGCCAGTAATTTCGAAGATCTCTTGCGGGATCTTCAAAATTCTGCGACGGGTGCTCCCTCAGAAATTAGGGAGCTTGAGCAGTTGCCATTTGTATAGGATTGTATTTTGAGGGTTTATAATGTTTGCCATGCATGCTACTACCGGTAATTCAATCATGTCATGAAGCGCAACGCATCAGAAGTACAATGGGTTCTACGTCATCAATTTTGTGGTCACGTGCGTCTTGGATATGGTCACGTGCGCCTTGAATATATTTCATTCAAGGTTGACAATATGTGATTCAAGGTTGAACAAAAGTATTCAAGAATGCATTATATAGATTTTACAACTTATTCATGTTTGAAAATGTTCAACGGTTGGACATATTTGATTCAAGGTTGACAATATTTGATTCAGGATTGAACATATTTTGGTCTTGAACACATATTTAACTTCTTGAATAGTAATTCCACAGTCTTGAATAAATTCCGCTTTGGCTTGCCATAGGAGGGTAATTGAGTCCCACTGTACTCCCAGTGCCAGTCTAGTTGTATTCTCACGAAAACGTACATTTTGTCTTGGCTATATCTCGAAGGTTTACTTTCTTCCTAACTTCTGTCTGGATGTAACCCATCTGCAGATGGTAGAACTGCAACACCATTTATCTCTCAAGTTCTATGATCCTTGTCAACTTCTAGCTGGTTTTGTGTCAGTCCTGTTACAGCCACATGCCCTCAAATCCTTTATATACCCTTTGCGTACTCAACATACTTTGTGGTGGTATCTATCTCGTAGATTCTTATTATCTTATTCTCAACAGTCAATAAATCATTCACGATTAGGGAAAACCCACCATTCTTCTCTGACTTCGACAACTCGCACCATGTCGGTCGAGTTTACTTTATGTGACTAATACTACACGTGCTTCTAGAATTCCGCCATAACATCGACTCGGATCGTTGGTGATATGAGGTTTCTAATGCCTCCTTGAGTATCGGGGGGGGGGGGGGGTCAACCTAGCTGAAAAGTTAACCAATTTCTATGAGTGTCTCAGGCTCAATTAGGGTCACTATCAAAGGATATGAACGTCTTCCGCGCTCGTTGTGGTGGGTGTGGTAAGGAGGGGATAAATAAATGGACCCCTAAAGTAGGCTAGACTAGCTCATTTAGAAACCTGTTGCAAAATGTTTCAGCACTTTGCTTTCCTCGCTT
Source organism: Lineus longissimus (assembly GCF_910592395.1). NCBI lineage: Eukaryota > Metazoa > Nemertea > Pilidiophora > Heteronemertea > Lineidae > Lineus > Lineus longissimus. The sequence goes on along the minus strand of NC_088317.1, from coordinate 11,492,162 downwards.
TCGTTTTCTGAAGGAAAGTTTCGCACTTTTGTATGTTTCACTCTTTCCACTCTTTCCAGGCTCCCATTCAAATTCAATTGTGCAAAGTTTAGATAGAAAAGAGACTTACTCTGTGTACAATAAATTTCTCACTTGTCATCGTTCACGCAGGGTGGGGGGGGGGGGTTGGGGGATGATGATTATGTGCGTCTGGTAGGGGTAACCCACCACACAAAAGGTCTGGCATTGGTTTTTCTTGAAACGTGAGGATTATATGTTGAACATTTTGCAACAGGTTTCGTGCGATTGGCATGGTTAGTAAATGAGCTAGTCTAGCTTAGATCTGGAGTGGGGCGATTAGGGACGTTTGGTGGGGGTTACCCCACCCGCTCAAAATGATGACGATGATCAATCTTGATACATGTAAATATGCTGAACATTTTGCAACAGGTTTCGTGCGGTTAGTAAAGCCGAATCGGTAGATGTCGTCCTGGGTACCCCTAAACTAAAAGTAACCCAGTTTGAAATTTGCGCACTTTTGAAACCTGTCGATGAGGTTCTTGAAAACGGTACTTTAGCGTTTTGCAGGCAAAAATAGATTTCATGACTCGGGTGAGAGACCCGTTTTCCTTGGACATGTTGGAGTTAGCCCAGCTGTCAATACAAGTACATTGGTCGAAACACACAAAAGATAGGGCTCTTCCATCAGTGGGAGGTACGGTCCGCAACTGGCTTTTCTTTCAGAGGGAGATGGTGATATGAATTTATACAAGGCGTTTCGAAAAAAAATTGAGTTACTACTATTATAGTATATGTTTGTCATGATCATCATGGAAAAGGATCGCCTCCGCCCCCCCCCCCCCCCCTTAGCCCACAAGAAACCTTTTTATGCACATTAGTTTTTTTTACTCCCAGATCAAAAATTCGAAAAGATTAAAGGGACACTAAAGACTAGGGCGACAAGTGAAAGTTACAGAAAGTCCCCAATAGGGATCTCTCGCACCTCACGGTATGTCTAAACAATTCAAGCTTTTACAAGAAATATATTTAATGCTGAATCTAACCTGTCCCAGTGCCCTAATACTCTCTATGTTAGTCACCTGAAGATGGCCAATTTAACCCCCATGCTCCTGCCTATAGTCCCCCTTCAAAAGATTTTTCCCTGCTTAGGTACTCCAGAGCACGGGACTTTCCTCGACCCCTCACCCATGCATGTTTTTGATGACATAATGGACTACAAAGGATTCTACTGCTTGGGATGATATTACCTTTTCGAATTACATCTTTATCCCTCTACATGGATGTGATACAAATAAAGTGGAACTTCCCTTAGCTGAAACAACTCTACTTACGGACACACCCTCTATTAATGACACAGCATGTCATGATGTGGCCCCAAGTTGGTCCTTTCCAGCGAATTTTAACTGTTTAATTAGGACTTTCAATTAAGGACAGCATTTGCCAGTCCAAAGGTTGTCCTTTCTACTGTTAGTAGTGAATTACTTAATTGTCTTGATTAGTCTTATAGCAATAAGACAATTATTTTTCGACTAATGAATTTTTTTTTAAATCCCCTTATTACAATGATTTGTTGTTTTTTTTCAGAAATTAGGCTCTCTGCAAAGTTCTTAGCATTGGATGGTTGCTTTCTCAAGCAAATTTTACGTCTAAGCCAATTGGAACACTTTAAGGGGGGGGCTGTAGCAGGCAAGCAAATTTAAAGGCTAAGCCAATAGGTACACTTTAAGGGGGGGCTGTAGCAGGGGTGCAGAAAGTTTTTTGCATTCCTTTACAAGAGACTTTTCCTATATATTTTTACTTGTTCAGGAGTCTTAAAATCCTATCCTCAAGACAGAGCCAGTCACATGCTCCTCCCCTTGCAGAATCTTTTCAATTTCATTGTATGATGAATGCTTGCCTCTTCTGCAATGGAAGTGTCGACAGTGATAAAGAGGATAATATCACCACTCATGGTTATTCTTGTATGCCATAGCACTTGCAGCTGATCAGCAGACTATGAAATAAGAGTTTCGCGAATTTGTCTAAAGAAAGAGCATAAACGTCAAAATTCCCGCAGGAAGAAAGACGTCACATGACATACATGTGATCAAATAGTTGATACATACTAGATTTAGTGCAAATCGATGGCTGCGGCCAACTAAGAAATCCTGGGAAACGGGTCACTCACCCGAGTCATGAAATAACTTTTTGCGAAACTTAGCGATGGTGGCACTCTTTCGCGGTAGAGAATGGAACTGAAATATTCGTCCAAAACTTTCAGTTCCAGGTTTTACTGCGAGATCACGCTACCGTCGCCCAAGCCAATTTGCAATGCAATTGAGTATGTTTCGAAAGTTTATTGCCAATGTAAATTAGACATAAGGTGGGGGGGGGGGGGATTTGATAATTTTTTAATGGGTTTATTGCTCTTGAACAATGAAAAGAAGTCCATCTTATTACATGCAAATACATGCCAAAGTCAATGTTTCCTTACCGATTTTACAGTAATAGTACCAGCATGACTGTGCTGCCAGCTATTAATAGATAGGTAGTCTTCAGACAATAAGTTATCATCTATACTATAATGCGCGTTGTGGCCGCTAAATAGGAGGCGATTTTTGTTTCAAAATTGGGCCTCGAAAATGCGTCGAATTCTTGCAACTTTTGGTTTCGTAGGTGTGGATCATAAGTAAGAGTGTCACTGAGGGTGTCATACGTCGAATATCTTCGTGGTTTTAGAATAGATAACAACTTTTCAGAGAACACGTCGACTGGAGAGCTCCACTCATTCTCAAAAGCATGCACAAACTTCACGCATATTCTCCCTGCCACATCAGTATTAGCTTCCATCACGTATGTAGTGCTATACAACCTGGTCCATGGTGCAGGGTATTAGCAGGGAGATTAATGATTAGCCTGTTCTAATTTAGTTCTATTCGAGAAACACTGACCTGAGTGATAAGGCAAATTCTGCAGAGTGGCCTACCGGAACATGTAGTCAGGGTATCAATAAACAGTTATGCCAGGATGGACAAAATATGTACAGTGGCCAGCGCTTGCTGTTTGTTTTATTCTTTACTGACTGATGTTGTCAGTTTGAAATGCGTTCTGCATCTCTCCATGCGCCTGGCTTTGGTCCGACAGTGGCATTGGGTACGGGAGTGGGTAGGTGATATGCCTAATATGTGAGGGCCTTATTTGGAACAGGACCTGCTGTCACTGGTCTCAACGCATTGTGCAAAATAGCGTACTCCAATCAATCTATTGGGGGTTGCATGTAGATAGCAGCAATAAGTCCCTAAATGCAGTTAATTTCGTGTTTAACCTTTAATAAAACTTCAGTAACGTTAGAAATTTAATGTAGCTCAATCATCGTGCCCATTTAACTAATGTATATTACATTTCAACTTTGCCCGCTCCATTGGTATATGCTAGTCTATACTATAATGCGCGTTGTGGCCGCTAAATAGGAGGCGATTTTTGTTTCAAAATTGGGCCTCGAAAATGTGTCGAATTCTTGCAACTTTTGGTTTCGTAGGTGTGGATCATAAGTAAGAGTGTCACTGAGGGTGAATAAATAGCAACTTTTCAGAGAGCACGTCGACTGGAGAGATCCGCTCATTCTCAAAAGCATACACAAACTTCACGCATATTCTCCCTGCCACATCAGTATTAGCTTCCAGCACGTATGTAGTGCTATACAACCTGGTCCATGGTGCAGGGTATTAGCAGGGAGATTAATGATTAGCCTGTTCTATTTTAGTTCTATTCGAGAAACACTGACCTGAGTGATAAGGCAAATTCTGCAGAGTGGCTTACCGGAACATGCAGTCAGGGTATCAATAAACAGTTATGCCAGGATGGACAAAATATGTACAGTGGCCAGCGCTGCTCTTTGTTTTCTTCTTTACTGACTGATGTTGTCAGTTTGAATTGCGTTCTGCATCTCTCCATGCGCCTGGCTTTGGTCCGACAGTGGCATTGGGTACGGGAGTGGGTAGGTGATATGCCTAATATGTGAGGGCCTTATTTGGAACGGGACCTGCTGTCACTGGTCTCAATGCATTGTGCAAAATAGCATACTCCAATCAATCTATTGGGGGTTGCATGTAGATAGCAGCAATAAGTCCCTAAATGCAGTTAATTTCGTGTTTAACCTTTAATAAAACTTCAGTAACGTTAGAAATTTAATGTAGGTCAATCATCGTGCCCATTTAACTAATGTGTATATTACATTTCAACTTTGCCCGCTCTATGGGTATATGCTAGTTTGAATAATGGAAGGTGCTGTTTTGATGGGAAAAAATAGGGTTTTTAAAACCAAATAGCCAGGCACCGATCTTCCAAAATTAGCGAAGGTTTCAAAACAGTCTCCCAAGTATGGGGCAATCTCTTCATCCATGGAGGCCTGGTTACAGATTTTACAAGTTCGAGACCTGTACGTAGGACCTAAAACTCACATAGATCCCCATAGACATAGGTTTTTGGGGTCAAGCTATCCATTGCAGCCATCAGTTTCAATGTAAGATAGGCCAATGCAGTGAAATCCAAGATGGCCGCCAATACCTGTAGGGCTGCGTTCCTCTGCAACCAATTCAGCTAGGAGGTTGATGTTGGTGTCTAGACATAGGTTTTTGGGGTCAAGCTATCCATTGCAGCCATTTGTTTCAATGTCAGATGAGCCAATGCAGTGAAATCAAAGATGGCCGCCAATACCTGTAGGGGCTCTGTAACTCTGCAACCAATTCAGCTAGGAGGTTGATGTTGGTGTCTAGACATAGGTTTTTGGGGTCAAGCTATCCATTGCAGCCAGCAGTTTCAATGTAAAGATAGGCCAATGCAGTGAAATCCAAGATGGCCGCCAATACCTGTAGGACTCCGTACCTCTGCAACCATTTCAGCTAGGAGGTTGATGTTGGTGTCTAGACATAGGTTTTCGGGGTCAAGCTATCCATTGCAGCCATCAGTTTCAATGTGAGATAGGCCAATACAGTGAAATCCAAGATGGCCGCCAATACCTGTAGGGGCTCTGTAACTCTGCAACCAATTCAGCTAGGAGGTTGATGTTGGTGTCTAGACATAGGTTTTTGGGGTCAAGCTATCCATTGCAGCCATCAGTTTCAATGTGAGATAGGCCAATGCAGTGAAATCCAAGATGGCCGCCAATACTTGTAGGGCTCCGTACCTCTGCAACCAATTCAGCTAGGTGGTTAATGTTGGTGTCTAGAGATAGATTTTTTGGTTCAAGCTATCCATTGCAGCCATTTGTTTAAATGTAAGATGAGCCAATGCAGTGAAATCATCTGAGTAATTTTTACAGCCGCACCTGATTAGTTGAGAGCCATTCAGCGGGATGGGACGTAGCTGTACGAGTTACTGCGGCAGCCACGGACTTTGCACGGCTAGAAGGATGGGGCGGGCCTCCGGGATTGTTTCAAAGTATGTTTTGTGTTGCTTATATCTGGAAGAGAAGGTTACACTTCTGTCATTTTGTTAAAATTGGCATCCTGGACTTTTCGGGCTATCTGGGAGTGGCGCAGTAGATGAGACTGTAACGTCTGAGGTCACCAGTTTGATTCTAAGTCGGACTACAAACCTGTGAGTACAGAAGCATGGCATCTCTGGGCCAACCAGCTTGCAGTCGATACCAGTCGGTGGAGAATACCAGCTGACATACAGGCGGTTCTTTTGACGCTGAAATTATAACACCCAAATAAAAATATGTTGTGATATAGAATTTGACTTCGAGCAGATAAATTTTGCTTCCTTAAGGCCAGTGCTGAACTGGAACGAAAGGTTGGCAGTCCGACAGATTGACTGCTGTAAACTAAGAATCTGAGATACTGTTAACATAACTGGGTAATGTTCAAAACATTAAACTCGCTAATACATGTTTTTCTTTTTATTGTTTACATAGAGTTCTCAGATGAAATAAATGAAATCCAGCAGAGTTCTATGCCTACCATTGGCAGAACTCTTCTCTGGTAGTCTTCAAAGTCCTCAGGTGACATCATGACACCCCCATCATCATCGCCAACAATTCTGAAAAGATTCAAAACGTCTGATTGGGATGGTACGGAAGTTAAAAGAAAACATCCAGCAAACAAGTGATTTTTCATCGCTGTGACCTGTGATTTTAGTAAATCGTCACAATCTTGGACGAGTGTTTGTGTGTCTCACTTGGAGACAGTAGTCACAATCTGGATGAGTGTTTGTGTGTCTCACTTTGAGACAGTCCGAGTCTGGATGCGTGTTTGAGTGTCACACTTGGAGACAGTCACAATCTGGACCAGTGTCTGTGTGTTTCACTTGGAGACAGTCACAATCTGGACGAGGGCTTGCTGGTGTCTTTCTTGGACTGGAGACAATCTTGGATAAGTGTTTTGTTTGTTTCACTTGGAGACAGTCACAGTGTTGAACTCGCTCCTTTGAACATATAAGTTAGTGGCATTTTTGATGACACACCCTGTAGGCCTATTATCCACTCAGATCCAGATGATTTTTTGGAGCACACACTGTAGAAAAAACACATCATTTTGACAGCAGATTTCAAGTCAATTAAAACCTACCTTCTGTATTCCAGATAGGTATTAACGTGTGCCCCCGCATCGGGGCCAAACGTCTTTGTGACATCTTGGACGGATTGAATTACGCAAACTATATTATTTGCGGAAAATGTCACTTTGTTTACACAGCACCAAAGACAACCGGTGTCTCAGGTCACCGATGGGTGGCGCTGTTTATTTGTAAACAAAAGCACGTGACACAAATTTTAATTTACCACGTGCTAGCCAAATACCATTTGGCCCACCGTCGCCCAAGCCAATTTGCAATGCAATACTACAATCAAGATGTACAGACCGGGGGAGCTGGCGGTACGTACCCATAAGTATTTGCGGTAGTCTCGCGCGTACCGGATATAACCCATGAAGCTTTTCTCCTTCAGAGAAATACTGCGTTGCGCTCAAGTGCCTAGCCTTTTAAAAAAGGCTGTGGACTAAATTAACGTTCGACCAATGAGAAAGCCACATTACCCTGCATACGAGGTTGGACGCGTGATCACTTAGTGACAAGTAAAAATAGAATCAGACCACATGTTTCTATAGTCAGAATGCTGCCGTTTGCGCTGTAGTACACGTGTGTTGTCCAAATTTTCGATTTCAAGCAAGTTTAAGGCCAACCTCGTGTCCACCAGACTAATGCATAATTGGCAGTTGAGCGCAACGCAGTATTTCTCTGAAGGAGAAAAGCTTGATAGGTTATATCCGGTACGCGCGAGACTACCGCAAAGACTAATAATAATAATAATTTATTTGATTTAAAGTGCTAAAATAATGGTGCATACATTTTCTAAGCACTGTACATAATATTAAATGAGTACATTAAAAGTGGTGATTTCATGAGGATAAAAAACAGTTTAAAAACATCCGGAAAATATGAATATTTAAAACATGTATGGCCTACTCTGAATATGTTAGGATAAAAAGATGAGTTTTGAGTTTACTCTTAAAAGTGTTTAGCACAGTGACATCACGTAACCAGCTTGGAAGGGCGTTCCACAGCCCCGCGGCCCGGACACACAGAGATCGATCCCCGAAGACCCCATTTGAACGTGGGATGGCAAGACTTATGGGTACGTACCGCCAGCTCCCCCGGTCTGTACATCTTGATTGTAGTATAGAGTATGGACCGCCTAATGGACCGCTACGGCTAAATAACAATAGCCTTGGAGGTTGTTAATCTAAATTGAATATCAGTTGCCGCACCTATATTTCGATGAAAGGGTACAAGGACGGTCTCCCATATCAAGCCTCTGGGAATAGGTTTACAGTCAAATTTATAATTTTGATAATTTCTTTAATGAGTTTATTGCTCTTGAACAATGGAAAGAAGAACAGTCAATCTTATTACATGTAGATATTATGCCAAAGTCACGACAAAGTAATTCCGATCTTTAAGAAAGGGGACAAACATAGTCCATCAAACTACAGACCAGTCAGCCTAACATGCATCTGCTGCAAACTTATGGAGACGATCGTAAGAGATCACATTCTAGACCTTCTAAAGAGGAACAACTTGCTCTCTGAAGATCAACATGGGTTCACCCGCGGTAAGAGTTGCGTGACCAATCTTCTGGAAGCCTTAGAGGCATGGGTCAAAGCCCTAGACTCTGGGAGCAGCGTCGACATTGTCTTTCTGGATTATTCCAAAGCTTTCGACTCTGTACCGCATGCAAGACTAATCACGAAACTAAAGAGCTATGGTATAACCCAGCCGATTTTAGGCTGGATCAGAGATTTCCTGAGCGATCGTCTCCAGGCTGTACAGGTAAATAATGTCCTATCAGAACCCATGCAGGTAAAAAGCGGGGTGCCGCAAGGTAGTGTCCTCGGCCCGCTCTTATTTCTAATATACGTTGATGACTTGCTAGAACAAAATCTATCCCCGACTGAACTGTTTGCTGACGATACTATATCCTTTGAGTCAGTGAATAACCTTGAAGATTGCGAAAATTTCCAGGTGAGTCTTTCGAATATAGACAAATGGTCGGGTAAGTGGCAACTGGCCTTCAATTTACCAAAATGCAAACATATGAGGCTAGGTAGATTCGAAACCGCCTTCAATTACTCCTTAGAAACAAAAGACAGTGACCGGCATTACATCCAACAGGTAAGCTCAGAAAAAGACCTTGGGGTGACGGTGGACAACAAACTTAAATTCATCAACCATATTGACGATATAGTTAAAAAAGCTAACTCCATACTTGCAACTATCAAAAGAACATACACAAGTCTAAATTATAGCACGTTCAAACTACTCTACAAATCTCTGGTCAGACCTCATCTGGAGTACGCGCAGGAAGTATGGTCACCACACTACAGGCGCGATCAAGACAGCCTGCAAAAGGTACAAAGGCGAGCCACTAGGCTTCTAAAAAACATCAGACACTTGGAATACAAGCAGAGACTAGAAATACTCGAGTTACCAACTCTTAAACATAGACGCCTGAGGGGCGACCTAATAACAATGTACAAGATCGCCCATGGCCAGATGATAACCAAACTGGAAATTCCTTACTCGGAGAACGTCGGTCTAAGAGGCCACCAGCTCAAGTTAGCTCCCCTTAGAGCACGTTACCAGCATCGGGGCAATTTCTTTACCAACAGGATCGTGAAACCTTGGAATGAACTGCCCGAATCAGTAGTTATGGCTCCAAGTCTGAACACCTTTAAGTCAAGATTGGACAAATACTGGATACAAAAAGGGAAAAACATCTGTGAGTACTAATGAGGACCAATTTCTAAACGAGACCGTAAACATCACCGAAAATTATGACATAACCTTCTTTTCCCCATATATTAAGCAAGCTTTATTTCCAGATGGACACACAGCCCATTATGGACTCCAGCCTGGACTATTCAGATATGCCAGACGATGAATCTATTCCTGAAGGAACGACAGCTTCAGAGGACGAGGGAACGACAGCTGGAGAGAGCTCTGATGAGGGAGAAGACATAATAACGGGTACTACAGCTTCAGAGGACGAGGGAACGACTGCTGTAGAAAGCTCTGATGAGGACGAAAATCTACATACTGCTCCAGAACAAGGGGGGACTCCAGTGATAGAGGTTGCAGAGCAAGACCCAACAACTTACAATGCAGCAAATTCGCTTCCAGAAGAGGAGGAAGATGATGATAACGATTGCCCCGAAATAAGCCAAATGGGAGGAGACAGACGCTATGTAATCATGGGAGAAAACATAATATCGGGTGTCAACATAGACAGCCACGACCAAGGGGCAAGACTGGTTACCATGGGAAATTCTCTCGGAAGCTGCTGCCCAATCTGTCCTCATACCACCACCAGATTAAAAAGGCATGTCCTATGTATCCACCTTCCGTGGTTCATTAGGGGCCCGTCAGCATGTTTCCAGTGCAACGTTCAGTGTGGCACCATCATCGCAAGGAACATAAGGCATCCAAACTGCCCGGTGAGGGCGGACGACCCCTCCCGATGGGCCTCTCTGATTCACCAAATGCTAATGATTATATTCCTGGCACTGAGACTAGAAAACTCGAACGAGATACTGGACCTGGTCAGACGTCACCGCCTGCACCCTGAATCATCTCAGCAGAATACCTACAACTCTCCCTTCGATCCCTCAGAACAGGTTTTCATGAGTCGTTTCGAGAAAATGTTTAACCCTTTCCGTAATCAGGATTCATCCTTCACCCCATCGCCCCCAAATAGTCTTATTGCCGTAATACACTGGAGAACATTAACCAGACTACTTTCCTTGATCCCAGACGACGTACTTGAACAAATCTTCAACCTACATCTATAAAAACTTGACCATCTCTCTCTTCCCCTCTCAGTATCATTCTTATCTCATCTTCCTCTAGTATCACATGCCAGCGCTCGGCAACCTGCCTCGCTGCTTATACTAGTTCATCGTGTCTTACCATAAACCTGTATGCATAACTTGCTACATATCTAAAAGTAGTTCTTAGCCAACCCGATGGTTAACTCTTCATTTTTGCAGCGCCCGACAATAGTCTCGCTGTTTGTAACCTATAAATAATCTACTTAATATGCTGTACATAAGTCATCCTAACCAAATGACATCATCATGCCATGTATTATGTAACCCATTGCACTGTTAAACATATAAACGTTCCTTTTCACCAGGCCTGAAATCAGTATATTACCTTTCAGATCAGCCGGGACCTCTATACTCCACTCACTTGTCCTATATAGCACCCCAAACTAACATACTGTCCGTTCGTTAACAGAAATCCAGCATTGACATCCCCGTGACACCATTATATACCAGGACAAGTTTAGGCTATGTCACAGAAAGCAGGGAGTCCGCTGTAAACAAAGGAGTATGCTGAGTTACAGAGAAAACTATATCATCAAAGAGGTATGTCCTTCGGTAGTTCCAGCTTATTAGCGAACAACAATATAACTTCTCTGGCTAAACAATTATAAAATTATATAGTGCACTGTTCTTAACAAGAGTTCACGCCAAACTGTAAATATAAACATGTATGCTTTGTGGGGTCAACGTGGTCCTATCGATCGTATCTAGGACCATCTCTGTCATGACCACACAAACTATTAAGCTACTAGGCTTCTTGTAAAAAATTGTCATTACCAGCTATTGCGGGCCTAGCCAATTAAGCCAATTAGTGCACCTGCTTAATTGGTCCTGGCAAGCCTAATGGAAAATGCATAGGAAATATCAATAAAGTTGGCCTTTTGGGCGGGGTGTTAAAATAATCCCAACTCCCGACTTCTGACACAATTCTATATATGTCTAGGTATTTACTGGCAAAATTTGGAGTGATTTGGATGGAAATTCGATGGGTCCATCTATAGGCTGAAAATGTTGGTAAATCTGTGATGCTTCACTCGTAGCCCGTAGTGTAAATTACTGAGAAATTGGGTTTTGGGGGCTTTTCTAGCTGCGCTAGCTCCGAAACTATACATTTGATACAAACTCCCGACTTCAGACGTGATTGATATAACTCTTAGGATTATATTCCCAAGATTTCAGCTTTATTGGAGAAAAATTCATAGTGTCTATAGGGGGGCTGAAAATTGGAGGATTTTCAATTTTTTTCCCAACAAATATGCGAAAAATATTACTTTCCACCTAGAATTAATCAAAATTTCGCAAACTATCATAAAGTACTTCCTTGCAACAATCATTTGTGTAGCTTTCAAAACTTTTGGCTGATTTATTTGCCCCTTAATTAGCAAAAACCAAACATTTTAGTGTTTGCATGCAACAATGCACAGGAGGCTAATTGCAGGATTAATTCACACCTGTCCAATCTCAAACAATAGGAATGATGGAGTCTCCCTCTATTCAAAACAGAGTGTGCTAGGCCTGCCATAGCTGGTAATGTCTTTTTTTGTATAAGTGTCAAATGTTCTTTCTTTTTTTGTTTCTTCTCTATATGAAGAATATGTTGCACGACCCATGCGCCAATATAAATCGAAAGGCAAAGGCCCAATTCTGGACCAAAACGCCTATGATGATGATGATGATGATGATGACGACGTTTCCTTACCGATTTTACAGTAATAGTACCAGCAATAGGCAGCATGACTGTGCTGCCAGCTATTAATAGATAGGTAGTCTTGCTCTAACCACACTTCTCAATCAGTGCGTTGCGAATTCGAGCATTGTCCGAGACTAGCATCACTGCCACGTTTCGATATTCTTCAACTTTCTTGATGGATTGATTACACACCAAAGATATGGGATTGGGGTAGGAATATGTAGTTTTGTTTTGAGTATTTTATTCGGTAGGAATACCCCCTCGGTTTTGCTTAGTGTTGAAGTGTTTCTTTGTAATTCTCTGCCTGGTTATGTCCTTTGCCCCTTTTTTGAAGGTTTTCGAAGTAACCTTCGACTTTGTGGACGGGAAATGCGAGGTCTAGTGTCCAAATGTGGACTAATTATCAAAGAATTTGTTGAAACTGTGATATTTCTAACTAATCCAAATAATATTCTTTCACAAAAACTCCTTTTGGCTAAAATTTAGAATCCCCGATCGGAAATGACGTAGTTTGATCGCATTCAACTATAAATCCATTGAACAGTGGTGCTTCGTTAGTCAACCGATGACCTTTTTTTGGGGTGTGATCGGGGATTCTAAACTCGTTCCCTTTACGCACACGCTCGGGCGTTTCCGGGCATAGATCGGCAATATTCGTAACAGTAATTACCCATAAACCCTTGCGGTTTCCTGGTATCGTAGGTAAACATCATGGCGTCCGTTTCCATGGTTTCGGAAGCTGCAGATATATTTTTGTCAATCATCATCATCATCATCATTAATTTTCAGCTGTTTAACCAAAAGTTGATTTTTAGCCGTTGCTTTCCTATCTTACGTATATTCGTGCGTGCGGGCGCCATAATCTATTTAAAATATTTTTTTGTATTATTATTTTTTTACTGTGCGTTTGCCAAAAGTCTCATACATTACTGTATATCAATACGAAGTTCATTTTTTAACGACTAACTATGTACACACCAAAGATCTAACCGAACATCCCCTCTTCGTTTCTATTTCTCCAATGTTTGTCTAGGCGGGACTTGAACGCCTCCAAAGAGCAAGCACCCACAACGTTTTCTGGTAGGCTATTCCAGTCAGCCGCCACCCTCACAAAGAATGAGTACTTTCTTAGATTTGTATTGGCCCTTGTTCTTACTAGCCTCCTTGAGTGGCCTCTAGTCTGGTGGTGGCGATCAGCCTGGCACACATAACCCTCTAGTAATGGGGATTGTTTTTCAAAAAGGTTGTAAAGCACTATTAAGTCCCCCCTCCTCCTACGATGCGCAAGACTAAATAGGTCTAGCTCGAGCAACCTCTCCTTATATGTTTTTCCAGACCGACCCATGATCATTTTTGTGAAACGTCTCTGGACCTTCTCCAGGTTGTTGATATCCTTTACTTTATAGGGATTCCATACTGGTGATGCATACTCCAGCCCGGATCTCACCATCGCGGCAAAGCATATCTTAGCAGCATCACTTAAAAAAGCCGAAAACGCCGCAGATATCGACATGATCGACGAACTTGTTGAAAGTGATGAAGAGGAACCTTATTGCCTTTGTGGTGAACCGAATGATGATGCAATGATATTGTGTGATGTTCCTAAACATGCTAAATGTGAGATTGAGTGGCACCATTATACCTGTGTTGGGCCAAGTCCAGATTCACTGCCTGATGGAGATTGGATTTGTGATCAGTGCATTTTGTCATCAACAAAATCTAAAGGTACGTTGAATACATGAGTCTCAAATTAATAGCGAGGGTTGGTGCTCCTTCGACTGTGGCTCCATCAGGGTAGTTGTAAAACAAGAAACACAGAAACGAAACAGAAACACAGAAACGAAACGCAGAAACCAGTCTTGTGGCGAATTCTGGTCTGCAGACTCCATCTTGTTGCCATGGTTGTGGCCGCGAACGCGGGTGTAACTAAAACTGGTATTCAGTCGGAATGGAAGGAGGAATGCTCATTTCCCAATACCCCTTTTAGCCTCATCAACGTGTGCGCAGATTGGCAGCATCCGGCCTTGATCGTGCCCCTGACCAAAAACGGCCCCAAGTCGAAACGGCCCCACTTTATTTTCATGAGATCACTCCTGACAGTCTTATTTGCAGTTTCTCTTCAATATAATCATCTTGGTTAGTTAAAATTGAGTAAAATTGGTTGAATTCAGGAATTTTTAAAGAATAATTGACTCATTTAAGCAAGTTTGGAGACTTTTAAAAAATCCACTTGACAACTGAACATTCTACATTTTGACCCTGATTAATGCATCTAAAACACTAAAGGCATAACACCTGATTGATCAGTTAAACTCGTATTTCAATTTAAAACTTTAAATCAAGTAAGAACATGACTCGAGCTATTCGAAGGACTATTTTCTATTTACACTGACCTCCCCAATACACTACATGTTATGTACTACACGGCGTAAATAGAAAATAGTCCTTCGAATAGCGAGTCCTGTTCTTTTGTACATTCCATGGCCTGTGCACGACACTAGGCTGAACTTCCCTACTGCAACCTCATTAACATAAACAGATATTTAAAGGGACTATTTAAAGGCAGCAGCTGGGCAGGCAAGATTGAGTTACTCCAAGTCCAAGTCTTGTGCCCGCCCGCCCCCCCCCCCCACTTTACTCTATTCTAGTCGCCAAAATTGGTCTCTCACGTCTCACATAACGTCGAAATGATTCACCCATGTACTGGTACCGTACCTTGCATTTAGTGCTGCATCAGACGGGATTTGTAGGATGATCCTGGTACTTCATGTAAATTGAACACTACAAGGCAAGATGTTGCACTGCACCTTCATTTAAAATAACATGCTGTAGGAATCGAATCGAACCTACCAAAGTACTACACCACCACCTCAAAAGACTTCACCCATATCGTGCCGCCCCCTCCCCCCCCAAGTTGCTCCATGTATCCCCTCAACAACTCTATTGCATTCCGGCTGGCCGCAACCCACCAACCTCAGATTTTACTTTTAAACAACAATAACAACGGATTGGGCAAGGAAAGTATCGGCGTGCCGCTTGATTCCAACTTTTATGAAAACCCGTTTGATTTTCGTTTCTGCGTTTCGTTTCTGCGTTTCTGTGTTTCTGTTTCGTTTCTGTGTTTCTTATTTTACAACTACCCGCTCCATCAGGGCCCAGGCCCAGGGTCTCATGTTTGATGGTGGTGGGCCTTTCTTGGCTAGGCCTGGCCTGTGCCTATCACTATCAGTCATAATCATTCAATATCAAAATCAAATCAATTGAGAAAAGATGTTTTTTAACAGACAGTGACATTTATTGTTTCATAAAACCAGGTCAACTAACTTGGTAACATTCTATTCTTCTACAGGCAAAAAAGCAAAATCAAAAAGTACAGAAAAGTCGAAAATGAAGACGAGTGAACAAGTTTATTTCATCCTGCACGTCAAGTTGAAATGCTTTCCTCATCTCCTTTGCAAATTTGACGACTTTATACGGATTCCGGTCATTTTCATACACACAGTTCGCCTTTCCAAAAATTCGACAGAAGTACCGCAACTTCGAAATGTGGTGATCCATTATTCCAAAGCCTGAAAAATGAATTTGATTTTGAATTGGTTTAGAATTGAAGACTAAAAATGAAATATAATCATAAAAATAAAAGGAACATAATGCTGGTATAAGTAATAACACTAGGCGTTCCGGCCTAAAGTAAAGGACGAGGAAACTAAATTTGAAATTTTTCAAATTTTTCGAAAATCTATTATCATCATCATAATAGGTCGACTCGTATCTCAAAAAAATTTTATCAGAATCTTAGCCAAATTTCTAATTTCGTCCAATAAATTTATCCTCAATACACTTTTAAGTAAAAATATGTGATCTTAATGCAGTCCATGCACCTCCATATAATGCCTTTCCCTATAATATGTAAAGTCAAGAACTTAGTGAGCCCCCCTTTAGGTCGGGGGAGCTCCCCCGAACCCCCCTACGAGCATATGTTAAGTGCAAGCTCTAGTCTAACAACTACAGCTGTTACAATGGGGGGACACCCCCCAAACCCCCCTCCGTCGACATAGGTTTTTACCAGTGCGTTGGGGGGAAGCTCCCCCCAAACCCCCCCCCGGTGGACAGTCAACTAGCCCTTCTGTGTCATACTGCTGGAGGGGGGGGTGCGATGGGACCATCCATATAGTAATTATAGTTCCTTCCGACACATTTTTGTTTTGGTATGGTAATGTAATACATTGTGATTGTCCTTATTCACGGGAATCGGGCGTTTCCAGTGATATACGACACTTAAATGGATTGTCCTCATGCATTCACTTTGGAAACGCATTTTAAAATAGATGTTACGTCCTGTTAATGGGGCACGTCATCATCGCGTACATTTGGGAAAAACTCCCTAACGAGACCGGAGCAGCCGGCTGAAAGTAGTTTAATTATTGGCCGCTAGGGTGCAGAATGTACGCCGCTCACCCGAATTTTTCACGCAACTATAGCTGAATAGAGCTAGTTCTAGTTTGTGATTCAATTTGATACTTCAGATTTGGGCAGTAGACCAATATAACTTAGTCGTCAGTATGGTTTTAAGCAGGGAAAACGTATTTGTTTTTCTTAAAGTGCCTTTTTTGGACGGGTGTGTGCGATTGTTTTGTTTATGTCACGTGACCTCGACCATGTCGACACAAAATTGATATAAAACCACCTTTTCTGTCATTATTTATGACGGATATTTCTCTAATAAAAATATCAATATAATTGGCCAATTTCTTAGGCATATGTAGCGAATTCCCATGAAGATTTAAATTAGATGTTCTCGTAACCTGTTACAACTGGTCTGATTTATAATTCAGCGCTACAACTGGTCTGATTTATTTATTCAGCGCCATTTTGAAAAACCAAAAAAAATTGTTTGTTGGATATACAATAATTACTCTCTTTATTTCACTTCATTTACATTATATACTCCCGCACACCCGTGTATCTTAAGAGCCCCTCCTAAGAGGGGGGCTTAATATGTAAAGTCAAGGACTTAGTGAGCCCCCCTTTAGGTCGGGGGAGCTCCCCCGAACCCCCCTACGAGCATATGTTAAGTGCAAGCTCTAACAACTACAGCTGTTACAATGGGGGGACACCCCCCAAACCCCCCTCCGTCGACATAGGTTTTTACCAGTGCGTTGGGGGGAAGCTCCCCCCAAACCCCCCCGGGTGGACAGTCAACTAGCCCTTCTGTGTCATACTGCTGGAGGGGGGGTGCGATGGGACCATCCATATAGTTCCTTCCGACACATTTTTGTTTTGGTAATGTAATACATTGTGATTGTCCTTATTCACGGGAATCGGGCGTTTCCAGTAATATACGACACTGAAATGGATTGTCCTCATGCATTCACTTTGGAAACGCATTTTAAAATAGATGTCACGTCCTGTTAATGGGGCACGTCATCATCGCGTACATTTGGGAAAAACTCCCTAACGAGACCGGAGCAGACGGCTGAAAGTAGTTTATTTATTGGCCGCTAGGGTACAGAATGTACGTCGCTCACCCAACGCTCACCCGAAATTTTCACGCAACTATAGCTAAATAGAGCTAGTTCTAGTTTGTGATTCATTTTGATACTTCAGATTTGGGCAGTAGACCAATATAACTTAGTCGTCAGTGTGGTTTTAAGCTGGAAAAACGTATTTATTTTTCTTAAAGTGCCTTTTTTGGACGGGTGTGTGCGATTGTTTTGTTTTTATGTCACGTGACCTCGACCATGTCGACACAAAATTGAAATAAACCACCCTTTTCTGTCATTATTTATGACGGATATTTCTCTAATAAAAATATCAATATAATTGGCCAATTTCTTAGGCATATGTAGCGAATTCCCATGAAGATTTAAATTAGATGTTCTCGTAACCTGTTACAACTGGTCTGATTTATAATTCAGCGCTACAACTGGTCTGATTTATTTATTCAGCGCCATTTTGAAAAACCAAAAAAAATTGTTTGTTGGATATACAATAATTACTCTCTTTATTTCTCTTCATTTACATTATATACTCCCGCACACACGTGTATCTTAAGAGCCCCTCCTAAAGGGGGTCTTATCATGATATGCTGATTTTGCAAGAAAATCATAAAAATGACAGTTTCTAAAAGCATGCGGAGAGCACTGGACACATACTCAATGCACATGATTTGCGAGTTCACAACACTAACAAAACACGGTCAAATTTCTGTTTACCGGAACCCTCCGGAAATATCATCTATCGATCTTTTAAATCACTGATAATAAGAATATCAATGACAATACTTACAATTTTGAAAAAATGGTGTATAATCGTTAATTTCCGGTATTTTTTCATGAAATTTTCATATATTTGTCAAGAACGAATGGAGGAAACTCGGGAACTGCATGCGCATGCGTACAATGATTTTATAGCACGAAATAACAAACTGCGCATGTAGTAAACAGTTCGTTTCCAAGCTCGTTGCTAGGGTTAGTGGAGTCAATCGAGTAAATCATAATGGCGGCTGTCGGTACCTCTGATCGGACAAAAGGGCAACGAGGCGCGAGGTGTGAAGTGCGAGAACAATGACTAAACAATGCCTGATCATTGTAATAAGGGGATTATTTTTAAGGGTATTAGAAGTGCGTTCTCCATCTTATTTATGCCTCCATGCTCAGACCAACTTTCGTTGATCCAAGATGGCGGCACCACTCCCATCTCTCTCAGTCTCACCATTATGTTGACAACTTGGCAGAGCAGCCAGGACTGATGTGGCCTGGTTGTGACTGTCTCACTCTCATCTCTCTCATCATGTTGTCAACACGGTGGAGCAGCCAGGAGTGTTTGGGCCTGGCTGTGACCGTCTCATATCTCTCAGTCTCGCCATGTTGACAACTTGACAAAGCAGCCAAGACTGATGTGGCCTGACTGTCTCATCTCTCTCATCATGCTGTCAACACGGTGATGGAGCTGCCAGGACTGATTCAGCCTGGCTGTGACTGTCTCATCTCTCTCACCATGTTGACAACTTGGCAGAGCAGCCAACAAGACTGATGTGGCCTGGCTGTGACTGTCTCATCTCTCTCATCATGTTGCCAACACGGTGGAGCTTCAAAGACTGATTTGGATTGGCTGTGACCGTCTCATCTCTCTCACCATGTTGACAACTTAGCAAAGCAGCCAACAAGACTGATGTGGCCTGGCTGTGACTGTCTCATCTCTCTCATCATGTTGCCAACACGGTGAAGCTACAAAGACTGATTTGGACTGCCTGTAAATGTCTCATCTCTCTCACCATATTGTCAACACGGTGGAGCAGCTAGGGCTGATGTGGCCTGGTTGTGACTGTCTCACTCTCATCTCTCTCATCATATTGTCAACACAGTGGAGCAGCCAGGAGTGTTTGGGCCTGGCTGTGAGCGTCTCATATCTCTCAGTCTCACCATGTTGACAACTTGACAAAGCAGCCAAGACTGATGTGGCCTGACTGTCTCATCTCTCTCATCATGCTGTCAACACGGTGATGGAGCTGCCAGGACTGATTCAGCCTGGCTGTGACTGTCTCATCTCTCTCACCATGTTGACAACTTGGCAGAGCAGCAAACAAGACTGATGTGGCCTGGCTGTGACTGTCTCATCTCTCTCATCATGTTGCCAACACGGTGGAGCTGCAAAGACTGATTTGGATTGCCTGTGACTGTCTCATCTCTCTCATCATGTTGCCAACACGGTGAAGCTACAAAGACTGATTTGGACTGGCTGTAACTGTCTCATCTCTCTCACCATATTGTCATCACGGTGGAGCAGCCAGGACTGATTTGGCCTGGCTGTGACTGCCTCATCTCTCTCATTATGTTGTCAACACGATGGAGCAGCCAGGACTGATTCGGCCACGAGATTTATGAGCTCCGAATTGATTTAAACTTTTGTTCTTGTCATAGCACGGGTCACAAGTCTAAAAGCTGTCGTGACCTGCTACTCCTGTTGTAACATGGGTCAGCTTTGTCCCCAGGATATTCTTCATCCCAATAGTTCACCTGGCTAAGTTCCAATTCATCTTTTAGCATCAACATCTGCTATGACCCATCTCGCATGTAAAAAATGCTCCAGCATGATGCCTGAGCAGAAATCCCCCTACAAGCAGCCTAACATCAACTTCGGAGAACAAATTACACCCAAATGTCATGAAATTTTCAGAAAATGTGTTATTTACGTTGTACTTATTTCGTTTATGGCTACTAAATTTTATTTTGATGATTTTATACCTGACTTTAAACCTGGTGGACGCTGGTGGGCGCTAGTGGGACGTTGGTGGACACTGTTTAGGATGACCGCCCATTCTCAGTGATAAACCATTCAATGTGAACTCAAGTTAATGTGATCATCATGTGAGATAAGGATTCATACTGGTGATAAACAATTCAATGCAATGGGAACTCAAGTTAATATGGTCATCTGAGGGATGTGGATTCATACTGATTATGAACCATTCAATGGTAACTCAAGTTAATGTGGTCATCTGAGGGATGTGGATTCTTACTGGTGATGAACCATTCAATGGGAACTAAAGTTAATGTGGTCATCTGAGGGATGTGGATTCATACTGATGATGAACCATTCAATGGGAACTAAAGTTAATGTGGTCGTCTGAGGGATATGGATTCATACTGGTGATAAGTCATTCAATGGGAACTCAAGTTAATGTGGTTGTCTGAGGGATGTGGATTCATACTGGTGATGAACCATTCAATGGGAACTAAAGTTAATGTGGTCGTCTGAGGGATGTGGATTCATACTGATTATGAACCATTTAATAGGAACTCAAATTAATGTGGTCATCTGAGGGATGTGGATTCATACTGGTAATGAACCATTCAATGGGAACTAAAGTTAATGTGGTTGTCTGGGGGATGTGGATTCATACTGATGATGAACCATTCAATGGGAACTAAAGTTAATGTGGTCGTCTGAGGGATATGGATTCATACTGGTGATAAGTCATTCAATGGGAACTCAAGTTAATGTGGTCGTCTGAGGGATGTGGATTCATACTGATTATGAACCATTCAATGGGACCTCAAATTAATGTGGTCATCTGAGGGATGTGGATTCATACTGGTGATGAACCATTCAATGGGAACTAAAGTTAATGTGGTTGTCTGAGGGATGTGGATTCATACTGATGATGAACCATTCAATGGGAACTAAAGTTAATGTGGTCGTCTGAGGGATATGGATTCATACTGGAGATAAGTCATTCAATGGGAACTCAAGTTAATGTGGTTGTCTGAGGGATGTGGATTCATACTGGTGATGAACCATTCAATGGGAACTAAAGTTAATGTGGTCGTCTGAGGGATGTGGATTCATACTGATTATGAACCATTTAATAGGAACTCAAATTAATGTGGTCATCTGAGGGATGTGGATGAACCATTCAATGGGAACTAAAGTTAATGTGGTTGTCTGGGGGATGTGGATTCATACTGGTGATGAACCATTCAATGGGAACTAAAGTTAATGTGGTCGTCTGAGGGATGTGGATTCATACTGATTATGAACCATTTAATGGGACCTCAAATTAATGTGGTCATCTGAGGGATGTGGATTCATACTGTTGATGAACCATTCAATGGGAACTAAAGTTAATGTGGTTGTCTGAGGGATGTGGATTCATACTGGTGATGAACCATTCAATGGGAACTAAAGTTAATGTGGTTGTCTGAGGGATGTGGATTCATACTGGTGATGAACCATTCAATGGGAACTAAAGTTAATGTGGTCGTCTGAGGGATGTGGATTCATGCTGATTATGAACCATTCAATGGGAACTCAAATTAATGTGGTCATCTGAGGGATGTGGATTCATACTGGTGATAAGTCATTCAATGGGAACTCAAGTTATGTGGTCATCTGAGGGATGGATCTATGGATTCAAGCTGGAAATAAACCATTCAATGTGATCGCAAATTATTCCCGTAATCAGAGCAATGATGGATTCATGCTAGAGTTAAACTATTCAATGTGAACTCTGGTTTATCTCCAATATTAATTCATCCCTGAGATGATCACATTAACTTGAGATTTGACTGAAATAAATCCCATGTTGTCAATTATTTCTGTCTCGTTTTTAAGAACCATTGATTTTATCCCTGACCGGATATCATTTTGCATTGCCCCCCCCCTTCTGATTCATACTGGTGATAAGTCATTCAATGGGAACTCAAGTTATGTGGTCATCTGAGGGATGGATCTATGGATTCGAGCTGGAAATAAACCATTCAATGTGATCGCAAATTATTCCAGTAATCAGAGCAATGATGGATTCATGCTAGAGTTAAACTATTCAATGTGGACTCTGGTTTATCTCCAATATTAATTCATCCCTGAGATGATCACATTAACTTGAGATTTGACTGAAATAAATCCAATGTTGTCAATTATTTCTGTCTCGTTTTTAAGAACCATTGATTTTATCCCTGACCGGATATCATTTTGCATTGCCCCCCCCCCCCCACCCCCCGAATGTTCATAAATTTCTCATGGTCATAATTTTACCCCCAATTAAGAAAATCTAGTGAAAAGTCTGCAAACATGTATTCTATTTTTGTTTGGATTTGCTATTCTAAATTGTTCATGAAATCTTTTGATCCAAGATATTAATCCCAAAGAGAATCTTTAATGGAATAAAAGCTGTATCTTTTTGTATTAAACAAACAAATCAAACCAACCACATCGAGTACCGAGTAGTACTGCTAATTTTTCACTGAATTCTTTTTCAAAATTTTTCAATGAAAAGTGTGAATGAATGTCTAGTATCATTCAGGTTTGCACCATTTTTCCTTTTGGTTTTTATTGCAAGAAACTGTTTAAGCAAAAAAAAATTATATATGAAAAAATATTCAACAATACAACTAACGGCAACCTAGCCCTTTACTATTTCCAAATCAGTCCCACCCAAATATTTATTCCTTATGGCCAATCACATTACCAACTTGGATTAGCCTTGGCCATCTGACCCTTTTGTTTGATTGCTTGGAGCGACAAAAGACATAGCCAACCTCAAAAGAATGTGTGGGAGTGTTACATAAAACCACTACCTGTCACATTTTATGACTTCCAATGCTTGCTATGCTTCGCCTGTAGTGCAGGCTGAACATTCATTGCAGCAAGGTGTACATGGTTTTTGCTCGAATTTTGACTTATTGGCTCACCGTAGGGGAGTCTATGTAATACCGCAGTGTCCGTCGTCCGTCGTCGTATCCTATTTCAAAAACAGTGGCACGTTTCTTAACCGCTAGGGCTATGAACTTGAAACTTTGTACACAGCACCCCCTAGGTCAGGTGACCTCTGACACTGAATTTCGGTCCGATCTGATTCTCAACTTGGCCACCAGGGGGCCAAATGTCGATATCTAAAAAGTGTGATATCTCGCTTATTAGTGACTTGTTTTCGATGAAACTTGTGTTGTAGGTACTCATAGCAAATATACATCTTATATCATACGGGTTTTTTATTTGACCTACTTTTCAAGTTCACAGAGGTCATATGGTGTAAATTGGCTGTTAGAGTGTAAACTATGGCACGTTTCTTATACCACTAAAGCTATGAACTTGAAACTTAGTACATATAACCCCCTATATTACATAGCCTCTGGTGCTGAATTTCAGTTTGATCTGATCCTCAACTTTGCCACCAGGGGGCCAAAAGTGGAAATCTAAAAAGTGTGATTTCTCGCTTATAAGTGACTTGTTTTCGATAAAATTTTTATGGTAGGTACTCTTAGGAAGAATACATGACATATCGTACGGGTTTTCAATTTGACCTACTTTTCAAGGTCACAGAGGTCATATGGCGTAAATTGGCCGTTAGAGTGTAAACTATGGCACGTTTCTTAACCAGTAAAGCTATGAACTTGAAACTTGGTGCTTATAACCCCCTACATCTGATAACCTTTGATGCCGAATTTTGGCCTGATCTGATTCTTTATTCCGCCACCAGGGGGCCATAATGGAAAAAGGAAGAAGTGCAATATCTTGCTTATTTGAGTGAATTGTTTTCGATAAAATTTTTATGGCAGGGACTTCTAGCAAGGATACACCACATGTCCTACGATTTATGGATTTGACCTCCTTTTCTAGGTCACAGAGGTCAAATGGCGTAAATTGGCCATTAGAGTGTAACTATGGCACGTTTCTTAACTGCTGAAGCTATGAACTTGAAAGTTGGTACATGTAACCCCCTACATCAGATAATCTCTGACTCCGAATTTTGGCCTGATCTGATTCTTGATTTGGCCACCAGGGGGTCAAAACTGAAAAAGTAGGACGTGCAATATCTTGCTTATTAATGACTTTTTTTCGATGAATTTTTTATTGCAGGGACTCTTAGCAATCACACGATATTGATCTTGTTGATGTCATAGACAATTATTGGTTGGATCATAAACTTATATATACTGCCCTGTCTTATTACTTGACATCAATACACATCTAAAAAAAGTCTTCATGCCTGATTGTGTTCACCATATTCACCTCTAAACTAAGCATGATCCTGCCTACTAAAAGATGTATACGGTGAGCACAATGGCCCCTGGTTTCAAGACTGAAATAGCAAAATAACTTGTGTTTAGCACAAATCTTCTACAAGGTGGGTATCACATTCTGTCTAAAGGAATCTTGATGTTATTCATGTTTTATTTTTGTAGGCCCAATGGATTTTTGAAGAGGGCAACTTGTCTTTGTATTTTCCCCTTGTTGGCTCACCTGTGAGCCTTTACCATCACGCAGCGTCCGTCGTCCGTCGTCGTTAGACATGGGTGGCACGTTTTGTTACCGCTAAAGCCACTGAACTGAAACTTAGTACACATGTACCCCTTGGTGACCACTACTCAGAGACCAAAACGCGGTCTCATATGTTTCACGGTTTGGCCACCAGGGGGCCAAAGGTAAAAAATGAAGAAATGCGTTTTCTCCCTTATTACTGGTCCGAAAAATTTGAAAAAAATATGGTAGGTACTTCTCCTAATGGGACATCACATATCCTCCGGGTTTTTGATTTGACCTAATTTTCAAGGTAAGATAGGTCAAAGTTCGCCGACGGCACCGCTGTTAGTCAATGGTGGCACGTTTTGTAACCGCTGAGGCTATTGAACTCAAACTTGGTACATATATACCCTTGGGTGACCTTTACTCAAAGACTGAATCGTGGCGTCATACGATTTACGGTTTTGCCAATAGGGGGCCAAAGGTCAACACCAGATAACTGTGCAAACAAAAAATGTATACTTCTTGGTGCTTTCAATCAGTACCACACAGACAAAGACAGACACTATCATGATAATTCATCTCTGGAACTGCACATGGCCCAACAGTATCGCTGCCAACAGCTCATCACAGTTAACACAGCTAAAGTAATGGTACCTGTATGTCCTGACCCTACACCAAAAAAAGGAAAACGCCTGTCAAAGACAAAGAACACAACTACTGAACCAAAAAAGCAAATGGTATCAAAAGATCTGAAATTGGATTTAGTATTTGCTAATGAAACAGTCATCAGAAATATAGCTTATGCTCATGCAGGGCTGCGTACCTGTACGGAATGGCCGTATTTTGGTACGACTGAATTCCCGACTTTACGGAATACGGTTTTTACCGTTATGGTACGGCCTTTACAGTGCTGAAAATACGTTTTTTTTTCAACTTAAAAATACGTTGTAAAATGTTTGTATACGGTTTAATTCTTGAAATAAACATTCAAATTTCTAGTTTCATTTAGTTTCTTAGCCTTTAAACCCGATATCTGATCCTGGCGGGCCCGATATTAGAAGTTCCCACGCCCGTTGCCAAGGAGAGTTTTTCTTTATTCAGTACGCAATATACTGATTAGTCTCGCGCACCGCGACACCGATCGTAGTTATCACCCTATTTTGAGGATCTGGAAACTTGTATCACATGTGTACAGCTGCTGTGCGAGACTACCCTGCATAGAATAATGGCGGCGGCCAACAGCTTTGAAATTTACACTATGTCATGATACTACGGGAACTTATGGCAAAATACAGGAAAATTTCAGCAATATTACAGGAAAAATTATTAGAGGGTAAGCAGCCCTGCTCATGCCATTCAAAACTGGTGGTCTAATCATAAATTCTTGCATGTTGGTCTGACGTATCAGCCAAGATTGATAAAGATAGTATTCAACAATGCTAGATCAGTCAATGAAAACTTTAGAAATTTTCAAGCTGATCCAAATGTCATTGCAGCCTCCATTGTTGCATTTGCAGAATCACGATTAAACCAGTCCAATTCTGACACTAGTCTCTCGCTGCCTAATTTCCAGCATATTCGGCATGACCAACCCCAGGTCCAAGGCAACAATCGACCTCCACATGGTTTGATATTGTATGTAAAGGAAGAATTCAGAATTCTAGAAAAGACATTTTTCGGAAACCGCAACTTTGAAGCAATATATACATGTATCCACTCCCGAAATTCACCCGAAATATTCCACATATTAATTGTTTATGCATCACCCCAATGTTCATTTCAACATGTCACTGATAATCTCTCCACCTGCCTCCGATCATACCAGCCAACTGAAACATATGTCATTCTTGGTGACTTCAACATGAATTCAATAGTGGGAGGTGAAAATTTCAATACTAAACTTGAAAAATTCTTTCTTCAGGAATATAACATGAAGCAAACAGTCACTGAAGAAACAACTGATTACCACACCAAATTAGACCTTGTATTTACAAATGCACATCATGTGCACCATACAGGGATCATCGACAATTGCTGGTCTGACCATAAAATGATATATACAGCTTTACCAATGTCAGAATCACTGACTCCATAGCCTCCCCTTTGACACAGGTGAGCACATGGTCCCTGGACCATTTCATATTTTTCAATACAGAGAAAGAATCTACTTCCAAGAACCATTTTAAGAGTTGCCAAAAAGCACAATGGCACTAGGCCTATGACCCATCATACCACCAAAACATGAACTGCCCAGCATCAATTTGCTGTCAGTATCTGGAAGTGGAATTGAACAAACCTTCTTCGGTATATACAAAATATGAAATTTAAGTGATTACTGCCATATTTGAATTTTGATCTTGCCGAAATTTGGCGTACACATAGAGGGACTTAGATTCATCCTTCAACCAAATAAGAACCATCTCAATTGAACAATGACAAAACATAGGACCAATTGGTGAAATAATAAAATTTGAACCCTGTCGGCCTGTGACCTTGAGAGGTTGGTCAAGTCAACAACCCCGATCATAATAGAACCCAAGAAATATGTAAAAATGCTTGAAATGAAAAATAAATGAAGTTCACAAAATTTTAGTCAATTTGTGCCCCTTAGGACAGCTATTCTACTATAGGTCACTTGAGCCAAAAATGAAAAAATGCTCTCAACTTGAGGAATTTGAAACTATGAATTTGTGCCAATTTATCATTACAGATGATGCATACCTTGTCCGCAATTGCAACGAAAGATTCTCGCTGGTATGGTTTTCAAGGTGAAGGGTTACATGTAGGTATGTATAATATAGTATTAGATTTTTACTTTCCAATTCATGCTTTTGCGCAAAAGAACTGGATAGTACAATCGGGTCACTAAATCAGGAGGCCATATTTAGAGCGGTGATGCCATCTCATTGATTGCTAGTTAAGGGTTAATCACGAGTTTTGAGAAATGAACTAGCTCACATTGTTAGCTCACCTCTTAGCAGAGGTGAGCTTATCCCATACCGTGGCGTCCGTCGTCCGTCGTCGTCGTCGTCGTCGTCGTCGTCGTCGTCGTCGTCGTCGTCGTCCGTCGTCCGTTAGCAGGGCACGTTTCGTAACTGTTAGAGCTATTGAGTTGAAACTTGGTACACATGTACCCTTATGTAATGACACCTTGGAGACCAAGTTTCGGTCCGATTCGTTTCATGGTTTGGCCACCAGGGGGCCAAACGTTAAAAGTGAAAATATGCAATATCTCCCTTAATAGTAGTCGGGAAATTTTGAAAAAAATATGGTAGGTACTTCTAGCAAAGGTGCATCATATATCCTCCGGGTTTTTGATTTGACCTCCTTTTCAAGGTCACAGAGGTCAAATGGTGTAAATTGGCCGTTAGGATGTAACGATGGCACGTTTCTAAACTGCAATGACTATTGAGACCAAATTTGGTACACATTTACCCCTTAGTCAGGTGATCTCAGGGACCGAAGTTTGGTCCAATATGATTCACCACTTGACCACCAGGGGGCAAAATCCAAAAACCTTAAAAATGTGATTATTCCTTAACTTCTTGCCCGATTGCCACCAATTTGATATCATGGGTACATCTAACCACCATACAGTATATGTCACACAGGTTTTTAATTTGACCTTCTTGTCAAGGTCACAGAGGTCAAATGGCGTAAATTCGCCGTCAGGCCGTAACTATGGCACGTTTCTTAACTGCAATGACTATTGATCACAAATTAAGTACACATGTACCCCTTGGTCAGGTGATCTCAGGTACCGAAGTTTGGTGCGATCTGATTTGCTGTTCGGCCTCCAGGGAGGGGGCCAAATCCTAAATTCTTCAAAATGCCATTATTCCTAGTAATGACTTGCCCGATTGGCACCAATTTTATATCATAGGTACATCTAATTCTAACAACCATTCAATGTGTCACCCGGGTCTTCTTTGATTTGACCTACTTTTCAAGGTCACAGAGGTCGAATGTACTGTAAATTGGCCATTTTGGGGAAATTGTAATTGCTTGGACCTACATCAAACCTAACACTACATGACACAATACCATGCTCTTTATCCATCTTTCCTCCACATGAGGTGAGCACAATGGCCCTGGCCATTTCATTTTCATTTAAATAAGTACAAGGCCGCAGCTGTTGTTATGATGGTTCCATTGGATTTTACATACAATCTACTGGCTATTCTTACGACAGTCATATTCACTAAACCTAACCCAGACCCTAACCCTTCCCCAACACCAATCTCAACTCCCTAATTCCCAAAATTGCATAAATCCTTGTTATAACTAGTCGTAAGAATGGCAAACTTGTATGAAATAAAAGGAATAAAGTCTATCAATTTCATGAAGGAAACGTAATTCATGACAAAAAATGATGTATTTCAACATCATATTTAGGCAGTAATTTCATGACTGAAATTGAAAACACTAGAATTGCTGTAATCGTGCATTATGCATTTGTTCCAATTTATCATTACAGATGCCACAAACCTTGACCGCAATTGCAACCGAAGATTTTTGGATGAACCGCAAGACGATCAGATGAAGGGTATGCATCAAGTAACAATTTGCCCAAATTGTTGATTGGGTTGCCACTGTCAATTTTCTTTAACCGTTATTAGAATAAAATATTCAAACAGTGAAATAGTAAAACAAAGCTATTGAAGGCCTCAAGTGAAAAGTCAATCCCCAAATGTGTCACTCTAAGTCACAGCAATCTGCCAGCAAGCTAAAGCATTAACTGACAATGCTAATGGCAGATTTGCCTGCATCCAGTGCTTTGGTTTCAAAGCAATATCACGTGTTGAAAACTGATAGAAGCCATACACTGACAGTTGAATATTGTAAGTATGATCAGTGAAAGATATAACAAACCAATAAGCAAGTCAAACACTTGTCAAAGACCAAGCCTTGTCAATGAAGTATATGAACTAATACTGAAATTTAAAAAATATCGCAAATCACATACAACTTTTATCCCAATTGCAAGGACATTTTCATGTGCACTTTTCTGAGAGAACAAGGATTCAAAACTATATTTTTATAAAATGCACAAATAAAGCCACTGCTACAATTTACATGAAGTTTTGAACATTTTATATAGATTGACAGTGACGCCTCCATCAGCAATTCATGCCAGTGGATGTTCAAAAGTCGTATCCACAGTATATGATGTGTGTGTGTGTGTGTGTGTGTTTGAGACGGGATAGGAAAAGGGTGCGGGAGGTCATGTGGGGGGGGGGGGGGGGGCTATGGAGTATGGTGACCGTTGTGAGAGTTGGAAGTGTGTCTGGTCACTGTCTTGCTCATTTTGTAGATTTTGTTGCTATTCTAGTTGTTAGAGTAGTTATCGTAGTTATCTAGCTATCGTAGTTATCTAGCTATAATAGTTGTAATTCTTTTGGTTCCTGCTTATCATCTATTTAACCTATTCAGCTTTCAGTTGTCCAGGCCAGGCCAGGTGACCAATGACAATGATAGATCGGGTTCGATTCAAGCTATACGCTTGGTGTATTCGGTTATCGTGTCTGGCGACTGAGTCTAACTCACGTCCAAAGCACGGTGGCTGGGTCCCAGGCATGCTTGCCACTTTGTTCTGCGGTCCTCATCTAAGTTTCGACGGTGATGACATGGACTTAGGTTCAAAGTACGTGTTCCCCTTGAGTCATTGTGGTTGATTGATGGGGGAAATTAACGATTGCGTGTCGCTAGTCATTCACAATATCCCCTGTTGAAGAGTGTTGGCGGGATAAGTCTTACGACTGTTAACAATAGTAAGCAATAGCTGGCCAGCGATCCCCTACCTGATCTCGAGGGGGATGGAATGACTGGGGTTAGAGGCCTGTTGTTAACCTGCGGAATTTCGTCGGACGAAATGTCAGGCGTGTCCGTGTGGGACTTGTGCTAAACCAGTTTAGTACTAATGACGAAGACCTTGGGTCCTTTGAATAACAACAGTGTTCTCAACCTCCTTGTGCCTCTCAAAGCTAACGTATATACCCGCTGAAATCGACAAGACGGCAATGAAGAAGGAGTGCCGGCCTCCAGCTCGTGAGCCGAGAAGACACTGGATGGACCTGAAGAATATGTTGCTGCCAATGTTGGAGCCATACAGGGTAAGCATCACTTAGTCGTCAGTTACGTCTGGATTAAAAGAAACATTACAAAGATGTTAAAATGATGTTAAAAAGTATCAATCTGACGTGCAATTTAAATTTTTATACATATTGGGGTGCCACACTCAATTCTGTTCATACAGATTTGAAACCGCTTCAACCAATTTGGTTCCAGAATACAATTGAATGTGCTTTATTGAATTCGCATTAACTGATTCTCACTGAAACGTGTAGTGTTGGCGTTAATACGTATTAAAACAGTCTATTCATTGGCAGGGGGCTTGTAGGTCACTCGCTTGTTCCTGTCTTGATTATCTTCTAATTACCACAAAGGGCAGGGACAAGACATTCATAGGCGAAAGGCACGTTACTACAATACGCAGCAAGAGTTGCACTTTTCAAATCAAATTGCATGCTGATTAGACCAAGTGTGGTGTAGCCAATTCGTATTCCGGAGAGTGCTCTCTGGAAAACAGTTTTTATTTGGATCCAGTGTGAAAGTAGCATGCTGTAGAAACGCTCAGAAAAAAGATAAACCCCTTAACCAAAAGTTTGATTATTTTTAGGCAGCCCGAGCCAACATTGTACAAGAGCCACAAGGTCCAGGGCCTCAAGGACAAGGGACACAAGGACAAGGGACACAAGAACAAGGGACACAAAAGACGATGTTGTAATCTGCGGGGTGAGCATCACATACCTGGTTGATATTATATCTACTCATAAAACAAACTTCATAACTGTCCAACCAGGAGGGAAAAAAATCATATTTCATGTCTCCGAACCTGCACCCTGGTGGCCAAGTCATGAACTTTTATCCCCAAGTGAGACCACCTGACCGAGAGTGCTCAAGTTAACAGCCAAATGGACAACATGACCTCGATGATCTTGATTAGTTGGACAAATCATGAGTTACATTTTATATATGGTTATTAGTAATATCAGACGTAAGGATGGATATAAAAATCCAAGGCAATTTGGCCTGAGGAATAATGCCACTTGGGCAAGGATTGAAGCAGTGAATCGAGCAAAGAGTGTGGCCGATCAACATTTTTCCACAAGAAAATGCTGCCAACCAAAGACATCTTCACTTCACTTGATCCAGAAAATGGCCTGTGAGCATCTTTCCAACAGTGCCACTTTATAAAATGAAACAGCCAGGGCCATTGTGCTCGCCTGTCGACATGGGAAAAAAATGGACTTGGACATGATGGGTGCTTTTCACTACATTGATAATTTTTTAACCTTTGCCCCCTGGTGGCCACATTTGGAATCAAATTCTTAAAGCGAGAAACAACCATCTCACTCAAATGAAAACAAATTATCTTTTGGTTTCAATCTATTCATTTTGAGATAGGTCATTGAATGTATTTTTCCTGTTATCTTGCCCTCTGCAGATTGAGATGATGGCTGTCGAAAAGACCCAACCACTCAACCAAGATCTACAATTCGTCCTATGGTAGATGTGACTCTCAAAAGATTTTGGATGACGAAGGATTCCAATACATATATGGTAAATATAAACAGATGACAAGACAGTATATCATGAAATGGGTGAACACGCCATGGGCTGAGTTCATTTCATTTCCGGAGTAAAGTAGAGTCGCAAAATGGTGGATTTTATCCTCAAACTGTACAAGCAACCTCAGTTTGGAATTGAATTGCAGATCAAGTGTCAATTAGTAAAGCGTTGTGGTTGTCGGTATTAAGGCTTTTAGAAAATTAAGACAAGAACACATTTCTTAAATAACATCCAACCCCTTCCAGTAACTAGCGATGATTTTTGAAAAACCCACTTCAGCCGCCTTGTTTTGATCGACCCGATTATTCGGTCAGAGATGCGCTATGTTGACGATACCCCCATATATTGCTTGAAGACTTAAGCAACTTCAGGGAGATTTCGCACGTTGATTGGGAAACATTGGACCTGCATATGCCATACTCGTGAAACCGAATGAACTCATCCCTAAAGTGTATTTACAGGGTGTGCCAATAAATATTCCATATGTTCTGTGGCTGGACTGAAAATAGACAGGCTATTAGATTTTCCATCCATGGTTTTGTCACTGCATTGCTCCTTACTAAACACAAACTGTGTCAAAAATAAAAGTGAAAGAGCTGCAGTTGTGCAGTTGTTTGGGTCTCTGACAAGTGGTCATGAGCTCCCAGGCTCACCAGTTGAAAATGCTCAGGTTGTAGTACTGATTGAGCAGCTAATCTGAATTCAAGTTCCACTGAAAGCTCTCAGCATAGACTGGGGTAAGAGTTAAAAGTAGGGTGACAATTTCAACCGTTGTTGATGTCAAGACTAGAAACCCGAAACTTGCAAGTTATACTTTTGGGACAGACAAGATATCAAGATGATGTTAGTCCGTCGGCGATGGCGCTCGTTACGACCGATCGCGCTCATTTTAGTTATACAGAATCGAGATGACCGTAAGGACAAATTGAGACTGAGAGTAACCTTAAATTTTGTTTTCCAGTCGCTCACAGATACGGGCAGACGACCGAGAGTCGAGTGGATTCAGTGGATCGAATGGTTGTGCAGAGGGATAGCCATGTGCAGGAGTGACGAACCACAGCTCAGCAAACGATGCCTTGACAGAACAATTCAAGGAGAACTTTCGCTGAGATCAGAAAGGGAACTTGTTTGCTGTGGGGATGGATTGGACACCGAAATGTCTGTCATTCTAATAAACTATAATGACAATCCAACTCCAAAGGGACTCTCTGGATTTAGGGAAAGCTACGGACATAGAGCCCTGACATGATATCCTGCAGCCACCATGAGGACAGCCTATCTCATACCTTCGGAAGGGTGCCATCACACGGTAATGTAAACAAATCAATTTCAGTTTTTCAGATGTCCTTGATAAGGTGTTAGCCATTGGCCTGATTAAGAGATGGTGAGCTCTCTGTTGAGGAATAATTTTCCAACGTTGTTTTAGCGACACCAATTACAGTGCCATTTTCATCAAACCCACGGTGATGATGACCTCTAACGTTTGCCTCTTTAAATGCTCTATTGAACTTATTGATTCTGAATATGCCATCACAGAAAATCACTTCGTAACCCACTGATATCTCACTCTCATAAACAACTTGGTTATGCTGGTTGCATGAATATCAAAAGCAAAGCATTTTTATCAACTGGAGCTTTATGTAACACTAAGAAAGAATCCCGAACTGCTTAATGAGCAGTAGTTGAACATGGCCATTGCCAGTAATGTGATTTCATGAAGTCTGGCCAAACATACAGAGGCCTAACACAACCTTTAACGTGTCAAGCCTCAGGGGTTCCCTGATACCAGAGGTCTGGAAATGCTCAAAACACCGTAGGGTGCAGGTTTCAAATCAATATCTAGAAAGATAACCTACTTTTCCCCCTTCGGAATTTCAGACAGTACTGTGAAAAAGTTGTAGTTGAAAGTGGTACAGCATGATTGTTTTAGGTTTGAGATATCAGTGAGGTTGAGCTTTGAATGGTAACAAAAAACAACAACTTTATTGACATATGATTGCAGCCGCCTGGGTACACAAGATTCCTCAAAAGTCTTTCTGTCAGCACCCACCCGATTGAATGAAATTCAAATGAAAAACCATTACCCCGAGTTGAAAAATGTGACGTTAATTCACGTCGTTGTTCCTCGAAGCCCTAAGTGCGTTTGACGTTGATTAATGTGGGAGCTCCAGTAAAGTGTTAACAGCTGTAAAATAACTCTGTTGGTCAATGCTGGTGCATTTGCATGGAGTATCAGCTTTCCAGGACTGGCCATTTCAATGACATTGGGCCAAGAAGAGAAGAGATAAGCAAAGGAAAAAGGTTATTGGGTAGCAACTTGGGGGGGGGGGGGGATGATGTGATCACAGTAGAACTACTCTATTAAGGACATCCTCAAGACTGATAAGCGCTGTGCTTACAAGAGAGGTGTACTGATTAGAGAGTTCAAATTGAATGGAGACAATCAAAGTTAGTGTCCTAAAAGAGAGAAGGTCCTTTTAGAGAGGTGTATGCTAAGGGAGGTTCCACTGTATTCTAAAGTAGGGTCCTTGTGGCACTTGGTGACCTCACTGGTGATGCAAAATGACGCAATTGGACCCCCCTCCCCAACACTACAACCAACATCAATTAATTTAATGGCAACAACAACTTTACTAATGAAACCACGCAGGCGGCTGAGATGGCATAAACTGCCCCAATCCTCAAGTCCCTGCATAAGTTCTGTGTTGGCATTCTTGTAAGGTTAAATGTCAACACAAGAAAAGTAATTTCTAACAGTTATGATATTGACATTGATAGAGCTGTTCAGTTGTTGTTTCTTGTTTCTGATCAAATCTTAACCTCATTATTGCAGGAACTTAACATGTTCCATCTTGACTCTCATGTGTTTGCATCACCAACATCAAGCTTGTGAGTGATAGAGCGATCTCAAAACATTGCGGGTCAAGACGAACATGTTCCTGCACAATGAATATTTCACTGATGATATTTTGCACCAATAAACCTTACTGTATGTAATTTGTTTCTTTTCAGCATGGAGAAGCATGCGACAGGAGGAAGATGGATGTTGCTGACCAGCACATCCCAACGATGTATTTTTGTCACCGTAGACCTATTGTTTTTATTGAAATATCTGATTGAAAGGTGATTTTATTGATAAAATTCCTAAAATTTTCTGATGGGAGAAGGCATATATTTACCTTCTTAGGGCAATGACAATATGTTGTCATGGTTTAAAATAATGCACGTATAAAGAAGGAATAACGTTTTAGAGGAGGGTTCTTTTGTTACCAGGGGCACCATGATCCAAGAGATCAACAATTTTCTGGCAAAATCTTTTGAAAGAAAGCGAAATGTGGAGTGGGCGTTTATGGAGAGCCAATAGGGCTTGTCAGTACCCAAACAAATAAGTCTTAAGCATATTGATTTTTAGCTTATGAAGGCAGAAGCTAATAGCCTAGGGCACATCAGGACCCTACTGCTTGAAATGGTTTTCTCCTGAAATAATCACCAACTTGATCAGATATTTCATTATTATATCTCCATCACTTGAGACATGGGGTTCATATGATTTCTTTCTTGCTTAAACCCCAGGCAAAAAAGGA
Organism: Lineus longissimus; assembly: GCF_910592395.1. Taxonomy (NCBI): domain Eukaryota; kingdom Metazoa; phylum Nemertea; class Pilidiophora; order Heteronemertea; family Lineidae; genus Lineus; species Lineus longissimus. Next base: position 11,456,145 of record NC_088317.1, on the reverse strand, counting down.
ACATATGTGTCTGCGATGGAACGTAGGCCTTTTTGGCTCACCGTAGGGGAGTCTATACGATACCGCAGTGTCCGTCGTCCGTCGTCGTCCGTCGTCGTCGTCGTCGTCGTCGTCGTCGTCGTCGTCGTCGTCGTCGTCGTCCGTCGTATCCTAGTTCAAAAACAGTGGCACGTTTTTTAACCGCTAGGCCTATGAACTTAAAACTTTGTACACATGACCCCCTTGGTCAGATGACCCGTGACACTAAATTTCTGTCCGATCTGATTCTCTACTTGGCCACCAGGGGGCCAAATGTGGATATCTAAAAAGTGTGATATCTCGCTTATTAGTGACTTGTTTTCGATAAAACTTTTGTGGTAGGTACTCATAGCAAGGATACATCATATATCTTACGGGTTTTTAATTTGATGTACTTTTCAAGGTCGCAGAGGTCAAATGGCGTGAATTGGCCGTTTGAGTGTAACTATGGCACGTTTCTCAACCACCAAAGCTATGAGCTTGAAACTTGGTACATATAACCCCCTATATCAGATAACCTCTGGTGCTGAATTTCAGCCTGATCTGATTCTTGACTTTGCCACCAGGGGGCCAAAACAGAAAAAGTAAGAAGTGCAATAGCCTGCTTATTAGCAAATTGTTTTTGATGAAATTTTTATGGCAGGGACCCCTAGCAAGGTTACCTCAGATGTTGCACGATTTTTCGGATTTGACCTACTTTTTAAGGTCGCAGAGGTCAAATGGCGTAAATTTGCCGTTTGAGTGTAACTATGGCACGTTTCTCAACCGCAACAGTTATGAACTTGAAACTTTGAACAAATGACCCCCTAGGTCAGTTGACCTTTTACACTGAATTTTGGTTCGGTCTGATTATTGACTTGGCCACCAGGGGGCCCAAACTCAAAACTCAAAAAGTGTGATTTCTCGCTTATTACTGATTTGTTTTTGATAAAAGTTTCATGGTAGGTACTCCCAGCAAGGATACATCACATATCTTACGGGTTTTTGATTTGACCCACCTTTCAAGTTCACAGAGGTCAAAGTTGAAAACTTTACCGTTCTTGGTACGTTTTGTCGTTGTTCAATGTAAAGAGTTTTAATTTTGTGTAATGATGCATCTAAGAAGCCACTATTTGTATGCCAAGTTTCAGCCAGATCGGAATTCAAATATGGCCGAAATTGCATGTTTTGTGGGTTTTTCCTCGTATTGTGGCAATCCAAAGGTCGTGAGTTCAAACCCCGGTCAAGGACAGCCAGAAATATTTTTATTTTTCATCTTTTCCTTTTTTCTTTTCTGAGTTCTATCTTACATTTTCTTCATTTTTTTATTTATTTGGTGCCATAGATTTAATTAGGCGGCCATCTTAGAAATCGTTTTTTGCCGATTGCTGTTGTGTAACGAGTGATGAAATTGTTATGGTCAGGTGGATGTGTCTACATCACATATCACCCTGGTTTGTTATTTGACCTACCTGTCAGGGTCACTGAGGTCAAAGTTAAAAATATATTCACCATTGTCATGGAGTGGCACGTTTCTTCACTATCATTTTCACCTAGACTCAACAAGCTTGGATCCACAAGTCTCGGATTCACCACTTGGCCAGGGCCGGCTCTGAACTGGTCACAGATGCATGTATAAATTATGAGAGGCCTACATACTGTAGCACTTTCTGTAACTGTCTACTAAAAATACTTACGGTGAGCACAATGGCCCCTGGCCGTTTCATTTTACTGTTTCTCGATCTCCCCAGTACCATAGAATCCACGGGCATTGGTCAGAGCAGTTAAGCCGAGACCTTCTAACGTTGGCTGGCTCAGTTGCTTGGTATCATATAATACCAGAGACAACTGACCAACTACACAAAGAAGTTAAAGTTCCCTCAATCACTTTTACCAAATACCTGGGAACCAGGTATTGATGAAAAGACACATTCAATTCAACTTATATAGTTGAAAACACTCTCATTATTTTATTGATATTTGTGAGGATATCAAAAGATTTCCTGATGACAGAATCGACTGCTTCGAGATCTTGTGAGGGCATATTTATCATGCTCTGCAGATTATGAAGACGGTCTTTTGCCCCACTGAGAATTGGATTAGACATGGTACTGAATGGTTTGAGAAAAGTGTAATTAAAACGTCAACTTTGTAATACGTTTCATTTTGTCCTGCATGTAATAAATGTAGACCTTGTTAGTAAAATAAATAGATCTTAGACTCCAACTTGCCAAAAAACTGGCATACCCACTTCTGTGTAGTCTTGCCATGTCGAAAGCTACGTCTTTTGTCATGCAAATAACATGTCACCTCTGAACCTTTTGTGATGCAAAGCGGCAGCCTCAAGGTGGAGTGGCCATGAGAAATGTGGTCCTTTTGTTATTTAAATTGGGCCCTTAAGCTGTTTAGTCATGGTGTGATGACAGCCTTGACCTGACCTATTGTTAGCTGAAATGGCTTAACTGCAGTCATACTCCGGGTTGGATGGTGTAGTGGTTCACTTACACCAACAACCTGGCGACCTAAATGGGGAAATTATATATTGGTCATAATTTCTCTATACAGCAGGTCAGTACATGTAGGTGTAAACTGTGGACGAAAGTGCGGACAGCGGCCCTCTAAAGCTGAGCGCACACGGGCAACAAAATGACAGCGAAACTGAAAACATTTGTTTTCGGTTGTTTTCGAAATGTTTTGCGTCTTTGTCGTGTTTGTTTCAATCACCCGCACACGGGAGACAAAATGACACGGTCACGTCACAGGTCACGTCAAAAACAAAGGGTAACCATGGTTGCGCCATACGTCACACCCCCGGTCACACCCACGTATTCCAAGATGGCGGCCGCCATGCATAACGACCGCCTCACAATTTTAGCATTTCTGATCGTTCTTCGTTCTTATCGCTGTAGAGCGGCGAGGTCACCTCGAACAGGGCAGGCCTTTCCTGCCACAGCTCGACCAAACTGCCCTCGAGCTCAGTCGTCTATATTATTTCATGCAATTCTTCATCCACAATCAACTCCATTTCGTTTAAAATTGGCGCTGCCATTTTGACCTGGCTTGGTTGGTATCACATGACGCTGAACGTCATCGTGATTGGTTAATGATGATGATGACGCAAAAAATGTTTTACGTTTCGTTGCAGTCACCCGCAAACGGGCGACGTTTTGATGCAAAACATTTTGACTAGGTCAAAAATATATTGCATGTTTAATATTCGAAAATTGTTTCAAAAACAAATGTTTTCGAAAAACATCTGTTTTTGTCGCCCGCAGACGGGCAACAAATTGTGAAAAAATATTTGAAAACAAATGTTTTCAGGTTTTTTTGTCATTTTGTTGCCCTTGTGCGCTCAGCTTTAGTTTGGTGGGCTGGCATTTCTTAGTCTTTCAATATATTTAAAAGAAATTGCAGTATATTATGCATTAAAATCGTTTTAATGGGTCAGCGAAAGAAAAAAAGGAAAAAAATTATTTTGATCTGTTTTACAGTATGACTTGTCTCAGTGAAACTGACTAGTATAGCTCCTGACTGATTTACAGTAACCTTTCAACGGGGCCAAACTTAAAATGATTACTATCTCCTTGTGACATCTTGGACGGATTGAATTACGCAGAAAAACTAAATTATTTGCGGAAAATGTCACTTTGTTTACACACCACCAAAGACAACCGGTGTCTCAGGTCACCGGTAGGTGGCTTATTTGTAAACAAAAGCACCTGACACAAATTTTAATTTACCACGTGCCAGCCAAATACCATTTGGCCCACCGTCGCCCAAGTCAATTTGCAATGCAATAGAGTATGGACCGCTAAATAACAATAGCCTTGGAGGTTGTTAATCTAAATTGAATATCAGTTGCCGCACCTATATTTCGTTGAAGGGTACAAGGAAGGCCTCCTATATCAAGCCTCTGGGAATAAGTTTACAGTCAAATATATAATTTTTGATAATTTCTTTAATGGGTTTAACAATGGAAAGAAGAACAGTCAATCTTATTACATGTAGATACATGCCAAAGTCACGACGTTTCCTTACCGATTTTACAGTAATAGTACCAGCATGACTGTGCTGCCAGCTATTAATAGATAGGTAGTCTTGCTCTAACCACACTTCCCAATCAGTGCGTTGCGGATTCGAGCATTGTCCAAGACTAGCATCACTGCCATGTTTCGATATTCTTTAACTTTCTTGATGGATTGATTACACACCAAAGATATGGGATTGGGGTAGGAATATGTTGTTTTGTTTTGAGTATTTTATTCAGTAGGAATACCCCCTCAGTTTTGCTTAGTGTTGAAGTGTTTCTTTGTAATTCTCTGCCTGGTTATGTCCTTTGCCCCTTTTTTAAAGGTTTTCGAATTTGCATTTGACTTTGTGGACGGGGACTTAGTGTCCAAATGTGGACTAATTATCAAAGAATTTGTTGAAACTGTGATATTTCTAACTAGTGTTTCTTTGTAATTCTCTGCCTGGTTATGTCCTTGTCCAGCGGAGGCGCTGGGGTACATCACTTCCTATAAAAAAATTCCACTTTTCTCGTAAATAAATATTATCCGGATGCAATTTTGAGAAAAGTAAATGCATTAGAGGCATGAAAGTACTCATTGAGATACAGCATCTTTGAAAGGAATTAATTCTGATGTTGGATTATGAAGTTGAATGTTGAATGATTTCTGATTGCTGAGTGAAGTAGGTCAAACCATGAAACTAATGGGGGCAAATTTTGCACCACATATAAGGCAATTACGACCCTATTACTGTTGCCTGCACTGCCGACTTCCGTTGTGACAACTGATCATTGTCATTTCGGATTTCGGTGGTGCCTTGTGCCCGCTTGCGGGTGCTTGAGTGCCCAGGATTGTTGATTGTGGCCATAGGTGTTCAGGCCCCCAATTTTTCTGCCCGGGCTTCTATGGCCATGGTTAACAATGTGGCCTGTTTTACACTTTTAGACATATTCTTTTTTTTTTCAAGTCATCCATCCATCAGCCAAGACAACAGAATGTCCACAGCCAAAGAGTTGCGAAGACCTAATATGGGAGGACATATTGAGGACTGTCTCATTGAAGACAGTCAATCAGTCTTTCTGAAGGCACCTGTGTTGGGACATGGGCTTCTCTGTTTGTTGTCAGACAAGGGCTTGTGAGGTTAGTTCTTGATAATTTATAAACATGAAGAATAGCTTGTCAATTCGGGGTCTATTGATGTCATCCTCCAAAAGATTTCTTGCCCATTATATGTTAATCATACATGTCGGAGAGTGAATGCGAGTTTGGATATCGTTTTTTAAATTGAATATCTCGTGAGGGGGGGACATTAACATTAACATTAACCCCTGATTTTCTTAGGATGATAATATATATGTACAGGAAAACTAATTGTCTCATTAAATAATCCTGTTATATGCATAACAGGCAGAAACAGACCTTGATCCCTAATGAGCTTGGGTGTGATCATGTTAGACCCAAGCTCTGTAGGGATCAGGGTCTGTTTGTACCCCATGCATATAACCGGATTATTCAATCAGACAACTAGTTTTTCTGCACTTTTTTTACTCCTTACACCAGGAGACGCCTTTGAGAACGCAAGGCAAAATGTTGTGTGGACTGCAAAAAACACAAGAGTTTAAATCCACAGAACTTTTGAACATGCCACGTTATCGCCAGAACTAAAGGTTCGTAATTTGAGCCCAAATAAGCGTGTCCATTCGGGGGTCTAATCATGTCATCCAGGCTGCCATGAAAGGACGGTTCATAGTAGATTAAGAGAATAGGTGTAATAGGTCATAGGTGTAAACATATCTTAATTCCTTGTTCTTTCAGATGAATACGATTATTGCTGTTCCATCCTCTCCCTGACATCAGCCAATGTCCAAAGCCGGCAGTGAATGTCAATCCTAAAGTCTCCTCCTTATGGATATACGACAGTGGATCGGTATTTCAGTGTTTCAATGTGTCATCGGTCAGTGTCTCCCGTATTTCAGTGTTTCCCTATTGTTACTCTATTCGCGGATAAGCCAGTGGTGATCAGGTCGGCAGAAAAACTAGTTCTTCAATCCTTCAATCTCGAGTGATTACCATGGATACAGAATTCGTATGAATAAATTATGACACATGTGCCAAATATGGGAAACAAAATGGCGTTGCCTGGTGTGTAGAAAATAAATCACGTTCCTCAGTGGAAAAGGAAGATCACGTGGTATTGTTCGGTCACGTGAATGTTGCGAGATTTTATTCAAAATGTTGCCATGTTTTTTCCAAGGGTTGCCACATTATTTGAAAACAAGTTGACCTACATTTTCAGGAAATTTTGCATCATATTTTCAAGTTATTAAAGTTTTTGAAATATTGGCATGTTTTTTCAAGTGTTGCCTGTATATTTCAAAATGTTGTATTAAATTTTCAAGTCTTGCCTGTATATTTCAAAATGTTGTATTAAATTTTCAAGTCTTGCATTTATTCCACTTTGGCGTGCCATAATTAATGTTGGCGCATACTTCAGCGACTGATGGGCTTATTACATTTTTCACGATTAGATAGTGGCGCATCAAACATCATTACATAGAACTTTTGCTAGGAAGATGCTGGCAAATTAGACCGACATTAACATAAATACATCACATACATTTGATGATTTTTTTGGTATTGAAACAAGACAACTCCCCCCACCCCCCAAATTCAACAGTAAGTATTGAATTGGTTCCCATTTCTCATTGAATAAATCTACTTTGTTATTTTTACATGCTATTGTGAATTCTATATGTTTAAGAGAATTTTCTAATCTTCTGTTGTGAATATTGGCCGAAAAAATGACTGTGCACAATAGTTTATCCCTCACCCCCAAAAAAATATTTATTTTTGTAATTTGGTTTGATAATGGCTGAAGCCAGCCCTTAATATTTCCCCAAATACCCCGACAGTCCCAAAAAGAATGTATGATGTTATCTACCATTCGGTTGCTTTTAGTCCCAGTGATTCAAAAGGTATCACTGTTTTGTCTGGTCTTAGTAAATCTGAAATATAATTGATACCTACTTCCTTTCAATGTTTATAAAAGATCATTTTTTGATTAATTTTGATTAATTTATTGTTCCATAAATATGTTTTTTGAGAAGGATTATCTTTAAGTTTAAAACTAATTAAATCACATTTCGACTGTATCAAAATGTCTAAATCAATATTTTTTCCTGACCAGAGATAATCAAAAATTAGATTTTCTATTTCATGTATTTATCTGGTATTTCAATTGCTCCACAAGTATATAAGAATTGAGACAGAGTCAAATTTCTTTGCTTCCAATTAATCAATATTTTTTACACTTAAGAATGCGGTGTTCAAAAGTCATAACCAACATCCGTTATTCAACAACCTGTACCATGAATACATTATTGTTATCAGTGTTAAAATTATAACGCCAAATCTTATTTATAATAACATCCATTAATCCTCTCCATTTGAACCATTCGGTTGCTTTTAGTCCCAGTGATTCAAAAGGTATCACTGTTTTGTCTCGTCTTAGTAAATCTGAAATATAATTTATCCCTACTTCCTTCCAATGTTTATAAAAGATCATTCTTTGATTAAATTTGATTAATTTATTGTACCATAAATATGTTCTTTGAGAAGGTTTAAAACTAATTAAATCACAGTTCGAATGTATCAAAATGTCTAAATCAATATTTTTTCCCAACCAGAAATATCGAAAATTAGGTTTTCTATTTCATATATTTCTATTTGATGTATTTATCTGGTATTTCAATTGCTCCACAAGTGTATAAGAATTGAGACATGATGAACGATTTTATAATCATTGTCTTTCCAATGAGAGTCAAATTTCTTTGCTTCCAACTAATCAATATTTTTTTGCACTTAAGAATGTCGCGTTCGAAAGTCATAACCAACATCCGTTATTCAACATCCTGTACCATGAATAACGCCAAATCTTATTTATGATAACATTCATTGACCCTCTCCGTTTGAACCATTCGCTTGCTTTTAGTCCCAGTGATTCAAAAGGTATCACTGTTTTGTCTGGTCTTAGTAAATCTGAAATATAATTTATCCCTACTTCCTTCCAATGTTTATAAAAGATCATTCTTTGATTAATTTTGATTAATTTATTGTTCCATAAATATGTTTTTTGAGAAGGATTATCTTTAAGTTTAAAACTAATTAAATCACAGTTCGACTGTATCAAAATGTCTAAATCAATATTTTTTCCTGACCAGAGATAATCGAAAATTAGATTTTCTATTTCATGTATTTATCTGGTATTTCAATTGCTCCACAAGTGTATAAGAATTGAGACAGAGTCAAATTTCTTTGCTTCCAATTAATCAATATTTGTTTACACTTAAGAATGCGGTGTTCAAAAGTCATAACCAACATCCTGTACCATGAATACATTATTGTTATCAGTGTTAAAATTATAACGCCAAATCTTATTTATAATAACATCCATTAACCCTCTCCAATTAAACCATTCGGTTGCTTTTAGTCCCAGTGATTCAAAAGGTATCACTGTTTTGTCTGGTCGTAATAAATCTGAAATATAATTTATCCCTACTTCCTTCCAATGTTGATAAAATATCATTCTTTGATTAATTTTGATTAATTTATTGTTCCATAGATATGGTTTTTGAGAAGGATTATCTTTAAGTTTAAAACTGATTAAGTCACAGTTCGACTGTATCAAAATGTCTAAATCATATATTTCTATTTCATGTATTTATCTGGTATTTCAATTGCTCGACAAGTGTATAAGAATTGAGACATGATGAACGATTCTATAATTATTGTCTTTCCAATGAGAGTCAAATTTCTTTGCTTCCAATTAATCAATATTTTTTTACACTTTAAGAATGCGGTGTTCAAAAGTCATAACCAACATCCGTTATTCAACATCCTGTACCATGAATACATTATTGTTATCAGTGTTAAAATTATAACGCCAAATCTTATTTATAATAACATCCATTAACCCTCTCCATTTAAACCATTTGGTTGCTTTTAGTCCCAGTGATTCAAAAGGTATCACTGTTTTGTCTGGTCTTAGTAAATCTGAAATATTAATTGATCCCTCCTTCCTTCCAATGTTTATAAAAGATCATTCCTTGATTAATTTTGATTAATTCATTGTACCATAAATATGTTTTTTGAGAAGGATTATCTTTCAGTTTAAAACTAATTAAATCACAGTTCGAATGTATCAAAATGTCTAAATCAATATTTTTTCCTGACCAGAAATATCGAAAATTAGGTTTTCTATTTCATATATTTCTATTTGATTTATTTATCTGGTATTTCAATTGCTCCACAAGTGTATAAGAATTGAGACATGATGAACGATTTTATAATTATTGTCTTTCCAATGAGAGTCAAATTTCTTTGCCTCCAATTAATCAAATATTTTTTTACACTTAAGAATGCGGTGTTCAGAAGTCATAACCAACATTCTGTACCATGAATACATTATTGTTATCAGTGTTAAAATTATAACGCCAAATCCTATTTATAATAACATCCATTAACCCTCTCCATTTGAACCATTCGGTTGCTTTTAGTCCCAAGGTTACTTTTAGTCCCAAGGTATCACTGTTTTGTCTCGTCTTAGTAAATCTGAAATATAATTTATCCCTACTTCCTTCCAATGTTTATAAAAGATCATTCTTTGATTAATTTTGATTAATTTATTGTTCCATAAATATGTTTTTTGAGAAGGATTATCTTTCAGTTTAAAACTAATTAAATCACAGTTCTAATGTATCAAAATGTCTAAATCAATATTTTTTCCCAACCAGAAATATCGAAAATTAGGTTTTCTATTTCATGTATTTCTATTTCATGTATTTATCTGGTATTTCAATTGCTCCACAAGTGTATAAGAATTGAGACATGATGAACGATTTTATAATTATTGTCTTTCCAATGAGAGTCAAATTTCTTTGCTTCCAATTAATCAAAATATTTTTTACACTTAAGAATGCGGTGTTCCGAAGTCATAACCAACATCCTGTACCATGAATACATTATTGTTATCAGTGTTAAAATTATAACGCCAAATCTTATTTATAATAACATCCATTAACCCTCTCAATTTGAACCATTCGGTTGCTTTTAGTCCCAAGGTTACTTTTAGTCCCAAGGTATCACTGTTTTGTCTGGTCTTAGTAAATCTGAAATATAATTTATCCCTACTTCCTTCCAATGTTTATGAAAGATCATTCTTTGATTAATTTTGATTAATTTATTGTTCCATAAATATGTTTTATTGAGAATGATTATCTTTAAGTTTAAAACCAATTAAATCACAGTTCGACTGTGTCAATCAATATTTTTTCCTGACCAGAGATAATCGAAAATTAGATTTTCTATTTCATGTATTTCTATTTCATGTATTTATCTGGTATTTCAATTGCTCCACAAGTGTATAAGAATTGAGACATGATGAACGATTTTATAATTATTGTCTTTCCAATGAGAGTCAAATTTCTTTGCTTCCAATTAATCAATATTTTTTTACACTTAAGAATGCGGTGTTCAAAAGTCATAACCAACATCCTGTACCATGAATACATTATTGTTATCAGTGTTAAAATTAAAACGCCAAATCTTTTATTTATAATAACATCCATTAACCCTCTCCAATTAAACCATTCGGTTGCTTTTAGTCCCAGTGATTCAAAAGGTATCACTGTTTTGTCTGGTCGTAGTAAATCTGAAATATAATTTATCCCTACTTCCTTCCAATGTTTATAAAAGATCATTCTTTGATTAATTTTGATTAATTTATTGTTCCATAAATATGTTTTTTGAGAAGGATTATCTTTCAGTTTAAAACTAATTAAATCACAGTTCGAATGTATCAAAATGTCTAAATCAATATTTTTTCCCAACCAGAAATATCGAAAATTAGGTTTTCTATTTCATGTATTTCTATTTCATGTATTTATCTGGTATTTCAATTGCTCCACAAGTGTATAAGAATTGAGACATGATGAACGATTTTATAATTATTGTCTTTCCAATGAGAGTCAAATTTCTTTGCTTCCAATTAATCAAAATATTTTTTACACTTAAGAATGCGGTGTTCCGAAGTCATAACCAACATCCTGTACCATGAATACATTATTGTTATCAGTGTTAAAATTATAACGCCAAATCTTATTTATAATAACATCCATTAACCCTCTCAATTTGAACCATTCGGTTGCTTTTAGTCCCAAGGTTACTTTTAGTCCCAAGGTATCACTGTTTTGTCTGGTCTTAGTAAATCTGAAATATAATTTATCCCTACTTCCTTCCAATGTTTATGAAAGATCATTCTTTGATTAATTTTGATTAATTTATTGTTCCATAAATATGTTTTATTGAGAATGATTATCTTTTAAGTTTAAAACCAATTAAATCACAGTTCGACTGTGTCAATCAATATTTTTTCCTGACCAGAGATAATCGAAAATTAGATTTTCTATTTCATGTATTTCTATTTCATGTATTTATCTGGTATTTCAATTGCTCCACAAGTGTATAAGAATTGAGACATGATGAACGATTTTATAATTATTGTCTTTCCAATGAGAGTCAAATTTCTTTGCTTCCAATTAATCAAATATTTTTTTACACTTAAGAATGCGGTGTTCAAAAGTCATAACCAACATCCTGTACCATGAATACATTATTGTTATCAGTGTTAAAATTATAACGCCAAATCTTATTTATAATAACATCCATTAACCCTCTCCATTTGAACCATTCTGTTGCTTTTAGTCCCAAGGTATCACTGTTTTGTCTGGTCTTAGTAAATCTGAAATATAATTTATCCCTACTTCCTTCCAATGTTTATAAAAGATCATTCTTTGATTAATTTTGATTAATTTATTGTTCCATAAATATGTTTTATTGAGAATGATTATCTTTAAGTTTAAAACCAATTAAATCACAGTTCGACTGTGTCAATCAATATTTTTTCCTGACCAGAGATAATCGAAAATTAGATTTTCTATTTCATGTATTTCTATTTCATGTATTTATAGTCTCTTCTCAAGCCTATCGAATACCATAAGCTTCATTGCTGGTTGGCAGCATTTAAACAAACATTTTTCATAATGCTGTGTTGGACAGACTGTTTCTGAGCCAAAGCTGCTGTCAAATATGAACGCTGATTGTTTGCATCTTCCACGTTGAATATCTTCAATTTTGTTATTGGATAGTAGTCTGCAACCTCTCGTCAACAAAGGTTTTGTCAGATAACTGTCCCATCTCATCTCTGTCTAGCTGTCTAGCTTTGCTGTCTAGCTTTGCTGCCAAGGATTACACTACACTACCGTGCGCCGCGACAAAATCGGTTGTTTGTTGCAGGTCTTCTGTTCCCCATAGCTTAGTTTTCAGTGACAATGGCTCCGGTCAAAATTCCTGTCTTCTTTTGATCAAGGGACAGTCCTGCATATCAAAGTTGCTGCTGCTGCTGCTATCACAGTTTGCATTGCCCTGGGTACGGAGTCGATAGATGGAGACTTGGCCTTTTCTGTCAAGTTGGTGGATGCTGTCTTTCCATGGCTGATCCACATCAGTGTCGTCTCTCCATTGGTTTCGTCTTCGTCTTTGAGTAATGCTTTTGATTCCCGGTAGGTCATTTTGGTTTTTGTTTGGTGCTGCTTGCTAGCTTCCTTCGCCAATTGATCTGCTCGGGTACTCCTACGTGAGCTAGTATCCATTGGAGGACTGTCTCGAAGAAGACTACTTAGGTTCTTAGGTAGATTCTCCGTCAGTTTGTCTGATGTTGCAGCCATAAGGGCCTGTAATGCGGACAGATTATCGGTCAGCAAGACGAGATTGTCTCCTACATCTTCTTGGGTGGTGATCAGATTATCAGTGGATTAGGTTAGAGCTTGCATCTCAGCTGTGTAGCAGAGAATGCCGGATGGTACATTTAGAAATGAATATTCGTGCACTTTGATGTGGCTTGAATCGCGTTGAAAAGAAGAGTTTGACATCCGAACATGATACATTTTAGTTTAAACCAGTAATACAGGACATAACCTGGACGTGCGTCAAAGAGGTAACATTACGTTGAGCAACTTGAAATACAACAGTTTGCTTGATGAAAAATATAGTAAAAGATGCTTTCGCAGAGCCCATCTACTGCTTTCACCAGGCCGGTTGATCACCTAATGTCGCGATCGGTCACATGTAGGTGATGACAGCTAGGAATCAGTCATTTGAGGCTGATATATACCGTTGCCAAAGATTGTCTCATAGTTCAGCTTGGCAAGACTTTTACGGTTTCTGCAGTTCCTGTGTCACAATAAGAACGCCGCATCTCAGTCTTCATCTCTGATCCAAATTCTATCACCTTTCATGTCCACTCGATCTTCCAACTCATCAATACCAAATGTCACATTTTTTACACATCTGGATCGCTTCTATGCATGTTCTCCCTTTTTCAGTTCCTTATTGATGTCAGATTTGAGATTTTATATTCTGATGCTATTATGTATTTACTCAAAAATCACAGTTTGGCGTAACAAAAGTGATAATGACTGTTGAATCGCCATCAGCAGAGTCCGGAACCAACTATTCGATCAATGGATAGCTTGACCCCAAAAACCTGTGTCTATACACCAACATCAACCTCCTAGCTGCATTGGTTGCAGAGGAACGGAGCCCATTACACAGCTGTTTCAGCTAGAATAGAAACGCAAGTTTAATCAGACGGCACCAGATGCCGCTTTTTAGGGAGGTGCTGGCATGAAGGTGTTAATTGCTACCCCAATAAACAACCCAGTTCCTCACCCCAACCGCTTAAGGATTACATAAAAGGCCTGAATCCACCCATGTATGCCCCTTAATTGTGTTAGTAGTAATTAAGATTGCATGCGTTTATTAGAACCAACTTGACCTTGTGTATTATATTCCGGCTGCTATCTTGGATAGGCTTGGGCCTGCACTGTGTAGTGTATAACAGATGACTTTGATGGAGTTTTTCTGTAAAAATATTGATGATTGTTTGCACCTCTATTATGTTTCAGCCCAGATACCAATTCTTCTGCATATAACATAGCTTTGTATGGCTTGTGATTAGATTAGGTTTGCACTCAGGCAAAGACGAATAAAAGGCATTTTAAAAGGGCCTACTTCGTTATTCGTTGTGAAGAATGGTCGTCATTTGAAAATGCCATGCCCATTACTAATGTTGTGGTATGAAAGGTTGGTGCCCTGTTGTACACAAATGAGACAAATAGTCGCAAAGAACAGGTCTTAACCTATAGTATATATGGCAGGACAAATGTGTCCTATTGTAGGCCTACCCAGATGAGACAGTTAGTTGCAAAAATCGACAGGTCACAACCTATGATATCATAGGCAGGACAACGGGTGTCTCATCCAGCTTGGGGTCTTGTAATTCCGGGAGTGAAGTTGAGACAACAGTCACCAAGGACATGTCACAACCTTTATTATCATCATAGGCAAGGGATGTAGTTGTCTCCTCCAGCTTGAGGCCTTGTTATTCCGAGAGATGAGACAACAGTCACAGAGGACATTATGTCACAACCTATCTTTTATATGCAGGGGATGTAGGTGTCTCATCCAGCTTGGGGTCTTGTTATTCCGAGAAATGAGACAACAGTCACAGAGGACAACAGTACCAGTACACAAAATTAAAAGTCATGATTTCAATGTACACAATATTATTATTATATTATTCACAATATGCATTTAATTTACATTCAATATACTCATACATTCAAAAAATAATACAAAGTTCACATCTTCATATTCCTTGCTATATAGAAGTTTCAACTTTAACTTTCTTTTAATAAAAGTGACAGACAAATGAAGGTGTTCCTGTCTAGTCCTCAATTTGGAAATGATGTTCATCAACTTGACTAAGAACGGTTCCAAGATAAACTTTTGAGTCCAATGTGAACAAACACGTGTCGCCGACATTGAATATACGTTTTCCTGATTTGTCAGTGGATTTCTTGGACTTCTTGCGTTTACGACCGAAATATCGCTAATGACCGCCTGCACCAACTTTCGAATCCAACCGAGCTTTTTTCTGAGGAGGGAAGTCATTCCTAGCCAGGTCCATTTTGAAGACGAGTATACCTGGAATTGTAAAGGCGAGTGTAAACATAATGGCAGTGGCTAAATGGGGGAGGGGGTATAATTGGGGGTGGCTCCAACAGACAGAGCTTCTATTCTTATTCAATTCTGACACTGACCAGTGTTGAATATAGAGAAAGAAAGGAAGTATCCTACAGATGTCCACTTTTATTTCAATGTAGATTCAAATGATATTTAATTGCAATCAAAATAGCCTCGGAACTTACCATCAGTCCAAAAATCAGAGTAGTAATCACGCCTGTCTATAAATAATGTCGGTTGCATTTCTAGTGACACATCTTGGAGGCTGAACCTGAAATAAAGAGTAATTTATTAGAATAGAATACATGCATACAAAGCCTACGGGAATACAGTATAATGATTTCAATCATCTGTTTGTGAATACTTAGATGAAGGGAAACATCGCTTAACTTACCACTTATCTCGTTCACTGCCGGATCAATGATGTCGACGTACTTGGCCTATATACATGTAGCCTCTCGAATCAACTAAAGCATCACATCAGCCGGATTAAGTCGAGAAGTTATCTGCAGTACACACCATGCAACCAGCTGAAATTAAAGGAAAAAGGCATTTTAGTAACTGAAGGACTGTTTACCAGTCAACAAAAGGCACTGTTTTGGCATCACCCTGTACAAAAATACCACAACAAACTGGAATGTGGGTCAATGGGCGAGTTCATTTTGCTAACAAGAACTTTTCTATATTTGGCGAATTCTTAAGACTATATTTATCAATTACATCTGTAAAGATATTTTCAACATAAACTATGGTATATGTTAACTCATGGCTTGTTCATAAGCACGATCATGACTTATTATTGTACTATTACCCATGCTGTACCCCTTTCACCAAAATAGACCCGACCATCGAACTTCAAAACTCAACTATTTTTAGACATTTGTTTTTCAAATGCATTTTCTGCATGAATAGACAGCAAACTAACATAAAATAGAATACTGGAAGTAACTCGTTTTGCTAAATAACGATCAAGGGAATTCGATGTTGTACGATGAACTTGGCACCCCATCTCAATCTCCGTCTGCAAGTCGGCCATTTTGAAATTGAGCAGATCAAAGTTTGAGAAATTTCAGAATAAACGCACGATTCTGTACGAAACTGAAATGAGTTATGCAAAACAGCCGGGGTATTTATGATATATGATATTATGCCTACCCGGCTATCTAGCCTTGAAGAATTCCAAAACTGTAACTTGTCGAAAAATCGATAAAAAACATGGAAATCGCCACTGTTTCGTTAATTTTGGTCCAAATTTCATGAAATTTTCTTGCCGGGCGAATGGTCATGTGACACATCTTGTGACGTATCTAATTCGAGCACGTGTAGAGAAGCGCGCTGATGTTTGAACGATGCCAATAAATTAACCCTTTGGCTGAATGGGTATTGCGATAATGTGTGAGATGTGTATTAGCGACAATGTTTACATAGCAGTTAACAGGCTTTTCGCATGGACAAATCGTTGGGCAGCAGGCTAGTAGGCAGAATGGTTTATTTCGATGTCATGTTTAGGCTTAGCTGAAACAGCTGTGATCAGGTATAGGTCATCGTGGATTTCACTGCATTGGCCTATCTTTACATTGAAACTTGTGGCTGCAATAGATAGCTAGACCCCAAAAACCAATGTCTAGACAACCTCCTAGCTTGGTTGCAGAGTTACGGAGCAACATCAACTTCCTAGGTATTGGCCATCCTGCATTTCACTGCATTGGCCTATCTTTACATTGAAACTTGTGGCTGCAATAGATAGCTAGACCCCAAAAACCAATGTCTAGACAACCTCCTAGCTTGGTTGCAGAGTTACGGAGCAACATCAACTTCCTAGGTATTGGCCATCCTGCATTTCACTGCATTGGCCTATCTTTACATTGAAACTTGTGGCTGCAATAGATAGCTAGACCCCAAAAACCAATGTCTAGACAACCTCCTAGCTTGGTTGCAGAGTTACGGAGCAACATCAACTTCCTAGGTATTGGCCATCCTGCATTTCACTGCATTGGCCTATCTTTACATTGAAACTTGTGGCTGCAATAGATAGCTAGACCCCAAAAACCTGTGTCTATACACCAACATCAACCTCCTAGCTGAATTTGTTGCAGAGGAACGGAGCCCTTCAGGTATTGCATTATCGTGGATTTCTCTGCATTGGCCTATCTTTTACATTGAAACTGGTTGCTGCAATGGATAGCTTGACCCCAAAAACCTGTGTCTATACACCAACATCAACCTCCTAGGTGAAGTGGTTGCAGAGGAACAGAGCCCTTCAGGCATTGGCCATCGTGGATTTTACTGCATTGCCCTATCTTAATATAAAACTTGTGGCTGCAATGGATAGCTTGACCCCAAAAACCTGTGTTTAGACAGTAACATAAACCTTCTACCTGAATTGGTTGCAGAGGAACGAAGCCCTTCAGGTATTGACCATCTTGGATTTCACTGCTTTCGCCTATCTTACATTGAAACTGGTGACTGCAATAGATAGCTTGACCCCAAAAACCTGTGTCTATACACCAATATCGACCTCCTAGCTGAATTTGTTGCAGAGGAACGGAGCCCTTCAGGTATTGGCAATCTTAGATTCCACTGCATTGCCATCAATGAAAAGATTTTAGATTGATGGCTTGCAATGGATAGCTAGACCTATGTCTAGACAGGCTCCTAGCTGAATTGGTTGCAGAGGAACAGAGCCCTTCAGGTATTGGCCATCGTGGATTTCACTGCATTGCCCTATCTTTACATTGAACTGGTGGCTGCAATGGATAGCTTGACCCCAAAAACCTATGTCTATACACCAACATCAACCTCCTAGCTGAATTTGTTGCAGAGGAACGGAGCCCTTTAGGTATTGGCCATCGTGGATTTCACTGCATTGCCCTATCTTAACAGTGAAACTTGTGGCTGCAATGGATAGCTTGACCCCAAAAACCTGTGTCTAGACAGTAACATCAACCTCCTAGCCGAATTGGTTGCAGACGAACGAAGCCCTTCAGGTATTGGCCATCTTGGATTTCACTGCATTTGTCTATCTTTACATTGAAACTTGTGGCTGCAATGGATAGCTTGACCCCAAAACCTATGTTTAGATACCAAAATAAACCTCCTAGCTGCATTGGTTGCAGAGGAACGGAGCCTTATAGGTATTGACGGTCATCTTGGCGGCCATCTCTGATTTCACTGCAATGGCTCATCTTTTATATTGAAGCCAATGGCTGCAATGGATAGATTGACCCCAAAAACCTCTGTCTAGACCGTAACATCAACCTCCTAGCTGAATTGGTTGCAGAGGAACGAAGCCCTTCAGGTATTGGCCATTTTGGATTTCACTGCATTCGCCTATCTTTACATTGAAACTTGTGGCTGCAATGGATAGCTTGACCCCAAAAATCTATGTCTAGATACCAAAATAAACCACCTAGCTGAATTGGTTGCAGAGGTACGGAGCCCTACAAGGTATTGGCGGCCATCCTCGATTTCACTGCAATGGCCTATCTCATATTGAAACTGATGGCTGCAATGGATAGCTTGACCCCAAAAACCTATGTCTAGACACCAACACCAACCTCCTAGCTCAATTAGTTGCAGAGGAAGGTAGCCATCAGGTATTGGATTATCGTGGATTTCTTTGCATTGGCCTATCTTTACATTGAAACTGGTGACTGCAATGGATAGCTTGACCCCAAAAACATGTGTCTAGACAGTAACATCAACCTCCTAGCTGAATTGGTTGCAGAGGAACGAAGCCCTTCAGGTATTGGCCATCTTGGATTTCCCTGAATTCGCCTATTTTTACCTTGAAACTGGTGGCTGCAATGGATAGCTTTTTGCAGAGTATCAAAGATCCTATAGGTATTGGCGGCAATCTTGGCGGCCATCTCTGATTTCACTGCATTGGCTCATCTTACATTGAAACTGGTGACTGCAATGGATAGCTTGACCCCAAAAACCTGTGTCTATACACCAATATCAACATCCCAGCTGAATTTGTTGCAGAGGAACGGAGCCCATCAGGTATTGGCAATCTTAGAATTTACTGCATTGGCCATCAATGAAAAGATGTAACATTGATGGCTGCAATAGATAGCTAGACCTATGTCTAGACAACCTCCCAGCTGAATTGGTTGCAGAGGAACAGAGCCCTTCAGGTATTGGCCATCGTGGATTTCACTGCATTGCCCTATCTTTATATTGAAACTTGTGGCTGCAATGGATAGCTTTTCCCCAAAAACCTGTGTTTAGACAGTAACATCAACCTCCTAGCTGAATTGGTTGCAGAGGAACAGAGCCCTTCAGGTATTGGCCATCGTGGATTTCACTGCATTGCCCTATCTTTACATTGAACTGGTGGCTGCAATGGATAGCTTGACCCCAAAAACCTGTGTCTATACACCAACATCAACCTCCTAGCTGAATTTGTTGCAGAGGAACGGAGCCCTTCAGGTATTGGCCATCGTGGATTTCACTGCATTGCCCTATCTTTACAGTGAAACTTGTGGCTGCAATGGATAGCTTGACCCCAAAAACCTGTGTCTAGACAGTAACATCAACCTCATAGCCGAATTGGTTGCAGACGAACGAAGCCCTTCAGGTATTGGCCATCTTGGATTTCACTGCATTTGCCTATCTTTACATTGAAACTTGTGGCTGCAATGGATAGCTTGACCCCAAAACCTATGTTTAGATACCAAAATAAACCTCCTAGCTGAATTGGTTGCAGAGGAACGGAGCCTTATAGGTATTGACGGTCATCTTTACGGCCATCTCTGATTTTATTGCAATGGCTCATCTTTTATATTGAAGCCAATGGCTGCAATGGATAGATTGACCCCAAAAACCTGTGTCTAGACCGTAACAGCAACCTCCTAGCTGAATTGGTTGCAGAGGAACGAAGCCCTTCAAGTATTGGCCATCTTGGATTTCCCTGAATTCGCCTATTTTTACATTGAAACTGGTGGCTGCAATGGATAGCTTGACCCCAAAAACCTATCTCTAGACACCAACATCAACCACCTAGCTGAATTGGTTGCAGAGGTACGGAGCCCTACAGGTATTGGCGGCCATCCTCGATTTCACTGCAATGGCCTATCTCATATTGAAACTGATGGCTGCAATGGATAGCTTGACCCCAAAAACCTATGTCTAGACACCAACACCAACCTCCTAGCTCAATTGGTTGCAGAGGAAGGTAGCCATCAGGTATTGGATTATCGTGGATTTCTCTGCATTGGCCTATCTTTACATTGAAACTGGTGACTGCAATGGATAGCTTGACCCCAAAAACATGTGTCTAGACAGTAACATCAACCTCCTAGCCGAATTGGTTGCAGACGAACGAAGCCCTTCAGGTATTGGCCATCTTGGATTTCACTGCATTTGTCTATCTTTACATTGAAACTTGTGGCTGCAATGGATAGCTTGACCCCAAAACCTATGTTTAGATACCAAAATAAACCTCCTAGCTGCATTGGTTGCAGAGGAACGGAGCCTTATAGGTATTGACGGTCATCTTGGCGGCCATCTCTGATTTCACTGCAATGGCTCATCTTTTATATTGAAGCCAATGGCTGCAATGGATAGATTGACCCCAAAAACCTGTGTCTAGACCGTAACATCAACCTCCTAGCTGAATTGGTTGCAGAGGAACGAAGCCCTTCAGGTATTGGCCATTTTGGATTTCACTGCATTCGCCTATCTTTACATTGAAACTTGTGGCTGCAATGGATAGCTTGACCCCAAAAATCTATGTCTAGATACCAAAATAAACCACCTAGCTGAATTGGTTGCAGAGGTACGGAGCCCTACAAGGTATTGGCGGCCATCCTCGATTTCACTGCAATGGCCTATCTCATATTGAAACTGATGGCTGCAATGGATAGCTTGACCCCAAAAACCTATGTCTAGACACCAACACCAACCTCCTAGCTCAATTGGTTGCAGAGGAAGGTAGCCATCAGGTATTGGATTATCGTGGATTTCTCTGCATTGGCCTATCTTTACATTGAAACTGGTGGCTGCAATGGATAGCTTGACCCCAAAAACCTGTGTCTAGACAGTAACATCAACCTCCTAGCTGAATTGGTTGCAGAGGAAGGTAGCCATCAGGTATTGGATTATCGTGGATTTCTCTGCATTGGCCTATCTTTACATTGAAACTGGTGACTGCAATGGATAGCTTGACCCCAAAAACATGTGTCTAGACAGTAACATCAACCTCCTAGCTGAATTGGTTGCAGAGGAACGAAGCCCTTCAGGTATTGGCCATCTTGGATTTCCCTGAATTCGCCTATTTTTACCTTGAAACTGGTGGCTGCAATGGATAGCTTTTTGCAGAGTATCAAAGATCCTATAGGTATTGGCGGCAATCTTGGCGGCCATCTCTGATTTCACTGCATTGGCTCATCTTACATTGAAACTAATGGCTGCAATGGATAGCTTGACCCCAAAAACCTGTGTCTATACACCAATATCAACATCCCAGCTGAATTTGTTGCAGAGGAACGGAGCCCATCAGGTATTGGCAATCTTAGAATTTACTGCATTGGCCATCAATGAAAAGATGTAACATTGATGGCTGCAATAGATAGCTAGACCTATGTCTAGACAACCTCCCAGCTGAATTGGTTGCAGAGGAACAGAGCCCTTCAGGTATTGGCCATCGTGGATTTCACTGCATTGCCCTATCTTTATATTGAAACTTGTGGCTGCAATGGATAGCTTTTCCCCAAAAACCTGTGTTTAGACAGTAACATCAACCTCCTAGCTGAATTGGTTGCAGAGGAACAGAGCCCTTCAGGTATTGGCCATCGTGGATTTCACTGCATTGCCCTATCTTTACATTGAACTGGTGGCTGCAATGGATAGCTTGACCCCAAAAACCTGTGTCTATACACCAACATCAACCTCCTAGCTGAATTTGTTGCAGAGGAACGGAGCCCTTCAGGTATTGGCCATCGTGGATTTCACTGCATTGCCCTATCTTTACAGTGAAACTTGTGGCTGCAATGGATAGCTTGACCCCAAAAACCTGTGTCTAGACAGTAACATCAACCTCATAGCCGAATTGGTTGCAGACGAACGAAGCCCTTCAGGTATTGGCCATCTTGGATTTCACTGCATTTGCCTATCTTTACATTGAAACTTGTGGCTGCAATGGATAGCTTGACCCCAAAACCTATGTTTAGATACCAAAATAAACCTCCTAGCTGAATTGGTTGCAGAGGAACGGAGCCTTATAGGTATTGACGGTCATCTTTACGGCCATCTCTGATTTTACTGCAATGGCTCATCTTTTATATTGAAGCCAATGGCTGCAATGGATAGATTGACCCCAAAAACCTGTGTCTAGACCGTAACAGCAACCTCCTAGCTGAATTGGTTGCAGAGGAACGAAGCCCTTCAAGTATTGGCCATCTTGGATTTCCCTGAATTCGCCTATTTTTACATTGAAACTGGTGGCTGCAATGGATAGCTTGACCCCGAAAACCTATCTCTAGACACCAACATCAACCACCTAGCTGAATTGGTTGCAGAGGTACGGAGCCCTACAGGTATTGGCGGCCATCCTCGATTTCACTGCAATGGCCTATTTCATATTGAAACTGATGGCTGCAATGGATAGCTTGACCCCAAAAACCTATGTCTAGACACCAACACCAACCTCCTAGCTCAATTGGTTGCAGAGGAAGGTAGCCATCAGGTATTGGATTATCGTGGATTTCTCTGCATTGGCCTATCTTTACATTGAAACTGGTGACTGCAATGGATAGCTTGACCCCAAAAACATGTGTCTAGACAGTAACATCAACCTCCTAGCTGAATTGGTTGCAGAGGAACGAAGCCCTTCAGGTATTGGCCATCTTGGATTTCCCTGAATTCGCCTATTTTTACCTTGAAACTGGTGGCTGCAATGGATAGCTTTTTGCAGAGTATCAAAGATCCTATAGGTATTGGCGGCAATCTTGGCGGCCATCTCTGATTTCACTGCATTCGCTCATCTTACATTGAAACTAATGGCTGCAATGGATAGCTTGACCCCAAAAACCTGTGTCTAGACAGTAACATCAACCTCATAGCCGAATTGGTTGCAGACGAACGAAGCCCTTCAGGTATTGGCCATCTTGGATTTCACTGCATTTGCCTATCTTTACATTGAAACTTGTGGCTGCAATGGATAGCTTGACCCCAAAACCTATGTTTAGATACCAAAATAAACCTCCTAGCTGAATTGGTTGCAGAGGAACGGAGCCTTATAGGTATTGACGGTCATCTTTACGGCCATCTCTGATTTTACTGCAATGGCTCATCTTTTATATTGAAGCCAATGGCTGCAATGGATAGATTGACCCCAAAAACCTGTGTCTAGACCGTAACAGCAACCTCCTAGCTGAATTGGTTGCAGAGGAACGAAGCCCTTCAAGTATTGGCCATCTTGGATTTCCCTGAATTCGCCTATTTTTACATTGAAACTGGTGGCTGCAATGGATAGCTTGACCCCAAAAACCTATCTCTAGACACCAACATCAACCACCTAGCTGAATTGGTTGCAGAGGTACGGAGCCCTACAGGTATTGGCGGCCATCCTCGATTTCACTGCAATGGCCTATCTTACATTGAAACTGATGGCTGCAATGGATAGCTTGACCCCAAAAACCTATGTCTAGACACCAACACCAACCTCCTAGCTCAATTGGTTGCAGAGGAAGGTAGCCATCAGGTATTGGATTATCGTGGATTTCTCTGCATTGGCCTATCTTTACATTGAAACTGGTGACTGCAATGGATAGCTTGACCCCAAAAACATGTGTCTAGACAGTAACATCAACCTCCTAGCTGAATTGGTTGCAGAGGAACGAAGCCCTTCAGGTATTGGCCATCTTGGATTTCCCTGAATTCGCCTATTTTTACCTTGAAACTGGTGGCTGCAATGGATAGCTTTTTGCAGAGTATCAAAGATCCTATAGGTATTGGCGGCAATCTTGGCGGCCATCTCTGATTTCACTGCATTGGCTCATCTTACATTGAAACTAATGGCTGCAATGGATAGCTTGACCCCAAAAACCTATGTCTAGACACCAACATCAACCTCCTAGCTGAATTGGTTGCAGAGGAACGCAGCCCTACAGGTATTGGCGGCCATCTTTGATTTCACTGCATTGGCCTATCTTACATTGAAACTGATGGCTGCAATGGATAGCTTGACCCCAAAAACCTGTGTCTATACACCAATATCAACATCCCAGCTGAATTCGTTGCAGAGGAACGGAGCCCATCAGGTATTGGCAATCTTAGAATTTACTGCATTGGCCATCAATGAAAAGATGTAACATTGATGGCTGC
This sequence comes from Lineus longissimus, assembly GCF_910592395.1. Lineage (NCBI taxonomy): Eukaryota > Metazoa > Nemertea > Pilidiophora > Heteronemertea > Lineidae > Lineus > Lineus longissimus. The sequence continues at coordinate 11,431,666 of NC_088317.1, read as the reverse complement.
AATAGATAGCTAGACCTATGTCTAGACAACCTCCCAGCTGAATTGGTTGCAGAGGAACAGAGCCCTTCAGGTATTGGCCATCGTGGATTTCACTGCATTGCCCTATCTTTATATTGAAGCCAATGGCTGCAATGGATAGATTGACCCCAAAAACCTGTGTCTAGACAGTAACATCAACCTCCTAGCTGAATTGGTTGCAGAGGAACGAAGCCCTTCAGGTATTGGCCATTTTGGATTTCACTGCATTCGCCTATCTTTACATTGAAACTTGTGGCTGCAATGGATAGCTTGACCCCAAAAATCTATGTCTAGATACCAAAATAAACCACCTAGCTGAATTGGTTGCAGAGGTACGGAGCCCTACAAGGTATTGGCGGCCATCCTCGATTTCACTGCAATGGCCTATCTCATATTGAAACTGATGGCTGCAATGGATAGCTTGACCCCAAAAACCTATGTCTAGACACCAACACCAACCTCCTAGCTCAATTGGTTGCAGAGGAAGGTAGCCATCAGGTATTGGATTATCGTGGATTTCTTTGCATTGGCCTATCTTTACATTGAAACTGGTGACTGCAATGGATAGCTTGACCCCAAAAACCTGTGTCTAGACAGTAACATCAACCTCCTAGCTGAATTGGTTGCAGAGGAAGGTAGCCATCAGGTATTGGATTATCGTGGATTTCTCTGCATTGGCCTATCTTTACATTGAAACTGGTGACTGCAATGGATAGCTTGACCCCAAAAACCTGTGTCTAGACAGTAACATCAACCTCCTAGCTGAATTGGTTGCAGAGGAACGAAGCCCTTCAGGTATTGGCCATCTTGGATTTCCCTGAATTCGCCTATTTTTACCTTGAAACTGGTGGCTGCAATGGATAGCTTTTTGCAGAGTATCAAAGATCCTATAGGTATTGGCGGCAATCTTGGCGGCCATCTCTGATTTCACTGCATTGGCTCATCTTACATTGAAACTAATGGCTGCAATGGATAGCTTGACCCCAAAAACCTGTGTCTATACACCAATATCAACATCCCAGCTGAATTTGTTGCAGAGGAACGGAGCCCATCAGGTATTGGCAATCTTAGAATTTACTGCATTGGCCATCAATGAAAAGATGTAACATTGATGGCTGCAATAGATAGCTAGACCTATGTCTAGACAACCTCCCAGCTGAATTGGTTGCAGAGGAACAGAGCCCTTCAGGTATTGGCCATCGTGGATTTCACTGCATTGCCCTATCTTTATATTGAAACTTGTGGCTGCAATGGATAGCTTTTCCCCAAAAACCTGTGTTTAGACAGTAACATCAACCTCCTAGCTGAATTGGTTGCAGAGGAACAGAGCCCTTCAGGTATTGGCCATCGTGGATTTCACTGCATTGCCCTATCTTTACATTGAACTGGTGGCTGCAATGGATAGCTTGACCCCAAAAACCTGTGTCTATACACCAACATCAACCTCCTAGCTGAATTTGTTGCAGAGGAACGGAGCCCTTCAGGTATTGGCCATCGTGGATTTCACTGCATTGCCCTATCTTTACAGTGAAACTTGTGGCTGCAATGGATAGCTTGACCCCAAAAACCTGTGTCTAGACAGTAACATCAACCTCATAGCCGAATTGGTTGCAGACGAACGAAGCCCTTCAGGTATTGGCCATCTTGGATTTCACTGCATTTGCCTATCTTTACATTGAAACTTGTGGCTGCAATGGATAGCTTGACCCCAAAACCTATGTTTAGATACCAAAATAAACCTCCTAGCTGAATTGGTTGCAGAGGAACGGAGCCTTATAGGTATTGACGGTCATCTTTACGGCCATCTCTGATTTTACTGCAATGGCTCATCTTTTATATTGAAGCCAATGGCTGCAATGGATAGATTGACCCCAAAAACCTGTGTCTAGACCGTAACAGCAACCTCCTAGCTGAATTGGTTGCAGAGGAACGAAGCCCTTCAAGTATTGGCCATCTTGGATTTCCCTGAATTCGCCTATTTTTACATTGAAACTGGTGGCTGCAATGGATAGCTTGACCCCGAAAACCTATCTCTAGACACCAACATCAACCACCTAGCTGAATTGGTTGCAGAGGTACGGAGCCCTACAGGTATTGGCGGCCATCCTCGATTTCACTGCAATGGCCTATTTCATATTGAAACTGATGGCTGCAATGGATAGCTTGACCCCAAAAACCTATGTCTAGACACCAACACCAACCTCCTAGCTCAATTGGTTGCAGAGGAAGGTAGCCATCAGGTATTGGATTATCGTGGATTTCTCTGCATTGGCCTATCTTTACATTGAAACTGGTGACTGCAATGGATAGCTTGACCCCAAAAACATGTGTCTAGACAGTAACATCAACCTCCTAGCTGAATTGGTTGCAGAGGAACGAAGCCCTTCAGGTATTGGCCATCTTGGATTTCCCTGAATTCGCCTATTTTTACCTTGAAACTGGTGGCTGCAATGGATAGCTTTTTGCAGAGTATCAAAGATCCTATAGGTATTGGCGGCAATCTTGGCGGCCATCTCTGATTTCACTGCATTGGCTCATCTTACATTGAAACTAATGGCTGCAATGGATAGCTTGACCCCAAAAACCTGTGTCTATACACCAATATCAACATCCCAGCTGAATTTGTTGCAGAGGAACGGAGCCCATCAGGTATTGGCAATCTTAGAATTTACTGCATTGGCCATCAATGAAAAGATGTAACATTGATGGCTGCAATAGATAGCTAGACCTATGTCTAGACAACCTCCCAGCTGAATTGGTTGCAGAGGAACAGAGCCCTTCAGGTATTGGCCATCGTGGATTTCACTGCATTGCCCTATCTTTATATTGAAACTTGTGGCTGCAATGGATAGCTTTTCCCCAAAAACCTGTGTTTAGACAGTAACATCAACCTCCTAGCTGAATTGGTTGCAGAGGAACAGAGCCCTTCAGGTATTGGCCATCGTGGATTTCACTGCATTGCCCTATCTTTACATTGAACTGGTGGCTGCAATGGATAGCTTGACCCCAAAACCTATGTTTAGATACCAAAATAAACCTCCTAGCTGAATTGGTTGCAGAGGAACGAAGCCCTTCAGGTATTGGCCATCGTGGATTTCACTGCATTGCCCTATCTTTACAGTGAAACTTGTGGCTGCAATGGATAGCTTGACCCCAAAAACCTGTGTCTAGACAGTAACATCAACCTCATAGCCGAATTGGTTGCAGACGAACGAAGCCCTTCAGGTATTGGCCATCTTGGATTTCACTGCATTTGCCTATCTTTACATTGAAACTTGTGGCTGCAATGGATAGCTTGACCCCAAAACCTATGTTTAGATACCAAAATAAACCTCCTAGCTGAATTGGTTGCAGAGGAACGGAGCCTTATAGGTATTGACGGTCATCTTTACGGCCATCTCTGATTTTACTGCAATGGCTCATCTTTTATATTGAAGCCAATGGCTGCAATGGATAGATTGACCCCAAAAACCTGTGTCTAGACCGTAACAGCAACCTCCTAGCTGAATTGGTTGCAGAGGAACGAAGCCCTTCAAGTATTGGCCATCTTGGATTTCCCTGAATTCGCCTATTTTTACATTGAAACTGGTGGCTGCAATGGATAGCTTGACCCCGAAAACCTATCTCTAGACACCAACATCAACCACCTAGCTGAATTGGTTGCAGAGGTACGGAGCCCTACAGGTATTGGCGGCCATCCTCGATTTCACTGCAATGGCCTATTTCATATTGAAACTGATGGCTGCAATGGATAGCTTGACCCCAAAAACCTATGTCTAGACACCAACACCAACCTCCTAGCTCAATTGGTTGCAGAGGAAGGTAGCCATCAGGTATTGGATTATCGTGGATTTCTCTGCATTGGCCTATCTTTACATTGAAACTGGTGACTGCAATGGATAGCTTGACCCCAAAAACATGTGTCTAGACAGTAACATCAACCTCCTAGCTGAATTGGTTGCAGAGGAACGAAGCCCTTCAGGTATTGGCCATCTTGGATTTCCCTGAATTCGCCTATTTTTACCTTGAAACTGGTGGCTGCAATGGATAGCTTTTTGCAGAGTATCAAAGATCCTATAGGTATTGGCGGCAATCTTGGCGGCCATCTCTGATTTCACTGCATTGGCTCATCTTACATTGAAACTAATGGCTGCAATGGATAGCTTGACCCCAAAAACCTGTGTCTAGACAGTAACATCAACCTCATAGCCGAATTGGTTGCAGACGAACGAAGCCCTTCAGGTATTGGCCATCTTGGATTTCACTGCATTTGCCTATCTTTACATTGAAACTTGTGGCTGCAATGGATAGCTTGACCCCAAAACCTATGTTTAGATACCAAAATAAACCTCCTAGCTGAATTGGTTGCAGAGGAACGGAGCCTTATAGGTATTGACGGTCATCTTTACGGCCATCTCTGATTTTACTGCAATGGCTCATCTTTTATATTGAAGCCAATGGCTGCAATGGATAGATTGACCCCAAAAACCTGTGTCTAGACCGTAACAGCAACCTCCTAGCTGAATTGGTTGCAGAGGAACGAAGCCCTTCAAGTATTGGCCATCTTGGATTTCCCTGAATTCGCCTATTTTTACATTGAAACTGGTGGCTGCAATGGATAGCTTGACCCCAAAAACCTATCTCTAGACACCAACATCAACCACCTAGCTGAATTGGTTGCAGAGGTACGGAGCCCTACAGGTATTGGCGGCCATCCTCGATTTCACTGCAATGGCCTATCTCATATTGAAACTGATGGCTGCAATGGATAGCTTGACCCCAAAAACCTATGTCTAGACACCAACACCAACCTCCTAGCTCAATTGGTTGCAGAGGAAGGTAGCCATCAGGTATTGGATTATCGTGGATTTCTCTGCATTGGCCTATCTTTACATTGAAACTGGTGACTGCAATGGATAGCTTGACCCCAAAAACATGTGTCTAGACAGTAACATCAACCTCCTAGCTGAATTGGTTGCAGAGGAACGAAGCCCTTCAGGTATTGGCCATCTTGGATTTCCCTGAATTCGCCTATTTTTACCTTGAAACTGGTGGCTGCAATGGATAGCTTTTTGCAGAGTATCAAAGATCCTATAGGTATTGGCGGCAATCTTGGCGGCCATCTCTGATTTCACTGCATTGGCTCATCTTACATTGAAACTAATGGCTGCAATGGATAGCTTGACCCCAAAAACCTATGTCTAGACACCAACATCAACCTCCTAGCTGAATTGGTTGCAGAGGAACGCAGCCCTACAGGTATTGGCGGCCATCTTTGATTTCACTGCATTGGCCTATCTTACATTGAAACTGATGGCTGCAATGGATAGCTTGACCCCAAAAACCTGTGTCTATACACCAATATCAACATCCCAGCTGAATTCGTTGCAGAGGAACGGAGCCCATCAGGTATTGGCAATCTTAGAATTTACTGCATTGGCCATCAATGAAAAGATGTAACATTGATGGCTGCAATAGATAGCTAGACCTATGTCTAGACAACCTCCCAGCTGAATTGGTTGCAGAGGAACAGAGCCCTTCAGGTATTGGCCATCGTGGATTTCACTGCATTGCCCTATCTTTATATTGAAGCCAATGGCTGCAATGGATAGATTGACCCCAAAAACCTGTGTCTAGACCGTAACAGCAACCTCCTAGCTGAATTGGTTGCAGAGGAACGAAGCCCTTCAGGTATTGGCCATTTTGGATTTCACTGCATTCGCCTATCTTTACATTGAAACTTGTGGCTGCAATGGATAGCTTGACCCCAAAAATCTATGTCTAGATACCAAAACAAACCACCTAGCTGAATTGGTTGCAGAGGTACGGAGCCCTACAAGGTATTGGCGGCCATCCTCGATTTCACTGCAATGGCCTATCTCATATTGAAACTGATGGCTGCAATGGATAGCTTGACCCCAAAAACCTATGTCTAGACACCAACACCAACCTCCTAGCTCAATTGGTTGCAGAGGAAGGTAGCCATCAGGTATTGGATTATCGTGGATTTCTCTGCATTGGCCTATCTATACATTGAAACTGGTGACTGCAATGGATAGCTTGACCCCAAAAACATGTGTCTAGACAGTAACATCAACCTCCTAGCTGAATTGGTTGCAGAGGAACGAAGCCCTTCAGGTATTGGCCATCTTGGATTTCCCTGAATTCGCCTATTTTTACCTTGAAACTGGTGGCTGCAATGGATAGCTTTTTGCAGAGTATCAAAGATCCTATAGGTATTGGCGGCAATCTTGGCGGCCATCTCTGATTTCACTGCATTGGCTCATCTTACATTGAAACTAATGGCTGCAATGGATAGCTTGACCCCAAAAACCTGTGTCTATACACCAATATCAACATCCCAGCTGAATTTGTTGCAGAGGAACGGAGCCCATCAGGTATTGGCAATCTTACAATTTACTGCATTGGCCATCAATGAAAAGATGTAACATTGATGGCTGCAATAGATAGCTAGACCTATGTCTAGACAACCTCCCAGCTGAATTGGTTGCAGAGGAACAGAGCCCTTCAGGTATTGGCCACCGTGGATTTCACTGCATTGCCCTATCTTTATATTGAAACTTGTGGCTGCAATGGATAGCTTTTCCCCAAAAACCTGTGTTTAGACAGTAACATCAACCTCCTAGCTGAATTGGTTGCAGAGGAACAGAGCCCTTCAGGTATTGGCCATCGTGGATTTCACTGCATTGCCCTATCTTTACATTGAACTGGTGGCTGCAATGGATAGCTTGACCCCAAAACCTATGTTTAGATACCAAAATAAACCTCCTAGCTGAATTGGTTGCAGAGGAACGGAGCCCTTCAGGTATTGGCCATCGTGGATTTCACTGCATTGCCCTATCTTTACATTGAACTGGTGGCTGCAATGGATAGCTTGACCCCAAAAACCTGTGTCTATACACCAACATCAACCTCCTAGCTGAATTGGTTGCAGAGGAACGGAGCCTTATAGGTATTGACGGTCATCTTTACGGCCATCTCTGATTTTACTGCAATGGCTCATCTTTTATATTGAAGCCAATGGCTGCAATGGATAGATTGACCCCAAAAACCTGTGTCTAGACCGTAACAGCAACCTCCTAGCTGAATTGGTTGCAGAGGAACGAAGCCCTTCAAGTATTGGCCATCTTGGATTTCCCTGAATTCGCCTATTTTTACATTGAAACTGGTGGCTGCAATGGATAGCTTGACCCCAAAAACCTATCTCTAGACACCAACATCAACCACCTAGCTGAATTGGTTGCAGAGGTACGGAGCCCTACAGGTATTGGCGGCCATCCTCGATTTCACTGCAATGGCCTATCTCATATTGAAACTGATGGCTGCAATGGATAGCTTGACCCCAAAAACCTATGTCTAGACACCAACACCAACCTCCTAGCTCAATTGGTTGCAGAGGAAGGTAGCCATCAGGTATTGGATTATCGTGGATTTCTCTGCATTGGCCTATCTTTACATTGAAACTGGTGACTGCAATGGATAGCTTGACCCCAAAAACATGTGTCTAGACAGTAACATCAACCTCCTAGCTGAATTGGTTGCAGAGGAACGAAGCCCTTCAGGTATTGGCCATCTTGGTTTTCCCTGAATTCGCCTATTTTTACCTTGAAACTGGTGGCTGCAATGGATAGCTTTTTGCAGAGTATCAAAGATCCTATAGGTATTGGCGGCAATCTTGGCGGCCATCTCTGATTTCACTGCATTGGCTCATCTTACATTGAAACTAATGGCTGCAATGGATAGCTTGACCCCAAAAACCTGTGTCTATACACCAATATCAACATCCCAGCTGAATTTGTTGCAGAGGAACGGAGCCCATCAGGTATTGGCAATCTTAGAATTTACTGCATTGGCCATCAATGAAAAGATGTAACATTGATGGCTACAATAGATAGCTAGACCTATGTCTAGACAACCTCCCAGCTGAATTGGTTGCAGAGGAACAGAGCCCTTCAGGTATTGGCCATCGTGGATTTCACTGCATTGCCCTATCTTTACATTGAAACTGGTGACTGCAATGGATAGCTTGACCCCAAAAACATGTGTCTAGACAGTAACATCAACCTCCTAGCTGAATTGGTTGCAGAGGAACGAAGCCCTTCAGGTATTGGCCATCTTGGATTTCCCTGAATTCGCCTATTTTTACCTTGAAACTGGTGGCTGCAATGGATAGCTTTTTGCAGAGTATCAAAGATCCTATAGGTATTGGCGGCAATCTTGGCGGCCATCTCTGATTTCACTGCATTGGCTCATCTTACATTGAAACTAATGGCTGCAATGGATAGCTTGACCCCAAAAACCTGTGTCTAGACAGTAACATCAACCTCATAGCCGAATTGGTTGCAGACGAACGAAGCCCTTCAGGTATTGGCCATCTTGGATTTCACTGCATTTGCCTATCTTTACATTGAAACTTGTGGCTGCAATGGATAGCTTGACCCCAAAACCTATGTTTAGATACCAAAATAAACCTCCTAGCTGAATTGGTTGCAGAGGAACGGAGCCTTATAGGTATTGACGGTCATCTTTACGGCCATCTCTGATTTTACTGCAATGGCTCATCTTTTATATTGAAGCCAATGGCTGCAATGGATAGATTGACCCCAAAAACCTGTGTCTAGACCGTAACAGCAACCTCCTAGCTGAATTGGTTGCAGAGGAACGAAGCCCTTCAAGTATTGGCCATCTTGGATTTCCCTGAATTCGCCTATTTTTACATTGAAACTGGTGGCTGCAATGGATAGCTTGACCCCAAAAACCTATCTCTAGACACCAACATCAACCACCTAGCTGAATTGGTTGCAGAGGTACGGAGCCCTACAGGTATTGGCGGCCATCCTCGATTTCACTGCAATGGCCTATCTCATATTGAAACTGATGGCTGCAATGGATAGCTTGACCCCAAAAACCTATGTCTAGACACCAACACCAACCTCCTAGCTCAATTGGTTGCAGAGGAAGGTAGCCATCAGGTATTGGATTATCGTGGATTTCTCTGCATTGGCCTATCTTTACATTGAAACTGGTGACTGCAATGGATAGCTTGACCCCAAAAACATGTGTCTAGACAGTAACATCAACCTCCTAGCTGAATTGGTTGCAGAGGAACGAAGCCCTTCAGGTATTGGCCATCTTGGATTTCCCTGAATTCGCCTATTTTTACCTTGAAACTGGTGGCTGCAATGGATAGCTTTTTGCAGAGTATCAAAGATCCTATAGGTATTGGCGGCAATCTTGGCGGCCATCTCTGATTTCACTGCATTGGCTCATCTTACATTGAAACTAATGGCTGCAATGGATAGCTTGACCCCAAAAACCTATGTCTAGACACCAACATCAACCTCCTAGCTGAATTGGTTGCAGAGGAACGCAGCCCTACAGGTATTGGCGGCCATCTTTGATTTCACTGCATTGGCCTATCTTACATTGAAACTGATGGCTGCAATGGATAGCTTGACCCCAAAAACCTGTGTCTATACACCAATATCAACATCCCAGCTGAATTCGTTGCAGAGGAACGGAGCCCATCAGGTATTGGCAATCTTAGAATTTACTGCATTGGCCATCAATGAAAAGATGTAACATTGATGGCTGCAATAGATAGCTAGACCTATGTCTAGACAACCTCCCAGCTGAATTGGTTGCAGAGGAACAGAGCCCTTCAGGTATTGGCCATCGTGGATTTCACTGCATTGCCCTATCTTTATATTGAAGCCAATGGCTGCAATGGATAGATTGACCCCAAAAACCTGTGTCTAGACCGTAACAGCAACCTCCTAGGTATTGGCGGCCATCCTCGATTTCACTGCAATGGCCTATCTCATATTGAAACTGATGGCTGCAATGGATAGCTTGACCCCAAAAACCTATGTCTAGACACCAACACCAACCTCCTAGCTCAATTGGTTGCAGAGGAAGGTAGCCATCAGGTATTGGATTATCGTGGATTTCTCTGCATTGGCCTATCTTTACATTGAAACTGGTGACTGCAATGGATAGCTTGACCCCAAAAACATGTGTCTAGACAGTAACATCAACCTCCTAGCTGAATTGGTTGCAGAGGAACGAAGCCCTTCAGGTATTGGCCATCTTGGATTTCCCTGAATTCGCCTATTTTTACCTTGAAACTGGTGGCTGCAATGGATAGCTTTTTGCAGAGTATCAAAGATCCTATAGGTATTGGCGGCAATCTTGGCGGCCATCTCTGATTTCACTGCATTGGCTCATCTTACATTGAAACTAATGGCTGCAATGGATAGCTTGACCCCAAAAACCTGTGTCTATACACCGATATCAACATCCCAGCTGAATTTGTTGCAGAGGAACGGAGCCCATCAGGTATTGGCAATCTTACAATTTACTGCATTGGCCATCAATGAAAAGATGTAACATTGATGGCTGCAATAGATAGCTAGACCTATGTCTAGACAACCTCCCAGCTGAATTGGTTGCAGAGGAACAGAGCCCTTCAGGTATTGGCCATCGTGGATTTCACTGCATTGCCCTATCTTTACATTGAACTGGTGGCTGCAATGGATAGCTTGACCCCAAAAACCTGTGTCTATACACCAACATCAACCTCCTAGCTGAATTTGTTGCAGAGGAACGGAGCCCTTCAGGTATTGGCCATCGTGGATTTCACTGCATTGCCCTATCTTTACAGTGAAACTTGTGGCTGCAATGGATAGCTTGACCCCAAAAACCTGTGTCTAGACAGTAACATCAACCTCATAGCCGAATTGGTTGCAGACGAACGAAGCCCTTCAGGTATTGGCCATCTTGGATTTCACTGCATTTGCCTATCTTTACATTGAAACTTGTGGCTGCAATGGATAGCTTGACCCCAAAACCTATGTTTAGATACCAAAATAAACCTCCTAGCTGAATTGGTTGCAGAGGAACGGAGCCTTATAGGTATTGACGGTCATCTTTACGGCCATCTCTGATTTTATTGCAATGGCTCATCTTTTATATTGAAGCCAATGGCTGCAATGGATAGATTGACCCCAAAAACCTGTGTCTAGACCGTAACAGCAACCTCCTAGCTGAATTGGTTGCAGAGGAACGAAGCCCTTCAAGTATTGGCCATCTTGGATTTCCCTGAATTCGCCTATTTTTACATTGAAACTGGTGGCTGCAATGGATAGCTTGACCCCAAAAACCTATCTCTAGACACCAACATCAACCACCTAGCTGAATTGGTTGCAGAGGTACGGAGCCCTACAGGTATTGGCGGCCATCCTCGATTTCACTGCAATGGCCTATCTCATATTGAAACTGATGGCTGCAATGGATAGCTTGACCCCAAAAACCTATGTCTAGACACCAACACCAACCTCCTAGCTCAATTGGTTGCAGAGGAAGGTAGCGATCAGGTATTGGATTATCGTGGATTTCTCTGCATTGGCCTATCTTTACATTGAAACTGGTGACTGCAATGGATAGCTTGACCCCAAAAACATGTGTCTAGACAGTAACATCAACCTCCTAGCTGAATTGGTTGCAGAGGAACGAAGCCCTTCAGGTATTGGCCATCTTGGATTTCCCTGAATTCGCCTATTTTTACCTTGAAACTGGTGGCTGCAATGGATAGCTTTTTGCAGAGTATCAAAGATCCTATAGGTATTGGCGGCAATCTTGGCGGCCATCTCTGATTTCACTGCATTGGCTCATCTTACATTGAAACTAATGGCTGCAATGGATAGCTTGACCCCAAAAACCTGTGTCTATACACCAATATCAACATCCCAGCTGAATTTGTTGCAGAGGAACGGAGCCCATCAGGTATTGGCAATCTTAGAATTTACTGCATTGGCCATCAATGAAAAGATGTAACATTGATGGCTGCAATAGATAGCTAGACCTATGTCTAGACAACCTCCCAGCTGAATTGGTTGCAGAGGAACAGAGCCCTTCAGGTATTGGCCATCGTGGATTTCACTGCATTGCCCTATCTTTATATTGAAACTTGTGGCTGCAATGGATAGCTTTTCCCCAAAAACCTGTGTTTAGACAGTAACATCAACCTCCTAGCTGAATTGGTTGCAGAGGAACAGAGCCCTTCAGGTATTGGCCATCGTGGATTTCACTGCATTGCCCTATCTTTACATTGAACTGGTGGCTGCAATGGATAGCTTGACCCCAAAAACCTGTGTCTATACACCAACATCAACCTCCTAGCTGAATTTGTTGCAGAGGAACGGAGCCCTTCAGGTATTGGCCATCGTGGATTTCACTGCATTGCCCTATCTTTACAGTGAAACTTGTGGCTGCAATGGATAGCTTGACCCCAAAAACCTGTGTCTAGACAGTAACATCAACCTCATAGCCGAATTGGTTGCAGACGAACGAAGCCCTTCAGGTATTGGCCATCTTGGATTTCACTGCATTTGCCTATCTTTACATTGAAACTTGTGGCTGCAATGGATAGCTTGACCCCAAAACCTATGTTTAGATACCAAAATAAACCTCCTAGCTGAATTGGTTGCAGAGGAACGGAGCCTTATAGGTATTGACGGTCATCTTTACGGCCATCTCTGATTTTACTGCAATGGCTCATCTTTTATATTGAAGCCAATGGCTGCAATGGATAGATTGACCCCAAAAACCTGTGTCTAGACCGTAACAGCAACCTCCTAGCTGAATTGGTTGCAGAGGAACGAAGCCCTTCAAGTATTGGCCATCTTGGATTTCCCTGAATTCGCCTATTTTTACATTGAAACTGGTGGCTGCAATGGATAGCTTGACCCCAAAAACCTATCTCTAGACACCAACATCAACCACCTAGCTGAATTGGTTGCAGAGGTACGGAGCCCTACAGGTATTGGCGGCCATCCTCGATTTCACTGCAATGGCCTATCTCATATTGAAACTGATGGCTGCAATGGATAGCTTGACCCCAAAAACCTATGTCTAGACACCAACACCAACCTCCTAGCTCAATTGGTTGCAGAGGAAGGTAGCCATCAGGTATTGGATTATCGTGGATTTCTCTGCATTGGCCTATCTTTACATTGAAACTGGTGACTGCAATGGATAGCTTGACCCCAAAAACATGTGTCTAGACAGTAACATCAACCTCCTAGCCGAATTGGTTGCAGACGAACGAAGCCCTTCAGGTATTGGCCATCTTGGATTTCACTGCATTTGTCTATCTTTACATTGAAACTTGTGGCTGCAATGGATAGCTTGACCCCAAAACCTATGTTTAGATACCAAAATAAACCTCCTAGCTGCATTGGTTGCAGAGGAACGGAGCCTTATAGGTATTGACGGTCATCTTGGCGGCCATCTCTGATTTCACTGCAATGGCTCATCTTTTATATTGAAGCCAATGGCTGCAATGGATAGATTGACCCCAAAAACCTGTGTCTAGACAGTAACATCAACCTCCTAGCTGAATTGGTTGCAGAGGAACGAAGCCCTTCAGGTATTGGCCATTTTGGATTTCACTGCATTCGCCTATCTTTACATTGAAACTTGTGGCTGCAATGGATAGCTTGACCCCAAAAATCTATGTCTAGATACCAAAATAAACCACCTAGCTGAATTGGTTGCAGAGGTACGGAGCCCTACAAGGTATTGGCGGCCATCCTCGATTTCACTGCAATGGCCTATCTCATATTGAAACTGATGGCTGCAATGGATAGCTTGACCCCAAAAACCTATGTCTAGACACCAACACCAACCTCCTAGCTCAATTGGTTGCAGAGGAAGGTAGCCATCAGGTATTGGATTATCGTGGATTTCTCTGCATTGGCCTATCTTTACATTGAAACTGGTGACTGCAATGGATAGCTTGACCCCAAAAACATGTGTCTAGACAGTAACATCAACCTCCTAGCTGAATTGGTTGCAGAGGAAGGTAGCCATCAGGTATTGGATTATCGTGGATTTCTCTGCATTGGCCTATCTTTACATTGAAACTGGTGACTGCAATGGATAGCTTGACCCCAAAAACATGTGTCTAGACAGTAACATCAACCTCCTAGCTGAATTGGTTGCAGAGGAACGAAGCCCTTCAGGTATTGGCCATCTTGGATTTCCCTGAATTCGCCTATTTTTACCTTGAAACTGGTGGCTGCAATGGATAGCTTTTTGCAGAGTATCAAAGATCCTATAGGTATTGGCGGCAATCTTGGCGGCCATCTCTGATTTCACTGCATTGGCTCATCTTACATTGAAACTAATGGCTGCAATGGATAGCTTGACCCCAAAAACCTGTGTCTATACACCAATATCAACATCCCAGCTGAATTTGTTGCAGAGGAACGGAGCCCATCAGGTATTGGCAATCTTAGAATTTACTGCATTGGCCATCAATGAAAAGATGTAACATTGATGGCTGCAATAGATAGCTAGACCTATGTCTAGACAACCTCCCAGCTGAATTGGTTGCAGAGGAACAGAGCCCTTCAGGTATTGGCCATCGTGGATTTCACTGCATTGCCCTATCTTTATATTGAAACTTGTGGCTGCAATGGATAGCTTTTCCCCAAAAACCTGTGTTTAGACAGTAACATCAACCTCCTAGCTGAATTGGTTGCAGAGGAACAGAGCCCTTCAGGTATTGGCCATCGTGGATTTCACTGCATTGCCCTATCTTTATATTGAACTGGTGGCTGCAATGGATAGCTTGACCCCAAAAACCTGTGTCTATACACCAACATCAACCTCCTAGCTGAATTTGTTGCAGAGGAACGGAGCCCTTCAGGTATTGGCCATCGTGGATTTCACTGCATTGCCCTATCTTTACAGTGAAACTTGTGGCTGCAATGGATAGCTTGACCCCAAAAACCTGTGTCTAGACAGTAACATCAACCTCATAGCCGAATTGGTTGCAGACGAACGAAGCCCTTCAGGTATTGGCCATCTTGGATTTCACTGCATTTGCCTATCTTTACATTGAAACTTGTGGCTGCAATGGATAGCTTGACCCCAAAACCTATGTTTAGATACCAAAATAAACCTCCTAGCTGAATTGGTTGCAGAGGAACGGAGCCTTATAGGTATTGACGGTCATCTTTACGGCCATCTCTGATTTTACTGCAATGGCTCATCTTTTATATTGAAGCCAATGGCTGCAATGGATAGATTGACCCCAAAAACCTGTGTCTAGACCGTAACAGCAACCTCCTAGCTGAATTGGTTGCAGAGGAACGAAGCCCTTCAAGTATTGGCCATCTTGGATTTCCCTGAATTCGCCTATTTTTACATTGAAACTGGTGGCTGCAATGGATAGCTTGACCCCGAAAACCTATCTCTAGACACCAACATCAACCACCTAGCTGAATTGGTTGCAGAGGTACGGAGCCCTACAGGTATTGGCGGCCATCCTCGATTTCACTGCAATGGCCTATTTCATATTGAAACTGATGGCTGCAATGGATAGCTTGACCCCAAAAACCTATGTCTAGACACCAACACCAACCTCCTAGCTCAATTGGTTGCAGAGGAAGGTAGCCATCAGGTATTGGATTATCGTGGATTTCTCTGCATTGGCCTATCTTTACATTGAAACTGGTGACTGCAATGGATAGCTTGACCCCAAAAACATGTGTCTAGACAGTAACATCAACCTCCTAGCTGAATTGGTTGCAGAGGAACGAAGCCCTTCAGGTATTGGCCATCTTGGATTTCCCTGAATTCGCCTATTTTTACCTTGAAACTGGTGGCTGCAATGGATAGCTTTTTGCAGAGTATCAAAGATCCTATAGGTATTGGCGGCAATCTTGGCGGCCATCTCTGATTTCACTGCATTCGCTCATCTTACATTGAAACTAATGGCTGCAATGGATAGCTTGACCCCAAAAACCTGTGTCTAGACAGTAACATCAACCTCATAGCCGAATTGGTTGCAGACGAACGAAGCCCTTCAGGTATTGGCCATCTTGGATTTCACTGCATTTGCCTATCTTTACATTGAAACTTGTGGCTGCAATGGATAGCTTGACCCCAAAACCTATGTTTAGATACCAAAATAAACCTCCTAGCTGAATTGGTTGCAGAGGAACGGAGCCTTATAGGTATTGACGGTCATCTTTACGGCCATCTCTGATTTTACTGCAATGGCTCATCTTTTATATTGAAGCCAATGGCTGCAATGGATAGATTGACCCCAAAAACCTGTGTCTAGACCGTAACAGCAACCTCCTAGCTGAATTGGTTGCAGAGGAACGAAGCCCTTCAAGTATTGGCCATCTTGGATTTCCCTGAATTCGCCTATTTTTACATTGAAACTGGTGGCTGCAATGGATAGCTTGACCCCAAAAACCTATCTCTAGACACCAACATCAACCACCTAGCTGAATTGGTTGCAGAGGTACGGAGCCCTACAGGTATTGGCGGCCATCCTCGATTTCACTGCAATGGCCTATCTCATATTGAAACTGATGGCTGCAATGGATAGCTTGACCCCAAAAACCTATGTCTAGACACCAACACCAACCTCCTAGCTCAATTGGTTGCAGAGGAAGGTAGCCATCAGGTATTGGATTATCGTGGATTTCTCTGCATTGGCCTATCTTTACATTGAAACTGGTGACTGCAATGGATAGCTTGACCCCAAAAACATGTGTCTAGACAGTAACATCAACCTCCTAGCTGAATTGGTTGCAGAGGAACGAAGCCCTTCAGGTATTGGCCATCTTGGATTTCCCTGAATTCGCCTATTTTTACCTTGAAACTGGTGGCTGCAATGGATAGCTTTTTGCAGAGTATCAAAGATCCTATAGGTATTGGCGGCAATCTTGGCGGCCATCTCTGATTTCACTGCATTGGCTCATCTTACATTGAAACTAATGGCTGCAATGGATAGCTTGACCCCAAAAACCTATGTCTAGACACCAACATCAACCTCCTAGCTGAATTGGTTGCAGAGGAACGCAGCCCTACAGGTATTGGCGGCCATCTTTGATTTCACTGCATTGGCCTATCTTACATTGAAACTGATGGCTGCAATGGATAGCTTGACCCCAAAAACCTGTGTCTATACACCAATATCAACATCCCAGCTGAATTCGTTGCAGAGGAACGGAGCCCATCAGGTATTGGCAATCTTAGAATTTACTGCATTGGCCATCAATGAAAAGATGTAACATTGATGGCTGCAATAGATAGCTAGACCTATGTCTAGACAACCTCCCAGCTGAATTGGTTGCAGAGGAACAGAGCCCTTCAGGTATTGGCCATCGTGGATTTCACTGCATTGCCCTATCTTTATATTGAAGCCAATGGCTGCAATGGATAGATTGACCCCAAAAACCTGTGTCTAGACCGTAACAGCAACCTCCTAGCTGAATTGGTTGCAGAGGAACGAAGCCCTTCAGGTATTGGCCATTTTGGATTTCACTGCATTCGCCTATCTTTACATTGAAACTTGTGGCTGCAATGGATAGCTTGACCCCAAAAATCTATGTCTAGATACCAAAATAAACCACCTAGCTGAATTGGTTGCAGAGGTACGGAGCCCTACAAGGTATTGGCGGCCATCCTCGATTTCACTGCAATGGCCTATCTCATATTGAAACTGATGGCTGCAATGGATAGCTTGACCCCAAAAACCTATGTCTAGACACCAACACCAACCTCCTAGCTCAATTGGTTGCAGAGGAAGGTAGCCATCAGGTATTGGATTATCGTGGATTTCTCTGCATTGGCCTATCTTTACATTGAAACTGGTGACTGCAATGGATAGCTTGACCCCAAAAACATGTGTCTAGACAGTAACATCAACCTCCTAGCTGAATTGGTTGCAGAGGAAGGTAGCCATCAGGTATTGGATTATCGTGGATTTCTCTGCATTGGCCTATCTTTACATTGAAACTGGTGACTGCAATGGATAGCTTGACCCCAAAAACATGTGTCTAGACAGTAACATCAACCTCCTAGCTGAATTTGTTGCAGAGGAACGAAGCCCTTCAGGTATTGGCCATCTTGGATTTCCCTGAATTCGCCTATTTTTACCTTGAAACTGGTGGCTGCAATGGATAGCTTTTTGCAGAGTATCAAAGATCCTATAGGTATTGGCGGCAATCTTGGCGGCCATCTCTGATTTCACTGCATTGGCTCATCTTACATTGAAACTAATGGCTGCAATGGATAGCTTGACCCCAAAAACCTGTGTCTATACACCAATATCAACATCCCAGCTGAATTTGTTGCAGAGGAACGGAGCCCATCAGGTATTGGCAATCTTAGAATTTACTGCATTGGCCATCAATGAAAAGATGTAACATTGATGGCTGCAATAGATAGCTAGACCTATGTCTAGACAACCTCCCAGCTGAATTGGTTGCAGAGGAACAGAGCCCTTCAGGTATTGGCCATCGTGGATTTCACTGCATTGCCCTATCTTTATATTGAAACTTGTGGCTGCAATGGATAGCTTTTCCCCAAAAACCTGTGTTTAGACAGTAACATCAACCTCCTAGCTGAATTGGTTGCAGAGGAACAGAGCCCTTCAGGTATTGGCCATCGTGGATTTCACTGCATTGCCCTATCTTTACATTGAACTGGTGGCTGCAATGGATAGCTTGACCCCAAAAACCTGTGTCTATACACCAACATCAACCTCCTAGCTGAATTTGTTGCAGAGGAACGGAGCCCTTCAGGTATTGGCCATCGTGGATTTCACTGCATTGCCCTATCTTTACAGTGAAACTTGTGGCTGCAATGGATAGCTTGACCCCAAAAACCTGTGTCTAGACAGTAACATCAACCTCATAGCCGAATTGGTTGCAGACGAACGAAGCCCTTCAGGTATTGGCCATCTTGGATTTCACTGCATTTGCCTATCTTTACATTGAAACTTGTGGCTGCAATGGATAGCTTGACCCCAAAACCTATGTTTAGATACCAAAATAAACCTCCTAGCTGAATTGGTTGCAGAGGAACGGAGCCTTATAGGTATTGACGGTCATCTTTACGGCCATCTCTGATTTTACTGCAATGGCTCATCTTTTATATTGAAGCCAATGGCTGCAATGGATAGATTGACCCCAAAAACCTGTGTCTAGACCGTAACAGCAACCTCCTAGCTGAATTGGTTGCAGAGGAACGAAGCCCTTCAAGTATTGGCCATCTTGGATTTCCCTGAATTCGCCTATTTTTACATTGAAACTGGTGGCTGCAATGGATAGCTTGACCCCGAAAACCTATCTCTAGACACCAACATCAACCACCTAGCTGAATTGGTTGCAGAGGTACGGAGCCCTACAGGTATTGGCGGCCATCCTCGATTTCACTGCAATGGCCTATTTCATATTGAAACTGATGGCTGCAATGGATAGCTTGACCCCAAAAACCTATGTCTAGACACCAACACCAACCTCCTAGCTCAATTGGTTGCAGAGGAAGGTAGCCATCAGGTATTGGATTATCGTGGATTTCTCTGCATTGGCCTATCTTTACATTGAAACTGGTGACTGCAATGGATAGCTTGACCCCAAAAACATGTGTCTAGACAGTAACATCAACCTCCTAGCTGAATTGGTTGCAGAGGAACGAAGCCCTTCAGGTATTGGCCATCTTGGATTTCCCTGAATTCGCCTATTTTTACCTTGAAACTGGTGGCTGCAATGGATAGCTTTTTGCAGAGTATCAAAGATCCTATAGGTATTGGCGGCAATCTTGGCGGCCATCTCTGATTTCACTGCATTGGCTCATCTTACATTGAAACTAATGGCTGCAATGGATAGCTTGACCCCAAAAACCTGTGTCTAGACAGTAACATCAACCTCATAGCCGAATTGGTTGCAGACGAACGAAGCCCTTCAGGTATTGGCCATCTTGGATTTCACTGCATTTGCCTATCTTTACATTGAAACTTGTGGCTGCAATGGATAGCTTGACCCCAAAACCTATGTTTAGATACCAAAATAAACCTCCTAGCTGAATTGGTTGCAGAGGAACGGAGCCTTATAGGTATTGACGGTCATCTTTACGGCCATCTCTGATTTCACTGCAATGGCTCATCTTTTATATTGAAGCCAATGGCTGCAATGGATAGATTGACCCCAAAAACCTGTGTCTAGACCGTAACAGCAACCTCCTAGCTGAATTGGTTGCAGAGGAACGAAGCCCTTCAAGTATTGGCCATCTTGGATTTCCCTGAATTCGCCTATTTTTACATTGAAACTGGTGGCTGCAATGGATAGCTTGACCCCAAAAACCTATCTCTAGACACCAACATCAACCACCTAGCTGAATTGGTTGCAGAGGTACGGAGCCCTACAGGTATTGGCGGCCATCCTCGATTTCACTGCAATGGCCTATCTCATATTGAAACTGATGGCTGCAATGGATAGCTTGACCCCAAAAACCTATGTCTAGACACCAACACCAACCTCCTAGCTCAATTGGTTGCAGAGGAAGGTAGCCATCAGGTATTGGATTATCGTGGATTTCTCTGCATTGGCCTATCTTTACATTGAAACTGGTGACTGCAATGGATAGCTTGACCCCAAAAACATGTGTCTAGACAGTAACATCAACCTCCTAGCTGAATTGGTTGCAGAGGAACGAAGCCCTTCAGGTATTGGCCATCTTGGATTTCCCTGAATTCGCCTATTTTTACCTTGAAACTGGTGGCTGCAATGGATAGCTTTTTGCAGAGTATCAAAGATCCTATAGGTATTGGCGGCAATCTTGGCGGCCATCTCTGATTTCACTGCATTGGCTCATCTTACATTGAAACTAATGGCTGCAATGGATAGCTTGACCCCAAAAACCTATGTCTAGACACCAACATCAACCTCCTAGCTGAATTGGTTGCAGAGGAACGCAGCCCTACAGGTATTGGCGGCCATCTTTGATTTCACTGCATTGGCCTATCTTACATTGAAACTGATGGCTGCAATGGATAGCTTGACCCCAAAAACCTGTGTCTATACACCAATATCAACATCCCAGCTGAATTCGTTGCAGAGGAACGGAGCCCATCAGGTATTGGCAATCTTAGAATTTACTGCATTGGCCATCAATGAAAAGATGTAACATTGATGGCTGCAATAGATAGCTAGACCTATGTCTAGACAACCTCCCAGCTGAATTGGTTGCAGAGGAACAGAGCCCTTCAGGTATTGGCCATCGTGGATTTCACTGCATTGGCTCATCTTTATATTGAAACCAATGGCTGCAATGGATAGCTTGACCCCAAAAACCTGTGTCTAGACCGTAACAGCAACCTCCTAGCTGAATTGGTTGCAGAGGAACGAAGCCCTTCAGGTATTGGCCATTTTGGATTTCACTGCATTCGCCTATCTTTACATTGAAACTTGTGGCTGCAATGGATAGCTTGACCCCAAAAATCTATGTCTAGATACCAAAATAAACCACCTAGCTGAATTGGTTGCAGAGGTACGGAGCCCTACAAGGTATTGGCGGCCATCCTCGATTTCACTGCAATGGCCTATCTCATATTGAAACTGATGGCTGCAATGGATAGCTTGACCCCAAAAACCTATGTCTAGACACCAACACCAACCTCCTAGCTCAATTGGTTGCAGAGGAAGGTAGCCATCAGGTATTGGATTATCGTGGATTTCTCTGCATTGGCCTATCTTTACATTGAAACTGGTGACTGCAATGGATAGCTTGACCCCAAAAACATGTGTCTAGACAGTAACATCAACCTCCTAGCTGAATTGGTTGCAGAGGAACGAAGCCCTTCAGGTATTGGCCATCTTGGATTTCCCTGAATTCGCCTATTTTTACCTTGAAACTGGTGGCTGCAATGGATAGCTTTTTGCAGAGTATCAAAGATCCTATAGGTATTGGCGGCAATCTTGGCGGCCATCTCTGATTTCACTGCATTGGCTCATCTTACATTGAAACTAATGGCTGCAATGGATAGCTTGACCCCAAAAACCTGTGTCTATACACCAATATCAACATCCCAGCTGAATTTGTTGCAGAGGAACGGAGCCCATCAGGTATTGGCAATCTTACAATTTACTGCATTGGCCATCAATGAAAAGATGTAACATTGATGGCTGCAATAGATAGCTAGACCTATGTCTAGACAACCTCCCAGCTGAATTGGTTGCAGAGGAACAGAGCCCTTCAGGTATTGGCCACCGTGGATTTCACTGCATTGCCCTATCTTTATATTGAAACTTGTGGCTGCAATGGATAGCTTTTCCCCAAAAACCTGTGTTTAGACAGTAACATCAACCTCCTAGCTGAATTGGTTGCAGAGGAACAGAGCCCTTCAGGTATTGGCCATCGTGGATTTCACTGCATTGCCCTATCTTTACATTGAACTGGTGGCTGCAATGGATAGCTTGACCCCAAAAACCTGTGTCTATACACCAACATCAACCTCCTAGCTGAATTTGTTGCAGAGGAACGGAGCCCTTCAGGTATTGGCCATCGTGGATTTCACTGCATTGCCCTATCTTTACATTGAACTGGTGGCTGCAATGGATAGCTTGACCCCAAAAACCTGTGTCTATACACCAACATCAACCTCCTAGCTGAATTGGTTGCAGAGGAACGGAGCCTTATAGGTATTGACGGTCATCTTTACGGCCATCTCTGATTTTACTGCAATGGCTCATCTTTTATATTGAAGCCAATGGCTGCAATGGATAGATTGACCCCAAAAACCTGTGTCTAGACCGTAACAGCAACCTCCTAGCTGAATTGGTTGCAGAGGAACGAAGCCCTTCAAGTATTGGCCATCTTGGATTTCCCTGAATTCGCCTATTTTTACATTGAAACTGGTGGCTGCAATGGATAGCTTGACCCCAAAAACCTATCTCTAGACACCAACATCAACCACCTAGCTGAATTGGTTGCAGAGGTACGGAGCCCTACAGGTATTGGCGGCCATCCTCGATTTCACTGCAATGGCCTATCTCATATTGAAACTGATGGCTGCAATGGATAGCTTGACCCCAAAAACCTATGTCTAGACACCAACACCAACCTCCTAGCTCAATTGGTTGCAGAGGAAGGTAGCCATCAGGTATTGGATTATCGTGGATTTCTCTGCATTGGCCTATCTTTACATTGAAACTGGTGACTGCAATGGATAGCTTGACCCCAAAAACATGTGTCTAGACAGTAACATCAACCTCCTAGCTGAATTGGTTGCAGAGGAACGAAGCCCTTCAGGTATTGGCCATCTTGGTTTTCCCTGAATTCGCCTATTTTTACCTTGAAACTGGTGGCTGCAATGGATAGCTTTTTGCAGAGTATCAAAGATCCTATAGGTATTGGCGGCAATCTTGGCGGCCATCTCTGATTTCACTGCATTGGCTCATCTTACATTGAAACTAATGGCTGCAATGGATAGCTTGACCCCAAAAACCTGTGTCTATACACCAATATCAACATCCCAGCTGAATTTGTTGCAGAGGAACGGAGCCCATCAGGTATTGGCAATCTTAGAATTTACTGCATTGGCCATCAATGAAAAGATGTAACATTGATGGCTACAATAGATAGCTAGACCTATGTCTAGACAACCTCCCAGCTGAATTGGTTGCAGAGGAACAGAGCCCTTCAGGTATTGGCCATCGTGGATTTCACTGCATTGCCCTATCTTTATATTGAAACTTGTGGCTGCAATGGATAGCTTTTCCCCAAAAACCTGTGTTTAGACAGTAACATCAACCTCCTAGCTGAATTGGTTGCAGAGGAACAGAGCCCTTCAGGTATTGGCCATCGTGGATTTCACTGCATTGCCCTATCTTTACATTGAACTGGTGGCTGCAATGGATAGCTTGACCCCAAAAACCTGTGTCTATACACCAACATCAACCTCCTAGCTGAATTTGTTGCAGAGGAACGGAGCCTTATAGGTATTGACGGTCATCTTTACGGCCATCTCTGATTTTACTGCAATGGCTCATCTTTTATATTGAAGCCAATGGCTGCAATGGATAGATTGACCCCAAAAACCTGTGTCTAGACCGTAACAGCAACCTCCTAGCTGAATTGGTTGCAGAGGAACGAAGCCCTTCAAGTATTGGCCATCTTGGATTTCCCTGAATTCGCCTATTTTTACATTGAAACTGGTGGCTGCAATGGATAGCTTGACCCCAAAAACCTATCTCTAGACACCAACATCAACCACCTAGCTGAATTGGTTGCAGAGGTACGGAGCCCTACAGGTATTGGCGGCCATCCTCGATTTCACTGCAATGGCCTATCTCATATTGAAACTGATGGCTGCAATGGATAGCTTGACCCCAAAAACCTATGTCTAGACACCAACACCAACCTCCTAGCTCAATTGGTTGCAGAGGAAGGTAGCCATCAGGTATTGGATTATCGTGGATTTCTCTGCATTGGCCTATCTTTACATTGAAACTGGTGACTGCAATGGATAGCTTGACCCCAAAAACATGTGTCTAGACAGTAACATCAACCTCCTAGCTGAATTGGTTGCAGAGGAACGAAGCCCTTCAGGTATTGGCCATCTTGGATTTCCCTGAATTCGCCTATTTTTACCTTGAAACTGGTGGCTGCAATGGATAGCTTTTTGCAGAGTATCAAAGATCCTATAGGTATTGGCGGCAATCTTGGCGGCCATCTCTGATTTCACTGCATTGGCTCATCTTACATTGAAACTAATGGCTGCAATGGATAGCTTGACCCCAAAAACCTGTGTCTATACACCAATATCAACATCCCAGCTGAATTTGTTGCAGAGGAACGGAGCCCATCAGGTATTGGCAATCTTAGAATTTACTGCATTGGCCATCAATGAAAAGATGTAACATTGATGGCTGCAATAGATAGCTAGACCTATGTCTAGACAACCTCCCAGCTGAATTGGTTGCAGAGGAACAGAGCCCTTCAGGTATTGGCCACCGTGGATTTCACTGCATTGCCCTATCTTTATATTGAAACTTGTGGCTGCAATGGATAGCTTTTCCCCAAAAACCTGTGTTTAGACAGTAACATCAACCTCCTAGCTGAATTGGTTGCAGAGGAACAGAGCCCTTCAGGTATTGGCCATCGTGGATTTCACTGCATTGCCCTATCTTTACATTGAACTGGTGGCTGCAATGGATAGCTTGACCCCAAAAACCTGTGTCTATACACCAACATCAACCTCCTAGCTGAATTTGTTGCAGAGGAACGGAGCCCTTCAGGTATTGGCCATCGTGGATTTCACTGCATTGCCCTATCTTTACATTGAAACTTGTGGCTGCAATGGATAGCTTGACCCCAAAAACCTGTGTCTAGACAGTAACATCAACCTCATAGCCGAATTGGTTGCAGACGAACGAAGCCCTTCAGGTATTGGCCATCTTGGATTTCACTGCATTTGCCTATCTTTACATTGAAACTTGTGGCTGCAATGGATAGCTTGACCCCAAAACCTATGTTTAGATACCAAAATAAACCTCCTAGCTGAATTGGTTGCAGAGGAACGGAGCCTTATAGGTATTGACGGTCATCTTTACGGCCATCTCTGATTTTACTGCAATGGCTCATCTTTTATATTGAAGCCAATGGCTGCAATGGATAGATTGACCCCAAAAACCTGTGTCTAGACCGTAACAGCAACCTCCTAGCTGAATTGGTTGCAGAGGAACGAAGCCCTTCAAGTATTGGCCATCTTGGATTTCCCTGAATTCGCCTATTTTTACATTGAAACTGGTGGCTGCAATGGATAGCTTGACCCCAAAAACCTATCTCTAGACACCGACATCAACCACCTAGCTGAATTGGTTGCAGAGGTACGGAGCCCTACAGGTATTGGCGGCCATCCTCGATTTCACTGCAATGGCCTATCTCATATTGAAACTGATGGCTGCAATGGATAGCTTGACCCCAAAAACCTATGTCTAGACACCAACACCAACCTCCTAGCTCAATTGGTTGCAGAGGAAGGTAGCCATCAGGTATTGGATTATCGTGGATTTCTCTGCATTGGCCTATCTTTACATTGAAACTGGTGACTGCAATGGATAGCTTGACCCCAAAAACATGTGTCTAGACAGTAACATCAACCTCCTAGCTGAATTGGTTGCAGAGGAACGAAGCCCTTCAGGTATTGGCCATCTTGGATTTCCCTGAATTCGCCTATTTTTACCTTGAAACTGGTGGCTGCAATGGATAGCTTTTTGCAGAGTATCAAAGATCCTATAGGTATTGGCGGCAATCTTGGCGGCCATCTCTGATTTCACTGCATTGGCTCATCTTACATTGAAACTAATGGCTGCAATGGATAGCTTGACCCCAAAAACCTATGTCTAGACACCAACATCAACCTCCTAGCTGAATTGGTTGCAGAGGAACGCAGCCCTACAGGTATTGGCGGCCATCTTGGATTTCACTGCATTGGCCTATCTTACATTGAAACTGATGGCTGCAATGGATAGCTTGACCCCAAAAACCTGTGTCTATACACCAATATCAACATCCCAGCTGAATTCGTTGCAGAGGAACGGAGCCCATCAGGTATTGGCAATCTTAGAATTTACTGCATTGGCCATCAATGAAAAGATGTAACATTGATGGCTGCAATAGATAGCTAGACCTATGTCTAGACAACCTCCCAGCTGAATTGGTTGCAGAGGAACAGAGCCCTTCAGGTATTGGCCATCGTGGATTTCACTGCATTGCCCTATCTTTATATTGAAGCCAATGGCTGCAATGGATAGATTGACCCCAAAAACCTGTGTCTAGACCGTAACAGCAACCTCCTAGCTGAATTGGTTGCAGAGGAACGAAGCCCTTCAGGTATTGGCCATTTTGGATTTCACTGCATTCGCCTATCTTTACATTGAAACTTGTGGCTGCAATGGATAGCTTGACCCCAAAAATCTATGTCTAGATACCAAAATAAACCACCTAGCTGAATTGGTTGCAGAGGTACGGAGCCCTACAAGGTATTGGCGGCCATCCTCGATTTCACTGCAATGGCCTATCTCATATTGAAACTGATGGCTGCAATGGATAGCTTGACCCCAAAAACCTATGTCTAGACACCAACACCAACCTCCTAGCTCAATTGGTTGCAGAGGAAGGTAGCCATCAGGTATTGGATTATCGTGGATTTCTCTGCATTGGCCTATCTTTACATTGAAACTGGTGACTGCAATGGATAGCTTGACCCCAAAAACATGTGTCTAGACAGTAACATCAACCTCCTAGCTGAATTGGTTGCAGAGGAACGAAGCCCTTCAGGTATTGGCCATCTTGGATTTCCCTGAATTCGCCTATTTTTACCTTGAAACTGGTGGCTGCAATGGATAGCTTTTTGCAGAGTATCAAAGATCCTATAGGTATTGGCGGCAATCTTGGCGGCCATCTCTGATTTCACTGCATTGGCTCATCTTACATTGAAACTAATGGCTGCAATGGATAGCTTGACCCCAAAAACCTGTGTCTATACACCAATATCAACATCCCAGCTGAATTTGTTGCAGAGGAACGGAGCCCATCAGGTATTGGCAATCTTAGAATTTACTGCAATGGATAGCTTGACCCCAAAACCTATGTTTAGATACCAAAATAAACCTCCTAGCTGAATTGGTTGCAGAGGAACGGAGCCTTATAGGTATTGACGGTCATCTTTACGGCCATCTCTGATTTTACTGCAATGGCTCATCTTTTATATTGAAGCCAATGGCTGCAATGGATAGATTGACCCCAAAAACCTGTGTCTAGACCGTAACAGCAACCTCCTAGCTGAATTGGTTGCAGAGGAACGAAGCCCTTCAAGTATTGGCCATCTTGGATTTCCCTGAATTCGCCTATTTTTACATTGAAACTGGTGGCTGCAATGGATAGCTTGACCCCAAAAACCTATCTCTAGACACCAACATCAACCACCTAGCTGAATTGGTTGCAGAGGTACGGAGCCCTACAGGTATTGGCGGCCATCCTCGATTTCACTGCAATGGCCTATCTCATATTGAAACTGATGGCTGCAATGGATAGCTTGACCCCAAAAACCTATGTCTAGACACCAACACCAACCTCCTAGCTCAATTGGTTGCAGAGGAAGGTAGCCATCAGGTATTGGATTATCGTGGATTTCTCTGCATTGGCCTATCTTTACATTGAAACTGGTGACTGCAATGGATAGCTTGACCCCAAAAACCTGTGTCTAGACAGTAACATCAACCTCCTAGCTGAATTGGTTGCAGAGGAACGAAGCCCTTCAGGTATTGGCCATCTTGGATTTCCCTGAATTCGCCTATTTTTACCTTGAAACTGGTGGCTGCAATGGATAGCTTTTTGCAGAGTATCAAAGATCCTATAGGTATTGGCGGCAATCTTGGCGGCCATCTCTGATTTCACTGCATTGGCTCATCTTACATTGAAACTAATGGCTGCAATGGATAGCTTGACCCCAAAAACCTATGTCTAGACACCAACATCAACCTCCTAGCTGAATTGGTTGCAGAGGAACGCAGCCCTACAGGTATTGGCGGCCATCTTTGATTTCACTGCATTGGCCTATCTTACATTGAAACTGATGGCTGCAATGGATAGCTTGACCCCAAAAACCTGTGTCTATACACCAATATCAACATCCCAGCTGAATTCGTTGCAGAGGAACGGAGCCCATCAGGTATTGGCAATCTTAGAATTTACTGCATTGGCCATCAATGAAAAGATGTAACATTGATGGCTGCAATAGATAGCTAGACCTATGTCTAGACAACCTCCCAGCTGAATTGGTTGCAGAGGAACAGAGCCCTTCAGGTATTGGCCATCGTGGATTTCACTGCATTGCCCTATCTTTATATTGAAGCCAATGGCTGCAATGGATAGATTGACCCCAAAAACCTGTGTCTAGACCGTAACAGCAACCTCCTAGCTGAATTGGTTGCAGAGGAACGAAGCCCTTCAGGTATTGGCCATTTTGGATTTCACTGCATTCGCCTATCTTTACATTGAAACTTGTGGCTGCAATGGATAGCTTGACCCCAAAAATCTATGTCTAGATACCAAAATAAACCACCTAGCTGAATTGGTTGCAGAGGTACGGAGCCCTACAAGGTATTGGCGGCCATCCTCGATTTCACTGCAATGGCCTATCTCATATTGAAACTGATGGCTGCAATGGATAGCTTGACCCCAAAAACCTATGTCTAGACACCAACACCAACCTCCTAGCTCAATTGGTTGCAGAGGAAGGTAGCCATCAGGTATTGGATTATCGTGGATTTCTCTGCATTGGCCTATCTTTACATTGAAACTGGTGACTGCAATGGATAGCTTGACCCCAAAAACATGTGTCTAGACAGTAACATCAACCTCCTAGCTGAATTGGTTGCAGAGGAACGAAGCCCTTCAGGTATTGGCCATCTTGGATTTCCCTGAATTCGCCTATTTTTACCTTGAAACTGGTGGCTGCAATGGATAGCTTTTTGCAGAGTATCAAAGATCCTATAGGTATTGGCGGCAATCTTGGCGGCCATCTCTGATTTCACTGCATTGGCTCATCTTACATTGAAACTAATGGCTGCAATGGATAGCTTGACCCCAAAAACCTGTGTCTATACACCAATATCAACATCCCAGCTGAATTTGTTGCAGAGGAACGGAGCCCATCAGGTATTGGCAATCTTACAATTTACTGCATTGGCCATCAATGAAAAGATGTAACATTGATGGCTGCAATAGATAGCTAGACCTATGTCTAGACAACCTCCCAGCTGAATTGGTTGCAGAGGAACAGAGCCCTTCAGGTATTGGCCACCGTGGATTTCACTGCATTGCCCTATCTTTATATTGAAACTTGTGGCTGCAATGGATAGCTTTTCCCCAAAAACCTGTGTTTAGACAGTAACATCAACCTCCTAGCTGAATTGGTTGCAGAGGAACAGAGCCCTTCAGGTATTGGCCATCGTGGATTTCACTGCATTGCCCTATCTTTACATTGAACTGGTGGCTGCAATGGATAGCTTGACCCCAAAAACCTGTGTCTATACACCAACATCAACCTCCTAGCTGAATTTGTTGCAGAGGAACGGAGCCCTTCAGGTATTGGCCATCGTGGATTTCACTGCATTGCCCTATCTTTACATTGAACTGGTGGCTGCAATGGATAGCTTGACCCCAAAAACCTGTGTCTATACACCAACATCAACCTCCTAGCTGAATTGGTTGCAGAGGAACGGAGCCTTATAGGTATTGACGGTCATCTTTACGGCCATCTCTGATTTTACTGCAATGGCTCATCTTTTATATTGAAGCCAATGGCTGCAATGGATAGATTGACCCCAAAAACCTGTGTCTAGACCGTAACAGCAACCTCCTAGCTGAATTGGTTGCAGAGGAACGAAGCCCTTCAAGTATTGGCCATCTTGGATTTCCCTGAATTCGCCTATTTTTACATTGAAACTGGTGGCTGCAATGGATAGCTTGACCCCAAAAACATGTGTCTAGACACCAACATCAACCTCCTAGCTGAATTGGTTGCAGAGGAACGGAGCCCTACAGGTATTGGCGGCCATCCTCGATTTCACTGCAATGGCCTATCTCATATTGAAACTGATGGCTGCAATGGATAGCTTGACCCCAAAAACCTATGTCTAGACACCAACACCAACCTCCTAGCTCAATTGGTTGCAGAGGAAGGTAGCCATCAGGTATTGGATTATCGTGGATTTCTCTGCATTGGCCTATCTTTACATTGAAACTGGTGACTGCAATGGATAGCTTGACCCCAAAAACATGTGTCTAGACAGTAACATCAACCTCCTAGCTGAATTGGTTGCAGAGGAACGAAGCCCTTCAGGTATTGGCCATCTTGGTTTTCCCTGAATTCGCCTATTTTTACCTTGAAACTGGTGGCTGCAATGGATAGCTTTTTGCAGAGTATCAAAGATCCTATAGGTATTGGCGGCAATCTTGGCGGCCATCTCTGATTTCACTGCATTGGCTCATCTTACATTGAAACTAATGGCTGCAATGGATAGCTTGACCCCAAAAACCTGTGTCTATACACCAATATCAACATCCCAGCTGAATTTGTTGCAGAGGAACGGAGCCCATCAGGTATTGGCAATCTTAGAATTTACTGCATTGGCCATCAATGAAAAGATGTAACATTGATGGCTACAATAGATAGCTAGACCTATGTCTAGACAACCTCCCAGCTGAATTGGTTGCAGAGGAACAGAGCCCTTCAGGTATTGGCCATCGTGGATTTCACTGCATTGCCCTATCTTTATATTGAAACTTGTGGCTGCAATGGATAGCTTTTCCCCAAAAACCTGTGTTTAGACAGTAACATCAACCTCCTAGCTGAATTGGTTGCAGAGGAACAGAGCCCTTCAGGTATTGGCCATCGTGGATTTCACTGCATTGCCCTATCTTTACATTGAACTGGTGGCTGCAATGGATAGCTTGACCCCAAAAACCTGTGTCTATACACCAACATCAACCTCCTAGCTGAATTTGTTGCAGAGGAACGGAGCCTTATAGGTATTGACGGTCATCTTTACGGCCATCTCTGATTTTACTGCAATGGCTCATCTTTTATATTGAAGCCAATGGCTGCAATGGATAGATTGACCCCAAAAACCTGTGTCTAGACCGTAACAGCAACCTCCTAGCTGAATTGGTTGCAGAGGAACGAAGCCCTTCAAGTATTGGCCATCTTGGATTTCCCTGAATTCGCCTATTTTTACATTGAAACTGGTGGCTGCAATGGATAGCTTGACCCCAAAAACCTATCTCTAGACACCAACATCAACCACCTAGCTGAATTGGTTGCAGAGGTACGGAGCCCTACAGGTATTGGCGGCCATCCTCGATTTCACTGCAATGGCCTATCTCATATTGAAACTGATGGCTGCAATGGATAGCTTGACCCCAAAAACCTATGTCTAGACACCAACACCAACCTCCTAGCTCAATTGGTTGCAGAGGAAGGTAGCCATCAGGTATTGGATTATCGTGGATTTCTCTGCATTGGCCTATCTTTACATTGAAACTGGTGACTGCAATGGATAGCTTGACCCCAAAAACCTGTGTCTAGACAGTAACATCAACCTCCTAGCTGAATTGGTTGCAGAGGAACGAAGCCCTTCAGGTATTGGCCATCTTGGATTTCCCTGAATTCGCCTATTTTTACCTTGAAACTGGTGGCTGCAATGGATAGCTTTTTGCAGAGTATCAAAGATCCTATAGGTATTGGCGGCAATCTTGGCGGCCATCTCTGATTTCACTGCATTGGCTCATCTTACATTGAAACTAATGGCTGCAATGGATAGCTTGACCCCAAAAACCTGTGTCTATACACCAATATCAACATCCCAGCTGAATTTGTTGCAGAGGAACGGAGCCCATCAGGTATTGGCAATCTTAGAATTTACTGCATTGGCCATCAATGAAAAGATGTAACATTGATGGCTGCAATAGATAGCTAGACCTATGTCTAGACAACCTCCCAGCTGAATTGGTTGCAGAGGAACAGAGCCCTTCAGGTATTGGCCACCGTGGATTTCACTGCATTGCCCTATCTTTATATTGAAACTTGTGGCTGCAATGGATAGCTTTTCCCCAAAAACCTGTGTTTAGACAGTAACATCAACCTCCTAGCTGAATTGGTTGCAGAGGAACAGAGCCCTTCAGGTATTGGCCATCGTGGATTTCACTGCATTGCCCTATCTTTACATTGAACTGGTGGCTGCAATGGATAGCTTGACCCCAAAAACCTGTGTCTATACACCAACATCAACCTCCTAGCTGAATTTGTTGCAGAGGAACGGAGCCCTTCAGGTATTGGCCATCGTGGATTTCACTGCATTGCCCTATCTTTACAGTGAAACTTGTGGCTGCAATGGATAGCTTGACCCCAAAAACCTGTGTCTAGACAGTAACATCAACCTCATAGCCGAATTGGTTGCAGACGAACGAAGCCCTTCAGGTATTGGCCATCTTGGATTTCACTGCATTTGCCTATCTTTACATTGAAACTTGTGGCTGCAATGGATAGCTTGACCCCAAAACCTATGTTTAGATACCAAAATAAACCTCCTAGCTGAATTGGTTGCAGAGGAACGGAGCCTTATAGGTATTGACGGTCATCTTTACGGCCATCTCTGATTTTACTGCAATGGCTCATCTTTTATATTGAAGCCAATGGCTGCAATGGATAGATTGACCCCAAAAACCTGTGTCTAGACCGTAACAGCAACCTCCTAGCTGAATTGGTTGCAGAGGAACGAAGCCCTTCAAGTATTGGCCATCTTGGATTTCCCTGAATTCGCCTATTTTTACATTGAAACTGGTGGCTGCAATGGATAGCTTGACCCCAAAAACCTATCTCTAGACACCGACATCAACCACCTAGCTGAATTGGTTGCAGAGGTACGGAGCCCTACAGGTATTGGCGGCCATCCTCGATTTCACTGCAATGGCCTATCTCATATTGAAACTGATGGCTGCAATGGATAGCTTGACCCCAAAAACCTATGTCTAGACACCAACACCAACCTCCTAGCTCAATTGGTTGCAGAGGAAGGTAGCCATCAGGTATTGGATTATCGTGGATTTCTCTGCATTGGCCTATCTTTACATTGAAACTGGTGACTGCAATGGATAGCTTGACCCCAAAAACATGTGTCTAGACAGTAACATCAACCTCCTAGCTGAATTGGTTGCAGAGGAACGAAGCCCTTCAGGTATTGGCCATCTTGGATTTCCCTGAATTCGCCTATTTTTACCTTGAAACTGGTGGCTGCAATGGATAGCTTTTTGCAGAGTATCAAAGATCCTATAGGTATTGGCGGCAATCTTGGCGGCCATCTCTGATTTCACTGCATTGGCTCATCTTACATTGAAACTAATGGCTGCAATGGATAGCTTGACCCCAAAAACCTATGTCTAGACACCAACATCAACCTCCTAGCTGAATTGGTTGCAGAGGAACGCAGCCCTACAGGTATTGGCGGCCATCTTGGATTTCACTGCATTGGCCTATCTTACATTGAAACTGATGGCTGCAATGGATAGCTTGACCCCAAAAACCTGTGTCTATACACCAATATCAACATCCCAGCTGAATTCGTTGCAGAGGAACGGAGCCCATCAGGTATTGGCAATCTTAGAATTTACTGCATTGGCCATCAATGAAAAGATGTAACATTGATGGCTGCAATAGATAGCTAGACCTATGTCTAGACAACCTCCCAGCTGAATTGGTTGCAGAGGAACAGAGCCCTTCAGGTATTGGCCATCGTGGATTTCACTGCATTGCCCTATCTTTATATTGAAGCCAATGGCTGCAATGGATAGATTGACCCCAAAAACCTGTGTCTAGACCGTAACAGCAACCTCCTAGCTGAATTGGTTGCAGAGGAACGAAGCCCTTCAGGTATTGGCCATTTTGGATTTCACTGCATTCGCCTATCTTTACATTGAAACTTGTGGCTGCAATGGATAGCTTGACCCCAAAAATCTATGTCTAGATACCAAAATAAACCACCTAGCTGAATTGGTTGCAGAGGTACGGAGCCCTACAAGGTATTGGCGGCCATCCTCGATTTCACTGCAATGGCCTATCTCATATTGAAACTGATGGCTGCAATGGATAGCTTGACCCCAAAAACCTATGTCTAGACACCAACACCAACCTCCTAGCTCAATTGGTTGCAGAGGAAGGTAGCCATCAGGTATTGGATTATCGTGGATTTCTCTGCATTGGCCTATCTTTACATTGAAACTGGTGACTGCAATGGATAGCTTGACCCCAAAAACATGTGTCTAGACAGTAACATCAACCTCCTAGCTGAATTGGTTGCAGAGGAACGAAGCCCTTCAGGTATTGGCCATCTTGGATTTCCCTGAATTCGCCTATTTTTACCTTGAAACTGGTGGCTGCAATGGATAGCTTTTTGCAGAGTATCAAAGATCCTATAGGTATTGGCGGCAATCTTGGCGGCCATCTCTGATTTCACTGCATTGGCTCATCTTACATTGAAACTAATGGCTGCAATGGATAGCTTGACCCCAAAAACCTGTGTCTATACACCAATATCAACATCCCAGCTGAATTTGTTGCAGAGGAACGGAGCCCATCAGGTATTGGCAATCTTAGAATTTACTGCATTGGCCATCAATGAAAAGATGTAACATTGATGGCTGCAATAGATAGCTAGACCTATGTCTAGACAACCTCCCAGCTGAATTGGTTGCAGAGGAACAGAGCCCTTCAGGTATTGGCCACCGTGGATTTCACTGCATTGCCCTATCTTTATATTGAAACTTGTGGCTGCAATGGATAGCTTTTCCCCAAAAACCTGTGTTTAGACAGTAACATCAACCTCCTAGCTGAATTGGTTGCAGAGGAACAGAGCCCTTCAGGTATTGGCCATCGTGGATTTCACTGCATTGCCCTATCTTTACATTGAACTGGTGGCTGCAATGGATAGCTTGACCCCAAAAACCTGTGTCTATACACCAACATCAACCTCCTAGCTGAATTTGTTGCAGAGGAACGGAGCCCTTCAGGTATTGGCCATCGTGGATTTCACTGCATTGCCCTATCTTTACAGTGAAACTTGTGGCTGCAATGGATAGCTTGACCCCAAAAACCTGTGTCTAGACAGTAACATCAACCTCATAGCCGAATTGGTTGCAGACGAACGAAGCCCTTCAGGTATTGGCCATCTTGGATTTCACTGCATTTGCCTATCTTTACATTGAAACTTGTGGCTGCAATGGATAGCTTGACCCCAAAACCTATGTTTAGATACCAAAATAAACCTCCTAGCTGAATTGGTTGCAGAGGAACGGAGCCTTATAGGTATTGACGGTCATCTTTACGGCCATCTCTGATTTTACTGCAATGGCTCATCTTTTATATTGAAGCCAATGGCTGCAATGGATAGATTGACCCCAAAAACCTGTGTCTAGACCGTAACAGCAACCTCCTAGCTGAATTGGTTGCAGAGGAACGAAGCCCTTCAAGTATTGGCCATCTTGGATTTCCCTGAATTCGCCTATTTTTACATTGAAACTGGTGGCTGCAATGGATAGCTTGACCCCAAAAACCTATCTCTAGACACCAACATCAACCACCTAGCTGAATTGGTTGCAGAGGTACGGAGCCCTACAGGTATTGGCGGCCATCCTCGATTTCACTGCATTGGCCTATCTTTACATTGAAACTGGTGACTGCAATGGATAGCTTGACCCCAAAAACATGTGTCTAGACAGTAACATCAACCTCCTAGCTGAATTGGTTGCAGAGGAACGAAGCCCTTCAGGTATTGGCCATCTTGGATTTCCCTGAATTCGCCTATTTTTACCTTGAAACTGGTGGCTGCAATGGATAGCTTTTTGCAGAGTATCAAAGATCCTATAGGTATTGGCGGCAATCTTGGCGGCCATCTCTGATTTCACTGCATTGGCTCATCTTACATTGAAACTAATGGCTGCAATGGATAGCTTGACCCCAAAAACCTGTGTCTATACACCAATATCAACATCCCAGCTGAATTTGTTGCAGAGGAACGGAGCCCATCAGGTATTGGCAATCTTAGAATTTACTGCATTGGCCATCAATGAAAAGATGTAACATTGATGGCTGCAATAGATAGCTAGACCTATGTCTAGACAACCTCCCAGCTGAATTGGTTGCAGAGGAACAGAGCCCTTCAGGTATTGGCCACCGTGGATTTCACTGCATTGCCCTATCTTTATATTGAAACTTGTGGCTGCAATGGATAGCTTTTCCCCAAAAACCTGTGTTTAGACAGTAACATCAACCTCCTAGCTGAATTGGTTGCAGAGGAACAGAGCCCTTCAGGTATTGGCCATCGTGGATTTCACTGCATTGCCCTATCTTTACATTGAACTGGTGGCTGCAATAGATAGCTTGACCCCAAAAACCTGTGTCTATACACCAACATCAACCTCCTAGCTGAATTTGTTGCAGAGGAACGGAGCCCTTCAGGTATTGGCCATCGTGGATTTCACTGCATTGCCCTATCTTTACAGTGAAACTTGTGGCTGCAATGGATAGCTTGACCCCAAAAACCTGTGTCTAGACAGTAACATCAACCTCATAGCCGAATTGGTTGCAGACGAACGAAGCCCTTCAGGTATTGGCCATCTTGGATTTCACTGCATTTGCCTATCTTTACATTGAAACTTGTGGCTGCAATGGATAGCTTGACCCCAAAACCTATGTTTAGATACCAAAATAAACCTCCTAGCTGAATTGGTTGCAGAGGAACGGAGCCTTATAGGTATTGACGGTCATCTTTACGGCCATCTCTGATTTTACTGCAATGGCTCATCTTTTATATTGAAGCCAATGGCTGCAATGGATAGATTGACCCCAAAAACCTGTGTCTAGACCGTAACAGCAACCTCCTAGCTGAATTGGTTGCAGAGGAACGAAGCCCTTCAAGTATTGGCCATCTTGGATTTCCCTGAATTCGCCTATTTTTACATTGAAACTGGTGGCTGCAATGGATAGCTTGACCCCAAAAACCTATCTCTAGACACCAACATCAACCACCTAGCTGAATTGGTTGCAGAGGTACGGAGCCCTACAGGTATTGGCGGCCATCCTCGATTTCACTGCAATGGCCTATTTCATATTGAAACTGATGGCTGCAATGGATAGCTTGACCCCAAAAACCTATGTCTAGACACCAACACCAACCTCCTAGCTCAATTGGTTGCAGAGGAAGGTAGCCATCAGGTATTGGATTATCGTGGATTTCTCTGCATTGGCCTATCTTTACATTGAAACTGGTGACTGCAATGGATAGCTTGACCCCAAAAACATGTGTCTAGACAGTAACATCAACCTCCTAGCTGAATTGGTTGCAGAGGAACGAAGCCCTTCAGGTATTGGCCATCTTGGATTTCCCTGAATTCGCCTATTTTTACCTTGAAACTGGTGGCTGCAATGGATAGCTTTTTGCAGAGTATCAAAGATCCTATAGGTATTGGCGGCAATCTTGGCGGCCATCTCTGATTTCACTGCATTGGCTCATCTTACATTGAAACTAATGGCTGCAATGGATAGCTTGACCCCAAAAACCTATGTCTAGACACCAACATCAACCTCCTAGCTGAATTGGTTGCAGAGGAACGCAGCCCTACAGGTATTGGCGGCCATCTTGGATTTCACTGCATTGGCCTATCTTACATTGAAACTGATGGCTGCAATGGATAGCTTGACCCCAAAAACCTGTGTCTATACACCAATATCAACATCCCAGCTGAATTCGTTGCAGAGGAACGGAGCCCATCAGGTATTGGCAATCTTAGAATTTACTGCATTGGCCATCAATGAAAAGATGTAACATTGATGGCTGCAATAGATAGCTAGACCTATGTCTAGACAACCTCCCAGCTGAATTGGTTGCAGAGGAACAGAGCCCTTCAGGTATTGGCCATCGTGGATTTCACTGCATTGCCCTATCTTTATATTGAAGCCAATGGCTGCAATGGATAGATTGACCCCAAAAACCTGTGTCTAGACCGTAACAGCAACCTCCTAGCTGAATTGGTTGCAGAGGAACGAAGCCCTTCAGGTATTGGCCATTTTGGATTTCACTGCATTCGCCTATCTTTACATTGAAACTTGTGGCTGCAATGGATAGCTTGACCCCAAAAATCTATGTCTAGATACCAAAATAAACCACCTAGCTGAATTGGTTGCAGAGGTACGGAGCCCTACAAGGTATTGGCGGCCATCCTCGATTTCACTGCAATGGCCTATCTCATATTGAAACTGATGGCTGCAATGGATAGCTTGACCCCAAAAACCTATGTCTAGACACCAACACCAACCTCCTAGCTCAATTGGTTGCAGAGGAAGGTAGCCATCAGGTATTGGATTATCGTGGATTTCTCTGCATTGGCCTATCTTTACATTGAAACTGGTGACTGCAATGGATAGCTTGACCCCAAAAACATGTGTCTAGACAGTAACATCAACCTCCTAGCTGAATTGGTTGCAGAGGAACGAAGCCCTTCAGGTATTGGCCATCTTGGATTTCCCTGAATTCGCCTATTTTTACCTTGAAACTGGTGGCTGCAATGGATAGCTTTTTGCAGAGTATCAAAGATCCTATAGGTATTGGCGGCAATCTTGGCGGCCATCTCTGATTTCACTGCATTGGCTCATCTTACATTGAAACTAATGGCTGCAATGGATAGCTTGACCCCAAAAACCTGTGTCTATACACCAATATCAACATCCCAGCTGAATTTGTTGCAGAGGAACGGAGCCCATCAGGTATTGGCAATCTTAGAATTTACTGCATTGGCCATCAATGAAAAGATGTAACATTGATGGCTGCAATAGATAGCTAGACCTATGTCTAGACAACCTCCCAGCTGAATTGGTTGCAGAGGAACAGAGCCCTTCAGGTATTGGCCACCGTGGATTTCACTGCATTGCCCTATCTTTATATTGAAACTTGTGGCTGCAATGGATAGCTTTTCCCCAAAAACCTGTGTTTAGACAGTAACATCAACCTCCTAGCTGAATTGGTTGCAGAGGAACAGAGCCCTTCAGGTATTGGCCATCGTGGATTTCACTGCATTGCCCTATCTTTACATTGAACTGGTGGCTGCAATGGATAGCTTGACCCCAAAAACCTGTGTCTATACACCAACATCAACCTCCTAGCTGAATTTGTTGCAGAGGAACGGAGCCCTTCAGGTATTGGCCATCGTGGATTTCACTGCATTGCCCTATCTTTACA
The DNA here is from genome assembly GCF_910592395.1 of Lineus longissimus. NCBI lineage: Eukaryota > Metazoa > Nemertea > Pilidiophora > Heteronemertea > Lineidae > Lineus > Lineus longissimus. Next base: position 11,391,965 of record NC_088317.1, on the reverse strand, counting down.
GTGAAACTTGTGGCTGCAATGGATAGCTTGACCCCAAAAACCTGTGTCTAGACAGTAACATCAACCTCATAGCCGAATTGGTTGCAGACGAACGAAGCCCTTCAGGTATTGGCCATCTTGGATTTCACTGCATTTGCCTATCTTTACATTGAAACTTGTGGCTGCAATGGATAGCTTGACCCCAAAACCTATGTTTAGATACCAAAATAAACCTCCTAGCTGAATTGGTTGCAGAGGAACGGAGCCTTATAGGTATTGACGGTCATCTTTACGGCCATCTCTGATTTTACTGCAATGGCTCATCTTTTATATTGAAGCCAATGGCTGCAATGGATAGATTGACCCCAAAAACCTGTGTCTAGACCGTAACAGCAACCTCCTAGCTGAATTGGTTGCAGAGGAACGAAGCCCTTCAAGTATTGGCCATCTTGGATTTCCCTGAATTCGCCTATTTTTACATTGAAACTGGTGGCTGCAATGGATAGCTTGACCCCAAAAACCTATCTCTAGACACCAACATCAACCACCTAGCTGAATTGGTTGCAGAGGTACGGAGCCCTACAGGTATTGGCGGCCATCCTCGATTTCACTGCATTGGCCTATCTTTACATTGAAACTGGTGACTGCAATGGATAGCTTGACCCCAAAAACATGTGTCTAGACAGTAACATCAACCTCCTAGCTGAATTGGTTGCAGAGGAACGAAGCCCTTCAGGTATTGGCCATCTTGGATTTCCCTGAATTCGCCTATTTTTACCTTGAAACTGGTGGCTGCAATGGATAGCTTTTTGCAGAGTATCAAAGATCCTATAGGTATTGGCGGCAATCTTGGCGGCCATCTCTGATTTCACTGCATTGGCTCATCTTACATTGAAACTAATGGCTGCAATGGATAGCTTGACCCCAAAAACCTGTGTCTATACACCAATATCAACATCCCAGCTGAATTTGTTGCAGAGGAACGGAGCCCATCAGGTATTGGCAATCTTAGAATTTACTGCATTGGCCATCAATGAAAAGATGTAACATTGATGGCTGCAATAGATAGCTAGACCTATGTCTAGACAACCTCCCAGCTGAATTGGTTGCAGAGGAACAGAGCCCTTCAGGTATTGGCCACCGTGGATTTCACTGCATTGCCCTATCTTTATATTGAAACTTGTGGCTGCAATGGATAGCTTTTCCCCAAAAACCTGTGTTTAGACAGTAACATCAACCTCCTAGCTGAATTGGTTGCAGAGGAACAGAGCCCTTCAGGTATTGGCCATCGTGGATTTCACTGCATTGCCCTATCTTTACATTGAACTGGTGGCTGCAATGGATAGCTTGACCCCAAAAACCTGTGTCTATACACCAACATCAACCTCCTAGCTGAATTTGTTGCAGAGGAACGGAGCCCTTCAGGTATTGGCCATCGTGGATTTCACTGCATTGCCCTATCTTTACAGTGAAACTTGTGGCTGCAATGGATAGCTTGACCCCAAAAACCTGTGTCTAGACAGTAACATCAACCTCATAGCCGAATTGGTTGCAGACGAACGAAGCCCTTCAGGTATTGGCCATCTTGGATTTCACTGCATTTGCCTATCTTTACATTGAAACTTGTGGCTGCAATGGATAGCTTGACCCCAAAACCTATGTTTAGATACCAAAATAAACCTCCTAGCTGAATTGGTTGCAGAGGAACGGAGCCTTATAGGTATTGACGGTCATCTTTACGGCCATCTCTGATTTTACTGCAATGGCTCATCTTTTATATTGAAGCCAATGGCTGCAATGGATAGATTGACCCCAAAAACCTGTGTCTAGACCGTAACAGCAACCTCCTAGCTGAATTGGTTGCAGAGGAACGAAGCCCTTCAAGTATTGGCCATCTTGGATTTCCCTGAATTCGCCTATTTTTACATTGAAACTGGTGGCTGCAATGGATAGCTTGACCCCAAAAACCTATCTCTAGACACCAACATCAACCACCTAGCTGAATTGGTTGCAGAGGTACGGAGCCCTACAGGTATTGGCGGCCATCCTCGATTTCACTGCAATGGCCTATCTCATATTGAAACTGATGGCTGCAATGGATAGCTTGACCCCAAAAACCTATGTCTAGACACCAACACCAACCTCCTAGCTCAATTGGTTGCAGAGGAAGGTAGCCATCAGGTATTGGATTATCGTGGATTTCTCTGCATTGGCCTATCTTTACATTGAAACTGGTGACTGCAATGGATAGCTTGACCCCAAAAACATGTGTCTAGACAGTAACATCAACCTCCTAGCTGAATTGGTTGCAGAGGAACGAAGCCCTTCAGGTATTGGCCATCTTGGATTTCCCTGAATTCGCCTATTTTTACCTTGAAACTGGTGGCTGCAATGGATAGCTTTTTGCAGAGTATCAAAGATCCTATAGGTATTGGCGGCAATCTTGGCGGCCATCTCTGATTTCACTGCATTGGCTCATCTTACATTGAAACTAATGGCTGCAATGGATAGCTTGACCCCAAAAACCTGTGTCTATACACCAATATCAACATCCCAGCTGAATTTGTTGCAGAGGAACGGAGCCCATCAGGTATTGGCAATCTTAGAATTTACTGCATTGGCCATCAATGAAAAGATGTAACATTGATGGCTACAATAGATAGCTAGACCTATGTCTAGACAACCTCCCAGCTGAATTGGTTGCAGAGGAACAGAGCCCTTCAGGTATTGGCCATCGTGGATTTCACTGCATTGCCCTATCTTTATATTGAAACTTGTGGCTGCAATGGATAGCTTTTCCCCAAAAACCTGTGTTTAGACAGTAACATCAACCTCCTAGCTGAATTGGTTGCAGAGGAACAGAGCCCTTCAGGTATTGGCCATCGTGGATTTCACTGCATTGCCCTATCTTTACATTGAACTGGTGGCTGCAATGGATAGCTTGACCCCAAAAACCTGTGTCTATACACCAACATCAACCTCCTAGCTGAATTTGTTGCAGAGGAACGGAGCCCTTCAGGTATTGGCCATCGTGGATTTCACTGCATTGCCCTATCTTTACAGTGAAACTTGTGGCTGCAATGGATAGCTTGACCCCAAAAACCTGTGTCTAGACAGTAACATCAACCTCATAGCCGAATTGGTTGCAGACGAACGAAGCCCTTCAGGTATTGGCCATCTTGGATTTCACTGCATTTGCCTATCTTTACATTGAAACTTGTGGCTGCAATGGATAGCTTGACCCCAAAACCTATGTTTAGATACCAAAATAAACCTCCTAGCTGAATTGGTTGCAGAGGAACGGAGCCTTATAGGTATTGACGGTCATCTTTACGGCCATCTCTGATTTTACTGCAATGGCTCATCTTTTATATTGAAGCCAATGGCTGCAATGGATAGATTGACCCCAAAAACCTGTGTCTAGACCGTAACAGCAACCTCCTAGCTGAATTGGTTGCAGAGGAACGAAGCCCTTCAAGTATTGGCCATCTTGGATTTCCCTGAATTCGCCTATTTTTACATTGAAACTGGTGGCTGCAATGGATAGCTTGACCCCAAAAACCTATCTCTAGACACCAACATCAACCACCTAGCTGAATTGGTTGCAGAGGTACGGAGCCCTACAGGTATTGGCGGCCATCCTCGATTTCACTGCAATGGCCTATCTCATATTGAAACTGATGGCTGCAATGGATAGCTTGACCCCAAAAACCTATGTCTAGACACCAACACCAACCTCCTAGCTCAATTGGTTGCAGAGGAAGGTAGCCATCAGGTATTGGATTATCGTGGATTTCTCTGCATTGGCCTATCTTTACATTGAAACTGGTGACTGCAATGGATAGCTTGACCCCAAAAACATGTGTCTAGACAGGAACATCAACCTCCTAGCTGAATTGGTTGCAGAGGAACGAAGCCCTTCAGGTATTGGCCATCTTGGATTTCCCTGAATTCGCCTATTTTTACCTTGAAACTGGTGGCTGCAATGGATAGCTTTTTGCAGAGTATCAAAGATCCTATAGGTATTGGCGGCAATCTTGGCGGCCATCTCTGATTTCACTGCATTGGCTCATCTTACATTGAAACTAATGGCTGCAATGGATAGCTTGACCCCAAAAACCTGTGTCTATACACCAATATCAACATCCCAGCTGAATTTGTTGCAGAGGAACGGAGCCCATCAGGTATTGGCAATCTTAGAATTTACTGCATTGGCCATCAATGAAAAGATGTAACATTGATGGCTGCAATAGATAGCTAGACCTATGTCTAGACAACCTCCCAGCTGAATTGGTTGCAGAGGAACAGAGCCCTTCAGGTATTGGCCACCGTGGATTTCACTGCATTGCCCTATCTTTATATTGAAACTTGTGGCTGCAATGGATAGCTTTTCCCCAAAAACCTGTGTTTAGACAGTAACATCAACCTCCTAGCTGAATTGGTTGCAGAGGAACAGAGCCCTTCAGGTATTGGCCATCGTGGATTTCACTGCATTGCCCTATCTTTACATTGAAAACTTGCGGCTGCAATGGATAGCTTGACCCCAAAAACCTGTGTCTATACACCAACATCAACCTCCTAGCTGAATTTGTTGCAGAGGAACGGAGCCCTTCAGGTATTGGCCATCGTGGATTTCACTGCATTGCCCTATCTTTACAGTGAAACTTGTGGCTGCAATGGATAGCTTGACCCCAAAAACCTGTGTCTAGACAGTAACATCAACCTCATAGCCGAATTGGTTGCAGACGAACGAAGCCCTTCAGGTATTGGCCATCTTGGATTTCACTGCATTTGCCTATCTTTACATTGAAACTTGTGGCTGCAATGGATAGCTTGACCCCAAAACCTATGTTTAGATACCAAAATAAACCTCCTAGCTGAATTGGTTGCAGAGGAACGGAGCCTTATAGGTATTGACGGTCATCTTTACGGCCATCTCTGATTTTACTGCAATGGCTCATCTTTTATATTGAAGCCAATGGCTGCAATGGATAGATTGACCCCAAAAACCTGTGTCTAGACCGTAACAGCAACCTCCTAGCTGAATTGGTTGCAGAGGAACGAAGCCCTTCAAGTATTGGCCATCTTGGATTTCCCTGAATTCGCCTATTTTTACATTGAAACTGGTGGCTGCAATGGATAGCTTGACCCCAAAAACCTATCTCTAGACACCAACATCAACCACCTAGCTGAATTGGTTGCAGAGGTACGGAGCCCTACAGGTATTGGCGGCCATCCTCGATTTCACTGCAATGGCCTATCTCATATTGAAACTGATGGCTGCAATGGATAGCTTGACCCCAAAAACCTATGTCTAGACACCAACACCAACCTCCTAGCTCAATTGGTTGCAGAGGAAGGTAGCCATCAGGTATTGGATTATCGTGGATTTCTCTGCATTGGCCTATCTTTACATTGAAACTGGTGACTGCAATGGATAGCTTGACCCCAAAAACATGTGTCTAGACAGTAACATCAACCTCCTAGCTGAATTGGTTGCAGAGGAACGAAGCCCTTCAGGTATTGGCCATCTTGGATTTCCCTGAATTCGCCTATTTTTACCTTGAAACTGGTGGCTGCAATGGATAGCTTTTTGCAGAGTATCAAAGATCCTATAGGTATTGGCGGCAATCTTGGCGGCCATCTCTGATTTCACTGCATTGGCTCATCTTACATTGAAACTAATGGCTGCAATGGATAGCTTGACCCCAAAAACCTATGTCTAGACACCAACATCAACCTCCTAGCTGAATTGGTTGCAGAGGAACGCAGCCCTACAGGTATTGGCGGCCATCTTGGATTTCACTGCATTGGCCTATCTTACATTGAAACTGATGGCTGCAATGGATAGCTTGACCCCAAAAACCTGTGTCTATACACCAATATCAACATCCCAGCTGAATTCGTTGCAGAGGAACGGAGCCCATCAGGTATTGGCAATCTTAGAATTTACTGCATTGGCCATCAATGAAAAGATGTAACATTGATGGCTGCAATAGATAGCTAGACCTATGTCTAGACAACCTCCCAGCTGAATTGGTTGCAGAGGAACAGAGCCCTTCAGGTATTGGCCATCGTGGATTTCACTGCATTGCCCTATCTTTATATTGAAACTTGTGGCTGCAATGGATAGCTTTTCCCCAAAAACCTGTGTTTAGACAGTAACATCAACCTCCTAGCTGAATTGGTTGCAGAGGAACAGAGCCCTTCAGGTATTGGCCATCGTGGATTTCACTGCATTGCCCTATCTTTATATTAAAACTTGTGGCTGCAATGGATAGCTTTTCCCCAAAAACCTATGTCTAGACACCAACATCAACCAACTAGCTGAATTGGTTGCAGAGGAACGGAGCCCTTCAGGTACTGGCAATCTTTGATTTCACTGCATTGGCTCATCTTTACATTGAAACTAATGGCTGCAATGGATAGCTTGACCCCAAAAACCTGTGTCTATACACCAACATCAACCACCTAGCTGAATTTGTTGCAGAGGAACGGAGCCCATCAGGTATTGGCAATCTTAGATTTTACTGCATTGGCCATCAATGAAAAGATGTTACATTGATGGCTTGCAATGGATAGCTAGACCTATGTCTAGACAACCTCCTAGCTGAATTGGTTGCAGAGGAACAGAGCCCTTTAGGCATTGGCCATCGTGGATTTCACTGCATTGCCCTATCTTTACACTGAAACCTTAGTGGCTGCAATGGATAGCTTGACCCCAAAAACCTATGTCTAGACACCAACACCAACCTCCTAGCTCAATTGGTTGCAGAGGAAGGTAGCCATCAGGTATTGGATTATCGTGGATTTCTCTGCATTGGCTTATCTTTACATTGAAACTGGTGACTGCAATAGATAGCTTGACCCCAAAAACCTGTGTCTATACACCAACATCAACCTCCTAGCTGAATTGGTTGCAGAGATACGGAGCCCTACAGGTATTGGCGGCCATCTTGGATTTCACTGCATTGGCCTCTCTCATATTGAAACTGATGGCTGCAATGGATAGCTTGACCCCAAAAACCTATGTCTAGACAGTAACATCAAACTCCTAGCTGAATTGGTTGCAGACGAACGAAGCCCTTCAGGTATTGGCCATCTTGGATTTCACTGCATTTGCCTATCTTTACATTGAAACTTGTGGCTGCAATGGATAGCTTGACCCCAAAACCTATGTTTAGATACCAAAATAAACCTCCTAGCTGAATTGGTTGCAGAGGAACGGAGCCTTATAGGTATTGACGGTCATCTTTACGGCCATCTCTGATTTTACTGCAATGGCTCATCTTTTATATTGAAGCCAATGGCTGCAATGGATAGATTGACCCCAAAAACCTGTGTCTAGACCGTAACAGCAACCTCCTAGCTGAATTGGTTGCAGAGGAACGAAGCCCTTCAAGTATTGGCCATCTTGGATTTCACTGCATTGGCCTATCTTACATTGAAACTGATGGCTGCAATGGATAGCTTGACCCCAAAAACCTGTGTCTATACACCAACATCAACCTCCTAGCTGAATTGGTTGCAGAGATACGGAGCCCTACAGGTATTGGCGGCCATCTTGGATTTCACTGCATTGGCCTCTCTCATATTAAAACTGATGGCTGCAATGGATAGCTTGACTCCAAAAACCTGTGTCTATACACCAACATCAACCTCCTAGCTGAATTTGTTGCAGAGGAACGGAGCCCTTCAGGTATTGGCCATCGTGGATTTCACTGCATTGCCCTATCTCATATATGTCTAGACAGTAACATCAAACTCCTAGCTGAATTGGTTGCAGAGGAACGAAGCCCATCAGGTATTGGCAATCTTGGATTTCACTGCATTCGCCTATGTTTACATTGAAACTTGTGGCTGCAATGGATAGCTTGACCCCAAAACCTATGTTTAGATACCAAAATAAACCTCCTAGCTGAATTGGTTGCAGAGGAACGCAGCCCTACAGGTATTGGCGGCCATCTTGGATTTCACTGCATTGGCCTATCTTACATTGAAACTGATGGCTGCAATGGATAGCTTGACCCCAAAAACCTGTGTCTATACACCAATATCAACATCCCAGCTGAATTTGTTGCAGAGGAACGGAGCCCATCAGGTATTGGCAATCTTAGAATTTACTGCATTGGCCATCAATGAAAAGATGTAACATTGATGGCTGCAATAGATAGCTAGACCTATGTCTAGACAACCTCCCAGCTGAATTGGTTGCAGAGGAACAGAGCCCTTCAGGTATTGGCCATCGTGGATTTCACTGCATTGCCCTATCTTTATATTGAAACTTGTGGCTGCAATGGATAGCTTTTCCCCAAAAACCTGTGTTTAGACAGTAACATCAACCTCATAGCCGAATTGGTTGCAGACGAACGAAGCCCTTCAGGTATTGGCCATCTTGGATTTCACTGCATTTGCCTATCTTTACATTGAAACTTGTGGCTGCAATGGATAGCTTGACCCCAAAACCTATGTTTAGATACCAAAATAAACCTCCTAGCTGAATTGGTTGCAGAGGAACGGAGCCTTATAGGTATTGACGGTCATCTTTACGGCCATCTCTGATTTTACTGCAATGGCTCATCTTTTATATTGAAGCCAATGGCTGCAATGGATAGATTGACCCCAAAAACCTGTGTCTAGACCGTAACAGCAACCTCCTAGCTGAATTGGTTGCAGAGGAACGAAGCCCTTCAAGTATTGGCCATCTTGGATTTCCCTGAATTCGCCTATTTTTACATTGAAACTGGTGGCTGCTATGGATAGCTTGACCCCGAAAACCTATCTCTAGACACCAACATCAACCACCTAGCTGAATTGGTTGCAGAGGTACGGAGCCCTACAGGTATTGGCGGCCATCCTCGATTTCACTGCAATGGCCTATCTCATATTGAAACTGATGGCTGCAATGGATAGCTTGACCCCAAAAACCTATGTCTAGACACCAACACCAACCTCCTAGCTCAATTGGTTGCAGAGGAAGGTAGCCATCAGGTATTGGATTATCGTGGATTTCTCTGCATTGGCCTATCTTTACATTGAAACTGGTGACTGCAATGGATAGCTTGACCCCAAAAACATGTGTCTAGACAGTAACATCAACCTCCTAGCTGAATTGGTTGCAGAGGAACGAAGCCCTTCAGGTATTGGCCATCTTGGATTTCCCTGAATTCGCCTATTTTTACCTTGAAACTGGTGGCTGCAATGGATAGCTTTTTGCAGAGTATCAAAGATCCTATAGGTATTGGCGGCAATCTTGGCGGCCATCTCTGATTTCACTGCATTGGCTCATCTTACATTGAAACTAATGGCTGCAATGGATAGCTTGACCCCAAAAACCTGTGTCTAGACAGTAACATCAACCTCATAGCCGAATTGGTTGCAGACGAACGAAGCCCTTCAGGTATTGGCCATCGTGGATTTCACTGCATTTGCCTATCTTTACATTGAAACTTGTGGCTGCAATGGATAGCTTGACCCCAAAACCTATGTTTAGATACCAAAATAAACCTCCTAGCTGAATTGGTTGCAGAGGAACGGAGCCTTATAGGTATTGACGGTCATCTTTACGGCCATCTCTGATTTTACTGCAATGGCTCATCTTTTATATTGAAGCCAATGGCTGCAATGGATAGATTGACCCCAAAAACCTGTGTCTAGACCGTAACAGCAACCTCCTAGCTGAATTGGTTGCAGAGGAACGAAGCCCTTCAAGTATTGGCCATCTTGGATTTCCCTGAATTCGCCTATTTTTACATTGAAACTGGTGGCTGCAATGGATAGCTTCACCCCAAAAACCTATCTCTAGACACCAACATCAACCACCTAGCTGAATTGGTTGCAGAGGAACGGAGCCCTTCAGGTACTGGCCATCGTGGATTTCACTGCAATGGCCTATCTCATATTGAAACTGATGGCTGCAATGGATAGCTTGACCCCAAAAACCTATGTCTAGACACCAACACCAACCTCCTAGCTCAATTGGTTGCAGAGGAAGGTAGCCATCAGGTATTGGATTATCGTGGATTTCTCTGCATTGGCCTATCTTTACATTGAAACTGGTGACTGCAATGGATAGCTTGACCCCAAAAACATGTGTCTAGACAGTAACATCAACCTCCTAGCTGAATTGGTTGCAGAGGAACGAAGCCCTTCAGGTATTGGCCATCTTGGATTTCCCTGAATTCGCCTATTTTTACCTTGAAACTGGTGGCTGCAATGGATAGCTTTTTGCAGAGTATCAAAGATCCTATAGGTATTGGCGGCAATCTTGGCGGCCATCTCTGATTTCACTGCATTGGCTCATCTTACATTGAAACTAATGGCTGCAATGGATAGCTTGACCCCAAAAACCTATGTCTAGACACCAACATCAACCTCCTAGCTGAATTGGTTGCAGAGGAACGCAGCCCTACAGGTATTGGCGGCCATCTTTGATTTCACTGCATTGGCCTATCTTACATTGAAACTGATGGCTGCAATGGATAGCTTGACCCCAAAAACCTGTGTCTATACACCAATATCAACATCCCAGCTGAATTCGTTGCAGAGGAACGGAGCCCATCAGGTATTGGCAATCTTAGAATTTACTGCATTGGCCATCAATGAAAAGATGTAACATTGATGGCTGCAATAGATAGCTAGACCTATGTCTAGACAACCTCCCAGCTGAATTGGTTGCAGAGGAACAGAGCCCTTCAGGTATTGGCCATCGTGGATTTCACTGCATTGCCCTATCTTTATATTGAAGCCAATGGCTGCAATGGATAGATTGACCCCAAAAACCTGTGTCTAGACAGTAACATCAACCTCCTAGCTGAATTGGTTGCAGAGGAACGAAGCCCTTCAGGTATTGGCCATTTTGGATTTCACTGCATTCGCCTATCTTTACATTGAAACTTGTGGCTGCAATGGATAGCTTGACCCCAAAAATCTATGTCTAGATACCAAAATAAACCACCTAGCTGAATTGGTTGCAGAGGTACGGAGCCCTACAAGGTATTGGCGGCCATCCTCGATTTCACTGCAATGGCCTATCTCATATTGAAACTGATGGCTGCAATGGATAGCTTGACCCCAAAAACCTATGTCTAGACACCAACACCAACCTCCTAGCTCAATTGGTTGCAGAGGAAGGTAGCCATCAGGTATTGGATTATCGTGGATTTCTCTGCATTGGCCTATCTTTACATTGAAACTGGTGACTGCAATGGATAGCTTGACCCCAAAAACATGTGTCTAGACAGTAACATCAACCTCCTAGCTGAATTGGTTGCAGAGGAACGAAGCCCTTCAGGTATTGGCCATCTTGGATTTCCCTGAATTCGCCTATTTTTACCTTGAAACTGGTGGCTGCAATGGATAGCTTTTTGCAGAGTATCAAAGATCCTATAGGTATTGGCGGCAATCTTGGCGGCCATCTCTGATTTCACTGCATTGGCTCATCTTACATTGAAACTAATGGCTGCAATGGATAGCTTGACCCCAAAAACCTGTGTCTATACACCAATATCAACATCCCAGCTGAATTTGTTGCAGAGGAACGGAGCCCATCAGGTATTGGCAATCTTACAATTTACTGCATTGGCCATCAATGAAAAGATGTAACATTGATGGCTGCAATAGATAGCTAGACCTATGTCTAGACAACCTCCCAGCTGAATTGGTTGCAGAGGAACAGAGCCCTTCAGGTATTGGCCACCGTGGATTTCACTGCATTGCCCTATCTTTATATTGAAACTTGTGGCTGCAATGGATAGCTTTTCCCCAAAAACCTGTGTTTAGACAGTAACATCAACCTCCTAGCTGAATTGGTTGCAGAGGAACAGAGCCCTTCAGGTATTGGCCATCGTGGATTTCACTGCATTGCCCTATCTTTACATTGAACTGGTGGCTGCAATGGATAGCTTGACCCCAAAAACCTGTGTCTATACACCAACATCAACCTCCTAGCTGAATTTGTTGCAGAGGAACGGAGCCCTTCAGGTATTGGCCATCGTGGATTTCACTGCATTGCCCTATCTTTACATTGAACTGGTGGCTGCAATGGATAGCTTGACCCCAAAAACCTGTGTCTATACACCAACATCAACCTCCTAGCTGAATTGGTTGCAGAGGAACGGAGCCTTATAGGTATTGACGGTCATCTTTACGGCCATCTCTGATTTTACTGCAATGGCTCATCTTTTATATTGAAGCCAATGGCTGCAATGGATAGATTGACCCCAAAAACCTGTGTCTAGACCGTAACAGCAACCTCCTAGCTGAATTGGTTGCAGAGGAACGAAGCCCTTCAAGTATTGGCCATCTTGGATTTCCCTGAATTCGCCTATTTTTACATTGAAACTGGTGGCTGCAATGGATAGCTTGACCCCAAAAACCTATCTCTAGACACCAACATCAACCACCTAGCTGAATTGGTTGCAGAGGTACGGAGCCCTACAGGTATTGGCGGCCATCCTCGATTTCACTGCAATGGCCTATCTCATATTGAAACTGATGGCTGCAATGGATAGCTTGACCCCAAAAACCTATGTCTAGACACCAACACCAACCTCCTAGCTCAATTGGTTGCAGAGGAAGGTAGCCATCAGGTATTGGATTATCGTGGATTTCTCTGCATTGGCCTATCTTTACATTGAAACTGGTGACTGCAATGGATAGCTTGACCCCAAAAACATGTGTCTAGACAGTAACATCAACCTCCTAGCTGAATTGGTTGCAGAGGAACGAAGCCCTTCAGGTATTGGCCATCTTGGATTTCCCTGAATTCGCCTATTTTTACCTTGAAACTGGTGGCTGCAATGGATAGCTTTTTGCAGAGTATCAAAGATCCTATAGGTATTGGCGGCAATCTTGGCGGCCATCTCTGATTTCACTGCATTGGCTCATCTTACATTGAAACTAATGGCTGCAATGGATAGCTTGACCCCAAAAACCTGTGTCTATACACCAATATCAACATCCCAGCTGAATTTGTTGCAGAGGAACGGAGCCCATCAGGTATTGGCAATCTTAGAATTTACTGCATTGGCCATCAATGAAAAGATGTAACATTGATGGCTACAATAGATAGCTAGACCTATGTCTAGACAACCTCCCAGCTGAATTGGTTGCAGAGGAACAGAGCCCTTCAGGTATTGGCCATCGTGGATTTCACTGCATTGCCCGATCTTTATATTGAAACTTGTGGCTGCAATGGATAGCTTTTCCCCAAAAACCTGTGTTTAGACAGTAACATCAACCTCCTAGCTGAATTGGTTGCAGAGGAACAGAGCCCTTCAGGTATTGGCCATCGTGGATTTCACTGCATTGCCCTATCTTTACATTGAACTGGTGGCTGCAATGGATAGCTTGACCCCAAAAACCTCTGTCTATACACCAACATCAACCTCCTAGCTGAATTTGTTGCAGAGGAACGGAGCCTTATAGGTATTGACGGTCATCTTTACGGCCATCTCTGATTTTACTGCAATGGCTCATCTTTTATATTGAAGCCAATGGCTGCAATGGATAGATTGACCCCAAAAACCTGTGTCTAGACCGTAACAGCAACCTCCTAGCTGAATTGGTTGCAGAGGAACGAAGCCCTTCAAGTATTGGCCATCTTGGATTTCCCTGAATTCGCCTATTTTTACATTGAAACTGGTGGCTGCAATGGATAGCTTGACCCCAAAAACCTATCTCTAGACACCAACATCAACCACCTAGCTGAATTGGTTGCAGAGGTACGGAGCCCTACAGGTATTGGCGGCCATCCTCGATTTCACTGCAATGGCCTATCTCATATTGAAACTGATGGCTGCAATGGATAGCTTGACCCCAAAAACCTATGTCTAGACACCAACACCAACCTCCTAGCTCAATTGGTTGCAGAGGAAGGTAGCCATCAGGTATTGGATTATCGTGGATTTCTCTGCATTGGCCTATCTTTACATTGAAACTGGTGACTGCAATGGATAGCTTGACCCCAAAAACATGTGTCTAGACAGTAACATCAACCTCCTAGCTGAATTGGTTGCAGAGGAACGGAGCCCTTCAGGTATTGGCCATCTTGGATTTCCCTGAATTCGCCTATTTTTACCTTGAAACTGGTGGCTGCAATGGATAGCTTTTTGCAGAGTATCAAAGATCCTATAGGTATTGGCGGCAATCTTGGCGGCCATCTCTGATTTCACTGCATTGGCTCATCTTACATTGAAACTAATGGCTGCAATGGATAGCTTGACCCCAAAAACCTGTGTCTATACACCAATATCAACATCCCAGCTGAATTTGTTGCAGAGGAACGGAGCCCATCAGGTATTGGCAATCTTAGAATTTACTGCATTGGCCATCAATGAAAAGATGTAACATTGATGGCTGCAATAGATAGCTAGACCTATGTCTAGACAACCTCCCAGCTGAATTGGTTGCAGAGGAACAGAGCCCTTCAGGTATTGGCCACCGTGGATTTCACTGCATTGCCCTATCTTTATATTGAAACTTGTGGCTGCAATGGATAGCTTTTCCCCAAAAACCTGTGTTTAGACAGTAACATCAACCTCCTAGCTGAATTGGTTGCAGAGGAACAGAGCCCTTCAGGTATTGGCCATCGTGGATTTCACTGCATTGCCCTATCTTTACATTGAACTGGTGGCTGCAATGGATAGCTTGACCCCAAAAACCTGTGTCTATACACCAACATCAACCTCCTAGCTGAATTTGTTGCAGAGGAACGGAGCCCTTCAGGTATTGGCCATCGTGGATTTCACTGCATTGCCCTATCTTTACAGTGAAACTTGTGGCTGCAATGGATAGCTTGACCCCAAAAACCTGTGTCTAGACAGTAACATCAACCTCATAGCCGAATTGGTTGCAGACGAACGAAGCCCTTCAGGTATTGGCCATCTTGGATTTCACTGCATTTGCCTATCTTTACATTGAAACTTGTGGCTGCAATGGATAGCTTGACCCCAAAACCTATGTTTAGATACCAAAATAAACCTCCTAGCTGAATTGGTTGCAGAGGAACGGAGCCTTATAGGTATTGACGGTCATCTTTACGGCCATCTCTGATTTTACTGCAATGGCTCATCTTTTATATTGAAGCCAATGGCTGCAATGGATAGATTGACCCCAAAAACCTGTGTCTAGACCGTAACAGCAACCTCCTAGCTGAATTGGTTGCAGAGGAACGAAGCCCTTCAAGTATTGGCCATCTTGGATTTCCCTGAATTCGCCTATTTTTACATTGAAACTGGTGGCTGCAATGGATAGCTTGACCCCAAAAACCTATCTCTAGACACCAACATCAACCACCTAGCTGAATTGGTTGCAGAGGTACGGAGCCCTACAGGTATTGGCGGCCATCCTCGATTTCACTGCAATGGCCTATCTCATATTGAAACTGATGGCTGCAATGGATAGCTTGACCCCAAAAACCTATGTCTAGACACCAACACCAACCTCCTAGCTCAATTGGTTGCAGAGGAAGGTAGCCATCAGGTATTGGATTATCGTGGATTTCTCTGCATTGGCCTATCTTTACATTGAAACTGGTGACTGCAATGGATAGCTTGACCCCAAAAACATGTGTCTAGACAGTAACATCAACCTCCTAGCTGAATTGGTTGCAGAGGAACGAAGCCCTTCAGGTATTGGCCATCTTGGATTTCCCTGAATTCGCCTATTTTTACCTTGAAACTGGTGGCTGCAATGGATAGCTTTTTGCAGAGTATCAAAGATCCTATAGGTATTGGCGGCAATCTTGGCGGCCATCTCTGATTTCACTGCATTGGCTCATCTTACATTGAAACTAATGGCTGCAATGGATAGCTTGACCCCAAAAACCTATGTCTAGACACCAACATCAACCTCCTAGCTGAATTGGTTGCAGAGGAACGCAGCCCTACAGGTATTGGCGGCCATCTTGGATTTCACTGCATTGGCCTATCTTACATTGAAACTGATGGCTGCAATGGATAGCTTGACCCCAAAAACCTGTGTCTATACACCAATATCAACATCCCAGCTGAATTTGTTGCAGAGGAACGGAGCCCATCAGGTATTGGCAATCTTAGAATTTACTGCATTGGCCATCAATGAAAAGATGTAACATTGATGGCTGCAATAGATAGCTAGACCTATGTCTAGACAACCTCCCAGCTGAATTGGTTGCAGAGGAACAGAGCCCTTCAGGTATTGGCCATCGTGGATTTCACTGCATTGCCCTATCTTTATATTGAAGCCAATGGCTGCAATGGATAGATTGACCCCAAAAACCTGTGTCTAGACCGTAACATCAACCTCCTAGCTGAATTGGTTGCAGAGGAACGAAGCCCTTCAGGTATTGGCCATTTTGGATTTCACTGCATTCGCCTATCTTTACATTGAAACTTGTGGCTGCAATGGATAGCTTGACCCCAAAAATCTATGTCTAGATACCAAAATAAACCACCTAGCTGAATTGGTTGCAGAGGTACGGAGCCCTACAAGGTATTGGCGGCCATCCTCGATTTCACTGCAATGGCCTATCTCATATTGAAACTGATGGCTGCAATGGATAGCTTGACCCCAAAAACCTATGTCTAGACACCAACACCAACCTCCTAGCTCAATTGGTTGCAGAGGAAGGTAGCCATCAGGTATTGGATTATCGTGGATTTCTCTGCATTGGCCTATCTTTACATTGAAACTGGTGACTGCAATGGATAGCTTGACCCCAAAAACATGTGTCTAGACAGTAACATCAACCTCCTAGCTGAATTGGTTGCAGAGGAACGAAGCCCTTCAGGTATTGGCCATCTTGGATTTCCCTGAATTCGCCTATTTTTACCTTGAAACTGGTGGCTGCAATGGATAGCTTTTTGCAGAGTATCAAAGATCCTATAGGTATTGGCGGCAATCTTGGCGGCCATCTCTGATTTCACTGCATTGGCTCATCTTACATTGAAACTAATGGCTGCAATGGATAGCTTGACCCCAAAAACCTGTGTCTATACACCAATATCAACATCCCAGCTGAATTTGTTGCAGAGGAACGGAGCCCATCAGGTATTGGCAATCTTAGAATTTACTGCATTGGCCATCAATGAAAAGATGTAACATTGATGGCTGCAATAGATAGCTAGACCTATGTCTAGACAACCTCCCAGCTGAATTGGTTGCAGAGGAACAGAGCCCTTCAGGTATTGGCCACCGTGGATTTCACTGCATTGCCCTATCTTTATATTGAAACTTGTGGCTGCAATGGATAGCTTTTCCCCAAAAACCTGTGTTTAGACAGTAACATCAACCTCCTAGCTGAATTGGTTGCAGAGGAACAGAGCCCTTCAGGTATTGGCCATCGTGGATTTCACTGCATTGCCCTATCTTTACATTGAACTGGTGGCTGCAATGGATAGCTTGACCCCAAAAACCTGTGTCTATACACCAACATCAACCTCCTAGCTGAATTTGTTGCAGAGGAACGGAGCCCTTCAGGTATTGGCCATCGTGGATTTCACTGCATTGCCCTATCTTTACAGTGAAACTTGTGGTTGCAATGGATAGCTTGACCCCAAAAACCTGTGTCTAGACAGTAACATCAACCTCATAGCCGAATTGGTTGCAGACGAACGAAGCCCTTCAGGTATTGGCCATCTTGGATTTCACTGCATTTGCCTATCTTTACATTGAAACTTGTGGCTGCAATGGATAGCTTGACCCCAAAACCTATGTTTAGATACCAAAATAAACCTCCTAGCTGAATTGGTTGCAGAGGAACGGAGCCTTATAGGTATTGACGGTCATCTTTACGGCCATCTCTGATTTTACTGCAATGGCTCATCTTTTATATTGAAGCCAATGGCTGCAATGGATAGATTGACCCCAAAAACCTGTGTCTAGACCGTAACAGCAACCTCCTAGCTGAATTGGTTGCAGAGGAACGAAGCCCTTCAAGTATTGGCCATCTTGGATTTCCCTGAATTCGCCTATTTTTACATTGAAACTGGTGGCTGCAATGGATAGCTTGACCCCAAAAACCTATCTCTAGACACCAACATCAACCACCTAGCTGAATTGGTTGCAGAGGTACGGAGCCCTACAGGTATTGGCGGCCATCCTCGATTTCACTGCAATGGCCTATCTCATATTGAAACTGATGGCTGCAATGGATAGCTTGACCCCAAAAACCTATGTCTAGACACCAACACCAACCTCCTAGCTCAATTGGTTGCAGAGGAAGGTAGCCATCAGGTATTGGATTATCGTGGATTTCTCTGCATTGGCCTATCTTTACATTGAAACTGGTGACTGCAATGGATAGCTTGACCCCAAAAACATGTGTCTAGACAGTAACATCAACCTCCTAGCTGAATTGGTTGCAGAGGAACGAAGCCCTTCAGGTATTGGCCATCTTGGATTTCCCTGAATTCGCCTATTTTTACCTTGAAACTGGTGGCTGCAATGGATAGCTTTTTGCAGAGTATCAAAGATCCTATAGGTATTGGCGGCAATCTTGGCGGCCATCTCTGATTTCACTGCATTGGCTCATCTTACATTGAAACTAATGGCTGCAATGGATAGCTTGACCCCAAAAACCTGTGTCTATACACCAATATCAACATCCCAGCTGAATTTGTTGCAGAGGAACGGAGCCCATCAGGTATTGGCAATCTTAGAATTTACTGCATTGGCCATCAATGAAAAGATGTAACATTGATGGCTGCAATAGATAGCTAGACCTATGTCTAGACAACCTCCCAGCTGAATTGGTTGCAGAGGAACAGAGCCCTTCAGGTATTGGCCACCGTGGATTTCACTGCATTGCCCTATCTTTATATTGAAACTTGTGGCTGCAATGGATAGCTTTTCCCCAAAAACCTGTGTTTAGACAGTAACATCAACCTCCTAGCTGAATTGGTTGCAGAGGAACAGAGCCCTTCAGGTATTGGCCATCGTGGATTTCACTGCATTGCCCTATCTTTACATTGAACTGGTGGCTGCAATGGATAGCTTGACCCCAAAAACCTGTGTCTATACACCAACATCAACCTCCTAGCTGAATTTGTTGCAGAGGAACGGAGCCCTTCAGGTATTGGCCATCGTGGATTTCACTGCATTGCCCTATCTTTACAGTGAAACTTGTGGCTGCAATGGATAGCTTGACCCCAAAAACCTGTGTCTAGACAGTAACATCAACCTCATAGCCGAATTGGTTGCAGACGAACGAAGCCCTTCAGGTATTGGCCATCTTGGATTTCACTGCATTTGCCTATCTTTACATTGAAACTTGTGGCTGCAATGGATAGCTTGACCCCAAAACCTATGTTTAGATACCAAAATAAACCTCCTAGCTGAATTGGTTGCAGAGGAACGGAGCCTTATAGGTATTGACGGTCATCTTTACGGCCATCTCTGATTTTACTGCAATGGCTCATCTTTTATATTGAAGCCAATGGCTGCAATGGATAGATTGACCCCAAAAACCTGTGTCTAGACCGTAACAGCAACCTCCTAGCTGAATTGGTTGCAGAGGAACGAAGCCCTTCAAGTATTGGCCATCTTGGATTTCCCTGAATTCGCCTATTTTTACATTGAAACTGGTGGCTGCAATGGATAGCTTGACCCCAAAAACCTATCTCTAGACACCAACATCAACCACCTAGCTGAATTGGTTGCAGAGGTACGGAGCCCTACAGGTATTGGCGGCCATCCTCGATTTCACTGCAATGGCCTATCTCATATTGAAACTGATGGCTGCAATGGATAGCTTGACCCCAAAAACCTATGTCTAGACACCAACACCAACCTCCTAGCTCAATTGGTTGCAGAGGAAGGTAGCCATCAGGTATTGGATTATCGTGGATTTCTCTGCATTGGCCTATCTTTACATTGAAACTGGTGACTGCAATGGATAGCTTGACCCCAAAAACATGTGTCTAGACAGTAACATCAACCTCCTAGCTGAATTGGTTGCAGAGGAACGAAGCCCTTCAGGTATTGGCCATCTTGGATTTCCCTGAATTCGCCTATTTTTACCTTGAAACTGGTGGCTGCAATGGATAGCTTTTTGCAGAGTATCAAAGATCCTATAGGTATTGGCGGCAATCTTGGCGGCCATCTCTGATTTCACTGCATTGGCTCATCTTACATTGAAACTAATGGCTGCAATGGATAGCTTGACCCCAAAAACCTGTGTCTATACACCAATATCAACATCCCAGCTGAATTTGTTGCAGAGGAACGGAGCCCATCAGGTATTGGCAATCTTAGAATTTACTGCATTGGCCATCAATGAAAAGATGTAACATTGATGGCTACAATAGATAGCTAGACCTATGTCTAGACAACCTCCCAGCTGAATTGGTTGCAGAGGAACAGAGCCCTTCAGGTATTGGCCATCGTGGATTTCACTGCATTGCCCTATCTTTATATTGAAACTTGTGGCTGCAATGGATAGCTTTTCCCCAAAAACCTGTGTTTAGACAGTAACATCAACCTCCTAGCTGAATTGGTTGCAGAGGAACAGAGCCCTTCAGGTATTGGCCATCGTGGATTTCACTGCATTGCCCTATCTTTACATTGAACTGGTGGCTGCAATGGATAGCTTGACCCCAAAAACCTGTGTCTATACACCAACATCAACCTCCTAGCTGAATTTGTTGCAGAGGAACGGAGCCCTTCAGGTATTGGCCATCGTGGATTTCACTGCATTGCCCTATCTTTACAGTGAAACTTGTGGCTGCAATGGATAGCTTGACCCCAAAAACCTGTGTCTAGACAGTAACATCAACCTCCTAGCCGAATTGGTTGCAGACGAACGAAGCCCTTCAGGTATTGGCCATCTTGGATTTCACTGCATTTGCCTATCTTTACATTGAAACTTGTGGCTGCAATGGATAGCTTGACCCCAAAACCTATGTTTAGATACCAAAATAAACCTCCTAGCTGAATTGGTTGCAGAGGAACGGAGCCTTATAGGTATTGACGGTCATCTTTACGGCCATCTCTGATTTTACTGCAATGGCTCATCTTTTATATTGAAGCCAATGGCTGCAATGGATAGATTGACCCCAAAAACCTGTGTCTAGACCGTAACAGCAACCTCCTAGCTGAATTGGTTGCAGAGGAACGAAGCCCTTCAAGTATTGGCCATCTTGGATTTCCCTGAATTCGCCTATTTTTACATTGAAACTGGTGGCTGCAATGGATAGCTTGACCCCAAAAACCTATCTCTAGACACCAACATCAACCACCTAGCTGAATTGGTTGCAGAGGTACGGAGCCCTACAGGTATTGGCGGCCATCCTCGATTTCACTGCAATGGCCTATCTCATATTGAAACTGATGGCTGCAATGGATAGCTTGACCCCAAAAACCTATGTCTAGACACCAACACCAACCTCCTAGCTCAATTGGTTGCAGAGGAAGGTAGCCATCAGGTATTGGATTATCGTGGATTTCTCTGCATTGGCCTATCTTTACATTGAAACTGGTGACTGCAATGGATAGCTTGACCCCAAAAACATGTGTCTAGACAGGAACATCAACCTCCTAGCTGAATTGGTTGCAGAGGAACGAAGCCCTTCAGGTATTGGCCATCTTGGATTTCCCTGAATTCGCCTATTTTTACCTTGAAACTGGTGGCTGCAATGGATAGCTTTTTGCAGAGTATCAAAGATCCTATAGGTATTGGCGGCAATCTTGGCGGCCATCTCTGATTTCACTGCATTGGCTCATCTTACATTGAAACTAATGGCTGCAATGGATAGCTTGACCCCAAAAACCTGTGTCTATACACCAATATCAACATCCCAGCTGAATTTGTTGCAGAGGAACGGAGCCCATCAGGTATTGGCAATCTTAGAATTTACTGCATTGGCCATCAATGAAAAGATGTAACATTGATGGCTGCAATAGATAGCTAGACCTATGTCTAGACAACCTCCCAGCTGAATTGGTTGCAGAGGAACAGAGCCCTTCAGGTATTGGCCACCGTGGATTTCACTGCATTGCCCTATCTTTATATTGAAACTTGTGGCTGCAATGGATAGCTTTTCCCCAAAAACCTGTGTTTAGACAG
The DNA here is from genome assembly GCF_910592395.1 of Lineus longissimus. Classification (NCBI taxonomy): domain Eukaryota; kingdom Metazoa; phylum Nemertea; class Pilidiophora; order Heteronemertea; family Lineidae; genus Lineus; species Lineus longissimus. Next base: position 11,369,941 of record NC_088317.1, on the reverse strand, counting down.
TAACATCAACCTCCTAGCTGAATTGGTTGCAGAGGAACAGAGCCCTTCAGGTATTGGCCATCGTGGATTTCACTGCATTGCCCTATCTTTACATTGAACTGGTGGCTGCAATGGATAGCTTGACCCCAAAAACCTGTGTCTATACACCAACATCAACCTCCTAGCTGAATTTGTTGCAGAGGAACGGAGCCCTTCAGGTATTGGCCATCGTGGATTTCACTGCATTGCCCTATCTTTACAGTGAAACTTGTGGCTGCAATGGATAGCTTGACCCCAAAAACCTGTGTCTAGACAGTAACATCAACCTCATAGCCGAATTGGTTGCAGACGAACGAAGCCCTTCAGGTATTGGCCATCTTGGATTTCACTGCATTTGCCTATCTTTACATTGAAACTTGTGGCTGCAATGGATAGCTTGACCCCAAAACCTATGTTTAGATACCAAAATAAACCTCCTAGCTGAATTGGTTGCAGAGGAACGGAGCCTTATAGGTATTGACGGTCATCTTTACGGCCATCTCTGATTTTACTGCAATGGCTCATCTTTTATATTGAAGCCAATGGCTGCAATGGATAGATTGACCCCAAAAACCTGTGTCTAGACCGTAACAGCAACCTCCTAGCTGAATTGGTTGCAGAGGAACGAAGCCCTTCAAGTATTGGCCATCTTGGATTTCCCTGAATTCGCCTATTTTTACATTGAAACTGGTGGCTGCAATGGATAGCTTGACCCCAAAAACCTATCTCTAGACACCAACATCAACCACCTAGCTGAATTGGTTGCAGAGGTACGGAGCCCTACAGGTATTGGCGGCCATCCTCGATTTCACTGCAATGGCCTATCTCATATTGAAACTGATGGCTGCAATGGATAGCTTGACCCCAAAAACCTATGTCTAGACACCAACACCAACCTCCTAGCTCAATTGGTTGCAGAGGAAGGTAGCCATCAGGTATTGGATTATCGTGGATTTCTCTGCATTGGCCTATCTTTACATTGAAACTGGTGACTGCAATGGATAGCTTGACCCCAAAAACATGTGTCTAGACAGTAACATCAACCTCCTAACTGAATTGGTTGCAGAGGAATGAAGCCCTTCAGGTATTGGCCATCTTGGATTTCCCTGAATTCGCCTATTTTTACCTTGAAACTGGTGGCTGCAATGGATAGCTTTTTGCAGAGTATCAAAGATCCTATAGGTATTGGCGGCAATCTTGGCGGCCATCTCTGATTTCACTGCATTGGCTCATCTTACATTGAAACTAATGGCTGCAATGGATAGCTTGACCCCAAAAACCTATGTCTAGACACCAACATCAACCTCCTAGCTGAATTGGTTGCAGAGGAACGCAGCCCTACAGGTATTGGCGGCCATCTTGGATTTCACTGCATTGGCCTATCTTACATTGAAACTGATGGCTGCAATGGATAGCTTGACCCCAAAAACCTGTGTCTATACACCAATATCAACATCCCAGCTGAATTCGTTGCAGAGGAACGGAGCCCATCAGGTATTGGCAATCTTAGAATTTACTGCATTGGCCATCAATGAAAAGATGTAACATTGATGGCTGCAATAGATAGCTAGACCTATGTCTAGACAACCTCCCAGCTGAATTGGTTGCAGAGGAACAGAGCCCTTCAGGTATTGGCCATCGTGGATTTCACTGCATTGCCCTATCTTTATATTGAAACTTGTGGCTGCAATGGATAGCTTTTCCCCAAAAACCTGTGTTTAGACAGTAACATCAACCTCCTAGCTGAATTGGTTGCAGAGGAACAGAGCCCTTCAGGTATTGGCCATCGTGGATTTCACTGCATTGCCCTATCTTTATATTAAAACTTGTGGCTGCAATGGATAGCTTTTCCCCAAAAACCTATGTCTAGACACCAACATCAACCAACTAGCTGAATTGGTTGCAGAGGAACGGAGCCCTTCAGGTACTGGCAATCTTTGATTTCACTGCATTGGCTCATCTTTACATTGAAACTAATGGCTGCAATGGATAGCTTGACCCCAAAAACCTGTGTCTATACACCAACATCAACCACCTAGCTGAATTTGTTGCAGAGGAACGGAGCCCATCAGGTATTGGCAATCTTAGATTTTACTGCATTGGCCATCAATGAAAAGATGTTACATTGATGGCTTGCAATGGATAGCTAGACCTATGTCTAGACAACCTCCTAGCTGAATTGGTTGCAGAGGAACAGAGCCCTTTAGGCATTGGCCATCGTGGATTTCACTGCATTGCCCTATCTTTACACTGAAACCTTAGTGGCTGCAATGGATAGCTTGACCCCAAAAACCTATGTCTAGACACCAACACCAACCTCCTAGCTCAATTGGTTGCAGAGGAAGGTAGCCATCAGGTATTGGATTATCGTGGATTTCTCTGCATTGGCTTATCTTTACATTGAAACTGGTGACTGCAATAGATAGCTTGACCCCAAAAACCTGTGTCTATACACCAACATCAACCTCCTAGCTGAATTGGTTGCAGAGATACGGAGCCCTACAGGTATTGGCGGCCATCTTGGATTTCACTGCATTGGCCTCTCTCATATTGAAACTGATGGCTGCAATGGATAGCTTGACCCCAAAAACCTATGTCTAGACAGTAACATCAAACTCCTAGCTGAATTGGTTGCAGACGAACGAAGCCCTTCAGGTATTGGCCATCTTGGATTTCACTGCATTTGCCTATCTTTACATTGAAACTTGTGGCTGCAATGGATAGCTTGACCCCAAAACCTATGTTTAGATACCAAAATAAACCTCCTAGCTGAATTGGTTGCAGAGGAACGGAGCCTTATAGGTATTGACGGTCATCTTTACGGCCATCTCTGATTTTACTGCAATGGCTCATCTTTTATATTGAAGCCAATGGCTGCAATGGATAGATTGACCCCAAAAACCTGTGTCTAGACCGTAACAGCAACCTCCTAGCTGAATTGGTTGCAGAGGAACGAAGCCCTTCAAGTATTGGCCATCTTGGATTTCCCTGAATTCGCCTATTTTTACATTGAAACTGGTGGCTGCAATGGATAGCTTGACCCCAAAAACCTATCTCTAGACACCAACATCAACCACCTAGCTGAATTGGTTGCAGAGGTACGGAGCCCTACAGGTATTGGCGGCCATCCTCGATTTCACTGCAATGGCCTATCTCATATTGAAACTGATGGCTGCAATGGATAGCTTGACCCCAAAAACCTATGTCTAGACACCAACACCAACCTCCTAGCTCAATTGGTTGCAGAGGAAGGTAGCCATCAGGTATTGGATTATCGTGGATTTCTCTGCATTGGCCTATCTTTACATTGAAACTGGTGACTGCAATGGATAGCTTGACCCCAAAAACATGTGTCTAGACAGTAACATCAACCTCCTAGCTGAATTGGTTGCAGAGGAATGAAGCCCTTCAGGTATTGGCCATCTTGGATTTCCCTGAATTCGCCTATTTTTACCTTGAAACTGGTGGCTGCAATGGATAGCTTTTTGCAGAGTATCAAAGATCCTATAGGTATTGGCGGCAATCTTGGCGGCCATCTCTGATTTCACTGCATTGGCTCATCTTACATTGAAACTAATGGCTGCAATGGATAGCTTGACCCCAAAAACCTATGTCTAGACACCAACATCAACCTCCTAGCTGAATTGGTTGCAGAGGAACGCAGCCCTACAGGTATTGGCGGCCATCTTGGATTTCACTGCATTGGCCTATCTTACATTGAAACTGATGGCTGCAATGGATAGCTTGACCCCAAAAACCTGTGTCTATACACCAACATCAACCTCCTAGCTGAATTGGTTGCAGAGATACGGAGCCCTACAGGTATTGGCGGCCATCTTGGATTTCACTGCATTGGCCTCTCTCATATTAAAACTGATGGCTGCAATGGATAGCTTGACTCCAAAAACCTGTGTCTATACACCAACATCAACCTCCTAGCTGAATTTGTTGCAGAGGAACGGAGCCCTTCAGGTATTGGCCATCGTGGATTTCACTGCATTGCCCTATCTCATATATGTCTAGACAGTAACATCAAACTCCTAGCTGAATTGGTTGCAGAGGAACGAAGCCCATCAGGTATTGGCAATCTTGGATTTCACTGCATTCGCCTATGTTTACATTGAAACTTGTGGCTGCAATGGATAGCTTGACCCCAAAACCTATGTTTAGATACCAAAATAAACCTCCTAGCTGAATTGGTTGCAGAGGAACGCAGCCCTACAGTTATTGGCGGCCATCTTGGATTTCACTGCATTGGCCTATCTTACATTGAAACTGATGGCTGCAATGGATAGCTTGACCCCAAAAACCTGTGTCTATACACCAATATCAACATCCCAGCTGAATTTGTTGCAGAGGAACGGAGCCCATCAGGTATTGGCAATCTTAGAATTTACTGCATTGGCCATCAATGAAAAGATGTAACATTGATGGCTGCAATAGATAGCTAGACCTATGTCTAGACAACCTCCCAGCTGAATTGGTTGCAGAGGAACAGAGCCCTTCAGGTATTGGCCATCGTGGATTTCACTGCATTGCCCTATCTTTATATTGAAACTTGTGGCTGCAATGGATAGCTTTTCCCCAAAAACCTGTGTTTAGACAGTAACATCAACCTCCTAGCTGAATTGGTTGCAGAGGAACAGAGCCCTTCAGGTATTGGCCATCGTGGATTTCACTGCATTGCCCTATCTTTATATTGAAACTTGTGGCTGCAATGGATAGCTTTACCCCAAAAACCTATGTCTAGACACCAACATCAACCACCTAGCTGAATTGGTTGCAGAGGAACGGAGCCCTTCAGGTACTGGCAATCTTTGATTTCACTGCATTGGCTCATCTTTACATTGAAACTAATGGCTGCAATGGATAGCTTGACCCCAAAAACCTGTGTCTATACACCAACATCAACCACCTAGCTGAATTTGTTGCAGAGGAACGGAGCCCATCAGGTATTGGCAATCTTAGATTTTACTGCATTGGCCATCAATGAAAAGATGTTACATTGATGGCTTGCAATGGATAGCTAGACCTATGTCTAGACAACCTCCTAGCTGAATTGGTTGCAGAGGAACAGAGCCCTTTAGGCATTGGCCATCGTGGATTTCACTGCATTGCCCTATCTTTACACTGAAACCTTAGTGGCTGCAATGGATAGCTTGACCCCAAAAACCTATGTCTAGACACCAACACCAACCTCCTAGCTCAATTGGTTGCAGAGGAAGGTAGCCATCAGGTATTGGATTATCGTGGATTTCTCTGCATTGGCTTATCTTTACATTGAAACTGGTGACTGCAATAGATAGCTTGACCCCAAAAACCTGTGTCTATACACCAACATCAACCTCCTAGCTGAATTGGTTGCAGAGATACGGAGCCCTACAGGTATTGGCGGCCATCTTGGATTTCACTGCATTGGCCTCTCTCATATTGAAACTGATGGCTGCAATGGATAGCTTGACCCCAAAAACCTATGTCTAGACAGTAACATCAAACTCCTAGCTGAATTGGTTGCAGAGGAACGAAGCCCTTCAGGTATTGGCCATCTTGGATTTCACTGCATAGGCCTATCTTTACATTGAAACTGGTGACTGCAATAGATAGCTTGACCCCAAAAACCTGTGTCTATACACCAACATCAACCTCCTAGCTGAATTGGTTGCAGAGGAACGGAGCCCTTCAGGTATTAGCAATCTTAGATTCCACTGCATTGCCATCAATGAAAAGATTTTAGATTGATGGCTTGCAATGGATAGCTAGACCTATGTCTAGACAAGCTCCTAGCTGAATTGGTTGCAGAGGAACAGAGCCCTTCAGGTATTGGCCATCGTGGATTTCACTGCATTGCCCTATCTTTACATTGAACTGGTGGCTGCAATGGATAGCTTGACCCCAAAACATGTGTCTATACACCAACATCAACCTCCTAGCTGAATTGGTTGCAGAGATACGGAGCCCTACAGGTATTGGCGGCCATCTTGGATTTCACTGCATTGGCCTCTCTCATATTAAAACTGATGGCTGCAATGGATAGCTTGACTCCAAAAACCTGTGTCTATACACCAACATCAACCTCCTAGCTGAATTTGTTGCAGAGGAACGGAGCCCTTCAGGTATTGGCCATCGTGGATTTCACTGCATTGCCCTATCTCATATATGTCTAGACAGTAACATCAAACTCCTAGCTGAATTGGTTGCAGAGGAACGAAGCCCATCAGGTATTGGCAATCTTGGATTTCACTGCATTGCCCTATCTTTACATTGAACTGGTGGCTGCAATGGATAGCTTGACCCCAAAACCTATGTTTAGATACCAAAATAAACCTCCTAGCTGAATTGGTTGCAGAGGAACGAAGCCCTTCAGGTATTGACCATCTTGGATTTCACTGCTTTTGCCTTTCTTTACATTGAAACTTGTGGCTGCAATGGATAGCTTCACCCCAAAAACCTGTGTCTATACACCAATATCAACATCCCAGCTGAATTTGTTGCAGAGGAACGGAGCCCATCAGGTATTGGCAATCTTAGAATTTACTGCATTGGCCATCAATGAAAAGATGTAACATTGATGGCTGCAATAGATAGCTAGACCTATGTCTAGACAACCTCCCAGCTGAATTGGTTGCAGAGGAACAGAGCCCTTCAGGTATTGGCCATCGTGGATTTCACTGCATTGCCCTATCTTTATATTGAAACTTGTGGCTGCAATGGATAGCTTTTCCCCAAAAACCTGTGTTTAGACAGTAACATCAACCTCCTAGCTGAATTGGTTGCAGAGGAACAGAGCCCTTCAGGTATTGGCCATCGTGGATTTCACTGCATTGCCCTATCTTTATATTAAAACTTGTGGCTGCAATGGATAGCTTTTCCCCAAAAACCTATGTCTAGACACCAACATCAACCAACTAGCTGAATTGGTTGCAGAGGAACGGAGCCCTTCAGGTATTGGCAATCTTAGATTTTACTGCATTGGCCATCAATGAAAAGATGTTACATTGATGGCTTGCAATGGATAGCTAGACCTATGTCTAGACAACCTCCTAGCTGAATTGGTTGCAGAGGAACAGAGCCCTTTAGGCATTGGCCATCGTGGATTTCACTGCATTGCCCTATCTTTACACTGAAACCTTAGTGGCTGCAATGGATAGCTTGACCCCAAAAACCTATGTCTAGACACCAACACCAACCTCCTAGCTCAATTGGTTGCAGAGGAAGGTAGCCATCAGGTATTGGATTATCGTGGATTTCTCTGCATTGGCTTATCTTTACATTGAAACTGGTGACTGCAATAGATAGCTTGACCCCAAAAACCTGTGTCTATACACCAACATCAACCTCCTTGCTGAATTGGTTGCAGAGATACGGAGCCCTACAGGTATTGGCGGCCATCTTGGATTTCACTGCATTGGCCTCTCTCATATTGAAACTGATGGCTGCAATGGATAGCTTGACCCCAAAAACCTATGTCTAGACAGTAACATCAAACTCCTAGCTGAATTGGTTGCAGAGGAACGAAGCCCTTCAGGTATTGGCCATCTTGGATTTCACTGCATAGGCCTATCTTTACATTGAAACTGGTGACTGCAATAGATAGCTTGACCCCAAAAACCTGTGTCTATACACCAACATCAACCTCCTAGCTGAATTGGTTGCAGAGGAACGGAGCCCTTCAGGTATTAGCAATCTTAGATTCCACTGCATTGCCATCAATGAAAAGATTTTAGATTGATGGCTTGCAATGGATAGCTAGACCTATGTCTAGACAAGCTCCTAGCTGAATTGGTTGCAGAGGAACAGAGCCCTTCAGGTATTGGCCATCGTGGATTTCACTGCATTGCCCTATCTTTACATTGAACTGGTGGCTGCAATGGATAGCTTGACCCCAAAACATGTGTCTATACACCAACATCAACCTCCTAGCTGAATTGGTTGCAGAGATACGGAGCCCTACAGGTATTGGCGGCCATCTTGGATTTCACTGCATTGGCCTCTCTCATTTTAAAACTGATGGCTGCAATGGATAGCTTGACTCCAAAAACCTGTGTCTATACACCAACATCAACCTCCTAGCTGAATTTGTTGCAGAGGAACGGAGCCCTTCAGGTATTGGCCATCGTGGATTTCACTGCATTGCCCTATCTCATATATGTCTAGACAGTAACATCAAACTCCTAGCTGAATTGGTTGCAGAGGAACGAAGCCCATCAGGTATTGGCAATCTTGGATTTCACTGCATTCGCCTATGTTTACATTGAAACTTGTGGCTGCAATGGATAGCTTGACCCCAAAACCTATGTTTAGATACCAAAATAAACCTCCTAGCTGAATTGGTTGCAGAGGAACGGAGCCTTATAGGTATTGACGGTCATCTTTACGGCCATCTCTGATTTTACTGCAATGGCTCATCTTTTATATTGAAGCCAATGGCTGCAATGGATAGATTGACCCCAAAAACCTGTGTCTAGACCATAATAGCAACCTCCTAGCTGAATTGGTTGCAGAGGAACGAAGCCCTTCAAGTATTGGCCATCTTGGATTTCACTGCATTTGCCTATCTTTACATTGAAACTTGTGGCTGCAATGGATAGCTTGACCCCAAAACCTATGTTTAGATACCAAAATAAACCTCCTAGCTGAATTGGTTGCAGAGGAACGGAGCCTTATAGGTATTGACGGTCATCTTTACGGCCATCTCTGATTTTACTGCAATGGCTCATCTTTTATATTGAAGCCAATGGCTGCAATGGATAGATTGACCCCAAAAACCTGTGTCTAGACCGTAACAGCAACCTCCTAGCTGAATTGGTTGCAGAGGAACGAAGCCCTTCAAGTATTGGCCATCTTGGATTTCCCTGAATTCGCCTATTTTTACATTGAAACTGGTGGCTGCAATGGATAGCTTGACCCCAAAAACCTATCTCTAGACACCAACATCAACCACCTAGCTGAATTGGTTGCAGAGGTACGGAGCCCTACAGGTATTGGCGGCCATCCTCGATTTCACTGCAATGGCCTATCTCATATTGAAACTGATGGCTGCAATGGATAGCTTGACCCCAAAAACCTATGTCTAGACACCAACACCAACCTCCTAGCTCAATTGGTTGCAGAGGAAGGTAGCCATCAGGTATTGGATTATCGTGGATTTCTCTGCATTGGCCTATCTTTACATTGAAACTGGTGACTGCAATGGATAACTTGACCCCAAAAACATGTGTCTAGACAGTAACATCAACCTCCTAGCTGAATTGGTTGCAGAGGAACGAAGCCCTTCAGGTATTGGCCATCTTGGATTTCCCTGAATTCGCCTATTTTTACCTTGAAACTGGTGGCTGCAATGGATAGCTTTTTGCAGAGTATCAAAGATCCTATAGGTATTGGCGGCAATCTTGGCGGCCATCTCTGATTTCACTGCATTGGCTCATCTTACATTGAAACTAATGGCTGCAATGGATAGCTTGACCCCAAAAACCTATGTCTAGACACCAACATCAACCTCCTAGCTGAATTGGTTGCAGAGGAACGCAGCCCTACAGGTATTGGCGGCCATCTTGGATTTCTTTGCATTGGCCTATCTTTACATTGAAACTGGTGACTGCAATGGATAGCTTGACCCCAAAAACCTGTGTCTATACACCAATATCAACATCCCAGCTGAATTTGTTGCAGAGGAACGGAGCCCATCAGGTATTGGCAATCTTAGAATTTACTGCATTGGCCATCAATGAAAAGATGTAACATTGATGGCTGCAATAGATAGCTAGACCTATGTCTAGACAACCTCCCAGCTGAATTGGTTGCAGAGGAACAGAGCCCTTCAGGTATTGGCCATCGTGGATTTCACTGCATTGCCCTATCTTTATATTGAAACTTGTGGCTGCAATGGATAGCTTTTCCCCAAAAACCTGTGTTTAGACAGTAACATCAACCTCCTAGCTGAATTGGTTGCAGAGGAACAGAGCCCTTCAGGTATTGGCCATCGTGGATTTCACTGCATTGCCCTATCTTTATATTAAAACTTGTGGCTGCAATGGATAGCTTTTCCCCAAAAACCTATGTCTAGACACCAACATCAACCAACTAGCTGAATTGGTTGCAGAGGAACGGAGCCCTTCAGGTACTGGCAATCTTTGATTTCACTGCATTGGCTCATCTTTACATTGAAACTAATGGCTGCAATGGATAGCTTGACCCCAAAAACCTGTGTCTATACACCAACATCAACCACCTAGCTGAATTTGTTGCAGAGGAACGGAGCCCATCAGGTATTGGCAATCTTAGATTTTACTGCATTGGCCATCAATGAAAAGATGTTACATTGATGGCTTGCAATGGATAGCTAGACCTATGTCTAGACAACCTCCTAGCTGAATTGGTTGCAGAGGAACAGAGCCCTTTAGGCATTGGCCATCGTGGATTTCACTGCATTGCCCTATCTTTACACTGAAACCTTAGTGGCTGCAATGGATAGCTTGACCCCAAAAACCTATGTCTAGACACCAACACCAACCTCCTAGCTCAATTGGTTGCAGAGGAAGGTAGCCATCAGGTATTGGATTATCGTGGATTTCTCTGCATTGGCTTATCTTTACATTGAAACTGGTGACTGCAATAGATAGCTTGACCCCAAAAACCTGTGTCTATACACCAACATCAACCTCCTAGCTGAATTGGTTGCAGAGATACGGAGCCCTACAGGTATTGGCGGCCATCTTGGATTTCACTGCATTGGCCTCTCTCATATTGAAACTGATGGCTGCAATGGATAGCTTGACCCCAAAAACCTATGTCTAGACAGTAACATCAAACTCCTAGCTGAATTGGTTGCAGACGAACGAAGCCCTTCAGGTATTGGCCATCTTGGATTTCACTGCATTTGCCTATCTTTACATTGAAACTTGTGGCTGCAATGGATAGCTTGACCCCAAAACCTATGTTTAGATACCAAAATAAACCTCCTAGCTGAATTGGTTGCAGAGGAACGGAGCCTTATAGGTATTGACGGTCATCTTTACGGCCATCTCTGATTTTACTGCAATGGCTCATCTTTTATATTGAAGCCAATGGCTGCAATGGATAGATTGACCCCAAAAACCTGTGTCTAGACCGTAACAGCAACCTCCTAGCTGAATTGGTTGCAGAGGAACGAAGCCCTTCAAGTATTGGCCATCTTGGATTTCCCTGAATTCGCCTATTTTTACATTGAAACTGGTGGCTGCAATGGATAGCTTGACCCCAAAAACCTATCTCTAGACACCAACATCAACCACCTAGCTGAATTGGTTGCAGAGGTACGGAGCCCTACAGGTATTGGCGGCCATCCTCGATTTCACTGCAATGGCCTATCTCATATTGAAACTGATGGCTGCAATGGATAGCTTGACCCCAAAAACCTATGTCTAGACACCAACACCAACCTCCTAGCTCAATTGGTTGCAGAGGAAGGTAGCCATCAGGTATTGGATTATCGTGGATTTCTCTGCATTGGCCTATCTTTACATTGAAACTGGTGGCTGCAATGGATAGCTTGACCCCAAAAACATGTGTCTATACACCAACATCAACCTCCTAGCTGAATTGGTTGCAGAGATACGGAGCCCTACAGGTATTGGCGGCCATCTTGGATTTCACTGCATTGGCCTCTCTCATATTGAAACTGATGGCTGCAATGGATAGCTTGACCCCAAAAACCTATGTCTAGACAGTAACATCAAACTCCTAGCTGAATTGGTTGCAGAGGAACGAAGCCCATCAGGTATTGGCAATCTTGGATTTCACTGCATTCGCCTATGTTTACATTGAAACTTGTGGCTGCAATGGATAGCTTGACCCCAAAGACCTATGTCTAGACACCAACATCAACCAACTAGCTGAATTGGTTGCAGAGGAACGGAGCCCTTCAGGTACTGGCAATCTTTGATTTCACTGCATTGGCTCATCTTTACATTGAAACTAATGGCTGCAATGGATAGCTTGACCCCAAAAACCTGTGTCTATACACCAACATCAACCTCCTAGCTGAATTTGTTGCAGAGGAACGGAGCCCATCAGGTATTGGCAATCTTAGATTTTACTGCATTGGCCATCAATGAAAAGATGTTACATTGATGGCTTGCAATGGATAGCTAGACCTATGTCTAGACAACCTCCTAGCTGAATTGGTTGCAGAGGAACAGAGCCCTTCAGGCATTGGCCATCGTGGATTTCACTGCATTGCCCTATCTTTACATTGAAACCTGGTGGCTGCAATGGATAGCTTCATCCCAAAAACCTGTGTCTATACACCAATTTCAACCTCCTAGCTGAATTTGTTGCACAGGAACGGAGCCCATCAGGTATTGGCAATCTTAGATTTTACTGCATTGGCCATCAATGAAAAGATGTTACATTGATGGCTGCAATGGATAGCTAGACCTATGTCTAGACAAGCTCCTAGCTGAATTGGTTGCAGAGGAACAGAGCCCTTCAGGTATTGGCCATCGTGGATTTCACTGCATTGCCCTATCTTTACATTGAACTGGTGGCTGCAATGGATAGCTTGACCCCAAAACATGTGTCTATACACCAACATCAACCACCTAGCTGAATTGGTTGCAGAGGTACAGATCCCTACAGGTATTGGCGGCCATCTTGGATTTCACTGCATTGGCTCATCTTACATTGAAACTAATGGCTGCAATAAGGATAGCTTGACCCCAAAAACCTGTGTCTAGACACCAACACCAACCTCCTAGCTCAATTTGTTGCAGAGGAAGGTAGCCATCAGGTATTGGATTATCGTGGATTTCTCTGCATTGGCCTATCTTTACATTGAAACTGGTGACAGCAATAGATAGCTTGACCCGAAAAACCTGTGTCTAGATACCAAAATCAACTGCCTAGCCGTATTGGTTGCGGAGTTACTGAGCCCCCTTTTGGTATTGGCCATCTTGCAATTCAGTGCATAGGCCTATCTTTACATTGAAACTAATGGCTGCAATCGATAGCTTGAGCCCCACAACCAATGTCTGGACACCAAAATCAACCTCCTAGCTGAATTGGTTGCAGAGGAACGGAGCCTTATAGGTATTGACGGTCATCTTGGCGGCCATCTCTGATTTCACTGCAATGACTCATCTTTACATTGAAACCAATGGCTGCAATGGATAGCTTGACCCCAAAAACCTGTGTCTATACACCAATATCAACCTCCTAGCTGAATTTGTTGCAGAGGAACGGAGCCCTTCAGGTATTGGCCATCGTGGATTTCACTGCATTGCCCTATCTTTACAGTGAAACTTGTGGCTGCAATGGATAGCTTGACCCCAAAAACCTGTGTCTAGACAGTAACATCAACCTCCTAGCTGAATTGGTTGCAGAGGAACGAAGCCCTTCAGGTATTGGCCATTTTGGATTTCACTGCATTCGCCTATCTTTACATTGAAACTTGTGGCTGCAATGGATAGCTTGACCCCAAAAATCTATGTCTAGATACCAAAATAAACCACCTAGCTGAATTGGTTGCAGAGGTACGGAGCCCTACAGGTATTGGCGGCCATCCTCGATTTCACTGCAATGGCCTATCTCATATTGAAACTGATGGCTGCAATGGATAGCTTGACCCCAAAAACCTATGTCTAGACACCAACACCAACCTCCTAGCTCAATTAGTTGCAGAGGAAGGTAGCCATCAGGTATTGGATTATCGTGGATTTCTCTGCATTGGCCTATCTTTACATTGAAACTGGTGACTGCAATGGATAGCTTGACCCCAAAAACATGTGTCTAGACAGTAACATCAACCTCCTAGCTGAATTGGTTACAGAGGAACGAAGCCCTTCAGGTATTGGCCATCTTGGATTTCCCTGAATTCGCCTATTTTTACCTTGAAACTGGTGGCTGCAATGGATAGCTTTTTGCAGAGTATCAAAGATCCTATAGGTATTAGCGGCAATCTTGGCGGCCATCTCTGATTTCACTGCATTGGCTCATCTTACATTGAAACTAATGGCTGCAATGGATAGCTTGACCCCAAAAACCTGTGTCTATACACCAATATCAACATCCCAGCTGAATTTGTTGCAGAGGAACGGAGCCCATCAGGTATTGGCAATCTTAGAATTTACTGCATTGGCCATCAATGAAAAGATGTAACATTGATGGCTGCAATAGATAGCTAGACCTATGTCTAGACAACCTCCCAGCTGAATTGGTTGCAGAGGAACAGAGCCCTTCAGGTATTGGCCATCGTGGATTTCACTGCATTGCCCTATCTTTTTATTGAAACTTGTGGCTGCAATGGATAGCTTTTCCCCAAAAACCTGTGTTTAGACAGTAACATCAACCTCCTAGCTGAATTGGTTGCAGAGGAACAGAGCCCTTCAGGTATTGGCCATCGTGGATTTCACTGCATTGCCCTATCTTTATATTGAAACTTGTGGCTGCAATGGATAGCTTTTCCCCAAAAACCTATGTCTAGACACCAACATCAACCAACTAGCTGAATTGGTTGCAGAGGAACGGAGCCCTTCAGGTACTGGCAATCTTTGATTTCACTGCATTGGCTCATCTTTACATTGAAACTAATGGCTGCAATGGATAGCTTGACCCCAAAAACCTGTGTCTATACACCAACATCAACCTCCTAGCTGAATTTGTTGCAGAGGAACGGAGCCCATCAGGTATTGGCAATCTTAGATTTTACTGCATTGGCCATCAATGAAAAGATGTTACATTGATGGCTTGCAATGGATAGCTAGACCTATGTCTAGACAACCTCCTAGCTGAATTGGTTGCAGAGGAACAGAGCCCTTTAGGCATTGGCCATCGTGGATTTCACTGCATTGCCCTATCTTTACACTGAAACCTTAGTGGCTGCAATGGATAGCTTGACCCCAAAAACCTATGTCTAGACACCAACACCAACCTCCTAGCTCAATTGGTTGCAGAGGAAGGTAGCCATCAGGTATTGGATTATCGTGGATTTCTCTGCATTGGCTTATCTTTACATTGAAACTGGTGACTGCAATAGATAGCTTGACCCCAAAAACCTGTGTCTATACACCAACATCAACCTCCTAGCTGAATTGGTTGCAGAGATACGGAGCCCTACAGGTATTGGCGGCCATCTTGGATTTCACTGCATTGGCCTCTCTCATATTGAAACTGATGGCTGCAATGGATAGCTTGACCCCAAAAACCTATGTCTAGACAGTAACATCAAACTCCTAGCTGAATTGGTTGCAGAGGAACGAAGCCCTTCAGGTATTGGCCATCTTGGATTTCACTGCATAGGCCTATCTTTACATTGAAACTGGTGACTGCAATAGATAGCTTGACCCCAAAAAACCTGTGTCTATACACCAACATCAACCTCCTAGCTGAATTGGTTGCAGAGGAACGGAGCCCTTCAGGTATTAGCAATCTTAGATTCCACTGCATTGCCATCAATGAAAAGATTTTAGATTGATGGCTTGCAATGGATAGCTAGACCTATGTCTAGACAAGCTCCTAGCTGAATTGGTTGCAGAGGAACAGAGCCCTTCAGGTATTGGCCATCGTGGATTTCACTGCATTGCCCTATCTTTACATTGAACTGGTGGCTGCAATGGATAGCTTGACCCCAAAAACATGTGTCTATACACCAACATCAACCTCCTAGCTGAATTGGTTGCAGAGATACGGAGCCCTACAGGTATTGGCGGCCATCTTGGATTTCACTGCATTGGCCTCTCTCATATTGAAACTGATGGCTGCAATGGATAGCTTGACCCCAAAAACCTATGTCTAGACAGTAACATCAAACTCCTAGCTGAATTGGTTGCAGAGGAACGAAGCCCATCAGGTATTGGCAATCTTGGATTTCACTGCATTCGCCTATGTTTACATTGAAACTTGTGGCTGCAATGGATAGCTTGACCCCAAAGACCTATGTCTAGACACCAACATCAACCACCTAGCTGAATTGGTTGCAGAGGAACGGAGCCCTTCAGGTACTGGCCATCGTGGATTTCACTGCATTGGCTCATCTTTACATTGAAACTAATGGCTGCAATGGATAGCTTGACCCCAAAAACCTGTGTCTATACACCAACATCAACCTCCTAGCTGAATTTGTTGCAGAGGAACGGAGCCCTTCAGGTATTGGCAATCTTAGATTTTACTGCATTGGCCATCAATGAAAAGATGTTACATTGATGGCTTGCAATGGATAGCTAGACCTATGTCTAGACAACCTCCTAGCTGAATTGGTTGCAGAGGAACAGAGCCCTTCAGGCATTGGCCATCGTGGATTTCACTGCATTGCCCTATCTTTACATTGAAACCTGGTGGCTGCAATGGATAGCTTCATCCCAAAAACCTGTGTCTATACACCAATTTCAACCTCCTAGCTGAATTTGTTGCACAGGAACGGAGCCCATCAGGTATTGGCAATCTTAGATTTTACTGCATTGGCCATCAATGAAAAGATGTTACATTGATGGCTGCAATGGATAGCTAGACCTATGTCTAGACAACCTCCTATCTTGGTTGCAGAGTTACGGAGCAACATCAACTTCCTAGGTAATTGGCCATCCTGCATTTCACTGCATTGGCCTATCTTTACATTAAAACTTGTGGCTGCAATGGATAGCTTGACCCCAAAGACCTGTGTTTAGACAGTAACATCAACCTCCTAGCTGAATTGGTTGCAGAGGAACGAAGCCCTTCAGGTATTGGCCATCTTGGATTTCACTGCATTTGCCTATCTTTACATTGAAACTTGTGGCTGCAATGGATAGCTTGACCCCAAAAACCTATCTCTAGACACCAACATCAACCACCTAGCTGAATTGGTTGCAGAGGTACAGATCCCTACAGGTATTGGCGGCCATCTTGGATTTCACTGCATTTGCTCATCTTACATTGAAACTAATGGCTGCAATAAGGATAGCTTGACCCCAAAAACCTGTGTCTAGACACCAACACCAACCTCCTAGCTCAATTTGTTGCAGAGGAAGGTAGCCATCAGGTATTGGATTATCGTGGATTTCTCTGCATTGGCCTATCTTTACATTGAAACTGGTGACAGCAATAGACAGCTTGACCCGAAAAACCTGTGTCTAGATACCAAAATCAACTGCCTAGCCGTATTGGTTGCGGAGTTACTGAGCCCCCTTTTGGTATTGGCCATCTTGCAATTCAGTGCATAGGCCTATCTTTACATTGAAACTAATGGCTGCAATCGATAGCTTGAGCCCCACAACCAATGTCTGGACACCAAAATCAACCTCCTAGCTGAATTGGTTGCAGAGGAACGGAGCCTTATAGGTATTGACGGTCATCTTGGCGGCCATCTCTGATTTCACTGCAATGACTCATCTTTACATTGAAACCAATGGCTGCAATGGATAGCTTGACCCCAAAAACCTGTGTCTATACACCAACATCAACCTCCTAGCTGAATTTGTTGCAGAGGAACGGAGCCCTTCAGGTATTGGCCATCGTGGATTTCACTGCATTGCCCTATCTTTACAGTGAAACTTGTGGCTGCAATGGATAGCTTGACCCCAAAAACCTGTGTCTAGACAGTAACATCAACCTCCTAGCTGAATTGGTTGCAGAGGAACGAAGCCCTTCAGGTATTGGCCATCGTGGATTTCACTGCATTCGCCTATCTTTACATTGAAACTTGTGGCTGCAATGGATAGCTTGACCCCAAAAATCTATGTCTAGATACCAAAATAAACCACCTAGCTGAATTGGTTGCAGAGGTACGGAGCCCTACAGGTATTGGCGGCCATCCTCGATTTCACTGCAATGGCCTATCTCATATTGAAACTGATGGCTGCAATGGATAGCTTGACCCCAAAAACCTATGTCTAGACACCAACACCAACCTCCTAGCTCAATTGGTTGCAGAGGAAGGTAGCCATCAGGTATTGGATTATCGTGGATTTCTCTGCATTGGCCTATCTTTACATTGAAACTGGTGACTGCAATGGATAGGTTGACCCCAAAAACATGTGTCTAGACAGTAACATCAACCTCCTAGCTGAATTGGTTGCAGAGGAACGAAGCCCTTCAGGTATGGGCCATCTTGGATTTCCCTGAATTCGCCTATTTTTACCTTGAAACTGGTGGCTGCAATGGATAGCTTTTTGCAGAGTATCAAAGATCCTATAGGTATTGGCGGCAATCTTGGCGGCCATCTCTGATTTCACTGCATTGGCTCATCTTACATTGAAACTAATGGCTGCAATGGATAGCTTGACCCCAAAAACCTGTGTCTATACACCAATATCAACATCCCAGCTGAATTTGTTGCAGAGGAACGGAGCCCATCAGGTATTGGCAATCTTAGAATTTACTGCATTGGCCATCAATGAAAAGATGTAACATTGATGGCTGCAATAGATAGCTAGACCTATGTCTAGACAACCTCCCAGCTGAATTGGTTGCAGAGGAACAGAGCCCTTCAGGTATTGGCCATCGTGGATTTCACTGCATTGCCCTATCTTTATATTGAAACTTGTGGCTGCAATGGATAGCTTTTCCCCAAAAACCTGTGTTTAGACAGTAACATCAACCTCCTAGCTGAATTGGTTGCAGAGGAACAGAGCCCTTCAGGTATTGGCCATCGTGGATTTCACTGCATTGCCCTATCTTTACAATGAAACCTTAGTGGCTGCAATGGATAGCTTGACCCCAAAAACCTATGTCTAGACACCAACACCAACCTCCTAGCTCAATTGGTTGCAGAGGAAGGTAGCCATCAGGTATTGGATTATCGTGGATTTCTCTGCATTGGCTTATCTTTACATTGAAACTGGTGACTGCAATAGATAGCTTGACCCCAAAAACCTGTGTCTATACACCAACATCAACCTCCTAGCTGAATTGGTTGCAGAGGAACGGAGCCCTTCAGGTATTAGCAATCTTAGATTCCACTGCATTGCCATCAATGAAAAGATTTTAGATTGATGGCTTGCAATGGATAGCTAGACCTATGTCTAGACAGGCTCCTAGCTGAATTGGTTGCAGAGGAACAGAGCCCTTCAGGTATTGGCCATCGTGGATTTCACTGCATTGCCCTATCTTTACATTGAACTGGTGGCTGCAATGGATAGCTTGACCCCAAAAACCTGTGTCTATACACCAACATCAACCTCCTAGCTGAATTTGTTGCAGAGGAACGGAGCCCTTCAGGTATTGGCCATCGTGGATTTCACTGCATTGCCCTATCTTTACAGTGAAACTTGTGGCTGCAATGGATAGCTTGACCCCAAAAACCTGTGTCTAGACAGTAACATCAACCTCCTAGCCGAATTGGTTGCAGACGAACGAAGCCCTTCAGGTATTGGCCATCTTGGATTTCACTGCATTTGCCTATCTTTACATTGAAACTTGTGGCTGCAATGGATAGCTTGACCCCAAAACCTATGTTTAGATACCAAAATAAACCTCCTAGCTGCATTGGTTGCAGAGGAACGGAGCCTTATAGGTATTGACGGTCATCTTGGCGGCCATCTCTGATTTCACTGCAATGGCTCATCTTTTATATTGAAGCCAATGGCTGCAATGGATAGATTGACCCCAAAAACCTGTGTCTAGACCGTAACATCAACCTCCTAGCTGAATTGGTTGCAGAAGAACGAAGCCCTTCAAGTATTGGCCATCTTGGATTTCCCTGAATTCGCCTATTTTTACATTGAAACTGGTGGCTGCATTGGATAGCTTGACCCCAAAAACCTATCTCTAGACACCAACATCAACCACCTAGCTGAATTGGTTGCAGAGGTACGGAGCCCTACAGGTATTGGCGGCCATCTTGGATTTCACTGCATTGGCTCATCTTATATTGAAACCAATGGCTGCAATGGATAGCTTGACCCCAAAAACCTGTGTCTAGACAGTAACATCAACCTCCTAGCTGAATTGGTTGCAGAGGAACGAAGCCCTTCAGGTATTGGCCATTTTGGATTTCACTGCATTCGCCTATCTTTACATTGAAACTTGTGGCTGCAATGGATAGCTTGACCCCAAAAATCTATGTCTAGATACCAAAATAAACCACCTAGCTGAATTGGTTGCAGAGGTACGGAGCCCTACAGGTATTGGCGGCCATCCTCGATTTCACTGCAATGGCCTATCTCATATTGAAACTGATGGCTGCAATGGATAGCTTGACCCCAAAAACCTATGTCTAGACACCAACACCAACCTCCTAGCTCAATTAGTTGCAGAGGAAGGTAGCCATCAGGTATTGGATTATCGTGGATTTCTCTGCATTGGCCTATCTTTACATTGAAACTGGTGACTGCAATGGATAGCTTGACCCCAAAAACATGTGTCTAGACAGTAACATCAACCTCCTAGCTGAATTGGTTACAGAGGAACGAAGCCCTTCAGGTATTGGCCATCTTGGATTTCCCTGAATTCGCCTATTTTTACCTTGAAACTGGTGGCTGCAATGGATAGCTTTTTGCAGAGTATCAAAGATCCTATAGGTATTAGCGGCAATCTTGGCGGCCATCTCTGATTTCACTGCATTGGCTCATCTTACATTGAAACTAATGGCTGCAATGGATAGCTTGACCC
Organism: Lineus longissimus; assembly: GCF_910592395.1. Lineage (NCBI taxonomy): Eukaryota > Metazoa > Nemertea > Pilidiophora > Heteronemertea > Lineidae > Lineus > Lineus longissimus. The sequence goes on along the minus strand of NC_088317.1, from coordinate 11,349,364 downwards.
CAAAAACCTGTGTCTATACACCAATATCAACATCCCAGCTGAATTTGTTGCAGAGGAACGGAGCCCATCAGGTATTGGCAATCTTAGAATTTACTGCATTGGCCATCAATGAAAAGATGTAACATTGATGGCTGCAATAGATAGCTAGACCTATGTCTAGACAACCTCCCAGCTGAATTGGTTGCAGAGGAACAGAGCCCTTCAGGTATTGGCCATCGTGGATTTCACTGCATTGCCCTATCTTTATATTGAAACTTGTGGCTGCAATGGATAGCTTTTCCCCAAAAACCTGTGTTTAGACACCAACATCAACCAACTAGCTGAATTGGTTGCAGAGGAACGGAGCCCTTCAGGTACTGGCAATCTTTGATTTCACTGCATTGGCTCATCTTTACATTGAAACTAATGGCTGCAGTGGATAGCTTGACCCCAAAAACCTGTGTCTATACACCAACATCAACCTCCTAGCTGAATTTGTTGCAGAGGAACGGAGCCCATCAGGTATTGGCAATCTTAGATTTTACTGCATTGGCCATCAATGAAAAGATGTTACATTGATGGCTTGCAATGGATAGCTAGACCTATGTCTAGACAACCTCCTAGCTGAATTGGTTGCAGAGGAACAGAGCCCTTTAGGCATTGGCCATCGTGGATTTCACTGCATTGCCCTATCTTTACACTGAAACCTTAGTGGCTGCAATGGATAGCTTGACCCCAAAAACCTATGTCTAGACACCAACACCAACCTCCTAGCTCAATTGGTTGCAGAGGAAGGTAGCCATCAGGTATTGGATTATCGTGGATTTCTCTGCATTGGCTTATCTTTACATTGAAACTGGTGACTGCAATAGATAGCTTGACCCCAAAAACCTGTGTCTATACACCAACATCAACCTCCTAGCTGAATTGGTTGCAGAGATACGGAGCCCTACAGGTATTGGCGGCCATCTTGGATTTCACTGCATTGGCCTCTCTCATATTGAAACTGATGGCTGCAATGGATAGCTTGACCCCAAAAACCTATGTCTAGACAGTAACATCAAACTCCTAGCTGAATTGGTTGCAGAGGAACGAAGCCCTTCAGGTATTGGCCATCTTGGATTTCACTGCATAGGCCTATCTTTACATTGAAACTGGTGACTGCAATAGATAGCTTGACCCCAAAAACCTGTGTCTATACACCAACATCAACCTCCTAGCTGAATTGGTTGCAGAGGAACGGAGCCCTTCAGGTATTAGCAATCTTAGATTCCACTGCATTGCCATCAATGAAAAGATTTTAGATTGATGGCTTGCAATGGATAGCTAGACCTATGTCTAGACAAGCTCCTAGCTGAATTGGTTGCAGAGGAACAGAGCCCTTTAGGTATTGGCCATCGTGGATTTCACTGCATTGCCCTATCTTTACATTGAACTGGTGGCTGCAATGGATAGCTTGACCCCAAAAACATGTGTCTATACACCAACATCAACCTCCTAGCTGAATTGGTTGCAGAGATACGGAGCCCTACAGGTATTGGCGGCCATCTTGGATTTCACTGCATTGGCCTCTCTCATATTGAAACTGATGGCTGCAATGGATAGCTTGACCCCAAAAACCTATGTCTAGACAGTAACATCAAACTCCTAGCTGAATTGGTTGCAGAGGAACGAAGCCCATCAGGTATTGGCAATCTTGGATTTCACTGCATTCGCCTATGTTTACATTGAAACTTGTGGCTGCAATGGATAGCTTGACCCCAAAGACCTATGTCTAGACACCAACATCAACCAACTAGCTGAATTGGTTGCAGAGGAACGGAGCCCTTCAGGTACTGGCAATCTTTGATTTCACTGCATTGGCTCATCTTTACATTGAAACTAATGGCTGCAATGGATAGCTTGACCCCAAAAACCTGTGTCTATACACCAACATCAACCTCCTAGCTGAATTTGTTGCAGAGGAACGGAGCCCTTCAGGTATTGGCAATCTTAGATTTTACTGCATTGGCCATCAATGAAAAGATGTTACATTGATGGCTTGCAATGGATAGCTAGACCTATGTCTAGACAACCTCCTAGCTGAATTGGTTGCAGAGGAACAGAGCCCTTCAGGCATTGGCCATCGTGGATTTCACTGCATTGCCCTATCTTTACATTGAAACCTGGTGGCTGCAATGGATAGCTTCATCCCAAAAACCTGTGTCTATACACCAATTTCAACCTCCTAGCTGAATTTGTTGCACAGGAACGGAGCCCATCAGGTATTGGCAATCTTAGATTTTACTGCATTGGCCATCAATGAAAAGATGTTACATTGATGGCTGCAATGGATAGCTAGACCTATGTCTAGACAACCTCCTATCTTGGTTGCAGAGTTACGGAGCAACATCAACTTCCTAGGTAATTGGCCATCCTGCATTTCACTGCATTGGCCTATCTTTACATTAAAACTTGTGGCTGCAATGGATAGCTTGACCCCAAAAACCTGTGTTTAGACAGTAACATCAACCTCCTAGCTGAATTGGTTGCAGAGGAACGAAGCCCTTCAGGTATTGGCCATCTTGGATTTCACTGCATTCGCCTATCTTTACATTGAAACTTGTGGCTGCAATGGATAGCTTGACCCCAAAAACCTATCTCTAGACACCAACATCAACCACCTAGCTGAATTGGTTGCAGAGGTACAGATCCCTACAGGTATTGGCGGCCATCTTGGATTTCACTGCATTGGCTCATCTTACATTGAAACTAATGGCTGCAATAAGGATAGCTTGACCCCAAAAACCTGTGTCTAGACACCAACACCAACCTCCTAGCTCAATTTGTTGCAGAGGAAGGTAGCCATCAGGTATTGGATTATCGTGGATTTCTCTGCATTGGCCTATCTTTACATTGAAACTGGTGACAGCAATAGATAGCTTGACCCGAAAAACCTGTGTCTAGATACCAAAATCAACTGCCTAGCCGTATTGGTTGCGGAGTTACTGAGCCCCCTTTTGGTATTGGCCATCTTGCAATTCAGTGCATAGGCCTATCTTTACATTGAAACTAATGGCTGCAATCGATAGCTTGAGCCCCACAACCAATGTCTGGACACCAAAATCAACCTCCTAGCTGAATTGGTTGCAGAGGAACGGAGCCTTATAGGTATTGACGGTCATCTTGGCGGCCATCTCTGATTTCACTGCAATGACTCATCTTTACATTGAAACCAATGGCTGCAATGGATAGCTTGACCCCAAAAACCTGTGTCTATACACCAACATCAACCTCCTAGCTGAATTTGTTGCAGAGGAACGGAGCCCTTCAGGTATTGGCCATCGTGGATTTCACTGCATTGCCCCATCTTTACAGTGAAACTTGTGGCTGCAATGGATAGCTTGACCCCAAAAACCTGTGTCTAGACAGTAACATCAACCTCCTAGCTGAATTGGTTGCAGAGGAACGAAGCCCTTCAGGTATTGGCCATTTTGGATTTCACTGCATTCGCCTATCTTTACATTGAAACTTGTGGCTGCAATGGATAGCTTGACCCCAAAAATCTATGTCTAGATACCAAAATAAACCACCTAGCTGAATTGGTTGCAGAGGTACGGAGCCCTACAGGTATTGGCGGCCATCCTCGATTTCACTGCAATGGCCTATCTCATATTGAAACTGATGGCTGCAATGGATAGCTTGACCCCAAAAACCTATGTCTAGACACCAACACCAACCTCCTAGCTCAATTGGTTGCAGAGGAAGGTAGCCATCAGGTATTGGATTATCGTGGATTTCTCTGCATTGGCCTATCTTTACATTGAAACTGGTGACTGCAATGGATAGCTTGACCCCAAAAACATGTGTCTAGACAGTAACATCAACCTCCTAGCTGAATTGGTTGCAGAGGAACGAAGCCCTTCAGGTATTGGCCATCTTGGATTTCCCTGAATTCGCCTATTTTTACCTTGAAACTGGTGGCTGCAATGGATAGCTTTTTGCAGAGTATCAAAGATCCTATAGGTATTGGCGGCAATCTTGGCGGCCATCTCTGATTTCACTGCATTGGCTCATCTTACATTGAAACTAATGGCTGCAATGGATAGCTTGACCCCAAAAACCTGTGTCTATACACCAATATCAACATCCCAGCTGAATTTGTTGCAGAGGAACGGAGCCCATCAGGTATTGGCAATCTTAGAATTTACTGCATTGGCCATCAATGAAAAGATGTAACATTGATGGCTGCAATAGATAGCTAGACCTATGTCTAGACAACCTCCCAGCTGAATTGGTTGCAGAGGAACAGAGCCCTTCAGGTATTGGCCATCGTGGATTTCACTGCATTGCCCTATCTTTATATTGAAACCAATGGCTGCAATGGATAGCTTGACCCCAAAAACCTGTGTTTAGACAGTAACATCAACCTCCTAGCTGAATTGGTTGCAGAGGAACAGAGCCCTTCAGGTATTGGCCATCGTGGATTTCACTGCATTGCCCTATCTTTACATTGAAACCTTAGTGGCTGCAATGGATAGCTTGACCCCAAAAACCTATGTCTAGACACCAACACCAACCTCCTAGCTCAATTGGTTGCAGAGGAAGGTAGCCATCAGGTATTGGATTATCGTGGATTTCTCTGCATTGGCCTATCTTTACATTGAAACTGGTGACTGCAATGGATAGCTTGACCCCAAAAACATGTGTCTAGACAGTAACATCAACCTCCTAGCTGAATTGGTTGCAGAGGAACGAAGCCCTTCAGGTATTGGCCATCTTGGATTTCCCTGAATTCGCCTATTTTTACCTTGAAACTGGTGGCTGCAATGGATAGCTTTTTGCAGAGTATCAAAGATCCTATAGGTATTGGCGGCAATCTTGGCGGCCATCTCTGATTTCACTGCATTGGCTCATCTTACATTGAAACTAATGGCTGCAATGGATAGCTTGACCCCAAAAACCTGTGTCTATACACCAATATCAACATCCCAGCTGAATTTGTTGCAGAGGAACGGAGCCCATCAGGTATTGGCAATCTTAGAATTTACTGCATTGGCCATCAATGAAAAGATGTAACATTGATGGCTGCAATAGATAGCTAGACCTATGTCTAGACAACCTCCCAGCTGAATTGGTTGCAGAGGAACAGAGCCCATCGTGGATTTCACTGCATTGCCCTATCTTTATATTGAAACCAATGGCTGCAATGGATAGCTTGACCCCAAAAACCTGTGTTTAGACAGTAACATCAACCTCCTAGCTGAATTGGTTGCAGAGGAACAGAGCCCTTCAGGTATTGGCCATCGTGGATTTCACTGCATTGCCCTATCTTTATATTAAAACTTGTGGCTGCAATGGATAGCTTTTCCCCAAAAACCTATGTCTAGACACCAACATCAACCAACTAGCTGAATTGGTTGCAGAGGAACGGAGCCCTTCAGGTACTGGCAATCTTTGATTTCACTGCATTGGCTCATCTTTACATTGAAACTAATGGCTGCAATGGATAGCTTGACCCCAAAAACCTGTGTCTATACACCAACATCAACCTCCTAGCTGAATTTGTTGCAGAGGAACGGAGCCCATCAGGTATTGGCAATCTTAGATTTTACTGCATTGGCCATCAATGAAAAGATGTTACATTGATGGCTTGCAATGGATAGCTAGACCTATGTCTAGACAACCTCCTAGCTGAATTGGTTGCAGAGGAACAGAGCCCTTTAGGCATTGGCCATCGTGGATTTCACTGCATTGCCCTATCTTTACACTGAAACCTTAGTGGCTGCAATGGATAGCTTGACCCCAAAAACCTATGTCTAGACACCAACACCAACCTCCTAGCTCAATTGGTTGCAGAGGAAGGTAGCCATCAGGTATTGGATTATCGTGGATTTCTCTGCATTGGCTTATCTTTACATTGAAACTGGTGACTGCAATAGATAGCTTGACCCCAAAAACCTGTGTCTATACACCAACATCAACCTCCTAGCTGAATTGGTTGCAGAGATACGGAGCCCTACAGGTATTGGCTGCCATCTTGGATTTCACTGCATTGGCCTCTCTCATATTGAAACTGATGGCTGCAATGGATAGCTTGACCCCAAAAACCTATGTCTAGACAGTAACATCAAACTCCTAGCTGAATTGGTTGCAGAGGAACGAAGCCCTTCAGGTATTGGCCATCTTGGATTTCACTGCATAGGCCTATCTTTACATTGAAACTGGTGACTGCAATAGATAGCTTGACCCCAAAAACCTGTGTCTATACACCAACATCAACCTCCTAGCTGAATTGGTTGCAGAGGAACGGAGCCCTTCAGGTATTAGCAATCTTAGATTCCACTGCATTGCCATCAATGAAAAGACTTTAGATTGATGGCTTGCAATGGATAGCTAGACCTATGTCTAGACAAGCTCCTAGCTGAATTGGTTGCAGAGGAACAGAGCCCTTCAGGTATTGGCCATCGTGGATTTCACTGCATTGCCCTATCTTTACATTGAACTGGTGGCTGCAATGGATAGCTTGACCCCAAAAACATGTGTCTATACACCAACATCAACCTCCTAGCTGAATTGGTTGCAGAGATACGGAGCCCTACAGGTATTGGCGGCCATCTTGGATTTCACTGCATTGGCCTCTCTCATATTGAAACTGATGGCTGCAATGGATAGCTTGACCCCAAAAACCTATGTCTAGACAGTAACATCAAACTCCTAGCTGAATTGGTTGCAGAGGAACGAAGCCCATCAGGTATTGGCAATCTTGGATTTCACTGCATTCGCCTATGTTTACATTGAAACTTGTGGCTGCAATGGATAGCTTGACCCCAAAGACCTATGTCTAGACACCAACATCAACCAACTAGCTGAATTGGTTGCAGAGGAACGGAGCCCTTCAGGTACTGGCAATCTTTGATTTCACTGCATTGGCTCATCTTTACATTGAAACTAATGGCTGCAATGGATAGCTTGACCCCAAAAACCTGTGTCTATACACCAACATCAACCTCCTAGCTGAATTTGTTGCAGAGGAACGGAGCCCATCAGGTATTGGCAATCTTAGATTTTACTGCATTGGCCATCAATGAAAAGATGTTACATTGATGGCTTGCAATGGATAGCTAGACCTATGTCTAGACAACCTCCTAGCTGAATTGGTTGCAGAGGAACAGAGCCCTTCAGGCATTGGCCATCGTGGATTTCACTGCATTGCCCTATCTTTACATTGAAACCTGGTGGCTGCAATGGATAGCTTCATCCCAAAAACCTGTGTCTATACACCAATTTCAACCTCCTAGCTGAATTTGTTGCACAGGAACGGAGCCCATCAGGTATTGGCAATCTTAGATTTTACTGCATTGGCCATCAATGAAAAGATGTTACATTGATGGCTGCAATGGATAGCTAGACCTATGTCTAGACAACCTCCTATCTTGGTTGCAGAGTTACGGAGCAACATCAACTTCCTAGGTAATTGGCCATCCTGCATTTCACTGCATTGGCCTATCTTTACATTAAAACTTGTGGCTGCAATGGATAGCTTGACCCCAAAAACCTGTGTTTAGACAGTAACATCAACCTCCTAGCTGAATTGGTTGCAGAGGAACGAAGCCCTTCAGGTATTGGCCATCTTGGATTTCACTGCATTCGCCTATCTTTACATTGAAACTTGTGGCTGCAATGGATAGCTTGACCCCAAAAACCTATCTCTAGACACCAACATCAACCACCTAGCTGAATTGGTTGCAGAGGTACAGATCCCTACAGGTATTGGCGGCCATCTTGGATTTCACTGCATCGGCTCATCTTACATTGAAACTAATGGCTGCAATAAGGATAGCTTGACCCCAAAAACCTGTGTCTAGACACCAACACCAACCTCCTAGCTCAATTTGTTGCAGAGGAAGGTAGCCATCAGGTATTGGATTATCGTGGATTTCTCTGCATTGGCCTATCTTTACATTGAAACTGGTGACAGCAATAGATAGCTTGACCCGAAAAACCTGTGTCTAGATACCAAAATCAACTGCCTAGCCGTATTGGTTGCGGAGTTACTGAGCCCCCTTTTGGTATTGGCCATCTTGCAATTCAGTGCATAGGCCTATCTTTACATTGAAACTAATGGCTGCAATCGATAGCTTGAGCCCCACAACCAATGTCTGGACACCAAAATCAACCTCCTAGCTGAATTGGTTGCAGAGGAACGGAGCCTTATAGGTATTGACGGTCATCTTGGCGGCCATCTCTGATTTCACTGCAATGACTCATCTTTACATTGAAACCAATGGCTGCAATGGATAGCTTGACCCCAAAAACCTCTGTCTATACACCAACATCAACCTCCTAGCTGAATTTGTTGCAGAGGAACGGAGCCCTTCAGGTATTGGCCATCGTGGATTTCACTGCATTGCCCTATCTTTACAGTGAAACTTGTGGCTGCAATGGATAGCTTGACCCCAAAAACCTGTGTCTAGACAGTAACATCAACCTCCTAGCTGAATTGGTTGCAGAGGAACGAAGCCCTTCAGGTATTGGCCATTTTGGATTTCACTGCATTCGCCTATCTTTACATTGAAACTTGTGGCTGCAATGGATAGCTTGACCCCAAAAATCTATGTCTAGATACCAAAATAAACCACCTAGCTGAATTGGTTGCAGAGGTACGGAGCCCTACAGGTATTGGCGGCCATCCTCGATTTCACTGCAATGGCCTATCTCATATTGAAACTGATGGCTGCAATGGATAGCTTGACCCCAAAAACCTATGTCTAGACACCAACACCAACCTCCTAGCTCAATTGGTTGCAGAGGAAGGTAGCCATCAGGTATTGGATTATCGTGGATTTCTCTGCATTGGCCTATCTTTACATTGAAACTGGTGACTGCAATGGATAGCTTGACCCCAAAAACATGTGTCTAGACAGTAACATCAACCTCCTAGCTGAATTGGTTGCAGAGGAACGAAGCCCTTCAGGTATTGGCCATCTTGGATTTCCCTGAATTCGCCTATTTTTACCTTGAAACTGGTGGTTGCAATGGATAGCTTTTTGCAGAGTATCAAAGATCCTATAGGTATTGGCGGCAATCTTGGCGGCCATCTCTGATTTCACTGCATTGGCTCATCTTACATTGAAACTAATGGCTGCAATGGATAGCTTGACCCCAAAAACCTGTGTCTATACACCAATATCAACATCCCAGCTGAATTTGTTGCAGAGGAACGGAGCCCATCAGGTATTGGCAATCTTAGAATTTACTGCATTGGCCATCAATGAAAAGATGTAACATTGATGGCTGCAATAGATAGCTAGACCTATGTCTAGACAACCTCCCAGCTGAATTGGTTGCAGAGGAACAGAGCCCTTCAGGTATTGGCCATCGTGGATTTCACTGCATTGCCCTATCTTTATATTGAAACTTGTGGCTGCAATGGATAGCTTTTCCCCAAAAACCTGTGTTTAGACAGTAACATCAACCTCCTAGCTGAATTGGTTGCAGAGGAACAGAGCCCTTCAGGTATTGGCCATCGTGGATTTCACTGCATTGCCCTATCTTTACACTGAAACCTTAGTGGCTGCAATGGATAGCTTGACCCCAAAAACCTATGTCTAGACACCAACACCAACCTCCTAGCTCAATTGGTTGCAGAGGAAGGTAGCCATCAGGTATTGGATTATCGTGGATTTCTCTGCATTGGCCTATCTTTACATTGAAACTGGTGACTGCAATGGATAGCTTGACCCCAAAAACATGTGTCTAGACAGTAACATCAACCTCCTAGCTGAATTGGTTGCAGAGGAACGAAGCCCTTCAGGTATTGGCCATCTTGGATTTCCCTGAATTCGCCTATTTTTACCTTGAAACTGGTGGCTGCAATGGATAGCTTTTTGCAGAGTATCAAAGATCCTATAGGTATTGGCGGCAATCTTGGCGGCCATCTCTGATTTCACTGCATTGGCTCATCTTACATTGAAACTAATGGCTGCAATGGATAGCTTGACCCCAAAAACCTGTGTCTATACACCAATATCAACATCCCAGCTGAATTTGTTGCAGAGGAACGGAGCCCATCAGGTATTGGCAATCTTAGAATTTACTGCATTGGCCATCAATGAAAAGATGTAACATTGATGGCTGCAATAGATAGCTAGACCTATGTCTAGACAACCTCCCAGCTGAATTGGTTGCAGAGGAACAGAGCCCTTCAGGTATTGGCCATCGTGGATTTCACTGCATTGCCCTATCTTTATATTGAAACTTGTGGCTGCAATGGATAGCTTTTCCCCAAAAACCTGTGTTTAGACAGTAACATCAACCTCCTAGCTGAATTGGTTGCAGAGGAACAGAGCCCTTCAGGTATTGGCCATCGTGGATTTCACTGCATTGCCCTATCTTTATATTAAAACTTGTGGCTGCAATGGATAGCTTTTCCCCAAAAACCTATGTCTAGACACCAACATCAACCAACTAGCTGAATTGGTTGCAGAGGAACGGAGCCCTTCAGGTACTGGCAATCTTTGATTTCACTGCATTGGCTCATCTTTACATTGAAACTAATGGCTGCAATGGATAGCTTGACCCCAAAAACCTGTGTCTATACACCAACATCAACCTCCTAGCTGAATTTGTTGCAGAGGAACGGAGCCCATCAGGTATTGGCAATCTTAGATTTTACTGCATTGGCCATCAATGAAAAGATGTTACATTGATGGCTTGCAATGGATAGCTAGACCTATGTCTAGACAACCTCCTAGCTGAATTGGTTGCAGAGGAACAGAGCCCTTTAGGCATTGGCCATCGTGGATTTCACTGCATTGCCCTATCTTTACACTGAAACCTTAGTGGCTGCAATGGATAGCTTGACCCCAAAAACCTATGTCTAGACACCAACACCAACCTCCTAGCTCAATTGGTTGCAGAGGAAGGTAGCCATCAGGTATTGGATTATCGTGGATTTCTCTGCATTGGCTTATCTTTACATTGAAACTGGTGACTGCAATAGATAGCTTGACCCCAAAAACCTGTGTCTATACACCAACATCAACCTCCTAGCTGAATTGGTTGCAGAGATACGGAGCCCTACAGGTATTGGCGGCCATCTTGGATTTCACTGCATTGACCTCTCTCATATTGAAACTGATGGCTGCAATGGATAGCTTGACCCCAAAAACCTATGTCTAGACAGTAACATCAAACTCCTAGCTGAATTGGTTGCAGAGGAACGAAGCCCTTCAGGTATTGGCCATCTTGGATTTCACTGCATAGGCCTATCTTTACATTGAAACTGGTGACTGCAATAGATAGCTTGACCCCAAAAACCTGTGTCTATACACCAACATCAACCTCCTAGCTGAATTGGTTGCAGAGGAACGGAGCCCTTCAGGTATTAGCAATCTTAGATTCCACTGCATTGCCATCAATGAAAAGATTTTAGATTGATGGCTTGCAATGGATAGCTAGACCTATGTCTAGACAAGCTCCTAGCTGAATTGGTTGCAGAGGAACAGAGCCCTTCAGGTATTGGCCATCGTGGATTTCACTGCATTGCCCTATCTTTACATTGAACTGGTGGCTGCAATGGATAGCTTGACCCCAAAAACATGTTTCTATACACCAACATCAACCTCCTAGCTGAATTGGTTGCAGAGATACGGAGCCCTACAGGTATTGGCGGCCATCTTGGATTTCACTGCATTGGCCTCTCTCATATTGAAACTGATGGCTGCAATGGATAGCTTGACCCCAAAAACCTATGTCTAGACAGTAACATCAAACTCCTAGCTGAATTGGTTGCAGAGGAACGAAGCCCATCAGGTATTGGCAATCTTGGATTTCACTGCATTCGCCTATGTTTACATTGAAACTTGTGGCTGCAATGGATAGCTTGACCCCAAAGACCTATGTCTAGACACCAACATCAACCAACTAGCTGAATTGGTTGCAGAGGAACGGAGCCCTTCAGGTACTGGCAATCTTTGATTTCACTGCATTGGCTCATCTTTACATTGAAACTAATGGTTGCAATGGATAGCTTGACCCCAAAAACCTGTGTCTATACACCAACATCAACCTCCTAGCTGAATTTGTTGCAGAGGAACGGAGCCCATCAGGTATTGGCAATCTTAGATTTTACTGCATTGGCCATCAATGAAAAGATGTTACATTGATGGCTTGCAATGGATAGCTAGACCTATGTCTAGACAACCTCCTAGCTGAATTGGTTGCAGAGGAACAGAGCCCTTCAGGCATTGGCCATCGTGGATTTCACTGCATTGCCCTATCTTTACATTGAAACCTGGTGGCTGCAATGGATAGCTTCATCCCAAAAACCTGTGTCTATACACCAATTTCAACCTCCTAGCTGAATTTGTTGCACAGGAACGGAGCCCATCAGGTATTGGCAATCTTAGATTTTACTGCATTGGCCATCAATGAAAAGATGTTACATTGATGGCTGCAATGGATAGCTAGACCTATGTCTAGACAACCTCCTATCTTGGTTGCAGAGTTACGGAGCAACATCAACTTCCTAGGTAATTGGCCATCCTGCATTTCACTGCATTGGCCTATCTTTACATTAAAACTTGTGGCTGCAATGGATAGCTTGACCCCAAAAACCTGTGTTTAGACAGTAACATCAACCTCCTAGCTGAATTGGTTGCAGAGGAACGAAGCCCTTCAGGTATTGGCCATCTTGGATTTCACTGCATTCGCCTATCTTTACATTGAAACTTGTGGCTGCAATGGATAGCTTGACCCCAAAAACCTATCTCTAGACACCAACATCAACCACCTAGCTGAATTGGTTGCAGAGGTACAGATCCCTACAGGTATTGGCGGCCATCTTGGATTTCACTGCATTGGCTCATCTTACATTGAAACTAATGGCTGCAATAAGGATAGCTTGACCCCAAAAACCTGTGTCTAGACACCAACACCAACCTCCTAGCTCAATTTGTTGCAGAGGAAGGTAGCCATCAGGTATTGGATTATCGTGGATTTCTCTGCATTGGCCTATCTTTACATTGAAACTGGTGACAGCAATAGATAGCTTGACCCGAAAAACCTGTGTCTAGATACCAAAATCAACTGCCTAGCCGTATTGGTTGCGGAGTTACTGAGCCCCCTTTTGGTATTGGCCATCTTGCAATTCAGTGCATAGGCCTATCTTTACATTGAAACTAATGGCTGCAATCGATAGCTTGAGCCCCACAACCAATGTCTGGACACCAAAATCAACCTCCTAGCTGAATTGGTTGCAGAGGAACGGAGCCTTATAGGTATTGACGGTCATCTTGGCGGCCATCTCTGATTTCACTGCAATGACTCATCTTTACATTGAAACCAATGGCTGCAATGGATAGCTTGACCCCAAAAACCTGTGTCTATACACCAACATCAACCTCCTAGCTGAATTTGTTGCAGAGGAACGGAGCCCTTCAGGTATTGGCCATCGTGGATTTCACTGCATTGCCCTATCTTTACATTGAAACTTGTGGCTGCAATGGATAGCTTGACCCCAAAAACCTGTGTCTAGACAGTAACATCAACCTCCTAGCTGAATTGGTTGCAGAGGAACGAAGCCCTTCAGGTATTGGCCATTTTGGATTTCACTGCATTCGCCTATCTTTACATTGAAACTTGTGGCTGCAATGGATAGCTTGACCCCAAAAATCTATGTCTAGATACCAAAATAAACCACCTAGCTGAATTGGTTGCAGAGGTACGGAGCCCTACAGGTATTGGCGGCCATCCTCGATTTCACTGCAATGGCCTATCTCATATTGAAACTGATGGCTGCAATGGATAGCTTGACCCCAAAAACCTATGTCTAGACACCAACACCAACCTCCTAGCTCAATTGGTTGCAGAGGAAGGTAGCCATCAGGTATTGGATTATCGTGGATTTCTCTGCATTGGCCTATCTTTACATTGAAACTGGTGGCTGCAATGGATAGCTTGACCCCAAAAACCTGTGTCTAGACAGTAACATCAACCTCCTAGCTGAATTGGTTGCAGAGGAACGAAGCCCTTCAGGTATTGGCCATCTTGGATTTCCCTGAATTCGCCTATTTTTACCTTGAAACTGGTGGTTGCAATGGATAGCTTTTTGCAGAGTATCAAAGATCCTATAGGTATTGGCGGCAATCTTGGCGGCCATCTCTGATTTCACTGCATTGGCTCATCTTACATTGAAACTAATGGCTGCAATGGATAGCTTGACCCCAAAAACCTGTGTCTATACACCAATATCAACATCCCAGCTGAATTTGTTGCAGAGGAACGGAGCCCATCAGGTATTGGCAATCTTAGAATTTACTGCATTGGCCATCAATGAAAAGATGTAACATTGATGGCTGCAATAGATAGCTAGACCTATGTCTAGACAACCTCCCAGCTGAATTGGTTGCAGAGGAACAGAGCCCTTCAGGTATTGGCCATCGTGGATTTCACTGCATTGCCCTATCTTTATATTGAAACTTGTGGCTGCAATGGATAGCTTTTCCCCAAAAACCTGTGTTTAGACAGTAACATCAACCTCCTAGCTGAATTGGTTGCAGAGGAACAGAGCCCTTCAGGTATTGGCCATCGTGGATTTCACTGCATTGCCCTATCTTTACACTGAAACCTTAGTGGCTGCAATGGATAGCTTGACCCCAAAAACCTATGTCTAGACACCAACACCAACCTCCTAGCTCAATTGGTTGCAGAGGAAGGTAGCCATCAGGTATTGGATTATCGTGGATTTCTCTGCATTGGCCTATCTTTACATTGAAACTGGTGACTGCAATGGATAGCTTGACCCCAAAAACCTGTGTCTAGACAGTAACATCAACCTCCTAGCTGAATTGGTTGCAGAGGAACGAAGCCCTTCAGGTATTGGCCATCTTGGATTTCCCTGAATTCGCCTATTTTTACCTTGAAACTGGTGGCTGCAATGGATAGCTTTTTGCAGAGTATCAAAGATCCTATAGGTATTGGCGGCAATCTTGGCGGCCATCTCTGATTTCACTGCATTGGCTCATCTTACATTGAAACTAATGGCTGCAATGGATAGCTTGACCCCAAAAACCTGTGTCTATACACCAATATCAACATCCCAGCTGAATTTGTTGCAGAGGAACGGAGCCCATCAGGTATTGGCAATCTTAGAATTTACTGCATTGGCCATCAATGAAAAGATGTAACATTGATGGCTGCAATAGATAGCTAGACCTATGTCTAGACAACCTCCCAGCTGAATTGGTTGCAGAGGAACAGAGCCCTTCAGGTATTGGCCATCGTGGATTTCACTGCATTGCCCTATCTTTATATTGAAACTTGTGGCTGCAATGGATAGCTTTTCCCCAAAAACCTGTGTTTAGACAGTAACATCAACCTCCTAGCTGAATTGGTTGCAGAGGAACAGAGCCCTTCAGGTATTGGCCATCGTGGATTTCACTGCATTGCCTTATCTTTATATTAAAACTTGTGGCTGCAATGGATAGCTTTTCCCCAAAAACCTATGTCTAGACACCAACATCAACCAACTAGCTGAATTGGTTGCAGAGGAACGGAGCCCTTCAGGTACTGGCAATCTTTGATTTCACTGCATTGGCTCATCTTTACATTGAAACTAATGGCTGCAATGGATAGCTTGACCCCAAAAACCTGTGTCTATACACCAACATCAACCTCCTAGCTGAATTTGTTGCAGAGGAACGGAGCCCATCAGGTATTGGCAATCTTAGATTTTACTGCATTGGCCATCAATGAAAAGATGTTACATTGATGGCTTGCAATGGATAGCTAGACCTATGTCTAGACAACCTCCTAGCTGAATTGGTTGCAGAGGAACAGAGCCCTTTAGGCATTGGCCATCGTGGATTTCACTGCATTGCCCTATCTTTACACTGAAACCTTAGTGGCTGCAATGGATAGCTTGACCCCAAAAACCTATGTCTAGACACCAACACCAACCTCCTAGCTCAATTGGTTGCAGAGGAAGGTAGCCATCAGGTATTGGATTATCGTGGATTTCTCTGCATTGGCTTATCTTTACATTGAAACTGGTGACTGCAATAGATAGCTTGACCCCAAAAACCTGTGTCTATACACCAACATCAACCTCCTAGCTGAATTGGTTGCAGAGATACGGAGCCCTACAGGTATTGGCGGCCATCTTGGATTTCACTGCATTGGCCTCTCTCATATTGAAACTGATGGCTGCAATGGATAGCTTGACCCCAAAAACCTATGTCTAGACAGTAACATCAAACTCCTAGCTGAATTGGTTGCAGAGGAACGAAGCCCATCAGGTATTGGCAATCTTGGATTTCACTGCATTCGCCTATGTTTACATTGAAACTTGTGGCTGCAATGGATAGCTTGACCCCAAAGACCTATGTCTAGACACCAACATCAACCAACTAGCTGAATTGGTTGCAGAGGAACGGAGCCCTTCAGGTACTGGCAATCTTTGATTTCACTGCATTGGCTCATCTTTACATTGAAACTAATGGCTGCAATGGATAGCTTGACCCCAAAAACCTGTGTCTATACACCAACATCAACCTCCTAGCTGAATTTGTTGCAGAGGAACGGAGCCCATCAGGTATTGGCAATCTTAGATTTTACTGCATTGGCCATCAATGAAAAGATGTTACATTGATGGCTTCAATGGATAGCTAGACCTATGTCTAGACAACCTCCTAGCTGAATTGGTTGCAGAGGAACAGAGCCCTTCAGGCATTGGCCATCGTGGATTTCACTGCATTGCCCTATCTTTACATTGAAACCTGGTGGCTGCAATGGATAGCTTCATCCCAAAAACCTGTGTCTATACACCAATTTCAACCTCCTAGCTGAATTTGTTGCACAGGAACGGAGCCCATCAGGTATTGGCAATCTTAGATTTTACTGCATTGGCCATCAATGAAAAGATGTTACATTGATGGCTGCAATGGATAGCTAGACCTATGTCTAGACAACCTCCTATCTTGGTTGCAGAGTTACGGAGCAACATCAACTTCCTAGGTAATTGGCCATCCTGCATTTCACTGCATTGGCCTATCTTTACATTAAAACTTGTGGCTGCAATGGATAGCTTGACCCCAAAAACCTGTGTTTGGACAGTAACATCAACCTCCTAGCTGAATTGGTTGCAGAGGAACGAAGCCCTTCAGGTATTGGCCATTTTGGATTTCACTGCATTCGCCTATCTTTACATTGAAACTTGTGGCTGCAATGGATAGCTTGACCCCAAAAACCTATCTCTAGACACCAACATCAACCACCTAGCTGAATTGGTTGCAGAGGTACAGATCCCTACAGGTATTGGCGGCCATCTTGGATTTCACTGCATTGGCTCATCTTACATTGAAACTAATGGCTGCAATAAGGATAGCTTGACCCCAAAAACCTGTGTCTAGACACCAACACCAACCTCCTAGCTCAATTTGTTGCAGAGGAAGGTAGCCATCAGGTATTGGATTATCGTGGATTTCTCTGCATTGGCCTATCTTTACATTGAAACTGGTGACAGCAATAGATAGCTTGACCCGAAAAACCTGTGTCTAGATACCAAAATCAACTGCCTAGCCGTATTGGTTGCGGAGTTACTGAGCCCCCTTTTGGTATTGGCCATCTTGCAATTCAGTGCATAGGCCTATCTTTACATTGAAACTAATGGCTGCAATCGATAGCTTGAGCCCCACAACCAATGTCTGGACACCAAAATCAACCTCCTAGCTGAATTGGTTGCAGAGGAACGGAGCCTTATAGGTATTGACGGTCATCTTGGCGGCCATCTCTGATTTCACTGCAATGACTCATCTTTACATTGAAACCAATGGCTGCAATGGATAGCTTGACCCCAAAAACCTGTGTCTATACACCAACATCAACCTCCTAGCTGAATTTGTTGCAGAGGAACGGAGCCCTTCAGGTATTGGCCATCGTGGATTTCACTGCATTGCCCTATCTTTACAGTGAAACTTGTGGCTGCAATGGATAGCTTGACCCCAAAAACCTGTGTCTAGACAGTAACATCAACCTCCTAGCTGAATTGGTTGCAGAGGAACGAAGCCCTTCAGGTATTGGCCATTTTGGATTTCACTGCATTCGCCTATCTTTACATTGAAACTTGTGGCTGCAATGGATAGCTTGACCCCAAAAATCTATGTCTAGATACCAAAATAAACCACCTAGCTGAATTGGTTGCAGAGGTACGGAGCCCTACAGGTATTGGCGGCCATCTTCGATTTCACTGCAATGGCCTATCTCATATTGAAACTGATGGCTGCAATGGATAGCTTGACCCAAAAAACCTATGTCTAGACACCAACACCAACCTCCTAGCTCAATTGGTTGCAGAGGAAGGTAGCCATCAGGTATTGGATTATCGTGGATTTCTCTGCATTGGCCTATCTTTACATTGAAACTGGTGACTGCAATGGATAGCTTGACCCCAAAAACATGTGTCTAGACAGTAACATCAACCTCCTAGCTGAATTGGTTGCAGAGGAACGAAGCCCTTCAGGTATTGGCCATCTTGGATTTCCCTGAATTCGCCTATTTTTACCTTGAAACTGGTGGCTGCAATGGATAGCTTTTTGCAGAGTATCAAAGATCCTATAGGTATTGGCGGCAATCTTGGCGGCCATCTCTGATTTCACTGCATTGGCTCATCTTACATTGAAACTAATGGCTGCAATGGATAGCTTGACCCCAAAAACCTGTGTCTATACACCAATATCAACATCCCAGCTGAATTTGTTGCAGAGGAACGGAGCCCATCAGGTATTGGCAATCTTAGAATTTACTGCATTGGCCATCAATGAAAAGATGTAACATTGATGGCTGCAATAGATAGCTAGACCTATGTCTAGACAACCTCCCAGCTGAATTGGTTGCAGAGGAACAGAGCCCTTCAGGTATTGGCCATCGTGGATTTCACTGCATTGCCCTATCTTTATATTGAAACTTGTGGCTGCAATGGATAGCTTTTCCCCAAAAACCTGTGTTTAGACAGTAACATCAACCTCCTAGCTGAATTGGTTGCAGAGGAACAGAGCCCTTCAGGTATTGGCCATCGTGGATTTCACTGCATTGCCCTATCTTTACATTGAACTGGTGGCTGCAATGGATAGCTTGACCCCAAAAACCTGTGTCTATACACCAACATCAACCTCCTAGCTGAATTTGTTGCAGAAGAACGGAGCCCTTCAGGTATTGGCCATCGTGGATTTCACTGCATTGCCCTATCTTTACAGTGAAACTTGTGGCTGCAATGGATAGCTTGACCCCAAAAACCTGTGTCTAGACAGTAACATCAACCTCATAGCCGAATTGGCTGCAGACGAACGAAGCCCTTCAGGTATTGGCCATCTTGGATTTCACTGCATTTGCCTATCTTTACATTGAAACTTGTGGCTGCAATGGATAGCTTGACCCCAAAACCTATGTTTAGATACCAAAATAAACCTCCTAGCTGAATTGGTTGCAGAGGAACGGAGCCTTATAGGTATTGACGGTCATCTTGGCGGCCATCTCTGATTTCACTGCAATGGCTCATCTTTTATATTGAAGCCAATGGCTGCAATGGATAGATTGACCCCAAAAACCTGTGTCTAGACCGTAACATCAACCTCCTAGCTGAATTGGTTGCAGAGGAACGAAGCCCTTCAAGTATTGGCCATCTTGGATTTCCCTGAATTCGCCTATTTTTACATTGAAACTGGTGGCTGCAATGGATAGCTTGACCCCAAAAACCTATCTCTAGACACCAACATCAACCACCTAGCTGAATTGGTTGCAGAGGTACGGAGCCCTACAGGTATTGGCGGCCATCCTCGATTTCACTGCAATGGCCTATCTCATATTGAAACTGATGGCTGCAATGGATAGCTTGACCCCAAAAACCTATGTCTAGACACCAACACCAACCTCCTAGCTCAATTGGTTGCAGAGGAAGGTAGCCATCAGGTATTGGATTATCGTGGATTTCTCTGCATTGGCCTATCTTTACATTGAAACTGGTGACTGCAATGGATAGCTTGACCCCAAAAACATGTGTCTAGACAGTAACATCAACCTCCTAGCTGAATTGGTTGCAGAGGAATGAAGCCCTTCAAGTATTGGCCATCTTGGATTTCCCTGAATTCGCCTATTTTTATATTGAAACCAATGGCTGCAATGGATAGCTTGACCCCAAAAACCTGTGTCTAGACAGTAACATCAACCTCCTAGCTGAATTGGTTGCAGAGGAACGAAGCCCTTCAGGTATTGGCCATCTTGGATTTCCCTGAATTCGCCTATTTTTACCTTGAAACTGGTGGCTGCAATGGATAGCTTTTTGCAGAGTATCAAAGATCCTATAGGTATTGGCGGCAATCTTGGCGGCCATCTCTGATTTCACTGCATTGGCTCATCTTACATTGAAACTAATGGCTGCAATGGATAGCTTGACCCCAAAAACCTGTGTCTATACACCAATATCAACATCCTAGCTGAATTTGTTGCAGAGGAACGGAGCCCATCAGGTATTGGCAATCTTAGAATTTACTGCATTGGCCATCAATGAAAAGATGTAACATTGATGGCTGCAATAGATAGCTAGACCTATGTCTAGACAACCTCCCAGCTGAATTGGTTGCAGAGGAACAGAGCCCTTCAGGTATTGGCCATCGTGGATTTCACTGCATTGCCCTATCTTTATATTGAAACTTGTGGCTGCAATGGATAGCTTTTCCCCAAAAACCTGTGTTTAGACAGTAACATCAACCTCCTAGCTGAATTGGTTGCAGAGGAACGAAGCCCTTCAGGTATTGGCCATCTTGGATTTCACTGCATTCGCCTATGTTTACATTGAAACTTGTGGCTGCAATGGATAGCTTGACCCCAAAAACCTGTGTCTATACACCAACATCAACCTCCTAGCTGAATTTGTTGCAGAGGAACGGAGCCCATCAGGTATTGGCAATCTTAGATTTTACTGCATTGGCCATCAATGAAAAGATGTTACATTGATGGCTTGCAATGGATAGCTAGACCTATGTCTAGACAACCTCCTAGCTGAATTGGTTGCAGAGGAACAGAGCCCTTTAGGCATTGGCCATCGTGGATTTCACTGCATTGCCCTATCTTTACATTGAAACCTTAGTGGCTGCAATGGATAGCTTGACCCCAAAAACCTATGTCTAGACACCAACACCAACCTCCTAGCTCAATTGGTTGCAGAGGAAGGTAGCCATCAGGTATTGGATTATC
Source organism: Lineus longissimus (assembly GCF_910592395.1). NCBI lineage: Eukaryota > Metazoa > Nemertea > Pilidiophora > Heteronemertea > Lineidae > Lineus > Lineus longissimus. Next base: position 11,328,154 of record NC_088317.1, on the reverse strand, counting down.
GTGGATTTCTCTGCATTGGCTTATCTTTACATTGAAACTGGTGACTGCAATAGATAGCTTGACCCCAAAAACCTGTGCCTATACACCAACATCAACCTCCTAGCTGAATTGGTTGCAGAGATACGGAGCCCTACAGGTATTGGCGGCCATCTTGGATTTCACTGCATTGGCCTCTCTCATATTGAAACTGATGGCTGCAATGGATAGCTTGACCCCAAAAACCTATGTCTAGACACCAACACCAACCTCCTAACTCAATTGGTTGCAGAGGAAGGTAGCCATCAGGTATTGGATTATCGTGGATTTCTCTGCATTGGCCTATCTTTACATTGAAACTGGTGACTGCAATGGATAGCTTGACCCCAAAAACCTGTGTCTAGACAGTAACATCAACCTCCTAGCTGAATTGGTTGCAGAGGAACGAAGCCCTTCAGGTATTGGCCATCTTGGATTTCCCTGAATTCGCCTATTTTTACCTTGAAACTGGTGGCTGCAATGGATAGCTTTTTGCAGAGTATCAAAGATCCTATAGGTATTGGCGGCAATCTTGGCGGCCATCTCTGATTTCACTGCAGTGGCTCATCTTACATTGAAACTAATGGCTGCAATGGATAGCTTGACCCCAAAAACCTGTGTCTATACACCAATATCAACATCCTAGCTGAATTTGTTGCAGAGGAACGGAGCCCATCAGGTATTGGCAATCTTAGAATTTACTGCATTGGCCATCAATGAAAAGATGTAACATTGATGGCTGCAATAGATAGCTAGACCTATGTCTAGACAACCTCCCAGCTGAATTGGTTGCAGAGGAACAGAGCCCTTCAGGTATTGGCCATCGTGGATTTCACTGCATTGCCCTATCTTTATATTGAAACTTGTGGCTGCAATGGATAGCTTGACCCCAAAAACCTGTGTCTATACACCAACATCAACCTCCTAGCTGAATTTGTTGCAGAGGAACGGAGCCCTTCAGGTATTGGCCATCGTGGATTTCACTGCATTGCCCTATCTTTACAGTGAAACTTGTGGCTGCAATGGATAGCTTGACCCCAAAAACCTGTGTCTAGACAGTAACATCAACCTCCTAGCCGAATTGGTTGCAGACGAACGAAGCCCTTCAGGTATTGGCCATCTTGGATTTCACTGCATTTGCCTATCTTTACATTGAAACTTGTGGCTGCAATGGATAGCTTGACCCCAAAACCTATGTTTAGATACCAAAATAAACCTCCTAGCTGAATTGGTTGCAGAGGAACGGAGCCTTATAGGTATTGACGGTCATCTTGGCGGCCATCTCTGATTTCACTGCAATGGCTCATCTTTTATATTGAAGCCAATGGCTGCAATGGATAGATTGACCCCAAAAACCTGTGTCTAGACAGTAACATCAACCTCCTAGCTGAATTGGTTGCAGAGGAACGAAGCCCTTCAGGTATTGGCCATCTTGGATTTCCCTGAATTCGCCTATTTTTACATTGAAACTGGTGGCTGCAATGGATAGCTTGACCCCAAAAACCTATCTCTAGACACCAACATCAACCACCTAGCTGAATTGGTTGCAGAGGTACGGATCCCTACAGGTATTGGCGGCCATCTTGGATTTCACTGCATTGGCTCATCTTATATTGAAACCAATGGCTGCAATGGATAGCTTGACCCCAAAAACCTGTGTCTAGACAGTAACATCAACCTCCTAGCTGAATTGGTTGCAGAGGAACGAAACCCTTCAGGTATTGGCCATTTTGGATTTCACTGCATTCGCCTATCTTTACATTGAAACTTGTGGCTGCAATGGATAGCTTGACCCCAAAAATCTATGTCTAGATACCAAAATAAACCACCTAGCTGAATTGGTTGCAGAGGTACGGAGCCCTACAGGTATTGGCGGCCATCCTCGATTTCACTGCAATGGCCTATCTCATATTGAAACTGATGGCTGCAATGGATAGCTTGACCCCAAAAACCTATGTCTAGACACCAACACCAACCTCCTAGCTCAATTGGTTGCAGAGGAAGGTAGCCATCAGGTATTGGATTATCGTGGATTTCTCTGCATTGGCCTATCTTTACATTGAAACTGGTGACTGCAATGGATAGCTTGACCCCAAAAACCTGTGTCTAGACAGTAACATCAACCTCCTAGCTGAATTGGTTGCAGAGGAACGAAGCCCTTCAGGTATTGGCCATCTTGGTTTTCCCTGAATTCGCCTATTTTTACCTTGAAACTGGTGGCTGCAATGGATAGCTTTTTGCAGAGTATCAAAGATCCTATAGGTATTGGCGGCAATCTTGGCGGCCATCTCTGATTTCACTGCATTGGCTCATCTTACATTGAAACTAATGGCTGCAATGGATAGCTTGACCCCAAAAACCTGTGTCTATACACCAATATCAACATCCTAGCTGAATTTGTTGCAGAGGAACGGAGCCCATCAGGTATTGGCAATCTTAGAATTTACTGCATTGGCCATCAATGAAAAGATGTAACATTGATGGCTGCAATAGATAGCTAGACCTATGTCTAGACAACCTCCCAGCTGAATTGGTTGCAGAGGAACAGAGCCCTTCAGGTATTGGCCATCTTGGATTTCACTGCATTCGCCTATGTTTACATTGAAACTTGTGGCTGCAATGGATAGCTTGACCCCAAAGACCTATGTCTAGACACCAACATCAACCAACTAGCTGAATTGGTTGCAGAGGAACGGAGCCCTTCAGGTACTGGCAATCTTTGATTTCACTGCATTGGCTCATCTTTACATTGAAACTAATGGCTGCAATGGATAGCTTGACCCCAAAAACCTGTGTCTATACACCAACATCAACCTCCTAGCTGAATTTGTTGCAGAGGAACGGAGCCCATCAGGTATTGGCAATCTTAGATTTTACTGCATTGGCCATCAATGAAAAGATGTTACATTGATGGCTTGCAATGGATAGCTAGACCTATGTCTAGACAACCTCCTAGCTGAATTGGTTGCAGAGGAACAGAGCCCTTTAGGCATTGGCCATCGTGGATTTCACTGCATTGCCCTATCTTTACACTGAAACCTTAGTGGCTGCAATGGATAGCTTGACCCCAAAAACCTATGTCTAGACACCAACACCAACCTCCTAGCTCAATTGGTTGCAGAGGAAGGTAGCCATCAGGTATTGGATTATCGTGGATTTCTCTGCATTGGCTTATCTTTACATTGAAACTGGTGACTGCAATAGATAGCTTGACCCCAAAAACCTGTGTCTATACACCAACATCAACCTCCTAGCTGAATTGGTTGCAGAGATACGGAGCCCTACAGGTATTGGCGGCCATCTTGGATTTCACTGCATTGGCCTCTCTCATATTGAAACTGATGGCTGCAATGGATAGCTTGACCCCAAAAACCTATGTCTAGACACCAACACCAACCTCCTAACTCAATTGGTTGCAGAGGAAGGTAGCCATCAGGTATTGGATTATCGTGGATTTCTCTGCATTGGCCTATCTTTACATTGAAACTGGTGACTGCAATGGATAGCTTGACCCCAAAAACCTGTGTCTAGACAGTAACATCAACCTCCTAGCTGAATTGGTTGCAGAGGAACGAAGCCCTTCAGGTATTGGCCATCTTGGATTTCCCTGAATTCGCCTATTTTTACCTTGAAACTGGTGGCTGCAATGGATAGCTTTTTGCAGAGTATCAAAGATCCTATAGGTATTGGCGGCAATCTTGGCGGCCATCTCTGATTTCACTGCAGTGGCTCATCTTACATTGAAACTAATGGCTGCAATGGATAGCTTGACCCCAAAAACCTGTGTCTATACACCAATATCAACATCCTAGCTGAATTTGTTGCAGAGGAACGGAGCCCATCAGGTATTGGCAATCTTAGAATTTACTGCATTGGCCATCAATGAAAAGATGTAACATTGATGGCTGCAATAGATAGCTAGACCTATGTCTAGACAACCTCCCAGCTGAATTGGTTGCAGAGGAACAGAGCCCTTCAGGTATTGGCCATCGTGGATTTCACTGCATTGCCCTATCTTTATATTGAAACTTGTGGCTGCAATGGATAGCTTGACCCCAAAAACCTGTGTCTATACACCAACATCAACCTCCTAGCTGAATTGGTTGCAGAGGAACGGAGCCCTTCAGGTATTGGCCATCGTGGATTTCACTGCATTGCCCTATCTTTACAGTGAAACTTGTGGCTGCAATGGATAGCTTGACCCCAAAAACCTGTGTCTAGACAGTAACATCAACCTCCTAGCCGAATTGGTTGCAGACGAACGAAGCCCTTCAGGTATTGGCCATCTTGGATTTCACTGCATTTGCCTATCTTTACATTGAAACTTGTGGCTGCAATGGATAGCTTGACCCCAAAACCTATGTTTAGATACCAAAATAAACCTCCTAGCTGAATTGGTTGCAGAGGAACGGAGCCTTATAGGTATTGACGGTCATCTTGGCGGCCATCTCTGATTTCACTGCAATGGCTCATCTTTTATATTGAAGCCAATGGCTGCAATGGATAGATTGACCCCAAAAACCTGTGTCTAGACCGTAACATCAACCTCCTAGCTGAATTGGTTGCAGAGGAACGAAGCCCTTCAAGTATTGGCCATCTTGGATTTCCCTGAATTCGCCTATTTTTACATTGAAACTGGTGGCTGCAATGGATAGCTTGACCCCAAAAACCTATCTCTAGACACCAACATCAACCACCTAGCTGAATTGGTTGCAGAGGTACGGATCCCTACAGGTATTGGCGGCCATCTTGGATTTCACTGCATTGGCTCATCTTATATTGAAACCAATGGCTGCAATGGATAGCTTGACCCCAAAAACCTGTGTCTAGACAGTAACATCAACCTCCTAGCTGAATTGGTTGCAGAGGAACGAAACCCTTCAGGTATTGGCCATTTTGGATTTCACTGCATTCGCCTATCTTTACATTGAAACTTGTGGCTGCAATGGATAGCTTGACCCCAAAAATCTATGTCTAGATACCAAAATAAACCACCTAGCTGAATTGGTTGCAGAGGTACGGAGCCCTACAGGTATTGGCGGCCATCCTCGATTTCACTGCAATGGCCTATCTCATATTGAAACTGATGGCTGCAATGGATAGCTTGACCCCAAAAACCTATGTCTAGACACCAACACCAACCTCCTAGCTCAATTGGTTGCAGAGGAAGGTAGCCATCAGGTATTGGATTATCGTGGATTTCTCTGCATTGGCCTATCTTTACATTGAAACTGGTGACTGCAATGGATAGCTTGACCCCAAAAACCTGTGTCTAGACAGTAACATCAACCTCCTAGCTGAATTGGTTGCAGAGGAACGAAGCCCTTCAGGTATTGGCCATCTTGGATTTCCCTGAATTCGCCTATTTTTACCTTGAAACTGGTGGTTGCAATGGATAGCTTTTTGCAGAGTATCAAAGATCCTATAGGTATTGGCGGCAATCTTGGCGGCCATCTCTGATTTCACTGCATTGGCTCATCTTACATTGAAACTAATGGCTGCAATGGATAGCTTGACCCCAAAAACCTGTGTCTATACACCAATATCAACATCCTAGCTGAATTTGTTGCAGAGGAACGGAGCCCATCAGGTATTGGCAATCTTAGAATTTACTGCATTGGCCATCAATGAAAAGATGTAACATTGATGGCTGCAATAGATAGCTAGACCTATGTCTAGACAACCTCCCAGCTGAATTGGTTGCAGAGGAACAGAGCCCTTCAGGTATTGGCCATCTTGGATTTCACTGCATTCGCCTATGTTTACATTGAAACTTGTGGCTGCAATGGATAGCTTGACCCCAAAGACCTATGTCTAGACACCAACATCAACCAACTAGCTGAATTGGTTGCAGAGGAACGGAGCCCTTCAGGTACTGGCAATCTTTGATTTCACTGCATTGGCTCATCTTTACATTGAAACTAATGGCTGCAATGGATAGCTTGACCCCAAAAACCTGTGTCTATACACCAACATCAACCTCCTAGCTGAATTTGTTGCAGAGGAACGGAGCCCATCAGGTATTGGCAATCTTAGATTTTACTGCATTGGCCATCAATGAAAAGATGTTACATTGATGGCTTGCAATGGATAGCTAGACCTATGTCTAGACAACCTCCTAGCTGAATTGGTTGCAGAGGAACAGAGCCCTTTAGGCATTGGCCATCGTGGATTTCACTGCATTGCCCTATCTTTACACTGAAACCTTAGTGGCTGCAATGGATAGCTTGACCCCAAAAACCTATGTCTAGACACCAACACCAACCTCCTAGCTCAATTGGTTGCAGAGGAAGGTAGCCATTAGGTATTGGATTATCGTGGATTTCTCTGCATTGGCTTATCTTTACATTGAAACTGGTGACTGCAATAGATAGCTTGACCCCAAAAACCTGTGTCTATACACCAACATCAACCTCCTAGCTGAATTGGTTGCAGAGATACGGAGCCCTACAGGTATTGGCGGCCATCTTGGATTTCACTGCATTGGCCTCTCTCATATTGAAACTGATGGCTGCAATGGATAGCTTGACCCCAAAAACCTATGTCTAGACAGTAACATCAAACTCCTAGCTGAATTGGTTGCAGAGGAACGAAGCCCTTCAGGTATTGGCCATCTTGGATTTCACTGCATAGGCCTATCTTTACATTGAAACTGGTGACTGCAATAGATAGCTTGACCCCAAAAACCTGTGTCTATACACCAACATCAACCTCCTAGCTGAATTGGTTGCAGAGGAACGGAGCCCTTCAGGTATTGGCAATCTTAGATTCCACTGCATTGCCATCAATGAAAAGATTTTAGATTGATGGCTTGCAATGGATAGCTAGACCTATGTCTAGACAAGCTCCTAGCTGAATTGGTTGCAGAGGAACAGAGCCCTTCAGGTATTGGCCATCGTGGATTTCACTGCGTTGCCCTATCTTTACATTGAACTGGTGGCTGCAATGGATAGCTTGACCCCAAAAACCTGTGTCTATACACCAACATCAACCTCCTAGCTGAATTTGTTGCAGAGGAACGGAGCCCTTCAGGTATTGGCCATCGTGGATTTCACTGCATTGCCCTATCTTTACAGTGAAACTTGTGGTTGCAATGGATAGCTTGACCCCAAAAACCTGTGTCTAGACAGTAACATCAACCTCCTAGCCGAATTGGTTGCAGACGAACGAAGCCCTTCAGGTATTGGCCATCTTGGATTTCACTGCATTTGCCTATCTTTACATTGAAACTTGTGGCTGCAATGGATAGCTTGACCCCAAAACCTATGTTTAGATACCAAAATAAACCTCCTAGCTGAATTGGTTGCAGAGGAACGGAGCCTTATAGGTATTGACGGTCATCTTGGCGGCCATCTCTGATTTCACTGCAATGGCTCATCTTTTATATTGAAGCCAATGGCTGCAATGGATAGATTGACCCCAAAAACCTGTGTCTAGACCGTAACATCAACCTCCTAGCTGAATTGGTTGCAGAGGAACGAAGCCCTTCAAGTATTGGCCATCTTGGATTTCCCTGAATTCGCCTATTTTTACATTGAAACTGGTGGCTGCAATGGATAGCTTGACCCCAAAAACCTATCTCTAGACACCAACATCAACCACCTAGCTGAATTGGTTGCAGAGGTACGGATCCCTACAGGTATTGGCGGCCATCTTGGATTTCACTGCATTGGCTCATCTTATATTGAAACCAATGGCTGCAATGGATAGCTTGACCCCAAAAACCTGTGTCTATACACCAACATCAACCTCCTAGCTGAATTGGTTGCAGAGGAACGAAGCCCTTCAGGTATTGGCCATTTTGGATTTCACTGTATTCGCCTATCTTTACATTGAAACTTGTGGCTGCAATGGATAGCTTGACCCCAAAAATCTATGTCTAGATACCAAAATAAACCACCTAGCTGAATTGGTTGCAGAGGTACGGAGCCCTACAGGTATTGGCGGCCATCCTCGATTTCACTGCAATGGCCTATCTCATATTGAAACTGATGGCTGCAATGGATAGCTTGACCCCAAAAACCTATGTCTAGACACCAACACCAACCTCCTAGCTCAATTGGTTGCAGAGGAAGGTAGCCATCAGCTATTGGATTATCGTGGATTTCTCTGCATTGGCCTATCTTTACATTGAAACTGGTGACTGCAATGGATAGCTTGACCCCAAAAACCTGTGTCTAGACAGTAACATGAACCTCCTAGCTGAATTGGTTGCAGAGGAACGAAGCCCTTCAGGTATTGGCCATCTTGGATTTACCTGAATTCGCCTATTTTTACCTTGAAACTGGTGGCTGCAATGGATAGCTTTTTGCAGAGTATCAAAGATCCTATAGGTATTGGCGGCAATCTTGGCGGCCATCTCTGAATTCACTGCATTGGCTCATCTTACATTGAAACTAATGGCTGCAATGGATAGGTTGACCCCAAAAACCTGTGTCTATACACCAATATCAACATCCTAGCTGAATTTGTTGCAGAGGAACGGAGCCCATCAGGTATTGGCAATCTTAGAATTTACTGCATTGGCCATCAATGAAAAGATGTAACATTGATGGCTGCAATAGATAGCTAGACCTATGTCTAGACAACCTCCCAGCTGAATTGGTTGCAGAGGAACAGAGCCCTTCAGGTATTGGCCATCGTGGATTTCACTGCATTGCCCTATCTTTATATTGAAACTTGTGGCTGCAATGGATAGCTTTTCCCCAAAAACCTGTGTTTAGACAGTAACATCAACCTCCTAGCTAAATTGGTTGCAGAGGAACGAAGCCCTTCAGGTATTGGCCATCTTGGATTTCACTGCATTCGCCTATGTTTACATTGAAACTTGTGGCTGCAATGGATAGCTTGACCCCAAAGACCTATGTCTAGACACCAACATCAACCAACTAGCTGAATTGGTTGCAGAGGAACGGAGCCCTTCAGGTACTGGCAATCTTTGATTTCACTGCATTGGCTCATCTTTACATTGAAACTAATGGCTGCAATGGATAGCTTGACCCCAAAAACCTGTGTCTATACACCAACATCAACCTCCTAGCTGAATTTGTTGCAGAGGAACGGAGCCCATCAGGTATTGGCAATCTTAGATTTTACTGCATTGGCCATCAATGAAAAGATGATACATTGATGGCTTGCAATGGATAGCTAGACCTATGTCTAGACAACCTCCTAGCTGAATTGGTTGCAGAGGAACAGAGCCCTTTAGGCATTGGCCATCGTGAATTTCACTGCATTGCCCTATCTTTACATTGAAACCTTAGTGGCTGCAATGGATAGCTTGACCCCAAAAACCTATGTCTAGACACCAACACCAACCTCCTAGCTCAATTGGTTGCAGAGGAAGGTAGCCATCAGGTATTGGATTATCGTGGATTTCTCTGCATTGGCCTATCTTTACATTGAAACTGGTGACTGCAATAGATAGCTTGACCCCAAAAACCTGTGTCTATACACCAACATCAACCTCCTAGCTGAATTGGTTGCAGAGATACGGAGCCCTACAGGTATTGGCGGCCATCTTGGATTTCACTGCATTGGCCTCTCTCATATTGAAACTGATGGCTGCAATGGATAGCTTGACCCCAAAAACCTATGTCTAGACAGTAACATCAAACTCCTAGCTGAATTGGTTGCAGAGGAACGAAGCCCTTCAGGTATTGGCCATCTTGGATTTCACTGCATAGGCCTATCTTTACATTGAAACTGGTGACTGCAATAGATAGCTTGACCCCAAAAACCTGTGTCTGTACACCAAAATCAACCTCCTAGCTGAATTGGTTGCAGAGGAACGGAGCCCTTCAGGTATTGGCAATCTTAGATTCCACTGCATTGCCATCAATGAAAAGATTTTAGATTGATGGCTTGCAATGGATAGCTAGACCTATGTCTAGACAAGCTCCTAGCTGAATTGGTTGCAGAGGAACAGAGCCCTTCAGGTATTGGCCATCGTGGATTTCACTGCATTGCCCTATCTTTACATTGAACTGGTGGCTGCAATGGATAGCTTGACCCCAAAAACCTGTGTCTATACACCAACATCAACCTCCTAGCTGAATTTGTTGCAGAGGAACGGAGCCCTTCAGGTATTGGCCATCGTGGATTTCACTGCATTGCCCTATCTTTACAGTGAAACTTGTGGCTGCAATGGATAGCTTGACCCCAAAAACCTGTGTCTAGACAGTAACATCAACCTCCTAGCCGAATTGGTTGCAGAGGAACGAAGCCCTTCAGGTATTGGCCATCTTGGATTTCACTGCATTTGCCTATCTTTACATTGAAACTTGTGGCTGCAATGGATAGCTTGACCCCAAAACCTATGTTTAGATACCAAAATAAACCTCCTAGCTGAATTGGTTGCAGAGGAACGGAGCCTTATAGGTATTGACGGTCATCTTGGCGGCCATCTCTGATTTCACTGCAATGGCTCATCTTTTATATTGAAGCCAATGGCTGCAATGGATAGATTGACCCCAAAAACCTGTGTCTAGACCGTAACATCAACCTCCTAGCTGAATTGGTTGCAGAGGAACGAAGCCCTTCAAGTATTGGCCATCTTGGATTTCCCTGAATTCGCCTATTTTTACATTGAAACTGGTGGCTGCAATGGATAGCTTGACCCCAAAAACCTATCTCTAGACACCAACATCAACCACCTAGCTGAATTGGTTGCAGAGGTACGGATCCCTACAGGTATTGGCGGCCATCTTGGATTTCACTGCATTGGCTCATCTTATATTGAAACCAATGGCTGCAATGGATAGCTTGACCCCAAAAACCTGTGTCTATACACCAACATCAACCTCCTAGCTGAATTGGTTGCAGAGGAACGAAGCCCTTCAGGTATTGGCCATTTTGGATTTCACTGTATTCGCCTATCTTTACATTGAAACTTGTGGCTGCAATGGATAGCTTGACCCCAAAAATCTATGTCTAGATACCAAAATAAACCACCTAGCTGAATTGGTTGCAGAGGTACGGAGCCCTACAGGTATTGGCGGCCATCCTCGATTTCACTGCAATGGCCTATCTCATATTGAAACTGATGGCTGCAATGGATAGCTTGACCCCAAAAACCTATGTCTAGACACCAACACCAACCTCCTAGCTCAATTGGTTGCAGAGGAAGGTAGCCATCAGCTATTGGATTATCGTGGATTTCTCTGCATTGGCCTATCTTTACATTGAAACTGGTGACTGCAATGGATAGCTTGACCCCAAAAACCTGTGTCTAGACAGTAACATCAACCTCCTAGCTGAATTGGTTGCAGAGGAACGAAGCCCTTCAGGTATTGGCCATCTTGGATTTACTTGAATTCGCCTATTTTTACCTTGAAACTGGTGGCTGCAATGGATAGCTTTTTGCAGAGTATCAAAGATCCTATAGGTATTGGCGGCAATCTTGGCGGCCATCTCTGAATTCACTGCATTGGCTCATCTTACATTGAAACTAATGGCTGCAATGGATAGGTTGACCCCAAAAACCTGTGTCTATACACCAATATCAACATCCTAGCTGAATTTGTTGCAGAGGAACGGAGCCCATCAGGTATTGGCAATCTTAGAATTTACTGCATTGGCCATCAATGAAAAGATGTAACATTGATGGCTGCAATAGATAGCTAGACCTATGTCTAGACAACCTCCCAGCTGAATTGGTTGCAGAGGAACAGAGCCCTTCAGGTATTGGCCATCGTGGATTTCACTGCATTGCCCTATCTTTATATTGAAACTTGTGGCTGCAATGGATAGCTTTTCCCCAAAAACCTGTGTTTAGACAGTAACATCAACCTCCTAGCTAAATTGGTTGCAGAGGAACGAAGCCCTTCAGGTATTGGCCATCTTGGATTTCACTGCATTCGCCTATGTTTACATTGAAACTTGTGGCTGCAATGGATAGCTTGACCCCAAAGACCTTTGTCTAGACACCAACATCAACCAACTAGCTGAATTGGTTGCAGAGGAACGGAGCCCTTCAGGTACTGGCAATCTTTGATTTCACTGCATTGGCTCATCTTTACATTGAAACTAATGGCTGCAATGGATAGCTTGACCCCAAAAACCTGTGTCTATACACCAACATCAACCTCCTAGCTGAATTTGTTGCAGAGGAACGGAGCCCATCAGGTATTGGCAATCTTAGATTTTACTGCATTGGCCATCAATGAAAAGATGATACATTGATGGCTTGCAATGGATAGCTAGACCTATGTCTAGACAACCTCCTAGCTGAATTGGTTGCAGAGGAACAGAGCCCTTTAGGCATTGGCCATCGTGGATTTCACTGCATTGCCCTATCTTTACATTGAAACCTTAGTGGCTGCAATGGATAGCTTGACCCCAAAAACCTATGTCTAGACACCAACACCAACCTCCTAGCTCAATTGGTTGCAGAGGAAGGTAGCCATCAGGTATTGGATTATCGTGGATTTCTCTGCATTGGCCTATTTTTACATTGAAACTGGTGACTGCAATAGATAGCTTGACCCCAAAAACCTGTGTCTATACACCAACATCAACCTCCTAGCTGAATTGGTTGCAGAGATACGGAGCCCTACAGGTATTGGCGGCCATCTTGGATTTCACTGCATTGGCCTCTCTCATATTGAAACTGATGGCTGCAATGGATAGCTTGACCCCAAAAACCTATGTCTAGACAGTAACATCAAACTCCTAGCTGAATTGGTTGCAGAGGAACGAAGCCCTTCAGGTATTGGCCATCTTGGATTTCACTGCATAGGCCTATCTTTACATTGAAACTGGTGACTGCAATAGATAGCTTGACCCCAAAAACCTGTGTCTATACACCAACATCAACCTCCTAGCTGAATTGGTTGCAGAGGAACGGAGCCCTTCAGGTATTGGCAATCTTAGATTCCACTGCATTGCCATCAATGAAAAGATTTTAGATTGATGGCTTGCAATGGATAGCTAGACCTATGTCTAGACAGGCTCCTAGCTGAATTGGTTGCAGAGGAACAGAGCCCTTCAGGTATTGGCCATCGTGGATTTCACTGCATTGCCCTATCTTTACATTGAACTGGTGGCTGCAATGGATAGCTTGACCCCAAAAACCTGTGTCTATACACCAACATCAACCTCCTAGCTGAATTTGTTGCAGAGGAACGGAGCCCTTCAGGTATTGGCCATCGTGGATTTCACTGCATTGCCCTATCTTTACAGTGAAACTTGTGGCTGCAATGGATAGCTTGACCCCAAAAACCTGTGTCTAGACAGTAACATCAACCTCCTAGCCGAATTGGTTGCAGACGAACGAAGCCCTTCAGGTATTGGCCATCTTGGATTTCACTGCATTTGCCTATCTTTACATTGAAACTTGTGGCTGCAATGGATAGCTTGACCCCAAAACCTATGTTTAGATACCAAAATAAACCTCCTAGCTGAATTGGTTGCAGAGGAACGGAGCCTTATAGGTATTGACGGTCATCTTGGCGGCCATCTCTGATTTCACTGCAATGGCTCATCTTTTATATTGAAGCCAATGGCTGCAATGGATAGATTGACCCCAAAAACCTGTGTCTAGACCGTAACATCAACCTCCTAGCTGAATTGGTTGCAGAGGAACGAAGCCCTTCAAGTATTGGCCATCTTGGATTTCCCTGAATTCGCCTATTTTTACATTGAAACTGGTGGCTGCAATGGATAGCTTGACCCCAAAAACCTATCTCTAGACACCAACATCAACCACCTAGCTGAATTGGTTGCAGAGGTACGGATCCCTACAGGTATTGGCGGCCATCTTGGATTTCACTGCATTGGCTCATCTTATATTGAAACCAATGGCTGCAATGGATAGCTTGACCCCAAAAACCTGTGTCTAGACAGTAACATCAACCTCCTAGCTGAATTGGTTGCAGAGGAACGAAGCCCTTCAGGTATTGGCCATTTTGGATTTCACTGCATTCGCCTATCTTTACATTGAAACTTGTGGCTGCAATGGATAGCTTGACCCCAAAAATCTATGTCTAGATACCAAAATAAACCACCTAGCTGAATTGGTTGCAGAGGTACGGAGCCCTACAGGTATTGGCGGCCATCCTCGATTTCACTGCAATGGCCTATCTCATATTGAAACTGATGGCTGCAATGGATAGCTTGACCCAAAAACCTATGTCTAGACACCAACACCAACCTCCTAGCTCAATTGGTTGCAGAGGAAGGTAGCCATCAGGTATTGGATTATCGTGGATTTCTCTGCATTGGCCTATCTTTACATTGAAAAGGTGACTGCAATGGATAGCTTGACCCCAAAAACCTGTGTCTAGACAGTAACATCAACCTCCTAGCTGAATTGGTTACAGAGGAACGAAGCCCTTCAGGTATTGGCCATCTTGGATTTCCCTGAATTCGCCTATTTTTACCTTGAAACTGGTGGTTGCAATGGATAGCTTTTTGCAGAGTATCAAAGATCCTATAGGTATTGGCGGCAATCTTGGCGGCCATCTCTGATTTCACTGCATTGGCTCATCTTACATTGAAACTAATGGCTGCAATGGATAGCTTGACCCCAAAAACCTGTGTCTATACACCAATATCAACATCCTAGCTGAATTTGTTGTAGAGGAACGGAGCCCATCAGGTATTGGCAATCTTAGAATTTACTGCATTGGCCATCAATGAAAAGATGTAACATTGATGGCTGCAATAGATAGCTAGACCTATGTCTAGACAACCTCCCAGCTGAATTGGTTGCAGAGGAACAGAGCCCTTCAGGTATTGGCCATCGTGGATTTCACTGCATTGCCCTATCTTTATATTGAAACTTGTGGCTGCAATGGATAGCTTTTCCCCAAAAACCTGTGTTTAGACAGTAACATCAACCTCCTAGCTGAATTGGTTGCAGAGGAACGAAGCCCTTCAGGTATTGGCCATCTTGGATTTCACTGCATTCGCCTATGTTTACATTGAAACTTGTGGCTGCAATGGATAGCTTGACCCCAAAGACCTATGTCTAGACACCAACATCAACCAACTAGCTGAATTGGTTGCAGAGGAACGGAGCCCTTCAGGTACTGGCAATCTTTGATTTCACTGCATTGGCTCATCTTTACATTGAAACTAATGGCTGCAATGGATAGCTTGACCCCAAAAACCTGTGTCTATACACCAACATCAACCTCCTAGCTGAATTTGTTGCAGAGGAACGGAGCCCATCAGGTATTGGCAATCTTAGATTTTACTGCATTGGCCATCAATGAAAAGATGTTACATTGATGGCTTGCAATGGATAGCTAGACCTATGTCTAGACAACCTCCTAGCTGAATTGGTTGCAGAGGAACAGAGCCCTTTAGGCATTGGCCATCGTGGATTTCACTGCATTGCCCTATCTTTACACTGAAACCTTAGTGGCTGCAATGGATAGCTTGACCCCAAAAACCTATGTCTAGACACCAACACCAACCTCCTAGCTCAATTGGTTGCAGAGGAAGGTAGCCATCAGGTATTGGATTATCGTGGATTTCTCTGCATTGGCTTATCTTTACATTGAAACTGGTGACTGCAATAGATAGCTTGACCCCAAAAACCTGTGTCTATACACCAACATCAACCTCCTAGCTCAATTGGTTGCAGAGATACGGAGCCCTACAGGTATTGGCGGCCATCTTGGATTTCACTGCATTGGCCTCTCTCATATTGAAACTGATGGCTGCAATGGATAGCTTGACCCCAAAAACCTATGTCTAGACAGTAACATCAAACTCCTAGCTGAATTGGTTGCAGAGGAACGAAGCCCTTCAGGTATTGGCCATCTTGGATTTCACTGCATAGGCCTATCTTTACATTGAAACTGGTGACTGCAATAGATAGCTTGACCCCAAAAACCTGTGTCTATACACCAACATCAACCTCCTAGCTGAATTTGTTGCAGAGGAACGGAGCCCTTCAGGTATTGGCAATCTTAGATTCCACTGCATTGCCATCAATGAAAAGATTTTAGATTGATGGCTTGCAATGGATAGCTAGACCTATGTCTAGACAAGCTCCTAGCTGAATTGGTTGCAGAGGAACAGAGCCCTTCAGGTATTGGCCATCGTGGATTTCACTGCATTGCCCTATCTTTACATTGAACTGGTGGCTGCAATGGATAGCTTGACCCCAAAAACCTGTGTCTATACACCAACATCAACCTCCTAGCTGAATTTGTTGCAGAGGAACGGAGCCCTTCAGGTACTGGCCATCTTGGATTTCACTGCATTGCCCTATCTTTACATTGAAACTGGTGGCTGCAATGGATAGCTTGACCCCAAAAACCTGTGTCTATACACATCAATATCAACCTCCTAGCTGAATTTGTTGCAGAGGAATGGAGCCCATCAGGTATTAGCAATCTTAGATTTTACTGCATTGGCCATCAATGAAAAGATGTTACATTGATGGCTGCAATGGATAGCTAGACCTATGTCTAGACAACCTCCTAGCTTGGTTGCAGAGTTACAGAGCAACATCAACTTCCTAGGTATTGGCCATCCTGCATTTCACTGCATTGGCCTGTCTTTAAATTGAAACTTGTGGCTGCAATGGATAGCTTGACCCGAAAAACCTGTGTCTATACACCAACATCAACCTCCTAGCTGAATTTGTTGCAGAGGAACGGAGCCCTTCAGGTACTGGCCATCTTGGATTTCACTGCATTGCCCTATCTTTACATTGAAACTAATGGCTGCAATGGATAGCTTGACCCCAAAAACCTGTGTCTATACACCAGCATCAACCTCCTAGCTAAATTTGTTGCAGAGGAACGGAGCCCATCAGGTATTGGCAATCTTAGATTTTACTGCATTGGCCATCAATGAAAAGATGTTACATTGATGGCTTGCAATGGATAGCTAGACCTATGTCTAGACAACCTCCTAGCTGAATTGGTTGCAGAGGAACAGAGCCCTTCAGGCATTGGCCATCGTGGATTTCACTGCATTGCCCTATCTTTACATTGAAACCTGGTGGCTGCAATGGATAGCTTCATCCCAAAAACCTGTGTCTATACACCAATATCAACCTCCTAGCTGAATTTGTTGCACAGGAACGGAGCCCATCAGGTATTGGGAATCTTAGATTTTACTGCATTGGCCATCAATGAAAAGATGTTACATTGATGGCTGCAATGGATAGCTAGACCTATGTCTAGACAACCTCCTATCTTGGTTGCAGAGTTACGGAGCAACATCAACTTCCTAGGTAATTGGCCATCCTGCATTTCACTGCATTGGCCTATCTTTACATTAAAACTTGTGGCTGCAATGGATAGCTTGACCCCAAAAACCTGTGTTTAGACAGTAACATCAACCTCCTAGCTGAATTGGTTGCAGAGGAACGAAGCCCTTCAGGTATTGGCCATCTTGGATTTCACTGCATTCGCCTATCTTTACATTGAAACTTGTGGCTGCAATGGATAGCTTGACCCCAAAAACCTATCTCTAGACACCAACATCAACCACCTAGCTGAATTGGTTGCAGAGGTACAGATCCCTACAGGTATTGGCGGCCATCTTGGATTTCACTGCATTGGCTCATCTTACATTGAAACTAATGGCTGCAATAAGGATAGCTTGACCCCAAAAACCTGTGTCTAGACACCAACACCAACCTCCTAGCTCAATTTGTTGCAGAGGAAGGTAGCCATCAGGTATTGGATTATCGTGGATTTCTCTGCATTGGCCTATCTTTACATTGAAACTGGTGACAGCAATAGATAGCTTGACCCGAAAAACCTGTGTCTAGATACCAAAATCAACTGCCTAGCCGTATTGGTTGCGGAGTTACTGAGCCCCCTTTTGGTATTGGCCATCTTGCAATTCAGTGCATAGGCCTATCTTTACATTGAAACTAATGGCTGCAATCGATAGCTTGAGCCCCACAACCAATGTCTGGACACGAAAAATCAACCTCCTAGCTGAATTGGTTGCAGAGGAACGGAGCCTTATAGGTATTGACGGTCATCTTGGCGGCCATCTCTGATTTCACTGCAATGACTCATCTTTACATTGAAACCAATGGCTGCAATGGATAGCTTGACCCCAAAAACCTGTGTCTATACACCAACATCAACCTCCTAGCTGAATTTGTTGCAGAGGAACGGAGCCCTTCAGGTATTGGCCATCGTGGATTTCACTGCATTGCCCTATCTTTACAGTGAAACTTGTGGCTGCAATGGATAGCTTGACCCCAAAAACCTGTGTCTAGACAGTAACATCAACCTCCTAGCCGAATTGGTTGCAGACGAACGAAGCCCTTCAGGTATTGGCCATCTTGGATTTCACTGCATTTGCCTATCTTTACATTGAAACTTGTGGCTGCAATGGATAGCTTGACCCCAAAACCTATGTTTAGATACCAAAATAAACCTCCTAGCTGAATTGGTTGCAGAGGAACGGAGCCTTATAGGTATTGACGGTCATCTTGGCGGCCATCTCTGATTTCACTGCAATGGCTCATCTTTTATATTGAAGCCAATGGCTGCAATGGATAGATTGACCCCAAAAACCTGTGTCTCGACCGTAACATCAACCTCCTAGCTGAATTGGTTGCAGAGGAATGAAGCCCTTCAAGTATTGGCCATCTTGGATTTCCCTGAATTCGCCTATTTTTACATTGAAACTGGTGGCTGCAATGGATAGCTTGACCCCAAAAACCTATCTCTAGACACCAACATCAACCACCTAGCTGAATTGGTTGCAGAGGTACGGATCCCTACAGGTATTGGCGGCCATCTTGGATTTCACTGCATTGGCTCATCTTATATTGAAACCAATGGCTGCAATGGATAGCTTGACCCCAAAAACCTGTGTCTAGACAGTAACATCAACCTCCTAGCTGAATTGGTTGCAGAGGAACGAAGCCCTTCAGGTATTGGCCATTTTGGATTTCACTGCATTCGCCTATCTTTACATTAAAACTTGTGGCTGCAATGGATAGCTTGACCCCAAAAATCTATGTCTAGATACCAAAATAAACCACCTAGCTGAATTGGTTGCAGAGGTACGGAGCCCTACAGGTATTGGCGGCCATCCTCGATTTCACTGCAATGGCCTATCTCATATTGAAACTGATGGCTGCAATGGATAGCTTGACCCCAAAAACCTATGTCTAGACACCAACACCAACCTCCTAGCTCAATTGGTTGCAGAGGAAGGTAGCCATCAGGTATTGGATTATCGGGGATTTCTCTGCATTGGCCTATCTTTACATTGAAACTGGTGACTGCAATGGATAGCTTGACCCCAAAAACCTGTGTCTAGACAGTAACATCAACCTCCTAGCTGAATTGGTTGCAGAGGAACAGAGCCCTTCAGGTATTGGCCATCGTGGATTTCACTGCATTGCCCTATCTTTACATTGAACTGGTGGCTGCAATGGATAGCTTGACCCCAAAAACCTGTGTCTATACACCAACATCAACCTCCTAGCTGAATTTGTTGCAGAGGAACGGAGCCCATCAGGTATTGGCAATCTTAGATTTTACTGCATTGGCCATCAATGAAAAGATGTTACATTGATGGCTTGCAATGGATAGCTAGACCTATGTCTAGACAACCTCCTAGCTGAATTGGTTGCAGAGGAACAGAGCCCTTCAGGCATTGGCCATCGTGGATTTCACTGCATTGCCCTGTCTTTACATTGAAACCTGGTGGCTGCAATGGATAGCTTCATCCCAAAAACCTGTGTCTATACACCAATATCAACCTCCTAGCTGAATTTGTTGCACAGGAACGGAGCCCATCAGGTATTGGCAATCTTAGATTTTACTGCATTGGCCATCAATGAAAAGATGTTACATTGATGGCTGCAATGGATAGCTAGACCTATGTCTAGACAACCTCCTATCTTGGTTGCAGAGTTACGGAGCAACATCAACTTCCTAGGTATTGGCCATCCTGCATTTCACTGCATTGGCCTATCTTTACATTAAAACTTGTGGCTGCAATGGATAGCTTGACCCCAAAAACCTGTGTTTAGACAGTAACATCAACCTCCTAGCTGAATTGGTTGCAGAGGAACGAAGCCCTTCAGGTATTGGCCATCTTGGATTTCACTGCATTGGCTCATCTTACATTGAAACTAATGGCTGCAATAAGGATAGCTTGACCCGAAAAACCTGTGTCTAGACACCAAAATCAACTGCCTAGCCGTATTGGTTGCGGAGTTACTGAGCCCCCTTTTGGTATTGGCCATCTTGCAATTCAGTGCATAGGCCTATCTTTACATTGAAACTAATGGCTGCAATCGATAGCTTGAGCCCCACAACCAATGTCTGGACACGAAAAATCAACCTCCTAGCTGAATTGGTTGCAGAGGAACGGAGCCTTATAGGTATTGACGGTCATCTTGGCGGCCATCTCTGATTTCACTGCAATGGCTCATCTTTACATTGAAACCAATTGCTGCAATGGATAGCTTGACCCCAAAAACCTGTGTCTATACACCAACATCAACCTCCTAGCTGAATTTGTTGCAGAGGAACGGAGCCCTTCAGGTATTGGATTATCGTGGATTTCTCTGCATTGGCCTATCTTTTACATTGAAACCAATGGCTGCAATGGATAGCTTGACCCCAAAAACCTGTGTCTATACACCAACATCAACCTCCTAGCTGAATTTGTTGCAGAGGAACGGAGCCCTTCAGGTATTGGCCATTTTGGATTTCACTGTATTCGCCTATCTTTACATTGAAACTTGTGGCTGCAATGGATAGCTTGACCCCAAAAATCTATGTCTAGATACCAAAATAAACCACCTAGCTGAATTGGTTGCAGAGGTACGGAGCCCTACAGGTATTGGCGGCCATCCTCGATTTCACTGCAATGGCCTATCTCA
Source organism: Lineus longissimus (assembly GCF_910592395.1). Lineage (NCBI taxonomy): Eukaryota > Metazoa > Nemertea > Pilidiophora > Heteronemertea > Lineidae > Lineus > Lineus longissimus. The sequence goes on along the minus strand of NC_088317.1, from coordinate 11,307,306 downwards.
TATTGAAACTGATGGCTGCAATGGATAGCTTGACCCCAAAAACCTATGTGTAGACACCAACACCAACCTCCTAGCTCAATTGGTTGCAGAGGAAGGTAGCCATCAGCTATTGGATTATCGTGGATTTCTCTGCATTGGCCTATCTTTACATTGAAACTGGTGACTGCAATGGATAGCTTGACCCCAAAAACCTGTGTCTAGACAGTAACATCAACCTCCTAGCTGAATTGGTTGCAGAGGAACGAAGCCCTTCAGGTATTGGCCATCTTGGATTTACCTGAATTCGCCTATTTTTACCTTGAAACTGGTGGCTGCAATGGATAGCTTTTTGCAGAGTATCAAAGATCCTATAGGTATTGGTGGCAATCTTGGCGGCCACCTCTGAATTCACTGCATTGGCTCATCTTACATTGAAACTAATGGCTGCAATGGATAGGTTGACCCCAAAAACCTGTGTATATACACCAATATCAACATCCTAGCTGAATTTGTTGCAGAGGAACGGAGCCCATCAGGTATTGGCAATCTTAGAATTTACTGCATTGGCCATCAATGAAAAGATGTAACATTGATGGCTGCAATAGATAGCTAGACCTATGTCTAGACAACCTCCCAGCTGAATTGGTTGCAGAGGAACAGAGCCCTTCAGGTATTGGCCATCGTGGATTTCACTGCATTGCCCTATCTTTATATTGAAACTTGTGGCTGCAATGGATAGCTTTTCCCCAAAAACCTGTGTTTAGACAGTAACATCAACCTCCTAGCTAAATTGGTTGCAGAGGAACGAAGCCCTTCAGGTATTGGCCATCTTGGATTTCACTGCATTCGCCTATGTTTACATTGAAACTTGTGGCTGCAATGGATAGCTTGACCCCAAAGACCTATGTCTAGACACCAACATCAACCAACTAGCTGAATTGGTTGCAGAGGAACGGAGCCCTTCAGGTACTGGCAATCTTTGATTTCACTGCATTGGCTCATCTTTACATTGAAACTAATGGCTGCAATGGATAGCTTGACCCCAAAAACCTGTGTCTATACACCAACATCAACCTCCTAGCTGAATTTGTTGCAGAGGAACGGAGCCCATCAGGTATTGGCAATCTTAGATTTTACTGCATTGGCCATCAATGAAAAGATGATACATTGATGGCTTGCAATGGATAGCTAGACCTATGTCTAGACAACCTCCTAGCTGAATTGGTTGCAGAGGAACAGAGCCCTTTAGGCATTGGCCATCGTGGATTTCACTGCATTGCCCTATCTTTACATTGAAACCTTAGTGGCTGCAATGGATAGCTTGACCCCAAAAACCTATGTCTAGACACCAACACCAACCTCCTAGCTCAATTGGTTGCAGAGGAAGGTAGCCATCAGGTATTGGATTATCGTGGATTTCTCTGCATTGGCTTATCTTTACATTGAAACTGGTGACTGCAATAGATAGCTTGACCCCAAAAACCTGTGTCTATACACCAACATCAACCTCCTAGCTGAATTGGTTGCAGAGATACGGAGCCCTACAGGTATTGGCGGCCATCTTGGATTTCACTGCATTGGCCTCTCTCATATTGAAACTGATGGCTGCAATGGATAGCTTGACCCCAAAAACCTATGTCTAGACAGTAACATCAAACTCCTAGCTGAATTGGTTGCAGAGGAACGAAGCCCTTCAGGTATTGGCCATCTTGGATTTCACTGCATAGGCCTATCTTTACATTGAAACTGGTGACTGCAATAGATAGCTTGACCCCAAAAACCTGTGTCTATACACCAACATCAACCTCCTAGCTGAATTTGTTGCAGAGGAACGGAGCCCTTCAGGTATTGGCAATCTTAGATTCCACTGCATTGCCATCAATGAAAAGATTTTAGATTGATGGCTTGCAATGGATAGCTAGACCTATGTCTAGACAAGCTTCTAGCTGAATTGGTTGCAGAGGAACAGAGCCCTGGGGTATTGGCCATCGTGGATTTCACTGCATTGCCCTATCTTTACATTGAACTGGTGGCTGCAATGGATAGCTTGACCCCAAAAACCTGTGTCTATACACCAACATCAACCTCCTAGCTGAATTTGTTGCAGAGGAACGGTGCCCTTCAGGTACTGGCCATCTTGGATTTCACTGCATTGCCCTATCTTTACATTGAAACTGGTGGCTGCAATGGATAGCTTGACCCCAAAAACCTGTGTCTATACACCAGCATCAACCTCCTAGCTGAATTTGTTGCAGAGGAACGGAGCCCATCAGGTATTGGCAATCTTAGATTTTACTGCATTGGCCATCAATGAAAAGATGTTACATTGATGGCTTGCAATGGATAGCTAGACCTATGTCTAGACAACCTCCTAGCTGAATTGGTTGCAGAGGAACAGAGCCCTTCAGGCATTGGCCATCGTGGATTTCACTGCATTGCCCTATCTTTACATTGAAACCTGGTGGCTGCAATGGATAGCTTCATCCCAAAAACCTGTGTCTATACACCAATATCAACCTCCTAGCTGAATTTGTTGCACAGGAACGGAGCCCATCAGGTATTGGCAATCTTAGATTTTACTGCATTGGCCATCAAAGAAAAGATGTTACATTGATGGCTGCAATGGATAGCTAGACCTATGTCTAGACAACCTCCTATCTTGGTTGCAGAGTTACGGAGCAACATCAACTTCCTAGGTATTGGCCATCCTGCATTTCACTGCATTGGCCTATCTTTACATTAAAACTTGTGGCTGCAATGGATAGCTTGACCCCAAAAACCTGTGTTTAGACAGTAACATCAACCTCCTAGCTGAATTGGTTGCAGAGGAACGAAGCCCTTCAGGTATTGGCCATCTTGGATTTCACTGCATTCGCCTATCTTTACATTGAAACTTGTGGCTGCAATGGATAGCTTGACCCCAAAAACCTATCTCTAGACACCAACATCAACCACCTAGCTGAATTGGTTGCAGAGGTACGGATCCCTACAGGTATTGGCGGCCATCTTGGATTTCACTGCATTGGCTCATCTTACATTGAAACTAATGGCTGCAATAAGGATAGCTTGACCCGAAAAACCTGTGTCTAGACACCAAAATCAACTGCCTAGCCGTATTGGTTGCGGAGTTACTGAGCCCCCTTTTGGTATTGGCCATCTTGCATTTCACTGCATAGGCCTATCTTTACATTGAAACTAATGGCTGCAATCGATAGCTTGAGCCCCAAAACCAATGTCTGGACACCAAAATCAACCTCCTAGCTGAATTGGTTGCAGAGGAACGGAGCCTTATAGGTATTGACGGTCATCTTGGCGGCAATCTCTGATTTCACTGCAATGGCTCATCTTTACATTGAAACCAATGGCTGCAATGGATAGCTTGACCCCAAAAACCTGTGTCTATACACCAACATCAACCTCCTAGCTGAATTTGTTGCAGAGGAACGGAGCCCTTCAGGTATTGGATTATCGTGGATTTCTCTGCATTGGCCTATCTTTACATTGAACTGGTGGCTGCAATGGATAGCTTGACCCCAAAAACCTGTGTCTATACACTAACATCAACCTCCTAGCTGAATAGGTTGAAGAGGAACGGAGCCCTTCAGGTATCGGCCATCGTGGATTTCACTGCATTGCCCTATCTTTACATTGAAAACTTGCGGCTGCAATGGATAGCTTGACCCCAAAAACCTGTGTCTAGATACCAAAATCAACTGCCTAGCCGTATTGGTTGCGGAGTTACTGAGCCCCCTTTTGGTATTGGCCATCTTGCATTTCAGTGCATAGGCCTATCTTTACATTGAAACTAATGGCTGCAATCGATAGCTTGAGCCCCACAACCAATGTCTGGACACCAAAATCAACCTCCTAGCTGAATTGGTTGCAGAGGAACGGAGCCTTATAGGTATTGACGGTCATCTTGGCGGCCATCTCTGATTTCACTGCAATGACTCATCTTTACATTGAAACCAATGGCTGCAATGGATAGCTTGACCCCAAAAACCTGTGTCTATACACCAACATCAACCTCCTAGCTGAATTTGTTGCAGAGGAACGGAGCCCTTCAGGTATTGGCCATCGTGGATTTCACTGCATTGCCCTATCTTTACATTGAAACTTGTGGCTGCAATGTATAGCTTGACCCCAAAAACCTGTGTCTAGACAGTAACATCAACCTCCTAGCCGAATTGGTTGCAGACGAACGAAGCCCTTCAGGTATTGGCCATCTTGGATTTCACTGCATTCGCCTATCTTTACATTGAAACTTGTGGCTGCAATGGATAGCTTGACCCCAAAACCTATGTTTAGATACCAAAATAAACCTCCTAGCTGAATTGGTTGCAGAGGAACGGAGCCTTATAGGTATTGACGGTCATCTTGGCGGCCATCTCTGATTTCACTGCAATGGCTCATCTTTTATATTGAAGCCAATGGCTGCAATGGAGAGATTGACCCCAAAAACCTGTGTCTAGACCGTAACATCAACCTCCTAGCTGAATTGGTTGCAGAGGAACGAAGCCCTTCAAGTATTGGCCATCTTGGATTTCCCTGAATTCGCCTATTTTTACATTGAAACTGGTGGCTGCAATGGATAGCTTGACCCCAAAAACCTATCTCTAGACACCAACATCAACCACCTAGCTGAATTGGTTGCAGAGGTACGGATCCCTACAGGTATTGGCGGCCATCTTGGATTTCACTGCATTGGCTCATTTTATATTGAAACCAATGGCTGCAATGGATAGCTTGACCCCAAAAACCTGTGTCTAGACAGTAACATCAACCTCCTAGCTGAATTGGTTGCAGAGGAACGAAGCCCTTCAGGTATTGGCCATTTTGGATTTCACTGCATTCGCCTATCTTTACATTGAAACTTGTGGCTGCAATGGATAGCTTGACCCCAAAAATCTATGTCTAGATACCAAAATAAACCACCTAGCTGAATTGGTTGCAGAGGTACGGAGCCCTACAGGTATTGGCGGCCATCCTCGATTTCACTGCAATGGCCTATCTCATATTGAAACTGATGGCTGCAATCGATAGCTTGAGCCCCAAAACCAATGTCTAGACACCAAAATCAACCTCCTAGCTCAATTGGTTGCAGAGGAAGGTAGCCATCAGGTATTGGATTATCGTGGATTTCTCTGCATTGGCCTATCTTTACATTGAAACTGGTGACTGCAATAGATAGCTTGACCCCAAAAACCTGTGTCTATACACCAACATCAACCTCCTAGCTGAATTGGTTGAAGAGGAACAGAGCCCTTCAGGTATTGGCCATCGTGGATTTCACTGCATTGCCCTATCTTTACATTGAACTGGTGGCTGCAATGGATAGCTTGACCCCAAAAACCTGTGTCTATACACCAACATCAACCTCCTAGCTGAATTTGTTGCAGAGGAACGGAGCCCATCAGGTATTGGCAATCTTAGATTTTACTGCATTGGCCATCAATGAAAAGATGTTACATTGATGGCTTGCAATGGATAGCTAGACCTATGTCTAGACAACCTCCTAGCTGAATTGGTTGCAGAGGAACAGAGCCCTTTAGGCATTGGCCATCGTGGATTTCACTGCATTGCCCTATCTTTACATTGAAACCTGGTGGCTGCAATGGATAGCTTGACCCCAAAAACCTGTGTCTATACACCAATATCAACCTCCTAGCTGAATTTGTTGCAGAGGAACGGAGCCCATCAGGTATTGGCAATCTTAGATTTTACTGCATTGGCCATCAATGAAAAGATGTTACATTGATGGCTGCAATGGATAGCTAGACCTATGTCTAGACAACCTCCTAGCTTGGTTGCAGAGTTACGGAGCAACATCAACTTCCTAGGTATTGGCCATCCTGCATTTCACTGCATTGGCCTATCTTTACATTAAAACTTGTGGCTGCAATGGATAGCTTGACCCCAAAAACCTGTGTTTAGACAGTAACATCAACCTCCTAGCTGAATTGGTTGCAGAGGAACGAAGCCCTTCAGGTATTGGCCATCTTGGATTTCACTGCATTCGCCTATCTTTTACATTGAAACTTGTGGCTGCAATGGATAGCTTGACCCCAAAAACCTATCTCTAGACACCAACATCAACCACCTAGCTGAATTGGTTGCAGAGGTACGGATCCCTACAGGTATTGGCGGCCATCTTGGATTTCACTGCATTGGCTCATCTTACATTGAAACTAATGGCTGCAATAAGGATAGCTTGACCCGAAAAACCTGTGTCTAGACACCAAAATCAACTGCCTAGCCGTATTGGTTGCGGAGTTACTGAGCCCCCTTTTGGTATTGGCCATCTTGCATTTCACTGCATAGGCCTATCTTTACATTGAAACTAATGGCTGCAATCGATAGCTTGAGCCCCAAAACCAATGTCTAGACACCAAAATCAACCTCCTAGCTGAATTGGTTGCAGAGGAACGGAGCCCTTCAATCTTTGATTTCACTGCATTGGCTCATCTTTACATTGAAACTTGTGGCTGCAATGAATAGCTTGACCCCAAAAACCTATCTCTAGACACCAACATCAACCACCTAGCTGAATTGGTTGCAGAGGTACGGATCCCTACAGGTATTGGCGGCAATCTTTGATTTCACTGGTTGCAGAGTAACGGAGCCTTATAGGTATTGACGGCCATCTTGGCGGCCATCTCTGATTTCACTGCATTGGCTCATCTTTACATTTAAACTAATGGCTGCAATGGATAGCTTGACCCCAAAAACCTATGTCTAGACACCAACATCAACCTCCTAGCTGAAATGGTTGCAGAGATACGGAGTCCTACAGCTATTGGCGGCCATCTTGGATTTCACTGCATTGGCCTATCTTTACATTGAAACTACTGGCTGCAATGGATAGCTTGACCCCAAAAACCTATGTCTAGACACCAACATCAACCTTCGAGCTGAATTGGTTTTAGAAGTACGGAGCCCTATAGGTATTGGCGGCCATCTTTGTCTCATTCAAGTGAACTGTACCCCCAATCAAGCAAAGGACAATACTTAATATGACTTATATGTTATATGATTGGCTCATATAACATTGGAGGTGGCGCCTGCAAGCACGTGGCTCGCGAATATTGATATGTGCATACCAGCCTCGATACGCTATGCTGTCTATACACACGATTATACAGATGGCTCATCTCAGAATGCAAGAGATGCAAGAGCTAACCTCAGCCACTGACTATCTGATCACCGCCCAAGAAGATGTAGCAGACAATCTCGTCTTGCTGACCGACAATCTGTCCGCATTTACAGGCCCTTATGGCTGCAACATCAGACCAACTGACTGATAATCAACTGAAGAACCTAAGTAGTCTTCTTCAAGACAGAAGAGTAGTCCTCCAATGGATACCAGCTCACGTAGGAGTACCAGGAAATGGACGGGCAGATCAATTGGCGAAGGAAGCTAGCAAGCAGCACCAAACAAAAACCAGAATGACCTACCGGGAATCAAAAATATTACTCAAGACGAAGCTGAGAAACCAATGGAGACACGACCCTGATGGGAATCAGCCATGGAAAGACAGCATCCACCAACTTGACAGAAAAGGCCAAGTCTCCATCTATTGACTCCGTACAGGGCACTGCAAACTCCACCAGCACCTGAAGAGACTTTGGCTCCATCCAACTGCTTCCTGCGAATGTGATATGCAGGACTGTCACTTGATGAAAAGAAGACAGGAATTTTGGCCGGAGGCATTTCATTGAAGACTAAGACCTGCAACAAACAGCCGATTTTGTCGTGGCGCTCGACTTGAGATTATGAAAATCTGAACGCAGAAGAAGAAGAAAGGGAGGTGTAGTGTAATCCCTATTGCCCCTTTAAGAGTCACTACAGTATGGTGCTGTCACCTTCATGTCAACAGGTTAACAGTGTAATTACTTCTTTTATCAAACTTGCATCGTTTACATCTTGTCGTATTCAATTGAACTGTACCCCCAAACCCAGCAAAGGACAATACTCCCACATAATAGTCAGGTAAAACATACATACAATATCAGATGTTATATGATTAGCTCACTAAGGCAAAGGAGGCGGCGCCTGCAAGCACGTGGCTTGCGAATATTGATATGTGCATACCAGCCTCGATTAGCTATGCTGTCCATCGAAGCTTAAGCCATGATGGAAAACAGGAAAACCCCTCGGTGTAAAAATAGATTGACATCACAAGGCTGGCCAAATCAACCAGGTGAAACGTCAACTAATCATTTCGTAATAGTAACCTCGCAGTTCCACTCTGGGGTCGAAGTATTGGCCTAATGATGTTGCTTATGACTTTTGAACAGCGCATTCTTAAGTGTAAAAAAATATTTGATTAATTGGAAGCAAAGAAATTTGACTAAACTTTAATCAAAATCAATCAAAGAATGATCTTTTATAAACATTGGAAGGTAGTAGGGATAAATTAGATTTACTAAGACCAGGCAAAACCGTGATACCTTTTGAATCACTGGGACTAAAAGCAACCGAATGGTTCAAATGGAGAGGTATGGATGAATAAAGTATAATTTTAACACTGATAACAATAAGATTTGGCGTTATAATTTTAACACTGATAACAATAATGTATTCATGGTACAGGATGTTGGTTATGACTTCTGAACACCGCATTCTTAAGTGTCAAAAAATATTGATTAATTGGAAGCAAAGAAATTTTACTCTCATTGGAAAGACAATAATTATAAAATCGTTCATCATGTCTCAATTCTTATACACTTGTGGAGCAATTGAAATACCAGATAAATACATGAAATAGAAATACATTAAATAAAAAATCTAATTTTCGATTATCTCTGGTCAGGAAAAAATATTGATTTACACAGTCGAACTGTGATTTAATTAGTTTTAAACTTAAAGATAATCCTTCTCAATAGAACATATTCATGGAACAATAATTAATCAAAATAAATCAAAGAATGATCTTTTATAAACATTGGAAGGAAGTAGGGATAAATTATATTTCAGATTTACTAAGACCAGACAAAACAGTGATACCTTTTGAATCACTGGGACTAAAAGCAACCGAATGGTTCAAATGGAGAGGGTTAATGGATGTTATTATAAATAAGATTTGGCGTTATAATTTTAACACTGATCACAATAATGTATTCATGGTACATAATGTTGGTTATGACTTTTGAACACCGCATTCTTAAGTGTAAAAAAATATTTGATTTATTGGAAGCAAAGAAATTTGACTCTCATTGGAAAGACAATAATTATAAAATCGTTCATCATGTCTCAATTCTTATACACTTGTGGAGCAATTGAAATACCAGATAAATACATGAAATAGAAATATATGATTAAGACATTTTGATACAGTCGAACTGTGATTTAATTAGTTTTAAACTTTAATCAAAATTAATCAAAGAATGATCTTTTATAAACATTGGAAGATAGTAGGGATCAATTAGATTTACTAAGACCAGACAAAACCGTGATACCTTTTGAATCACTGGGACTAAAAGCAACCGAATGGTTCAAATGGAGAGGTATGGATGAATAAAGATTTGGCGTTATAATTTTAACACTGATAACAATAAGATTTGCCGTTATAATTTTAACACTGATAACAATAATGTATTCATGGTACAGGATGTTGGTTATGACTTCTGAACACCCCATTCTTAAGTGTCAAAAAATATTGATTAATTGAAAGCAAAGATATTTTACTCTCATTGGAAAGACAACAATTATAAAATCGTTCATCATGTCTCAATTCTTATACACTTGTGGAGCAATTGAAATACCAGATAAATACATGAAATAGAAATACATGAAATAGAAAATCTAATTTTCGATTATCTCTGGTCAGGAAAAAATATTGATTTACACAGTCGAACTGTGATTTAATTAGTTTTAAACTTAAAGATAATCCTTCTCAATAAAACATATTTATGGAACAATAAATTAATCAAAATTAATCAAAGAATGATCTTTTATAAACATTGGAAGGAAGTAGGGATAAATTATATTTCAGATTTACTAAGACCAGACAAAACAGTGATACCTTGGGACTAAAAGCAACCTTGGGACTAAAAGCAACCGAATGGTTCAAATGGAGAGGGTTAATGGATGTTATTTTAAATCAGATTTGGCGTTATAATTTCAACACTGATAACAATAATGTATTCATGGTACAGAATGTTGGTTATGACTTCTAAACACCGCATTCTTAAGTGTAAAAAAATATTTGATTAATTGGAAGCAAAGAAATTTGACTCTCATTGGAAAGACAATAATTATAAAATCGTTCGTCATGTCTCAATTCTTATACACTTGTGGAGCAATTGAAATACCAGATAAATACATGAAATAGAAATACATGAAATAGAAATACATGAAATAGAAAATCTAATTTTCGATTATCTCTGGTCAGGAAAAAATATTGATTTAGACATTTTGATACAGTCGAACTGTGATTTAATTAGTTTTAAACTTAAAGATAATCCTTCTCAATAAAACATATTTATGGAACAATAAATTAATCAAAATTAATCAAAGAATGATCTTTTATAAATATTGGAAGGAAGTAGGGATAAATTATATTTCAGATTTACTAAGACCAGACAAAACAGTGATACCTTTTGAATCACTGGGACTAAAAGCAACCGAATGGTTCAAATGGAGAGGGTTAATGGATGTTATTATAAATAAGATTTGGCGTTATAATTTTAACACTGATAACAATAATGTATTCATGGTACAGAATGTTGGTTATGACTTTTGAACACCGCATTCTTAAGTGTAAAAAAATATTTGATTAATTTGAAGCAAAGAAATTTGACTCTCATTGGAAAGACAATAATTATAAAATCGTTCATCATGTCTCAATTCTTATACACTTGTGGAGCAATTGAAATACCAGATAAATACATGAAATAGAAATATATGATTAAGACATTTTGATACAGTAGAACTGTGATTTAATTAGTTTTAAAGTTTAATCAAAATTAATCAAAGAATGATCTTTTATAAACATTGGAAGGTAGTAGGGATCAATTAGATTTACTAAGACCAGACAAAACGGTGATACCTTTTGAATCACTGGGACTAAAAGCAACCGAATGGTTCAAATGGAGAGGTATGGATGAATAAAGATTTGGCGTTATAATTTTAACACTGATAACAATAAGATTTGCCGTTATAATTTTAACACTGATAACAATAATGTATTCATGGTACAGGATGTTGGTTATGACTTCTGAACACCGCATTCTTAAGTGTCAAAAAATATTGATTAATTGGAAGCAAAGAAATTTGACACTCATTGGAAAGACAATAATTATAAAATCGTTCATCATGTCTCAATTCTTATACACTTGTGGAGCAATTGAAATACCAGATAAATACATGGAATAGAAAATCTAATTTTCGATTATCTCTGGTCAGGAAAAAATATTGATTTACACAGTCGAACTGTGATTTAATTAGTTTTAAACTTAAAGATAATCCTTCTCAATAAAACATATTTATGGAACAATAAATTAATCAAAATTAATCAAAGAATGATCTTTTATAAACATTGGAAGGAAGTAGGGATAAATTATATTTCAGATTTACTAAGACCAGACAAAACAGTGATACCTTGGGACTAAAAGCAACCTTGGGACTAAAAGCAACTGAATGGTTCAAATGGAGAGGGTTAATGGATGTTATTATAAATAAGATTTGGCGTTATAATTTTAACACTTATAACAATAATGTATTCATGGTACAGGATGTTGGTTATGACTTCTGAACACCGCGTTCTTAAGTGTAACAAGAGGCCCAAGGGCCTGGCGCTCAGCTGGATGACCTAATAACATAGGACTGAGGGTATAAAGTAGTAAATATCGGCTTTATACTACTGTTTGAAGGTCAAGAGAACACGTTATACCACTAAAATTTCCAATGTAGAGCTGCCAGGTGGATGAAATATGATTGAACTAATCAGCCATGGTATGAAAATATTACAGGAGGCAACGGAAGATATCCCTAGTTCAGCATGTTGTATCAGTAGCTTTACAGAAAAAATGTGTCAGAGAGGATGAGACTTCTCCATGGACAACTGTGGTATGTCCAGGCTGGGTTGTACAGCACAAGGATACAAAATGCTGTCTGTAATTGAGAGGTATCATGATTTAACAGAGGTCAAAATAAATAGAAATTACCAGTTTGGGACTAGCACCACTTTCTTTTTTTTTTAATAAGGTAGAGATTACAGGAGTCAACAAAATTAATTTTATTGAGAGAAATTGACCTGTCCTGCAGGTGATTGGAATTTACAATACAAAGGGTCGTTTTTCATGACATTGTGCTCTACTGCGTATTCCTAGTCATAGTGAGTCGATCTGGAACCAATCTATCCTTGGCGCAGACAGGTTCAAATTGGCTTAACTTGAATAGATCGAATTGCGATGAAAATCTAATGCAATAAAGGAGCAATATCGAAGAGACAAATTAATCAAACCAATTGTCCACAGACTCGGACCCTGAAATGGCACGATGTATGCGTGCATATAAAAGTACATCAATTGGTCCCATAGAGATGATGAGGCAATGTCAATATGCCTTGTTCCTTAGTCAGCAATATGCCCCTTTTTATACGGAGAAGAAGGAGAACCCAGATAGGCCTTCACATGTCGGCTTCCAAATGGCTCGAACCAACTGTACTATCACTAATATAACTTTAAAATGCGTGCTCCTCCTAGTCCTACATGAAGCAATGTCTCAGCCAAAAAGGCAAAGTTAGCAGCTCCTTGGTAAGGCCATGTCAGGTTCCGCGCGCCTCTTCAGATGCATCAAGTATTGAAAGCTGTGGTGAGCTGAGCACATAAGACTATGGTCACCTTGATTTGAAAATCCCTTCATAATCAAGGGCTACCTCTGACTAAAACAGCACAATAGACCACCAATTTGATCCAGCTCCTAACTGCGGGAAAACCCAAGTCCAGCAACCAAAAGTACCAAAAATACATTTTTGTTTACATTTGAACTGCACACATGCGTTTGTTTACAATTTCATTTCCCGCGAAATCTCGAAAATCAGGTGACCTGCAATCGTGGATTGAAAATAACATTAACCTCGGTTCAGCAGGTCAGCAGGTATACCGGCTGTTCCAATCATCCCCCTACAGCCAGCCGTTCAAAAGGTAACATGGAGTGCAAGTAATTGATTAAGCCCCTGCATAACTTAACATTCTAAAAGGCCTTAGTCACAGTATATCATTGTTTCTAATACAAAATACATTACGCCTCGTTTTGATCGGAGCGGTCTTGGTATAAAATTGACGTCATCTTCACAAGCAACAATATGGCGGAGTTCCGGACACCAGGCTGGATCATTCTTTGACGAAAACGGAACATATATACCTTTCAAATCGTATTTAATTTGTTTAATTTTGAAACCTTTTAGAATAGAAATTAATACCTCGCTGTCGGTCATTGGTTGTATAATCAAGACCGCTCGGGTAGACCTCAAATTACGTCCAAAACCCTCGGCGAAGCGCCTCGGGTTTTGGACTGCATTTTCGGTCTACCCGAGCGGTCTTGATTATACAACCAATGACCGCCAGCTCGGTATTAATTCCTTAAGCAATGGCTTGGCTTCTGTGAGTGGTAAGGAGAATTGACAGTTTTTTTATGGGAGTAACATTATTGTGTTGCTTAAAACGTCTACTTTTTACTCATGTAAGAATCGTAGTACTAATAATAACTTCAACTTATTTTCCAGTTATGATAACACAACACGCATCTTCATGATCATGATCTTTCTCAAACTAACTGAATGACCTAATCGCCTTGGACGCACAACCTAACCACATATCAATCCGCCCCGACGATCGACACATCCATTCGATTCGATAACCCTCGATAAAGTTTGATAAATAAACTAGAACTGAGATTTCACAGGAGCACCTGTGAATTCATGACTCCAGGGTTGTTTTGAGGGCGATATTGTAAGAGTTGGTCTTGAGTATGGGGACGTGAAGGTCCGTGTGAGGCACCTTGGGAGAAAAGACTAGTTGAACGATGTGATCATGGAGGTATAAATAATTATTTATACCTCCATGATGGGATCTGACACGGACACTACTATTGATCTCATTATATGAATACCATTTAATTACAAAAAAGTGAAAACAGATCATATCATATTCCTTGGCATAAATTAAAATAGGAGTGCGGGAACAAGGTTTTTTAGCAGGAGGAAAGCGAGAACATTTTGCGCCGTCGTATTCCGATTTGGCTGGTTAGTGGTGAAATCTGCTTTTAATTTAGCAAATTAACATATTCGTTTTCTAGTTCTAACGTTGTCTGTAAAGATGCTTTCCCAATGCTTGACTGGTCTGGCAAGAGACATTGCCAGGAAAACGTGACGTCATTTTGGCCATTCTTCTTACCGCACGCCCTCTCTCTCCGTAAAAGTTCCTGACATGGTGTGAAGTGGGAGGGCGCACAATGGGAACCACACTGTCGCGATGTTAATAGTTTCTATTTATAGAATTCAGCGGCAGAGATTTTAGGCACGGAAAAAGTGGATTAACTCGGCTAATCTCAATGGATTTTACCCAGGAATGTTTTCAAGGCGAGAGAAACATCTGATTTAAGTACTGCGCTTATTAGATTTCATGTTCAGGCCGAAGATTGGCCTAAAACGTGGACGAAAAGAGTGCATTATCGAGTGTTGGAGAGGTCACGTGATTGGACGAGAAACCTGACCAAAGTTTTCGTGCTTTTAGCTGTCAACATCAATGGCTATAATATACTCCTGCAGAATAGTAGAACTAATAGAACTAATTTCCGAAGTTTCCAATAGTTTGAACACAAATCAGAACATCACCCATCAGCTGGACTCAGATCTGCATAAATTACGATAAATAATGAGGTCGTCGCTTCAATTTCGCAAAGAAAGTTGACTCCATTCGAAGGTTGTTTTGACCAAATTCTGTTGAACTCATCGTTATGAGGGCATTTGAACACATTCTCGTTGATCTTTTCTATAAACGTGTGAAGTTTCGTACCAAAATACGTTTCCGTAAAGGCTTAAAAAAGAAAATTCGTCACTTACAAAATCATCGCTCCGGTAGAAATAACAATGTCACCGCCATTTTCTTGACGATAGTACTCCAGGTAACCTCGGCGGGAAATTTAAAGCGGGGTCATCCGGGGTCAAACAACAGTTTTGCTCACTACCGCCAACTGGTGATATAAATCGACACTAATCTATTTTATATCAAAACTTCTGTATCATGAAGACCTTTTCAACTTTATTTCAAGCTTTTATCTGCTGGAATAGAGCGTCAAAAAATTGTTTTTTCATTTACGCATTTTGCCCCTTGGGGAGCTGAATTTGAGTCGAATCGCCCAAATTTTTTTCCGTAAGCAACATTTTCTGCGGTGTTTATAAGCAAGACTAGATTTGAAGTGCCTCGGTTGTATGATTACAAAATGCCCAACTTTGTCTACAGATGGCATGATGGAAGGATGGCAGGATGGGTGGAAGGACGGACACCAATCGAATAGCTATTTGACTAGCTCCGCTGACTTTGTCAGCTGAGCTAAAAAAATATTTGATTAATTGGAAGCAAAGAAATTTGACTCTCATTGGAAAGACAATAATTATAAAATCGTTCATCATGTCTCAATTCTTATACACTTGTGGAGCAATTGAAATACCAGATAAATACATGAAATAGAAATACATGAAATAGAAAATCTAATTTTCGATTATCTCTGGTCAGGAAAAAATATTGATTTAGACATTTTGATACAGTCGAAGTGTGATTTAATTAGTTTTAAACTTAAAGATAATCCTTCTCAATAAAACATATTTATGGAACAATAAATTAATCAAATTAATCAAAGAATGATCTTTTATAAACATTGGAAGGAAGTAGGGATAAATTATATTTCAGATTTACTAAGACCAGACAAAACAGTGATACCTTTTGAATCACTGGGACTAAAAGCAACCGAATGGTTCAAATGGAGAGGGTTCATGGATGTTATTATAAATAAGATTTGGCGTTATAATTTTAACACTGATAACAATAATGTATTCATGGTACAGAATGTTGGTTATGACTTTTGAACACCGCATTCTTAAGTGTAAAAAAATATTTGATTAATTGGAAGCAAAGAAATTTGACTCTCATTGGAAAGACAATAATTATAAAATCGTTCATCATGTCTCAATTCTTATACACTTGTGGAGCAATTGAAATACCAGATAAATACATGAAATAGAAATACATGAAATAGAAAATCTAATTTTCGATTATCTCTGGTCAGGAAAAAATATTGATTTAGACATTTTGATACAGTCGAACTGTGATTTAATTAGTTTTAAACTTAAAGATAATCCTTCTCAATAAAACATATTTATGGAACAATAAATTAATCAAAATTAATCAAAGCATGATCTTTTATAAACATTGGAAGGAAGTAGGGATAAATTATATTTCAGATTTACTAAGACCAGACAAAACAGTGATACCTTTTGAATCACTGGGACTAAAAGCAACCGAATGGTTCAAATGGAGAGGGTTAATGGATGTTATTATAAATAAGATTTGGAGTTATAACTATAACACTGATAACAATAATGTATTCATGGTACATAATGTTGGTTATGACTTCTGAACACCGCATTCTTAAGTGTCAAAAAATATTGATTAATTGGAAGCAAAGAAATTTTACTCTCATTGGAAAGACAATAATTATAAAATCGTTCATCATGTCTCAATTCTTATACACTTGTGAAGCAATTGAAATACCAGATAAATACATGAAATAGAAATACATGAAATAGAAAATCTAATTTTCGATTATCTCTGGTCAGGAAAAAATATTGATTTAGACATTTTGATACAGTCGAACTGTGATTTAATTAGTTTTAAACTTAAAGATAATCCTTCTCAATATGAAACGGCCAGGGGCCATTGTGCTCACCGTATACATCTTTTAGTAGGCAGGATCATGCTTAGTTTAGAGGTGAATATGGTGAACACAATCAGGCATGAAGACTTTTTTTAGATGTGTATTGATGTCAAGTAATAAGACGGGGCAGTATATATAAGTTTATGATCCAACCAATAATTGTCTATGACATCAACAAGATCAATATCGCGTGATTGCTAAGAGTCCCTGCAATAAAAAATTCATCGAAAAAAAGTCATTAATAAGCAAGATATTGCACGTCCTACTTTTTCAGTTTTGACCCCCTGGTGGCCAAATCAAGAATCAGATGAGGCCAAAATTCGGTGTCAGAGATTATCTGATGTAGGGGGTTACATGTACCAACTTTCAAGTTCATAGCTTCAGCAGTTAAGAAACGTGCCATAGTTACACTCTAATGGCCAATTTACGCCATTTGACCTCTGTGACCTAGAAAAGGAGGTCAAATCCAAAAATCGTAGGACATGTGGTGTATCCTTGCTAGAAGTCCCTGCCATAAAAATTTTATCGAAAACAATTCACTCAAATAAGCAAGATATTGCACTTCTTCCTTTTTCCATTATGGCCCCCTGGTGGCCGAATAAAGAATCAGATCAGGCCAAAATTCGGCATCAAAGGTTATCTGATGTAGGGGGTTATATGCACCAAGTTTCAAGTTCATAGCTTTACTGGTTAAGAAACGTGCCATAGTTTACACTCCAACGGCCAATTTACGCCATATGACCTCTGTGACCTTGAAAAGTAGGTCAAATTGAAAACCCGTAAGACATGTGATGTATTCTTCCTAAGAGTACCTACCATAAAATTTTATCGAAAACAAGTCACTTATAAGCGAGATATCACACTTTTTAGATATCCAGTTTTGCCCCCTGGTGGCAAAGTTGAGAATCAGATCAAACTGAAATTCAGCACCAGAGGCTATGTGATATAGGGGGTTATATGTACCAAGTTTCAAGTTCATAGCTTTAGTGGTTAAGAAACGTGCCATAGTTTACACTCTAACGGCCAATTTACGCCATATGACCTCTGTGAACTTGAAAAGTAGGTCAAATTAAAAACCCGTATGATATAAGATGTATATTTGCTATGAGTACCTACAACACAAGTTTCATCGAAAACAAGTCACTAATAAGCGAGATATCACACTTTTTAGATATCGACATTTGGCCCCCTGGTGGCCAAGTTGAGAATCAGATCGGACCGAAATTCAGTGTCAGAGGTCACCTGACCTAGGGGGTGCTGTGTACAAAGTTTTAAGTTCATAGCCCTAGCGGTTAAGAAACGTGCCACTGTTTTTTAAATAGGATACGACGACGGACGACGGACGACGGACACTGCGGTATTACATAAGACTCCCCTACGGTGAGCCAAAAATCAAGAAAATGTAAGATACAAGTCAGAAAAGACAAAAGGGAAAAGATAAAAAATAATAAAATAAAAAAATATTTTTGGCCGTCCCTGACCGGGGTTTGAACTCACGACCTTTGGATTGCCACAACACGAAAAACACAAAACATGCAATTTCGGCCATATCTGTGTCTGCGTTGTGACCTCTGTGACCTCGACAAGTAGGTCAAATTAAAAACCCATATGATATATGATGTATCCTTGCTATGAGTACCTACCACAAAAGTTTTATCGAAAACAAGTCATCAATAAGCGAGATATCACACTTTTTAGATATCCACATTCGACCCCCTGGTGGCCAAATTGAGAATCAGATCGGACCGATATTCAGCACAAGAGGTTATCTGATATAGGGGGTTATATGTACCAAGTTTCAAGTTCATAGCTGTGGCGGTTGAGAAACGTGCCATAGTTACACTGAAACAGCCAATTTATGCCATTTGACCTCTGCAACCTTGAAAAGTAGGTCAAATTAAAAACCCGTACGATATATGATGTATCCTTGCTATGAGTACCCACCACGAAAGATTTATTGAAAACAAGTTATTGATAAGCGAATTATCACACTTTTTAGGTATCCACATTCGGCCCCCTGGTGGCCAAGTTGAGAATCAGATCAGACTGAAATTCAGCACCAGAGGTTATCTGGTATAGGGGGTTATATGTACTAAGTTTCAAGTTCATAGCTGTGGAGGTTGAAAAACGTGCCATAGTTACACTGAAACAGCCAATTTACGCCATTTGACCTCTGTGACCTTGAAAAGTACGTCAAATTAAAAACCCGTATGATATATGATGTATCCTTGCTATGAGTACCTACCACAAAAATTTCATTCCAAACAAGTCATTAATAAGCGAGATATCACACTTTTTAGATATCTACATTCGGCCCCCTGGTGGCCAAATTAAGAATCAGATCGGACCGAAATTTAGTGTCACAGGTCATCTGACCAAGGGAGTCCTGTGTACAAAGTTACAAGTTCATAGGCTTAGCGGTTAAGAAACGTGCCACTGTTTTTGAAACAGGATACGACGACGGACGACGACGGACGACGACGACGACGGACGACGGACACTGCGGTATTGTAAAGACTCCCCTACGGTGAGCCAAAAACATATTTATGGAACAATAAATTAATCAAAATTAATCAAAGAATGATCTTTTTATAAACATTGGAAGGAAGTAGGGATAAATTATATTTCAGATTTACTAAGACCAGACAAAACAGTGATACCTTTTGAATCACTGGGACTAAAAGCAACCGAATGGTTCAAATGGAGAGGGTTAATGGATGTTATTATAAATAAGATTTGGCGTTATAATTTTAACACTGATAACAATAATGTATTCATGGTACAGGATGTTGGTTATGACTTCTGAACACCGCATTCTTAAGTGTAAAAAAATATTTGATTAATTGGAAGCAAAGAAATTTGACTCTCATTGGAAAGACAATAATTATAAAATCGTTCATCATGTCTCAATTCTTATACACTTGTGGAGCAATTGAAATACCAGATAAATACATGAAATAGAAATACTGTACATGAAATAGAAAATCTAATTTTTGATTATCTCTGGTCAGGAAAAAATATTGATTTACACATTTTGATACAGTCGAACTGTGATTTAATTAGTTTTAAACTTAAAGATAATCCTTCTCAAAGAACATATTTATGGTACAATAAATTAATCAAAATTAATCAAAGAATGATCTTTTATAAACATTGGAAGGAAGTAGGGATAAATTATATTTCAGATTTACTAAGACCAGACAAAACAGTGATACCTTTTGAATCACTGGGACTAAAAGCAACCGAATGGTTCAAATGGAGAGGGTTAATGGATGTTATTATAAATAAGATTTGGCGTTATAATTTACAGGATGTTGAATAACAGATGTTGGTTATGACTTTTGAACACCGCATTCTTAAGTGTAAAAAATATTGATTAATTGGAAGCAAAGAAATTTGACTCTGTCTCAATTCGTATACACTTGTGGAGCAATTGAAATACCAGATAAATACATGAAATAGAAATACATGTAATAGAAAATCTAATTTTCGATTATCTCTGGTCAGGAAAAAATATTGATTTAGACATTTTGATACAGTCGAACTGTGATTTAATTAGTTTTAAACTTAAAGATAATCCTTCTCAATAAAACATATTTATGGAACAATAAATTAATCAAAATTAATCAAAGAATGATCTTTTATAAACATTGGAAGGAAGTAGGGAAAAATTATATTTCAGATTTACTAAGACCAGACAAAACAGTGATACCTTTTGAATCACTGGGACTAAAAGTAACCGAATGGTAGATAACATCATACATTCTTTTTGGGACTGTCAGGGTCTTCAGGAGTTTTGGGGAAATATTAAGGGCTGGCTTCAGCCATTATCAAACCAAATTACAAAAATAAATATTTTTTGGGGGTGAGGGATAAACTATTGTGCACAGTCATTTTTTCGGCCAATATTCACAACAGAAGATTAGAAAATTCTCTTGAACATATAGAATTCACAATAGCATGTAAAAATAACAAAGTAGATTTATTCAATGAGAAATGGGAACCAATTCAATACTTACTGTTAAATTTGGGGGGTGGGGGGTGGAGTTGTCTTGTTTCAATACCAAAAAAAATCATCAAATGTATGTTATAGGTAAATTAATTGTTAAGGAGCATGGTGGTGTAATTTGCCAGCATGTTCCTAGCAAACGTTTTATGTAATGATGTTTGATGCGCCACTATCTAATCGTGAAAAATGTAATAAGCCCATCAGTCGCTGAAGTATGCGCCAACATTAATTATGGCACGCCAAAGTGGAATAAATGCAAGACTTGAAAATTTAATACAACATTTTGAAATATACAGGCAAGACTTGAAAATTTAATACAACATTTTGAAATATACAGGCAACACTTGAAAAACATGCCAATATTTCAAAAACTTTAATAACTTGAAAATATGATTCAAAATTTCCTGAAAATGTAGGTCAACTTGTTTTCAAATATATGTGGCAACCCTTGGAAAAAAACATGGCAACATGAATAAAATCTCGCAACATTCACGTGACCGAACAATACCACGTGATCTTCCTTTTCCACTGAGGAACGTGATTTATTTTCTACACACCAGGCAACGCCATTTTGTTTCCCATATTTGGCACATGCGTCATAATTTATTCATACGAATTCTGTATCCATGGTAATCACTCGAGATTGAAGGATTGAAGAACTAGTTTTTCTGCCGACCTGATCACCACTGGCTTATCCGCGAATAGAGTAACAATAGGGAAACACTGAAATACGGGAGACACTGACCGATGACACACTGAAACACTGAAATACCGATCCACTGTCGTATATCCATAAGGAGGAGACTTTAGGATTGACATTCACTGCCGGCTTTGGACATTGGCTGATGTCAGGGAGAGGATGGAACAGCAATAATCGTATTCATCTGAAAGAACAAGGAATTAAGATATGTTTACACCTATGACCTATTACACCTATTCTCTTAATCTACTATGAACCGTCCTTTCATGGCAGCCTGGATGACATGATTAGACCCCCGAATGGACACACTATTTGGGCTCAAATTACGAACCTTTAGTTCTGGCGATAACGTGGCATGTTCAAAAGTTCTGTGGATTTAAACTCTTGTGTTTTTTGCAGTCCACACAACATTTTGCCTGGCGTCTCCTGGTGTAAGGAGTAAAAAATGTGCAGAAAAACTAATTGTCTGATTGAATAATCCGGTTATATGCATGGGGCACAAACAGACCCTGATCCCTGCAGAGCTTGGGTCTAACATGATCACACCCAAGCTCAATAGGGATCAAGGTCTGTTTCTGCCTGTTATGCATATAACAGGATTATTTAATGAGACAATTAGTTTTCCTATTCATATATATTATCATCCTAAGAAAATCAGGGGTTAATGTTAATGTTAATGTCCCCCCCCCACGAGATATTCAATTTAAAAAACGATATCCAAACTCGCATTCACTCTCCGACATGTATGATTAACATATAATGGGCAAGAAATCTTTTGGAGGACGACATCAATAGACCCCGAATGGACAAGCTATTCTTCATGTTAATTTCATGGTTTGACCTACTTCACTCAGCAATCAGAAATCATTCAACATTCAACTTCATAATCCAACATCAGAATTAATTCCTTTCAAAGATGCTGTATCTCAATGAGTACTTTCATACCTCTAATGCATTGACTTTTCTCAAAATCGCATCCGGATAATATTTATTTACGAGAAAAGTGGAGTTTTTTTATAGGAAGTGATGTACCCCAGCGCCTCCGCCGGACAAGGACATAACCAGGCAGAGAATGACAAAGAAACACTTCAACACTAAGCAAAACAGAGGGGGTATTCCTACTGAATAAAATACTCAAAACAAAACAACATATTCCTACCCCAATCCCATATCTTTGGTGGGTAATCAATCCATCAAGAAAGTTAAAGAATATCGAAACATGGCAGTGATGCTAGTCTTGGACAATGCTCGAATCCGCAACGCACTGATTGGGAAGTGTGGTTAGAGCAAGACTACCTATCTATTAATAGCTGGCAGCACAGTCATGCTGGTACTATTACTGTAAAATCGGTAAGGAAACGTCGTGACTTTGGCATGTATCTACATGTAATAAGATTGACTGTTCTTCTTTCCATTGTTCAAGAGCAATAAACCCATTAAAGAAATTATCAAAATTATATATTTGACTGTTAACCTATTCCCAGAGGCTTGATATAGGAGGCCTTCCTTGTACCCTTCAACGAAATATAGGTGCGGCAACTGATATTCAATTTAGATTAACAACCTCCAAGGCTATTGTTATTTAGCGGTCCATACTCTATTACATTGCAAATTGGCTTGGGCGACGGTGGGCCAAATGGTATTTGGCTGGCACGTGGTAAATTAAAATTTGTGTCACGTGCTTTTGTTTACAAATAAGCCACCCATCGGTGACCTGAGACACCGGTTGTCTTTGGTGGTGTGTAAACAAAGTGACATTTTCCGCAAATAATTTAGTTTTTCTGCGTAATTCAATCCGTCCAAGATGTCACAAGGAGACAGTTATCATCTTAAGGTCGGCCCCGTTGAAAGGTTACTGTAAATCAGTCAGGAGCTATACTAGTCAGTTTCACTGAGACAAGTCATACTGTAAAACAGATCAAAATAATTTTTTTTCTTTTTTTCTTTCGCTGATCCATTTAAACGATTTTAATGCATAATATACTGCAATTTCTTTTAAATATATTGAAAGACAAAGAAATGCCAGCCCATCAAACTTAGAGGGCCGCTGTCCACACTTTCATCCACAGTTTACACCTTCCCTTCAGTGGTGCCGCCATCTTGGATCAACGAAAGTTGGTCTGAGAGAGGGCCAACTATTTTTGCCTACAACTGAATGATATTGTCATTGTCATTCAAATAAAAGTAGTTTTTGTGAAAGAATATTATTTGGAATAGTTAGAAATATCACAGTTTCAACAAATTCTTTGATAATTAGTCCACATTTGGACACTAGACCTCGCATTTCCCCGTCCACAAAGTTAACGGCCACTTCGAAAACTTTCAAAAAGGGGCAAAAATGCCCGTCCACTCATTGATCAAAATCACCCATCAAAATAATTGTTTTCCTTTTTTCTTTCGCTGACCCATTAAAACGATTTTAATGCATAATATACTGCAATTTCTTTTAAATATATTGAAAGACAAAGAAATGCCAGCCCACCAAACTTAGAGGGCCGCTGTCCACACTTTCGTCCACAGTTTACACCTACATGTACTGACCTGCTGTATAGAGAAATTATGACCAATATATAATTTCCCCATTCAGGTCGCCAGGTTGTTGGTGTAAGTGAACCACTACACCACCCAACCCGGAGGGTAAAGAAAAATAAATTCAAATCATTATCTTGTGAAAATCTTTTTTATTGTTGTACATCCCAAGAATTATCGTTATGGCAATTTGGAATGTCGTGCAGGAGGAAACCCGTCCCCGGGAGAAAACCTACGCGATCGGAGGGAGCTGCCGACTCCATCACACAGGTGACAGGCTTCAACGACTGAGTTTTTTTACATGACATCAGTCGTGTACATTTAAGTACTGCGCCACTCCGAAAGCCCATAACAG
The DNA here is from genome assembly GCF_910592395.1 of Lineus longissimus. Classification (NCBI taxonomy): domain Eukaryota; kingdom Metazoa; phylum Nemertea; class Pilidiophora; order Heteronemertea; family Lineidae; genus Lineus; species Lineus longissimus. The sequence continues at coordinate 11,282,795 of NC_088317.1, read as the reverse complement.
GAGAAAACCAGAAGATAGTAATACTATCACACATGGTCTACTCCTTTATAAGATGTAATGTTCAAGAAAGACATTGCTAAATAGAGATCTTACACTAGTCAGACTCCACAACTTCAACTCTGCATGCTAATAATATGTTCATTTACTATTCATGCATGTATTAAACCTATTGTGTATGACTGCAGTTAAGCCATTTCAGCTAACAATAGGTCAGGTCAAGGCTGTCATCACACCATGACTAAACAGCTTAAGGGCCCAATTTAAATAACAAAAGGACCACATTTCTCATGGCCACTCCACCTTGAGGCTGCTGCTTTGCATCACAAAAGGTTGAGAGGTGACATGTTATTTGCATGACAAAAGACGTAGCTTTCGACATGGCAAGACTACACAGAAGTGGGTATGCCAGTTTTTTGGCAAGTTGGAGTCTAAGATCTATTTATTTTACTAACAAGGTCTACATTTATTACATGCAGGACAAAATGAAACGTCTTACAAAGTTGACGTTTTAATTACACTTTTCTCAAACCATTCAGTACCATGTCTAATCCAATTCTCAGTGGGGCAAAAGACCGTCTTCATAATCTGCAGAGCATGATAAATATGCCCTCGCAAGATCTCGAAGCAGTCGATGCTGTCGTCAGGAAATCTTTTGATATTCTCACAAATATTAATAAAATAATGAGAGTGTTTTCAACTATATAAGTTGAATGTGTCTTTTCATCAATACCTGGTTCCCAGGTATTTGGTAAAAGTGATTGAGGGAACTTTAACTTCTTTGTGTAGTTGGTCAGTTGTCTCTGGTATTATATGATACCAAGCAACTGAGCCAGCCAACGTTAGAAGGTCTCGGCTTAACTGCTCTGACCAATGCCCGAGGATTCTATGGTACTGGGGAGATCGAGAAACAGTAAAAAAAGGCCTACGTTCCATCGCAGACACATATGTTCCTTTTTTGCCTGGGGTTTAAGCAAGAAAGAAATCATATGAACCCCATGTCTCAAGTGATGGAGATATAATAATGAAATATCTGATCAAGTTGGTGATTATTTCAGGAGAAAACCATTTCAAGCAGTAGGGTCCTGATGTGCCCTAGGCTATTAGCTTCTGCCTTCATAAGCTAAAAATCAATTTTGCTTAAGACTTATTTGTTTGGGTACTGACAAGCCCTATTGGCTTTCCATAAACGCCCACTCCACATTTCGCTTTCTTTCAAAAGATTTTGCAAGAAAATTGTTGATCTCTTGGATCATGGTGCCCCTGGTAACAAAAGAAACCCTCCTCTAAAATGTTATTCCTTCTTTATACGTGCATTATTTTAAACCATGACAACATATTGTCATTGCCCTAAGAAGGTAAATATATGCCTTCTCCCATCAGAAAATTTTAGGAATTTTATCAATAAAATCACCTTTCAATCAGATATTTCAATAAAAACAATAGGTCTACGGTGACAAAAATACATCGTTGGGATGTGCTGGTCAGCAACATCCATCTTCCTCCTGTCGCATGCTTCTCCATGCTGAAAAGAAACAAGTTACATACAGTAAGGTTTATTGGTGCAAAATATCATCAGTGAAATATTCATTGTGCAGGAACATGTTCGTCTTGACCCGCAATGTTTTGAGATCGCTCTATCACTCACAAGCTTGATGTTGGTGATGCAAACACATGAGAGTCAAGATGGAACATGTTAAGTTCCTGCAATAATGAGGTTAAGATTTGATCAGAAACAAGAAACAGCAACTGAACAGCTCTATCAATGTCAATATCATAACTGTTAGAAATTACTTTTCTTGTGTTGACATTTAACCTTACAAGAATGCCAACACAGAACTTATGCAGGGACTTGAGGATTGGGGCAGTTTATGCCATCTCAGCCGCCTGCGTGGTTTCATTAGTAAAGTTGTTGTTGCCATTAAATTAATTGATGTTGGTTGTAGCGTTGGGGAGGGGGGTCCAATTGCGTCATTTTGCATCACCAGTGAGGTCACCAAGTCCCACAAGGACCCTACTTTAGAATACAGTGGAACCTCCCTTAGCATACACCTCTCTAAAAGGACCTTCTCTCTTTTAGGACACTAACTTTGATTGTCTCCATTCAATTTGAACTCTCTAATCAGTACACCTCTCTTGTAAGCACAGCACTTATCAGTCTTGAGGATGTCCTTAATAGAGTAGTTCTACTGTGATCACATCATCCCCCCCCCCCCCCCCCCCCAAGTTGCTACCCAATAACCTTTTTCCTTTGCTAATCTCTTCTCTTCTTGGCCCAATGTCATTGAAATGGCCTCTCCTGGAAAGCTGATACTCCACGCAAATGCACCAGCATTGACCAACAGAGTTATTTTACAGCTGTTAACACTTTAGTGGAGCTCCCACATTAGTCAACGTCAAACGCACTTAGGGCTTCGAGGAACAACGACGTGAATTAACGTCACATTTTTCAACTCGGGGTAATGGTTTTCCATTTGAATTTCATTCAATCGGGTGGGTGCTGACAGAAAGACTTTTGAGGAATCTTCTGTATCCAGGCAGCTGCAATCATATGTCAGTAAAGTTGTTGTTTTTTGTTACCATTCAAAGCTCAACCTCACTGATATCTCAAACCTAAAACAATCATGCTGTACCACTTTCAACTACAACTTTTTCACAGTACTGTCTGAAATTCCGAAGGGGGAAAAGTAGGTTTCTTTCTAGATATTGATTTGAAACCTGCACCCTACGGTGTTTTGAGCATTTCCAGACCTCTGGTATCAGGGAACCCCTGAGGTTTGACACGTTAAAGGTTGTGTTAGCCCTCTGTATGTTTGGCCAGACTTCATGAAATCACATTACTGGCAATGGCCATGTTCAACTACTGCTCATTAAGCAGTTCGGGATTCTTTCTTAGTGTTAATACATAAAGCTCCAGTTGATAAAAATGCTTTGCTTTTGATATTCATGCAACCAGCATAACCAAGTTGTTTATGAGAGTGAGATATCAGTGGGTTATGAAGTGATTTTCTGTGATGGCATATTCAGAATCAATTAGTTCAATAGAGCATTTAAAGAGGCAAACGTGAGAGGTTTGATGAAAATGGCACTGTAATTGGTGACACTAAAACAACGTTGGAAAATTATTCCTCAACAGAGAGCTCACCATCTCTGGAGAGCTCACCATCTCTTAATCAGACCAATGGCTAACACCTTATCAAGGACATCTGAAAAACTGAAATTGATTTGTTTACATTACCGTGTGATGGCACCCTTCCGAAGGTATGAGATAGGCTGTCCTCATGGTGGCTGCAGGATATCATGTCAGGGCTCTATGTCCGTAGCTTCCCCTAAATCCAGAGAGTCCCTTTGGAGTTGGATTGTCATTATAGTTTATTAGAATGACAGACATTTCGGTGTCCAATCCATCCCCACAGCAAACAAGTTCCCTTTCTGATCTCAGCGATGGTTCTCGTTGAATTGTTCTGTCAAGGCATCGTTTGCTGAGCTGTAGTTCGTCACTCCTGCACATGGCTATCCCTCTGCACAACCATTCGATCCACTGAACCCACTCGACTCTCGGTTGTCTGCCCGTATCTGTGAGCGACTGGAAAACAAAATTTAAGGTTACTCTCAGTCTCAATTTGTCCTTACGGTCATCTCGATTCTGTATAACTAAAATGAGCGCGATCGGTCGTAACGAGCGCCATCGCCGATGGACTAACATCGCCATCAGGCTACATTGCTCCACCATTATTAACGCACTTGTGCAATAGGGTCTTTCATTCAGTTTCATCAAATTCACCGAAGTAGTTTATGATAAAATCACAACCCTTAAATCCTACACCGTTAAAAAACGAGAAGTTTGCAATTGAATTTGAAATTTCCAATTGCACAAATATGTACTTAATATAGATTTCAGCACTGGCACTGCCGTTGCATAGAAATACAAATACCAGAAGCACCCAGTTTCAGCAAACACGTATGCATAATATCTGTTCTACAGCATTATGTATAACTGCAATTATATTTTCCTGGACCACCAGTAATCATGAACAGCGTACCCCTTAAGTTCAAGCCCTCACTCGGCCCCTTATCTCATCACGTCTTGATATCTTGTCTGTTCCAAAAGTATAACTTGCAAGTTTCGGGTTTCTAGTCTTGACATCAACAACGGTTGAAATTGTCACCCTACTTTTAACTCTTACCCCAGTCTATGCTGAGAGCTTTCAGTGGAACTGGAATTCAGATTAGCTGCTCAATCAGTACTACAACCTGAGCATTTTCAACTGGTGAGCCTGGGAGCTCATGACCACTTGTCAGAGACCCAAACAACTGCACAACTGCAGCTCTTTCACTTTTATTTTTGACACAGTTTGTGTTTAGTAAGGAGCAATGCAGTGACAAAACCATGGATGGAAAATCTAATAGCCTGTCTATTTTCAGTCCAGCCACAGAACATATGGAATATTTATTGGCACACCCTGTAAATACACTTTAGGGATGAGTTCATTCGGTTTCACGAGTATGGCATATGCAGGTCCAATGTTTCCCAATCAATGTGCGAAATCTCCCTGAAGTTGCTGAAGTCTTCAAGCAATATATGGGGGTATCAACAACATAGCGCATCTCTGCCCGAATAATCGGGTCGATCAAAACAAGGCGGCTGAAGTGGGTTTTTCAAAAATCATCGCTAGTTTCTGGAAGGGATTGGATGTTATTTAAGAAATGTGTTCTTGTCTTAATTTTCTAAAAGCCTTAATACCGACGACCACAACGCTTTACTAATTGACACTTGATCTGCAATTCAATTCCAAACTGAGGTTGCTTGTACAGTTTGAGGATAAAATCCACCATTTTGCGACTCTACTTTACTCCGGAAATGAAACGAACTCAGCCCATGGCGTATTCACCCATTTCATGATATACTGTCTTGTCATCTGTTTATATTTACCATATATGTATTGGATTCCTTCGTCATCCAAAATCTTTTGAGAGTCACATCTACCATAGGACGAATTGTAGATCTTGGTTGAGTGGTTGGGTCTTCTCGACAGCCATCATCTCAATCTGCAGAGGGTTAGATAACAGAAAAAATACATTCAATGACCTATCTCAAAATGAATAGATTGAAACCAAAAGATAATTTGTTTTCATTTGAGTGAGATGGTTGTTTCTCGCTTTAAGAATTCGATTCCGAATGTGGCCACCAGGGGGAAAAGGTTAAAAAATGATCAATGTAGTGAAAAGCACCCATCATGTCCAAGTCCATTTTTTTCCCATGTCGACAGGCGAGCACAATGGCCCTGGCCGTTTCATTTTATAAAGTGGCACTGTTGGAAAGATGCACACGGGCCATTTTCTGGATCAAGTGAAGTGAAGATGTCTTTGGTTGGCAGCATTTTCTTGTGGAAAAATGTTGATCGGCCATACTCTTTGCTCGATTCACTGCTTCAATCCTTGCCCAAGTGGCATTATTCCTCAGGCCAAATTGCCTTGGATTTTTATATCCATCCTTACGTCTGATATTACTAATAACCATATATAAAATGTAACTCATGATTTGTCCAACTAATCAAGATCATCGAGGTCATGTTGCCCATTTGGCTGTTAACTTGAGCACTCTCGGTCAGGTGGTCTCACTTGGGGATAAAAGTTCATGACTTGGCCACCAGGGTGCAGGTTCGGAGACATGAAATATGATTTTTTTCCCTCCTGGTTGGACAGTTATGAAGTTTGTTTCATGAGTAGATATAATATCAACCAGGTATGTGATGCTCACCCCGCAGATTGCAACATCGTCTTTTGTGTCCCTTGTTCTTGTGTCCCTTGTTCTTGTGTCCCTTGTCCTTGTGTCCCTTGTCCTTGTGTCCCTTGTCCTTGAGGCCCTGGACCTTGTGGCTCTTGTACAATGTTGGCTCGGGCTGCCTAAAAATAATCAAACTTTTGGTTAAGGGGTTTTATCTTTTTTCTGAGCGTTTCTACAGCATGCTACTTTCACACTGGATCCTGGATGACTGGAAAGTGCAATTTTTGCTGCGTATTGTAGTAACGTGCCTTTCGCGTATGAATGTCTTGTCCCTGCCCTTTGTGGTAATTGGAAGATAATCAAGACAGGAACAAGCTAGTGACCTGCAAGCCCCCTGCCAATGAATAGACTGTTTTAATACGTGTAGTTTCGAATGAGATGTACCGAATATCCTTAAGAATAACTTGAACGAAGTTGTGTCCCGTAAAAAAGAAACACGCCTTTTATTTGCCCCTTTTGATCTTTCACTTTACATAACATGACTTTGGAGATTCTAACGATGATGATGATGTCTTCATCTATATAGTGATGGCGGCGGTGGCGGCGGCGGTTCAATCTGTAAAAATAATCATTCAAATAAGCCTAATGCTAGTGATACTACCTAAAGGATATTAACATGAGAAATATATTGATATAAATCGGGAACCGGAATCAAACTTACAAAGCTGGGGACTCTTAAGTTTCTCTGGAATTTAACTTGAAAGTAATACATATGAGTAGCCTTTAAATGTTCATCTTGCTTCCTTGACGGTGTACATCTCACTGACTCCAGATGACCCAAAATCTTCAATGACTTCAACATGAACTTTGTGACAGTATTAATTAACTTTTACGGCTTGACACTCTGGGAACTGCTAAGATAAGGCTAAAGTTCAGATAGGCCTACATAAATCAATAGAAAGAGAAACAGTTAGCCAGCATGAAGGATAAGAAATATGTAATATATATATATATTGATTTTGTCTGTAACATTCCGGCCCCATAAATGCGTCCTAGCCTAGCATTTACCTAATATTCAAATCTACAAGAGACAAAATCCCTAAATCTACAAACAACCAGCCGCACATGGGCCTACATGCATACCGTAATACATATCATGGATGAGCAGTCAAAGGTTGTATGTGACAAGGTCACGCGCATCGTGTGTCATAAACATTGCCCCCCAAAAGAAACATGCTGGTCAGATGAAACTCATTAGATATCAACAGACGACTCAAGTAAACATAGCTTCGTGACAGGTCGTGTCAGCTCATTGTGATGTGTTTTGATCTTGGCTGACCTTACCAGGTTGTCCTTACCAGGATACGTCTCAATTACTCGTCCCAACAACCAGGAATTCCTGTGAGCATTGTCATCTACAATCAGAACCAGGTCATCTGGCTTCAGGTTTTGACTTGCGTGACACCACTTCTGGCGCTCTTGCAGTGCAGTCAGATACTCCTTGGTCCACCTACGCCAAAACAAATCAGCAAGATACTGTACTTGCTTCCATTTCCTTCTGTACAGATCGGCCTCATCAAACAGTCCAGGAGGTTGACAGATTCCGGGGCGCAGGAGCAGCAAATGGTTTGGTGTGATGGGTTGTAAGTCATCTGGGTCATCTGACAGCTTCGTCAGGGGTCTTCCATTTATTATGGCTTCGACTAGACACATCATTGTGTGAAGAGTATCGTCTGTCAGGTTCTGCTGCTTTATTATGCCATCTAGCACTTTCCTTACAGACCTGATTTGCCTCTCCCATACACCCCCCATATGGGATGCTGCAGGGGGATTGAAAACCCATGTGATTTCTCGTTGGCGCATGTACTCCTCAATACGGCTGAGATTCCATTCCCGTATTGCTTTCTTTAACTCTTTCTGAGCACCCACAAAGTTTGTGCCATTATCGGATCGGATCCCTCGCCTACTAACGAATCTCTGCAGGGCATTGATGAACGAATCAGTTGTAAGATTCTCTGCCACCTCAATGTGTATGGCCCGGGTCGTGAGGCAGGTAAATATGCAGCCATACCGCTTCACCATGCTGCGGCCTCGTTTAACTTGAAATGGGCCGAAGTAGTCCAATCCAACATGACAAAAGGCGGCTCTAGGGGAAGCAACACGGTCACTTGGCAAGTCTGCCATTTGTTGAATCATTGGTTTCACATTTCTTTTGCGACAGTGCAGACATTTTGTGTTGTTCCTTCTTACGACCAGCCTTCCCTTGATTATCCAAAATTTCTGACGGACTTCCGTCAGTACCCTTTCCGATCCCGAGTGGCCCGTCAAATTATGATAGTAACAAACTATCAAGTCCACCACATGGTGTTTCTTCGGCAATATGATCTGGTGCTTGGTTTCATCAGGAAGGTTGGAGTTTTCCAATCGACCACCCACACGCAGGATCCCATCGCTGTCCAGCACTGGGTTCAGCTTCTTTAGCTTGCAGGTCTTGAAGTTTGCCTGAATGTCACCATATGCCTTCTTCTGCACGAATTTCAGCACCTCCTGCTCAGCTTCCAAAAGTTCATCTACAGTGAGGCCACGTCTTGGAGGGGTCATGGCAACTTGTCCGGGAATGTCCTTATTCTTGACCTTCTGGTGTAGCACCTTCTTCAGTCGCAGCATCCATGCAATCCCTTTCTTGAGCCTATACCAACAGGAATAGTGATTTATCATCGTGCTGATTGCCTGTTGTCCTCCATCCTGAGTCGGGTTCGTTGCATAAACCTTCACCTCCGGTTTGACCTCAATCATTCCTTCAGTCTCAATAACAATGGGCTCTTTAGGCCATTGCGTCTCCTGCTGTTTCAAGAATTCTGGTCCGTTTCTCCACCGATCATTTCCGCTTCCAATCAATTCATCGGCTGTCATACCCCGTGATACATCATCTGCCGGATTCTGATCTGTGGGTACATGCCTCCACTGAGTAGGCACTGTGCTCTCGTGGATTTTAGCCACCCTGTTTGCCACGAAGGTCTGGTATCTCTTTGTCTCATTCCTTATGTAATAAAGTACAATCATGCTGTCTGTCCAAAAGACAGACTCGCAGAGAGGGATCTCGAGCTCGCTACGCAGAAGTTTGTCTAGTTTCACTGCTTCGACAGCAGCCGTAAGTTCCAGCCTTGGGATGGTGGTGGTCTTTAATGGGGTTAACTTTGCCTTGGTCATTACCAGTGTGCAATGGACACGTCCATATATGTCCTCTTGTCTGAGGTAGCTTGTCGCGCCAAACCCTCCTTCAGATGCATCTGAAAAATGGTGCAGCTGGTTATGTACTACAGTGTCCAGATCTTCTGAACGCAGACATCGTGGCACAGAGAAATTTTCAAGCTTTGGTAAATCTTCAAGCCACCTGTTCCACTGCTGCTGTTGATGTTGGGACATTCCATCATCCCACCCTAACTTTTCTCTGCACAGATCCTGGAATATAGTCCTCGCTTTCAACACGAATGGACTAACCAATCCTAGAGGGTCATAAACAGAACTCAGGATGCTAAGCACTCCTCGTCTTGTCATGGGGCGATCTTGTGTGGTAATACACGGTCTGAAGGTATCCTGTTCTACATCCCAAACCATTCCCAAAGCTCGTTCAGTGGGTAGACCATCGCTGTCTAAATCTAGGTCCTTCATCCCCATAGCCAAGTCGGAATTTGGAATGGCTTTCAAGAGAACCCGGCTGTTACTGGCCCATTTGATGACATCCATTCCTCCTCTCTTGAGCATTTCTCGAAGACTGGTTGCCAGTACAATAGCCTCAGGGTCATTTACCTTACTTCCAAGAAAATCATCTACATACATTGACCTATTTACGGTTTCAGCTGTCTCAGGAGGGAAGTCTGAAGCATTGTCAGCTGCAGTCTTCTTCAATGCATAGTTTGCAGCACTGGGGCTCCAAACCCCACCAAAGATATGTGTTCGCATTCTATAAATCCTTGGAGCCTTCGTTATATCACCCTCGTCGAAATACAGGAAGCGGAGCACATCCCTATGATCCTTTTCAACCCTGACCTGATTAAACATTGCCCGCACATCTGACGTGAACCCTACCTTCTCCTGGCGGAACCGCAACAGTACTCCAATCAACTTATTGGTCAAGTCAGGACCTTGGAGCACATTTTCATTCAGTGAGGTTCCTCTGTGTTTCGCAGCACAGTCAAACACAATTCTGGTTTTCTCTGGCTTCTTTGGGTTCAGTACGGGATGGTGAGGGAGGTACCAGACCATTCCGTCCTTTCTGCTTATTTCTTCATCAGGCACCAATTCTGCATAACCTTCTTCCAGCAGGGTCTTGAACTCAGTGTTGTACCTCTCATGTAGGGTAGCATCTTTCTGAAACCTTCTTCCCAGGCTTTCCAACCTTTTCTTCGCCATACTGTAATTGTCCGGTAAATTTGGAGGCCTTTGTTTGAATGGTATGGGCAAAGTATAATGTCCATCCTGTAACACGGCTGTCCTATCCCAAAGGTCAACCACCTTTCTATCATCCATGGATAGACCAGTTCCATCACCTAGATTGTCGAGCTTCCAAAATCGCTCGACCTGCTGCTGTAGACTTGTGTCATTGTTGATAAAGTGACAGCTGTGCCGCTCATCAGTCCTTCCATTCTCTCCAAATGGTCCATTTAGGGTCCATCCCAGGGCTGTCCTTACAGCGTACGGTACTCTTCGGGGATCGTCATCGTGACTCTTGACCTCCAGCGGGACCAAAGCCTCCGGCACGTCCTGTCCTATAAGTAGGTCTACCTTGTCAGTGTCTACCGTCAGAATATCAAGTCCTTGTAAATGAGGCCAGTCATTTAAGTCGGACGGTTTTATGTCATTAGGCCTAACGTTGAGATTAGACTTGGAGAAAACATGAGGAAGAGTAATAACCTCCTTACCATCGAGGTCAGCCACTTCCAATCCATAAATCGTGGTCTCAAATCGACTGTCTTTCCTCTCTATTGTTGTCAATTCTGTAATTGCCGTTTTTCCCTTTAGTCCAAGTTTGGTCGCCAGACTTTCCGTGCATAGTGTTGCCGTAGAACAGTTGTCCAACATCGCATAGGTTATGACTTCTTCATTCCCTCCGATGCCCTTGACCTTTACCGGAATGATTGGCGAGGCAATACGGTTGATACCGGCCCCAGTGGACAAAACTGTGGCATTGGACCTTGCAGGTTGTGGCTTGACATCGGCCTTCTTCTCTTGAACATCGTGCCCGTCTGCACGAGACTTGGGTGCAGGAGCGCCATCCAAATGAAGGAGCGTGTTGTGTTTCTTCCCACAGCCAGAAACTTTACATGCAGGAGGATTACGACAATTTGATGCAAAATGCGGTCCTTTCAAACAATTCTTGCAGACCTTGTTGTCTCTCACAGTTACCCATCCCTCATTTTGCGTCATCTTCTTGAATATTTCACAGGCCGTCACATGATGCGCCTCTTTGCATACCAGGCATTTGGGTACCCTGGGCTTATCACCACTTGAACCTTGGTAACCTGTATCCGTCTGGATACTGAACGTTGACCCATGACCAGGTCTTTGCTTGTTGTTCGACTTGTGGTTGGATTCTGTCTTGGATTCCTTAGCACCACACTTACCAAACACAGGATCATTTTCTTCCTCTGCGGCTTCAGAAATAAGCTGCAGAAGGTCCTTAATGCCTGGGTTTCCTTGACTAGGCCTATCATCCTTGGTTTTCCGTATCTTCTGGACCACTCTTTTCCATCTATTCTGAAGATACTGTGGCAACCTCTCAACGATCTGCACCAAGTACGAATCGTTTAAGCGATCCAGCTGTTTCATTGCAGTCAAAGTTTCAACACAGTTTTTCAGGTCATCAGCTAGATCTCTTATCGCTTCTGGACCCTTGGCTTGCTTTCTGTTGACAATCCGGTTAACCCAGGCCTGACTCACCACAAAATCACTGCCAAACCGGTCCTTTAAAAGTTTCCTGGCAAGCTTGTAACCCTCTGTAGGGTCCTTAACTGCACAACACTCAATTACCTGCCTTGCCTTTCCAGTACAGTAACGGAGAAGCCTACTTAGCTTGACACTATCATCAATGAGGTCACGGTCAACAGAGTTCTCAAACGCTCTTATAAACAACCAATACCTGAGAGGATCCCCATCGAAGGTCATCAGGTCAACCTTAGGCAACTGCAGTGTATTCAATAACAACCTTTGCTGCTGCTGCCCTTGATGCAAAACCTCCATAAGTGCATCCGGAAGTGCACTCACGTGACTTACTGGTACCTCCGTTGCCTGGATACATGTACTTACTTCATTGTTTCCTTGAAATGGAGTAGGTCTAAGGAAATTGGTGGTGACACTTTCTGGAGCCATCGGGGTCGGGGTCGACTGGTAATTGGAGATGTTGCCATGAACTTGGCCGGGATGAAACGCAGGTTGCCTCGGATTCAATCTAGGGTCGGGAATTAGGCCTACTTGTCCGGGGTCACGCTTTGGCTTGTCCTGTGACTCATTCCCGGAAACGCCCACCTTCTCATTAGTAGGTGACATTCTACTTGAGTGAACCATGGAACATGCCCTTTCCTTGGCCCGAGCATGCGCCAATTTTGCCTTCAGCTCAAGCTCTTCCCGCTGTTGTACCATCTCGAGCTCCTTCTTGGCAAGAGCTTGTCTCTCAGCCAGTAGTGACGCCTCTACTTCATAAACGGCACAATTGGCTGCTGCCCGCATCTGGGCCATGGAAACATTGGACCTGTGGCATGCCATGGCGCATGCGCAGACCTCCCTTCCTCTGGAGTGACCACCTGAGATTGTCCTCGTTCCTGTAGACACCCACTTACACCGTGATGGGTAGCCCCCAAGAGGGGAGGACGGGTGGGATCCAGAAAACTTAGAGTTTTCTAGGCTATAGCTTAGAAATAGACCCCTTATTTCAAAGGGGAAATATTTCTTGCGCTAATGAGCCTAGAAAACTCTACCATAAGGTTATTAACCTTTGGTAGTATATATTATGCTGAATCAGCAGAGGAAGGTGGGAGTATATGAGAATAAGGGGGATACCCACCGGAAAAAACAGAAAAAGACCTCCAAACCGTGATACCGGCGGAGAATCTAATTTGGTAAAGACCAACTTTATCCCCCCCCCCCCCGAAAAAGAAAAGGAGAGGCGGTGGATACGAAACCTATGCAGTGTTGGAACATGCCACCACTGGGCAAAGCCTCCTACTACCATCTAGCTGCTGCTGGACATCGTGTAGATAGTGGGAGGTGAAAGTCGTCTCTCGTGCCCATGAGCCGGCTTGAAGAATGTCTCGCACTGGGATGCCCGCAGAGAAAGCCCAAGACGCCGAGAGCTTCCGGACGTCGTGACCCCTCGGGTGAGCCCCTCCCCCACTAGGAGTATTGTCGTACGCATAGCAAACAACTTTCTTTAACCAAGACGAAATTGTTTTTGTAGACACTGTGCCTTCACCGCGGCACTTAACAAACAGGGACTGACCATCCCTATGACCCCCCATACAATGCAAATAAAACTTCAACGACCTTACTGGGCACAAAAACCTGTCTGGCGTGTCTCTGCCCGAGAACGCGTCATGACGAGGAATAAAGAAAGGTTTTGGATCAACCTGCGCTGCCTGGGTCTTAGCTAGAAAACCAGGCACCGTTCTGAGAGAGACACCCTTATCAGAAAAAACTAAATCGCGCTTATCTCTAGAAATGGCATGTAGTTCACTGGCCCTCTTGGTGCTCGCCAGTGCTAGCAAAAAACAGGTTTTCCAGGTAAGAAACTGCTTATCCTGGACTGAGCCATATGTTGGAGGCTCAAAAGGGGCCGACATAAGACTCTTTAATACCAAAACTAAATCCCAATCTGGCACTCTTTGCCTAACGACAGGTCTGTCGTGACTAAAGTTCTTGATCAAACTTAATAACACTGGGTGACTTCCCACCGTGTAACCGTCAAAAATTGGCAAAACATCTGACAAAGCCGACCTATGGTTTGTCACTGTGCTCACCGATCTCTTGAGATCCTCAAAGAGGTACAAAAGATAATCTCCAACTAGTTGAATGGAGACAGACTCCAGAGACCTACCCCGCCTATCGAGCCAACCTTTGAATGCGGAGAAGTGGCTCTCATACACTGAACGTGAGGAGAGCCTCTGAGGTCTGGCTGCCCTTCGCGCAACCTCTTCAGAAAAACCTCTCTGAATGAGCGAACGCTCGATAACAACCAAACGTGCAGGTCCAACATCCCCGGGTTGGAGTGGTAAACATTGGATGTTGGTTGGTGTAGCATTTTCCTGGATAGAGGAAGGGCCAGAGGAAATTCCATCAGGAGCCCCAGCAATGTTGGGAACCACGGCTGAGATGGCCATGCTGGAGCCACCAAGAGAATGAGACAATTGTCTGACGCAATTTTCTGCAGAACCTGTGAGACTAGCCTCACCGGAGGGAAAGCATATGCGACTAGGTCGTCCCACTGGAGGGTCATCGCATCTGTCGCCCAAGACTGATCGTCTGGGAAAGGGCTGACATACAGTGGCAGCTGGTGGTTGAGATATGTTGCAAACAGGTCTATCTGTAACATGGGGAACAAGTTGTGAATCTGTCTGAACAGAGACACTGACAGAGTCCACTCGCCCGGCAATATCTGATTCTTGCGACTGAGACTGTCCGCCATGACATTCTTTTTGCCTGGGATATACGCCACTCTGAGGGATATCTGATGTAGTTGGCAGAACCTGAACAGGTCTCGAGTCAACATAAAAAGGGCGATGGAATGAGTGCCCCCCTGGCGCCGAATGTACGAAACTACCGTGGTGTTGTCTGACAAGACCCGGACACACTTCCCCTTTACTAGATGTAGGAAATGCGCCAGGGCGAGAATTACTGCCTTCATTTCCAGGAGGTTGATGTGCAAACTCTGGTCTTCCTGATTTCAGAGGCCTGACACCATGTCCCGGGCGAGATGCGCCCCCCAACCTGACTCGCTGGCATCGCATACCAGAGACATTTGGGGCTCGGGAGGATGCAAGGGATCTCCGGCAAGCAGATTGTCCCTGTAGCCCCACCATTCTAAAGCTTCGAAGAACAGGGCAGTCAGCGGGACCACTTTGTCTAGGGGGTCCTGGTGGACCCTGAAGAAACATTTGAGATAAAACTGCAGGGGTCTCAAATGGAGACGACCTAGGGGAATGAAGTCCGCGACAAAGTTTAGCAGGCCTAGAAAAGCGAGGAAGTCCCCCGCCCGAACCTCCACCTGACTTCTGAGCTGCGATATCCATGACATGACCTTGTCGATCGACTGCAGAGAGGGAAAAACGAGGCCTCTTACCAGATCGAACAACATCCCTAGATACACGAACACCTGACGCGGCAGAAGGTTCGACTTTTCTGGATTGATGATGATGCCCAATTTCTCTGCCAGATGCAAGACAAATTGCAGCTGCTCTAGAAGGGTCTCTGGAGACTTGGCCCTCAGTAGCCAGTCGTCCAAATAGAGGTGGATCAGGATAGCCAGACGCCTCAGATACACGGCCATCTCCTTCAGAACTTTTGTGAAGATGAATGGAGCCGACGCTAGGCCGAAACAAAGGGCCCGGAAGCGATAGACTGTGTCGTTTATGGCAAACTGAAGGTAACGACGATGTGATTTGTGAACCGGAATGTGAAAATATGCGTCCTTCATGTCTAGGGTGGCCACGTACTCCCCTTGATTTAGCTGCGCTCTTACTGAGTGCACAGACTCCATTTTGAACTTGGGGACTGCAAGGTGCCTGTTCAAGAGCTTTAGATCTATCACTGGACGGAAACCCCCAGTTTTCTTTGGCACGCAGAACATATGGGAATAGAAGCCTGGTACCAGCTCTGATCGAGGGACAACCTCGATTGCCTCCTTTAGAAGCATCGCTTGTATCTCGCCCAAAAGCGCCTGGCACTTTTGAGGATCTTTTGGGAGCTGAACATTCCGGTGTATTGGAGATAGAGGGGGAAGAGATTTGAATTTTAACTGAAGGCCCTCCCTGACTACACTTCGCACCCAGATGTTGCTTGTGATATTCTCCCACTCGGATGCGAAGTGCTGAAACCTTGCCCCTACTGGAGGTCCCTGACATGGGGGCAAGGCCTGAGGAAAAGAGGTTAGGAGAATTTCTTAGGACCGGCATGCGCTGCGCGTGCAGGCTGACCCCCAGAAACACCGGGAGAGTTGAACCTATAAGAACCCCCACGGCCACGACCCCTAGCATAGGGGCGAGAACCCCTCATCGCCCCATAAGAATTATACGCACCCCTTGGCTGGGCCTGGTACGAATTAGCCAAAACAGAAGGCCTAGTAAAGGGCTTTTTCTTTGGCGCCCCCGAATCCCCTGCTCTCTTGGCCACTCCATGCAACTTATTATGCTTGGCAGTGAATTTATTCAACTGGGGAACCACATTCCCGAACAAAGAATGTTGGTCCCCAGAGGGGGGAAGAAATGGTTGATTAAGGAGCCAATTCCTGGCTTCTAGATCGATGTCCGTAGGATCCTGAATGTTATCAATCTTTCTGATACCACCCAGGAGAACATCCATGGCATTGATCGCCAGTAATGACCTTCTAGCCTGACGCTCAATGCCCTTGACCTCCTCCGCCTTGATCTTGACAGAGGACTCCATGACAGTGGCGTAAGACTCCATACTAACCCCCACGTCCGCCGCAGAAGGCTGAAGGGAATCGGACTTAACTGAATAAAACTTTTCCCTATATTTGGGAATCCTTCTCTTACCCAACTTTTTCCCTGCAATAAGGGAAGGGGGCAGAGAGTTTGGGTCCTCAACCTTTAGCGTGGCGTCTCCCCACATTTGTTGGTGAAGACAAGCAAATGAGGAGGGGATGATAGAAGAATGAGGAAAGGTGGAGGGCTTTCTTACTTCGTCCCCATCCTCCAGCTGAGACAAGGCAGTCACCTTTGAGGATGACACCTTCCTCGAGGGGAGATCCTCCCCTAGCACGACCTGAAGGTTATCCATTAGCACAGCAAATTCTGATGATAACTTTGGGTCCTCGGGCTGAGCCAGGTCCTGACTAGAGATTACTGAACGAATATCCTCGTCCTCACTAAACCCCGTATGGGAGGGGGCGTGAAGATGTAAACTGACCTGGCGGTCAGGGGAATACTCCGAGCCCTCCGGTGACCGAGAACGAGAAGTTGGTATAAATGTAGGCGCCCGAGCCAAAGGATGCTGAGGCCGAGCAGCTACCGAAGCATGGGTTAAAGAAGGGGCCAGAGACTGCGCCCCAGCCCCCCTAGCCCTAACGAAATTCTGATAATCCAGAAAATCTTGGTACATATCAGGGTCAAAACCTGAGCGACCCTGATAAGTACCCTGAGCGTCGTCATTAGGCTTACCCTCGTTCACATACCGATGCATAGCTCTAGATCTGGCCCTAGACCTAACAGACGGAGATAAAGTTAACCCAGGAGGGGAACCACCGACTGACGATTAGGAGAGCGGGACCTGCCCCTCTGCCTATTTGGGGAAAATAGAGCGGAAATGGGATCCCGATGGTCAGAAGACACATGGACCTCCATAGCTACCTCTCCAGCATTACCCGGAAAATCCCCAACCCCCACCTGAACACGATCAGGGGAGGAGCCGGGAGACGAAGGTCTACTAGCTAAAGTACTACTGACAGGGCCAGGGCCGGGAAACAAGGCACGCTGATGCCCGGACCCGGTCCTATCCTTCTTAGTCCTCTTACTAGCCTTATCCTTGCCCATGCTGGTACCAAGATAGGCAGGAACAAAAGCAACAGAGTACTGACGAAACAAAAGACGTTGGTTCTGCTCGTCAGTATAAAAGCAGCTACTAAGCGGGTATGCTGTTCGCAGTAAGCCAAAGCAATGCAAAAACAATAACAGTAAACAGAAGCTATGCGTACGACGAATACCGCGTGAGGCAGGGCGCAAACAATAGCAACTGCAATGTAAGCAAAAGCAACAGCGTTAGCGACAAACTAAAGCTGGAAAACAGGGAAGAAATCGAAAAAATTATCGATAAACATACCCTCATTTGCAAACCAGCAAAGCAAACAAGTGACACCGACACCGGTGTCTGCAGGAATGAGGACAATCTCAGGTGGTCACTCCAGAGGAAGGGAGGTCTGCGCATGCGCCATGGCATGCGCAGACTCTCTTTTTCTACACTGCAGACATCTAGCGGAGCTAGCAGGAATTAGCATAATATATACTACCAAAGGTTAATAACCTTATGGTAGAGTTTTCTAGGCTCATTAGCGCAAGAAATATGTAGTTTCGAATGAGATGTACCAAATATCCTTAAGAATAACTTGAACGAAGTTGTGTCCCGTAAAAAAGAAACACGCCTTTTATTTGCCCCTTTTGATCTTTCACTTTACATAACATGACTTTGGAGATTCTAACGATGATGATGATGTCTTCATCTATATAGTGATGGCGGCGGTGGCGGCGGCGGTTCAATCTGTAAAAATAATCATTCAAATAAGCCTAATGCTAGTGATACTACCTAAAGGATATTAACATGAGAAATATATTGATATAAATCGGGAACCGGAATCAAACTTACAAAGCTGGGGAATCTTAAGTTTCTCTGGAATTTAACTTGAAAGTAATACATATAAGTAGCCTTTAAATGTTCATCTTGCTTCCTTGACGGTGTACATCTCACTGACTCCAGATGACCCAAAATCTTCAATGACTTCAACATGAACTTTGTGACAGTATTAATTAACTTTTACGGCTTGACACTCTGGGAACTGCTAAGATAAGGCTAAAGTTCAGATAGGCCTACATAAATCAATAGAAAGAGAAACAGTAAGCCAGCATGAAGGATAAGAAATATGTAATATATATATATATTGATTTTGTCTGTAACAATACGTATTAACGCCAACACTACACGTTTCAGTGAGAATCAGTTAATGCGAATTCAATAAAGCACATTCAATTGTATTCTGGAACCAAATTGGTTGAAGCGGTTTCAAATCTGTATGAACAGAATTGAGTGTGGCACCCCAATATGTATAAAAATTTAAATCGCACGTCAGATTGATACTTTTTAACATCATTTTAACATCTTTGTCATGTTTCTTTTAATCCAGACGTAACTGATGACTAAGTGATGCTTACCCTGTATGGCTCCAACATTGGCAGCAACATATTCTTCAGGTCCATCCAGTGTCTTCTCGGCTCTCGAGCTGGAGGCCGGCTCTCCTTCTTCATCGCCGTCTTGTCGATTTCAGCGGGTATATACGTTAGCTTTGAGAGGCACAAGGAGGTTGAGAACACTGTTGTTATTCAAAGGACCCAAGGTCTTCGTCATTAGTACTAAACTGGTTTAGCACAAGTCCCACACGGACACGCCTGACATTTCGTCCGACGAAATTCCGCAGGTTAACAACAGGCCTCTAACCCCAGTCATTCTATACCCCTCGAGATCAGGTAGGGGATCGCTGGCCAGCTATTGCTTACTATTGTTAACAGTCGTAAGACTTATCCCGCCAACACTCTTCAACAGGGGATATTGTGAATGACTAGCGACACGCAATCGTTAATTTCCCCCATCAATCAATCACAATGACTCAAGGGGAACACGTACTTTGAACCTAAGTCCATGTCATCACCGTCGAAACTTAGATGAGGACCGCAGAACAAAGTGGCAAGCATGCCTGGGACCCAGCCACCGTGCTTTGGACGTGAGTTAGACTCAGTCGCCAGACACGATAACCGAATACACCAAGCGTATAGCTTGAATCGAACCCGATCTATCATCGTCATTGGTCACCTGGCCTGGCCTGGACAACTGAAAGCTGAATAGGTTAAACAGATGATAAGCAGGAACCAAAAGAATTACAACTATTATAGCTAGATAACTACGATAGCTAGATAACTACGATAACTACTCTAACAACTAGAATAACAACAAGATCTACAAAATGAGCAAGACAGTGATCAGACACACTTCCAACTCTCACAACGGTCACCATACTCCATAGGCCCCCCCCCCACATGACCTCCCGCACCCTTTTCCTATCCCGTCTCAAACACACACACACACACACACATCATATACTGTGGATACGACTTTTGAACATCCACTGGCATGAATTGCTGATGGAGGCGTCACTGTCAATCTATATAAAATGTTCATAAACTTCATGAAAATTGTAGCAGTGGCTTTATTTGTGCATTTTATAAAAATATAGTTTTGAATCCTTGTTCTCTCAGAAAAGTGCACATGAAAATGTCCTTGCAATTGGGATAAAAGTTGTATGTGATTTGCGATATTTTTTAAATTTCAGTATTAGTTCATATACTTCATTGATAAGGCTTGGTCTTTGACAAGTGTTTGACTTGCTTATTGGTTTGTTATCTTTCACTGGTCATACTTACAATATTCAACTGTCAGTGTATGGCTTCTATCAGTTTTCAACACGTGATATTGCTTTGAAACCAAAGCACTGTATGCAGGCAAATCTGCCATTAGCATTGTCAGTTAATGCTTTAGCTTGCTGGCAGATTGCTGTAACTTAGAGTGACACATTTGGGGATTTACTTTTCACTTGAGGCCTTCAATAGCTTTGTTATACTATTTCACCGTTTGAATATTTTATTCTAATAACGGTTAAAGAAAATTGACAGTGGCAACCCAATCAACAATTTGGGCAAGCTGTTACTTGATGCATACCCTTCATCTGATCGTCTTGCGGTTCATCCAAAAATCTTCGGTTGCAATTGCGGTCAAGGTTTGTGGCATCTGTAATGATAAATTGGAACAAATGCATAATGCACGATTACAGCAATTCTAGTGTTTTCAGTCATGAAATTACTGCCTAAATATGATGTTGAAATACATCATTTTTTGTCATGAATTACGTTTCCTTCATGAAATTGATGGACTTTATTCCTTTTATTTCATACAAGTTTGCCATTCTTACGACTAGTTATAACAAGGATTTATGCAATTTTGGGAATTAGGGAGTTGAGATTGGTGTTGGGGAAGGGTTAGGGTCTGGGTTAGGTTTAGTGAATATGACTGTCGTAAGAATAGCCAGTAGATTGTATGTAAAATCCAATGGAACCATCATAACAACAGCTGCGGCCTTGTACTTATTTAAACAATGTGAGCTAGTTCATTTCTCAAAACTCGTGATCAACCCTTAACTAGGAACCAATGAATGAATGATGGCATCACCGCTTCAAATATGGCCTCCTGATTTAGTGACCCAATTGTACTCTCCAGTTCTTTTGCGCAAAAGCATGAATTGGAAAGTAAAAATCTAATACTATATTATACATACCTACATGTAACCCTTCACCTTGAAAACCATGTATTACCAGCGAGAAACTTTCGTTGCAATTGCGGACAAGGTATGCGTCATCTGTAATGATAAATTGGCACAAATTCATAGTTTCAAATTCCTCAAGTTGAGAGCATTTTTTCATTTTTGGCTCAAGTGACCTCTAGTAGAATAGCTGTCCTAAGGGGCACAAATTGACTAAAATTTTGTGAACTTCATTTATTTTTCATTTCAAGCATTTTTACATATTTCTTGGGTTCTATTATGATCGGGGTTGTTGACTTGACCAACCTCTCAAGGTCACAGGCCGACAGGGTTCAAATTTTATTATTTCACCAATTGGTCGTATGTTTTGTCATTGTTCAATTGAGATGGTTCTTATTTGGTTGAAGGATGAATCTAAGTCCCTCTATGTGTACGCCAAATTTTGGCAAGATCAAAATTCAAATATGGCAGTAATCACTTAAATTTCATATTTTGTATATACCGAAGGGTGTTTGTTCAATTCCACTTCCAGGCTAAACTTTAGAATCCCCGATTGGAAATGACGTAGTTTGATCGCATTCAACTATAAATCCATTGAACAGTGGTGCTTGGTTAGTCAACCGATGACCTTTTTTTGGGGTGTGATCGGGGATTGTAAACTCGTTCCCACTTCCAGATACCGACAGCAAATTGATGCTGGGCAGTTCATGTTTTGGTGGTATGATGGGTCATAGGCCTAGTGCCATAGTGCTTTTTGGCAACCCTTAAGATGGTTCTTGGAAGTGGATTCTTTTTTTGTATTGAAAAATACAAGGGGAAAATACAAAGACAAGTTGCCCTCTTCAAAAATCCATTGGGCCTACAAAAATAAAACATGAATAACGTCAAGATTCCTTTAGACAGAAGGTGATACCCACCTTGTAGAAGATTTGTGCTAAACACAAGTTATTTTGCTATTTCAGTCTTGATATAAGTCAAAATTCGAGCAAAAACCATGTGCACCTTGCTGCAATGAATGTTCAGCCTGCACTACAGGCGAAGCATAGCAAGCACTGGAAGGCATAAAATGTGACAGGTAGTGGTTTTATGTAACACTCCCACACATTCTTTTGAGGTTGGCTATGTCTTTTGTCGCTCCAAGCAATCAAACAAAGGTGTCAGATGGCCAAGGCTTATCCAAGTTGGTAATGTGATTGGCCATAAGGAATAAATATTTGGGTGGGACTGATTTGGAAACAGTAAAGGGCTAGGTGTCGTTAGTTGTATTGTTGAATATTTTTTCATATATAATTTTTTTTTGCTTAAACAGTTTCTTGCAATAAAAACCAAAAGGAAAAATGGTGCAAACCTGAACGATACTAGACATTCATTCACACTTTTCATTGAAAATTTTATTTTTTAAAAAGAATTCAGTGAAAAATGAGCAGTACTACTCAGTACTCGATGTGGTTGGTTTGATTTGTTTGTTTAATACAAAAAGATACAGCTTTTATTCCATTAAAGATTCTCTTGGGGATTAATATCTTGGATCAAAAGATTTCATGAACAATTTAGACTAGCAAATCCAAACAAAAATAGAATACATGTTTGCAGACTTTTCACTTGATTTTCTTGATTGGGGGTAAAATTATGACCATGAGAAATTTATAAACATTCGAGGGGGGGGGAATGCAAAATGATATCCGGTCAGGGATAAAATCAATGGTTCTTAAAAACGAGACAGAAATGAGTGACAACATGTGATTTATTTCAGTCAAATCACAAGTTAATGTGATCATCTCAGGGATGAATTAATATTGGAGATAAACCAGAGTTCACATTGAATAGTTTAACTCTAGCATGAATCCATCATTGCTCTGATTACTGAAATAATTTGCGATCACATTGAATGGTTTATTTCCAGCTTGAATTCATAGATCCATCCCTCAGATGACCACATAACTTGAGTTCCCATTGAATGACTTATCACCAGTATGAATCCACATCCCTCAGACGACCACATTAACTTCAGTTCCCATTGAATGGTTCATCACCAGTATGAATCCACATCCCTCAGACGACCACATTAACTTTAGTTCCCATTGAATGGTTCATCACCAGTATGAATCCACATCCCTCAGATGACCACATTAATTTGAGTTCCTATTGAATGGTTCATCACCAGTATAAATCCACATCCCTCAGATGACACACATTAATTTGAGTTCCCATTGAATGGTTCATCACCAGTATGAATCCACATCCCTCAGATGACCACATTAATTTGAGTTCCCATTGAATGGTTCATCACCAGTATAAATCCACATCCCTCAGACGACCACATTAACTTTAGTTCCCATTGAATGGTTCATCACCAGTATGAATCCACATCCCTCAGATGACCACATTAATTTGAGTTCCCATTGAATGGTTCATCACCAGTATAAATCTACATCCCTCAGATGACCACATTAATTTGAGTTCCCATTGAATGGTTCATCACCAGTATAAATCCACATCCCTCAGACGACCACATTAACTTAAGTTCCCATTGAATGGTTCATCACCAGTATGAATCCACATCCCTCAGACAACCACATTAACTTGAGTTCCCATAGAATGACTTATCACCAGTATAAATCCACATCCCTCAGACAACCACATTTACTTTGTTCCCATTGAATGGTTCATCACCAGCAAGAATCCACATCCCTCAGATGACCACATTAACTTGAGTTACCATTGAATGGTTCATAATCAGTATGAATCCACATCCCTCAGATGACCACATTAACTGGAGTTCACATTGCATTGAATTGTTTATCACCAGTATGAATCCTTATCTCACATGATGATCTTATTAACTTGAGTTCACATTGAATGGTTTATCGCTGAGTATGGGCGGTCATCCTAAACAGTGTCCACCAGCGGTCCACTAGCGCCCACCAGGTTTAAAGTCAGGTATAAAATCATCAAAATAAAATTTAGTAGCCATAAACGAAATAAGCACAACGTAAATAACACATTTTCTGAAAATTTCATGACATTTGGGTGTAATTTGTTCTCCGAAGTGGATGTTAGGCTGCTTGTAGGGGGATTTCTGCTCAGGCATCATGCTGGAGCATTTTTTACATGCCAGATGGGTCATAGCAGATGTTGATGCTAAAAGATGAATTGGAACTTAGCCAGGTGAACTATGGGGATGAAGAATATCCTGGGGACAAAGCTGACCCATGTTACAACAGGAGTTGCTAGCAGGTCACGACAGCTTTTAGACTTGTGACCCGTGCTACGACAAGAACAAAAGTTTAAATCAATTACGAGCTCATAAATCTCGTGGCCGAATCAGTCCTGGCTGCTCCATCGTGTTGACAACATAATGAGAGAGATGAGGCAGTCACAGCCAGGTCAAATCAGTCCTGGCTGCTCCACCGTGTTGACAATATGGTGCGAGAGATGAGAGTGAGACAGTCACAACCAGGCCACATCAGTCCCAGCTGCTCCACCGTGTTGACAATATGGTGAGAGAGATGAGACAGTTACAGCCAGTCCAAATCAGTCTTTGTAGCTTCATCGTGTTGGCAACATGATGAGAGAGATGAGACAGTCACAGCCAGGCCACATCAGTCTTGTTGGCTGCTTTGCCAAGTTGTCAACATGGTGAGAGAGATGAGACGGTCACAGCCAATCCAAATCAGTCTTTGCAGCTCCACCGTGTTGGCAACATGATGAGAGAGATGAGACAGTCACAGCCAGGCCACATCAGTCTTGTTGGCTGCTCTGCCAAGTTGTCAACATGGTGAGAGAGATGAGACAGTCACAGCCAGGCTGAATCAGTCCTGGCAGCTCCATCACCGTGTTGACAGCATGATGAGAGAGATGAGACAGTCAGGCCACATCAGTCTTGGCTGCTTTGTCAAGTTGTCAACATGGTGAGACTGAGAGATATGAGACGGTCACAGCCAGGCCCAAACACTCCTGGCTGCTCCACCGTGTTGACAACATGATGAGAGAGATGAGAGTGAGACAGTCACAACCAGGCCACATCAGTCCTGGCTGCTCTGCCAAGTTGTCAACATATGGTGAGACTGAGAGAGATGGGACAGTGGTGCCGCCATCTTGGATCAACGAAAGTTGGTCTGAGAGAAGGCCAACTATTTTTGCCTACAACTGAATGATATTGTCATTGTCATTCAAATAAAAGTATATGTAGTTTTTGTGAAAGAATATTATTTGGACTAGTTAGAAATATCACAGTTTCAACAAATTCTTTGATAATTAGTCCACATTTGGACACCAGACCTCGCATTTCCCCGTCCACAAAAAGTCAAAGGCAACTTCGAAAACCTTCAAAAAAGGGGCAAAGGACATAACCAGGCAGAGAATTACAAAGAAACACTTCAACACTTAGCAAAACAGAGGTGGTATTCCTACTGAATAAAATACTCAAAACAAAACAACATATTCCTACCCCAATCCCATCCCATATCTTTGGTGTGTAAATCAATCCATCAAGAAAGTTAAAGAATATCGAAATGCGGCAGTGATGCTAGTCTCGGACAATGCTCGAATCCGCAACGCACTGATTGGGAAGTGTGGTAGAGCAAGACTACCTATCTATTAATAGATGGCAGCACAGTCATGCTGGTACTATTACTGTAAAATCGGTAAGGAAACGTCGTGACTTTGGCATGTATCTACATGTAATAAGATTGACTGTTCTTCTTTCCATTGTTCAAGAGCAATAAACTCATTAAAGAAATTATCAAAATTATATATTTGACTGTAAACCTATTCCCAGAGGCTTGATATAGGAGGCCTTCCTTGTACCCTTCAACGAAATATAGGTGCGGCAACTGATATTCAATTTAGATTAACAACCTCCAAGGCTATTGTTATTTAGCGGTCCATTTAGCGGTCCATACTCTATTGCATTGCAAATTGCCTTGGGCGACGGTGGGCCAAATGGTATTTGGCTGGCACGTGGTAAATTAAAATTTGTGTCACGTGCTTTTGTTTACAAATAAGCCACCCATCGGTGACCTGAGACATCAGTTGTCTTTGGTGGTGTGTAAACAAAGTGACATTTTCTGCAAATAATTTAGTTTTTCTGCGTAATTCAATCCGTCCAAGATGTCACAAGGAGATAGTTATCATCTTAAGTTTGGCCCCGTTGAAAGGTTACTGTAAATCAGTCAGGAGCTATACTAGTCAGTTTCACTGAGACAAGTCATACTGTAAAACAGATCAAAATAATTTTTTTTCTTTTTTTTTTTCGCTGACCCATTAAAAAGATTATAATGCATGATATACTGCAATTTCTTTTAAATATATTGAAAAACAAAGAAATGCCAGCCCATCAAACTTAGAGGGCCGCTGTCCACACTTTTGTCTACAGTTTACACCTTCCCTTCAGTGGTGCCGCCATCTTGGATCAACGAAAGTTGGTCTGAGAGAGGGCCAACTATTTTTGCCTACAACTGAATGATATTGTCATTGTCATTCAAATAAAAGTAGTTTTTGTGAAAGAATATTATTTGGAATAGTTAGAAATATCACAGTTTCAACAAATTCTTTGATAATTAGTCCACATTTGGACACTAGACCTCGTCCACATTTCCCCGTCCACAAAGTTAACGGCCACTTCAAAAACTTTCAAAAAAGGGGCAAAAAAGCCCGTCCACTCATTGCTCAAAATCACCCATCAAAATAATTGTTTTCCTTTTTTTCTTTCGCTGACCCATTTAGAGAAAACGATTTTAAAGCATAATATACTGCAATTTCTTTTAAATATATTGAAAGACAAAGAAATGCCAGCCCACCAAACTTAGAGGGCCGCTGTCCACACTTTCGTCCACAGTTTACACCTACCCGATTTGTTACATACTCGATGTGCACATCGCGTCGAGGGATGTCGTAGTTTCATCTAGTAAATAACAGGTGGCGCCACAATTAGTACATAACACGGGAAATACGAATGTAGGTGTGGCAAATGGCAGTCCTCGAGGTTTTTAATGAAATGGCCAGGGCCATTGTGCTCACCTCATGTGGAGGAAAGATGGATAAAGAGCATGGTATTGTGTCATGTAGTGTTAGGTTTGATATAGGTCCAAGCAATTACAATTTCCCCAAAATGGCCAATTTACAGTACATTCGACCTCTGTGACCTTGAAAAGTAGGTCAAACCAAAGAAGACCCGGGTGACACATTGAATGGTTGTTAGAATTAGATGTACCTATGATATAAAATCGGGCAAGTCATTACTAGGAATAATGGCATTTTGAAGAATTTAGGATTTGGCCCCCTCCCTGGAGGCCAAACGGCAAATCAGATCGCACCAAACTTCGGTACCTGAGATCACCTGACCAAGTGGTACATGTGTCCTTAATTTGTGATCAATAGTCATTGCAGTTAAGAAACGTGCCGTAGTTACGGCCTGACGGCGAATTTACGCCATTTGACCTCTGTGACCTTGACAAGAAGGTCAAATTAAAAACCTGTGCGACATATACTGTATGGTGGTTAGATGTACCCATGATATCAAATTGGTGGCAATCGGGCAAGAAGTTAAGGAATAATCACATTTTTAAGGTTTTTGGATTTTGCCCCCTGGTGGTCAAGTGGTGAATCATATTGGACCAAACTTCGGTCCCTGAGATCACCTGACTAAGGGGTAAATGTGTACCAAATTTGGTATCAATAGTCATTGCAGTTTAGAAACGTGCCATCGTTACATCCTAACGGCCAATTTACACCATTTGACCTCTGTGACCTTGAAAAGGAGGTCAAATCAAAAACCCGGAGGATATATGATGCACCTTT
This sequence comes from Lineus longissimus, assembly GCF_910592395.1. Lineage (NCBI taxonomy): Eukaryota > Metazoa > Nemertea > Pilidiophora > Heteronemertea > Lineidae > Lineus > Lineus longissimus. The sequence goes on along the minus strand of NC_088317.1, from coordinate 11,254,965 downwards.
GCTAGAAGTACCTACCATATTTTTTTCAAAATTTCCCGACTACTATTAAGGGAGATATTGCATATTTTCACTTTTAACGTTTGGCCCCCTGGTGGCCAAACCATGAAACGAATCGGACCGAAACTTGGTCTCCAAGGTGTCATTACATAAGGGTACATGTGTACCAAGTTTCAACTCAATAGCTCTAACAGTTACGAAACGTGCCCTGCTAACGGACGACGGACTACGACGGACGACGACGACGACGACGACGACGGACGACGGACGCCACGGTATGGGATAAGCTCACCTCTGCTAAGAAGTGAGCTAAAAAGGATGCCCCTCCATAGGTTCTGTCACTTTTAAAGAAGGGGGGGGGGGGTGTTGTTCACAGCAGCCATGGGCTTCTGTTCAGGATTCTTACTTGTGATAAACCATTCAATAAGAACTCCATTTAATGTGGTCATCTGAATGATTCATTCTTGAGATAAACCATTAAATGTGATCGGGGGGGGGGGGGGGTCCTAGCAGCCGCCCTTGGGCTTCTGTTGGCAAGGATTCATACTGGAAATAAACCATTCAATGTGAACTCAAATGATTCCAACAATGAGCCAGCCACAATGAGCTAGCAAGCACCCTACATGCACTCATCATGCTACATGCTATTTGTTGCATTTGCATATCAGTCTACTCAATTACATTAAGGACATGTTCCTGTTCACAAAATTTTCATATCAAATTTCAAATTTTCAACAGACTGCGTAGGCCTTCGATTTGGTGTAATTAAGGCAACAATGTCAGCAGGCAATGCATTAGACAATATATGTACTGACCTCCTGTATAGAGAAATTATGACCAATATATAATTTCCCCATTCAGGTCGCCAGGTTGTTGGTGTAAGTGATCAGGCCTAGAATTTAAGAATGAGAGGGGCACTGTCATATTGTCCCCATTTTTTCCCCTTCTGCCAGGGCAGGCAGCCAAGATCAGGGGCAGCAAGGTCAAACTTGGTCACTTTTTGGGGCACTGAGGACATGGCAGAATTTGACCGGAGGGCACCGAGGCCAAATTATAAGCTTTGTAAAAGATTACCATAAGTGTTCCTTTTTTGTCTTACACACTCATAACTGTTAACTGTCAACTGTCAGGTTGCTAAAATCAATAACTTGGGACGAGGTTGACCGAAAATTTGTGCGCAACTCAGGTACACTCAGCATAGTAACCGATTACCAAGGGACGAGACTCGCACAACACGCATTTCGCTGTCACTCAAACTGTCATTGCATGAGAAATCAAGCCTAAGCAGGTCCACACGCACCACCAGGCAATGAATAAGACAAAGGGTTCTAGTCTATTGAATCGCACTGAACAACCGACGAGAAGCTTGTTGGGAAATATGAATTAAACGACCATCAAATCGCACGTCATCGTAAAATCGTCTGCTGTTGTGTGTACATAGCTACATACATTGTACACACATATAGTACACACACTGCATGATCGAATCGAGAGGATGACTAACAAAACCACCCTGTGCATCGGCGAACTAGACTGAGAAATCACATCGAAGTTTGATCAGAGACATGTTTGATAAACAAAAATGTCACAAAACTTACTTGAACAAATTTTCCAGCCTCGGTGTGCCCGCTGCAGAAGTCTGAAGCTGCGCCTCTTGGGCCTTCCGCCGCCTCCTCCGGTTCGGCATTTTGCTACCGAACGTCGGCGACAGGGGTGGGATGTCAGTGTGTATGCAGTGCAAATGATCGTCAAGAGTATACCATGCGAACGAGGTCTGATAATTGGCCGTTCCTCTGTACAAACGCTCCCCGCTGCTTATCACAGCTTCGCAAAATAGTAGTTGAATTGTCGAGAGATCGCAGTGGGAGTGTGTGTAGTAAGTGAATCGGCGACCGGGCCACGTGCTACGGGGCATTCCCTTTCAAGGCTTAGGGGCACCGCGGCGAGCCGGGGAAAGGGGCAGGACACTTGTGGCCGTGAGATTACTGGGTTTGGGTGGGGCAACCAGACATTTGAAAGGGAACCGCGGCAATTGGCCGCGGTTAAATTCAAGAGCTGAGTGAACCACTACACCACCCAACCCGGAGGGTAAAGAAAAATAAATTCATATCATTATCTTGTGAAAATCTTTTTTATTGTTGTACATCCCAAGAATTATCGTAATGGCAATTTGGAATGTCGTGCAGGAGGAAACCCCTCCCCGGGAGAAAACCTACGCGACCGGAGGGAGCTGCCGACTCCATCACACAGGTGACAGGCTTCAATGAGGCTTCATCCCTCAGACAACCACATTAACTTTAGTTCCCATTGAATGGTTCATCACAAGTATGAATCCACATCCCCCAGTCTCAGACGACCACAATAACTTCAGTTCCCATTGAATGGTTCATCACCAGTATGAATCCACATCCCTCAGAGTCAGACAACTACATTAACTTTAGTTCCCATTGAATGGTTCATCACCAGTATGAATCCACATCCCTCAGATGACCACATTAATTTGAGTTCCCATTGAATGGTTTATAATCAGTATGAATCCACATCCCTCAGACGACCACATTAACTTTAGTTCCCATTGAATGGTTCATCACCAGTATGAATCCACATCCCTCAGACAACCACATTAACTTTAGTTCCCATTGAATGGTTCATCACCAGTATGAATCCACATCCCTCAGAGTCAGACAACCACATTAACTTGAGTTCCGATTAAATGACTTATCACCAGTATGAATCCACATCCCTCAGATGACCACATTAATTTGAGTTCCCATTGAATGGTTTATAATCAGTATGAATCCACATCCCTTAGACGACCACATTAACTTTAGTTCCCATTGAATGGTTCATCATCAGTATTGAATCCACATTCCTCAGACAACCACATTAACTTTAGTTCCCATTGACAGTCTTCTCGCAGGATTTCAATCAAACGGGGCGCAGCTGGCCGGAGGGCAGCTCCTATATGCGCCGCAGGCGCATTTTTGGCGGGGGCCCTCCCCCGTAAAAATTTTGAAACCTAGATGCTCTGAGGTGCAATTTCAGGCCTAATTCTGATGATATAAAACGACATTGCAGCGTTAGTATCGTAGGGAAAACATTTTGCTTCACGGCAATTTGCGGCGTCACGTCGGTCGGCGGGAGGGACGCATGGCGGGGTATCCACGTAAATACTAGTATTCAAACCGTTACATACGCAGGCCTGTTTACTTGTACGTTTCAACCGTATTTTGTACGTTTTCCGATGTTCGTGCACCACTGTACGGTCGGGTACACTATATTATATGTAGAGATAAAACGTCAGGTTGTGTTTGTACGGGCACTCAACATAAAATAACCACCTGAAGACAGTTTATACGATAAAAAAGTGAAGTTGTACGAATAAAAAATTCACTGGTTCCAAAAAAAGTCTTTGATCCCCTTGCCCTCCCCGCTTGCTCCCCGGACCCCGACATCGTCAAAGCACATGGTATTTTGTAACCAGATATCGCGATTATCGGCGCCAAATATAGATGCGCAGTAACCAACTGCGCAAGCCCTGTGCTTCTTCATGATGACATGATTCTCTACATGTACAATGTTTACTTTATTAAAAATTTGTAGAGGCCTTCTAGCGTAGATCGTAGGCCGAAAATTTCCAGTGACTCACCCGCCAAGTTGCCATCCTTAGCCGCCTTGCCGGATTTTTCACCGGCCAAGCCAAATAAAATTCACATATCCCGGTATGTGCACATTGAGCCAAAATAGTTTACAGAAGTCGCGCAAAACCTCAATGTATTACTGCTAAGCTAATTCAGTTCATTGACAGCCATTCGCTTCCACCGAACATCAACTCTACCAAAATAACCCGTCAGTGAAACATTATAACAACAACAGACACTCTCACCACCCTCTACCACACAGACCAATGAAAATATCACCACATACCTGCAACTCTTGGCCTCTTGGATGTCCAACCTCGTTAGCATATATAATCGCCCGATGCAACAACAGCCTATTGTTGTCAAGATTACTTTCCCGATCAGCCAGATCCATAATACTGTCTGGTGAGGTCCCCGTCAAATTAGTAAAATGGCGCTTCACATCCGCTATTGGCAACATGAAAATGTCCTGATCAACCACCATTCTCGCAAATTCCCTGGGAGCGGCATCTGCTGCCTAGAAGTTTGCCAACAAGGGAAGTAAATCCCTTCCACGAAGGGTATGTCGCCTCTTAAGCACCGTTGGAACAACCATTGTAAAGCTGAAAAAAAACCAACATTAAAGATAATACCGTGACGATAATAACACAGCCTAGGCCCCAGGAAAACAGGCGAGCACTTCACAGATAATAAATCCAATGCATTCTACGTGAAAACACCAGCAGATGGTATGGACTGCCAACTCGAATGGATAACCACTGAACCAGTAACTGCCATTGGTGCTAGGCCTATATGTAGCAAGACCGGCTAATCATGTAAACATGCTTGTAGGCCCGGTAAAGACCGAAGACATTACACCGGAGGCAAAAATCCACTGTTCCCTAACATCTAGGCCAGCAGGGCCTATCCAAATGCAACGGTAGTTGATAAAGCTTGGAATCAATGAAACCATGTAACCAGTGATAAACCTTGGAATAGTCAGTACTAAACCGTGGAATCACTGTGTGCAAGTTCCGCGTGAAATCGGGTGCGTTCCTTCCACGATTTATACCCTCCCAACTGCCAATCTCGTCCCAGCTGACTTTATTGATTGCAATTTGCCAGTAGTTCCAGAAGAGACAAGACCACAATTGATTTTCCAAGCCATTTCCAGTTATTTAAAATGCCCGCCATCAAAGAATGCGTCAGGTAGTGAAACTGAAATTCGGATATGATATACGGGTTAGTCTTGCGAGTAACTGGTGCGATGGAAATTGGTGATTGACCACGGAAATTTTTTTTAAAATTGACAAGTTTGACACAAGTGGACATTTTTACCCATTTCGGCCATTTTCACTCCAAATTTGAACCACCCCCTATGGCCAGGTTGTCAAAATTCAAAATTATTTTTTTTACCAAACAATTTATTTATATCTGTAGACTTGCCACAGCAAATATTTTTTCAATACCTCTCCAAATATGTACTTGAGAGTAAAAAACATGCACTCGTCTAATAGATAGGCCTCGACCCTCCAACCTATGAATATTCATTAGTGGTCTTGTCTCAGAATCAACCTTTTGTGGAGGATGACATCATCATTGAATGCATTGGAAATGTGTTGTTGTCGTTTAAAAATAAACTTATATTCATGACGGGCCGCCATTTGCATGTATCTAATTATTGCTCTTCGATTAAAGCAAAAGTAAAGCTTTTGTGATTGTTTTGTATTCCATAAACTAAAATAAAACGTTTTTATTAGAAGAATCATTTGTATATATAATGCTCTGATAAAGCTCAGTAGATATGACAAACATGCACACGGGAATCACTAAAAAATGTGTTCGCTTAGAACTGGTTACATCACGAAAATATCTCTACATCCCTCGATGTATACATGAATATGTTCGAAATCGCTCACAGCGAAGGAATTTATTCACATTTTTCATCTCCAAACCCGGCTAAAACCTTCGGTAATAAATCTTCATCTGCATTTCAACGGATAAGTGCCAGCCGGTACTGCATGATGTTGTCAATCGTCTCTGTATCACCCTGTATGATCACACCGCTCCGTAGTTTAATAGGCCCCGTGCGGTGGCGTAGTAAGCGGAGCGCTGATTGGTCCATATTACGGTTGTGTGGTGGGCGTGTCGTGACGTGCATGCCTATAATATTTGGGAGATCAGTAATGTACACTGGAGGCGAGGTATGACTGGGTTGTTCTAAAATATAAATTATTGAATCGGATATGCGACTGATTTCTGAACTACCGTCAAATTCCGATCTGATCATGTAAAAATAAGCTCCATATATTGATTGGTAACCACCTTAGGTTCATGGCATTATTTCATGTTTTTATGCATTTTTAGGACTGATTCCAAGCCAAGGTTTATCACTGGTTTCAAGGTTTCACTGGTTCCAAGCTTTATCACCTACCAAATGCAACACGTAATCGGGCCAAACAACTTGCTAATGGGTGCTGTCAATGAGCATAGACATAAAATGACCAATCGAAATACACTAGGCCCTATACAGACCAAAACGAAAAACCTGATTGGTGCAATACTTCCTCGGATACACGCATACTAGGTCTACATAGAAAACCCTACATGTACACTCCAACATGCGGGGCATTGATACCGTACACACAGCATACACATCAACATACACAATGCATTGTGGCCACCACCATGTTACGAATTCCGCCCTTGCTCGGCTGAATTTTGTCTTTTAAAGCCCTTGCTCGGCTCGCCCTTGCTCGGCTCGCCCTTGCTCGGCTCGCCCTTGCTCGGCTCGCCCTTGCTCGGCTCGCCCTTGCTCGGCTCGCCCTTGCTCGGCTCGCCCTTGCTCGGCTCGCCCTTGCTCGGCTCGCCCTTGCTCGGCTCGCCCTTGCTCGGCTCGCCCTTGCTCGGCTCGCCCTTGCTCGGCTCGCCCTTGCTCGGCTCGCCCTTGCTCGGCTCGCCCTTGCTCGGCTCGCCCTTGCTCGGCTCGCCCTTGCTCGGCTCGCCCTTGCTCGGCTCGCCCTTGCTCGGCTCGCCCTTGCTCGGCTCGCCCTTGCTCGGCTCGCCCTTGCTCGGCTCGCCCTTGCTCGGCTCGCCCTTGCTCGGCTCGCCCTTGCTCGGCTCGCCCTTGCTCGGCTCGCCCTTGCTCGGCTCGCCCTTGCTCGGCTCGCCCTTGCTCGGCTCGCCCTTGCTCGGCTCGCCCTTGCTCGGCTCGCCCTTGCTCGGCTCGCCCTTGCTCGGCTCGCCCTTGCTCGGCTCGCCCTTGCTCGGCTCGCCCTTGCTCGGCTCGCCCTTGCTCGGCTCGCCCTTGCTCGGCTCGCCCTTGCTCGGCTCGCCCTTGCTCGGCTCGCCCTTGCTCGGCTCGCCCTTGCTCGGCTCGCCCTTGCTCGGCTCGCCCTTGCTCGGCTCGCCCTTGCTCGGCTCGCCCTTGCTCGGCTCGCCCTTGCTCGGCTCGCCCTTGCTCGGCTCGCCCTTGCTCGGCTCGCCCTTGCTCGGCCGTTAAAGGGAACTGAAACCGCCAAGCCAGTTCGTATGTCCTCGTTTTCATTTCCCGCGTATCGGGTGATCAGAAGGAGGCATGAATGAAACATGGCGCCTAGCTGTCAATCATTGAGTGACGTCACTACTATGGAATTTACTAAGAAAACTCATGAATGAAAGATCGCATGACTTGCGTGATTCTCACATGATTCTCAATAATAACAAATTGAACTGCGCATGCTCGGGCACTGGGGGCGGAGTAACAAATCTGAACTCGAATAGGAAGTTGGAAGTTTGACTTTCTCGGGCGGTGAAAGTCGAAAAGTTGAATAAATCGCTCGGCGGTTCCAGTTCCCTTTAACTAGCCCTTGCTCGGCTATGCCCTGCGCCCTTGCTCGGCATGACAACCCGGGAAATAGCAAATATTTACCAAAATCGGGAGCTCCGAAGTATCACCGTTCCAGTGAGAGCGCATCACGCATGAAAAGGGGCATGCCGATTTAGCGGATCCTGCGGATTCTGCGGAATCTGGTCTGCAGCGGATTGGTATCCGGTCGTTTCGCTCCCTGACGTTTTCGCCCCCAGCATTTTCGCCCCCAAACTTAGCCTAATACCATTAGGCCCCACGTGGTGGCACTGAAGGTGGCCGCTGCCGTGATGTAATGTAATCAAGCTAAATCAAGAGAGTGTCTGAGAGTCACTCTACCCAAAAATTAGTCGTTTCGCCTCCTGGGACTTGGGGTGGTTTAAAGGCCATATATCAAGGTTTGAAAACATGCTTGATACTCATGAAATATGTTGAGGGTTAAAAAAACAAGATACCAGACATTAAAAAAATTCTAATAATAAAGTCATTATTTAGTTATTTCAATTTTCAATTTTAAACTATTTGAATTTCCCACCACACACAACTTTAGATTAGTTCCACATGTGGCCGCTAGGGATTTTTTGATGACGTAGATCAGGTCAGTCAGAACAAAGCAAGATGGCTTCCGCATACAGTTCAGAGAGTGAGAGCAGTGAATTTGAGGATGTTTTGGTCGATACAGAAGGATTTAAACGTTGAGCCGTACATGTTCGAGCCATTAATATCACTAGATCATAATGAGAGTGATCATTCGGACGAAAGTGATTAGAATTTGTGGTTAATCAATTTGCATGGCAGACCTGCCGATATAGCAAAGAAGACATTGATAGACGGTTGCAGATGCATAACAATAACATGTATGATTTTTGAACAGACTAATGTTGCACAATATTGTTTCGCCTCGTCAGTGTTGTATCGCCAGTTATGTCATGACGCTGAACTACTATTGAAAAGTGATGGTATTATGCACAATCATCTTGACGTGACGATATAATGCCGTGCAACGTTAGATAGGCCTAGATGTCAGATGACAATAATCTGTCATTGACAGTGGCTGTCACTAACACTGACTTGTGTCGCTGTCACCTTGCTATGGCTGGAACACAAGAAGACACTATGCGGTATCACAGGCCCCAATAGGGCCTACACATTATGTATAACAACTGACCTCAGCAGCCTCGGGCATTAAATGCAATTGACATGGTTGGAACAGCTGTTTTTAACAAGTGGCATTTAATATTCAGTTGGATGCAGATATCCGGCTTCATGTGATAATCCGTATCGATAAAGTGATCACTGCAAAGTTTGGCCGAAGGCCCAGGCTTCCAACACTCCAAACGTTTGCACTTCCGAATCCACAGCTTCCTCCTCTCTCTCTGTTCAACTGGCTTTGGAAATTCATGAAAATGGGTCCCATCCGTCATTCGATTGTTCTTTGTGCTATCCTTGACAAAATTCGGAGCCACACAATACACCATAGTGAATGAAACACATTACTTCCAGGTGTGCATAATTAATTAAGGCCCTCCTGCTTTTATGATTGCATGACATGTACAGATAACCTGATCTACATCACAACTTTTGCTGAACCCGCCGCCTGGCTCTAACAAGCCAGTTGCTAGCCTGATTAGGTAATCAAGTTGTCAAACACATAATTGGCTATATCTTCAAAATGGATGGAGCTAATTGCATTTGGTTTTCTGTATTGTATAAAGTGTTAGGTACACTTTTGAAATCGTCTCACAGCAGAAAATGGCAAAAAAACCTTGATCTATGGCCTTTAAGGATCGTTGCCAGGATCTCGGGCTTGTCACCTGTCATCGCATGATCTTGCTGACTGTTTGGTCATCAAGAGTGGGATGATTGACTCGGGTGGACGTTTTAGAAAAATATTTTATTTATTATCATGAGAGTGGGAAATTCTCTGTTTATATAAACTGATTTGTCATCTGGGAGTCCTGGACATCATCAGTCATCATGTGACTTGAATATCTTAACTTATGATGGATCATCAAGGCAATCGTATGTTGCTCGTGCACAATTTTGCGATGTTGTAACATAAAGAGAGACGTGTCAACCAGGCCAGTGTAGAAGTTTAAAATGTCCCCTGGAAAAAGTGTCCGTCCCTATTGTATTCTGCACGATATTAACAAATTAACGAATGAGCGAAAATGACGTGTGTTTTTCGGGTGCGTAACGACTTACACGATTACGGGCCGCGAAATTTTTTTCTGCAGGATACTTCTGCCATAGTGTACATCTGACAGCCAATCAGAATTCAAGGCAAGCACGTGTCTTTGTTGACATCATCTTTCCACATGGCGCAATAATGTCAACAATGCCACGTGTTCTGATAATCTTGGAAAGAACAAGTTAGCAAATGGTTAGAGGAGTATATTAGCTAAAATATATTTATTTGCAGTATCTTAACATGTATTTTCATTGTCGAGTGGACTGTATTTATTGGACTTGTCTGTTAAAGGCGCACTGTGCTCGGCAAAATAGCCGAGGTTGAATGTTTATCTGTCAACCGTGTAACTAGTTCTGCTGTATATGCATAGGTGGCGCCACCATTCAATTTATTTTGTTTGCTTGTCAAAATGTGTTTTATACAATGGCCCTTCAACAATGTTCAAACTACCAAAATAGGCCTGATACCTTCAACAGCAGACATCGGATACACTGTCCCTTTAATAATTATCAACATTGGCAACACTGTCAGTGTCACTGCCCCTTAAAATTTCACAAATCGCGAGACATCGGATACACTGTCCCTTTAATAATTATCAACATTGGCAACACTGCAGTGTCACTGCCCCTTAAAATTTCACAAATCAATGCATGCACTGCAATGTAGCGATCAGATCAGCTGATGACTCTTTTGTACGCATAATATCATCAATTTTACAATGAATCTGTGCAATTCATTCCTAAACACTACGACACAAACCTTGAGTTGAGCATAATTGGGGTCAGACAATGAACTATTGTCACATTCACAGTTGAAGTGGCACTCGGCATGCGACTCGGTATCGTCCATTGTATTTGCATTATCATGCATAAATAAACAGTGTCACGTCAAAGATCGCGCCAATTGTGATTGGCTGTCAGATGTACACTGTGGCAGAAGTATCCTGCAGAAAAAAATTTCGCTTACGGGCCAACTCGGCCTGGGTTATAGATAACGGTCAATGGTCTCATTAGGGAGGTTTTTTGTATTCATGCGCGGCCAAGCCCTAACCGTAGTTCCTAAAATCATTGATTTCTCGGTCCTTACAGAGTATGTCAGCGTTGATTCAGCAGGTGTTTTGGCAAAGACATGTTTTTTTGGAGTTTCTGAAACCTAGAGCGCTACTCAATAGGCGGCTAACAAGAAACTACGCATTTATACTGTTGTTGCCGACGTATGTGTACACTAAACTTGGGATGTGCGTTGGCCCCGTGTTGAAATGCCGTCCAGTGCCAGTTGGTGCGTTTTTCGCTGATTTATGCAAAATTCAACATCTCAAAAGATCAATGGTTGACCCTCGATTTTTTTTAAATTTTTGTGTAGCGTAAGCAACTGTCTTTCATGGGAGAATGGCCACTGTAAGAATTATTCAGGAAGAAATGTATAATATTTGGGGTATTTCGTGATTGTCCGGCCCAATTGGCAATATTGCCATTTGGGATGGTGAACAGAGCTAGGAGCAAATGTGACGCTTATGATTTATTTAAAGAAATAAAATGCCCGATTTAACATCCTGCAGAATCAGGGGAATCGGGCGTTTCCAATGATATACGACACAAATGGGTTGTCCCGATGCATTCACTTAGGAAACACATTTTAAAATAGATGTTACGTCCTGTTTAATGGGGCACGTCATCATCACGTACATTTGGGAAAAATTCCCTAACGAGACCAATGTGGAAATCGTCCGATAATAGAATGCAGACATTTTTTTAGCTCAGCTGACGTAGTCAGCAGAGCTTGTAAAATGGTTCGATGTCAGCGAGTCAAGCAGTCAGTCAGTCACTCAGTCCATCTGTAAACAATTGTGCGTCGTTTTTCCAACGCAGCATGCACATCTCATTTTTGACAAAACGATGTATAATGGTGGTATCTATGTATATAAGAGAAGTCGGGACAAAATTCCATCGATTTTCGGGACTTTGATACGATTTTTGTGAAGATCTTTATGAAGTCAATACATCAAGAAAATGGCGGCGATGATTTTGTAAGTGACAAATTTTCTTTTTTAAGCCTTTACGGAAATGTATTTTGGTACGAAACTTCACACGTTTATAGAAAAGATCAACGAGAATGTGTTCAAATGCCCTCATAACGATGAGTTCAACGGAATTTGGTCAAAACAACCTTCGAATGGAGTCAACTTTCTTTGCGAAATTGAAGCGACGACCTCATTATTATATTTATCGTAATTTATGCAGATCCGAGTCCAGCTGATGGGTGATGTTCTGATTTGTGTTCAAACTATTGGAAACTTCGGAAATTAGTTCTATTAGTTCTACTATTCTGCAGGAGTATATTATAGCCATTGATGTTGACAGCTAAAAGCACGAAAACTTTGTTATGACTGGGAGCTTGAGTCAGTATTGTTTTCGCTCAGGTGTCTCGTACAATCAATCACGTGACCTCTCCAACACTCGATAATGCACTCTTTTCGTCCACGTTTTAAGTCAATCTTCGGCATGAACATGAAATCTAATAAGCGCAATACTTAAATCAGATGTTTCTCTCGCCTTGAAAACATTCCTGAGTAAAATCCATTGAGATTAGCCGAGTTAATCTACTTTTTCCGTGGTTAAAATCTCTGCCGCTGAATTCTAAAAATAGAAACTATTAACATCGCGGCAGTGTGGTTCCCATTGTGCGCCCTCCCACTTCACACCATGTCAGGAAGTTTTACGGAGAGGGAGGGCGTGCGGTAAGAAGAATGGCCAAAATGACGTCACGTTTTCCTGGCAATGCCTCTTGCCAGACCAGTCAAGCATTGGGAAAGCATCTTTAATTCAGACAACGTTAGAACTAGTAAAACGAATATGTTAATTGGTAGAATTAAAAGCAGATTTCACCACTAACCAGTCAAATCGGAATACGACGGCGCAAAATGTTCTCGCTTTCCTCCTGCTAAAAAACCTTGTTCCCGCACTCCTATTTTAATTTATGCCAAGGAATATGATATGATCGGGTCGTACTAATGACCGACAAGTAACATAATTGACCGTCAAGGACTGACAAGTGTCTCAAAATGACCGACAAGTAGGATCAAATTTACTTTTAATGCTTGCAATGTGATTAAGAAACAATTAACTACCAAACTTGTAAATATCTAACTAATTGGTCTTTTGATAGCTGAGATATGGAAAGATTTATACGCCGACAAGTAAAATTCTCCGACGATGTCGGCCATTTTGTCGTTGGCTGTCATGCACCTTGTAAAGTATCAGTGACAACAAGAAGTGATATCTGCATACAACTACTTTATTGAGCATCCGATGTAACGTAACATATATGTATTGCTATGTCTCAGATGTAACACTCTACATCCCCCTTTCTAAACTTGTCTTAGTTTGGATATACTATTGAGATTATTGTGCATAAAGTCCAATTCGTTGATCTGCATTTTCTTTTATATATTACGAGTACATGATAATGTGAAAATAAATTGACACACTCCAAACTGACAAATTGACACACTGGCTTTAATGTGTTATGTTTAACAGTTTCAAAAATATTGAATGACATAATTCAAATGTCAAATTTCTTTGGAGCTCTGATTACTCTTCCAAACCTTGACATTTTGGGACTAGGGGCTGGTATTTGTGTTGTGTGTTTGTCAGCGTTTGTGATGGTGTTTTTGTGTGGCATGTTGGTGTTTTCTTTGGCATGTTCTTTGGTGATTGTGTGTCGTGTTGGACTTGGAGGGTTGGTGTTGGTTGTGCATGGTTTTTCTTGTGGTTTTTTGTCCATGCTATTTTCTCCACTGCCAGGATTCGGTGTTTCTTCGGACCATGTATTTTCTACTCTAGTACTTACATCTTGCTTGTTAGCTCCCTCTGTGGCTGGTCTCAGAAACTTTCTGTTCCTTCTGTACTTTCTCCCCCCACAGTCAACAATGTATGACCTGGGTGAAGTATGAAGACTAACAACTTTACCTGACATCCATTTCTTTGAGTTAGGTAGTGGTGCCATTCTGATCTCTTCTCCTGGATACAGGGTGCGATGGTCTCTTCCTGCTTTCTGATTGTAGTACTTGGCTTGTGTTTGTTTACTCTGGTTCAATTTTGCCCTGACGTTATCCAGATCTTGTATCTGTGGTTTCAAGAGCTCCTTGGCGATTGGTAGTTTTGTTCTGTAGCGTCTGCTGTCCAGAAGCTGTGATGGTGAGAGTCCACAACTCTCCAAGGGAGTTGTTCTGTAATCCAGTAGAGCAAGTTGTTTGTCTTTGGTATTACACCAAAGTTGCTTCACAGTCTGAACTGCTCGTTCAGCTTCTCCATTTGATCTTGGGTATCTGGGTGATGAGGTTACCAGTTTGATCCCATATCCTTTCAGAAAATTTTCAAATTCACTGGAAACAAGTTGTGTACCATTGTCTGCCCTGAGAATTTGTGGGATTCCGTGATGGCATATCAGTGCTTTAAATACCTCTATTAGCTGTTTGCTTGTGAGGTTGTTCAATTGGCCCACCTCAATATACTTGGAGAAGTAGTCAATGAGAAGGATATAGTCTCTACCTTCCCAGTGGAATATGTCAGCTGCGAGTTTCATCCATGGTAGCTCTGGTGTCTTTGTGCCTATCATTGGCTCATTTGACAGCAGTTTTTGGTTTTCATTGCACTCTGGGCAGTCTCTTACCATGTCTTCAATTTGTTTGGCCATGCCTGCCCAGTACATCACTTCTCTGCCTCGTCTCTTCGTCTTGTTTATGCCCTGATGAGTTTCATGCAGCTGTCTCAACATCTCTTTGCGCATTGTTGGAGGTACGACTATTCGCATTCCCCTGTAGATGATTCCATCTGTTATGGTCAATTCGTCTCTAACTGCCCAATATTCTCTAACAGCATGTGGCGCGTTCAATTTGTTATCTGGCCATCCTTTTTGGATTATCTGTTGAAGGCAATTGAGCTCTTGGGCTGTCTTACCTTGGAATTCTATGTACCTTTCTTTACTCACCGCAATATAATCGACCATGTTCACATCCATTGGTTTCATATCTGGCTCGTCATCTTTCAGTGTTGCTCTGCTCAAAGCATCTCCAATGGGTACTTTACTGTACGTTACCGTGAGGTCATATGGTTGGAGTTCTAACATCATAGCTTGTAGCCGTACAGGTGCGGACAACAGTGGTTTGGCAAATATGTGCTGTAGCGGCCTGTGGTCACTCTCTATATTTATATGCTTACCATAAACGTAGTAATGGAATTTCTTGCAGCTGTGCACTATTGCCAAGGTTTCCAACTCTATCGGCCAGTACCGAGTCTCTGGGTCTCTTAATGCCCGTGACGTGTAGGCTACCGGTTTACCTTCTTGTAGTATTACTCCCCCTAGACCTAACTTACTTGCGTCACACTGTATTGTGTGTTCTTTCTTGGGGTCGTAAATCTCCAGAATTGGAGCCGAAGTACAGAGTCTCTTCAGTTCATCGAAGGCTTTCTGGTGTGGCTGTTCCCAGTGGAAGTCTACATCCTTCTTCGTGAGCTGGCGCAATGGAGCATCTACTGTACTTTTGTTTGGTAAGAATTTACTTACATATTGGATTATCCCCAAGAATCGCCTCACTTCTTCTTTTGATTGTGGAGTGTTTAAAAAGTTGGTAGTGTCTAAAACGTGGATTCAACAGTTCAACATGGTTTTGGCATCTCGAGTTTTTTTCACCAATTAATGATATACCATGTCATGACAAGAAATTAAAACATCACCACAAAGTGTCACAATAAAGTCCAAGATTTACCGAGAATGTTTACTTTATTTTGATATTCCTCTACTTATTCTACTAGTTATGACAAAATCAATTAATGTATATAATTTTTCCAAAACGAAAGAAGTGGGACATGTGCTGTTAAGGTGCCAATCATACACCATTGAATCCAGTTTTTATATCCAACCAAGCTCTGGTATCCAATTCCAAAATGGCGACCATGGATTCACTTGTCGGCAAATGCATCTTACAAATCCTTCCATTTCTTAGCTATCAAAAGACCAATTAGTTAGATATTTACAAGTTTGGTAGTTAATTGTGTCTTAATCATATTGCAAGCATTAGAATTAAATTTGATCCTACTTGTCGGTCATTTTGAGACACTTGTCGGTCCTTGACGGTCAATTATGTTACTTGTCGGTCATTATTCCTTTCCCCTTTGCTGGTGGGTTCAAGTTGTATTCATTGGCAAGGTTTCACTTTACACCTGGGGGTTTCACCAGCGCTTTACAGTCACATTAACCCCGTGTCACAAGCATCATTGATTATGCAAACAGATAAAAAATTGAACAATGTCATTTTGTTTATTTGGAAATATTTTTTACTATTATTTGGCCGATATCATAACATTCAGTTCATAATGCTAATCACCTGAGCAGTTCTGCACAATTGTGCCAGGCAAGGTCTGGACATTGCCACTTACAGTTCCACTCCATTGACATCGGGAGCCATTTTGCCAGGTGATGTAGGAGGCCCGAAAGCGTAGCTGGAGTTGATATAACGTACTGCGATATCGATGTAGTTCGGGATATGAGACCTCCCAATCTCCAACGGTCCTCGGGTTCCTCGTTGATGGAGAAAAACCGGGAGAAAGCACGTGTCTGCGGCGTGGTCGTTTACCGAACAAAAAGGATACCCTTAAATACGGGGTGTGGACCCTAAAATATGGGGCGCACATTAATGGGACTCTCAGCATACCCTTTTTACAGAAATTGAACGGAACTGATCAGCAAAATTGACCCTTTCTTCATGGTTTGAACGGGGTTTTCTCCGTACCTCAAACCTGAAAAAGTGACCCTTTTCCGTACATTTCCCGTACGCGCATGCGGTCACAAAAAATTTTGAGTGAGGGGGCCGGGGGTGCCTCACAGACACGGACCTTCACAGGTCCCCATACTCAAGACCAACTCTTACGATATCGCCCTCAAAACAATCCTGGAGTCATGAATTCACAGGTGCCCTGTGAAATCTCAGTTCTCGTTTATTTATCAAACTTTATCGAGTGTTTTCGAATCGAATGGATGTGTCGATCGTCGGGGCGGATTGATATGTGGTTAGGTTGTGCGTCCAAGGCGATAAGGTCATTCAGTTAGTTTGAGAAAGATCATGATCATGAAGATGCGTGTTGTGTTATCATAACCGGAAAATAAGTTGAAGTTATTATTAGTACTACGATTCTTACATGAGTAAAAAGTAGACGTTTTAAGCAACACAATAATGTTACTCCCATAAAAAAACTGTCAATTCCTCTTACCACTCACAGAAGCCAAGCCATTGCTGTTAAGTTATGCAGGGGCTTAATCTATTACCTGCACTCCCTGTGGGGTGAATAACATTACCTTTTGAACAGCTGGCTGTAGGGGGATGATTGGAACAGCCGGTATACCTGCTGACCTGCTGAACCCAGGTTAATGTTATTTTCAATCCACGATTGCAGGTCACCTGATTTTCGAGATTTCGCGGGAAATGAAATTGTAAACAAACGCATGTGTGCAGTTCAAATGTAAACAAAAATGTATTTTTGGGGTAGTTGATAAAGTATGGAATTAGTGAAACCTTGGAAACACTGATAAACCTTGTAATATTCAATGTAAACCATGGAATCACTGTGCAAATAGCGCGGGAAATCGGGTGCGTTCCTTCCACGATTTATACCCTCCCAACTGACAGTCTCGTCCCAGCTGACTTTATTGATAGCAATTTGCCAGTTAGTTCAGAAGCCAACATTTTTAATGTGGAGGATGACGTCATCAATTGGCAATGCGCTGTGGTCGATAAAATATTTTATTTCTCTTCAATGGAAGCAAAAATTAGTTTTTATGATTGTTTTGTATTCCATAGACGATAAAGTATTATGCTCGGTACTAGATGCACGAGATCATAGGACAAGCACACACGTGAATAAAAAAAACCGCTTAGAACTGGTGACGTCACAAAGATCTCTGCATCCCTCGATGCGTACTGGAAGATGTAAGAAATCGCTCACGGCGAAGGAAATTTTCATCCGCAAACTTCGGTAATAAACATACATGACTAAGCTTCTTTTATTCATCGTTTGTTATAAAATATCAGTCAATCATAGACAATTAGGCCTAGACATACTCGTCAACCTTATCCATGCATAATGCATGACAGGCCCCCAACTTCCCAAGCAACTCGTCTGATCGAAAAGCAAATGCACCTCAGCATGGCTGATGATGCACCTCATGACCTGTACGCTGTCTGTACGCTGTCTGTACGCACGGATCGGATGCAATAACCTGAATTACATTGCATGAATGGTATTGGTCCATATTATGGGTGTGTGGTGGGCGTGTCTTCCCATATTTGGGAGATCAGTACTGTACACTGGAGGCGAGGTACAACTGGGTTGTTCTAAAATATAGACTATTGAATCGGATATGCGACCGATTTCTAAATTACCATAAAATTCCGATCTGATCATGTAAGAATAAGCTCCAAATGTTGATTCGTAACCATGTTAGGTTCGAATGGCATTATTTCATGTTTTTATGCATTTTAAGGAGTGTTTCCAAGGTTTATCAGTGTTTCCAAGGTTTCACTAATTCCATACTTTATCACCTACCTATTTTTGGTACTTTCGGTTGCTGTACTTGGGTTTTCCCGCAGTTAGGAACTGGGGTCAAATTGGTGGTCTATTGTGCTGTTTTAGTCAGAGGTAGCCCTTGATTATGAAGGGATTTTCAAATTAAGGTGACCATGGTCTTTTTATGTGCTCAGCTCACCACAACTTTCAATACTTGATGTATCTGAAGAGGTTTTCGGAACCTGACATGGCCTTACCAAGGAGCTGCTCACGGTGCTGAACTTCTAACTTGCCTGTCGACTAAGTGCCTTTTTGGCCAAGACATTGCTACATGTAGGAGGAGCACGCATTTTAAATTTATAGTAGTGATAGTACAGTTGATTCGAGCCATTTGGAAGCCGACATGTGAAGGCCTATCTGGGTTCTCCTTCTTCTCCGTATAAAAAGGGGCATATTGCTTACTAAGGAACAAGGCATATTGACATTGCCTCATCATCTCTATGGGACCAATTGATACTTTTATATGCATGCATACATCATGCCATTTCAGGGTTCGAGTCTGTGGACAATTGGTTTGATTAATTTGTCTCTTCAAAATGATCCTTTATTGCATTAGATTTTCATCGCAATTCAATCTATTCAAGATATAGCGAATTTGAACCTGTCTGCGCCAAGGAGATAGATTGGTTCCAGATCGACTCACTAGGGATACGCAGTAGAGCACAATGTCATGAAAAACGACCCTTTGTATTGTAAATTCCAATCACCTGCAGGACAGGTCAATTTCTCTCAATAAAATTAATTTTGTTGACTCCTGTAATCCCTACCTTATTAAAAAAAAAGACAGTGGTGTTAGTCCCAAACTGGTAATTTCTATTTATTTTGACCTCTGTTAAATCAGGATACCTCTCAATTACAGACAGCATTTTGTATCCTTGTGCTGTACAACCCAGCCTGGACATACCACATTGGAAATTTTAGTGGTATAACGTGTTCTCTTGACCTTTAAACAGTAGTATAAAGCCGATATTTACTACTTATGTTATTAGGTCATCCAGCTGAGCGCCAGGCCCTTGGGCCTCTTGTTCATGCATGTTGGGGGTTTTTCCGAAATGCTTGATAATCTTAGCGGTTTAGACAATTTAACAGTTATGGAATATTACAAATATTTATTATAAGGATAATTTATCATAATATCGATATTCTCGAGCTGTTTTTATGCTGATTCCGCCCAGATTCCGCAGAATCCGCAGGATCCGCTGAATCGCCATGCCCCATGAAAAGGAATAGAGTCATCGTTCGCCGCATACTGTCGCTAGTGATGCGCATTTTAAAATAGATGTTACGTCCTGTTAATGGGACACGTCATCATCGCGTACATTTGGGAAAAACTCCCTAACGTGACCAGAGCAGACGGCTGAAAGTAGTTTATTTATTGGCCGCTAGGGTGCAGAATGTCGCTCACCCGAATTTTTCTCGCAACTATAGCTAAATAGAGCTAGTTCTAGTTTGTGATTCATTTTGATACTTCAGATTTGGGCAATTTAATTTAAATTAATTTCAACCAATAAAATAGCAACCACCACCGAAAGATCGCGGAGAAATCGTAAACTCAACGGAGTTAATTCAGAAAAAAACCAAAAAAAATTGTTTGTAGGATATACAATAGTTACTCTCTTTCTCATCATTCATTATATACTCCCGCACACACGTGTATCTTAAGAGCCCCTCCTAAAGGGGGTTTATATATACCTTAAAATCCAGTGTTTTGTAGTCATGGTATTCCAGAAAGATCAATAAATTGTAAAAAAATGCACAAAATCGTCGTATTTTCTTCGTTTGCCATTTCTGAACTATCCGGGGGAATCCCCCATAGGTCATATCAAAATGTCCTGTTAGAAATCCCCTTTTACGTCATAAGAACGGGAATCCCGTGCAACCCCTTCATTAGCCAATAGAAAGCCAGACATTTTGTAAACAAACCTGCTAAAACAGGCTTGTTGCCACGTGTTGTCACCACAACGGTACCTGATTGGCTAACAGCCGGGTCAAGGTGGGTCACGGCTTATTACATGGCTGTATTTTTTTTGAATCTTGAATGGTACTGTGCCTGACCGCGTTTCGCGTATTGATGGCACAGGGGTAGGTAGATATTACTGGTGGCGCTGGCTAGCCGAGATACAGGTGGTATCGATCTCGGCTTGGCTCACTTTGTTCCAGTCAACCACGGTTCGTGGAAAAAAGGGTTTTTTAGCTCAGCTGACTAAGTCAGCCGAGCTTGTCAAATAAGTTGTTCAGTGGCGTCCGTCTGTCCATCCATCCATCCATCCATCCATCCATCCATCCGTCCATCCGTTAAACCCATGGTGCACATTTTGTAACCGTAAGACCTAGAGACTTCAATTTTGCATTTCTGGATACTTCTGGTCAAACTCTACTTTCAAAACAAAATTTGTCGCCATTCGACCTACTTCCTGCGAGCGAGAGTGCATGAAGGAAACTGGCCTATATCGGCCTAGGAGCAGCAGAATTAGTCGAAATATGCTCTAATATTAAGATAAAATAGGAGAGGGCGCTACCTGCCTTTTAATTATTTCTGCCGATTCAAATTCCCGCCCGATGACGTCAGCCATCAATGAAGTCTCCTATTTGCCAGTTCTCAAAACATGGCAGCTACACAACAAAAGCAGTAGCTCCAGGAATAAATCACTGTTCACTTCAGCTTCGTAATCGATTGTACCCCCACTTTATTGTGTTTTGTGTGGTGTTCCTATTCAATCAACGATGTAAGGCCTTATTATGTTGGTTTTAATTGAGAAGGTGCATTATAAGCGGCGTACGAAATACCGAAGCGGAGACAAAATGGCGGCATGTTGTTTACGCCATGTGCAATAATCTTGGAGCTCAATGACACTCAAGTACCCAATTTTCTGCTTAAAAAGGAGTCTGGTAGGCGATATTATCACTAGTTCGTTTCAGTGGTAGTCATAAGGTCTTTAGGGACTACTTTCAGTAATTAGTTCTTGAAAATTTGGCCACATTTCTGTGAAAACGATATCGGAAGTGCTTGCTCTGTTCGCAATGACATCGCCGATGTATTTTGAAGTGGAGAATTCCCACAGTATGTGCAGTGAATCGGCATGATTCTGTTCGCCTATTAAGTTTTAGTTCTACGATTCTTTCATGAGTAAAAAGTAGACATCCTAAGCAATACAATAATGTCACTCCCATAAAAATTGATTGGAAATTGAGGGAGCTACGGCATTCTGTTCGGCAACTGGCAGCGCTGAAAGAATACATTGCATACTGTACAATACCAAATGGCACATTTTAAAAAGCGCTCATTGGACAACGTAGGGAATCACCAGAAATGACGTCATCGCTGGTCTAAATAGAAAACTACGGTGGCGCAGTAGAGCACAAGAAAAGGTTTAGCATTAACTTCGTCATGCAAGCTTCAGCAACAAAACGATTTCTCATGAATGATTTATTTGATCATCATCAGCTTGTTTCCCCTGATAGATAAAAAAATGATTTACAATTTCCATCAAAGTTTTCTATTTTGTGTATAGTCACATGTTATTTAACTGGCAAGGAGCCAAGCAGTTTTGAATATTCGCGGGAAAATACTTCGTACTTGTAAACGAGGCTATGACAATGAGTATCCTCATTCATGGCATAAACTTCATGTTTCGGTAAATATTTTCATACGATGATTTCACCCGAATTATGGTCAGGATTGAGGAATGAACAGTGGCATAATTATGTCAACCAAAAACATTGGTACCGTAGTGAACGCAAAATGATATCAAATACCATGGAGCATGCCATTTTCATGCATAATGAACTAAACACCGGGACGATATTAATGATATTAACTCAGCTGAGCGCCAGGCCCTTGGGCCTCTTGTTGAAGTCTTCCGTTGCGGTACGGATCACAAAAAGTTTGTTAGCGTTTTTTGCTCTAGTTCTTTGGGGTCGTGTTATGTAGTCTTCCTTGTTAAGACCAGTTTCGTCGTTTACGATTTTATGCAGCATTTTAATTCGATTTTCTCTCCTGCGCTTTTCGAGGGTATCCCAGCCAAGATTTTTCCTACCATATATTATAACATGCCTGAGATGAGACAAGACAACAATTGCTTTTTGAGCCTTTTAGCAGTTAAATTGTCAATGTTTGACCGCGACGCATCAAATACTGCGTGCGGTTGTGAATCTGAAGTTTAGATTATGTTATTCCGGACAGTCAAGTAAATGGTGAAAAATAAACTGGTAGTTGACCGCAGAAAATGCATGCTGCATACCGTCTGCAGACTGGGGGTTTTCTCATGAGTCAATAGAATGTAAGGTTTGGAATTAGGGGACCATATCAGTAGTTGCTTTGCGCCAACTTTTTGGCTCACCGTAGGGGAGTCTATACAATACCGCAGTGTCCGTCGTCCGTCGTCCGTCGTCGTCGTATCCTGTTTCAAAAACAGTGGCACGTTTCTTAACCGCTAAGCCTATGAACTTGTAACTTTGTACACAGGACTCCCTTGGTCAGATGACCTGTGACACTAAATTTCGGTCCGATCTGATTCTTAATTTGGCCACCAGGGGGCCGAATGTAGATATCTAAAAAGTGTGATATCTCGCTTATTAATGACTTGTTTGGAATGAAATTTTTGTGGCAGGTACTCATAGCAAGGATACATCATATATCATACGGGTTTTAATTTGACCTACTTTTCAAGGTCACAGAGGTCAAATGGCGTAAATTGGCTGTTTCAGTGTAACTATGGCACGTTTTTCAACCTCCACAGCTATGAACTTGAAACTTAGTACATATAACCCCCTATACCAGATAACCTCTGGTGCTGAATTTCGGTCTGATCTGATTCTCAACTTGGCCACCAGGGGGCCGAATGTGGATACCTAAAAAGTGTGATAATTCGCTTATCAATAACTTGTTTTCAATAAAACTTTCGTGGTGGGTACTCATAGCAAGGATACATCATATATCGTACGAGTTTTTAATTTGACCTACTTTTCAAGGTTGCAGAGGTCAAATGGCATAAATTGGCTGTTTCACTGTAACTATGGCACGTTTCTCAACCGCCACAGCTATGAACTTGAAACTTGGTACATATAACCCCCTATATCAGATAACCTCTTGTGCTGAATATCGGTCCGATCTGATTCTCAATTTGGCCACCAGGGGGTCGAATGTGGATATCTAAAAAGTGTGATATCTCGCTTATTGATGACTTGTTTTTGATAAAACTTTTGTGGTAGGTACTCATAGCAAGGATACATCATATATCATATGGGTTTTTAATTTGACCTACTTGTCAAGGTCACAGAGGTCACAACGCAGACACAGATATGGCCGAAATTGCATGTTTTGTGTTTTTCGTGTTGTGGCAATCCAAAGGTCGTGAGTTCAAACCCCGGTCAGGGACGGCCAAAAATATTTTTTTAATTTTATTATTTTTTATCTTTTCCCTTTTGTCTTTTCTGACTTGTATCTTACATTTTCTTGATTTTTTATTTATTTGGTGCCATATCATTAGGTGGCTATCTTTCAAGACAAACCACACCATCCCACAACTATTGCATGATTAACCCCTAACAATGACAAGTTCTTCCTCATACTCTCCCTTTCATATCGACAGGTGAGCACAATGGCCCTGGCCATTTCATTTTCAAAGTTTGTTTTCTTATATTTGAATTACCTGTGAATCATCTTGCAGGAAGATTTTTTTTGGGTGTGCATGACAGATGACGTACTTAATACAGAACATCTATATTGTATCGGCCTGTTGTGCCCGTCTGCAGACTGGGGGTTTTCTCATGAGTCAATAGAATCTAAGGTTTGGAATTAGGGGACCATATCAGTAGTTGCTTTGCGCCAACTTTTTTTCAAAGTTTGTTTTATATTTGAATTACCTGTGAATCATCTTGCAGGAAGATTTTTTTTGGGTGTGCATGACAGATGACGTACTTAATACAGAACATGTATATTGTATCGGCCTGTTGTGCCTCGTGCGCCTGTCAGTGTGGCGAGCTGTTAAAAATGCACCATGAGACAAGACCACAATTGATTTTTTAAGCCTTTTAGCAGTTAAATTGTCAATGTTTGACCGCGACGCATCAAATAATGCGTGGTGTTGTGAATCTGAAATTTAGATTATGTTATTCCGGACAGTCGGGCAAGTAAATGGTGAAAAATAAACTGGTGATTGACCACGGAAATTTTTTGATAATCGACAAATTAGATAGACTTTGATATTTCCACTCTTTTCAGCCAACTGGCAGAAAAAGCTCAAAACACGCCCCCTATTACCCAATTAGCAAAATTCGAAATTAATTTTTCATCAAATAATTTCTTTATATCTGTAGACTTGCCACAACAAATATTTTTTCAGTACCTCTCCAAATATGTACATGTACTTGAGAGTTAAAAACATGCACTCGTCTAATTGATAGGCCTCGACCCTCCAAGCTATGAACATTCATTAGTGGTCTTGTCTCAGATGTTTTTTTCTACTTGCACATGATGTCTAGTATACCTGTGCAAAATTTTAAGCCTTTGTCTCTGTTCTAAGTGTGTGGTTCCTGTGGATAGTCAGTTAATGTTTAACATGGTTTAAAGGAAATCTTTAAAGGCCATTTTCTCAAAAACGCACGTTTTTAAACTGGCCGGTCATACTGTACATTTTCTGCCATAACTCGGCCAAATATCCAGATAAATTGACAATTCTTGCACCAAATTGTAGCTGAGAGTCTCTGCTTTCAGGACATATATAAACATCAGGGACCTGATTCACAAAGCCCTCTAAGATTTCCGATCTAAGAGTTCTCTTAGAGGACACTTACGGAAAATGTACGCAAACACTAAGATTTATTCACAGAACCTTCTTAGCCTATTCTAAGCAATTGCGTAGGATAAGTGAACACGTAACGTTAAGTGAATGCGTAACTACAGCAATAACCATTGTATGTGGGTTCACGGCCAGCGCAAGACTGGCCTTATTATGCAAATAGCGTTATTACGTGAAAAGGATCACATCACACCTTTATAAGACTGTTTCTTGTAAAATTTCGCACACACTTTGTATCGGTGACTAGGCCAGCAGTGATGACGGACAGACATGACAGTGAGAAAAGGCAAAGAAAGGCAAACTTCATGCCACGAGAAATACAAAAACTCGTCGATCTGGTGTCCGCGAGGTGGAAACTGATAAACAGCAAGTTTGGGGATAATGTGACTCTTGAACGAAAAAACAAGGCCTGGAAAGAAATTACTCTTAAAATTAACAGTATTTCGCCATGCCTTTGAACTAAGGAAGAGTTGAAGAAAAAATGGGACGATCTCAAACTGAATGCGAAGAAGAAGGCATCAAAGAAGACGCGTTCGGTGGCTGTAACAGGGAATCTTCCCCTAGACGACCCGTCCTCGGGTGACAATTGTGCCAGTGGTGGAGGAATGTCATGTAGCCTCGACGACATGGACGAGAGGATTGTTGGACTAATGGGCAATGACCTTGTCCAAGGCATTGATGGAGGGTTCGACTCGGCAGCCAGACAAACCACACCCAAAAGCAGGACAAAGGTATGTACTGTAAAGTCGGCTCAAAAAGAGGGCAAAATAATTGTCGCCAAAGACTCTTTCTGCAATTGGTTCATTCACATTCAAGGCTTCAACATTGATTGGTTGAATCAAACTACTGATGCTTATTGTCAAAAATTGCCTCAGCACTTTGTGTTGCTCACTGAATTACCATCGCATTGGCTTTCTCGAGAGCTGAAACTAGTCGCGGCTGGCGCATGTACCTAATCGTCCCGCTATTTTCATAGGTTGAAAAATATGTGGCATTGCGTGACTCGTCCATGGCATTGCAAATAATGTGGTTCCAAACGTTATTGGGACCATCTGCTTGCATCTATTGACTATTGATTTTCAGACTGTGAAGTCGCCAACTATGATGTCACCAAGTCACGGCGCATCAGGTAGTGACGCATCAGGTAGTGATTTGGATGACTTTGATATCTCGCGAGGCAGCCCCACTTTTGGCATCACATCGAAGAGGTCGAAGAATAATCCGCATTATGAAGGGTCTCCAATTAGAAGCCCAACACCACCACCGTTTGAGAGGTAAGAATATAGGCCTACAGAGGGTAGAAAATGTATAAATAGGCATAACGGGCACGTTGTTTTAAAAGTTCTCTTCTCCTACTGTAGTAAATGCAGCTTGGTCGTTAGAGGCCACTGAAATATCCCGTCAAGCCGAAACTAGAGTGTTCTGTCGTACCGGTACATGTAGTAGGTCAATGAAGGCGGATGACACGTTGTGTCACTTCTGCTGTAGACAAAGCCATATAATTATAGCAATGATGAAAACTACTGTTACTTGAAAACCCCTCCAGTGGAGTTTCCTTTTAAAATGGCTGTTTTTTCCAACAGAACGCAAACGCAGGTGCAGCACCAGCCCTGCGTCAAAAGACCAAATGCGTCTGCTGCTGTCGGGGTTGCCATCGGCTCTGTTTACCGGTGCTTCCGATACTCTAGTAATTATCCTCGACACGGTTGGCTGACTTACATGAACCATATCAGCGTTCGCTAATTGCAAGGATCCGGTAGCGTAGTATCTTAGAGCTGTTAGCACTTGTAATGTACTAGGGATAGCATGGGACATTCTCGTATAAGGTCTATTACTTCCAGAATGATTGGTCGGGTCAGTCTGTATAACGCCTAAAAAGTTGATCGTCATTGAACTCGTCTAACGGGTGCACACGATCTCGGAAAACCCGCTCGCGACGAATAGCTCGCTGGTTTTCCTCCTCAATAACAACGAGAGCGGCTGGCATCTTCACAACACTTGCCTACTTAGCACTAAGTGTACTCTAAGAGGGCGTCAGGACCACACGTAGATTTACGGACTTGTTACGCATTCACTTACAATTAAGAGTGCTTCGTGAATACCACGTAACTGCTAAGTAAACTCTCAGAGGAGGTTACGCACACGTAACTCGTTAAGTGGGCTTTGTGAATCAGGTCCCTGTAACTTAATCTGGAGTCATGTGACTGATTTTGCCAGAGCCGGTCACATATGCAACTAAATTATTCCAAGGTGAGCACAATGTCCCCAGGTCACTTCATTTACTCCAGGTCTCAAATAATGTAAAGATATAAACAAAACGTGAATAAAAAATAACCTACCTTATTTCCTCAAATGCTAACTGAGTAGGGCAGTCCTCATCGTCGGAGTCGCCCATCTCCATGTCCTCTTCTGGAAGATAGTCAAAATCACTGGATGAAAAGTTCTCGTTCCTTTTCCGCAACTCGATGACTTTTGCCTTCTTCCAGGCTACGTGGGGTTACCACGATTTGGTTACAAGGACGTAGTCAAAGCCGAAACATTTCCAAAATCTTTCTCAAGACTGTTTATTCAAGCAAGGCATCAGTATTAAATACAAATTTTCTAACTGCATGCAATTACAATATTATAAATCTATTCGCATGCTATGAATTAGCAATTTGCCATGATCGGACAATTTGGACAGCAAATATCTTCCCTAACCCCATTAAAATGATAGTTAACAACGGAACAAACAAAACGTTTAAATCGACTGCTTCTCAATAGACAGTTTTTAGGCACGAAATCGCGCATCCCTGACAAAAGTATTTCCGCTGAATGATACTAAATCATTCGATACACCACGTTAACAATATAATAACTAATTCAGTTATCATCCAATTACAAAGATTGCTGTCCAAAAGTCATATATCGCAGCATGCAGAAATAAGATTAAACTCGACGAAATTAAAGGGCCGATATTTTCTATATCCCGGGGGTATACTTTACATACGCCCCCTTCTTAAAGTTAAAAGCTTCTTTTAACTAAACAATCTGTTACCTCAAATCCCAGAACTCAAAATCTCACTGTATAAATCACAGAAAACCCGCAGATGTGTTGCGAGATGAATTAACCGCGGAAAGAATCCATCGCTCATTAAGTTGTTCTGGCCAAACAGGGCAAGAAAAACTCAACTTAACACAATCTAATTTCGTAATAGGCCCGAACGGCACATTATGTACCCGTTCAAATCATTCTTAAATTGGATAATATATCATGCAATACAATATTCACGCGATACAATTCATGCGAAACAATTTCAATACAACAAAACTACTCAATTCGTTAACCGTCTTGAATTTCGCCCATTGCGGTAACAGCAGCACTGGCACCTCAGTAATATCGGGCACGACGCCGGGCAAATTAAATGGTGAAACCGTTACCATTTCAATATCAATATGAGTTTCAACCTGTTCAGTACAATAATCCCATAAATTTTCCAACCACTGCCAACAACTTGGCAATGGTTTAAAGAGACAGCGCAAGGTCTTTCGCGAATTTCGGCTTTCCTCATTAATTTCCACATAAACATGTGCCAAATACCACAGAAACCATGCACCAGAGAAAAAAATTTGATGTGTCACCTGTTAGCCCCGTAATTAGCCTTAGAAGATTTACCCAAATTATAGCTCGCGCCAAATACCATAATGAGGTCAGTGACGTCATCCCGGGATTCTGCCGGCATCAAAACACAGCGTAGTATAGAAAGACAGCAATGGATCTCCAGGAGAGCGATGAAAGTTCGTGGATTTCGGCGTCATCTGATGACGAAATCTCTAAAGCATCGGAGGATAGTTTCTCCATACTCTGAACGAGATGACGTCATGCATATATAATGATGTGCGGTATTTTAGCCGTTGCTAGGGGTGGTTGCTATGGTGTTTGGCAGGGAACTGGGGGTGCAAATGAGCTGGTTTTTTTGGGATATCGTGTTTTATTATTTGGGGACTAACATACTTCAGTCTCATTACGATACAGTTATATCTGAAAGTTATTGCGCTGTCTCTTTAAGGTGCTGTGGTGATCTAGCTGTAGGCTGATCTTTATTTGAATCGTTGCGAATCGGATTTATTTTTTAGCCATAACATAGTTGCACACTAGTGAACTAGTCTTTCGTTTGGAAGCAGGGTAGTTCCCAGCTTGCAGCCAGGAAAGGCAACAACTTTTTACCCCACATACCTTCCTATATTGATAATATCTACATATGCTTGCTACCTGGTCGCCTTCCTCGGTCACACGGAATGCACCTGGTTGGAGAGGCATCACAACTTGTGGAGTTGGGCAAGGAGATGGAGACAGCATGTTCTTTACGATTGGTACATGTACTTCATTTGCTCTTGAGGTTGATGGTCGAGGCATGGTTTTCAGAGAGTTCACGTGTTCGTTTACAGTTCTGATAAAAAGTATATTGTCTATATAGAGTTGGTTATATGCTTCTAAGACTAATTTAAAAAAACATATGCAATGAAAATACAGGGAGAGCTTAGGCCATGAGAATGAAGGTTCTAGATTTGCGTCGGGACACAATGAAAAACACATGAGGATTTTTTTCATTATTTATTCATTATTTATTAATTTTCATTATTTTGTCAAATTTAGCATCATATTTTTAAGAACATGTTCTATATGAAGGGTTTTAGGGTTAATAAAACTCCTTGAAATGTCATTGATCTTGTTGTTCAATTCCTTAAACTCTCTTCAGAATTCTTGGCTCCCCCATGCAGCTCTCGCATCTAGGATATTCCTCCTCATCCTCCTCTTCATCGCCGAGGTCCTCTGATCCACACTGGATGCAGATGGATTCGTATCAACAGGCATAGTATAACTTCTCAATGTGGTTTCCACAGTCGTGGTCCTTTACAAACACTTTGAGACCCTCTGGCAAGTTGATGTCATCTGAAGAGAAAAACATTTCCATATTTAAAGACTGGAGTAAAATGGTCTGCATGAAATTCAAAATACCCACTACAGTATTGTCTCCTTGCCAAAGGTAACCCCACAGGTGTAGGCAACTTCTGCCAAAACGTCAGTCAGTTGACCTCTCTGGAGTTTGCTCAACTTTTTCCTATCGGGCATCTCGACTCTGAAAAACCAAAATTACCGTGATCGATCTTGACAACTGCCATTGCTGACTGACAATCATCGCCAGTAGTCTCATATCGTTAGTTGAATGACAACTTCTTGTCGCAGACTCTCGAAATTGCGGTCTCAGTTTGTCCATTCGATCATCTTGACTCTGTATAACCAAAATGAAAAGTGATCGGTCGCGACGAGCGCCATCACCGACCGACTTTTATCGCCAGTCGTGTAATATCGCTATTGAATGACAACATCTCATCGCAGAATCTCTCGAAATTGCGGTCTCAGTTTGTCCATTCGGGCATCTCGACTCTGTATAACCAAAATGAGCGTGATCGGTGGCAACGAGCGCCATCGCCGACCGACCATCATCGCCAGTACTCTTATATTGCAAGTCGAATGACAACTTATCATCGCAGAATCTCGAAAATGTGGTCTCATTTTGTCCATCGGTCATCTCGACTCTGTATAACCAAAATGAGCGTGATGGGTCGCGACGAGCGCCATCGCCGACCGACCGTCATCGCCAGTAGTCTTATATTGTTAGTTGAGTGACAACTTCTTGTCGCAGATTCGAAATTGCGGTCGCAGTTTGTCCATTCAATCATCTTGACGCTGTATAACCAAAATGAAAGTGATCGGTCGCGACGAGGGCCATCACAAACCAACTTTTATCGCCAGTCGTGTAATATCGCTATCGAATGACAACATATCATCGCAGAATCTCGAAATTGCAGTCTCACTTTGTCCAATCGGGCATCTCTACTCAATATAACCAAAATGAGCGTGATCGGTCGCGACGAGTGCCATCGCCGACCGACCGTCATCGCCAGTAGTCTTAGAACTTTAGTTGAATGACAACTTCTCATCGCAGACTCTCAAAATTATGGTCTCAGTTTGTCCAATCGGTCATCTCGACTCTGTATAATCAAAATGAGGGTGATCGGTCGCGACGAGCGCCATCGCCGACCGATTCTCATCGCCAGTCCTGTAATATCGCTATTGAATGACAACTTACCATCGCAGAATCTCGAAATTGTGGTCTCAGTTTGTCCAATTGGGCATCTCGACTCTGAAAAACCAAAATTAGCGTGATCGATTACGACAAGCGCCAACGCCGACTGACAATCATCGCCAGAAGTCATATATCGTTAGCCAAATGACAACTTATCATTGCAGAATCTCGAAATTGCGGTCTCAGTTTGTCCATTCGGTCATCTTGACTTTGTATAACCAAAATCAGCATGATAGGTCGCGACAAATGCCATCGCCGACCGACCATCATCGCCAGTAGTCTTATATCGCTAGTCGAATGACAACTAATTGTCATCGCAGAATCTTGATATTGCGGTCTCAGTTTGTCCCATCAGTCATCTCGACTCTGTGTAACCAAAATGAGCGTGATCGGTCGCGGCGAGCGCCATCGCCAACCGACAGTCATCGCCAGTCCTGAAATATTGCTAGTCGAATGACAACTTATCATCGAAGAATCTCGAAATTGCGATCTCAGTTTGTCCATCGGTCATCTCGACTCTGTATAACCAAAATGAACGTGATCGGTCGCGACGAGCGCCATCGCCAACCGACCGTCATCGCCAGTATTGTAATATCTCTAGTCGGGTGACAACTTATTATCGTCAAATCTCGAAAATGCGGTCTCAGTTTGTCCATCGGTCATCTCAACTCTGTATAACCAAAATGAGCGTGATCGGTCACGACGAGCGCCATCGCCGACCGACTTTCATCGCCAGTAGTGTAATATTGCTATTGAATGACAACTTATCATCGCAGATTCTCTAAATTGTAGTCTCAGTTTTTCCAATCGGGTATCTCGACTCTGAAAAACCAAAATTAGCTTGATCAATCACGACAAGCGCCATTGCCGTGCCAGAATCAGCATGATAGGTCGCGACAAACGCCATCGCCGACCGACCATCATCGCCAGTAGTCTTATATCGCTAGTCGAATGACAACTAATTATCATCGCAGAATCTTGATATTGCGGTCTCAGTTTGTCCAATCGCTCATCTCGACTCTGTATATACAAAATGAACGTGATCGGTCGCGACGAGCGCCATTGCCGACCGTCCGTCATCGCCAGTTGTGTAATATGTCTAGTCGAATGACAACTTATCATCGCAGAATCGGTCATCTCGACTCTGTATAACCAAAATGAGCGTAATCGGTCCCGACGAGCGCCATTGCCGACCGACTTTCATCGCCATTCGTGTAATATCGCTATCGAATGATAACTTATCATTGCAGAATCTCGAAATTGTGGTCTCAGTTTTTCCAATTCGGCATCTCGACTCTGAAAAACCAAAATTAGCTTGATCGATCACGACAAGCGCCATTGCCGACTGACAATCATCGCCAGTAGTCTTATATCGTTAGTCGAGTGACAACTTATCATCACAAAATCACGAAAATGCGGTCTCAGTTTGTCCATCGGTCGTCTCGACTCTGTATGACCAAAATGACCGTGATCGGTCGCAACGAGCGCCATCGCCAACCGACCGTCATCGCCAATCGTGTAATATTGCAAGTCGAATGACAACTTATCATCGCAGAATGTCGAAATTGAGGTCTCAGTTTGTCCAATCGCTCATCTCGACTCTGTATGACCAAAATGAACGTGCTCAGTCGCGACGAGCGCCATCGCCGACCGACTTCCTTCGCCAGTAGTGAAATATTGCTATCGAATGACAACTTATCATCGCAGAATCTCGAACTTGCGGTCTCACTTTGTCCAATCGCTCATCTCGACTCTGTATAACCAAAATGAACATGATCGGTCGCGACGAGCGCCATCGCCGACCGACCGTCATCGCCAGTCGTGTTATATTGCTAGTCGAGTGACAACTTATCATCGCAGAATCTCGAAAATGCGGCCTCAGTTTGTCCATCGGTCATCTCGACTCTGTATAAACAAAATGAGCGTGATCGGTCGCGACGAGCCCCATCGCCGACCGACCGTCATCGCCAGTCAGGTAATATCGCTAGTCGAATGACTTATCATTGCAGAATCTCGAAATTGCGGTCTCTGTTTGTCCAATCGGGCATCTCGACTCTGAAAAACCAAAATTAGCTTGATCGATTACGACAAGTGCCATTGCCGACTGACAATCATTGCCAGTAGTCTTATATCGTTAGTCAAATGACAACTTATCATCGCTGAATCTCGAAATTGCGCTCTGAGTGTGTCTATTCGGTCATCTCAACTTTGTATAACCAAAATGAGCGAAATCGGTCGCGACGAGCGCCATCGCCGACTGATTTTCATCGCCAGTAGTCTTGTATATTGTTAGTCGAATGATAACTTATCATTGTAGAATCTCGAAATTGTGGTCTCAGTTTTTCCAATTCGGGCATCTCGACTCTGAAAAACCAAAATTAGCTTGACCGATCACGACAAGCGCCATTGCCGACTGACAATCATCGCCAGTAGTCTTATATCGTTAGTCGAGTGACAAGTTATCATCACTAAATCACGAAAATGCGGTCTCAGTTTGTCCATCGGTCGTCTCGACACTGTATAACCAAAATGAGCGTGATCGGTTGCGACGACCGCCATCGCCGACCAACCATCATCGCCAGTACTCTTATATTGCAAGTCGAATGACAACTTATCATCGCAGAATCTCGAAAATGTGGTGTCAGTTTGTCCATCGGTCATCTCGACTCTGTATAACCAAAATGAGCGTGATCGGTCTTGACGAGCGCCATCGCCGTCCGACCGTCA
The DNA here is from genome assembly GCF_910592395.1 of Lineus longissimus. Lineage (NCBI taxonomy): Eukaryota > Metazoa > Nemertea > Pilidiophora > Heteronemertea > Lineidae > Lineus > Lineus longissimus. The sequence goes on along the minus strand of NC_088317.1, from coordinate 11,221,031 downwards.
TCGCCAGTCGTGTTATATTGCTAGTCGAGTGACAACTTATCATCGCAGAATCTCGAAAATGCGGCCTCAGTTTGTCCATCGGTCATCTCGACTCTGTATAAACAAAATGAGCGTGATCGGTCGCGACGAACCCCATCGCCGACCGACCGTCATCGCCAGTATTCTTATATTGCTAGTTGAATGACAACTTCTCGTTGCAGACTCTCAAAATTGCGGTCTCAGTTTGTCCAATCAGTCATCTGGACTCTGTATAACCAAATTGAACATGATCGGTCGCGACGAGCACCATCGCCTACCGACCGTCATCGCCAGTCAGGTAATATCGCTAGTCGAATGACAACTTATCATTGCAAGATCTCGAAACTGCGTCTCTGTTTGTCCAATCGGGCATCTCGACTCTGAAAAACCAAAATTAGCTTAATCGATCACGACAAGCGCCATTGCCGACCGACCGTCATCGCCAGTATTCTTATATTGCTAGTTGAATGACAACTTCTCGTTGCAGACTCTCAAAATTGCGGTCTCAGTTTGTCCAATCAGTCATCTGGACTCTGTATAACCAAATTGAACAAGATCGGTCGCGACGAGCGCCATCGCCGACCGACTTTCGTCGCCAGTAGTGTAATATTGCTATTGAATGACAACTTATCATTGCAGATTCTCTAAATTGTAGTCTCAGTTTTTCCAATCGGGCATCTCGACTCTGAAAAACCAAAATTAGCTTGATCGATCACGACAAGCGCCATTGCCGTGCCAGAATCAGCATGATAGGTCGCGACAAACGCCATCGCCGACCGACCATCATCGCCAGTAGTCTTATATCGCTAGTCGAATGACAACTAATTATCATCGCAGAATCTTGATATTGCGGTCTCAGTTTGTCCAATCGCTCATCTCGACTCTGTATATACAAAATGAACGTGATCGGTCCCGACGAGCGCCATCGCCGACCGACTTTCATCGCCAGTCGTGTAATGTCGCTATCGAATGATAACTTATTATTGCAGAATCTCGAAATTGTGGTCTCAGTTTTTCCAATTCGGCATCTCGACTCTGAAAAACCAAAATTAGCTTGATCGATCACGACAAGCGCCATTGCCGACTGACAATCATCGCCAGTAGTCTTTTATTGTAGGTCGAGTGACAACTTATCATCACAAAATCACGAAAATGCGGTCTCAGTTTGTCCATCGGTCGTCTCGACTCTGTATGACCAAAATGAGCGTGATCGGTCGTAACGAGCGCCATCGCTAACCGACCGTCATCACCAGTCGTGTAATATCGCAAGTCCAATGACAACTTATCATCGCAGAATGTCGAAATTGAGGTCTCAGTTTGTCCAATCGCTCATCTCGACTCTGTATGACCAAAATGAACGTGATCAGTCGCGCCATCGCCGACCGATTTTCATCGCCAGTAGTCTTGTATATTGTTAGTCGAATGATAACTTATCATTGTAGAATCTCGAAATTGTGGTCTCAGTTTTTCCAATTCGGCATCTCGATTCTGAAAAACCAAAATTAGCTTCATCGGTCACGACAAGCGCCATTGCCGACTGACAATCATCGCCAGTAGTCTTATATCGTTAGTCGAGTGAAAAGTTATTATCACAAAATCACGAAAATGCGGTCTCAGTTTGTCCATCGGTCGTCTCGACTCTGTATAAGCAAAATGAGCGTGATCGGTTGCGACGACCGCCATCGCCAACCGACTGTCATCGCCAGTCATGTAATATCACCAGTCGAATGACAACTTATCACTGCAGAATGTCGAAATTGAGGTCTCAGTTTGTCCAATCGCTCATCTCGACTCTGTATAACCAAAATGAACGTGATCAGTCGCGACGAGTGCCATCGCCGACCGACCGTCATCGCCAGAAGTGTAATATCTCTAGTCGAGTGACAACTTATCATCACAGAATCTCCAAAATGCGGTCTCAGTTTGTCCATCGGTCATCTCGATTCTGTATAACCAGAATGAGCTTGATCAGTCGCGACGAGCGCCATCGCCGACCGACTTCCTTCGCCAGTAGTGTAATATTGCTATCGAATGACAACTTATCATCGCAGAATCTCGAACTTGCGGTCTCAGTTTGTCCAATCACTCATCTTGACTCTGTATAACCAAAATAAGCATGATCGGTCGCGACGAGCGCCATCGCCGACTGACCGTCGTCGCCAGTCGTGTTAAATCGCTAGTCGATTGACAACTTATCATCGCAGAATCTCGAAAATGCGGCCTCAGTTTGTCCATCGGTCATCTCGACTCTGTATAACCAAAATGAGCGTGATCGGTCGCGAAGAGCCCCATCACCGACCGACCGTCATCGCCAGTAGTCTTATATTGCTAGTTGAATGACAACTTCTCATTGCAGACTCTCAAAATTGCGGTCTCAGTTTGTCCAATCAGTCATCTCGACTCTGTATAACCAAAATGAAAAGTGATCGGTCGCGACGAGCGCCATCGCCGACCGACTTTTATCGCCAGTCGTGTAATATCGCTATCGAATTACAACATATCATCGGAGAATCTCTCGAAATTGCGGTCTCAGTTTGTCCAATCGGGCATCTCGACTCTGTATATGCAAAATGAACGTGATCGGTCCCGACGAGCGCCATCGCCGACCGACTTTCATCGCCACTCGTGTAATATCGCTATCGAATGATAACTTATCATTGCAGAATCTCGAAATTGTGGTCTCAGTTTTTCCAATTCGGCATCTCGACTCTGAAAAACCAAAATTAGCTTGATCGATCACAACAAGCGCCATTGCCGACTGACAATCATCGCTAGTAGTCTTTTATCGTTAGTCGAGTGACAACTTATCATCACAAAATCACGAAAATGCGGTCTCAGTTTGTCCATCGGTCGTCTCGACTCTGTATGACCAAAATGAGCGTGATCGGTCGCAACGAGCGCCATCGCCAACCGACCGTCATCGCCAGTCGTGGAATATCGCAAGTCAAATGACAACTTATCATCGCAGAATGTCGAAATTGAGGTCTCAGTTTGTCCAATCGCTCATCTCGACTCTGTATGACCAAAATAAACGTGATCAGTCGCGACCAGCGCCATCGCCGACCGACTTCCTCGCTAGTAGTGTAATATTGCTATCGAATGACAACTTATCATCGCAGAATCGCGAACTTGCGGTCTCAGTTTGTCCAATCGCTCATCTCGACTCTGTATAACCAGAATGAGCGTGATCAGTCGCGACGAGCGCCATCGCCGACCAACTTCCTTCTCCAGTAGTGTAATATTGCTATCGAATGACAACTCATCATCGCAGAATCTCGAACTTGCGGTCTCAGTTTGTCCAATCACTCATCTCGACTCTGTATAACCAAAATAAGCATGATCGGTCGCGACGAGCGCCATCGCCGACTGACCGTCGTCGCCAGTCGTGTTATATCGCTAGTCGAGTGACAACTTATCATCGCAGAATCTCAAAAATGTGGCCTCAGTTTGTCCATCGGTCATCTCGACTCTGTATAACCAAAATGAGCGTAATCGGTCGCGACGAGCCCCATCGCCGACCGACCGTCATCGCCAGTAGTCTTATATTGCTAGTTGAATGACAACTTCTCATTGCAGACTCTCAAAATTGCGGTCACAGTTTGTCCAATCAGTCATCTCGACTCTGTATAACCAAAATGAAAAGTGATCGGTCGCGACGAGCGCCATCGCCGACCGACTTTTATCGCCAGTCGTGTAATATCGCAATCGAATTACAACATATCATCGGAGAATCTCTCGAAATTGCGGTCTCAGTTTGTCCAATCGGGCATCTCGACTCTGTATAACCAAAATGAGCGTGATCGGTGGCAATGAGCGCCATCGCCGACCGACCATCATCGCCAGTACTCTTATATCGCAAGTCGAATGACAACTTATCATGGCAGAATCTCGAAAATGTGGTCTCAGTTTGTCCATCGGTCATCTCGACTCTGTATAACCAAAATGAGCGTGATCGGTCGCGACAAGCGCCACCGCCGACCGATTTTCATCGCCACTCCTGAAATATCGCTAGTCGAATAACAACTTATCATCGAAGAATCTCGAAATTGTTATCTCAGTTTGTCCATCGGTTATCTCGACTCTGTATAACCAAAATGAGCGTGATCGGTCGCGACGAGCGCCATCGCCGACCGACTTTCATCACCAGTGGTGTAATATTGCTATTGAATGACAACTTATCATCGCAGAATCTTGAAATTGCGGTCTCAGTTTGTCCCATCGGGCATGTCGACTCTGTATAACCAAAATGAGCGTGATCGGTCGCGACGAGCGCCATCGCCGACCGACTTTCATCGCCAGTGGTGTAATATTGCTATTGAATGACAACTTATCATCGCAGAATCTTGAAATTGCGGTCTCAGTTTGTCCCATCGGGCATCTCGACTCTGTATAACCAAAATGAGCGTGATCGCTCACGACGAGCGCCATCGCCGACCGACTTTCATCGCCAGTAGTGTAATATTGCTATTGAATGACAACTTGTCATTGCAGATTCTCTAAATTGTAGTCTCAGTTTTTCCAATCGGGCATCTCGACTCTGAAAAACCAAAATTAGCTTGATCGATCACGACAAGCGCCATTGCCGTGCCAGAAGCAGCATGATAAGTCGCGACAAACGCCATCGCCGACCGACCATCATCGCCAGTAGTCTTATATCGCTAGTCGAATGACAACTAATTATCATCGCAGAATCTTGATATTGCGGTCTCAGTTTGTCCAATCGCTCATCTCGACTCTGTATATACAAAATGAACGTGATCGGTCCCAACGAGCGCCATCGCCGACCGACTTTCATTGCCACTCATGTAATATCGCTATCGAATGATAACTTATCATTGCAGAATCTCGAAATTGTGGTCTCAGTTTTTCCAATTCGGCATCTCGACTCTGAAAAACCAAAATTAAATTGATCGATCACGACAAACGCCATTGCCGACTGACAATCATCGCCAGTAGTCTTTTATCGTTAGTCGAGTGACAACTTATCATCACAAAATCACGAAAATGCGGTCTCAGTTTGTCCATCGGTCGTCTCGACTCTGTATGACCAAAATGAGCGTGATCGGTCGTAACGAGCGCCATCGCCAACCGACCGTCATTCCCAGTCGTGTAATATCGCAAGTCCAATGACAACTTATCATCGCAGAATGTCGAAATTGAGGTCTCAGTTTGTCCAATCGCTCATCTCGACTCTGTATGACCAAAATGAACGTGATCAGTCGCGACGAGCGCCATCGCCGACCGACTTCCTTCGCCAGTAGTGTAATATTGCTATCGAATGACAACTTATCAGCGCAGAATCGCGAACTTGCGGTCTCAGTTTGTCCAATCGCTCATCTCGACTCTGTATAACCAAAACGAACATGATCGGTCGCGACGAGCGCCATCGCCGACCGACTTCCTTCGCCAGTAGTGTAATATTGCTATCGAATGACAACTTATCAGCGCAGAATCGCGAACTTGCGGTCTCAGTTTGTCCAATCGCTCATCTCGACTCTGAAAAACCAAAATTAGCTTGATCGATCACGACAAGTGCCATCGCCGACTGACAATCATTGCCAGTAGTCTTATATCGTTAGTCAAATGACAACTTATCGCTGAATCTCGAAATTGCGCTCTGAGTGTGTCCATTCGGTCATCTCAACTTTGTATAACCAAAATGAGCGAAATCGGTCGCAACGAGCGCCATCGCCGACCGATTTTCATCGCCAGTAGTCTTGTATATTGTTAGTCGAATGATAACTTATCATTGTAGAATCTTGAAATTGCGGTCTCGGTTTGTACAATCGGGTATCTCGACTTTGAAAAACCAAAATTAGCTTGATCGATCACGACAAGCGCCATTGCCGACTGACAATCATCGCCAGTAGTCTTATATCGTTAGTCGAGTGACAAGTTATCATCACAAAATCACTAAAATGCGGCCTCAGTTTGTCCATCGGTCATCTCGACTCTTTATAACCAAAATGAGCGCGATCGGTGGCAATGAGCGCCATCGCCGACCGACCATCATCGCCAGTACTCTTATATCGCAAGTCGAATGACAACTTATCATGGAGAATCTCGAAAATGTGGTCTCAGTTTGTCCATCGGTCATCTCGACTCTGTAAAACCAAAATGAGCGTGATCGGTCGCGACAAGCACCACCGCCGACCGATTTTCATCGCCAGTCCTGAAATATCGCTAGTCGAATGACAACTTATCATCGAAGAATCTCGAAATTGCGATCTCAGTTTGTCCATCGGTCATCTCGACTCTGTATAACCAAAATGAGCGTGATCGGTCGCGACGAGCGCCATCGCCGACCGACTTTCATCGCCAGTAGTGTAATATTGCTATTGAATGACAACTTATCATTGCAGATTCTCTAAATTGTAGTCTCAGTTTGTCAAATCGGGCATCTCGACTCTGAAAAACCAAAATTAGCTTGATCGATCACGACAAGCGCCATTGCCGACTGAAATCATCGCCAGCAGTCTTATATCGTTAGTAGAATGACAACTTATCATCGCGACGAGCGCCATCGCGGACCGACTGTCATCGTCAGTCGTGTAATATTTCAAGTCGTGTGACAACTTTTCATCGCAGAATCTCAAAATTGCGGTCTCAGTTTGTCCAATCGGGCATCTCGACTCTGTATAACCAAAATGAGCGTGATCGGTCGCAACGAGCGCCATCGCCGACCGACCGTCATCGCCAGTCGTGTAATATCTCAAGTCGAGTGACCGACTTCCTTCGCTAGTAGTGTAATATTGCTATCGAATGACAACTTATCATCGCAGAATCTCGAAATTGCAGTCTCAGTTTGTTCCATCCGGCATCTCGACTCTGCATAACCAAAATGAACGTGATCGGTCGCGACGAGCACCATTGCCGACCGACCGTCATCGCCAGTCGTGTAATATCTCTAGTTGAGTGACAACTTATCATCGCAGAATCTCGAAAATGTGGTCTCAGTTTGTCCAATCAGTCATCTTGACTCTGTATAACCAAAATGAACGTGATCGGTCCCGACGAGCGCCATCGCCGACCAACCGTCATCGCCAGTAGTCTTATATTGTTAGTTGAATGACAACTTCACGTTGCAGACTCTCAAAATTGCGGCCTCAGTTTGTCCAATCGGTCATCTCAACTGTATAACCAAAATGAACATGATCGGTTGTGACGAGCGCCATCGCCGACCGACCGTCATCGCCAGTGGGGTAATTACGCTAGTCGAATGATAACTTATCATTGCAGAATCACGAAATTGCGGTCTCAGTTTGTCCAATCGGGCATCTCGACTCTGAAAAACCAAAATTAGCTCGAAATTGCGGTCTAGGTTTGTCCAATCGGTCATCTTGACTCTGTATAACCAAAATGAACGTGATCGGTCGCGACGAGTGCCATCGCCGACCGACCGTCATCGCCAGTAGTCTTATATTGTTAGTTGAATGACAACTTCTCGTTGCAGACTCTCAAAATTGCGGCCTCAGTTTGTCCAATCGGTCATCTCGACTCTGAATAACCAAAATGAGCGTGATCGGTCGCGACGAGTGCCATCGCCGACCGACCGTCATCGCCAGTCGTGTAATATCTGAAGTCGAGTGACCGACTTCCTTCGCCAGTAGTGTAATATTGCTATCGAATGACAACTTATCATCGCAGAATCTCGAAATTGCGGTCTAAGTTTGTCCAATCAGTCATCTTGACTCTGTATAACCAAAATGAACGTGATCGGTTGCGACTAGCGCCATCGCCGACCAACCGTCATCGCCAGTAGTCTTATATTGGTAGTTGAATGACAACTTCTCGTTGCAGACTCTCAAAATTGCGGCCTCAGTTTGTCCAATCGGTCATCTCAACTCTGTATAACCAAAATGAACATGATTGGTTGCGACGAGCGCCATCGCCGACCGACTGTCATCGCCAGTCGTGTAATATCGCTATCGAATGACAACTTATCATCGCAGAATCTCGAAATTGCGGTCTAAGTTTGTCCAATCAGTCATCTTGACTCTGTATAAACAAAATGAACGTGATCGGTCGCTACGAGCGCCATCTCCAACCGACTTTAATCGCCAGTCGTGTAATATCGCTATCGAAGGACAATTTATCATCGCAGAATCTCGAAATTGCGGTCTCAGTTTGTCCAATCGGGCATCTCGACTCTGTATAACGAAAATTAGCGTGATCAGTCGCGACGAGAGCCATCGCCAACCAACCGTCATCGCCAGTAGTCTTATATTGTTAGTTGAATGACAACTTCTCGTTGCAGACTCTCAAAATTGCGGCCTCAGTTTGTCCAATCGGTCATCTCGACTCTGTATAACCAAAATGAACATGATCAGTTGCGACGAGCGCCATTGCCGACCGACCGTCATCGCCAGTGGGGTAATATCGCTAGTCGAATGATAACTTATCATTGCAGAATCTCGAAATTGCGGTCTCGGTTTGTCCAATCGGGCATCTCGACTTTGAAAAACCAAAATTAGCTTGATCGATCACGACAAGCGCCATTGCCGACTGACAATCATCGCCAGCAGTCTTATATCGTTAGTAGAATGACAACTTATCATCGCGACGAGCGCCATCGCCGACCGACCGTCATCGCCAGTCGTGTAATATCTCAAGTCGAGTGACAACTTATCATCACAGTATCTCGAAAATGCAGTCTCAGTTTGTCCATCGGTCATCTCGACTCTGTATAACCAGAATGAGTGTAATCGGTCGCGACGAGTGCCATCGCCGACCGACCGTCATCGCCAGTCGTGTAATATCTCAAGTCGAGTGACAACTTATCATCACAGTATCTCGAAAATGCGGTCTCAGTTTGTCCATCGGTCATCTCGACTCCGTATAACCAGAATGAGTGTGATCGGTCGCGATGAGCGCCATCGCCGACCGACTTCCTTCGCCAGTAGTGTAATATTGCTATCGAATGACAACTTATCATCGCAGAATCTCAAAATTGCGGTCTCAGTTTGTCCAATCGGGCATCTTGACTCTGTATAACCAAAATGAGCGTGATCAGTCGCGACGAGTGCCATCGCCGACCGACCGTCATCGCCAGTCGTGTAATATCTCAAGTCGAGTGACCGACTTCCTTCGCCAGTAGTGCAATATTGCTATCGAATGACAACTTATCATCGCAGAATCTCGAAATTGCGGTCTAAGTTTGTCCAATCGGGCATCTCGACTCTGTATAACCAAAATGAGTGTGATCGGTCGCAATGAGCGCCATCGCCGACCGACTTCCTTCGCCAGTAGTGTAATATTGCTATCGAATGACAACTTTTCATCGCAGAATCTCGAAATTGCGGTCTAAGTTTGTCCAATCAAGCATCTCGACTCTGTATAACGAAAATGAGCGTGATCGGTCGCGACGAGCGCCATCGCCGACCAACCGTCATCGCCAGTAGTCTTATATTGTTAGTTGAATGACAACTTCTCGGTGCTGACTCTCAAAATTGCGGCCTCAGTTTGTCCAATCGGTCATCTCGACTCTGTATAACAAAAATGAACATGATCGGTTGCGACGAGCGCCATCGCCGACCGACCGTCATCGCCAGTGGGGTAATATCGCTAGTCGAATGATAACTTATCATTGCAGAATCTCGAAATTGCGGTCTCAGTTTGTCCAATCGCTCATCCCGACTCTGTATAACCAAAATGAACGTGATCGGTCGCGACGACCGCCATCTCCGACCGACTTTCATCGCCAGTCGTGTAATATCGCAATCGAATGACAACTTATCATCGCAGAATCTCGAAATTGCGGTCTAAGTTTGTCCAATCAGTCATCTTGACTCTGTATAACCAAAATGAACGTGATAGGTCGCGACGAGCGCCATCGCCGACCAACCGTCATCGCCAGTAGTCTTATATTGTTAGTTGAATGACAACTTCTCGTTGCAGACTCTCAAAATTGCGGCCTCAGTTTGTCCAATCGGTCATCTCGACTCTGAATAACCAAAATGAGCGTGATCGGTCGCGACGAGTGCCATCGCCGACCGACCGTCATCGCCAGTCGTGTAATATCTCAAGTCGAGTGACCGACTTCCTTCGCCAGTAGTGTAATATTGCTATCGAATGACAACTTATCATCGCAGAATCTCAAAATTGCGGTCTCAGTTTGTCCAATCGGGCATCTCGACTCTGTATAACCAAAATGAGTGTGATCGGTCGCGATGAGCGCCATCGCCGACCGACTTCCTTCGCCAGTAGTGTAATATTGCTATCGAATGACAACTTATCATCGCAGAATCTCGAAATTGCGGTCTAAGTTTGTCCAATCGGTCATCTTGACTCTGTATAACCAAAATGAACGTGATCGGTCGCGACGAGCGCCATCTCTGACCGACTTTCATCGCCAGTCGTGTAATATCGCTATCGAATGACAACTTATCATCGCAGAATCTCGAAATTGCGGTCTCAGTTTGTCCAATCGGGCATCTCGACTCTGTATAACGAAAATTAGCGTGATCGGTCGCGACGAGCGCCATCGCCGACCAACCGTCATCGCCAGTAGTCTTATATTGTTAGTTGAATGACAACTTCTCGTTGCAGACTCTCAAAATTGCGGCCTCAGTTTGTCCAATCGGTCATCTCGACTCTGTATAACCAAAATGAACATGATCAGTTGCGACGAGCGCCATCGCCGACCGACCGTCATCGCCAGTGGGGTAATATCGCTAGTCGAATGATAACTTATCATTGCAGAATCTCGAAATTGCGGTCTCGGTTTGTACAATCGGGCATCTCGACTTTGAAAAACCAAAATTAGCTTGATCGATCACGACAAGCGCCATTGCCGACTGACAATCATCGCCAGCAGTCTTATATAGTTAGTAGAATGACAACTTGTCATCGCGACGAGCGCCATCGCCGACCGACCGTCATCGCCAGTCGTGTAATATCTCAAGTCGAGTGACAACTTATCATCACAGTATCTCGAAAATGCAGTCTCAGTTTGTCCATCGGTCATCTCGACTCTGTATAACCAGAATGAGTGTGATCGGTCACGATGAGCGCCATCGCCGACCGACTTCCTTCGCCAGTAGTGTAATATTGCTATCGAATGACAACTTATCATCGCAGAATCTCAAAATTGCAGTCTCAGTTTGTCGAATCGGGCATCTTGACTCTGTATAACCAAAATGAGCGTGATCGGTCACGACGAGTGCCATCGCCGACCGACTGTCATCGCCAGTCGTATAATATCTCAAGTCGAGTGACCGACTTCCTTCGCCAGTAGTGCAATATTGCTATCGAATGACAACTTATCATCGCAGAATCTCGAAATTGCGGTCTAAGTTTGTCCAATCGGGCATCTCGACTCTGTATAACCAAAATGAGTGTGATCGGTCGCGATGAGCGCCATCGCCGACCGACTTCCTTCGCCAGTAGTGTAATATTGCTATCGAATGACATCTTATCATCGCAGAATCTCGAAATTGCGGTCTAAGTTTGTCCAATCGGGCATCTCGACTCTGTATAACGAAAATGAGCGTGATCGGTCGCGACGAGCGCCATCGCCGACCAACCGTCATCGCCAGTAGTCTTATATTGTTAGTTGAATGACAACTTCTCGGTGCTGACTCTCAAAATTGCGGCCTCAGTTTGTCCAATCGGTCATCTCGACTCTGTATAACCAAAATGAACATGATCGGTTGCGACGAGCGCCATCGCCGACCGACCGTCATCGCCAGTGGGGTAATATCGCTAGTCGAATGATAACTTATCATTGCAGAATCTCGAAATTGCGGTCTCAGTTTGTCCAATCAGTCATCTTGACTCTGTATAACCAAAATGAACGTGATCGGTTGCGACTAGCGCCATCGCCGACCAACCGTCATCGCCAGTAGTCTTATATTGGTAGTTGAATGACAACTTCTCGTTGCAGACTCTCAAAATTGCGGCCTCAGTTTGTCCAATCGGTCATCTCCACTCTGTATAACCAAAATGAACATGATTGGTTGCGACGAGCGCCATCGCCGACCGACTGTCATCGCCAGTCGTGTAATATCGCTATCGAATGACAACTTATCATCGCAGAATCTCGAAATTGCGGTCTAAGTTTGTCCAATCAGTCATCTTGACTCTGTATAAACAAAATGAACGTGATCGGTCGCTACGAGCGCCATCTCCAACCGACTTTAATCGCCAGTCGTGTAATATCGCTATCGAAGGACAATTTATCATCGCAGAATCTCGAAATTGCGGTCTCAGTTTGTCCAATCGGGCATCTCGACTCTGTATAACGAAAATTAGCGTGATCAGTCGCGACGAGAGCCATCGCCAACCAACCGTCATCGCCAGTAGTCTTATATTGTTAGTTGAATGACAACTTCTCGTTGCAGACTCTCAAAATTGCGGCCTCAGTTTGTCCAATCGGTCATCTCGACTCTGTATAACCAAAATGAACATGATCAGTTGCGACGAGCGCCATTGCCGACCGACCGTCATCGCCAGTGGGGTAATATCGCTAGTCGAATGATAACTTATCATTGCAGAATCTCGAAATTGCGGTCTCGGTTTGTCCAATCGGGCATCTCGACTTTGAAAAACCAAAATTAGCTTGATCCATCACGACAAGCGCCATTGCCGACTGACAATCATCGCCAGCAGTCTTATATCGTTAGTAGAATGACAACTTATCATCGCGACGAGCGCCATCGCCGACCGACCGTCATCGCCAGTCGTGTAATATCTCAAGTCGAGTGACAACTTATCATCACAGTATCTCGAAAATGCAGTCTCAGTTTGTCCATCGGTCATCTCGACTCTGTATAACCAGAATGAGTGTAATCGGTCGCGACGAGTGCCATCGCCGACCGACCGTCATCGCCAGTCGTGTAATATCTCAAGTCGAGTGACAACTTATCATCACAGTATCTCGAAAATGCGGTCTCAGTTTGTCCATCGGTCATCTCGACTCCGTATAACCAGAATGAGTGTGATCGGTCGCGATGAGCGCCATCGCCGACCGACTTCCTTTGCCAGTAGTGTAATATTGCTATCGAATGACAACTTATCATCGCAGAATCTCAAAATTGCGGTCTCAGTTTGTCCAATCGGGCATCTTGACTCTGTATAACCAAAATGAGCGTGATCAGTCGCGACGAGTGCCATCGCCGACCGACCGTCATCGCCAGTCGTGTAATATCTCAAGTCGAGTGACCGACTTCCTTCGCCAGTAGTGCAATATTGCTATCGAATGACAACTTATCATCGCAGAATCTCGAAATTGCGGTCTAAGTTTGTCCAATCGGGCATCTCGACTCTGTATAACCAAAATGAGTGTGATCGGTCGCGATGAGCGCCATCGCCGACCGACTTCCTTCGCCAGTAGTGTAATATTGCTATCGAATGACAACTTTTCATCGCAGAATCTCGAAATTGCGGTCTAAGTTTGTCCAATCAAGCATCTCGACTCTGTATAACGAAAATGAGCGTGATCGGTCGCGACGAGCGCCATCGCCGACCAACCGTCATCGCCAGTAGTCTTATATTGTTAGTTGAATGACAACTTCTCGGTGCTGACTCTCAAAATTGCGGCCTCAGTTTGTCCAATCGGTCATCTCGACTCTGTATAACAAAAATGAACATGATCGGTTGCGACGAGCGCCATCGCCGACCGACCGTCATCGCCAGTGGGGTAATATCGCTAGTCGAATGATAACTTATCATTGCAGAATCTCGAAATTGCGGTCTCAGTTTGTCCAATCGCTCATCCCGACTCTGTATAACCAAAATGAACGTGATCGGTCGCGACGACCGCCATCTCCGACCGACTTTCATCGCCAGTCGTGTAATATCGCAATCGAATGACAACTTATCATCGCAGAATCTCGAAATTGCGGTCTAAGTTTGTCCAATCAGTCATCTTGACTCTGTATAACCAAAATGAACGTGATAGGTCGCGACGAGCACCATCGCCGACCAACCGTCATCGCCAGTAGTCTTATATTGTTAGTTGAATGACAACTTCTCGTTGCAGACTCTCAAAATTGCGGCCTCTGTTTGTCCAATCGGTCATCTCGACTCTGAATAACCAAAATGAGCGTGATCGGTCGCGACGAGTGCCATCGCCGACCGACCGTCATCGCCAGTCGTGTAATATCTCAAGTCGAGTGACCGACTTCCTTCGCCAGTAGTGTAATATTGCTATCGAATGACAACTTATCATCGCAGAATCTAAAAATTGCGGTCTCAGTTTGTCCAATCGGGCATCTCGACTCTGTATAACCAAAATGAGTGTGATCGGTCGCGATGAGCGCCATCGCCGACCGACTTCCTTCGCCAGTAGTGTAATATTGCTATCGAATGACAACTTATCATCGCAGAATCTCGAAATTGCAGTCTAAGTTTGTCCAATCGGTCATCTTGACTCTGTATAACCAAAATGAACGTGATCGGTCGCGACGAGCGCCATCTCTGACCGACTTTCATCGCCAGTCGTGTAATATCGCTATCGAATGACAACTTATCATCGCAGAATCTCGAAATTGCGGTCTCAGTTTGTCCAATCGGGCATCTCGACTCTGTATAACGAAAATTAGCGTGATCGGTCGCGACGAGCGCCATCGCCGACCAACCGTCATCGCCAGTAGTCTTATATTGTTAGTTGAATGACAACTTCTCGTTGCAGACTCTCAAAATTGCGGCCTCAGTTTGTCCAATCGGTCATCTCGACTCTGTATAACCAAAATGAACATGATCAGTTGCGACGAGCGCCATCGCCGACCGACCGTCATCGCCAGTGGGGTAATATCGCTAGTCGAATGATAACTTATCATTGCAGAATCTCGAAATTGCGGTCTCGGTTTGTACAATCGGGCATCTCGACTTTGAAAAACCAAAATTAGCTTGATCGATCACGACAAGCGCCATTGCCGACTGACAATCATCGCCAGCAGTCTTATATAGTTAGTAGAATGACAACTTATCATCGCGACGAGCGCCATCGCCGACCGACCGTCATCGCCAGTCGTGTAATATCTCAAGTTGAGTGACAACTTATCATCACAGTATCTCGAAAATGCAGTCTCAGTTTGTCCATCGGTCATCTCGACTCTGTATAACCAGAATGAGTGTGATCGGTCACGATGAGCGCCATCGCCGACCGACTTCCTTCGCCAGTAGTGTAATATTGCTATCGAATGACAACTTATCATTGCAGAATCTCAAAATTGCAGTCTCAGTTTGTCGAATCGGGCATCTTGACTCTGTATAACCAAAATGAGCGTGATCGGTCACGACGAGTGCCATCGCCGACCGACCGTCATCGCCAGTCGTATAATATCTCAAGTCGAGTGACCGACTTCCTTCGCCAGTAGTGCAATATTGCTATCGAATGACAACTTATCATCGCAGAATCTCGAAATTGCGGTCTAAGTTTGTCCAATCGGGCATCTCGACTCTGTATAACCAAAATGAGTGTGATCGGTCGCGATGAGCGCCATCGCCGACCGACTTCCTTCGCCAGTAGTGTAATATTGCTATCGAATGACAACTTATCATCGCAGAATCTCGAAATTGCGGTCTAAGTTTGTCCAATCGGGCATCTCGACTCTGTATAACGAAAATGAGCGTGATCGGTCGCGACGAGCGCCATCGCCGACCAACCGTCATCGCCAGTAGTCTTATATTGTTAGTTGAATGACAACTTCTCGGTGCTGACTCTCAAAATTGCGGCCTCAGTTTGTCCAATCGGTCATCTCGACTCTGTATAACCAAAATGAACATGATCGGTTGCGACGAGCGCCATCGCCGACCGACCGTCATCGCCAGTGGGGTAATATCGCTAGTCGAATGATAACTTATCATTGCAGAATCTCGAAATTGCGGTCTCAGTTTGTCCAATCAGTCATCTTGACTCTGTATAACCAAAATGAACGTGATCGGTTGCGACTAGCGCCATCGCCGACCAACCGTCATCGCCAGTAGTCTTATATTGGTAGTTGAATGACAACTTCTCGTTGCAGACTCTCAAAATTGCGGCCTCAGTTTGTCCAATCGGTCATCTCAACTCTGTATAACCAAAATGGACATGATTGGTTGCGACGAGCGCCATCGCCGACCGACTGTCATCGCCAGTCGTGTAATATCGGTATCGAATGACAACTTATCATCGCAGAATCTCGAAATTGCGGTCTAAGTTTGTCCAATCAGTCATCTTGACTCTGTATAAACAAAATGAACGTGATCGGTCGCTACGAGCGCCATCTCCAACCGACTTTAATCGCCAGTCGTGTAATATCGCTATCGAAGGACAATTTATCATCGCAGAATCTCGAAATTGCGGTCTCAGTTTGTCCAATCGGGCATCTCGACTCTGTATAACGAAAATTAGCGTGATCAGTCGCGACGAGAGCCATCGCCAACCAACCGTCATCGCCAGTAGTCTTATATTGTTAGTTGAATGACAACTTCTCGTTGCAGACTCTCAAAATTGCGGCCTCAGTTTGTCCAATCGGTCATCTCGACTCTGTATAACCAAAATGAACATGATCAGTTGCGACGAGCGCCATTGCCGACCGACCGTCATCGCCAGTGGGGTAATATCGCTAGTCGAATGATAACTTATCATTGCAGAATCTCGAAATTGCGGTCTCGGTTTGTCCAATCGGGCATCTCGACTTTGAAAAACCAAAATTAGCTTGATCGATCACGACAAGCGCCATTGCCGACTGACAATCATCGCCAGCAGTCTTATATCGTTAGTAGAATGACAACTTATCATCGCGACGAGCGCCATCGCCGACCGACCGTCATCGCCAGTCGTGTAATATCTCAAGTCGAGTGACAACTTATCATCACAGTATCTCGAAAATGCAGTCTCAGTTTGTCCATCGGTCATCTCGACTCTGTATAACCAGAATGAGTGTAATCGGTCGCGACGAGTGCCATCGCCGACCGACCGTCATCGCCAGTCGTGTAATATCTCAAGTCGAGTGACAACTTATCATCACAGTATCTCGAAAATGCGGTCTCAGTTTGTCCATCGGTCATCTCGACTCCGTATAACCAGAATGAGTGTGATCGGTCGCGATGAGCGCCATCGCCGACCGACTTCCTTCGCCAGTAGTGTAATATTGCTATCGAATGACAACTTATCATCGCAGAATCTCAAAATTGCGGTCTCAGTTTGTCCAATCGGGCATCTTGACTCTGTATAACCAAAATGAGCGTGATCAGTCGCGACGAGTGCCATCGCCGACCGACCGTCATCGCCAGTCGTGTAATATCTCAAGTCGAGTGACCGACTTCCTTCGCCAGTAGTGCAATATTGCTATCGAATGACAACTTATCATCGCAGAATCTCGAAATTGCGGTCTAAGTTTGTCCAATCGGGCATCTCGACTCTGTATAACCAAAATGAGTGTGATCGGTCGCGATGAGCGCCATCGCCGACCGACTTCCTTCGCCAGTAGTGTAATATTGATATCGAATGACAACTTTTCATCGCAGAATCTCGAAATTGCGGTCTAAGTTTGTCCAATCAAGCATCTCGACTCTGTATAACGAAAATGAGCGTGATCGGTCGCGACGAGCGCCATCGCCGACCAACCGTCATCGCCAGTAGTCTTATATTGTTAGTTGAATGACAACTTCTCGGTGCTGACTCTCAAAATTGCGGCCTCAGTTTGTCCAATCGGTCATCTCGACTCTGTATAACAAAAATGAACATGATCGGTTGCGACGAGCGCCATCGCCGACCGACCGTCATCGCCAGTGGGGTAATATCGCTAGTCGAATGATAACTTATCATTGCAGAATCTCGAAATTGCGGTCTCAGTTTGTCCAATCGCTCATCCCGACTCTGTATAACCAAAATGAACGTGATCGGTCGCGACGACCGCCATCTCCGACCGACTTTCATCGCCAGTCGTGTAATATCGCAATCGAATGACAACTTATCATCGCAGAATCTCGAAATTGCGGTCTAAGTTTGTCCAATCAGTCATCTTGACTCTGTATAACCAAAATGAACGTGATAGGTCGCGACGAGCACCATCGCCGACCAACCGTCATCGCCAGTAGTCTTATATTGTTAGTTGAATGACAACTTCTCGTTGCAGACTCTCAAAATTGCGGCCTCTGTTTGTCCAATCGGTCATCTCGACTCTGAATAACCAAAATGAGCGTGATCGGTCGCGACGAGTGCCATCGCCGACCGACCGTCATCGCCAGTCGTGTAATATCTCAAGTCGAGTGACCGACTTCCTTCGCCAGTAGTGTAATATTGCTATCGAATGACAACTTATCATCGCAGAATCTAAAAATTGCGGTCTCAGTTTGTCCAATCGGGCATCTCGACTCTGTATAACCAAAATGAGTGTGATCGGTCGCGATGAGCGCCATCGCCGACCGACTTCCTTCGCCAGTAGTGTAATATTGCTATCGAATGACAACTTATCATCGCAGAATCTCGAAATTGCAGTCTAAGTTTGTCCAATCGGTCATCTTGACTCTGTATAACCAAAATGAACGTGATCGGTCGCGACGAGCGCCATCTCTGACCGACTTTCATCGCCAGTCGTGTAATATCGCTATCGAATGACAACTTATCATCGCAGAATCTCGAAATTGCGGTCTCAGTTTGTCCAATCGGGCATCTGGACTCTGTATAACGAAAATTAGCGTGATCGGTCGCGACGAGCGCCATCGCCGACCAACCGTCATCGCCAGTAGTCTTATATTGTTAGTTGAATGACAACTTCTCGGTGCTGACTCTCAAAATTGCGGCCTCAGTTTGTCCAATCGGTCATCTCGACTCTGTATAACCAAAATGAACATGATCGGTTGCGACGAGCGCCATCGCCGACCGACCGTCATCGCCAGTGGGGTAATATCGCTAGTCGAATGATAACTTATCATTGCAGAATCTCGAAATTGCGGTCTCAGTTTGTCCAATCAGTCATCTTGACTCTGTATAACCAAAATGAACGTGATCGGTTGCGACTAGCGCCATCGCCGACCAACCGTCATCGCCAGTAGTCTTATATTGGTAGTTGAATGACAACTTCTCGTTGCAGACTCTCAAAATTGCGGCCTCAGTTTGTCCAATCGGTCATCTCAACTCTGTATAACCAAAATGGACATGATTGGTTGCGACGAGCGCCATCGCCGACCGACTGTCATCGCCAGTCGTGTAATATCGGTATCGAATGACAACTTATCATCGCAGAATCTCGAAATTGCGGTCTAAGTTTGTCCAATCAGTCATCTTGACTCTGTATAAACAAAATGAACGTGATCGGTCGCTACGAGCGCCATCTCCAACCGACTTTAATCGCCAGTCGTGTAATATCGCTATCGAAGGACAATTTATCATCGCAGAATCTCGAAATTGCGGTCTCAGTTTGTCCAATCGGGCATCTCGACTCTGTATAACGAAAATTAGCGTGATCAGTCGCGACGAGAGCCATCGCCAACCAACCGTCATCGCCAGTAGTCTTATATTGTTAGTTGAATGACAACTTCTCGTTGCAGACTCTCAAAATTGCGGCCTCAGTTTGTCCAATCGGTCATCTCGACTCTGTATAACCAAAATGAACATGATCAGTTGCGACGAGCGCCATTGCCGACCGACCGTCATCGCCAGTGGGGTAATATCGCTAGTCGAATGATAACTTATCATTGCAGAATCTCGAAATTGCGGTCTCGGTTTGTCCAATCGGGCATCTCGACTTTGAAAAACCAAAATTAGCTTGATCGATCACGACAAGCGCCATTGCCGACTGACAATCATCGCCAGCAGTCTTATATCGTTAGTAGAATGACAACTTATCATCGCGACGAGCGCCATCGCCGACCGACCGTCATCGCCAGTCGTGTAATATCTCAAGTCGAGTGACAACTTATCATCACAGTATCTCGAAAATGCAGTCTCAGTTTGTCCATCGGTCATCTCGACTCTGTATAACCAGAATGAGTGTAATCGGTCGCGACGAGTGCCATCGCCGACCGACCGTCATCGCCAGTCGTGTAATATCTCAAGTCGAGTGACAACTTATCATCACAGTATCTCGAAAATGCGGTCTCAGTTTGTCCATCGGTCATCTCGACTCCGTATAACCAGAATGAGTGTGATCGGTCGCGATGAGCGCCATCGCCGACCGACTTCCTTCGCCAGTAGTGTAATATTGCTATCGAATGACAACTTATCATCGCAGAATCTCAAAATTGCGGTCTCAGTTTGTCCAATCGGGCATCTTGACTCTGTATAACCAAAATGAGCGTGATCAGTCGCGACGAGTGCCATCGCCGACCGACCGTCATCGCCAGTCGTGTAATATCTCAAGTCGAGTGACCGACTTCCTTCGCCAGTAGTGCAATATTGCTATCGAATGACAACTTATCATCGCAGAATCTCGAAATTGCGGTCTAAGTTTGTCCAATCGGGCATCTCGACTCTGTATAACCAAAATGAGTGTGATCGGTCGCGATGAGCGCCATCGCCGACCGACTTCCTTCGCCAGTAGTGTAATATTGATATCGAATGACAACTTTTCATCGCAGAATCTCGAAATTGCGGTCTAAGTTTGTCCAATCAAGCATCTCGACTCTGTATAACGAAAATGAGCGTGATCGGTCGCGACGAGCGCCATCGCCGACCAACCGTCATCGCCAGTAGTCTTATATTGTTAGTTGAATGACAACTTCTCGGTGCTGACTCTCAAAATTGCGGCCTCAGTTTGTCCAATCGGTCATCTCGACTCTGTATAACAAAAATGAACATGATCGGTTGCGACGAGCGCCATCGCCGACCGACCGTCATCGCCAGTGGGGTAATATCGCTAGTCGAATGATAACTTATCATTGCAGAATCTCGAAATTGCGGTCTCAGTTTGTCCAATCGCTCATCCCGACTCTGTATAACCAAAATGAACGTGATCGGTCGCGACGACCGCCATCTCCGACCGACTTTCATCGCCAGTCGTGTAATATCGCAATCGAATGACAACTTATCATCGCAGAATCTCGAAATTGCGGTCTAAGTTTGTCCAATCAGTCATCTTGACTCTGTATAACCAAAATGAACGTGATAGGTCGCGACGAGCACCATCGCCGACCAACCGTCATCGCCAGTAGTCTTATATTGTTAGTTGAATGACAACTTCTCGTTGCAGACTCTCAAAATTGCGGCCTCTGTTTGTCCAATCGGTCATCTCGACTCTGAATAACCAAAATGAGCGTGATCGGTCGCGACGAGTGCCATCGCCGACCGACCGTCATCGCCAGTCGTGTAATATCTCAAGTCGAGTGACCGACTTCCTTCGCCAGTAGTGTAATATTGCTATCGAATGACAACTTATCATCGCAGAATCTAAAAATTGCGGTCTCAGTTTGTCCAATCGGGCATCTCGACTCTGTATAACCAAAATGAGTGTGATCGGTCGCGATGAGCGCCATCGCCGACCGACTTCCTTCGCCAGTAGTGTAATATTGCTATCGAATGACAACTTATCATCGCAGAATCTCGAAATTGCAGTCTAAGTTTGTCCAATCGGTCATCTTGACTCTGTATAACCAAAATGAACGTGATCGGTCGCGACGAGCGCCATCTCTGACCGACTTTCATCGCCAGTCGTGTAATATCGCTATCGAATGACAACTTATCATCGCAGAATCTCGAAATTGCGGTCTCAGTTTGTCCAATCGGGCATCTGGACTCTGTATAACGAAAATTAGCGTGATCGGTCGCGACGAGCGCCATCGCCGACCAACCGTCATCGCCAGTAGTCTTATATTGTTAGTTGAATGACAACTTCTCGTTGCAGACTCTCAAAATTGCGGCCTCAGTTTGTCCAATCGGTCATCTCGACTCTGTATAACCAAAATGAACATGATCAGTTGCGACGAGCGCCATCGCCGACCGACCGTCATCGCCAGTGGGGTAATATCGCTAGTCGAATGATAACTTATCATTGCAGAATCTCGAAATTGCGGTCTCGGTTTGTACAATCGGGCATCTCGACTTTGAAAAACCAAAATTAGCTTGATCGATCACGACAAGCGCCATTGCCGACTGACAATCATCGCCAGCAGTCTTATATAGTTAGTAGAATGACAACTTATCATCGCGACGAGCGCCATCGCCGACCGACCGTCATCGCCAGTCGTGTAATATCTCAAGTTGAGTGACAACTTATCATCACAGTATCTCGAAAATGCAGTCTCAGTTTGTCCATCGGTCATCTCGACTCTGTATAACCAGAATGAGTGTGATCGGTCACGATGAGCGCCATCGCCGACCGACTTCCTTCGCCAGTAGTGTAATATTGCTATCGAATGACAACTTATCATCGCAGAATCTCAAAATTGCAGTCTCAGTTTGTCGAATCGGGCATCTTGACTCTGTATAACCAAAATGAGCGTGATCGGTCACGACGAGTGCCATCGCCGACCGACCGTCATCGCCAGTCGTATAATATCTCAAGTCGAGTGACCGACTTCCTTCGCCAGTAGTGCAATATTGCTATCGAATGACAACTTATCATCGCAGAATCTCGAAATTGCGGTCTAAGTTTGTCCAATCGGGCATCTCGACTCTGTATAACCAAAATGAGTGTGATCGGTCGCGATGAGCGCCATCGCCGACCGACTTCCTTCGCCAGTAGTGTAATATTGCTATCGAATGACAACTTATCATCGCAGAATCTCGAAATTGCGGTCTAAGTTTGTCCAATCGGGCATCTCGACTCTGTATAACGAAAATGAGCGTGATCGGTCGCGACGAGCGCCATCGCCGACCAACCGTCATCGCCAGTAGTCTTATATTGTTAGTTGAATGACAACTTCTCGGTGCTGACTCTCAAAATTGCGGCCTCAGTTTGTCCAATCGGTCATCTCGACTCTGTATAACCAAAATGAACATGATCGGTTGCGACGAGCGCCATCGCCGACCGACCGTCATCGCCAGTGGGGTAATATCGCTAGTCGAATGATAACTTATTATTGCAGAATCTCGAAATTGCGGTCTCAGTTTGTCCAATCGCTCATCCCGACTCTGTATAACCAAAATGAACGTGATCGGTCGCGACGACCGCCATCTCCGACCGACTTTCATCGCTAGTCGTGTAATATCGCAATCGAATGACAACTTATCATCGCAGAATCTCGAAATTGCGGTCTAAATTTGTCCAATCAGTCATCTTGACTCTGTATAACCAAAATGAACGTGATAGGTCGCGACGAGCGCCATCGCCGACCAACCGTCATCGCCAGTAGTCTTATATTGTTAGTTGAATGACAACTTCTCGTTGCAGACTCTCAAAATTGCGACCTCAGTTTGTCCAATCGGTCATCTCGACTCTGAATAACCAAAATGAGCGTGATCGGTCGCGACGAGTGCCATCGCCGACCGACCGTCATCGCCAGTCGTGTAATATCTCAAGTCGAGTGACCGACTTCCTTCGCCAGTAGTGTAATATTGCTATCGAATGACAACTTATCATCGCAGAATCTAAAAATTGCGGTCTCAGTTTGTCCAATCGGGCATCTCGACTCTGTATAACGAAAATGAGAGTGATCGGTCGCGACGAGCGCCATCGCCGACCAACCGTCATCGCCAGTAGTCTTATATTGTTAGTTGAATGACAACTTCTCGTTGCAGACTCTCAAAATTGCGGCCTCAGTTGTCCAATCGGTCATCTCGACTCTGTATAACCAAAATGAACATGATCGGTTGCGACGAGCGCCATCGCCGACCGACCGTCATCGCCAGTGGGGTAATATCGCTAGTCGAATGATAACTTATCATTGCAGAATCTCGAAATTGCGGTCTCAGTTTGTCCAATCGCTCGTCCCGACTCTGTATAACCAAAATGAACGTGATCGGTCGCGACGACCGCCATCTCCGACCGACTTTCATCGCCAGTCGTGTAATATCGCAATCGAATGACAACTTATCATCGCAGAATCTCGAAATTGCGGTCTAAGTTTGTCCAATCAGTCATCTTGACTCTGTATAACCAAAATGAACGTGATCGGTCGCGACGAGCGCCATCGCCGACCAACCGTCATCGCCAGTAGTCTTATATTGTCAGTTGAATGACAACTTCTCGTTGCAGACTCTCAAAATTTCGGCCTCAGTTTGTCCAATCCGTCATCTCGACTCTGAATAACCAAAATGAGCGTGATCGGTCGCGACGAGTGCCATCGCCGACCGACCGTCATCGCCAGTCGTGTAATATCTCAAGTCGAGTGACCGACTTCCTTCGCCAGTAGTGTAATATTGCTATCGAATGACAACTTATCATCGCAGAATCTCAAAATTGCGGTCTCAGTTTGTCGAATCGGGCATCTTGACTCTGTATAACCAAAATGAGCGTGATCGGTCGCGACGAGTGCCATCGCCGACCGACCGTCATCGCCAGTCTTGTAATATCTCAAGTCGAGTGACCGACTTCCTTCGCCAGTAGTGCAATATTGCTATCGAATGACAACTTATCATCGCAGAATCTCGAAATTGCGGTCTAAGTTTGTCCAATCGGGCATCTCGACTCTGTATAACCAAAATGAGTGTGATCGGTCGCGATGAGCGCCATCGCCGACCGACTTCCTTCGCCAGTAGTGTAATATTGCTATCGAATGACAACTTATCATCGCATAATCTCGACATTGCGGTCAAAGTTTGTCCAATCGGGCACCTCGACTCTGTATAACGAAAATGAGCGTGATCGGTCGCGACGAGCGCCATCGCCGACCGACCGTCATCGCCAGTGGGGTAATATCGCTAGTCGAATGATAACTTATCATTGCAGAATCTCGAAATTGCGGTCTCAGTTTGTCCAATCGCTCATCCCGACTCTGTATAACCAAAATGAACGTGATCGGTCGCGACGACCGCCATCTCCGACCGACTTTCATCGCCAGTCGTGTAATATCGCAATCGAATGACAACTTATCATCGCAGAATCTCGAAATTGCGGTCTAAATTTGTCCAATCAGTCATCTTGACTCTGTATAACCAAAATGAACGTGATAGGTCGCGACGAGCGCCATCGCCGACCAACCGTCATCGCCAGTAGTCTTATATTGTTAGTTGAATGACAACTTCTCGTTGCAGACTCTCAAAATTGCGGCCTCAGTTTGTCCAATCGGTCATCTCGACTCTGAATAACCAAAATGAGCGTGATCGGTCGCGACGAGTGCCATCGCCGACCGACCGTCATCGCCAGTCGTGTAATATCTCAAGTCGAGTGACCGACTTCCTTCGCCAGTAGTGTAATATTGCTATCGAATGACAACTTATCATCGCAGAATCTAAAAATTGCGGTCTCAGTTTGTCCAATCGGGCATCTCGACTCTGTATAACCAAAATGAGTGTGATCGGTCGCGATGAGCGCCATCGCCGACCGACTTCCTTCGCCAGTAGTGTAATATTGCTATCGAATGACAACTTATCATCGCAGAATCTCGAAATTGCGGTCTAAGTTTGTCCAATCGGTCATCTTGACTCTGTATAACCAAAATGAACGTGATCGGTCGCGACGAGCGCCATCTCTGACCGACTTTCATCGCCAGTCGTGTAATATCGCTATCGAATGACAACTTATCATCGCAGAATCTCGAAATTGCGGTCTCAGTTTGTCCAATCGGGCATTTCGACTCTGTATAACGAAAATTAGCGTGATCGGTCGCGACGAGCGCCATCGCCGACCAACCGTCATCGCCAGTAGTCTTATATTGTTAGTTGAATGACAACTTCTCGTTGCAGACTCTCAAAATTTCGGCCTCAGTTTGTCCAATCGGTCATCTCGACTCTGTATAACCAAAATGAACATGATCGGTTGTGACGAGCGCCATCGCCGACCGACCGTCATCGCCAGTGGGGTAATATCGCTAGTCGAATGATAACTTATCATTGCAGAATCTCGAAATTGCGGTCTAAGTTTGTCCAATCGGTCATCTTGACTCTGTATAACCAAAATGAACGTGATCGGTCGCGACGAGCGCCATCTCTGACCGACTTTCATCGCCAGTCGTGTAATATCGCTATCGAATGACAACTTATCATCGCAGAATCTCGAAATTGCGGTCTCAGTTTGTCCAATCGGGCATTTCGCCTCTGTATAACGAAAAATTAGCGTGATCGGTCGCGACGAGCGCCATCGCCGACCAACCGTCATCGCCAGTAGTCTTATATTGTTAGTTGAATGACAACTTCTCGTTGCAGACTCTCAAAATTTCGGCCTCAGTTTGTCCAATCGGTCATCTCGACTCTGTATAACCAAAATGAACATGATCGGTTGTGACGAGCGCCATCGCCGACCGACCGTCATCGCCAGTGGGGTAATATCGCTAGTCGAATGATAACTTATCATTGCAGAATCTCGAAATTGCGGTCTCAGTTTGTCCAATCGGGCATCTCGACTTTGAAAAACCAAAATTAGCTTGATCGATCACGACAAGCGCCATTGCCGACTGACAATCATCGCCAGCAGTCTTATATCGTTAGTAGAATGACAACTTATCATCGCGACGAGCGCCATCGCCGACCGACCGTCATCGACAGTCGTGTAATATCTCAAGTCGAGTGACAACTTATCATCACAGTATCTCGAAAATGCGGTCTCAGTTTGTCCATCGGTCATCTCGACTCTGTATAACCAGAATGAGTGTGATCGGTCGCGATGAGCGCCATCGCCGAACGACTTCCTTCGCCAGTAGTGTAATATTGCTATCGAATGACAACTTATCATCGCAGAATCTCAAAATTGCGGTCTCAGTTTGTCCAATCGGGCATCTCGACTCTGTATAACCAAAATGAGTGTGATCGGTCGCGATGAGCGCCATCGCCGACCAACCGTCATCGCCAGTAGTCTTATATTGTTAGTTGAATGACAACTTCTCGTTGCAGACTCTCAAAATTGCGGCCTCAGTTGTCCAATCGGTCATCTCGACTCTGTATAACCAAAATGAACATGATCGGTTGCGACGAGCGCCATCGCCGACCGACCGTCATCGCCAGTGGGGTAATATCGCTAGTCGAATGATAACTTATCATTGCAGAATCTCGAAATTGCGGTCTCAGTTTGTCCAATCGCTCGTCCCGACTCTGTATAACCAAAATGAACGTGATCGGTCGCGACGACCGCCATCTCCGACCGACTTTCATCGCCAGTCGTGTAATATCGCAATCGAATGACAACTTATCATCGCAGAATCTCGAAATTGCGGTCTAAGTTTGTCCAATCAGTCATCTTGACTCTGTATAACCAAAATGAACGTGATCGGTCGCGACGAGCGCCATCGCCGACCAACCGTCATCGCCAGTAGTCTTATATTGTCAGTTGAATGACAACTTCTCGTTGCAGACTCTCAAAATTGCGGCCTCAGTTTGTCCAATCCGTCATCTCGACTCTGAATAACCAAAATGAGCGTGATCGGTCGCGACGAGTGCCATCGCCGACCGACCGTCATCGCCAGTCTTGTAATATCTCAAGTCGAGTGACCGACTTCCTTCGCCAGTAGTGTAATATTGCTATCGAATGACAACTTATCATCGCAGAATCTCAAAATTGCGGTCTCAGTTTGTCGAATCGGGCATCTTGACTCTGTATAACCAAACTGAGCGTGATCGGTCGCGACGAGTGCCATCGCCGACCGACCGTCATCGCCAGTCTTGTAATATCTCAAGTCGAGTGACCGACTTCCTTCGCCAGTAGTGCAATATTGCTATCGAATGACAACTTATCATCGCAGAATCTCGAAATTGCGGTCTAAGTTTGTCCAATCGGGCATCTCGACTCTGTATAACCAAAATGAGTGTGATCGGTCGCGATGAGCGCCATCGCCGACCGACTTCCTTCGCCAGTAGTGTAATACTGCTATCGAATGACAACTTATCATCGCAGAATCTCGACATTGCGGTTAAAGTTTGTCCAATCGGGCACCTCGACTCTGTATAACGAAAATGAGCGTGATCGGTCGCGACGAGCGCCATCGCCGACCAACCGTCATCGCCAGTAGTCTTATATTGTTAGTTGAATGACAACTTCTCGTTGCAGACTCTCAAAATTGCGGCCTCAGTTTGTCCAATCGGTCATCTCGACTCTGTATAACCAAAATGAACATGATCGGTTGCGACGAGCGCCATCGCCGACCGACCGTCATCGCCAGTGGGGTAATAACGCTAGTCGAATGATAACTTATCATTGCAGAATCTCGAAATTGCGGTCTCAGTTTGTCCAAACGGGCATCTCGACTCTGAAAAACCAAAATTAGCTTGATCGATGACGACAAGCGCCATTGCCGACTGACAATCATCGCCAGCAGTCTTATATCGTTAGTAGAATAACAACTTATCACCGCGGCGAGCGCTATCGCCGACCGACCGTCATCGCCAGTCGTGTAATATCTCAAGTCGAGTGACAACTTATCATCACAGAATCTCGAAAATGCGGTCTCAGTTTGTCCATTGGTCATCTCGACTCTGTATAACCAGAATGAGTGTCATCGGTCGCGATGAGCGCCATCGCCGACCGACTTCCTTTGCCAGTAGTGTAATATTGCTATCGAATGACAACTTATCATCGCAGAATCTCAAAATTGCGGTCTCAGTTTGTCGAATCGGGCATCTTGACTCTGTAAAACCAAAATGAGCGTGATCGGTCGCGACAAGTGCCATCGCCGACCGACCGTCATCGCCAGTCGTGTAATATCTCAAGTCGAGTGACCGACTTCCTTCGCCAGTAGTGCAATATTGCTATCGAATGACAACTTATCATCGCAGAATCTCAAAATTGCGGTCTAAGTCTGTCCAATCGGGCATCTCGACTCTGTATAACCGAAATGAGTGTGATCGGTCGCGATGAGCGCCATCGCCAACCGACTTCCTTCGCCAGTAGTGTAATATTGCTATCGAATGACAACTTATCATCGCAGAATCTCGAAATTGCGGTCTAAGTTTGTCCAATCGGGCATCTCGACTCTGTATAACGAAAATGAGCGTGATCGGTCGCGACGAGCGCCATCGCCGACCAACCGTCATCGCCAGTAGTCTTATATTGTTAGTTGAATGACAACTTCTCGTTGCAGACTCTCAAAATTGCGGCCTCAGTTGTCCAATCGGTCATCTCGACTCTGTATAACCAAAATGAACATGATCGGTTGCGACGAGCGCCATCGCCGACCGACCGTCATCGCCAGTGGGGTAATATCGCTAGTCGAATGATAACTTATCATTGCAGAATCTCGAAATTGCGGTCTCAGTTTGTCCAATCGCTCGTCCCGACTCTGTATAACCAAAATGAACGTGATCGGTCGCGACGACCGCCATCTCCGACCGACTTTCATCGCCAGTCGTGTAATATCGCAATCGAATGACAACTTATCATCGCAGAATCTCGAAATTGCGGTCTAAGTTTGTCCAATCAGTCATCTTGACTCTGTATAACCAAAATGAACGTGATCGGTCGCGACGAGCGCCATCGCCGACCAACCGTCATCGCCAGTAGTCTTATATTGTCAGTTGAATGACAACTTCTCGTTGCAGACTCTCAAAATTGCGGCCTCAGTTTGTCCAATCCGTCATCTCGACTCTGAATAACCAAAATGAGCGTGATCGGTCGCGACGAGTGCCATCGCCGACCGACCGTCATCGCCAGTCGTGTAATATCTCAAGTCGAGTGACCGACTTCCTTCGCCAGTAGTGTAATATTGCTATCGAATGACAACTTATCATCGCAGAATCTCAAAATTGCGGTCTCAGTTTGTCGAATCGGGCATCTTGACTCTGTATAACCAAACTGAGCGTGATCGGTCGCGACGAGTGCCATCGCCGACCGACCGTCATCGCCAGTCTTGTAATATCTCAAGTCGAGTGACCGACTTCCTTCGCCAGTAGTGCAATATTGCTATCGAATGACAACTTATCATCGCAGAATCTCGAAATTGCGGTCTAAGTTTGTCCAATCGGGCATCTCGACTCTGTATAACCAAAATGAGTGTGATCGGTCGCGATGAGCGCCATCGCCGACCGACTTCCTTCGCCAGTAGTGTAATACTGCTATCGAATGACAACTTATCATCGCATAATCTCGACATTGCGGTCAAAGTTTGTCCAATCGGGCACCTCGACTCTGTATAACGAAAATGAGCGTGATCGGTCGCGACGAGCGCCATCGCCGACCAACCGTCATCGCCAGTAGTCTTATATTGTTAGTTGAATGACAACTTCTCGTTGCAGACTCTCAAAATTGCGGCCTCAGTTTGTCCAATCGGTCATCTCGACTCTGTATAACCAAAATGAACATGATCGGTTGCGACGAGCGCCATCGCCGACCGACCGTCATCGCCAGTGGGGTAATAACGCTAGTCGAATGATAACTTATCATTGCAGAATCTCGAAATTGCGGTCTCAGTTTGTCCAAACGGGCATCTCGACTCTGAAAAACCAAAATTAGCTTGATCGATGACGACAAGCGCCATTGCCGACTGACAATCATCGCCAGCAGTCTTATATCGTTAGTAGAATGACAACTTATCACCGCGGCGAGCGCTATCGCCGACCGACCGTCATCGCCAGTCGTGTAATATCTCAAGTCGAGTGACAACTTATCATCACAGAATCTCGAAAATGCGGTCTCAGTTTGTCCATTGGTCATCTCGACTCTGTATAACCAGAATGAGTGTCATCGGTCGCGATGAGCGCCATCGCCGACCGACTTCCTTTGCCAGTAGTGTAATATTGCTATCGAATGACAACTTATCATCGCAGAATCTCAAAATTGCGGTCTCAGTTTGTCGAATCGGGCATCTTGACTCTGTAAAACCAAAATGAGCGTGATCGGTCGCGACAAGTGCCATCGCCGACCGACCGTCATCGCCAGTCGTGTAATATCTCAAGTCGAGTGACCGACTTCCTTCGCCAGTAGTGCAATATTGCTATCGAATGACAACTTATCATCGCAGAATCTCAAAATTGCGGTCTAAGTCTGTCCAATCGGGCATCTCGACTCTGTATAACCGAAATGAGTGTGATCGGTCGCGATGAGCGCCATCGCCAACCGACTTCCTTCGCCAGTAGTGTAATATTGCTATCGAATGACAACTTATCATCGCAGAAAACCGCGAAATTGCGGTCTAAGTTTGTCCAATCGGGAATCTCGACTCTGTATAACGAAAATGAGCGTGATCGGTCGCGACGAGCGCCATCACCGACCAACCGTCATCGCCAGTAGTCTTATATTGTTAGTTGAATGACAACTTCTCGTTGCAGACTCTCAAAATTGCGGCCTCAGTTTGTCCAATCAGTCATCTCGACTCTGTATAACCAAAATGAGCGTGATCGGTCGCGACGAGCGCCATCGCCGACCAACCGTCATCGCCAGTAGTCTTATATTGTTAGTTGAATGACAACTTCTCGGTGCAGACTCTCAAAATTGCGGCCTCAGTTTGTCCAATCGGTCATCTCGACTCTGTATAACCAAAATGAACATGATCGGTTGCGACGAGCGCCATCGCCGACCGACCGTCATCGCCAGTGGGGTAATATCGCTAGTCGAATGATAACTTATCATTGCAGAATCTCGAAATTGCGGTCTAAGTCTGTCCAATCGGGCATCTCGACTCTGTATAACCGAAATGAGTGTGATCGGTCGCGATGAGCGCCATCGCCAACCGACTTCCTTCGCCAGTAGTGTAATATTGCTATCGAATGACAACTTATCATCGCAGAATCTCGAAATTGCGGTCTAAGTTTGTCCAATCGGGCATCTCGACTCTGTATAACGAAAATGAGCGTGATCGGTCGCGACGAGCGCCATCGCCGACCAACCGTCATCGCCAGTAGTCTAATATTGTTAGTTGAATGACAACTTCTCGTTGCAGACTCTCAAAATTGCGGCCTCAGTTGTCCAATCGGTCATCTCGACTCTGTATAACCAAAATGAACATGATCGGTTGCGACGAGCGCCATCGCCGACCGACCGTCATCGCCAGTGGGGTAATATCGCTAGTCGAATGATAACTTATCATTGCAGAATCTCGAAATTGCGGTCTCAGTTTGTCCAATCGCTCGTCCCGACTCTGTATAACCAAAATGAACGTGATCGGTCGCGACGACCGCCATCTCCGACCGACTTTCATCGCCAGTCGTGTAATATCGCAATCGAATGACAACTTATCATCGCAGAATCTCGAAATTGCGGTCTAAGTTTGTCCAATCAGTCATCTTGACTCTGTATAACCAAAATGAACGTGATCGGTCGCGACGAGCGCCATCGCCGACCAACCGTCATCGCCAGTAGTCTTATATTGTCAGTTGAATGACAACTTCTCGTTGCAGACTCTCAAAATTGCGGCCTCAGTTTGTCCAATCCGTCATCTCGACTCTGAATAACCAAAATGAGCGTGATCGGTCGCGACGAGTGCCATCGCCGACCGACCGTCATCGCCAGTCGTGTAATATCTCAAGTCGAGTGACCGACTTCCTTCGCCAGTAGTGTAATATTGCTATCGAATGACAACTTATCATCGCAGAATCTCAAAATTGCGGTCTCAGTTTGTCGAATCGGGCATCTTGACTCTGTATAACCAAACTGAGCGTGATCGGTCGCGACGAGTGCCATCGCCGACCGACCGTCATCGCCAGTCTTGTAATATCTCAAGTCGAGTGACCGACTTCCTTCGCCAGTAGTGCAATATTGCTATCGAATGACAACTTATCATCGCAGAATCTCGAAATTGCGGTCTAAGTTTGTCCAATCGGGCATCTCGACTCTGTATAACCAAAATGAGTGTGATCGGTCGCGATGAGCGCCATCGCCGACCGACTTCCTTCGCCAGTAGTGTAATACTGCTATCGAATGACAACTTATCATCGCATAATCTCGACATTGCGGTCAAAGTTTGTCCAATCGGGCACCTCGACTCTGTATAACGAAAATGAGCGTGATCGGTCGCGACGAGCGCCATCGCCGACCAACCGTCATCGCCAGTAGTCTTATATTGTTAGTTGAATGACAACTTCTCGTTGCAGACTCTCAAAATTGCGGCCTCAGTTTGTCCAATCGGTCATCTCGACTCTGTATAACCAAAATGAACATGATCGGTTGCGACGAGCGCCATCGCCGACCGACCGTCATCGCCAGTGGGGTAATAACGCTAGTCGAATGATAACTTATCATTGCAGAATCTCGAAATTGCGGTCTCAGTTTGTCCAAACGGGCATCTCGACTCTGAAAAACCAAAATTAGCTTGATCGATGACGACAAGCGCCATTGCCGACTGACAATCATCGCCAGCAGTCTTATATCGTTAGTAGAATGACAACTTATCACCGCGGCGAGCGCTATCGCCGACCGACCGTCATCGCCAGTTGTGTAATATCTCAAGTCGAGTGACAACTTATCATCACAGAATCTCGAAAATGCGGTCTCAGTTTGTCCATTGGTCATCTCGACTCTGTATAACCAGAATGAGTGTCATCGGTCGCGATGAGCGCCATCGCCGACCGACTTCCTTTGCCAGTAGTGTAATATTGCTATCGAATGACAACTTATCATCGCAGAATCTCAAAATTGCGGTCTCAGTTTGTCGAATCGGGCATCTTGACTCTGTAAAACCAAAATGAGCGTGATCGGTCGCGACAAGTGCCATCGCCGACCGACCGTCATCGCCAGTCGTGTAATATCTCAAGTCGAGTGACCGACTTCCTTCGCCAGTAGTGCAATATTGCTATCGAATGACAACTTATCATCGCAGAATCTCAAAATTGCGGTCTAAGTCTGTCCAATCGGGCATCTCGACTCTGTATAACCGAAATGAGTGTGATCGGTCGCGATGAGCGCCATCGCCAACCGACTTCCTTCGCCAGTAGTGTAATATTGCTATCGAATGACAACTTATCATCGCAGAAAACCGCGAAATTGCGTTCTAAGTTTGTCCACTCGGGAATCTCGACTCTGTATAACGAAAATGAGCGTGATCGGTCGCGACGAGCGCCATCACCGACCAACCGTCATCGCCAGTAGTCTTATATTGTTAGTTGAATGACAACTTCTCGTTGCAGACTCTCAAAATTGCGGCCTCAGTTTGTCCAATCAGTCATCTCGACTCTGTATAACCAAAATGAGCGTGATCGGTCGCGACGAGCGCCATCGCCGACCAACCGTCATCGCCAGTAGTCTTATATTGTTAGTTGAATGACAACTTCTCGGTGCAGACTCTCAAAATTGCGGCCTCAGTTTGTCCAATCGGTCATCTCGACTCTGTATAACCAAAATGAACATGATCGGTTGCGACGAGCGCCATCGCCGACCGACCGTCATCGCCAGTGGGGTAATATCGCTAGTCGAATGATAACTTATCATTGCAGAATCTCGAAATTGCGGTCTCAGTTTGTCCAATCGCTCATCCCGACTCTGTATAACCAAAATGAACGTGATCGGTCGCGACGACCGCCATCTCCGACCGACTTTCATCGCCAGTCGTGTAATATCGCAATCGAATGACAACTTATCATCGCAGAATCTCGAAATTGCGGTCTAAGTTTGTCCAATCAGTCATCTTGACTCTGTATAACCAAAATGAACGTGATCGGTCGCGACGAGTGCCATCGCCGACCAACCGTCATCGCCAGTAGTCTTAAATTGTTAGTTGAATGACAACTTCTCGTTGCAGACTCTCAAAATTGCGGCCTCAGTTTGTCCAATCGGTCATCTCGACTCTGAATAACCAAAATGAGCGTGATCGGTCGCGACGAGTGCCAGCGCCGACCGACCGTCATCGCCAGTCGTGTAATATCTCAAGTCGAGTGACCGACTTCCTTCGCCAGTAGTGTAATATTGCTATCGAATGACAACTTATCATCGCAGAATCTAAAAATTGCGGTCTCAGTTTGTCCAATCGGGCATCTCGACTCTGTATAACCAAAATGAGTGTGATCGGTCGCGATGAGCGCCATCGCCGACCGACTTCCTTCGCCAGTAGTGTAATATTGCTATCGAATGACAACTTATCATCGCAGAATCTCGAAATTGCGGTCTAAGTTTGTCCAATCGGTCATTTTGACTCTGTATAACCAAAATGAACGTGATCGGTCGCGACGAGCACCATCTCTGACCGACTTTCATCGCCAGTCGTGTAATATCGCTATCGAATGACAACTTATCATCGCAGAATCTCGAAATTGCGGTCTCAGTTTGTCCAATCGGGCATCTCGACTCTGTATAACGAAAATTAGCGTGATCGGTCGCGACGAGCGCCATCGCCGACCAACCGTCATCGCCAGTAGTCTTATATTGTTAGTTGAATGACAACTTCTCGTTGCAGACTCTCAAAATTTCGGCCTCAGTTTGTCCAATCGGTCATCTCATCTCTGTATAACCAAAATGAAC
The DNA here is from genome assembly GCF_910592395.1 of Lineus longissimus. Lineage (NCBI taxonomy): Eukaryota > Metazoa > Nemertea > Pilidiophora > Heteronemertea > Lineidae > Lineus > Lineus longissimus. The sequence continues at coordinate 11,185,677 of NC_088317.1, read as the reverse complement.
ATGATCGGTTGTGACGAGCGCCATCGCCGACCGACCGTCATCGCCAGTGGGGTAATATCGCTAGTCGAATGATAACTTATCATTGCAGATTCTCGAAATTGCGGTCTCAGTTTGTCCAATCGGGCATCTCGACTTTGAAAAACCAAAATTAGCTTGATCGATCACGACAAGCGCCATTGCCGACTGACAATCATCGCCAGCAGTCTTATATCGTTAGTAGAATGACAACTTATCATCGAGCGCCATCGCCGACCAACCGTCATCGCCAGTAGTCTTATATTGTTAGTTGAATGACAACTTCTCGTTGCAGACTCTCAAAATTGCGGCCTCAGTTTGTCCAATCCGTCATCTCGACTCTGAATAACCAAAATGAGCGTGATCGGTCGCGACGAGTGCCATCGCCGACCGACCGTCATCGCCAGTCGTGTAATATCTCAAGTCGAGTGACCGACTTCCTTCGCCAGTAGTGTAATATTGCTATCGAATGACAACTTATCATCGCAGAATCTCAAAATTGCGGTCTAAGTTTGTCCAATCGGTCATTTTGACTCTGTATAACCAAAATGAACGTGATCGGTCGCGACGAGCACCATCTCTGACCGACTTTCATCGCCAGTCGTGTAATATCGCTATCGAATGACAACTTATCATCGCAGAATCTCGAAATTGCGGTCTCAGTTTGTCCAATCGGGCATCTCGACTCTGTATAACGAAAATTAGCGTGATCGGTCGCGACGAGCGCCATCGCCGACCAACCGTCATCGCCAGTAGTCTTATATTGTTAGTTGAATGACAACTTCTCGTTGCAGACTCTCAAAATTTCGGCCTCAGTTTGTCCAATCGGTCATCTCATCTCTGTATAACCAAAATGAACATGATCGGTTGTGACGAGCGCCATCGCCGACCGACCGTCATCGCCAGTGGGGTAATATCGCTAGTCGAATGATAACTTATCATTGCAGATTCTCGAAATTGCGGTCTCAGTTTGTCCAATCGGGCATCTCGACTTTGAAAAACCAAAATTAGCTTGATCGATCACGACAAGCGCCATTGCCGACTGACAATCATCGCCAGCAGTCTTATATCGTTAGTAGAATGACAACTTATCATCGAGCGCCATCGCCGACCAACCGTCATCGCCAGTAGTCTTATATTGTTAGTTGAATGACAACTTCTCGTTGCAGACTCTCAAAATTGCGGCCTCAGTTTGTCCAATCCGTCATCTCGACTCTGAATAACCAAAATGAGCGTGATCGGTCGCGACGAGTGCCATCGCCGACCGACCGTCATCGCCAGTCGTGTAATATCTCAAGTCGAGTGACCGACTTCCTTCGCCAGTAGTGTAATATTGCTATCGAATGACAACTTATCATCGCAGAATCTCAAAATTGCGGTCTCAGTTTGTCGAATCGGGCATCTTGACTCTGTATAACCAAAATGAGCGTGATCGGTCGCAACTAGTGCCATCGCCGACCGACCGTCATCGCCAGTCTTGTAATATCTCAAGTCGAGTGACCGACTTCCTTCGCCAGTAGTGCAATATTGCTATCGAATGACAACTTATCATCGCAGAATCTCGAAATTGCGGTCTAAGTTTGTCCAATCGGGCATCTCGACTCTGTATAACCAAAATGAGTGTGATCGGTCGCGATGAGCGCCATCGCCGACCGACTTCCTTCGCCAGTAGTGTAATATTGCTATCGAATGACAACTTATCATCGCAGAATCTCGACATTGCGGTCTAAGTTTGTCCAATCGGGCACCTCGACTCTGTATAACAAAAATGAGCGTGATCGGTCGCGACGAGCGCCATCGCCGACCAACCGTCATCGCCAGTAGTCTTATATTGTTAGTTGAATGACAACTTCTCGTTGCAGACTCTCAAAATTGCGGCCTCAGTTTGTCCAATCGGTCATCTCGACTCTGTATAACCAAAATGAACATGATCGGTTGCGACGAGCGCCATCGCCGACCGACCGTCATCGCCAGTGGGGTAATAACGCTAGTCGAATGATAACTTATCATTGCAGAATCTCGAAATTGCGGTCTCAGTTTGTCCAAACGGGCATCTCGACTCTGAAAAACCAAAATTAGCTTGATCGATCACGACAAGCGCCATTGCCGACTGACAATCATCGCCAGCAGTCTTATATCGTTAGTAGAGTGACAACTTATCACCGCGGCGAGCGCTATCGCCGACCGACCGTCATCGCCAGTCGTGTAATATCTCAAGTCGAGTGACAACTTATCATCACAGAATCTTGAAAATGCGGTCTCAGTTTGTCCATTGGTCATCTCGACTCTGTATAACCAGAATGAGTGTCATCGGTCGCGATGAGCGCCATCGCCGACCGACTTCCTTTGCCAGTAGTGTAATATTGCTATCGAATGACAACTTATCATCGCAGAATCTCAAAATTGCGGTCTCAGTTTGTCGAATCGGGCATCTTGACTCTGTAAAACCAAAATGAGCATGATCGGTCGCGACAAGTGCCATCGCCGACCGACCGTCATCGCCAGTCGTGTAATATCTCAAGTCGAGTGACCGACTTCCTTCGCCAGTAGTGCAATATTGCTATCGAATGACAACTTATCATCGCAGAATCTCAAAATTGCGGTCTAAGTCTGTCCAATCGGGCATCTCGACTCTGTATAACCGAAATGAGTGTGATCGGTCGCGATGAGCGCCATCGCCAACCGACTTCCTTCGCCAGTAGTGTAATATTGCTATCGAATGACAACTTATCATCGCAGAATCTCGAAATTGCGGTCTAAGTTTGTCCAATCGGGCATCTCGACTCTGTATAACGAAAATGAGCGTGATCGGTCGCGACGAGCGCCATCGCCGACCAACCGTCATCGCCAGTAGTCTTATATTGTTAGTTGAATGACAACTTCTCGTTGCAGACTCTCAAAATTGCGGCCTCAGTTTGTCCAATCAGTCATCTCGACTCTGTATTACCAAAATGAGTGTGATCGGTCGTGATGAGAGCCATCGCCGACCGACTTCCTTCGCCAGTAGTGTAATATTGCTATCGAATGACAACTTATCATTGCAGAATCTCGAAATTGCGGTCTCAGTTAGTCCAATCGGGCATCTCGACTCTGAAAAACCAAAATTAGCTTGATCGATCACGACAAGCGCCATTGCCGACTGACAATCATCGCCAGCAGTCTTATATCGTTAGTAGAATGACAACTTATCATCGCGACGAGCGCCATCGCCGACCGACCCGTCATCGCCAGTCGTGTAATATCTCAAGTCGAGTGACCGACTTCCTTCGCCAGTAGTGTTATATTGCAATCGAATGACAACTTATCATCGCAGAATCTCAAAATTGCGGTCTATGTCTGTCCAATCGGGCATCTCGACTCTGTATAACCAAAATGAGTGTGATCGGTCGCGATGAGCGCCATCGCCGACCGACTTCCTTCGCCAGTAGTGTAATATTGCTATCGAATAATAACTTATCATCGCAGAATCTCGAAATTGCGGTCTAAGTTTGTCCAATCGGGCATCTCGACTCTGTATAACGAAAATGAGCGTGATCGGTCGCGATGAGCGCCATCGCCGACCAACCGTCATCGCCAGTAGTCTTATATTGTTAGTTGAATGACAACTTCTCGTTGCAGACTCTCAAAATTGCGGCCTCAGTTTGTCCAAACAGTCATCTCGACTCTGAATAACCAAAATGAGCGTGATTGGTCGCGACGAGTGCCATCGCCGACCGACCGTCATCGCCAGTCGTGTAATATCTCAAGTCGAGTGACCGACTTCCTTCGCCAGTAGTGTAATATTGCTATCGAATGACAACTTATCATCGCAGAATCTCAAAATTGCGGTCTCAGTTTGTCGAATCGGGCATCTTGACTCTGTATAACCAAAATGAGCGTGATCGGTCGCAACTAGTGCCATCGCCGACCGACCGTCATCGCCAGTCTTGTAATATCTCAAGTCGAGTGACCGACTTCCTTCGCCAGTAGTGCAATATTGCTATCGAATGACAACTTATCATCGCAGAATCTCGAAATTGCGGTCTAAGTTTGTCCAATTGGGCATCTCGACTCTGTATAACCAAAATGAGTGTGATCGGTCGCGATGAGCGCCATCGCCGACCGACTTCCTTCGCCAGTAGTGTAATATTGCTATCGAATGACAACTTATCATCGCAGAATCTCGACATTGCGGTCTAAGTTTGTCCAATCGGGCACCTCGACTCTGTATAACAAAAATGAGCGTGATCGGTCGCGACGAGCGCCATCGCCGACCAACCGTCATCGCCAGTAGTCTTATATTGTTAGTTGAATGACAACTTCTCGTTGCAGACTCTCAAAATTGCGGCCTCAGTTTGTCCAATCGGTCATCTCGACTCTGTATAACCAAAATGAACATGATCGGTTGCGACGAGCGCCATCGCCGACCGACCGTCATCGCCAGTGGGGTAATAACGCTAGTCGAATGATAACTTATCATTGCAGAATCTCGAAATTGCGGTCTCAGTTTGTCGAAACGGGCATCTCGACTCTGAAAAACCAAAATTAGCTTGATCGATCACGACAAGCGCCATTGCCGACTGACAATCATCGCCAGCAGTCTTATATCGTTAGTAGAATGACAACTTATCACCGCGGCGAGCGCTATCGCCGACCGACCGTCATCGCCAGTCGTGTAATATCTCAAGTCGAGTGACAACTTATCATCACAGAATCTTGAAAATGCGGTCTCAGTTTGTCCATTGGTCATCTCGACTCTGTATAACCAGAATGAGTGTCATCGGTCGCGATGAGCGCCATCGCCGACCGACTTCCTTTGCCAGTAGTGTAATATTGCTATCGAATGACAACTTATCATCGCAGAATCTCAAAATTGCGGTCTCAGTTTGTCGAATCGGGCATCTTGACTCTGTAAAACCAAAATGAGCATGATCGGTCGCGACAAGTGCCATCGCCGACCGACCGTCATCGCCAGTCGTGTAATATCTCAAGTCGAGTGACCGACTTCCTTCGCCAGTAGTGCAATATTGCTATCGAATGACAACTTATCATCGCAGAATCTCAAAATTGCGGTCTAAGTCTGTCCAATCGGGCATCTCGACTCTGTATAACCGAAATGAGTGTGATCGGTCGCGATGAGCGCCATCGCCAACCGACTTCCTTCGCCAGTAGTGTAATATTGCTATCGAATGACAACTTATCATCGCAGAATCTCGAAATTGCGGTCTAAGTTTGTCCAATCGGGCATCTCGACTCTGTATAACGAAAATGAGCGTGATCGGTCGCGACGAGCGCCATCGCCGACCAACCGTCATCGCCAGTAGTCTTATATTGTTAGTTGAATGACAACTTCTCGTTGCAGACTCTCAAAATTGCGGCCTCAGTTTGTCCAATCAGTCATCTCGACTCTGTATAACCAAAATGAGTGTGATCGGTCGTGATGAGAGCCATCGCCGACCGACTTCCTTCGCCAGTAGTGTAATATTGCTATCGAATGACAACTTATCATTGCAGAATCTCGAAATTGCGGTCTCAGTTAGTCCAATCGGGCATCTCGACTCTGAAAAACCAAAATTAGCTTGATCGATCACGACAAGCGCCATTGCCGACTGACAATCATCGCCAGCAGTCTTATATCGTTAGTAGAATGACAACTTATCATCGCGACGAGCGCCATCGCCGACCGACCGTCATCGCCAGTCGTGTAATATCTCAAGTCGAGTGACCGACTTCCTTCGCCAGTAGTGTTATATTGCAATCGAATGACAACTTATCATCGCAGAATCTCAAAATTGCGGTCTATGTCTGTCCAATCGGGCATCTCGACTCTGTATAACCAAAATGAGTGTGATCGGTCGCGATGAGCGCCATCGCCGACCGACTTCCTTCGCCAGTAGTGTAATATTGCTATCGAATAATAACTTATCATCGCAGAATCTCGAAATTGCGGTCTAAGTTTGTCCAATCGGGCATCTCGACTCTGTATAACGAAAATGAGCGTGATCGGTCGCGATGAGCGCCATCGCCGACCAACCGTCATCGCCAGTAGTCTTATATTGTTAGTTGAATGACAACTTCTCGTTGCAGACTCTCAAAATTGCGGCCTCAGTTTGTCCAAACAGTCATCTCGACTCTGTATAACCAAAATGAACATGATCGGTTGCGACGAGCGCCATCGCCGACCGACCGTCATCGCCAGTGGGGTAATAACGCTAGTCCAATGATAACTTATCATTGCAGAATCTCGAAATTCTGGTCTCAGTTTGTCCAATCGGGCATCTCGACTCTGTATAACCAAATTGAACATGATTGGTTGCGACGAGCGCCATCGCCGACCGACCGACATCGCCAGTGGGGTAATATTGCTAGTCGAATGATACTGATCATTGCAGAATCTCGATATTGCGGTCTCAGTTTGTCCAATCGGGCATCTCGACTCTGAAAAACCAAAATTAGCTTGATCGATCACGACAAGCGCCATTGCCGACTGACAATCATCGCCAGCAGTCTTATATCGTTAGTAGAATGACAACTTATCATCACGACGAGCGCCATCGCCGACCGACCGTCATCGCCAGTCGTGTAATATCTCAAGTCGAGTGACAACTTATCATCACAGAATCTCGAAAATGCGGTCTCAGTTTGTCCATCAGTCATCTCGACTCTGTATAACCAGAATGAGTGTGATCGGTCGGGATGAGCGCCATCGCCGACCGACTTCCTTCGCCAGTAATGTAATATTGCTATCGAATGACAACTTATCATCGCAGAATCTCAAAATTGCGGTCTCAGTTTGTCCAATCGGGCATCTTGACTCTGTATAACCAAAATGAACGTGATCGGTCGCGACGAGTGCCATCGCCGACTGACCGTCATCGCCAGTCGTGTAATATCTCAAGTCGAGTGACCGACTTCCTTCGCCAGTAGTGTTATATTGCTATCGAATGACAACTTATCATCGCAGAATCTCGAAATTGCGGTCTAAGTTTGTCCAATCGGGCATCTCGACTCTGTATAACGAAAATGAGCGTGATCGGTCCCGACGAGCGCCATCACCGACCAACCGTCATCGCCAGTAGTCTTATATTGTTAGTTGAATGACAACTTCTCGTTGCAGACTCTCAAAATTGTGGCCTCAGTTTGTCCAATCGGTCATCTCGACTCTGTATAACCAAATTGAACATGATCGGTTGCGACGAGCGCCATCGCCGACTGACCGTCATCGCCAGTGGGGTAATATCGCTAGTCAAATCATAACTTACCATTGCAGAATCTCGATATTGCGGTCTCAGTTTGTCCAATCGGGCATCTCGACTCTGAAAAACCAAAATTAGCTTGATCGATCACGACAAGCGCCATTGCGGACTGACAATCATCGCCAGCAGTCTTATATCGTTAGTAGAATGACAACTTATCATCTCGACGAGCGCCATCGCCGACCGACCGTCATCGCCAGTCGTGTAATATCTCAAGATGAGTGACAACTTATCATCACAGAATCTCGAAAATGCGGTCTCAGTTTGTCCATCGGTCATCTCGACTCTGTATAACCAGAATGAGTGTGATCGGTCGCGATGAGCGCCATCGCCGACCGACTTCCTTCGCCAGTAGTGTAATATTGCTATCGAATGACAACTTATCATCGCAGAATCTCAAAATTGCGGTCTCAGTTTGTCCAATCGGGCATCTTGACTCTGTATAACCAAAACGAGCGTGATCGGTCGTGACGAGTGCCATCGCCGACCGACCGTCATCGCCAGTCGTGTAATATCTCAAGTCGAGTGACCGACTTCCTTCGCCAGTAGTGTTATATTGCTATCGAATGATAACTTATCATCGCAGAATCTCGAAATTGCGGTCTAAGTTTGTCCAATCGGGCATCTCGACTCTGTATAACGAAAATGAGCGTGATCGGTCCCGGCAAGCGCCATCACCGACCAACCGTCATCGCCAGTAGTCTTATATTGTTAGTTGAATGACAACTTCTCGTTGCAGACTCTCAAAATTGTGGCCTCAGTTTGTCCAATCGGTCATCTCGACTCTGTATAACCAAATTGAACATGATCGGTTGCGACGAGCGCCATCGCCGACTGACCGTCATTGCCAGTGGGGTAATATCGCTAGTCAAATCATAACTTACCATTGCAGAATCTCGATATTGCGGTCTTAGTTTGTCCAATCGGGCATCTCGACTCTGAAAAACCAAAATTAGCTTGATCGATCACGACAAGCGCCATTGCCGACTGACAATCATCGCCAGCAGTCTTATATCGTTAGTAGAATGACAACTTATCATCACGACGAGCGCCATCGCCGACCGACCGTCATCGCCAGTCGTGTAATATCTCAAGTCGAGTGACAACTTATCATCACAGAATCTCGAAAATGCGGTCTCAGTTTGTCCATCGGTCATCTCGACTCTGTATAACCAGAATGAGTGTGATCGGTCGCGATGAGCGCCATCGCCGACCGACTTCCTTCGCCAGTAGTGTAATATTGCTATCGAATGACAACTTATCATTGCAGAATCTCAAAATTGTGGTCTGAGTTTGTCCATCGGGCATCTTGACTCTGTATAACCAAAATGAGCGTGATCGGTCGCGACGAGTGCCATCGCCGACTGACCGTCATCGCCAGTCGTGTAATATCTCAAGTCGAGTGACCGACTTCATTCGCCAGTAGTGTAATATTGCTATGGAATGACAACTTATCATCGCAGAATCTCGAAATTGCGGTCTAAGTTTGTCCAATCGGGCATCTCGACTCTGTATAACGAAAATGAGCGTGATCGGTCGCGACGAGCGCCATCGCCGACCGACCGTCATCGCCAGTAGTCTTATATTGTTAGTTGAATGACAACTTCTCATTGTAGACTCTCAAAATTGCGGCCTCAGTTTGTCCCATCAGTCATCTCGACTCTGTATAACCAAAATGAACATGATCGGTTGCGACGAGCTCCATCGCCGACCGACCGTCATTGCCAGTGGGGTAATATCGCTAGTCAAATCATAACTTACCATTGCAGAATCTCGATATTGCGGTCTTAGTTTGTCCAATCGGGCATCTCGACTCTGAAAAACCAAAATTAGCTTGATCGATCACGACAAGCGCCAGTGCCGACTGACAATCATCGCCAGCAGTCTTATATCGTTAGTAGAATGACAACTTATCATCGCGACGAGCGCCATCGCCGACCGACCGTCATCGCCAGTCGTGTAATTTCTCAAGTCGAGTGACAACTTATCATCACAGAATCTCGAAAATGCGGTCTCAGTTTGTCCATCGGTCATCTCGACTCTGTATAACCAGAATGAGTGTCATCGGTCGCGATGAGCGCCATCGCCGACCGACTTCCTTCGCCAGTAGTGTAATATTGCTATCGAATGACAACTTATCATCGCAGAATCTCAAAATTGCGGTCTCAGTTTGTCCAATCGGGCATCTTGACTCTGTATAACCAAAACGAGCGTGATCGGTCGTGACGAGTGCCATCGCCGACCGACCGTCATCGCCAGTCGTGTAATATCTCAAGTCGAGTGACCGACTTCCTTCGCCAGTAGTGTTATATTGCTATCGAATGATAACTTATCATCGCAGAATCTCGAAATTGCGGTCTAAGTTTGTCCAATCGGGCATCTCGACTCTGTATAACGAAAATGAGCGTGATCGGTCCCGACAAGCGCCATCACCGACCAACCGTCATCGCCAGTAGTCTTATATTGTTAGTTGAATGACAACTTCTCGTTGCAGACTCTCAAAATTGTGGCCTCAGTTTGTCCAATCGGTCATCTCGACTCTGTATAACCAAATTGAACATGATCGGTTGCGACGAGCGCCATCGCCGACTGACCGTCATTGCCAGTGGGGTAATATCGCTAGTCAAATCATAACTTACCATTGCAGAATCTCGATATTGCGGTCTTAGTTTGTCCAATCGGGCATCTCGACTCTGAAAAACCAAAATTAGCTTGATCGATCACGACAAGCGCCATTGCCGACTGACAATCATCGCCAGCAGTCTTATATCGTTAGTAGAATGACAACTTATCATCACGACGAGCGCCATCGCCGACCGACCGTCATCGCCAGTCGTGTAATATCTCAAGTCGAGTGACAACTTATCATCACAGAATCTCGAAAATGCGGTCTCAGTTTGTCCATCGGTCATCTCGACTCTGTATAACCAGAATGAGTGTGATCGGTCGCGATGAGCGCCATCGCCGACCGACTTCCTTCGCCAGTAGTGTAATATTGCTATCGAATGACAACTTATCATTGCAGAATCTCAAAATTGTGGTCTGAGTTTGTCCATCGGGCATCTTGACTCTGTATAACCAAAATGAGCGTGATCGGTCGCGACGAGTGCCATCGCCGACTGACCGTCATCGCCAGTCGTGTAATATCTCAAGTCGAGTGACCGACTTCATTCGCCAGTAGTGTAATATTGCTATGGAATGACAACTTATCATCGCAGAATCTCGAAATTGCGGTCTAAGTTTGTCCAATCGGGCATCTCGACTCTGTATAACGAAAATGAGCGTGATCGGTCGCGACGAGCGCCATCGCCGACCGACCGTCATCGCCAGTAGTCTTATATTGTTAGTTGAATGACAACTTCTCATTGTAGACTCTCAAAATTGCGGCCTCAGTTTGTCCCATCAGTCATCTCGACTCTGTATAACCAAAATGAACATGATCGGTTGCGACGAGCTCCATCGCCGACCGACCGTCATTGCCAGTGGGGTAATATCGCTAGTCAAATCATAACTTACCATTGCAGAATCTCGATATTGCGGTCTTAGTTTGTCCAATCGGGCATCTCGACTCTGAAAAACCAAAATTAGCTTGATCGATCACGACAAGCGCCAGTGCCGACTGACAATCATCGCCAGCAGTCTTATATCGTTAGTAGAATGACAACTTATCATCGCGACGAGCGCCATCGCCGACCGACCGTCATCGCCAGTCGTGTAATTTCTCAAGTCGAGTGACAACTTATCATCACAGAATCTCGAAAATGCGGTCTCAGTTTGTCCATCGGTCATCTCGACTCTGTATAACCAGAATGAGTGTCATCGGTCGCGATGAGCGCCATCGCCGACCGACTTCCTTCGCCAGTAGTGTAATATTGCTATCGAATGACAACTTCTCATCGCAGAATCTCAAAATTGCGGTCTCAGTTTGTCCAATCGGGCATCTTGACTCTGTATAACCAAAACGAGCGTGATCGGTCGTGACGAGTGCCATCGCCGACCGACCGTCATCGCCAGTCGTGTAATATCTCAAGTCGAGCGACCGACTTCCTTCGCCAGTAGTGTAATATTGCTATCGAATGACAACTTATCATCGCAGAATCTCAAAATTGCGGTCTCAGTTTGTCCATCGGTCATCTCGACTCTGTATGACCAGAATGAGTGTGATCGGTCGCGATGAGCGCCATCGCCGACCGACTTCCTTCGCCAGAAGTGTAATATTGCTATCGAATGACAACTTATCATCGCAGAATCTCAAAATTGCGGTCTATGTCTGTCCAATCGGGCATCTCGACTCTGTATAACCAAAATGAGTGTGATCGGTCGCGATGAGCGCCATCGCCGACCGACTTCCTTCGCCAGTAGTGTAATATTGCTATCGAATGACAACTTATCATCGCAGAATCTCAAAATTGCGGTCTATGTCTGTCCAATCGGGCATCTCGACTCTGTATAACCAAAATGAGTGTGATCGGTCGCGATGAGCGCCATCGCCGACCGTCTTCCTTCGCCAGTAGTGTAATATTGCTATCGAATGACAACTTATCATCGCAGAATTTCAAAATTGCGGACTCAGTTTGTCCAATCGGGCATCTCGACTCTGTATAACCAAATTGAACATGATCGGTTGCGACGAGCGCCATCGCCGACTGACCGTCATTGCCAGTGGGGTAATATCGCTAGTCAAATCATAACTTACCATTGCAGAATCTCGATATTGCGGTCTTAGTTTGTCCAATCGGGCATCTCGACTCTGAAAAACCAAAATTAGCTTGATCGATCACGACAAGCGCCATTGCCGACTGACAATCATCGCCAGCAGTCTTATATCGTTAGTAGAATGACAACTTATCATCACGACGAGCGCCATCGCCGACCGACCGTCATCGCCAGTCGTGTAATATCTCAAGTCGAGTGACAACTTATCATCACAGAATCTCGAAAATGCGGTCTCAGTTTGTCCATCGGTCATCTCGACTCTGTATAACCAGAATGAGTGTGATCGGTCGCGATGAGCGCCATCGCCGACCGACTTCCTTCGCCAGTAGTGTAATATTGCTATCGAATGACAACTTATCATTGCAGAATCTCAAAATTGTGGTCTGAGTTTGTCCATCGGGCATCTTGACTCTGTATAACCAAAATGAGCGTGATCGGTCGCGACGAGTGCCATCGCCGACTGACCGTCATCGCCAGTCGTGTAATATCTCAAGTCGAGTGACCGACTTCATTCGCCAGTAGTGTAATATTGCTATGGAATGACAACTTATCATCGCAGAATCTCGAAATTGCGGTCTAAGTTTGTCCAATCGGGCATCTCGACTCTGTATAACGAAAATGAGCGTGATCGGTCGCGACGAGCGCCATCGCCGACCGACCGTCATCGCCAGTAGTCTTATATTGTTAGTTGAATGACAACTTCTCATTGTAGACTCTCAAAATTGCGGCCTCAGTTTGTCCCATCAGTCATCTCGACTCTGTATAACCAAAATGAACATGATCGGTTGCGACGAGCTCCATCGCCGACCGACCGTCATTGCCAGTGGGGTAATATCGCTAGTCAAATCATAACTTACCATTGCAGAATCTCGATATTGCGGTCTTAGTTTGTCCAATCGGGCATCTCGACTCTGAAAAACCAAAATTAGCTTGATCGATCACGACAAGCGCCAGTGCCGACTGACAATCATCGCCAGCAGTCTTATATCGTTAGTAGAATGACAACTTATCATCGCGACGAGCGCCATCGCCGACCGACCGTCATCGCCAGTCGTGTAATTTCTCAAGTCGAGTGACAACTTATCATCACAGAATCTCGAAAATGCGGTCTCAGTTTGTCCATCGGTCATCTCGACTCTGTATAACCAGAATGAGTGTCATCGGTCGCGATGAGCGCCATCGCCGACCGACTTCCTTCGCCAGTAGTGTAATATTGCTATCGAATGACAACTTCTCATCGCAGAATCTCAAAATTGCGGTCTCAGTTTGTCCAATCGGGCATCTTGACTCTGTATAACCAAAACGAGCGTGATCGGTCGTGACGAGTGCCATCGCCGACCGACCGTCATCGCCAGTCGTGTAATATCTCAAGTCGAGCGACCGACTTCCTTCGCCAGTAGTGTAATATTGCTATCGAATGACAACTTATCATCGCAGAATCTCAAAATTGCGGTCTCAGTTTGTCCATCGGTCATCTCGACTCTGTATGACCAGAATGAGTGTGATCGGTCGCGATGAGCGCCATCGCCGACCGACTTCCTTCGCCAGAAGTGTAATATTGCTATCGAATGACAACTTATCATCGCAGAATCTCAAAATTGCGGTCTATGTCTGTCCAATCGGGCATCTCGACTCTGTATAACCAAAATGAGTGTGATCGGTCGCGATGAGCGCCATCGCCGACCGACTTCCTTCGCCAGTAGTGTAATATTGCTATCGAATGACAACTTATCATCGCAGAATCTCAAAATTGCGGTCTATGTCTGTCCAATCGGGCATCTCGACTCTGTATAACCAAAATGAGTGTGATCGGTCGCGATGAGCGCCATCGCCGACCGTCTTCCTTCGCCAGTAGTGTAATATTGCTATCGAATGACAACTTATCATCGCAGAATTTCAAAATTGCGGACTCAGTTTGTCCAATCGGGCATCTCGACTCTGTATAACCAAATTGAACATGATCGGTTGCGACGAGCGCCATCGCCGACTGACCGTCATTGCCAGTGGGGTAATATCGCTAGTCAAATCATAACTTACCATTGCAGAATCTCGATATTGCGGTCTTAGTTTGTCCAATCGGGCATCTCGACTCTGAAAAACCAAAATTAGCTTGATCGATCACGACAAGCGCCATTGCCGACTGACAATCATCGCCAGCAGTCTTATATCGTTAGTAGAATGACAACTTATCATCACGACGAGCGCCATCGCCGACCGACCGTCATCGCCAGTCGTGTAATATCTCAAGTCGAGTGACAACTTATCATCACAGAATCTCGAAAATGCGGTCTCAGTTTGTCCATCGGTCATCTCGACTCTGTATAACCAGAATGAGTGTGATCGGTCGCGATGAGCGCCATCGCCGACCGACTTCCTTCGCCAGTAGTGTAATATTGCTATCGAATGACAACTTATCATTGCAGAATCTCAAAATTGTGGTCTGAGTTTGTCCATCGGGCATCTTGACTCTGTATAACCAAAATGAGCGTGATCGGTCGCGACGAGTGCCATCGCCGACTGACCGTCATCGCCAGTCGTGTAATATCTCAAGTCGAGTGACCGACTTCATTCGCCAGTAGTGTAATATTGCTATGGAATGACAACTTATCATCGCAGAATCTCGAAATTGCGGTCTAAGTTTGTCCAATCGGGCATCTCGACTCTGTATAACGAAAATGAGCGTGATCGGTCGCGACGAGCGCCATCGCCGACCGACCGTCATCGCCAGTAGTCTTATATTGTTAGTTGAATGACAACTTCTCATTGTAGACTCTCAAAATTGCGGCCTCAGTTTGTCCCATCAGTCATCTCGACTCTGTATAACCAAAATGAACATGATCGGTTGCGACGAGCTCCATCGCCGACCGACCGTCATTGCCAGTGGGGTAATATCGCTAGTCAAATCATAACTTACCATTGCAGAATCTCGATATTGCGGTCTTAGTTTGTCCAATCGGGCATCTCGACTCTGAAAAACCAAAATTAGCTTGATCGATCACGACAAGCGCCAGTGCCGACTGACAATCATCGCCAGCAGTCTTATATCGTTAGTAGAATGACAACTTATCATCGCGACGAGCGCCATCGCCGACCGACCGTCATCGCCAGTCGTGTAATTTCTCAAGTCGAGTGACAACTTATCATCACAGAATCTCGAAAATGCGGTCTCAGTTTGTCCATCGGTCATCTCGACTCTGTATAACCAGAATGAGTGTCATCGGTCGCGATGAGCGCCATCGCCGACCGACTTCCTTCGCCAGTAGTGTAATATTGCTATCGAATGACAACTTCTCATCGCAGAATCTCAAAATTGCGGTCTCAGTTTGTCCAATCGGGCATCTTGACTCTGTATAACCAAAACGAGCGTGATCGGTCGTGACGAGTGCCATCGCCGACCGACCGTCATCGCCAGTCGTGTAATATCTCAAGTCGAGCGACCGACTTCCTTCGCCAGTAGTGTAATATTGCTATCGAATGACAACTTATCATCGCAGAATCTCAAAATTGCGGTCTCAGTTTGTCCATCGGTCATCTCGACTCTGTATGACCAGAATGAGTGTGATCGGTCGCGATGAGCGCCATCGCCGACCGACTTCCTTCGCCAGAAGTGTAATATTGCTATCGAATGACAACTTATCATCGCAGAATCTCAAAATTGCGGTCTATGTCTGTCCAATCGGGCATCTCGACTCTGTATAACCAAAATGAGTGTGATCGGTCGCGATGAGCGCCATCGCCGACCGACTTCCTTCGCCAGTAGTGTAATATTGCTATCGAATGACAACTTATCATCGCAGAATCTCAAAATTGCGGTCTATGTCTGTCCAATCGGGCATCTCGACTCTGTATAACCAAAATGAGTGTGATCGGTCGCGATGAGCGCCATCGCCGACCGTCTTCCTTCGCCAGTAGTGTAATATTTCTATCGAATGACAACTTATCATCGCAGAATTTCAAAATTGCGGACTCAGTTTGTCCAATCGGGCATCTCGACTCTGTATAACCAAAATGAGTGTGATCGGTCGCGATGAGCGCCATCGCCGACCGTCTTCCTTCGCCAGTAGTGTAATATTGCTATCGAATGACAACTTATCATCGCAGAATCTCGAAATTGCGGTCTAAGTTTGTTCAATCGGTCATCTTGACTCTGTATAACCAAAATGAATGTGATCGGTCGCGACGAGCGCCATCTCCGACCGACTTTCATCGCCAGTCGTGTAATATCGCTATCAAATGACAACTTATCATCGCAGAATCTCGAAATTGCGGTCTCAGTTTGTCCAATCGGGCATCTCGACTCTGTATAACGAAAATGAGCATGATCGGTCGCGACGAGCGCCATCGCCGACCAACCGTCATCGCCAGTAGTCTTATATTGTTAGTTGAATGACAACTTCTCGTTGTAGACTCTCAAAATTGCGGCCTCAGTTTGTCCAATCAGTCATCTCGACTCTGTATAACCAAAATGAACATGATCGGTTGCGACGAGCTCCATCGCCGACCGACCGTCATCGCCAGTGGGGTAATATCGCTAGTCCAATGATAACTTATCATTGCAGAATCTCGAAATTGCGGTCTCAGTTTGTCCAATCGGGCATCTCGACTCTGAAAAACCAAAATTAGCTTAATCGATCACGACAAGCGCCATTGCCGACTGACAATCGTTGCCAGCAGTCTTATATCGTTAGTAGAATGACAACTTATCATCGCGACGAGCGCCATCGCCGACCGACCGTCATCGCCAGTCGTGTAATATCTCAAGTCGAGTGACCACTTATCATCACAGAATCTCGAAAATGCGGTCTCAGTTTGTCCATCAGTCATCTCGACTCTGTATGACCAGAATGAGTGTGATCGGTCGCGATGAGCGCCATCGTCGACCGACTTCCTTCGCCAGAAGTGTAATATTGCTATCGAATGACAACTTATCATCGCAGAATCTCAAAATTGCGGTCTATGTCTGTCCAATCGAGCATCTCGACTCTGTATAACCAAAATGAGTGTGATCGGTCGCGATGAGCGCCATCGCCGACCGACTTCCTTCGCCAGTAGTGTAATATTGCTATCGAATGACAACTTATCATCGCAGAATCTCAAAATTGCGGTCTATGTCTGTCCAATCGGGCATCTCGACTCTGTATAACCAAAATGAGTGTGATCGGTCGCGATGAGCGCCATCGCCGACTGACTTCCTTCGCCAGTAGTGTAATATTGCTATCGAATGACAACTTATCATCGCAGAATCTCGAAATTGCGGTCTAAGTTTGTCCAATCGGACATCTCGACTCTGTATAACGAAAATGAGCGTGATCGGTCGCGACGAGCGCCATCGCCGACCAACCGTCATCGCCAGTAGTCTTATATTGTTAGTTGAATGACAACTTCTCGTTGCAGACTCTCAAAATTGCGGTCTCAGTTTGTCCAATCGGTCATCTCGACTCTATATAACCAAATTGAACATGATCGGTTGCGACGAGCGCCATCGCCGACCGACCGTCATCGCCAGTGGGGTAATATCGCTAGTCGAATGATAACTTATCATTGCAGAATCTCGATATTGCGGTCTCAGTTTGTCCAATCGGGCATCTCGACTCTGAAAAACCAAAATTAGCTTGATCGATCACGACAAGCGCCATTGCCGACTGACAATCATCGCCAGCAGTCTTATATCGTTAGTAGAATGACAACTTATCATCACGACGAGCGCCATCGCTGACCGACCGTCATCGCCAGTCGTGTAATATCTCAAGTCGAGTGACAACTTATCATCACAGAATCTCGAAAATGCGGTCTCAGTTTGTCCATCGGTCATCTCGACTCTGTATAACCAGAATGAGTGTGATCGGTCGCGATGAGCGCCATCGCCGACCGACTTCCTTTGCCAGTAGTGTAATATTGCTATCGAATGACAACTTATCATCGCAGAATCTCAAAATTGCGGTCTCAGTTTGTCCAATCGGGCATCTTGACTCTGTATAACCAAAATGAGCGTGATCGGTCGCGACGAGTGCCATCGCCGACTGACCGTCATCGCCAGTCGTGTAATATCTCAAGTCGAGTGACCGACTTCCTTCGCCAGTAGTGTAATATTGCTATGGAATGACAACTTATCATCGCAGAATCTCGAAATTGCGGTCTAAGTTTGTCCAATCGGGCATCTCGACTCTGTATAACGAAAATGAGCGTGATCGGTCGCGACGAGCGCCATCACCGACCAACCGTCATCGCCAGTAGTCTTATATTGTTAGTTGAATGACAACTTCTCGTTGCAGACTCTCAAAATTCGGCCTCAGTTTGTCCCATCGGTCATCTCGACTCTGTATAACCAAAATGAGCGTGATCGGTCGCGACGAGCGCCATTGCCGACCGACCGTCATCACCAGTCGTGTAATATCTCAAGTCGAGTGACCGACTTCCTTCGCCAGTAGTGTAATATTGCTATCGAATGACAACTTATCATCGCAGAATTTCAAAATTGCGGACTCAGTTTGTCCAATCGGGCATCTCGACTCTGTAAAACCAATGGGAGTGTGATCGGTCGCGATGAGCGCCATCGCCGACCGTCTTCCTTCGCCAGTAGTGTAATATTGCTATCGAATGACAACTTATCATCGCAGAATCTCGAAATTGCGGTCTAAGTTTGTTCAATCGGTCATCTTGACTCTGTATAACCAAAATGAATGTGATCGGTCGCGACGAGCGCCATCTCCGACCGACTTTCATCGCCAGTCGTGTAATATCGCTATCAAATGACAACTTATCATCGCAGAATCTCGAAATTGCGGTCTCAGTTTGTCCAATCGGGCATCTCGACTCTGTATAACGAAAATGAGCATGATCGGTCGCGACGAGCGCCATCGCCGACCAACCGTCATCGCCAGTAGTCTTATATTGTTAGTTGAATGACAACTTCTCGTTGTAGACTCTCAAAATTGCGGCCTCAGTTTGTCCAATCAGTCATCTCGACTCTGTATAACCAAAATGAACATGATCGGTTGCGACGAGCTCCATCGCCGACCGACCGTCATCGCCAGTGGGGTAATATCGCTAGTCCAATGATAACTTATCATTGCAGAATCTCGAAATTGCGGTCTCAGTTTGTCCAATCGGGCATCTCGACTCTGAAAAACCAAAATTAGCTTAATCGATCACGACAAGCGCCATTGCCGACTGACAATCGTTGCCAGCAGTCTTATATCGTTAGTAGAATGACAACTTATCATCGCGACGAGCGCCATCGCCGACCGACCGTCATCGCCAGTCGTGTAATATCTCAAGTCGAGTGACCACTTATCATCACAGAATCTCGAAAATGCGGTCTCAGTTTGTCCATCAGTCATCTCGACTCTGTATGACCAGAATGAGTGTGATCGGTCGCGATGAGCGCCATCGTCGACCGACTTCCTTCGCCAGAAGTGTAATATTGCTATCGAATGACAACTTATCATCGCAGAATCTCAAAATTGCGGTCTATGTCTGTCCAATCGAGCATCTCGACTCTGTATAACCAAAATGAGTGTGATCGGTCGCGATGAGCGCCATCGCCGACCGACTTCCTTCGCCAGTAGTGTAATATTGCTATCGAATGACAACTTATCATCGCAGAATCTCAAAATTGCGGTCTATGTCTGTCCAATCGGGCATCTCGACTCTGTATAACCAAAATGAGTGTGATCGGTCGCGATGAGCGCCATCGCCGACTGACTTCCTTCGCCAGTAGTGTAATATTGCTATCGAATGACAACTTATCATCGCAGAATCTCGAAATTGCGGTCTAAGTTTGTCCAATCGGGCATCTCGACTCTGTATAACGAAAATGAGCGTGATCGGTCGCGACGAGCGCCATCACCGACCAACCGTCATCGCCAGTAGTCTTATATTGTTAGTTGAATGACAACTTCTCGTTGCAGACTCTCAAAATTCGGCCTCAGTTTGTCCCATCGGTCATCTCGACTCTGTATAACCAAAATGAGCGTGATCGGTCGCGACGAGCGCCATTGCCGACCGACCGTCATCACCAGTCGTGTAATATCTCAAGTCGAGTGACCGACTTCCTTCGCCAGTAGTGTAATATTGCTATCGAATGACAACTTATCATCGCAGAATTTCAAAATTGCGGACTCAGTTTGTCCAATCGGGCATCTCGACTCTGTAAAACCAATGGGAGTGTGATCGGTCGCGATGAGCGCCATCGCCGACCGTCTTCCTTCGCCAGTAGTGTAATATTGCTATCGAATGACAACTTATCATCGCAGAATCTCGAAATTGCGGTCTAAGTTTGTTCAATCGGTCATCTTGACTCTGTATAACCAAAATGAATGTGATCGGTCGCGACGAGCGCCATCTCCGACCGACTTTCATCGCCAGTCGTGTAATATCGCTATCAAATGACAACTTATCATCGCAGAATCTCGAAATTGCGGTCTCAGTTTGTCCAATCGGGCATCTCGACTCTGTATAACGAAAATGAGCATGATCGGTCGCGACGAGCGCCATCGCCGACCAACCGTCATCGCCAGTAGTCTTATATTGTTAGTTGAATGACAACTTCTCGTTGTAGACTCTCAAAATTGCGGCCTCAGTTTGTCCAATCAGTCATCTCGACTCTGTATAACCAAAATGAACATGATCGGTTGCGACGAGCTCCATCGCCGACCGACCGTCATCGCCAGTGGGGTAATATCGCTAGTCCAATGATAACTTATCATTGCAGAATCTCGAAATTGCGGTCTCAGTTTGTCCAATCGGGCATCTCGACTCTGAAAAACCAAAATTAGCTTAATCGATCACGACAAGCGCCATTGCCGACTGACAATCGTTGCCAGCAGTCTTATATCGTTAGTAGAATGACAACTTATCATCGCGACGAGCGCCATTGCCGACCGACCGTCATCGCCAGTCGTGTAATATCTCAAGTCGAGTGACCACTTATCATCACAGAATCTCGAAAATGCGGTCTCAGTTTGTCCATCAGTCATCTCGACTCTGTATGACCAGAATGAGTGTGATCGGTCGCGATGAGCGCCATCGTCGACCGACTTCCTTCGCCAGAAGTGTAATATTGCTATCGAATGACAACTTATCATCGCAGAATCTCAAAATTGCGGTCTATGTCTGTCCAATCGAGCATCTCGACTCTGTATAACCAAAATGAGTGTGATCGGTCGCGATGAGCGCCATCGCCGACCGACTTCCTTCGCCAGTAGTGTAATATTGCTATCGAATGACAACTTATCATCGCAGAATCTCAAAATTGCGGTCTATGTCTGTCCAATCGGGCATCTCGACTCTGTATAACCAAAATGAGTGTGATCGGTCGCAATGAGCGCCATCGCCGACTGACTTCCTTCGCCAGTAGTGTAATATTGCTATCGAATGACAACTTATCATCGCAGAATCTCGAAATTGCGGTCTAAGTTTGTCCAATCGGGCATCTCGACTCTGTATAACGAAAATGAGCGTGATCGGTCGCGACGAGCGCCATCGCCGACCAACCGTCATCGCCAGTAGTCTTATATTGTTAGTTGAATGACAACTTCTCGTTGCAGACTCTCAAAATTGCGGCCTCAGTTTGTCCAATCGGTCATCTCGACTCTGTATAACCAAATTGAACATGATCGGTTGCGACGAGCGCCATCGCCGACCGACCGTCATCGCCAGTGGGGTAATATCGCTAGTCGAATGATAACTTATCATTGCAGAATCTCGATATTGCGGTCTCAGTTTGTCCAATCGGGCATCTCGACTCTGAAAAACCAAAATTAGCTTGATCGATCACGACAAGCGCCATTGCCGACTGACAATCATCGCCAGCAGTCTTATATCGTTAGTAGAATGACAACTTATCATCACGACGAGCGCCATCGCTGACCGACCGTCATCGCCAGTCGTGTAATATCTCAAGTCGAGTGACAACTTATCATCACAGAATCTCGAAAATGCGGTCTCAGTTTGTCCATCGGTCATCTCGACTCTGTATAACCAGAATGAGTGTGATCGGTCGCGATGAGCGCCATCGCCGACCGACTTCCTTTGCCAGTAGTGTAATATTGCTATCGAATGACAACTTATCATCGCAGAATCTCAAAATTGCGGTCTCAGTTTGTCCAATCGGGCATCTTGACTCTGTATAACCAAAATGAGCGTGATCGGTCGCGACGAGTGCCATCGCCGACTGACCGTCATCGCCAGTCGTGTAATATCTCAAGTCGAGTGACCGACTTCCTTCGCCAGTAGTGTAATATTGCTATGGAATGACAACTTATCATCGCAGAATCTCGAAATTGCGGTCTAAGTTTGTCCAATCGGGCATCTCGACTCTGTATAACGAAAATGAGCGTGATCGGTCGCGACGAGCGCCATCACCGACCAACCGTCATCGCCAGTAGTCTTATATTGTTAGTTGAATGACAACTACTCGTTGCAGACTCTCAAAATTGCGGCCTCAGTTTGTCCCATCGGTCATCTCGACTCTGTATAACCAAAATGAGCGTGATCGGTCGCGACGAGCGCCATTGCCGACCGACCGTCATCACCAGTCGTGTAATATCTCAAGTCGAGTGACCGACTTCCTTCGCCAGTAGTGTAATATTGCTATCGAATGACAACTTATCATCGCAGAATTTCAAAATTGCGGACTCAGTTTGTCCAATCGGGCATCTCGACTCTGTATAACCTAAAAGAGTGTGATCGGTCGCGATGAGCGCCATCGCCGACCGTCTTCCTTCGCCAGTAGTGTAATATTGCTATCGAATGACAACTTATCATCGCAGAATCTCGAAATTGCGGTCTAAGTTTGTTCAATCGGTCATCTTGACTCTGTATAACCAAAATGAATGTGATCGGTCGCGACGAGCGCCATCTCCGACCGACTTTCATCGCCAGTCGTGTAATATCGCTATCAAATGACAACTTATCATCGCAGAATCTCGAAATTGCGGTCTCAGTTTGTCCAATCGGGCATCTCGACTCTGTATAACGAAAATGAGCATGATCGGTCGCGACGAGCGCCATCGCCGACCAACCGTCATCGCCAGTAGTCTTATATTGTTAGTTGAATGACAACTTCTCGTTGTAGACTCTCAAAATTGCGGCCTCAGTTTGTCCAATCAGTCATCTCGACTCTGTATAACCAAAATGAACATGATCGGTTGCGACGAGCTCCATCGCCGACCGACCGTCATCGCCAGTGGGGTAATATCGCTAGTCCAATGATAACTTATCATTGCAGAATCTCGAAATTGCGGTCTCAGTTTGTCCAGTCGGGCATCTCGACTCTGAAAAACCAAAATTAGCTTAATCGATCACGACAAGCGCCATTGCCGACTGACAATCGTCGCCAGCAGTCTTATATCGTTAGTAGAATGACAACTTATCATCGCGACGAGCGCCATCGCCGACCGACCGTCATCGCCAGTCGTGTAATATCTCAAGTCGAGTGACAACTTATCATCACAGAATCTCGAAAATGCGGTCTCAGTTTGTCCATCAGTCATCTCGACTCTGTATGCCCAGAATGAGTGTGATCGGTCGCGATGAGCGCCATCGCCGACCGACTTCCTTCGCCAGAAGTGTAATATTGCTATCGAATGACAACTTATCATCGCAGAATCTCAAAATTGCGGTCTATGTCTGTCCAATCGGGCATCTCGACTCTGTATAACCAAAATGAGTGTGATCGGTCGCGATGAGCGCCATCGCCGACCGACTTCCTTCGCCAGTAGTGTAATATTGCTATCGAATGACAACTTATCATCGCAGAATCTCAAAATTGCGGTCTATGTCTGTCCAATCGGGCATCTCGACTCTGTATAACCAAAATGAGTGTGATCGGTCGCGATGAGCGCCATCGCCGACTGACTTCCTTCGCCAGTAGTGTAATATTGCTATCGAATGACAACTTATCATCGCAGAATCTCGAAATTGCGGTCTAAGTTTGTCCAATCGGGCATCTCGACTCTGTATAACGAAAATGAGCGTGATCGGTCGCGACGAGCGCCATCGCCGACCAACCGTCATCGCCAGTAGTCTTATATTGTTAGTTGAATGACAACTTCTCGTTGCAGACTCTCAAAATTGCGGCCTCAGTTTGTCCAATCGGTCATCTCGACTCTGTATTACCAAATTGAACATGATCGGTTGCGACGAGCGCCATCGCCGACCGACCGTCATCGCCAGTGGGGTAATATCGCTAGTCGAATGATAACTTATCATTGCAGAATCTCGATATTGCGGTCTCAGTTTGTCCAATCGGGCATCTCGACTCTGAAAAACCAAAATTAGCTTGATCGATCACGACAAGCGCCATTGCCGACTGACAATCATCGCCAGCAGTCTTATATCGTTAGTAGAATGACAACTTATCATCACGACGAGCGCCATCGCTGACCGACCGTCATCGCCAGTCGTGTAATATCTCAAGTCGAGTGACAACTTATCATCACAGAATCTCGAAAATGCGGTCTCAGTTTGTCCATCGGTCATCTCGACTCTGTATAACCAGAATGAGTGTGATCGGTCGCGATGAGCGCCATCGCCGACCGACTTCCTTTGCCAGTAGTGTAATATTGCTATCGAATGACAACTTATCATCGCAGAATCTCAAAATTGCGGTCTCAGTTTGTCCAATCGGGCATCTTGACTCTGTATAACCAAAATGAGCGTGATCGGTCGCGACGAGTGCCATCGCCGACTGACCGTCATCGCCAGTCGTGTAATATCTCAAGTCGAGTGACCGACTTCCTTCGCCAGTAGTGTAATATTGCTATCGAATGACAACTTATCATCGCAGAATCTCAAAATTGCGGTCTCAGTTTGTCCAATCGGGCATCTTGACTCTGTATAACCAAAATGAGCGTGATCGGTCGCGACGAGTGCTATCGCCGACTGAC
Source organism: Lineus longissimus (assembly GCF_910592395.1). Taxonomy (NCBI): domain Eukaryota; kingdom Metazoa; phylum Nemertea; class Pilidiophora; order Heteronemertea; family Lineidae; genus Lineus; species Lineus longissimus. Next base: position 11,160,821 of record NC_088317.1, on the reverse strand, counting down.
CGTCATCGCCAGTCGTGTAATATCTCAAGTCGAGTGACCGACTTCCTTCGCCAGTAGTGTAATATTGCTATCGAATGACAACTTATCATCGCAGAATCTCAAAATTGCGGTCTATGTCTGTCCAATCGGGCATCTCGACTCTGTATAACCAAAATGAATGTGATCGGTCGCGATGAGCGCCATCGCCGACCGACTTCCTTCGCCAGTAGTGTAATATTGCTATCGAATGACAACTTATCATCGCAGAATCTCAAAATTGCGGTCTATGTCTGTCCAATCGGGCATCTCGACTCTGTATAACCAAAATGAGTGTGATCGGTCGCGATGAGCGCCATCGCCGACTGACTTCCTTCGCCAGTAGTGTAATATTGCTATCGAATGACAACTTATCATCGCAGAATCTCGAAATTGCGGTCTAAGTTTGTTCAATCGGTCATCTTGACTCTGTATAACCAAAATGAATGTGATCGGTCGCGACGAGCGCCATCTCCGACCGACTTTCATCGCCAGTCGTGTAATATCGCTATCAAATGACAACTTATCATCGCAGAATCTCGAAATTGCGGTCTCAGTTTGTCCAATCGGGCATCTCGACTCTGTATAACGAAAATGAGCATGATCGGTCGCGACGAGCGCCATCGCCGACCAACCGTCATCGCCAGTAGTCTTATATTGTTAGTTGAATGACAACTTCTCGTTGTTGACTCTCAAAATTGCGGCCTCAGTTTGTCCAATCAGTCATCTCGACTCTGTATAACCAAAATGAACATGATCGGTTGCGACGAGCTCCATCGCCGACCGACCGTCATCGCCAGTGGGGTAATATCGCTAGTCCAATGATAACTTATCATTGCAGAATCTCGAAATTGCGGTCTCAGTTTGTCCAATCGGGCATCTCGACTCTGAAAAACCAAAATTAGCTTAATCGATCACGACAAGCGCCATTGCCGACTGACAATCGTCGCCAGCAGTCTTATATCGTTAGTAGAATGACAACTTATCATCGCGACGAGCGCCATCGCCGACCGACCGTCATCGCCAGTCGTGTAATATCTCAAGTCGAGTGACCACTTATCATCACAGAATCTCGAAAATGCGGTTTCAGTTTGTCCATCAGTCATCTCGACTCTGTATGACCAGAATGAGTGTGATCGGTCGCGATGAGCGCCATCGCCGACCGACTTCCTTCGCCAGAAGTGTAATATTGCTATCGAATGACAACTTATCATCGCAGAATCTCAAAATTGTGGTCTATGTCTGTCCAATCGGGCATCTCGACTCTGTATAACCAAAATGAGTGTGATCGGTCGCGATGAGCGCCATCGCCGACCGACTTCCTTCGCCAGTAGTGTAATATTGCTATCGAATGACAACTTATCATCGCAGAATCTCAAAATTGCGGTCTATGTCTGTCCAATCGGGCATCTCGACTCTGTATAACCAAAATGAGTGTGATCGGTCGCGATGAGCGCCATCGCCGACTGACTTCCTTCGCCAGTAGTGTAATATTGCTATCGAATGACAACTTATCATCGCAGAATCTCGAAATTGCGGTCTAAGTTTGTCCAATCGGGCATCTCGACTCTGTATAACGAAAATGAGCGTGATCGGTCGCGACGAGCGCCATCGCCGACCAACCGTCATCGCCAGTAGTCTTATATTGTTAGTTGAATGACAACTTCTCGTTGCAGACTCTCAAAATTGCGGTCTCAGTTTGTCCAATCGGTCATCTCGACTCTGTATAACGAAATTGAACATGATCGGTTGCGACGAGCGCCATCGCCGACCGACCGTCATCGCCAGTGGGGTAATATCGCTAGTCGAATGATAACTTATCATTGCAGAATCTCGATATTGCGGTCTCAGTTTGTCCAATCGGGCATCTCGACTCTGAAAAACCAAAATTAGCTTGATCGATCACGACAAGCGCCATTGCCGACTGACAATCATCGCCAGCAGTGTTATATCGTTAGTAGAATGACAACTTATCATCACGACGAGCGCCATCGCTGACCGACCGTCATCGCCAGTCGTGTAATATCTCAAGTCGAGTGACAACTTATCATCACAGAATCTCGAAAATGCGGTCTCAGTTTGTCCATCGGTCATCTCGACTCTGTATAACCAGAATGAGTGTGATCGGTCGCGATGAGCGCCATCGCCGACCGACTTCCTTTGCCAGTAGTGTAATATTGCTATCGAATGACAACTTATCATCGCAGAATCTCAAAATTGCGGTCTCAGTTTGTCCAATCGGGCATCTTGACTCTGTATAACCAAAATGAGCGTGATCGGTCGCGACGAGTGCCATCGCCGACTGACCGTCATCGCCAGTCGTGTAATATCTCAAGTCGAGTGACCGACTTCCTTCGCCAGTAGTGTAATATTGCTATCGAATGACAACTTATCATCGCAGAATCTCAAAATTGCGGTCTCAGTTTGTCCAATCGGGCATCTTGACTCTGTATAACCACAATGAGCGTGATCGGTCGCGACGAGTGCCATCGCCGACTGACCGTCATCGCCAGTCGTGTAATATCTCAAGTCGAGTGACCGACTTCCTTCGCCAGTAGTGTAATATTGCTATCGAATGACAACTTATCATCGCAGAATCTCAAAATTGCGGTCTATGTCTGTCCAATCGGGCATCTCGACTCTGTATAACCAAAATGAGTGTGATCGGTCGCGATGAGCGCCATCGCCGACTGACTTCCTTCGCCAGTAGTGTAATATTGCTATCGAATGACAACTTATCATCGCAGAATCTCGAAATTGCGGTCTAAGTTTGTCCAATCGGGCATCTCGACTCTGTATAACGAAAATGAGCGTGATTGGTCGCGACGAGCGCCATCGCCGACCAACCGTCATCGCCAGTAGTCTTATATTGTTAGTTGAATGACAACTTCTCGTTGCAGACTCTCAAAATTGCGGCCTCAGTTTGTCCAATCGGTCATCTCGACTCTGTATAACCAAATTGAACATGATCGGTTGCGACGAGCGCCATCGCCGACCGACCGTCATCGCCAGTGGGGTAATATCGCTAGTCGAATGATAACTTATCATTGCAGAATCTCGAAATTGCGGTCTCAGTTTGTCCAGTCGGGCATCTCGACTCTGAAAAACCAAAATTAGCTTAATCGATCACGACAAGCGCCATTGCCGACTGACAATCGTCGCCAGCAGTCTTATATCGTTAGTAGAATGACAACTTATCATCGCGACGAGCGCCATCGCCGACCGACCGTCATCGCCAGTCGTGTAATATCTCAAGTCGAGTGACAACTTATCATCACAGAATCTCGAAAATGCGGTCTCAGTTTGTCCATCAGTCATCTCGACTCTGTATGCCCAGAATGAGTGTGATCGGTCGCGATGAGCGCCATCGCCGACCGACTTCCTTCGCCAGAAGTGTAATATTGCTATCGAATGACAACTTATCATCGCAGAATCTCAAAATTGCGGTCTATGTCTGTCCAATCGGGCATCTCGACTCTGTATAACCAAAATGAGTGTGATCGGTCGCGATGAGCGCCATCGCCGACCGACTTCCTTCGCCAGTAGTGTAATATTGCTATCGAATGACAACTTATCATCGCAGAATCTCAAAATTGCGGTCTATGTCTGTCCAATCGGGCATCTCGACTCTGTATAACCAAAATGAGTGTGATCGGTCGCGATGAGCGCCATCGCCGACTGACTTCCTTCGCCAGTAGTGTAATATTGCTATCGAATGACAACTTATCATCGCAGAATCTCGAAATTGCGGTCTAAGTTTGTCCAATCGGGCATCTCGACTCTGTATAACGAAAATGAGCGTGATCGGTCGCGACGAGCGCCATCGCCGACCAACCGTCATCGCCAGTAGTCTTATATTGTTAGTTGAATGACAACTTCTCGTTGCAGACTCTCAAAATTGCGGCCTCAGTTTGTCCAATCGGTCATCTCGACTCTGTATTACCAAATTGAACATGATCGGTTGCGACGAGCGCCATCGCCGACCGACCGTCATCGCCAGTGGGGTAATATCGCTAGTCGAATGATAACTTATCATTGCAGAATCTCGATATTGCGGTCTCAGTTTGTCCAATCGGGCATCTCGACTCTGAAAAACCAAAATTAGCTTGATCGATCACGACAAGCGCCATTGCCGACTGACAATCATCGCCAGCAGTCTTATATCGTTAGTAGAATGACAACTTATCATCACGACGAGCGCCATCGCTGACCGACCGTCATCGCCAGTCGTGTAATATCTCAAGTCGAGTGACAACTTATCATCACAGAATCTCGAAAATGCGGTCTCAGTTTGTCCATCGGTCATCTCGACTCTGTATAACCAGAATGAGTGTGATCGGTCGCGATGAGCGCCATCGCCGACCGACTTCCTTTGCCAGTAGTGTAATATTGCTATCGAATGACAACTTATCATCGCAGAATCTCAAAATTGCGGTCTCAGTTTGTCCAATCGGGCATCTTGACTCTGTATAACCAAAATGAGCGTGATCGGTCGCGACGAGTGCCATCGCCGACTGACCGTCATCGCCAGTCGTGTAATATCTCAAGTCGAGTGACCGACTTCCTTCGCCAGTAGTGTAATATTGCTATCGAATGACAACTTATCATCGCAGAATCTCAAAATTGCGGTCTCAGTTTGTCCAATCGGGCATCTTGACTCTGTATAACCAAAATGAGCGTGATCGGTCGCGACGAGTGCTATCGCCGACTGACCGTCATCGCCAGTCGTGTAATATCTCAAGTCGAGTGACCGACTTCCTTCGCCAGTAGTGTAATATTGCTATCGAATGACAACTTATCATCGCAGAATCTCAAAATTGCGGTCTATGTCTGTCCAATCGGGCATCTCGACTCTGTATAACCAAAATGAATGTGATCGGTCGCGATGAGCGCCATCGCCGACCGACTTCCTTCGCCAGTAGTGTAATATTGCTATCGAATGACAACTTATCATCGCAGAATCTCAAAATTGCGGTCTATGTCTGTCCAATCGGGCATCTCGACTCTGTATAACCAAAATGAGTGTGATCGGTCGCGATGAGCGCCATCGCCGACTGACTTCCTTCGCCAGTAGTGTAATATTGCTATCGAATGACAACTTATCATCGCAGAATCTCGAAATTGCGGTCTAAGTTTGTTCAATCGGTCATCTTGACTCTGTATAACCAAAATGAATGTGATCGGTCGCGACGAGCGCCATCTCCGACCGACTTTCATCGCCAGTCGTGTAATATCGCTATCAAATGACAACTTATCATCGCAGAATCTCGAAATTGCGGTCTCAGTTTGTCCAATCGGGCATCTCGACTCTGTATAACGAAAATGAGCATGATCGGTCGCGACGAGCGCCATCGCCGACCAACCGTCATCGCCAGTAGTCTTATATTGTTAGTTGAATGACAACTTCTCGTTGTTGACTCTCAAAATTGCGGCCTCAGTTTGTCCAATCAGTCATCTCGACTCTGTATAACCAAAATGAACATGATCGGTTGCGACGAGCTCCATCGCCGACCGACCGTCATCGCCAGTGGGGTAATATCGCTAGTCCAATGATAACTTATCATTGCAGAATCTCGAAATTGCGGTCTCAGTTTGTCCAATCGGGCATCTCGACTCTGAAAAACCAAAATTAGCTTAATCGATCACGACAAGCGCCATTGCCGACTGACAATCGTCGCCAGCAGTCTTATATCGTTAGTAGAATGACAACTTATCATCGCGACGAGCGCCATCGCCGACCGACCGTCATCGCCAGTCGTGTAATATCTCAAGTCGAGTGACCACTTATCATCACAGAATCTCGAAAATGCGGTCTCAGTTTGTCCATCAGTCATCTCGACTCTGTATGACCAGAATGAGTGTGATCGGTCGCGATGAGCGCCATCGCCGACCGACTTCCTTCGCCAGAAGTGTAATATTGCTATCGAATGACAACTTATCATCGCAGAATCTCAAAATTGTGGTCTATGTCTGTCCAATCGGGCATCTCGACTCTGTATAACCAAAATGAGTGTGATCGGTCGCGATGAGCGCCATCGCCGACCGACTTCCTTCGCCAGTAGTGTAATATTGCTATCGAATGACAACTTATCATCGCAGAATCTCAAAATTGCGGTCTATGTCTGTCCAATCGGGCATCTCGACTCTGTATAACCAAAATGAGTGTGATCGGTCGCGATGAGCGCCATCGCCGACTGACTTCCTTCGCCAGTAGTGTAATATTGCTATCGAATGACAACTTATCATCGCAGAATCTCGAAATTGCGGTCTAAGTTTGTCCAATCGGGCATCTCGACTCTGTATAACGAAAATGAGCGTGATCGGTCGCGACGAGCGCCATCGCCGACCAACCGTCATCGCCAGTAGTCTTATATTGTTAGTTGAATGACAACTTCTCGTTGCAGACTCTCAAAATTGCGGTCTCAGTTTGTCCAATCGGTCATCTCGACTCTGTATAACGAAATTGAACATGATCGGTTGCGACGAGCGCCATCGCCGACCGACCGTCATCGCCAGTGGGGTAATATCGCTAGTCGAATGATAACTTATCATTGCAGAATCTCGATATTGCGGTCTCAGTTTGTCCAATCGGGCATCTCGACTCTGAAAAACCAAAATTAGCTTGATCGATCACGACAAGCGCCATTGCCGACTGACAATCATCGCCAGCAGTGTTATATCGTTAGTAGAATGACAACTTATCATCACGACGAGCGCCATCGCTGACCGACCGTCATCGCCAGTCGTGTAATATCTCAAGTCGAGTGACAACTTATCATCACAGAATCTCGAAAATGCGGTCTCAGTTTGTCCATCGGTCATCTCGACTCTGTATAACCAGAATGAGTGTGATCGGTCGCGATGAGCGCCATCGCCGACCGACTTCCTTTGCCAGTAGTGTAATATTGCTATCGAATGACAACTTATCATCGCAGAATCTCAAAATTGCGGTCTCAGTTTGTCCAATCGGGCATCTTGACTCTGTATAACCAAAATGAGCGTGATCGGTCGCGACGAGTGCCATCGCCGACTGACCGTCATCGCCAGTCGTGTAATATCTCAAGTCGAGTGACCGACTTCCTTCGCCAGTAGTGTAATATTGCTATCGAATGACAACTTATCATCGCAGAATCTCAAAATTGCGGTCTCAGTTTGTCCAATCGGGCATCTTGACTCTGTATAACCACAATGAGCGTGATCGGTCGCGACGAGTGCCATCGCCGACTGACCGTCATCGCCAGTCGTGTAATATCTCAAGTCGAGTGACCGACTTCCTTCGCCAGTAGTGTAATATTGCTATCGAATGACAACTTATCATCGCAGAATCTCAAAATTGCGGTCTATGTCTGTCCAATCGGGCATCTCGACTCTGTATAACCAAAATGAGTGTGATCGGTCGCGATGAGCGCCATCGCCGACTGACTTCCTTCGCCAGTAGTGTAATATTGCTATCGAATGACAACTTATCATCGCAGAATCTCGAAATTGCGGTCTAAGTTTGTCCAATCGGGCATCTCGACTCTGTATAACGAAAATGAGCGTGATTGGTCGCGACGAGCGCCATCGCCGACCAACCGTCATCGCCAGTAGTCTTATATTGTTAGTTGAATGACAACTTCTCGTTGCAGACTCTCAAAATTGCGGCCTCAGTTTGTCCAATCGGTCATCTCGACTCTGTATAACCAAATTGAACATGATCGGTTGCGACGAGCGCCATCGCCGACCGACCGTCATCGCCAGTGGGGTAATATCGCTAGTCGAATGATAACTTATCATTGCAGAATCTCGATATTGCGGTCTCAGTTTGTCCATTCGGGCATCTCGACTCTGAAAAACCAAAATTAGCTTGATCGATCACGACAAGCGCCATTGCCGACTGACAATCATCGCCAGCAGTCTTATATCGTTAGTAGAATGACAACTTATCATCACGACGAGCGCCATCGCTGACCGACCGTCATCGCCAGTCGTGTAATATCTCAAGTCGAGTGACAACTTATCATCACAGAATCTCGAAAATGCGGTCTCAGTTTGTCCATCGGTCATCTCGACTCTGTATAACCAGAATGAGTGTGATCGGTCGCGATGAGCGCCATCGCCGACCGACTTCCTTTGCCAGTAGTGTAATATTGCTATCGAATGACAACTTATCATCGCAGAATCTCAAAATTCCGGTCTATGTCTGTCCAATCGGGCATCTCGACTCTGTATAACCAAAATGAGTGTGATCGGTCGCGATGAGCGCCATCGCCGACCGACTTCCTTCGCCAGTAGTGTAATATTGCTATCGAATGACAACTTATCATCGCAGAATCTCGAAATTGCGGTCTAAGTTTGTCCAATCGGGCATCTCGACTCTGTATAACGAAAATGAGCGTGATCGGTCGCGACGAGCGCCATCGCCGACCAACCGTCATCGCCAGTAGTCTTATATTGTTAGTTGAATGACAACTTCTCGTTGCAGACTCTCAAAATTGCGGCCTCAGCTGCCTAATCACAATAGATTTGTGGAAATGTTGATATTCCACTATCACATCATCTTTGGACACAGAGGAGTTGTTCAAACCTTGTCTAACTTGAGAAGCAAATACTGGTTAGTATGTGGCCGGCAGGAAGTTCGCAGAGTCCTACCGTGTAAGAAATGTAGAAGTGCCAGAAAATTAGAGCAGAAAATGGCGCCGTTGCCAGAGGAAAGAGTTAAGGTATCGCCACCATTTACCAACATTGGAGTGGACTATGCTGGACCACTCTATGTTAGAGAAGTACATGTCAGTGGAAAACATGGAGCTGGAAGCAACAAGGCTTACATCCTCATATTCACATGTATGGCCACCAGGGCCGGCTGTTATAAAACGCGGATTCCGCGGAAATCCGCGGAAACCGCGCGTACCTGGTTCCGCTGGCCACCGTCAGATGTAGTGGTAGTCAGATGTAATGATAACTGTGTTTTGATCTATCGCTAGGCCGAGAGCTCCAACATACAATAATCAATGCCAGCCAACTGTAATTATATCATGTGCTAATATGCTTTTTACTACATTGTTCTACAGAGATGGCTAGTGTAAATGTATGGTATACATGAAGTTTAAAGTAAAAACTTTTCCTCGTTTTTTATGAATATTAGCCATTGGCGCCCTTCTGGAACATTCTTATACTCTCAATGGTAGGTCTAGCTACTCGGACCGAAGATCGCCCAGGGTAGTGTGTGATTCAGTTTACGTTTAATCCGACATGAAATGATAACCAGGCTTATTTAAATGTCCTTGTCAATTAACCATTCGCATGGTGGTATTTTATTTAATGAATATACCAAAATGCGGTGGGGACTATAGGCAGCAGCAGTGGGGCTAATTTAGCCATCTTTAGCCATCTTCAGGCAACGATTCATCCTTGGTAAAAAAAATTCAAAAAACCGTAGTACAATGTATATGTGATTAATAGAATAACAGTCATGTCTGTATTTCAGTCCACAGTGTCTGTTTATAGTACTTACCTTCCCTCAAAATAATGTAATGAAATACAGTTATTACGGCACGATTTAGTTCTCTAAATTCGTGCTGCGTGCAGTGACCGTGCAGAGAGCGTGTGAACGACTACCACTACATCTGACGGTAGCCAGCGGAACCAGGTACGCGCGGATTCCGCGGATCCGCGGAATCCGCGTTTTATAACAGCCGCACCAGGGCAGCAAATTTGACAACAGAGGAGTTCCTACAAGCATTGAGACGCATGATGAATCGGCGTGGAAAGTGTTGTACCATCTACTCCGATAATGCAAAAACATTTGAGAGTGCAGCTTCATTGCTTTAGCGTTTGTTCCACAACAATGCGAGAATCAAGGATAAACTCAGACTGGAAGGAATCGAGTGGAAGTTCATAACTCCTAGGGCTCCATGGCATGGAGGATTTTATGAACGACTTGTTGGAAGTGTAAAACGAGCTCTCTCAAAGATTCTCAGAAAGGCCAGCCTGACATTTACCGAGCTTCAGACCGTGCTCACTGATGCAGAAGCTCAAATCAATTCTCGACCCTTATCGGATATCTCGGCTGACAAGGAGGATCCTCTTCCATTAACCCCTGGTCACTTGATCATAGGAAGAAATCTGCAGTTGCTGCCATCTGTATACAAGCCAGAGTTGTCACTTGAAAGGAGATGGGCCTATCAACGGAGGATATCCAAACAGTTTTGGAAAAGGTGGACAAGTGAATACCTTGTGGAATTACAGCGCCGTTCAAAATGGACAGAGATACGAGATAATCTGCAAGAGGGAGACATCGTTCTAGTGGCGGAGGACAACATCAGAAAACTAGATTGGGCACTAGGACGTGTGATGGCCACACACCCAGGAAGAGACGGGTTGGTTAGGTCAGTCACAGTGAAAACCAAGAGAGGATTGATGAGAAGGCCTATTCAGAAGTTGCGTTTGTTGGAACCCGCAGAATAGACATTTAATCCAGAGTGACATACAAGAATTGGAGTTGAGTTTTGGTTACTCAGTCGTAGTTGTCAGATACATGCATGTCAACTGATTGCCAAATCTCTATCAAGGGGTCAAAATTCTTAACATTTTGATTACATGTATTAGTATACTATTATTACTATTACTAGGTATATCATCATCAGAGTTTCTTACCAGAAGGTTGTAATTTACATTTCCCAGGTTGGTAAATGGGGGGAATACTCTTAGCATTAGATTTGTCATTATGTGTATTTGAGTTATTTGACGGTATATTCTATAGGGTATAGAATTAGGTGTAGTTGTTTACTTATGTATGCTAGGTCTTGCATTTTGGAGCTATTGTGTTCAGCATACATTTCTCAGAATTAAGCCTTACGGCGGGTGAGGTTCATTGTGTTATTGAAAATCTCGCCTCCTCGATTTTCAGGGGGGAGTGTTGTGTATTTGGTTGAGACGGTTGTATGTGTAACGACGGCAACAACGAGTAATGGCGAGGAGTTAAGACATGAGAGCACGTGCGATGAACATTTGTAAAGTTTGATTGATTTTGTAGCAAGTTTTGTTTAAGAGGTTGAGGAGTTATATCAATATACAGTCCCTACAGAACAGATATGATGTCACAACCTGAGCAAAGATCAGTCCCTGGCGACACACAATCGAGTGTCTCCAAAACATCCGATCACGCGATAAGATGTCACAAAGACCCTGTAGCCAACTGCCGACATGATCAAAGTGTCTCAATCGGGAACCTTGCTTAATATGATGTCACAATCTGAGCATAAATCAGTCCCTGGGGACACACAATCGAGTGTCTCCAAAACATCCGATCACGCGATAAGATGTCACAAAGACCCTGTAGCCAACTGCCGACATGATCAAAGTGTCTCAATCGGGAACCTTGCTTAATATGATGTCACAACCTGAGCATAGATCAGTCCCTGGGGACACACAATCGAGTGTCTCAACAACATCAGATCACACGGTAGGATGTCGCAAAGACCCTGTAGGCAACTGCCGTCACGATCAAAGTGTCTTAATCGGGAACCTTGCTTGATATGATGCCACAACCTGAGCATAGATCAGTCCCTGGGGACAGTGTACAGTCAAGTGTGTCAACAACATCTCGATATGATGTCACAAAGACTCTTAAGACACCTGCTGACATGACCAAAGTGTCTCGATCAGGACCTTGTCGGAACCTTAGTTAAGATCAGTTCCTGTGAGACAAGTTTGGCATCTATCAAGTGTCCTTACTACATTGGGCTCAGTATGATGAAATACATACCATAGAGATAAGACAGAATTGAGCCTGTAGGTATATGTACTGTCTCCAACACGATAACAGATAAGACAGGACCAGGACTCCTTTTGCTTGGCAGCTCCACTGAGTTTTGTAATCAATGACATCCTCAACCGGACAAAATTGAGCCTGGGAGCTTCCCCATGTTGCCAATGCTATGAGAGGTGTGAGACATAAGACAGTGGCAATTGGACTCTCGTTCCGAAACTCCACGGAGAGAGAAAGACAGTCACAACCAAGCAGAATTTAGCCTAGGACCTCCATCATATTGTCAGATAAATGAGAGAGCTTTAAGACAGTCACAACAGGCCTGTCTCTGAAATATTATTGCCAGAGGTAGGCAGTCTCTTCTGCATGATGTACTCTACTGGAGATAGCTGGGTAGAGATGGGATACAACACAATTGTTTGCATGCATTGGGAATATTGATAAGACTTTCTCTCATGAAACATTCTGTGACACTAAAGACACATGATTGTACCTGGGTCAAACACAAATGTATGAATGCAATAGGAGTGATGACGAGACTTTCTCTCAAAACATGCTTTTGACAGTCTCAGACAATGGGTGATATGAATAAAGACTAGTAAATGCTTTTACTCCAGTTTTGTACAGAAAGACATAGTGTAAATGTACATAGAGTTTGAAGTAAAAGCATATACTGGTCTTTATTCATATGGCCCAATGTTGCATACCCCAACTTGGGTTCCGATAGTAAGCCAACTGGCACACACAAGTTAGGTTGTGACGATGTGGCTATAAATTTGTCTGTAAGGCCAAAGTTCCTTCTCGGAAATTATTTCCTCAGAGGAAAATATGCATATATCCAGGTAAGATTGTCCTGGAGCATATTTTCACCAAAGACATATGTAGGGGCTCCACCAGAAATATCCTCTGATGCAGTTGTAGGAGTTGGCTCAAGTGAGGAAAGTTTGTGCCATCTTGTATGCTCCAAGATCAATGTGCCACAGATTCAGATTATGTGGTTTCTCCAATATGTGACTATTACTGTACTGATATTGATGTCCCGAGATCAGAAATGCAAATAAATCAAGCGATGGTTGGTTTTGTAAACATTATTTATTAACTTGAGTAGATACTCAATTAAGATATCATATTTACAGGCGTGTTAAAATGAAATATTCAAAACATCTTTTCCAGCTGTTGTTATGTGAAACGTAAGGTAAGACTCAACAGTTATCCCGGTAGTGCGTGACGCCAGGATGTTCTCTCAATAGCAAATGGCACCCCTTTCATTTAGGGTTTTAAAGGCACATTTCGAAGAATGACCAGCCGCTGTTGTATACCATCGGAAAGGCCGTGATCTCTTCTTTCTATAGGAACTAACCTCATTAATGTAAGGGATACATGTCAATAATTAGCACAGGATTTGTTCCCACTACTTGATGCCATCCGAAACTAAAAATCTCAAGCCAGACCCTCAAATCACTAAAAAGTGCGAATTTTAAACGTTTTCTTACAGGTAAATCCAAAAATCCGGTTTTTCGCATAAAAGGCAATAGCTCAGGCTCGAGAAAAATGCAAAAAATATCTAGTTTAGTCAGCTTACTTTCGAACTATTTTGATTTTTGTCCAAAACACGGAAAATGCACCAAAAACTTGACTGTGAAACAGCTGATCACCTGGCCGATGCACTCCCAATGCAGTGAACGCCTACGCAGCCATTATGACGAAAATGCGTTTATGAAATACACCAATCTATTGAACGGTGCTAGAGGTTTCAGGAAGTCTTCACGGCATGTCCCAACTCGTGCAGGTGTTCGTTCAGTGATAGATAACGTGAGCAACAGGGAATCCACTATTTTTTAGGAACTACGGTTAGGGGTTGCAAGGTGCATGAACACACTTCTAACTCCTGAAAGCTACCTAAGCGCTCAATTTTGATATTTACACAAAAGATAAAGATAAAAGCATATTCATAATGTCTGTGAACTCAGAACATTTCTTTTTGAGCAATATCTCATGAAAAATCTATCAAAACCAGTCTGCTTAAAATCCCATAATAATGTATAACTATGTATACTTCGAGATCAAGACTCAAATACCAATTACTACACCACTGGAGGAGAGGACAAAGTACCTGTTCACTTGTTTTGCAGATATACAGTAGATACATGTACTCAATTAAGATATCATATTTACAGGCGTGTTGAAATGAAATATTCAAAAGATCTTTTCCAGTTGTTGTTCCGTGAAACCTAAGCACTCAATTTTGATATTTACACAAAAGATAAAGATAAAAGTTGCATGGACAATTATTTCCCAACAGTATGATTCAGTTGATACAAAATACCCTGTAAATTATAATTACAAGTTCAACATGATATAGTTCTTAACCCTTTCCCTTCTGAAACTTTTTTCAATTTTCACATTTTTTTACAAAAAACATTATATTTTTCATTTCCATGAGTTCCTGCTGGCTAAACTACAGAAAAGTATACATTTTCTGTAAGAACATGTAGTTTCCAGAATGATATGTTTGGTTAGTAATTACAACTAATTGGTTAATTAGTAATTGTTAATTAGCGTTAATTTCCCCTCTGCCCCCCCCCCCAGCCTTGGACCCCTGAGCTGAGGGGTTGTGGTGTCACCACCAACACTAAAACTACGTGCATTTACACTATAGCTGGTGTGCTATCCAATGCGCGATCAAAAACACTCTAAAACATCACATAAATCGCCGTAATTCCCAATCAAAATTGGGATTATTGCTGGTGTCCCTGTCGTCTGGCAACTTCCCTCGGGTCAAACCCCCTTTATTTGCTCATTTTTAACCAAAAATCGAGAACAAAACACTGAAAATCAGCGGAGAACAAGTACAAACTTCGTGACTAGTTGAGCGACCGAAATACCACCACTAAACCGAAACTAACGTCACGAAAACGGGGAATCCCCAGAAACGCGCAATATTGCGCGGTCAGAAGGGAAAGGGTTAAGTATTGTCAACTAAAGATTGATAACTATGCACGGCATATTCATGATATCTGTAAGGTAAAGTGGGGGAAAAGCAACCCCCTTTTTCACTATAACTTCAATTACACGAGAGATGTCTTGGCAGATGCAGTAAAATTTGCCTGGATATTGTAGTGGCAGGTCTTCTGAAGATAATACCTGCACTTCAAGCCACTGCGTCTGAAACAATGCCTGTGAGGGACAATGCAAAACCGCTGATCAGGGGTTGCTTTTACCCCTTGGCTTTGGGGTAAAAGCAACCCCTGAAAATTTTTATATTTACTGACTGTGTAAAGCATAAGAACACATTTTTTTCCACAGGTTTATGGTACAAATTGGTGATAAAACTATTTCGTACTATCCTGTCTAGCTTTATGACAAAATTGGTCTGTAACTGCAGTAAGCCTATCATCAAACAAAACTATATCAAGCTTTAGATTTTTAATAATCACTTATTTCAACAAACTGAAACTATGGATTTAATTTTTTTGGGCCAAAAAGCCATAGAATTAATCAGCAAGTAATATAACATTTTGTTTTTGCGAGAAAAAAGCTAAATGTCAAAAATTCCTATCATGACATTTTGAAGCGATATTTTGAGAAAGTGATATTTTCATGATAATTTGCTTTTAATGCCAATTTTCTTATTTGAGCTTATGAAGGAGAATATTAGATGACCTCATACCAGAACTTAAACCTATTACTTTCTATGTGGGTTGAAAAACTTATGGTACTTTCAAAAATGTAGAGGGCAATGTATTCATACTTAGTGGTAAAAGGGTTAACATTGTATTTCTATCAAAAAAACTAATATCAATTATCTGAAATTAATAGATTTCATGCCAAGAGGTAAAGAATCTAACATTTCTGCGCTTTAAAACTAGTTTGAGCAAGCAATTCATGGGGACAGCCTTTACATCGACCCAGGGGTTGCTTTTACCCCAACCGTAACTTCTTCAGAAAATTATCTCTTATTTCTGTCAACAGAGGCATCAAATGCCTCATGTAACCTTCTCTTGACTAGATACCGGTTCACTTGAATCAAGTTATACATATGGATTTGAATTATAAATGTGGAAAATTCTGAACCGTAAAAAGTTCTATTCCAACTTTTTTTCGCCATGTGTGAAAGTTGTTGACTTCTCATGGCTACTGCTCTTACATAATATGTTACATAATTACAAATAATTTATGTGAAGTAGCTTAGGAGTTACTGCATTCATACTCATGCTTTGATGGGCAGATATCTTCAATTATGATGGATATATTAATCAGAAACATAGCCAGGGGTTGCTTTTCCCCCACTTTACCTTACATTCTGTTATGTACACACATTAAATTTTACCGAATCCTGCTGCAAGGCCTTCTCTTACAGCAAACTCGACCTTTGTATCGAAATACTCCTGCACCTGGAGTCCTCTGTCCAGGCGAAGGAGCAGAGCACATGTTGAAGGTGTGATGAGGCGTTCTTCCCCAGGAATCTGATTGAAGAATTCGATATTTATGATGCCCAAGCCTTGTGGAGGAATTCGGTTGGCTCCAATGATGAACATCAATACGTCGTTCACACTGACGTTCAATTTTCCACCTGTGGAAGCGATTGAAAAACAGCGTAAACTACAGGAACAGAATGAGTATTATACAAATATCGCATTTCAAATCATGGAATAGTGGATGTTATTCAACAGTAAAAGAATTTGTTCCACTTGGCAAACATACCAAATCACTACTATGTTTTGAAATACAGGGATTATTTTGATTACTTGAATATGACATATATATCACCACAACTAGAAACCAGATATTTAGGCTATTTCATCCATGCATTCTGACCTTGATAATATATATACCATGCCTAGTTTCAGCCATCTGAACCTAGCAGTTACTACGTAAATGTGCATAGCAACAGGCTCCCCAAAAAACTTACTTTCACAATCTTGGAGGAATTTAGTCATGCATTTCATGACAGCATGCTCATCATCATCCTCATCATCATCGTCGCGGTAGTTGACCCGAAACATGGCGGTCAGCTCCTCAGCTGTCATCTTCTTCCCCGCACCACACATTTCAGGCTCGAATACTTGGGGATTTCTTTTCATGATGTTGAATAGACCCCCCCCAGACTATTCATACCTTCATGAAATTGGGTGATAGCAGCATGTGCCCTGAGGAAATAAGATAGTGATTGTGATAGCTTACATGTAATCACCATTGGGCTGTCACACAAAATCAAATAGAGTGATCAAACACACTATAAAACAAGAGGCCCAAGGGCCTGGCGCTCAGCTGAAATGGATAGGTGAAGGCAAGGGCCAAGTGTGTGTCGGTACCGTTATTATGAGGCAACGTGAAGCTATAACGTCTAGCACGCAGAAGTGCTGGTGCGAAGACCTTCTTGCTATATCAGTGCATGCTGAAGTACTGAGTTGACGTCACCCTGCTATATGACGTTGCCGTTGCAGTAGTGGGGTGTGTGATGACGTCAAGGAGTTGTGTGGTGACGTCAAAGAGTGGAGTCCTTGTCTTCATGCAGCGTAGGTGGAACTAATAACATGCACATGGACACAAGGTACATAATTATTACAGTGTATTTTGTGAGGTGGGGCCTGGTGCTTTACAATGGTCAAATGAACCGACTGTTGTCTGGACATTGATGAAGTGGATGCAGCCAAATGTTTGGGACGGTCTTTTTTGTATGTGAAGAAAAGAAGATAAAGAGTTGGTTAACAAAATGAACTTTATTGGTGTGACAGATATTTGATGCCTTTCGGCAGATATTTGAAGCGCCTTGCGGCAGATATTTGTTGCCTTGCGGCAGATATTTGATAACGCTCTCCGGGAATGGAAAGCAGTAAAACGAGTAAGCACACCTTACTCTGAATGTGGGAACAGCAAGTGCTTTCCTGGACTTGAAATGTGCCAACGACTCCTCTTGCAATAACCAACAACAGTTAATCTGTAAAAAAAGAGAAGAGAAATTAACACTGACTGAATAAAAAAGGGTGACATAGACGGGGAAATGTACACCACCGGATACAGTCTGTGCTTGATCAGGCATCAGTCAGATGATATCCTGAACAAGGCATCCATGGAAACAAATCCAGAAAGAGACTGAACCTTCGAAGGGCACACTTATTACTCAGTGAAAAGTCAGTCCTGTGGGCTGTTTTCCAATTCAAAATAAAAGTGTAACCTCTTTAAATTAGTCTCACAGACTGAACCATAACACTCAACAGCCAACCCTGCCCACATGATGTGAGCCGAGAGCTGGGCTTAAAGATGAGCGAGTGGTGTACTACATTTTGAAAATTGTCTATCGTCTACGACATGTGACAGAACAGGATCTAGTGGACTTAATGATAAGGTACTATCAAATAAGGTGTCCATCAAATGAATCATGAGGGCCTGTTGAGTTATACTCTTAGCCTGTCCTATAGCCTTATAGGGCTAGGCTATGGTTTTTGTCTTTTTTACAGCTACAGTACAGCCATGCACAGCGCAGTGTACAGACAGTACAGGATTGCAAACCAAAAACATGAGCATTGCTGCGTAACGAAACTGCAGTGGAATTCATACTAAGATGTCATAATGTGACTTTCAAAATAATTGTAAACAAACGTAAATGGCGAAATTTGTTGCAAAATTGCCAACCACAGCAACTCAGGGGTTTACTGTCGTTTCGCTACATTGCCAGTTCGCTACCAGTCGTTTCGCTACATGTGGCGGTCGTTTCGCTACATGGTAGGTCGTTTCGCTACATGGGTGGAGTCGTTTCGCTACATGATGGGTACGGTCGTTTCGCTACATGGAGGACGTTTCGCTACATGGGTGGAGTCGTTTCGCTACATGGATGTAGGTAATTTCGCTACATCGTAGGTCGTTTCGCTACATGGGTGGAGTCATTATTTTTTCAAGTTTGTGCTAAACTCCGGGCTAAATATTTGTTGTGAATTTAGGGAAAAAATGCTCGAGTATACTACAATCAAGAAGTATTAAGGTAGCAGGAAGGGTTGGGCGTTTGTGGTTTCTGAGTCTGAGGGGGTTGGTGTCTGTTGACTGTGCTTTAAGAGAGACTAGGCATGGCGCCAGTCTCTCTTAAAGCACAGTCAACAGGCATTTGGTCTCAGTATTTGGGTTTTGATTGCCATGACTGTACCCCTGTAAAAGTCAGAGGAGGAGAAGTTTGGAATGATGAAAGCATTGAAGAAGAAGAAATGTTATTATTGAGGAAAGCAAAATTTATTATGAGACTAGAAGGCAGTGTCCTGACTTGATTATTTTGAAAATGGCGGTCTGAACACATTAAAAGGTGGAACATGGCATTTTATCGACTTTGAAGTGTTCCGCAGTTAAAGGGAGACTATAAGCAGCAGCTAGGTAGGCAAGATAAAGTCATACAAATTTGCCAATAGGGGTCAGTCATATCTCTAGGCATGGCGCCAGTCTCTCTTAAAGCACAGTCAACAGGCATTTGGTCTTAGTATTTGGGTAAGTACAGAATCAAGGCAGCTCAGAGAGCAATGATTGAACGATGCTGTGGACAAGTCCAAGGATACTGCATCAGTCACGACCAACTTCTCATCAGAAAGCGTCACCACCAGCATATTCAATGTTCAGTTCCAACCTGTACCAGTCCAATGCACGCCTGTCATGGTCAGCAGTGGTCAGCTTAGCGCGATATGGAACATTCTTCCGAAACTCAAGCGAGGGAAGTCTGCTCATTAGCCTATCTCGCGCACTGCTCCTTCTTGTCAAACATCGTAGTGAAATCGTGGTACAGTGGGGCGTCCTCGAGGATTGCAGCTGGTCGGACAGACGTGAGGTGGAATGTGGGCCGCTGCACTTCTTCGTTGATGTGCGATGGCAGATAGCACAGTTGTTGCGTTGCATGACAGCTGAAAGTGAATGTGATATCATAGAACTGAGGCGTTTGCAATGAGACTATAGGTGAAGTAGAAGCAAGGAGTGAAATGGGCCATCTTCCAGTGACTAATATACAGAGTAAGGGCACTGGGTGTTGTTAGATTCAGCATTGAATGTATTCCTCATACAAGCGTGAATAGTGTGGACATACAGTGAGAGGTGAGAGACCCCTATTGACTACTTCTTGTAACTTTATCTTGGATATTATATTAGTATTGAACTTCTAGCCATGGAATATGAAGAAATTGAAGTTGTAGGCATGGAATATGAAAAATTATACAACGGTGAAAGACATTATTCCATGAGGCTTTGCCGTGATCGCAAAGGACGCGACGCGATTGGTTCACATGCTAATGAGGTATGAATGATAATGATAATTACCTCTATAATGCTACTTGGATAGCGACTGTGTCATTGATTGCAACAGTGGTCTATGTCAATGTGTGCCTGTAATGTCAATGAAGTATGATGAGGTGATGACGATAGTGCAATTATTAAATATTGGCAAGAGATCATACTACAACATAGGTCTTGTTTTTGACAGATGACTGTGCGACATTCCCATTGGGTCTTGTTAGAGTCAGCGCTGCATGTATTCCTTGTACAAGCTTGAATAGTTGTGACGGACTTTGAGGGGTGAGAGACCCCTATCGGCTACTTCGGCTAACTTTATCTTGCCTACCTAGCTGCTAGCAATAGTGCCCCTTTATCAAGACTGAAACCCACTGTGCGGGGCTAAGAAATTACCTTTATAATCCTAGTTGGATAACCACTGTGTAGATGATTTGAAGAGTGCTCTGTGGATGTGTGCCTGTAATGTCAATGAAAGTATGATGAGGTGATGACGATAGTGGAATGACGAAATATTGGAAAGAAATCTATTCCTAGAAGAACATATGTCCTGTTTTGACTAGGTGGCGCATTTTAGAATCAGCAGTGAGCACTGTGTGTAACATGGTGGAGGCAGCGGAGATAATAACTGTGTCGAAAGTATTGTTATAGGGCCTTCCCTAGGCCCATGGGGTTAAATTTACAATCCACGATTGAAAAGACGTAGTTTGATCGCATTCAACTATAAATCCATTGAACAGTTGTGTTCCTTTAGTCAACCGATGACCTTTTGTTGGGCCATGATCGGGGATTGTACACTGTAAATGTATTATGGACTGGGAGACGGGGGAAACACAAGTGAAATAGACCAAAACAAGTGATTTTGGGGCTTTGGTTTAGACGCATGCCCCACATGCGCCATGCGGGATTATACGGTTCATGTTGTAGTAGTCACCAAGATTCATCTTGGGGTTTTCTCGGCTTTGGTCTGTTCTGCGCATGCGTGGGTCGGGGCTTCGGAGAAATGGCGTGTTCCGGTCAATGTATGTTATGATTTAAGCTTGATTAAATCTAGTTCATCTTAGTATATAAGAAGTCTGTTCTTATTGGAGAGGTACGCATCTTATGTAGAAAGGAAGCCACTACATAAATGGCGCCCAACGTGGCTATAAAAGCGAACTTTTGTAGCAGTGCAGACCATTGTTGACAGGCCCCGCTGTCAACCACGCCGGCCATTTGTTTCAATACAGTGTGTACATGCCCCGTGTACACAGGTGCATCACCCAAGAGGTGGATCACGTCAACCCGGACGTGGGTTTCGTCGTTGCTGGCGGCGGCTACTCAGCTGACCCAGGCTGTAATAGATCTAGTCGAAACACAAGGCTAGGATTTTTCGTTTTCTTCATACTTTCGGCTGTGTTGCTGTTTAATTTCGGGACTCTTTTCCGTTTTCAATAGTGTCGAATACTACGCTGGTTGTGTGATGTCTCACCAAGCAAAAGTCGAGGTCGACTTGGCCTATCGAGGCCAATACTTACGTAGGTTTACGAATGAATACATCTGTCAGTTGTGCACATTGAACAATTTAGACATTTCTAAGTTGAAGGATAAAGAGGCCAAGATTGCTGCACTAGTGGACGTGCCACATTTAGGTCAAGAAGGCCTCCGAGTCATTTTTAGATTTTGCGGCACGCTTGGAACTATATTTCAAGATGTGGCTTAAGCCGTCGGATGATTTGAAAGCCAACAGAGAAGCTAAGGGTATTTTTGATAAGTTGGTGGCCGACCAATTTATTCAGACGGTACGGGATGAGGCGTTGCGTCTGAAACTCATCGAAAAGGAGGAGTGCTCACTACGAGAGTTAGCAAGGTTTGCAGATACATACGTCCTTGAACGAAGACTGGTTCGCGACGATGCAGAGAGAAAAGGTGGAAAGCCCAACGAGGGTAAACCCAAGCAGGAGTCGCCTGGAAATACCGATTCTAAGGTTGTCAAAACGGACAAACCTAAGTGGAACAACTCGTCTGGTCAGAGTAATAGTGGTGCTAAATTTTCAGACGCGTGTTATAAATGTGGCCAGCTTGGTCACAAAAAGCGTGATTGTCCGCAGAGAAAATCTGGGTCAGGTTCTTCTGATTCTAAGTCGAGTCCAGTTCAATTTGTTAAGCATGCTGAGTCTGGTTTGAATGTGTTTGCGCCGGAATTTGTTCCGATTCAGAAGTCATTTCTGATTGACAGCGAAGGGCCATTGTTGAACATTTCATTAAATGGGCATAAAACTGTTGGATTGGCTGATTCTGGCTCGGCTGTTACGTTGATACGTGAGGATCTGGTCATCCATTTGGAACTAGGCGGTGTAAGGGACTGTAACAGGAAGTTGTCGTGGTTTGAAGGGTCTGAGATAACAGCAAAAGGGTGTGTTATGGTAGAGATTGAATGTTGTGGAGCCAAACGTGTAGTTGAGTGTGTGGTGATGGAGACATTACCGACCCCAGTACTCCTTGGTCGCGATTTCATCTCTGCTATTGGTTTGACACTGGATTTCAAAACAAACAGTTATTGGTTGGAGGGGACAAACCCGACAATCAAGTGGCCTATCTTGGGCTTGAAGCAGCCTGAACCTGTACCTGCACAATCGCCAGAACCTGAACTTACTGAGGAGGAAACACCCGCTGGTGTTGATCCCCCTCTTGCAGAAATTAGTGCTAGTGAGAGGACTGAGTTTGAAAGCCTTCTATCACAATATGAAGATGTTCTAACTGAGACCCCAGGTCGTACTAATGTCATGGAACATGTTATTGAACTTTATGATTACACTCCGATTGCTCAGAGACCTTATAAACTATCACCTGCCAAACGCGTCAGTTGCAAACAGGCGCTGGCGGAGATTCATGCGATGGACATAATTGAGGAGGCCCAGTCCCCCTGGAGGACTCCTATTGTGATGGTGCCGAAACCAGGTCAAAATAAGTATCGTATCTGTCAAGACTTTCGTTTACTGAATCGTCGTACAAAGATTGACGCTTATCCGATGGTCAACTTGGACCAACTTTTATCTTCATTGCATGGCGGAAAGATTTTTTCAACGCTAGACATGAAATCCGGGTTTTACCAAATTCCTCTTCGGAAAAAAGATCGTGACTTTACGTCTTTTTCTGATGGCCAAAAGCTTTATCGGTATAAGGTCATGCCCATGGGTGTGGTAAATGGGCCGGCATCGTTTAGTCGGTTGATGGAGAAAGTTCTCCATGGGTACATCGGAAAATTTTGTTTTGTATATCAAGATGACATTGTTATATATTCCAAAACTGTCGCGGACCATTTAAGACATTTGAAAATGATCTTTCAACGGTTGCGTGAGGCGGGACTTACTGTCAACCCGCAGAAGAGTAAACTGATGCGCACATCGGTGCATTTTCTCGGACATGGTATTTCGGAGGCTGGAATTGCAGTGAGCCAGGACAAAGTTTCAGCAATTAATGACTTTGCTGTGCCGCGAAACAGAAAAGAATTGAAAAGGTTTATGGGTATGGTAGGTTGGGTGAGTAAGTATATTTCTCACCTGGCTACTAAGATTGAACCGCTTAACTGTTTGCGCCGTGACAACGTTGTTTGGGAATGGACCGCAGAGACTCAGTTAGCGTTCGATCAGATCAAGAAAGACTTGTGTTCTGCTCCCGTGTTGGCTCACCCTGATCTTAACGGTGAATTTGAAGTCCATACAGATGCTAGTGGTGTTGGTCTTGGCGCCGCGTTACTCCAACGTCAGGAGGGTAAACTTCGAGTAATCGCTTATGCTAGCAGGACTCTCTCTATGGCCGAACGCAGGTATAGCACAAGTGAACGGGAAATCCTTGGAGTTGTGTTGGCATTAGAAAAGTGGAGAAATGTGGTTGAAGGAAAAACTGGGACAGTGGTAGTTACAGATCATCAGGCCTTGACTTGGCTCTTTTCATCTAAGAAAGAGCTCAGTGGACGGTTATTTCGCTGGGTACTACGCATTCAGGACTTCATATTTGAGGTACAATATCGTCCTGGAAAGGTGAATATCATTCCTGACACATTGTCCAGGGACGGACGTTTTGACCCTGTTCTTATGGTTGGAGTTATACCAGCAGTTGTGGCCGATGATACGGGTGATGACAAGTGCGCATTGCCAGGATGTACTGGTGCTGTTTCTGACTCTGTTGATTGGGTACAATGCGACCGTTGTGACCGTTGGTTCCACGATAGCTGTGTTGGGATTACCCCAGATACAGCACAGACACTTGATGAGTACATTTGCCCTATGTGTGACAAATCTCGTGGCTGGAGTACTTTCCAGTATGACAATGGGGACTCTATTCAGATTAGTTTAGTTGAATTAGTTTCTGCGCAGGAGACTGATGAGAATACTAAGTGGTATGTTAAAATGTTAAGAGACCAATTGCCAATAACTGAGGTTCCAGTTAATGTTCGGAAACATGTGAGCGCAACTGCTGACAATTTTGTGTGGGACAAGGCCCTATATCATTACGGCAGGGACAGACCAATGCGAAAGTTGGTGATCCCGGAAAGCTTACGGAAACGAGTGATATTTCAGTGTCACACAGATCCGACTGCGGGTCATGGAGGTCGGCATAGGACCACTGTAAGGATTGCTCGCTATTTTTGGTGGGAACACTTACTTGTCTTGTGATGTTAAAAACTTTGTACGGGCATGCCGCACTTGCCAAGTTGTAAAACCAGTGTATAGAAAGCCACAGGGGATAATGCAGCCAGTCAAGTCTACCAGAAAATGGGAGTTAGTAGCTGCAGATCTGGTAGGCCCCCTACCCAAAAGTCATGTGGGACACACTCAGATCTTTGTGGTTAGAGACCATTTTTCGAAATTTGTAGAATTTTTTCCTTTACGTCGAGCAACCGGACAGACAATTTCTACAATCCTCGTAAGAGAACTCTTCAGTCGTTATGGACCCCCAGAAAAACTCTTAACGGACAATGGATCGCAGTTTACTTCAAAATTCCTGAAGGCTGTGTGTCAGCATTGGGGTGTAGAACTCATTCACACCACTACCTATCACCCCCAGGGAAATTTCGTTGAACGCGTTAATCGAGATTTGAAAGCTATGCTCGCTTCTTATGTCTCGGGTAAGGACCACCAGTCCTGGGATACACATTTAGCGGAATTCCGGTTAGCTGTGAATACAGCTGTTAATCGCACTATCGGCTGTAGTCCGTCTGAACTCATGCTCGCGCGAGAACTCAGGAACCCTCTTGCAAATGCCTTGGTTCGACCCCAGGATCAACAAACGCAATACCGATACGAGGAAAAATGTGAAAATGCGAGGAGACTACATGAGGACGCTGCGAACATTCGGGCTAAGGGATACAACAAACGCAGAAGGGAGTCTGACATTAAGGTTGATGATCAAGTCTTTGTGAAGACGCACTACTTGTCTGATTCTAAAAAGGGCTTTACTGCGAAGTTAGCGCCGCGATATGAGGGCCCTTACAGGGTTGTGCGTGTGGTGAATCCAGTGAATGTGCAGATAGAGGTTGGTGATAAGATTGTCACCAAAAATGTAAGCCAATTGAAGCTGTGGTAATCACAATATTCATGTATTATCTGGTACTTTTCTCCCTTTCCACGTTGTGACGTTTTTGTGGGGGAGGAGATATTTAAGACACACACCAATGTTAGTGTTCTTACATGTATGAGTCAGTTCAATCCATAATGTCATAAATCGAGAAGCGAAAACGTTTTTGAAA
The DNA here is from genome assembly GCF_910592395.1 of Lineus longissimus. NCBI lineage: Eukaryota > Metazoa > Nemertea > Pilidiophora > Heteronemertea > Lineidae > Lineus > Lineus longissimus. The sequence continues at coordinate 11,135,067 of NC_088317.1, read as the reverse complement.
TCTAGTGTTGCTGCCAGGTTGGTGTAAAATTGATTCAGTGATTCAAGGATATCTATATAATCCGTTTAAGTTCTACTCACTGCGGTTACTAGTGTAGTGAGGCCAGAATAATGCCTTGGTACCACATTTGGTGTTGAGGGTGGTCTACCCCTCAACTCACTTTGTGTGTAATATTATTAGTATTCTGAGCTGACCTGTGTGACATTCAGGTGTGTTGTGTTTCCATATGTTCGGTTGTTGATTATTAATCATTTAGTGTTTGGTTTATGCAGCCAGGGAAGGGTTAAAGACTCTTGGACTCTTGGAACATTGCTTAATCCTTGGTTGCAGTATTGTGGATGGGAATTCCAAAGGTTGTGGTTGTTAGAACAAAACCCTGTTTGTTTAAAGTTAGTGTGAATCAATATATAATGATGTTAAGCCTTTCTCGAAGTGCATCTCCAGGATTTAAGTCAAGCTTAAAGGGGGGATGATGTAGTAGTCACCAAGATTCATCTTGGGGTTTTCTCGGCTTTGGTCTGTTCTGCGCATGCGTGGGTCGGGGCTTCGGAGAAATGGCGTGTTCCGGTCAATGTATGTTATGATTTAAGCTTGATTAAATCTAGTTCATCTTAGTATATAAGAAGTCTGTTCTTATTGGAGAGGTACGCATCTTATGTAGAAAGGAAGCCACTACAATGTGAACTTGTTGACATTTACATGATCTAGTGCTGTTATTGGTCATGGTACATGGTAGGCCTAATCATCATGGCTATATGTTTCAGGAAAAGCTCGGAGTAAAATGAACTGCCGATGAATAATGATGTTGTTCATGTTTACCATGTTTACTAGTACATAGCCATAGGGTATGCACTGGCCAGTGCACTTTCTGCACGTCGTCATGGTCATGTAGGTGATACCTTGCATATTTTGTTTTTTGAATGCGCATGCTTTTTGGGCAAAATCACTTGTACCAACACTAATGAATAATGTCTTCTTATCCCTATGACTCCATACACAGTGAGGGCATTGTCCCATTCCCATCAAATGGTAACTTATTGTACCGTATTAGGGTGGAAGTTCGGGAGCAGATACCTACCGTTGCACGCCTGTCATAATCAGCAGTGATGAGCTGAGCGCGATATGGAACATTCTTCAGAAACTCAAGCGAGGGAAGTCTGCTCATTAGCATATCTCGCGCACTGCTCCTTCTTGTCAAACATCGTAGTGAAATCGTAATGGAAAACGTCTGGCTTTGCGCCAGACGTTGAGACTAATAAGTGAAGAACTAATAGGTAAAGAACTTCTACTTGCGCGAGACTGCTCTGATAAAATTATCATTGCAGAGACTACGGTGACGTACACACATATTTTTTACAATCAAAAATGCCCTCAAAAGACGACATGGAATGATTATTTTATTGATATTTCCTACTATATACCTTCCAATTATCACTTTATACAAATAGATCGGCGTTAGGTCGCATGCTTTTCTTTCCTGGTGACACTATAAAGCAAAATAGTTGCAACCCCGTAAATGCGCTATAAGTCCAATAATAAGTGACGGTGACCCGTTATAAATGTTTTGCCAGCTTCGCTTTTTTGCCGCTACGCGGCGCGTTGGGCCCTTGCGTCAAGATGTACAGACCGGGGGAGCTGGCGGTACGTACCCATAAGTCTTTTTGCGGTAGTCTCGCGCGTACCGGATATAACCCATCAAGCTTTTCTCCTTCAGAGAAATACTGCGTTGCGCTCAAGTGCCTTATAAGGCTGTGAACAAAATTAACGTTCAACCAATGAGAAAGCCACATTACCCTGCATACGAGGTTGGACGCGTAATCACTAAATGACAAGTAAAAATAGAATCAGACCACATGTTTCTATATGTCAGAATGCTGCCGTTTGCGCTGTAGTACACGTGTGTTGTCCAAATTTTCGATTTCAAGCAAGTTTAAGGCCAACCTCGTGTCCACCAGACTAATGCATAATTGGCAGTTGAGCGCAGTTTTTTACAGCCAACAGTACAACCATGCACAGCGCAGTGTACAGACAGTACAGGATTGCAAACCAAAAACATGAGCATTGCTGCCTAACGAAACTGCAGTGGAATTCATACTACGATGTCATAATGTGACTTTCAAAATAATTTTTTTCACGGCCAATGACCAGACAGGGAGAAAACAAACGTAAATGGCGAGATTTGTTGCAAAATTGCCAACCACAACAACTCAGGGACCGTAGCCAAAATGGCCGACGGCGAATTATCCGGTCGCTAGCGCAGTCCATAAACAAGCATCAATTTTACCAACTTTGGGCGCAAGCTTGGTCATCAAAGTTACAGAACTGTTAAAAATACATCCAAACAACATATATATACAGTTAAAAGTGCATAACAAGAGGCCCAAGGGCCTGGCGCTCAGCTGGATGACCTAATAACACAGGACTGAGGGTATAAAGCAGTAAATATCGGCTTTATACTACTGTTTGAAGGTCAAGAGAACACGTTATACCACTAAAATTTCCAATGCAGAGCTGCCAGGTGGATGAAAAATGATTGAACTAATCAGCCATGGTATGTAAATATTACAGGAGGCAACGGAAGATATCCCTAGTTCAGCATGTTGTATCAGTAGCTTTACAGAAAAAAAGTGTCAGAGAGGATGAGACTTCTCCATGGACAACTGTGGTATGTCCAGGCTGGGTTGTACAGCACAAGGATACAAAATGCTGTCTGTAATTGAGAGGTATCATGATTTAACAGAGGTCAAAATAAATAGAAATTACCAGTTTGGGACTAGCACCACTTTCTTTTTTTTTGATAAGGTAGAGATTACAGGAGTCAACAAAATTAATTTTATTGAGAGAAATTGACCTGTCCTGCAGGTGATTGGAATTTACAATACAAAGGGTCGTTTTTCATGACATTGCGCTCTACTGCGTATTCCTAGTCATAGTGAGTCGATCTGGAACCAATCTATCCTTGGCGCAGACAGGTTCAAATTGGCTATATCTTGAATAGATCGAATTGCGATGAAAATCTAATGCAATAAAGGAGCAATATCGAAGAGACAAATTAAAATGCGTGCTCCTCCTAGTCCTACATGAAGCAATGTCTCAGCCAAAAAGGGAAAGTTAGCAGCTCCTTGGTAAGGCCATGTCAGGTTCCGCGCGCCTCTTCAGATACATCAAGTATTGAAAGCTGTGGTGAGCTGAGCACATAAAAGACTATGGTCACCTTAATTTGAAAATCCCTTCATAATCAAGGGCTACCTCTGACTAAAACAGCACAATAGACCACCAATTTGATCCAGCTCCTAACTGCGGGAAAACCCAAGTCCAGCAACCGAAGGTGCCAAAAATACATTTTTGTTTACATTTGAACTGCACACATGCGTTTCTTTACAATTTCATTTCCCGCGAAATCTCGAAAGTCAGGTGACCTGCAATCGTGGATTGAAAATAACATTAACCTCGGTTCAGCAGGTCAGCAGGTATACCGGCTGTTCCAATCATCCTCCTACAGCCAGCCGTTCAAAAGGTAATGTTATTCACCCCACATGGAGTGCAAGTAATTGATTAAGCCCCTGCATAACTTAACAGCAATGGCTTGCTTTCTGTGAGTGGTAAGGAGAATTGACAGTTTTTTTATGGGAGTAACATTATTGTGTTGCTTAAAACGTCTACTTTTTACTCATGTAAGAATTGTAGTACTACTAATAATAACTTCAACTTATTTTCCAGTTATGATAACACAACACGCATCTTCATGATCATGATCTTTCTCAAACTAACTGAATGACCTAATCGCCTTGGACGCACAACCTAACCACATATCAATCCGCCCCGACGATCGACACATCCATTCGATTCGATAACCCTCGATAAAGTTTGATAAATAAACTAGAACTGAGATTTCACAGGAGCACCTGTGAATTCATGACTCCAGGGTTGTTTTGAGGGCGATATTGTAAGAGTTGGTCTTGAGTATGGGGACGTGAAGGTCCGTGTGAGGCACCTGGGGAGAGAAGACTAGTTGAACGATGTGATCATGGAGGTATAAATAATTATTTATACCTCCATGATGGGATCTGACACGGACACTACTATTGATCTCATTATATGAATACCATTTAATTACAAAAAAGTGAAAACAGATCATATCATATTCCTTGGCATAAATTAAAATAGGAGTGCGGGAACAGGGTTTTTTAGCAGGAGGAAAGCGAGAACATTTTGCGCCGTCGTATTCCGATTTGGCTGGTTAGTGGTGAAATCTGCTTTTAATTTTGCAAATTAACATATTCGTTTTCTAGTTCTAACGTTGTCTGTAAAGATGCTTTCACTGGTCTGGCAAGAGACATTGCCAGGAAAATGTGACGTCATTTTGGCCATTCTTCTTACCGCACGCCCTCTCTCTCCGTAAAAGTTCCTGACATGGTGTGAAGTGGGAGGGCGCACAATGGGAACCACACTGCCGCGATGTTAATAATTTCTATTTATAGAATTCAGCGGCAGAGATTTAGGCACGGAAAAAGTGGATTAACTCGGCTAATCTCAATGGATTTTACCCAGGAATGTTTTCAAGGCGAGAGAAACATCGAGGGAAACCACGGCCTTTAAGTACTGCGCTTATTAGATTTCATGTTCAGGCCGAAGATTGGCCTAAAACGTGGACGAAAAGAGTGCATTATCGAGTGTTGGAGAGGTCACGTGATTGGACGAGAAACCTGAACAAAGTTTTCGTGCTTTTAGCTGTCAACATCAATGGCTATAATATACTCCTGCAGAATAGTAGAACTAATAGAACTAATTTCCGAAGTTTCCAATAGTTTGAACACAAATCAGAACATCACCCATCAGCTGGACTCAGATCTGCATAAATTACGATAAATAATGAGGTCGTCGCTTCAATTTCGCAAAGAAAGTTGACTCCATTCGAAGGTTGTTTTGACCAAATTCTGTTGAACTCATCGTTATGAGGGCATTTGAACACATTCTCGTTGATCTTTTCTATAAACGTGTGAAGTTTCGTACCAAAATACGTTTCCGTAAAGGCTTAAAAAAGAAAATTCGTCACTTACAAAATCATCACTCCGGTAGAAATAAAAATGTCACCGCCATTTTCTTGACGATAGTTCTCCAGGTAACCTCGGCGGGAAATTTAAAGCGGGGTCATCCGGGGTCAAACAACAGTTTTGCTCACTACCGCCAACTGGTGATATAAATCGAAACTAATCTATTTTATATCAAAACTTCTGTATCATGAAGACCTTTTCAACTTTATTTCAAGCTTTTATCTGCTGGAATAGAGCGTCAAAAAATTGTTTTTTCATTTACGCATTTTGCCCCCTAGGGAGCTGAATTTGAGTCGAATCGCCCAAATTTTTTTCCGTAAGCAACATTTTCTGCGGTGTTTATAAGCAAGACTAGATTTGAAGTGCCTCGGTTGTATGATTACAAAATGCCCAACTTTGTCTACAGATGGCATGATGGAAGGACGGACACCAATCGAATAGCTATTTGACTAGCTCCGCTGACTTTGTCAGCTGAGCTAAAAATCCCGTTTCAACCTCCGGGCGCTACCTTTTTTTCTCCGCCAGACGCCGGGCCCTACCGGTCGTTATTTAGTGCGACCGCCACCAGAGTGTTTATCAGAATATCACGATCTTTCGCCGTTTTAATAGCGCGTTATTACATGCATGCATTATATATCACCGAAATGATAATTGCGTAGGCTATTTGAAACTAAGTTCAGATATTATTTTTGATCTTTGAATTGAATTTAGGCGAGTGATTTTTGACACCCGGTCGACATATCACTCATTATCAGGACTTGCAAAATTCACGCGAGATCGCTTGCATCATCGGCACGTTTGAAAACCGAATTTCACAAATTCCACAAATATTTATCACATACCATATGTATCACCACAAAGGTAACTCTCTAGACTATTTGAAACCAAGTTCAGATACTTATTTTCACAAAAATTCGAAGCTATGCAAGCGATTTTTCAGTGGTAGAGATCGACGGAAACAAATTTCTCGCTCTAAAATGACATGAGACGAGCACCAACTTTCGCAAATTTGTGCACAAAATTTCCGCAATATTATAAAAAACTATCGATAAATCTGAATTATATAGACTCTTTTCAGTACCTAAACAAATTTCACGTACATGGTCATGTTGATTAAAAGAGTATCAACCGATTGAACATGAGAAAGTTCACTCCTCTTCATTGAAGCAGCGACTACCGCCATTTTTAAATGGTGGCGTCTCTTCTATCGATCGGCCAATCAGCGGCACTGCTTGCAAAAAGTTGAGCCACCGCCAAATTTGAAATCGCCAAAATTCAGTCAATGTGCCTGCAGCGCCAACTGGCGGTGAAAACTATATTAATTCCATTAAAAGTAAAAAATGAAAAAATATTAAAAAATATTCAGCCACATTTGAAAACAATATTTGCTCTGTGGACCGAGGTAAAAAGGGAAAGAAATCTAAACGCGAAATGACCTCATTCTCTTAATACAGGTCGGATCGCGCTGATTTTTCGTGTTTTGAGTTCACCTTGGGCAACTCCTAATTTAGCACCGTCAACGAAGTGGCTAGGCCTTCCCAATCAGAAATGTCCAATTTTGTCCACAGATGGGTCCCTAGATGGATGGATGGATGGATTGCAGGACGGACACCATTTGAACAGCTATTCTACTAGCTCCGCTGACTTTGTCAGCTGAGCTAAAAACAGAGGTCTGCTCCCACCTAAACCAAACAGAAGCGCTGATAAACATGTGATTTCTGTTAAGTGGCCCTGAAACATAACTTCACAATCTTGACATTGGCCCTACATGAATTAAATTTTGAAACATTAGGAACTTGACCATTTTTCCAACCAAGCCTCGTCTTTTGCACCCTAATTCTGATGTGAGCAATTTTTTTGTTTTCATTTCTTCTACCAACAGTTGGCACTGATCCACAGTCATCAAATGTTGGCTGCTTTTTTACTGTACCTTCAGCACACTCTTTCAAAAGTCACTAAAAAATCATTGTACCATGTGTTGATTATACAAGATACGTACTTTGGTCAGTTTCATGAATGTCACCATTTGGCAAAAATCAGCCTAACTGTCTAATGACAGAGGAGCCAAAAAAGGAGGAAGTATCTTACCTGTCCATAAGGAAGTAAGTTACGATACTGCTAACAAGTTCTTTTCTCTGGCTCAGCTGTATCAGTTCAGATATTTCAGGATATCCGCAGGACTCTCCCCAAGTTGTGAGGTCTCGACATTTTGAGGCGAAATCCTCATCATTTTCACATGCCTCCAACTGTAAATGAAAAAATGCTGTACTACAAAATCTAAAAATATTTAGTCGAAATAGTTTTGAACACAACACAATGTTAAAGACCTTGTAAACTTTTCCCATGCCTTGTTGGTTTAATGCGCAAATGAGACATTGGTACATCCTCAGAGAATTGGTTCCATCACAGCACCAACGAATGACATCATTTTTTTAGACATTTGAGATAATTGTCCCTTGAATGGCCTACTCTAATGCTCGATGTAACAAATTTTGTTTTCAACCATCATTGTACTGGAAGAACTAGTATTTCAAATGATTGGTGATCAGAGGAGATGTCTTACAACTGCAGTTTTGTTAACTTTGACTAGCAGACCACTTACACACAAATAATGACATTGTGCTGATGTAGTGATGACATCACAGATCTGTTTGTACTTTTGGGTGGAGGGACTTTTTAATGTGGTTGAGGAGAGTTGTTCATGGAGAACAGATTGAGTCAGGAGGACATATTATCTAGAGGATAAACTATACCAGTACACGACAAAGAATAATCACAAGCAAGAGACCTGGGCCGGCCCATCATATGGAGTGACTGTGTGAGTGGAATACAACCAATGTCAGTAAGTAATGACAAACTTTTCATGGTAGCAGAGGCTGTGTAACAATCTACAAGGAGGACCTCTGTGTAGTGTTAGCTGGATACTTGTGTGCATATACATTTACATTCCCTGTACATCAGTGCCTGTACTTAATAGCAAACAAAAGAAAAAGATGGCCGCCGGATATAAAAACCCCCCAACCTTTGGAAGTGAATCTCATTCCGATTATGAGACATGGAAAAATGAAATTTCTATGTGGCAACTTGTGACAGAACTTGATATAAAGAAACAAGCTCTTGCAGTCACATTATCACTAAAAGGTCAGGCGAGAGCCATTGCATTAGAACTTGAAACAAGTGAACTCAATACTGATGATGGAATGAAAGTACTTCTAGCAGCCCTTGACAAGGTTTACAAAAAGGATGAAATTGATATAGCCTACAGCATTTACACCAAATTTGAAAATTTCCAAAGAGTTGAAGGACAGTCAATTGGGGAGTATATCATTGAGTTTGAAAGACTGTACTATCTTAGTAAGAAACATAAAATGGAATTACCAGAAGCTGTTCTAGCCTTCAAAATTCTAGATAAAGCAGGTCTAGGCCAAAATGAGAAACAACTTGCACTAACAGCGGCGAAGGAACTGAACTTCCAAAGTATGAAATCAGCTTTGAAACGGATCTTTGGAGAAAACGATGCATCGAAATGTTTAAATGACTATGGTGTGACAATAAAACAGGAAGCAATGTTCACAAACAACCAAACCAGAAATAGCAGGAGCCACTACTTCAAGAATAAGGCAACAGAGAGACAGCCTTATTTACAGCGTGGAACAAATCCAATGGATAAGAAAGGCATGAGATCCAGATGTGCTGTTTGTGGAAGTACATATCACTGGGCTCGGGATTGTGAGCATAAGGACTCAAAGGAAGTAGTAAGATTGGTAACAGAAGAAGAGTCGTGCAATGTAACATTGTTTACCAGTGAAATAGACAACCACAACCTCATATTCATGACTGAAACATTTGGCACAGCCATATTAGATACAGCATGCACTAAGACTGTCTGTGGAAATAAATGGCTTGATGAGTACATTGAAACTTTGAATGACAGAGAACGATCATCAACAGTTAAACAAACAAAAAGCAGCAGCAGCGTATACAGATTCGGTGATGGGGTCAAGGTGACAGCCTCCAAGACGATTACTATCCCAGCTTACATAGGTGATACAAAATGCAACATTACAACTGACGTTGTGGAATTAGACTTGCCTCTATTGTTAGACTTGCCTCTATTGTCAAGGAGTCGTTGAAAAAGGCTGGAGCCATCTTAGACCTAAACAAAGATGAAGCAAAACTGTTTGGTAGGACTGTACATTTAGAACAAACCTCGAGTGGACACTACTGTCTGAATCTGCTTGAGAGAAGAACCATAAAAGAAGAACTGAATTCACAACAAGTACTGATGATTAACAGCACCAAAGAAAACGAGAAAGTAATAGTGAACTTCATCGTCAATTTGGACATCCTTCAGAAGAGAAACTGAGAATGCTGCTGGTGAAAGCGGGCATCAAGGACCAAAGTATGATGAAGACGCTTGAGAAGGTTTCGAGGGAATGTGAGATATGTCAACGATTTCAAAAGACACCGAGCAGACCTGTAGTTTCTTTGCCACTTGCAACAAATTGGAATGAAATGGTAGCTATGGATCTACATCAGCTTGAACCTTCACTTTGGTTCTTAAACATCAGAGACATTTACACAAGATACAGTGCAGGAGCAATTGTCAAAACAAAAGCAGGAACAGAAATTGTTGAGAAATTCATCAGTCAATGGATAGGCAGGTTTGGTGCTCCAAAGAAAATATTTTCAGATAACGGAGGGGAATTCGCTAATGAAGAAGTTGTGCAGATGGGTCACTTGTTTGGTATAGAAATTCTCACGACTGCAGCTTACAGTCCGTGGTCCAATGGAATATGTGAAAGGCACAACATGACACTGACAGAAACATTGTCCAAAGTTAAAGCAGACAAACAATGTAGCTGGGAGACTGCATTGAGTTGGGCTCTGATGGCTAAAAACACTATGAGCAATATACATGGATTCAGTGCCTACCAACTTGTGTTCGGTGTTAATCCCAACTTACCCTCTGTTCTTGAAGAAAGCCTACCAGCACTTGAAGGGGTAACAACAAGCCAGAAAGTTGGAGAACATCTGACAGCAATGCATGCAGCTAGAAGTGCATACACAGAAGCTGAATGCTCAGAAAGAATCAGAAGAGCTCTGCGGAAACAAACTCGGACCAGCCGCGATGTAGTGTACTTGAACAATGATAAAGTGTTCTACAAAAGACCCAATGAAACTGAATGGAGGGGACCAGGTCGTGTGATAGGACAAGATGGAGTAGTAGTCTTTGTCAGACATGGAAGCCAGCTAGTGAGAGTACATGTATGCAGACTGAAGAAAGTGGAGAAGAAAATAGAAATTGATGAAGAAGAGAAGGAAATGAAATCAGTAGAAGGCAAGAATAGTGAACTAGAAGAGGCAGCAAATGAAGAAGAGATAGACAGTGAAGATGAGAGAAGAGACCAGACAACAGAAGAGAGAGATAGTGATCTTGATGTGAACAACGAAGATGAAGAGATAGTAGGAAAAAGGGGAGATGACCAGAATGCAGAAAGAATGAGAGAAGATGATGCCAGCACAGAACTTCCAACATTGACATTGAAAACAACATCTCTCAAACCAGGACAGCATGTAATGATTAAGTTCAAAGATGAAGAAGAAACAAGGAAAGCTACAGTCATCAACAGAGCTGGAAAAAAGACGGGACAGTATAAGAACTGGTACAACATGGGCGTTACTAGTGAAAATGGAGAAGTTGAGACCATGTCAGTGAATCTTGAAGAACTAGATAATTGGAAAGTCACAATAATAACAACTGATGAACAGAATGGGGAGCAAGAAAATGATGTTTATATAACAGAACAGAGTGTCTTTGAAGAAGCTAAAGAAAGAGAACTCACTAGTTGGAAAGATCACAGGGTATACTCAACTGTAAATGATGAAGGACAAAGAACTGTTTCAACCAGATGGGTATGCTGTATGAAAGAAAAGAATGGAAAATTGGTGCCAAAAGCAAGACTTGTAGCGAGAGGCTATGAAGAAAGTGATCTTGAAATGGAGAGAGATTCTCCCACTTGCTCAACAGAGGCTTTGAAGATAATTCTTGCCATAATGGCACAGAAGGAATGGACCCCAAAATCAATGGATATAAAATCTGCCTTTCTCCAAGGTGAGAGATTAGAAAGAGAGATATACATAAAACCTCCAAAAGAAGCTAAAGAAAAGGAAGGAAAACTGTGGAAGTTAGAAAAATGTGTCTATGGACTTGGAGATGCTTCCCTTCAATGGTACAAAAAGGTGAAATCATGCATGAACAAATACGAAGGAGTGGTGTCCAAACTTGAACCAGCTGTGTTCATATGGCATGATGAGAAGGAACAACTGAGAGGAATTCTTGCATGTCATGTAGATGACTTCCTATGGGCTGGGACACCTGAGTTTGAGAAACTAGTGATAGAGAACGTGAGAAAAGAACTAGTTGTTGGGAGAGAGGACAAAGAAAGCTTCAAGTATGTTGGCTTAAAGGTACAGTGTGACAAGGGACAAATCAGATTGGATCAGAATTTTTACAAGGACAATTTAGAATACATAGAGTTGAGAAGAGAAAGATGGGACCAAAAGGATGCTGAAGTAACAGAATCGGAAAGAAAGATCATGAGAGAAAAGGTTGGCCAACTTCTATGGTTGGGGAGACAGAGCAGGCCAGACATCATCTTTGATACTTGTAATATAGCCTCAAGAGTCAAGGAAGCCAAAGTGAGAGATCTGTTTGAGACAAACAAAGTAATCCGAAAAGCCAAAAGTGAGAAGGTGACACTTAAGTTTAGTAAACTGAAGAACCCCAAGTTGACTGTATTTAGTGATGCATCATTTGGAAATTTGGAAAATGGAGCTACTCAAGGAGGACACTTCACATGTCTAGAAGGAGAAGAACAGAAAATTTCACCATTATGCTGGAGTTCTAAGAAAATAAGACGAGTGGTGAGAAGCACACTGGCTGGAGAAACCCTGGCAATGGCAGATGCAATGGATAATGCTTTCTTTATCAATTCTCTGATTTCGGAAATCATAAAAGAAAGCCCTAGAATAACTTGTGTGACAGACTGCAAATCACTCCATGAGGCTGTCAGATCTAACAAAGGAGTCTCAGAAAAGAGGTTGAGAATAGAAATAAGTGGTATCAGAGAAGCCATTGAAAGAAAGGATATAGAGAAATTCAAATGGATCAATGGAAAAGAACAACTGGCTGATGTATTAACAAAGAAAGGAGCATCAGCAAACCGGTTACTGAAAGTATTAGAAAGCGGAAAATTGGACATTTGAAAGCAAATAAGAGAAAGATTCCTTTTAAAGCGTATCTGCATTGAAGACTTTTACTGGCACTTTAGTTTAGTTAGGAGCACCAAGATTATTCTTAATTTTAAGTTTCTTCAAAAGAAAAAAAGAAAAAAGGATGAATTTGTTAACTTTGACTAGCAGACCACTTACACACAAATAATGACATTGTGCTGATGTAGTGATGACATCACAGATCTGTGTGTACTTTTGGGTGGAGGGACTTTTTAATGTGGTTGAGGAGAGTTGTTCATGGAGAACAGATTGAGTCAGGAGGACATATTATCTAGAGGATAAACTATACCAGTACACGACAAAGAATAATCACAAGCAAGAGACCTGGGCCGGCCCATCATATGGAGTGACTGTGTGAGTGGAATACAACCAATGTCAGTAAGTAATGACAAACTTTTCAGTTTTACTCAACTTTTTTCAGTGGAAGGAGCAAATAAAAACCCAGCATGCTGACATGATATTACGTATATTGAATGGCAGGAGGACGTGGCCTAGTTATTCATACACAGCCTACCTCCATCAAATTGATGCAAGCATCCACATCTGGTAGGTTGAATGTGGTTGGTTGATCACTTTCAACTTGATAGTGAGGGTCCGACATGAGGTTCCACAGCCTGGAATCCAGGAACCCTAATCCTGGCCCACAGTGGAGAAGGCTCCATGACAGCAGACGTCCTGCATTGAAATATTTCTTTTGTCGTAAATGGCGCAAATTTAGAATAATGCAACGACTCTCTGAAGGGCCTCCAAACAGCTCGTCGCTCTCGATGAGTTCCTTCATTAGGATACTGAAAAGGTAAGACAACAACAACTTTTTAATAACTTCCAGAAAACATATTTGCCAAAATTAACTGCGGGTGAGATGCATCTCCATGTAACGTCTTACAACTCTATATTTACTTTTGTTTTGGGTAAGATAATTTCTGGGAAATCCTCTTGGATAGTTTGCCTTTGACAAGAAGGCAGTCACACATTGTAACATGCTCTAAAGACTTCAGCGCATGTCTTCTCCATTCTGAAGATGACAATGACCCAGTATAGAAAAGCAGTACTGAAGTATACCTGAAGAATTCTTTTTCGGTCCTCCCATGTCCTCTGCCTCTTCGTTAAGGAATTTCACATCCACATCCCACGTATAATTGATCTCATTAGCAATGGCCATAGTGCCACCCAATACATTGTTTCTATCAACCTCCAACCTCTGTTTAAGGTCAAAGTTTCCTTCACGGGTGGCCATCTGGAACTCAGTGAGGGAAAGCTTCAACAAGCTGGAAATAGAATGTGAACTTTGCAAATGTACCATGAAAGATCAACAAAATACACACACGCATTACTACCCTGTTTTCCTTGTTTACCAATACCACAATATCAAGGAAGATGTTGGCCAATAACGCATGTGCTGTGGAACATTCCACATCCTCTTTCAATCAAATCCATCCTCAGAGAGGGCTCAAATGAAGTCAAGTATGATTGCAAGTATGATGTGGACTTATTTGTGTTTAGACAAGAAAAATATACGAAAAAAATAAGAGAGAGACAAATTATTTAGATTGTTACAGGTTTATGTCCGAAACAAATCAAGTCCTAGGCAATAGGCAATTAGCAAACAAGAGCAATCCAAAGCGTTGTATATGCCCCAATCATTTAATTCAACTAACCTGTTATCTGGTCTGCTGATGTTTGGTCTCAACCTCATGTCACGACGGTGTGGCAAATTATCAGCTGTGTGTCTGAAAAGTTTTGAACAAAAAGGTGCAGATACTTGTAGATGGCCAAAGTACCAGAGGTGTACGATATAGTGGTTCACGACTCTGACTGAATTATAGAGTTCTTGGCTTCTTCCTTTCACATGATTGTTGATACAATGTCTTTGGCCCTGCAATAAAATCCATTGTGTGATGCAATTGATAAAACAATTTTTCTTCTTGGTTCTCCACGTGGAGGAGTTAATTCCCTGAGAGAATTGTAGAACTTTATGGTATCGTTTGTGCGAGCCATTTACCCTTATTTTTCAATTGAGAAAGAGGGACACTTACTGATGAACAGGGATATGTCTTCGTTCTTCACTATCATGAGCCGCTCCCATATTATCTGATGCATTGTCTTGAGTAGCCCTGAAATGTTTTTTTATTAGGGTTATCAAATATTGCTCAAAACACCAATATGATGCAAACAGTTTGTGGTCCAACCTTGACCTTGACACTAGTTTTTAAAAGTATTGGCACTAGTGTAGGTGCTATTCCCTACTAAGTACAAGTATGTATTCATCTCCTAAAGCGAGATGGGCATTTTCTTTAAGTGATACTATGGTAAAAGAGCCAATTGGGTTTCTAAAATTGATAGAGATTATGCCTTTGGTCAAAGGTAAAGTTCATCCAATTTTTTCTTGTTCAAGCTAACACACATCTACAGACACTACGTTATTACATGCATAAAACCTCATCTTCTGAGCGGTGATCGAGTTAAGAAGAGCTAGACTCACAGCTGGGTAGGGCGATCTTGGTGTCCTGCACCCCGTCTTCGTCCCCGACCTCTTGCACGTGTGGTACCACTACCAGTATTCAATGTGGTCCTGAAATGTGTTATGGGCATTTGATAATACTCAAAACTGAAGTCAGGGATGTGTACTAGTCTCATGGAGAACACCTTTAAGGAAAATAATTGCCTAATGAGTGACCAAAGAATATGCAGCAATAACACATGAATGCAGGCTATTTTAAAACCTGTTTGCACTTGGGTATGGATCAAACAGAAATAGTCATAATAGTGATGAAACATGGTTCGGGCTAACCATGCTTACGGTATTTGAATTTTTCTGTGCAAAATCACCAAAAAAAAGCGCATCTTCTGAGCGGTGATCGAGTTAAGAAGAGCAAGACTTACAGCTGGGTTGGGCCATCTTGGCGTCCTGCACCCCGTCCCCGGCCTCGGCCTCGTCCACGACCTCTTGCATGTGTGGTACCACTACCAGTATCCAATGTGGTCCTGAAATGTGTTTAATTATGGGCATTTGATAATACGCAAAACCATAATTAATGAAACGGCCAGGGGCCATTGTGCTCACCGTATATATCTTTTAGTAGGCAGGATCATGCTTAGTTTAGAGGTGAATATGGTGAACACAATCAGGCATGAAGACTTTTTTTAGATGTGTATTGATGTCAAGTAATAAGACAGGGCAGTATATATAAGTTTATGATCCAACCAATAATTGTCTATGACATCAACAAGATCAATATCGTGTGATTGCTAAGAGTCCCTGCAATAAAAAATTCATCGAAAAAAAGTCATTAATAAGCGAGATATTGCACGTCCTACTTTTTCAGTTTTGACCCCCTGGTGGCCAAATCAAGAATCAGATCAGGCCAAAATTCGGTGTCAGAGATTATCTGATGTAGGGGGTTACATGTACCAACTTTCAAGTTCATAGCTTTAGCAGTTAAGAAACGTGCCATAGTTACACTCGAACGGTCAATTTACGCCATTTGACCTCTGTGACATAGAAAAGGAGGTCAAATCCTAAAATCATAGGAAATGTGATGTATCCTTGCTAGGAGTCCCTGCCATAAAATTTTATCGAAAACAATTCACTCAAATAAGCAAGATATTGCACTTCTTCCTTTTTCCGTTATGGCCCCCTGGTGGCCGAATAAAGAATCAGATCAGGCCAAAATTCGACATCAGACGTTATCTGATGTAGTGGGTTATATGCACCAAGTTTCAAGTTCATAGCTTTACTGGTTAAGAAACGTGCCATAGTTTACACTCTAACAGCCAATTTACGCCATATGACTTCTGTGACCTTGAAAAGTAGGTCAAATTGAAAACCCGTATAACATGTGATGTATTCTTCCTAACAGTACCTACCATAAAAATTTTATCGAAAACAAGTCACTTATAAGCGAGATATCACACTTTTTAGATTTCCACTTTTGGCCCCCTGGTGGCAAAGTTAGGAATCAGATCGAACCAAAATTCAGCACCAGAGGCTATGTGATATAGGGGGTTATATTTACCAAGTTTCAAGTTCATAGCTTTAGTGGTTAAGAAACGTGCCAGAGTTTACACTCTAATGGCCAATTTACGCCATATGACCTCTGTGACCTTGAAAAGTAGGTCAAATTGAAAACCTGTACAATATAAAATGTATATTTGCTATGAGTACCTACAACAAAAGTTTTATCGAAAACAAGTCACTTATAAGCGAGATATCACACTTTTTAGATTTCCACTTTTGGCCCCCTGGTGGCAAAGTTAGGAATCAGATCGAACCAAAATTCAGCACCAGAGGCTATGTGATATAGGGGGTTATATGTACCAAGTTTCAAGTTCATAGCTTTAGTGGTTAAGAAACGTGCCATAGTTCACACTCTAATGGCCAATTTACGCCATATGACCTCTGTGACCTTGAAAACAAGGTCAAATTAAAAATCCGTATATTATAAAATGTATATTTGCTATGAGTACCTACAACAAAAGTTTTATCGAAAACAAGTCACTAATAAGCGAGATATCACACTTTTTAGATATCGACATTTGGCCCCCTGGTGGCCAAACAGAGAATCAGATCGGACCGAAAATCAGTGTCAGAGGTCAGCTGACCTAGGGCATTCTGTGTATAAAGTTTCAAGTTAATAGCCCTAGCAGTTAAGAAACGTGCCACTGTTAGGATACGACGACGACGACGACGACAACGACGACGACGACGACGGACACAGCGCTATCATATAGACTCCCCTTACGGTGAGCCAATAAGGGATGAGTACTAGTTTTGAGGAGAACAGCTTTTGCCCTTAAGGAAAAAACTGTGCAATGAGTGGCCAGAGAATAGGCAGCAGAGTGATTCCATGGTATTCAGAAGTCACGGAAAGGGACATTTGGACTACAGTACTTAAAACATTTGAATCCTCCAATACTGACGGCGTGTGTAGTTTCATTTGGGCATAACTATGTTACCTCTCAAGAGATGAAAAAAGAAATATTAGCAATCAACTTGATCACGGAAGGGACAATGCACAAATGGGGTTATCAGGGACTGTTTGCTCTTACAGTACTGGGGAAGCTTGTGGATAAGACTTGTGGATAATCTAAAGATGTACCACCAGCCTTTCCGGTACTGTACATCCAGATTGTAGTATTCATTGGTCTCTGCGGTACCACACACTTTCTATCAGATCAGTCTTGGTGCAACTACTCTGTTTTTTGTTTTTATCCCCCAATTTGAAAATGAAAGAATGTGCACTTACAAATCAGCAGGCTCATCAAGTGCACCTCTGGTAACAGAAGGTCCATTCGCCAATGAAGATGTGGGACGTAATTCAGGTAACTGAAATATGAAAACATACATGTAGTAAGTTACCAAATACTAATCTCTGATACTAATACTGGAAGTGGGGTGCGTTAAAGTCCAAAGAGATCCTGTCGTGACCCAAGCCGTTATTTCGCCTGGCTGAACGTAGTAAAACTAACTAAATTGGAGATTACCCGTTATGCAATGTTAGCGAAACGAACAGCTCACATCAGCAACTACCTAGGGGACCTTGAAACTATTGATATCTAACAAAAGACGCTTATTCCCGCCTTAGGTTTTGACCGGGCCGTTCAAAACTTCACACTTCACTTTTATAAGCGTTTCTCGATAGCTTCCCCTTAAGTCAGAATCAGTATCACCTTGAAATCTGGCACGGCTATTATTTTAATTCAGGTTAGGGTCAACATACCGTGTCATGTGCAACAGCTGAAATAAAATTGGCTGCATTTAAAGCTGACGTCCTTCGTGGTGGTCTGAGAATCTGTAAGAGGAATAAAATGGTACTTCTTATAGCACTCTACACGCTTTATACTCTTCTCGGAGTCTTATCCACGTACCTTTCTCTAAAACCAAGCAGTGCGCTGCGCATAACCATTCAAGGCCAACTGAGATTGCAAGTGCAAAGAGGCACTGGTTGGGCTTCAAACTAATTACATTCCGATCACAAGTGATGTCTTCCAATGCCACCATTCTCCTCTATGTTAATGTTCGGTGTCCATGATCCCCATTTCTTTCTAATGAAGACAAAAAGCAATATTCTGAGGCACTAAATTTGCACTGCTGCAAGGGTTTTATCTGTCTCTTATCACATTCTTAAACATAGGAGTCAGTAAAAAAAAATCAGGGCTCACCACACTAGGGATGTAGATCCTGTCTTCAGGGGAGATAGGTTCATTTTGTGGACTGTAACTTTGATCAGAGGTACCATTTATCACCTAAGGGAGAAAAAAATTGTCTCTCAGTGTACAATTATAACGATAGGTTGTGGACTGTATCTCAGATCACAGGTTATCATTTATCACCTAAGCGAAAAAAACTGTCTCTCAGTGCACAAACAATACCCATACATGCCATACCATATGCTGAAGTTGTAAAGACAAAAGAATAAAAAATCACTTACGACTTCAGACGAAGGAGCTTGGGTAGGTGTCTGAAAAATATGAGCAAAAGCTGGATTAAAATAAATCTAGAATGAAATGAGCTTTGGTTATTAAACTGGCCAACTTATATGTCAGGGTTCCATTCAGGGGAGTGCCAATGTTTTGAAAACCTGCTTTACATGTCCAACCTCGCCTTCAGGATGCTAAAGGTGTAAAGACAAAAGAATAAAAAATCACTTACGACTTCAGACGAAGGAGCTTGGGTAGGTGTCTGAAAAATATGAGCAAAAGCTGGATTAAAATATATCTAGAATGAAATGAGCGTTGGTTCACTGGCCAATTTGTCAGGGTTCCATTCAGGGGAGTGCCAATGTTTTGAAAACCTGGAGTGGCTTTGATGCTTTCCATGTCCAACCTCGCCTTCAGGATGCTAAAGGTGTAAAGACAAAAGAATAAAAAATCACTTACGACTTCCGATGAAGGAGCTTGGGTAGGTGTCTGAAAAATATGAGCAAAAGCTGGATTAAAATATATCTAGAATGAAATGAGCGTTGGTTAATTGCCAACTCCTATGTAAAGGTTCCATTGAAGGGAGTGCTGACGTTTTGTTACGACCCCCGACTTATACTGAAAATTGGCAGTATTCGAAACCATGGGAACTTCCCTCACCCCCCCCCCTGCAATGGTCATACTCACAGTTCTTAATACGAAATCTAAGCCGACGCCTGGTAGTGACAGAAAAACTCAAATCCACCCCACCAATGACAGATTACTTATAGCAGGTCGCTGAGTAAAAAACTATGATATTATACCTCATCGGTAATCCAGTTGACATTCAGGACTTCATTCTGAACAATCCCAAAATAATCTAGTGTCTTTGAAGCATTTTCTACACAGCACAAAATCCTTTTGTCCAGGGAGGAAACATAGAATTGGCTAGTGGCCTCATCCTCAGACCCAATCAAGTTCATCAGATCCTGCAAAGAAGGAGTAAAGAACCTTTTAGGAGTCACTTGATTGATAGAGTTTTCAAATATTTTGCAAAAAGGACAATGTAAGCCAAATTATTGTGACAGGTGAACTCTGAAGACAAAAAATACAAGTACTCACAGACAAACTGTCAGATTCCCGAAACTGCCCAGTGAGACTGTTCCTGTCTGTTCTTATCCTTAGGGTGAAGCCCTCTTGATTTGACGGCCCAACAAATACACTAGAGCGACTTCTTCTCTCGTTACGTATCTGTATGAGAAAAAAAATAAAAATTGAATATGTTCATATAGACAAGAGGCAACAGTCAGATCCACCAGGCTAGTTTAAATAGGGAGAATACTCCCCTATTTTCATGCTTTTTTAGGGGCCAAGGCGTACATTTATTGTACAAGATTGAAGTTGACATATAATCCAGCTACAATTACCTACATCTGTACACTAAACATAGAAAAACACTGACTTGAGGAGTTGTGCTCGTTTTTAGAAGCAATCCTAAGTCCCCCAGCTAAGATAAACAAAACACTCACTTGTTCTGCCCGATCAGATAACTCTCTGGCCTCCCTTAACTGCTCAGCTTCCCGTATAGCCCTTTGCTCCTTCAATGAAAGAAATAGCAATTTGAAGAAATAAAAATAGCATCGCAAAGCGTGCATAACCCCTCAGCCGAAAAAGGTCGAAGGTGAGATAATGGTGAAAGTAATTTTTTACGCGATGTGGCTCTGGGGTACGTGTAAATAACACCTTGAATAGAAGGTCAAATCAAAAGCCTGGAGTGATGTGATCGATGGATGAGATGTAAGAATGGTGAAGATTTCATGACTCTTAGCTAGCATAATTCAGGAGATATAACTTAAAAGTAGTTTTTTACATGAAGTGCCCCTTGGGCCAAGAATACAATGTAGTTCAAAAATAGTCAAAGCTGCCAAATGGCACAGTGGCACCATCCATAGTACCTTCAAACCACCCAGAGATTGATAGCTTAGCTTCAACAGCCTAGATGGAGATATGCTCCGGAAACCACTGATAGTCAACTTACGCTATTTGACCCCTGTGACCTTGAAAAGTAAGTCAAATCAAAAACCCGTCCTCAGTAAAAATATCATGATTCTAGCTAGCATAATTCATGAGATATAGCCAAAAGTAGTTTTTCGCATGAAGCGCCCCCTGGGGCCAAGTGTTGGTCGAAAACCGTCAAAACTGCCAAAAGGCACAATGGTACCAAAAGACCTTCAAACCACCCAGGGATGAAATGCCTAGCATTTATGGTTACGGACATATGCTCCGGAAACGAGATCAACAGACAGACGGACAGACAGACAGACAGATGGTGAACGCCTCGACAATACCCCTCTAGCCTTTATGGGCTGAGGGGTAAAAAACGGAAACCAGAGATCCAAAATCAAAGGAAATATCACCCACAACCGTCTGTTTTTCATAAGCTGGTTACACAAACAAGCACACCACAATTTTGATGATCATAAATTGTGGCCGTAGAATGTCTGAACATTTTCAGGTTACATTTCGATTCTAAAGTGCTACAAAATATGAAGTCTAAACAAACTTTGGAAAGGATATCATGACCCGGAAAATATGTCTGCCTGCATACTGCGTAAGTATAACCAGAGTGGTATAACTAAATGTAAAAAATGATACTAACATGTATTGTAGGTACAACTTATACCCTTATTGTGACCCCTCATAAGGAGATTCCTGAGGATACTTTTGCTAACAACAGAGTGCAACCAGTAGGTTCCCAGTTGCTTCTGGGTGCCATGAGGGTCTATGCATGATTTTTTTTTGAGTAGCGCCCTCTATATCAGCCATGATAGGTTAAAGTGAAAAAACTATGGCGCAGCGCACAGGTTACATAAGCTCGGCCGTTAGTGCCAAGGTTTGGCCTGGGGACTGAGACAAATATTTATTTTCCATCGTTATATAATACTTGAAGTAGATGATGAAATGTTCTTACCCTGGCACGGTCCATCTCAAGAGACTGTTCAAGAGCTTGCTGTAACATGCAGAATTGACAGCCTGATGCTGTCACATCTGTCCGATGGCATGTAGGACAAATGGTTGGGGGGTTCTGAAAAGAGAAGTTTTCAGTTTCTGCACCAGCCCCAGTCTTGCTTGTTTATCATGTTCATAAACTGCAGGCTGCTTTTAATTTAATGCCTTGATAACAACTAATTGTAAAATGTAGCAAATAAACAAACAAGTTGATACATACCTGCAAAAGATCATCTTGAACTCGAACTTGAGGCTTTGGGTGTACCTGGGCCTGGGGTTCTGGCGGAGGCTGCAAATGAACTATGCTTCGTTACAGTTGAAAACAATTCTGACAAGGGATGATGATTTTGGACTAATAAGATAATATTTTGAGACAGAGATGAGGTGAGTCTCTCTATTGTAGATTTTTACAGTCAGTTAGACATCCAAACAACATTATTGATAATTATCAAGCACCAGGAACTGCAAAAAATATGTGCTGTGTCAACTCAAATGTACATGCAGCAACAAAAAAACAAAAAATGCCGTGCTAAGTCGTACGTGATACCCCTCGGCAAAAGGCTGAGAACGGTGGGTGAAAAGTGGAAGAGTGGTTTACGTTGAAACATCTGTGGTCTTGAAAATGTGGTGAAACAAGGCTCTTGAGCGACACATGATATTCACCTACCACTTGAATTTCATGGAATTCACTCAAGTTTCATAAGAATGATTGCACTTTTTGAATTGGATGGGGTCAATTTTTAGTGTCGAACGGCTCCTACCAAAATGCATTACCATTACCACATATGAAAAGGGAATCTTGACGCAGTCTAAAGAGAGAGCGTTTACGTTGTTGGTGAAGGGGCTTTTGAACTTTTGAACTTTGAAAATGAGGTCAAACTGAATATCTGTGTGACGTATGATATGACACATCCTTAACAGATAGACATACCATGTCATGTGAATGTCATCAAATTCCGTCAATTTGTATGGGAGTTATTGCAATTCAAGGTAACACCCCCAGGCCCTAGGGCTTAAACCATGCAGCCGATCAGGACACTTTTCAATAGCGATCTGCTCCCACTGATATGCAATACACTTACAACATATGAAAAGAAAATCTTGAAGCAGTCTGAAGTTAGAGCGTTTACGTCCTTGGTCAAGGGACTTTTGAACTTTGACCTCTTGTTACCTTGAAAATGAGGTCAAACTGAAAACCCGTCAATTATATGATACATCCTTAGCAGATACACCTACCACGTGAATTTCATCAAATTCGGTCAAGTTATATAAAATAGGAGTTATTGCTAATTTTCTGTTGTCAGCCAGCTGTTGGAGTGAAACGGTGAATCGGATCAAGGCGATTTTCAATAGCGACCTGCTCCTACTGATAAGCTTTACATACACCATGCATTCAGTTAAAAAAGCGGTACAACTATGATGATGATGATGAAACATTGTCCGTCAACACTTCACATATGAAATGAAAATCTTGAACCAGTCTCCTGTTAGAGCGTTTACGTTGTCTCAGTGACAGTGGACAGACCCACAGACAGACAGCTGATGCCGCAGAGGACAACAAGTTGATACATACCTGCAAAAGATCATCTTGAACTCCAACTTGAGGCTCTGGGTGTACCTGGGCTTGGGGTTCTGGCGGAGGCTGCAAATAGTGAGTTAATAGTGAATAAGTGAATAGTGAATTGTGAAGAGTCACTCACTCGGTTCTCTAATAACGCAGTGGAATGCAAAAACAAAGTCTGTGTCTGGCAGCCATCTTGGATTTGGGTTCGGGCCAAAATCAAAAGGGAACATTTGAGGCAACAAAAATTGCAAGTCTGCTGGATGAGCAGTTTTTAAATTTTACTTATAGAGCAGAATGGAGTGCAGACACCGACACCGAAACCAGAGAAGAACATAATAGCCCCATCTCAACTTTGTTGAGTTGGGGATTGGTTATCAAGCTCCAGGAACAGCACAAAAAAATGTGCTGCGTCAACTACAAAGAATCGACTTTGCGGTTTAACCCCCAACTCTCGAGCCCTGGGCTCGACCAATGACTCATCCAGGTAGCTTCTAGTGCATAGTTCCATAATGCATAGCATGATACACAGTGCTAACCTATCACTGTCCTGCCAAAGAGCAAATGACAAGGTTACCTGTTTAACGCAACCTTTTATACTCCAGATGGGTAATAAGCTCTGTTTGATTGTAGTCCACAGGCACGACAACAGAGGTTGAGGGAAACTCCACTATACAATCTACAAGTGTACTGATGACACAATAAAAAATGCACTTACTGTAACAACAACTCCATTCACAGGTGTGGCACTTCTTTTATGATTGTATAATAACGCATCCTGGAAAATTAAAAAAAACCAAAACATAAAATGTAATGTGAGCGCATAGCATATAGAAGCCAGTCACGTTGTCCGAGAGAAGAGGGGGGGGGGGCAGGGGGCAAAATGTCGTTTCCCACAAAACGCACTATACCATGCTAAGCACTGCCAACACGAGAGCCTTGAGCAGTGGCTGAATAACGACTGCAACAACACTACTTTGGCACATTGCCAACCAATCAGGTGAACTGTACTGACAACTGTGCCGTGAGTGGCTGAGTTACAAGAAATCTTTCTGAAAAAGTACTCTTTTTATCATTTTCTAGGGGAATTTACACCCTAGTTTTGATCAGAATGACCCTGACCCAATAAAACTGGAGCACGCAAATGGCTGACTGGGGAGGGGGCGCTGAAAGCCAAAAGGGAAGCACCGCATCGATCTGGGTCCAGAAGTGGTTGCAATGGCAAAGACAGCAGCAATTCATAGTGTGTCAGTACCATGGCTTTCTACAAGAGCTCTGGTTGTTGATGTCCGTCGATATAACCTCCCATAGGTAGGCACAGATGTGGCTTGTGCACGCAAAAATAGGGAAAGAGCCTTGCGATGTGCCAGTCTTTTTCTAAACCCAATTAGTGCACAAATTATGAACTATTTCAGCCAGGTCAGCACTAGTCTCCTGCGTCACCCACGAGCCCATTGTTAACTGCATGCTATGATGGCATGGAAGATAATGCACAGGGACTAGTGTAGCACTGTCTGACACCGATCCTCTGGACTCTGCGGTGAAGATGGCAAACCTTCGCCCAACTCCAACAGATCGACATGAAGCCCTCATCCAAAGACTCAGAAAACAAACCTAAAGCAAGGAAAAATCCAAATCCAAACACTTACCGGAATGGAGGTGATCTTCCTATCTGGGACAAGGTAGATACACCTGGTAGAGCGACTTGCTAACTCCCCTTTCAATTCACTTGGAGTTTTCCCTGTCATTGTGCTCAATCGCTTCGACACACCAGCCCGACAGATCTGGTAGTTAATGAGGTTGACGGCAGGGAACAGAGCTATCAAAGCTGCATGGAACTCCTCTGCAGTCAGATTGAGGGGGAATTTAGTCCCTCTACGCCCCAAATTAGTTATTTCTGATTGAGGTGCACCTACAAAGATAAAACGATTTCATCTTAGAAATACCACAAAAATATTGATTAAAACTAAAAGGCATTTATATTTTCACTTTTGACAAAAAATCTCTCACCAAATGAAGAGGGGGACAAAGAAGACGATAGCAGTATTTTGCATCATACAAATTTGACCCGGCATAACCTAGTTCCAAAATCAAACTTTTTTGTTCACACCATAATGAAATAGAATATCCTAGAAAGCACAACATTTTTTTCAGGTTTTAACTTTAAATTTCACATTCCTGCTGGGGTCAGACCCTACGATCTTTGCTGGGTTAAACTAATCCATATAAAAATTTCAAAGATGTAAATGCAAATAAGCCGGGCCAGAACTGGCATTTTCAAATGGTGTAAACACAATGATATGTTTAAGCTGGGACACAGCACACACCGACAGACAGTATCAGTTTATCGATTTCTTAATTTTTCAATGTCTAGTCAACCGCCACCGGCATGACCGGATCACTGCACCTTAGGTACATGTAAGATAGGTTTTAAAGAGAGAAAATTTAAACCAACCATTATTTTGTCCACAGTTTCGAATTACATTGTGTATGTGACAGCAAAATGAGGACGAGACATATTATGATGAAAGAAGAAAATAACATACCAGTAGGCCTACTCAAATTTCAGAAGAGGCAGACAATAGTGAAAAAAACAACCAGTCCATCTCAACTTGTCAAGATCAGAGCGACATGTATGCAACTCATTATGCCATGGCGGGTAACATCATGGTTAATGGTAGGACAAGTAGGGAATAGTCAAGTTGAAACCACATTTACTATTTGTCGTCAGTTCCAAATTAGCAAGGGCAGGTAAATGCCGTTCTTCCCTTGGGTTTGCATTTCGCATGAAATGTCAAAGTTTTCCCATTCCACAAAATACAATATTTGGTCAAACAGACAATGACAGACATGACAGAAGGCTTTCAATTAACAAAAGGCCCAAGGGCACAGCTGAAGACTTTTTGAGGCTGAAGAATATTTACCCATTTCGTGTAGGTAAAACTTTATGGCGTCATTGAAAGTGAGGCCAACCAAAATTACATTTTCTTCTCTGACCAATATCATAAACCTCTTCATTTAATTTCAAAGTTTCGACACCTAGTGCACATGGAGAATAAAAGTCAATTAACAGATCCCAAATAAAAAATTCTGTGAGGATCATACTTCATACGATCGATAATCTTTACAATATTCACCACCAGCAGAGAGGTGCCACCCACAGCCAGTTTCAAACAGTGACTATAACGTCATGCAGTGTCACAAGGTCATAAGATACATGACATTCAAAGGCATGATTATGTAGATTTACTTCACTGGCTCAGGTTAACAGCTACAAAACTTGCCCAGCAAAAGGACGTCAGACGATGGACACCGAGTTTAAAATGTAGTAATGGGACTTACCAAGACCATTTTCAATCAGCAATGGCAAATCTACATTATTCGTCATCACTGCTCCTGGGTCATCATAGCAGGTAACAAGAAAGGTGACGGTTGCAGTCGGCCGTCCAGCACGGTCGTGAGTTTTCTTTTTATTGCTGGTCTTTCGTTTCTTCCGTGGTTGTTCAACAACCTCACGAGTGAATCGCTGTCCTATTTCCATGGCCATGGAGGGGATCTCATACCTTGGGACCACAGTTGAATAACTGTGTGGCCTGGCAGCTTCAGCATGGTCCAATAGTCCATTTAAAAGTGCTTGCGATCCAGTTGCTAGCCCATTTACCGAGGCACGGAGTCTACTGTATTGGCCTGCAAGAGTAAAAAAGGACTTCATATAAAACCAACAAAAAAAGGTTTTCAGCATAAAATAGCAATATTCTTTAGTGTCAGGTCGTGAGGTATGTATATTTGGTTTGTATTCTATTTTCTAGGCCATTGGGAAGCTGTGAAGGGGTACAGTTTTGGCAGTGGACATCTAATGTATCTTGCAGTCAGCTGCTGAGCTGAAAACAGATTTCAAGAACCTCGACTGTGCCTGTGGGTTGGATAAGTTCACAAAACTCAAACTGGGCGACATATTTTCTTGTTTGGGTTTCTTCAGATCTCTAATCTTTTAAATATGTACCCAGTCATTTAGCACTTGTAGTTGTACAGGGGCTAAGCAAAAATATAGGCGCCAAAGGCGGAAACCCTTGTGAACATGAGACCAAACTCTGGCATATGGGCACTCCAACTCCAAGTAATGTGAGACAGTATAAAGTCACCCTAAAATGGCTTTCAAAGCAAAGTAAATAAAATTCTCAATTTCACCAATTTTTGACATGAATTAAAAAAACAACAACAGTTAAACAGGTAACATTCGTACCCAGGGAGTACCCAGGGAACAAGTGAATGGGTACTGCCCAATAGGGAGTCACATGTACATGGTGGTACTAATAAGTTTGCATGTAATTTTAGTGGCAAATTTTGATGTTTTTCAGATCATCTCTGCCGGATCAGTGCATTTAGGGTATATGATAATGAAATGGCCAGGGCCATTGTGCTCACCTCATGTGGAGGAAAGATGGATAAAGAGCATGGTATTGTGTCATGTAGCGTTAGGTTTGATGTAGGTCCAAGCAATTACAATTTCCCCAAAATGGCCAATTTACATAACATTCGACCTCTGTGACCTTGAAAAGTAGGTCAAATCAAAGAAGACCCGGGTGACACATTGAATGGTTGTTAGAATTAGATGTACCTATGATATAAAATTGGTGCCAATCGGGCAAGTGGTTACTAGGAATAATGGCATTTTGAAGAATTTAGGATTTGGCCCCCTCCCTGGAGGCCAAACGGCAAATCAGATCGCACCAAACTTCGGTACCTGAGATCACCTGACCAAGGGGTACAAGTGTACCTAATTTTTGATCGATAGTCATTGCAGTTAAGAAACGTGCCATAGTTACGGCCTGACGGCGAATTTACGCCATTTGACCTTTGTGACCTTGACAAGAAGGTCAAATTAAAAACCTGTGTGACATATACTGTATGGTGGTTAGATGTACCCATGATATCAAATTGGTGGCAATCGGGCAAGAAGTTAAGGAATAATCACATTTTTAAGGTTTTTGAATTTTGCCCCCTGGTGGTCAAGTGGTGAATCATATTGGACCAAACTTCGGTCCCTGAGATCACCTGACTAATGGGTAAATGTGTACCAAATTTGGTATCAATAGTCTTTGCAGTTTAGAAACGTGCCATCGTTACATCCTAACGGCCAATTTACACCATTTGACCTCTGTGACCTTGAAAAGGAGGTCAAATCAAAAACCCGGAGGATATATGATGCACATTTGCTAGAAGTACCTACCATATTTTTTTCAAAATTTCCCGACTACTATTAAGGGAGATATTGCATATTTTCACTTTTAACGTTTGGCCCCCTGGTGGCCAAACCATGAAACGAATCGGACCGAAACTTCGTCTCCAAGGTGTCATTACATAAGGGTACATGTGTACCAAGTTTCAACTCAATAGCTCTAACAGTTACGAAACGTGCCCTGCTAACGGACGACGGACGACGACGACGACGACGACGACGACGACGACGACGACGACGACGACGACGACGACGACGGACGACGGACGCCACGGTATGGGATAAGCTCACCTCTGCTAAGAGGTGAGCTAAAAATCATGATTTCCTATGATTTCACTCAGAATTGAGATAAATTTCAACCTCTGTTTTTTGTCACAGATTGGTGAATATGCATGGTAGAACAAACCTGAGAGAAAATTTGCAGTACATGCATAGTGACAGCTGGTGGCTAATTTTAGTGATGATCAGGCTAAACTGAAGACCCCCCCCCCCCCCCCCCCGCTCGACACCTCACGTCCTCAGACATTATTCTTATTACCCAGACATTATTTTTATTACCCAGATTGAGGGCTATAATTGCCACACCAGGGCTTTATGAATGGAAATGGTAATGCAGCTAGCCTTGTAGGCCTAATTTTGCTTGTACAAGGGGGTTAAAGCCAGGATCCTGACCCCCTAGGCCTACAATACATCCATAGGCATAGAATTGACCCCCCAACCTCCTACTACACCCTTCGCCAGCCCAGACTGCTGAGTACACCTACATAATAAAACAGCATTGGAATGTTGGCTTCAAGTCACTTTCCTCATCCGAGCTAAAATTGTGATTATTTTAGAAGTAACACACCTTTGTTTTAGCCAAAACATCATCTAATCTTACTACCCCCTCCTTACATGTACCTGTGATATTAAGGCTACAAAAATTCATAAAACCCCCAAAATCGTCAAAACATTACAATGATTACGGAAAAATTATCGATAAGAAGCAGACGACTCGACCTACTGCATCGATTAAAATAGGTATCATGCTGTCGGCATGAAGGAGGGTGAGAATGATTGTTGAAGCACACGTCAAAATCACGGGGGTTAATCATTCTACCATTTGCTTGGGGACTCTATGATCAAGGGACTATTTTCTATTTACACCGCCCCGTGTTAGTGTTATCATGGAGGTATTATTAATAATACCTCCATGGTGTTATGTATGTATTGTACACACGCCGCGCCAGGTACTCGATGTACCCCGGCGATGTACATGGTCATGGATAGGGGTAGTTGATAAAGCTTGGAATCAGTGAAACCTTGGAACCAGTGATAAACCTCGGAATCAGTCCTAAAAATGCATAAAAACATGAAATAATGCCATTGGAATCTAAGGTGGTTACGAATCAATATTTGGAGATTATTTTTACATGATCAGATCGGAATTTGACGGTAGTTTAGAAATCAGTCGCATATCCGATTCAACAATCTATATTTTAGAACAACCCAGTCATACCTCGCCTCCAGTGTACATTACTGATCTCCCAAATATGGGCATTCACGTCACGACACACCCATAATATGGACCAATCAGCGCTCCGCTTACTACGCCACCACACGGGGCCTATTTCTTGAGCTACGGAGCGGTGTTATCATACAGGGTGATACAGAGAAGATTGACTACATCATGCAGTACCGGCTGGCACTTATCCGTACATCACCTTATACATGACAAGAAACGGAGATGAAGGTTTATTACCGAAGGTTTTGGAAGGGTTTGGAGATGAAAAATGTGAACAAATTCCTTCGCTGTGAGCGATTTCGTACATCTTCATGTAGGCCTGCACATCGAGGGATGTAGATATCTTTTCGTGATGTCACCAGTTCTAAGCGGTTTTTTTATTCACGTGTGTGTTTGTCCTATGATCTCGTGCATCTAGTACCGAGCATAATATTTTATCGTCTATGGAATACAAAACAATCATAAAAACTAATTTTTGCTTCCATTGAAGAGAAATAAAATATTTTAACGACCACAGCGCATTGCCAATTGATGACGTCATCCTCCACATTAAAAATGTTGGCTTCTGAACTAACTGGCAAATTGCTATCAATAAAGTCAGCTGGGACGAGACTGTCAGTTGGGAGGGTATAAATCGTGGAAGGAACGCACCCGATTTCCCGCGCTATTTGCACAGTGATTCCATGGTTTACATTGAATATTACAAGGTTTATCAGGTAGTTGATAAAGTATGGAATTAGTGAAACCTTGGAAACACTGATAAACCTTGGAATATTCAATGTAAACCATGGAATCACTGTGCAAATAGCGCGGGAAATCGGGTGCGTTCCTTCCACGATTTATACCCTCCCAACTGACAGTCTCGTCCCAGCTGACTTTATTGATAGCAATTTGCCAGTTAGTTCAGAAGCCAACATTTTTAATGTGGAGGATGACGTCATCAATTGGCAATGCGCTGTGGTCGTTAAAATATTTTATTTCTCTTCAATGGAAGCAAAAATTAGTTTTTATGATTGTTTTGTATTCCATAGACGATAAAGTATTATGCTCGGTACTAGATGCACGAGATCATAGGACAAACACACACGTGAATAAAAAAACCCGCTTAGAACTGGTGACGTCACAAAGATCTCTGCATCCCTCGATGCGTACTGGAAGATGTAAGAAATCGCTCACGGCGAAGGAAATTTTCATCCGCAAACTTCGGTAATAAACATACGTGACTAGGCTTCTTTTATTCATCGTTTGTTATAAAATATCAGTCAATCATAGACAATCAGGCCTAGACATAGTCGTCAACCTTATCCATGCATAATGCATGACAGGCCCCCAACTTCCCAAGCAACTCGTCTGACCGAAAAGGCCCCGTGTGGTGGTGGCGTATTTATAAGCGGAGCGCTATTGGTCCATATTATGGGTGTGTGGTGGGCGTGTCTTCCCATATTTGGGAGATCAGTACTGTACACTGGAGGCGAGGTACAACTGGGTTGTTTTAAAATATAGACTATTGAATCGGATATGCGACAGATTTCTAAATTACCATAAAATTCCGATCTGATCATGTAAGAATAAGCTCCAAATGTTGATTCGTAACCACGTTAGGTTCGAATGGCATTATTTCATGTTTTTATGCATTTTTAGGACTGATTCCAAGGTTTATCACTGGTTCCAAGGTTTCACTGATTCCAAGCTTTATCAACTACCGGTTTATCAGTGTTTCCAAGGTTTCACTAATTCCATACTTTATCAACTACCATGGAATGGCTACAGGCGCCTAACGACAACGTTACAGAATCCTAACTCACACAACAACAGGTGGATAGTAGTAGTGCAACACAATTTAACAAGTGTGAGTCTAATGGTTACGTGACATAATTCGAAATTGCCAGTGCAAGAACGAAAGAGTAACCACTATGAAGTAACGAAAGTCATGAAGTCACCCGGCCCAAACAACATCCGAAAAGTGAGGGAGGTTTGCTCACGTCACCCGCATCATAAACTTCAAACCCGAGGGGCCTCTATCGGTGCTAAGACAAACCATGCTGCTGGGCGAGAAATTTTACAAGTTTTTTGGCGGGAATTATTTGTCGATCTTAGAAACAGATTTTGATACAAATAGAAGAATATTGAAATTAAAGATTCATGTTTGCTGGAAATTCCTCACAGTGCAGTGCATTTGGCATTGCAATTTGCCCAATAGCCTTGGTTTTGTAGGTGGGGGTCTTGGTTTTGTAGATCTTGGTTTTGTAGGTGGGGAGTCTTGGTTTTGTAGGTCTCGGGTCTTGGTTTTGTAGACACCCTAGTTCCAACAGTAACTGTTCTATTCTTAGTCATCTCTGAATATTTGAAAAGTCATTATTTTGGCTTGTGTGAATTATGTGACTACAATGGCTTATATTCCTTAATTTATAAACATGCTATTGGGTGCAAAGGAATATGCGAATTAGCTGTCAAGAGTAATTGATATGTTTTCGGCATTGCCCCTACTCGCAGGGGCAACGATACGTACTGTGTTTTCTTCAGATATGAAAAGAACATTCAACAGACCTTAGAGTTTAGTTACTCTATGGACAGACCTGTGTTTACAAAGCTTCTATCGCCTTGCCTTTTGCGGATGTCGTCAACATTTTTTAAGCATGCAGTTAGTTCTATTACTCCTTCGTCAATTGAAGGTAGGGAAATATGCGGATGGGTAATACACCAAGAATAATATTCTTTGATTAAAAGTGTTGCATCTACAACATCTAGGTTTTTAATATTAGACTTCGTAAAACGAGAGGGCCTCTATAATTGAGGTCCAGCATAGCTATAGCCTAGACAGTGGGTTACCAGTCATACCAGGCTGATATGAGTAACAAAGGATTACATAATGACAGGTGGAGAACAACGGGGATAACAAAAAGAAAAGTCTTTATCCAAGCGCACCCAGGCCCAGGCGCATGACTAGCAATTAACTAATCTCCGCAGAAAGGAAGGTGTGAAATGAAACCACCAAAAGTGTTAACTGTCTGGATGAAAAAAACGAATGATGTACAAGCAAGGCCTGCAGTCTGCCATACATTCCGCAGTACAGTGATACGGCAATAGCCTAGTTACTCTAAGCAGAGTCTCTCTTTTCTATGGTCTTTGCTCTAAGTCTAACTTTGAACTGTTGATAGGTTGTCGCGAGTGGTTTGCTTAGTCTAGGTTCGTGCCCGGGTTCGTTTCACCTGAAAATGGCCAATTAATCACCCTATAATGGGCCTGCCTTAAATGTATATTCATCAAGAACCATACGCAGGTACATCTACCGACTTAATTTGAGTGCGTAGTTTTCCCCATTATATCCCCTTTGACAGACTCCATGCTTACACTGGACGCCAACTTCGGCGGCAAGACGCGTCAGACTAAACGCGACTGAACGCCGCTCGACGCCAGAGTTGGCTGCAGTGGATCGCGCTCATAGCACACTAATCAGAATTGGCGTCCAGTAGCGTCTTTTCCGCCACTTTAACCCACCCTAGGCCATGCAGCGCGACCCTCCCGTTGCATCCCTGAATTGCATCTAACTAGTGCTTGATACTTCGACTGTGACGCCTTTTGGCGTCAGCTTCAGTCGGAATTTGGCATCTTCACTGACTTCAGGTTATTGTTGTGTTCCTATGTAGGCCTGTGAAGGCCACAGAAACAATCTACGAATCGGCTTCTTGAACAAACTATTTATTAAGCAACACACAACAGAAGTACCAATATTACACAGGCGCATGAAATACTAATGCGCGTTAGCTGGCACAGGCACATGAAGTATATCAAGACATAACAGTTATCATCGGGACTGACGACGCACGCGAGGCATAATGGAGAATGGAATTTGGTTGGGCAAGGGCTCTCCCTCACCCGGGCCCTCACCCTCACCCTTGCCATTCATCATTCATGTTGATATTTGAATTGAAAAAATGCACTGAAAAGCATGATTGTACATTGACATTGTCAGACTGAACGCGACTGAACGCCGCTCGACGCCAGAGTTGGCTGCAGTGGATCGCGCTCATAGCACACTAATCAGAATTGGCGTCCAGTAGCGTCTTTTCCGCCACTTTAACCCACCCTAGGCCATACAGCGGGCAGGCGGTATTTGCACCACGCCACCACGGGCACCACGCCACCACCACGCCACCACGCGAACAGGCGGAGCGATCATAATGACGATATCAAAATAGCGGTCGATTCATTGGATCATGGTTTCTTGGAACAATTATAGATGGCGTTGGCTGCTATCCTAGCTTCTCTGATGCCCGTTCTTGGGATTATTGGAATAAAGGCGTACGCCAACTACGGAAATACGTACTGAATTACCGTTGAGTAACTAGACCTACTCCAACTGACGACTGACCTGCAAAAACCATACGAGTACGAGTGGCTTATATAGTCTCCCTTTAAAGGGGTGGCCGTTCGTTTGGGTGGGGTGGGTTGGGGTGGGGGGGGGGGGGGGGGGGGAGGAGTTAGATTTATCACTCACTCGAACACGTGTGCATAGTTTCAACATACTGTTGTGTGAGAGACCCTTATTGGCGACTTTGTGTAACTTTATCTTGCCTACCTAGCTGTTGCCTATAGTTTACTATTAAAGGGGGACTATGTAGGAGCAGGGGGTCAAATTGGCCAACTTTAGCTGACTTATAAACAGAGTAAGGGCATTAGGTCTTATTTGATTCATCACTGAATGTATCCCTGTTACAGGCGTGACTAGGTTAGGACAAACTGTGAGAGGTGAGAGACTCACTGGCTACTTTGTGTAACTTTATGTTGCCTACCAAGATGCTGCCTATAGTGCCCCTTTAATGGACATGTCTCGAATCTTATGCATTCTTTAGGGAAGGTGAATCACTAGGCTTCCCAAGCCAACAAGCTTGGGAATTCTTCTTCTTATCTTCAATATTGTGATCATTATTATACATTGTATATTATTATTATAATCGACGCGCCCACCTGACCTTTGAAGACTATACTGACTTTCAAATGACTGTAATACGTCTACGATGTATAAGCCTGGGCCCATATTGCTATTCATGAAATCCCATCAAACAATAGAACAGGGCCCGGTTGTTCAAAAGAATTTCATTGATGTTAAGTTAAATATCAACGTTAAATTCCTTAACTTGGCGTTAGCTAACTTGGCGTTAAATTTGGGTTGTTCAAAACAACGTTAGGGTAAACTAACGCTAATGTTAGTAAATATTGCATCTTGGTTCACTGATGTTAGTTGCCATGGTAGGTATAGGTAATCAAGTTAAAGATAACGTTAGATTTAACTTAGGGTTTTAGGTAAGTTAAATCTAACGTTAAAGATAACGCCAATGTTAGGCTAATATTGTTTGAACAACTCAAAATAAAACTTGACGTTATCTTAACGCCAAGTCAGGAATTTTAACGTTAAGTTATCTTTAAAAATGTATTTCTTCTTTTGAACAACCGGGCCCAGGACTTTTAAATAGTGGACTATATTTACTTTCACACCAGTGTCACAGTCTTCATAGTGTTTAAAGGGACGCTATAGGCAGCAGCTATGTAGGCAAAATAAAGTTACACGAAGTAGCCAATAGGGGTCTCTCACCTCTCACAGGACGTCGAAACTGTTCACACATGAGACAATACACCTATAGGCAAGATGAGCCCGTCAGGTATTTGAAATCACTGAACCATTGTCGAACAATAGGGCGGGACCTTTAAAACAGGTCACAATATTTACTTTCACATCAGTGTACCAAATAGGCCTTCAATGCATAAGCGTACATGCCGTACAGGACCTTACCGGGGACAAGTCTCTGTACAACACGAATTCGCAATAATAGGTCTCCGATCTATACTTTCTCCGCAGTGACAGTATTGTGATAACAATAATGGTGTGATAAGATCTCTCATGAAAAACGGTTGGACACGGATGTATAGCGGCTTAATAATAGCCCTGCTTTTTGCGACTGCCATTAACAAGTAACAAGCCTATCGGCGTCTGATTCACAATGTGGTTTGTGAGGAGTGTCATAGTCGTCAACAGTGTAGCTTACGTATTTCGAAGACCAGTGGAATTGGCGGCGTCAAATTATTAGTGAAATTTATAATTTACAAATTACAAATCGTTTATTGAAACCGTGTAAAAAGTTACATTTCACATAAGATGAAAGTACAATGACCATAAGCATGATGAACTAAATAACTGGTGTGACATTGTTGTGGATTTGGTGGTGTGCAGCTGGAGGAGTGGACAATGTCACAACCAGGGTTCCTACATTATATACAGTGGAACCTCCGTTAGTAGACACCTCTCTATTAAAGACAACCTTTCCAATAAGGACACTAGTTTTGGTTCCAAATTGGTTGTTTCCATTCAATTTTGACTTCTCTAATCAGTCTTTGGGTGTTCCGAATGCTTGACACATTTCGAACATGTTTTGGTTGGAAACAACCCTACAGTCTTACACTTGGCACAACACCGGTATCGTTTTTTAAGTCATTTTCCAGTTGTTTCAAAAATCAGCGAAAAATATCAAATCCGGGTTTCAAACCAAACCGCTTTAGGGGGTCAATATACATCATCCGGGCCACTTACCCTGAAAATTTTGCGTGGGGTTCACCACGGAAATTTTGAGAAATATTGATTTTTAAAAATGTACCCTCAGATTTCACACGCTCAGTCAAACTGTCTACTGGTACAGAAGCTCTCCTCTGTGCTGCCCCCTGGCATTAGTTGGACGAAACCCCTGTCCAAAATGAATTTTATTCTAAAGCTTGAATCCAGTTTAATATTTCAAATCCCTATTTTTCTACTTCAGCTAATCATTAACCCCTTCTATTCCAGTGTCTAACTTATGTTTTTGATATTCAACAATTTGACACCCATTCCATTGCAGGTGGCTCTGGTGTTGTGCCACTTATGGCTGAATGAATGACAGTGCATTTTCGTGAAAGCTCGGTGACGAAATGCTGCGACACTATTCGTCACCAACATGTTTGATGGGTGGTGCCATCTGCACAAAGGACGATGAATGAATAACTGATGTGACATTGTCGCTGCATTTGCAGGTGTCCACATCGAGGAGTAGATGATGTCACTACATGTACCAGGGTTTGTACTTTCATATACAGTGGACCTACTTTTTGTGGACACCTTTCTATTGAGGACAACCTCTTTAATAAGGACAGTAGTTTTTGGTTCCAAATTGGTTGTTTCCATTCAACTCGACTTCTCAGTTTAGGACACCTCTCTGTTAAAACAGCACTTTTCAGTCCCTGGGGCATTTCTGGAAATTTCATGCTATAGAGCAATTGGTTCAGCTAAGTGAAAAGAACAGTACTATAAGACGGTTTTAAAAAGTTGAAAATTATTTATTTAAATGACATATGAATGGTTCAGCAGTAATTGGCAGTGTGCATTATGTAATGAAATATGATTTACATAATATAACATTTTTGTGACAAATAGTACAGATGATGGATAAATCGATACAGTGGATAGCTGTTAGAATATGCAATACATGCAATAGCATTTGTTTTTATTGAGATTTTGCGAGAACCAAGTGGTATTTTGACAAGATAATAGAAAGCCAATAACACTACAAGAACATGACTTCAATACATTGACATTGTAGTACTTGGTATACTAAAAATATTCAAAGATGGGTATCTTGAGTTAAAGTACAAGATGTATGAATGAAGGAGGCACTCTGGTAAGAAATGGTGTCGCTAATGAAAGATTAGAACAGTCCGTCTCAACCTGCCAAGCTCAGAGCGACATGCGCCTGGTTTTGCTGTGACGGGTCACATATACAAAGTTTACATAAAACAAGATTTGTATGTTTATTTAGGAGGAGTACAAAAGTTGTATATAAAATGCCGACTTCATTTTGATTTATAGGACACAAAATTTGACATGACAGCATTTTATAAAATATGAATAATCTATAATGAGAATAGTTTTGTAGCACCAATGATTTGAAATACTGAATTTATTTATTGCATGAATAGAACACAAAAAACAGGATGATTACATGATTGTCACATGCGTGAAATATATTGTCATGGATGGGCATTGGGAACAAAAAGAATTGCTGTTATCAGCTGCATTGGTAGCGATTGCTTTAGCTGATTTTCAGAAACTGACAGGAATGAGAATGTTGATATAGTGTTGAAAAAATATTTTTATAACATACATTGCATTCAAATAACACTAAGAAGTAGACGAGTACTAATTTCGCACACTTGAAAATATTTGGACATTGACTGCCACTGGTAGTGGTAGTAGAGTAATTACATGCCATCAGCAGCACTAATTCAGACAGTTTTCGCTGTGCTTCAGTAACTGACTGGAATGACTAAGTTTGATTGTGCTGAAATGATACATAATAACGTACATTGCATAAACAAAATGATTACAAGATTTGTACTGTCTTGAAATATATGGACAGGGACAGTCACTGGAAGTTTGACATGCCATCAGTTGCACTGCTCCCGACAGTTTTCACTGTGCTTCAGTAACTGACTGGAATGACTAAGTTTGATTGTTCTGTATTTGCCTCCATTTGGATTTTGTGAACAAAAGTTACTAACCTTGTGTAATTGAAGTGTCGAATTCGCCTTGGTCGAAATGATAATACAGTAAATAAATCTATTGAATGTTGCTGAAAAGAAAACACTTACTACGTTAGAAGCCATGTACATGATAACACCACCACCACCATTATCAATATCATCACAAGTCAACTGGGGAATATGTGTGATATTTGTTCAAAACTTGCGTATATGGTATTTGCAGGTCTATTGTATTGTAACATATTTTTCACTTTCAAAATTAACTTTTTTACTAGAAATTATGAATCAATACTAACCGTAAGAAGCGTATGAAATTACAGAAGGCCTTCGTCGAAAAATGTAATGTACTTGTACTCATTCGTGTCATTAAACCTGAAAGCAGCACAGCATAACAGTGAAATTACCGTGACATCAATGGATGTCAAACTAACGTAGTGACGTAAATTTGAATTCGAAGTGCACAAATTCACAATTAAGGTTTCGAACACATTGAGAACTGAAAAACTTCATACAAATGCTTTCACACCAATGATATGATTGTGGCGCTCCTGATGAGGTATCGCCCTCTGCTATTAAGCAGCTTTGGTCGTAACTAGGGTAAATGTTTTTTTCAAGTGATATGAGCGATGGAGTTAGTTTCCACCAGCGCCACGTAGCAGTCAATGAAGTTGTGCTGGTACTCCATTAACGTCATGCTTCAAATTTGAAGAAATTGATATTACCTTCATCAAGTACGTAATAATATTACACCAGGCCTTTGTCGAAAATGTAGATTTCGAAGTCTAACTGTAATGAAAGAAAACATCAATGTGACAATATGGTCTACTATGTATGAGGGGGAGAACGGGTATTTTCGGGACACTGGGATGGGCCGAAAATAACTGTCGGGATTCGGGATAGACACCCTTATTTTAGCGGGATTCGAGACAAGCCGTGTTTTGCGTCACGATTCGGCTAAAATTGCGTATTGGGAAACGGGATAAGCCTTTTTTCCTAACGGGACGTCGAGACAGTTACCCCCCCCTTCCCCGTTCCCACCCTCATGACATGTAGCATTGTTTGTAGGCCTATTGTTACTCACAATCTATTTTTTTGTAATTGATACTGGTAGTATCAATGTGAAATATGCCACACGTTGGGAGCATGCAAGGCCTAGTACAATACACCATCATCACAATCAAATATTTCAATATTACACTGTCAACGAGAATGAATGTTCAACCATCAATCACGTGCATTGTAGTAGTGTACATCCCCCATCCCATTGACGGCTTGCGCCCCGCTGACACGACGAGCACATGGCTGAGCCAATCCATCGCCTATACACTACTTTACAAAAATCGACACCTACTGAAACTTTCACTAATTATTCTCGGAAATGTACTTTATCGTTACATCAATAAATGCACATTCGAATTTCAAAACTACCACTTATTTTTGCCGTGAAACTGACCTGAGTTATCGAAACACCGTCACTGCGAAAAGAGGAAGAAGCAGGTCCGCATTTATCGAAATATTGCTAAACATAATTGTCAAAATGTCGACCAAATTACCAATTAAATCACAATAAACTTATCAAATGTTCACTCATGCCTTTGGGTGAAAAAATACTGATTTTTCAATCATTCTCAATTTTACAAATCACCAATCACAAAAAGAAATAATGATGCAATTACCCAAAATAGATGAGATTTGACCACTGGTATAATTCCGCCATCTTGGATATCGGCATCGTCACCACCACTTCAAATTCTAAAGTCTTATTCAGGCCTAATATGTGTCACCTGCTGTGGTAAAATGGCTTGTTTTATCAATAAATAACAAAATATGATCTTTGTAAATAAAATCGGAGATCTTCTGGTGTGTTTTTATGTGAATTTATTACGAACTATCAATGCAGCGCAGGGCAGCCATCGTGTTCTCATGCGTAGTGGCGATGCGATAGCCATCCGCGGCACTGCTTTTCAAGATGGTGGCAATTGCCCAGTGCTAGAGGCGTTGTAAGGAAAATTGAGAGCAGGCCCCTAATGAATGAACTCTCAACGATATCGATATATTTTCGTAATTCCAGCACAACTGTTCACCAATGAACGTCCACCGACAATCCCACTTAACGAATATTAATATCAATTCATATCATGTATCTTAAAACGCTTTTATTTCATTTTAAAAAGAGTTATCGAGTGAACGATGACCTCCTACCGTACCCTCGAAATAAACAGCCAAAATGACCACAAAAACACCTTTTTAGAAAAAAACAGCGATTTTTACGAAATAAATGTCATCAGAGACGAAACTAGACACTAATTTAGCTAGGTATGCACAGTAATAGTACCTGAAGTGATCGATTTCAAGGAGAAAATACATTGAAAACAACTTTTCAGGAACAGAAATAAGATCACATTGTGAATAATAAATACTCGTAAATCCCGTCAGGCAACAACGCAGTATACCAACATGCCATCTATAATTGGTAGGTGTAACCACAACTCTCAAGTGTCTGTGGTCTGATGGTCTGTTTTGATATCGTCATTATGATCGCTCCGCCTGTTCGCGTGGTGGCGTGGTGGTCGCGTGGTGCCCGTGGTGGCGTAGTGCAAATACCGCCTGCCCATGCAGCGCGACATTCCCGTTGCATCCCTGGATTGCATCTAACTAGTGCTTTATACTTCGACTGTGACGCCTTTTGGCGTCCGCTTCAGTCGGAATTTGGCATCTTCACTGACTTCAGGTTATCATCGGGACTGACGACGCACGCGAGGCATAATGGAGAATGGAATTTGGTTGGGCAAGGGCTCTCCCTCACCCGGGCCCTCACCCTCACCCTTGCCATTAATCATTCATGTTGATATTTGAATTGAAAAAATGCACTGAAAAGCATGATTGTACATTGACATTTTCAAGGATATTATTATTTCTGACATTGTTTGCTGGACTGTGATTTACATGGATATTTAACAGTAAATATTTACGCAAACTACTATAGTTATAGAATCGTGCTCACCAATTGGAACCGGGTGCGGCTGTGACACTGCTGGTCGTGGCTGTGAGAGCGACACAAGTGCTGGTTCTTGGGGAGGTGCAGCGGTCGGCAAAGCCAAAGGCATGCGCCCATTATCAACAGTTAAATCCAGAGGCATATCCATATCAAACGCTTTCCTCCTTTCTTCCTCAAAGAAAAATGAGAAGTGATCCCAATCCCCTACACGTGACTATAGATACAGAATCTTCAAACAATGGCGTGGATTGACGAGCAGCAGCCAATCAATTTGTAAGGAGGATTTCAATTGGCCAGAGTAATTGGTGGGCGGGACTAGCCAATATAATTGTGATCGCTTTCGAGCGCTTGTAATATCGTCATGTCGAAAATAACGCTCAAAATACCCGACATGACAATATTAATAACGAATATTGTCATGTCGGAAATAATAATAACGACATGACGAAATTAATAACGACATGTCGTAATTGATAATATCGACATGTCGTAAATAATATCGTCATGTCGTTATTATAGAGATATGATCGCTTTGGAGATATTACTGCCAGTGCCAGTAATATCGCTTCATGTAATACTAGCAGGCCTAGTACCGGTGCTATTAGTGTTTTGAAAAGTGCGACCACTGGACAAATAATGTTGGACGTCTAACTCCTCCTGCTGTATAGTGTATTGGACAGCAAATGTGTCCCTGATGATTTTTGTAAACTGGAGGATTTTTCACATGTTTTTGGACTACGCTTAAATATTTTTCAAAGTTGCGGATATTAATGCCGATGAAATGGGAATGTTTCTGTCACCAAGCCTTAGGAAACTGAAAGATGTTTTCTCGTCGCAGTTTCTGTTCGA
The DNA here is from genome assembly GCF_910592395.1 of Lineus longissimus. NCBI lineage: Eukaryota > Metazoa > Nemertea > Pilidiophora > Heteronemertea > Lineidae > Lineus > Lineus longissimus. The sequence goes on along the minus strand of NC_088317.1, from coordinate 11,092,593 downwards.
CATCAGGCATGCTGGGAACTCCTCTAAAACTGCAATGGAAATTTTAGAGAGTCCGAAAAATGTTGTCGGTATTGAACTTGAAGAAGATGAGAAGTCCATCCTGGATCAAGTTGAAAAGTCTCTATCGGATCAACTGCACTGTGACTCATAGTCATAAGTGCTCAATGCTTCGATCAGGTTCACTTGGCCCGGATAGCCTAACAACATATACATGGTAAGTTCTACACTTTTGTCGGTTTTGAACGGTCATCCTAAACAGCGTCCACCAGTGTCCAGTAGCATCCACCAAGATTAAAGTCGGATATAAAGTCATCAAAATAAGTTTAAAGTCGGATATAAAGTCATCAAAATTAATCGCAAACGAAGTAAATAAACCAAAGACGCCTTTCTTGAAAATTTCATGACATTTGGGTGTATAAAGATAAGGGAGTTGTTAATAAAAACTGATCGGTCATTTTTCGTACTTTGCAGTTCACTGAAAAGTGAGTAATTTAGACCACACCAACATGACCAATGATCATGAGGATAATGGAAAGCATGTTACCAATAGGAGATAGATCATGAATTTTAAAATGAATTTTTTTTTCAGCATGGGCGGAATTATAAAATTTTTGGATCAAATGAAGAAGATGCTGCGGAGATGCTCAGTGATGGGTATTGCACCCAATGAACGAAATTTTGTCAGTTTATTCCAGTCGTTGGCTGATATCTTTTGAATACAATTTGAGTAAGTACATTCTAGAATTCTAAGAAGATCTATGTGAATGTGATCTATTGTAACTATCTGACATTTTACAGTGTCAACCAGCAACGATTCTGCATCATGTCTGGCTCCTGACATTTTTTCTTTTGCGTCTTTTGCATTGTGGTGCTGATCCGGTGACTCGGACTGGTCACTCAGTCGGTTTTCTTATTGTATCAACTGTTCTGATTGTGTGAGAATGAGAATAAAGACATTTTTAAAAAGTGTCATATTGCTTGTTTATTGCAGTGAAGGAAGATCAACTACAAGTACGATATGTGGGCAGAAGGTTGAAAGTATCCCTGATCTTCTCCGTGAAAAGACACAGGAAACTAACAACCAGCCTGGTATATATCAGTTGTGACTGTGGCAGAGGTGAGATGACAATGAGACCAGAGACTGATACATGTAGTGGGATATAGGCATACATTTGTTACCTGTATGAACAGGTCAAACTGACAACATCCTTTCATCAAACTATATACTTTGATTGTTAATGTAATAAGTCTGGTCAACATATCCTAATGCAAAGTGTCTCCATTCAGTTGAGGCAGCAGGATTCCTCATGTTCATGGAGTCTTTGATTTGGTGGATGAAACACATCCGGGGCATTTTCGATGAGATTGATCATGACAATGTTTTAGGATAAGCTAACCGCAGTTGTAAATGTTTGAATGGTGATAGACCAATAAAGAAGCTGGTAATGCATGAGGTCAAGTGTTAAAAAAGCTGTTCACTGCTAAATCTTAACCCTTTTGCTGGCAAATTCGGACCATCTTGATCCGCCGTCCACTTGTGGAGTATCGACTCCCTCATTCACAAGTTCTGACATATATATGTAATCAGAAAGAGCTGGGCATACAATCTTGAAAGATTGGCTGCGAGTAAGTTCATTATTTGGAAGCCATTTTCCCTTTTTTAGATGCCATTTATTGGCAATTAAATCATCCTTCGAGGTTCCTGATTTAATCAAAAAGGTCAAAATAACCTTTAATAAGGTAAATTCATTGTGAAACATGCAATAGCTATCAAAACAAGTAGTCATTAGTCAACCAAAGGAGGATTTGTGCCCTGTCCGCCAGGCTTTTGTCCTGTCCGACACGCAGAACGTGTCGGACAGGACAAAATTGGTTTTAAATTTTCCAAGACAGTCTACGATCCAGACCAGGAATATGTAATTGATATCAGTTCCCGCGTAATCTGATGGCCTCGGTATGGTTTACGCTGAGTGGCATATCTGCTGCAAGCAGGCCAGACTCTAATTAGGACACGCTCAATATAGCCATTCCGGGATAGAGAGGCATCCGTGATGACTGGATAGCAATCCAAAAGAAACAACCCCAAGCATGTTGTCTGTTGGACAACTAACTAGCTACTAGCTCATGCTGACCACATGGGCTCCATCCACCCATGGGTGAAAGATAAAAAAATTCATGAATATTATTAACCTATGGGGCTATGCTAACTAATATAAGTGGACACTTGGGATATATTATTAATTAGGTATATGTACCAGTTACTTCAAACTCTACAATGAACTAACTTAACTAATGGTGAAAATGCCCTAGCCATAGCAACCACTACACCAACGCCTAACTGACACATGCATACTAGTGCAGGGTATACAGAATGTGCATCAAGGAAGTAGGTCATGTCCTGGATTTTTAACTCTGATTTGCAAAATGAGCACCAACAAAGTACTGATTTTACATCATGTGTGGTATATTTCAGTTTAAGATTACTATATTTTGGTACCTTAGGACATTATGTACCCATGGATATCATACATCAACTGTCTTGAACTCTAAGCCTCACAGAACATGGCACCCAACATGTGTCTCTCAGCATGTTTGACCCCATCTATCAAGCCACTGTTTATTTGAAGATTTCTCAGAACTATTTTAATTTCAAGCCATCAGACCGCTTGCATCTGAAAGAAGGCATCATTATGTGCCAAAATGTGCATAGATACTGAGCTAATTGGCTGAGACCACGCTTAGACGACAGCTTTTTTCTGTTGATTGGCATTTTAGAACCCTGCCCCTCATGACTATAACCAATAATATAGCAGAGACCAGTTGAGATATGAAATCAACATTTTGCATACCATTAGTCAAGATATCAAGAGAGAGGCCTAGTGGATTTTTCACCCTCAAGGCTCTTTAAGCCTCCCAGAACACGCCCAAAAAGGGCAGCCACACCCTTCAGGATTATTTAGGATTATTATTCTGTCTACTGGAGCTAAATAGGATAATATGTTTGAGGATAAATATCATAAACAGTCAGTGAGTAACTTATTCTCCAATATCAGCAAGATTGAAACAGATGTGGGTTACTGTATGGTCACAGGGGACACTTTTAGTGGCACATAATCATTTGGCTACTCTCTATCAGACAGGTAGTACATTGCAGTACCAATGCACTATCATGCATTGGTACCAAAACGAGGCTGAGTTTTAGCAACGAGGCTGAGTTTTAGCAGATAAGGATATAATATGGCCTAGATTGCAGACTGAGAGGTGTGTCATTTTTCTTTAAAAATTTCTTCATGATATTACTGTATACTGCCTTAGGTAGGAGGAAAATGAATCCTGTTTTCATAAGTCTCTTAGTTTTGAAAAAAAACAAACCTTTTTAGCTCAGCTGACAAAGTCAGCGAAGCTTGTCATATTACTAAGGGAATGGTGTCCGTCCTTCCTGCCATCCTTCCTTCCATGTCAATTTTGGGCATTTTGTAACCGTAAGACCTAGGCACTTTGTTGGCGCTGCTAAATTAGGAGTAGCCCAAGGGGAACTCAGAAACCAAAAATCAGCGCGATCCGACCTACATTCGGCGAATGAGGTCATCGGGAAGTTTAAACTTCCTCTCCTTTATACCTCGGTCCACAGAGGAAATATTGTTTTCAAATCTGGCCGAATATTTTAAAATAATTTTTCATTTTGACTTGTAATGGAATTAGTTTAGTTTTCACCGCCAGTTGGCGCTACAGGCACATTTGACAGATTTTTTGACGATTTAAAAGCCCGGGTTATGACGTATAGTTGCGCAGTTGTATTCTGCGCATTGAATTGGCCAAGGAACCAGGCTATATTTCAGCATACTCACTGTGACCAGTCTAAAGATGGAAGATTGATTTTGCAACAAGTAACCAATTTTCTGCTAAAAAGTAGTCAAGTAGGCGATATTATCACTAGTTCCTTTCAGTGGGTAGTCATAAGGTCTTAAGGGAATACTTTCAGAAATTAGTTCTTGAAAATTTGGCCACAATTCTGTGAAAACGATATCGGAAGTGCACGCTCTGTTTGCGATGTATTTTGAAGTGGAGAATTCCCACAGTATGTGCAGTGAATCGGCATGATTCTGTTTGCATATTAGTTTTTAGTACTACGATTCTTACATGAGTAAAAAGTAGACGTTTTAAGCAACACAATAATGTTACTCCCATAAAAATTGATTCAAAATTGACGGAGCTACGGCATTCTGTTCGACAATTGGCAGCGCTGATAAAATACATTGCATGCTAATACATGCCAAATGGCACACTTTAAAAAGCGCTCATTGGACAACGTTGGGAATCACCAGTAATGACGTCATCGCTGATCTAAATCTTCTATATAATAATATTCTTCTTCTTCCAATACTGGGTTTCAGTCTAAGCAGACCATTAGTCCCAGGCGCATGTTGAACAGATAAAAGCTTGGTTGGTGAATGGTAAAAGTTGATAAAAATGTAAGGTCGTGCAAGGTAAAATAGTTAAAATCAGCGCTGGTCTAAGTGGTGAGCATCTTCCTGAAGGCGTCGGTGTTCTCGGCCGTCACTGTGGCTTCAGGTAGGCTGTTCCAGTCGACGGTCGTACGCGGGAAGAAGGAATTTCTTTGGGCCTCGGTGGTGGTGTGGTCCTGCCTGAAGGATCTTGAGTTGCCATGTCTGGTCCTTCTGGTTGTCGCGATGAGGTGGTGTTCAACGACGACCTGCAGCTGGAGGATTTTGAAGAAGAGCAGGAGCCTGGCTTGGCGTCTTCGTTCCGCAAGGATGGGCCAACCTAGGGTGCCTATCATCTCGGTCACGCTGCTGGTGTTGTGGTGCCTGCCAGTTGCCCATCTGGCCGCTCTTCTCTGGACCATCTCTAATTTGTGGACTTCGTTCTGGTAATGTGGATCCCAGACTGGTGCTGCATATTCTAGCTTGGGTCTTACTAAGGTGGTGTAGGCTTTTGGATTTAAGTTTTTGGTTAGAGGTTCTAATGTTTCTTCGTAAAAAGGCAAGAGTGGAATTTGCTGACTTGGCGATGTTGTCAATGTGTTCTTTCCATTTTAGGTCTTTGGTGAAGGTTATGCCCAAGTATTTGGCAGAGTCGACCTTGTCGAGGCAGTGGCCGTGAAGGTGGTATTCAGGCGGTGGTATTGCTCTTCCTCTCGATATAGGCAGAAGTACACATTTCTTAGGGTGGAATTCCATGAGCCATTCACTTTCCCAGATCTCGAGCGCGAGGAGGTCGGCTTGAAGCTGTTTTTCATCGCATCTTGATTTTATGAGCCGGTACACGATTGTGTCATCCGCGAATAGGCGTACGTGGGACCTGACACACTCAGGAAGATCATTTATGTATATCAGGAATAACAGAGGGCCAATGACGGAGCCTTGGGGAACTCCTGATGTAACTGGTTCGTTCCTTGAGGCCTCCCCTTCTATGACAACCCGCTGCTTGCGTCCGGTTAGAAAGTTGTTGATCCAGCTTCGGGCTTGCTTTGAGATTCCATATCGCTCTAGTTTGAGGAGGATCCTTGCATGCGAGACCTTGTCGAAGGCCTTGCTAAAGTCCATGATGATAGATATTAGAAGGGGGACGAATAAAGTCACACTTAGAGGCGTTGGATCGCCTTGAAATTTTGCATGAATGGTGGTGACACCTTACCCTGATGCAACGTCTTGGTTTTATTCAAAAATTTACTTCAGCGGAGCAGTAATGAGGGATTTTTAATCGGACACTGTCAATTCTCCTTACCACTCACAGAAGCCAAGCCATTGCTGTTAAGTTATGCTGGGGCTTAATCAATTACCTGCACTCCCTGTGGGGTGAATAACATTACCTTTTGAACAGCTGGCTATAGGGGGATGATTGGAACAGCCGGTATACCTGCTGACCTGCTGAACCCAGGTTGATGTTATTTTCAATCCACGATTGCAGGTCACCTGATTTTCGAGATTTCGCGGGAAATGAAATTGTAAACAAACGCATGTGTGCAGTTCAAATGTAAACAAAAATGTATTTTTGGTATTTTTGCTGGACTTGGGTTTTCCCGCAGTTAGGAGCTGGGGTCAAATTGGTGGTCTATTGTTTATGGGTGCTGTTTTAGTCAGAGGTAGCCCTTGATTATGAAGGGATTTTCAAATTAAGGTGACCATGGTCTTTTTATATGCTCACCACGGCTTTCAATACTTGATGTATCTGAAGAGGCGTGCGGAACCTGACATGGCCTTACCAAGGAGCTGCTCACGGTGCTGAACTTCTAGCTTGCCTGTCGACTAAGTGCCTTTTTGGCCGAGACATTGCTACATGTAGGAGGAGCACGCATTTTAAAGTTATAGTAGTGATAGTACAGTTGGTTCGAGCCATCTGGAAGCCGACGTGTGAAGGCCTATCTGGGTTCTCCTTCTTCTCCGTATAAAAAGGGGAATATTGCTGACTAAGGAACGAGGCATATTGACATTGCCTCATCATCTCTATCGGACCAATTGATATACTTTTATATGCACGCATACATCACGCCATTGCAGGGTCAGAGTCTGTGGAAAATTGGTTCGATTAATTTGTCTCTTTGATATTGCTCCTTTATTGCATTAGATTTTCATCGCAATTCAATCTATTCAAGATATAGCCAATTTGAACCTGTCTGCGCCAAGGATAGATTGGTTCCCGATCGACTCACTAGGGATACGCAGTAGAGCACAATGTCATGAAAAACGACCCTTTGTATTGTAAATTCCAATCACCTGCAGGAAAGGTCAATTTCTCTCAATAAAATTAATTTTGTTGACTCCTGTAATCTCTACCTTTTAAAAAAAAAAACAGTGGTGTTCGTCCCAAACTGGTCATTTCTATTTATTTTGAACTCTGTTAAATCAGGATACCTCTCAATTACAGACAGCATTTTGTATCCTTGTGCTGTACAACCCAGCCTGGACATACCACCGTTGTCCATGGAGAAGTCTCATCCTCTCTGACACTTCTTTTCTGTAAAGCTACCGTAACAACATACTGAACTAGGGATATCTTCCGTTGCCTCCTGTAATATTTACATACCATGGCTGATTAGTTCAATCATATTTCATCCAGCTGGCAGCTCTGCATTGGAAATTTTAGTGGTATAACGTGTTCTCTTGACCTTCAAACAGTAGTATAAAGCCGATATTTACTACTTTACACTCTCCGTCCTATGTTATTAGGTCATCCAGCTGAGCGCCAGGCCCTTGGACCTCTTGTTACATCGGACAGGACACTTGACTACTACGAGTTGAAATTAAGAGGGCATTGAAATTGGAAACTGAAAAAAAAGTTGGTGTGATATCTACTTAGACATGAAACCTAACCTGTCAACAAGAAAAAAGTATCAGAAATCAAATACAACTGGAGAGAATTAAGAAAATCAAGTGTCCTGTCCGACACACTGATTTTCAATGTTTCGTGTAAAAAACTGAATTTGCATAATGAAGAAGTGGAAATTTTGACCCAGATTTTTGATTTCCAGTAGGTTCAGACATCTCTCTAACATGTCCAATTCATATTTTGCTAAGATTCCAACATTTATATTTTTGATACCACTTCCAAAATACCATGAAATGGCCCAAATGCAAATTCCATTTTCCTGAAACTCTTGACATATTTTAGTTGGCAACCAAAGCCTGGGCGTTGTCATCAGGTAACCCCCTTGAATATTTGGTCTTCCTTCGATAGCTGATTTGTTTCCTGAAATGGAATTTGCATATTATTGAAATTCACCGAATACAATCCATTCCGTACGTTAAGGCCGATCCGTGCAACAGAGGAATAAAGCTCACCTTTCCATAGGGTTGCTAAGCCAATGTGCAGATGCATGGAAAAGGTATCGCAGGGGTCTCCGTTCTTGTCTTTCGGCCTTTGTTTCGTTCGGAAGCTCTGCCAACCATTGCCGAAATTCTCTTCCAGCTTGCCCTTTGATATCCTCACCGGGAACAGGGAAACCAAGTCTTCGGCGCTCAAGGAACCAAGTGTTCAAATTGTTTTCCATTTCGGGCGAATATGCTGAAATAAAAAAGCTAACACGTTTAACATCTTTGGAAATATTGGTGATGACCACTGGTATGAACGCAATGTTAGTCCTAAGAATAAAGGTCCCTGGAACGATAATACTGATTGTAAAAGGCATGGTCAGGGTCAGTCGCTTTGATGTATCATGCGACTTATTCTTCCGTCCATGACACAGAAGCGGACTTATTCCAGTCAGTATAGGCCAACAAAGAAGGAAATTCATTTAGCGAGGAATAGAATGCTTGACGAAAAACTACCTTGAGCATCAGTTCCGTGTTGCCGTTGTCTCCTCCGTCTTCTATGGTCTTGAGTTGATCTATCTCTGAGGGCAAACAAGTCATCCTGTGTGCTTATCGAACGTCTAAATGTCTGCGGTGCTATGTGGTGGTGTCTAGCACAGGATGTCGCAGTTTCAGCATGACGTAATCCTACAGCATGCTCCAATTGGTATGTCTCGATAAGGTCAATCTTCTGATTGAGACTGTAGCTTTTCTGGTGCCTACGTGCACCCGGTACAGCTTGGTTAGCATCATCTACATCATCATCATCAGTAGTGGTATCAGGGTCAGGGCTGTCAACATCATCTCCATACTCCATTCCATACGTTAAGATCATCAGGGTGCCTGCTAGGCCTACCCACAAACTCCATCGGATTGCGTGCATCTTACCAGAAGAACGTGGTCAAAGCAAGATGGCAGAAAACAATTATGACATTTGACACGAAAGTTCCCTTTATTGGATTTTCCCCACAAGAAAACGATTCCATAATCGATTAGATAAAATAAATTCATTTAAAAGACTCTGGATCGGTCAACCATTTACATGGACTTGTAATAGACTTACGTAACTTCAATAATCATCACCCTGACTGCAGGGATTACTGGCCCTGGCCGCGACAAGGCGTTATTGAATTGACAACATTTACAAGGTTGTCTTCCTGTATCCATTGATCACTATAATTGGCTGTCATATTGAATGTTTGCAGCCCACCCGTAAAATATTACAGACTGCCATGTTTCTGGACTTAGTAATTTTCGAGCCATTTTCCTGGCGCTCGGTTAAGTGGGAGAAGACAGTATTTAAGAAAATGTGGTCTCACTGGTCAGTTTAGAACTTGTATTTTGACAGGGCCATATCAATGCGCCAGTGACGTTTTGATGGATATGGTGTACGGAAATCTTTTTTTCTCAGGCAATCGGTATTGGAATGTTTTTAAACTTTATTATGCTATTGGCAAAGGGTTCTTCTTGACACATATAAAATTTTGTGCGGATTGATTGTCCAAGGTGTACTTTTTTTACCAAAACTTATGCACAACAATGTACACGTAATGTACACAGTTTTTAATAGAGGGCTCTGGCCTTAGTTATTCTTACCAAGTCTAGCATTGTGCAAGAAGCATTTTGACCTAGACCTAATTTTCATGGTGAAGGAGGCCAACTCTACAATTTAAAAGCTTCACAAACGTTTTAGTCAATGTGACCGAAGAAACATTTACTCAATCACTGTGCTTTTCAAATGTACCTCTCATTGAGTACTTGTAACCCAATCACGGCTTACATTGGGTGAGGTCAAATATCAAAGAAAGCTGTGGCAAGCCAAGTTGTTAACAATAGTTCCATTAATCCCTGAATTTGACCTCCCACTGTGAGTTGAGTTAACCCTGAAGTTTACACTTTTAAACCCTTTTCCCTTTGGAATATGTTCCGCAAAACACATTAAAAACAGATTTGATTGAGAAAAAAAAATTCGAGACATCAAATATGACCCAGGCAAGCACCCCATTGGTCACCAAATTTATGTGTATTGTTTTCCCGTACAGTATAAAACAGAAAACATTTGGGCACCTTTGCGGTTTGACTGTAAACATATTGCGTAAACGGAGAGCGAAGTGTCCAATCCGATGTTGTCCGTTCGCATGTGTTTTGTGAACTATAGCAGACCGCAGAGTGTACGTTGTGACGCCTTTTCTATCGGTTACCGTAAGCTGGTCAGATGGTTCAACTGGTGTTAGCAACTTTCCAATGCCACTTCCTTGATTTCTTGAGACGATAAAGACAAGCACGTCTGGTGGACTGAGTATTTCAGTATGCTTGTACGTGCTGACATCATCCAGACACTGGTATTCAAATCCAGTGAGCCATTCTTCCTTTGGATATTCGTCAAGTATCTCTTGCAATTTGATGGTAGGTGCTGTAGTGACTGGCACCACAACCTCGGTATTTTCGATGATTTTTGGTCGCCCTTCAAACCCACAGGCATCACACCTTACCACTTGCTCTGTAACCATCACAAACCCTAGTGATTGCATCATGGCCCCAAAGCCTTGCAAAATGAACTCATGGGCATCATTTTGTGAGCCAAACCTGAGGCTGCCACCTGATTTCTCAGTCACCTTTTTGGCTCACCGTTAGGGGAGTCTATACGATAGCCCTGTGTCCGTCGTCGTCGTCGTCGTCGTCGTCGTCCGTATCCTGTGTGGCACGTTTCTTCACCGCTTGTGCTATGGACTTGAAACTTTGTACACATGACCCCCTAGGTCAGAGGTACTCTGACACTGAATTTCGGTCCGGTCTGGTTCATGACTTGGCCACCAGGGGGCTAAAACTTAAAACATAAAAAGTGTGATATGTCTCTTATGATCCGTTTTCAATAAAAATTTTATGGTAGGTACTCCTAGCAAGGATACATCACATATCATACGGGTTTTTGATTTGACCTACTTTTCAAGGTCACAGAGGTCAAATGGTGTAAATTGACCGTAAGGATGTACACGACGGCATGTTTCTAAACTGCAATGACTATTGATCCCAAATTTGGTACACATTTACCACTTAGTCAGGTGATCTCAGGGACCGAAGTTTGGTCCAATATGATTCACCACTTGACCACCAGGGGGCAAAATCCAAAAACTTAAAAATGTGATTATTCCTTAACTTCTTGCCCGATTGCCACCAGTTAGGGAGTTCAGTGAGAAATTTAAACTTGAGTATATAGAGAAATACAGTGTATTTCCAGAAAGAGCTGAGCAAAAGAAAGAAAACACTGCAAAAATTTTGAAAATCGGTTGATTATTTAGGATTCTACGGTCAATTTCACGTCACCGTTAATTGGCTTGAGACAAAGGCAGTCATTATCTCACTGTACATAATACAATACATAGCATTCTATCTCTAGGCATGTGATGGTAAGGTTTTTAGCCAAAAAACACTGTTTAAACATGTTTAAAATGCTGTATTTTCTAAAAGCCTTGACAGATTACCACCAAATTTGGGACACAACCTCAGAATGACCTACCGAACAAAAAACCACATTTGAAATAGTTCTGCTAGATTCAATATGGCCGACAAAATCCAAGATGGCCGACACAACATGTTGGTTCACAATTAGCACTATGTAACCATGTCAACAAGGGAAGCATATCTGACAAACTAAAGTGCAATTTCAGTTTTTTGTATCAATTCTGTGTTTCAAAAGTTTCAAGTATACAAAATGACTGACAAAATCAAAGATGGCCGCCAAAATCCAAGATGGCTGCCATTGCTCCTTTCAAGGCACGTAAGTATCAATTTGTACCATACCATGATCATACTTTTAACAATTATGAGTATTTGTTGGAAGTAATAAGCAATGTTCATGGCATTATGTCACATGCAGGTGGCCATATTGGATTTTGGCAGCCATATTGGATTTTGGCGGCCATCTTGATTTCAGACGAGCAGTGTCGAAATGAGATTTTACATTAACCGTGGCATGTATGGTATCAAAATGAAGGTCTCACTTTGTTTATAAAGAATCTACAGCTTTTAAAGGTATTCAAGATGGCTGACAGAGTCCAAGACTATGGCAAGACATTTGTGGTCACATTATATTTTGTCAGCCGCCTTGATTGTGGGCAAGCACTGTTAAAATCAGATTTTACACCAACCACTGCATGTATGGTATCAAAATAAAGACCACATATTCTGGAAAAATAGCAGTGTTTTTAATACCTACTCTCTAAAATGCAAGACTCCCCAGAAGTTTTCACAGAAGCTAATTTCCATTTAGAGTGAATAACACCAGCCATTAGCATAGTCAGGTACAGTATATGACTTGTTACTTTCAAAAAAGATCCCACACTTATGACCATGACCATGACTGTGTGTCTGAGTGATTTGAAACTTTTCATTTCAAAAGTGGTGAATTGTCAATATAAGACGTCGTCAATATTATTATTAGACATTGTGCTCGGTACATTAAACATGCATGGTCACTTAAACCCATCCCATCTTATTTCTAAAGGTGTCATAAATCTCTTGGCGTGAAATGGCAGTACAGTCCTCAAGAAGATAAAACCTCAGACTCGAATCCCTGGGTCTGATGTCGTGTGTCTTGTAATTACAGATGGAAGGCTGTCTTTGAATGAAAGATATGCTGATTCTTCAATTGTCTCTATCAGCAATGAGAAGAAGGCATTGTCCGGCACGAGACCAGCCAGAGATGAACCTGTAAAGAAACAAATCAACTGTGAGATTGACATTGAGAACAAAAAACATCTTATCTTGTGGAAAGTATTAGACCTACTATAGTATTTTTCCTGTATTCCTTATTTACATTAAAGTGAGAAATAAATTTTTGAACAAATCTGTTTTCTGACTTTTCATTTCTTATACATGTACATGTAATATTCATTTATTTTCTAGCTCTCTGAACATGAGACGCGCAAGTTTCACCAATACATAATTCACACGCCTACTCAGTCATGTCTGCATACCTTCGACGGGCTTCTAGTGTGCCAAATCTTCAATAACCTGCAACTGCCATCCAGACAATGCAAGAAGCTCATCTTTGGTTACCATGTCTCAACTGAAAAAAAGAAGACTACCTGTAGTATCAAGCTCATTTCATAACAAATTTTTTTTCAACCCCTGCAGTACCACATAACAGAGGGGGGAAAACCAATTAATGGCACGAAAAAGGCACTCATGCGCATGCGCGAACCGTAGAAAATGAAGATGCAATTCCATTACTGTGTGCCGTGTACACTGCTATTTACATATTCGCACTCACTCCCCACTACACATTCACCGTCCGTGTGCCGTTTCTCCGATCACATTGCACACATATCATGATGTTTTGATCGCTAAAACTACTCCAAATGTTGATGCAGGTATTTTGTGTGTTCAATCTTGGGGGAAACGGCAGTTAGAACGATCGTTCTGCCCGCTCGCTTCAACTTCACCAACCGTCCGCCATTGTAGTGCCGGCCACTTTTAGCGAGAGGCCGGACGGGGTGACCCACGGGCTGATTCAGGTGTGCACTACCACGAATATTCAGGTGCGAGCATGATACGGTGCATTATGCATGAAATGTGCACGAAACCGGACAAGATACGGGATAAACTTACTCTGTTGACTTCTGTTGTTTTTCTGCCCCGAGACTGGGCCTGCGAGGGCTTTTATGCGGTCCGGGAGTGACGTCACTGGGTCCTCCACCTGCTGACGTCACGGGATACCGGCTGTTGGCGACGCGCTCGATACCCCTCCGCACCACATTCCTCCCCCTTAGGTCGTCTCGGGATTCGGGAAGATGAGGGTGGTCACCGTCTTCTGGGAGCTGCATGATCTTGTCGATGTACTGTACAATGTAATTCCCTGCACGAGCCTCCTCAGCCTTTTTATATCCGAAGAGACACGCCGGCTTTTTTACCAAAAAAAAAACTTAACCCCACTCGGGCCTATAATATGTATGAAAAAACTAGACTTTATAGTATATTATACAAAATTTGGACTATGAATGCCCAGAAGGACCCCTCAGCTCACAAAGTCCGAGGAGCGTGCTACGATGGGACACTCAGTTCCAAGGGCACTTTAGATCATGATTATAATAACTATATACACGGAGGGAAGTAGGAATGTCCTTAAGGACCCCTCAGCTCACAAAGTCCGAGGAGCATGCTAAAGTAGGACACCCCGTTCCAAAGACAAGTTAATAGATACATAAAGGAAACTGGAATGTCCTTAAGGACCCCTCAGCTCACAAAGTCCGAGGAGCATACTAAATTAGGACACCCCGTTACCAAGACAACTTAATTTTAGTACAAAAAACTAGGGCCTCCTCAGCCTTTGATTGTCCGAAGGGGCCAAACCCGTATAAGTAAACCGAGTGTAAAACCCTCCCCAGGAATGAACCGGAATAAATTTAAAAAATGACAACACTGGTCGTTCCTCGGAAAGAGAAATACCGGACGACGGGACAGGCCAGACCTACCTGGAAAATTGCACAAAGCCTGGCCTGCTCGCTCGAAAATGCAGGTCTACAACGAATAGAACCGTAGAGCCGCCTCGCTGGTGGCTTCAGCGACGGTCCTCCTAGACTCGCCCACAATCCCGGCCAGATACTCTACCACTTCGGTAATTTTGCCAGGGCTAGGAAGGAGGTAGGGGGAATCCGTCTCCACCACCAGTGAAGCCAGTTCCAAACGCGATTAAACGAGTTCGCCGCACCCCCGGCAAATTTCGAACGATGGTCACGCCAAAGACAGTCGCAGGAAAAGCGGACAGCCATTGAAGGGCAACCTCCCAACCCCCGGTAAAGCAGTGGAGATAGATGCGGTGGGAGGAGGGGAGGACAGTCTTCAGATAGTCCAGGCAGTCGAGGCCGGCGGAGTCCGGGGACAACTTGTTACCCCTACAGTGTAAAACAAGGGGAAGGCCCCGGTCCTTAGCCACCCCCACACAAACCCGGAAAACCCTGAACTGTGCCTCCCGAACCTGAGGCGTTGGATTACTAACGTAATCCAACCCCACCTCACCGATGGCCACCACCCTCGGTCCAAGAAGCGCCACCTCTGCCTGCAATCTGGTACCAAAATTTGTCGCGCAAATATTATGGGCGATCCTGGGATGGAGTCCCACAGCAAAAGAGACCCTGCCATCCGAGACCCCAGGACCACCCGCGCGAGGCCAGGAGGAGGGGAAACAATAGCTAGCGACCGCCCCGGTAACCAGGGGATCGATAGCCATCCCCACCCCACCAGGTAGACGGTCCAGATGGAAATGCGCATCGAAGAGCGGCGGGGCGAGTCTTGGCGCTATTAAAGGAGGTAGATAGAACGAGGCCCGAAGGGCCTCCGGGAACAGCGACAAGACCCGACACGCCGTCCTCCAATGCCATAAGTGCGCTAGACTGAATCCGACGGAGAGGTCCCAGGTTGGGGGGAGCCACTCCGCCAGACGCAGTTCCCGAACGAATAAAATCTCGTGGTCCGACCAGATGGTGTCAGACGGACCCGGACATACCCCGCGTTCGTACAAATAGGGGACAAGCTCACGCAAGTCCCCCTCACACGCAAAATTAGAAATTTTATGAAGAAATCCAAAATACTGATTAGCTCTATCGGCTATCAAAATCTTGATGTTAAAAAAAGGGGGGAGATGAGCCTCCAGGACATGGCGCTTGACATGTCCAGCCTTGGCTGGACAAACCGGACACTGAACCTTAGTTGGTGACATAATTGCCTGTAACGAAAGAAACCTTTTTACCAATAGGGTCGGATGGTGAATCGAATATATTTGAGAACAGAAAATAACTAGAACGAAAATGGGGTTCCCGTCTTAATTTAACCAGAATTAGAACCCAAACGGAAAACTGAACTCAACTAAAAAAATGAGAACGAAATGAAGGTTGCTTATCTGCAACTGTAATTCACCACTCAACCCCATTGAGACGGTAATGCGGTAACCAGAAACAAGGAAATAATGACCGATTTTATGAAGTGTAAACACACTGATGACGCAATGTGGTATTGAACCATCCTGATAAAGAACGGTTTAGCTTTAATGCAGAAATGGCTTGATTTAGATTTTTAGTGGACTTTGGTTTTACACAAAAAAAATTATTTTACGAAGCCGGTCAAACCAGCTGAATCATGCCTGATCCAGTTAACATGGAAATTGCAAACAAACCTATTTTGTTACCGCAAGGAAATCGTGCTTAGTCCGAGATTCATCTCAGCTCGGCACGGACAAGATTGCAAAGCAGGAACTTGCTACAAAACTGTAAATTTAAAATTTGACAACACTGAATCGATGTTGAAACAAATGAGGTATCAACGATCGACAAAAGGAACAGATCACCAATTTGAATTTCAGACAGGATAAAAAATATAAAATCCCCCATAGAACAAGACAAACGAACAGAGTACTAACACGGAGTAACCGATTGGGGAAAAGACGGACTACGAGAAATTCAACTTCGGCAATTTGATTCCGGCAGAATTCAACAATCAGTCTCAAGAAGCTTGAAATAGTGGAAATCGATACGCCGATAGACGAGAATTGGACGTATCGTAAGATAGTGTTTGAACACAGAAAGGTAAAGGGAAAAAATAACCCAAGCCCGCAACTATGGAATGCCTAGTTTCATGTAATCTAGAGAATATAATCTCCCAAATAAGCCGGCAACCGCCGCCTTCTCCCACCGCGTCCATCAGACAGTCTCCAGGGTGGTTCGTCAGTTTCGTCGTACCCATCACGTACCCCCCAGAGTGGTAACCCTGGAATCGGGGGCATATCCTGAGAGAAACTGATTTCAGGGAGACTAACTGACGGGGAGGAAGACAGACTGTGGTCCAACTCGGCTTCATGGTGAGAAGTTGTCTCCTCCAACCGGGAAGCCCCGCCCAGCTCTACAGATCGTCCGGGCAGCGCATCATCGGACGGAGGAGAAACTGAGAGTAATGAAGGAGAAATATTCTCTAATGAACCCTGGGCAACATCCGCAAACTCCAATTCATCCAGAGCACAAAAGGGAAACACCCCAGTTTCCATGTCAGGGGAATCTGTACATGGAGCAATCACTGAATCGTCCGGACCAAGGAGATGATGACGCTTTCTCCGAAGCCAGAACGGCAAGATCCGATCTCGACAGAGCTTAAGCCGATCATGATGAACGACTTGGTTCTTACTCTGCCCGTCGATGAGATATAAAACCGGCGAGATTGCCTTCTCAACCAGAAACGGACCAAGCCAAGGCGGTCTAAGTTTGGAGCTTTGCCCAACCTTGGACGCAGTGTCAGACTTGTACACGATATCCCCGGCCTGATACCTCTTTTCCCGGAGTTGTACATCATAGTCCTTTTTTCTACGGTGCTCGGCTACACCCAAGTGCTGCCGAGCGATATGATGTACAAACTCAAGTTTCTCCCGCAGCTTCAGTACGTATTCGCCGGCCGATGCTGCGGGAGGTTGTTTTAGGAATGGGCGGAGGACCAGGTCGGAGGGCATGTGAACCTCTCTTCCCAACATAAGCATGTTGGGGGTGAAACCAGTGCTCCGATTCGGCATAGAGCGGATAACACCAGCGAGAAGGGGTAAATCATTATCCCAATCCCGCTGGTCCTCTCCCAGGAAACAACGAATTAATTGAAGAAGAGTGCGATTATATCGCTCAACCTGACCATTAGACGAAGGATGATAAGGCGTAGTGCGGGTTTTTGCTATCTGAAGGAGACGACAGACAGCTCCGAATAACTTTGAAACAAAGTTACGGCCCTGATCTGTGTGTATCTCGAACGGACAACCCATGCGTGCGACAAACTCATAGACGAACGTCCGAGCAATTTGCTCAGCTCCTTGAGTGGGGAGTGGAAAGCACTCAATCCAACGGGTAAACTGATCTATAATCATGAGAATGTAAAGATTGTCATTAGAACTCGGAATAAACGGACCTAGGATATCCAGATGGACCCTTTCCATCGGAACAGAAGCCGTAAATGGCACAAGAGCGCCTTTCATTTTACGGCAGGGTTTCTTATTGATACTGCATATGGAACACGAGGCCACATATGCATAACAATCTTGACCCATACCTCGCCAATAAAATGATTGTCTGAGACGAGAAAGAGTATTTTTGTACCCCAGATGGCCGGATGTGATGTTATCGTGAACTATACCAAAGACACGTTCTTTGAGAGATGAGGGAACCATAAGAAGCAAACGGGAATTAACAACATCATCCCACTGATACCAAAGGAGGCCATTCTCCAATACCAGTTGAGTATGACATAACCAAAGATGCCTAACCACAGGCCCACATGACTGTAGCATGAACTTGGACGGCACAACACCTTCCTTAAGCCAACCAATGATTTTTCCCAAATCTGGGTCTTGAGTCTGAGACGCCTCTAGTTCATCACGTGTGAAACTATCCGTCCAATTCACAGGAGATTAATATTTTGAAAGATCGGGAACATCTGAACAACCAGAATTGTCCGCCGGGGAAGAAGGGGACCGGGGGCACACCGGCTCTATCAGATCCTGCTCCCCCTCCAGCTCAGATACGTCCGGGGGGGAAACAGGGTCACAAACAGAACCACCCCCGACCGTCCCAGGCCCGTCGCACAACTCAACCAATGAATCTGAATGATCCAGCTCTTCAAACAAACAAGGCAGTACGTCTACACGACCAGTACCCGAAGTGACAATGTCCGGAATAAAATCCAGCTCCTCACCATCCCAAATCAACTCTGAGTCCAAATCTTGATCTTGTAAGACACTAAGAAAAGGATTACACATGGGGTTCAACATAGGGTCCTCAGGAGAGTCGTCTGAGGAATTTAATGAAACCATCCCAATTCCCAAAGGCAAAACATCATCCACCTCCTCCTCGAAGCGTGCCCACTGATTGTGCGCCCTGGTACAGTAAGCACAACCACCACAAGGAAGACTGTCTAAGGAGATACCCGCCCTATAACAATCACAAGCGGGGAGCAAATCAGGGAGTCGAGACAGAGCGTCAGCGTCGGCATGTAATTTACCCGGACGATGAATAATTTGGAGATCATAGCAGCTTAGCTCTTCCAACCAACGAGCCAACTGGCCCTCAATATGCTTAAATCGCATAAGCCAAGCCAAACTGCCATGATCTGTTCTGGCCGTGAATTTCTTCCCGAGAAGGAAGTGCCGGAATTTCCGGGTAAATCTTACCAACGCCAACAACTCCTTACGGGTGGTACAGTAACGCCGTTGCTCCGGTGTCATGGTATAACTCCCATATGCAATGACTCTTTCCTCCCCATTCTGAACCTGTAGGAGTTCCCCTCCTATGGTGCGATCAGAAGCATCGCAATCTAGAATGAAGGGGTCAGAATCGTTGGGATAACTTAACACCGGAGCAGACGACAGGGCCTCCCGTAACCGTACGAAAGCGGACTGCTGCTCTGTTCCCCACTGAAATGGGACTGATTTACTGAGTAATTCGGTGAGTGAAACCACAATCTCCGAAAAATCCTTGATGTGAGATCTGTGGTAATTAGCGAAGCCGAGGAAAGATTGCAACTCTCGGAGACACCTAGGTGGGGCCCATGACTTTACTTTCTCGATGTTCTCGGGATTGACTGCAATCCCGCGCTCATCGAGAATGTGACCCAAAACCTTAGCCGCTAGTTGAAAGAGGTTGCATTTTCGAGGTTTCAACTTGAGTTTGTGTTCACGGAACCTGAGAAGTGACTTACGGAGGAGTACCAGGTGGTCTTCAAAAGTCAATTCTCCCATAATGACGTCATCCAAGTAACAAACCAGTTTGTCCCACAACAGATCAGAGAGAATATGCTCCATCGCACGTTGATACGTCGCGGGAGCATTGCAAAGTCCGAACCCCATTTTCCGGAATTGAAAGAGACCGTATTTGCTAGACGAAAATGCAGTTTTTTCTCGATCAATGGGGGCAATCTCAATTTGCCAATACGAGGAAGTAGCATCTAGGGTGCTGAAGTACTTGCACCCCCTCAGTGTGTGGTAACATTGTTCAATGTTTGGGACAGGGTATGCATCTTTTTTTGTAACAGAGTTCAGACCCCTCCAATCACAACACCAGCGGACCTTGCCGTCTTTTTTAGGATCAACACCGGGGCCGCAGACCAGGGAGATGAAGCAGGCTCAATGACAGTGGCCTTCAACATCAAAGTGCGATTCTGCCTCTCCTCATCATCAAAAGCAACAGGAGTTCGTCTAGTCGGGACCTTAATGGGCTCAGCATCACCAGTGTCTATATGGTGCTGCACCCCCGAAAAAGTTCCAATATCGAATTCGTCTTTTGAGAAGACATCTTGGAATTCATTCAGGAGGTCAGCAACTTTCACTGCTTGCTCGTCCGTAAGGTGTACTATGGAACGGAGATATAGATCCATTAAATACTCAGGAACAGGAGCCTTGCGATCCGGATCGGGAGGAAGAGACTCACAACTAGGAGAGAGATCAATGGGAGTTCTAAGTCCCGAAGACAACACATCAGACTTCTCATCCAAGTTCCCAACAACGTGGGAGGATGAGTCCATACGGATGTTGCGTACATTGGGTTCGGAAACCGGTGGAACATTGGGTACCAGCTTAATCGGAATTGGGATATCATTCAAGATTAGATTCTCAAGGTGAAGGTCAATAACAGCCTTTTGTGCCTTGAGAAAATCCAACCCCAACAGAATGGGATCTGATATCGGAGCAATGTACGCGTTTACCAAGAACACCTGATCACTAATCCTGAACTCCACCCCCTCCACATACGAAGCAATAATGTCACTATCCTTGGCTGCACCTTTAAGTTTTACGGATTCTTTAGAAATGAGAGCAACAGGGAGTGAACGCACGTAGTCTGTACTCAATACGGTAACCTGAGCAGCACTGTCTATTGTCGCTTCAGCCACCATTCCCTGTATTGAAGCCAGGACCACGGCACTCTCCCCCACTACGCCCACACCCCCAAAATCTACTTCCCGGATACAGCCAATGTCTCCAGTGTTGGTTGAGGAACCAAGTGACAATATAGGATTGAAAGGGCAGATGAGTGAGACTGAATTTGATGATGACACCACGCCTCCTCCCCCCTTCCCCAGCTCTAAATTGTCCGGAGAAGGATCAGGGGCTGGTGGTGACCCGAGGTCAAAATGAGAGATAACCGAAACGGGATTAGATGATGAAACCACACCTCCCCCCTCCCTCCCCAGCTCTAAATCGTCCGGAGAAGAATCAGGGGCGGGTGACAATCATCTCTTACCAGGATCAAAGGATTGGAACGGCACAGATTGACAAAGACCCGAAAGGTCATTGTCACAACCTCTAACAGAACGGGGCATCCCGTCATATGAATATGAATATGAATATGAATATTTATTCGACCAACAAAATTTACAAGGTGCATTAATGAAATACATGATATTGATTGTGGTCGGGAGCAGAACAAGACCAGATTGGCCGCTTAATGCCTGCTCCCTTATGAATTACATGTAGTACAATGTTAATTATTATATACAGGATTTACAATTTAATTTACAAGACAGTTCTATTTTACAGTGAAGGAGTGAGTAATAACAGTTATAAGACGAAAAAAGTTTAACGAATGTCGCAAACATAGCAGTTGCGAATTTGGCACTTTTTATTATAGGAACCCAAAATTTCATTTTTGTAGTATGTTGAAAAGGATTTTAAGCTAAAATTTGAGTGGAGTTTGCTTAGAGTTTGTTTTGAGAGAGAATTATATAATTTAGTTAAACTGTATCGTGGTGTCATTTTGGCATATTCGTGTCTTACATTTGGTATTTTAAATTTATCATTAATTCTTGTGGGATAGTTATGAACATCACTGTTAAATGAGAAAAAATTGTGCATGAAGTACACTGGTAAATCCTTTTTTAAAAATCTATAGAGAAATTTTATTTCAATTAATTTGTGTAAGTCCGGTAGTTTGAGTAGTTTCAGCTTTATGAATAAAGGGTCAGTGTGACTAATAGGATGACTGAGAGTAATGGCACGAATAGCTTTCTTTTGTAATTTTAAAATTTCGTTGTGATCATAGCCCCAAGATAATATTTGATAGTTGAGATGAGCAGAGATAAGAGAGTGGTAAATCGTTATTAGAATTTTCTGTGGAATAAAATGTTTTAAGTAATTGATAATGCCGGTTGCCCTTGATATTTTTTTTGAAATATGATTTATATGTGAAGTCCAAGTAAGATCCTTATTTATAAGTAATCCAAGGAAGTTAAACGATTCAACACATTCGAGTTTCGTGCCTTCAATTTGTAAATCTAGGATGCCATTAAAAATTTTGTGTGTTCGTTCAAAGATCATAAATTCAGTTTTTGAGATATTTAAAGATAATTTATTTGCTTTTAACCAGTTTGCTATGTTTAATAGCTCGGTGTTTAATATGTGGTTTACCTTGGTAGAGAAAGAATGTAATTCGCTAAGTGAAGTTGTATCGTCCGCAAACATTATAAAATTGAAGAATTTACTTGCTTTGTTTAGATCATTGATGTAAATGGTAAAAAGTAGTCAGCAAGGGGAAGCACTTCACCACCTCCAACACGAGACATCCCCCGAGAGTCCTCCGAGGGGACAATGTCACAACCTTCAACAGGCCGAGACACAACCCGACAGACACTATCATGGGACATCCCGGATATATTTGGAGGGACAAAGTCACAACCGACTGGCAAACTGGACTCTACAGGAGACGGATTACTTGGGACAGCCACGCCACAACCTTCAGAGTAAATGTAACTATCTGGAGCTACAATGTCACCACTCCACTTCGCTTGGGACGACCTCCGAGACATAACAAAATCGTAATCCCCAAAGTCGCTGTAGTCCAAACCACCAGGTGGTAGGCCAGGGGCTGGTGTCCCAGCAAGACAAAGCTCTTCTGCTAACTCACTAGTCCACTCAGTCTCCGGCGCAACGTCGGGTAGTTCGTCATACACGACCTGAAACGGTGACGACTTGCACACATAACCTGACTGACTTTCCAACAAGTTGCGACCGAGACTATATTCACTTACAGATCCAGATGAAGGAACCTGAACCATACGACTGTCCGAGTCCCACGGATGAGACTCAGCTAATTGCCGTATGGTGGGAGAAACATGACTCAAAGTTGGCCTTACGATGGTAGGGACTGAATGTTGGCCATACATTTCAGTCCCTAAGCATTTGGGGACGGTGACGGAGACAATTTAAGACAGTTCTCCTTGATGTGCCCCTTTTCTTTACAGAAGTAACATGACACATCCGGGCAGACTCTGAAGAAGTGATCCATTGAACCGCAATTTGAACAGCCCCGCCGTGGACTGGAGGATCGGGAACGGGAGCGCTGCCGACCGTCAAGCGAACGGAGTGCCCTGTCCACCTTCTCACCCGTCGAGGACACAGTGTTTTTTATAGTAGAGACATCCTCTCGTGTCGCCTCGACGGTTGAGCGGAGGACAGAGACATCGGTCTCCAGAACTCCAACACGTCCCTCCAGACCACCAGCAGAGACAGCACGTATGCTTGGACCATCACTTACAGGAAGAGTAGTACGACTATAAAATTTTGACTGTTTTGTACGGCCCCAAATAGCTTTTTGATTATCCAGATTTGACTGGACTAATCTGAGGGCGTGATCAATGTTCAGAGGACATTTGTCCATAGCAAAAATGACGGCATTCTTTTCCCGGCAGCCTCGGAAGAAGGCCTCCACCGCCAACTCATCAATAATCGCGGGCTCCGCAGAGGAAAAACCACGGGACGAAAGACGTTGCGCGCGCTCCGCGAACTCCGCCAACGATTCGTTTTCATATTGTTCAAGCTCAGCCAGACGACGGTGATACGAAACCGGAGGCTCGGTCCTCCCGAAACGGGAACGTAGTTTCATATAAATTTGATTGTAATCGTTCTGGTAATAATGAGGCAACTCCGCCACAAACTCGAGTGCCCTCCCCCGAAGAGCGTCAATGAGACGATCTAATTTCTCCACCTCCGACCAGCTATACTTGGTAGCCGCCCTCTGCATCTGTAAATCAAAGGTTGATCACTGGCCACCACCATCGGAAATAGGGAGCGGGGCTGGGGGTGGATTGTATGGACGGAAATGAGAATGACGTGAGTCGTCCCTGGAGTGATCCATCTGTTCCGGAATTGCATGATGTTGCAGCCCAGGATCTGAAAATGGGAAACGGGGGGCATCATGGAAGTAGAATCATATCGATGAACATCCTCTCGTCGTACCTCGGGTGACTGAAAATGGGCAGATAGATGTGGAGGAGCAGGAGTAAATGGACGTACTTGGACACCGGGTTGAGGTGGAACCACAGCTGTAAACGGAGAATATTGGGGATATTGGGAATATTGAGGATTATATTCCGGCTGTCTATTGTCCTGAAAATGATTTGGGAGACGTGGTGTCGCAGTCAAGCCTGGACAGGGACCTGCACTCAAATAGGGAGGAACCTGAAATGGTGGAAATGGGGCACGACTCAACACCTGTCCGTGCTGACCTGAAATGTAATTCGGGGGAGGTATTGGGTATCCAGTACTAGCACTTCTCTGGTGATATGTTCCTTGTTGAACATTTGGATTAGGACAAGGACGTTGTGGTACATGAGGTGGATAATACGTAGACAATGACGGGATCCCAACGTCCTCCAGTCGCCTCCCCAGCTCATTGCCGTCCGGAGATTGGACCGAAGAACGCAACATGGGATTACCATGATACTGTGACGTGGGTGGCCCACGTGACAGAATCGGTTCCAGACCGTCCGATAAATCGAATTCAGACCAGTCTCTTCGATCGTGCGATGGCGTACTTACAACTTGTGGTCGCGCATCAAAACCTGGCGGAGCTCGCGCAGTGGGCCTAAGAGAATAACTCCCATTAGGAGCTAATAGGCCTACAGTACGGCCTAATTCCTCGACATTGGCAGGAGGAGGGTTCCCCCAAGTGATATTCCGTCCCTTTGGACGAACACTCTGGTCCTTTGATGGAGAAGAGAAATCAATAATAGACAAGTTACGCCAAATGTCAAGAGTCCTATAGTTAAAGATGGACAACAAGTTGTCGTAGGAACGAAATATTTGACCCCGCGCACGCGCCTCTTTCAAAGATACCAACTCCGTCCGACTCGCCGGAGCGGCAGAAGGAAAGCAAAGCAAACGATCCAACTCCTCATCCGAGGACTTATTTATTGAAACCGGATTGTCATAATCTTCCGAAGCGGAAGCAAATCTAAACGCCATGACGAAAATGGTAATATAACAATATA
The DNA here is from genome assembly GCF_910592395.1 of Lineus longissimus. Taxonomy (NCBI): domain Eukaryota; kingdom Metazoa; phylum Nemertea; class Pilidiophora; order Heteronemertea; family Lineidae; genus Lineus; species Lineus longissimus. The sequence goes on along the minus strand of NC_088317.1, from coordinate 11,067,502 downwards.
ATAATAAGAACTAGGCGGACGAATAGTAATATTACGAAATCAGAATAGAAATTCTAAGAACCGGGCCTAGGTATTCACTAGACGAGAGAGAAATAATTCAAAGGCCTAGACGGGCGTGGCACACAATAATAATTCACAATCTGACTAATGAAACTGATACGACTGAATATGCGGGTATACGTCGCCGGTGCTCGGTACAAAAATACAGTGCGGAATAAACCAACAAATTCAAAATGTGCAAGTGAAATATTAGTCGCAAACTTTTACAAAACTTCAGATACGAGAGATACTAATTGCCACACCCAAAATGTCTGAGCTAAATATATTTACTAAGGCAAAAATACATTCGCCCGAAGTTGTCAGCACAGTGTACTGACTTGCACCATCGCAAAACTACAGCCGCAGTGGGTTCTAACTAAGAAATCCTCGTCGCCAATTGTAGTGCCGGCCACTTTTAGCGAGAGGCCGGACGGGGTGACCCACGGGCTGATTCAGGTGTGCACTACCACGAATATTCAGGTGCGAGCATGATACGGTGCATTATGTATGAAATGTGCACGAAACCGGACAAGATACGGGATAAACTTACTCTGTTGACTTCTGTTGTTTTTCTGCCCCGAGACTGGGCCTGCGAGGGCTTTTATGCGGTCCGGGAGTGACGTCACTGGGTCCTCCACCTGCTGACGTCACGGGATACCGGCTGTTGGCGACGCACTCGATACCCCTCCGCACCACACCATTTTTAAATCGCGGAAGCGAGAAGCGCTTGTCATGCCAGATAAAATTGTCAAAATGTCTCGGTTCCTGGCCGCTATCATCAGTGAAATGGGTTTAAATAGATGGACAAGATATTAATCCTCATAGATGTTAAAGTGTAATAAAAAGTTACTCACGAAAACCCCGATAAAATCACGACGAATTCACTGTTTTGAGCGCCGTGAACAGCGGTATCGGCAACCTCGTTTCCAGTCTGGATGTCGGCATTATGCACGGTAAGTTTCCGGGTCGTTGCCATGTGATGTGTGTAAAATATGGTACCTAGGACAAGGTTGTTGTTTCTTGAAAAATTCCACTTGGATACCGGGAAAGACTAGGGAATTCCCAGCAAAATGAGCCATCATTTGCTGTGATAGCCAATCGGGCACCAGTTCATTTGAGGTCACGAATTTCCCGGTAATGTATTTTTGTCACTACCGGCAATTAAACGTGGATGGAAAACATGTTGTTATCATCTGTCAGAATTGAATAATTTTGTTTGTTAATCGCCAAGAAATGAATTTATGACACATGAAGGTGAGAGATATGATATATCTACGCTTTATTTCTTGAAGGTTAGATATTTTATGGTATTTTTCTGTGAAAATAAATGAACTGAAAATATGTGAATTTTCTGGAAAACCCTTGGCGTGACGCCATTTTGGGCCTCACTGAACTCCCTGGCACCAATTTGATATCATGGGTACATCTAACCACCATACAGTATATGTCACACAGGTTTTTAATTTGACCTTCTTGTCAAGGTCACAGAGGTCAAATGGCGTAAATTCGCCGTCAGGCCGTAACTATGGCACGTTTCTTAACTGCAATGACTATTGATCACAAATTAAGTACACATGTACCCCTTGGTCAGGTGATCTCAGGTACCGAAGTTTGGTGCGATCTGATTTGCCCCCAGGGAGGGGGCCAAATCCTAAATTCTTCAAAATGCCATTATTCCTAGTAATTACTTGCCCGATTGGCACCAATTTTATATCATAGGTACATCTAATTCTAACAACCATTCAGTGTGTCACCCGGGTCTTCTTTGATTTGACCTACTTTTCAAGGTCACAGAGGTCGAATGTACTGTAAATTGGCCATTTTGGGGAAATTGTAATTGCTTGGACCTACATCAAACCTAACACTACATGACACAATACCATGCTCTTTATCCATCTTTCCTCCACATGAGGTGAGCACAATGGCCCTGGCCATTTCATTTAGTGTGTTGTAAGGAACACTATGACATTTATTGCTGGTCATATAGTCAAGGAATTCCTGTAGTACCTCACCAATGTCATTGAACTGCTCTACTGGAAATCCGATCATTTTTCTCACTGCAGACGGAACAGCCAGTACCGCCTGAACTGTTGCATTGAACTAACAGTTATTATCGCGGTTAAACATCTGTTTGATTACAAGGCTTGAAAAGAAATCACTACCATGTCTAACCACTGGCTCTCGGATTGGTGTGGTCGCTGTCGTAGCCTTTGCCCTCGCTTTAAGGTTTCGACCTTGCTTCTTTTCTTCCGACATGTCAGAAAACTTGAAAGGCTTGGCACTTGTCTTTCCAACATCATTTTTATCCTTTGCCAGCGATTTAATTTTTGGACCTGGCTCCTTTTCTTGCGGCATTCGGATTTTAGGTATGTCAGAAAACTTAACGTTTGTCGTTCGGACATCCTCTTTCTTCTTTGTCGGTTTAGGTTTTACGACCGGGATCGATCTTGTTCGGGGCTGCTGGTACTTTCCTAATTTCTTGTCCTTCACCTGCGGTGGTTCCCTGCTCTTTTTATCCCACTGTTCCTCTACAGGTTTAGTTGTTTTGTCTTCCTTTTTGCCTGCTGCTCCCTTCAGATATGACTTTATCGTTAGCATGTGAAGCACTCTGGTACTTTCTTCCAATTTGGAAGAGAAGACATCAAGCCTGTTGTTTGCCCCGCCCCTTAGAATTGTGTTCTTCAGAATATTGAAGCGTCCTTCCTGCAGACTTGTCGTCATGCTAGCCTTCATTATATTCTGGTATTCTCCGCTATTCCCCTTTCCTGGAAAATGATATTTTTGGTATGGATAAGACACTCTATGTTGTGAAAGATCACTGACCATGAGTGCCGACCAGAGTGGGATTGTTGGTAAGAGGAGCCTTACCAATTCCTCAATGAACTTTGGGCTGTACCTGGCATTCTCCGGTTCGTCGACGACCTCATCTTCTCCGGCAATATCACACCCTTTTTGAACTGTGACCTTAGCCCACTCAGTATATCGAGTTCCTTCTGCCCTATTATGGAAGTCCTCTTCGCTATCATTAGTGTCTTCAAGCGATTCAACGAGAAATTCATCAACTGATCCGAACTCATCGGTTGAAGTATCCTTAGATTTCCGCCCCGCTTGTTTCTTTTCACTTCTTTTGATGCTGTTTATTCTTTTGCTCATTCTTTCGCCTGCCTCGCGGACGGTGGTTGTGAGGTGAGTTCCATGTGCGATGATAAACAAATCCAGCAAAGCTGCTTCAGCCTCATAAAGAAAACCGGCATTTAATATGGTGCTAAAGCAGTACATTCCATGTCTGCTGAGTAATATTTCTTGAATATACCTTTGACGTCCTTCATGACATGGCTGCAGCATGCGTGTGGAAGTGTTTTCTTCGTCAAATCATATTCTGTTGCCTGCCCCTTAACAATTCTCCATGATCTTTCAAGGAACCCTTTTAGGGTCTCTCCATTAAACTCCTGGAGGATAGCCAAGATGAACACCATAGCCCGGTCCATATTTATTTGACATGGGATTGCTGCTCGATTATAACCGTATATCTACGTTTCATGCCGACGGAACTCTGATATCCAGTATCGAATGAGGGGAAGAGATTGAACTGTGCTAAGCATTGAAAACAGAGGGATTGGCGGTGAGCCTGCCACTGGGTTCCGCATGCAAACCTCATAGAACAAATACTTCTTCCCTTTCTTGGGTTTCCCCGTTGCATCGATTACCGCTGCATCCCTCTGACTTAGATCGTGGAAAAGGCGGATCCCATCTTCCCGCCAGTAGAAGACAAATTATGGGTCTAACGCGATTAACTGAATGAAGCCAGGTATTTTTGCATTTTTGGCTCATCTGTGAGCCTTTACCATCACGCAGCGTCCGTCGTCGTCCGTCGTCGTCGTCCGTCGTCGTCGTCCGTCGTCGTCGTCCGTCGTCGTCCGTCGTCGTTAGACATGGGTGGCACGTTTTGTTACCGCTAAAGCCACTGAACTGAAACTTAGTACACATGTACCCCTTGGTGACCACTACTCAGAGACCAAAACGCGGTCTCATATGTTTCACGGTTTGGCCACCAGGGGGCCAAAGGTAAAAAATGAAGAAATGCGTTTTCTCCCTTATTACTGGTCCGAAATATTTGAAAAAAATATGGTAGGTACTTCTACTAATGGGACATCACATATCCTCCGAGTTTTTGATTTGACCTAATTTTCAAGGTAAGATAGGTCAAAGTTCGCCGACGGCACCGCTGTTAGTCAATGGTGGCACGTTTTGTAACCGCTGAGGCTATTGAACTCAAACTTGGTACATATATACCCTTGGGTGACCTTTACTCAGAGACTGAATCGTGGCGTCATACGATTTACGGTTTGGCCAATAGGGGGCCAAAGGTCAACAACTGATTACCACACCAAATTAGACCTTGTATTTACAAATGCACATCATGTGCACCATACAGGGATCATTGACAATTGCTGGTCTGACCATAAAATGATATATACAGCTTTACCAATGTCAGAATCACTGACTCCATAGCCTCCCCTTCGACACAGGTGAGCACATGGTCCCTGGACCATTTCATTATTATCAGCCGCCATTTTGGACTTCATCTTGAATAGACTCGTCGTTTCATCTCTGTCGAATGCAAGTTGCATGTTTGCCTCATGCGCTATTTGTCGGAAAACCTGACTAGTCTTTCCAATATCATCACAATTTCCATGCACCCCCAACAGGTCTGAACCCTTCTCAGTGATGCGCTTGAGATATTCATTGTGTTGCATCTCTCCAGATGCAAAAATTCTTTGGAGATCTCGTCGTTCTTGGCCACGGACTGGACGCGCATGCTGCTGACGCATTTTGTGACAAACTGTTCCCCTGTATATAACCCTCGCATTTAGGTTCCGATCGAGTTTAACGACTGCGTCGATTGAACATAGCTCCGTTTTAAAATGCGCACAATCGGGATGTGCGGTTAACGGATCCTGTTTTCCTCTGGTGTGTTTCCTCACCAACATGGTACAGTACGGGTTACTTTCCCTTATTCCCCTGACGATCGGTTTGTACCACATTCCTCTTTTAAGGTAGTTTTTAGATGCCCCTTCTTGCATAGTATCCCACTGTTCCTGTGTTATGCGAAAAGTGGCTCGCTGGGGGATTTCAGGTTCATAGTCAATGGCCTTTCCGATTGCAGCCTCTACTGTCTGATAACTAATTGGAATGTCATCTGCAATCTGTTCCAATCCCTCATCTCTGTCTCCTATAATAGCCTCCCGTCTATTTGCCCACAACTCTCTAGCAACTCCCTCAAGCCCACCTTTTCCTCCAGCAAAACCAAGATATCTCCTGCCCTCACCAACGTCTTCTTCTTGTAGACTTTTGTTGTCCTCTCTTGTTGCCCTGCCCTCCATGCGACCTTCTCCTATATATTCACCGTCCTTGCCTATGTCTACAGCACCTTTCATCTTAGACCCCGACTCACTTCCGTAACGTTCATCAATGTCTTTACCCTCATTGTCTAAGTGTTTGGAACATTTTTTCTCTGACCTCGATTTGCCACGGCATTGGTCTTCCATATCTTCATCCTCCTCACCGTCGCGTTCTGCTCCTGATCTCTCTGGATCTGCTTCGCGTTGGCTACTTTCTGCCTCCTGTTCATCTTCCTTACCAGCGTCCTGCTGTACAATTAGTCGGTCTCTCTTTGGAAGAATATCATCAGGAACAATCCAGTTGTTGGAGTACATGGTCGCGGTTCGAGATGGTTCCTTTCGAGATTGATTATCAAATGACGTTCCATTGTTGGTCTCAGTTGCTGGCACACCCTCACCACCGGCTTCGGACTTAGTTGAATAAGCGCCACCAAGGTCTGTTGGGGGATTTGCACTAGTCATTGGGGCATCTTCAACCACAGCTTTTTTCCTTAACATCAAATAAAGTGTACAGTCCGTCGTGTAAAATCAACGTGCTTTAAGATATTGGCCATAATTACAGGGGTTACCCTGAATGTCCACGAAGTGAGTCGGTATGTTTCCTTCCCTATCGCCCAGACTTAAATCCATATCTGCAAGTGATCCGAATTTTGATTTTCCACCCTCAAAAAACAACACCTTCGCTTCATCGATGATATCCTCCACACATTAAAATCTAGCGTATGTTGTGGAATTTTTCTCACCTTGCCCCCATCAGATGCAAATACCTGCTTATAGCCAGTGGGCTTGTGATGTTTCCAGCCAACTCTGATAATGGTATTCTTTGTCCTTGTCATCCTTGCCTCGACTGACACATCACTGCCTTTCTGCAATAATAAGAAAAGAAAAATAAATATCCCCTGCAACACTGTGTAAATTTTGCTGCCTGCATTCAATCCTGGCGAAAAACTTACGACAGCGTATTCTCGGTGTTCAGCCGGAGTCGCGCTTGGTTCTATTCAGCTCATAACTAATTCTTTTCTTTTAAACATTATTTCGTATAATACCAGTACACCTTAGTGACTGAAATACTTTATTACATTTTCATTAAAATAATTACAACTTATCCACGCAGATGGCATTGGTTTCAAGGTCCCACAGCATTGAAGGAGGGCTCTTGCGACTGAAACCTGGTGGAGCTTGCAGGTTTGCATCAACTTGGAGCGCACATTGATCAACGTAAACTATAAACCACTGAGCAGTAGAGCAATCTGCGAGAAGCCCAGATAACTAAAAGCACGGAGAGCCACGTTTTCTATTAAAACTCCCATGCATGCCGTCATATGACGGGCCCCCGTAGGCAAGGGGTTAATTCAACCACCAACAATCATTTTCAAGTTGTTAAGAGACAAGTTGTTTGTTCCTCAAACTTACCCTCGCTTTTTTTCCACAGCTTGATTTCACGTTTCCTTTGCGTTGCCGTATCTTGTCCATAATTTCTTTAATTTTATCATCGGCGTTCTTGTTGTTTTTTCTATCTCTGCTGTCACCTACAAATGAAGATTTTAATATGATTACCGACATAGCATTATATTTCCTAAGTGCACAGGACTCTCTCCCACACACAGGTGACCACAGGTTTTCAAAAATGGCCTTGATTGACCCCTTTCATTTCATATCAATGTATTTTGAGGTCATGTTCTCGCTATGCATATATAGCTCCCAAAGTAGTAGATTTTAATAATTTTTCTTATGATAACCTAATCTGAAATTTCCAAAATAGCCTGCAGCAATTGCCTGTCGGCAGTTTACTTGTCACCCCATGTCTTGAACAAGGAGTGAAATAGAGCAAATTCTTTCTTACCAGGGGAAATGGAAACAGTACCAAAGTTCAAAAATAAAACATAGATCCTTAAATGAATAGCCTTCACAATGATTGTGTAGCCGGAGACAGACAAACTGCTTCTTCCGGATGACAATAGACTTTCTTCTTCAGAGCAATAACTTATGACACTTCTGTAAATGATATAGATATATATTTTAAACCTCTCACACGGACATGAACTGGTCAAATGGCCCAGAACACAGGTAGGGAGAAGCCACATAGGCCTACACCCAATATTAGAATCACAAAGGAAATAGGCCTACTGCTGAATTACCCTGTAAGGAACCATTGTCCTGACATGACCCAAAATAAATAAAACTAGGCCCTTAACCCCCAAGCTCTAAATTCTTAGATCTGGTAACAATTGGTATCATGGCTGCATAACATGATCTTATTGCCTCGGGCAAAATGCGAGGAAGTTTACAGCAGATAGAGCCACTTTTGATTTTTTACGGCAACATGAAAAATCAGTGCCTGCCATGAGAAAAATCCACGGGTACCATCAGTCACTCCCGCAACCCTTTCCACGGGCACTATTTTTTTCACTCCCGCCAGCTGTCCAGTGGGCGGGCCATGCCAGTTAACAGGCGTGATCACGCCCGCCCCCGTGATCACGCCCCCTGCGCCCGCAAACTACTGCCAGGAAACGGGCGCGATCACGCCTCCGGCCGCATGAGACGCCTGTAAGCAATTCAAGAGTAAAACAATTTCTAGGCAAGTCGCAGGACTAAGTCATGCTGCACGTCGGGCATGGCAATTTATTACATTATGAACAAGGAATTTAGACAAAAAACTAGTTTTATCTGCTATGCACTTTTTGCAGCCAACTCCCGGCGAAGAAACATTCTCAAAACGCCTACAATCCACTTTGTAATGCTAATGCCGTGGTCACACTGGGGTTTTAACACGAATTGAATTCGAATTAAAACGTTGATACGTATTGGGGCGTCACACTCAATTCGGTTCATACCGATCTCAATCCGCTTAAACCAACACGGTTCTTAAACCGAATTGAATGCGAATCAGCTAATCCGAATCAACGAAACCGTATTGAGATTTCAAGTGTGACGCGCTTGATACGAATTAAGGTTTTCGATCGCACTGCGCATGCGCCCGGCGCATGGAAAGTGACCTTTGACCGCGGGAACTAGTGCTCCGAACTAGTTAACTGATGTATTTAAATTATCTCATTAACTCAAATCGTTTTTCGTTATGCCATAGAATAGGGAAAATCAACTCCCTTGCACGTGACTTGCATTTCCATTTCCTGGCAAGGTATGTTGCCGCCGGTTCGTTGGTCAAAGGTACACTGGTCAGCAACATCGTCGCGGCGGGGTTTTCCCCGGTTTTGGCCTCGTTTTCGAGGGCGAGGCCGGGATTCTCCGCATTTAGCGACGGTGGTGTCGACTCGCTGAGGACACTCCTCTTTGACCCGAACTTTGGCAATAGGCATGGCCGGGAGATGGAAATGGTCAAGCACCTTACGCGATTTTAACTTGTTAATAATGACTGTGTGATACTGTGATATTATACACTTATATGTTTTGTACTTGTAAATTTTATTCCCCCATATGGGAGGTTAATAAATAATAATAATAATAATAATAATAATAGATGGCGCGTCGTTAGTATGCATTGAGTGTGGCGCGTTTTAAACCGATTTGAATGCGTATTCGGGCCAGTGTGACGCGACCGTTCTGAAACTGGATTAACCAATTCGTATTCCGGAGAGCGCTCTACGGAATTCGGTTTCAATTCGCATCCAGTGTGAACACACCATTAGTTCCATCCTGATTCGATATGCCATTACCGCACACGGCTGTGACAGGTACCCGGATGTGACCTAATTGATGCGCGGAATGTGGTTCCGATGGCTCCCGATGGCGACGCAGATGAGTCAGAACGTATTTCTGGAGTAGGCCAGAAGAACCAGGCTATCTCGGCATCCCTGATTTTTTCTGCATGTATGTAGCTTAGGTGCTGGTACTTTCCCTGCATGCCTGTAGTATTTCCTTTGGTACTAAACCACCTACACCATTCTTCTTCCTCTGTCCTTATCCTGTCTGTCCTTTAGATGTCCTAACGAAACAGCTATAGATAACACATTTCCTAGTCGCACTGTATGTATCATACTGTAAAATTCACCAAGCGTAGGACAAAGAAGAATAATGATGTGGCCAGTCCCAAGTCTGGAAGAAGGCAGTGTGGTTTAACTCTGTCAGCCGAGGACCCACACGTAGCCTTGAAGTGTGAGGGGTGCCAAAAATTACTGCTGCTTGATGTCTTGATTATGCTGACTATACAAGTGTAAATAAGGAGAGAGAAGGCAATAAACTTTTATACTCTATAAAATTGCTTTATTTATATTATCACTGAATCAAACGACAATCAATGTCAACTACTAAAACAAGAAGAACTTTAACAAGAAGAACTAAAACAAAACGATATTTGCAAATTGCCCTGAACTGAAATTTGACACCAAACCAGGCATGGTTACAGAATAAACTAAACACAAAGTCAAAACTTACTGACTGTGGCTGGCTAAAAGCCTTGATATAAATCTGATCAGAATGACACTAACATGTAAGTATTAATGATTTTTCGGCTGTCCTGAATGCTTACACAAACACTGTACCGTTACAAAGAAGTTAAAACCAGAGACCAGAGCAGACACTACAAATAGTGCCTTACAGGTTACCAAATAAATCAATATGCTAGTAGTACCTAACTAGCCATTGCTGCTGTAATGAACTTACAATAAACCATATGGCATGTTACAAGAATAGAAAAGTTGAAACGTAGCCTAAAACAAACTGTGGCTCTAACATCATGAAATGACACGACAAGAACAGCATAACATCTAATACTAACAGTAACCCAAATGCAGTACATGTATTTATGAATACATGTACCTGCTTAGCCTACCATTTGATCGTCATTCCGGCCCATGTCAACCAGGTTCTCCTGGTCTTCCTGGTGATTCCTATCATGGTCGCTGTCGAACTCCTCCTCCATGTGTGAATGATCGGGATCGAGGACATTGGATTAGTCTTCAATGTCAAGATCTAGGTCATCCAGCAGATCATCATCCTCATCCCAGCCAATCTCATCCTCATCATCAATCGACGACATGATTGATTCAGCATCAGATTCATCTTCATCTGATTCTATATCAGGGTCTTCTGGTTCTACCGGCTCATGCATATCAAGACCCCTGGACATTACAGCGCTGAATGAGGAAGACTCTGTCCTCAGGAACCGCCTTTTCTCCATGTACTTCTCCAGAGCAGAATCAATGATTTCATCCCTATCTTGGTCAGACCAACTGAAATCATTGATTTTGATCAGGAGAAGGTTTTCCATAGTATTGTGGCTGGTGCTGAGGCGGCGATCAGACAACATAGCGGTGAGGTGACTGAAGCCAGCCTCGACTAGGCCATTGGTGGCTCCAATGCACAAGACATGTTCTGCAAGAATGCAGATGTTTGGGAACGACTTTTGTTGGAACTGAAAGACTTTCCTCCAAAGTTCTCGACATGTGCAACCACTGTAAAGGTTGCGCGCCAAGATTCTGAAGTCTTTCCACTCACGACGGAGCTTCGACTTATCAAAAGAACTGTGCTGAAGGGGCTCCTGAAAGAAGTCTGCAAGCTTCTCAATGTCAACGAGATTAGACTCTGGTCTATCGTTAGCTGGATCAACCCAACTCATAGACATGAACACCTCCTCCCTAAATGATCCAAACCTGTCCTCCAAGCAATCACTGATTTGTGTCAGCTGCCCACTTAGACCTGTAATCACATCATTTGTATTCTCAAGCACAAACTTCATGTTTCCCAATTGCACCTTGTTTGACTCACGCGATGCAGGCTTCTTTTTCATGTCACCATACTTCACAAGGTCACACTCAATGCTCTTAGAAGTACCGGTATCTTTGACTCTGAAGTCAACAGACGCTGCTGGCAAATGGTCATCATGCAACAACACATCTTCTGGGCCCTCAGCTAGATCATTAATACTGCTAATAGCCATTTCAATCAGTGGGCCAACTTCGAACACCAGAAGCTTACTGTCCTCAAGTTTGAGGGACAGTTGTGCTACAATGTTGAGAACATGACTGTAGAAGCAACAGTAAGCGAGAAAACGAAATCTAATAGCCTCTTAAGAATACCACCAAGTTTAGCATTCAAGGTCTTAATTTTGCCATGTTCCCGATTTGCAGACATGGTTTCAATTGTATTTGCAAGGCACACCCAATTCTTCAGCAAGTGATTTAGGCCGCGCCTCGTGTGGGCTATGAAACGGGTGCCGTGCACTTTGGGGAAGTTATACGAGGTGACGTCAAGTGCCTTGGCAGCGTTTAAGTTTTCCCGATCTTTTGAAAGTGTAGAACAAGGTGACCATGAAGTCGTGCATATCTTTGAAGGACTTAAATTTCTTGAGAGAGTCAGACAGCGACAATTCAACACGATGCAAAGCGCAATGAACGGTTGGTTATCAGCCACGGTCTGGTGGCTTTCATCCTTGTCAGAATCCCGTTGTATATGCCGAAGTTCACGCTGGCACCCACAGATGTGGCACTGATGAGCGAGTATGCATAACTGTAAGAAAAAGAAATGATAAGCCTACAGATCAAGACTGAAACAAAAAATCCAATTGCCTGTGGAGCTGCCTGTGACTTCACATTGCCCGTTTCCCGCCGGCGTGCCTTGAAGTCGGTGCATAAATAACGCACACTCCCACCGATAACGATATCAGATTCAACAACATTAGACAAGGTGCGTCGGGAGGGTGTGTGTCTAGCATAACGGTCAAATAGAACGTTGCCATCGTTACGATGTCAATCATCATTATACCGTGTCATCGTACCTACAACCGCTGGCCAATAGCGCGCGGGGCGGAGCGTATACATTAATTATGACTTCGTTGATTAGCATGCTCTATTTTTAGCGACCATTGCACTCAACAAGCAATGAAATGAAATGAAATGAAATGAAATTTATTGGCCAAAACACAATCTTTGCATATAAGGCACGAAACACCCAAATGTACATTACTATCAAAATATCAAAACAATAAATTTACAATATAACCACAATCCCACGTTGCTATCGTTACAGCACAGCTAATCAGAGGTCTAAAAGCGCTCTAGTTTTCTGAAGAAAACAGACATATGCGTAATGAAGACACAGTGACAGTAAACACACAAATAATGCGGCAACTGCATGTACATGTAATTTCAAACAAACCAAAAAATTGTAGTAAGTGCAATGATTATTTATTTATTTATTGGCATGAATTAGCTAGGCCCACACTTACCTTTCTTCCGAGCAGTGTATCTTCTCAATGAAGGCATCATCAATTGCTGTCTTGATGTGCTCCGCCGTCGCATCCCCATACTCGTCGATGTCTTGAGGAGCAATGGCGTAGTACACTGGTACTCCACCTTGAACCACACGCACGAACACTAGCTCTTTCTCTGAACCAGTTTTTCGTGCTTGGCTCCCGTCAGTTAGGACAGAGTAAGCTCTGGATGTTGACAATATCACGGCTAGTTTGTCGCGAATGGCGTCTGCCAAATACCACACAAATTCTTTGGCCTTCTTTGAGTCGTCTATCCCTTTCAGTAGTTTCACACCATTAGCTTTCTGTACTTTCACTAAAGTGTGGAAGGAGGAGAGCGGCATGCCCTCCACTGCCATTATGTACGCAGTGTTCAGTAGCTTTCTGTAACCAACTCTTGCCTGTTTATCTATGGTGTCGTCGATGCGTGGCTGCTTTCTTGGTGGCGGCCCTTCGGTGGCTGTGCCTTCGGCCACTGAGGGCCCACCACTAGCAGTCGCAGTCTCAAGTTTCTCAAAAGACATAGCAATTGTATGCGCCTGGGATCTGCTAAAGTGTTTGGTGACGGAATATTTTGTTATTTAGGTCGTACCTTGAACGTATGCCTTCCTCCACTCCCCCAACACGCGGCCTTTGAGACACCTGTTAGCTTCGACCTTTTTTACATGCTTGGCACATAATTTGCACCAAACAGTGTCTAAAGTCTCACCATCGTCTTTGAGTTTATACCCAATGGTTTATTTGTCGATCGACTATCCCAACATTGTCTTTAGTTTCATCTTGAAGGAATGCTGCCGTTGCCAGGCGCATGTCAAAACGTGCTTAGAACCGCGCACTGCAGCAACCGCAAACTATAGCGAAGTGTACAGCCTGGCGTGTACCCAGCGCTAAACGGCATAATTACCGCGTTGAGTGAGACTCTAGACGCAAGGGCCCAACGCGCCGCGTAGCGGCAAAAAAGCGAAGCTGGCGAAACATTTATAACGGGTCACCGTCACTTATTATTGGACTTATAGCGCATTTACGGGGTTGCAACTATTTTGCTTTATAGTGTCACCAGGAAAGAAAAGCATGCGACCTAACGCCGATCTATTTGTATAAAGTGATAATCGGAAGGTATATAGTAGGAAATATCAATAAAATAATCATTCCATTTCGTCTTTTGAGGGCATTTTTGATTGTAAAAAATATATGTGTACGTCACCGTAGTCTCTGCAATGATAATTTTATCAGATCAGTCTCGCGCAAGTAGAAGTTCTTTACCTGTTAGTTCTTCACTTATTAGTCTCAACTTCTGGCGCAAAGCCAGACGTTTTCCATTACGATTTCACTACGATGTTTGACAAGAAGGAGCAGTGCGCGAGATATGCTAATGAGCAGACTTCCCTCGCTTGAGTTTCTGAAGAATGTTCCATATCGCGCTAAGCTCATCATTACTGATTATGACAGGCGTGCAACGGTAGGTATCTGCTCCCCAACTTCCACCCTAATACGGTACAATAAGTTACCATTTGATGGGAATGGGACAATGCCCTCACTGTGTATGGAGTCATGGGGATAAGAAGACATTATTCATTAGTGTTGGTACAAGTGATTTTGCCCAAAAAGCATGCGCATTCAAAAAACAAAATATGCAAGGTAATCACGTACATGACCATGACGACGTGCAGAAAGTGCACTGGCCAGTGCATACCCTATGGCTATGTACTAGCAAACATGGTAAACATGAACAACATCATTATTCATCGGCAGTTCATTTTACTCCGAGCTTTTCCTGAAACATATAGCCATGATGATTAGGCCTACCATGTACCATGACCAATAACAGCACTAGATCATGTAGATGTCAACAAGTTCACATGAACCGTATAATCCCGCATGGCGCATGTGGGGCATGCGTCTAAACCAAAGCCCCAAAATCACTTGTTTTGGTCTATTTCAGTTTCACTTGTGTTTCCCCCGTCTCCCAGTCCATAATACATTTACAGTTTACAATCCCCGATCATGGCCCAACAAAAGGTCATCGGTTGACTAAAGGAACACAACTGTTCAATGTATTTATAGTTGAATGCGATCAAACTACGTCTTTTCAATCGTGGATTGTAAATTTAACCCCATGGGCCTAGGGAAGGCCCTATAACAATACTTTCGACACAGTTATTATCTCCGCTGCCTCCATCATGTTACACACAGTGCTCACTGCTGATTCTAAAATGCGCCACCTAGTCAAAACAGGACATATGTTCTTCTAGGAATAGATCTCTTTCCAATATTTCGTCATTCCACTATCGTCATCACCTCATCATACTTTCATTGACATTACAGGCACACATCCACAGAGCACTCTTCAAATCATCTACACAGTGGTTATCCAACTAGGATTATAAAGGTAATTTCTTAGCCCCGCACAGTGGGTTTCAGTCTTGATAAAGGGGCACTATCCAAGATAAAGTTACAAGAAGTAGTCAATAGGGGTCTCTCACCTCTCACTGTATGTCCACACTATTCACGCTTGTACGAGGAATACATTCAATGCTGAATCTAACAACACCCAGTGCCCTTACTCTGTATATTAGTCACTGGAAGATGGCCCATTTCACTCCTTCCTTCTACTTCACCCATAGTCTCATTGCAAACGCCTCAGTTCTATGATATCACATTCACTTTCAGCTGTCATGCAACGCAACAACTGTGCTATCTGCCATCGCACATCAACGAAGAAGTGCAGCCGCCCACATTCCACCTCACGTCTGTCCGACCAGCTGCAATCCTCGAGGACGCCCCACTGTACCACGATTTCACTACGATGTTTGACAAGAAGGAGCTGTGCGCGAGATAGGCTAATGAGCAGACTTCCCTCGCTTGAGTTTCGGAAGAATGTTCCATATCGCGCTAAGCTGACCACTGCTGACCATGACAGGCGTGCATTGGACTGGTACAGGTTGGAATTGAACATTGAATATGCTGGTGGTGACGCTTTCTGATGAGAAGTTGGTCGTGACTGATGCAGTATCCTTGGACTTGTCCACAGCATCGTTCAATCATTGCTCTCTGAGCTGCCTTGATTCTGTACTTACCCAAATACTAAGACCAAACGCCTGTTGACTGTCCTTTAAGAGAGACTGGCGCCATGCCTAGAGATATGACTGACCCCTATTGGCAAATTTGTATGACTTTATCTTGCCTACCTAGCTGCTGCCTATAGTCTCCCTTTAACTGCGGAACACTTCAAAGTCGATAAAATGCCATGTTCCACCTTTTAATGTGTTCAGACCGCCATTTTCAAAATAATCAAGTCAGGACACTGCCTTCTAGTCTCATAATAAATTTTGCTTTCCTCAATAATAACATTTCTTCTTCTTCAATGCTTTCATCATTCCAAACTTCTCCTCCTCGGACTTTTACATGGGTACAGTCATGGCAATCAAAACCCAAATACTGAGACCAAATGCCTGTTGACTGTGCTTTAAGAGAGACTGGCGCCATGCCTAGTCTCTCTTAAAGCACAGTCAACAGACACCAACCCCCTCAGACTCAGAAACCACAAACGCCCAACCCTTCCTGCTACCTTAATACTTCTGGATTTCCGCGAAATGGAACTATGGATACCGGGAAATGAATCACGATCATGCTGGGAATCGGCGGGCGTTATCGCGCTGGTGTTTTTTTATGACGGGCGGCACACGCCCCTCAAGTGTCCGGCGGGCGTTATGGATAGCGCTCGTGCGGAGTAGTTTGCGGGCGCGGGCGTGATCGCGCCCGATTTCTGGCATGGACTGAATGAGCATATGCAGCCATTTTGTAAACAAATGGTTACCATGGAGGCAAAACCTCACCATCCCTACAAATTCATATGGAATATTCCAAACTGACAAAATATATTGAAATTTTCGAATTTTCTACTGTTAATTCCATTATAACCAAGGGTTTATTTATAAAATGATCACATATTTGCTTTCTCTGAATATTCATAAATATCTCTGCCAAATCTGGTAATTTGTTTTATGATAAAATGAGTACTGTAAAAATTTCCTGGAGCTTTTTCATTTCTTCTGGTTTCAAAAACTGTTCCAGATGACATCACGGCCATCTTGGCCAATGAGCTCCTTTTATAGCCAAGGTGGGGGTTTAACCTGAAAAACAAATAATTCACAGAAAATACATTTAAGCTTTCCATTAGACAGGAAGCTAACCCCTATCTGAGATTCACCCGGCATATATATAACTATCTCATTGACATGATCACACCGCAAAGTCACGGTGATAACGATCTGATTTGCACAGAAAAGGCCTTTAATCTATGAACTATGGGCTTGGAGTCGGCGTCGAAGCGAGGTAGGCCTATGATGACTCACGAATTCGGTGTTAAGGCGGACACAGACTACCATCTATCTAAAGTGTTTTAATTGATACCATCCCTTCAGGTAACTTCCATGGCAGTGTGTCTGGTCCACAAAGTTTTCTTTGCAAAGTAATTTGATACCGGGGAGGTACTTTGCCAAGTGTTGGCCGCTTAGGGAGACTGCTCTATTCTCACCAAGCAATTTGTTTATCTTAGCCTGTTGTTGACAGGTGTGTTGGTATCTAAACAGAGTTGGTCAATGGTAATGACCTCAAAATAGGTCTATTTCTGGTGTTTTGAGTGATACCAGATTGCATTCCTTTGTCTGAAGATGCTGTGTAGTGGGCATGTGGTCAGTAGTATCCTGTATACTGAATAGAAGAAGAGCTCTGGCAGATACTTGTAACATATCTACGGCGGAAACCTTCAAATTCATAGAGCTGGTACAGGATCGACCAGGGATATGGGATGTCACGTCAAAAGAATACAAGAACAAGCATATCAAATCCCTAAATAAATTCGAAATTGCCCTTCTCTTCCTCTGGACAAGCAATGTCAGCATATCAACAGTAGCCATCTTTGTATTTTCCCTCCAGAATCATCAAGGTCAAGGGGATTTTATTCTTGGGTAGCGCACCGCAGATGAATGGATTCAATTAAAATGGAGAGTTAGATGTTAGTCTGTCTGTCCATGCTCTGTTTAGATACTTGACCAACTTGGCCACATCTGCCTTCAATACTTGGTGAGCTAGAACTTTAAACAGTGTGTAGTCTGTGTCCGCCTTTACTCTTACAGAGTAGCCTACAACATGACTGGAGTTTCCAACGAGACAGTTTATTTTTAGCTTTCATACACGTGTTGTTTGTTTTGATTTGTACAAAGAGATTTTGATAAAGTTCGACTTGGGTAAATACATGTAAGTTACGGGGATCAATTATCAAAATTTTGTCATTCCTCCGAAAATGATTATGTACTTGAGTTTTGACAAATCATCATTGTCAAATTTAACCTGAACACATTGTTGAATTGTTTAATTTTTTGACGAGGTGTATATCCAGCTGCCCATTGAGAACAAACATATTAAAACATCACTTTGCATGAAATTCTTAACTACCAAAGAAATCTTTAAAGGATTTCTTTGTTCTGCCTCTTGAAAACAGTGTAGCCCTTTTGAATTTCCTGAAGTGATGGACAGGTATACCGTATAGACACTACTTCTAGGTGAAATGACCATATCCACCTTCTTTCGAAACAAGTAAATCAATTTCACATCTTCTACATTCACACGAAGGGGCCACTAGGTATCCTCCACGACATGACCAAAGGACGGACGTATACCGCGTAACCTGCGTCGACCTGCATACTCTTCAAAAAAAGGGTTATTCAGCTTACAAAATAAATACAATAGTGATCACATAAATTGTGCTGGAGAGTCTTAGGTCATCGCCTTATCGCTTACCGTAATCGCGGCACTGTACTACAATTGGTCAATCTCGGTGTAATAAATATTCATGAACTACCCCACTTCACTCCCATTGGTTAGCGCATAATGTATACAACCATCGCTCGCCAGCAAGCCAGCGGTTTAAAGCTTCAACGAGATCACTGTCAATAGCGCCAATTGCGCCAATCAATTCAATTTAGTAGTAATAGACATCTAGATTGAAAACAACTTAATTGACCATTATTGAGTAATCTCATAACACCATGCACTGATTCCACCCCAATTTGTCATAAGCAGAGGTGTTCGAAAGCCTGACCAATATTCGATCAAATTTAGCCGCGCATAGTCAATGTTGTTGCATTGTTTTGGATTCTGAAAGTTTTGAAGATGGAACATCGAGAGACTTTAAAACGTCTTCGGGTGATGTGTGAAGCGTCGATGTCTCTGTTTCCTCCCGTTCAAAGCCAGGATTGCTTTGCATTAGCACTTGCAGCGTTCACCAATTTGGATGCCAGCAGCTTTCTCCCAAATGTCTCACCTCCGTCATTTAAAACGATTATGTTCCCAGAGCCTGGTCACCCGTTTGTTGGAAATGACGTTTTCGCCAGATTGCAGCACCACCATCACGTCTTTTGGTTGGAGACGGGGGAAACGCCAGAATCCTTCATAGAAGTACTACATCATGTTCAGGATCGATTAATCACAGATGGTTACGAACGATATTTGCTGTCGCCCGAGAACAGACTTCTGATGACGTTGATTTGGTTGCGAAAGTACCCTGACTTTAACACCCTTTGTGCCATGTTTGACGTTAGTAAAGGGACGGTGATGAGGACGACAAGGCAAGTTATCGACTGTCTTTGGGACTACCTTCAAGAAGGCATAAAATGGCCAACTGGTGACGAGTGGCAGAGGATGAGAGGTCAATGGGAATCATTTCCAGATGCTGTTGGTACCATTGATGGTACTGTGACGGAAATCTACATCCCGAGACAGAACCACAACACCAATACTACAGCGGGCACCGACATCGTCACGCTCTATCGACACAGATAATTGCGGATGTGAAAGGAAACATTCGATATTTGCAGGTAAGTATTGTTTGGACATAACCGGACCTGCTTCTCTAGCCTATTCCAATATAAACCAACGGCGGATGCCATCTTGGGCGGACACATTTTGGCTACATTTCTGCCAATAATTGCTTTCCCGCGTATTGTTTTCTGCACGGCCGTTCTGCGTGTGTTTACTAGGAAAACGTGTAAAGTTTGTGCATACACGTACATGCATTACTTATTTTTTGGCAATTAATTGCTTTTGAAAAATTCAGAAAGAAAAACAGTCCGTATTTCTTGCTGCTCCATGTATATTTCAAGATATATTTAAAGAAAATACTTTTACATTTTAGTCTGGATTCCTTGGCCATCTGAACGATGTCGGTCAACTCCGTCTTATGCCAACCCTGGGCCACAACCGCCAGCTCCACCTACCTGCTGGCACATACCTTCTGGCAGACAGGATATACCCATGTGAAGATCCAATCTTGCCGCCATTTAAAGCAAATCGACTGCGTGGAGAAGGACGAGAGAGGCGTATCATGTTCAACCGAGAACACGCAACGTGCCGCATCACGGTTGAACACGCAATACGACATTTAAAGACGTACTCGATAATGAAAGGACGGTACAGAAATAGTAGAAACCTTTTCTCGAAAGTGGCCGATGTGTGTGTTTGCCTGGCACAGGGCCATATCGAGTTGATAAACACAATTCGTTAGGTCGTCACAAGGTTAAAATGCTTCTTGAACAAATCTTCAAATTGGGCCAGTAATTGATAATTTCCCGGTGACGTCACCACGATCATGAAGCCGGACAAGTGGCACAGGTGGGGTTCATCACACTACATAAAACCATGCAATTAAATTAATTCTTTGTCACCTGATGAGGGAGTCCGCTTCAAATGACAGCCTCTGTAACGATTGTAAATGCAAACATTATCATTTTCAATAACTTCGTACAAACACAAATCGTTATTTACTTATGCGTTGTCTTCACTCTTTTCCATTTTGCCTGCTGCCATTTATCCATGCACATCGTCCTGTCCCCGGGCCTGTCCCCCCTTAGGAAAAACACCCCAGGCAATACCGGAACATTACGAATAACAATAAATATGCACAAACTTCCATAGTATTGAAATATTATTTATGTTTTCCTGGCCGAATATCGGGCGGGGAGTGTCAATGTCCCTGAATCCAAAAGCAGGGAGCAAAGACTGGGATTAAGTAGGCGTTCCAACGACGAAGGCTGTCTTTTAGACATCCCGAGTGCGAACATTTGTCGGGCGTTTCCTGGATTGTGCGCTGAAAGACAGAGTGACATGATTTCCTGTCTTTTCCCCTGCTAATATGGGATTGGAACTGTCGAAAACTCCGCACTTCGGGTTTTCTACTGGGGAGTTGCTGACTACAAATTGATGGTGAACTTGACTCTATCGTATCTTTTTTACAACTGACTTTATTTCTACAAACTATTGACTAAGTAAACAAGATTACAAATTAACAGATGTTAAGAGATGAAAGAAGGTGCTTAGACGATTAAGCTTAGCTTAATCCGCAAGGATTTCCTCAGACTTCTTGGCTCCATGCAGCTGCAGCGACTTGTCGAACTAATAACTTGATTCAGGAAATGACTTGGTTCAGGAATGCGTAATTCCTGACATTCCCCCCGCCCGCAAGCACATGGTTATTTTAATCCCTGAATAGTTAAACAGTGATTGGCTAATCATCCTCGGTGGTCTGCAATCCAGACTGACTGATACTAAACGGTGTTCGAAACCGCTAACTACACAAAATACTTGAAGTAAACATGAGATGGTAGATAAGCTTCATGCAAAGTACGTTAAAGAGATTAATCCGTATTGAGATTCTAAAGTTTCTAAACTAAATGTCGAGATGATGATGATCAAAAGATGAATATCTATAGCACGATGGTGTCAAACATGTTACAACTAACTAATATTCCATGATAATGTTCTAGTATTTCAATATAGATGAAATTCAAATGTCAATTCGATTATGTTGATTGTCTCTTCAGTTTCTCATGGACGACAGGCGTCGTAACCCCGACGGAGGGGAGCATCCACATTACTATACATTGCCCAAGTGTATAGCTTTGACGAAGTGAATATTAAAACGGAATGTCACGTACGCCACAATATCTACTGTCCGTAGTAATCCAAGTGCTCTCTGATTTTGAGCCTCGTAATGTCAGTGGTTGACCGTTTTGGTCGAGATTTTGTTTTTTGAACAGATTTGATTTGCGCAGACCGTTCGATGCTCTCGTCAACGGTTAACTCAAGCGGATACAATTTTCCGATTGCTCGGTTAGATTGCCCTGTGGCAGTTTTGACAAGCGCAGATCGGGTCAGCCCATCTTGGCCTCTGTTGAGTTCTTTTATGATCCCAAGTTTCCAGTGTCTCCTCTTGGCATCCTTGTCGTGTACAAGAATTACGTCATCAATTTTAATGATGTCAGCTTTGGCATTTTGTTTGCTAAGTTCGTACTGGTGTTGTTCCCGTAGCCTAGCGAGATACTCGTCATAGAAACGTTTCTTGAATGTTTGTAGTCGTTCTGCGCGTTTGTACGCCAATTTCTCAAGTTTATCTCTGCCGGCGTATGTTACATCCAAGTTATCTTCTCCTTCGTGTGGCAACAAAGACATATCATGTCCGTATATCAGATTATTCGGTGTTATCGCTTTGAGTTCATTTGGATCTGATGACAAATATGTGAGTGGTCTGTTGTTTACCGTTGCTTGAATTTCTTTGATGAGAGTTTGAAACTCATCAATTGGAACGAGTGATTTACGCAAGGTTTTCTTAAGTGCAAGTTTCGTCACACCAATCAGTCTCTCATGAACGCCAGCAAACCAGCTGGCTTGTACGGGTGCATATTTGAATGTTATTCCTTTCTTAGACAGGTGGTTTTGGAATTGTTCTGTTCCCACAATGTTGTACAGCCGTTTCAGCTCGGTGTCGGCGCTTGTAAACGTTTTGGCATTGTCACAGTAAATGAGGCTAGGCACTGAATGTGTTGAAGTGAAACGTCTGAAAGCTCTTAGAAATGATTCAACAGTTAAGTCCGGCGTGATTTCAAGATGTATGCCTCGCGTGGTGCAACACGTAAAGAGACAAACGTACACTTTTTGTATCGAGTCCTTAATTCGTACGTAGAGGTGTGATGTAAAATCTACAGCAGTGGACTTGAAAGCTGACAAGTCGTTAATCCGAAAGTCTGGCAGTGGTGGTGCGATGGGAGTCAGATATGGACGCCCAGACACTTTCTTACAGATTACACAATGTCCGATGATTTTCTTAACGGTTGAGCGCATTGATGTGACCCAATACTTCTCCCGAAGATAAGCCATGGTGGACCCTAAGCCGTAGTGTACCACGTTGTGGTGGGCGTTCCGGACGATTAACGTTGTTATGTAGGATTGATTTGGCAGGAGAATTGGGTACTTCCTGTCTGAGCTGACGTCTGAATTAGTAAGCCTCCCGCCGCAACGAATTGTTCCTTTTTTGTCAAGAACGAGCCCTAATTGACTGATGATTGTGGGTCGAGAAGGCAGCTTATGCCTTCCACTTTGTTCTTACTTCAAGTAATCCGTAACGTGCTTATAGTGTTCGTTTTGAAGATTTGTAATCCATTTTTCTTCCGCGTTAGCGATATCTTGTGCAGACAGTTTATTCCTGTTTTTGAGTCCGGGTTTGAAAGCGCGTGATACTAGGGCGGTAATTCTCAGAAGTCTATTCCATGAACTGAACTTGTCCTGTGCTATAACGTCGCTGATACTTGCGACAGGTGTTGTTGCGACCATGCTTGTAACAACGAAGTCATTTTGCATTTCAAACGCGGCTGTCAGAGAGACGGAACTGTTCAAGGTTAGGTCGGAAAGTGCGGTTAAAGGCCACGTGGTTTTATCATCCTTGAGCCATTTTGGTCCCTGCAGCCATGAAGAGTCCTTCAATTCCTGATGTGTCGCACCACGTGATAAGATGTCTGCAGCGTTTTGTTTGGTTGACACATGGTACCAAGAAGTCAAGTCTGACTTCTGACGTATTGTTTGCACGCGGTTGTGAACAAACTGCTTGAGTTTTTTATTGGATCTGAGCCAATAAAGCGCTATCTCTGAATCAGTGCTGTATACCACTTCGATTGTCTGATACTGCGTGATGTAGGTATTTCGCAAGGTCTCTGCATAATTTACCCCCAAGACCATGGCCATCAGTTCAAGCTTAGGGACTGTGAAATTGACATTTTTCTCCGAGATGACTTTGTTCTTAGAGCCGATGAGGGCGACTTTATTGTTCTGTTTAGCGTAAGCGACACAACCAATGGCGGTGGTGGGACATGCATCACAAAATACTACGATTTGTAACGGTTTGCTGGTGTCACCCCCTAGCCAACGGGGTATAGATAGCATGTGCGTGAGAGAGAGGGACTCCTGTTTGATTGTTTCCCATTCTTCCCGTTCGGTGATTGACAAGTGTTCATCCCAGGTTTTTTTGCCTCTCCACAGGTTGTTCACGTAAGACTTAGCAGGGACTGTCAGCGGTGCTACAATTCCGAGCGGGTCGAAGATTGATGCGGTCTGAGATGTTACTTTACGTTTTGAAAGTTCTCCTGATGATTTGAGATCCTTTTTCGCGACTGAAATCTGATCAGATTTGGTATCCCATTTCAGTCCAAGTACCCCTACAATGTCAGATTTTGTTTGTACTCCTTCCGATCTGATTCTTTCATCGAGTGTGTCCGAGTTTGAACTCCATTGGCGCAAATTGAAAGACGCGTGGTTCATGATCTCACGAGACTCCTGGAAGTAATCCAAAGCTTCCTGATTTGAATCGACTCCGGTTAACAGATTGTCAACGTAGAATTTTGTTTTCATATCCTTGGCAACTGGGGTATCGTAACTAGACAGATGCTTGTGCAGAGTGGTAGCGAGGGCGAATGGGCTGGAAACATTTCCGAATATGACAGTGTTACAGTGATAAGGAATCAGTTCTTTCGAGACATCATTGTCTTTATACCAGAGGAATCTAACCCACTTCCTCTCCGATTCTAACAAATGCACAGCTAAAAAGGCACGAGCGATATCTGCGGACAGACCAATCCGTTTGGTCCGAAAGAGCATGATCAGTTCAGTTAGGTCCTGAAGCATATTAGGTCCTTCATAAAGGCATGAGTTGAGCGATGGGCTGCCACTACTGGCGTCAAAAACGATTCTCAGGGGGGTTGTTTCACTGTCACGGAGTACGGGAAAATGAGGCAAATAGTGGCCGGTGTCACAGTCATCTGGGCTGCCCTCTGAGATGAAACCCTTGTCCAGGTTTTCCTGCATTACTTGGGTGTAGTTGTTGAGAAGGTTTAACTTACGTAATCTTGCCATGACTTGACGTAGCCTGGCTTCGCATTCCCTTCTGTTAGTGAGTAGTTCCGCGTGGTCTGGTCTCCATGGTAACGGAACCGAATAGTTCCCATCCTTGAACTCGATTTTTTGCATGAAGTCCGATTTAAACTGTTCATCGAAATCAGTGTCATTTTCATCCGTCGGCTGAAGAGTGCTGCTGTTGATGAATTCCTCAAGTGATTGTATCTCGGGATCATTGTCCTCGATGATATGTTCGTTTGCGGTTGTGTTGATTCGATCTGCTGATGTAATCACGGAGTGTTCGATTTTAACGGGAAACAGTGGTCCTGACACAAAACATCCCAAATTTGAATACTGTACTGTCGGCCCGTCCCCTTTCACTAGACGATTTTCAAGGAACTGGAAGGCATGATCACATCCAATCATGATGTCCACGGTGAATTCATCGGCACTAAAGTTATTTGCTAACTTGTTTTCAATGTTCGCTATGTATGGGTACTCCTTACATGTATTCCATCCTCGTTGATTGATGGGGTTGACTATTTCATCGGTGATGAGAACTTCAATTATTTTGATGCCGTCAGTGGTTGCAATTTCAACATTTGCAATGTCGTATTGCCGTTTTGAAGAGTGGCCTCCGAAGCCATTAACACTTATGGATTGGGAACGCACCGGGTTGAGTTGAAGCTTTTGTGCTGTATCTTTGCGAATGTAAGAGGACATGCTTCCTCTATCAATCAGCACTCCTGCTGTGGCTTCCTTCCCTTTATTCTGTAAGGTAACATACCCTGTTTCTAGTAGAACTGTGGACGGCCTATTGGTTGCGCGTTTTTTGGAGTATACGTTTGTTGTTTTAAATCCCACGTGATCATTGATATCGATTTTTCGTACATCGGAGTACTTGGGGGTTACGGCACACATTCCTGTGTTACTTGAATTTCTGTATTTCTGTTCAAAGTATTCGTGAAGACTGGTGTGGTGCTTTTTACCACACGTGTGGCATTTGCTGCGGTTGTTACATTCCTTGGCGATATGAGATGTTCGAAGACAGTTGCTGCACAGGCGTTTGTTGAAAACGGCATTGTATCGGTTTGTTGGTGATAGAGTGCATTCAAAACAACTGTGACCGGAGTTGCAGAATTGACACATTTTGAGTTTGGCTGCGGGCACACTTACAAACGAATCCAATGAAACTTTACTCCCGTTCAGGTTTCGATTCTGATTCTGCGTACTTTTCCTATGACTGATATCCGACTGTGGAGGAGCATCTGCGCGTTCTCCAACGTTTTCAAGCTGTTCCGAGAAAGACTGCATGAATCGCTTTAAGTCAAAAGCATCCTGTTGCCCTGAGGTTCCCATTTTTTCCCGGAAGAATTTCGGTAACTTCTTTTCGATGATTGGAACAATAAACGGAGCGCATTTGTAGATATCGACGTTGAGGTTTTCTAGGGACCGTATGTCCCCCATTACTCGGTTGTGGAATTCGCGGAGAGCATTATAATGTCCTGCAGGCCCTGGCATTTCTAAGAGGTTATTCACATGTGATCGAATGATTTTTCGGGGTTGTCCGAAACGTTCTTTCAAGATTTCTACCAGTACTTTCAGGTTTTCCCCTGAAGCTTGAAGACCAGCAACAGCGTCTGTCGCTGAGCCCGTTAACTGTCCCTTGATATAATTGTATTTCGTGATATCCGCATAGTTAGCACTGAGAACATCTGCTTCAATCGTGTCCCAAAAGGATTTCCATGATGTGTAAGTCCCATCGAATGTCGGTAATTTCAACTGTGGCAGTTGCGCTGTTTTGGGTACTGACGCGGCTGGCGCGTCGACTGTCGCTGGCTTTGCGACCGTTTTCTTGGACTGTAATTCTACAAACTTACTCACGTGCACTAGTTTAGTTCGATTGTCTATATTCCTCTGTTTCGTTTGTAAGATTTCCTCTTTGGTTAGGTCATCTTCCTTCTGTTTTGTAACTAGTTTCGCTATTTCCACGTTTAGACTTTGTAACTTGACGAACGTTTCGTCGATTTCTGTTGAACATGCTTCAACTTTTGACAGTTCGAATTTCGTTGGTGACTCCTTTTCAATCACGGCATTTGCCTGTTCGAAACCGGTGTCCAAGGCTTCCTGTAACAAGTCTCTGTTTTTCTTGAGTTGATCGATTTTATCCATTTCGACCTTTACGTTAGTACATTGCGTTGTGTATTTACTCGGTGAATTTCCCAGATCCTGGTCACGGCACCATGTCGAAAACTCCGCACTTCGGGTTTTCTACTGGGGAGTTGCTGACTACAAATTGATGGTGAACTTGACTCTATCGTATCTTTTTTACAACTGACTTTATTTCTACAAACTATTGACTAAGTAAACAAGATTACAAATTAACAGATGTTAAGAGATGAAAGAAGGTGCTTAGACGATTAAGCTTAGCTTAATCCGCAAGGATTTCCTCAGACTTCTTGGCTCCATGCAGCTGCAGCGACTTGTCGAACTAATAACTTGATTCAGGAAATGACTTGGTTCAGGAATGCGTAATTCCTGACAGGAACAACCATACATGTAGGTGTTGCATTTTACAACGTCCAGCCACTTCTACGAGTATTTGTGTAGACTAATAAAATGAATGGGATTCTTGGTTATGTAATGTCTATAATGAATTTTATTTAAACTTAACAAGTCACGTAAACATAAGGCTGAAGTATTTCTCACTCTCGGTACAAATGATAAAACGTAAAAAATAATAAAACATAAACACTGATCATTTAATAAAATCAAGTAAATGATTAAGCCTACCTATCGCGTATGGCACGCCAAAGCGGAATCAATTCCACTTGATGAAAAACACCTCGTCCCCAGGGATTCACGTGTCATTTTACATTGGGAGTTTGCACACATCTTGTATACACCCTGAGCGCGAAGTTGGTAAACTGCAACCAGGATCCAGTCTGCCTATGGTTTCCGTCAGCTGACGACAGAGGGTGCGCGGTCTTGCCGATTTTTCAGTGTTGAACGAACAATATTCCTGGCCTTTTAGAGTTGAAAAATTTTTTTTTAAGAGGTGGCATGTTTAAAAAACTGTTGAAGTTGAATTTAGTTTTTCAAAAATGTTGATATGTTTTCAGAAAATCTTGACCACTTTTAAAAATCATGGACCCAATTTTTTGTAATGTTGATGTGTTTTTAATCATGTGCAATTGATTCCGCTTTGGCGTGCCATACAGATTGCTCAACTGCATGATGGTTCAATCTACCAGAGTCTTTCTATAAAGGGTCTGGTCACCGGCAAGTTTTCTTTGATCCCACACCTGTCTCGGGCAATTAACTAGAAGCCATCATGATGCCTATTTCAATTCAGCAACAAACTGAGCTTAGGGGCAAAACAATGAGAGAATGACTAAAAATTCAACAACAAATACCATACTCGTCGAGTTACGAATACTATCATTCATTATAAATGGTTGACATTTGTATCAATGTGATGTGAACGATCTAACAATTTTTAAAGCAGGCGTCTTTAGCGAATTTCGATTGGCTGCTAATTGCCAAACAAAAGACTAAAAGACAATTAAGCTGCATGCACTCACAGATCAGTTTGAAACTTGATCAAATAACAAACCATGAACAAGATTTTGACCAAATTTGAAATGTCACACTTTTGAACCTAACTTACCATTTTACAACGAATTCCGAGTATTTTCCTTTTTTTCATTTTAAATTGGGTTGTACTCAATGGCAAAACTAGTGACCCGACACGTTATTCATGTACTCAAAATGTACACATCATAAATGCATGTAAGGTTTAAAACGTAAGTTTATGCGATGATTTAGAGCAAAAAAAAACATTTCTACATTTCTCAAATCAGCTCCATCACATCACATCCAAAACAGCCGAAAAGTAAAAGTCGAAACATATCGCTTTTCATATCAATATTTTCTTTGACACTACATCTGATTAGTTTTATAGAAATCAGTGCTTTTGAAGCTTGATTTTGCTTTAAAATGGAGCTTTGTAATGGCGTTCTTCAACTGATCGAAGATTGACTGATCATGTTCCAGTTGTGCGGAATTGGCTTCGGAAAGTGCGTACCCGAGAGAGCTCTGTCCCAACGGGGCTGTGGCTTTGATGTTGAAACCAGTGACCAGACCCTGTATAAAAAGACTCTGACTCTACTGAATGCCATTTAATTTACACCCCAATATGATCTAAAAAAAGATCGATACGCTGCATTCGCAGCTCATGCGCGTCAAGATTATCTTGGAACCTTTCTTGGTTCCTTCTGGCAATAGCCCAAAGTGGCTCCCTTCTTTGCGCGGCCTGGACATCATTCTGATCATTTTCTGGAGCTACCTGAGGAGGCGCAGGTTCCGGCCTCGGCGCACGAAGTGGTCTTGGCTGGGGTACCTGGGGCTGCTGTCTACCAACTTCTTGTCGTTGAGGCTGTATGGGGGCAGGCGCACGGTTCCCCACTGGTCGTGGCTGGGGTACCTGGGGCTGCTGTCTACCAAATTTTTGTCGTTGAGGCTGTATGGGGGCAGGCGCACGGTTCCCCACTGGTCGTGGCTGGGGTACCTGGGGCTGCTGTCTACCAACTTCTTGTCGTTGAGGCTGTATGGGGGCAGGCGCATGGTTCCCCACTGGTCGTGGCTGGGGTACCTGGGGCTGCTGTCTTCTAACTTCTTGTCGTTGAAGCTGTATGGGGGCAGGCGCACGGATCCCCACTGGTCTTGGCTGGAGTCCATGGGGCTGCGGTCTTCCAACTTCTTGTCGTTGAGGCTGTATGGGGGCAGGCACACGGATCCCCACTGGTCTTGGCTGGAGTCCATGGGGCTGCGGTCTTCCAACTTCTTGTCGTTAAGGCTGTATTGGGGCAGGCGCACGGATCTCCACTGGTATTGGCTGGGGTACCTGGGGCTGCTGTCTACAAAGTCGTTGAGGCTGTATGGGGGCAGGCACACGGGTCCCCACTGGTCTTGGCTGGGGTTCCTGGGGCTGATGCTGTCTACCAGCCTCTTGCGGCGGAGGCTGTATGGGGTATGCGCACGGATCCCTGCTGGTCTTGGCTGGGGCACATGTGGGGCAGCAAGTTCATAAATGGGTGGAAACGCTGCGTCTTGGAACAAATCAGGAAGCTGGTCAGCATCGGGATCATCTAACGGGTTTCTCATTTCACCTGCCGCTTGTCTGCCCAATGAGCGGAGTACTGGCGGATTAACTCGTTGTGGTTGCTGCATGGCGTCATTGGGATTTGGAGCTGCTGGTAAGTCTCTCCATCGTGCCGCTGGTCTTGCATGGCGCATTTCATTCAACCGTTCATCAAGGGCACTGGAATGAAAGAAGTTTATAAAAAATGACATATGCGTTGCTCAACTCTACACAACGAAACAACACGTCCTTAAGTGCTCAAATCAAGCTATAGTTCCCCCCCCCTGACACACACGCGCACCTCCCCAAACGCGCGCACACACAAAAGGAAAAAACACCCGTTGACGGTTCGCCTTGAACTTTAATTTTCATAACAACCGACCAACAGCCACCAATGTTGCATGTCATACCGATCCCTTTTATCTGCAAAATGTTATACATGAATATACATGTATGTGCAAAATATCATAAAAATATCACGGTATCAAAAAGTCAAGAAATGATATATTATTTTAGAATCTGGTGTTACATTCAAATTGATGAACAGTATCATACTCTGGTCCATTCTATGACGTTCGTGATATTACATTTGTAGATATTGCTATATGTTTTCATGATATGTTGCACACAATGCCAAGTTTTGCATGGAACTCATGGAAAAAAGGTATGCATTAATGTACAACCAACCTCCTTTACTAAGAACTGCATATTTTCGTCATAACTTTCAGGTGCATTTATTTTTCGACCATGGACTGGATATGTTTTCGAAATGATTGTTGCATTATAAAGGTATATTAAATTTGCACCTATTCAGAAGTTTGGGGATATGCAACATGCTCTAAGCAACACTATAACCCCGAAACCGGGGTACATTCCATGCACATAACCAATGGTGCTCGAAATATGAACGATCAACAAAAATTCGCCCAAAATTACAGATAAATATGCGCAATTCTGTACACTTTTTTTCTAGTACATCCTGGAGTATCCCCCGGGAGTATCCGTGAAAAACAATACGGGAGAAATATGTGTAGCCCAAATATGTCCTCCAAAAATACAACATGGCATCCACTTTCAGTTTAATGATCAATATGCATTAAACGGGTTTGCCGTTCGTTTAATTACTGTCTGGTGAGCCAGGCATGCAGTTATACACAATGCCGTAGTGTAGTTACTATGTACGAATTTACTGAAACAAAATGTTCATACTACTTTGCATATCTGTCTGCAATAACGGCAGTGCTGAAATTCATATTTAATACTTTTGTACGCAAAGTTGAAATTCACAATGCAAAAAAAACTAAAGTTTTAACGAACGGTGTAGGCCGTCCAGTATTGCAAATGTATACTTCTCTTTTGACGTAATCGCTAATTCGCCTCCGCAGCGCGGCATCATTTCTCCCGTTGTAAATGGCTCTTAGATCTTCTGGCGCGTAAATTCGGCAGTAATTGTCCCTGTGGATGTGTATGCTGCTCTTATCAGCCCCTTTTCGTCGTCTCTAAGCGCCATACGACCTTGCTCCACCATTGTGGCATCTATCTACAACGCCTGATTTTCTTACAAGGCAGCGTATATATGGCAGAATACGCACATGTACCCTTTTCACTGTCAGTAAACTAATCCCCGGTAACCATTTGCCAGCGAAATTTAACTCCTGGAGTGAGCCTCTATTATTACGTAATACCCCCAATAACAAACAAGTGGCAGACCGAGCTGGGTGGAGCTATGTCCCCATTAACAATTGAAAGCCTGTGTCATTGGATAGAAAAGTCTTCACGGCATTCAACACTTATTATTCCACTTACTATCAATCTTTTAGAAAATGTTGGCATATAGGGTGTTGAAAATACTCTATACATAAAAACCCACCACCAACACAACAGGAAAAAAAAGTACGGCAAAATACAGCTTATCGGATCAAACTAACTCTTTGCTCTGGGTCTGATGTCTTATGAGGCAAAACTTGATTGTCCCTTCGCGATGCTATTAAAATGCCCCGCAAGCAAGATTTTATGTCGTTGCAACCTCGATCGTGATCGTAAGCGATGCAGTTAGAAAATGCAAATACAATACAAAACGCCCTAGCAATTGCCGTCTGTCATCGCCGCGAAGTCTGCCAAAACCGCATCTCTCTTAGTTTGGCTTGTTCCGGGGGCTTGTTTCATTCTGGGTCGTTCCAACAATTACATACTATCGTCTTTCGCGGGTAAAACAGTCATCGCTGCATTTGCATCGACTCGCAAGTCGCTGAAACCATTTATGGCACCCCAGGAACAAGCGATTTAAATCCCTCATTTAAGCGCCCCGCCGAACCGCGATTTCAATCGCTCGTCTGCGTTGGTCGCTAGATTTTTTGTCGCACAAAGAAGTTCCAATTGCTGGTCGCAGCACCATCGCTCACCTGCGGGGCGCTTCAGAATCAAGCCATTTTATTGTGATCAATCATCAATCACAAATCTATCAGCAAGTTAGTAATACTCTCTTTCCTTTCCTTGTGTACTTTGCAATGCAATGTGAGCCACTTTACATTTTTTGTAACACCCAGTATATAATCGGCAACAACCCATTCATCGCATGGGAAACTAACCATACTCAATACCTCTAACATATATTGCATTGGCCGACGTAATGCTCGCTGGCCAATCATACACCTGGATATAATGAGCAGGCGACGGTCACCAAACGCAAGTTACGACAGGACTCTTCAGCGCCATGGTTTTGTTATGGCTTTTGATTTTCACATACGGGAGGAGCCATGCTATCTGGAGAGTTCCCGCGATCTAATAATCATAAGTCATGACGGTCATGTCGTGGAGGATACCTATTGAAACTCTGAACCCCTCCTTTCCAGGAATTTCACATTAACTAGTGTAATTGACATTGAGGTTCCTACCTTTCCAATATGGAAGAAACTTTTATAAGCAACCACCACCCACTGACCTACTAGATCTTCTAAGGTCATTTCTGACTCGCCCAAGGCAGTAGAACTTTCAACAAGTTCTGTGGTTTTCTTAGGAAGTACTTTCCCCTGCCCCTTTTTTGGTGCGACACTTCCATTACCCGTTACTTTGGGAAGACCTTTCCCCTGCCCCTTTTTTGGCGCAACACTTCCATTACCCATTATTTTGGGATGTCCTTTCCCTTCCCCCTTTTTTGACACGACACTTCCATAACCGATTACTTTGGAAAGACCTTTCCCCTGCCCCTTTTTTGGCGCGACACTTCCATTACCCATTACTTTGGGAAGTCCTTTCCCCTGCCCCTTTTTTGGCGCGACATTTCGATTACCTATTTCTTTGGGAAGTTCTTTTCCCTGTCCCTGCTGATCGGCAACATCTAATGTTTTTCTTACACGTTTTGGGCCGGCTTTTGCTGGGCTAACTGTCCTTTTCCCTGTAATTTTCCTATTACTAGGTGAATCATCGATCGGTTTGTTAGCCTGGAGTTGTTTGGGCAGGGAACTAATCATGGGTCGGGGTCCTATCATTCACAGCCATGAGTCACAATCTGGTAACTTTTTGTCTCACATATAAAGTTTGGCAGTGGTCATGGGTCGGGGTCTCATCATTCCAAGCCGTAAGTCACAATCAGGAATTTTTTTGTCTCACATATAAAGTTTGGCAGTGATCAGGGGTCGGGGTCCTATCATTCACAGCCACGAGTCACAATCTGGTAACTTTTTGTCTCACGTATGGGCCCACTCATTGTTAATTCAAGAAGCGGATAATAGACGGCGAAAGCATCTGGCCAACTGTGAACTGTCTACTGTGTAAGTGGAAAATGGAGACAGTGAAGAGTTCACTGTTTTGTGCGGAGCATGCTCTGCACTAGCCAGTGGTGATCAGGTCAACATTGGTCCCCCTTAAAAAAAAGGTTCTTCAATCTCAGGCGATTACCATGGATACAGATAAGCCTATCATATCGCTATTGCTGCATGTTCAAATGTCGGTGTCCTGGGTATTTTGTGAAGAGGTAGCTCTGACGATTATTTGAGGAAAATATCAGCTTCTTCTGTGCACGTCCGCAGTGACCAGGCCTCGCATGCTATTTATAGCTCAATCGGATGTTGACATGAACTGGTTCCTGTCAGAGTGCACATGTTCTCAAGGTGAGACTTCGCGGTCAGAATGCTCAAAGAAAAGCCGCAACGACACCCTATTTTGGTATCAAAATTTAAAATTGTTATTATTTTGCTTTCTCAAGGTGATAAGTAGAAGTTTATAAAAATATTATTTCACCATCCATTTTAATCGTCAAGTTATAAGGCGGCAAGGTGAAATTTTCAAAATTTTCATCGATATACAGGGTGTCTCATGTATTGTGCTGCCCCCATGTTCTCATGACTGAATTACTTGATAACAATGAAAGCTGGCCAGATGTATTCTAGAAGCGACAAGCTATTCAGAAATGTATAGGTTTATGTGTGAGAGTGATATACTGCAAGGTCGACAGCCACTTGAACAGGGGTATGCATGAAATGACGTCGCGCCATTTGTGGAGCCAGGTAGGCCCGGCCATTGCACTGGCTAGTGAGACCACAGCAACATGATAAAAACTTGCATGCATTCAATGCAGTGGTCTCACTAGCCAGTGCAATGGCCGGGCCTGCCTGGCTCCACAAATGGCGCGACGTCATTTCATGCATACCCCTGTTCAAGTGGCTGTCGACCTTGCAGTATATCACTCTCACACATAAACCTATACATTTCTGAATAGCTTGTCGCTTCTAGAATACATCTGGCCAGCTTTCATTGTTATCAAGTAATTCAGTCATGAGAACATGGGGGCAGCACAATACATGAGACACCCTGTATATCGATGAAAATTTTGAAAATTTCACCTTGCCGCCTTATAACTTGACGATTAACATGGATGGTGAAATAATATTTTTATAAACTTCTACTTATCACCTTGAGAAAGCAAAATAATAACAATTTTAAATTTTGATACCAAAATAGGGTGTCGTTGCGGCTTTTCTTTGAGCATTTTGACCGCGAAGTCTCACCTTGAGAACATGTGCACTCTGACAGGAACCAGTTCATGTCAACATCCGATTGAGCTATACATAGCATGCGAGGCCTGGTCACTGCGGACGTGCACAGAAGAAGCTGATATTTTCCTCAAATAATCGTCAGAGCTACCTCTTCACAAAATACCCAGGACACCGACATTTGAACATGCAGCAATAGCGATATGATAGGCTCATCTGTATCCATGGTAATCGCCTGAGATTGAAGAACCTTTTTTTTAAGGGGGACCAATGTTGACCTGATCACCACTGGCTAGTGAGACCAGTATACTTCCTGGTACCTGAAAACGAGGTTGGTCTCACTCCACAGTTCCCATGTATTTTTCCATTTATGATTTGTGCGGTCGGGCGGTTGCGGGCGTCCAGTGAGAAACGGGCAGGGCGATTCCGGGCATCTAGGAGCTAAAGGGTTAATATTTTTTCACCATTTTTGAGAGGAAACTTGAATGTGAAGACACAAAACTTTAGATTCTTTGCTAATTTGTAGTTTTTCTGATATCGTTGACTCTGGATTTTCTCCACACTCAGAATCCAGTAAAAATATTTACTTTGGCTGTACTTTTTGAAAATGCTGTGTTGTTCAAAAAAATATTTCGAAAAATTGAAAACTGTAATATTAGATGATTTTTAGCTCACCTTGGTGAGCTTATGACAAGTTATGTCATCACGTCTTGTCACATCCGTCGTCTGTCGGTCAGTCCGTCCGTCTGTCTGCCGTCCGTCCGTCGTCTGTCAACAATGGTGGCACGTTTGCTCACTGTTGTGTCTACAAAGTTGAAACTTTATGTGAGGATGTCTTATGACAATATGACTTGACATACCAAAAATCATTGGAATTTGACCTACTTCCTTGGCTATAGGCAGCCATCTTTGAAAACCGACTTTTGTCAATATCTCATTAATGCTGATAGCTAGAAGCATGAAATTTTTTCTTTGGACACCTCATTTGGACTACATGACATATTACACAGGTTTTTGATTTGACCTACTTTTCAAGGTGACAGAGGTCAAACTTAAAATTTCATCGAAGGTGGCACATTCCATCATTATTTGTCATAGACACTTCAAATTTGGTGTGTAGACACCTATTAGGCATCTCTACGTGTTGGCAAAGATTTAGGTAAATGACAATGTGACCTACTTTTCAGGTGTAGGTAAGGTAGGTCAAAGTCATGAAATCCAAGGTGGGTCATCAAGAAACCTTCACTTTGTGATCTTCAAATGTATGTCATGGATTGTTCGGATCAATCTTAACATAGTGCTTGAAACATGACCTTGACCTCTTGACCTACTTTTCTAAGAAGGTCACAAAGGTCAAACTCGAAAATTTCACTTATATGGTGGCATGTTACGGTAATGTCATTTTGTCCTAGCCTGTTAAAATTTGATATGTAGACACCTATTCGTATTAGGCATCTCTTTATACCCGGTGTGTTTTATACGCAGGAAAATACGGTACATAATGACCTATTTTTCAGGAATCAGGTCATAAAATCCGATGTGGGTCTTATATCAGTGAAACCTTCACTGTGTGACTTTTTTATTGAAATGTCCTTAGATTTATCTGATCAAGCTCAACGTAGTGATGAAGAACATTGAATCGCTTGACCTACTTTTCAAGGTCTCGTTGGTTAATGTTAATCATGACAACCCTCTTTCTTTCATGTCTTTTATACTTGAATAAAAATGAATTGGAAATACTAATACTGATGGTGATATTAAGGACCATTCATCCGTTCGCACCTGTCTTTTATTGCCTCATGTGAACACAATGACCCGAGGACATTTCATTTCAATGCTGCAGTTATACCCAGACAATTTTCTCCACAGTCATATATAGAAGATTTATCCCTTCACAAATTTGTCCTCCAGAACCATTCACTCCATTAGAATTAAATGGTATTCCCTTGTTGTCCTCCAGGTGTTCCCGAGGAGAAGATTTGAAAATTCTGCATCTTCAAAGTCAAAACCTATCCCTGTTATTTTGTCTCCCACCAAGTCATTCCCATGTGAGCACAATGTCCCCAGGACATTTCATTTCTAGTCTGGGATGTGGTTTCATCAGTTGGCGTTGCAGCTCCAGGAAGTTGTGCTCAGAGTGGGGGTACAACGTAGCGGACGTGGATGTGCATGTCCACAATAAATCCAGTTTTAACTTGGCTTAGACTGTAAAATCAACCTTGTCCATTTCAGTGTTGATTCAACAAAATCGTCCAACAGGCTGGGGAGACTGGTCAATGACGGCGAAAGGGCCAGAGTCCGTAACAGCAGAATTGCAGTAATCTTAATTTCTGACACACCACGTCTGGCTTTCTTCGCCGTCAGAGACATAAAATCGGGGGCGGAGTTACGCTATGATTATGGTGTGCCTGGCCTCCCATGGCGAAGAAAGGTATGTGTTTTCTTCATTATCAACTTTCTTGAGAGGACATTACGCTCTCTTGATTTTTGCGCCATGGTCATGCATGATTGGCCAAGAAGATGAGCACTCTTCAACCTTAAAATGCTCCAAATGGCACAACAATCCACCAGGCCTCTGGCACAGTGGCAGTCAAGTGAGAGGCAAGCCACCTTTGAGAAAGGCACACCTAGGAAAATGATTGGATGTCAGAGCCAGAGGACACCAACCCTTGTGGGGAGCCTCATAGCCTAGTGGTTAACAATAACACTGCCGGCCCCTACACAATAGGGCCTGGGTTTGATCGAGGAGAACCAATATTGTATAACTGGATTAACTCGCCTGGCTTTCAGAGAATTCCTGGCCTTTCACAGTCCTTCGTATGAGACTTAAAATTAAGGTTCCTTGTAACTTGTGTCAATTGCGAAACATGAGTAGCTGGGGTTGACTCCCTCTGGCCAGTGTGGCCAGAGTCACAAGGCAAATACACTGAATCGGGGCCTGACCATTGTGGCACGTAAAGAATGCTTTTCCCGCTTTGGAGGAGGAAGAAGTACGTTGTCTTTTTGAAAACTTGGTTCCAAACCTGATTTTATTTTTGAACCTTTTAGGGTGCACATAATCCTAGTACTAAACAAAAAAACATATGGTATGTATAGCAAATCAGTTGGTTTCATTTTTACCAATTATTAATTTCTTTATTGATACATGTACATGTCTTTTCTTTCCTACATTGTAATGTTAAAAAACTTTCTTTAACGACGGCACGTTTATGCGACAGTAGTTATACATTCGCGTTATGTTCTTTGTAGGGGTCGCGAGTTACGCGCGTTTTGCTCTGTACGCACGGGTTGCTCTACACACACACACGAGTCGCCAGTTATAAAGACGCGTTTTAGGACATCATTTAATGCGGAAATAACCGCCCATAGCCTCTCATCGGCCAAGAGACAAATGCTGTGACAGACAAAATCTGCTTGATATTGGGCATGACTAATCGACAATGTTTTCTAGATCTCCCACTAAGCATTGGCCTTGATGGTTCGTCGCCTCATTGTCAAATAGCATTCTCCTCCTGAACATGTATTATTTTGTCTTATAGAACTGGGAAAAAAATGTCTGGTGACGCCAGATTTGAATCAGAGGGACAGGTAAGTGACTAATACTGCCAATATGATCCGACACATATGTGTGAATTGTAGAACCTTCTATGGGTTTTGGCATATTTTACTTCTGCCAGTTGATTTAACCCCTTTATGATGTGTTCAATTTGCAAGCAGGTGCCATGTTTCCCTAACAGCATTTGAAAATGGTGATGACATCAGCATTCGTGTCTCTCAGGCCAGGCACTAATATTCACAACACCCTCTGATCAGGTTACTGGTTAGAAGGGTAGGTGTCCCAGCTTTGTGTGTGGAGTCCACCATTGCTTCCCTGGTTTCAACTGTTCCAGCTGGAATGATTCTAAAAAATGATTTGGCAAGGCCAGAATAACAATCTCTCCAGGAATCTACATGTATCATTCCATTTTCAGTGTGAACTCCATAACCTTTCGGAATCGTTTCATGGTTCTGTGGATATTTGCCCCATGTGCTTTCCTCACTCATAGTCTCATGTCATTGAAAGATGTGTTTAAATATAAAAAAGTCCCAAGTTTCATTAAATTCCACGTTCATATTGAGGAAAATAGGCCTACATGAAATAGGCAGTCTTATATTGTTTCTGTGTGAATTTCTTGCTGGTTAAGTTTAATTTCGATCTGAAAATGTAATGATTGAAATACAAATACATGCAACATGTGCTGGGTTGGTAGACCACTATAACAGTATTTCCACTCTTAAGAGGCAATTTTTTTAAAGATCAACACAGTGGTGGAAATTCACCATCTCCAATTTATTTTTTCATATCACAGTTTTTTGGTACTGTGGCTGGAATAGGAAAATCTGTAATCTCTGTTCTGATTGACCCCATCCCGCCCAAGTGGGCCACGCCCATTTTTTCGGGTCATTTTACAACCATAGCATTTCGATTTCGTCATTTTTTCGACAGAACTGTTGGCCCGTGGTTTTGGTAATGGCACTATCATGGCCAAAAGTGTACCATTTGCAACAATAAAAGTTATGGGTATATGCTTCTGCTTGACGCCAGCACCACCTGCATTGTGGGAAAATGTGAATTGTGCAGCTGAACATGACCCTAACTCACGGCAGAATAGTGTTTCAATGGAATTTATGACTGTTTTTCATTAAGGATAATAATACTGATTGCTGAGAACCATTGGTGTTTTATTCTGCAAGGAGAACAAGGAGCTCAGACTATGGTTGTTGGGCGACCACGCCCATTTATGAACCACCCGCATTTCAAGCACAGTTGCTCCCCATGAAAAACCTCAGTGAAGGATGCAGCTTTGATATCTTTAAACTTACAGTTACAGTACAAACTACAAAATGCGCGGGCAACCCATAGATGATGTTGTATTTAACCCTTTTAGACCATAACGTTTTACCATACACAAAATACAGAGAGGCAATATCCATAGCTCAGACAATTTATGCACAGTATGTGTGGTTTAGACCATTTTTAGTCAAATAGCTATTCGAGTGGTGTCCGTCCATCCATCCATCCATCCATCCATCCATTCATCCGTCCGTGGACAAAATTGGGCATTTTGTAATCATACAACCGAGGCACTTCAAATCTAGTCTTGCTTATAAACACCGCAGAAAATGTTGCTTACGGAAAAAAATTTGGGCGATTCGACTCAAATTCAGCTCCCCAGGGGGCAAAATGCGTAAATGAAAAAACAATTTTTTGACGCTCTATTCCAGCAGATAAAAGCTTGAAATAAAGTTGAAAAGGTCTTCATGATACAGAAGTTTTGATATAAAATAGATTAGTGTCGATTTATATCACCAGTTGGCGGTAGTGAGCAAAACTGTTGTTTGACCCCGGATGATTCCGCTTTAAATTTCCCGCCGAGGTTACCTGGAGTACCATCATCAAGAAAATGGCGGTGACTTTTTTATTTCTACCGGAGCGATGATTTTGTAAGTGACAAATTTTCTTTTTTAAGCCTTCGCGGAAATGTATTTTGGTACGAAACTTCACACGTTCATAGAAAAGATCAACGAGAATGTGTTCAAATGCCCTCATAACGGTGAGTTCAACGGAATTCGGTCAACCTTCGAATGGAGTCAACTTTCTTTGTGAAATTGAAGCGACGACCTCATTATTTATCGTAATTTATGCAGATCTGAGTCCAGCTGATGGGTGATGTTCTGATTTGTGTTCAAACTATTGGAAACTTCGGAAATTAGTTCTATTAGTTCTACTATTCTGCAGGAGTATATTATAGCCATTGATGTTGACAGCTAAAAGCACGAAAACTTTGTTATGACTTGGAGCTGGAGTCAGTATTGTTTTCGCTCAGGTTTCTCGTCCAATCACGTGACCTCTCCAACACTCGATAATGCACTCTTTTCGTCCACGTTTTAGGCCAATCTTTGGCATGAACATGAAATCTAATAAGCGCAGTACTTAAATCAGATGTTTCTCTCGCCTTGAAAACATTCCTGAGTAAAATCCATTGAGATTAGCCGAGTTATATGGCAAGCCGTTTGCTTCAAAAAGTCAAAATGATTTTTTTTCTGGTCGAAATGATTTTTTTCTAGTCAAGATATTTTTTTCAAGTCAAGAAAAAAAATTTGAAATTAAATTTTTTTTTCAATGCGAGATATTTATTTTTCTTCTCATTTAACTTATTGAAGTTGAATCAATTAATAAAAATTTCACTGCGAGAAAAAAATGATTATAAAAATAAAAATAGTGTTTGTAAAATATAATAATGATACATAATAAATACCGAAATAGTGTCGAAAGTAAAAATTTCATACTCGAGTAAAAGTTTCATACTCGAGAAAATAATCAGTCGAGCGCTTCAAAAATAAAGTCGAACATTATGACGTCATCAGTTTTTGTGTACATTGCGCGCGCCGCCTACCAACGTCTCCCCAGAATATGGAGTAGCTGTGAGGACATCCACAACTGTCCTGTCAAAATTTTCATCATCAATGTCGTGATATTTGGAACCAGCCACAGTTGGCATGCCAAACTCATGTCGCCTTCGTAAGAGGGTTGATCGAGATACCATGAGAATGTGGGATATTGCCTCCCATGAAAAATGTTTCTCTTGCAAATATTCAATTATCTGGCGAGGGATCACCAGCCTTAGTCTACCTCTACTGGACAAACGTTCCAATTCAACACCTGGCCAGCCGCGATCAGGCCCGTGTGTCGTGTTATTCTGCAAACCCTCTATCGCGTGCAATACCTGATCGTTAGTGCTGTGCATATGCACCAAGACCTCCGCAAAATCTTCTGCCAAAACAGAACCGGCACCGAAGTGATCGCATGCACGTATATACAGGGCACTCAGAATTCCTAGAATGTCATCTAGTAGCCTGGAACAGTTCTCTAGTTTGTTTTGATCTAATGATTGTCTGGCCCTTTCAGATCGCCGGACCATAGCGGGACACTGACGCAGACACTCGGCAATGTCAACAACATCGCCTCCCGCCATCTTGCATACTGTATAGACTGGTCCCCTGCTATGTATATATGTTGGCATCAGAGTGCGAAGTCAGCAAGAGAACGGCTGGGGACGAGTCTACATACTGTACACGAAAAGTGATGACGTCATAATGTTCGACTTATTTTTTCTGTCTCGAATGTGTTTTTTTTTGTTGAATAGGAAATTTGTCATTTACAATAAATTTTTAACGACTTGAAAAAAAATTTAAAAGAATTAGAAAAATAATCAACTGATAAGTTGTATATAAAAAAATTAATGAAAAAAAATTTTTTTACTTAAAAAAAATGTATATATATTTAAAAAGTCGACTTAAAAAAAAACTTGTAGAATTGAAAAAAAATGTGTAAACTTGAAAATACTAATTTCAACTTTTTGAAGAAATTTCTTGACTTGAAATATTTTTTCTTGACTTGAAAAAAAAATCTCGACTTGAAAAAAGTCATCTCGACTTTTTGAAGCAAACGGCTTGCCATAGAGTTAATCTACTTTTTCCGTGCTTAAAATCTCTGCCGCTGAATTCTATATATAGAAACTATTAACATCGCGGCAGTGTGGTTCCCATTGTGCGCCCTCCCACTTCACACCATGTCAGGAAGTTTTACGGAGAGGGAGGGCGTGCAAAATTTCGTCACGTTTTCCTGGCAATGCCTCTTGCCAGACCAGTCAAGCATTGGGAAAGCATCTTTAATTCAGACAACGTTGGAACTAGTAAAACGAATATGTTAATTTGCAGAATTAAAGCAGATTTCACCACTAACCAGTCAAATCGGAATACGACGGCGCAAAATGTTCTCGCTTTCCTCCTGCTAAAAAACCTTGTTCCCGTTCTCCTATTTTAATTTATGCCAAGGAATATGATATGATCTGTTTTCACTTGTTTGTAATTAAATGGTATTCATATAATGAGATCAATTGTAGTGTCCGTGTCAGATCCCATCGTTCAACTAGTCTTCTCTCCCCAGGTGCCTCACAGACACGGACCTTCACAGGTCCCCATACTCAAGACCAACTCTTACGATATCGCCCTCAAAACTATCCTGGAGTCATGAATTTACAGGTGCTCCTGTGAAATCTCAGTTCTAGTTTATTTATCAAACTTTATCGAGTGTTCTCGAATCGAATGGATGTGTCGATCGTCGGGGCGGATTGATACGTGGTTAGGTTGTGCGTCCAAGGCGATTAGGTCATTCCGTTAGTTTGAGAAAGGTCATGATCATGAAGATGCGTGTTGTGTTATCATAACCGGAAAATAAGTTGAAGTTATTATTAGTACTACGATTCTTACATGAGTAAAAAGTAGACGTTTTAAGCAACACAATAATGTTACTCCCATAAAAAAACTGTCAATTCTCCTTACCACTCACAGAAGCCAAGCCATTGGCATTGCTGTTAAGTTATGCAGGGGCTTAATCAATTACCTGCACTCCCTGTGGGGTGAATAACATTACCTTTTGAACAGCTGGCTGTACGGGGATGATTGGAACAGCCGGTATACCTGCTGACCTGCTGAACCCAGGTTAATGTTATTTTCAATC
The DNA here is from genome assembly GCF_910592395.1 of Lineus longissimus. Taxonomy (NCBI): domain Eukaryota; kingdom Metazoa; phylum Nemertea; class Pilidiophora; order Heteronemertea; family Lineidae; genus Lineus; species Lineus longissimus. The sequence continues at coordinate 11,023,938 of NC_088317.1, read as the reverse complement.
CACAATTGCAGGTCACCTGATTTTCGAGATTTCGCGGGAAATGAAATTGTAAACAAACGCATGTGTGCAGTTCAAATGTAAACAAAAATGTATTTTTGGTACTTTTGGTTGCTGGACTTGGGTTTTCCCGCAGTTAGGAGCTGGGGTCAAATTGGTGGTCTATTGTGCTGTTTTAGTCAGAGGTAGCCCTTGATTACGAAGGGATTTTCAAATTAAGGTGACCATGGTCTTTTTATGTGCTCAGCTCACCACAGCTTTCAATACTTGATGTATCTGATGAGGCGCGCGGAACCTGACATGGCCTTACCAAGGAGCTGCTCACGGTGCTGAACTTCTAACTTGCCTGTCGACTAAGTGCCTTTTTGGCCGAGATATTGCTACATGTAGGAGGAGCACGCATTTTAAATTTATAGTAGTGATAGTACAGTTGGTTCGAGCCATTTGGAAGCCGACATGTGAAGGCCTATCTGGGTTCTCCTTCTTCTCCGTATAAAAAGGGGCATATTGCTGACTAAGGAACAAGGCATATTGACATTGCCTTATCATCTCTATGGGACCAATTGATACTTTAATATGCACGCATACATCATGCCATTTCAGGGTCCGAGTCTGTGGACAATTGGTTTGATTAATTTGTCTCTTCGATATTGCTCCTTTATTGCATTAGATTTTCATCGCAATTCAATCTATTCAAGATATAGCCAATTTGAACCTGTCTGCGCCAAGGATAGATTGGTTCCAGATCGACTCACTAGGGATACGCAGTAGAGCACAATGTCATGAAAACCGACCCTTTGTATTGTAAATTCCAATCACCTGCAGGACAGGTCAATTTCTCTCAATAAAATTAATTTTGTTGACTCCTGTAACCTCTACCTTATTAAAAAAAAAGACAGTGGTGTAAGTCCCAAACTGGTAATTTCTATTTATTTTGACCTCTGTTAAATCAGGATACCTCTCAATTACAGGCAGCATTTTGTAATCCTTGTGCTGTACAACCCAGCCTGGACATACCACAGTTGTCCATGGAGAAGTCTCATCCTCTCTGACACTTCTTTTCTGTAAAGCTACCGATACAACATACTGAACTAGGGATATCTTCCGTTGCCTCCTGTAATATTTATATACCATGGCTGATTAGTTCAATCATATTTCATCCAGCTGGCAGCTCTGCATTGGAAACTTTAGTGGTATAACGTGTTCTCTTGACCTTCAAACAGTAGTATAAAGCCGATATTAACTACTTTATACCCTCAGTCCTATGTTATTAGGTCATCCAGCTGAGCGCCAGGCCCTTGGCCCTCTTGTTACCAATTCCAATGAATTTCTTCCAGCATGTACCCTTTGCATGCTTTTACCGTATGCAGCTTGAAGAACGTTGATAGGTGTTTCCAATCATTTTGTGGGAAATGTAATACCATATTTGGCGTTGAAAGGGACACTGGATCTGTATCAGAAAAATTTCCACCAAAATATCAGAAAACAATTTACTTCAAGTCAATGTATGAAAAAAAACCTCACACCTTTATTGTTTACGACAAGTTATAGCGAAGCCATTTTTAAAAGGGGTTGCAAATACCCATGCCGACTTTCCGGCGGCTCGTATCGATCCTGAAGTCCTCTCATTACACTGCCGACATCAAGCGGCGGGATAGCCGTCAGGCACACATTCATAAACAGATGGCCAATCAAATTGCGCGGGCAATTCGTAGCGCGGGCAGTTGCGCCCCCCCCCCCCCCCCCCCCTATTCAAAATTGCTGGAACCGCCCCTGGTATGACTTCTAGCGTTCTATTCTGTAGACGTTTCTTAAGCTTGCAGCACACTGGACGCCAACTCCGGCGTCCAGTGAAGTTTTTTTGCCGCCAGTGCCTGAATGCCAGAGTTGGCATTCAGTGTGCTTCCGATGAACTTTGGAGTTGGTGGCCAACTGGATGCCGGGATAAAGTGGCAGCCGAAGATGCCACGGACCGCCAAGTGTGTGCTGAATGTGATCCTCTCGCCGCCAGCTCTGGTGTCCATAGGCATCTAGAGGCATTCAGTCAAACTCCTTTGGACACCGGAGTTGGCGTCCAGTGTGCTGCAGGCTCTATTTCTACAGTCCAGCTGTCTCATAACTACATGTAACCTGGTCTCTGCTCAAGGTACTTTAAACATACAGTCATATGCACAATGATGCAGTGGTAAATCAGATGTCTGTACCCCCGGGGTCAGCGGTCGACACGTACTCGACGTCGAGTTTGTGTCGAGTGCTGCGGTGCCTGATTATTTTCAAACGTCGAGTTTCTGGCGAATGGGATTGGGAAAGGTGTCGACGAATGTCTGGGGTAGCCGGATTTTGCAAATGTCGGGTTTCTGTCGAGCGATAAACCACAAGAAATAATGAAATGGCCAGGGCCATTGTGCTCACCTCATGTGGAGGAAAGATGGATAAAGAGCATGGTATTGTGTCATGCAGTGTTAGGTTTGATGTAGGTCCAAGCAATTACAATTTCCCCAAAATGGCCAATTTACAGTACATTCGACCTCTGTGACCTTGAAAAGTAGGTCAAATCAAAGAATACCCGGGTGACACATTGAATGGTTGTTAGAATTAGATGTACCTATGATATAAAATTGGTGCCAATCGGGCAAGTCATTTCTAGGAATAATGGCATTTTGAAGAATTTAGGATTTGGCCCCCTCCCTGGAGGCCAAACGGCAAATCAGATCGCACCAAACTTCGATACCTGAGATCACCTGACCAAGGGGTACATGTGTACTTAATTTGTGATCAATAGTCATTGCAGTTAAGAAACGTGCCATAGTTACGGCCTGACGGCGAATTTATGCCATTTGACCTCTGTGACCTTGACAAGAAGGTCAAATTAAAAACCTGTGTGACATATACTGTATGGTGGTTAGATGTACCCATGATATCAAATTGGTGGCAATCGGGCAAGAAGTTAAGGAATAATCACATTTTTAAGGTTTTTGGATTTTGCCCCCTGGTGGTCAAGTGGTGAATCATATTGGACCAAACTTTGGTCCCTGAGATCACCTGACTAAGGGGTAAATGTGTACCAAATTTGTCATCAATAGTCATTGCAGTTTAGAAACGTGCCATCGTTACATCCTAACGGCCAATTAACACCATTTGACCTCTGTGACCTTGAAAAGGAGGTCAAATCAAAAACCCGGAGGATATATGATGCACCTTTGCTAGAAGTACCTACCATATTTTTTTCAAAATTTCCCGACTACTATTAAGGGAGATATTGCATATTTTCACTTTTAACGTTTGGCCCCCTGGTGGCCAAACCATGAAACGAATCGGACCGAAACTTGGTCTCTAAGGTGTCATCACATAAGGGTACATGTGTACCAAGTTTCAACTCAATAGCTCTAACAGTTACGAAACGTGCCCTGCTAACGGACGACGGACGACGACGACGACGACGACGACGGACGACGGACGCCACGGTATGGGATAAGCTCACCTCTGCTAAGAGGTGAGCTAAAAATTAAAAGAAAATGCGGATCGTCGGCTGACGCACATGTTACGCACAGAACCGGAAAGATGGCTGCCGGCAGCAAAAGCTTGCTGGTGATTTTTTCGTTCGGAACCAGTCTCATTCATTCACATTACTGAGACTGGTATGTCACGACATTTCTCTCGTCACGAACTAGATTTGGGGGCGTTGGCTTCCGGTGTCTGGTCAAGTGGTTTATCGAGTTTTTCAAATAAAACATTAATTTCAAGACCGATTTCGACAAAAGAATATTAGCTTACTTAATCTGTAATTATGAAATCGACCAAACTCTAGTACTTACTCCAAATATTTATTGTCAAAACAAACTCCTTTTGAAAATGAGAAGGGGATTCCCAGAAATCCTCGTGCCTACAGAATACCAGAGCGTTCAGTATTGCTCAGTGCAGTGTACATCAGCTGTACATTGGGCTTCCTTCTTTATAGTGAATCGACGCATCCCCCTCGACCCTCCGCTAGCGCGCCGTAGGGTGGAGGTTACCTGGACTAATTTTTGTAGTGTTTACGACAGTTTTTTACAAAATATGTTGCTCTAACAATGAAATGTGAATAGACTTAATGTCTGTTCTCCCCTTCGGTCATGGTGAAAAAATAGTGAACTCTGATCTCAATTGATTTGGTGAAAAGTGAGAACCTGATGAAATGATGCTTGGCAATTCAATAGTGAGAAAGTGTCGAGTTCTGACCCTCACTTTTTTTCCAAGGGGTGAATAGGTGTCGAGTGTCTGACCCCCAGCGGTACAGACATCTCATTGACCGCTGCATGAATTAGAAGGCCGTTCCCTATTCAACTCCGGGTAAATCCTTTTTATTACCCCGAGGCCGAATGTCGGCCTTGGGGGTATTGTCGTCAGTGGCGGCGTCTGTCCTCCGCGTCGGTCCGCCTTGCCGTCCGTCCGTCCGTCCATCTTACTTTGTCCAGGCCATTGCTCTGTGCCTATCAATAGGGGCTTTTGGTATGTGCATCCAACAATGAACCTGTGCGCTGCGCCATTATTTTTTCATTTTAACACTTCATGGCTGATATAGAGGGCACTTCTCAAAAAGTTTGTCCGGTCCATTGCTCGGCACCTATCAACAGTAGCCTTCTGATATTAACAGGGTAGGTGCATCCAGAGACAAGACCACAATTGATTTTTTAAGCCTTTTAGCAGTTAAATTGTCAATGTTTGACCGCGACGCATCAAAGAACGCGTGGTGTTGTGAATCTGAAATTTAGATTATGTTATTCCGGACAGTCGGGCAAGTAAATGGTGAAAAATAAAATGGTGATTGACCACGGAAATTTTTTTTTAATCGACAAATTAGACAGACTTTGATATTTCCACTCTTTTCAGCCAACTGGCAGAAAAAACTCAAAACACGCCCCCTATTACCCAATTAGCAAAATTCGAAATTAATTTTTTCATCAAATAATTTCTTTATATCTGTAGACTTGCCACAACAAATACTTTTTCAATACCTCTCCAAATATGTACTTGAGAGTAAAAAACATGCACTCGTCTAATAGATAGGCCTGGACCCTCCAACCTATGAATATTCATTAGTGGTCTTGTCTCAATGAAGGTACATTTCAGGGGTTAACATTTTGAGATTTTTTTCAAACTAATGTACATGACATCCCACAACTCTCCAACAAAGGAAAGTCATATCTGGACATTTTTGGAGAAATGAGAGACATTTCAAAGAGTGGTACAACTGTGCCAAAGCGACGAAAGAGGACAAAATCGACAAAAAGTCATGATTTTGCACCCAACAGCACCAAATTCAAAGACCTGCCCTGGCCAGAATAAGCAAGCTATGGAGCTGAAACTTTAGGATGTGATTTAGGAATATCTTTGCTGCTTAGGGCACAACTTTCAGAATCAAGGCCTAAGTAGTTTCAAAGAAATTACAAAATGAATGGCAACACAACAAGACTTGTAAAAATGAAACCGAACTTAGACCGGGGTTAGGTTGACTCTTATTTGGGTCAAATTAAGTTTTTTTCTCATTATTTTGGCTTGTTTTGACCTTAAATCATCAGCAATACAATATTCTAAATGAATTAGAGTGATTTGAGCACATTCAAATTTTTCACTATATTGACCCAAAATGTAGCGTAAATAAGGTACATTTCAGGGGTTAGCATTTTGAGATTTTTTTCAAACTAATGTACATGACATCCCACAACTCTCCAACAAAGGAAAGTCATATCTGGACATTTTTGGAGAAATGAGAGACATTTCAAAGAGTGGTACAACTGTGCCAAAGCGACGAAAGAGGACAAAATCGACAAAAAGTCATGATTTTGCACCCAACAGCACCAAATTCAAAGACCTGCCCTGGCCAGAATAAGCAAGCTATGGAGCTAAAACTTTAGGATGTGATTTAGGAATATCTTTGCTGCTTAGGGCACAACTTTCAGAATCAAGGCCTAAGTAGTTTCAAAGAAATTACAAAATGAATGGCAACACAACAAGACTTGTAAAAATGAAACCGAACTTAGACCGGGGTTAGGTTGACTCTTATTTGGGTCAAATTAAGTTTTTTTCTCATTATTTTGGCTTGTTTTGACCTTAAATCATCAGCAATACAATATTCTAAATGAATTAGAGTGATTTGAGCACATTCAAATTTTTCACTATATTGACCCAAAATGTAGTGTAAATAAGGTACATTTCAGGGGTTAACATTTTGAGATTTTTTTCAAACTAATGTACATGACATCCCACAACTCTCCAACAAAAGAAAGTCATATCTGGACATTTTTGGAGAAATGAGAGACATTTCAAAGAGTGGTACAACTGTGCCAAAGCGACGAAAGAGGACAAAATCGACAAAAAGTCATGATTTTGCACCCAACAGCACCAAATTCAAAGACCTGCCCTGGCCAGAATAAGCAAGCTATGGAGCTGAAACTTTAGGATGTGATTTAGGAATATCTTTGCTGCTTAGGGCACAACTTTCAGAATCAAGGCCTAAGTAGTTTCAAAGAAATTACAAAATGAATGGCAACACAACAAGACTTGTAAAAATGAAACCGAACTTAGACCGGGGTTAGGTTGACTCTTATTTGGGTCAAATTAAGTTTTTTTCTCATTATTTTAGCTTGTTTTGACCTTAAATCATCAGCAATACAATATTCTAAATGAATTAGAGTGATTTGAGCACATTCAAATTTTTCACTATATTGACCCAAAATGTAGTGTAAATAAGGTACATTTCAGGGGTTAGCATTTTGAGATTTTTTTCAAACTAATGTACATGACATCCCACAACTCTCCAACAAAGGAAAGTCATATCTGGACATTTTTGGAGAAATGAGAGACATTTCAAAGAGTGGTACAACTGTGCCAAAGCGACGAAAGAGGACAAAATCGACAAAAAGTCATGATTTTGCACCCAACAGCACCAAATTCAAAGACCTGCCCTGGCCAGAATAAGCAAGCTATGGAGCTGAAACTTTAGGATGTGATTTAGGAATATCTTTGCTGCTTAGGGCACAACTTTCAGAATCAAGGCCTAAGTAGTTTCAAAGAAATTACAAAATGAATGGCAACACAACAAGACTTGTAAAAATGAAACCGAACTTAGACCGGGGTTAGGTTGACTCTTATTTGGGTCAAATTAAGTTTTTTTCTCATTATTTTGGCTTGTTTTGACCTTAAATCATCAGCAATACAATATTCTAAATGAATTAGAGTGATTTGAGCACATTCAAATTTTTCACTATATTGACCCAAAATGTAGTGTAAATAAGGTACATTTCAGGGGTTAACATTTTGAGATTTTTTTCAAACTAATGTACATGACATCCCACAACTCTCCAACAAAAGAAAGTCATATCTGGACATTTTTGGAGAAATGAGAGACATTTCAAAGAGTGGTACAACTGTGCCAAAGCGACGAAAGAGGACAAAATCGACAAAAAGTCATGATTTTGCACCCAACAGCACCAAATTCAAAGACCTGCCCTGGCCAGAATAAGCAAGCTATGGAGCTGAAACTTTAGGATGTGATTTAGGAATATCTTTGCTGCTTAGGGCACAACTTTCAGAATCAAGGCCTAAGTAGTTTCAAAGAAATTACAAAATGAATGGCAACACAACAAGACTTGTAAAAATGAAACCGAACTTAGACCGGGGTTAGGTTGACTCTTATTTGGGTCAAATTAAGTTTTTTTCTCATTATTTAGGCTTGTTTTGACCTTAAATCATCAGCAATACAATATTCTAAATGAATTAGAGTGATTTGAGCACATTCAAATTTTTCACTATATTGACCCAAAATGTAGTGTAAATAAGGTACATTTCAGGGGTTAACATTTTGAGATTTTTTTCAAACTAATGTACATGACATCCCACAACTCTCCAACAAAAGAAAGTCATATCTGGACATTTTTGGAGAAATGAGAGACATTTCAAAGAGTGGTACAACTGTGCCAAAGCGACGAAAGAGGACAAAATCGACAAAAAGTCATGATTTTGCACCCAACAGCACCAAATTCAAAGACCTGCCCTGGCCAGAATAAGCAAGCTATGGAGCTGAAACTTTAGGATGTGATTTAGGAATATCTTTGCTGCTTAGGGCACAACTTTCAGAATCAAGGCCTAAGTAGTTTCAAAGAAATTACAAAATGAATGGCAACACAACAAGACTTGTAAAAATGAAACCGAACTTAGACCGGGGTTAGGTTGACTCTTATTTGGGTCAAATTAAGTTTTTTTCTCATTATTTTGGCTTGTTTTGACCTTAAATCATCAGCAATACAATATTCTAAATGAATTAGAGTGATTTGAGCACATTCAAATTTTTCACTATATTGACCCAAAATGTAGTGTAAATAGAGACAAGACCACAATTGATTTTTTAAGCCTTTTAGCAGTTAAATTGTCAATGTTTGACCGCGACGCATCAAAGAACGCGTGGTGTTGTGAATCTGAAATTTAGATTATGTTATTCCGGACAGTCGGGCAAGTAAATGGTGAAAAATGAAATGGTGATTGACCACGGAAATTTTTTTTTAATCGACAAATTAGACAGACTTTGATATTTCCACTCTTTTCAGCCAACTGGCAGAAAAAACTCAAAACACGCCCCCTATTACCCAATTAGCAAAATTCGAAATTAATTTTTTCATCAAATAATTTCTTTATATCTGTAGACTTGCCACAACAAATATTTTTTCAATACCTCTCCAAATATGTACTTGAGAGTAAAAAACATGCACTCGTCTAATAGATAGGCCAGGACCATCCAACCTATGAATATTCATTAGTGGTCTTGTCTCTCCAACAATGAACCTGTGTGCTGCGCCATTATTTTTTCATTTTAACCCTTCGTGGCTGATATAGATGGCGCTACTCAAAAAGTTTGTCCACTACCCATTTTCAAATCTCCAATTCTATTCATTACTCCACCATAAGCAGTCATATATTCCCTTTCTTCCAAAAGTATTATTAGACAACAATGAAAATTACTATACACTATTCGCGGTTCGTTCGGTGGGATTTGCCACGCTTTGCGTTGTTCTTGTCTATATGAAGGTTGGCTCTGGGTTAACTCCTTGTTCCTGTTGCCAGACATTGCCATTGTTTCTCTTCAGTAGGGTCTTTGCTTCCCTTTATGAGAAAGAGATGGGGGGTTGGCATTTGGTGCTCCCTTCTTGCCAAAATGGCTAACTTCATGACGACATTGTTCTGTTTCTTAAAAGAGCTTCTTCTCTTAATTTTTCAGCATGTGCAGCGTCAAAACCACCAAGTCCGGTCAATTCAAATAAACGAGGACTTGACACTGAATAGGTTTCTCGAAAATTGGTAAGATTCTTTGCCTTAATTAGCTCAGATGATGAAGTCAGCTGTGGTGGTAATAATATGACTGTCCATCCATTTGTCCGTTCATCAACCATTCATAGCAGACGTTATACGCGGGTTCTACTGTTGCGAAGTTCTTTTCCCTCCTCTTGGTCTCAGAGACACCTAAAAATTTTGTCACTCTCTGGTTCCAAGTACTTTATGAACCAGCGCTCAAAGTGGCTAAAAAACTAATGCCATTATGACCAAGACTCCTGCAAAAAAACTTAAATCCTTTTGTATTTCAGTCGTTTGGATTCTGCTGAAAACCTGGCAAAGGTTAAGCAGAATTTTCAAGATACAACTGCTGCTGATCTTTTTAAGTTGGCAGAGGATGATCCATTAGGTAATTATGACTCATATCTAAGTATTTTAATTCAATTTCATGTCTATTGTGCTGTACTCACACTCTCCTTCATGCATTTCATATACATACATTGTGGCAACCAGTTTGGAAATGTGAGAGATAGTTTCACCATTTCCAGCGGTCAGGAATAATTTCAGCAAATTAAATTGTTATTGCAACTTCATACATTAGTGATGTTCAAATTCCATTTCGGTCTCATCTGAACCGGCAGCATTTGTTGGCAGATCTCATCCATTCCAAGAAGATTGTTATGTAATGCTGCCAAGTATGGTAGCAATGAACATTTATTGAGGGCCTACGTGTGTTGCTGAACAAGTTTGTATAGGGCATGAATGGTGACTTGATGAACTTACTGTACAACAGGAAAATTTTTCGTGCTGGATATTTTTTGTGAATTTCGCAAGAGGGTCCAGGTCGCGAAAATTTCATGCCGCGAACATGTTCTGTTTCTTGCGTAAAATTTTCGTCCAGCTTTCATTCAGCTGTGGCTCATGTAATCAGATTTTTTCGGCTATCAGAAGCCATTGTTTGGCCATCCTAGCAACTTGCGGGGTAGCTTGTTTGCCTGATTGCCGGCTACTTTGGTTTTTTATTCAGTTGATTACTTGATGAGGGACGCCAAACTGTAATTGACAACCGTTTTTGAAAATCCATTATGCGTGAAATGCAATGCGCTGAAGTACAGTAAGTTGGGCTGATAGGGTATTCTAAACAGCACCTATCTGGAAATTTTGCAATGCAAATGAAAAAAAGTGAGCCCTTGACTCGCAAATATGTCCTGTCGTGAATATGCCTGTGATCTGATATTCGCGGAAATTTCATGCCCCGAAAGGATGCTGTTCTACAGGAGTAATTTGAGTTTTTTTGAATGTGTTAGGTGCATTCCATTTTTGCTGATTTTCAATACATCGTCATGCTATATATATGCCGACTTGACCCACATCTTTCACTGATATGGGGCTGGGGGAAAGCTCTCATCAACATAGTTGGGAAGGGTTTAGGAAAAACCCTCAACGGATGCTCCTGATTTGACTGATATTATGACCGTGTGAAGTTTAGGTCATTTCTGATAATTTAATGACCACCATCACCATTATTTTTTTTCAGACAAACCCGGAGTACCTAATGCGCCAACTGTCTCACAATTCGTTAGGGACTCTGCCATAGTGTCATGGAAACCACCAGGAGATGATGGAGGCTCTCAAATCATTGGCTACAATGTTAAATGTCTTCAACGCTGCCCGACCTCCAGCACCTGCTCGGCCAAACTAAATGAAACAATCATCAAAAATCTGACTTTCGTAGATGAAGACTTAGTTGAAGGCATGGAGTACATGTTCTGCATTGCAGCTGTGAACAAGGTGGGGGTTGGACCGTTCGGCCCACCTAGCATTGCAATCAAGGTTCCATTTGTCGATGATGTGCCTGCAATAGACACGGTGCTTGATGATGCTGCAGTAGTCAGTCCTAAGGAAATTATTCCTGGTTGCCTTGTTCATCCAAGAAAATCTCCTGAGATAAGATGGTAAGTTCCTACAAAGATTTCCCCCATAGAACCTAGTGTCATGTGGCTTGATAGCCAGAATAAAGTAGCGTTGAAAATTGTACCAAAATGGTTGTTCCTTAGGGTAGTTGATAAAGTATGGAATTAGTGAAACCTTGGAAACACTGATAAACCTTGGAATATTCAATGTAAACCATGGAATCACTGTGCAAATAGCGCGGGAAATCGGGTGCGTTCCTTCCACGATTTATACCCTCCCAACTGACAGTCTCGTCCCAGCTGACTTTATTGATAGCAATTTGCCAGTTCGTTCAGAAGCCAACATTTTTAATGTGGAGGATGACGTCATCAATTGGCAATGCGCTGTGGTCGTTAAAATATTTTATTTCTCTTCAATGGAAGCAAAAATTAGTTTTTATGATTGTTTTGTATTCCATAGACGATAAAGTATTATGCTCGGTACTAGATGCACGAGATCATAGGAGAAACACACACGTGAATAAAAAAACCCGCTTAGAACTGGTGACGTCACAAAGATCTCTGCATCCCTCGATGCGTACTGGAAGATGTAAGAAATCGCTCACGGCGAAGGAAATTTTCATCCGCAAACTTCGGTGATAAACATACATGACTAGGCTTCTTTTATTCATCGTTTGTTATAAAATATCAGTCAATCATAGACAATTAGGCCTAGACATAGTCGTCAACCTTATCCATGCATAATGCATGACAGGCCCCCAACTTCCCAAGCAACTCGTCTGATCGAAAAGGCCCCGTGTGGCGGTGGCGTATTTATAAGCGGAGCGCTATTGGTCCATATTATGGGTGTGTGGTGGGCGTGTCTTCCCATATTTGGGAGATCAGTACTGTACACTGGAGGCGAGGTACAACTGGGTTGTTTTAAAATATAGACTATTGAATCGGATATGCGACAGATTTCTAAATTACCATAAAATTCCGATCTGATCATGTAAGAATAAGCTCCAAATGTTGATTCGTAACCACGTTAGTAGTCCTGGAGCCAAGGGGTGTTTGCATGCATAAAAGGGCCCCACAATCACTCACCTGATTTTGATAAAGGACCACCTGGGACACCCATTGAGCGAGGGTGGACATTCTGAAACCCGGCAGTAAACCTGCTATTCATGGTTTTGTTGCAATTCCTCGTGCGCATAACCGCCGCCAAAATTAGGGGTAGGGGAAATTCAAATTGACCTAACGTCGTAAGGAAACAACCTAAGGTAACATATGACCACTCAACATGGAGCTTATAGTATCAGCTATATGATGAATGCAGCAGAAAAATGATTGGTTGAAGTTCAAGGTCACCAGAGGTCAAACTATGACGTAATTCGACCCTTGCTTAAAATCTGGACCCTCAAATATTAAAACAAGCCCAGAAATAATGTGAATGAATGAATTATTCATTTATTGACCAATTCCAGTAGAGTACAATATAGGTAAGTTTTTAAAACCAATAGGGAGCAATAATCTTGTAGATTAACCCCTTGGGGTCCGATTGAAATTGTAATGAAATTAGCAAAAATTAGCAAAAACCTGAAAACTACTATTCGGAAGCAATGGATAGGCTCAGGAGTGATGTAATTATATGGTGAGGTAGTGTTTTCATCTAAAATCACATGCATGTGTCTAATATATATTTTGTAGCCCAATAAACAATTACAGCTGCAGCAATTTGTAGAATCCATGGTGGGAAATCATCTGGGGAATCTCCACTTTGACCGCATGGCATCATGAAGCCACATCTCAGTTAGCAATGATATCATCAATTTTCATGGAAATCATGCCTTTATAGGTGAGTAGATGGAATGCTAATACCATTATCTGATTGTACAGATTGCATAGAATATTAATTACATGAAATACTTTGTGTCTATAGACATTTAATAATGAAGAATATGCTACAGTGTACACATCCCTAAAGAATTTCCAAGATGTTCTGAATCAGTTGAAACAGTCTCACTTGCCTGTTGCATGTGGTGAGGGGGTGTACCATATTGCCCGTGAGATCATTATGAACAACCCAAGTGAATTTACTAACTTAGTGTTAATTTTAGGTTCCTTCCATCTCATTAAGATAGTCATGGGTGCCATTGGAAAATACATTGATGGGTGTGGAGCTGAAACGATCTTCGTGGAGTCAAAGGCCTTTGGAAAGAATGTTGTCAAATCAGTGCTTGATGGAACACACTATACCAGGTCACTGAAGGGATTATTGTTGCTCTGTGAATCAATAGAAAGGTTGCAGTGGACAGAATTCTTCCGAACCAAAGGAGTGGAACCATACAGGAATAACCTTGAAATTCTTAAGCTGATGAAAGCTTCCGTGTCAGAAAAGAACAGGGAAGAAAGCAAACAACATTTACATGCATTCATCTCAACCTCATCAAACATGATTGATGACTTCAATGCCTTCAGGTCTGAAAGCTGCGCGATGTCGGAGACATTTGCGTTCTGGGATCGGTTTGTCCAAATGGTGTGCCTCCTGAAAGATCTAGTAAGAGCTGATCGTGAGGGAAACTGGGACCTACACCTCCATAGTGTACAGGCAGTTCTACCCTGGTTTGCTGGATGTGACCGGATCAACTACCTCCGATGGGGATCAGTATACCTAGAGGATATGAGGAAGCTACCAGAAGATGCCCCATCGATATATGAAAACTTCAAGGCTGAAAAATTTGTCGTAAAGCGGACAGAAGGGCGATTCAACTGTGTGGGCGCAGACATGTGCCTTGAACAGACAATAAATCGATCCCAGAAGAGCGCAAGTGGCATTATCGGCAGTACAAAAAGAAAACAATTCGTTGCTCAGTGGGAGATCATATAACATGAGATGTTAGCTGTCGTTAACCTTCAGCGTGAAATCAGTGGTGTGACCACACCCAGCACGGAACTTCACGTGAACCATGAGTTCAATCTACCTGCCACACGAACCTCCGAAGTCTTGATCCATGATATGATACAGTACATCAAGCAACATGAAAATCCAGCAATCATGTCCACAGAGGGAGACCACGATGAACAGCATACCCTTCACAACATCCTCACCCAAGAAATCATGTCCAGCGAAATCCGTGACAACCTTCTCAATTTCGACACGAATTCCAGCACGAAGTACAGTACATTTCGCACTGAAAGGTTTGTGACTAAGCAAAGAACCATCTTTGATACCATTCACAGGAATAACTTGAAAACGTTCAAATCCATGAAGCCCAAGAAAAGCCAAAACCAAGCAAGAGACAAGGGGAGCAAAAAGCAATTAGCAGAGACTCAGAAGATCTTCGATATTGCCTGTGTCCGAGATTATGATATGAAGTATTTGTTGACGTTTGACCTGGTCGACAGCAGCTATCTCTTTGATGGGGATGGACTCAGGAATAAACCCAACAAGAGTGACCTGTGCACTGAATTAGAGAAACAGCTTAACAAAAATGACTATCTCCCACCATCAAAATGGAAGCAGGCAAACACTGCCAGCATCATTGATGTGATGGGTTGCCTACGCCGCATGCGCTTAGCCTCAGTGAAAACCTTTGGTGATCTTTGCACACACATTTTGGATATGACACATGGACTTTGCAGCAATTCGCACCGCATCGACTTTGTTTTTGACACATACACGGAGGGCTCTGTGAAAGACAGTGAAAAAGCAAGGAGATGTAGCTGCAGTCCCATCGACCTGAATGTAATGTATGGAGAGACCCCTTTACCAGTTTCTATGGACGCCTTTTGGGCATCATCCACCAACAAAGTCAAGGTACAAGGGTTACTTCGAAGCCACATCTTAGGCAACCCAAAGGCGGGGACAGATGTAGTAGTCAGTGCGATGGGTCCATCTTCTGAAATTGAACCATGCAGGGCTATTTTTAGTGACTGACATAACAGTACCTGATTTAACTGTTGACATCGAAGAGGCAGATGTGAGGATGATACCACATGCTCTGCATGCTGTCAATTGTGGGGCAACCAGAGTTGTCTTGCTATCAAATGACACAGATGTCATGGTCCTTGGATTGAATTACTGGAGCATTTTGAAAGGACATGGATTGAAAGAACTATGGATTAGGGCTGGTGTGGGGAATACCACAAGGTATATACCCCTCCATACCTTGGCCAATAGGTTGGGCACAGATATCTGCAAGGTCCTTATACCACTTCATTACCTTACTGGCTGCGATTCAACAAACAAATTTGGTACAAAAGCTGCTGGTCTCAAGGCAAATCCAGGTCATTATCTCCGAGACTTTGGAAAGGACCCAACTAACATCGACCTTGGCTTAGTAGAAGAATATCTTGTCAATGTTTACAAAGCAGGCACGCCATGTAAATCGATGGATGAGCTCAGGTACCACCTCTACCACCACAGCAAGAAAACAATCTTGGAACTACCCCCTACCACCCATTCAACCAAAGGACACATCCTCAGGGCGTTCTATGGCACGTACCTGCAGTTACACTGTTTAGATAGTCCACAGCTAGATCCCCGAAGCTTTGGGTTCAGCCAAGAAGACGGCATCATGCAACCGGACCGACTTCAGATCTTGCTCCCAGATGACTTCCCGATGCCATGTAAATGCACATCCTGTGCTACCAAACGCTGTCCTTGCAGACAAGGTGATATAAAGTGTTGCCCCTACTGTAATTGTCAGGCATCAAATAAGGGCTGTAAGAACCCTGCAGGCTGATCATTTCCCAATGAACTCAATACCCCCCCCCCCCCCCACCCCGTCTATACCTATGAACCGATAAAGTCTTTAATATTAGCTTTTTGCATTGCTAAACACCTTTCACTTTGGTACAGAGGAGTTTTATATCATGTATATACACCACATCATCACTGTTGGTGAGTTTAACATTTTGCCAAAGTATGGCAGTTTTTATTCATTTTTGCTAATTTCAGTACAATTTTAATCGGACCCCAAGGGGTTAATCTACAAGATTATTGCTCCCTATCGGTTTTAAAAACTTACCTATATTGTACTCTACTGGAATTGGTCAATAAATGAATAATTCATTCATTCACATTATTTCTGGGCTTGTTTTAATATTTAAGAGTCCAGATTTTAAGCAAGGGCCGAATTACGTCATAGTTTGACCTCTGGTGACCTTGAACTTCAACCAATCATTTTTCCTCTGCAATCATCCTATAGCAGATACTATAAGCTCCATTTTGAGTGGTCATATGTTATCTTAAGTTGTTTCCTTACAACGCTATGTCAATTTGAATTTCCCCTACCCCTAATTTTGGCGGCGGTTATGTGCACGAGGAATCGCAACAAAACCATGAATAGCAGGTTTACTGCCGGGTTTCAGAATGTCCACCCTCGCTCAAATGGTGTCCCAGGTGGTCCTTTATCAAAATCAGGTGAGTGATTGTGGGGCCCTTTTATGCATGCAAACACCCCTTGGCTCCTGCACTATAGGTTCGTATGGCATTATTTCATGTTTTTATGCATTTTTAGGACTGATTCCAAGGTTTATCACTGGTTCCAAGGTTTCACTGATTCCAAGCTTTATCAACTACCGTTCCTTAGGCTGGTAGGGGAGGTTTGTAAAAACAAAATGTCGCTACCGCATCTTCACCTGTTCTCATTTTTATTATAGTTTTACAAAGTACAGTTTCGGAGTTTGGTGTTTTAATTTGACTTCTGAAGTTAAAAATGTTACCTACCTGCAGTGACCCTAGGCTGCAGATTCTATAGCCTTTTGATCTAGAAAGACCCAGACTGACCTATTCATCATGATTTGATAGGGTGTCAATGATCGTAGGAACTCTTGATATAGTGAGTGATTGATGTGCTGCCTAAGCCCAGCTGTTTAATTATTTTGGCATCCGAAGATTTTAACGGTAGTAGGAACTAGTTATTATTATGGTTCCAAGCGAGATAGAACAAATTGGACATTAGGTGCCAATCTACTTAACCAACAAGAGATGAACTCTTGAACCATTAAATGCCCAACCACTAATATAAATGCAGTCCAGGCAAAGTCATTCAAATCACCCGGTTTTTGTCTGCTTAAACCAACTTAACCGAGGAAATAACATCATCAAGTATCGACAGTCCTGCTGTTGTTAAGCTCTTTGTGAAAAGTTTCTTACCTGATTTTAGCTCGCCTCTCAGAGGTGAGCTTCTGCTTTGAGGTGATGTCTGTCGTCCGACGACTGTTGGCAGGGTACATTTCGTAACTGCTATAGAGCTAGAGTTGAATCTTGGTACACATGTACCCTTATGTAATGACACCTTGGAGACCAAGTTTTGGTCCAGTCTGATTAACAGTTTGGCCACCAGGGAGCCAAATGTTGAAAATGAAAATATGCAAGGTCTCCCTTGATACTGGGCGGAAAATTTTGAAAAGAATATGGTTGCTACTTCTAGCAAGGGTCCATCATATATCCTCCCGGTTTTTGATTCGACCTATCACCGGTAGGTTGCACGTTTTGTTTTTATTTGAGCTAGAATATTCTAAGGGAGTATCTCCAAATTATTCGCAGAAATTCATTTAGCGAATTGTAGCGAATCCAGTTTTGGAGTAGTTTTCACTGCAACGAACTTCGTTTTGATCAAGATTTCATTGTAGAATCATTGCAGAATCGCTTCCATTTGGAAACAAATTTTTCGTTTCAAGTTCAAAGCTTCAAAATCGCGGCATGGCGAAAAGGCGGATAATCCGCGTCCGCGCTAATAATCCGCGCTATTTTTAGAAATTCCATATAATGTATGTTATCATCATTATCATTGCAGATATATTTACATTTATAGGTTCTCATCATTTGCACACTATTTTTGAAAACATTCAGCTCTACCTTATTAATTAAAATGAAAGAGTTCATTGGGGACTATTTCATCCGGCGAGCGAGCAAGTTCAACGTAACTGGCTGAGTGAGAAGGCTCCGATCGAAAACCCCGGTCGAAAACATGGCAATGATGTCCGTGAAAATGCGTGAGTCAACTGGCTTCTGGTAAGTTTATAACTAGGCCTACTGGGGTATTAGGGAAAAATGTCATACACCAATGTCACTAGTCAGAAATTATATATAATTTAAGATTCTATAGGATTAGGGTTAGGTGTTGAATACTCCAATTATTCTCCTTGTCGAGGTTGGTTGTTGATCCCTGGAAGGAATCTTTTCTGTGCGGGTGATGTCGGTGCTTGGGGAAGCTAAGATGAACTGTTGTCACATACCAAAACAAAACAAACAAACAAAAAAACCTTCAAAATTGTGGCACTAGTCGCGAATACTCAGTCTGTTCGCCTTGATGGTTCTTGGGACTCCCTCTAGCATACCACCTGGGCCCAGCAGCAAATTTTCTATGTTCGAGGATGCCTGGAAATCTATTTGGAGGATTCGTAATTGTTAATTTCATGTGGATGTCACTGCATTACATAATCCGTTCGTTCTTCTTGAAAAAAAATCGTGCCGTGCAAGTGCTGTGTGTGACTCTTACAGTGTGATGGGTGCCACTTGGATTACAGCAGGACAATGATCGATATGGGATTTCGAAGGACTTAGCATTTAGTTCATATATTTGGCTTTTGTCTGAGCAAAGTCCTCTATTCCGTACAACCAACTGTCTGCCCCGTACTTTCAACATTGGATGGATTCGTGATTCGAATCACTGGATTAAAACTGTTACTGAGCTTGAGCAGCAGTGAGCAGGTATTCACCAACAGAAACAATGTGCCCGGTAATGTGTAGACTTTACACTCGTCGTCACTTTTGGACTAGACTGGCTCAGTCAGTCTGTCGTTATGGATATGTGGCATTAAGCAGTAGATGGAGGAGAATAACCGGACAACGTCAGCCTGTTAGGAGATTGGTGCTGATATCTGCCGTGACATCGTTGCTGTGATTGGAAAGTTGTGTTTCTGTATAACAAACATTCTCAATGCAGGTCCTTTATTGGACCGCCGTCGTCCCTCGTTGTGGAGTGGACCATCACAGTAATTTTAGCTGAGGCTTGACTCAAGGAAACTGCAGCTCAACTGCCTTCTAGTGTGAACATTCGTACCTTGATATGCTTGGTGCAAGCATTTATGAAGCCGGTCAGACCATGTATTATCGCGGGACCAAATCCACAGACTGTGTATATGCAGCGCACGTGCCAGCAGTTGTATATGGAATGTTAGTGACAATAGGCGAAAGCAACGGACGTACTGTCACTACTCGCGAGGATTATTCACGCATATATATTGGGCATGGCTTTTGGGTGTATGGTTGTAGAGGAATGGGCTCACTTATACAGTTTCTACATATATTCTATACTTGATATTCCGAGGATTGGCAGCAGCGTTATGACTAACAATCACTATAGTGGCATGAACTGTGATACTGTACTGGACCGTGTTGATTTTGATAGACACTTGCACTGACACTTGAGTTGCATCAATCTGAATCAGAACTTTGAGTCCAATTACTAGCATCTTTGCCAACAAGTTCAAATGGCTTTAAATAGTCCAGTTAATCGGTGTGGTTACTGCTGTGCTTTGCCCAGGATCTTGCATTTGTTTTAATGTTTGTGTGTTTTACCAATCCGTCTTATATGCATTTCTTGTTCTACTGCTGACTAACCATCTTATATTATTAGTATACTCCTTAGGTGTCATGGTTGTGATCTATGGATAGCTGGTCAGCTCAATGCCGTTGCCTTCTAATTGCTGATGGGGTTATAGAACAGCTTGGGTGTTCCACTATTGGGCAGTATTACTGCACTTGTGTCATCAAACTACATCGTGACTTTTAGACTAATATGATATTATCCTTAGGGTAGTTTCTATTTTCAGAAAAAAAGTTGGAACGCATCTTTAGGTGATCGCTGATCGGTCGTTGTTGTTTTGTGCGAAGTCGTGGGAGACTTCTTTTTAACTGGGGGGTGGATGTAGCCCTGTCAAGTTATATATGTATTGGTCAGTGGTGCCCTCTGAGAGAAGGGGAACTAACTAAAAGTTCATCTCTGAGCTCTCCTGCTGGGGGAGATTTGTATGTTAGGTGGACCCTCAAGAGACCAGATTTCCTATTTATCATTCCGTATTAAATCCTCAAAATCAACCTTATACAATATACATCTTCCGTTTGGCAATGGTTCATCCCCTTCTCTAAGCACTGGGCATCACTGGCACGGCATCATTTTCTTCTGGTTGATCATACTTTTGGGGAGATTTGCTCCTAGAACATTTCACATGTGGGTTGTGAGGTTCTTTGTTTGGCTCCGAGGCCAAATGTAGTATGTATTACATGTATGTTGTGGTTTTGTGCACGTATAGTGGCAAAATATAGATCTGATGATAGTTCCAATTCATTCCGTTGTTCGGTTCTTGTAGTATACTAGTCGCATGCCAATAGTTGTCCGAGGCCCTATTCCCCAGACGAAAAATTACGTGCCCCGTACCCCCCGACGAGAGGACCGTTATGCAGTTCTCCCGTGTTACATCAGAGGGCAGAAAGAATCCAAGTCTGCAGGTAATCTAGGAACTTTTGTGCCACAAACTTTCGCTATCCTGAGAGGATTCTGCATCCCCAGCATCCCTGTATATAGTATGTACAAATGCACTTAGGGGCGGATCTGTGTACAAAATGCACTAAGGGGCGTATCGTGTACATTTTCCTGTGCATTTCTCTGTGCTTAACTAGTGTGGAGTGCATGAACAATGGCTGTTGCCTTAGCCAACCTCAATCAAGGTCCGACTAATGACTGCGATTGTGGGCCTGAACTTTATTCGAGGTATCGGAAATGGCGTCAAAAGTGCCAAATGATCTTCGACGGTCCTTTACAAGACACTGCAGAAGCGGTTAAGTGCAAGTATCTTCTGATCTGGGCAGGAGATAGAGGACTTGATTTGTTCAATTCATGGGGGTTAACCGCCGATGAACAGAAACTTTTAGAAAACTACTGGAAAAAGTTCGAAGAATTCGTTAACCCACATGCCAATTACCTAGTTCATAGATTCAAACTATGCCGAACTATTCAGAATGATCGTCCATTCGAGGAGTTTCTGACGGAACTCAGGCTGCTTGTTGCAGACTGTGGTTATACGGGAGACACAAAGGCAGAAATGCTAAGAGATTCCATCGTATTCGGTGTCCGTGAGGAAAAGGTTGGATCAAAATGCATCGAGAAAGGAAATACTCTCGCATTGAATCTAGCCATCGAATATGCGCGTGTTGCAGAAGCAACCAAACTGAAATCTAAAGAAATGGACCCAACCAAGGAAGTCCATGCTTTTCGCAAAGGAGGACACAAATCTCATAGTCACGGCAAATTCTTCCAGAAGGACACGAAAAACCACGATTCAAGAAAATCTGAAGGATTCAGGAAACCAGCCGGACGGGGCCAGATGTGTTACTTTTGTGGTAATCAGCGCCATGAAAGTCGAAGTCAATGCCCAGCGCGTCACTCTCAATGTGCCAAATGTTCAAAAATCGGACATTTTGCATCTGTGTGTCACTCAGCGTCAAACCCTCACAAATCGAAACAAAACCCAAGGCGTCACCGCAATAAAGTTCATGAGTTAGATACGGATGAAACCACTGATTCTTTCAATGATCTTTTTGTAGGATCAATCGAAACCCAGTCCGATAAAAAACCAGTCGATAGTGTTCATTCAGCATCCGAGATAATCCGAAAATTCGCAGTCACTACAAAGCCATACCACAAACAGTATGTATCCATTCAGTGTAAGCTCGATACTGGTGCTGCAACCAATGTGATACCAAAGTCAGAGTATCGCAGACTATTCCCGCCAGATCATAACCTGACTCCGCCAACCGCAAAACTTGTTGCTTATGGAGGCACGGAAATCGCAAATCATGGTTCATGTACGCTTTTACCTGAGACACAATGGCAAGAAGGAACCTATCATCTTTGATGTAACTGATTCAGGTGGGACTATAATCGGTCTCAAGGCTTGCAAGACCCTTGACCTTATACATGTCACTTGCGAAATCAAACCGAAACATCACAAACCACTCACAAAGGAATCTGTTGTAACTGACTACAAAGATGTATTCACCGGGATCGGTTCATTCCCTGGTGAACCTTATCATATCGAACTAAAGGACGGTGCTACACCAACCACACCCGCCACGCGCTGTTGGAATTCATCTTCAAGATGGATTCAAATCTGAGCTGGAGAGAATGGAATCTCTCAACATACTAGCAAAGGTAGAGGAACCGACCGAATGGGTCAACTCATTTGTCATCGTCGACAAAGGTCACGGAAAAGGCCTACGAATCTGCCTTGATCCGCGCGATCTTAATGAAGCAATCAAGCGTGAACATTACTACACTCGTACGATAGACGACATAGCACCTAAACTTGCTTGTGCCACCCATTTCTCAGTCGTTGATGCCCGTTCAGGGTATTGGATGGTACGATTGGACGAGCCATCATCGCTTCTGACTACTTTCAGCACACCTTTTGGTCGCTATCGCTATAAACGCCTTCCTTTTGGCCTCATTGTAAGCCAAGACATTTTCCAGAGGAAAATGGATGAGACCTTTGGTGACTTAGCGGGCGTAAAAGGTATCGCCGACGATATCTTTGTGTTCGGAGCTGGTGAAAAGGGACATGATAACAACTTCATTGAACTGTTAGAATGTGCCAGAGAGAACAATGTCAAATTCAATCTGGATAAACTGCAATTCAAGATTCCAGAGACCAAATTCTTCGGTCACCAGTGGACAGCTACTGGTATGAAGCCTGATCCAGCGAAAGTCCGCGCAATCACCGAAATGTCGCCGCCAACATGCATACAAGACCTACAATCATACTTAGGTCTAGTAAACTACCTAAATCGTTTCAATGCTAGTATCGCAACCATTGCTGCTCCACTTCGCGATTTGACTAAGAAAGAAATCAGCTGGCAATGGAACCCTGAGCATCAAGCCGCCTTTGATAAACTCAAGGGCATCATCATTTCTGCTGATGCTTTAGCATACTTCGATCCGAAGAAGCCAAGTGTGCTGCAAACAGACGCATGACTCCGTGGGCTAGGTGCTGTGTTGATGCAGGATGAAAAGCCTGTATGTTATGCGTCCAGGACACTTTCAGAGACTGAACAAAATTACAGTAACATCGAACGAGAACTACTCGGAGTAGTGTGGTCTTTAGAAAGATTCAACCATTACACTCTAAAAAATTCGGGCTAAAAGTAGTTAATTCATTTACTATTTTGAGAAGTTAACGTCATATTACTACTTAAATGATTATTAGAGGTTCTGATTACTACTTTCGCAGTTGTTTTAGTTTGTGCTGTTTACTATTTCCGTGCAGTTAATTGAATTGACCAATCAAAAGTGTCTATTCCTACATTTACTACTTTGGTAGTAAACGTCTCGACCAATCAAAGAGCTTCCCGTGCGCAGACGGTAATTTAGAATCGCCGCCATTTTTTCCCGCTTCGATTTTTTCCAAGACGCGCAACAGCATTTAGATGGAAAATCATTTAAGAGCATGGGGGATGGAGGAGCTCATTCCAATATTTGAAGGTAAGAATATCTGTAGCACCTGAAGAAAGAAATATAAATATATATTTATCGATCAATACTGAAAAAAATCATGATTTCTGTCAGCCGTGTTCAAGTTGCGCACCCGCCGCCGCCATTGCGACGGACGCGCTATAGGAAATTTTTTCGGCCTTCAATAATCCGAAATCATCTGGTCTGGTTATGGAATTATAGCGGCAAAACATATCGGAAAATGTTTTAGATGATATTTGGGATTATTTTTCGCCACTAACAAGGCAAATCGGAGAGACAAAGTTAGGAATGGGGACTTAGAAAAATAGTATACAAATTCAAATATCCCGCCAAAGAATGTCGTCATCAAGAACAATTCAGTTCAATTTTTCAAGTCATGGTGGCGCAGCATCCACTCAGAACTGACAACATCCGGCATTTCCGGCGTAGATTTTACATTTTGTGCAATTGTTTTGTGGCGTAGCTAATCAGTGGCTAATAACTGCATGATTTGATAGACATACAACCGAATAAGGGCGATATATATTCGTCAAATACTTGGCGTATTCTGACACTACCGTATTGTCGCCCTGTCAGCACTGACACTGTGGCTGTGGTGGTGTTTTGACTTCGAGACTTGACGAGAGTGTTTCGCTTCGGCCTTTTTTAGGCCTCGTAGTAGCTCAGCCTATCATCATCATTGACATTCATGACATTGGGAACCGACAAAGATAGATTGACAAGTTTTCCAGGAGTTAACAATCTCAAGCTGGCTACATTGCTGTACGTGTCATGACCAGTCATCATGGTCATGCCAGTGACACCCTGACATGTTATTGACAGAGATACAACAGCCACTGGGCTTAGTCAACAACCAGAGATAGAGACGAAAAATCGTGGAACAACGTCTAGGAAATCCAATCATACCGGCAGCCGCAAGGGATGAACCGCCCTGACGCTCAAATTGAGACAGGAAAACGCCGGCGTATCTCAACGATTTTGTGTAATCAACTGACACTCGTTCAAACGAAACGTATCGATACTCAATGCTAGATAAACGTTTATTTTAATACTTGCGATATATATACACGTGTAAGCCAGTACTATAGATCTAGGGTCAGAATAATACCCTGTACTGAGCTCAGAGTTCAGGTTGTCTACCCTGACTCTGTTATAGTTTGTGTGTTCTCATGGTTCAGATGGTCTACATGTAGCTGTGTTTTGAGACTCGTTTATGGTTAATTGCGTTTTAAAAGCAACCTCCAGGTTTTGAGGTCTGTATTTGAGGACAATTGTTGCCTGTTCTTTATTCCTGGTTATATTCTGGACAATTGTAATTTCATTCAAGTTATTTTGTGAATTCTCAATAGTAATTTGCATACTGAGTGATATTTTGATTCTAAAAGACTGGTGTTGCATAGGACTGAACATTATACTTGAGGACTTTCATTTCAAACATAAGGAGGGATATACATCATGACCTCACACGCTGTATCTTGGTCGAGAGAACATGGCGAGAGAAGTGTCAAGTGCATTCCCATATCAATCGGTCAAATAAATCCATAATTATACATTGAACATACGTCCTTCAATGTCAATGATATTCTAGTTCTACAATCTCACATTACTGAAAAGTTGCGGTCTATCTATAGTCTATTGAGTGGAAACACTGAAATCTGGTGAACATAATAAGGCCTTTCTCACCCCACAGTCCGAGACTAGATTTGCTTTGTTGGCCATTTTCTCGGTGAGGCAGGAGGTGCTCGGAGAGGTTGCAGTTGATTCCACAGGGTGTTTTTGATAACCAAATTCTTGTCGTCATGTTGGGCCCAAGACCTAAAAAAACATTCAGTCTAAAGTCAAGACAATGCAGTCCTGATCTTGTCCTTAATATCAATTCAATGGACTCTACATGTAGTAATGTACATGTATAATATCCCACCATTTCCTAGATCATCCTGAATACTATTTACTACTAGGACCTTTCATGCCTCTTGGCTTGGTCATCATGCGTGCATGGTCATGCATGTGACCATAATATGTATCGGTACAGGTAACATGATCGACCGGTGGCGGTCGACAATTTCAAACAGGGCTTTGTCCTTGTGTCTAATTTACATTGTAGATAGGAAGTGGTGTTCCACCAACCATTGACCATACCACACACTGTACACGTTGTAAAATTGAGAGTAGACATCTCAATTGCAAACTTCATTGCATCTCATGATCTCGGATGTTATGTTTATTAACTGTAAATTATCAAGTTTTAAAGTATGCTTAAAATATCTCTCATTTCATGCATTTCAGAACAAGGTATTGATGAAGAAGTTGCAATTTTGTTAGACGACGTCACCCTAAGGGAGCTAGTGCCAAGGATAGGAATTCGGCTGAAACTCAAACAACTAATCTCATTACATTTACAGGTAAGCCTGTAGACTGTTTATACTATGGAAACCAGTAGTCATCATTTTACCTGTTTTGTTTGTTCCAATACTTTTCAAGGACTTCAACCCCTTTTTTATCATTTGCGGACAGACCATGCGATAGTATATTCGAGTGATTATTTTGCCTGTGCTGAAGATGGATGTCAGCGGACATTTAGTACCCATTGGCCGTATAAAAGACATCTACTTAAGCATGTTCTTTCACTTGACACTGCAAGCCATGATGTTGGTGAATGCCCAATGGAGGTTTCCCCCTTAGACAATACCGTTGATGATGAAGTGTCAGATGGAGATGATCCAGGAGAAAGCATCCAATCCAAGGTTGTTAGATCCTGGTATGGTAAGTACCTTATGGGATTGAATACTTTAAAGGGACAGTATAGGCAGCAGCTTAGCATGCAAGATTGAGTAACTCAAAGTTGCCAAAATGGGCCTCTCGCATCTCGCATCTCGCAGTACATCGAAATGATCGACACTTCTGCAAAGATAATATTTAGTGCTGAATCGGCATCAGAGGCAAATGAATGGCACAAACAGCCCTATAAAAGTATGATGTCACTTTTCAGAATAGCTTCATTCCTGGTGTGATCCTGCCCTTGTCAACATGAAAGGCATTATTAGGTATTCATTAGACTTGTAAAACTCATTCGAAAATCATTTTCATGTCAGTTGTTGATTTATTTCATCTTTTTCAGATTGAACAGGATTATGATTGTTTATTCGAAAATGGTAGCCAACTCACCAAACTCTGGGATGGCTTTTTTGGCAAACGGATCATTACATATGCCTCAGCTGGTAAGCGTGGCAATTGGCGTGAGAAGTTAGGTGTCAAAGACGTCCTGAATGAAGGTAATTGTTGTTCATTCACATCACTACAAAACAATTTTTATAATTTCAAAGTAAATGCTATCATAGTACCAACAGAATGTTCATCTCTCTCTCTCTTGGCATTCATTCTAATGAAGTGAGTGATTGCTGTATTACTGTAATATTTACTGGCCATAGGAGGGAGTCCACAACAGGTTATGCATATACCCTCTCTTGACACTTGCTGCCATATGCTGGCAGTGACGGGAATTGAACCCACGACATTGGGATTACAAACATAATGCCTTACACAAAACGACCACACTCCACGACACGGTTGTTCCATGCTTGGTTTAGTTTCGTAACCGCTTAGTTTTAGTGACCGCTATCACTATATTAGGGTCACCCTTGAGGTGCTGCTAAGACTTAGTGGCACCCCATGGCGGAGGCCTTGTGATTCAACTTACATAGCAGTGACATAGCGACCGCTCAGCTTAATGGCACAAACTTGGCATGGCAGCACGCTAAGAAAACTGATGCTTAGCGGCCACCTTACCACCATTAGCAGCCAGCAAAGCTTTGAACAGACAAGCCCTGGTCCATTATGAAGGACAACATATTTTATTATTTATCTCATCTTTTATTTTTAGATGAAGAAAGTGTGGTGGCCCTCCAACTGTTGCCACACATACTACCACCAAAGCCAATAAAGTCATCAAATGTGGTACATAGACCATCAAACTTGGAAGCAGCCAATGCTTTCATCAGGTTCAAACAGGTAAATATCTGTTGTAGGCATACATGCCTTGTGCCTGCTACATGTATGCTATATAAAGAAAATTGGACTCGGAAGTATTAATGAACCTGGTGTTGTGTGTAATTCACTCAGGAGTTATATTTGCTACTGATCATTATCTCCTTACACTTTAATGGGGTTGTAACTTCTGATCAGTTCACAGGATTATTTGTGATTATTTCTTATTTCTGATTCTGATTTTTAATGTTTCATCTGATGTTTTACATTATTGTTTGTTTGTAATATGATACGGAATTAATGCAATGGAAAACAAGACATGATGCTTGATTTTTTATCTTGAATTGTACTTGCAGGCAACAACAAACATAGCAGCCTTCCTCGACACTGTAGAGGGAGAGGTCCAACCATTCATTCTAGCTCTTGGGGATCGCCATAAACCAACTCAATCATTTGTTATTGTTGAGCGCAATGCAGTGGAGCAGACATCTCTGTTGAAAGCAGTTGACTGCTGCTTCAAGCTTTTCTTTGTTCTGGACATCGCTTATCCAGCAAGCTGTCACATTGTTTGGGAGTTTCTGCAGGATTTGGTTTACCAAGTGCCTGTCAGAAAGGGGCAAACAGCCATCAGTAAGAATGTGACGAGTTTAAGGAATTATTTCAATGTTGCCAAGTAAATATGATGTTGCATCAAATAAGCAACTGGTTTTTGATCTGACCTACTTTTCAAGGTCACAGAGGTAAATACACAAAACCACTCGAGTGGGATTTCCGAGGTATCGGACTACACCCCGAGTGATGGTCTTTGGCTGGAAACCCCCGAGACTGCAGGATGTGACGAGTTTAAGGAATTATTTCAATGTTGACAAGTAAATGTGATGTTGCATCAAATAAGCAACTGGTTTTTGATTTGACCTACTTTTCAAGGTCACAGAGGTCAATATGCGTTCTCGGGGGTTTCCAGCCAAAGACCATCACTCGGGGTGTAGTCTGATACCTCAGAAATCCCACTCGAGTGGTTTTGTGTATGTAAATTTCTTTCGATCATTTTTAGTGAAAATTTGGGCAAGAAGTTTGATTTCGGCTGCAACACTGTTTCAACAATGCAAGTCTGGATTCGCACGTGTGGTATCTGGTATTTTTATCTCATGGCCGGACTGACCGCTGTTTCAGTCGGATTTCCCCGGTCGTTTATTGTCTTTGAATATGCAATCACTGGCGTTGGGGCTATCATAAACCATCAGTCGTGCTTCGAAAACAGTTGTGGGCTACATTTGCGCCAATTTCGGCTGGTTTTGTGGAATAATTATGTTTTGATACGACAAAACGTGACTTTGTGCACTGGATTTCACTGACATCGGGCATGGGATAAACGTTTTTCTATGGCACTGCCATTTTGCAAGACAGCATGTTTTGTAACTGCTTTAGCTACAGATTCCTAACTTGGTACAAATGTACCCCTTGGTGACCCCTACTCATGGACCAAACTGGGGTCTTTTATAGTTCACTGTTTTGCCACCAGGGGGGGGGCAAAGGTCCAAAGTTAAAATGTTTAATTGGTCAGATTTTCACGAAATTTTGATGGTAGGTACATTAGCAAGGGTGCATCTCAGAACTAATGGGTTTCTTATTTGACCTTATTTTCAAGGTCACAGAGGTCAAAGTCAGCTGAATCTATTTGAACACACACGTGAGCACATGATTCATGGACCATTTCATCCTGCCAGTGGCAGTTTTGCTAGATAAAGAACTGTGAGAAAAAATCTTAGATTTACAACAACCCTATCACAGGTGATCATTGGAATCTCATTATTTAAGCACATTTGGAATTTTGCAAGGTCCTATTACTGGTAAGAAACATGCTATAAAAATTTGTTGGCTTTGGGCCCAGGATGCTACTTTTTGGTACTTTGGCAGTTTTCTAACACAACAAGTAAGTTCTTTGAGAAAATGTTAGTGGTTCCTTAAGATATGCAGTATCTCAAATCAGATGTTTCTTATGTGCAATGTGCACTGCCTTGGAGTGTATACCAGTAAATATAGATCCATACTTTTAATTGGGAACAAGATTTACATAAATTTTGCCACTCTATTTTATTGCTTTTCTCATGGTCTCATCGAAAAGTAAAGCATACCATTGGAAAGAAAAAGTCTTCCAAAAGTTAGCAGAAGAATCTTCCGAAAATGTATTTTCCAATGAGATGAATTGGCATGTTAACTTTTTTGTAAATGATCGATGTTCCCAATCAAGTGTATAGATCTATAGTATGGCTCTGACTTTGGCTCTACGGAAAGAACAGTTAACTCCCTTTGACTGTGAGATTTCATGCAGATTGAGTTGATTTCAAAAAGGTAGAGGACCTGTAAAAACATGTAAAATGTTCATTGTTTGATTTATGGCAGTGATGTCTTAATGTTGGTACAATCGGGTAGTACTTTATTCCCATTGTCAATGATGTTGTTTTTTGGCTCATAATATTGTCTATCGGTCTGTCAACAATGGTGGCTATTTACTTACTCTTGAATCTAGAAAGTTGAAACTTTGTGTGTGGATGTCTTATGACCACTTAATTTGACATACCAAAAATTATCGCACTTTGACTTACCTTCTGGGATACGGGCAACCATCTTTAATAACCGTATTTTGTCAATATCATATGAAAACTGATGGCAGTGTATTCCTAATACTAGTATCTAATTTGTGCCAAAATCTGTCAAAATAATCTTAATCACCATGAAAATTTGAAATGCCAATCTCGATCTCCACTGTGTTCATATCCACTTTTAATATTTGTTGCCAAATCACAGGGGGGCTAAAATTGTGAAGTTTTATTCGACTCTAGTCATATTGTGTTTGGAGAGAATGTTAGTACTGGTTTCAGTGTAATATCTTTAATCAAGTGATATTGCCCAACTTTGTGATCATATTGCAATGGTACTTTTCATCCATTTTGTCCAATATAGAAAAAATAATATCTCTTGTGGGTGTATACATAAATTCAAAATGTACATGTATAAAAAATGGTAAGCATGTATTTTATCAAGAAGTCTTGATACACTGATTTATATGATATAGGACACATTCTTTTTTTAAGATATATGGAGAAAAAAAAACTATATTCTGGGGGGGGGGGGGTCTAGGCGAGGAAAGGACAAAATTACCCGTGTAATGAAGAGATTGATATTGCACATATTATCACTGTTATTGATATTCATTCATATACATGTACATTACCTTGTTATAATTTATATCCATAGGTGGACATTAAATTGTATGTTGTTTAGTACAAGGTGTTTTGTGATATAAATCTTTTTTTGTTATTTGAATTGTTATGCTGTCAAGCAAATACTTGAAACTGACATGGGCCAATGAATTTCTATTCAGAGAGGGAGCGCAATTTGTGTATTTATACTTATGTATACATTCCATTGCTTTTATTACAGTGATATGGGGGGGGGGGGGGGGGGGGTGGAAGCATTGGTACTTACTGTTGTAATACACTATGATTCAAACTATGTGATATGTGGTAGTACACTGCAGTTGATGTTTCTTATTGAATAAATTTTAAATTGTTGTTAAAATTAAAATACTCTTTTCTTCCTGTTGTGGACAGACTATAGATTCAGCTGGATGTCTTGTGGCGTCTCCATCTAGGTGAGGGCAGGATGGAAGTGACTAAAGTAACTAGACTGGCGTCCAATGGCATGCTTGTTTTGACTGTTGGATACAAAAATGCAGCAGAATCATGTTTTCCTGCCCCAAAATACGGCCCACGGATATTACCACCAAGGAATAGT
The DNA here is from genome assembly GCF_910592395.1 of Lineus longissimus. Classification (NCBI taxonomy): domain Eukaryota; kingdom Metazoa; phylum Nemertea; class Pilidiophora; order Heteronemertea; family Lineidae; genus Lineus; species Lineus longissimus. The sequence goes on along the minus strand of NC_088317.1, from coordinate 10,992,422 downwards.
AATGGCAACAACAACTCTCAGAAATAGTAAAAATTTAACTATTTATGTGGTTCTACAGCAGTAGAGGAGTGTTCAACCAAAACCACCAGGAATAGTTAACTATCAAAAATAACTATCAAAAACAGTAAAATAATTACTATTTAATTGTAGAAAAAGTTACCATTTATTTGGTTAAACATCTTAACTACTTTGAAGTAGTAAAAATTACTACTTCTATGTGGGTGCAATATTAATCCATTAAATAGTAACAATTTTACTATTAATGATAAAATAGTTCTTAGAGTGTATGTGTACGGCAAACATGTAATCGTCCAAACGGACCATAAGCCAATCGTTGCCGCTGCAAAGAAGCCGATATCGAAATGTAGTCCACGACTACAACGGTTACTTTTGCGCATGTCAAAGTATGACGTAGCAGTTGAATATCTTCCTGGAAAGAAAAACGTGATCGCTGACCCCCTATCAAGGGTTGATCCAAACCGTGAGTTGAATTCGCCAGATTTCAAGGAAATTCCCGATATACCGGTTAATCTCATTACGCGAAACCATAATGCGACAGACACTGACAATCTAGAAAAAATTCGCCACCATACTAAATCTGACAACAACCTTCAAATCCTGAAAGCCCTTGTTGTGGAAGGATGGCCTGAAACCAGAGATGGTTGCCCAGCAGAGGCAATTGACTATTTCAACTATCGTGAAGATGTTAGTGTTGAAGACGGACTTCTATTCAAATGCGATCGAATCATTATACCGAACTCTCTCCGAAAGGACATTCTGAAAGCAGTCCACCAAGGACATCAAGGCATTGAAAAATGCATTCTCCGCGCGAAACAATCAGTGTTTTGGCCCGGACTGACAAATGAAATCAAGCAACTAGTGTCACAGTGTAGCATTTGCCAAGCGCATCAGAACAAGCAACAACGTGAGCCATTGAAACCGCATAGTATCGCACAATATCCCTGGCAGAGGCTTGCTTCAGATTTGTTTGAGCACTATCAAGTGCATTACTTGCTATACGTGGACTACTATTCACAGTTTCCAGTGGTAAGACGACTAGGAAAGTCACTTAGTTCAGAGACAGTAATCGCATTTACCAAGTCTGTAATTTGCGAATACGGAATACCAGAAGAACTTGTGTCTGACAATGGTCCACAATATGATAGCTACGCATTCAAATCATTCTGCGCTTCTTACGGAATAAAACACACAACAAGCAGTCCTCACTATGCCCAGAGAAACGGCATAGTAGAACAGTGTGTACAGACTGTGAAAAAACTCATCCTTAAAGCACTAGATGCAGGTGAAGACGCTAATATCGCCTTACTGTACTATAGAACAACACCCGTCTCGAGTAACATCGCTAGTCCTGCGAAACTACTCATGAGCTGGGAGCCGAGAACGACATTGCTGATGAAGAGATCACTCCATCAGTGTAGACCTACTGATAATGACAGTACTAAGGAGGCTTTACAGCACCGACAGGATCTACAGAAACACTACTACGACCAAAGAGCCAGAGCAGAACCGTTTCCTGAGCTACAAACCGGACAAAATATTCGCGTCCAAGACCCCAAGTCAGGAGTCTGGAACCCTGGTTATGTAACTGAGAAACTGTCAGAACCACGTTCATATACTGTGAAAACTAATAAGGGTACATACCGCCGCAACAGAAAATATTTGCGTGCAACCAATGAGCGATTCACAGATGAACAATTAAGTGAACCTGAGAACTTTGACATTGAAACCAATGAGCATCCGGGTGATATCACACCTCCAACTCAGCCTAAGAACACTGCTGAAAGCACGGATACTGGTAGTGGTGAAAAGGTCTATCAGACTAGATCTGGTCGTTCAATTCGCAAACAAAGCAGATATGATAATTAAATTGTAAGATCAAATTGAGAACAATCAGAGACAATGTTTTAGACAATTTTAGACTTTAGTAATGAAACAATTATATATATAATCATTCATTCAATTAACGGTGTTAGATAGAATTAAACTGTTTTCTTATTTGCATAATATGTAATTCCATGCAATTTATACATGATGATGCCAAATGGCCACTTTATTTTGCTGGTATATATCTTCTTCAGAGTTATTCCAGAATACTATTTCATATACTGTTATATACTACAATTGTTGTTACGATCAAGCATTCAGCAGATCTGGACTGATCACCCAACTGTGTGAAACTTTGCTTTTTATACTTTTATATTCATATTTGTACTTAGCTATAGGATAATCAACTTCAAGTCAATCATCCCATTTCCAAGGAGGGAGATGTAACAGAATACCTTATTATTATGTTATGCTACAACAGAGACGTCTCGTGTTAAGTAATGTAACTAACCTAATGTATTCATCTGATTAGCATATCAACATGGATGCTATTACTTGATACATCATACAGAACTTTGTACTATTTAGATTATCAATATATACTTTATAGGAACTTCTATTCTATTCCATTCTATTCTAACAACGAGACGACGTTGTTGACACTCTACAACCACTTTCACAGACGAAAAATCAACATCGGCGTCTGCAGTGTCTTTACGCGCCTCGCTACATGCATCGTCCAATGCAGCCAACTTCGTGCCGACGCTCGCGACTTCAAAAGTCCTTTCAATTCTTCGTTCGCCTGAGGCATCTTACTTGACTTTTTTACGCCCCTACTTGTTCGGAAGATGTTATTTTCCCGGGTTTCGGCACCAAAATATCGAGGATGATCTGTGGTCTCGACATTAAGGGCGTAAAAAGACGGCAAGCGAAGCCAAACGAACAACGAAATCGGGTAAAAATTAGCAGACGATTTTATTACATAGTAAAACAAGAGGCCCACGGGTCTGGCGCTCAGCTGAGTTAATATCATTAATATCTTCCCGGTGTTTAGTTCATTATGCATGAAAATGGCATGCTCCATGGTATTTGATATCCTTTTGCGTTCACTACGGTACCAATGTTTTTGGTTGACATAATTATGCCACTGTTCATTCCTCAATCCTGACCATAATTCGGGTGAAATCATCGTATGAAAATATTTACCGAAACATGAAGTTTATGCCATGAATGAGCATACTTATTGTCATAGCCTCGTTTACAAGTACGAAGTATTTTCCTGCGAATATTCAAAACTGCTTGGCTCCTTGCCAGTTAAATAACATGTGACTATACACAAAATAGAAAACTTTGATGGAAATTGTAAATCATTTTTTTATCTATCAGGGGAAACAAGCTGATGATGATCAAATAAATCATTCATGAGAAATCGTTTTGTTGCTGAAGCTTGCATGACGAAGTTAATGCTAAACCTTTTCTTGTGCTCTACTGCGCCACCGTAGTTTTCTATTTAGACCAGCGATGACGTCATTTCTGGTGATTCCCTACGTTGTCCAATGAGCGCTTTTTAAAATGTGCCATTTGGTATTGTACAGTATGCAATGTATTTTTTCAGCGCTGCCAGTTGCCGAACAGAATGCCGTAGCTCCCTCAATTTCCAATCAATTTTTATGGGAGTGACATTATTGTATTGCTTAGAATGTCTACTTTTTACTCATGAAAGAATCGTAGAACTAAAACTTAATAGGCGAACAGAATCATGCCGATTCACTGCACATACTGTGGGAATTCTTATGGCGCGCGGAAGCGATCACTATTAATATAAGTGTTAAACACTTGTCGCCTTTCGTGATTTGTGTTCAACACAAATCATTCTTGATTGATTTGTGTTCAACACAAATCGTTTCCCGACTGCCTGACCAATTACAGGCCCAGCCGAGCATCACGTGATCGACGAGTGGGCGTGTCTGATATCAATTTGTGTTCAACACTTTTCATATATAGAGATTAAGCACGCCTACGTTCAGTTTAATAGGGGCGGTTGCTAATCAGTCACGTGGCTTTGTCTTACACTTGTTTAAACCAATCATATACCACGTTACACACTGACGCAAAACTTCTGCAAGCATAGCAAGTTATGAGTTGATAGGACGGATGATGGCCAGATGATAGCGTAATGGATACGGGAATGGACACTATAGGCACTAATTCAACTTCTGATGGTGTGGGCGATGCCGGTGGTCAAGGAGGAGGTGGTAGGCCTACTGGTGAGTAGCTGATTTCACATTATTTTATCAATTTCGAATACTAGTGTCCCGCAGTGTAGTTTGATAGTTCAACAATATACCGGTATTCAGTCATGTCATAGGCCTAGCCCATCACATCCTGAGCTTCAGGTTTTTGATACTCCTACGTTTGTAATAGCGAGAGCTGGAGCATATGGAAAACCACTGGGTGCCGAGGATGAGCCCATCATCCACACCATCGTGCCATGCAAACATGGCGTCATCTCATATCATTGCAATGCACGTGCATGACGTGTGTGCATCCTCCCCGGGCATCCTCCCGCAGTCTACGTGCGTGGCCTTCGCTTGGAGTCATGGACTAAAAAAGTAGGCCTACTCTACTTTTCAAAATTAGCAACTATAAGGCATTTGTTTAATAGGCCTATGTGATTGTTTAACAAGAATTTTAGATAAGAGTTCAGAAGGTGAATCCCTTTGAATTTGATAGTGACTGGGAGTGTGACCTTTTTGCCAACTTCAACATTTATTTCTCCATCATAGGGGCCTAAATATGCTGCTCATATTTCTAATTTACATCATTTTCATTTGTTTGTGTCACAGACAGAATAATCTTTCCAATGAAATATAGTAGGGGAATTAATTCCTTCCCACTCCGGAAATATTTACTGAAATATCAGCGGTAACTTTTCCAGACCGCATGGTCTAGCGACGATCTTTTCCCGCCACTTTTTGTTGCACTGGATGGCTTTCTATTTATAACCCTATGAGGCAGGTCAACCTGCGTTTTGGAGCTTCCTATTAAAATCAAGGCGTAAAATCAATTTTAATGTAGGCCATATCCCGGTTCCTGATACTAGTGATAGCAATTTCGGCATAATCCCGAATCCCAATAAAAATGCACCTTATCTTCTCCAAATGTGCATTTGATTTTGTATTTTTTTGGGCTTGAATAGATATTCCTACACTGAAAAAATGAATTGGCTTATCAAATCATACTTTTGGGGGTACTTTTTTTACAAACAATTGAGTAAAAAAATCCTCGAGGGCTATTTTTGAGTCAAGTTTTTGGTCATCTCAATAAGATATTCAAGGGAAGATCCCGATTCCTGTTGACTGAATCACATGGGAAAATTTCTACCCCACACTCCTTATATAAACAAAAAAATCCTTATATAAACAAAAGCCAGCAACTCCAACCAATCGGGCAAAGTATCAGTTACCTGGTCTGGATTCCTGTTATGAATTAAAATTCCAAGTCCCTCTTGTGTAGGAAGACACATGAGGGATTTCTCACCAACTTAGTTGGTTTTAAAATTAAGAACAGGTGCACAGGTGACTGGAAGTTAGACATAAAATCGAAAGACATAAAATCCAGCAATATTTAGGTCCTGCACTATTTTTAGGCCAAAATAGATTTTATCTATTATTATTGTAAAAAGTATCAGTGAAAAGAGGAAAAGGAGAAGTCGATGGGATGATAGGAGGTTTTGGGCAAAACCGTGTATTATGAGAAGGTACAGCCTTGGCGGATATGTATAAGCCTGATTGCGGGCATCATTTGCATCTTTCTAAATACTAATCTGGTGATAAAGAAGAGTCAAAATATGGCCCAACTATGTTGTTGACTGAATCACACGGGAAATTTCTACCAGCACACTCCTTATATAAACAAAAAATTCCTTATAAAAAAAAAAGATGCAATCCAGAAGGCAAAGTATCAGTTACCTGGTCTGCGTTGCAAACACATTGGCCTATTCCTTTTATAAATTAAAATTCCAACTAAGTTGGTGAGAAATCCCTCGTGTGTACGCATCCCCCCCCCCCAACTTGTCATCAAATGTGACATCTCCTTCACCCCAGACACCAAGATCCAATAAGTTCCAAGTGGTTTTGACAAGTAGACAAATAAATATTTCTAATGACACCTTTTTAGCTCACCTCTTAGCAGATGTGAGCTTATCCCATACCGTGGCGTCCGTCGTCCGTCGTCCGTCGTCGTCGTCGTCCGTCGTCCGTTAGCAGGGCACGTTTCGTAACTGTTAGAGCAATTGAGTTGAAACTTGGTACACATGTACCCTTATGTAATGACACCTGGGAGACCAAGTTTCGGTCCGATTCGTTTCATGGTTTGGCCACCAGGGGGACAAACGTTAAAAGTGAAAATATGCAATATCTCCCTTAATAGTAGTCGGGAAATTTTGAAAAAAATATGGTAGGTACTTCTAGCAAAGGTGCATCATATATCCTCCGGGTTTTTGATTTGACCTCCTTTTCAAGGTCACAGAGGTCAAATGGTGTAAATTAGCCGTTAGGATGTAACGATGGCACGTTTCTAAACTGCAATGACTATTGATACCAAATTTGGTACACATTTACCCCTTAGTCAGGTGATCTCAGGGACCAAAGTTTGGTCCAATATGATTCACCACTTGACCACCAGGGGGCAAAATCCAAAAACCTTAAAAATGTGATTATTCCTTAACTTCTTGCCCGATTGCCACCAATTTGATATCATGGGTACATCTAACCACCATACAGTATATGTCACACAGGTTTTTAATTTGACCTTCTTGTCAAGGTCACAGAGGTCAAATGGCGTAAATTCGCCGTCAGGCCGTAACTATGGCACGTTTCTTAACTGCAATGACTATTGATCACAAATTAAGTACACATGTACCCCTTGGTCAGGTGATCTCAGGTACCGAAGTTTGGTGCGATCTGATTTGCCGTTTGGCCTCCAGGGAGGGGGCAAAATCCTAAATTCTTCAAAATGCCATTATTCCTAGTAATGACTTGCCCGATTGGCACCAATTTTATATCATAGGTACATCTAATTCTAACAACCATTCAATGTGTCACCCGGGTCTTCTTTGATTTGACCTACTTTTCAAGGTCACAGAGGTCGAATGTACTGTAAATTGGCCACTTTGGGGAAATTGTAATTGCTTGGACCTACATCAAACCTAACACTACATGACACAAGACCATGCTCTTTGTCCATCTTTCCTCCACATGAGGTGAGCACAATGGCCCTGGCCATTTCATTCTAATCAATGCCATGTGTCTGAGGCTGGAGAAAATCACACTTTGGATCTTGGTATGGTTGACAAGCCCAAGAAGATTGGTGCCTAACTCCGCTTCAAATTGTTTTGCCAAACATTCCCTGATTTATGGTGACGTGGGTTATCACTTCACTATTGGCGTTTGGGCCCTTCTGCGTCGAAGTTAGTAGAAATTGGTGGTCCAAGGAGATTGGGCATGTTGCCTATTTAAAAATTTGTTATCATTGTTTTTCAGGCAGTGCTGTTTATGATGACATTCAAAGGACCATAGCCTCATTTGGTTTAGCAACTCAGAGTGTGGTTCAGAACCTGGCTCCCGAAAATATTCCTGTGATGTCTGTGCAACTAGCCGATAATTTTCAAGTGCAGAGGGTGACCACGCCAATTAACAGAAGAAAACGAAAACGAAAAAATGAAAAATCTGTAAGAACCATCAAACTCAAGATCACCTGTCTAGATGGGCCAAATGTTCAGACGGTCAACAATCTGAACTCTGTCAAACTTTCCAGTTTGGGATTTGGTAAGTATGCCACACTTTTTTCTGGTGATTCCTACGATGAACCTCACTCAGCGATACACAAACTTAACCTTATTGTCTTTGACCTTATATGACCTTTATCCCTGTGTTCTTAAAACCGATTTCTGAAAAATGTCCTGGTGCCGAATACAGTGGCCATTATATCCCCTCTTGGCAGATAGGACGTCACAGCACACCCATATCTCATATTTGTATTGATGCTCTATAATTCATGACTGCTAATGAAGTGAATTTCACTGAAGCGCCACCTTTCACGGAATGGCTATAATTATCCATCCACCTAAGACCCCCCCCCTCTTCTGCACAGGACACACCTCTACTGGAACAATTGGATACATAAAAATAGAGCCTTCGTGCAGTAGGCACAACAAATCTTGTGCTACTTTCTCAAAAAATGCAATGATGCATGTTTAATCTAGGCACTATAGGCAATGTTACCCGTGGGCATGAAGTTCAAGGGAAGGAGCCACCGCTAGTACATACTAATCTAAGAGCCAAGACTATTTAAGAGCCAAATGCCGCCAGGAAAGGCACGAGCAAAGGAAAAATTTATACCTTTGACCCCTGATTGAAACACTCAGTATCACTCAGCCTGGCTACACATAACAAGTTTGGTGAAAATCGCTTCATTAGTTTGGTCAAGTGGCATTTGACACTTGTGTGTAATTATCCCCGTCTGAAGGAAAAAGTTTGATAGGGATAGAGCGTGGATCCGTCCGTCCCAATTCCTAACTTTGCAACCCAAGGCGGATTTGCGGTCAATATTTTCAGGGAAGGTGTGTTAGCAGTCAAAGGTGTGTCGCGCACTGCACCGTCACGATACGACCTTTGACCTTGATAGACCCTGTGACCTTTTTAAACCCGAAAATCCTTTCCAGCCCATAAAGTTTCCACAAAAGCAGTTTTCTGGCCAGTATTTTCATAATAATATGTAATAGCCATCAAAAGCACACCACCCAATCTTCCCCTAAACAGCATTATATTCTTGTATGTATGATTGAATTTGACGTGCTGACCTCGGCCTCTGCCCTTATGACCTTGGCCTTTGACCAATTTGAACTTCAGTCACACTCCCGGGATCAACTTGCATAACCCGTACCAAGTTTGGTGACAATATGTGTTTTGGCATTAGTCATGAACATTACATGCTTGTTTTCTGTTGCTATTGGAAAATGTGTGCACGATGTTCATTTTTCGTATTGTAAATGTAGAGGATTTTATTTATGGCACTTATTTGCAGAGAACTCAGTTTTTAGCTCACCTGTCAAGGTGTACAAAGCTGCCCCTAGGCAACTTCTACGAAGTTTCGGCCTGATTTGGTTTCAAATATGGCCACTACGGGCAAATTCCAAAATTTTTAACTCAAACTAGATGTCCTAGGATTATGATATCTGAAGACATACCTACCTAATCAGCAAATATCGGCTTGATCAGATTTCAAATATCGCCACCAGGGGGCAAAGTAAAAAATTCTTCTTTTGCCTAAACTTTAATGCCAACAAATAAAAGTATATGATGTGTTGGTATTGCCCACAAATTTCAACCCGATCATATTCCAAATATGGCAAAGTCCATTTTTGCCACAACTATGATTCCTAGGTTAATAGTTAGCTATGTGACATCATTCTACGCGCAAGACAAATTTTGGCCCGATCAGATTCCAAAAGCCACCAGGGGGCGAAGTCCAAACCTCATCAATGTCTGCTGTTAATGTCCACAGGTGAGCACGTCCTTGGCCATGATTGAGAGAATCTGAAGAAGTGTCTGATGAATATATACCTAAAGTTAACCCCCTTAGGCTTGAGTCTCAACACCCAAATCATTCTTGATAGATGAACTACTAATATATAAATTTTTTTATCTCCAGGAATTCCTTTTCAAGAACCTCCTGTAACGGGGCCTTCACAGCTGAGGACTGGCATCAAGTTTCTTTTGTCTCTCTCGGCACATGACTTTAAAGGGGAGATATACAGGTTGTATCCTAAATTAGGAGATACTCCCTTTAAAGTAATGTCGGCTGGGAGGAACAGAAAATTGGTGCATATTGTAAATCCTTCACCAGCAGCCATCCGTTCCCTTTCCGCCACAAATGCTCCTACTATTTATATCAGGCCCGAGCGTAAACTGTCAAATGTTTCAGTAAGTATAAATTAATCATTACATTTAAGCTTGCTATTCGATCTCCACAACCATGCTAGTATTAAACAAGTTGGTACTATGATGTGTATTCTAAAATACCTTCGTATCACAAATTATGATTTCAAAAGGGAAAATCCATTAGCCTCTTTCTGAGTGCAGAGGGTTTTGATAACGCAACGAAGACCCTCCTGGAAAATCTTTCAAAAGTTTTTTCATCACCCTAAAAGTTTCTAGGGACGTGTAACCTTCATAAAGTACAATGAGTGGACAACCACCTACCATTTTCCAATTATATACCATGCGCTACAGTCTCAATAATAAAAAATCTGTTGAAAAATGTCGCCATAAATGTCATATTTAACACTGAAGAACGTCCACCTCAAACCATTCAGTCAGACTGCAAGTCACCAAAGCGGCGTCATGACGTCGTACAACACAAATCATTCAGTTAGGTGCATGACATCACAAGGCGGAAATTTCGTGACGAGATGCCCAAATTCCTCAATTGTCCAGACAATGGATTCTGCTAATCTTCATCAGAAATATTGCTGTTAAAATCTTTTTACGCTACCTTTTAATATTTATTTTGAGGCGTTTTATGATTGAAATTGAACTTCAGCACATGAATGTGCCACCTGTATAGGGTTTTACAGGCATTTCAGCTCGAGTCCCAATATTTTGACGTTACTATGCCAAATCCAAACTCACATCATGAGTGTCATTGCAGCATCTTGGCCCAGACTATTAATTTTGTGTGTATTTGCAGGATAGCATACTTTATCATGGTCATAGGACCCCATCAACAGAAACTTTACAAGGGGATGAAGAAGGTCTACTAATGTAAGTAGGGCTGGGGTAAATTCAACTGCTTAAAATAAAGCTCGAAATAGGCCTACGTGGTTTGTTGGAAAGTAATGTTGTCAATGATAAGATTAACGTTGGAATGAAAAATGAAAACACCAAATTGGTTCATGATGCACCGAATTGTTTTGACCAGTGTGAAGAAGTAAACTGTTATTAAATTTCATGAAGCACAACGTTAAACATTTTTCACCGTTTTCCATGCCTTTTTGTTTCTCACACGCAAAAGAGATTGTTGTCTCCATGGAAAGAAATTGGCGCATCCTCGGTGGCTGTTACTGCTAGTGCTGCCTTGGTTGGTAAAAACTGCAAGCTAATTAATCCAAATAGTTTTTGATATCATGGCAACCATTGTACTTACAACACTGCGGCAAACGATGATTTTGTTCAGAGATCCGATTCAAATATTGGTTGCGGTCACGCTAAATATCTGGAAGAGGATGTTGCGCATGACGGTATTTTCGTTCATTTTCACCCCAGGCAGACTTGCGATGACATCATTCCCCTTGTCTTTTATCTATACAATGTGCAAGTTATTTAATAGTGATTACCCTTGCTACCTATGTCCAAAGTAGGTACTCCTAGTTGACACCTATTGACTATTTCCATAGACGGTTTTTCCATTCAAATGGTTTTTAATAATTAATTCCAGGAAATACTTGAGATATGATTGTTAGGAAAATTCGTCCATTCACTACTGACTTTTGTTGCCCAATGTGAGCACAATTTTCCTGGGGCATTTCATTTTTATAATGATTCTTTTTGATTATCATATATATAATTTTGATTTATAATTGAAATTAGAATATTTTCGAAAGTTCTTTTATCCAACCGTCATCTTTTTGCAGGCCAGCACTCGGGGTCGAAATGTTACAAATCAGCACCTCCCAGCATCGACTGCAGCTGTGGTTGATGAATCTGTCTTGGTGAGTAGGCCTACTCGATAGAAAAATAATGGTGATCATACGGATTCAAGCTCTTTTGACCAATTTGACCAATCAGCACTGGTCACTTGAACTCGAGACCAGATACACCTCCCAAGGTAGTGAACTGAGGCAATAGACTATCATTTGCGTATTCATGAGGTTGATGGAACCAGCTATCAATTAGTGGGACTCTTGAGATCAATCTGTACTGTTTAGCGGCATTTATTTCTGCAAATACATCATGTGTCTTCTGCTAGGAGGCGCAGTATCTCTAGACGCATTGTACGATGTACATAATGTTCTTGAGCAAAGTCTTTCCCGATCCCTACATAATTGATCATACAGGTTCACCCTAACCTTGTTTTCAATGTCACAGTAGCAGGAGTTTGAAAACATTTATGACGATATCCAACTGCGTAACTATTCGCAAGATCACCAAGATTTTTAGTATCATGGATGCTTCTAGGCCTATTCGGAATAGGTGTCATATCATTGCATTCACCTACTTTTCAAGGTCAAACAACTCATAAAAAAATAATGTCATCAACCGTTACTGCCTATCAAAAACAGGGAGATAGCAGAAGATACCCATTGCTCTAGTTCTTGATGATATGGAATGAATCTTTCCAATCATTTATGGCTGTATTTGATACATTTACCCTTTTAATTGTAGCCTCAACAAGTGTGCAGTTGTGGCCGTAGGAAGGTAGCAAACACGTGTTTAGTTTGCCAGCAAAACGCTGAATACAATTTGTCTCTGGCAACTGACCGGAGAAAGGTTAGTAGTTGTTTTGTCCTCTGTAACTTATTTCAAAGTTTATGATTCTTAGGATATCAGCAAAATGTTTTCTGTGTTGTTTAAAAAGTTGTGTATCTTCATGCTATTAATCACACTTTTACGCAATTACACAAGCAAGGCAGGTGTGAGATTTGATAATGTGGGAGTGCAGTTTATTATCTGGCTTCAGCCATCTGTTGCTGAGCTTTTATAGTTGCCATTATATGCAGTAATCACGTCTAAACACCATCGGAGATCAATGTGTAGCATAAATTTTTTCACACAATTTCTTAGTCTGGCACTAATCAGATAACATAATAAGCTGATGGGTCAAATATACCATCCTCACTCATACAGAAGCTGAGCACTAGTAATGTACATCTGTAATGTACATGCCCATTACCCCCAGTGCACAACCGAAGCGAGATCATTCTCTGCCGAACACCAAAGTGTGCACTTCGAAAGAAACAATCTTAGAGCAGCACAAAAAATGTCCCGAGATCAACCAGAAGAACTATAGTTGACCACCAATCCAGTGAGCACGATTGCCCCTGGCTATTTCATTTTCCAGGCGACTGGTGTGATTTTTTTTGTGCCATATATTAATTACAACATCTTTTTACTGGTAACATGATTAGGTTCATAACGATTTCTGTTTTGCTATCATTTTAGGATAAGAAAATGATGGAAACGGAAGCTGAAGACAAGGTATGCCACAAACAGGATACTATACTATATCTTACTAGTGTTTATATATCGGGTCAAGACAAATTCATTGGCTGATGTGGGTCAGCTCTCAGAGGATTGGGGCAACAAGACCATCGACATTCAAATGCCTATATCCAGGCATATGAATATCCTACCCTCGTCTCAACAAATCAGAGACCATTACAAGCCATGTCACAGGTCGTGGTAGGAGTGGCCCTAAGAAATTACTAGAAAGTAGTGTTTCTAACAAAAATAAGTATACAACTAGTGTACCAATTCTCATGGTTTATGCATGCCACCCCTAAGAAGAGTTATTTCCTTATGCAGGTTAGAGTAGAAAGACGGGGGCGTTTAGAGAGAAGGTTTGTGGATGGTGAAGGAACCTTTCCAATAAAAATCCGACTGCCAGGAGGCAAGCAGGGCACGTGCAGATTTTTGCCCCAAGAAAATGTGTCTGTAAGTGTTGCTAACTTGGAATTGTAACCGCACTGCTGAGCTCATTATGATGTTTATATCAATTGATTGATATGTTTCAAAAGATCATGCTTGACATATCCTGGCAGATCATGTTCACACCCTTTTAGCTCACCTGAGCTTTTGCTTTGGTGTGTCGTCAGTCGTCCATTAGCTGGGCACACTTTGTTACTGTCAGAGCTGTTGTGAATCTGAAATACTTCAAATTCTATTATTCCTTAATTTCTTCCCTGATTGCCACCAATTTTATATCAATCGACCTTAGACATTTTCATAATTCATTTTCTTTTCTTTCCTCACGCATCATCTACCTACAGGTATTGGTTGATTTTATTGGTGCTCAGGAAGATTCGAGTCAACAGTTTTACATGATGATACCCGGACAAATACAAGTGGTCCACTCAAGTATTGCAGACTCTGTTCCGTCAGAAAGTTTATTCGACCTGGGTATAAATAGCCCGGTGTTAATAAATGTTCAGTGGGACAGAGAGGAAGTAAGTATAAAATTGAGCATTAGTTTTATATCAGCTCTGTGGTTTCATTTTGAGCCTCTTTTTCAGTGCATGTTTTGTGACTGTTTTGTGCTTGGACAAATGCATTTACCACCAAAGTTGGGGACAATCTGATTCTAAACATCATTAGGGCGCCCATTGCATTTAAACTTCATAGCAATGATGGGGTAAATGGCTTGCTCAAGGGCGCTGAGACGGAACAGCATGATCTTTCTGAAATTTAAACTCAAACCTCCTGATTATTAACTTGTAAATTTGTTTATTCCTTGCAGCATACTTCGCCAATAGCTTCATCCTCTTCATCAACTGGGAACCAGCCTGAGGTACATGTTCTTCACATTTCATATTTACTAGTAGTATTTGGGTAAAGATTTGTAAAGTCACTGCAGATACAGGCCTGTTTTATCTGATTATGATGGATTCTTTCCTTAGTAATATGGAATATTCTCTTATCAATTCTCTTATCTAGCAATTCATTTTGTAAATTTTTAATGAATATAATTGAAATTAAAATATTTTCGAAGGTTCTTTTATCCAACCGTCATCTTTTTGCAGGCCAGCACTCGACGTCGAAGTGTGACAAACCCTCCAGCATCAACCGCTGTGGTTGATCAATCTGTCTTGGTGAGTAGGCCTACCCAATGGATTCTTGCCTTAGTAATATTGAATGTTCTCTTATCGGAAGAAAAATATCAATCTTCATATAATCTGTTAGCAATATGTTTTGGAAATGTTAAATGAAGAAGCACAAAGCTATGGCATAAACCTATGCATAAAACAAGTAACTTTTAGAAGGCTAGTTGGAGCGTTGTTTACAACGTGTCATTTGTGCCAGTAGCTCACTGATCATGGCAATTTACTTTGGCGTTTTCTTTGGAAGTGGGATATTTTAAAATTTCTTCAGTGTCAGACGGTCAATATATATTTTATTTTGCAGGGGACCAACATTGATGATGATACTTTGCCAGAAATCCTGCCTGTTACTGCAGCTGCAATGCTAGACTTTGATGTATGTTACTGTTTTAGTTTAAATGGCAACTAAAGACAAGAGCTAAATGATTATGAGTTTCATTTGTATTCTAAGATTAGTTTAACATTTTGGGGCTATTCTTAATAGCATGTACTCACTAGTTTTTTAGTACGTACACGCAATTTTCTGATTTTCCCCTCTATGTTTATGATTGGGAGTGATCAGTTGTGTGGGAATTAGAAGTGAGCCAATTTTGTGCATTGGGAGTTGAGTTGTTTTCCATTACTTTGTATTGTATTTACTTAGTGCACTATGCCACTTTTTA